>NC_141693.1:910268649-912971149 GCF_964263255.1 Lissotriton vulgaris | reverse complement strand
TTTAAATGAGTACCTGCACTTATTTTTTCCCATTTAAAGCACTGCATGTACTATGATTCCTTCTTTCTACGCTGGGCCAGCAGATTAGACTCCCCCCCAAAAATAGTGTTTGTCACCCTATATGTTCGTATGGGCCTTGAAATTAGATTATCAGCTGCTGTACTGTATTTCACCATATTACAATAAAAGCTTCCATTGCGTCTGGAGACTTGAAGACAGACTCACTGTGCAGCTTCTGTACCTTACAACAGAAGTCTATCTTAAATAACAGGGTGTTTGTCACAGTGTGCCTACGAAATTTCCAAGTGGAACGACATAAATCCTGATCATGCAGTACAGGGACCACACAAGTAAAGCAAGAGTCACCAAATTTGGCAAGGAGACTGCATGTTAACCAATGCTTTGGTAACGAAATTTGTTAAAATCCTATAGGCTTAAAGAGTAATGATGTTCCCCACCCCACAGCATGTGATGAGGGACCCCCGAGTCACCCATTTATGACAAATATATATCAACCTTGAGGTGAACGGGTCCCCTTGAATTGTTGTGAGCCCCCTGCACCGTAGGGGCTGCAGGGGCTTGCGTTACACCCCTGGTCCTTGTATATTGTAATTGCTGCTCATGTAAAGCGTTTCAATACTTTCGGGTGGAGTTTGCGCTATATAATACTGTAAAAGAAATACTGTGAACCTTGCCTGCTATTTTGCAGTGTAAATGTTATTCCAGGCTCAACAGTGTACACATTGACACAACTCAAAGTAATATCAGAATGGGTTCTTCTTGTTTCTTTATTATTATTGAGTGGCGCACTACAAGGGGAAGAGTGATGTTTGTTAGTTTGGTTCGATGAGGGGGACTAAGAGAAAGCTTTATTGGAGACACGAGCAAGATGGCGGCAGGTTACCTGCAAATTAGCTAGGACCTGTGAAAAGGTGGCAGAAATGGAAAATGTTTACTCAAGGAACATACATACACGTTGGGGAAGACAGAAAAGGCAAAAAGTCATGCAGTGGCAGCATCATGAGGAGCAAAGTCAATCACAGTCAGTCTATGGCTTATTTATTTATAAAGTTTTATACAGTGTTAACATGACCCTTGTGGGTATCAGAGCACTCTAAAATGATCAAGGCAACAGGTATAAAAACCATCATCCAGTAGGGACAAGTTTTCGGAACCTCTCCAAGAGTGCAAACCATAGGTTACAGATGGATAGCAACCAGTAAAACAGAGTAGGAAAATAGTTTGCGAGAAATAAGCATGCATGCAGGCAAGTATACTTCATGCGTATCCTTTTGACTTCTTTCTTGAATGAGACAGTTGAGGGATTCATTCTGATTTCCAGAGAAAGGGCATTCCAGATTATTGGAGCCATTCCTGAAAAGGTTTGGTTGTAAGTTTTCTTTTCATGAAATGTTGCTGGCTTCAGCAGAAGGGAACTAGTGCTTCTAGATGCTCGTAAGCTACCATACAGCTCTAGTTTTTGTGCAAGGTACCTCGGAGTGTTGAAATATAGGGCTTTATGTGTCATGCAGGCAATTTTCAAATGAATCCCCTCCCCATATGGAAAACAGTACCTATAAATTACCTTTATGAACTTTGCTTCTAAAGACATTATCAACATGGGAAATGTGATAATCAAGCTGTTTAGCACTGTTGCTATGTCATAACATACTATGCCACTTTCTCTCCTTGAATTGCACCGTACTCTGGCAGAGCAGAAGCCTGAAAGAGCAACACTGGAAATCAGGGAGCATAGCTTCTGCATAGAAATAAGGACGGCATACAGAGTGCCGGGGAAGTGTGGCAGGAGAACATGTATTTCTTTACATTTGGGGCAGGGTGGAGAGGCCATGTTATGCACGGCTCCCCTTTACTCCTCTGCCCTAGCGTAGCAGTTGAATGCAGAGGCAGATGACTTGGTGAGGGGGGGATTCATAACATAACATTATAGATGGCGGGAAAAGTGAATTACGGATTCTTTTTCACATCTGGGTTTTGAGTGACATTGTAGAGAACTCAAGCTTTCCTCTCATTGTTTATTTGATGTCACTCTGAAGCCCTTGTTGAAAAACATCCCCGTAATTCACAGCTACCCAGCTATAATTCTAATTCTATATATATTCATAGTAAGATAGCTCAGCGAGTTCATGCAAATGCTGGAGAGATCTGTGCATAATCTTTAGTTATAGGTATGAATCCTAAATTAAGGTCTTAAGGGTGGCTACTACAGAGTATTACATGTAACGTGGGTCAGAGATTTGTATTTTAGGTAAGATGGCTCAATGGATTACTGTGGTTGTGGCAGACATGCTTATATAGTTTGATGTGTGCAAGCTACATCCCTGGTTGAAAAAAAGCTGCAGGTAAGCTGCAGATCAAGATAATGTTTTATTAGGTTAAGGGTGTCCGAATATGTGGGAAAAGAGTGCCCTATGCCTTTACAGGCAGCTGCTCTTCCTAACAGACAGATGGACGCACAGACTGAGTTACACACAGGCATGCACACACACATGCGCAACGTGCACTTGCTGTTTGTTGCACAGAGTCAGCAGAACACCGGGACACAGGGTAGACATTTGCTGGGTGCTGTAATGTATCTTGTGAGGGAGGGCAGCATGAGTGTGACCAGGCCTTGGGGAGCTGTGTGACAGGTCCCCAACAGCTGCTCACAACACTTCTATGGCAATATTACCCCTCTTGCCCCACCAGATCCAACAAAGGTAGCTGCTCTATTAGGAGGAATCTTTGTAACCAACAGCAATTGCCACGCTCTGCTTACGTCACTTCTTGAAGCCTCCTCACACACCAATATGAAGCAGCCTTGATGTTGAGTACCACAACATTCAAAGGAGCCAGCCGAGAGCCTCTAAGAATTACTTGGAACTTCATATTTATTCTCTTACAAATTAAGCACTGGCAGGGTAATTTTGAGAGCCTGAATAATACTTATAATGTAGACTGACTATGACAAACCTTCAGACCTACCAACCTCCAAAAGAAACTTACCATGTGAGAGTTGGGAACCAGGAGGGTGGGGGGCCTTGGGAGGAGGTGGACCCTTGAGCCCAATAGCTCTCCATCCATGAAAGGGCATCTGAGGGAGCACGGCTATCGAGAAGGGGGCGGGGCTTCCGGTGGGTCACGCTTTCAGAGGTTATGTATAGCGATTAATAGTGGCAAACTGCCTCTTGGGCTACAACCTGGGACATAATTTAGGGGTACCAGCTGCAACCCCTGGCTTGCTTCTTGTGACCCCCTGACACTGACTGTGAAACCACTGGCCTGAGAGATCACAAAGGCGGTGGCAGGAATTTTAGGAGAATTGAGCCTTTTCACATTTTGTTGCTCGTCCAAAACTGGGAAGTTTTATTTCATTTGTTTGTATCCTCAGTATCTCTAGAAGGGATTTCTTGGGGACAGACAGGGTGGCCACAGATACAAGTGGTGGGGCCACCTATAATATACATGAGGATTATGCCAATGTATGATATATATATATATATATATATATATATATATATATATATATATATATATATATATATATATATATATATATATATATATATATATATATATATATATATGTATTATTTTTAGGTTAGCAAACTAATGCAAAAGGTTCTAATGCAGATACAAGATACAAATCAATTGCTGTGCCCCCCACATAAACACACACACATATCTATATAACATTTTATTAATCTTGAAATTAATGTTTAATCTTTCATTCGTGGTTGTTTTTTGTTAGTTCTGTGGTGTCGCAGTCTTAATGCCATTATGTCAAAGGTCATTTGGCAATACGGTCTCTAACATCATAAGGATCAAAAAGTAATGTGATATCACTTCCTGTGATGTCATCAATGGATGATGTCACTTCTGCTGCCCCAGATATTTTGGTGAATTCATGCCAATGGCTACAATAAAAAAATTAGTTAATTAGAATAAAGAAAACAAAACAAATAAGGATTAGTGTGTTGCAGTGGCTTTGGGTGAGGAACAGCTTCTGATGATATGCCGCTATTGGTTCGGCACTGTGCTTGTGTGCACCAATGCAGCACCCTGTACTTCCCCACAAGAAGACCTTCTCCCTGTCTCAGAAGAAAAAGGGGAAAACAACGGTAAAGTGGAGGACGATCGTTAAACTGCCATCTCCATTGCTGTCTGGTTACCACTAGTGAAAATTCTGACATTTGCTGGAATCTTAATTCATATATTCTTCTTTTATTGTTCTAAGAAGACATACTATGCAGAAAACTGTCTTCTCCTGTCTACTCCTTAATGTTTCGATTATGCACATAAACACTTCTCAGATTTTAAATTTATAAAGAACATTTATGCATGCGTTTTTCCAGCATGGGTTTGTGGTACAAATGTGCTACAGTCACAATTGTATCCTCAGGCCTTGGCTTACTTTAGTTAGATTCTAGCTGGATTTTATTACAGGGATCTCGAAATGCAGAGAAATGCGAAGAGAAACTGGGAAACTTTACAGGAAACAAAAAAGGGAAAAGAGGAAAAAATTAAAAAACACACACATTTAAAAAAAACACGAAAACACACATGGAATGTTTTTTGAGCAAGGTAATAATATGGAAGGTTTTGCTAAGTTGTATTTACTTGCACTAGAATTGTCCCCTCCATAAAAAATATATAATGTACCTCATAACAAGTTGCTTAGAAATACTAGAATCAATCATTAACGCTGTTTGCCACCCCGGTATTACGAGCTGAATGGTCATAGCCAATCACCATTATTTTTCACCATCCACGTGTGGCAAGTAATAACTGACAAAATTTGAGAGCAACAAGTTGGAAAAGGAACAATAACTGGCGATGAGGTGAAATGCCTCCACCCATGATTCGGTATTTGAAGTTGGAAAGTTCAGAATCATTGGGCAGCATATTTTCCCTGGGGCAAAATTATCAAACAGTGGGCCATATGTATGGACATCTGGTTGTAAAATTCTGGTCACACATTGTGACCTGTATTTTTGCTGCCAGTAAAGATTTTAAAGAACCAACCTATGTAATAATAGGTCTGTTCTTAAAAATCGAAATTGGGGTGGGTACAATCTGACCTACCTAATCAATATGGCAAATTGGGACTCACTTTGATTGGAGGTCATCCAGTTGTGTAAAAAAGATGCCATGGACTTGGCGCAAGCAAGGAAAATGACCCATTTAACTATTGTTGAGGGTAGTAAAATACTACAACTATCAAGGCTCGATGAGCCTCTCAAGGCTCTGAGACCGGTGCCACTGCACCTGATGCACTAAAGGTAGCTATGCATCTGAGGCCATCACAGGGTTGGTGGTCTACTAGGGCTTTCCAATAAAGGTGAAGTCACAGTGAATAACAAAAAGCTGCTCAGTATGTTAATGTAGTCGATATAAGAAGGTTTGCTATACTTTTATTCCCTGTTTAGGTTCTCCTCAGCTCTGTCCTTTGTCTCAGCATTATTTCCATGAAGGCGAGAGGCGAGGCTTTCCTACCATGGATTCATTCAGTTACAAACCGCCCTTGGGTCGTGGGGACATGCAGAACAACATCTCTGAACACATATCTTTTCCCTTGGGTAAGCACATAGGAATTCATTGTGAGAGTAAAAGAAGTGTCCAGTCAGTTAGTAAAATGTTACATTTTGTATCTCTCGAGCAAACAATGTTACTTTTCTGTTCAACCCGCTGCAAACTAGAAGAGTTTCACTAAAGAACAGGTTTTTTTTCATTCCCCTTCCGGTAGCTGGCATGGACTACATTTTCTGCCAAGAAGCAGTTCCGGTAAAAGCTATGTCGGAGCGTATACAATCAATTATAACTTCACTTTTATTGCTTTTAGAATTTATATAATTTTACACCACGGTCACAAAGTAATAGCTGTTTTAATTATTATATTATACATTCTGGCATGAGTCCTGCCCTCATGAATTTACATTGGACACCCCTAGATTATGCTGTCACAAGGAGCACACAACTAAAATGACTTAACGTGTATTTCCCACTTGAAGCTACAATGGTGTTGTACCCTCCTTATTATCACTAGCCTCCTAACTTTAAGTGCATTTATCAATCACGAAGATTGAAACTCTCTCAAAAAATGCCAGACTTTCGGAGATACACTTGCACCATGGCGCAAAGTGTCTGCGTGGCGCACGGCAACTGATTTCAGTGCCGGCGGAAGGTAGAGGGGAGAAGAGTACCTTATTTTACTAAATTGGGCGCTCTCCTCCTCTCTCCTTTTCGCACAGAACGGCATTTGTAGCTGCTGCAGTGCACTACGTGAAAAAATGGTAAATTACCCCCTTAGTGTCCTTTCTTAACACTGCTTTTATGTCTCATCCCATGAGGCACTTTTACGCAGGAATGGGAATGTTGGGCGTGGGACGTCCAATCGCGTTCTTCAGAACACAAGCCAGAGCTCTTTGTGAAAAAACTGTGCAGTGCAAAGTGCATTTCTTGGGGAGGCCATATAAAGTGAGTGCGGGTTAAAAATCCTAACCTCAGGCAAGAGCATAAAACTTTAATTAGGACACATCAGGTAAGAACATTTCAATAGTGTGGGGAGCTCAAGGTTGATAATGAACCCAGTTCCTAACAGGTCAACATGTTTTTGATGGTATTATGCCATGATAAAGGTGCTTGGCAGTTGCGGGGGTGGGCGGGAGACCCTATAGTTGATGGAGCGGATGTTGGTACCTTGACGACTGTGTGGCTACAGGGCGTGCCCCCCTGCCTTCCATTCGTGGGACGATCTGTGACCCCCTATTGGGTACATCATGGACCTACACTGATTAGGGAACTAACATTACGTTGCAGGTCCCTTTTCCTATTTCTTTTTCACCTCAGAGTGTGTTTGTATGTTCAGTTGTTGAGCAAGGTGTGAGCACCTAGCAGTGACTTCAATTGTGGTGGTCAGGATGAATGTCGAGCACCTTTATCAGGGCCGAATGGCAGCAGAAACATGTTCTCAAGGTAGGAAATGGTTTCATTATCACTATTTTAATATCCTAACCCAGATGTGTCCTAATTAACGTTTTACATTCTCGCCAGAAGTTAGGATTTTTAATCCGCACTCACTTTTAAATGGACTCTCTTAGAAATGTAGGGGCAGATTTACAACCCCTTGCGCCTCTTTTACGCCACCGTTGTGTCACTTTTGTGACGCAGCTGCGGCGCGAAAGATGCGCCATGGTGCGGGGTATTTACAACGTGACGCATCTGGGAGATGCGTCCGTTGTAAAGCCCTGCGCCATAAGGAGGCGTTCCGGCGCAGTGTGGGCGTTCCTGCTTAGGAACGCCTCCTAAAAGTGGCTGAGTGAAATCTACAAGATTTCATTCAGTCACTTTTAGCCCAATGCTGCGTCAAAACCCTGCGCCTGCTTGAAGCAGGCGTAAGGCTTGACACAGCATTGGCAGATAGGGCCCCAAAGAGCATTGCTGGAGCTGCGTCACGCTTGCGACGCTACTCCAGCAATGTGCCGCCTTTACGGCACAGATGTGTCACGCATCTGTGCCGTTTTTGGCCCATGGTGCGCCGCATTGTAAATGTGGTGCACCATGGGTTGCGGAGCTGCGGGCACAATAACTGGCGCATGCCTGGGGGTGCGCCAGTTATTGTAAATCTGCCCCGTAGTTTTCACTACACACTTTTTTCACAAAGCACTCATGCTTTAAGATGATGAGCCCACTCGCTCCCTTATAACAACGATTGGGCGAGTGTAGGTTGGCCGGTGATGAAGCATGACACTCGGGTGTGTCTCTGAGACCATACCTTTTACATTTTTTACATGTTTTTGTTGCTCTTTTCTCAGAGGACAGGCCGGCACACCACTTTTGTGAGATTCTCCTCTTTTTGACATTCTCACCAACAGCATAAGTGTTTGTTGTTTCTTGAGACTGGTGCCCCTTTGTGTGTTTAGCTAATGATATCAATAAATCCTGTTCCAGCCTGCAAACCTATTCTTCATCTGAGACACTAGTGAAAATGGTTTACCTTTGAGTGAGGTGGTTGTTGCTTTGTTAAATTCAAAATGTTTATCTGCAGGCGTCTTAATCTGCTTTTAAAAGCTGCTTAGGGGACTGCAACCAAAGATTGTTTGAATAATATGGTCACTTCAATTGTGGAACCTAAACTTTTCAAGCTCTTTGGTGCTAAACTTAATGTAACAAGCAATCACTATGAAATTGTTTGCACACTTTTTTATGTGCTGCCTCCAAATGTGCTGAACAAATGAAGGATCACAGATCGTGAACTTGGTTCTCATTTGCTGAATGCATTTGTTCCATTTCCCAAGTAAGTGTCAGATACTTTCTGATGTTGCTTTAATCCAACCTACTAATATAAGCATTAAAATAACTACTCTTTACATGAGTTACATCCAAAATTATTAAAAGGTGGTAATATGCTCATGGATCCTCACTCACAGCACCATAATCGTTTCTCTACAGTATATTTGGACTAAATGAACTAGGACCTCTCATATCTGCAGACCTGGGTCATAAGAGATCCTTCACAGCATCAGCTGCCTCTCAAGAAGACCATCCACAAAAGAGAGGTCTATATTTTGAGGGTATTTATTGGCACCATAAACTGTGGCAACTATGCACTTATGAACTGCCATCCTTGTGCCTTGAAGCTGAGCTTCCAGGCACTATTTTTCACATTATAAATAATAACCATAGCATACCATGCCAGGAGGCAGATGCTTCTGATGAGTACCTTGGTATTGTATTAACTAGTGGTAAAGCGCAGCAGTGTCCCCCACAGTGTCAGCCAGGCACGGCTCCTCTGTAATAGCAGACGAGCGTTACACGAGTGCCAGCAGATGAATAAAATGATATTAAAACAATTTTATTATAATTTTATTTATCATTGCCTGAGCAGTTTGACGAAGCCAGGGATTCTTGGGTGGGGCTGAGGCGTGCCATGAGAAGGAGGAGTGGTGGGCACTTATAAGTGTGCACGTCAGTTTGGCCAGCTGTCTCTAGCCAGCCAAACAGACATGCACACTTATGTTTCTCTAACTCAACTGTGTTGCATAGCCGGGTTGGAGAAAAGCCACAGGCTCCCTGTGCCTGAGCAAGCGTCAGACCAGCCCGCTGCAGCTAATCCAGGTACTTCTCTCATGCTAGCGATAGCATAAGAGTAGCATCTAGATTGGGTGGGAGCCTGTGCTGTATCCCATAGACTGCCAGGAGGAGAGCTGGAGAGGAGCACCGAGGCGGGCAGCAGCATCAGTGGCAGGTAAGTCTTTTTTTTAGGTATTATTATTCCCCTAGCCCCTCTGTGCTGCCCCTCCACTTTAGATTGGTGGCGGTCACCACTGGTGTCAACATTTCTTAAATTGATGATGAAGCTGAACCATTACGTGAGTGTTAAGGTAGAGCTTGCCAGTTAACCAGATCCATCAAAAGCACTTGCCAGCTTTGATGCTTCCCGGATTGATAATAATTTCTTTGGGGCTGAGACTGGTAGGGAGGTATCATAGATCTGTGCAAAAAAGTGAGGAGCGGGTTGCCTAAATTAATCTCATCTACTGTTAATTACCTGGTGCTGCATCCCAGCCCATTGGTTTTTTTTACCACAAGATCACCTCAGATTAGATTAATCTGTAAGCAAACCAGCTGTGATTCTGCTCCAACAGGAACAGTCCACATCAAACTACCAAGCCAGATCCACTCTGAACCAGAACACAAGCAACGCAAAACTGGTATTGCCCTATTTGGCTGATTCGCTGGGTGCAGCTTGGCCACCGTGGCAAAGTAAGCATGGGACCCAGAATTGGGCATACCTCTCACCCATATTGCGTAATACTGAAGTACACAAAACAGTCATGGGTGAGAGTCTTGAATTAATCTCAACCACTGGTAATTACTTTCGACCGCACCTCAGTCCATCATTTTCTTTTGCCCACAATGTCACCTCAAATTACACCTAACTATATGGAAATTAGCTTTGATCCTGCTCCAAGAGGAACAGTCCAGCTCGAACGGCCAAGTCAGATCCACTCCGAACCAGAACAGAAGCAACCCAACAGCCAGTTTTGCCCTAGTTGGGCCTCATCAGTCGGGTGCAGCTTAGCCCCAGTGGCAGAGTGGGCGTCGGACCCATATCTGGGCATACCCTTTGCATTTATGGCATCACACTGAAGTATACAACAAAGTGATGGGTGGGATTCTTGAATAATTTCAGCCACTGGCACATACTTGGGACCACTTAAGAGTTTATCATTCTTTTGCCAACAATGTCACGTTAGATTAGACTTAGCTGTATGCAAATCAGTCTTGATCCTGCTCCAATAGGAACACACTCCAAACTACCAAGCCAGTTTCTCTCTGATCCAGAATGCGAGTCACCCAAGGCTTTTTTCTCCCTAGTTGGGGCTTGTCAGTTAGGTGCAGCTTGACGACTTCAGTGACAAATTGAGACCGGCGCACACATCTGGGCACACCCGTCAAACGTAGGGCACTGGACTGAAGTATGTCAAAAAGTGATGAGTGGGATTCTTAAATAAATCGTAACCACTGGTAATTACACAGTCTGAATTTCAATTCAATTTTTTTTGCCCATAATGCCACCTCATATTATACCCAGCTGTATGCAAATCAGCTTTGATCCCTCTTCTATAGCAACAGCCCAGCACCAACTGCCAAGCTACACCCTCTCTGAACCGTCACACAAACAACCCAAGACTGATTTCTCCTGAGTTGGGCCTCATGAGTCGGATGCAACTTAGGTCTCATGGGAAAGTGAGGACAGGACACACATCTGAGAATACCCGTCACACTTAAGACGTCACACAGAAGTATACAAAAGGCAGATGAGTGGGATGCTTGAATACATCTCAGCCACTTGTTATAACTTGGGGCTACATCCCATTCAATTGTTTTTTGCCCACAATGCCACCTCACATTAAAGCCAGCTATATGCAAATCAGTATTGATCCTTCTTCAATAGGAAGAGTCCAGTCTGAACTGCCAAGTCTGGTCACCTCTGAACCAGAACATAAACAACCGAAGAAAAATGTTGACACAGTGGGGGCTTGTCAGGTGCTGCTTTGCTTCAGTAGCAAAGAGAGCATGGGACAATGATCTGGGTATAGCTGTCACACTTAAAGGAGTCACACTGAAATATTTTTTTTTAAGTGATGGCTGCAGTGATTGAAATAATCTCAGCCATTGTAATTAACTGGAGCTGCATTCCAGTCCATCTTTTGTTTCTCACAATACCACCTCAGTTTAGACTGAGCTATATGCTAATCAGACTTGGTCCTTCTCTACTAGGAACATACCAGCCAAAAGTGTCAAGCCAGATCTTCTCTAAATCAGAACACAAGCAACCCAAAACCTGTTTCACCCTAGTTGGGGCTCATCAGTTGGGTGTACCTTGGCTCCAGTGACAAAGTGAACACTGGACCAACGTTTGGGCATACGGGTGGCACTCAGTGCATTGGATTGATGTAGACAAAGAAGTGATGGGTGAGATGCTTAATTACTCAGGGCCTCATCCAAGTCCTTATTTGTTTATCACCATACCACCTTAGATTAGACCCTGCTATATGCAGATCAGCCTTGACATTTCTCCAATAAGAGTAGTCCACTCCCAACTGCTGAGCCAGATATTCTCAATACTGCCTTGGCACAGTATCTGTTGTGAGTGTGTGAGGGAAGCTTGCACCACTGCTGCTTGTGATGTCCTTTTTGCGAGTATGAGGAAGAAGGAGATCAAAAGCAGCAGTGGTGCAAGCTTCCCTCACACACTCACAGCAGGTACTGTGCCAAGGCAGCAGCAGCAACAGAGCAAGAGGCTATGTGTCCCTTACAAAGAACAGGCACAACACAGAGATGCGCCATGCAATCTACTCATACTCACAGGCAGCAGCGGTGCAAGCTTCTCACACTCACAAGAAGGACATCACTCACAAGAAGGACATCACAGGGAGGAGCGGTGCAAGCTTCTCACACTCACAAGAAGGACATCACTCACAAGAAGGACATCACAGGGAGCAGCGGTGCAAGCTTCTCACACTCACAAGAAGGACATCACTGGCAGCAGCGGTGCAAGCTTATCACACTTACAAGAAGGAGATCACAAGCAGCAGTGGTGCAAGCTTCCCTTACACACTCACAGCAGGTACTGTGCCAAGGCAGCAGCAGCAACAGAGCAAGAACAAAGAACAGGCACAGCACAGAGATGCGCAATGCAATCTTCTCATACTCACAGGCAGCAGCGGTGCAAGCTTCTCACACTCACAAGAAGGACATCACAGGCAGCAGCGGTGCAAACTTCTCACATTCACAAGAAGGAGATCACTCACAAGAAGGACATCACAGGGAGCAGCGCTGCAAGCTTCTCACACTCACAAGAAGGACATCACAGGCAGCAGTGGTGCAAGCTTTTCACACTCGCAAGAAGGACATCACAGGCAGCAGCGGTGCAAGCTTATCACACTCACAAGAAGGACATCACAGGCAGAAGCGGTGAAAGCTTCTCACACTCACAAGAAGGACATCACTCACAAGAAAGACATCACATGGAGCAGCGGTGCAAGCTTCTCACACTCACAAGAAGGACATCACTCACAAGAAAGACATCACAGGGAGCAGCGGTGCAAGCTTCTCACACTCACAAGAAGGACAGCACAGGCAGCAGTGGTGCAAGCTTCTGACACTCGCAAGAAGGACATCACAGGCAGCAGCGGTGCAAGCTTCTCACACTCACAAGAAGGACATCACTCACAAGAAGGACATCACAGGGAGCAGCGGTGCAAGCTTCTCACACTCACAAGAAGGACATCACAGGGAGCAGCGGTGCAAGCTTCTCACACTCACAAGAAGGACATCACAGGCAGCAGCGGTGCAAGCTTCTCACACCCACAAAAAGGACATCACTCACAAGAAGGACATCACAGGGAGCAGCGGTGCAAGCTTCTCACACTCACAAGAAGGAGATCACTGGCAGCAGCGGTGCAAGCTTATCAAACTCACAAGAAGGACATGACAGGCAGCAGCGGTGCAAGCTTCTCACACTCACAAGAAGGACATCACTCACAAGAAGGACATTACAGGGAGCAGCGGTGCAAGCTTCTCACACTCGCATGAAGGACATCACAGGCAGCAGCGGTGCAAGCTTATCACACTCACAAGAAGGACATGACAGGCAGCAGCGGTGCAAGCTTCTCACACTCACAAGAAGGACATCACTCACAAGAAGGGCATCACAGCGAGCAGCGGTGCAAGCTTCTCACACTCACAAGAAGGACATCACAGGCAGCAGCGGTGCAAGCTTCTTACACTCGCAAGAAGGACATCACAGGCAGCAGCGGTGCAAGCTTCTCACACTCACAAGAAGGACATCACTCACAAGAAGGACATCACAGGGAGCAGCTGTGCAAGCTTCTCACACTCACAAGAAGGAGATCACTCACAAGAAGGACATCAAAGTGAGCAGCGGTGCAAGCTTCTCACACTCACAAGAAGGACATCACAGGGAGCAGCGGTGCACGCTTCTCACACCCACAAGAAGGACATCACTCACAAGAAGGACATCACAGGGAGCAGCGGTGCAAGCTTCTCACACTCACAAGAAGGACATTACAGGCAGCAGCGGTGCAAGCTTCTCACACTCACAAGAAGGAGATCACTGGCAGCAGCGGTGCAAGCTTATCACACTTACAAGAAGGAGATCACAAGCAGCAGTGGTGCAAGCTTCCCTTACACACTCACAGCAGGTACTGTGCCAAGGCAGCAGCAGCAACAGAGCAAGAGTCCCTTACAAAGAACAGGCACAGCACAGAGATGCGCAATGCAATCTTCTCATACTCACAGGCAGCAGCGGTGCAAGCTTCTCAGAAGAAGGACATCACAGCAGCAGCGGTGCAAGCTTCTCACACTCACAAGAAGGAGATCACTCACAAGAAGGACATCACAGGGAGCAGCGGTGCAAGCTTCTCACACTCACAAGAAGTACATCACAGGCAGCAGTGGTGCAAGCTTTTCACACTCGCAAGAAGGACATCACAGGCAGCAGTGGTGCAAGCTTATCACACTCACAAGAAGGACATCACAGGCAGCAGCGGTGCAAGCTTCTCACACTCACAAGAAGGACATCACTCACAAGAAGGACATCACAGGGAGCAGCGGTGCAAGCTTCTCATACTCGCAAGAAGGACATCACAGGCAGCAGCGGTGCAAGCCTCTCAAACTCACAAGAAGGAGATCACTGGCAGCAGCAGTGCAAGCTTATCACACTCACAAGAAGGAGATCACAAGCAGCAGTGGTGCAAGCTTCCCTTACACACTCACAGCAGGTACTGTGCCAAGGCAGCAGCAGCAACAGAGCAAGAGTCCCTTACAGAGAACAGGCACAGCACAGAGATGCGCAATGCAATCTTCTCATACTCACAGGCAGCAGCGGTGCAAGCTTCTCACACTCACAAGAAGGACATCACAGGCAGCAGTGGTGCAAGCTTCTCAAACTCACAAGAAGGAGATCACTGGCAGCAGCGGTGCAAGGTTATCACACTCACAAGAAGGACATCACAGGCAGCAGTGGTGCAAGCTTCTCACACTCGCAAGAAGGACATCACAGGCAGCAGCGGTGCAAGCTTCTCACACTCACAAGAAGGACATCACTCACAAGAAGGACATCACAGGGAGCAGCGGTGCAAGCTTCTCACACTCACAAGAAGGACATCACAGGCAGAAGCGGTGCAAGCTTCTCACACCCACAAGAAGGACATCACTCACAATAAGGACATCACAGGGAGCAGCGGTGCAAGCTTCTCACACTCACAAGAAGGAGATCACTGGCAGCAGTGGTGCAAGCTTATCACACTTACAAGAAGGAGATCACAAGCAGCAGTGGTGCAAGCTTCCCTTACACACTCACAGCAGGTACTGTGCCAAGGCAGCAGCAGCAACAGAGCAAGAGTTCCTTACAAATAACAGGCACAGCACAGAGATGCGCAATGCAATCTTCTAATACTCACAGGCAGCAGCGGTGCAAGCTTCTCACACTCACAAGAAGGACATCACAGGCAGCAGCGGTGCAAGCTTCTCACACTCACAAGAAGGAGATCACTCACAAGAAGGACATCACAGGGAGCAGCGGTGCAAGCTTCTCACACTCACAAGAAGGACATCACAGGCAGCAGTGGTGCAAGCTTTTCACACTCGCAAGAAGGACATCACAGGCAGCAGCGGTGCAAGCTTATCACACTCACAAGAAGGACATCACAGGCAGAAGCGGTGCAAGCTTCTCACACTCACAAGAAGGACATCACTCACAAGAAAGACATCACATGGAGCAGCGGTGCAAGCTTCTCACACTCACAAGAAGGACATCACTCACAAGAAAGACATCACAGGGAGCAGTGGTGCAAGCTTCTCACACTCACAAGAAGGACATCACAGGCAGCAGTGGTGCAAGCTTCTGACACTCGCAAGAAGGACATCACAGGCAGCAGCGGTGCAAGCTTCTCACACTCACAAGAAGGACATCACTCACAAGAAGGACATCACAGGGAGCAGCGGTGCAAGATTCTCACACTCACAAGAAGGACATCACAGGGAGCAGCGGTGCAAGCCTCTCACACTCACAAGAAGGACATCACAGGCAGCAGCGGTGCAAGCTTCTCACACCCACAAGAAGGACATCACTCACAAGAAGGACATCACAGGGAGCAGCGGTGCAAGCTTCTCACACTCACAAGAAGGAGATCACTGGCAGCAGCGGTGCAAGCTTATCAAACTCACAAGAAGGACATCACAGGCAGCAGCGGTGCAAGCTTCTCACACTCACAAGAAGGACATCACAGGGAGCAGCGGTGCAAGCTTCTCACACTCACAAGAAGGACATCACAGGCAGCAGTGGTGCAAGCTTCTCACACTCGCAAAAAGGACATCACAGGCAGCAGCGGTGCAAACTTATCACACTCACAAGAAGGACATGACAGGCAGCAGCGGTGCAAGCTTCTCACACTCACAAGAAGGACATCACTCACAAGAAGGACATCACAGGGAGCAGCGGTGCAAGCTTCTCACACTCATAAGAAGGACATCACAGGTAGCAGTGTTGCAAGCTTCTCACACTCGCAAGAAGGAGATCATAAGCAGCAGTGGTGCAAGCTTCCCTTACACACTCACAGCAGGTACTGTGCCAAGGGAGCAGCAGCAACAGTGCAAGAGTCCCTTACAAAGAACAGGCACAGCACAGAGATGTGCAATGCAATCTTCTCATAGTCACAGGCAGCAGCGGTGCAAGCTTCTCACACTCACAAGAAGGACATCACTCACAAGAAGGACATCACAGGGAGCAGCGGTGCAAGCGTCTCACACTCACAAGAAGGACATCACAGGCAGCAGTGGTGCAAGCTTCTCACACTCGCAAGAAGGACATCACAGGCAGCAGCGGTGCAAGCTTATCACACTCACAAGAAGGAGATCACTGGCAGCAGCGGTGCAAGGTTATCACACTCACAAGAAGGACATGACAGGCACCAGCGGTGCAAGCTTCTCACACTCACAAGAAGGACATCACTCACAAGAAGGACATTACAGGGAGCAGTGGTGCAAGCTTCTCACACTCGCACGAAGGACATCACAGGCAGCAGCGGTGCAAGCTTATCACACTCACAAGAAGGACATGACAGGCAGCAGCGGTGCAAGCTTCTCACACTCACAAGAAGGACATCACTCACAAGAAGGACATCACAGGGAGCAGCGGTGCAAGCTTCTCACACTCACAAGAAGGACATCACAGGCAGCAGTGGTGCAAGCTTCTTACACTCGCAAGAAGGACATCACAGGCAGCAGCGGTGCAAGCTTCTCACACTCACAAGAAGGACATCACAGGGAGCAGCGGTGCAAGCTTCTCACACTCACAAGAAGGAGATCACTCACAAGAAGGACATCAAAGTGAGCAGCAGTGCAAGCTTCTCACACTCACAAGAAGGACATCACAGGCAGCAGCGGTGCAAGCTTCTCACACCCACAAGAAGGACATCACTCACAAGAAGGACATCACAGGGAGCAGCGGTGCAAGCTTCTCACACTCACAAGAAGGACATTACAGGCAGCAGCGGTGCAAGCTTCTCACACTCACAAGAAGGAGATCACTGGCAGCAGCGGTGCAAGCTTATCACACTTACAAGAAGGAGATCACAAGCAGCAGTGGTGCAAGCTTCCCTTACACACTCACAGCAGGTACTGTGCCAAGGCAGCAGCAGCAACAGAGCAAGAGTCCCTTACAAAGAACAGGCACAGCACAGAGATGCACAATGCAATCATCTTATACTCACAGGCAGCAGCGGTGCAAGCTTCTCACAAGAAGGACATCACAGGCAGCAGCGGTGCAAGCTTCTCGCACTCACAAGAAGGAGATCACTCACAAGAAGGATATCACAGGGAGCAGCGGTGCAAGCTTCTCACACTCACAAGAAGTACATCACAGGCAGCAGTGGTGCAAGCTTTTCACACTCGCAAGAAGGACATCACAGGCAGCAGCAGTGCAAGCTTATCACACTCACAAGAAGGACATCACAGGCAGCAGCGGTGCAAGCTTCTCACACTCACAAGAAGGACATCACTTACAAGAAGGACATCACAGGGAGCTGCGGTGCAAGCTTCTCATACTCGCAAGAAGGACATCACAGGCAGCAGCGGTGCAAGCTTCTCAAACTCACAAGAAGGAGATCACTGGCAGCAGCGGTGCAAGCTTATCACACTCACAAGAAGGAGATCACAAGCAGCAGTGGTGCAAGCTTCCCTTACACACTCACAGCAGGTACTGTGCCAAGGCAGCAGCAGCAACAGAGCAAGAGTCCCTTACAAAGAACAGGCACAGCACAGAGATGCGCAATGCAATCTTCTCATACTCACAGGCAGCAGCGGTGCAAGCTTCTCACACTCACAAGAAGGACATCACAGGCAGCAGCGGTGCAAGCTTCTCACACTCACAAGAAGGAGATCACTCACAAGAAGGACATCACAGGGGGCAGCGGTGCAAGCTTCTCACACTCACAAGAAGGACATCACTCACAAGAAAGAAATCACAGGGAGCAGCGGTGCAAGCTTCTCACACTCACAAGAAGGACATCACTCACAAGAAGGACATTACAGGGAGCAGTGGTGCAAGCTTCTCACACTCGCTCGAAGGACATCACAGGCAGCAGCGGTGCAAGCTTATCACTTTCACAAGAAGGACATGACAGGCAGCAGTGGTGCAAGCTTCTCACACTCACAAGAAGGACATCACTCACAAGAAGGACATCACAGGGAGCAGCGGTGCAAGCTTCTCACACTCACAAGAAGGACATCACAGGCAGCAGAGGTGCAAGCTTCTTACACTCGCAAGAAGGACATCACAGGCAGCAGCGGTGCAAGCTTCTCACACTCACAAGAAGGACATCACAGGGAGCAGCGGTGCAAGCTTCTCACACTCACAAGAAGGAGATCATTCACAAGAAGGACATCAAAGTGAGCAGCAGTGCAAGCTTCTCACACTCACAAGAAGGACATCACAGGCAGCAGCGGTGCAAGCTTCTCACACCCACAAGAAGGACATCACTCACAAGAAGGACATCACAGGGAGCAGCGGTGCAAGCTTCTCACACTCACAAGAAGGACATTACAGGCAGCAGCGGTGCAAGCTTCTCACACTCACAAGAAGGAGATCACTGGCAGCAGCGGTGCAAGCTTATCACACTTACAAGAAGGAGATCACAAGCAGCAGTGGTGCAAGCTTCCCTTACACACTCACAGCAGGTACTGTGCCAAGGCAGCAGCAGCAACAGAGCAAGAGTCCCTTACAAAGAACAGGCACAGCACAGAGATGCGCAATGCAATCTTCTCATACTCACAGGCAGCAGCGGTGCAAGCTTCTCACAAGAAGGACATCACAGGCAGCAGCGGTGCAAGCTTCTCGCACTCACAAGAAGGAGATCACTCACAAGAAGGATATCACAGGGAGCAGCGGTGCAAGCTTCTCACACTCACAAGAAGTACATCACAGGCAGCAGTGGTGCAAGCTTTTCACACTCGCAAGAAGGACATCACAGGCAGCAGCAGTGCAAGCTTATCACACTCACAAGAAGGACATCACAGGCAGCAGCGGTGCAAGCTTCTCACACTCACAAGAAGGACATCACTCACAAGAAGGACATCACAGGGAGCTGCGGTGCAAGCTTCTCATACTCGCAAGAAGGACATCACAGGCAGCAGCGGTGCAAGCTTCTCAAACTCACAAGAAGGAGATCACTGGCAGCAGCGGTGCAAGCTTATCACACTCACAAGAAGGAGATCACAAGCAGCAGTGGTGCAAGCTTCCCTTACACACTCACAGCAGGTACTGTGCCAAGGCAGCAGCAGCAACAGAGCAAGAGTCCCTTACAAAGAACAGGCACAGCACAGAGATGCGCAATGCAATCTTCTCATACTCACAGGCAGCAGCGGTGCAAGCTTCTCACACTCACAAGAAGGACATCACAGGCAGCAGCGGTGCAAGCTTCTCAAACTCACAAGAAGGAGATCACTGGCAGCAGCGGTGCAAGGTTATCACACTCACAAGAAGGACATCACAGGCAGCAGTGGTGCAAGCTTCTCACACTCACAAGAAGGACATCACAGGCAGCAGCGGTGCAAGCTTCTCACACTCACAAGAAGGACATCACTCACAAGAAGGACATCACAGGGAGCAGCGGTGCAAGCTTCTCACACTCACAAGAAGGACATCACAGGCAGCAGCGGTGCAAGCTTCTCACACTCACAAGAAGGACATCACTCACAATAAGGACATCACAGGGAGCAGCGGTGCAAGCTTCTCACACTCACAAGAAGGAGATCACTGGCAGCAGTGGTGCAAGCTTATCACACTTACAAGAAGGAGATCACAAGCAGCAGTGGTGCAAGCTTCCCTTACACACTCACAGCAGGTACTGTGCCAAGGCAGCAGCAGCAACAGAGCAAGAGTTCCTTACAAATAACAGGCACAGCACAGAGATGCGCAATGCAATCTTCTCATAGTCACAGGCAGCAGCGGTGCAAGCTTCTCACACTCACAAGAAGGACATCACTCACAAGAAGGACATCACAGGGAGCAGCGGTGCAAGCGTCTCACACTCACAAGAAGGACATCACAGGCAGCAGTGGTGCAAGCTTCTCACACTCGCAAGAAGGACATCACAGGCAGCAGCGGTGCAAGCTTATCACACTCACAAGAAGGAGATCACTGGCAGCAGCGGTGCAAGGTTATCACACTCACAAGAAGGACATGACAGGCACCAGCGGTGCAAGCTTCTCACACTCACAAGAAGGACATCACTCACAAGAAGGACATTACAGGGAGCAGTGGTGCAAGCTTCTCACACTCGCACGAAGGACATCACAGGCAGCAGCGGTGCAAGCTTATCACTTTCACAAGAAGGACATGACAGGCAGCAGCGGTGCAAGCTTCTCACACTCACAAGAAGGACATCACTCACAAGAAGGACATCACAGGGAGCAGCGGTGCAAGTTTCTCACACTCACAAGAAGGACATCACAGGCAGCAGAGGTGCAAGCTTCTTACACTCGCAAGAAGGACATCACAGGCAGCAGCGGTGCAAGCTTCTCACGCTCACAAGAAGGACATCACAGGGAGCAGCGGTGCAAGCTTCTCACACTCACAAGAAGGAGATCATTAACAAGAAGGACATCAAAGTGAGCAGCAGTGCAAGCTTCTCACACTCACAAGAAGGACATCACAGGCAGCAGCGGTGCAAGCTTCTCACACCCACAAGAAGGACATCACTCACAAGAAGGACATCACAGGGAGCAGCGGTGCAAGCTTCTCACACTCACAAGAAGGACATTACAGGCAGCAGCGGTGCAAGCTTCTCACACTCACAAGAAGGAGATCACTGGCAGCAGCGGTGCAAGCTTATCACACTTACAAGAAGGAGATCACAAGCAGCAGTGGTGCAAGCTTCCCTTACACACTCACAGCAGGTACTGTGCCAAGGCTGCAGCAGCAACAGAGCAAGAGTTCCTTACAAATAACAGGCACAGCACAGAGATGCGCAATGCAATCTTCTAATACTCACAGGCAGCAGCGGTGCAAGCTTCTCACACTCACAAGAAGGACATCACAGGCAGCAGCGGTGCAAGCTTCTCACAAGAAGGACATCACAGGCAGCAGCGGTGCAAGCTTCTCGCACTCACAAGAAGGAGATCACTCACAAGAAGGATATCACAGGGAGCAGCGGTGCAAGCTTCTCACACTCACAAGAAGTACATCACAGGCAGCAGTGGTGCAAGCTTTTCACACTCGCAAGAAGGACATCACAGGCAGCAGCAGTGCAAGCTTATCACACTCACAAGAAGGACATCACAGGCAGCAGCGGTGCAAGCTTCTCACACTCACAAGAAGGACATCACTCACAAGAAGGACATCACAGGGAGCTGCGGTGCAAGCTTCTCATACTCGCAAGAAGGACATCACAGGCAGCAGCGTTGCAAGCTTCTCAAACTCACAAGAAGGAGATCACTGGCAGCAGCGGTGCAAGCTTATCACACTCACAAGAAGGAGATCACAAGCAGCAGTGGTGCAAGCTTCCCTTACACACTCACAGCAGGTACTGTGCCAAGGCAGCAGCAGCAACAGAGCAAGAGTCCCTTACAAAGAACAGGCACAGCACAGAGATGCGCAATGCAATCTTCTCATACTCACAGGCAGCAGCGGTGCAAGCTTCTCACACTCACAAGAAGGACATCACAGGCAGCAGCGGTGCAAGCTTCTCAAACTCACAAGAAGGAGATCACTGGCAGCAGCGGTGCAAGGTTATCACACTCACAAGAAGGACATCACAGGCAGCAGTGGTGCAAGCTTCTCACACTCACAAGAAGGACATCACAGGCAGCAGCGGTGCAAGCTTCTCACACTCACAAGAAGAACATCACTCACAAGAAGGACATCACAGGGAGCAGCGGTGCAAGCTTCTCACACTCACAAGAAGGACATCACAGGCAGCAGCGGTGCAAGCTTCTCACACCCACAAGAAGGACATCACTCACAATAAGGACATCACAGGGAGCAGCGGTGCAAGCTTCTCACACTCACAAGAAGGAGATCACTGGCAGCAGTGGTGCAAGCTTATCACACTTACAAGAAGGAGATCACAAGCAGCAGTGGTGCAAGCTTCCCTTACACACTCACAGCAGGTACTGTCCCAAGGCAGCAGCAGCAACAGAGCAAGAGTTCCTTACAAATAACAGGCACAGCACAGAGATGCGCAATGCAAGCTTCTCATACTCACAGGCAGCAGCGGTGCAAGCTTCTCACACTCACAAGAAGGAAATCACAGGCAGCAGCGGTGCAAGCTTCTCACACTCACAAGAAGGAGATCACTCACAAGAAGGACATCACAGGGAGCAGCGGTGCAAGCTTCTGAGACTCACAAGAAGGACATCACAGGCAGCAGTGGTGCAAGCTTTTCAAACTCGCAAGAAGGACATCACAGGCAGCAGCGGTGCAAGCTTATCACACTCACAAGAAGGACATCACAGGCAGAAGTGGTGCAAGCTTCTCACACTCACAAGAAGGACATCACTCACAAGAAAGACATCACATGGAGCAGCGGTGCAAGCTTCTCACACTCACAAGAAGGACATCACTCACAAGAAAGACATCACAGGGAGCAGCGGTGCAAGCTTCTCACACTCACAAGAAGGACATCACAGGCAGCAGTGTTGCAAGCTTCTGACACTCGCAAGAAGGACATCACAGGCAGCAGCGGTGCAAGCTTCTCACACTCACAAGAAGGACATCACTCACAAGAAGGACATCACAGGGAGCAGCGGTGCAAGCTTCTCACACTCACAAGAAGGACATCACAGGGAGCAGCGGTGCAAGCCTCTCACACTCACAAGAAGGACATCACAGGCAGCAGCGGTGCAAGCTTCTCACACCCACAAGAAGGACATCACTCACAAGAAGGACATCACAGGGAGCAGCGGTGCAAGCTTCTCACACTCACAAGAAGGAGATCACTGGCAGCAGCGGTGCAAGCTTATCAAACTCACAAGAAGGACATCACAGGCAGCAGCGGTGCAAGCTTCTCACACTCACAAGAAGGACATCACAGGGAGCAGCGGTGCAAGCTTCTCACACTCACAAGAAGGACATCACAGGCAGCAGTGGTGCAAGCTTCTCACACTCGCAAAAAGGACATCACAGGCAGCAGCGGTGCAAGCTTATCACACTCACAAGAAGGACATGACAGGCAGCAGCGGTGCAAGCTTCTCACACTCACAAGAATGACATCACTCACAAGAAGGACATCACAGGGAGCAGCGGTGCAAGCTTCTCACACTCATAAGAAGGACATCACAGGTAGCAGTGTTGCAAGCTTCTCACACTCGCAAGAAGGAGATCATAAGCAGCAGTGGTGCAAGCTTCCCTTACACACTCACAGCAGGTACTGTGCCAAGGGAGCAGCAGCAACAGAGCAAGAGTCCCTTACAAAGAACAGGCACAGCACAGAGATGCGCAATGCAATCTTCTCATAGTCACAGGCTGCAGCGCTGCAAGCTTCTCACACTCACAAGAAGGACATCACTCACAAGAAGGACATCACAGGGAGCAGCGGTGCAAGCGTCTCACACTCACAAGAAGGACATCACAGGCAGCAGCGGTGCAAGCTTCTCACACTCGCAAGAAGGACATCACAGGCAGCAGCGGTGCAAGCTTATTACACTCACAAAAAGGAGATCACTGGCAGCAGCGGTGCAAGGTTATCACACTCACAAGAAGGACATCACAGGCAGCAGCGGTGCAAGCTTCTCACACTCACAAGAAGGACATCACAGGGAGCAGTGGTGCAAGCTTCTCAAACTCACAAGAAGGACATCACTCACAAGAAGGAGATCACAGGGAGCAGCGGTGCAAGCTTCTCACACTCACAAGAAGGACATCACAGGCAGCAGCGGTGCAAGCTTCTCACACCCACAAGAAGGACATCACTCACAAGAAGGACATCACAGGCAGCAGCGGTGCAAGCTTCTCACACTCACAAGAAGGAGATCACTGACAGCAGCGGTGCAAGCTTATCACACTTACAAGAAGGAGATCACAAGCAGCAGTGGTGCAAGCTTCCCTTACACACTCACAGCAGGTACTGTGCCAAGGCAGCAGCAGCAACAGAGCAAGAGTCCCTTACAAAGAACAGGCACAGCACAGAGATGCGCAATGCAATCTTCTCATACTCACAGGCAGCAGCGGTGCAAGCTTCTCACACTCACAAGAAGGACATCACAGGCAGCAGCGGTGCAAGCTTCTCACACTCACAAGAAGGACATCACTCACAAGAAGGACATCACAGGGAGCAGCGGTGCAAGCTTCTCACACTCAGAAGAAGGACATCACAGGCAGCAGTGGTGCAAGCTTTTCACACTCGCAAGAAGGACATCACAGGCAGCAGCGGTGCAAGCTTATCACACTCACATGAAGGACATCACAGGCAGCAGCGGTGCAAGCATCTCACACTCACAAGAAGGACATCACTCACAAGAAAGACATCACATGGAGCAGCGGTGCAAGCTTCTCACACTCACAAGAAGGACATCACTCACAAGAAAGACATCACAGGGAGCAGCGGTGCAAGCTTCTCACACTCACAAGAAGGACATCACAGGCAGCAGTGGTGCCAGCTTCTGACACTCGCAAGAAGGACATCACAGGCAGCAGCGGTGCAAGCTTCTCACACTCACAAGAAGGACATCACTCACAAGAAGGACATCACAGGGAGCAGCGGAGCAAGCGTCTCACACTCACAAGAAGGACATCACAGGCAGCAGCGGTGCAAGCTTATCACACTCACAAGAAGGAGATCACTGGCAGCAGCGGTGCAAGGTTATCACAATCACAAGAAGGACATCACAGGCAGCAGCGGTGCAAGCTTCTCACACTCACAAGAAGAACATCACTCATAAGAAGGACATCACAGGGAGCAGCGGTGCAAGCTTCGCACACTCACAAGAAGGACATCACAGGCAGCAGTTGTGCAAGCTTCTCACACTCGCAAGAAGGACATCACAGGCAGCAGCAGTGCAAGCTTCTCACACTCACAAGAAGGACATCACTCACAAGAAGGACATCACATGAGCAGCGGTGCAAGCTTCTCAAACTCACAAGAAGGACATCACTCACAAGAAGGAGATCACAGGGAGCAGCGGTGCAAGCTTCTCACACTCACAAGATGGACATCACAGGCAGCAGCGGTGCAAGATTCTCACACCCACAAGAAGGACATCACTCACAAGAAGGACATCAGAGGGAGCAGCGGTGCAAGCTTCTCACACTCACAAGAAGGACATCACAGGCAGCAGCGGTGCAAGCTTCTCACACTCACAAGAAGGAGATCACTGGCAGCAGCGGTGCAAGCTTATCACACTTACAAGAAGGAGATCACAAGCAGCAGTGGTGCAAGCTTCCCTTACACACTCACAGCAGGTACTGTGCCAAGGCAGCAGCAGCAACAGAGCAAGAGTCCCTTACAAAGGACAGGCACAGCACAGAGATGCGCAATGCAATCTTCTCATACTCACAGGCAGCAGCATTGCAAGCTTCTCACACTCACAAGAAGGACATCACAGGCAGCAGCGGTGCAACCTTCTCACACTCACAAGAAGGAGATCACTCACAAGAAGGACATCACAGGGAGCAGCGGTGCAAGCTTCTCACACTCACAAGAAGGATATCACAGGCAGCAGTGGTGCAAGCTTTTCACACTCGCAAGAAGGACATCACAGGCAGCAGCGGTGCAAGCTTATCACACTCACAAGAAGGACATCACAGGCAGCAGCGGTGCAAGCTTCTTACACTCGCAAGAAGGACATCACAGGCAGCAGCGGTGCAAGCTTCTCACACTCACAAGAAGGACATCACAGGGAGCAGCGGTGCAAGCTTCTCACACTCACAAGAAGGAGATCACTCACAAGAAGGACATCAAAGTGAGCAGCAGTGCAAGCTTCTCACACTCACAAGAAGGACATCACAGGCAGCAGCGGTGCAAGCTTCTCACACCCACAAGAAGGACATCACTCACAAGAAGGACATCACAGGGAGCAGCGGTGCAAGCTTCTCACACTCACAAGAAGGACATTACAGGCAGCAGCGGTGCAAGCTTCTCACACTCACAAGAAGGAGATCACTGGCAGCAGCGGTGCAAGCTTATCACACTTACAAGAAGGAGATCACAAGCAGCAGTGGTGCAAGCTTCCCTTACACACTCACAGCAGGTACTGTGCCAAGGCAGCAGCAGCAACAGAGCAAGAGTCCCTTACAAAGAACAGGCACAGCACAGAGATGCACAATGCAATCATCTTATACTCACAGGCAGCAGCGGTGCAAGCTTCTCACAAGAAGGACATCACAGGCAGCAGCGGTGCAAGCTTCTCGCACTCACAAGAAGGAGATCACTCACAAGAAGGATATCACAGGGAGCAGCGGTGCAAGCTTCTCACACTCACAAGAAGTACATCACAGGCAGCAGTGGTGCAAGCTTTTCACACTCGCAAGAAGGACATCACAGGCAGCAGCAGTGCAAGCTTATCACACTCACAAGAAGGACATCACAGGCAGCAGCGGTGCAAGCTTCTCACACTCACAAGAAGGACATCACTTACAAGAAGGACATCACAGGGAGCTGCGGTGCAAGCTTCTCATACTCGCAAGAAGGACATCACAGGCAGCAGCGGTGCAAGCTTCTCAAACTCACAAGAAGGAGATCACTGGCAGCAGCGGTGCAAGCTTATCACACTCACAAGAAGGAGATCACAAGCAGCAGTGGTGCAAGCTTCCCTTACACACTCACAGCAGGTACTGTGCCAAGGCAGCAGCAGCAACAGAGCAAGAGTCCCTTACAAAGAACAGGCACAGCACAGAGATGCGCAATGCAATCTTCTCATACACACAGGCAGCAGCGGTGCAAGCTTCTCACACTCACAAGAAGGACATCACAGGCAGCAGCGGTGCAAGCTTCTCACACTCACAAGAAGGAGATCACTCACAAGAAGGACATCACAGGGGGCAGCGGTGCAAGCTTCTCACACTCACAAGAAGGACATCACTCACAAGAAAGAAATCACAGGGAGCAGCGGTGCAAGCTTCTCACACTCACAAGAAGGACATCACTCACAAGAAGGACATTACAGGGAGCAGTGGTGCAAGCTTCTCACACTCGCTCGAAGGACATCACAGGCAGCAGCGGTGCAAGCTTATCACTTTCACAAGAAGGACATGACAGGCAGCAGTGGTGCAAGCTTCTCACACTCACAAGAAGGACATCACTCACAAGAAGGACATCACAGGGAGCAGCGGTGCAAGCTTCTCACACTCACAAGAAGGACATCACAGGCAGCAGAGGTGCAAGCTTCTTACACTCGCAAGAAGGACATCACAGGCAGCAGCGGTGCAAGCTTCTCACACTCACAAGAAGGACATCACAGGGAGCAGCGGTGCAAGCTTCTCACACTCACAAGAAGGAGATCATTCACAAGAAGGACATCAAAGTGAGCAGCAGTGCAAGCTTCTCACACTCACAAGAAGGACATCACAGGCAGCAGCGGTGCAAGCTTCTCACACCCACAAGAAGGACATCACTCACAAGAAGGACATCACAGGGAGCAGCGGTGCAAGCTTCTCACACTCACAAGAAGGACATTACAGGCAGCAGCGGTGCAAGCTTCTCACACTCACAAGAAGGAGATCACTGGCAGCAGCGGTGCAAGCTTATCACACTTACAAGAAGGAGATCACAAGCAGCAGTGGTGCAAGCTTCCCTTACACACTCACAGCAGGTACTGTGCCAAGGCAGCAGCAGCAACAGAGCAAGAGTCCCTTACAAAGAACAGGCACAGCACAGAGATGCGCAATGCAATCTTCTCATACTCACAGGCAGCAGCGGTGCAAGCTTCTCACAAGAAGGACATCACAGGCAGCAGCGGTGCAAGCTTCTCGCACTCACAAGAAGGAGATCACTCACAAGAAGGATATCACAGGGAGCAGCGGTGCAAGCTTCTCACACTCACAAGAAGTACATCACAGGCAGCAGTGGTGCAAGCTTTTCACACTCGCAAGAAGGACATCACAGGCAGCAGCAGTGCAAGCTTATCACACTCACAAGAAGGACATCACAGGCAGCAGCGGTGCAAGCTTCTCACACTCACAAGAAGGACATCACTCACAAGAAGGACATCACAGGGAGCTGCGGTGCAAGCTTCTCATACTCGCAAGAAGGACATCACAGGCAGCAGCGGTGCAAGCTTCTCAAACTCACAAGAAGGAGATCACTGGCAGCAGCGGTGCAAGCTTATCACACTCACAAGAAGGAGATCACAAGCAGCAGTGGTGCAAGCTTCCCTTACACACTCACAGCAGGTACTGTGCCAAGGCAGCAGCAGCAACAGAGCAAGAGTCCCTTACAAAGAACAGGCACAGCACAGAGATGCGCAATGCAATCTTCTCATACTCACAGGCAGCAGCGGTGCAAGCTTCTCACACTCACAAGAAGGACATCACAGGCAGCAGCGGTGCAAGCTTCTCAAACTCACAAGAAGGAGATCACTGGCAGCAGCGGTGCAAGGTTATCACACTCACAAGAAGGACATCACAGGCAGCAGTGGTGCAAGCTTCTCACACTCACAAGAAGGACATCACAGGCAGCAGCGGTGCAAGCTTCTCACACTCACAAGAAGGACATCACTCACAAGAAGGACATCACAGGGAGCAGCGGTGCAAGCTTCTCACACTCACAAGAAGGACATCACAGGCAGCAGCGGTGCAAGCTTCTCACACTCACAAGAAGGACATCACTCACAATAAGGACATCACAGGGAGCAGCGGTGCAAGCTTCTCACACTCACAAGAAGGAGATCACTGGCAGCAGTGGTGCAAGCTTATCACACTTACAAGAAGGAGATCACAAGCAGCAGTGGTGCAAGCTTCCCTTACACACTCACAGCAGGTACTGTGCCAAGGCAGCAGCAGCAACAGAGCAAGAGTTCCTTACAAATAACAGGCACAGCACAGAGATGCGCAATGCAATCTTCTCATAGTCACAGGCAGCAGCGGTGCAAGCTTCTCACACTCACAAGAAGGACATCACTCACAAGAAGGACATCACAGGGAGCAGCGGTGCAAGCGTCTCACACTCACAAGAAGGACATCACAGGCAGCAGTGGTGCAAGCTTCTCACACTCGCAAGAAGGACATCACAGGCAGCAGCGGTGCAAGCTTATCACACTCACAAGAAGGAGATCACTGGCAGCAGCGGTGCAAGGTTATCACACTCACAAGAAGGACATGACAGGCACCAGCGGTGCAAGCTTCTCACACTCACAAGAAGGACATCACTCACAAGAAGGACATTACAGGGAGCAGTGGTGCAAGCTTCTCACACTCGCACGAAGGACATCACAGGCAGCAGCGGTGCAAGCTTATCACTTTCACAAGAAGGACATGACAGGCAGCAGCGGTGCAAGCTTCTCACACTCACAAGAAGGACATCACTCACAAGAAGGACATCACAGGGAGCAGCGGTGCAAGTTTCTCACACTCACAAGAAGGACATCACAGGCAGCAGAGGTGCAAGCTTCTTACACTCGCAAGAAGGACATCACAGGCAGCAGCGGTGCAAGCTTCTCACGCTCACAAGAAGGACATCACAGGGAGCAGCGGTGCAAGCTTCTCACACTCACAAGAAGGAGATCATTAACAAGAAGGACATCAAAGTGAGCAGCAGTGCAAGCTTCTCACACTCACAAGAAGGACATCACAGGCAGCAGCGGTGCAAGCTTCTCACACCCACAAGAAGGACATCACTCACAAGAAGGACATCACAGGGAGCAGCGGTGCAAGCTTCTCACACTCACAAGAAGGACATTACAGGCAGCAGCGGTGCAAGCTTCTCACACTCACAAGAAGGAGATCACTGGCAGCAGCGGTGCAAGCTTATCACACTTACAAGAAGGAGATCACAAGCAGCAGTGGTGCAAGCTTCCCTTACACACTCACAGCAGGTACTGTGCCAAGGCTGCAGCAGCAACAGAGCAAGAGTTCCTTACAAATAACAGGCACAGCACAGAGATGCGCAATGCAATCTTCTAATACTCACAGGCAGCAGCGGTGCAAGCTTCTCACACTCACAAGAAGGACATCACAGGCAGCAGCGGTGCAAGCTTCTCACAAGAAGGACATCACAGGCAGCAGCGGTGCAAGCTTCTCGCACTCACAAGAAGGAGATCACTCACAAGAAGGATATCACAGGGAGCAGCGGTGCAAGCTTCTCACACTCACAAGAAGTACATCACAGGCAGCAGTGGTGCAAGCTTTTCACACTCGCAAGAAGGACATCACAGGCAGCAGCAGTGCAAGCTTATCACACTCACAAGAAGGACATCACAGGCAGCAGCGGTGCAAGCTTCTCACACTCACAAGAAGGACATCACTCACAAGAAGGACATCACAGGGAGCTGCGGTGCAAGCTTCTCATACTCGCAAGAAGGACATCACAGGCAGCAGCGTTGCAAGCTTCTCAAACTCACAAGAAGGAGATCACTGGCAGCAGCGGTGCAAGCTTATCACACTCACAAGAAGGAGATCACAAGCAGCAGTGGTGCAAGCTTCCCTTACACACTCACAGCAGGTACTGTGCCAAGGCAGCAGCAGCAACAGAGCAAGAGTCCCTTACAAAGAACAGGCACAGCACAGAGATGCGCAATGCAATCTTCTCATACTCACAGGCAGCAGCGGTGCAAGCTTCTCACACTCACAAGAAGGACATCACAGGCAGCAGCGGTGCAAGCTTCTCAAACTCACAAGAAGGAGATCACTGGCAGCAGCGGTGCAAGGTTATCACACTCACAAGAAGGACATCACAGGCAGCAGTGGTGCAAGCTTCTCACACTCACAAGAAGGACATCACAGGCAGCAGCGGTGCAAGCTTCTCACACTCACAAGAAGAACATCACTCACAAGAAGGACATCACAGGGAGCAGCGGTGCAAGCTTCTCACACTCACAAGAAGGACATCACAGGCAGCAGCGGTGCAAGCTTCTCACACCCACAAGAAGGACATCACTCACAATAAGGACATCACAGGGAGCAGCGAAGCAAGCTTCTCACACTCACAAGAAGGAGATCACTGGCAGCAGTGGTGCAAGCTTATCACACTTACAAGAAGGAGATCACAAGCAGCAGTGGTGCAAGCTTCCCTTACACACTCACAGCAGGTACTGTCCCAAGGCAGCAGCAGCAACAGAGCAAGAGTTCCTTACAAATAACAGGCACAGCACAGAGATGCGCAATGCAAGCTTCTCATACTCACAGGCAGCAGCGGTGCAAGCTTCTCACACTCACAAGAAGGAAATCACAGGCAGCAGCGGTGCAAGCTTCTCACACTCACAAGAAGGAGATCACTCACAAGAAGGACATCACAGGGAGCAGCGGTGCAAGCTTCTGAGACTCACAAGAAGGACATCACAGGCAGCAGTGGTGCAAGCTTTTCAAACTCGCAAGAAGGACATCACAGGCAGCAGCGGTGCAAGCTTATCACACTCACAAGAAGGACATCACAGGCAGAAGTGGTGCAAGCTTCTCACACTCACAAGAAGGACATCACTCACAAGAAAGACATCACATGGAGCAGCGGTGCAAGCTTCTCACACTCACAAGAAGGACATCACTCACAAGAAAGACATCACAGGGAGCAGCGGTGCAAGCTTCTCACACTCACAAGAAGGACATCACAGGCAGCAGTGTTGCAAGCTTCTGACACTCGCAAGAAGGACATCACAGGCAGCAGCGGTGCAAGCTTCTCACACTCACAAGAAGGACATCACTCACAAGAAGGACATCACAGGGAGCAGCGGTGCAAGCTTCTCACACTCACAAGAAGGACATCACAGGGAGCAGCGGTGCAAGCCTCTCACACTCACAAGAAGGACATCACAGGCAGCAGCGGTGCAAGCTTCTCACACCCACAAGAAGGACATCACTCACAAGAAGGACATCACAGGGAGCAGCGGTGCAAGCTTCTCACACTCACAAGAAGGAGATCACTGGCAGCAGCGGTGCAAGCTTATCAAACTCACAAGAAGGACATCACAGGCAGCAGCGGTGCAAGCTTCTCACACTCACAAGAAGGACATCACAGGGAGCAGCGGTGCAAGCTTCTCACACTCACAAGAAGGACATCACAGGCAGCAGTGGTGCAAGCTTCTCACACTCGCAAAAAGGACATCACAGGCAGCAGCGGTGCAAGCTTATCACACTCACAAGAAGGACATGACAGGCAGCAGCGGTGCAAGCTTCTCACACTCACAAGAATGACATCACTCACAAGAAGGACATCACAGGGAGCAGCGGTGCAAGCTTCTCACACTCATAAGAAGGACATCACAGGTAGCAGTGTTGCAAGCTTCTCACACTCGCAAGAAGGAGATCATAAGCAGCAGTGGTGCAAGCTTCCCTTACACACTCACAGCAGGTACTGTGCCAAGGGAGCAGCAGCAACAGAGCAAGAGTCCCTTACAAAGAACAGGCACAGCACAGAGATGCGCAATGCAATCTTCTCATAGTCACAGGCTGCAGCGCTGCAAGCTTCTCACACTCACAAGAAGGACATCACTCACAAGAAGGACATCACAGGGAGCAGCGGTGCAAGCGTCTCACACTCACAAGAAGGACATCACAGGCAGCAGCGGTGCAAGCTTCTCACACTCGCAAGAAGGACATCACAGGCAGCAGCGGTGCAAGCTTATTACACTCACAAAAAGGAGATCACTGGCAGCAGCGGTGCAAGGTTATCACACTCACAAGAAGGACATCACAGGCAGCAGCGGTGCAAGCTTCTCACACTCACAAGAAGGACATCACAGGGAGCAGTGGTGCAAGCTTCTCAAACTCACAAGAAGGACATCACTCACAAGAAGGAGATCACAGGGAGCAGCGGTGCAAGCTTCTCACACTCACAAGAAGGACATCACAGGCAGCAGCGGTGCAAGCTTCTCACACCCACAAGAAGGACATCACTCACAAGAAGGACATCACAGGCAGCAGCGGTGCAAGCTTCTCACACTCACAAGAAGGAGATCACTGACAGCAGCGGTGCAAGCTTATCACACTTACAAGAAGGAGATCACAAGCAGCAGTGGTGCAAGCTTCCCTTACACACTCACAGCAGGTACTGTGCCAAGGCAGCAGCAGCAACAGAGCAAGAGTCCCTTACAAAGAACAGGCACAGCACAGAGATGCGCAATGCAATCTTCTCATACTCACAGGCAGCAGCGGTGCAAGCTTCTCACACTCACAAGAAGGACATCACAGGCAGCAGCGGTGCAAGCTTCTCACACTCACAAGAAGGACATCACTCACAAGAAGGACATCACAGGGAGCAGCGGTGCAAGCTTCTCACACTCAGAAGAAGGACATCACAGGCAGCAGTGGTGCAAGCTTTTCACACTCGCAAGAAGGACATCACAGGCAGCAGCGGTGCAAGCTTATCACACTCACATGAAGGACATCACAGGCAGCAGCGGTGCAAGCATCTCACACTCACAAGAAGGACATCACTCACAAGAAAGACATCACATGGAGCAGCGGTGCAAGCTTCTCACACTCACAAGAAGGACATCACTCACAAGAAAGACATCACAGGGAGCAGCGGTGCAAGCTTCTCACACTCACAAGAAGGACATCACAGGCAGCAGTGGTGCCAGCTTCTGACACTCGCAAGAAGGACATCACAGGCAGCAGCGGTGCAAGCTTCTCACACTCACAAGAAGGACATCACTCACAAGAAGGACATCACAGGGAGCAGCGGAGCAAGCGTCTCACACTCACAAGAAGGACATCACAGGCAGCAGCGGTGCAAGCTTATCACACTCACAAGAAGGAGATCACTGGCAGCAGCGGTGCAAGGTTATCACAATCACAAGAAGGACATCACAGGCAGCAGCGGTGCAAGCTTCTCACACTCACAAGAAGAACATCACTCATAAGAAGGACATCACAGGGAGCAGCGGTGCAAGCTTCGCACACTCACAAGAAGGACATCACAGGCAGCAGTTGTGCAAGCTTCTCACACTCGCAAGAAGGACATCACAGGCAGCAGCAGTGCAAGCTTCTCACACTCACAAGAAGGACATCACTCACAAGAAGGACATCACATGAGCAGCGGTGCAAGCTTCTCAAACTCACAAGAAGGACATCACTCACAAGAAGGAGATCACAGGGAGCAGCGGTGCAAGCTTCTCACACTCACAAGATGGACATCACAGGCAGCAGCGGTGCAAGATTCTCACACCCACAAGAAGGACATCACTCACAAGAAGGACATCAGAGGGAGCAGCGGTGCAAGCTTCTCACACTCACAAGAAGGACATCACAGGCAGCAGCGGTGCAAGCTTCTCACACTCACAAGAAGGAGATCACTGGCAGCAGCGGTGCAAGCTTATCACACTTACAAGAAGGAGATCACAAGCAGCAGTGGTGCAAGCTTCCCTTACACACTCACAGCAGGTACTGTGCCAAGGCAGCAGCAGCAACAGAGCAAGAGTCCCTTACAAAGGACAGGCACAGCACAGAGATGCGCAATGCAATCTTCTCATACTCACAGGCAGCAGCATTGCAAGCTTCTCACACTCACAAGAAGGACATCACAGGCAGCAGCGGTGCAACCTTCTCACACTCACAAGAAGGAGATCACTCACAAGAAGGACATCACAGGGAGCAGCGGTGCAAGCTTCTCACACTCACAAGAAGGATATCACAGGCAGCAGTGGTGCAAGCTTTTCACACTCGCAAGAAGGACATCACAGGCAGCAGCGGTGCAAGCTTATCACACTCACAAGAAGGACATCACAGGCAGCAGCGGTGCAAGCTTCTCACACTCACAAGAAGGACATCACTCACAAGAAAGACATCACATGGAGCAGCGGTGCAAGCTTCTCACACTCACAAGAAGGACATCACTCACAAGAAAAGACATCACAGGGAGCAGCGGTGCAAGCTTCTCACACTCACAAGAAGGACATCACAGGCAGCAGTGGTGCCAGCTTCTGACACTCACCAGAAGGACATGACAGGCAGCAGCGGTGCAAGCTTCTCACACTCACAAGAAGGACATCACTCACAAGAAGGACATCACAGGGAGCAGCGGTGCAAGCTTCTCACACTCACAAGAAGGACATCACAGGCAGCAGCGGTGCAAGCTTCTCACACCCACAAGAAGGACATCACTCACAAGAAAGACATCACAGGGAGCAGCGGTGCAAGCTTCTCACACTCACAAGAAGGAAATCACTGGCAGCAGCGGTGCAAGCTTATCAAACTCACAAGAAGGACATCACTCACAAGAAGGACATCACAGGGAGCAGCGGTGCAAGCTTCTCACACTCACAAGAAGGAGATCACTGGCAGCAGCGGTGCAAGCTTATCAAACTCACAAGAAGGACATCACAGGCAGCAGCGGTGCAAGCTTATCACACTCACAAGAAGGACATCACTCACAAGAAGGACATCACAGGGAGCAGCGGTGCAAGCTTCTCACACTCACAAGAAGGACATCACAGGCAGCAGTGGTGCAAGCTTCTCACACTCGCAAGAAAGACATCACAGGCAGCAGCGGTGCAAGATTATCACACTCACCAGAAGGACATGACAGGCAGCAGTGGTGCAAGCTTCTCACACTCGCAAGAAGGACATCACAGGCAGCAGCGGTGCAAGCTTATCACACTCACAAGAAGGACATCACAGGCAGCAGCTGTGCAAGCTTCTCACACTCACAAGAAGGACATCACTCACAAGAAAGACATCACATGGAGCAGCGGTGCAAGCTTCTCACACTCACAAGAAGGACATCACTCACAAGAAAGACATCACAGGGAGAAGTGGTGCAAGCTTCTCACACTCACAAGAAGGACATCACAGGCAGCAGTGGTGCAAGCTTCTGACACTCGCAAGAAGGACATCACAGGCAGCAGCGGTGCAAGCTTCTCACACTCACAAGAAGGACATCACTCACAAGAAGGACATCACAGGGAGCAGCAGTGCAAGCTTCTCACACTCACAAGAAGGACATCACTCACAAGAAGGACATCACAGGGAGCAGCGGTGCAAGCTTCTCACACTCACTAGAAGGACATCACAGGCAGCAGCGGTGCAAGCTTCTCACACCCACAAGAAGGACATCACTCACAAGAAGGACATCACAGGGAGCAGCGGTGCAAGCTTCTCACACTCACAAGAAGGAGATCACTGGCAGCAGCGGTGCAAGCTTATCAAACTCACAAGAAGGACATCACAGGCAGCAGCGGTGCAAGCTTCTCACACTCACAAGAAGGACATCACTCACAAGAAGGACATCACAGGGAGCAGCGGTGCAAGCTTCTCACACTCACAAGAAGGACATCACAGGCAGCAGTGGTGCAAGCTTCTCACACTCGCAAGAAGGACATCACAGGCAGCAGCGGTGCAAGCTTATCACACTCACAAGAAGGACATCACAGGCAGCAGCGGTGCAAGCTTCTCACACTCACAAGAAGGACATCACTCACAAGAAGGACATCACAGGGAGCAGCGGTGCAAGCTTCTCACACTCACAAGAAGGACATCACAGGCAGCAGCGGTGCAAGCTTCTCACACTCACAAGAAGGAGATCACTGCAGCAGCGGTGCAAGCTTATCACACTTACAAGAAGGAGATCACAAGCAGCAGTGGTGCAAGCTTCCCTTACACACTCACAGCAGGTACTGTGCCAAGGCAGCAGCAGCAACAGAGCAAGAGTCCCTTACAAAGAACAGGCACAGCACAGAGATGCGCAATGCAATCTTCTCATACTCACAGGCAGCAGCATTGCAAGCTTCTCACACTCACAAGAAGGACATCACAGGCAGCAGCGGTGCAACCTTCTCACACTCACAAGAAGGAGATCACTCACAAGAAGGACATCACAGGGAGCAGCGGTGCAAGCTTCTCACACTCACAAGAAGGATATCACAGGCAGCAGTGGTGCAAGCTTTTCACACTCGCAAGAAGGACATCACAGGCAGCAGCGGTGCAAGCTTATCACACTCACAAGAAGGACATCACAGGCAGCAGCGGTGCAAGCTTCTCACACTCACAAGAAGGACATCACTCACAAGAAAGACATCACATGGAGCAGCGGTGCAAGCTTCTCACACTCACAAGAAGGACATCACTCACAAGAAAGACATCACAGGGAGCAGCGGTGCAAGCTTCTCACACTCACAAGAAGGACATCACAGGCAGCAGTGGTGCCAGCTTCTGACACTCACCAGAAGGACATGACAGGCAGCAGCGGTGCAAGCTTCTCACACTCACAAGAAGGACATCACTCACAAGAAGGACATCACAGGGAGCAGCGGTGCAAGCTTCTCACACTCACAAGAAGGACATCACAGGCAGCAGCGGTGCAAGCTTCTCACACCCACAAGAAGGACATCACTCACAAGAAAGACATCACAGGGAGCAGCGGTGCAAGCTTCTCACACTCACAAGAAGGAAATCATTGGCAGCAGCGGTGCAAGCTTATCAAACTCACAAGAAGGACATCACTCACAAGAAGGACATCACAGGGAGCAGCGGTGCAAGCTTCTCACACTCACAAGAAGGAGATCACTGGCAGCAGCGGTGCAAGCTTATCAAACTCACAAGAAGGACATCACAGGCAGCAGCGGTGCAAGCTTATCACACTCACAAGAAGGACATCACTCACAAGAAGGACATCACAGGGAGCAGCGGTGCAAGCTTCCCACACTCACAAGAAGGACATCACAGGCAGCAGTGGTGCAAGCTTCTCACACTCGCAAGAAAGACATCACAGGCAGCAGCGGTGCAAGATTATCACACTCACCAGAAGGACATGACAGGCAGCAGTGGTGCAAGCTTCTCACACTCGCAAGAAGGACATCACAGGCAGCAGCGGTGCAAGCTTATCACACTCACAAGAAGGACATCACAGGCAGCAGCTGTGCAAGCTTCTCACACTCACAAGAAGGACATCACTCACAAGAAAGACATCACATGGAGCAGCGGTGCAAGCTTCTCACACTCACAAGAAGGACATCACTCACAAGAAAGACATCACAGGGAGCAGCGGTGCAAGCTTCTCACACTCACAAGAAGGACATCACAGGCAGCAGTGGTGCAAGCTTCTGACACTCGCAAGAAGGACATCACAGGCAGCAGCGGTGCAAGCTTCTCACACTAACAAGAAGGACATCACTCACAAGAAGGACATCACAGGGAGCAGCGGTGCAAGCTTCTCACACTCACAAGAAGGACATCACTCACAAGAAGGACATCACAGGGAGCAGCGGTGCAAGCTTCTCACACTCACTAGAAGGACATCACAGGCAGCAGCGGTGCAAGCTTCTCACACCCACAAGAAGGACATCACTCACAAGAAGGACATCACAGGGAGCAGCGGTGCAAGCTTCTCACACTCACAAGAAGGAGATCACTGGCAGCAGCGGTGCAAGCTTATCAAACTCACAAGAAGGACATCACAGGCAGCAGCGGTGCAAGCTTCTCACACTCACAAGAAGGACATCACTCACAAGAAGGACATCACAGGGAGCAGCGGTGCAAGCTTCTCACACTCACAAGAAGGACATCACAGGCAGCAGTGGTGCAAGCTTCTCACACTCGCAAGAAGGACATCACAGGCAGCAGCAGTGGTGCAAGCTTATCACACTCACAAGAAGGACATCACAGGCAGCTGCGGTGCAAGCTTCTCACACTCACAAGAAGGACATCACTCACAAGAAGGACATCACAGGGAGCAGCGGTGCAAGCTTCTCACACTCACAAGAAGGACATCACAGGCAGCAGCATTGCAAGCTTCTCACACTCACAAGAAGGACATCACAGGCAGCAGCGGTGCAACCTTCTCACACTCACAAGAAGGAGATCACTCACAAGAAGGACATCACAGGGAGCAGCGGTGCAAGCTTCTCACACTCACAAGAAGGATATCACAGGCAGCAGTGGTGCAAGCTTTTCACACTCGCAAGAAGGACATCACAGGCAGCAGCGGTGCAAGCTTATCACACTCACAAGAAGGACATCACAGGCAGCAGCGGTGCAAGCTTCTCACACTCACAAGAAGGACATCACTCACAAGAAAGACATCACATGGAGCAGCGGTGCAAGCTTCTCACACTCACAAGAAGGACATCACTCACAAGAAAGACATCACAGGGAGCAGCGGTGCAAGCTTCTCACACTCACAAGAAGGACATCACAGGCAGCAGTGGTGCCAGCTTCTGACACTCACCAGAAGGACATGACAGGCAGCAGCGGTGCAAGCTTCTCACACTCACAAGAAGGACATCACTCACAAGAAGGACATCACAGGGAGCAGCGGTGCAAGCTTCTCACACTCACAAGAAGGACATCACAGGCAGCAGCGGTGCAAGCTTCTCACACCCACAAGAAGGACATCACTCACAAGAAAGACATCACAGGGAGCAGCGGTGCAAGCTTCTCACACTCACAAGAAGGAAATCACTGGCAGCAGCGGTGCAAGCTTATCAAACTCACAAGAAGGACATCACTCACAAGAAGGACATCACAGGGAGCAGCGGTGCAAGCTTCTCACACTCACAAGAAGGAGATCACTGGCAGCAGCGGTGCAAGCTTATCAAACTCACAAGAAGGACAACACAGGCAGCAGCGGTGCAAGCTTATCACACTCACAAGAAGGACATCACTCACAAGAAGGACATCACAGGGAGCAGCGGTGCAAGCTTCTCACACTCACAAGAAGGACATCACAGGCAGCAGTGGTGCAAGCTTCTCACACTCGCAAGAAAGACATCACAGGCAGCAGCGGTGCAAGATTATCACACTCACCAGAAGGACATGACAGGCAGCAGTGGTGCAAGCTTCTCACACTCGCAAGAAGGACATCACAGGCAGCAGCGGTGCAAGCTTATCACACTCACAAGAAGGACATCACAGGCAGCAGCTGTGCAAGCTTCTCACACTCACAAGAAGGACATCACTCACAAGAAAGACATCACATGGAGCAGCGGTGCAAGCTTCTCACACTCACAAGAAGGACATCACTCACAAGAAAGACATCACAGGGAGCAGCGGTGCAAGCTTCTCACACTCACAAGAAGGACATCACAGGTAGCAGTGGTGCAAGCTTCTGACACTCGCAAGAAGGACATCACAGGCAGCAGCGGTGCAAGCTTCTCACACTCACAAGAAGGACATCACTCACAAGAAGGACATCACAGGGAGCAGCGGTGCAAGCTTCTCACACTCACAAGAAGGACATCACTCACAAGAAGGACATCACAGGGAGCAGCGGTGCAAGCTTCTCACACTCACTAGAAGGACATCACAGGCAGCAGCGGTGCAAGCTTCTCACACCCACAAGAAGGACATCACTCACAAGAAGGACATCACAGGGAGCAGCGGTGCAAGCTTCTCACACTCACAAGAAGGAGATCACTGGCAGCAGCGGTGCAAGCTTATCAAACTCACAAGAAGGACATCACAGGCATCAGCGGTGCAAGCTTCTCACACTCACAAGAAGGACATCACTCACAAGAAGGACATCACAGGGAGCAGCGGTGCAAGCTTCTCACACTCACAAGAAGGACATCACAGGCAGCAGTGGTGCAAGCTTCTCACACTCGCAAGAAGGACATCACAGGCAGCAGCGGTGCAAGCTTATCACACTCACAAGAAGGACATCACAGGCAGCAGCGGTGCAAGCTTCTCACACTCACAAGAAGGAGATCACTCACAAGAAGGACATCAAAGTGAGCAGCAGTGCAAGCTTCTCACACTCACAAGAAGGACATCACAGGCAGCAGCGGTGCAAGCTTCTCACACCCACAAGAAGGACATCACTCACAAGAAGGACATCACAGGGAGCAGCGGTGCAAGCTTCTCACACTCACAAGAAGGACATTACAGGCAGCAGCGGTGCAAGCTTCTCACACTCACAAGAAGGAGATCACTGGCAGCAGCGGTGCAAGCTTATCACACTTACAAGAAGGAGATCACAAGCAGCAGTGGTGCAAGCTTCCCTTACACACTCACAGCAGGTACTGTGCCAAGGCAGCAGCAGCAACAGAGCAAGAGTCCCTTACAAAGAACAGGCACAGCACAGAGATGCACAATGCAATCATCTCATACTCACAGGCAGCAGCGGTGCAAGCTTCTCACAAGAAGGACATCACAGGCAGCAGCGGTGCAAGCTTCTCGCACTCACAAGAAGGAGATCACTCACAAGAAGGATATCACAGGGAGCAGCGGTGCAAGCTTCTCACACTCACAAGAAGTACATCACAGGCAGCAGTGGTGCAAGCTTTTCACACTCGCAAGAAGGACATCACAGGCAGCAGCAGTGCAAGCTTATCACACTCACAAGAAGGACATCACAGGCAGCAGCGGTGCAAGCTTCTCACACTCACAAGAAGGACATCACTTACAAGAAGGACATCACAGGGAGCTGCGGTGCAAGCTTCTCATACTCGCAAGAAGGACATCACAGGCAGCAGCGGTGCAAGCTTCTCAAACTCACAAGAAGGAGATCACTGGCAGCAGCGGTGCAAGCTTATCACACTCACAAGAAGGAGATCACAAGCAGCAGTGGTGCAAGCTTCCCTTACACACTCACAGCAGGTACTGTGCCAAGGCAGCAGCAGCAACAGAGCAAGAGTCCCTTACAAAGAACAGGCACAGCACAGAGATGCGCAATGCAATCTTCTCATACTCACAGGCAGCAGCGGTGCAAGCTTCTCACACTCACAAGAAGGACATCACAGGCAGCAGCGGTGCAAGCTTCTCACACTCACAAGAAGGAGATCACTCACAAGAAGGACATCACAGGGGGCAGCGGTGCAAGCTTCTCACACTCACAAGAAGGACATCACTCACAAGAAAGAAATCACAGGGAGCAGTGGTGCAAGCTTCTCACACTCACAAGAAGGACATCACTCACAAGAAGGACATTACAGGGAGCAGTGGTGCAAGCTTCTCACACTCGCTCGAAGGACATCACAGGCAGCAGCGGTGCAAGCTTATCACTTTCACAAGAAGGACATGACAGGCAGCAGCGGTGCAAGCTTCTCACACTCACAAGAAGGACATCACTCACAAGAAGGACATCACAGGGAGCAGCGGTGCAAGCTTCTCACACTCACAAGAAGGACATCACAGGCAGCAGAGGTGCAAGCTTCTTACACTCGCAAGAAGGACATCACAGGCAGCAGCGGTGCAAGCTTCTCACACTCACAAGAAGGACATCACAGGGAGCAGCGGTGCAAGCTTCTCACACTCACAAGAAGGAGATCATTCACAAGAAGGACATCAAAGTGAGCAGCAGTGCAAGCTTCTCACACTCACAAGAAGGACATCACAGGCAGCAGCGGTGCAAGCTTCTCACACCCACAAGAAGGACATCACTCACAAGAAGGACATCACAGGGAGCAGCGGTGCAAGCTTCTCACACTCACAAGAAGGACATTACAGACAGCAGCGGTGCAAGCTTCTCACACTCACAAGAAGGAGATCACTGGCAGCAGCGGTGCAAGCTTATCACACTTACAAGAAGGAGATCACAAGCAGCAGTGGTGCAAGCTTCCCTTACACACTCACAGCAGGTACTGTGCCAAGGCAGCAGCAGCAAAAGAGCAAGAGTCCCTTACAAAGAACAGGCACAGCACAGAGATGCGCAATGCAATCTTCTCATACTCACAGGCAGCAGCGGTGCAAGCTTCTCACAAGAAGGACATCACAGGCAGCAGCAGTGCAAGCTTCTCGCACTCACAAGAAGGAGATCACTCACAAGAAGGATATCACAGGGAGCAGCGGTGCAAGCTTCTCACACTCACAAGAAGTACATCACAGGCAGCAGTGGTGCAAGCTTTTCACACTCGCAAGAAGGACATCACAGGCAGCAGCAGTGCAAGCTTCTCACACTCACAAGAAGGACATCACTCACAAGAAGGACATCACAGGGAGCTGCGGTGCAAGCTTCTCATACTCGCAAGAAGGACATCACAGGCAGCAGCGGTGCAAGCTTCTCAAACTCACAAGAAGGAGATCACTGGCAGCAGCGGTGCAAGCTTATCACACTCACAAGAAGGAGATCACAAGCAGCAGTGGTGCAAGCTTCCCTTACACACTCACAGCAGGTACTGTGCCAAGGCAGCAGCAGCAACAGAGCAAGAGTCCCTTACAAAGAACAGGCACAGCACAGAGATGCGCAATGCAATCTTCTCATACTCACAGGCAGCAGCGGTGCAAGCTTCTCACACTCACAAGAAGGACATCACAGGCATCAGCGGTGCAAGCTTCTCAAACTCACAAGCAGGAGATCACTGGCAGCAGCGGTGCAAGGTTATCACACTCACAAGAAGGACATCACAGGCAGCAGTGGTGCAAGCTTCTCACACTCACAAGAAGGACATCACAGGCAGCAGCGGTGCAAGCTTCTCACACTCACAAGAAGGACATCACTCACAAGAAGGACATCACAGGGAGCAGCGGTGCAAGCTTCTCACACTCACAAGAAGGACATCACAGGCAGCAGCGGTGCAAGCTTCTCACACCCACAAGAAGGACATCACTCACAATAAGGACATCACAGGGAGCAGCGGTGCAAGCTTCTCACACTCACAAGAAGGAGATCACTGGCAGCAGTGGTGCAAGCTTATCACACTTACAAGAAGGAGATCACAAGCCGCAGTGGTGCAAGCTTCCCTTACACACTCACAGCAGGTACTGTGCCAAGGCAGCAGCAGCAACAGAGCAAGAGTTCCTTACAAATAACAGGCACAGCACAGAGATGCGCAATGCAATCTTCTCATAGTCACAGGCAGCAGCGGTGCAAGCTTCTCACACTCACAAGAAGGACATCACTCACAAGAAGGACATCACAGGGAGCAGCGGTGCAAGCGTCTCACACTCACAAGAAGGACATCACAGGAAGCAGTGGTGCAAGCTTCTCACACTCGCAAGAAGGACATCACAGGCAGCAGCGGTGCAAGCTTATCACACTCACAAGAAGGAGATCACTGGCAGCAGCGGTGCAAGGTTATCACACTCACAAGAAGGACATGACAGGCACCAGCGGTGCAAGCTTCTCACACTCACAAGAAGGACATCACTCACAAGAAGGACATTACAGGGAGCAGAGGTGCAAGCTTCTCACACTCGCACGAAGGACATCACAGGCAGCAGCGGTGCAAGCTTATCACACTCACAAGAAGGACATGACAGGCAGCAGCGGTGCAAGCTTCTCACACTCACAAGAAGGACATCACTCACAAGAAGGACATCACAGGGAGCAGCGGTGCAAGCTTCTCACACTCACAAGAAGGACATCACAGGCAGCAGTGGTGCAAGCTTCTTACACTCGCAAGAAGGACATCACAGGCAGCAGCGGTGCAAGCTTCTCACACTCACAAGAAGGACATCACAGGGAGCAGCGGTGCAAGCTTCTCACACTCACAAGAAGGAGATCACTCACAAGAAGGACATCAAAGTGAGCAGCAGTGCAAGCTTCTCACACTCACAAGAAGGACATCACAGGCAGCAGCGGTGCAAGCTTCTCACACCCACAAGAAGGACATCACTCACAAGAAGGACATCACAGGGAGCAGCGGTGCAAGCTTCTCACACTCACAAGAAGGACATTACAGGCAGCAGCGGTGCAAGCTTCTCACACTCACTAGAAGGAGATCACTGGCAGCAGCGGTGCAAGCTTATCACACTTACAAGAAGGAGATCACAAGCAGCAGTGGTGCAAGCTTCCCTTACACACTCACAGCAGGTACTGTGCCAAGGCAGCAGCAGCAACAGAGCAAGAGTCCCTTACAAAGAACAGGCACAGCACAGAGATGCACAATGCAATCATCTCATACTCACAGGCAGCAGCGGTGCAAGCTTCTCACAAGAAGGACATCACAGGCAGCAGCGGTGCAAGCTTCTCGCACTCACAAGAAGGAGATCACTCACAAGAAGGATATCACAGGGAGCAGCGGTGCAAGCTTCTCACACTCACAAGAAGTACATCACAGGCAGCAGTGGTGCAAGCTTTTCACACTCGCAAGAAGGACATCACAGGCAGCAGCAGTGCAAGCTTCTCACACTCACAAGAAGGACATCACAGGCAGCAGCGGTGCAAGCTTCTCACACTCACAAGAAGGACATCACTCACAAGAAGGACATCACAGGGAGCAGCGGTGCAAGCTTCTCACACTCACAAGAAGGACATCACAGGCAGCAGCGGTGCAAGCTTCTCACACCCACAAGAAGGACATCACTCACAATAAGGACATCACAGGGAGCAGCGGTGCAAGCTTCTCACACTCACAAGAAGGAGATCACTGGCAGCAGTGGTGCAAGCTTATCACACTTACAAGAAGGAGATCACAAGCAGCAGTGGTGCAAGCTTCCCTTACACACTCACAGCAGGTACTGTGCCAAGGCAGCAGCAGCAACAGAGCAAGAGTTCCTTACAAATAACAGGCACAGCACAGAGATGCGCAATGCAATCTTCTCATAGTCACAGGCAGCAGCGGTGCAAGCTTCTCACACTCACAAGAAGGACATCACTCACAAGAAGGACATCACAGGGAGCAGCGGTGCAAGCGTCTCACACTCACAAGAAGGACATCACAGGAAGCAGTGGTGCAAGCTTCTCACACTCGCAAGAAGGACATCACAGGCAGCAGCGGTGCAAGCTTATCACACTCACAAGAAGGAGATCACTGGCAGCAGCGGTGCAAGGTTATCACACTCACAAGAAGGACATGACAGGCACCAGCGGTGCAAGCTTCTCACACTCACAAGAAGGACATCACTCACAAGAAGGACATTACAGGGAGCAGAGGTGCAAGCTTCTCACACTCGCACGAAGGACATCACAGGCAGCAGCGGTGCAAGCTTATCACACTCACAAGAAGGACATGACAGGCAGCAGCGGTGCAAGCTTCTCACACTCACAAGAAGGACATCACTCACAAGAAGGACATCACAGGGAGCAGCGGTGCAAGCTTCTCACACTCACAAGAAGGACATCACAGGCAGCAGTGGTGCAAGCTTCTTACACTCGCAAGAAGGACATCACAGGCAGCAGCGGTGCAAGCTTCTCACACTCACAAGAAGGACATCACAGGGAGCAGCGGTGCAAGCTTCTCACACTCACAAGAAGGAGATCACTCACAAGAAGGACATCAAAGTGAGCAGCAGTGCAAGCTTCTCACACTCACAAGAAGGACATCACAGGCAGCAGCGGTGCAAGCTTCTCACACCCACAAGAAGGACATCACTCACAAGAAGGACATCACAGGGAGCAGCGGTGCAAGCTTCTCACACTCACAAGAAGGACATTACAGGCAGCAGCGGTGCAAGCTTCTCACACTCACTAGAAGGAGATCACTGGCAGCAGCGGTGCAAGCTTATCACACTTACAAGAAGGAGATCACAAGCAGCAGTGGTGCAAGCTTCCCTTACACACTCACAGCAGGTACTGTGCCAAGGCAGCAGCAGCAACAGAGCAAGAGTCCCTTACAAAGAACAGGCACAGCACAGAGATGCACAATGCAATCATCTCATACTCACAGGCAGCAGCGGTGCAAGCTTCTCACAAGAAGGACATCACAGGCAGCAGCGGTGCAAGCTTCTCGCACTCACAAGAAGGAGATCACTCACAAGAAGGATATCACAGGGAGCAGCGGTGCAAGCTTCTCACACTCACAAGAAGTACATCACAGGCAGCAGTGGTGCAAGCTTTTCACACTCGCAAGAAGGACATCACAGGCAGCAGCAGTGCAAGCTTATCACACTCACAAGAAGGACATCACAGGCAGCAGCGGTGCAAGCTTCTCACACTCACAAGAAGGACATCACTCACAAGAAGGACATCACAGGGAGCTGCGGTGCAAGCTTCTTATACTCGCAAGAAGGACATCACAGGCAGCAGCGGTGCAAGCTTCTCAAACTCACAAGAAGGAGATCACTGGCAGCAGCGGTGCAAGCTTATCACACTCACAAGAAGGAGATCACAAGCAGCAGTGGTGCAAGCTTCCCTTACACACTCACAGCAGGTACTGTGCCAAGGCAGCAGCAGCAACAGAGCAAGAGTCCCTTACAAAGAACAGGCACAGCACAGAGATGCGCAATGCAATCTTCTCATACTCACAGGCAGCAGCGGTGCAAGCTTCTCACACTCACAAGAAGGACATCACAGGCAGCAGCGGTGCAAGCTTCTCAAACTCACAAGAAGGAGATCACTGGCAGCAGCGGTGCAAGGTTATCACACTCACAAGAAGGACATCACAGGCAGCAGTGGTGCAAGCTTCTCACACTCACAAGAAGGACATCACAGGCAGCAGCGGTGCAAGCTTCTCACACTCACAAGAAGGACATCACTCACAAGAAGGACATCACAGGGAGCAGCGGTGCAAGCTTCTCACACTCACAAGAAGGACATCACAGGCAGCAGCGGTGCAAGCTTCTCACACCCACAAGAAGGACATCACTCACAATAAGGACATCACAGGGAGCAGCGGTGCAAGCTTCTCACACTCACAAGAAGGAGATCACTGGCAGCAGTGGTGCAAGCTTATCACACTTACAAGAAGGAGATCACAAGCAGCAGTGGTGCAAGCTTCCCTTACACACTCACAGCAGGTACTGTGCCAAGGCAGCAGCAGCAACAGAGCAAGAGTTCCTTACAAATAACAGGCACAGCACAGAGATGCGCAATGCAATCTTCTCATAGTCACAGGCAGCAGCGGTGCAAGCTTCTCACACTCACAAGAAGGACATCACTCACAAGAAGGACATCACAGGGAGCAGCGGTGCAAGCGTCTCACACTCACAAGAAGGACATCACAGGCAGCAGTGGTGCAAGCTTCTCACACTCGCAAGAAGGACATCACAGGCAGCAGCGGTGCAAGCTTATCACACTCACAAGAAGGAGATCACTGGCAGCAGCGGTGCAAGGTTATCACACTCACAAGAAGGACATGACAGGCACCAGCGGTGCAAGCTTCTCACACTCAGAAGAAGGACATCACTCACAAGAAGGACATTACAGGGAGCAGTGGTGCAAGCTTCTCACACTCGCACGAAGGACATCACAGGCAGCAGCGGTGCAAGCTTATCACTTTCACAAGAAGGACATGACAGGCAGCAGCGGTGCAAGCTTCTCACACTCACAAGAAGGACATCACTCACAAGAAGGACATCACAGGGAGCAGCGGTGCAAGCTTCTCACACTCACAAGAAGGACATCACAGGCAGCAGAGGTGCAAGCTTCTTACACTCGCAAGAAGGACATCACAGGAAGCAGCGGTGCAAGCTTCTCACGCTCACAAGAAGGACATCACAGGGAGCAGCGGTGCAAGCTTCTCACACTCACAAGAAGGACATCACAGGCAGCAGTGGTGCAAGCTTCTCACACTCGCAAAAAGAACATCACAGGCAGCAGCGGTGCAAGCTTATCACACTCACAAGAAGGACATGACAGGCAGCAGCGGTGCAAGCTTCTCACACTCACAAGAATGACATCACTCACAAGAAGGACATCACAGGGAGCAGCGGTGCAAGCTTCTCACACTCACAAGAAGGAGATCACAGGTAGCAGTGTTGCAAGCTTATCACACTTACAAGAAGGAGATCACAAGCAGCAGTGGTGCAAGCTTCCCTTACACACTCACAGCAGGTACTGTGCCAAGGCTGCAGCAGCAACAGAGCAAGAGTCCCTTACAAAGAACAGGCACAGCACAGAGATGCGCAATGCAATCTTCTCATAGTCACAGGCTGCAGCGCTGCAAGCTTCTCACACTCACAAGAAGGACATCACTCACAAGAAGGACATCACAGGGAGCAGCGGTGCAAGCGTCTCACACTCACAAGAAGGACATCACAGGCAGCAGCGGTGCAAGCTTCTCACACTCGCAAGAAGGACATCACAGGCAGCAGCGGTGCAAGCTTATTACACTCACAAAAAGGAGATCACTGGCAGCAGCGGTGCAAGGTTATCACACTCACAAGAAGGACATCACAGGCAGCAGCGGTGCAAGCTTCTCACACTCAAAAGAAGGACATCACAGGGAGCAGTGGTGCAAGCTTCTCAAACTCACAAGAAGGACATCACTCACAAGAAGGAGATCACAGGGAGCAGCGGTGCAAGCTTCTCACACTCACAAGAAGGACATCACAGGCAGCAGCGGTGCAAGCTTCTCACACCCACAAGAAGGACATCACTCACAAGAAGGACATCACAGGCAGCAGCGGTGCAAGCTTCTCACACTCACAAGAAGGAGATCACTGACAGCAGCGGTGCAAGCTTATCACACTTACAAGAAGGAGATCACAAGCAGCAGTGGTGCAAGCTTCCCTTACACACTCACAGCAGGTACTGTGCCAAGGCAGCAGCAGCAACAGAGCAAGAGTCCCTTACAAAGAACAGGCACAGCACAGAGATGCGCAATGCAATCTTCTCATACTCACAGGCAGCAGCGGTGCAAGCTTCTCACACTCACAAGAAGGACATCACAGGCAGCAGCGGTGTAAGCTTCTCAAACTCACAAGAAGGACATCACTCACAAGAAGGACATCACAGGGAGCAGCGGTGCAAGGTTATCACACTCACAAGAAGGACATCACAGGCAGCAGTGGTGCAAGCTTCTCACACTCACAAGAAGGACATCACAGGCAGCAGCGGTGCAAGCTTCTCACACTCACAAGAAGGACATCACTCACAAGAAGGACATCACAGGGAGCAGCGGTGCAAGCTTCTCACACTCACAAGAAGGACATCACAGGCAGCAGCGGTGCAAGCTTCTCACACCCACAAGAAGGACATCACTCACAATAAGATATTTACAACAAGGGGTGGTGAGGGACAGAGTCTCTGAATTAAACAGAATACTCTCACCCAGTCAAGAGATCAGGGCTAGATCCAACACCGTTTTTTAGCTCACTGCACCATCCCAGTTTCAGAACCTGGCTGTATGCAAATTAGTCTGTTCCTGTCCCAGTGCATGATGGGAACAGGGCAAACCAAACTACAAAAGCCAATTCTTACACTGGGAAGGAAACAAGCTACCGGGGACCGGTTTCTGGCATTTCAGCCTCTTCGGCCCGGCTTGCTTGAATCCTGATGGTGCAATGAGCAAGGGACTCACATCTGAGTATACCCTTCCACGCTTAGGGTGGACAAAAATATTTACAACAAGGGGTGGTGAGGGACAGAGTCTCTGAATTAAACAGAATACTCTCACCCAGTCAAGAGATCAGGGCTAGATCCAACACCGTTTTTTAGCTCACTGCACCATCCCAGTTTCAGAACCTGGCTGTATGCAAATTAGTCTGTTCCTGTCCCAGTGCATGATGGGAACAGGGCAAACCAAACTACAAAAGCCAATTCTTACACTGGGAAGGAAACAAGCTACCGGGGACCGGTTTCTGGCATTTCAGCCTCTTCGGCCCGGCTTGCTTGAATCCTGATGGTGCAATGAGCAAGGGACTCACATCTGAGTATACCCTTCCACGCTTAGGGTGGACAAAAATATTTACAACAAGGGGTGGTGAGGGACAGAGTCTCTGAATTAAACAGAATACTCTCACCCAGTCAAGAGATCAGGGCTAGATCCAACACCGTTTTTTAGCTCACTGCACCATCCCAGTTTCAGAACCTGGCTGTATGCAAATTAGTCTGTTCCTGTCCCAGTGCATGATGGGAACAGGGCAAACCAAACTACAAAAGCCAATTCTTACACTGGGAAGGAAACAAGCTACCGGGGACCGGTTTCTGGCATTTCAGCCTCTTCGGCCCGGCTTGCTTGAATCCTGATGGTGCAATGAGCAAGGGACTCACATCTGAGTATACCCTTCCACGCTTAGGGTGGACAAAAATATTTACAACAAGGGGTGGTGAGGGACAGAGTCTCTGAATTAAACAGAATACTCTCACCCAGTCAAGAGATCAGGGCTAGATCCAACACCGTTTTTTAGCTCACTGCACCATCCCAGTTTCAGAACCTGGCTGTATGCAAATTAGTCTGTTCCTGTCCCAGTGCATGATGGGAACAGGGCAAACCAAACTACAAAAGCCAATTCTTACACTGGGAAGGAAACAAGCTACCGGGGACCGGTTTCTGGCATTTCAGCCTCTTCGGCCCGGCTTGCTTGAATCCTGATGGTGCAATGAGCAAGGGACTCACATCTGAGTATACCCTTCCACGCTTAGGGTGGACAAAAATATTTACAACAAGGGGTGGTGAGGGACAGAGTCTCTGAATTAAACAGAATACTCTCACCCAGTCAAGAGATCAGGGCTAGATCCAACACCGTTTTTTAGCTCACTGCACCATCCCAGTTTCAGAACCTGGCTGTATGCAAATTAGTCTGTTCCTGTCCCAGTGCATGATGGGAACAGGGCAAACCAAACTACAAAAGCCAATTCTTACACTGGGAAGGAAACAAGCTACCGGGGACCGGTTTCTGGCATTTCAGCCTCTTCGGCCCGGCTTGCTTGAATCCTGATGGTGCAATGAGCAAGGGACTCACATCTGAGTATACCCTTCCACGCTTAGGGTGGACAAAAATATTTACAACAAGGGGTGGTGAGGGACAGAGTCTCTGAATTAAACAGAATACTCTCACCCAGTCAAGAGATCAGGGCTAGATCCAACACCGTTTTTTAGCTCACTGCACCATCCCAGTTTCAGAACCTGGCTGTATGCAAATTAGTCTGTTCCTGTCCCAGTGCATGATGGGAACAGGGCAAACCAAACTACAAAAGCCAATTCTTACACTGGGAAGGAAACAAGCTACCGGGGACCGGTTTCTGGCATTTCAGCCTCTTCGGCCCGGCTTGCTTGAATCCTGATGGTGCAATGAGCAAGGGACTCACATCTGAGTATACCCTTCCACGCTTAGGGTGGACAAAAATATTTACAACAAGGGGTGGTGAGGGACAGAGTCTCTGAATTAAACAGAATACTCTCACCCAGTCAAGAGATCAGGGCTAGATCCAACACCGTTTTTTAGCTCACTGCACCATCCCAGTTTCAGAACCTGGCTGTATGCAAATTAGTCTGTTCCTGTCCCAGTGCATGATGGGAACAGGGCAAACCAAACTACAAAAGCCAATTCTTACACTGGGAAGGAAACAAGCTACCGGGGACCGGTTTCTGGCATTTCAGCCTCTTCGGCCCGGCTTGCTTGAATCCTGATGGTGCAATGAGCAAGGGACTCACATCTGAGTATACCCTTCCACGCTTAGGGTGGACAAAAATATTTACAACAAGGGGTGGTGAGGGACAGAGTCTCTGAATTAAACAGAATACTCTCACCCAGTCAAGAGATCAGGGCTAGATCCAACACCGTTTTTTAGCTCACTGCACCATCCCAGTTTCAGAACCTGGCTGTATGCAAATTAGTCTGTTCCTGTCCCAGTGCATGATGGGAACAGGGCAAACCAAACTACAAAAGCCAATTCTTACACTGGGAAGGAAACAAGCTACCGGGGACCGGTTTCTGGCATTTCAGCCTCTTCGGCCCGGCTTGCTTGAATCCTGATGGTGCAATGAGCAAGGGACTCACATCTGAGTATACCCTTCCACGCTTAGGGTGGACAAAAATATTTACAACAAGGGGTGGTGAGGGACAGAGTCTCTGAATTAAACAGAATACTCTCACCCAGTCAAGAGATCAGGGCTAGATCCAACACCGTTTTTTAGCTCACTGCACCATCCCAGTTTCAGAACCTGGCTGTATGCAAATTAGTCTGTTCCTGTCCCAGTGCATGATGGGAACAGGGCAAACCAAACTACAAAAGCCAATTCTTACACTGGGAAGGAAACAAGCTACCGGGGACCGGTTTCTGGCATTTCAGCCTCTTCGGCCCGGCTTGCTTGAATCCTGATGGTGCAATGAGCAAGGGACTCACATCTGAGTATACCCTTCCACGCTTGGGGTGGACAAAAATATTTACAACAAGGGGTGGTGAGGGACAGAGTCTCTGAATTAAACAGAATACTCTCACCCAGTCAAGAGATCAGGGCTAGATCCAACACCGTTTTTTAGCTCACTGCACCATCCCAGTTTCAGAACCTGGCTGTATGCAAATTAGTCTGTTCCTGTCCCAGTGCATGATGGAAACAGGGCAAACCAAACTACAAAAGCCAATTCTTACACTGGTAAGGAAACAAGCTACCGGGGACCGGTTTCTGGCATTTCAGCCTCTTCGGCCCGGCTTGCTTGAATCCTGATGGTGCAATGAGCAAGGGACTCACATCTGAGTATACCCTTCCACGCTTAGGGTGGACAAAAATATTTACAACAAGGGGTGGTGAGGGACAGAGTCTCTGAATTAAACAGAATACTCTCACCCAGTCAAGAGATCAGGGCTAGATCCAACACCGTTTTTTAGCTCACTGCACCATCCCAGTTTCAGAACCTGGCTGTATGCAAATTAGTCTGTTCCTGTCCCAGTGCATGATGGGAACAGGGCAAACCAAACTACAAAAGCCAATTCTTACACTGGGAAGGAAACAAGCTACCGGGGACCGGTTTCTGGCATTTCAGCCTCTTCGGCCCGGCTTGCTTGAATCCTGATGGTGCAATGAGCAAGGTACTCACATCTGAGTATACCCTTCCACGCTTAGGGTGGACAAAAATATTTACAACAAGGGGTGGTGAGGGACAGAGTCTCTGAATTAAACAGAATACTCTCACCCAGTCAAGAGATCAGGGCTAGATCCAACACCGTTTTTTAGCTCACTGCACCATCCCAGTTTCAGAACCTGGCTGTATGCAAATTAGTCTGTTCCTGTCCCAGTGCATGATGGGAACAGGGCAAACCAAACTACAAAAGCCAATTCTTACACTGGGAAGGAAACAAGCTACCGGGGACTGGTTTCTGGCATTTCAGCCTCTTCGGCCCGGCTTGCTTGAATCCTGATGGTGCAATGAGCAAGGTACTCACATCTGAGTATACCCTTCCACGCTTAGGGTGGACAAAAATATTTACAACAAGGGGTGGTGAGGGACAGAGTCTCTGAATTAAACAGAATACTCTCACCCAGTCAAGAGATCAGGGCTAGATCCAACACCGTTTTTTAGCTCACTGCACCATCCCAGTTTCAGAACCTGGCTGTATGCAAATTAGTCTGTTCCTGTCCCAGTGCATGATGGGAACAGGGCAAACCAAACTACAAAAGCCAATTCTTACACTGGGAAGGAAACAAGCTACCGGGGACCGGTTTCTGGCATTTCAGCCTCTTCGGCCCGGCTTGCTTGAATCCTGATGGTGCAATGAGCAAGGGACTCACATCTGAGTATACCCTTCCACGCTTAGGGTGGACAAAAATATTTACAACAAGGGGTGGTGAGGGACAGAGTCTCTGAATTAAACAGAATACTCTCACCCAGTCAAGAGATCAGGGCTAGATCCAACACCGTTTTTTAGCTCACTGCACCATCCCAGTTTCAGAACCTGGCTGTATGCAAATTAGTCTGTTCCTGTCCCAGTGCATGATGGGAACAGGGCAAACCAAACTACAAAAGCCAATTCTTACACTGGGAAGGAAACAAGCTACCGGGGACCGGTTTCTGGCATTTCAGCCTCTTCGGCCCGGCTTGCTTGAATCCTGATGGTGCAATGAGCAAGGGACTCACATCTGAGTATACCCTTCCACGCTTAGGGTGGACAAAAATATTTACAACAAGGGGTGGTGAGGGACAGAGTCTCTGAATTAAACAGAATACTCTCACCCAGTCAAGAGATCAGGGCTAGATCCAACACCGTTTTTTAGCTCACTGCACCATCCCAGTTTCAGAACCTGGCTGTATGCAAATTAGTCTGTTCCTGTCCCAGTGCATGATGGGAACAGGGCAAACCAAACTACAAAAGCCAATTCTTACACTGGGAAGGAAACAAGCTACCGGGGACCGGTTTCTGGCATTTCAGCCTCTTCGGCCCGGCTTGCTTGAATCCTGATGGTGCAATGAGCAAGGGACTCACATCTGAGTATACCCTTCCACGCTTAGGGTGGACAAAAATATTTACAACAAGGGGTGGTGAGGGACAGAGTCTCTGAATTAAACAGAATACTCTCACCCAGTCAAGAGATCAGGGCTAGATCCAACACCGTTTTTTAGCTCACTGCACCATCCCAGTTTCAGAACCTGGCTGTATGCAAATTAGTCTGTTCCTGTCCCAGTGCATGATGGGAACAGGGCAAACCAAACTACAAAAGCCAATTCTTACACTGGGAAGGAAACAAGCTACCGGGGACCGGTTTCTGGCATTTCAGCCTCTTCGGCCCGGCTTGCTTGAATCCTGATGGTGCAATGAGCAAGGGACTCACATCTGAGTATACCCTTCCACGCTTAGGGTGGACAAAAATATTTACAACAAGGGGTGGTGAGGGACAGAGTCTCTGAATTAAACAGAATACTCTCACCCAGTCAAGAGATCAGGGCTAGATCCAACACCGTTTTTTAGCTCACTGCACCATCCCAGTTTCAGAACCTGGCTGTATGCAAATTAGTCTGTTCCTGTCCCAGTGCATGATGGGAACAGGGCAAACCAAACTACAAAAGCCAATTCTTACACTGGGAAGGAAACAAGCTACCGGGGACCGGTTTCTGGCATTTCAGCCTCTTCGGCCCGGCTTGCTTGAATCCTGATGGTGCAATGAGCAAGGGACTCACATCTGAGTATACCCTTCCACGCTTAGGGTGGACAAAAATATTTACAACAAGGGGTGGTGAGGGACAGAGTCTCTGAATTAAACAGAATACTCTCACCCAGTCAAGAGATCAGGGCTAGATCCAACACCGTTTTTTAGCTCACTGCACCATCCCAGTTTCAGAACCTGGCTGTATGCAAATTAGTCTGTTCCTGTCCCAGTGCATGATGGGAACAGGGCAAACCAAACTACAAAAGCCAATTCTTACACTGGGAAGGAAACAAGCTACCGGGGACCGGTTTCTGGCATTTCAGCCTCTTCGGCCCGGCTTGCTTGAATCCTGATGGTGCAATGAGCAAGGGACTCACATCTGAGTATACCCTTCCACGCTTAGGGTGGACAAAAATATTTACAACAAGGGGTGGTGAGGGACAGAGTCTCTGAATTAAACAGAATACTCTCACCCAGTCAAGAGATCAGGGCTAGATCCAACACCGTTTTTTAGCTCACTGCACCATCCCAGTTTCAGAACCTGGCTGTATGCAAATTAGTCTGTTCCTGTCCCAGTGCATGATGGGAACAGGGCAAACCAAACTACAAAAGCCAATTCTTACACTGGGAAGGAAACAAGCTACCGGGGACCGGTTTCTGGCATTTCAGCCTCTTCGGCCCGGCTTGCTTGAATCCTGATGGTGCAATGAGCAAGGGACTCACATCTGAGTATACCCTTCCACGCTTAGGGTGGACAAAAATATTTACAACAAGGGGTGGTGAGGGACAGAGTCTCTGAATTAAACAGAATACTCTCACCCAGTCAAGAGATCAGGGCTAGATCCAACACCGTTTTTTAGCTCACTGCACCATCCCAGTTTCAGAACCTGGCTGTATGCAAATTAGTCTGTTCCTGTCCCAGTGCATGATGGGAACAGGGCAAACCAAACTACAAAAGCCAATTCTTACACTGGGAAGGAAACAAGCTACCGGGGACCGGTTTCTGGCATTTCAGCCTCTTCGGCCCGGCTTGCTTGAATCCTGATGGTGCAATGAGCAAGGGACTCACATCTGAGTATACCCTTCCACGCTTAGGGTGGACAAAAATATTTACAACAAGGGGTGGTGAGGGACAGAGTCTCTGAATTAAACAGAATACTCTCACCCAGTCAAGAGATCAGGGCTAGATCCAACACCGTTTTTTAGCTCACTGCACCATCCCAGTTTCAGAACCTGGCTGTATGCAAATTAGTCTGTTCCTGTCCCAGTGCATGATGGGAACAGGGCAAACCAAACTACAAAAGCCAATTCTTACACTGGGAAGGAAACAAGCTACCGGGGACCGGTTTCTGGCATTTCAGCCTCTTCGGCCCGGCTTGCTTGAATCCTGATGGTGCAATGAGCAAGGGACTCACATCTGAGTATACCCTTCCACGCTTGGGGTGGACAAAAATATTTACAACAAGGGGTGGTGAGGGACAGAGTCTCTGAATTAAACAGAATACTCTCACCCAGTCAAGAGATCAGGGCTAGATCCAACACCGTTTTTTAGCTCACTGCACCATCCCAGTTTCAGAACCTGGCTGTATGCAAATTAGTCTGTTCCTGTCCCAGTGCATGATGGAAACAGGGCAAACCAAACTACAAAAGCCAATTCTTACACTGGGAAGGAAACAAGCTACCGGGGACCGGTTTCTGGCATTTCAGCCTCTTCGGCCCGGCTTGCTTGAATCCTGATGGTGCAATGAGCAAGGGACTCACATCTGAGTATACCCTTCCACGCTTAGGGTGGACAAAAATATTTACAACAAGGGGTGGTGAGGGACAGAGTCTCTGAATTAAACAGAATACTCTCACCCAGTCAAGAGATCAGGGCTAGATCCAACACCGTTTTTTAGCTCACTGCACCATCCCAGTTTCAGAACCTGGCTGTATGCAAATTAGTCTGTTCCTGTCCCAGTGCATGATGGGAACAGGGCAAACCAAACTACAAAAGCCAATTCTTACACTGGGAAGGAAACAAGCTACCGGGGACCGGTTTCTGGCATTTCAGCCTCTTCGGCCCGGCTTGCTTGAATCCTGATGGTGCAATGAGCAAGGTACTCACATCTGAGTATACCCTTCCACGCTTAGGGTGGACAAAAATATTTACAACAAGGGGTGGTGAGGGACAGAGTCTCTGAATTAAACAGAATACTCTCACCCAGTCAAGAGATCAGGGCTAGATCCAACACCGTTTTTTAGCTCACTGCACCATCCCAGTTTCAGAACCTGGCTGTATGCAAATTAGTCTGTTCCTGTCCCAGTGCATGATGGGAACAGGGCAAACCAAACTACAAAAGCCAATTCTTACACTGGGAAGGAAACAAGCTACCGGGGACTGGTTTCTGGCATTTCAGCCTCTTCGGCCCGGCTTGCTTGAATCCTGATGGTGCAATGAGCAAGGTACTCACATCTGAGTATACCCTTCCACGCTTAGGGTGGACAAAAATATTTACAACAAGGGGTGGTGAGGGACAGAGTCTCTGAATTAAACAGAATACTCTCACCCAGTCAAGAGATCAGGGCTAGATCCAACACCGTTTTTTAGCTCACTGCACCATCCCAGTTTCAGAACCTGGCTGTATGCAAATTAGTCTGTTCCTGTCCCAGTGCATGATGGGAACAGGGCAAACCAAACTACAAAAGCCAATTCTTACACTGGGAAGGAAACAAGCTACCGGGGACCGGTTTCTGGCATTTCAGCCTCTTCGGCCCGGCTTGCTTGAATCCTGATGGTGCAATGAGCAAGGGACTCACATCTGAGTATACCCTTCCACGCTTAGGGTGGACAAAAATATTTACAACAAGGGGTGGTGAGGGACAGAGTCTCTGAATTAAACAGAATACTCTCACCCAGTCAAGAGATCAGGGCTAGATCCAACACCGTTTTTTAGCTCACTGCACCATCCCAGTTTCAGAACCTGGCTGTATGCAAATTAGTCTGTTCCTGTCCCAGTGCATGATGGGAACAGGGCAAACCAAACTACAAAAGCCAATTCTTACACTGGGAAGGAAACAAGCTACCGGGGACCGGTTTCTGGCATTTCAGCCTCTTCGGCCCGGCTTGCTTGAATCCTGATGGTGCAATGAGCAAGGGACTCACATCTGAGTATACCCTTCCACGCTTAGGGTGGACAAAAATATTTACAACAAGGGGTGGTGAGGGACAGAGTCTCTGAATTAAACAGAATACTCTCACCCAGTCAAGAGATCAGGGCTAGATCCAACACCGTTTTTTAGCTCACTGCACCATCCCAGTTTCAGAACCTGGCTGTATGCAAATTAGTCTGTTCCTGTCCCAGTGCATGATGGGAACAGGGCAAACCAAACTACAAAAGCCAATTCTTACACTGGGAAGGAAACAAGCTACCGGGGACCGGTTTCTGGCATTTCAGCCTCTTCGGCCCGGCTTGCTTGAATCCTGATGGTGCAATGAGCAAGGGACTCACATCTGAGTATACCCTTCCACGCTTAGGGTGGACAAAAATATTTACAACAAGGGGTGGTGAGGGACAGAGTCTCTGAATTAAACAGAATACTCTCACCCAGTCAAGAGATCAGGGCTAGATCCAACACCGTTTTTTAGCTCACTGCACCATCCCAGTTTCAGAACCTGGCTGTATGCAAATTAGTCTGTTCCTGTCCCAGTGCATGATGGGAACAGGGCAAACCAAACTACAAAAGCCAATTCTTACACTGGGAAGGAAACAAGCTACCGGGGACCGGTTTCTGGCATTTCAGCCTCTTCGGCCCGGCTTGCTTGAATCCTGATGGTGCAATGAGCAAGGGACTCACATCTGAGTATACCCTTCCACGCTTAGGGTGGACAAAAATATTTACAACAAGGGGTGGTGAGGGACAGAGTCTCTGAATTAAACAGAATACTCTCACCCAGTCAAGAGATCAGGGCTAGATCCAACACCGTTTTTTAGCTCACTGCACCATCCCAGTTTCAGAACCTGGCTGTATGCAAATTAGTCTGTTCCTGTCCCAGTGCATGATGGGAACAGGGCAAACCAAACTACAAAAGCCAATTCTTACACTGGGAAGGAAACAAGCTACCGGGGACCGGTTTCTGGCATTTCAGCCTCTTCGGCCCGGCTTGCTTGAATCCTGATGGTGCAATGAGCAAGGGACTCACATCTGAGTATACCCTTCCACGCTTAGGGTGGACAAAAATATTTACAACAAGGGGTGGTGAGGGACAGAGTCTCTGAATTAAACAGAATACTCTCACCCAGTCAAGAGATCAGGGCTAGATCCAACACCGTTTTTTAGCTCACTGCACCATCCCAGTTTCAGAACCTGGCTGTATGCAAATTAGTCTGTTCCTGTCCCAGTGCATGATGGGAACAGGGCAAACCAAACTACAAAAGCCAATTCTTACACTGGGAAGGAAACAAGCTACCGGGGACCGGTTTCTGGCATTTCAGCCTCTTCGACCCGGCTTGCTTGAATCCTGATGGTGCAATGAGCAAGGGACTCACATCTGAGTATACCCTTCCACGCTTAGGGTGGACAAAAATATTTACAACAAGGGGTGGTGAGGGACAGAGTCTCTGAATTAAACAGAATACTCTCACCCAGTCAAGAGATCAGGGCTAGATCCAACACCGTTTTTTAGCTCACTGCACCATCCCAGTTTCAGAACCTGGCTGTATGCAAATTAGTCTGTTCCTGTCCCAGTGCATGATGGGAACAGGGCAAACCAAACTACAAAAGCCAATTCTTACACTGGGAAGGAAACAAGCTACCGGGGACCGGTTTCTGGCATTTCAGCCTCTTCGGCCCGGCTTGCTTGAATCCTGATGGTGCAATGAGCAAGGGACTCACATCTGAGTATACCCTTCCACGCTTAGGGTGGACAAAAATATTTACAACAAGGGGTGGTGAGGGACAGAGTCTCTGAATTAAACAGAATACTCTCACCCAGTCAAGAGATCAGGGCTAGATCCAACACCGTTTTTTAGCTCACTGCACCATCCCAGTTTCAGAACCTGGCTGTATGCAAATTAGTCTGTTCCTGTCCCAGTGCATGATGGGAACAGGGCAAACCAAACTACAAAAGCCAATTCTTACACTGGGAAGGAAACAAGCTACCGGGGACCGGTTTCTGGCATTTCAGCCTCTTCGGCCCGGCTTGCTTGAATCCTGATGGTGCAATGAGCAAGGGACTCACATCTGAGTATACCCTTCCACGCTTAGGGTGGACAAAAATATTTACAACAAGGGGTGGTGAGGGACAGAGTCTCTGAATTAAACAGAATACTCTCACCCAGTCAAGAGATCAGGGCTAGATCCAACACCGTTTTTTAGCTCACTGCACCATCCCAGTTTCAGAACCTGGCTGTATGCAAATTAGTCTGTTCCTGTCCCAGTGCATGATGGGAACAGGGCAAACCAAACTACAAAAGCCAATTCTTACACTGGGAAGGAAACAAGCTACCGGGGACCGGTTTCTGGCATTTCAGCCTCTTCGGCCCGGCTTGCTTGAATCCTGATGGTGCAATGAGCAAGGGACTCACATCTGAGTATACCCTTCCACGCTTAGGGTGGACAAAAATATTTACAACAAGGGGTGGTGAGAGACAGAGTCTCTGAATTAAACAGAATACTCTCACCCAGTCAAGAGATCAGGGCTAGATCCAACACCGTTTTTTAGCTCACTGCACCATCCCAGTTTCAGAACCTGGCTGTATGCAAATTAGTCTGTTCCTGTCCCAGTGCATGATGGGAACAGGGCAAACCAAACTACAAAAGCCAATTCTTACACTGGGAAGGAAACAAGCTACCGGGGACCGGTTTCTGGCATTTCAGCCTCTTCGGCCCGGCTTGCTTGAATCCTGATGGTGCAATGAGCAAGGGACTCACATCTGAGTATACCCTTCCACGCTTAGGGTGGACAAATATATTTACAACAAGGGGTGGTGAGGGACAGAGTCTCTGAATTAAACAGAATACTCTCACCCAGTCAAGAGATCAGGGCTAGATCCAACACCGTTTTTTAGCTCACTGCACCATCCCAGTTTCAGAACCTGGCTGTATGCAAATTAGTCTGTTCCTGTCCCAGTGCATGATGGGAACAGGGCAAACCAAACTACAAAAGCCAATTCTTACACTGGGAAGGAAACAAGCTACTGGGGACCGGTTTCTGGCATTTCAGCCTCTTCGGCCCGGCTTGCTTGAATCCTGATGGTGCAATGAGCAAGGGACTCACATCTGAGTATATGATGCACTGGGCCAGGGACAGACTGATTTGCATATAGCCAGGTTCTGAGCTGGGATGGACACACGAAGGACATCACAGGCAGCAGCGGTGCAAGCATCTCACACTCACAAGAAGGACATCACTCACAAGAAAGACATCACATGGAGCAGCGGTGCAAGCTTCTCACACTCACAAGAAGGACATCACTCACAAGAAAGACATCACAGGGAGCAGCGGTGCAAGCTTCTCACACTCACAAGAAGGACATCACAGGCAGCAGTGGTGCCAGCTTCTCACACTCGCAAGAAGGACATCACAGGCAGCAGCGGTGCAAGCTTCTCACACTCACAAGAAGGACATCACTCACAAGAAGGACATCACAGGGAGCAGCGGAGCAAGCGTCTCACACTCACAAGAAGGACATCACAGGCAGCAGCGGTGCAAGCTTATCACACTCACAAGAAGGAGATCACTGGCAGCAGCGGTGCAAGGTTATCACAATCACAAGAAGGACATCACAGGCAGCAGCGGTGCAAGCTTCTCACACTCACAAGAAGAACATCACTCATAAGAAGGACATCACAGGGAGCAGCGGTGCAAGCTTCGCACACTCACAAGAAGGACATCACAGGCAGCAGTTGTGCAAGCTTCTCACACTCGCAAGAAGGACATCACAGGCAGCAGCAGTGCAAGCTTCTCACACTCACAAGAAGGACATCACTCACAAGAAGGACATCACATGAGCAGCGGTGCAAGCTTCTCAAACTCACAAGAAGGACATCACTCACAAGAAGGAGATCACAGGGAGCAGCGGTGCAAGCTTCTCACACTCACAAGAAGGACATCACAGGCAGCAGCGGTGCAAGATTCTCACACCCACAAGAAGGACATCACTCACAAGAAGGACATCAGAGGGAGCAGCGGTGCAAGCTTCTCACACTCACAAGAAGGACATCACAGGCAGCAGCGGTGCAAGCTTCTCACACTCACAAGAAGGAGATCACTGGCAGCAGCGGTGCAAGCTTATCACACTTACAAGAAGGAGATCACAAGCAGCAGTGGTGCAAGCTTCCCTTACACACTCACAGCAGGTACTGTGCCAAGGCAGCAGCAGCAACAGAGCAAGAGTCCCTTACAAAGAACAGGCACAGCACAGAGATGCGCAATGCAATCTTCTCATACTCACAGGCAGCAGCATTGCAAGCTTCTCACACTCACAAGAAGGACATCACAGGCAGCAGCGGTGCAACCTTCTCACACTCACAAGAAGGAGATCACTCACAAGAAGGACATCACAGGGAGCAGCGGTGCAAGCTTCTCACACTCACAAGAAGGATATCACAGGCAGCAGTGGTGCAAGCTTTTCACACTCGCAAGAAGGACATCACAGGCAGCAGCGGTGCAAGCTTATCACACTCACAAGAAGGACATCACAGGCAGCAGCGGTGCAAGCTTCTCACACTCACAAGAAGGACATCACTCACAAGAAAGACATCACATGGAGCAGCGGTGCAAGCTTCTCACACTCACAAGAAGGACATCACTCACAAGAAAAGACATCACAGGGAGCAGCGGTGCAAGCTTCTCACACTCACAAGAAGGACATCACAGGCAGCAGTGGTGCCAGCTTCTGACACTCACCAGAAGGACATGACAGGCAGCAGCGGTGCAAGCTTCTCACACTCACAAGAAGGACATCACTCACAAGAAGGACATCACAGGGAGCAGCGGTGCAAGCTTCTCACACTCACAAGAAGGACATCACAGGCAGCAGCGGTGCAAGCTTCTCACACCCACAAGAAGGACATCACTCACAAGAAAGACATCACAGGGAGCAGCGGTGCAAGCTTCTCACACTCACAAGAAGGAAATCACTGGCAGCAGCGGTGCAAGCTTATCAAACTCACAAGAAGGACATCACTCACAAGAAGGACATCACAGGGAGCAGCGGTGCAAGCTTCTCACACTCACAAGAAGGAGATCACTGGCAGCAGCGGTGCAAGCTTATCAAACTCACAAGAAGGACATCACAGGCAGCAGCGGTGCAAGCTTATCACACTCACAAGAAGGACATCACTCACAAGAAGGACATCACAGGGAGCAGCGGTGCAAGCTTCTCACACTCACAAGAAGGACATCACAGGCAGCAGTGGTGCAAGCTTCTCACACTCGCAAGAAAGACATCACAGGCAGCAGCGGTGCAAGATTATCACACTCACCAGAAGGACATGACAGGCAGCAGTGGTGCAAGCTTCTCACACTCGCAAGAAGGACATCACAGGCAGCAGCGGTGCAAGCTTATCACACTCACAAGAAGGACATCACAGGCAGCAGCTGTGCAAGCTTCTCACACTCACAAGAAGGACATCACTCACAAGAAAGACATCACATGGAGCAGCGGTGCAAGCTTCTCACACTCACAAGAAGGACATCACTCACAAGAAAGACATCACAGGGAGCAGTGGTGCAAGCTTCTCACACTCACAAGAAGGACATCACAGGCAGCAGTGGTGCAAGCTTCTGACACTCGCAAGAAGGACATCACAGGCAGCAGCGGTGCAAGCTTCTCACACTCACAAGAAGGACATCACTCACAAGAAGGACATCACAGGGAGCAGCGGTGCAAGCTTCTCACACTCACAAGAAGGACATCACTCACAAGAAGGACATCACAGGGAGCAGCGGTGCAAGCTTCTCACACTCACTAGAAGGACATCACAGGCAGCAGCGGTGCAAGCTTCTCACACCCACAAGAAGGACATCACTCACAAGAAGGACATCACAGGGAGCAGCGGTGCAAGCTTCTCACACTCACAAGAAGGAGATCACTGGCAGCAGCGGTGCAAGCTTATCAAACTCACAAGAAGGACATCACAGGCAGCAGCGGTGCAAGCTTCTCACACTCACAAGAAGGACATCACTCACAAGAAGGACATCACAGGGAGCAGCGGTGCAAGCTTCTCACACTCACAAGAAGGACATCACAGGCAGCAGTGGTGCAAGCTTCTCACACTCGCAAGAAGGACATCACAGGCAGCAGCGGTGCAAGCTTATCACACTCACAAGAAGGACATCACAGGCAGCAGCGGTGCAAGCTTCTCACACTCACAAGAAGGACATCACTCACAAGAAGGACATCACAGGGAGCAGCGGTGCAAGCTTCTCACACTCACAAGAAGGACATCACAGGCAGCAGCGGTGCAAGCTTCTCACACTCACAAGAAGGAGATCACTGGCAGCAGCGGTGCAAGCTTATCACACTTACAAGAAGGAGATCACAAGCAGCAGTGGTGCAAGCTTCCCTTACACACTCACAGCAGGTACTGTGCCAAGGCAGCAGCAGCAACAGAGCAAGAGTCCCTTACAAAGAACAGGCACAGCACAGAGATGCGCAATGCAATCTTCTCATACTCACAGGCAGCAGCATTGCAAGCTTCTCACACTCACAAGAAGGACATCACAGGCAGCAGCGGTGCAACCTTCTCACACTCACAAGAAGGAGATCACTCACAAGAAGGACATCACAGGGAGCAGCGGTGCAAGCTTCTCACACTCACAAGAAGGATATCACAGGCAGCAGTGGTGCAAGCTTTTCACACTCGCAAGAAGGACATCACAGGCAGCAGCGGTGCAAGCTTATCACACTCACAAGAAGGACATCACAGGCAGCAGCGGTGCAAACTTCTCACACTCACAAGAAGGACATCACTCACAAGAAAGACATCACATGGAGCAGCGGTGCAAGCTTCTCACACTCACAAGAAGGACATCACTCACAAGAAAGACATCACAGGGAGCAGCGGTGCAAGCTTCTCACACTCACAAGAAGGACATCACAGGCAGCAGTGGTGCCAGCTTCTGACACTCACCAGAAGGACATGACAGGCAGCAGCGGTGCAAGCTTCTCACACTCACAAGAAGGACATCACTCACAAGAAGGACATCACAGGGAGCAGCGGTGCAAGCTTCTCACACTCACAAGAAGGACATCACAGGCAGCAGCGGTGCAAGCTTCTCACACCCACAAGAATAACATCACTCACAAGAAAGACATCACAGGGAGCAGCGGTGCAAGCTTCTCACACTCACAAGAAGGAAATCACTGGCAGCAGCGGTGCAAGCTTATCAAACTCACAAGAAGGACATCACTCACAAGAAGGACATCACAGGGAGCAGCGGTGCAAGCTTCTCACACTCACAAGAAGGAGATCACTGGCAGCAGCGGTGCAAGCTTATCAAACTCACAAGAAGGACATCACAGGCAGCAGCGGTGCAAGCTTATCACACTCACAAGAAGGACATCACTCACAAGAAGGACATCACAGGGAGCAGCGGTGCAAGCTTCCCACACTCACAAGAAGGACATCACAGGCAGCAGTGGTGCAAGCTTCTCACACTCGCAAGAAAGACATCACAGGCAGCAGCGGTGCAAGATTATCACACTCACCAGAAGGACATGACAGGCAGCAGTGGTGCAAGCTTCTCACACTCGCAAGAAGGACATCACAGGCAGCAGCGGTGCAAGCTTATCACACTCACAAGAAGGACATCACAGGCAGCAGCTGTGCAAGCTTCTCACACTCACAAGAAGGACATCACTCACAAGAAAGACATCACATGGAGCAGCGGTGCAAGCTTCTCACACTCACAAGAAGGACATCACTCACAAGAAAGACATCACAGGGAGCAGCGGTGCAAGCTTCTCACACTCACAAGAAGGACATCACAGGCAGCAGTGGTGCAAGCTTCTGACACTCGCAAGAAGGACATCACAGGCAGCAGCGGTGCAAGCTTCTCACACTCACAAGAAGGACATCACTCACAAGAAGGACATCACAGGGAGCAGCGGTGCAAGCTTCTCACACTCACAAGAAGGACATCACTCACAAGAAGGACATCACAGGGAGCAGCGGTGCAAGCTTCTCACACTCACTAGAAGGACATCACAGGCAGCAGCGGTGCAAGCTTCTCACACCCACAAGAAGGACATCACTCACAAGAAGGACATCACAGGGAGCAGCGGTGCAAGCTTCTCACACTCACAAGAAGGAGATCACTGGCAGCAGCGGTGCAAGCTTATCAAACTCACAAGAAGGACATCACAGGCAGCAGCGGTGCAAGCTTCTCACACTCACAAGAAGGACATCACTCACAAGAAGGACATCACAGGGAGCAGCGGTGCAAGCTTCTCACACTCACAAGAAGGACATCACAGGCAGCAGCGGTGCAAGCTTCTCACACTCACAAGAAGGAGATCACTGGCAGCAGCGGTGCAAGCTTATCACACTTACAAGAAGGAGATCACAAGCAGCAGTGGTGCAAGCTTCCCTTACACACTCACAGCAGGTACTGTGCCAAGGCAGCAGCAGCAACAGAGCAAGAGTCCCTTACAAAGAACAGGCACAGCACAGAGATGCGCAATGCAATCTTCTCATACTCACAGGCAGCAGCATTGCAAGCTTCTCACACTCACAAGAAGGACATCACAGGCAGCAGCGGTGCAACCTTCTCACACTCACAAGAAGGAGATCACTCACAAGAAGGACATCACAGGGAGCAGCGGTGCAAGCTTCTCACACTCACAAGAAGGATATCACAGGCAGCAGTGGTGCAAGCTTTTCACACTCGCAAGAAGGACATCACAGGCAGCAGCGGTGCAAGCTTATCACACTCACAAGAAGGACATCACAGGCAGCAGCGGTGCAAACTTCTCACACTCACAAGAAGGACATCACTCACAAGAAAGACATCACATGGAGCAGCGGTGCAAGCTTCTCACACTCACAAGAAGGACATCACTCACAAGAAAGACATCACAGGGAGCAGCGGTGCAAGCTTCTCACACTCACAAGAAGGACATCACAGGCAGCAGTGGTGCCAGCTTCTGACACTCACCAGAAGGACATGACAGGCAGCAGCGGTGCAAGCTTCTCACACTCACAAGAAGGACATCACTCACAAGAAGGACATCACAGGGAGCAGCGGTGCAAGCTTCTCACACTCACAAGAAGGACATCACAGGCAGCAGCGGTGCAAGCTTCTCACACCCACAAGAAGGACATCACTCACAAGAAAGACATCACAGGGAGCAGCGGTGCAAGCTTCTCACACTCACAAGAAGGAAATCACTGGCAGCAGCGGTGCAAGCTTATCAAACTCACAAGAAGGACATCACTCACAAGAAGGACATCACAGGGAGCAGCGGTGCAAGCTTCTCACACTCACAAGAAGGAGATCACTGGCAGCAGCGGTGCAAGCTTATCAAACTCACAAGAAGGACATCACAGGCAGCAGCGGTGCAAGCTTATCACACTCACAAGAAGGACATCACTCACAAGAAGGACATCACAGGGAGCAGCGGTGCAAGCTTCCCACACTCACAAGAAGGACATCACAGGCAGCAGTGGTGCAAGCTTCTCACACTCGCAAGAAAGACATCACAGGCAGCAGCGGTGCAAGATTATCACACTCACCAGAAGGACATGACAGGCAGCAGTGGTGCAAGCTTCTCACACTCGCAAGAAGGACATCACAGGCAGCAGCGGTGCAAGCTTATCACACTCACAAGAAGGACATCACAGGCAGCAGCTGTGCAAGCTTCTCACACTCACAAGAAGGACATCACTCACAAGAAAGACATCACATGGAGCAGCGGTGCAAGCTTCTCACACTCACAAGAAGGACATCACTCACAAGAAAGACATCACAGGGAGCAGCGGTGCAAGCTTCTCACACTCACAAGAAGGACATCACAGGCAGCAGTGGTGCAAGCTTCTGACACTCGCAAGAAGGACATCACAGGCAGCAGCGGTGCAAGCTTCTCACACTCACAAGAAGGACATCACTCACAAGAAGGACATCACAGGGAGCAGCGGTGCAAGCTTCTCACACTCACAAGAAGGACATCACTCACAAGAAGGACATCACAGGGAGCAGCGGTGCAAGCTTCTCACACTCACTAGAAGGACATCACAGGCAGCAGCGGTGCAAGCTTCTCACACCCACAAGAAGGACATCACTCACAAGAAGGACATCACAGGGAGCAGCGGTGCAAGCTTCTCACACTCACAAGAAGGAGATCACTGGCAGCAGCGGTGCAAGCTTATCAAACTCACAAGAAGGACATCACAGGCAGCAGCGGTGCAAGCTTCTCACACTCACAAGAAGGACATCACTCACAAGAAGGACATCACAGGGAGCAGCGGTGCAAGCTTCTCACACTCACAAGAAGGACATCACAGGCAGCAGTGGTGCAAGCTTCTCACACTCGCAAGAAGGACATCACAGGCAGCAGCAGTGGTGCAAGCTTATCACACTCACAAGAAGGACATCACAGGCAGCTGCGGTGCAAGCTTCTCACACTCACAAGAAGGACATCACTCACAAGAAGGACATCACAGGGAGCAGCGGTGCAAGCTTCTCACACTCACAAGAAGGACATCACAGGCAGCAGCGGTGCAAGCTTCTCACACTCACAAGAAGGAGATCACTGGCAGCAGCGGTGCAAGCTTATCACACTTACAAGAAGGAGATCACAAGCAGCAGTGGTGCAAGCTTCCCTTACACACTCACAGCAGGTACTGTGCCAAGGCAGCAGCAGCAACAGAGCAAGAGTCCCTTACAAAGAACAGGCACAGCACAGAGATGCGCAATGCAATCTTCTCATACTCACAGGCAGCAGCATTGCAAGCTTCTCACACTCACAAGAAGGACATCACAGGCAGCAGCGGTGCAACCTTCTCACACTCACAAGAAGGAGATCACTCACAAGAAGGACATCACAGGGAGCAGCGGTGCAAGCTTCTCACACTCACAAGAAGGATATCACAGGCAGCAGTGGTGCAAGCTTTTCACACTCGCAAGAAGGACATCACAGGCAGCAGCGGTGCAAGCTTATCACACTCACAAGAAGGACATCACAGGCAGCAGCGGTGCAAGCTTCTCACACTCACAAGAAGGACATCACTCACAAGAAAGACATCACATGGAGCAGCGGTGCAAGCTTCTCACACTCACAAGAAGGACATCACTCACAAGAAAGACATCACAGGGAGCAGCGGTGCAAGCTTCTCACACTCACAAGAAGGACATCACAGGCAGCAGTGGTGCCAGCTTCTGACACTCACCAGAAGGACATGACAGGCAGCAGCGGTGCAAGCTTCTCACACTCACAAGAAGGACATCACTCACAAGAAGGACATCACAGGGAGCAGCGGCGCAAGCTTCTCACACTCACAAGAAGGACATCACAGGCAGCAGCGGTGCAAGCTTCTCACACCCACAAGAAGGACATCACTCACAAGAAAGACATCACAGGGAGCAGCGGTGCAAGCTTCTCACACTCACAAGAAGGAAATCACTGGCAGCAGCGGTGCAAGCTTATCAAACTCACAAGAAGGACATCACTCACAAGAAGGACATCACAGGGAGCAGCGGTGCAAGCTTCTCACACTCACAAGAAGGAGATCACTGGCAGCAGCGGTGCAAGCTTATCAAACTCACAAGAAGGACAACACAGGCAGCAGCGGTGCAAGCTTATCACACTCACAAGAAGGACATCACTCACAAGAAGGACATCACAGGGAGCAGCGGTGCAAGCTTCTCACACTCACAAGAAGGACATCACAGGCAGCAGTGGTGCAAGCTTCTCACACTCGCAAGAAAGACATCACAGGCAGCAGCGGTGCAAGATTATCACACTCACCAGAAGGACATGACAGGCAGCAGTGGTGCAAGCTTCTCACACTCGCAAGAAGGACATCACAGGCAGCAGCGGTGCAAGCTTATCACACTCACAAGAAGGACATCACAGGCAGCAGCTCTGCAAGCTTCTCACACTCACAAGAAGGACATCACTCACAAGAAAGACATCACATGGAGCAGCGGTGCAAGCTTCTCACACTCACAAGAAGGACATCACTCACAAGAAAGACATCACAGGGAGCAGCGGTGCAAGCTTCTCACACTCACAAGAAGGACATCACAGGCAGCAGTGGTGCAAGCTTCTGACACTCGCAAGAAGGACATCACAGGCAGCAGCGGTGCAAGCTTCTCACACTCACAAGAAGGACATCACTCACAAGAAGGACATCACAGGGAGCAGCGGTGCAAGCTTCTCACACTCACAAGAAGGACATCACTCACAAGAAGGACATCACAGGGAGCAGCGGTGCAAGCTTCTCACACTCACTAGAAGGACATCACAGGCAGCAGCGGTGCAAGCTTCTCACACCCACAAGAAGGACATCACTCACAAGAAGGACATCACAGGGAGCAGCGGTGCAAGCTTCTCACACTCACAAGAAGGAGATCACTGGCAGCAGCGGTGCAAGCTTATCAAACTCACAAGAAGGACATCACAGGCAGCAGCGGTGCAAGCTTCTCACACTCACAAGAAGGACATCACTCACAAGAAGGACATCACAGGGAGCAGCGGTGCAAGCTTCTCACACTCACAAGAAGGACATCACAGGCAGCAGTGGTGCAAGCTTCTCACACTCGCAAGAAGGACATCACAGGCAGCAGCGGTGCAAGCTTATCACACTCACAAGAAGGACATCACAGGCAGCAGCGGTGCAAGCTTCTCACACTCACAAGAAGGACATCACTCACAAGAAGGACATCACAGGGAGCAGCGGTGCAAGCTTCTCACACTCACAAGAAGGACATCACAGGTAGCAGTGGTGCAAGCTTCTCACACTCGCAAGAAGGAGATCATAAGCAGCAGTGGTGCAAGCTTCCCTTACACACTCACAGCAGGTACTGTGCCAAGGCAGCAGCAGCAACAGAGCAAGAGTCCTTCACAAAGAACAGGCACAGCACAGAGATGCGCAATGCAATCTTCTCATACTCACAGGCAGCAGCGGTGCAAGCTTCTCACACTCACAAGAAGGACATCACAGCCAGCAGCGGTGCAAGCTTCTCACACTCACAAGAAGGAGATCACTGGCAGCAGCGGTGCAAGCTTATCACACTCACAAGAAGGACATCACAGGCAGCAGCGGTGCAAGCTTCTCACACTCACAAGAAGGACATCACTCACAAGAAGGACATCACAAGGAGCAGCGGTGCAAGCTTATCACACTCACAAGAAGGAGATCACTGGCAGCAGCGGTGCAAGGTTATCACACTCACAAGAAGGACATGACAGGCACCAGCGGTACAAGCTTCTCACACTCACAAGAAGGACATCACTCACAAGAAGGACATTACAGGGAGCAGTGGTGCAAGCTTCTCGCACGAAGGACATCACAGGCAGCAGCGGTGCAAGCTTATCACACTCACAAGAAGGACATGACAGGCAGCAGCGGTGCAAGCTTCTCACACTCACAAGAAGGACATCACTCACAAGAAGGACATCACAGGGAGCAGCGGTGCAAGCTTCTCACACTCACAAGAAGGACATCACAGGCAGCAGTGGTGCAAGCTTCTTACACTCGCAAGAAGGACATCACAGGCAGCAGCGGTGCAAGCTTCTCACACTCACAAGAAGGACATCACAGGGAGCAGCGGTGCAAGCTTCTCACACTCACAAGAAGGAGATCACTCACAAGAAGGACATCAAAGTGAGCAGCAGTGCAAGCTTCTCACACTCACAAGAAGGACATCACAGGCAGCAGCGGTGCAAGCTTCTCACACCCACAAGAAGGACATCACTCACAAGAAGGACATCACAGGGAGCAGCGGTGCAAGCTTCTCACACTCACAAGAAGGACATTACAGGCAGCAGCGGTGCAAGCTTCTCACACTCACAAGAAGGAGATCACTGGCAGCAGCGGTGCAAGCTTATCACACTTACAAGAAGGAGATCACAAGCAGCAGTGGTGCAAGCTTCCCTTACACACTCACAGCAGGTACTGTGCCAAGGCAGCAGCAGCAACAGAGCAAGAGTCCCTTACAAAGAACAGGCACAGCACAGAGATGCACAATGCAATCATCTCATACTCACAGGCAGCAGCGGTGCAAGCTTCTCACAAGAAGGACATCACAGGCAGCAGCGGTGCAAGCTTCTCGCACTCACAAGAAGGAGATCACTCACAAGAAGGATATCACAGGGAGCAGCGGTGCAAGCTTCTCACACTCACAAGAAGTACATCACAGGCAGCAGTGGTGCAAGCTTTTCACACTCGCAAGAAGGACATCACAGGCAGCAGCAGTGCAAGCTTATCACACTCACAAGAAGGACATCACAGGCAGCAGCGGTGCAAGCTTCTCACACTCACAAGAAGGACATCACTTATAAGAAGGACATCACAGGGAGCTGCGGTGCAAGCTTCTCATACTCGCAAGAAGGACATCACAGGCAGCAGCGGTGCAAGCTTCTCAAACTCACAAGAAGGAGATCACTGGCAGCAGCGGTGCAAGCTTATCACACTCACAAGAAGGAGATCACAAGCAGCAGTGGTGCAAGCTTCCCTTACACACTCACAGCAGGTACTGTGCCAAGGCAGCAGCAGCAACAGAGCAAGAGTCCCTTACAAAGAACAGGCACAGCACAGAGATGCGCAATGCAATCTTCTCATACTCACAGGCAGCAGCGGTGCAAGCTTCTCACACTCACAAGAAGGACATCACAGGCAGCAGCGGTGCAAGCTTCTCACACTCACAAGAAGGAGATCACTCACAAGAAGGACATCACAGGGGGCAGCGGTGCAAGCTTCTCACACTCACAAGAAGGACATCACAGGGAGCAGCGGTGCAAGCTTCTCACACTCACAAGAAGGAGATCACTCACAAGAAGGACATCAAAGTGAGCAGCAGTGCAAGCTTCTCACACTCACAAGAAGGACATCACAGGCAGCAGCGGTGCAAGCTTCTCACACCCACAAGAAGGACATCACTCACAAGAAGGACATCACAGGGAGCAGCGGTGCAAGCTTCTCACACTCACAAGAAGGACATTACAGGCAGCAGCGGTGCAAGCTTCTCACACTCACAAGAAGGAGATCACTGGCAGCAGCGGTGCAAGCTTATCACACTTACAAGAAGGAGATCACAAGCAGCAGTGGTGCAAGCTTCCCTTACACACTCACAGCAGGTACTGTGCCAAGGCAGCAGCAGCAACAGAGCAAGAGTCCCTTACAAAGAACAGGCACAGCACAGAGATGCACAATGCAATCATCTCATACTCACAGGCAGCAGCGGTGCAAGCTTCTCACAAGAAGGACATCACAGGCAGCAGCGGTGCAAGCTTCTCGCACTCACAAGAAGGAGATCACTCACAAGAAGGATATCACAGGGAGCAGCGGTGCAAGCTTCTCACACTCACAAGAAGTACATCACAGGCAGCAGTGGTGCAAGCTTTTCACACTCGCAAGAAGGACATCACAGGCAGCAGCAGTGCAAGCTTATCACACTCACAAGAAGGACATCACAGGCAGCAGCGGTGCAAGCTTCTCACACTCACAAGAAGGACATCACTTACAAGAAGGACATCACAGGGAGCTGCGGTGCAAGCTTCTCATACTCGCAAGAAGGACATCACAGGCAGCAGCGGTGCAAGCTTCTCAAACTCACAAGAAGGAGATCACTGGCAGCAGCGGTGCAAGCTTATCACACTCACAAGAAGGAGATCACAAGCAGCAGTGGTGCAAGCTTCCCTTACACACTCACAGCAGGTACTGTGCCAAGGCAGCAGCAGCAACAGAGCAAGAGTCCCTTACAAAGAACAGGCACAGCACAGAGATGCGCAATGCAATCTTCTCATACTCACAGGCAGCAGCGGTGCAAGCTTCTCACACTCACAAGAAGGACATCACAGGCAGCAGCGGTGCAAGCTTCTCACACTCACAAGAAGGAGATCACTCACAAGAAGGACATCACAGGGGGCAGCGGTGCAAGCTTCTCACACTCACAAGAAGGACATCACTCACAAGAAAGAAATCACAGGGAGCAGCGGTGCAAGCTTCTCACACTCACAAGAAGGACATCACTCACAAGAAGGACATTACAGGGAGCAGTGGTGCAAGCTTCTCACACTCGCTCGAAGGACATCACAGGCAGCAGCGGTGCAAGCTTATCACTTTCACAAGAAGGACATGACAGGCAGCAGCGGTGCAAGCTTCTCACACTCACAAGAAGGACATCACTCACAAGAAGGACATCACAGGGAGCAGCGGTGCAAGCTTCTCACACTCACAAGAAGGACATCACAGGCAGCAGAGGTGCAAGCTTCTTACACTCGCAAGAAGGACATCACAGGCAGCAGCGGTGCAAGCTTCTCACACTCACAAGAAGGACATCACAGGGAGCAGCGGTGCAAGCTTCTCACACTCACAAGAAGGAGATCATTCACAAGAAGGACATCAAAGTGAGCAGCAGTGCAAGCTTCTCACACTCACAAGAAGGACATCACAGGCAGCAGCGGTGCAAGCTTCTCACACCCACAAGAAGGACATCACTCACAAGAAGGACATCACAGGGAGCAGCGGTGCAAGCTTCTCACACTCACAAGAAGGACATTACAGACAGCAGCGGTGCAAGCTTCTCACACTCACAAGAAGGAGATCACTGGCAGCAGCGGTGCAAGCTTATCACACTTACAAGAAGGAGATCACAAGCAGCAGTGGTGCAAGCTTCCCTTACACACTCACAGCAGGTACTGTGCCAAGGCAGCAGCAGCAAAAGAGCAAGAGTCCCTTACAAAGAACAGGCACAGCACAGAGATGCGCAATGCAATCTTCTCATACTCACAGGCAGCAGCGGTGCAAGCTTCTCACAAGAAGGACATCACAGGGAGCAGCGGTGCAAGCTTCTCGCACTCACAAGAAGGAGATCACTCACAAGAAGGATATCACAGGGAGCAGCGGTGCAAGCTTCTCACACTCACAAGAAGTACATCACAGGCAGCAGTGGTGCAAGCTTTTCACAATCGCAAGAAGGACATCACAGGCAGCAGCAGTGCAAGCTTATCACACTCACAAGAAGGACATCACAGGTAGCAGCGGTGCAAGCTTCTCACACTCACAAGAAGGACATCACTCACAAGAAGGACATCACAGGGAGCTGCGGTGCAAGCTTCTCATACTCGCAAGAAGGACATCACAGGCAGCAGCGGTGCAAGCTTCTCAAACTCACAAGAAGGAGATCACTGGCAGCAGCGGTGCAAGCTTATCACACTCACAAGAAGGAGATCACAAGTAGCAGTGGTGCAAGCTTCCCTTACACACTCACAGCAGGTACTGTGCCAAGGCAGCAGCAGCAACAGAGCAAGAGTCCCTTACAAAGAACAGGCACAGCACAGAGATGCGCAATGCAATCTTCTCATACTCACAGGCAGCAGCGGTGCAAGCTTCTCACACTCACAAGAAGGACATCACAGGCATCAGCGGTGCAAGCTTCTCAAACTCACAAGAAGGAGATCACTGGCAGCAGCGGTGCAAGGTTATCACACTCACAAGAAGGACATCACAGGCAGCAGTAGTGCAAGCTTCTCACACTCACAAGAAGGACATCACAGGCAGCAGCGGTGCAAGCTTCTCACACTCACAAGAAGGACATCACTCACAAGAAGGACATCACAGGGAGCAGCGGTGCAAGCTTCTCACACTCACAAGAAGGACATCACAGGCAGCAGCGGTGCAAGCTTCTCACACCCACAAGAAGGACATCACTCACAATAAGGACATCACAGGGAGCAGCGGTGCAAGCTTCTCACACTCACAAGAAGGAGATCACTGGCAGCAGTGGTGCAAGCTTATCACACTTACAAGAAGGAGATCACAAGCAGCAGTGGTGCAAGCTTCCCTTACACACTCACAGCAGGTACTGTGCCAAGGCAGCAGCAGCAACAGAGCAAGAGTTCCTTACAAATAACAGGCACAGCACAGAGATGCGCAATGCAATCTTCTCATAGTCACAGGCAGCAGCGGTGCAAGCTTCTCACACTCACAAGAAGGACATCACTCACAAGAAGGACATCACAGGGAGCAGCGGTGCAAGCGTCTCACACTCACAAGAAGGACATCACAGGCAGCAGTGGTGCAAGCTTCTCACACTCGCAAGAAGGACATCACAGGCAGCAGCGGTGCAAGCTTATCACACTCACAAGAAGGAGATCACTGGCAGCAGCGGTGCAAGGTTATCACACTCACAAGAAGGACATGACAGGCACCAGCGGTGCAAGCTTCTCACACTCACAAGAAGGACATCACTCACAAGAAGGACATTACAGGGAGCAGTGATGCAAGCTTCTCACACTCGCACGAAGGACATCACAGGCAGCAGCGGTGCAAGCTTATCACTTTCACAAGAAGGACATGACAGGCAGCAGCGGTGCAAGCTTCTCACACTCACAAGAAGGACATCACTCACAAGAAGGACATCACAGGGAGCAGCGGTGCAAGCTTCTCACACTCATAAGAAGGACATCACAGGCAGCAGAGGTGCAAGCTTCTTACACTCGCAAGAAGGACATCACAGGCAGCAGCGGTGCAAGCTTCTCACACTCACAAGAAGGACATCACAGGGAGCAGCGGTGCAAGCTTCTCACACTCACAAGAAGGAGATCATTCACAAGAAGGACATCAAAGTGAGCAGCAGTGCAAGCTTATCACACTTACAAGAAGGAGATCACAAGCAGCAGTGGTGCAAGCTTCCCTTACACACTCACAGCAGGTACTGTGCCAAGGCAGCAGCAGCAAAAGAGCAAGAGTCCCTTACAAAGAACAGGCACAGCACAGAGATGCGCAATGCAATCTTCTCATACTCACAGGCAGCAGCGGTGCAAGCTTCTCACAAGAAGGACATCACAGGGAGCAGCGGTGCAAGCTTCTCGCACTCACAAGAAGGAGATCACTCACAAGAAGGATATCACAGGGAGCAGCGGTGCAAGCTTCTCACACTCACAAGAAGTACATCACAGGCAGCAGTGGTGCAAGCTTTTCACAATCGCAAGAAGGACATCACAGGCAGCAGCAGTGCAAGCTTATCACACTCACAAGAAGGACATCACAGGTAGCAGCGGTGCAAGCTTCTCACACTCACAAGAAGGACATCACTCACAAGAAGGACATCACAGGGAGCTGCGGTGCAAGCTTCTCATACTCGCAAGAAGGACATCACAGGCAGCAGCGGTGCAAGCTTCTCAAACTCACAAGAAGGAGATCACTGGCAGCAGCGGTGCAAGCTTATCACACTCACAAGAAGGAGATCACAAGTAGCAGTGGTGCAAGCTTCCCTTACACACTCACAGCAGGTACTGTGCCAAGGCAGCAGCAGCAACAGAGCAAGAGTCCCTTACAAAGAACAGGCACAGCACAGAGATGCGCAATGCAATCTTCTCATACTCACAGGCAGCAGCGGTGCAAGCTTCTCACACTCACAAGAAGGACATCACAGGCATCAGCGGTGCAAGCTTCTCAAACTCACAAGAAGGAGATCACTGGCAGCAGCGGTGCAAGGTTATCACACTCACAAGAAGGACATCACAGGCAGCAGTAGTGCAAGCTTCTCACACTCACAAGAAGGACATCACAGGCAGCAGCGGTGCAAGCTTCTCACACTCACAAGAAGGACATCACTCACAAGAAGGACATCACAGGGAGCAGCGGTGCAAGCTTCTCACACTCACAAGAAGGACATCACAGGCAGCAGCGGTGCAAGCTTCTCACACCCACAAGAAGGACATCACTCACAATAAGGACATCACAGGGAGCAGCGGTGCAAGCTTCTCACACTCACAAGAAGGAGATCACTGGCAGCAGTGGTGCAAGCTTATCACACTTACAAGAAGGAGATCACAAGCAGCAGTGGTGCAAGCTTCCCTTACACACTCACAGCAGGTACTGTGCCAAGGCAGCAGCAGCAACAGAGCAAGAGTTCCTTACAAATAACAGGCACAGCACAGAGATGCGCAATGCAATCTTCTCATAGTCACAGGCAGCAGCGGTGCAAGCTTCTCACACTCACAAGAAGGACATCACTCACAAGAAGGACATCACAGGGAGCAGCGGTGCAAGCGTCTCACACTCACAAGAAGGACATCACAGGCAGCAGTGGTGCAAGCTTCTCACACTCGCAAGAAGGACATCACAGGCAGCAGCGGTGCAAGCTTATCACACTCACAAGAAGGAGATCACTGGCAGCAGCGGTGCAAGGTTATCACACTCACAAGAAGGACATGACAGGCACCAGCGGTGCAAGCTTCTCACACTCACAAGAAGGACATCACTCACAAGAAGGACATTACAGGGAGCAGTGATGCAAGCTTCTCACACTCGCACGAAGGACATCACAGGCAGCAGCGGTGCAAGCTTATCACTTTCACAAGAAGGACATGACAGGCAGCAGCGGTGCAAGCTTCTCACACTCACAAGAAGGACATCACTCACAAGAAGGACATCACAGGGAGCAGCGGTGCAAGCTTCTCACACTCATAAGAAGGACATCACAGGCAGCAGAGGTGCAAGCTTCTTACACTCGCAAGAAGGACATCACAGGCAGCAGCGGTGCAAGCTTCTCACACTCACAAGAAGGACATCACAGGGAGCAGCGGTGCAAGCTTCTCACACTCACAAGAAGGAGATCATTCACAAGAAGGACATCAAAGTGAGCAGCAGTGCAAGCTTCTCACACTCACAAGAAGGACATCACAGGCAGCAGCGGTGCAAGCTTCTCACACCCACAAGAAGGACATCACTCACAAGAAGGACATCACAGGGAGCAGCGGTGCAAGCTTCTCACACTCACAAGAAGGACATTACAGGCAGCAGCGGTGCAAGCTTCTCACACTCACAAGAAGGAGATCACTGGCAGCAGCGGTGCAAGCTTATCACACTTACAAGAAGGAGATCACAAGCAGCAGTGGTGCAAGCTTCCCTTACACACTCACAGCAGGTACTGTGCCAAGGCAGCAGCAGCAACAGAGCAAGAGTCCCTTACAAAGAACAGGCACAGCACAGAGATGCGCAATGCAATCTTCTCATACTCACAGGCAGCAGCGGTGCAAGCTTCTCACAAGAAGGACATCACAGGCAGCAGCGGTACAAGCTTCTCGCACTCACAAGAAGGAGATCACTCACAAGAAGGATATCACAGGGAGCAGCGGTGCAAGCTTCTCACACTCACAAGAAGTACATCACAGGCAGCAGTGGTGCAAGCTTTTAACACTCGCAAGAAGGACATCACAGGCAGCAGCAGTGCAAGCTTATCACACTCACAAGAAGGACATCACAGGCAGCAGCGGTGCAAGCTTCTCACACTCACAAGAAGGACATCACTCACAAGAAGGACATCACAGGGAGCTGCGGTGCAAGCTTCTCATACTCGCAAGAAGGACATCACAGGCAGCAGCGGTGCAAGCTTCTCAAACTCACAAGAAGGAGATCACTGGCAGCAGCGGTGCAAGCTTATCACACTCACAAGAAGGAGATCACAAGCAGCAGTGGTGCAAGCTTCCCTTACACACTCACAGCAGGTACTGTGCCAAGGAAGCAGCAGCAACAGAGCAAGAGTCCCTTACAAAGAACAGGCACAGCACAGAGATGCGCAATGCAATCTTCTCATACTCACAGGCAGCAGCGGTGCAAGCTTCTCACACTCACAAGAAGGACATCACAGGCAGCAGCGGTGCAAGCTTCTCAAACTCACAAGAAGGAGATCACTGGCAGCAGCGGTGCAAGGTTATCACACTCACAAGAAGGACATCACAGGCAGCAGTGGTGCAAGCTTCTCACACTCACAAGAAGGACATCACAGGCAGCAGCGGTGCAAGCTTCTCACACTCCCAAGAAGGACATCACTCACAAGAAGGACATCACAGGGAGCAGCGGTGCAAGCTTCTCACACTCACAAGAAGGACATCACAGGCAGCAGCGGTGCAAGCTTCTCACACCCACAAGAAGGACATCACTCACAATAAGGACATCACAGGGAGCAGCGGTGCAAGCTTCTCACACTCACAAGAAGGAGATCACTGGCAGCAGTGGTGCAAGCTTATCACACTTACAAGAAGGAGATCACAAGCAGCAGTGGTGCAAGCTTCCCTTACACACTCACAGCAGGTACTGTGCCAAGGCAGCAGCAGCAACAGAGCAAGAGTTCCTTACAAATAACAGGCACAGCACAGAGATGCGCAATGCAAGCTTCTCATACTCACAGGCAGCAGCGGTGCAAGCTTCTCACACTCACAAGAAGGAAATCACAGGCAGCAGCGGTGCAAGCTTCTCACACTCACAAGAAGGAGATCACTCACAAGAAGGACATCACAGGGAGCAGCGGTGCAAGCTTCTCAGACTCACAAGAAGGACATCACAGGCAGCAGTGGTGCAAGCTTTTCAAACTCGCAAGAAGGACATCACAGGCAGCAGCGGTGCAAGCTTATCACACTCACAAGAAGGACATCACAGGCAGAAGTGGTGCAAGCTTCTCACACTCACAAGAAGGACATCACTCACAAGAAAGACATCACATGGAGCAGCGGTGCAAGCTTCTCACACTCACAAGAAGGACATCACTCACAAGAAAGACATCACAGGGAGCAGCGGTGCAAGCTTCTCACACTCACAAGAAGGACATCACAGGCAGCAGTGTTGCAAGCTTCTGACACTCGCAAGAAGGACATCACAGGCAGCAGCGGTGCAAGCTTCTCACACTCACAAGAAGGACATCACTCACAAGAAGGACATCACAGGGAGCAGCGGTGCAAGCTTCTCACACTCACAAGAAGGACATCACAGGGAGCAGCGGTGCAAGCCTCTCACACTCACAAGAAGGACATCACAGGCAGCAGCGGTGCAAGCTTCTCACACCCACAAGAAGGACATCACTCACAAGAAGGACATCACAGGGAGCAGCGGTGCAAGCTTCCCACACTCACAAGAAGGAGATCACTGGCAGCAGCGGTGCAACCTTATCAAACTCACAAGAAGGACATCACAGGCAGCAGCGGTGCAAGCTTCTCACACTCACAAGAAGGACATCACAGGGAGCAGCGGTGCAAGCTTCTCACACTCACAAGAAGGACATCATAGGCAGCAGTGGTGCAAGCTTCTCACACTCGCAAAAAGGACATCACAGGCAGCAGCTGTGCAAGCTTATCACACTCACAAGAAGGACATGACAGGCAGCAGCGGTGCAAGCTTCTCACACTCACAAGAATGACATCACTCACAAGAAGGACATCACAGGGAGCAGCGGTGCAAGCTTCTCACACTCATAAGAAGGACATCACAGGTAGCAGTGTTGCAAGCTTCTCACACTCGCAAGAAGGAGATCATAAGCAGCAGTGGTGCAAGCTTCCCTTACACACTCACAGCAGGTACTGTGCCAAGGGAGCAGCAGCAACAGAGCAAGAGTCCCTTACAAAGAACAGGCACAGCACAGAGATGCGCAATGCAATCTTCTCATAGTCACAGGCTGCAGCGCTGCAAGCTTCTCACACTCACAAGAAGGACATCACTCACAAGAAGGACATCACAGGGAGCAGCGGTGCAAGCGTCTCACACTCACAAGAAGGACATCACAGGCAGCAGCGGTGCAAGCTTCTCACACTCGCAAGAAGGACATCACAGGCAGCAGCGGTGCAAGCTTATTACGCTCACAAGAAGGAGATCACTGGCAGCAGCGGTGCAAGGTTATCACACTCACAAGAAGGACATCACAGGCAGCAGCGGTGCAAGCTTCTCACACTCACAAGAAGGACATCACAGGGAGCAGTGGTGCAAGCTTCTCAAACTCACAAGAAGGACATCACTCACAAGAAGGAGATCACAGGGAGCAGCGGTGCAAGCTTCTCACACTCACAAGAAGGACATCACAGGCAGCAGCGGTGCAAGCTTCTCACACCCACAAGAAGGACATCACTCACAAGAAGGACATCACAGGCAGCAGCGGTGCAAGCTTCTCACACTCACAAGAAGGAGATCACTGGCAGCAGCGGTGCAAGCTTATCACACTTACAAGAAGGAGATCACAAGCAGCAGTGGTGCAAGCTTCCCTTACACACTCACAGCAGGTACTGTGCCAAGGCAGCAGCAGCAACAGAGCAAGAGTCCCTTACAAAGAACAGGCACAGCACAGAGATGCGCAATGCAATCTTCTCATACTCACAGGCAGCAGCGGTGCAAGCTTCTCACACTCACAAGAAGGACATCACAGGCAGCAGCGGTGCAAGCTTCTCACACTCACAAGAAGGACATCACTCACAAGAAGGATATCACAGGGAGCAGCGGTGCAAGCTTCTCACACTCACAAGAAGGACATCACAGGCAGCAGTGGTGCAAGCTTTTCACACTCGCAAGAAGGACATCACAGGCAGCAGCGGTGCAAGCTTATCACACTCACACGAAGGACATCACAGGCAGCAGCGGTGCAAGCATCTCACACTCACAAGAAGGACATCACTCACAAGAAAGACATCACATGGAGCAGCGGTGCAAGCTTCTCACACTCACAAGAAGGACATCACTCACAAGAAAGACATCACAGGGAGCAGCGGTGCAAGCTTCTCACACTCACAAGAAGGACATCACAGGCAGCAGTGGTGCCAGCTTCTGACACTCGCAAGAAGGACATCGCAGGCAGCAGCGGTGCAAGCTTCTCACACTCACAAGAAGGACATCACTCACAAGAAGGACATCACAGGGAGCAGCGGAGCAAGCGTCTTACACTCACAAGAAGGACATCACAGGCAGCAGCGGTGCAAGCTTATCACACTCACAAGAAGGAGATCACTGGCAGCAGCGGTGCTAGGTTATCACAATCACAAGAAGGACATCACAGGCAGCAGCGGTGCAAGCTTCTCACACTCACAAGAAGAACATCACTCATAAGAAGGACATCACAGAGAGCAGCGGTGCAAGCTTCTCACACTCACAAGAAGGACATCACAGGCAGCAGTGGTGCAAGCTTCTCACACTCGCAAGAAGGACATCACAGGCAGCAGCAGTGCAAGCTTCTCACACTCACAAGAAGGACATCACTCACAAGAAGGACATCATATGAGCAGCGGTGCAAGCTTCTCAAACTCACAAGAAGGACATCACTCACAAGAAGGAGATCACAGGGAGCAGCGGTGCAAGCTTCTCACACTCACACGAAGGACATCACAGGCAGCAGCGGTGCAAGATTCTCACACCCACAAGAAGGACATCACTCACAAGAAGGACATCACAGGGAGCAGCGGTGCAAGCTTCTCACACTCACAAGAAGGACATCACAGGCAGCAGCGGTGCAAGCTTCTCACACTCACAAGAAGGAGATCACTGGCAGCAGCGGTGCAAGCTTATCACACTTACAAGAAGGAGATCACAAGCAGCAGTGGTGCAAGCTTCCCTTACACACTCACAGCAGGTACTGTGCCAAGGCAGCAGCAGCAACAGAGCAAGAGTCCCTTACAAAGAACAGGCACAGCACAGAGATGCGCAATGCAATCTTCTCATACTCACAGGCAGCAGCATTGCAAGCTTCTCACACTCACAAGAAGGACATCACAGGCAGCAGCGGTGCAACCTTCTCACACTCACAAGAAGGAGATCACTCACAAGAAGGACATCACAGGGAGCAGCGGTGCAAGCTTCTCACACTCACAAGAAGGATATCACAGGCAGCAGTGGTGCAAGCTTTTCACACTCGCAAGAAGGACATCACAGGCAGCAGCGGTGCAAGCTTATCACACTCACAAGAAGGACATCACAGGCAGCAGCGGTGCAAGCTTCTCACACTCACAAGAAGGACATCACTCACAAGAAAGACATCACATGGAGCAGCGGTGCAAGCTTCTCACACTCACAAGAAGGACATCACTCACAAGAAAGACATCACAGGGAGCAGCGGTGCAAGCTTCTCACACTCACAAGAAGGACATCACAGGCAGCAGTGGTGCCAGCTTCTGACACTCACCAGAAGGACATGACAGGCAGCAGCGGTGCAAGCTTCTCACACTCACAAGAAGGACATCACTCACAAGAAGGACATCACAGGGAGCAGCGGTGCAAGCTTCTCACACTCACAAGAAGGACATCACAGGCAGCAGCGGTGCAAGCTTCTCACACCCACAAGAAGGACATCACTCACAAGAAAGACATCACAGGGAGCAGTGGTGCAAGCTTCTCACACTCACAAGAAGGAAATCACTGGCAGCAGCGGTGCAAGCTTATCAAACTCACAAGAAGGACATCACTCACAAGAAGGACATCACAGGGAGCAGCGGTGCAAGCTTCTCACACTCACAAGAAGGAGATCACTGGCAGCAGCGGTGCAAGCTTATCAAACTCACAAGAAGGACATCACAGGCAGCAGCGGTGCAAGCTTATCACACTCACAAGAAGGACATCACTCACAAGAAGGACATCACAGGGAGCAGCGGTGCAAGCTTCTCACACTCACAAGAAGGACATCACAGGCAGCAGTGGTGCAAGCTTCTCACACTCACAAGAAAGACATCACAGGCAGCAGCGGTGCAAGATTATCACACTCACCAGAAGGACATGACAGGCAGCAGTGGTGCAAGCTTCTCACACTCGCAAGAAGGACATCACAGGCAGCAGCGGTGCAAGCTTATCACACTCACAAGAAGGACATCACAGGCAGCAGCTGTGCAAGCTTCTCACACTCACAAGAAGGACATCACTCACAAGAAAGACATCACATGGAGCAGCGGTGCAAGCTTCTCACACTCACAAGAAGGACATCACTCACAAGAAAGACATCACAGGGAGCAGCGGTGCAAGCTTCTCACACTCACAAGAAGGACATCACAGGCAGCAGTGGTGCAAGCTTCTGACACTCGCAAGAAGGACATCACAGGCAGCAGCAGTGCAAGCTTCTCACACTCACAAGAAGGACATCACTCACAAGAAGGACATCACAGGGAGCAGCGGTGCAAGCTTCTCACACTCACAAGAAGGACATCACTCACAAGAAGGACATCACAGGGAGCAGCGGTGCAAGCTTCTCACACTCACTAGAAGGACATCACAGGCAGCAGCGGTGCAAGCTTCTCACACCCACAAGAAGGACATCACTCACAAGAAGGACATCACAGGGAGCAGCGGTGCAAGCTTCTCACACTCACAAGCAGGAGATCACTGGCAGCAGCGGTGCAAGCTTATCAAACTCACAAGAAGGACATCACAGGCAGCAGCGGTGCAAGCTTCTCACACTCACAAGAAGGACATCACTCACAAGAAGGACATCACAGGGAGCAGCGGTGCAAGCTTCTCACACTCACAAGAAGGACATCACAGGCAGCAGTGGTGCAAGCTTCTCACACTCGCAAGAAGGACATCACAGGCAGCAGCGGTGCAAGCTTATCACACTCACAAGAAGGACATCACAGGCAGCAGCGGTGCAAGCTTCTCACACTCACAAGAAGGACATCACTCACAAGAAGGACATCACAGGGAGCAGCGGTGCAAGCTTCTCACACTCACAAGAAGGACATCACAGGCAGCAGCGGTGCAAGCTTCTCACACTCACAAGAAGGAGATCACTGGCAGCAGCGGTGCAAGCTTATCACACTTACAAGAAGGAGATCACAAGCAGCAGTGGTGCAAGCTTCCCTTACACACTCACAGCAGGTACTGTGCCAAGGCAGCAGCAGCAACAGAGCAAGAGTCCCTTACAAAGAACAGGCACAGCACAGAGATGCGCAATGCAATCTTCTCATACTCACAGGCAGCAGCATTGCAAGCTTCTCACACTCACAAGAAGGACATCACAGGCAGCAGCGGTGCAACCTTCTCACACTCACAAGAAGGAGATCACTCACAAGAAGGACATCACAGGGAGCAGCGGTGCAAGCTTCTCACACTCACAAGAAGGATATCACAGGCAGCAGTGGTGCAAGCTTTTCACACTCGCAAGAAGGACATCACAGGCAGCAGCGGTGCAAGCTTATCACACTCACAAGAAGGACATCACAGGCAGCAGCGGTGCAAGCTTCTCACACTCACAAGAAGGACATCACTCACAAGAAAGACATCACATGGAGCAGCGGTGCAAGCTTCTCACACTCACAAGAAGGACATCACTCACAAGAAAGACATCACAGGGAGCAGCGGTGCAAGCTTCTCACACTCACAAGAAGGACATCACAGGCAGCAGTGGTGCCAGCTTCTGACACTCACCAGAAGGACATGACAGGCAGCAGCGGTGCAAGCTTCTCACACCCACAAGAAGGACATCACTCACAAGAAGGACATCACAGGGAGCAGCGGTGCAAGCTTCTCACACTCACAAGAAGGACATCACAGGCAGCAGCGGTGCAAGCTTCTCACACCCACAAGAAGGACATCACTCACAAGAAAGACATCACAGGGAGCAGCGGTGCAAGCTTCTCACACTCACAAGAAGGAAATCACTGGCAGCAGCGGTGCAAGCTTATCAAACTCACAAGAAGGACATCACTCACAAGAAGGACATCACAGGGAGCAGCGGTGCAAGCTTCTCACACTCACAAGAAGGAGATCACTGGCAGCAGCGGTGCAAGCTTATCAAACTCACAAGAAGGACATCACAGGCAGCAGCGGTGCAAGCTTATCACACTCACAAGAAGGACATCACTCACAAGAAGGACATCACAGGGAGCAGCGGTGCAAGCTTCTCACACTCACAAGAAGGACATCACAGGCAGAAGTGGTGCAAGCTTCTCACACTCGCAAGAAAGACATCACAGGCAGCAGCGGTGCAAGATTATCACACTCACCAGAAGGACATGACAGGCAGCAGTGGTGCAAGCTTCTCACACTCGCAAGAAGGACATCACAGGCAGCAGCGGTGCAAGCTTATCACACTCACAAGAAGGACATCACAGGCAGCAGCTGTGCAAGCTTCTCACACTCACAAGAAGGACATCACTCACAAGAAAGACATCACATGGAGCAGCGGTGCAAGCTTCTCACACTCACAAGAAGGACATCACTCACAAGAAAGACATCACAGGGAGCAGCGGTGCAAGCTTCTCACACTCACAAGAAGGACATCACAGGCAGCAGTGGTGCAAGCTTCTGACACTCGCAAGAAGGACATCACAGGCAGCAGCGGTGCAAGCTTCTCACACTCACAAGAAGGACATCACTCACAAGAAGGACATCACAGGGAGCAGCGGTGCAAGCTTCTCACACTCACAAGAAGGACATCACTCACAAGAAGGACATCACAGGGAGCAGCGGTGCAAGCTTCTCACACTCACTAGAAGGACATCACAGGCAGCAGCGGTGCAAGCTTCTCACACCCACAAGAAGGACATCACTCACAAGAAGGACATCACAGGGAGCACCGGTGCAAGCTTCTCACTCTCACAAGAAGGAGATCACTGGCAGCAGCGGTGCAAGCTTATCAAACTCACAAGAAGGACATCACAGGCAGCAGCGGTGCAAGCTTCTCACACTCACAAGAAGGACATCACTCACAAGAAGGACATCACAGGGAGCAGCGGTGCAAGCTTCTCACACTCACAAGAAGGACATCACAGGCAGCAGTGGTGCAAGCTTCTCACACTCGCAAGAAGGACATCACAGGCAGCAGCGGTGCAAGCTTATCACACTCACAAGAAGGACATCACAGGCAGCTGCGGTGCAAGCTTCTCACACTCACAAGAAGGACATCACTCACAAGAAGGACATCACAGGGAGCAGCGGTGCAAGCTTCTCACACTCACAAGAAGGACATCACAGGCAGCAGCGGTGCAAGCTTCTCACACTCTCAAGAAGGAGATCACTGGCAGCAGCGGTGCAAGCTTATCACACTTACAAGAAGAAGATCACAAGCAGCAGTGGTGCAAGCTTCCCTTACACACTCACAGCAGGTACTGTGCCAAGGCAGCAGCAGCAACAGAGCAAGAGTCCCTTACAAAGAACAGGCACAGCACAGAGATGCGCAATGCAATCTTCTCATACTCACAGGCAGCAGCATTGCAAGCTTCTCACACTCACAAGAAGGACATCACAGGCAGCAGCGGTGCAACCTTCTCACACTCACAAGAAGGAGATCACTCACAAGAAGGACATCACAGGGAGCAGCGGTGCAAGCTTCTCACACTCACAAGAAGGATATCACAGGCAGCAGTGGTGCAAGCTTTTCACACTCGCAAGAAGGACATCACAGGCAGCAGCGGTGCAAGCTTATCACACTCACAAGAAGGACATCACAGGCAGCAGCGGTGCAAGCTTCTCCCACTCACAAGAAGGACATCACTCACAAGAAAGACATCACATGGAGCAGCGGTGCAAGCTTCTCACACTCACAAGAAGGACATCACTCACAAGAAAGACATCACAGGGAGCAGCGGTGCAAGCTTCTCACACTCACAAGAAGGACATCACAGGCAGCAGTGGTGCCAGCTTCTGACACTCACCAGAAGGACATGACAGGCAGCAGCGGTGCAAGCTTCTCACACTCACAAGAAGGACATCACTCACAAGAAGGACATCACAGGGAGCAGCGGTGCAAGCTTCTCACACTCACAAGAAGGACATCACAGGCAGCAGCGGTGCAAGCTTCTCACACCCACAAGAAGGACATCACTCACAAGAAAGACATCACAGGGAGCAGCGGTGCAAGCTTCTCACACTCACAAGAAGGAAATCACTGGCAGCAGCGGTGCAAGCTTATCAAACTCACAAGAAGGACATCACTCACAAGAAGGACATCACAGGGAGCAGCGGTGCAAGCTTCTCACACTCACAAGAAGGAGATCACTGGCAGCAGCGGTGCAAGCTTATCAAACTCACATGAAGGACATCACAGGCAGCAGCGGTGCAAGCTTATCACACTCACAAGAAGGACATCACTCACAAGAAGGACATCACAGGGAGCAGCGGTGCAAGCTTCTCACACTCACAAGAAGGACATCACAGGCAGCAGTGGTGCAAGCTTCTCACACTCGCAAGAAAGACATCACAGGCAGCAGCGGTGCAAGATTATCACACTCACCAGAAGGACATGACAGGCAGCAGTGGTGCAAGCTTCTCACACTCGCAAGAAGGACATCACAGGCAGCAGCGGTGCAAGCTTATCACACTCACAAGAAGGACATCACAGGCAGCAGCTGTGCAAGCTTCTCACACTCACAAGAAGGACATCACTCACAAGAAAGACATCACATGGAGCAGCGGTGCAAGCTTCTCACACTCACAAGAAGGACATCACTCACAAGAAAGACATCACAGGGAGCAGCGGTGCAAGCTTCTCACACTCACAAGAAGGACATCACAGGCAGCAGTGGTGCAAGCTTCTGACACTCGCAAAAAGGACATCACAGGCAGCAGCGGTGCAAGCTTCTCACACTCACAAGAAGGACATCACTCACAAGAAGGACATCACAGGGAGCAGCGGTGCAAGCTTCTCACACTCACAAGAAGGACATCACTCACAAGAAGGACATCACAGGGAGCAGCGGTGCAAGCTTCTCACACTCACTAGAAGGACATCACAGGCAGCAGCGGTGCAAGCTTCTCACACCCACAAGAAGGACATCACTCACAAGAAGGACATCACAGGGAGCAGCGGTGCAAGCTTCTCACACTCACAAGAAGGAGATCACTGGCAGCAGCGGTGCAAGCTTATCAAACTCACAAGAAGGACATCACAGGCAGCAGCGGTGCAAGCTTCTCACACTCACAAGAAGGACATCACTCACAAGAAGGACATCACAGGGAGCAGCGGTGCAAGCTTCTCACACTCACAAGAAGGACATCACAGGCAGCAGTGGTGCAAGCTTCTCACACTCGCAAGAAGGACATCACAGGCAGCAGCGGTGCAAGCTTATCACACTCACAAGAAGGACATCACAGGCAGCAGCGGTGCAAGCTTCTCACACTCACAAGAAGGACATCACTCACAAGAAGGACATCACAGGGAGCAGCGGTGCAAGCTTCTCACACTCACAAGAAGGACATCACAGGTAGCAGTGGTGCAAGCTTCTCACACTCGCAAGAAGGAGATCATAAGCAGTAGTGGTGCAAGCTTCCCTTACACACTCACAGCAGGTACTGTGCCAAGGCAGCAGCAGCAACAGAGCAAGAGTCCTTCACAAAGAACAGGCACAGCACAGAGATGCGCAATGCAATCTTCTCATACTCACAGGCAGCAGCGGTGCAAGCTTCTCACACTCACAAGAAGGACATCACAGCCAGCAGCGGTGCAAGCTTCTCACACTCACAAGAAGGAGATCACTGGCAGCAGCGGTGCAAGCTTATCACACTCACAAGAAGGACATCACAGGCAGCAGCGGTGCAAGCTTCTCACACTCACAAGAAGGAGATCACTGGCAGCAGCGGTGCAAGCTTATCACACTCACAAGAAGGACATCACAAGGAGCAGCGGTGCAAGCTTCTCACACTCACAAGAAGGAGATCACTGGCAGCAGCGGTGCACGCTTATCACACTCACAAGAAGGACATCACAGGCAGCAGCGGTGCAAGCTTCTCACACTCACAAGAAGGACATCACTCACAAGAAGGACATCACAGGGAGCAGCGGTGCAAGCTTCTCACACTCACAAGAAGGACATCACAGGCAGCAGTGGTGCAAGCTTCTCACACTCGCAAGAAGGACATCACAGTCAGCAGCGGTGCAAGCTTATCACACTCACAAGAAGGACATCACAGGCAGCAGCGGTGCAAGCTTCTCACACTCACAAGAAGGACATCACTCACAAGAAGGACATCACAGCGAGCAGCGGTGCAAGCTTCTCACACTCACAAGAAGGACATCACAGGTAGCAGTGGTGCAAGCTTCTCACACACGCAAGAAGGAGATCATAAGCAGCAGTGGTGCAAGCTCCATTATCTCAAACTCGAGCCCTAATGCATTCCTAATGCTTGTTGTTTTTGCTGTAGACGCCCTAAGTACAACAAGTATGCCCAGATCTGAGTCCTGCGCTTGCTATACCTCACTGATGAGAAAAAAGTAGGTCAAAACTGCCCTCGGGTTGCTTGTGTTTCCATCTTGGGGGACCTTAGCTGTCAGTTCAGACTGGACTGTTCCTAATGGACAGAATGAAAACTGATTTGCACAAGCCGGGTGTCTGTTTACAATGGCATAGTGGTGGAGAAACGATGGTCCAAAATGTGGCCCAGAGCGATAGTCAGTGGCTGAGATTAATTAAAGCATTACTTCCATCACCTTGCTGTCTTTGCAGCAGAGGCAGCATAATACTTCATCACTCAAATTAAATCATTTTCATCATTGATGATTGGGCATTGATTCACAATGCAGTATCAGCCTGATGCTGAACATTATATTCAAATACAAAATTGTGTTATTTTCTATGTTACTAGGATGATGATGATGATGGTGATTGTTATTATTTTTCTTGGGCGCCCTGTTACCTGGGATGAGGTACTGGGGCTAATAATTGCCAGAATTAGATAATACAAAGCTTCCCTTCTGATATCGTTTATAAAGCGCAAAGGCTTGGCCACCAAGTCGGGTACAGGCACATTTTGGACCATTAAAAGATTGGCATCTGAAGAGCATCATGTGTGCACAGGACCATACCGATGCAGTTTTCTCTGTAGGTACAGAGGCCGAACTCCATAAAAGGCTTTATGCTCCTAGCAAACCGATTTAAAAAGGATTCTTTTAGGTACCAAATGCAAAAAACAACAGTTGATGGACAGAATGCAGAACAATGTCATACATTCACCCCAGTACAGAGATCTGGGCCTAAATCCCTCACCACTCCCTTGTGTACCCCTTTTGGGCACAGGCAACGAGTGCATTCTTTCTAGAGCTCTAATGGCAAGGAGTGTTTCATCTAATTGGATTGGCCTGCGTGTAAATTTGCAGGGATGGGGTGGAATGCTGCGGAATGCAACTGCTGAGATTAGCGTATGGTCTGCCAAGCTGGAGATATTCACCCATCCATGGATGTTCGCTCAAGGGACATCTCATTCTTTTTTGTGCATTCATGAAATAAATTCAAATTACGGATAATGTCCAGCTAGGTGATTTGGGGGTAACGTTAGTTTTATCACTTAAAGTGATATTGAGAGGGAGCCATTAAAACCTCAGCTGTCAAGTAATATATCCTTTGGTGATGTTAGACAAGGCCAGCGCTTGTACATCAAAAGTTACAAAAAATCTGAGCCCAATCCAGAAAGTGAAATAAGACTTAAATGGTTGCGACATTTCAGACGCGAGGAGGTTAGCACAAAAATGGGACAAATAAAGTAAGTGAGTGTAAACAATGTTTCTGGGAAACGTGGCCGCCGAACTCACGTTTGTCAGAGGAGAAAATGTCACCGGCAGATGATGCATTTAGTCAAAGTGCAGGGAGACCATCACTGGCTCGACAAAGGTGTAACTGACATCGATCGATAATGTGTGCCTTATACTGCATGACTCTTCAGTAAGGATGTTTTTACTATAGAAATGTCATTCAGCTTGCAAGTGGAAATTGACAACTTTTCGTTGCTTTCAAGCAGGATGCATATTTGACATTATCTTTACCTGATATATTTTAAGTTCTAGCAATGGCATTGTACTTACAATTTTTGTATTTATTTATTTTTGTACTGGGACGTTCTCTAAATCTCTGCTTGTAGCTGTGGGCTTACTTGGGAGCACTAGTTTGGCATCACCAATAAATGCCTTTGTGATTTCGTTTCCTACACTGCAACTATAATGTTCGCTACCAGAGCTAAGGAGGTACGAATCTTGACAAAAAAAGATTCAGTCAACATTTTTGTTACTGCTTTGAGAGGGAGACAAACATTATTTCGCCTGGAATTTTCCAAGCGATTTCACATTTTTGGAATCTTTGCGTTTGGTTCCCTATGACGGTTAAATACATTTCACTTGCAACACACACATTCGAAATTAATGGCTGTGTGAGGCAATAGGCGAAATCGTCCATGTTAGACGGGACCTGGAGGGTTGGCCGAGGACAAGGGGAGAGGTCTCCGGGGAGAGCCGTCTCCAGCGATCGTACAGACAAGTAACTTCCCCCCCACAGAATAGGCACCACACAAGGATAAGATTTAACGTTCTTTATAAGTAATCTCGAAGTACGGTAGAATGGTACAAGGAGGTCTGGACTCAGGGGTCCCCTCGATTCTAGTCTCTTGGATGGGAAAGGGGTAGCGGGACAGTCTTACTACCAATCGGGTAGTCACGATGAGATGATGGGTAGCTCACAATCCTCGAGCTCGGCGTTCTTGGAGGACGGGTTGCGGCAGCGCCAGCAGATCCCGGGGTGGTCGGAGGTGGCAACGGTCCGCGGCAGCGCCAGCAGCCAGGTCCCGACGAAGATGGTAGTCACAACGGGTCGCGGCAGCGCCAGCAGGTCCCCACGAAGATGGTAGTTACAACGGGTCGCGGCAGCGCCAGCAGGTCCCAACGAAGATGGTAGATTGCAGAAGGCCGCGGCAGCGCCAGCGGCAGGACGACAGTTTCACAAGGCACGGTTGCGGCAGCGCCAGCAGTCCGTCAAGGATGAGTTCTTCTCGGGTCTCTCGACTCCAGGATACAACTGCCTTCCTGCTCTGGAGCTGCCCCAGTTATAGGTCTGGCGCCCTTTGATGTCCGGACCCTCGCACTTGGAGGTCGGGAGGTCCGGGATGAGGGAGTCCAGACACCCAGCAGGGGGGTGGAGCCAGCGCCCGGGGGAGCTGGGGCGATCGGCACCTGGCGGGGGAGAGCCATCGACACTTCTTTCTCCCATTGACCTGCCAAGTGGTCCGTTCACCTCCTGGGTGGATGGTGGTGCCGGGCTGTCGGGACCTGGCCAGGCCCAGGGTTGGGGTCGAGCTGAGGCCATGCGGCCTCGTGGTGCAGTGTCTAAGATGGCGGCCGGGCCGGGCAATGGAGATGTCCGGGAGCAGGGGTCCCGTAGGGGACGGGTTGCGAGTCGCATCGGTGGGTAGCACCTGGAGAGCCGGTGCCCGGGCCCTGTCGTGCGGGGAGGGAGCGAGCCCTTCATGTGGCCTGTCCAACATGCGTCCCCCCCAGCTGAAGGCGGGCAGAGTCACCCATCTTCTTGGGGACTTTCCTCGTGGAGGCGGAAAAAGCGTGACAGGCCATCCGCGTTGGCGTGATCCTGGCCAGGGCGGTGCTCCACAGTGAAGTCCATCCCCTGCAGGGAGCTGGACCATCGCAACAGCTTGGGATTCTCCCCCCGCATCTGCATTAACCATTGCAGGGGGCGATGATCTGTTTGCACCCGAAAGTGGGTACCGAAGAGGTAGGGCTGGAGCTTCTTGAGGGCCCACACTACTGCGAAGGCCTCCCTCTCGATGGTGCTCCAGCGCTGTTCCCGGTCCAGTAGGCGTCTGCTGATGAAGGCTACTGGTTGGTCGACTCCCTCGGGATTCAGTTGGGAGAGGACGGCCCCAATGCCATGGTCGGAGGCATCAGTCTGGACAATGAACTCTCGGCTGTAGTCGGGAGCTTGGAGCACAGGGGCGGTGCACATGGCGGCCTTCAGCTTCTCGAAGGCCGCTTGACAGTCAGGAGTCCAGTTTACTCTTTTCGGTTGGTTCTTGGATGTAAGTGTCGTGAGGGGCCCCACAATGCTGCCATAGTCCTTCACAAACCGCCGGTAGTATCCGGTGAGCCCCAAGAAGGCTCGGACCTCTGTTTGGGTGATGGGTGGTTGCCAGGACTGTATGGCAGCGATCTTGAGCTGGAGGGGGGCCACCAGACCGCTCCCCACTTGGTGTCCGAGGTAGGTCACGGACCCCTGGCCAATCTGGCATTTGCTGGCCTTGATTGTGAGGCCGGCCTGTTGGAGGGCCTGCAGGACCTCTCGGAGGTGGTTGAGGTGGTCTGACCAGTGGCGGCTGTATACTGCGATATCGTCCAGGTAGGCGGCGCTGAAGTCTTCGAGGCCCGCCAATACCTGGTTCACCAGTCGCTGGAAAGTGGCGGGAGCATTTTTCATGCCGAATGGCATCACTTTGAATTGGTAGTGGCCATCCGGGGTGGAGAAAGCGGATCGTTCTTGGGCCCTGGGGGTGAGGCCGATCTGCCAGTACCCCGCTGTCAGGTCGAAGATGCTGAGGTACCGGGCAGCCCCCATGCGGTCGATCAGCTCATCTGCTCGGGGAATGGGGTGAGCGTCGGTTCGGGTGACAGCGTTCAGACCCCGGTAGTCAACACAGAATCGGAGCTCAGGGGTGGTGCCGGGGGTAGCAGCTTTGGGGACCAGTACGACTGGGCTGGCTCAAGGGCTGTCCGAGGGTTTGATGACTCCGAGGGTGAGCATCTTGGAGACTTCGGCTTGGATGCAGGCACGTACCCGATCTGGCACGCGGTACGCCCGATGTCTGATGGGGGGACTGTCCCCCGTGTCCACGTCGTGTAGGCACCAGGGGGTGACCCCTGGGGTGAGGGAAAAGAGAGCTGCGAACTGCAGCAGGAGCGCCTGGCAGTCTTGGCGCTGCTCTGAGGTCAGGGCATCTGACAGCCGGACCCCGTCTACCGAACCATCCTTTTCACGTGTCTTCAGTAGGTCAGGGAGGGGCTCGGAGTCTTCTTCTGTCCCACTGTCAGTAGCCATCAACAGGCTGAGCTCCGAGCGCACAAAGTGAGGCTTGAGTCTGTTAGCGTGGAGGACCCGGAGGGGGTTCCGGGAACATTCCATGTCGATGAGATAGGTGACGGGGCTCTTGCGCTCGACCACCTTGAAGGGCCCCGTCCACTTATCTTGCAGGGCACAAGGTTCGGTGGGGGACATCACCCACACTTGCTGGCCAGGTACGAACTCTATGGAGGAGGCGTTCTGATCGTACCATTTCTTCATGTCTTCCTGACTAGCTTCAAGATTGGCTTTGGCGATTTCTCGGAACCGCCTGGTCTGATTGCGGAGGGTCAGGAGGTACTTGTAGACGTCTGGAGGGGTCTTCAGGGGGGCCATCTCCCAACCTTCCTTGACTAGGCTGAGGGGCCCTCGGACAGGGTGCCCGTACAAGAGTTCGAAGGGGCTGAAGCCGAGGGACTTCTGAGGGACTTCTCGGTAGGCGAAGAGGAGGCACGGGAGAAGCACATCCCACTGGCGGCGGAGGGGCTCTTCTAACCCCATAATCATTCCCTTGAGTGTACGGTTGAACCGCTCAACCAGTCCGTTCCCCTGGGGGTGATAGGGGGTTGTGAATCGGTAGGTGACCCCGCACTGCTGCCAGAGGGATTTCATGTATTTCGAAATGAAGTTCGTGCCTCTGTCACTGACGACTTCCCGGGGGAAGCCCACTCGGGAGAAAATCCCCATTAAGGCTCGGCCGACCACCGGTGCGGTTACAGTTCGAAGGGGGATGGCCTCGGGATAGCGGGTGGCATGGTCCACCAGTACCAGGATAAAACGATGTCCTTGTGCTGTTCGGGGGTCCAGGGGCCCCACAATGTCTATTCCCACTTTTTCGAACGGGGTGGTAACCACGGGAAAGGGCTGCAGGGGTGCTTTGAGTTTGCGGCCACTCTTCCCGCTGGCCTGACAAGTGGGACAAGACCGGCAGTGGTTGAGCACGTCGTTTCTCATTTTGGGCCAGTAAAAGTGGGTCACCAGGCGGTGGTAGGTTTTGTCCTGACCCAAGTGTCCGGCCAGGGGGACATCGTGGGCCAAGTTCAGCAGGAAGTCTCTAAAACGGAGGGGCACCACTAACACTCGACTGGCCCCCAACTCGGCGATTCTCTGTTCACTGTACAATAGATCATTGTCCAAATAGATCCAGTGGGCCCTGGCGGTATCTCCCGCGCTCTGGGCGAGGGCTTGCTGTCGTAGTCCCTCGAGGGAGGGACATGTCTTCTGTTCCTGACGGAACTGCTCCTGTGTGGGTCCCCCTTCCTGACGCCACTGGGCCAGATCTGGGAGATCCTGGGGCTGAACAAGTTCTTCTGGGGTTGGTTCTGGGGGGTCGACGGTGTCGGCGTCCCCCACGGGAGCGATCGGGGGAGGAGGTGCTGGCCATTCTGGTTCTTCTGGTCGGGGGATGGTGCGGGCCGCCATGGATCGGGTGGTTACGCACGGCCAGTCCGGAAGGCCCAACATCCCCAGGTGTTCTCTTCTTTCTACGGCGGCCCAAGGGGAACTCTCAAGATCGTTCCCCAGGAGACAGTCCACGGGGGCATCATCGCGGACCGTCACTTTCAGCATGCCGGATACTCCTCCCCACTCGAAGGGGATGCAGGCCATCCGACACATGCTCTCTGAATTGTCGGCTGACCGGACGGGGCAGAGAATGTTCGGTATTATTTGTTCAGGGGTCACCAGGTGACAGCGGACGGCCGTCACACTGGCCCCGGTGTCACGTAGGGCTTCGGCCTTGCGCCCATTGATGCTCACCCACTGACTATACTTTCTGGTGTTGGCGGGTAGGGGAGCCCGCGGGACTATGTCTCTCCCCCCCAGGCACGCCAGGACCATGGTGGCCGGCTCCCACTCTTGTTGCTCGTGTTCGTACTCTTCCTGGTCCTCGGAGACCTGCTCTTCTCCGAGGGCGGCGGCTGCTACCTGGCGGGGCCTCGGAGTCTGGTTCTGTGGACAGTTCGGGTCATTGGCGTAGTGACCGACTCGCTGGCATCGGTGACACGTGACATTTGTCAGGATTCACCCCCTCGGCAGCTCCAGCAGCCTAGGAACTACAATTCCCATGAGTGTTAGGGGCAGCAGGAAGTGACTTAACCGGTACCGGATCCCTGGTTCCTTGCGCGTAATTCTGTTTGCTTTGGAACCTTTGGCGGTGGTCGGAGGTCTGTCTGCAGGAGGGTGAGAGTCCGGAGTCAAGAAACGTCCTGCCTTCCAACTTCCCCGTTCGTGAGTAGAGTGCTGCTGCGCGGTTCAGCACCGGCTGGTGTCCGATTTGTTTACATTTATTTTGCGGAGTCCTGGCGAGGAGGAGCAGAACTGTTACTGCCTATTCCGTTGCTGTTTGGCACACCGAGTCAGAGTGCGGCTGCCTCTGTCTCCGTTTGAACTTTACTTGTTTGCTGCCCACAGAACATTCCAGCGGGTTACTGTGAGTGGCTGCCACGTAACGCCGGCTGTGTGGGGAGAGTGTTATTTGCTTATGACTTTACAGCGGGTTACAGCGTGCCCGGAGGCAGCGTAACGCCGTCTGTTCAATTTGGATTAGGGTTCCTTTGGTAAGACTGTACAGCGGGTTACTGCGGGCTCGGATGCAGCGTAACGCCGGCTGTCATTGGGATCCCTTGTTATCTGACTGCAAAGAAGGAGCGGAGCCTTGCGGTGGACGCAACTGCAGGTTACCGTGTCTAGGAGTCAGCATTCGGGGTGTTAAGGTGCTGTGAGGATAACAGCATTGTTTACTTTCTTGAACTACTTTTGGTACTTATTATACTAGGTAGGGGTATCTCACCTTACAGGTTCTCAAGGTGGGCCATGGTTCTCAATTATCCATATATTGCATCCTTGTGAGAGATGAATATAATCTTCTGCATATCTGCTATGTACAAGCAGTGAAGGAAGGGTGCACGGTCCTGTGAAGTAATCAAGTTGCATAACAGGGTATGGTGTGTGATAAAGCATATTCTTATTAGGTTGCATACAGTACATACAGACTCTGATGTATGATTCTGCTTTCTTCTTCAGATGATGTCACATGGGGGTCTTTGTTGATGTTAGTTTAATTCGTGTACCAAGGACCCACAGGTATTCTTAACCTTTCTGATTTAGCGAGAATTGAAGAGAGTAGATTTGTTTACCTTTGCTTTATTATTGTGTTTATGTTTTTCAGAGCCTTTGTCCCTGCTGACCCCTCCCCTACCTGGTGTCCCTCGCTTGATAACTCGAAGACCCTGGGGGGTAACCCCATGTCAGGGTGCTTGGGGATGTCAGGAGATGGTCCTTTATTCTTCTGCTGCTGAACCCTGCGGAGCCAGTCCTGACAACATTGGCTCTGAACCCCGGGCGCATCGGGGGGTTGCCCCTGTTGGCCGGGGGTGGGGTGCTGGTGGCAGGAGTGGCCGGGACGGTGTCTTTCCCCCGGCCCTGGCCTCCTCCTCCTCCTCGGGGGCGGTGATGGCCTTGGTTGTTCCAGTTCTGCTCGTTCGGGCCACCCCGGCCCACTCGGGTGCTCTCCCATCGGTCAGCCTCGGCGGCGAGCTGCCGTGGATCAGTCATTTTACTGTCGAGGAGGTGCTGCCTGAGCTCGACAAAGCAGTTATTGGAGAGGTGCTCCCACACAACAAGGTTAAAAAGCTGCTCGTAGGTCGTTACGTTGCTCCCCTTGATCCACCCCTCGAGGGCTCGGCTGAAATAGTTCACATATTCCACCCAAGTGGTACCCGGGATTCGGGTGCATTCGCGGAACCTCTGGCGGTACATTTCGGGTGTCAGCCCATATCGAGTGAGGAGGGCGGCCTTCATGTGATCATAGGACGTCATTTGGTGATCCGGGAGCTGTAACAGGGCATCACGGCCTTCGTTGACGAACCTCCCCCATAGACCGGCTCCCCAGTCACTTCGATCGATCCGGTGGGAGGACATGGCGATCTCATAGGCCTTGAACCACTGCTGTATGTCGTCGTTTCGGTAGAACTCTCGGACGACGTCTTTGGGAATGTGGACCTTTGCCTCTGAAGTCCCTGGGGTGCGCGGTCGCTCGGGCACCCCCAGGTCCTTGCCCTGATTACGTAGTTCTATTTCGGCTAGTTTGCGCTCGTGTTCATATGCCAGTCTTTTTTCTTCAAGCTCTCTTTGTCTTTGTTTTTCCTCTCGCTCTTCTCGGAGCTGTAAGTGTTCTAGGTTCAGTTTTTGTTCCGCTAGTTTTAGTTCTCCATCCATTTTGAGCCGTGCCAACTCTAACTCATGTAGTCTGGTTTTCTCTCGCTCTTTGATCTCTTCCCGGGAGAGACCTGCCCTCCTTTCCTCGGGAGGAGCGGGGTCAGTTTCCGGGGCTTCGCTGTGTTGGTCCCGGGGACCAGCGGGGTTTACCTCCGCCCATGCCTCTAGGGCGTGTTTAAAGTCATCTTTGGTGCTCAGACCGGTGGTAGCAATGCCCAGTTCTATACAAAATTGTTTTAATTCTCGATGGTTGTACTCCTCCAGCTTGTCCATTTGGAATTTCTCTGTAGACCCGCTCTCTTGGGCCGGCATTGTGGTTTAGTCGTGGGGTGAGTTGCTTTCTGTACGATTACGCGTTGGTTCGGATCGCGCCGCTGGCCACCAATGTTAGACGGGACCTGGAGGGTCGGCCGAGGACAAGGGGAGAGGTCTCCGGGGAGAGCCGTCTCCAGCGATCGTACAGACAAGTAACTTCCCCCCCACAGAATAGGCACCACACAAGGATAAGATTTAACGTTCTTTATAAGTAATCTCGAAGTACGGTAGAATGGTACAAGGAGGTCTGGACTCAGGGGTCCCCTCGATTCTAAACTCTTGGATGGGAAAGGGGTAGCGGGACAGTCTTACTACCAATCGGGTAGTCACGATGAGATGATGGGTAGCTCACAATCCTCGAGCTCGGCGTTCTTGGAGGACGGGTTGCAGCAGCGCCAGCAGATCCCGGGGTGGTCGGAGGTGGCAACGGTCCGCGGCAGCGCCAGCAGGTCACGACGAAGATGGTAGTCACAACGGGTTGCGGCAGCGCCAGCAGGTCCCCATGAAGATGGTAGTTACAACGGGTTGCGGCAGCGCCAGCAGGTCCCAACGAAGATGGTAGATTGCAGAAGACCGCGGCAGCGCCAGCGGCAGGACGACAGTTTCACAAGGCAGGGCTGCGGCAGCGCCAGCAGTCCGTCAAGGATGAGTTCTTCTCGGGTCTCTCGACTCCAGGATACAACTGCCTTCCTGCTCTGGAGCTGCCCCAGTTATAGGTCTGGCGCCCTTTGATGTCCGGACCCTCGCACTTGGAGGTCGGGAGGTCCGGGATGAGGGAGTCCAGACACCCAGCAGGGGGGTGGAGCCAGCGCTTGGGGGAGCTGGGGCGATCGGCACCTGGCGGGGGAGAGCCATCGACACTTCTTTCTCCCATTGACCTGCCAAGTGGTCCGTTCACCTCCTGGGTGAATGGTGGTGCCGGGCTGTCGGGGCCTGGCCAGGCCCAGGGTTGGGATCGAGCTGAGGCCATGCGGCCTCGTGGTGCAGTGTCTAAGATGGCGGCCGGGCCGGGCAATGGAGATGTCCGGGAGCAGGGGTCCCGTAGGGGACGGGTTGCGAGTCGCATCGGTGGGTAGCACCTGGAGAGCCGGTGCCCGGGCCCTGTCGTGCGGGGAGGGAGCGAGCCCTTCATGTGGCCTGTCCAACAGTCCAGATTTAAATTTTACAATTTCTCGGGTCAACGAGGAAGACATTGGTAGTCTTCTATGTTTTAGCAAAGGAAGTGAAGCGCAAAAACCGAGCAACAGCCAGTTTAACAAGCATTGGCAAAGCCTTTTGGATCTGTTGGCTTTGCCAATAGCTTTTGGTGATGCAATAAGGTATCGGCAAGATGAGTGTTGCATGGGCAAAAGAATAACAAGCATTTGCAATGCAAATTGGTCTCACATGTGCTTGAGTTTGAGCTATTGCCAGTGTAAATTGCAATGTCTTTTACTGAATTTGTGGCATGCTGGCTTGGGTTGGATTTAGTGGGAGGCACATGCAGTGGCATTGCGGTTCTGGATGACACCCTCTGACAACTTAGAAAGAAGTTGCAGAGGAAGCAGAATAAATAAATATTCTCTAAACTATACTGTTCCATTCAACGAAATGGTGAATGTCGGCCCCCTCGAGCTGCTGAGGAATCGCTCTATTGTCCCTTTTTTATATCAACACGCCTCTCATTCAATGACGTTTAAGAATCTCAGACTCGCCATCATAGTCCGCACATTTGCGCTGTCTTTTTCTTTAAGTAAAAAAGCAGCTGCTACAAAGTTTTGCTAGAAGACCTATAGTAATACCATAACACTAAACGGCCAGTCAAAAGAGGGGCACAGCGTAATGCTGCAGTGTCATTCTGCTCTGATGCCTCCGTGCACACAGCACTGCAGAATAGAGCATAAAGACGCAGTTGTGCATCATTATAATCATCCAGAGATCTCCAGCCTGCAGACCGGGTTGTCGATTGCATTGCAACATTTTATATAGCGTTTACTACCCTTATGGGTGTCGCTGAAGCGCTTTTCTTCATGGGTAGTGTGGTACACTGTATAGGTCTATGACACAAAATTTTAGCCATCCTGAACAGCAACCACGTTGGTGTATAACATGGCTAAAACACATTGGCAAAGCCAATAGCTCTTACTTAAGTGAGATCTACTGGCTTTCCCAATGATTGTTTTAGCTTTGAAGTTTTGGATAGGCAAGAACAAGGCCCGTGGGCTAACCCTGGGCGTTGTTCGCGTAGTAGCGCTACGCATAGCTACGTGAAGTGCACTTCGCACTACGCGTAGCTACGCGAACTGCGTCGTGCACTGTGCAAAATGCTGTTCGCACTGATTGCACAGTGCCGTATGCTTGTCCTCACTGTGCAATCAGTGCAAACCACATCTTGAACAGTGCAAGCGGTCGTTTTCTGCAGCTCGAGTAGATTTCTACTCGAGCGGCAGCTTTCTCAACGCGGACTGGTAGTTTCTCACCGCGAGCATACACGACTACTCTCAATGAGAAACCTGCCCTACCCGCATTGAGAATCTCGCTGGAAGGTTTATTTTCCATGCTCACGGTCGGCAACTTGATGTTGCTGATCGCGAACGAGGAAAAGTCTCGCCAGGATGTCATTTTGCTCGCTCGCTGTCGCCAACTTGCTGTTGAGGACCGCAAGCAAGCAAAAAAGTGACAGCTACGCGAGTTTGCACTGTACTACTTGCAATTCACGTAGTGCGGAGTAGCACAAACTTTGCAAACTACGCGAGCGTATCTAATACTTCGCCCAGGGTTACTGTGGGCACCAGGCTGCCTCTCGTTAGCACAGTTTCTAATTCAGTATATGCATGAGATACATATGTACATATCTTCTGTATAGAACCCCGGAACCTGCAGCAGGGCTTTTCTTTGAAGAACTTCAAGTAGCGCTCTCAGTCCCCTGTCTTAGGTCTGAGCACTGTGTTCTTCTTGGGGATCTTAATGTCCATATGGATAATATGCTTGATCCCGATGCAATGAAACTTAGTGACATCACAGCCCCATTAGGACTGTCTCCGTTCCTGCAAGAACCGACACACAATAAAGGCCATACCCTGGATCAGGTTTTTTCTACGAAATCTATTACTATAACTTCCATACAACCAGTACTGTGGTCCGATCATTTCTTGATTTCCTTTTCCGTGCCTGCCACCGCTCTTACTCGGGTGAGAGAATCAATAGAGACCACGCGGACTTCACGCCCTTTCCATCTACTTTCGGTGGATATGTTATCTGAGGCCCTTACCACCTTTCCATGCCCTCTTTTGGGCAATTTGGAAGAGAGTCTTGCTCTCTTCCATAAATGGCTGTTAACCAGATTTGAGACCTTAATCCCCGAAAAAAAGCCTAAATCAGGTGAACGTAGAGCGTCGGCCCCATGGTTCACTCCCCAGTTAAAGATGCAACGGCAGGGATGTAAAAGGGCCGATAGAGTGTGTAGAAGGACCTATGATCCAACTGAAAAATTGAAATATCGAGCGATCACTAAAGCCAACCATCAGTCGATCTGGAAGGAAAAAAAGGCTTATTTTGAGTGTCGAATTGATGAGGCAGAAAATGGGTGTAAAGAAATTTTTAAAGTTGTTCTGGAATTTATTTCTCCAGCTACCTGTACTCCATCTCATACTCATTCAGAAGTATGGATACAACAGCTTGCAACTTTTTTCATTAGTAAAATCACAACCATTCAAGCCTCTCTCTCCGACTCTAGCTCACAGTTGTGTTCGAGCCCTTCATCCCTCCCTTCATTTATGGAGGGTCAAGGCCCTATTCTTTCAGAATTTCCCCATCTGTGTCTTGATACTTCTCTCGAGCTTCTGTCAAGTTTGAAATCAGGCTCTCCACTTGATCCGTGCCCGGCTAAATATCTGGGGAAGGTGGCATCTGCCTTAAATGTCCTGCTTAACCCTCTTCTGAATTCCTCTCTGTCAACAGGTGTGGTTCCGCAGGCATGGAAGCATGCCTTGATCCTGCCACTGATCAAGAAGCCTACCTTGGACCCCCTTATCCATGCCAACTATAGGCCTATTTCCCTTCTCCCTGCTCTGGCGAAAGTGGCCGAGAAATTTGCACATCGGACAATTTCCAATTTCATTGAAGGAAACGATCTGTTGCACGCCACGCAATCTGGGTTCTGTGCAAATTATAGCACAGAGTCGGCTCTTCTCGAGGTCACGGATGCCATCAGGGAAGTACTCGACTCTGGGGAAGAGCCATGTTGGTAATGCTTGATCTGTCGGCGGCTTTCGACACCGTTCCTCACAATCGCCTCCTTGCAAGACTCTGGGAGAGCGGCCTTCGGGGAACGGTGTGGAATTGGCTTAAATCATTTCTGGCCGACCGCCGGCAAATGATCTGGGTGCCCCCTTACTCCGCTGATATGGCTCCACTAGAGGTGGGGGTCCCGCAGGGTTCCATTCTCAGCCCCATGCTGTTTAACATCTTTATGGCCCCTCTGGTGGTAGTCGCGGAGTCCTTTGGCGCCCAGATCGTATCCTACGCCGATGACACCCAGCTCCTATTCACTTGTGATAGGGGCGGGTCATTCGACGGCACACAGATCAGGGATTGCCTTGGTGCGGTTTTTGAGTGGTTTAAAGTGCAATTCCGATAAGTCGGAGCTGCTCTTTTTTGGATGCGCCTGTGAACCTGACTGGAAAGCGTGGTGGCCACAAGATATGTTTCCCCCTGACAATGTGTCTTTCAAGGCTAAAAACTTGGGAGTGATTGTGGACAGTGAACTGTCCTTTGGGCCACATATTTAGTGCCTTTCAGGTAAATGCTTTGGCATTTTACGGATGCTGAGGAAGTTTCTTCCTCTAGTGTCTCTTCAGCATAGGAAGATAATTGTTCAGGCCTTGATCGGATCTCGACTGGACTATGCAAACGTTCTCTTCTTGGGTCTACCCAAATATCTTTTGACCCGTTTGCAGGTAGTCCAGAACTCAGCAGCCCGTGCCATCTACGGGCTCCCGAGAAGAGCAGGTGCCACTGTCCTACTGAACACCTTACACTGGTTACCGATCGCAAAGAGAATTCTTTTCAAAGGCCTGACTTTTGCCTTCAAAGCTTTACAAGGCACTGGCCCCAAGTACATAAGGAAACGTCTCTCCCGATATGTACCTAGTAGGCCCTTGAGATCATCTTGTCTATCCAAGATGACAGTCCCGGCTATCAGGCGGACAAGGATGGGAGGTCGATCATTCCGCTACCTAGCTCCGAAGGCTTGGAATAAACTACCACTTTCCGTTAGACAGGCTCCCAGTCTCCTTGTTTTTAGAAAAGATCTTAAAACGTGGCTTTTTACTAAAGAAATTTTTCTCTCTCTTCTGTCTGCATTTTAGTTGTTATGTTGTTGTCTTACTTGCTGTAATTCTTCGCCAAAGCGCCGGGATGCTCCTCGGAGTAGCCAAGCGCTATAGAAGAAATAAATTAACATAACATAACATAACATATGGAAAGAGTACCACGTATTGGCAAAGAAGTAAAATATGGGATACAGAATGAGCTTGCAGTGGCAGAGCATCATAAATTCCAACATTTTTTAACTAGAATAACAAACATCTGAAATGAAAGTTCTTTATTTCAAGTCTCAAAAACAACAGTGGAAGGCCAGTGTTTTTATTACGCAAATTAGTGCATTCTGGTAGTCGTTCTTGTGGTTTGTTTCAATTGGACCCACAGACCTGGAAAAGTAATTGCTAAAAAGAAAGTACTGAACTGTAAAGTATATACCCTGCTGGCAGAAGGTGGCTTGGTAGCCCGAGCCATGCAGGAATTAGAATGTTAACATAATGCAAACCCAATTAAGCTGCTAATTTTTCTTTTTCGACAATATAAAAAGGTGTAGTGGTATTTGGCAGGTTAACTCGTTGTATTAATTAATTTGCGGTGTGAGTGAGTGTACAACCTCACGGTCATGGGTGCCAGTTTTGACCGGTATGCTTTACTTTTTAATTTTTTTTATTGATGGGAGAAGGAATTTTATGATGTAACATATGCTTGTCACACCACTGTGAAACTGCGAGATTTTGATGGTAAGCCCTATGCAAAAAATCGTATTCTGTGACAAAAAAATATTAAAGCAATATAAAATTTCAATAAAGTTTGTAAAAGTGACCTGTCCTAGATTTGAATAGGACAAGGCCATATGAAATGTGGTTGGAATTGAAAAAATTGTCCCTCAATGAGAATTAAAAAAAACTAGATTATATAATCACAGGGTTTTCCAAATGGACACGGTTGTGTTATCCGCAGACAGGCCTGTTATAAGAAGATACCGTTTATGTACATTGTAACAACCATAGCTGCTAAATAGGTTTGTGTGCTTTTAGGAGACAACAGGGGAAAACAAAAGTGGGTGAGATTTGGGATACCACCCATATTACAAGCTGTTGAAATGTTAACTCCACACAGCAACCAAAATGCAAATTCACCTCGCCAGAACACAACAGTCCCAGCCTGTTCCAACCCCAAAAGAAAGGAGACCCAGGGAAGCCCTGCAGCCCTCACCCTGTACCGACTGTCCAGGAAGAGCCTCATGCTCAGTTTTAGGGCTGGGCATGGCCTGCATGTTGACCCATTCCAGTTCACTGTGGAGGAAGGTCGAGGGGTTTCTGGATTCCAAGGAGGTGCTGCAGAGAAGTCGGTCTTCTAGCTGCTGCTGCTGCTCCTCTGTGGCATAGATGCCATCCCCTCGCTCCATGTTACCAAAATTCTGAAGGGCGGCTTCATTTCTTACCAGCACAACAGAGACCGAAATGAAGCAGAAGAAGCAAGGGCCCAGCTTCTGCCTCACTGTTTCCTTTGCAGGTGACTGGGGCAGTTCTCATGCGCACTTGCCATAAAACTGAACGCAGACGCATATGAAGAAAGCCGTATTCGACACAGTAATTGAAAATAACAAGGAGGTAGGGGCTGTACAGTGTGATGGCCAAACAAAACGTTCTCTGAGTGAAATCACCAGGGAGGAAGGAAGCACGCAAAGGAGGGGCCTTTTCACAAATGCACCAATAACAAACCAGCATGTATGAATAAATAAGATAGTAACCAATGGCAATCAGTGAGTCTGCCAAACCCCGCACTGCGGTGACAGGCCTGAGACACCATTTTAGGGCTACTCATGTGGGTGGCACAATCAGTGCTGCAGGCCCACTAGTAGCATTTGTATCACCAGCCCTGGCACAACCAGTGCACTTTACTAGGGACTTCATGGTGATACAAATACGCCAATCATGGATAACCAATTACAATCACAATTTATTCAGGGAGCACTTGCACTTTGACACTGATCAGCAGTGGCAAAGTGCCCAAAGCATCAAAACCAGCAAAAACGAAATCCAGCACAGCGTCACAAATACAGGAGGTAGAGGCAAAAAGACAGGGGAGCCCACGCTAAAGATGCCAGGTCTAACAAGAGCAATAGTACGAAAAACACAATTTTGTTTTCAAGGGAAGATGTGCTCATATGACATAGGCCCCTCCGCTGAGGAAGGCAGACTGGTGGGAGTGGTTCATTCTCATACTCAGTAGACAGTGCTACTGTGGTCATCCACTGAGTTATCTGTTGTGATGGCAGCTTGGGTATCTGCGATGGCTGCAGGGCTTTAAGTGGGATGAAAAAACTGAGGGATCTCTCAAAGGGGCGTGGCCAATGCAATTAAGGGCGTGGCTTAAACACATAAGCTAAAAATCTGTGTTTAGCATAGTGTGCCGCCCGACTTGTATTTTGCTGTTTCTGTCATTGCACCCATATATATTACAACAAGTAACTTCATACCTACAGCTTTGTCAATAGTTATTAGTTGGATAAGATAAATAAGCAGCAACTATGACTTGTATATTATATTGAAAAAGCTTCCATTTAAAACCCCAGTGACACCACACAATGTTGCTGCTCCTGAGTTTCAAAAAGAAAAGGGAAATCCAGAGAGAAAATAACTCTCTTTAAAGGAATTACCTTCCCCTACAACGCACACCTGGCATGACATCATGCCGTAACTTAACCACTAGTAAGAAGTAAGCAGTGTGAGCACGCGCACATCGATGTGCCAACTGTCACTGCAGTCCGGAAAAAAATGGACCACCTGAGCCAGTACACAAAACAGAGCCCGATAGAGACCCGTTTCGAGGCCCTCTTTAAAAAACTGCAGTTGCTCAGCACCGGTGAGACCAGGCCCACTTAAAGCCTTGGGCAGCTGCAAACATGAGCAACCACCCAACAGAGTGCTGATCTCCTTTCCAACACAGCATGTTCTCCGGCACAGATGGTATGTTCCATGCATGCAGATTACCCACATAAATGACAATAGAATTGAAGTATGTGCAATATTGGTGTTTATTTAAGGCAGTGAGCCACATCTGACCTGCTATATTAGAAGAGTGAACAACAGACATTAAACCGGATCCAGCTGCACATGAGGGAGAGCAACACGGGCGGGGAAACTAATAACACAAGGGAGAGAGGGCATTGCAAAGTGCAAAGGATGAGAAGCATACGAGGGAGTGAGCAGTATAAAGATCGATGAATGCCAATCACAGAGATGATAAAGAGGTTATGATCCAGAGGAAGAACAAACTGCAGATGCGCAAGCTGGGACAATGAAAGCAATCGTATGCAAGAAGCAGGCACATGAGCAACAATAAAGCCAACCAACAGTAAGCAATTGGCAGGCTGTAAGCTTCTGTAAGTTCTTGTGAAGCCTTCAATGGGTCTTTTACACCCTCACAGTTTGAGCTGCCTGGGAAGCTTGGTCTAAAAATGCTGTAAAAGCTCCAAACCATAAAGTTATAACTTCAATATATTACAATCTATCCAAAAAGATGCACAAAGTTCCCCTAAGGGGTAGTGTTAGTATAGTGGGGTGATTTTTCTTCCTCTCTCCAAGTATGGATGAATGCAAAAGGCAGGGAAAAGTATCCCTTGTCGGAACAAGGGATGCCTCACACAACAGGCTGGTTTAACGGCTGCTGTCATATCGCCAGCTAGTTGTCTCGTGTCATCATCGGCTTCCTGCTCCAACGTCAAGCCGGCGCTGCAATGCCTGACGGGTAGCACATAGTGCTACACTTTGGTGGAGATCTTTTGTTCCTGGCCGTTGATCGAGTGAGTGTGAGGGGCCCAAGTGATTAAGTAGTGAGCGTGAGGTGATGTGTGTTAAAAAAGGTTAGTATAGTCTACTCTGGTCAATTTATTCATGTAGCCAACTACCTTGTTAAAATGAGAGGGGTATTGGCACTCAACCAAGCTATGGGTGGTGGTCCCGTTCAACCCTCGTCTGTGATCAGGTCAACATGTTTCATGCCATCACGGCAATTCGTCAGGACCTAGATTGTGCTCATAAACTAAAGGTGAGCCCAGAGTGGGCTGAGGGGTGTAGTGGATACAACCTGAAGGGTCAGAGACTGGAACACGAAGAGTTCCTGTGTTGCAATCCGCCCTAAAGGGAAAAAGGTAAACACATAATAATGAGAGTTTTCCACAGATTTTTCATAAGATCTTAAATCCCTAGTGTGGAGCGCTAATTAACGTCCACCCGGGATATGTAATACACGACTGAGTGAGGAGAGTTGAAAGAATACTAACGACTGAAGTAGGTTTAAAAAGGTACAATTTACCGTGTTGGGTTACCAACAAACATATGCTGACTCAGCAGTGTGGTCGAATACATTGGTTGGTACTGTGAGGAAAAAGATGAAAAAGATGCCGAAGACTAGTTCTAGGGAAAAGGGAGAACTAAAGAAGTAGATGGTCAGCTTCATTGGACTTACCCTCAATAGCTGCTGCTGGTCCCCAAAGACTGTTCTCGTGGGACCTGCGCTATAAGATAATTATCTGTAAAAGATAAATGAGGAAAGAGGGGATTCTAGGTTAGCAAGAGAAGTAATTATGAGGGGAGCAATGGTCTTTCCTCAAGGTCAGATAGTTTAGTGCTGCAAATGGAACCAACGGCTAGTCTCATTGTGGAGTCGCCTACCATCCGTCGATGCCAGTGGGAACATACCACTCAAGTCAAGCTGCAGCATAAACGGGAGCCCAGCGAGCAGAACCCGGGTTGCCACAGTCTCCACAGCGCACCCCCATGTGCTGACCGCGGTGTCTCCAAAGTGAGCAGCCCAGCGTGAGTAACTCACCCCCATAACAATGTCCTGGACTGGGTGGTGTATGGTTAAGGGTTGACAGCATGTAGCAGCCCATGAAGGTAGTCACCGCAGCGGTCAGGGACCCGAGTGCCCAACCGGCCACGCATCCATGTTAACAACCCGGTAGAGGGCAGTTCCCTAGGGAACCCCGGTGGCAGGAAAACAGAAAACAGCGGACGTCGTCCGAAGACCCATTGAACCCAAATGATATCCGAAGTTAGTGTCCATCCCGACGACCCCCTTACTTTAGAGGCGCGAGGAGGTTACCTCTGCACCTAATCCCACACACCGACGTGGCTCGGCACGTAGAGCAGCTGGCGGTGTAGAGTAGTATCCAGCGCCGTTATATGTCCAAGCTCATTGCCGTAGTCTGGGGGCGTGTCCAGTTTGTGGTTGCTAAGCGACACGTCTAAGCCGGTTCGAGTTCCCGGTGCGTGTGGATGACGACGTATATGCGTCATGGTAGCAGCCCAAGGGCCATCTTGGAGTGGGGTTCAAGAGCATATTAGACTGACTATGGTTTATGGTTATATTTTTCTAACCGGGCGTGCGGTCCATAGCAATTACAGGATCGGACACCATGCCCGTAAGGATAGTTTGTGGATGGTTTGCTTGGACAAAGAGCGGATGTTGTCTAGCCATATTGGGCTGGCACAGGTGGTGCCATGTACATATCCGCGATTTCTAGATGGTGCGCCATTTTGGAGTGGAGTGAGGGGCCATCTAGAGTGTTTCTGTATGTGTTTTCCTGTCCCTGCCGGCGAGCGTACAGGAATCAAAAAATGAAAATTCAAAGATTCTACCCAGTTACAAAATGGTAGGGAGATTCAAACATGATGATCGCAATTAGGATCATAACGATCATTATTGTCGTAAGGGCAGAGGTACTGTAAGGGGCGTAGAGGTATGTCTGGCCCCCCAGTGGAAAAGGTGATATATGAGAGAAATTGCGGGTTCCACTCTGGGTACAGCATCAGGGTTGGAGAGAGGTCAGCAACTCATGGTGTAGTTTGCAATGCTATATGAGATGGGCCAAGAATCAAGAGGATGAAGCGGAGTTGTAGAGAAGTGAGCACTCCTCTCAGTGTGTCAAGGCTGCAATGTCGGGGTACAGGGTTGGTGCAATATTGCACGTTGTGTCTGCACCACTGGGGTGCGAACATGTCGGTATGTATTATCTGTTTGTATAGTATATACCGTGAGGGCACACCTAGCATGGGGATAGTCAACAACATAAGTGGGGATAGTCGACAACAAAAGTAGTGAGACATGTCATCCTGACTCAAGTTTATCTAGTTAGTATATTCCAGGGGACGGAATCATTTAGTCCCTGAGTGTCTAGATGTAGGCGGTGCACCCATCTCTGTTCAATTCTGTAGAGGGCCTGTTGGTTTGATGAGGGATGCCACTCCAATACAACCCACTGAATGTCTTCAGCAGCATGACCTTGTTGCTTGCAGTGTTCGTACAGGCGAGTATGAGTCTTATGGCATCGGATATTGCTGTTGTGTTCCATAATGCGTACCTTTACTGTGCGTGTCGTCATTCCGATGTACTTCAGACCACAGGGGCAGGTCAGCATGTAGATGCACTTATTGCTGTTGCAGTTAGTGTGTCTATTCAAGTGCCACGTGAAGGTCTCTGAGAGTTGGATTGATTTAGTTTGTGTGGTTTGAGGGCAGACGACACATTTGCCACAACGGTAGTGCCCCGTGACTGGGGGCAAATCCCAAAGAGTGTTCTGTGGGCGAGTGCTCATCTTTTTGGGTCGAGTATGAACCAATTGATCCTTCAGGTTGGTGGTTCTTTTGAAGGCGAAACAGGGACGGGGGATGTCCAAATTCACCACGTTCAGAATACCCCAGTGAGTGTTCACTGTTTTTTTGATGAAAGAGGAATTCTTCGTATAGGATGTTACACAGGTAATCATATCCTCTTTCTCCTTGGTGTGGGTTTCTAGGAGAGATTCCCTGTTGTTATTGAGGGCTCTCTTCGCCGAATGTTTCAGTAGTCTTGTTTGATAACCCCTCTCCTGGAGTTTGTGTTGTAAAATGTTCGCTTCCTGTTGGTAATCAGAGGTCGCGGTGCAATTTCTGCGGAGCCTGAGAAATTGACCAAAAGGGAGGTTATCCCTCAGTGCCCTGGTGTGATGGCTATGATAGAGCAGGAGGCTGTGTCTATCAGTCTCTTTTTTGTAGAGGGTGGTGGAGATTTCTGTCGGGCCCAGTATGATTGTGAGGTCCAGGAAAGGTATTGAATGTTCAGAGATGGTTCCTGTGAATTTCAAGAATGGATCCTGGTGGTTAATCCACGCACAGAAGGCATTGCAACTGATCCGGTCCCCTTTCCAAAAAATCAGGATATCGTCAATGTAACGACGCCATAGGGTGAGGTTCTCAAGGAATGGGTTGTGTTCTGGAGAGTAGATGTAATATTTCTCAAAGGCGGCCATGTATATACAAGCCACACTCGGAGCAAAGGTTGAACCCATAGAAGTTCCACGGATCTGATGGTATAGTTCTGATTCGTACTTGAAAAAGTTCTCCGTGAGGGCTATGTTAGCTAACTCCATGATAAAGGAGATCGGGGTGGGGGATGTCCATTCTTCCAATCTCAGGTTGGATTCCACTGCCTCTAAGGTTGCCTGTTGGGGGATGTTCGTGTATAAGGCTTCCACGTCTAAGGTCAATAAGAGGTCAACATCTGTTCTTCCATCCACATCATTTATCAAGCGGAGGACATCCCTGGTGTCCTGGAGGTAGGAGGGGATCTTCTTCACTACTGGTTGCAGAAAGACGTTGCAAAACTGGGACAAAGGTTCTAATAGTGATCCTATTCCGGAGACAATTGGTCTGCCGGGGACTGGAGTGATGCCTTTGTGGATTTTCGGAAGTGTGTAAAAATATGGTGTTGTAGGTTCCGGTGTAATGAGGAAATCAGCTTCCTTCCTAGTGATCCACTCATTGGTTTCGCCTTCGATCACCAGACTCATGATGGTGGTGGCCAAGCGGTTGGTGGGGTCCACAGAGAGGGGCCTGTAGTGGGTGGTGTTGGATAGTTGCCGTCTACATACGAGATCGTAGTCGTGGCGATCCTGTATGACCGTGGCTCCCCCCTTATCTACTTGCTTGATAACAATAGTGACATCATTGCCTAATGTGTCTGCGGCTTGTCTTTCAGCAGTCGTCAGGTTGTTGAATTGTTTGATATTAGGTTTATTTTTCAGGCTTGCCAGGATCGCTCGTTCAAAGGTGAGGACCTCAGCAGGGACCATCCCATCCGTGGGGGTAAAGGTGGAAGGTTTCTTGAGACCGGTATCCTGGTTGGTAGGTTCAGGTTTTCCATCAAAGAAGGCTCGTAACCGTACTTTCCTGAAAAGATTCTTAATTTCAATCATCAACCTGAAGGATCAATTGGTTCATACTCGACCCAAAAAGATGAGCACTCGCCCACAGAACACTCTTTGGGATTTGCCCCCAGTCACGGGGCACTACCGTTGTGGCAAATGTGTCGTCTGCCCTCGAACCACACAAACTAAATCAATCCAAGTCTCAGAGACCTTCACGTGGCACTTGAATAGACACACTAACTGCAACAGCAATAAGTGCATCTACATGCTGACCTGCCCCTGTGGTCTGAAGTACATCGGAATGACGACACGCACAGTAAAGGTACGCATTATGGAACACAACAGCAATATCCGATGCCATAAGACTCATACTCGCCTGTACGAACACTGCAAGCAACAAGGTCATGCTGCTGAAGACATTCAGTGGGTTGTATTCGAGTGGCATCCCTCATCAAACCAACAGGCCCTCTACAGAATTGAACAGAGATGGGTGCACCGCCTACATCTAGACACTGAGGGACTAAATGATTCCGTCCCCTGGAATATACTAACTAGATAAACTTGAGTCAGGATGACATGTCTCACTACTTTTGTTGTCGACTATCCCCACTTATGTTGTCGACTATCCCCATGCTAGGTGTGCCCTCACGGTATATACTATACAAACTGATAATACATACCGACATGTTCGCACCCCAGTGGTGCAGACACAACGTGCAATATTGCACCAACCCTGTACCCCGACATTGCAGCCTTAACACACTGAGAGGAGTGCTCACTTCTCTACAACTCCGCTTCATCCTCTTGATTCATGGCCCATCTCATATAGCATTGCAAACTACACCATGAGTTGCTGACCTCTCTCCAACCCTGATGCTGTACCCAGAGTGGAACCCGCAATTTCTCTCATATATCACCTTTGCCATTGGGGGGCCAGACATACCTCTACGTCCCTTACAGTACCTCTGTCCTTACGACAATAATGATCGTTATGATCCTAGTTGCGATCATCATGTTTGAATCTCCCTACCATTTTGTAACTGGATAGAATCTTTGAATTTTCATTTTTTGTTTCCTGTACGCTCGCCGGCAGGGACAGGAAAACACATACAGAAACACTCTAGATGGCCCCTCACTCCACTCCAAAATGGCGCACCATCTAGAAATCGCGGACATGTACATGGCACCACCTGTGCCAGCCCAATATGGCTAGACAACATCCGCTCTTTGTCCAAGCAAACCATCCACGAACTATCCTTACGGGCATGGTATCCGATCCCGTAATTGCTACGGACCGCACGCCCTGTTAGAAAAATATAACCATAAACCATAGTCAGTCTAATATGCTCTTGAACCCCACTCCAAGATGGCCCTTGGGCTGCTACCATGACGCATATACGTCGTCATCCACACGCACCGGGAACTCGAACCGGCTTAGACGTGTCGCTTAGCAACCACAAACTGGACACGCCCCCAGACTACGGCATTGAGCTCGGACATATAACGGCGCTGGATACTACTCTACACTGCCAGCTGCTCTACGTGCCGAGCCACGTCGGTGTGTGGGATTAGGTGCAGAGGTAACCTCCTCGCGCCTCTAAGGTAAGGGGGTCGTCGGGATGGACACTAACTTCGGATATCATTTGAGCTCAATGGGTCTTTGAACGACGTCCGCTGTTTTCTGTTTTCCTGCCACCGGGGTTCCCTAGGGAACTGCCCTCTACCGGGTTGTTAACATGGATGCGTGGCCGGTGGGGCACTCGGGTCCCTGACCGCTGCGGTGACTACCTTCGTGGGCTGCTACATGCTGTCAACCCTTAACCATACACCACCCAGTCCAGGACATTGTTATGGGGGTGAGTTACTCACGCTGGGCTGCTCACTTTGGGGACACCGCGGTCAGCACATGGGGGTGCACTGTGGAGGCTGTGGCAACCCGGGTTCTGCTCGCTGGGCTCCCGTTTATGCTGCAGCTTGACTTGAGTAGTGTTTTCCCACTGGCACCGACGGATGGTAGGCGATTCCACAGTGAGACTAGCCGTTGGTTCCATTTGCAGCACTAAACTATCTGACCTTGAGGAAAGACCATTGCTCCCCTCATAATTACTTCTCTTGCTAACCTAGAATCCCCTCTTTCCTCATTTATCTTTTACAGATAATTATCTTATAGCGCAGGTCCCACGAGAACAGTCTGTGGGGACCAGCAGCAGCTATTGAGGGTAAGTCCAATGACGCTGACCATCTACTTCTTTAGTTCTCCCTTTTCCCTAGAACTAGTCTTCGGCATCTTTTTCATCTTTTTCCTCACAGTACCAACCAATGTATTCGACCACACTGCTGAGTCAGCATATGTTTGTTGGTAACCCAACACGGTAAATTGTACCTTTTTAAACCTACTTCAGTCGTTAGTATTCTTTCAACTCTTCTCACTCAGTCGTGTATTACATATCCCGGGTGGACGTTAATTATCGCTCCACACTAGGGATTTAAGATCTTATGAAAAATCTGTGGAAAACTCTCATTATTATGTGTTTATCTTTTTCCCTTTAGGGCGGATTGCAACACAGGAACTCTTCGTGTTCCAGTCTCTGACCCTTCAGGTTGTATCCACTACACCCCTCAGCCCACTCTGGGTTCACCTTTAGTTTATGAGCACAATCTAGGTCCTGACGAATTGCCGTGATGGCATGAAACATGTTGACCTGATCACAGACGAGGGTTGAACGGGACCACCACCCATAGCTTGGTTGACTGCCTCTACCCCTCTCATTTTAACAAGGTAGTTGGCTACATGAATAAATTGACCAGAGTAGACTATACTAACCTTTTTTAACACACATCACCTCACGCTCACTACTTAATCACTTGGGCCCCTCACACTCACTCGATCAACGGCCAGGAACAAAAGATCTCCACCAAAGTGTAGCACTATGTGCTACCCGTCAGGCATTGCAGCGCCAGCTTGACGTTGGAGCAGGAAGCCGATGATGACACGAGACAACTAGCTGGCGATATTGCAGCAGCTGTTAAACCAGCCTGTTGTGTGAGGCATCCCTAGTTCCGACAAGGGATACTTTTCCCTGCCTTTTGCATACATCCATACTTGGAGAGAGGAAGAAAAACCACCCCACTATACTAACACTACCCCTTAGGGGAACTTTGTGCATCTTTTTGGATAGATTTTGATGGGACATGCACATTGGACCCCTCTAAATATTGTCCCTTCTATGTTCCTCCCTGTTGTTTACTACATTCAATATATTACAGTCTATGCCCTGGCTTGTAGTTTTTTTATTTTTTTATTATTTCTAGACTTAAAAGGTCAATGAACGGTTGATGTATCTCTTATGCTGCAGTCCATTTCAGATGGTTTATTTATAAAGCCTCTTAAGAGGTTTTGTAAAGTTTAGCAGGGTGTGTGGACCACCATAAATTGGTGCTTCCCATCCTGTCAATCTTTTGTCCCCTTGACTTATTTAGAGATGGTAGAACTACAGGGTTTCCAATGGCAGAGCTTCTGTAGGCTTCGCCACTGTGAGCAGTTGACCTGGCAGCCTCTCCACCACTGGGAGACCCCATCATAGAAATGCTTGTCTTAGCCTGTTTGAGAAGGGGTGGCAGTCTTTCCGAGACAGGGAATTTAATCAGTGATGCATATGTGTATGGAGAAAACTCCCTATGCGTTAGGGCTATTGCTTTCTTGGTTTTCAAAATCTAACACCTACTTTGGGAGTTTATTTCTAAAAAATAAAAAGTTAGTAGAGCCAAAACAGCAAGGTTCCCATTCAGCAAAGTGCTCTGCCGCCACTGTAACTGCTGTACCAGCATACAAGCAACTCCTTTAAACTTGAGTGAATTTAAAAATATGGTAAAAGGTTATTCACTATAGAAGCCGAGGCCAAAGCGTCAACTGCCGTTGCAGTATAACAGGTTACCTGCTAAGGTGCAAATGATCCCCTAAGGCTCTTAAGTGTATTGGCAGTGGGAGAGTGGGATGCAATGTAAGCTCCCTTGGGGGATGATTGCCTGCCCTATTTACAGGTTCTTGACTTCCTGGCGGGGATCTCTCAGTCCACAATGGACCTGCCTCACTGGATGCTCCACTGTAGGCTCATTGACATTTTGAGTAGGTATCATGTTCTTTAGACCATGCTCGGCATCATCCTAAAGTAGGTGGTGTCAAACTATCAGGGACTGAGGATCAGGGACTTTTTTTCCTACTCATGGGGACCAATAGTTGATTTGTTTTTCCTATTGTATAAGCCTCACATGGCAATCCCAGGAAGGGTAATCTACTCTTCCATAATTATGGATGATTACCATCATTATGATTTGGTGGCCCGGTGGAATATGGACTACTAGATGAAGAGTTTCCATTGGCAAGAACACAGAGTTATAAATGCATATGGGGATGTTTTACATGCCAAAGAACCCAAGAATATATCTTCCTTTAACAAAGACATCTCATGCCACATGCGTGTCTTGCTGCACAGGTGAAGGAAGTTATTGAAGCCTCTAACCTCTTTACACGCCCACTCAAGAGTCCCTACAGGAAAGATCATGAGAACAAATTGAAGCTTAACATTTTGGCCAAGAGAATCCAGTTTACATTGTTTACCTAAGTACCTCCAGTGCAAGGCCTCAGAGCTGGCTGTGTCTGCTTACTCCTCTACTGACATATATCAAGAAAGAATAACACAACTTATTGCAAAGGAGAATGTATTGTCTTTGTAGTATAAAAAAGAACCAGTAAATTCCATGATGGCATGTTCAACATGCGATTCTTTGTTTTCGCGCTCAGATTTTGGTAGTGAATTTAAATGTGAACACATTCGTTATGGTTAAAAGACCCTATGCATATTTAGTATATAGTCTAAAGAAGGTTTTTTGATGATAAAATTAACATTGTGCATCTACAAATTCTTAAGTTCTCACCATTTGCTCAATTTCAAATTAGTTCTTTAATTTGAGTAATGAATTCCTATTCTTGGCTCTTTAAAATTCAGTAGCTCTTTCTTAGCAGCTGGAAGCTATTTTGCATAAGTTAAAATCAGTTACTGTCGCGCGCCACGATCCCTTGCGGTGTCGTATTTGCTTCAGTTCAGAGTGCCCTTGACCGATGACGCGTCCAGTGACGATGCTGTAGAATAAGAGATTTATTAGTGGTCTAGTCTGGGGGAACAATTTATTTTGAGCTTGTCACTGATCTGAGGCCAGAGTTAGAAACCCCAAAAGCTGTGATGAACCAGGGCTGCTTTATCATAAACGTGTCATACGCTTGACTTCGTATTTCAGCCCTTGAGTCAACCCTGTAATTTGGAGCAGATCGACCACGCACGCATGAGCTGGAAACACTGTGATTTCAACTCGACAGTTCCTTTCATAAATACAGATTGCCAAACTGCTTACAGCGTGTGACTCGCCCCATCCCAGTTCTCCCGTCCATTACAGGTCAAACTGCGTTCACGCACTCTCATGATTGCTTTCTTCTGGATCAGACTGGAAACCAAACTAAACGTTGTTAAAACGTTCGAACGAACACCACACTGCAGCACCCCGAGAACGGAAAGAGACTGTCAGTGCTTGGATGAATGTATTACCCCACTCTGCTCCTTGCATGCATTGCAGGTATAATTGCTTTTTAGCACATATAAGCCTGACCTATTGTCTTTACCTGTTGGGAAAACGCAGTAAACAAGGATTGAGTTCTGTGTCAGAGATATAAGAGATAAAGTAATGCATCTGACTAACAGTGTGATGCAGTGGCGTCACTAGGGCTGGTGTCACCCGGTGCGGGTAACTCATGGTGTCACCCCCTCACAACTTACTGGATGGACCATCTCACCCTCTGCCTGCACCATGTCCCCTCTGCCTGCACCATATCCCCTCCGCCTGCACCATCTCACCCCCTGCTTGCACCATCTCATCCCCTGCCTGCACCATCTCACCCTCTGCCTGCTCCATCTCACCCTCTGCCTGCACCATCTCCCCTCTGCCTGCACCATCTCCCCCTCTGCCTGTACCATCTCTCTCTTTGTCCGCACCATCTCCCCTCCACCTGCACCATCTCTCCCTCTGCCTGCACCATCTCTCCCTTTGCCTGCACCATCTCCCCTCCACCTGCACCATCTCACCCCTTGCCTGCACCATCTCACCCTCTGCCTGCTCCATCTCACCCTCTGCCTGCACCATCTCCCCTCTGCTTGCACCATCTCCCCTCTGCCTGCACCATCTCTCCCTTTGTCCGCACCATCTCCCCTCCACCTGCACCATCTCTCCCTCTGCCTGCACCATCTCTCCCTCTGCCTCCACCATCTCTCCCTCTGAAAGAGTCTGATGAAATCTCTTATACTTTACAGAGTTTACACAATACTCATATATAGATCAAATGACAGCTGTTTCATTTTTGGAATTGTCTTCCTGTTTTATCACGAAATCTGCAAAATTAAAGAATAAAGAGGATGAAAACCAGATTGTGAACTTAACTTTTCTAATATATGACTACTAAAAGTCACATGCTGTCCTTTGATCTATATATCAGTAACGTGTAAGATTGGAGCACGCGTCCCCTGTGCTGAGATCTCTTTCCACCCATACAAGGTCCAGTTCAATCCTCTCACAACTGAGCATGAAGCAGTGTACCTCGAGGCGCTGAACTCCTCGCCTCCAGGGTTCAGCGATGAGTGCGAATTAAACCGTACGCTTCTCAACCTAGTTCCTCCGGGTGGTCCCTAAGACCTCTGAGGAAGACACTTTTCCAATTGTTTCTGCAACAAATTGGCGCTTTCTGTCTTTCATTGTACGATCCAAATTTAACCTAATGAGCTTTAGAAAGCTTTTGAAGCCTTCATTCAAAGGTATAGAGCTCCTTCCCCTACCACTGTTATTCTTGCCAGTGTGATGATGATGAGCAGTTCCAGGCTCTAACTATCATTTTGCAACAACTGCAATAAGTCATGTATAAGGTCATTATATAAAATAAAATAACATAGCATTTACCAGAAGCCTCCGGCCTTGCTCAAGGGAATATTCTTTTTTTCGGGGGGTAGTGCAATTGGAAATGTTACTGCACCCATTATCTTGCATAGCACAAGGCCAGGATAATCCATGACCCCCATGATCCTGGCAACTGAGTACAAAAGTGCGGAGCGGGCCACCTGGCCTTTACATGGGCAGCAGTGTACCGGCTGGCAGGGTACAGCAGGGGGCACATCACATGAAGTGTGGTGGGGGGCCCGGGCCCAGGCCTATCTATCATGACTGTCACTGCCCAACTGGAGCTTGGCCTGGTGCTGAAGAGGGCCGTGTTTTCGTTTGCACCAGTAAAAACTGAAAGCATGTACTGAATCTGAGTTCATTTGTGTGCCACTACACTGCCACATTTTTAACTTAATACTTACTTTAGTTCATGCAGTACTATTGAGTATCAGTATTCATATATATAAATAAATAAATTATTATTTCTCTCTCTCTCTCACCGTTCCGTTCCAAATTTGAAGGGGTCGGGGAGACAGGTGAGAGACCACGATCGCGATCTCATCAAAAGATATTGCCGCGCGGTGGTTTCTGATGATGTTGTCGTCCGGTATAAATTCTTTATTTCTCACGACGCTACAGCAACACCACGCACGCACGCACTCTCCCTGGCGGGCGCGTCCCAGGGCCGTCATTGGTAGCGCCACTAAGATTGACGGCCCTGGGACCCAAACTGCTGGGTACTACTGACGATGTGCAGTCGTTTTCGTCTCTGCACTCACTCAATTCAGTGCCAGCTTGTGGGTACGCCACGCCGCGTGCATCCGCATCGCACCACCAGTGACAATCATTCACATACATGATCTCTGGTCAGGTGAGGTGCGGTGCACTGTACGTGGCGCGGGGTGGCGTGCGCTTCAACAGCTAGTGGCCAGGCTAACTAACTAGATTGGTGTCACCCCCAGATGGGGTGACACCCGGTGCGGTCCGCACCCATCGCACCCCCCTAATGACGCCACTGGTATGATGATTGCGCTTGCTTATTAGATGAGAAACAGCCCGCATACATACCAATGGAGCACTCCCTAGAAGGTAGAATAATACAATAAACAGCCAATGGTATAAGGTGAGAGATAAATGCTCCACAAGTTGAAACAAAGCACATTCTGTGTACATTTGAAAGAATTGGTAACAATATACCTCACAGACCTGCCAGACCCAAAACATGACATACAGAAATGACATAAAAAGACTGTACGTTTTGGGTGATGTAAGAAGGAAGTATGAGGTGAAATCAAGACTGAGGATCCTTGGAATTCAGTGGTTTCATTTGACAAATTTTTCACTGATGCTCATAGTACATTTTCAACGATTGCCAGGCTTTTTGTAGGTTCTGTGACAGAGATGGGTTATTGTACATTGCCTGTGATTGTTACCACTAGTTCCCCTCCAGTGCAAGGGCCTTAGATACCAATGCTCCTAATTAGTTATCTAAAGGCTCTCTTTTGGATCATGACTTGCCAATGGTAGCTGTGGTCGGGAGGTTAGAGTTTACTCTAAGAGATGGTTAGATGCTTGTCTCCAAGTTCCATATAACATAAATGAGAACATAATACACAAAGATGCCACCGACCTCCGAGAAACCCGACGCACCTGCAAACGTCATTTTTTATTGATTGTTTATTTGCAGGAATGGTCACCTTCCTGTACATAAACAATCAATGGCAATTTGCTATTTCTATGTGTGCTGCACAATGCAACACCCATGGAAACAGTAAAACGAGGAGAAATAAAGCATTTCTCCTTGTTTCACCTTTTTAAGACCAGGTTTTCTCTGGTCTTCATTTTGGTGCCGCCCCATGTTTACCCCACTCTTGTAAATAGGGGCAGCATCACAATCAATGGGTGTTTCGTTGGAACGAACACCAACGCACCCGTTGCCAGTCGCTCTCACGCTAAGTACAGAGTGAAAGGGTGCATTATTTACAAAGCAGCGTTGGCTTAACACTGCCTTGTATATAAGGCAAATCCACTGTAGCCACCACAACGTCACAAAAAGTGACGTTGTGGTGGCGATAGGGGCTTGTACAAATGCCCCTGAGTTTGTACACAAGAATATCAAATGGAAACATATGGGGCCAGATGTAGGTAGGCATTTACCGGTCGGTAACGGCCGAATTCGGCCGTTACCGACCGGTAAATGCAATTTGAGATGTAGGGCCCTGTATTTTACAGAATCGGTAAATTTACCGATCGGTAAATTTACCGATTCTGTAAAATACCGAATCGGTATTTTTTCCGATTCGGTAAAATTGATATGTAGGTGGGACTCTTCTGAGTCCCACAAGCATTACAGAATCGGTATTTTACCATCAAATACTAGTTGATGGTAAAATAACGATTCTGGTGTGCATGCACATGTGTGCATGCACACCTGTGCCATATGACAGGCAGACCTGCCCTTAGGGCAGGTATGCCTGCCACATGGCCCCCGAACCTTTTTTGGGGGTGCTAGAGGGTGTCAAAGTGACACCCCCTGCACCCTTGTCAGAATCGGTATTTACCGATTCGGTAAATACCGACCGGTAATGCCCCATTTACTCCTATGGGCTTCAAAGCCCATAGGAATGAATGGGGCATTACCGGTCGGTATTTACCGAATCGGTAAATACAGATATTTACCGATTCGGTAAAAGGAACATCTGGATGTTCCTACATATCCACCCCTCAGATTTACCGATTTTTAATTACCGAATCGGTAAAATTCGGTAATTAAAAATCGGTAAATCTCATTTACCTACATCTGGCCCATGGTCTTTTCAAATTGTGAAATTAAGAATGTGGTCTATAGGATAAGTTGCCATTGCACCAAACTTTAAATAGGAAATATGACCCAAGAGATCAGGCAAAGAATAAGTCTTGAATACGACATAAAATCCTCACAGCCCCGCTTATAAATCATTGCATAGAGAACCATCATTTGAATAATGATTTCCGCTGGACAGTGCTGGCAGTTGTCCAACTTCATCCCAGAGATGGGGGACTTTAGAGACTACTGATGCATAAAGAGGCATACCTTATATGGAGTTTTGACACTGTAATAGAGGGCCTGAATGAGATGACCTAACTTCAAAATCTGAGATTATGGGTATGGATTTAATCTTAGAGTGTTGTTACAAAGGGAATCCAGAATCAGAATATAGCAGTGCCCGCTATATTAGAAGAAAAGCAGAGGCACCATGACGATAAGGTGAATAAAAGGGTAATCTCTCCTGTGAGGCAATTTTACAGCTAAAATATGTTCCTCTACAGCTGCAACTATGCATACAATTGGCAAGGATGGATTCAAACGGACCCTTCTCACACTGCGAGTCCTACAATCTCTCACTGCATTAACACTGAGATCTGTGTTTCAGAGCACTACACTTTAAATGTGAGCCAGTTTCAACGAGTTTTGAGGCAAGATTAGCTCTGATCCCAGCAGGAGGCACTGCAATCGAGTATGACTGCTAAAAAATCATTTTTGCCGCCGGCCTCTAAGTCCCATGATGCCTGAAAATATTACCACAGCCAACCTGGTCGATACTTCAGAAGTGTTAGGAGCCCTTATTGGCTAACAGATGGCTACCATGCAATGTGGTGAGGTAGGTTGTATGACGTTTCAATGCATGCTTTTACCCCGCATGCTGTTTCAACGCAATATTTTACCCTGACTTGCTGTCGGGGGTGCGCTGGAGTTTGCAATAGTATAATTTACTATTCCAACTCCAGTCTGTGCAGCAGTGGGAAAGGTGTTGGAGTAAAATCCAACACCTTATACCCTCTACAGCAAGCTATTTCGAGGTAATGGCATGCGGGGTAAAAGCATGCATTGTAACAGTTGTTTCCCGGTGAGGGATGCTCTCGATAGGTTTTAAAAGACACTGAGCAAACCTAATGACATCCACATTGGAATCGAGGGCTCCTAGTAAAGGATCCCCTTGCAGTAGTAAATAAGTTAGCTCGGCCTTCCCTTTTTCAAAAGATTGCATGTCAACAACAGCCACTAATACCTTTCACATGCTTTATCTGTGTTATGTGCTGCTACTTCAGCTTTCTAAAATTAGGTGGCTAACGTTGAATGCCACACTGGAATATCAAATACACCTCTGAGTCCGATTGCACCAAATTAGTACATACAATACCAGAGGCAAAAACTTGGAATGGTCCGCCATGCCTGATGGTCAATTTCGTACATAAACATTTAACTAGAATTTGAATTAAATGTTATCACAAGTCATATAACCATTGAACAAGGCTACATAGATTGGAACAGTTAAACTCAGCACCTACATAATAAGTACTTGTGCATCGATTGTCCGGTTATAACTGTATTAATATAGCTTAGCTAGCGGGGAGTAGCAATAGCTCATCTATCATAGCACAAGTACATATGCATACCCTGCAAAGCCTCAAAAAAGCCAGATAAATAAAGTACAAGTGCTAAAGTGCGGTAGGTAGAATCAGTTATTCCTAGGCAATCATATTTACAGATTGATTCAGCCTAGGGCTCTAGTGACTGCAATAAATATTGTATTGGCCATATCAACGAACAATTACAGCAATAGAAGCAATAAAGGTATTCCTGTTAAACCTGAGTATGCCTCCCCAATTTGTAAATAAGCTAGAGTTAAAAAAGAATAAAAATTTATTTTTATTTATTTATTTAAGGTTTTTATAGAGCGCGTAGTCACCCAAGAGTATCCCAGCGCTGTACCTCGTAATCCAGAGGGGAGGGGGAGCAGAAAGGATAGGGGGTTTATGGGAAGAGGAGGGTTTTGAGGGATTTTCTAAAGCGGAGGAGGTTCCGCTCAGTTCTAAGTTTCAGAGGAAGCGCGTTCCATAACTTTGCTGTGTGAACCGAGAATCGGCGACCTCCTGAGCGGGCTTTCTTCACTCTGGGAGTCACAATGAGGTTTCCGTGGTCCGTGCTCATTCTGGCACACCATATATCTAAAACCACTCTTTAAGAGAAAAACATTCAGCCCTACTTTCTTACTTATAAAGCTGATTGCAAGTAAGTACTACTAAGGACAAACATTATGTAGGGTGATGAGTCACTTTTAAGTACCCTCAGGGCTTCTTCAAATTTCCTATAACCTAAATTCTTACATAACAGATGGATCACGGAAATGTCGCTCTCTATCTATGGTGGCTGCTAAACCCCTTAGCTCCCCCAGGTCGATAAGGGCTGCTCTAGTCAATTGCCGTTACCTGCCTCGTCATGCTACTGATATATGGTTATCAATAGACACTCAGGCCTGGGATATCCTATTCCTTACGGAAACGTGGATCAAAGATACGTCCAAACCTGATATTCACTTGGCCACTCCCCCCCGGCTACCGTTTGGTGGGTATTAATCGTGAGAACGATGAAACGGGAGGGGGTCTTGCCATTATTTTAAAATCATACTTTACTTTGACGGTCAAGAAACTCCCCAATTTGGGATTAATTGAAGCCATGTATTTTACGATCCTGGACTCGTCCAATATTATTCTGACTGGCATTTTGGTATATAATCCCCCCACTGCTTCTACGTCATCACTTGCCACCCTTCTACATACTATAGCTGACCTGTCCCTTAGACACGCCTACTTCACGGTCTTGGGTGATTTTAACCTTCATGTTGACAATCCCTCTTGTGCCCAAGCGTCCTATTTAATTGAGACCTTGCAAGGATTAACTCTGCTTCAACTAGTTAAGGGCCCTACGCATACTGCTGGTCATACCGTTGACCTAATATTTACTAATCATCCTGACATCTATGTATAGGCATTTTTTATATAGCGCACTACTTACCCGTAGGGTCCCAAGGCGCTTCGACCGCTGCGAAACCCTTCCTGGCTTCCCTGAGAGATGGTCCCTTAATGGGTATCTCCAGGGTGAGACCAGGCATCCCCGGCGGTCTGGTGGGGCCGTTAGTGAAGATGAGGCAAGCTAATGCCCAGAGTTGCCGAGTGTGATCGCTGATCAGAGTGGGCACCGAGGCGAGAGAATTATCGAGTCCGCTGACCCTGGTCCAGAAACCTGCCGCGCCGGGAATCGAACCCTGGTCCCGGGCCGTCCTCTGCTCTCGGGTCTGCCGCCTCTAACTAGTGAGCCACACTACTTCTCCTTCACTGCTCCTCACTTGGTCGGATCATTTTCTTCTCCCTTTTGATCTCACTATCCCTACATTGCCCCCATCTTCTATTTTGACTGGAGAGACTGGGAGAAAATGGCATAAAATCACCTGTGACGCCATCGATCCCTATTTCCCCTATCAATTTGATCCTGCCAGGGACCTCAATGAGGAAGTGGCGAAATACAACTCTGCTCTTTTAGCTGCAATTGATGTTATCTCCCCATTAAATCCGATTACGTCCTCTAGATCTAGACCTTCTGCTCCGTGGTTTTCCCCTGCTTTACGCTAGGAAAAAAGCCGGTGTAAGCAGTTGGAACGCAAATGGCGGCAGGCCTATGACCCTGAATTAAAACTAATTTATAAGTTGGCCCTGAATACATTTCAAAAATTAAAGCGTTCCAGGATGAGAGATCATTTTTCGCAGCTCATTAAGAATTCTGAGAATTCTACCAAAATCCTTTTCAAAACTGTGAAGGATTTTGTCAACCCTCCTGCTTTGATGACTCAGAGCTCCGCGAGTCAGGCTCTTTGCAACGGGCTTTCTGATTTCTTTCAGGACAAAATTACTAAGCTTATCTCCCCATTTGAACCAGTCCTATCCCCCTCTCTGATTGACGCGACTGATTCTCAGAAAGGTCTGTTTACTTCCTTTAAAGAGCTCACTTCCGAGACTGCCATCAAATCACTCATTCAATGTAAATCAGGGTCACCACTGGATCCAGTTCCCGCTAAAGTGATGAGTAATCTCGCCCCGGTTTTGGCTAGCTCCCTCCTTTCCATTTGGAATTCCTCGCTAAGTTCGGGTCAATTTCCCTTAGCGTGGAAACAGGCCATGCTAGTCCCAATCCTGAACAAAATGGACGCAGATCACTCTCAATTCTGCAATTACCGCCCGATTTCCCTTCTGCCCAAGCCAGCTAAGATCCTGGAAAAGGAGGCGCAACGGCAACTAGCTCATTACTTGGAAGCCGACCAGCTACTTCATGACTCACAGTCGGGATTTAGAACCAGATATAGTACTGAGACGGCGCTCTTAGAGGTCTCAGAGACTATCCGCGAGTGTGTGGACAGGGGCGAGGAGGCCATGTTGGTCCTCCTCGACCTGTCCGCCGCTTTTGATACTGTGTCCCATGAAATACTCCTGGACCGTGTACGGCAGTTAGGAATTGGAGGCACGGATCTGACTTGGATCAGATCGTTTCTTACTGGGCTGACGCAGAAGGTATTTCTCTGGCCCTTTGAATCTGAAGGTAAACCTCTTTTATGTGGAGTGCCTCAGGGCTCAGCCCTGAACCCTTTATTTTTCAACGTCTATTTAGGCCCTCTGGCTAGGGTAGTGGAATCTTGGGGGGTCAGAGTGATCTCTTATGCTGATGATACTCAGCTTGTGTTTTCATTCAGTGATCACTCTGACTCCAACTTTTCCAATTTTCGCAACTGCCTTAGCAATATTTGTTCCTGGATGGCCAATAACCATTTAGTCCTAAATACTGACAAAACTGAGGTGTTATTTTTTAACCAAAAAACGGCACTTCCCAGTTCTTTATGGTGGCCAACTGTATTGAATCCCCCTCCGGTCCCAGTTCAGACGGCTCGCAACCTGGGCTTCCAATTTGATAATGCCCTCTCCTGTAAATCCCAGATCAATAAGGTTGTATTGGCCTGTTTTGGCAAACTGCGTATGATCAGGAAGATCTTTCCTTACCTCCCTCTAGATTCCCGTAAGACCATTGTCCATGCCCTGATCACATCGCATTTGGACTATGCCAACAGCCTCTATGTCGGCGCCCCCCTTTACCTTATTGAACGGTTACAAATTGTGCAAAACGCGGCTGCGAGACTGACGGTAAATATTCCTTTCCGCCATTCAGTATCATCCTACCGGAAAGAACTCCCCTGGCTTCCCATCTCCCGCCGCATTCAGTTTAAGGCTCTGATTCCTGCATTTTGTGTTCTCAACGGTTCAGGCCCGGGTTACCTGAAAAAAAAGACTCAAGCTCTCTCAATCTGTTAGAACGTTGAGATCAAACAGCCTTCGTGGTGCCCAGATTTTGTCGCGCCAGGAGTGGGGGCAGAGCATTTGGAGTAATTACAGCTAAACTCTGGAACAGCCTCCCTTTAGATCTGAGGTTCTGTGAGTCGGAACCTTTGTTCCGACGTAAACTTAAAACTTGGCTGTTTACTACTCTTTAAACTAGATTCCTCTCTTAGCAAGTATTCAATTAGCGCCAGGACACCCCCTCTGGGGGTAGCTGCGCGCTTTATAAGCTTCCTAAATAAATTAATTAAATAATAAATCCCTTTACTCCTTTGCCTATTGTAGGCTGTACAGAAAAATAAAGTATGTGCAATGTTTTCTCCCTGATTCAAAGTGCATAGAGTGCAAGTCTCTGTCTTGTGGGTCGCATTCATCTTCCATTTTGAGGTATAAGATCTGATTTGGAGAATTCTATAACTAAATTTCATATGCAGTATCTTCACAAAAAAGGCTGGATATCGTCTAAGAAGTCTTTGAATACAGAGACTGGTTGTATAATGAGAAATTGAGTTGTAAATTGACCTAAATTTGGGTTGTGATGTTGGGAGTTTGCAACTTAGTCCCAGTACACTAATTTAAGATGTTTCTTTGAGCTAGGTTATAGTGTTTCAGGCTCATTCCAGTATAAAAGCAGAGCAAATTTTATAAACCACTCTTTTACATATCGTAAATATGGGAGAGTTTGATTCCCATCTAGTTCCAATATTTCCTTTAGACTGTCTCAATAATGGCCCAGCTATTCTGTGGTCCATATTATTAACCAATAGAGGATAGATCTTAGTGGGGGATAAGTTATATCTTTTTAATATTCAGATCTAGGTACATTGGGCTCAGAGGTGCCCCAGTTGGAAACCCTAGGATGCTTTTCATAAGCTTGGTTTCTGTTATAGCAAGGTATTTCACTTTGTCTATACCCAATAATTCAGCTCCATATAATGTGTATGCCTGATTCTTGAGCCTGTAGATTTCCAAGGCTGGTGTTACTGCTTTGATAACAGATCTGTATACTTATTCGATATTGGTCGATACTTTTGTATGTGGGCCTTCTTAGCCTGGTTTATCTGGGGTTCCCATGATATTCTTGGATTTAAAATTATGCCCAGCTATTTAAAATTATTAACATGCTCCAGTTTTTGTTCCCCCACTGTAACATTTTTCTTCAAAGACCTGTGTCGTTTCACGGTCATGTATTATGTCTTACTTTTGTTGATATCCAATCCCTTTTTCCTGCAATAAATGTGGAAACTATCAAGTAGATTTTGGAATCCCTTAGGTGTCTGGGAAATCAGAATGGTATAATCTGCTAAAAGTAAAGCAGGAACTGGATTTCCACAGATCTTAGTTGAATCATGGACACATTGTTTCAGATGGTCCACAACATCGTTATTATAGAGTGAGAACAGGGTGGGTGCCATCACACAACCTTGTCTCACTCCTCTTCTTATCTGTTCTGTAAGATTGCCATTTTGGCTCCAGCGTACCCTGGCAAAGTTATTCTGGTGTAACCTGGTTATATGAATTGCAATTTCTGCTGGGACACCTCGGATCTTTAATGTTGTCCACAGTAATTCTCTTGGGAGATAGTCAAACGCTGCCTTTAGGTCTATGAATGCCTCAAAAATGTGTCCCTCCTTAAATTTGATATACCTTCATAGCAAGCACATTAATCTAAACGCCTGGTCGATGGTACTAATACAAGACCTGATTCCTGCTTGGAATGGTGAAAGTATGTTATGGTAATGGATCCAATCATTCAATCTGTCCAGTATTTGGCAGGCATAGATTGTTTGCATTACATCTATAAGGCTTATTGGCCTATAAGTACCAGGGTCACATTTATTGCCATTTTCGTGGTTTGGTACTATCTCGACCCCATTCCATGATGGAGGGACGAGTGCCCCAGATGCAACTGCGTTGCATAGCATATTTACATAGGGGACCCATACTTCATTTTCATGCTTCAACAGATCCCCTGGAATCTTGCCCAGCCCGGGGGGACTGAGTATATTCGTATATGGGTCCGAATCACTGCACAGCTTGGAAGTTAATTCTGCTGCTCTACCTTTGGATTAGAAATGCTTGCAGTGTTGCTTTTAAAAGACAAGTTTCATGGTTTCAGTCAATTGTCACAGAAGTTTTTTGTTTAATGGTCACAGAGCACATTGATTGCATGCAAAGACAGAGATTGATCTGACGTCAAATTAATTGAACTAAGTCCCACTGCTCCAGTGATACAGTCAGTATGATCCATCTATCTAAGGGCTGCCAACATAATTAGCTCTCATATCTGCTTCTTTTAGATTCATCCAGATCTCATATAAAATTGACAATTGATATGTTGGAAATCTTATGCCAGAAGTCACGCGCAGACATGCGCAGGTAATGCTGGTGCTCTGTTAAAATTCGGATGATTGCGGCGATACTGCACATTTTGCACAATTCATTTTAACAATTTTTAAATCTTTGGGGCATCTATTCTATTTTATTGGCACACATACTCCTCCATGGGCACCCAAACACTGCTCCTCACCTTAGGTTACCGCTCCCCGGTCCACCGCAAGTTTCACTAGTTTGTGTGGAGGGAGATTAGGTAACTTCCAGTTTTGCGATGGAGGTCGGTGTTCTAGCGGCTCCGGCTCCCTCTACAAAACCGGATGCCCGGTCAGACACGCAGCGGATGAGTGCAGGTAATGCTGCTGCTCCGTTAAAATTCGGATGATTGCGGCGATACTGCGCATTTTGCACAATTCATTTTAACAATTTTTAAATCTTTGGGGCATCTATTCTATTTTATTGGAGCACATAGTCTTCCTTGGGCACCCAAACACTGCTCCTCACCTTAGGTTACCGCTCCCCAGTCCACCATGAGTTTCACTTGTTTGTGTGGAAGGAGATTAGGTAACTTCCGGTTTTGCGAGGTAGCTCGGCGTTCTAGCCGCTCCGGCTCCCTCTACAAAACTGGATGCCCGGCCAGACGCGCAGCAGATGAGCCCAGCGGGCACGCCGACGGCAAGCCAAAGTCAAGCCTGTCTGTGCCCATCTGCGCCCACCTGCGCCAGTCTTCACCCGTCCTTGCCCTGACGTCGCAAGGAGCCAGGGACCCTGCTCATTTTGTTCTGAGCAGGGCCCGATTTCTTTGTTGTCCTACACTAGTAAGGAGTTACTAGATTTGAGGACAGTCTCACTGCCCCACAGTCATCTGGGCGCTGGCCAATCATTGATGGCCATTTTGCCTGCCTTGCCTGCCGGTATCAAGGCTCTTTCATAAAAGCCGCTCTTACTAATGGGGAATCCCGGTGCTTCTCTTATAGAAAATTACCTTCCTTCTCCAAAATATACCACTCCTCCAATTGTGGCTACAGTGAAGCCACCCTAACTCCACATTACGGTGGAAAGGGGTCCTATGTAACGTCAGAACCCTAACAAAACATGCAATTGAGGTATGGGACCTTCTCTCCAAGGGGAACCCACATCTTTGTTTCCTAACAGAAACCAGGCTCAAGCCACACTCTACCCCTGCCTTCACTCTAGCCCTACCTGACGGCTATAGGATTCTAAGAATGTATAGACAGCCTAGAGTGGGGGGGTGGGATAGTAATAATCCATAAGGATGGTATTAAAGTTACCACACTTGAGCACCAATGCAATGCCAATATTGAAATTACAGTCTTCCGGATCGACTTCCATTCACAACTCAGTTGGAAGGGGGCCTTAGGTTACCGGCCCCCTGGTCTTATGGCAGATTTTTCTCTCCAACTTATTGAATTAATTGCCCCTCATGTAATTTCGACCAACACTTTCCTTTTGTTGGGAGATTTTAACGTACATAGCGAATGTACTATTAACCCTAAGACGTTTTCGCTTCTAGCAGACCTTGCGCTTTTAGGCCTTGACAAGCTTAACAAGAATCCAACACATACAGCTGGTCATACTGGATATCATTTTTTCTAACTCATCCAGTATTCTATGTGAACCCCCCAGCCACTGACCTGGTCTGTTCATGCATCTATTACATTTTTCATGTAGGGCCCTAGGGCAGTAGCCGTTCTTGGTCCCGCCACTCAATACGCCCACAGACAAGGAGGGACTTGCTAAGTATATCTCTGCGGTTTCCTGCGCCATTGAAACTACTCAAAGTCCAAAGTTCAAGTTCAAAGTTCAAAGTTTATTATGTTTTGGCTCTCGTCGAGGGCCACATAAAAGACGTACAACAAATTCAAACAATTACAACTTCAGTCAAAATATTCCAAGTACCTATGTCATTCAAGTCCATAAATCATTCATTAAAGTAAGCACTGAAAAAAGCTGGCACAGTAACTAAATAACATTAATAAATATCTAAAAATCCTTTAAAAAATTTAAAAATATAGAAGCAGAACATTTCATTTGGGGGCCAATATAAGGATTGCACAAAGATATTTACATTAGATATACCTAAGCGAAGACAGATAGGTTTTAGCCATTTAAGGCGCAAAGTGCGAAGTGCAGGGCAGATCAACAGAACGTGCATACGGTCCTGAATACTTGCATTACAAAAATTGCACATGTTAGATGAACCATGCCATTTGGAGAGAAGTACATTTAATGGCAATAGGTCCTAACGAAGAAGGAACCAGAATCTTCTAATACCATGGGGTAAGTTCCATAAAACATAGTTTAGTGCTTTTTTGGCAACATATGAGTTAAGGAGAAGATCACAACCCCCTTTTCCTTGTAATACGTTCTTATCAGTTAGAAAGCATAGTTCCCACGATGCCTGTTTTAACAGGATTTTTAGTTGTACTTGAGAGTGCAGGAACAGGGTACTTTCATCTAACCTCAGAAGAGTCACAGCTCTTCTGAAGTTCTTTACAAGTAGTGAAAACTCTTTAAAGTTGCCTAATAATTCACTTTTCAGTAAGGCTCTCATTGTCCCCGGTTCTGCTCTGGCGAGAGAGGCCACCCATCGTACCAGGGCACATAGACCCTGCACCCAGCTACCCCTTAGCCCAAACTCGAGTCTGCACGCTGCTAAAGAGCAGTTAGTGTTTAGGGAAGACAGGGATCTCAAAAGTTTCCCTTCGATTTTATTGCAGAAATCCCAGAGCTTTAGTTCCATGAGTTCAATGCCATAAAGAAGGGTAGCGGGGATCTTAGCCCTATATACTTCAAGCAAACAGGCAAAGTGTCTTTTGCCAGTTGCTGAGTAGAGCGAGTTTAAGCCTTTACCATGTGCTAGGGCCTTTCGGGAGCAGTGTTCAATGTGAGGCCTCTCGCTCAGGTTAGCCGCGATGATTTTTCCCAAAAAGGTGTAAGTTTTAACGACCTCCAATTTTTGGCCGCCGATGTGCCACCCGAAGTTTTCCGAGCGGCACTTCTTTTTCCCCCCTATGCACATGATTTTACTTTTGGTTATGTTAATCTTCATAGAGTGGGAAACTGCAAAGGCATGAAGAGCTTGCAACCTATTTGCCAGGCCTTTAGGTGTTAAATCAAGAAGGAGAATGTCGTCCGCGTACATCAAACAAGAAATAGAGGCCCCCCCTATCACTGGAGCAATACCCTCACAGACAGACACAGCGGCAGGTAAATCCTGCGTATATAGGGAGAACAAAAGGGGCGCCAGAAGACAGCCTTGTTTTAGGCCGTTTAGGGAAGGAATACGGTCAGAGAGACCCCTTTCACCCCCCTGCAGCACCCTACACCATGTTTCCGTATGTAATGTACGGACAAGATCTAACAAGTACGGGGGTACTCCAAGAGAAGATAATTTTCTCCACAGCGTTCTACGATCCACTCTATCGAACGCCGTGGAGAAATCAATGAAGGCTGCATAAACAAATCCCCCTCTTACTTTCGTATACTTGTCCGATATCACATGCAGGGTGGTTAAATTATCTAGAGTGCCATGTTCCCTACGGAATCCCGTTTGTTCGAGTGGTAAAATATTGTTCTCGTCAACCCAGTCGGAAAGTAGATTTAAGATACATTTCGCAAAGATCTTGCCGACTGAGTCGAGGAGAGCAATCAGGCGATAATTACTAGGGATATCCCTTGCACCCTTCTTAAAGATAGGGACCAGGATACTACCCCTCCAAGATGCTGGTACCTTTTTCGACTCAAAACAGGATTTGAATAGAGGATGAAGAATTTTACTCCAAAGGAGAGGCTCCTGCTTCAGGACTGTCATGGGAGTTCGTCCGGGCCCATTGCACCGGACGAGCGCATATTCTTTATGGCCGCTGCTATTGTTTCCTCTGTAGGATAGTTAATTTCTCCTTCAGAGATTACATCAGGGAAATTAGTATCCACTATAATGCCATTCCCCCAATAAAGCTCCCAAATGTAGGAAGACCAGACATCTTCGGCAATAGGAATTGAACAAGGGGTTAATCTATTGCCACATCCCTTCCCGATTATGGACCAAAATTCACGGATCTTGCCATGCACTACTGCTTCCCTTAGGTTAATCCATACTAAGTCTTCCTTCTCCTTTTTTATTTTCGCCTTCAATCTCACTCTCTTTCTTTTTAACCTAGATACTTCTTTTTCCCGTTCCCCAGATCTACTTAAAAATTGAGCTCGTACTAATTTATTTATTTCTTTATTTAGTGTGCTCATAGCACTGGGCATGTATACCCGCTTTAAAGGACAACTAGCTTTTTTAACATCCAGGATAATGTTCCGCATGAAGTTTTCAAAACTGGCGATTTCTAGACCATACCAAGCATTCAGGTCTGCTATAGTTTTACACAAAATAGTATGCACCCCAGTAATTGCAGATGGGTTCCAAAAGCATCTACCAGAGGAAGCATGAAAGGCTGTATCTTTACTATTAATAGACCATGATGCCGTACTAGGTGGTTTTAAGGAAATAGCCAGGAGGATTATATTGTGATCACTCAATGTCGTGGGAACTATTATAAGGTCCAGGATGCGCGGGAATATATCATTATCCGATATCGCATAATCAATTATGGAGGACTTACAGTGAGAATTATGCGTGAATTTCGCAGGTACATCAGAGGGGAATCTCCCATTTAAAATAAGCCCCTCGACTGTCGATAATTCCTCGAGAAGAATCTTCCCTCTTTTGCTAGTTGCTATTTTATCTGGGAAAACTGATTGTGGGATGAAGTGCGCCTCTTCTTTGGCTTTGTTTCTAAAAAGGTTCATACTGGAGTTAGATATTTTACAATTTAAATCGCCCACTAATATGACTTGTGGAGAAGGAGTTCTGTTTTTAATGAGGCCAATATATTGAAAAACCTGCTTCAACACAGAGTTAAAACACTCTTCTGGAGGAATATAAGCATTAATAATAACAACGGACGTCATCTTAGGAAGAGTGGGAAGATTTGCTATGGATATGGCTTGAAAGAGGTTGCTAGGGTCAATATACTGAGTAAATTTCCAGTTCGCTTTATTAGATAGCAGGCACGCGATTCCTCCTTTAGCATGGCCTTTCTTGGAAGCAACAGCCGGAACTTCCAACACAAAATAGTCATTTCTAACATCAATTTTATTGGTGCACCAGGTTTCTTGAATACAAATCACGTTTGCACCCAACGTGAATAGTAACTCGAATTTCTCTGGGCTACTGTGTATCCCGGCTGCGTTCCATGAAATGATTTTCAATTGGTTATTAAAGATGCTGAAATAATTTAGGATTATCTGTGGATTTGGATGATAGAGCATTATGCAGCCAATTCCACCGATTAGGGTCCTCTATCAAAGAGGAATTCTGAGTCAGTGGGAGTGGTTTTATCTGGGACACTAAACGTTTCCCTTTTGCTACCCAAATCTTTAAGTCTTTGAAGGATGATCCAACCCCAGTTTGTTTATCATCTTTTTGGGTCATCCTATAAGACACATCTTTATAACCAAAGTTCAGTATAGGTAGGACATCAATGCCTGTGCATTGGAAACACTCTGCCTGTTGCAGAACCAGATTTACGATTATTTTTGAGTAAAATTTAACCCTTATACTCGAAACACTGTTTCCCCCTAACAAAGAGACTAACTCAATATCACTTGATTGAATAAGCTGTAACTTATCCATTTCACTAAAGCGTTTGAGTAGCCATGATCTATTTAATAGTAAATCATTATCAAATAGCGGAAAAAAGTCCAACACATTAGTGTCCACATAAGATATAGCCTCTTTTCGCTCATGAGTGGGAATTGGTGACTCCTCTACCCCCACTGTGCTAGTAAAAGGAGAGGCCAGTGGGTTGAGTCCCCCGGATTTCACTGGATTAACATTCCTTAGATCCAGTTCAAGGGAAGGTTTTGAACCCACACCAACTTTTTGTGTTAGGTCCTCCCCAATCGTGGGTAGAGAGTTTCCAAGGGTCTCTGAAATATGGGAGCTAAGACTGACTTCCAAAGCCACCCTTGCAGTTGATGGAATAAGTTCATTGAAACTACTCCCCAACTCCACTAACCACCTGGTTTTCCATTGAGCTCAGGACCAAAAAACAGCAGTGCAAAAAACTGGAAAGGCGGTGGCGCAGCACCCACGATGTGAGGGACAAGGACAGATTCAAAGTAATGCTCTGCCGCTATCATAAAAACAAAAAGGCAGCACAGAAAGCCTTTATCACCACTCAGCTTGCTCAGGCAGAGAATGCCCTAAAAACCCTCTACCAAATTCTAAAGTCTTTTACTAATCTCAAGTCCTGCGACAACGTAGAGGTCCCCTCCCAATCTCTTTGTAATGATATAGCACAGCATTTCTCGGAAAAAATTGAGCTTATACATGACACTATTATCTCATCAGGGCACCAGGCCTCAGTTGCTATGTCGCACAACCTGCCAGAATGTATTAATACTCAACTGTTGGAGAGTTTTCCCCCACTGACTGTGGAAGACGTTGAAGCACTCCTATGAACAGTAAAGCCCGGCTCTCCTCTTGACATCTTGCCGGCTAAAATGACTGCCTCGTTGTCCCATCAATTGTCCCTACCCATAGGGTCTGTGCTCAACCTCTCTTTGAGAGAGGGCCATCTTCCCATGGAATGGAATGTGGAACAGGTGATACCTATCCGGTAAAACTCCAATGCCCCCTTGACAGATCACTCCAATCTCCGGCCCATCTGGCTACTCCCTCTCCTGAGCAAGTAACGTGAAAAACATGTTAATAAACATCTGTTCGACCATGTTGAATGTACAGGCAGTCTGGATTCCTCTCAACCAGGCTTCAGGCCCAAATACAGCACAGAATCTGCCCTGTTAGCGGTCACGGATCACATCAGGATGACCTTAGACAGGGGCCAATCTACGATTTTGGTGCTGTTAGACCTCCCTGCCGCATTCAACACTGTCTCTCATTAGAACTTGCTCAGGAGACTGGAGGAGATTGGACTCAGAGATTCTGCCCTCCAGTGGATGACAAGCTTTCTCTCCTCACTCTCCCAAAGCATCAACTAAGGCCAGTACCGCTCAGCAACTACAAAACTGACTGGGAGTATCATAGGGCTCCTATCTGAGCCCTACTTTGTTTAATATCTATGTTGCCCCCTTGGCCCAGCTCCTTAGGACACGTGGTTTTATTCCCATATCATATGCCGAGGACGCGCAGCTTTTATTCCCTTTCACCAAATTTACTCCTTCTCTCCAGTCGACTTTTTCCCGCTGGTAGGAGGGCCATTTCCAACTGGATGAGATGTAACTCTCCAATTCAACGTTGGAAAGATGGAGAACATGCTTTTTGGAGAGCCCCTCTGCTGTGGACTCCTGAATGGTGGCCGGTGGACCTCGACACCCCTCCCGCCCCCAAGACCCTTGTCAGTGAACCTGGGTATACGCTTGGACCAGGCACTCACCTTGAAAGAGCATGCTGTGCAGACTGTTGGCGCTTGTTTTTCCACTTTGGGTCTCTTGCGCTGGGTCTTTCCCCTGCTCCCTGATTCTACTCATAAAACTCTGATGCAGACACTTATACTGAGTCGCCTGGATTAATGTAATGCCTTATTGGTCTCAGCAAAGGAGTCCTCGTTATGCAGATTGCAGGGGGTCCAGAACACCTCAGCACGCCTGGTCTTGAATGCCCCTCCTAAATCCGCCTGCCTCCCCCTCCTCCATCAGCTGCATTGGCTCCCAGTTCATAAGCAGGTTAAGTTCAAAATCTGCTGCATTGTGCATAAGGCCCTACATAATATCGGCCCGTCTTACCTTGAAGAAATTCACTCTCTATGTGCCCTCCAGATCCCTCCGCTCGGGAACCAAATCCCTTCTCGTGGTCCCCCGTGTTAGAAGAGCCAGGTTGGGTGGTAAAGCATTTTCCCACCTGGCCCCTCTTTAGGGGAATCAGCTCCCCATCAACCTGAGACTATGTCTGGATCATCTTCATGTCAGGAAGCGCCTTAAGACCATCCTATTTTGATCCTGCACTTCAGCTAGCCCTGCAGCCATGTCCAAAGCGCAGAGATACCCCTTTGGGGGTCGATCCAGGATCTATACAAATAAATAAATAAATAAGGTAATCCATGAAGGGCATAGTTAGATTGATTCCAATCACACCACATACTAGAGCCAAAAGCATTAGATGTGTCATCTATGTTTTTCTTTTAGTGCCCAGCAGTTCTGAGTAGTGAGGAGAACTTCGAAATTGGTGTAGGGTTTAAAACGCATTTACAGTTTTTAGAACCATTGAGTGCACTTCAAAGAAATTATTGGCACATTGGGAATTAGTTGATTAAATGGCATAATAGACAAAATCCCTGTCCGTAGCCAGTCCACATTCAGATTGTTTATGCACCGCCTGGTTTTGGCCCAATTAGGCAGGGGCGGTTAGTAATGACTTAGTGATGTCAGCTCCCTTTGGGCTTCCAATTTCAAAACTGGGGTACACATTTTGTTGTTATTGATGCATAATAGTTTGTTATTTGTGAACCTCATGTGATATTGTTTTGCTACATTAAATGTTATGTGGGCGATCAACACCAAAAAAAGTTTCATGTACTATTTGTTATGTATGTTTGTAGTTCCATTGTCTATGACTATTTTCAGAAAACTGATAAAATGTTTGGAGGACTATGATGAAAATAAAAGGTGATTACAGTCACTGATTTGCGTGAAAATAAAGGTAAACACAAATAAAGTCTGTACTGGCATTTTTTTTATTTGATAGATTATAGTGACCTAGCCTTGCTGACGGTATAGCTGGCTCAACCCCTCTTTCTTCTGCAATGGGACTTTTTAAAAGGGGTATTTTTTAGAATTGTGACTTCAAATCTGACTTTAACATTAAAGAGGATATATAAATTGTAGCTCATTTGAGTATAAACATTATTTTCAAATCTGTTCCCAAACGTGTAACCCAGTGTTATCGTATAGGAGAGATAGGCCTTGCAATAATGAAAAAACAACTTTGGGAGATTTTCACTACCAGGATAGGTACATTTTAAAGCCAAATGTCCTAATTTTTAAATTCAAATCACCCTGCCCTATGAACCTGTACGGCCTACCTTAGGGGTGACATATTATGTCAAAGAGGAAGGTGCATGCCTGACGAAAGGTTTGTATTGCTGGGTCAAAATGGTAGTTTTAAAACTGCACTGCAGACTGCAGTGGCAGGCATGAGACATATTTTACAAGGCTACTTTAATGGGTGGCACAATGAGTTCTGCAGGCTCACTAGTGGCTCACTTGTAGCATTTGATATACAGGCCCTGGGCACTTGGAGTATCATTTACTAGGGACTTACAAGTAAATTAGGTGTAGGCCAATTGTACCATGATTTAGGGAGAACATACACACACTTTAGCATTGGTTAGCAGTGGTAAAGTACACAGAGTTCAAAAGGCAAAAAAAACAAAATAGTGAAGTTGGTGCTCTTACGCTCTTAACAAAGGTCAACCAAAGCTCTTCCACTCGTACCCGTAATTCCACAAAAGGATGATTTTTATGTCATCCAACAAATGATGTAAGAATGCCTTCATCCCCCTCTTTCTTCTTGGGTAGGAGTAGAGGGTGTTTCAAATGCCACTTTCCACCCTTTCTGTTTGGATTTGTGCCTAGTGCGAAGTACTGAGATTAGGATGGTATTCAGAGTAATGAAGATTACCAATAAGTAATTGGCGCATTAGCTCCTCAGCACATCCTCGTCCTAGTCCGTATTAAATGAGTAAATGCCAGAGTAGTAATCTCATGACTCAAGCACCACCGTGGCCTAACAACCTCTAAGTTAAGCAACTCCGAAGGTAATGCTTAAAGCAACATCCCAACACAATATTTCTGTGTCATTTGTGCTAATACTTGTGCTCTTAAACTTACCTGGACTCCCATTGCTAATCTCATTTTGCATTTTGGAGGGCGCCGTGCAGCGGATCAAACGCTCACGTGACCCCCTCCCCTCGGCCTGTTCCACGCTCGGCCACGCCCACTTTTAGGCCATGCCCCCTTCCCGCCCTCAAATCCCCTTTATCAAATGTGCTATCCTAGGGAGCGCAGCGGACGTGCGCAGCGGGCGCGCCGTGTGCGCGCCGAAGGCGCGCCTAAGGCAAGCCCGTCTGCGCCCGTCCGCGGCCGGACGGGGCCTGGGGCACGACCCCTTGCCCAACTTACCCTGTATTCATCCAAGCAGCTTACCACCCTTCAAGGAGACTGGCCTCTCCCAGAAACTATACTAAGGCACATTGCTTCCTTAGGTCTTGCCCTTTCCCCCACCTCTAGGCCACTGTCCGTCCCCTCAATCCCTCCACCGCGGTACCCGCCCCTGCCTGTCCCTCCCTCCTCGCCTCCACCGCTATCTTTTCTTTTACTCAATACAAGGTCAGCGGTCAAGCACCATCATGAGTTGTTCACCCTGCTTGACACTGAGAAGCCGGATCTGCTGCTATTAACCGAAACCTGGTTTTGTGACTCCTCCCTTCCTGTTCTCCTGGCTACTCTCCCCCCTTCCTACGTTGCCCTGCGCGCCGATCGTCCGGCGGGCAGGGCCGGCGGCGGCGTGGCGCTTATCGCCCGGTCAGAATTACAGTTTCAATTTCTTTCCTATTCTCCCATTGCTCCTACTGAATTCCTTGTGGCCCGTTCCCTATCCTTCTCTCCCCCTATCACTTGTCTCCTTATGTACCGGCCCCCCCAGTCTTCTCCCTTATTCCTGCCGGCATTTCAAGACCTGTTGGCCAATTTGGTGGTCAACTACGCCTCGGTCTTGGTGCTAGGCGACTTCAATTATTGGCCTTCGGACCCCTTTGAGTGCACCGCTTCCAAAGAGTTCACCGAATCTCTCTCCTCTTTGAACTTTGTCCCGCACATAACGGTCCCTACCCATTCCCACGGCCACTTGTTGGACCAGGTTTGGTCCCTCAACCTTCAATTATCCCCGGTGATGGTATCCCCCTGCTGTTGGTCTGACCACGCTCTTATTTCTTTTTCTATCTCTTACCACTCTGTACCTAAAGTTCCACATGCCAGAAACACCTGGGCGCGGAACTGGAACAGAGTTGACCTTTCTTCTTTGTCCTCCCTGCTCCGTAATTCCACCCCGTCTCTCTCCGGTCTCTCCTCCCAGTCTCAAGCCACTGCCATGAACGCCTGGCTGACTACAGGCTGCAACACTGTGGCCCCCTTGCGCCGTATTTCCATCCGACGACAAAAGGACTCCAACAGATGGTTTAACGACCACCTAAAAGAGTTAAAACTATCGGCCCGACAGGCGGAGAGACAGTGGAGAAGAAACTATTCCTCCGCAGCAAAAACCCTCTATCTCAAATCACTTGCTACTTACAAAACTGCTATTCTCTCTGCTAAAACCACCTATTTTTCCTTAAAAATAGAGGCAGCGGAAAATAAATCCAGAGAAATATTCAGCATAGTCAACAACTTGGCTTACTCTGACAGAGCTTCTTCGCAAATCCTTCCATCTCAATCATTTTGCGATCAGCTCAATACCTACTTTGCAGACAAAATCATTACCATCAAGGCTAACATCCCCCCCCCTTCACCTACTTTTGTGGACCCCTCTTCCCCCACTGTCCTTAATCGCCTCACCTCTATTCTTCCCCTCACTGAGGCCTCTTTCCGCGAGATACTCCCCAAAGTCAAGTCGGGCTCTCCGGCAGACACTTGTCCAGCTCGTATCTTGCAACATATTTACTCTTCTTGCCCTGAAGCCCCCATCACCTTTCTCAACAACTCTCTCGCTCAGGGAGTAGTGACTCCGGCACTCAAAACAGCCTTTATAGTGCCCATTTTGAAAAAACCCGGCACTGACCCTACCATCTCAGCCAACTACCGCCCTATCTCCCTGCTGCCCTACCTGGGCAAGGTGCTGGAACGCCATGCCACCGCGGTCCTCAGCGCCCACGTAGAGGCCAACGGTGGGTTGGCTTCCCGCCAGGCCGGCTTCCGCCCCAGACACTCGACCGAATCAGTCGTGGTGTCGGTACTGGACACCCTCAGGACGGGCATGGACAACAATAAACACCAGGCGCTGGTGCTTCTCGATCTCTCCGCCGCCTTTGACACGGTTGACCATACCATCTTATTGTCCCGTGTCGGGGCGGCGGGAATCGAGGGCTCAGCCCTGCTCTGGCTGTCCTCATTCCTGAGGGACCGCACCCAGGCGGTCCGGTCGGGTGACTTCACGTCCACTCCTATCCCTGTCACTTGTGGTGTCCCCCAGGGATCTTCTCTTTCCCCCTTGTTGTTTAACCTTTACATTTCCCCTCTTATCTTTGCCCTTCAGCAGCTGGAGGTCACCGTGTACAATTACGCGGATGACCTCCAGCTCATCTTCGATCTGTCTACTTCCCCTTCTTCTGTCTCTAATTTTCAGTCGACTATGACCTTCATCAGGGACTGGATGAACCACAACCAGCTGAAATTGAACCCGGACAAAACCGAGCTGGTTCTTACCGGTGGTTCGTCCAGTCCCTGGAATTCTCATTTCTGGCCACTCTCTCTAGGTTCCCCCCCCTCTCCGTCACCCACAGTTAAAACATTGGGGGTTAAAATCAACAACCAGCTCACCCTCCACTCACAAATCAGCACTGTTGTATCTTCCTGCTTTCTCACCCTTCGCACTATTCGCTCTGTTTCCCGTTTTTTTTCCCCACAGGCACTTAAGGTGATCATGGCTGCACTGGTCATCTCGAGGCTAGATTACGCTAATGCCATCTACAACTAGAAAAACAACACGAGAGCCAATGCTGAGACAAAGTTAGCCCACGAAACTGGGGGGAACAATAGGGGTTTGAAAAAAGCAAAACCACCTGCTTAATTTCTTTAGCAATGTATCAAGATTTATTCTCTTTCAAAGTATTTTTTGATTTGTTTTTTATGAGTGCAAGGAGAAGCAAACAGTTTCATATATACAATAAATACAAAGGTACAAAACATGAATATTTCAGACATTCAATCAAGCATGGCCGTCCAGTCATACACAAACATTCATACACAAAACAGCGTGATCAATAAACAAAAAGAAACAAGAAAATCCAGATGGAACCACGTATTTGGTCAAACATAAAATGGAGAAAATCCCTTTGGGTGATACAGTTTTAACAGTCCTTTTAAATGTATTTACACGGGGAGAGTTGTTCTCACAACAGACTCAAAGATGTTCTGTCTCTGAAACAGCAAATAAAGACCAAATACGGGAGTAGAGTGGTCGACGCGTTTCGAACCCCACTTATTAGGGGGGTTCTCCTCAGGACCAATTGGTTCTTAGCCAATGGACCAAAGATTCATCAATATTAAAAAAGCGGCAGATCAAGAAGGTAGAGAGTAGAAAGCTCACAGTGGCTGCGCTTCATCCGGCTCAAGGCTTGCCGGAGAGTCCCTGCTTGTCCTTCGTTCTGGAGGAACGGTGTTCAATTTTCGATAGAAAACAGGCGTCTGTCCTTGTTTCCAGTGTGCGAGTGACGGAAAAATCGCTCTACAACGGCATCCCATTATATAGCCTGCGGAGACTCCAGTTGGTCCAGAACCAGGCAGCCCGTCTGGTCTACGGTCTCCCACGGTACCACCATTCCACACCCCTCCTCAAAGAGCTTCACTGGCTCCCGGTTAAAGAACGTTCCCTGTTTAAGACCGGGTGTATGGTCTTTCAGGCCCGACAAGGCACTGCCCCTGCCTTTATTGCCTCATTACTAAAGGAATACGTCCCCTCTAGAGAGCTTCGTTCTTCCTCCAAATCCCTCCTCCTAACCCCACGTTTTAAACGTAAAAAATGGGGCGGAACCGACTTTGCCACTCTTGCCCCCACTTTTTGGAATTCCCTCCCTGATCACCTCCGCTATTCTACCCATTATCTTTCGTTCCGCAAGGATTTAAAAACCTTTCTCTTCAAACAAGCCTTCCCTGTATAATGCCCCTCCCTACCCAAGACTGGTCTTATTTTTCTTCAGGTGTTAAACGAACTACTAGCGCCAAGAAACCGTACGGTATACGCTGCGCTCTACAAATGTTTTAAATTAGAAATTAGAAATAGGAGTTAAGGGGGAAATGAAGGCCAGGCTGCCCCCCACTCAAAGTATTATAGACAACAAATAGCCTAGCCTACACTACACCCGTTCCTTATACTATGCCAACAGGATTTTCAATATTTTTCAATTTCCTAGAGTGTGTGCCTTATCACTACTCAAATTGTCGTGGTGTAGCAATTTAATATCTTAAAAACCATCAGAGGCTGCATCCCACCCAAAAATCACCAAAGAATTGTGAAAAAAGTGTGAAAAAAGTGTGAGAGAAGAGAGAGAGCGCCTCACGGTAGAAACACCCAGGGGGCTGCTGGCTGGTACTCGCCAGTATGCCCACTTGTCATCATCGGTCACTCTCTCTCTGTGTGGAGAAAAAATAAGTGTGAGTTCTCCTTTTGGAAAAATCTCCATCCAATAAGTTAGGAGTGAAAGTAAAACTTAAACATTCAGGGCACGATTCACAGAATGAACTTAAGACTCAATCATAAACTTACTACTGTTTTGGTATTCGCAGATTGCACTTACTACTTTTGGTATTCACAGAATGAACTTACTACTTTTGGCATTCACAGAATGCACTTACTACTTTTGGTATTCACAGAATGAACTTACTCATTTCGGTATTCACAGAAGTTAGGACTCATAACTTTAGGACTCCTAAATGCCTTCCGTGAATACCGAAAGTCTTAAAATTAGGATTTTTCTCAATTTAGTAGTAGTAAAGTTAGGACTCCTAACTTTACTACTACTAAATTGAGAAAAATCCTAATTTTAAGACTTTCGGTATTCACAGAAGGCCTTTAGGCGTCCTAAAGTTAGTAGTCCTAACTTTACTACTACTAAATTGAGAAAAATCCTAATTTTAAGACTTTCGGTATTCACAGAAGGCCTTTAGGCGTCCTAAAGTTAGTAGTCCTAACTTTACTACTACTAAATTGAGAAAAATCGTAATATAAGGACTTTCGGTATTCACAGAAGGCATTTAGGAGTCCTAAAGTTAGGAGTCCTAACTTTACTACTACTAAATTGAGAAAAATCCTAATTTTAAGACTTTCGGTATTTACAGAAGGCATTTAGGAGTCCTAAAGTTAGGAGTCCTAACTTTACTACTACTAAATTGAGAAAAATCCTAATTTTAAGATTTTCGGTATTTACAGAAGGCATTTAGGAGTCTTAAAGTTAGGAGTCCTTACTTCTGTGAATACCGAAATGAGTAAGTTCATTCTGTGAATACCAAAAGTAGTAAGTGCATTCTGTGAATGCCAAAAGTAGTAAGTGCAATCTGTGAATACCAAAACAGTACTAAGTTTAGGATTGAGTCTTAAGTTCATTCTGTGAATCGGGCCCTCAGTGTCTAGTATTTTTCATATATGTGCCCATTGGACCCCTGTGAGAATCTGAAAATATAATTTTCACCGGTTTTTAAGATATTAAATTACTACAGCATGACAATTTGAGAAGTGATAAGGCACACACTCTAAGAAATTGAAAAATATTGAAAATATGCAATAAGGTAACCCATATGTTATCCTATAAGAGATTTGGGGCCATATGTATCAACCAAATTCGCATTCGCAAAGGCCGAAAATCGCTGAATTTCGGCCTTAGCGAATGCGAATAGGCCGAATGGCATGTATGAATGCAAAAGCCAATGAATTTAGGGAATTGCTAAAAAAGTGAATCTGTGTAATGCGAAAAGTGCCATTCTGCGAAAAAATTTGCGATATTGAACATTTGCGAGTTTCCAGTTTGTGAAAATCGCAAATTGAAAATCGCTAACGTAGGAATTCACATAATAATCGCATAATGGCACTTTTCGCAATATACAGAATCGCAATGATATGTATGAAAAAAATCGCAATTAGCTATTTTCGCAAAATCGCTAAATACAGAACCGCAATTACCACCAAGTAGGAGCAGGTGGTAACCAGGTGCAAACTATTTAAGCAGCAACAGAATTAAAAAAACTGTTCACCACAATGGCGGGACTTTACATCATAGCTAGGAGGATGAGTCTGAGAGCTGCTGCACAGAGGAGGCTGCGGCAGGAGAGGGTATTCCGTTTGCGCATCAGCATCTCCCAGCGCCTTGAGAAGGACCTCTGCACCCATTACAGGCTTGATGAAGACAGCATAAATGATTTAATAGCAGAACTCACACCCTACCTTGAACACCCCACCCGCAGGACAAATGCCATTCCGACTGAAATACAGGTCCTGTGTTCACTACACCTCTTAGCCTCTGGAAGTTTCCAGGGGTGATTGCGTCAGCAGGAGGGGTGTCTCAAAGTTCCCTTTCGCGATTCTTCCATGCCTTCCTAGATGCCATGGTTCGGAGGATGCAACATCACATTTACTTCCCCAGCACACCTCAGTCAATTGCAAAGACAAAGCAGGACTTCTATCAAATATCGCATTTCCCACACGTGATAGGATGTATTGATGGCACACATGTTGCTATATCCCCACCCTCAAGCAATGAACACATCTTCAGAAATCGGAAATGCTACCACTCACTGAACATTCAGGTGGTGTGTGATGCCAAACACATCATAACTGACATTGTACCAAAGTACCCTGGCAGCACACATGATGCTTTTATCTTCAGACACAGTGGGATATATCGTAGACTCTCAAGAGGGGAGTTTGGCGAGGGATACCTGCTCGGTAAATACCTTCAGACATAGGGGTCATTAGAACCAACTACCATGTGCATGTCACAGGCTAACATATTTTTATCTAACCCACAGGTGACAGTGCTTCTGCTGTACGGGATTTCATCTTGACTCCCTACCTCAATCCCAACAATGCAAGTGAACGCAGATACAACAGGGCACACATTCCTACCAGAGGCACCATTGAACGGACATTTGGTATCCTGAAAAGCAGATTCCGGTGCCTCCATAAGAGTGGAGGTGCACTCCAATACAGCCCCAATCTGTGTTGTAAAATAGTGGTGGCTTGTGCCATGCTCCATAACATTGCCACAAGAAAAGGGACACCAGTGGAACTGAGTGACTCTGGATCCTTTGACGTAGAGGGGCCAGGACCTGGATGTATGGTAGGTGTAGAGCTGTTGCAGCATCTGGGCGCCAGAGGCATGATGAGATTACGCGCAACTATTTTTAGGTAAGGAAAAACGACACAATGCCAAGTAATGTCAGTGTGAATATTTGTTTTTAATCCTTAATAGCAGGATATGTATCACCTGAAAACGTACAGTAGTCATACTAGACATATTTAGCACATGTTACATTCACAGTGCTCAGACAAGAAATTGAGTGACGCACAAGTCAAATGCTGCACAGCCTAATGTTCATTTGTAGGTATAGCCCTATTGGTCCTGCCACTACGGCGTCTCTCTAAGATTGGCAGTGGGTGGTGCTGCTCCAAACTGACTGGTTATCTTCCTCACTTGGAGTCAGCACTCCCGACCCTGTTGCGCGTACTTGGCGCAACTCATCCACAGCAGTGGTCACCTGCAAAAGCGTGTTTGCTATGTCTTGTGCAGCATGTGTAAATTGCCGCTGCATCTCAATGCTGCGCCTGGCCTGGATGCTAGACATAGCTGCCAAGCGGTTGATGGCCCGAGTGTACCTGTCTTGGCGTTGGCTACCTCTGCACATTTGCTCCCCTACCACCTGTAGGCCATCCTGCAGGTCCTTCCTGAGTCCACAGAAGCCCTCCCTCATCTCCCTTTGTAAAAGTTTCATATTTTTTGCCTGCAGGCGCTGCACCTGCAACATGTTGAGTTCCAGTCCTGCATAGACAGATTCCTCGCCTCGCCCTTCAAATAAGGTGGCCGTGCGTCATCTGCGCCTGGCTGCACTTCGTGGGACGTGCTGGTCTGTTGCAGGTCCCTCTTGCTGTGGCTGTGTGTCCACATTGGTTTCATTTTCACCAATTGCATCAGCCTCATCCAGAATTGGAGCCAGTGGCCTGGCAATGTATCTCGTTCTATGTCTGCGGGTAGTCACAGGGCTGTCCTCCCCATCCGTGTTCAAATCTTGGCAGGCATCTCCTGACTCATGACTCTCAACGACTGTCCCACTGCCTGAGGGCTGTGTTGAAGATGATGCTGTGAATAGAACAGCACACATTAATTTACTTCACTAACTTGCACTGTATTAATAAATGTTTCCCAACTATTTCTTTTACATTGGTCTCTTGTTTCACTGTCAAGACCAGCAGAATATGTGTTTGACTATTTTTGCTGCAATTCTAACACTTTGATTTACATGTGACTACATCTCCCATAATGCATTGCTATGGCTACCTATCTTGTTTCCCGCCCATGGCTCACTGCTGGGGGGTGTTAGGGGATGTGAGGGGGTGTGAGGGTTGTGAGGGCATGGTTCTTACCTTTTCCTGATGCTGGATGGTCAGAGCTGTCAAAATCAGCCGCTCCTCCCACACTCTCTGGTTGCAGGGTCGCCTCAACCAGTTCCTCCAGAGGTGTTGAATCAGGAGCGGATGAGGTACCACCACCTGTTGTCTTGGACTGTTCCAGCCTAGCAGCTAGTTTCTCTTTAGAGCGCAGGCGCAGGTCGTACCATCGCTTTCGGAGGTCCTCTACATTCCGGGGTGTCACACCCACAGCATTCACCTTGTGCTGTATTTCTTCCCAGATCCTCCTTTTGCGACTCTCTGGCACCTCCCTGGATTTCCTTCCAAAAAGTAATTCATGGTTTGACACCATTTCATGAATCAGAGCCTCCAATTCTGCCTCAGAAAACTTTTGTTTTCTCTTCCTTGAGCTCTCACTCTCCTGCTGCTGGGAATCCTGCCTGGGCGTGGCTCCACTCTCAGCCATGTTTCTCCAGGTGCACACTGCTCTGTTCCAAACACTCCTTCACTCTGCCTCAGATCCAGGAAGTCAGGTGCAGCATGGGAAGTCAATCACTTCCTGGTTGTGATGTCATCATGCTGCACCAGAGTTCCTGATTGGCTCAATTGCGAAATTCGCTAAATTGAGATTTTTTTCCCCGCGCTTTGCGATTTTTCGGTAAAATTGCGATTTTTCATAGCGATTTCCAAAATTGTGCGATTCCTACTGGTTAAGTAATTGCATTTGGGGAAATCGCGAATAAATCTCGATTTTTAAGGAATCGCTATTTATTTGCGATTTATTTCATACAGACCGATTTGCGATTCTGAATGTGCGATTCGGTAAGAATCGCATTTTCAGAATCGCAAATCGGTACTTTCATACATATGCCCCATAGGCCTTACAGAAGTAAAAAAAAGACGTTTGGGTGTTTTCGTTACCAGGACATGTAAAACTTAGAAGTACATGTCCTGCCTTTTAAACACAGTGCACCCTACCCTCTGGGTTGTCCATGGCCTACATTAGAGGTGACTTATGTGTACAAAAAGGGAAGGTTTGGATAAGACAAGGGGCTTATTTTGCCAGGCCGACATGGAAGTGTAAACGGCACACACAGGCTCTGCAAGGATATGCCCGTTTAAATAGGTAAAGGGCTTTTTAAGTGGGTGGCACAAGCAGTGCTGCAGGCCCATTAGTAGCATTTAAATTACAGGCTGTGAGCAATGTTACCATTTTTAGAGGAGAGAGCACATGCACCTAAGCACTGGTTAGCCATTGTAAAGTGCTCAGAGGCCTAAGGCCAGCAAAACAAATTCAGTCAAAGGTAGTAGAAGGAAGGCAAAAGGTTTGGGTGTGATCCTGCAAAAAGGGCCATTGCCAGCAATAGCCAATTGGTAAAGCCATCTCCAGCACTAAAATCATACACTCACAGACCTGTGCTTAATTTGTAAAATTTGAAGTGCAGGTGCTCAAATCTTTGATGGAGGCCACAACTACTTTTCGATGGCTCCATCTACTTCCTACACTGACTCCACCCACTTCCTCAACTGGCACTGTGAAAAGTCAGATTTTCACCATAACCTTGGTGTCCTATATATTAAAAACATCGCTCAAAGTTGTTGAACAATCACAGACGTGTAACGCCCTGTTTGGGAGCATAATGTAGCAGAGTCCCCAGTATGCTCTCCCTTCTTGCTTCTATTTTTCTCTCTAAATCTCACCGCCACACCCCCTGCCTACCTCTAACTCTGATTGCTCTTACTTTAGTTTCTCTATAGTTTACCTATCCCTCCCTCAACACCCTTTCTATATATCTTTCATTCTCTCCTCACCCATCTCTTGCTCTGTCATCTCTCTCTTGGTATGTGACCTCACGGCTCATCCCTCTTTAATACATCTGTCTCTCTCTCTGCTTCCTACCCTTTCCTCCCTAATGGCTTCTTCTAAGTTATTCCTCACCTCCCTCTTGCTACCACGCATCTATTCTGCGTGGAAGACAGAGTATTGAAAAAGTTACCAAACAGAAGTCTTTTTTTGTTTCCGGCACCCACACGTCGAACACCAAGGACCAATAATCATAGACACCACAGTAAATCAGAGCTTTCAGCATCCCTAAATGTGTTTCCCAACCTAGTCTAATATCTAAGCCAGAACCCGACCTGATACTTAATGCAATGCAGACATCTTTGCATTTCCTGCCAGGTACGTTGGAACTCATCACAAGCCAGGCAGCCTGCTTTCTTATGCTTGCTACTCCACCAGCCACTATGCATTGATCCCTTAGGCTTGCACACCTACATTCTCAATCCTCTGCTTCCCAAACCTCAACATGGTAATTTCCCTTTCTACCTCCCCAACCACTGATGTGCTTTTTATAACAAAATAAGTGCGCAACATGCTCCTAAGGAGACACTCCTTTCTGCATGCCCAAAAACCCAGACCTCTATTCCTTTGAACAACAAAGCTTCTATCAACATTCCTAAAGCATTACAGCAAAACAATGCGTAGATCAGTTGTCATCACTGCCCCCCACCTGTATCATTACACAGCACCACCTTGCATCACTACTACTGAGATAACAGTCAGGGAAACACAATAGCTGCCACAGGAAAAACAGCAGTGGCAGCTTAGTTTGGCTTTTATGGTGCTCCTGATTAAAATGCAACATGAAGTTGTATGCCTGATGAAGCAGCAATTGTTTCTTCACATTGTGTCCTTCCCTCCCACCATGTGTTGCACACACTGCGGCCTCAGTGATGCCTCTAGTTTGCCCCGTACCCCGGCCCTGCCTATTACTGGGCACACTCTGCGGCCTCAGTCAACGATGATGTCTCCCTGCCCTCTGAGAGTGTTGCCCGGGCCGGGGTTACCCAGAGAGCAGGGCCGTTTGTTAACTTGCGAGAACGCCACCACACCCGAGAAAGTGAAACCATCAGGATCAGCCCGCGGCCACAGGAACCTATTGCTTGCACGTCTGCGCGCACCAGCCACCAACCGCCATGTTTGGACAAGTCAGCGAGCGTCTGGGCGGGTAGGCTAGGGTGACAGGGCATAGTTTTACTTAAGCCGCAGCCTGCGCAGGCCAGTACAGTACTGCGGCGCCGGCACGACTATACCACTTCGGCTGGTGGGCCTTCAGCGAATCTGAATGACATGGATGCATAGCAATGCATGCATTGCATTTGCATCCTAGTAATAATCAGTATCGTATCTTATGGAGCTGCCTCCCACCACGCTGGTACCTGCACCCTCACGCTACCAAAAAAAAAATACAGCATGGGTTTTTGCACGGTATTGGAATGGCTAGTTAGTTGGCTTAGCTTAGCTCAGTAGTTTACTAACTCACTGTTTTATTTAACTTCTTACCGTTACTCGTGGTGGGTGGTCGGGCTCAGTGAATAACAGATTTTTTATGAATAGGTGGCCTGGCGCACTGCTGCTGCTGTTTGTTACCAGAACCAGACAGTACTGCACATTGATGCCTGCCTGCACACAGGCTGCCCTGCCCTCAGGCTCAACGTCATCGTCCGTTGGGTGTCGGGCAGCGCCAGCCTGCGTATGACTTGAAAAACGGATGATGTCCTGGTCAGTAGTGAGAAGAGCTGCGGTGGTTATGCTGGGGCGTGGCCATGTGAAAAAAATCTACGTGCTCTGCGCGCACAGCCATTCCCCCAGTTCCCCTGCATCAGAACCCAAATCCAGCCCGCCCCTGGTGCCCCAATAAATCAGTGTGTGTGTGTCTGTCAGTATGCAGTACTGCTGCCCGTGTGTGTGTACTATGATCCGTGCCCGTCCACCGGCAAGTGGCAACACTGCAACGTGCACGCACAGTCAACTGCCCACACGGTCCCACTCACTGTGTGAACTGTGAAGTAAACTAAGGGCTGCGGTCGCCATGATCACAACATAATTTATTATCTTAGATGGCATGGCAGGCAGCCTCAGGGCAGGGCAACTAATTAAGAGAAGTGTTAGTCGTCTCACACACAGCCGCAACTAGTCACTGTTAACCGCTGTGACCGGCATTGAACACCCTGAGGTTGCACGCACCGAGTACAGAGTACTTAGTTACAGTAAATTTTAATAAACATCAATGTGTGTGTGACGCACATGCGAGATGCGTAGACTCAGCCCTGTCAATTAAGTGCCGGTGCTAAGGACCGGAAAGCAGTGGCAGAAATTAAGCACTGCCACAGACACATAAGATATTCCCACCACGCAAATTGATGAACTAGCATACAATGCCCAAACACACCAGATTTTACCTTTGGAGGAAACATGGCTAGTTCCCTCGATCAGTGGCACTTAACCTGTGATCCCAGGATAATGGATGTCTGAGACACCTGCTCAAGAGGTCAGCGAATGCCTAGATAATTAACAAATATTAATAGATTAATAAAGTGTATATAAACAAAGAAGCAAAATTGAAAATTGAAAAAGTTAAAATATTCTGTAAATGAGATACATTTTAAATTGGGACCTGAAAATTAAATTGGTATCCTCAGAATTAAGAAACGTTCCTTCCAATTAAAATTGCATTTTTTTTAATGTGTTTTGTGAATTAAATAACATATTTCACTATTTGTGCATTTGTTTGATGAGTGCTTGTTTCTGTATTTTTATGCACTGTTTTGCAGTTCAAATCATCAAAATTGCTTAGACTGGGGTCCCCCCGCCTCCGTTAACGACTCAGTGGGGGGTCACCTGTTTCCAATAATTATTCAGTGGGCGTCCCTTGATTCAAGTAATGTTTAAGTGGGTGTCCACAGAAGTCAAGAAGTTAAGAACCACTGCCCTAGACTGTCCACAGCACTATGCTTTCTCATTAACAGCAGCCTGTGCACTCTGCAAGTGGATGAAGATAACATAGGAAATGGAAACGCCGAGGGCCCAATTCAAAGAATGAGCTTAAGACTCAATCCTAAACTTACTACTGTTTTGGTATTCACAGAATGCACTCACTACTTTTGGTATTCACAGAATGAACTTACTCATTTCGGTATTCACAGAAGTTAAGACTCCTAACTTTTGGACTCCTAAATGCCTTCTGTGAATACCAAAAGTCTTAAAATTAGGATTTTTCTCAATTTAGTAGTAGTAAAGTTAGGACTCCTAACTTTAGGACTCCTAAATGCCTTCTGTGAATACCGAAAGTCATAAATTTCCGATTTTTCTCAATTTAGTAGTAGTAAAGTTAGGACTACTAACTTTAGGACGCCTAAATGAATTCTGTGAATACCGAAAGTCTTAAAATTAGGATTTTTCTCAATTTAGTAGTAGTAAAGTTAGGAGTCCTAACTTTACTACTACTAAATCTGTGAATACCAAAACAGTAGTAAGTTTAGGATTAAGTCTTAAATTCATTCTGTGAATCGGGCCCTGAGCCACTAAATACTCGTGAATGCCGAATCCTGAGTCGAGAAACAATTAACTAATAGTCTTATGTTTTGTTATTCAGATTTGTAGAGAGTACTATGACCCGGGAGGATATCTTGGCGCTGGTAATCCACTTCTTTAAACGTTTATTCTCATGTAAAGCGCTCTGATACCACTGGGTCTAGCCAGCGCAATATACAACTCTTTAAATAAATAAATAAATAAATAACTTGTTGCATAAAACTGTATTTAATGCAGTGAAAACTATTGTATTAGCAAAAATTAGCTTCAGAAGAACAATTATAACATGACAGAGAAAACTGAACATCAAAATGTGAAACTTTTTGTTTAAGTTATCTGTAAAAAGAAAGATGCACCAACTGTGCTAGAGGTCAACCGTGTTGTTGCACATGTTTTTGAGAGAGACTGCAATGTCTCTGTGCCCTGAGAAAGGCTGGCTCTAAACATTTCTACATTCTCATTATTGTGCGATCAGCTGGTTATTTGCTGAACTGCAAGGTCGCTGTATCCTTGGGAACAGCACAGTCTCGTTTATACTTGGATTCGGAATGTTTTTATTTCTCATGACCAGCTAGGCTCCAAATCTTCTCGACGAGTTTACTGATAATATTCATTTGGCGCTCCCTACTTGTCTCAAGGCTTTGGAAGAAAAGAAAACACATCATTCTTTCCTAACAAGTTACGTTTGTAAATCTTCACGGGGTAGCACACCACCCATGGAACAGAAGTCCTCTAACCTAACTAGTCACACAGTTGCTGCAGCTTTATATTTTACTTATAACTGTAAAAAAAGAAGTTTTACATTTTGCAGGTTTCTTTGTCGTGTTCGTTTGATGCTAAACTGTGCTAATGCAATGGTACTCAGAGCCTTAAATTACAGTTTCATGCAACAAGTGCTAAATATTGATTTAAAGAACTGGGTTTTTAGTGTAAAATGCAAGGATTGTTTTTTTACCCAGTTATTAAGAAAAGACAAAAACCCTCGGGCCTCATTTATGAGGCTGTGCGTCACTTTTACGCCGCTGGTGCGTCACTTTTTGTGATGTACCAGTGGCGTAAAAAATGCACCTTATTGAGCCATATTTACAAAGGGACGCATCTAGGTAGATGCGTCACTTTGTAAACCCCTGCGCCACATTATACCTGCGCCAGGTATAATGTATGCAAGGGGGGCATATTGACGCTAGAAAGGGGCATAGAGGTGACGCAGTGAAATCTATGAGATTTCACTGCACCACTTCTAGGACACAAATGCGTTAATTTCTTACGCCTGCCTCACAGCAGGCAGAGGACTGACGCGTGAAATAATACATTGCTGGAGTTGCGTCACTTTTGAGACACACTCCAGCAATGCGTCAGTTTTGCGCCATACAGATACGTCAGAAATACTGATGTAACTCCTTGCGCAATGATGCGTCATACTGTAAATATGACACATCATTTGCTTCGCAAGGAGGGCGCAGTGAAAAGTGACGCATCGCTGTTTTCACGCAGCGATGTGTCACTTTTCATAAATGAGGCCCCCCGTATTTATGTTGGAAATGTTACATGACCCACCTACCACGTTCCATATACCGGACTTCTCTAAGTATATCACAAAACCTGCAGGCATCCTTAGAACTCCGCTGTAAGAAATCCCCAAACCTGTAGATGCCAGACTGAAAACTGGGGGCCTCATTTAAAGTTTGGCAGAGAGGATACTCCACTGCAATGGAAATGTAGTACCCTGTCCGCCAAACTCACAGTCCACCCGCCCAATTGAAAGGTGGGCAGACCAATAGCATGACAATGACACATCCTACAAATGCTCCATCACAAACATACTCTGCTGACGGGTAGCGATCTGTCTCTCCTCCAGGCCTGGCTCTAGAGGATGGGTCAGACCCACCCAAGGCCATTCAGAGCTTAAAGACAAGCCTTTTCATCTTCATGTTTCACAGGGGTGTGCAGCCTGGGGAGAGGTGTGAAGTTAGCAGAGTTTAGCTGCTATGATGCACAACCAACCAGCACAGATCTCCTGAAAACTGAGTTATGATTCTGGACTTATTGCATCGTATGTTTAAACTTCAATGCTTTGCAAAGTAAAAATCTGCCAAAGTTTTTTAAAAACATGAAAAGCTGTAAAGTTGCTCTGTATGGTAGCAGAAACATTTCTGCTGCTGCACATGACCAGGAGCATGCTACAGTCTTAAAGTTCTGCATCTTAAAGATTTGACAAGAGGGATCCCGCCCTCCCCAAAAGCCGGAAGCATATAAAAAAAAACAAAGTATGTAGCTCTTTGGGTGCTGATTATTGTAATAAAAATTTCTAACGCTGACAAATGCCAATACCTAAAATGTCAATTCGATTAAATACTTTGTCGTTTTTTGGCCAGTGCTCACTCACCTTCATGGTCCACCCATGCTTCTTTACGGCCCTTCCAAAGAAACAATTCTAGAGCCGGGGCTGCTGCCCACCCAAATCAGAGAGTCGAGTGACTGTTTTTTTGCTGTCCCTCACCGCCATTTAAAACCTGGGACCTTAGGCTGTTGGAAGAGTATGTCGACGAAGGAGCTGGAATAGACTTTGTTATCGAAATAGTCAAATACCCTTTCTGCCTAACTAAATCAGTCCCTGAGTCTCCAAATAGCTCCAAGATGGAGAGTTTTCAAGTTACCAATTCAAGGGCATATAATCAAGCGGCAGCAATAATTATCGCTGACCGCGCTTAGCGCGCATTTTCCTATCGCCGGCTATCGCTGGAACTTATCGCCATGTTAGCGCTGTATTAACAACGCTTAGCGCTGTGGCAATAAATATTCCAGCGATAGCAGGGATATCGTGGTTTTCCATGGAACAACACTGGTTTTCCAGCGGTGTTCCATGGAAAACAGCAATATCCTTGATGATAGGGCCTGTGGTCTTAGCCACACAATCCACCTCTCCGAGTTTGCAAACACTGCTCTCGATCCAGTCACCGCAACAGACATGCTCCTTTCAAAGAGATTGTGGGGCTTAACCTGTGAGCACTGAATGCATTCCAGAATTCTAGTGGCATTTCCACTAAAGAGGTGAAACCAAAATGTCAAATTAAGGTTCCAAGTTGTGTAACATACACATTGAATCAGTGGGACCAAGGAGACACCACACTTTACTGGTTTAGAGGTTAGACTCAGATCACAATGGAGGGAAAAAGACCATTTGGGGATTGATTGTCCAAAAAATGCTGATTCACTTAAGAATTAGATATTAAAAAAAATGGCTAGATCGTGGATGCTGTTATTCAGGACTGGATGGATACTAGTTTCAAAAGCTGGTGACAGATTGCGCAATAGGAGGGCCTTGATACCGCCCTTGTCCAATGTCTTTCTGATATCATCCAATGAGACCACTAGTATTACTTCAGTTCAGTGGACCAAACAAAAGCCCAAATGAGTGTTGTCAAAGGCTGCTACATTTTCTAGGAAAATGAAAAGTTGTGGATTCACAAATTTTCCTACAGTTTTAGCTTGAAGATGATGAAAGGAGAAGGTTCTTAATTTCATTAGGGGCAGCATAAAGCTTCTTCAAGAGTGGCAAGATTATCACCTGCTTAGGAGTATGTAAGCTGCTGTGAGGGAATACCTAGTGGTTAGCACAACGAGGGGGGCCTCTGCAAATACCACAGTTTATAGATGTTTAGACGGATAGGGGTGCAGTGGTGATCCAGAACTGAGAAACAGAAAGGTCTGTTTTATTCAGTTGAGAGGAGCGAAAAATGTGTTAAAGAATATTTGTATGATGCCTCTCATGAATGTATAAGAGGTTAAAAGTGAAGGGAGAAGGAAAATAATTCATAGTACCCTAATTTTTAGTATGGAAAAGACAACTATCAACATAATATTTTAGAAGGACTTACTTTGGTGACAGAGCACGAAGAAGGGCTGAACTACATAAATATATTAAACACGTTTTCGGTAGTGTTACTACAGGATCCAGCACTATTTCAATAATATACACCACAAGCAGCAAAGATTGGTTTAATGTTGAGGTAATTCTAACGGAAAGGATCATAATCTGTGCAACAATGGCATTCAGTTCTTTTCCAGACAGTATTAGTGTCTTCAAGTTCAGACATAAATCAGGTAGTAGGAGGATCGGAGACCTTGAAAATGGCCATTTTAAAATAAAACAAAGAATCAATGTAAATGTCTGAAATCAATAAACAGCTAAGTGATGACACACGTCACTCCATACATACAGTTGCAACATTGGGCACCCGGTTGTATGACACCACATAAAGAAAACAATATTGACATACACAAATATCACTAAAAAATCAGGAACATACATTTTCGGACAGTAAACGCAAAGTACAAAAATGAAAAGAAATACAAAATAAACATAAAACTAAACAGTAAATACAAAAGTATCCTTTAAAAAAAAAATATATATGAAATATAGCAATATCATAAATAACAAAGATTGCATACATATTAAAACTAAGGAACGATAACAACCGTCACGAAAACCAAAATGTCAAACAGCAAAAAAATGTATAAATGTACATAAACCACATGATATTACATTAAACGTATACACATCTAAAGTTAGGATCATATTTACAAATAAGTGACGGAGCGCGGCATTAGCAATCTTGGCCTAACGCAGCGCTCCACCACTTCTGGAACACAGGGCTTCACAGTATTTACATCAATAAAGCGCAGCCCTGTGTTTCTCCCTGCACTGGCGCTAAATTTAGCAGCCTAGCGCCAATGCAGGCACCCTTGCACCATAGTGCAAGGTTGCCTGCATTGTGGGGAATGATTGTTTATGTGCAGGAAGGTGTCCCTTCCTGCACAAAAACACTCTGAAATGGGGATTTGTAGCATCTACGTGTGCTTCTTTGTGCAGCACACATAGAAGTTGCGGCTCATAATTTTTAAAATGTTTTTTTATGTGCATGAAGGCACTTAAACAATCATGCATGAGGTTTTGCTTTTTTATGTGTGTTGCACAATGCAGAACACATAAAAACAGCAAAACGAGGAGAAATAAAGCATTTCTCCTCCTTGCGCCCTGTTAAGACCAGGTTTTCCCCGGTCTTAATTTTGGCACTGCCCCATATTTACTCCACTCTTGTAAATATGGGGCAGCGTCAAAATCAATGGGTACCGTATTTACAAGGCAGCTTTAAGCCACATTACGTGGCTTAGCACTGCCTTGTAAATAAGATAAAGCCCCTATCGCCACAAAAACGTTAAAAAAGTGACGTTCTGGTGGCGAGAGGACAGTGTAAATATACCCCTATGTATTTTAGCCAGAGTGCAAAACAAAAATTTTACTAGAAAATTGTGCTTTGGTATATTAAAAAAAGGAAAGGGATGAAACAAACCCTTCACTAAATTTCAGATGAAAAAATAAACCGTCACAACTAAGAAATGTTTCTTCTCAACAGACTGAAACAACTGAAAACTGTGCGAAAAATAACAAAGAGTAGAACTGCAAAGCAAAATTCTCCAAATAAATGAAAGTAAAGACAACATTAAGAACAGTTTAAAATTGACACCTTCAAATAAAAACATTTCAATTAATATAACATCACTTTTGCGGTCCTGGAGCAGGCGGCATGCCACCGCCCCACTCCTGGACCACCGAAACTCAACGTTGCCCACCTGACAGATTACAGGTAATCTTGTGTTCTGGCGGGCTGGCAGTTTGACAGTTCCTTGGCGGTGATATTTAAAGGTTCATTGTGAGCCTTAAACCGCACTGCTGCAGGACCACCAGTGCACTTTCCTGCAAAGGAAGGAATGCTCCAAGTCGAGCATTCCTTCCTGTGCAGGAACTGGGGATGCTAATCTACAGGGGGGACACAACATGTGCCCTCCTGCATGAACCCCCGTGCACAGGGGAAAGAGGTGGCCTGTTTGCCCCCTTTCCTTCCTCACCACCAGCAGTTCCAGAGAACACAGTTCCCTGGCAGTTGCAGCGGTGCAATGGCATTCTGACTACCAAAGTCATAATAGCGCGGTCGGACCGCCAGTGCAATTGTGGCTGGATCGCCCGTGAGTCTGGCAGGCCTCGGAACGCCAGGCTCGTAATTGTGGTCAGTGTGGTTAATTGTGTTGGAATTTGTACCATTGCCTTTGTATCCTAATGAGGGACGAAGTTTACAAATAACATTAGTGGAATACTATATCACTGTGTATTTCTGTCCGACAGAACCATTATTATTCACTTTATTACCCACCCAGGTTCTGAGGGTTACAGGGTCACCCCATTACATGTAATAGGCTCGTAATCAGGGCCTGTTAGAAATGGGGGTCTCTAGTTAGCAAGGGCTTGCAGTTTTGTCCAAGTAGGGAGCCTTCTTCCTAGTCAGGATAAGGGAGTTAGACTCCTAAAATAACCCCTGCTAACCCCCTTGGTAGCTTGGCACAAGCAGTCAGGCCTATCTTAGAGGCAGTGTGTCAATCATTTGCACATAACCAACAATAATACAATGTAAGCACTACAAAAGGACACCGCACCAGTTTAGAAAATAGACAATATTTTTATATACTTAAAACAAGACCAAATATGATAGTTATCCACAATACCGTACTTTCAAAATAATTATTTTGCAAGGTGTCTTTAAATTGCAAAAATAAGTTGAAAACACAGTTCGTACGAGTCAGTAGCTTTTTCCGAGCCTACCGCGATGCTGAAAACAACAGAGTCTCGCAGTTCCAGCTGACCACATCGGTACGGGCCAGCAACAGCACAGCGGTTTCCTCTCGATGCGGTGCAGGCAGCGGCTCGGTGACGATCATGCAGACAGCGTCGGTGAGACCAGGGCTTGCGGTGCAGGCAAGACGGTGCGACCTGTGGTGCCTTCAGGACACAAGGCCAGCGACGGAGTCAGTGACAGAGTCGGTCACGGTTCCCTCTTCTCTGTGGCAACTTAAACAGCGGTTCCAGGAGCGGTACCCAGAGGATGGTGAAGTCTTTGCAGTCCCTGAGACTTCTTAACAGGAGGCCAGCTCGGGTTCAGGCCCTTGGAGATACTCACCACAAGTAGAGAAATTTCAGTCCAGTCCTTTTACTGCCCAAGGCAGAAGCAGCAGCTGGGGGCCAACCCAACAAAGCAACAACACAGCAAAGGGGCAGTAATCCTCCTGGCAGCTCTTCCAGCTCTTCTTCTTTGCAGGTTCATTGATTCCAGCAAGTTCTAAAGTCTTGGGGTCTGGGCCCCAATATTTATACCAGCATTTCCTTTGTCCTCTGAAGGCAGAGGGACCTTGACCTAGTTCAAACCAGTTTTGGGTACATCCCGCCAGTGTGCACCATCTTCCTTTGTCAGTGTGGGCCAGGGTCCTCAGACGCACCACAGGTGGAGGAGCCAGCATTGTGGCAGGCAGGCACAGTCCCATTCAGAGCCAGGTGATACTTCTCCCACCCATCTATGTGCAGATAGGTCTATTCAGCCCTGTGCTGACTCACCCTGTCTCCTAGAGTCTCCCCCAGCCCCTGTCACTCACAAACCAGACAGCTAATACACAAGCTAGCAGAGGCAGGCTGGATGGTTACGTCAGAAAATACCCACTTTCTAAAAGTGGTATTTTCAAACACAGAATGTTAAAATCAACTTCACTAAAAGATGTATTTTATCATTCTGAGTTCAGGCATACTAAACTTGAATTTCTACCATGTTCCCTGGGTCAGTTAGGATTATTAGATGTTATAATCAAACTGCCCACTCTGGCCTATGGGGAACAGGTAGCCTTGCAATATTGAAAAACGAATTAGGCTGTAATTCACTATCAGGACATGCCACACACACCAGGGCATGTCCTACCTTTCACATACAATGCACCTGCCCATGGGGGTACCTTGGGCCTACCTTAGCAGTGACTCACATGTAGAAAAGGGAAGGTTTAGGGACTTGCAAGTGTGTGCACTTGCTAAGTCGACATGGTAGCCCCAGGCTGCGCACAGGCTCTGCAATGGCAGGCCAGAGTTACACTTTATAGGCTGTTTGCGTGGGTGGCACAATCCAGTGCTGCAGCCCACCAACAGCATTTGATTTATAGGCCCTGGAACTCGCAGTGCACTTCACTAGGGACTGACACATACATCAAATAGGCCAATCATGGAAACACCAATCCATAACACATTTTATACAGGAGCACTTGCACTTTACCACTGGAAAGCAGTGAGGAAAGTGCACCGATCATTACACCAGCAAAACCAGAGTCAAAACCGGGCGGTCAGAAAGCAAAAAGTCAGGGGAAACATGCCAAAAAATGGCAAGTCTAACAGCTCCTAAATGTTGGAAGCAAAAAAATACACCAAATCTCCAAAATAGGGAGCTGTTACTAAACTATAAAGGATAAACTTATAGTAAAGAAAGCACCACCAGTAACAAATCAGATTATAAATGCACCAAATATTATTAAAAAGGAACCCTATGGCTGGACTACCATCAACATTTAAATCACTGAAAACATTAGGGAATGTAACCAGCCCAATAATATAAGTCGAAAATAGAAATACTTTACAAGGTCTAAAAGAGGCCAGTACATGCTCAAAAGACCCAAAAGGACTAATACTTACAAATATTACACCAACCATTACTGAACAAACAGGCCAAATATCTGTCATGCCAGTCCATAAAATGATGAATTGCCAACAATTGTAAAACAGCCAGAGAAACACAGTATCACCTAACAATATTAACATAGACAATTTCCAACACTTTAAAAATGACTCATAAAATACACCTTTCAACTACATGACAACCATCATAACAATAAAACATACTAATTTATGCTACCAATAACAGTTTACTAACCTTAACTCAATGTAGAACAACAATCCCCTGTTCATGCTAACAGTATATCAATGATATCAATGACAGTGTGACAAAAGCTTGAGTCTTTGCTGGAACATGCTCGTCAGTTTATTCACAGCAGCATTAGCCAACATGTGTTTCGACACGCTTATGGTTGTGCACAGCGACTTCTTCAGGGCTTTACTCAATACGTGAAGATCCTTAAATCCAGTTGTATTTCCGTCCCGAATGGGATTCAATAGGGTCCAATGTTGGACACACAGTTAAGACTACACATATCTTGTGTCCAGAAATAATCCCTCCTGTTCACAGTATATGTATCCTGGCTGTGTTTCACAATGAGGAGTTCCTTAAATGAGGATTTAGAGGTAGTGCAAGTTTATCAAGGCATGAATAAATAAAATCGGTGGTGTATTGCACCCTCTCAATGCAGGTTGTGTTCAAGAAAATAACCGGCAGCCATATCCTTGCCTTTATTAATACGAGACCTTTTCCTCTGTGATGAACAGAGCTCCTTCCGGTATGTACGTTGGAGACCTGCAAGGATATGGCTGCCGGTTATTTGAGAACAGTGACGGGGCTTGGGCAAAATACACAAATCAGTTGTTGGAGAACAGGTCTCCATCTCTAGGACAACCCCCCTTTCGCCACAACGCACACAATGTATCCTTATTTATGTTATAGAAGGTCCTTAGTGCCAACACAGGAAGTTCGTTTTTCAAAGAGAGCCCTGCGGAAGATCCTACTGTGAACTTTATGCCACACTGCTGCCACATTTTGGAGCAGATAGGGAATTTCCTTCAGAACTCCCACCCCACTTTATAAGCACCTACCGGAGTGTGTAAGGATTGTGTGTACCTGCCAAGAGGTATTTTTTCCAGTTTGGGCTGACGACCACCCACTGCACAGCATGTGCAGCTGTGTGGCAGCATAATAAAGAAATCTGGCAGCTCCATCCCAACATCAGATGCTGGGTGCTTCAATGTAGACAAGCATATTCAGCTTTTCTTCACCCCCAAATGAAATCCAGTAGCAACCTGTCCTCGAGTAAACATTCGGGACTGGGCACATCACTTTCTTTAGAACATACAGTCAATGTGGCAGGAACACCATCTTCGTCAGGGCTACCCTTACCATCAGGAGCAACAGGAGTGATATCCAGAAATCTACCAACCTTTTGTAATCCATATGCTCCACGGTTCAGAGGACTCACAAAAGCAGCAGGGCTGTGATTCCACTGCTAGCACAAAGACCGCTCGGGACAGAGAGCAGCCCTGTCTAGTTCCCCCACCCTCATGCCAGGGTTTATAAATCATGTTTCCTGTACAGACTCTAGCCACCAGCTCAGTATACAAGAACTGGAGCCATCCGACAATCCCTGGACCAAAGCCTATTTGGTGCATGATCGCCCACATGTAGCTCCAGTCCACCTTTATGAGTCACACTCTAAATCCATTGCAGCCAAGTCGTCTTCCAGACCAGCAACTCCGTGCATGACATTAGACAACATTATAATATTATACATTATGCTTATTACCAGGAGAAATCCTGTCTGGTCAGAGTGGACAAGCTCGCATATCACCTGCAACAGCCTATTCACCAGGACTTTAACCAGAAGCTTGATATTTGCATTTAACAACATAGATAAAGGCCTCTAGTAGGTAAGTTGAATCAGGCCCTTCCTTGGGAATCAGGACCATCACTGCTTCCCTCATAGTCTGGGGAATCAATCGCCTCTCCCAAGCCTCCACAATCACCCCAAGGAGTGTCACAAGGGATGAGTTGGGTAGTGCTTGATACAGCTCCTCCAGCAGCCTGTCCTTTCATGTCATTTTCCCTCTCTTCATCTCTGAGAGTGCCTCTTTAATTTCACCTATCTCAATTGGACTGTCCAGGCTGTGCCTTTTTTCCTTTGTTGCCTCCCAAGCACTGTACTGTTTAGGAACTGCTCTAGGGGATCCTCTTACATTTCATGAGGGCTGGTGAATGCCTCTGGCAAGTACGCACAACATGCCTCATTTATCTGGTAAAGAGTTATCAGGATATCCCTTCTTTCTCCCTGTAGGGATCCTTGTTCACCAACCATGCCAGCAGTCAGCCGTATTTATCGCTCTCTCTGAACAGTCTCAGTCTGTACTGTATGTGTGTGCATTTGTACAGCCTTCCCCATAGCCCTTAACCATCTAGACTGTCCAAGAATTGCCTAGACCCATCCATCTCAGCCATACAGTGATTCCCCAGTCTCACTTATTCTGTCTCTAGATCAGTTAAATCTCGATCTAACAGTCTGTGTACCCCATCCAGCCGGGCCATGCACTCCCCTCGCAACCAATCACTGACAGAATATAAAATACAAGAATATTGACTTACCAGAATATCGAAGTAAAAATATAGAATGACAGAATATTGACTCCCTAGCTACAAACTGGCTGGTGCTGTGCGTGGAGTAGTACTTGGCTGTCTGTGCATGGAGTGGTGCTTGGCTGGCGGTGTGCGTGGAGTGGCGCTTGGCTGGTTGTGTGTGTAGAGTGGTACTTGGCTGTCTGTGCATGGAGTGGTGCTTGGCTGGCGGTGTGTGTGTGGAGTGGTGCTTGGCTTGCGGTGTGCGTGGAGTGGTGCTTGGCTGGTGGTGTGTGTGGAGTGGTACTTGGCTGTCGGTGTGCGCTGAGTGGTGTTTGGCTGGCGGTGTGCATGGTCTGGTGCTTGGATGGTGGTGTGGGTGGACTGGCGCTCGGCTGGCGCTGTGTGAGTAGTTACTTTCTGTTGGTCACTACACACACTGCTAGTTGAGTGACACTCCACGCAGTCCATCATTTTGTGTAGTTGCAGAGTCAGAAATGTGGGCGTGTGAAAGTGATGGGCCCTTGAAAGGCGCTGTCTGCTGGTGTGAGTGTTGTAATGTGATGGGTCCGCAGCTGGCGGTGTGAATGTTTTGTATGTGTCACACGTATGAAAGGTGTATGAATGGCCTGTAAAGAGGTTGGTGCCTTGACGTGGCTTTGCAGCTCACGAGCTGTGAGTCAGTGGTTCAGTTTATCATACTTTCAATTATACGCCGGGTATTTCATTTTTGTGAAATTACATGCGAATACAATTGTATGTACTGAATCATCACTCACGCTCGTGCCAAATCCGACCAGTATGTGTGTGTGCTTGAGGATTAGATGGCTGTGCAGTAATATTTGTCTTTTTTTCTCTTTCTGAAGTAGGGTGTACCTTGTCCCTTTTTGTGAATGTTGTAATGTGTTGCTTTTCCTTCCGGATGGTGTCAATGGTCTGGTGTGTATCGAGTATGAAAGGTGCGTGAATGGCCTGTAAAACGGTTGGTGCCTTGTCGTGGCTTTACAGCTCACGAGTTGCGAGTCACTGGTTCGGTTTTTATGCATTTATTTATTTATTGACAGAGCATTTCATTTTGTTGAAATATCTTGTTAATAAAATTTTATGTACTGAACCATCACTCGCACGCTCTCAAATTGAAAATTTAATTCATTCAAAGCAATTTTGGTTTTGCAAGGGGGTTCCCATGAGGTTTTGGCCCGGGGCTTGGCGGGCATCTTTGGAAACTACCAAACCCAAACAGTTCTGAAAACTAGACACCCGGGGGGTCCAGGGAGGTATGGCATGCATGGGTCCCCTAATGTTTTCCTACCCAGAAATCCCGGCAAACCTTAAATTTAGGTTAAAAAAACCACTTTTCCATACATTTTTGCGTGGGACCTCCGTGCCGGCACAAATGTCCTACCACCCAGCGTTCCCCTTGATCTCCCGAGTAAAATGATACCTCACTTGTGTGAGTGGGCCAAAGGCCTATGACTAAGGTGGGGTGCTTAATTTGTCAAACCTAAATACTATATTTTTTAAAAATTCATTTTTAGCCTGTTCTGCTTTGGGGCACCCACACAAGTGAGGTATCATTTTACTCAGGAGAACAAGCGGAACACTGGGTGGTAGGACATTGTTGCCGGCACGGAGAGCCCACGCGAAAATATTTGGAAAAGGGATTGTTTTACCAAATTTTAAGGTTTGCACGGAATTCTGGGTAGGAAAACATTGGGGGACCCACGCATGCCATAACAACCCTGGACTCCACCGGGTGTCTAGTTTTCAGAAGTGTTTGGGTTTGGTGGTTTCCAAAGATGGCCGCCGAGCCCCGGGCCGAAAACTCAGGTGCCCCCCCCCCCCAAAAATCAAGGTAGTTTTGCAAAAGGGTATTTTAAATTCACCACCGTACAAATTGGGCCTTTTCCTGTTGCAGCCACTATGCCTACCCACGCAAGTGAGGTACCATTTTTATCGGGAGACTTTGGGGAACGCTGGGTGGGAGGGAATTTGTGTGAGCCCAGTGATGCCACACTTTCCCACACAAAAATGTGTGAAAAATCTGATTTTTATCAGCTCTGTTCGAGATTTGCAAGGGATTCTGGGTAAAGGAACGGTGGAGGATCCACGCAAGCCATATCTCCTTGGAAGCCCCCGGGTGTCTACTTTTCAGAAATGTGTGGGTTTGGTGGGTTTCCCTAGATGGCCGTCTAACACGGGGCCAAACACCCAGGTAACCCCTCTTGCAAAAGCTGGTGGTTTTGACAATGGTGACAATGTCAAAACCACCAGCTTTTGTAACCCCTCTTGCAAAAGCTGGTGGTTTTGACAATGGTGACAATGTCAAAACCACCAGCTTTTGCAAGAGGAGTTACCTGGGTTTTTGGCCCCGTGTTGGACGGCCATCTAGGGAATCCTACCAAACCCACACATTTCTGAAAAGTAGACACCCGGGGCTTCCAAGGAGGTATGGCTTGCGTGGATCCTCCAACGTTCCTTTACCCAGAATCCCTTGCAAACCTCAATTTTAGCTTAAAAAATCTGTTTTTTTCACACTTTTTTTGTGTGGGAAAGCGTGGCATCACTGGGCTCACACAAATTTCATCCCACCCAGCATTCCCCCAGGTCTCCCGATAAAAATAGTACCTCACTTGCGTGGGTAGGCACAGTGGCTGCAACAGGAAAAGGCCCAATTCGTGCGGTGGAGACTTAAAAATTACCTTTAGCAAAACTATCTTATTTTTTGACCGGGTCACCTAAGCTTTTGGCCGGGGGCTTGGCGGGCATCTTTGGAAACTACCAAACCCAAACAGTTCTGAAAACTAGACACCCGGGGGGGACCAGCGAGGTATGGCATGCGTGGGTCCCCCAATGTTTTCCTACCCAGAAATCCCTTCAAACCTTAAATTTTGGTTAAAAAAAACACTTTTGCATACATTTTTGGGTGGGATCTCCCTGACGGCACAAATGTCCTACCACCCAGGCTTCCCCTTGATATTCCAAGTAAAATGATACCTCACTTGTGTGGGTGGGCCAAAGGCCTGTGACTAAGGTGGGGTGCTTAATTTGTCAAAGCTAAATACTACATTTTTTTAATTCCTTTTTAGCCTGTTCTGCTTTGGGGCACCCACACAAGTGAGGTATCATTTTTCTCGAGAGAACAAGGGGAACGCTGAGTGGTAGGACATTTTTGCCGGCATGGAGATCCCACGCAAAAAAGTTTGGAAAAGTGATTTTTTTACCAAATGTTAAGGTTTGCACGGAATTCTGGGTAGGAAAACATTGGGGGACCCATGCATGCCATACCTCCCTGGACTCCCCCGGGTGTCTAGTTTTCAGAACTGTTTTAGTTTGGTAGTTTCCAAAGATGGCCGCCGAGCCCGAGCCGAAAACTCAGGTGCCCCCCCCCCAAAAAAATCAAGGTAGTTTTGCAAAAGGGTATTTTAAATTCACCACCGTACGAATTGGGCCTTTCCGTGTTGCAGCCACTATACCTACCCACGCAAGTGAGGTACCATTTTTATCGGGAGACTTTGGGGAACGCTGGGTGGGAGGGAATTTGTGTGAGCCCAGTGATGCCACACTTTCCCACACAAAAATGTGTGAAAAATCTGATTTTTATCAGCTATAATCGAGATTTGCAAGGGATTCTGGGTAAAGGTACGTTAGAGGATCCACGCAAGCCTTACCTCCTTGGAAGCCCCCGGGTGTCTACTTTTCAGAAATGTGTGGGTTTGGTAGGTTTCCCTAGATGGCCGCCTAGCACGGAGCCAAAAACCCAGGTAACCCCTCTTGCAAAAGCTGGTGGTTTTGACATTGTCACCTTTGTCAAAACCACCAGCTTTTGCAAGAGGGGTTACCTGGGTTTTTGGCTCCGTGCTAGACGGCCATCTGGGAAACCTACCAAACCCACACATTTCTGAAAAGTAGACACCCGGGGGCTTCCAAGGAGGTATGGCTTGCGTGGATCCTCCAACGTTCCTTTACCCAGATCCCTTGCAAACCTCAATTTTAGCTTAAAAAATCAGTTTTTTCACACTTTTTTGTGTGGGAAAGCGTGGTATCACTGGGTTCGCACAAATTTCCTCCCACCCAGCATTCCCCCAGGTCTCCCGATAAAAATGGTACCTCACTTGCATGGGTAGGCACAGTGGCTGCAACAGGAAAAGGCCCAATTCGTACGGTGGAGACTTAAAAATTACCTTTAGCAAAACTATTTTATTTTTTGAGGGGGTCACCTGAGCTTTTGGCCCGGGGCTTGGGGGGCATCTTTGGAAACTACCAAACCCCCAAACCCAAACAGTTCTGAAAACTAGACACCCGGGGGGGTCCAGGGAGGTATGGCATGCGTGCGTCCCCCAATGTTTTCCTACCAAGAAATCCCTTCAAACCTTAAATTTTGGTTACAAAAAAACACTTTTCCATAAATTTTTGGGTGGGATCTCCCTGCCGGCACAAATGTCCTACCACCCAGGCTTCCCCTTGATATTCCGAGTAAAATGATACCTCACTTGTGTGGGTGGGCCAAAGGCCTGTGACTAAGGTTGGGTGCTTAATTTGTCAAACCTAAATACTACATTTTTTAAAATTCATTTTTAGCCTGTTCTGCTTTGGGGCACCCACACAAGTGAGGTATCATTTTACTCGGGAGAAGAAGGGGAACGCTGGGTGGAAGGACATTTTTGCCAGCACGGATATCCCACGCAAAAAAGTTTGGCAAAGTAATTTTTTAACCAAATTTTAAGGTTTGCACTGAATTCTGGGTAGGAAAACATTGGGGAACCCATACATGCTATACCTCCCTGGACTCCCCCGGGTGTCTAGTTTTCAGAACTGTTTAGGTTTGGTAGCTTCCAAAGAAGGCCGTCGAGCCCCGGGCCAAAAACCCTGGTGCCCCCCCCCAAAAATCAAGGTAGTTTTGCAAAAGGGTATTTTAAATTCACCACCGTACGAATTGGGCCTTTCCCTGTTGCAGCCACTATGCCTACCCACGCAAGTGAGGTACCATTTTTATCGGTAGACCTTGGGGAACGCTGGGTGGGAGGAAATTTGTGTGAGACCAGTGATGCCACGCTTTCCCACACAAAAATGTGTGAAAAATCAGATTTTTATCAGCTATAATCGAGATTTGCAAGGGATTCTGAATAAAGGAACGTTGGAGGATCCACTCAAGCCATACCTCCTTGGAAGCCCCCGGGTGTCTACTTTTCAGAAATGTGTGGGGTTGGTAGGTTTCCCTAGATGGCCATCTAGCACGGGGCCAAAAACCCAGGTAACCCCTCTTGCAAAAGCTGGTGGTTTTGACAATGTCAAAACCACCAGCTTTTGCAAGAGGGGTTACCTGGGTTTTTGGCCCCGTGCTAGACGGCCATCTAGGGAATCCTACCAAACCCACACATTTCTGAAAAGTAGACACCCGGGGCTTCCAAGGAGGTATGGTTTGCGTGGATCCTCCAACGTTCCTTTACCCAGAATCCCTTGCAAACCTCAATTTTAGCTTAAAAAAAATCAGTTTTTTCACACTTTTTTTGTGTGGGAAAGCGTGGCATCACTGGGCTCACACAAATTTCCTCCCACCCAGCATACCCCCAGGTCTCCCGATAAAAATGGTACCTCACTTGCGTGGGTAGGCACAGTGGCTGCAACAGGAAAAGGCCCAATTCATGCGGTGGAGACAAAAAAATTACCTTTTGCAAAACTATCTTATTTTTTGAGGGGGTCACCTAAGCTTTTGGCCCGGGGCTTGGCGGGCATCTTTGGAAACTACCAAACCCAAACAGTTCTGAATACTAGACACCCGGGGGGGACCAGGGAGGTATGGCATGCGTGGGTCCCCCAATGTTTTCCTACCCAGAAATCCCTTCAAACCTTAAATTTTGGTTAAAAAAACCACTTTTCCATACATTTTTGGGTGGGATCTCCCTGACGGCACAAATGTCCTACCACCCACGCTTCCCCTTGATATTCTGAGTAAAATGATACCTCACTTGTGTGGGTGGGCCAAAGGCCTGTGACTAAGGTGGGGTGCTTAATTTGTCAAACCTAAATACTAAATTTTTTAAAATTCCTTTTTAGCCTGTTCTGCTTTGGGGCACCCACACAAGTGAGGTATCATTTTTCTCGAGAGAACAAGGGGAACGCTGCGTGGTAGGACATTTTTGCGGGCACGGAGATCCCACGCAAAAAAGTTTGGAAAAGTGATTTTTTTACCAAATGTTAAGGTTTGCACGGAATTCTGGGTAGGAAAACATTGGGGGACCCATGCATGCCATACCTCCCTGGACCCCCCCGGGTGACTAGTTTTTAGAACTGTTTGGGTTTGGTAGTTTCCAAAGATGGCCACCGAGCCCCGAGCCGGAAACTCAGGTGCCCCCCCCCCCAAAAAAATCAAGGTAGTTTTGCAAAAGGGTATTTTAAATTCACCACCGTACGAATTGGGCCTTTCCGTGTTGCAGCCACTATGTCTACCCACGCAAGTGAGGTACCATTTTTATCGGGAGACCTTGGGGAACGCTGGGTGGGAGGAAATTTGTGTGAGCCCAGTGATGCCACGCTTCCCCTCACAAAAATGTGTTAAAAATCTGATTTTTATCAGCTATAATCGAGATTTGCAAGGGATTCTGGGTAAAGGAACGTCGGAGGATCCACGCAAGCCTTACCTCCTAGGAAGCCCCCGGGTGTCTACTTTTCAGAAATGTGTGGGTTTGGTAGGTTTCCCTAGATGGCCGTCTAGCACGGAGCCAAAAACCCAGGTAACCCCTCTTGCAAAAGCTGGTGGTTTTGACATTGTCACCTTTGTCAAAACCACCAGCTTTTGCAAGAGGGGTTACCTGGGTTTTTGGCTCCGTGCTAGACGGCCATCTAGGGAAACCTACCAAACCCCACATTTCTGAAAAGTAGACACCTGGGGGCTTCCAAGGAGGTATGGCTTGCGTGGATCCTCCAACATTCCTTTACCCAGAATCCCTTGCAAACCTCAATTTTAGCTTAAAAAATCAGTTTTTTCACACTTTTTTGTGTGGGAAAGCGTGGCATCACTGGGCTCACACAAATTTCCTCCCACCCAGCATTCCCCCAGGTCTCCCAATAAAAATGGTACCTCACTTGCATGGGTAGGCACAGTGGCTGCAACAGGAAAAGGCCCAATTCGTACGGTGGTGAATTTAAAATACCCTTTTGCAAAACCACCTTGATTTTTGGGGGGGGCACCTGAGTTTTTGGCCCGGGGCTCGGCGGCCATCTTTGGAAACTACCAAACCCAAACAGTTCTGAAAACTAGACACCCGGGGGAGTCCAGGGAGGTCTACCCCACAGACGGTAAAATGTATCACGGTGATCCCTGGGTACTTGGGCACTTTTTCCTTGTCCATGATAGTCACAGTGGCCCCACCCGGCACCTGCCAGTCGCAGCTCTACCCCGTGAAGCCCATTCACTCAGCACAGCACTGAGCACAGCAATACAGGTCCTGACTAGCACCAACCAGTATGACCATGTAGCAACTTCCCCAGCTGTGTATACCTCGACCGCAGTGCACCTGCCATGGGGCATATAACAAGTCTGTGCCTCCAAAGTGTGCCAGTGACCGTCCACCTTCCCCTATAAGTGCCAGCCTAGCGGGGGCCCTGTAGCCCTTGTGCTCAACCTTTGCTGTGCTCTCTCCGTGTCAGTCCACTCTCTCCTCAAAAGGGGTGGGGTGAGGCAGTCCCTCCAATTCCAGGGCCTGACTCCCGCCTGGGCACCTCCCCAGGTGCTCCATATGTGGCAGTGCTCTCACCCCAGTCTTTTGGCGTTCTTTCACATACAGCTGTGTTTCCCCCAAAGGGCCTGCACCAAGGCCATGCGCCGCCAGTCTGTATCTCTGGGAGCCACACGCCAATACAATACGGCTCCCTACTTCTGCCTGGAGAACAGCATCTTCTAGGTCTCATGAAGCCCTGAGCACTTCTCTCCACCCACGCTGTCCGCCCAAAGGCTGCTCCCTATGACTCTGCTCTGTTCACTGCGTGGCTGGTCTGCAACTTGGCAAGTCGTCGCTGCCATCAGATATCTTGTAGTGCCATTCCAGGGTGGGGCCCAGCCTGAGCACCGCACCTAAGGGCTCGTGGGTGCCTCCACGCCAGCCGCAACCTGGAGAGCCCCACCTGCAGAGTGGAGAGGTGGCCATGCGACGAGCCTGGCAGGTCACAAGCCTATGCCCTCACCACTAGCTTCACAATCGCTGATGCCCCCAATATATAGGGTTCTCCAGTGGCAACAGGGCATCAGCTTGATCATCAAACCCCTATGGATGGCACTTTTAAGATGTGTCCTTCACCATTCAGTCAAATATACACAATCTTTGGTCAGAATACAATATCAGAATACAAAAATACCATTAGTGTATGCACTTTAACCTAACAAAGTGCAACCTTCAACAAATACTAACCATATACTAACCATAAAAACAACAAACTAACAATAATAACCCCAAAAAATCATCTCATTTGTTGAACGGGTACTGAGTTTGACCATCCTTAAAATCTACTCAGCCACTGCAATTCAGTACTGCTTACCTGAAAAAATGCAAAATAATAATGAGACGTTATAAATATTTTTATAATGGGTACTTTATACTTATATGATGAAATCGCAAGTCAGTAACCTGCCTAATTGTAGAACTAATGTACTGTATTCAATGAAGTGAAATTCATATTTTAGCACAATTCAGTGCACACAAGTTGCATTCCATATAGGCCTCAAACTTAATTTCCTTCCTAGCCTGAACTAATGAATTGAATAGTCTGAAGTCTGAAGTCTACGAAAACGTTTTGTAAAGTTTCTACTTGTGCCCTAACACCAAATAATTATTTTTTACGCTTGTACCTTACTTGACCGGACTTGCAACAAATGTGTTACTTCCTAGAGTAAATGCTTGGGAAAGGACTGACAGAGGATGAGGCATGGACTTGCCTATTTCCTAGATGTTATAACCAATCGGATGAATAAAATCAGTGGTCTCATGGAAAAATGCAAAGTAATGGATTACTTAATCTTCTGGATTTGTATGCTTTACCTACTATATCAACTCTTGACCCATCTTGTGGTACAGAGACTAATGATTTTGACTTCCAGCAACTAACGCGGACTGGGACAATTACTGGTTTACTGCCAGCTGATATGCTTGCGTAAGTTGAACCTTTCCGACAACAGCTGTGACATTTGTTGCTGCCGTGCGGACAGGGGCAGTCAAACCTGTTCATGAATTGGAACTGGTCATTTTCGCGATTACTGAACTTACATCTATAAAGTTTGTATGAGGGTTCTATGCATTAAAAAACTAATTTCTCTTGATATAATCTTCCTTTTCGGAGGACGTATTTCCTTTAAGCTGAATTCTTACAGCTTTATTAATGCTTATTAAAACTCTATAAGTTGTAAATGAAACTGGCATGAAAATTACATATAAAATGCGATAAAGATGCCAACTGAGAAAATAATTCTGCTGAATCATTCATTTGTTGTGCTCATGCTATTTGTTTCCAAATTCATTTGATCTGAACATTTTATGCCTGAACAAGTTCATTTGGTAATGAATAAATGCTAACTGTTATCTTATTCCAGGTCCTAATATGATAATAGTTAATCCCCTAAATAGTCTTGTCCCTTTCAGCACAGAGCAAGATCCATGGGAGGACCTAAAGGGAACAGGAAATGGTAGCTGAGGTTCTTCTGGAGAATTTTATTCAGTAGCAGAAATTAATTTGAGGCCCAACACGTTTACGCTACAGCAAATGCAAACAATACTAACACATTTCTTATTCCCAATGAAAATGTAGCCACAGTGCAAAACATTTTATAGTTTGAGGGAAACTACTACGCCCACTCTGAACTTAACCAGACAGGGGAAGGCCATGGACTTGGGCGGTTCAGATTTAATATTGTAATTCTAAATGTATCCACATTGGGGAAAGAATTGGAGTTTGGGCAGTTTAGATTTACTTATCCAACTCAAAACTTAACAATTTGGGGAAAAGTGTTGGACTTTAGGGGGAAGAAATTTTCTATTCCAACTCCAAACTTACCTACCTGGGAGAAGTTTTAAATTTTGGAGAAGGGAGTTCAGATTTACTATTCCCACTCCAAATGTAACTACATTAAGGAAAATGGAGGGGTTCAGATTTAGTATTCTAACAAAAAACATAACAACAATGGGGAAAGTGTTGGACTTTGGAGGAACCTTATCTACTGTTACTACTCCAAACTTAGGGGCTGATTATGATGGCGAGCGGACCTTGTCTGCCCGCCATCGTAGCTGTGTTTGGGCCGGCCGGCAGATATGCGGCAGTCCCACCACTGCGATTAGGATGCACCCGCCTTACTGGCAGGCACATTCAGGGCTTTTAACATTGGGGTTGGTGATGCAGCACCGTAAACAATGTTAAAAGTACTTGCACTGCATTTCCCTGTACAACGTGGTGCCTGTCACTTGGTGCATGGAAATGCTGGGGGGTACCATGGGTACCCCCCAGTGCAGCGGGACCACCCCAAACAAGAGGGGCCCGCAACGGGCCCTCAAACCTAATTCCCCCCAGCCTTTCCATAGCAGAAGGCCTTTCCTATACCCACATCCTAATTTGGTGGACGGTGCCTGCTAGGCACCCCAATCATTTTAGGGGCCCTGCACCGTCCACCAGGTAATCAGTGCAATTGCCTTTGGCGGTGAAGCGGCGGCCAGACTTTGCGTCTGTCGCGAAACCCACCGCCATTCTAATTTGGCTGTGGGTAACATGCTTGGTGATGGCGGAAGCACAGCCACCGCCTGCCCGGTGGTGGCTGTCCTTCCGCCATCATAATGACCCCCGTAGCCACATTGAGGAAAGGGTTGGACTTTGGGGAATTCAGATTTACTATTCCCACTCCAGGCTTAACCACATTGGGGAAAATGTTGGACTTTGAGGGGTTTAGATTTACTATTCCCACTTCAATTGTAACCATATTGGGTAAAGTGTTGGACTTTGAGGGAATCAGATTTACTGTTCCAACTCCAAGCTTAACAACATTGAAGAAAATGCTGAACTCTGAGGGGTTCAGATTTACAATTCCCAGTCTTATCTTGACCACTTTGGGCAAAGTATTGGACATTGGGATGGGAAAGTCAAATTAACTATTCTCATTCCAACTTAAAGAAATTAGTCGAAAAAACAGTACTATAAAAGGTATTATTCATAATTTATGTATTTATTTTTGCCTCATTTGTGCGATCTTGTAGTTTTTAGCAAGCCAGGTCTCCTCTGGTGAAGTGAACCGCCCAAGGTAAAAGAGGCAAGACCATGTCTAAAACTGCCAGCGAATTCTTTAAAATTCTTTTGGATCCAACGTCTCGAGGCACTCTGATGGATCCTTATAGAATCACTTAATCGCAGTTTGTAAAATCATTGTACAGCCCTTCCTATCCTATGCCATATTTTTGTCCCATATGTCCCAATATCCCGTTCGTTTGGTTACCCCTCTGAGTGTATCTAGGCTCCTAAACTTATTAACTTGTATAAGCCAATGATCAATGTTAGGAGGAGATGGGAGGATCCAGTTTCTACATATTTCACGCCTAGCTGGTAACATCAGGGTAAATAGCAGACATTTCTGATTTTTATTTAAAACAACATCCTGATCATTACCCTCTAAGATACCAAGGATAATGTTAAAAGAGCGTACCTCCATATTTACGTTTAATGCTTTATTAGTTATCTTACCAATCTCCTTCCAATTGGTGTCAAGTTGTGCGCATTGATGAAACATGTGGATATCATTTGCATTTATTTCACCGCACTTGGGGCATTTTCTTGTCACCTGATTATTTATTTTAGATAGTCTCTCTGGGGTCCAATAAGATCTGTGTAGGGTAAAGAGATGATTTCTTCTGAGTGGTGCAGAGACAGTAACAAACCACAAAAAAAGAGCAAGCTACTTTCCATTGTTGTTGCAAGTCTTGAGCCAGGAAGATCTTCTTCCAATTATCGTCTGGAGTACTAAAGTCAACTTCATTCCTTTCAATCATATTCCAGTACCATTTGGAGACTTCCTTTGGAGCTGGATCTTTTAGTATTTCTTCCTCTATTCCTTCCATGTTGGCTGGGATTTTCTCTTGTTCTTTACACCAACTTGTCACTGGTAGTATGTGAACCTTGAAATGGTTGCGTTAGTCCTCTCCAGTAAAGTTGCCCAGCTTATTAAGTTACCATGTTCCATTAGCTCCCCCCATCTCAGTATCCCAGCTTTTTTGTATGGGGTCTGCGAGGTAGTCTGGGGTCCCCGGGGAGTTCCAGATTGGAGCTTGCTTGCTGTAATATGGAGGTTTCCAAGATTTCCTTATTTCATACCAAACTTTGTATGCTGACTTTAGGACTTTTAATTTAATTTTTTTAAGTATTTGGGATGTCCAAACTTATAAAGGCAAAAATCAGTGTTGGTTGTAGCTTTCCAGTAAGCCGTATAGGAGGTCTGTGATTTAAAAAGTATCCTAATATTTTTAAATTTAAAGGCTCTATATTATGTCATAAGGTCAGGGCTAGCTATCCTCCCTTCGTTTTTCTTTTGGCATAACTTTTTCCATGCGATCCTGACTCCTTTGGAAGCCCAGATAAAGGTGTTTATTTCGCTCTGGATCTTCCTTAATGTCTGTGATTTAAATCCCAAGGGGATGGCATGAAAAAGAAACGTGCATTTTGGTAGAATAGCCATTTTAATGATGTTAGCTCTCCCTATAAACGTGAGAGATAAGCAGTTCCATGCCTTTAATAACTTCCTCATCTCCTTAGCTTTAGTCGTCAGATTAGCTTGGGTTATTTCGTCAATGTCTTCTAAAATTTCTATACCCAGGAATTTAATTTTGCTGTTTGCTTTTAATACTGGTGACGTAGGGTTCCAATGTAACACCTCAGTCTTCTGGTGATTTATTTGGTACCCAGATATACTCCCAAAGTCGGACAATATGTCCGTTATACTGTTAATAGAAGCATTGAGGTTGCTTTTGTATATCATTAAATCATCTGCGTATAACGCAACTTTCAGATTCCACCCATTAAAACTAAATGGAGTAATGTCATGAGCCTTCCTTATCTTCTCTGCCAAGGGTTCTATATAAAGGTTAAAAAGGTGAGGGGAAAGTGGACATCCCTGCCTGGTGCCTCTTTTTACAAAAAAAACCTTTGGATAGCCTCCCGTTAATGAGTATTTTTGTCATGGGCTGTGAGTAGATGTTCATTATGGTTCTTAGAAAGTTATCCCCCAGACCGTAATAGAGGATGACTTCTTGTAAGAAAGACCAGTTCACACGGTCAAAAGCTTTGGCCGCGTCAAAAGTGAGAACCACCAAAGATAGTTTCTCATGCGCAGCAATATCAATTGCTCCGATTAATTGATGGGTAAGATCATGTGTTAGACCCTGGACCCCGGCTGGCCAAGGCTCGCGCCAAAGTCTGTCAGAGATCACCATGTCTAAGGTCAGGGCAAGGGAGTTACACACCAAGACAACCCCTGCTCACCCTCTAGGTAACGTGACGCGAGCAGCAAGGCTAATCTCGGAGGCGATGTGTAAAGCGTTTGCGCGCGCACCCAGCAACACCACCCAAGGCCCACCACAAAGGAAACTCCACACAAGGTTATATAAAAAATAGCCTTTGTATTATAGTAAAAACACATTAGATAACACCACACACTTTACAATGTGCCAACAGGCACGGGCAGAATTTACAAGGGATTATGTACAGGACAGGGCCACATGGACCACTGTCAGGGGTAGGCACTTTTTTAGAAATAATACTTGTAGGTATAACACTTAGCACATAAACATATAATGACTGAAGCACCAAAATAGTAAATGTAGCACACAACCAGTAATTACTGGTAAAGGGTAAATACCTCCTACGCAACCCTAAACACTGTAGGAAAATCACGCAGGGAACTAGGACCTTAATTTCAGGACCTATAGGAACATAAACAATCACCTAAGCAAGTCACATTTAGCAAAGGTAATAAGACATCAACAATCCTCTAAGCAGTTCACTTTTAGCAAAGGGGATAAGAACATAAACAATCACCTAAGCAGGTCATTTTTAGCAAAGGTAATAAAACATCAACGATCCTCTAAGTAGGTCACTTTTAGCAAAGGGGATAAAACATAAAACACATTGCACATGAGGCATTAAAATACATTCAGAGGTGCAGGTAGAACATTTGCGCAGAAATCACATAAGCAAGTAAATCACAATGCGCAGGGTGCACATAGCACAACACTAGGACTGTCCGCCAGGCCAACTGGCCTCGCAAGGGCTGAAATGCCCTGAGTCCAAATGTCAGGGGAGGCTGCGCAGGCAGCACAGAACACAAGCCTAAATGTAGCAACTGTCCGCTAAGTGCTGGAAAGTTGTAAATCAAAGATGGCCAATGTTGGAGCCTCGTGGGCTCAAGAACAAGGGTGAGGGCAAGTACTGCGTGGGAGCCTCGGGGCTCTGACCAACACTCGTGTCCCCCAAGAGCCTCTCAGGGCTCGCAAAACAATAGACTGGCACGTTGAGAACTTCTGTGCTCTAAAACAATGAAATGCCCCCAGAGCCTCTTTCAGGGCCCCCAGAACGATGAACTGGCACTCGAGCCTCTCTGGGCTCGAAAAGCTAAATGGCCCTCTGAGCCTCTCGGGGCTCGTAAATCTCAAATTGCCCCCAGGAGCCTCGGGGCTCCACACACCAAGAATGCGGGCGTCGTTGGAGTCCCTTGTGGACTCAGAAGGGGACTGTGCACGTCGGAGCGGCCCGCTGCCTTCCAGGGCTGCTCTGTCACCCCCGGGATGCCTGGAGCCTCTCGGGGCTCAAAGAAACAATGGGGGCCGCCCAGGAGCACCAACGAGGCCCACCCACACTCACCGGCTGCTCAGGGACGCTGGACGGGAGCTCCCTCTCCTCGGGGCTCCGGTGGCGTCCTGGCGCTCGGTCGGCTCTCCTCCTCGCTGCGGCAGAGGTCCAGGGCTCTCCCCTCACTCTGGAGCCCCGGCAGGACACGGCAGACTGCTTCCTGCTCCTTCGGCCTTGCCTCAGCCAATCGAGCGCAGCGCTGGCGCTGCGGCCAATCCCAGCGCGGCGCTGCTCGTGACGCTGGGGGCAGGCTTTGCAGAGGCTGGGGAGACTCGGGCTTGCGGCGGTGAACACGGGGCAATGCCGGGTGGGAACCGGCTTTTAAAATAATTAAATAAAATGGGCAAATGCGGCGTGGCAGCCGCTTGGCAAAGAATAACATCGCTCTGAGCGCTTTGGCAATAATAAACGAGGTGGGCACTCGTACATAAATAACGAACGCCTGCAAATGCCGGGTGGGCACCGGCTGGGCAGCAAAAGCGCTCTCAAGCGCAATGAGTAAAATAAAGCGCTCTCTAGTGCTAGAGGCAATCCACAGCGCTCCCAAGCGTTTAAGGGTTAAAGGTAAAGCGCTCTCAGCGCTGAAGGCAAAAGCAAAGCTCCAGCAAGGTCTGGAGGCAGGCAGGGGGCACGGCTGGGCCCAGAGCCAGCTCACTGGGTCTCCAGGCAGGGAGACAATCCAAGTGGCGGTCCTCCTGGCCCCAGAAACAGCAGCAGCCCCCTCAGCTAGGATCCAAAAGCAGAACAAATTGTATGGGGACACAGCCCCTTCTTATACTGTAAATTCCTTTGTCTGTAGGTGCAGGGTGGGGGAGAAACCAGTCGCATCTGGTTTGGAGCACCCTTGATGGCTCAACCACCCATTTCATTCACTAGCAGGGCTAGGGTCATCAGTCGCACCACAGGGAGCGGAGCCAGCATTGTGTGGGGAAAGTCCAGGCCCATCAGGAACCAGGTGCACTCCTCCCCAGCCATCAACATGCTAATCTCACACTCACCACCGGGCAGACCCATCCAGCCTTCCTGGAGCCAGGCTCACCAGCCAGCTCCAGCCAATCACACGCCAGGCATATTTTACACTAATATGCCAACTCCTAGACACACTCATGCCACATACATCGTTGCGAAGCATTCATTCTCACGAGTTCGCACATACCAAAGTCAAGTCTGCACTCCCCACGCATCAGGAACTACCAGGGACACAGACATTCCCCATGCATTCCTATGGGAGAGCAGGCCAGCCTAACTACACGCACGCACTTTACTCTGGGACACAGGGAAAAGTGTGCAGAGACCAAAAATCATCAACACAGATCACAGATATAAAGCAAAAAGTGTAGGAAAGACTGGAGGACACAGGAGTCTTGAAAGTGAGGAGTTTAATAGGAACACATCTGGAGCAAGTCCAGTCCAGCAGTTAATGACCCAATCATTCTAAAGCCAAGACGTACAAACATATTCAAAAGATGCGGTAGCATGTGAGCATAACAGAAAGCGATTGACACGAGATGTCACGAGTGGAACCACGTGTCATCTTGTGTCAGGAACAATATGCAGAGTACAGTATACAACACACCTCCCTTCCTGTAAATGAAAAAAAAAAAAAAAAACGGAAAAAACAATAAAACTCAAAAGAATAATCCAACACAATACAATCTTAACAAGAATAATCCCATACAATTCAAACTTAACTCATGACAAAATCCTTGTATCTTGCAGGAAGACGGTGAGACCTATGGCAACTTCTTGAGAGTTCCATAGGTGGAGTGGTCCTTACAGCCCTAGTGCTGGTATTCTCACCCAAAAGATTCCCAGAAGTGATTTCTGCATCTCCAGGGCCCCCACAGCCAGAATCAAAATCAAGAAAGACGTTGCTATCATTGCTTGACACAACCGCATCCATACCTTTAAGTAAAGCGCTAATGCCATCCTCAGACGCACACATACCTTTGCCTTTAAAAATGGAGACTCTGTTCAAATTCCAAACACTCCCGTCCTCAACTCTGACAGCATGCTTGAAAACTTCAATAACTTCCTTGGGATGTGACCGAACTTGACCACCCTTCAAAACACCTTCCTTCCTTTTTATGCGAACAAAATCACCAACATTGATAACATGTTTGCTAACGGATCCCTGCTTGGCTTCCATCCTTTCTTTCATCTTACCTTTATACGCACTAACCCTGTCACGAACCAAATCATAATCCACTTTTGAAAAACCACAATGGTCACTTAAACTTCTTTTTAACCACCACGGGGTTAATCTGGTACTGGGTTTCCGACCCCTCAAAAGCTCAAATGGGCTAACCATAGTGACAGAGTTAGGAGATGTTCTATAAGACAATAACATAGACTGAAGAGCATTACGCCAATTCAAATGACCTTTAACAGAAAGTTGGATAGCCTCCTTCACAACTCTGTTAAATCTTTCAACTTGGCCATTGGCTTCAGGATGGAACACAGCAATCTTGTTGTGCGTGATCCCACATTTGGTGATAAAACATTGAAAATCCTTGCTGGTAAATTGTGGGCCATTGTCAGTCACTAATTCTTCTGGGATTCCTTCCTTACAAAAAACTTCGTCCAAAAATATTACTACATTCCTGGTTGTTATTTCCCCAACCATTTTTACCTCTGGCCATTTTGAGAAATAGTCTATCAAAACCATACCAAATTTCTCACGTTCAGGTAAAACGGAAAATGGACCAATGAAGTCAAGGCCTAACTTCCGCCAAGGACCGAAAGGGCGCTCCACAGGGCAAGGTTCAGGACGTAGAGGAACAGCAGACTTGTCACTGTTGGCGCACTCTGAACATTTTTTGACATAGTGTTCCACACAACTGTCCACTCCAGGCCACCAAAAGAAATCTTTTATGCGTCTCCTGGTAAAGGAGATTCCTAAATGCCCCTCATGGGCAATACCAATGATAGTATCTCTCAAGGAAAAAGGAGGAATGAATTTATCACCTCTCATGAGAACCCCATTTTCGATTGCTAACTCATCTTGAACCTTGGCATAGCTCATCATTTCACCTGAAAACTTCCTTTGTTCTGGCCATCCTTGTAAAATGTAATTTTTAACCTGAGTCAGTTCAATACTCTTCTCCATTTCCTTTAACCAGGACTCCTTGCTCAGATCAAATTTCTCACCAAACACTAACATAATGTCTTGCGAAGTGAAAGCTACTTCACACTCATCGTCATCACACGGAACATCACAAGAAGTGTGCAACCTGGACATGCAATCAGCATGAATGTTAGTTTTCCCTTTAACATATACCATCTCAAAATGAAAAGATTGTAGCCTGGAAGCCAACCTAGCCAAACGAGCTGATAAAGTGCGACCTCCACCTGGAGCCATCATGTAAATAAGGGGCTTATGGTCAGTCTTAATAGTGAATTTTGTTCCCCACAAGAAGGTTTTAAAGTGTTCGGCTGCCCAAACTGACGCCAATAACTCTCTTTCAATGACTGAGTAGTGTTTTTCAGCATCCCTCAAGGCCCTTGAAGCATAGGCAATTATCCATTCCTTCCCGCAGTCATTCTGCATGAGCACAGCTCCTAACCCTGTGCTACTTGCATCAACCATGATGGTACATTTTTTACCAATAACAAAAGGTCTTAAACAAGGTGCATTCACAACAAAAGCTTTAAGATTCTGAAATGCCTCCGTCATTACGTCAGACCATAAGAACCTTGCATTTTTTTTTAGAAGTGGTCTAAAGGAATCGACTTTTGAAGAAAAGTTTGGAATAAATTTGGCATAAAATTCCATTAAACCTAAGAAGGCAACCAGTTGTTCTTTTGAGACTGGAACCGGGGCTTTGATGATACTCTCGATGTGTTTTTGCTTAGGTCTGATCCCAGCACCACTTATGGAATGTCCCAAATATTCAACTTCCTTTTCTCTAATTTTGCACTTATCAAGGCGAAGAGTAAGACCTTTAGAGGATAATGCAGAAATAACACTCCTTAAATTATTATCATGCTCCTCTACATTTTTCCCAAATACAAGAATATCGTCTTGAAAGGCGATAGCTCCTGTCAACCCTTCAAGTGTCTCTTTCATTAGCCTTTGAAAGACGGAAGCGGCACTAGCCAATCCGAAAGGCATGCGTTTATACCTGAAAAGACCTTCTGGCGTAATAAAAGCCGTCAGATTTCTGGAATCATCATCCAAAACGACCTGATGATAGGCACTTGCCAAATCTATACACGAGAAAATCTCAGCACCTCCTAATGTCGAAACCATCTCATGCAGATTTGGCAAGGGGTGAGCATCTACCCAAATTGAATTATTTAAACTGCGAAGATCAACACAGAGCCTCAATTCGCCGTTGGATTTAACCGAAATCACGATCGGAGAAACCCACGGGGAGGACTCAATGGGCTCAATGATGTCCTTGTCACACAAGTCCTTGAGCAAAACTTTAAGTTTATCCCTGTAGGTAAGAGGGACGTTCCTGACTCTGTGCCGAACGGGAACAACACCATCATTGAGCTTAATAGTGTGTTTGAAACCCAAAAATTGACCAAGTTTTCCACTAAAAACATCAGAGAATTCAGATTTCAAATTATCAATCATGAGATCACGATCAGGATCACTGGTGTTAGCAACAGAGTAGACGGGCGGATAGGCTCTTGGATCTATCTTAATGCCCAATTGATCTTGGTGTGGCCATCCTAACAGGGGTTGCCCAGACTTAGCGACATAGATTTTACCATATGTGGATTTAGCGGCAAAGGTGATTTTCCCCCAAAAGTAACCCACTAATTCAATCCTATGTCCAGTATAACCCCCTGGGGAAATGTCAGATTCAAGTAACATTTTGTTTGGCCAATTTTTTTTTACAACATCTAGACCCAATAATGTATACCATGCACAAGTGTTTACAAAAATATTAATTGTCTTTCCATCTATAATTACATCACAAGATGGCAATTTACTTACACCTTCACTACCACAAATATTAATGACAGTATTTATATCGTTTTCATTAGAATCATAGTCATCAAAATCTTGAACAATGTTAACTTTTTTTGTAGTGGATTTGCAAAACTTTGTTAGATGCCCTTTCTTATTGCATTTCATACACATTTTATCAAGGGCAGGACAAACTTTAGAATTTGCTAAATGGTTTGAACTTCCGCATCTGAAACAAATCCATTGAGTGTTGTTCTTCTTATCACTTTTAGTGTACTTAAATTTTGAGTCACTCTTATTATTAGCAAAATCATTTTTAGGAGTAAACGGTTTCCTAAATTTATCTCCTTCCTTGGAAACGCTAAAAACATCTCCTTTTTCGCTCCCTCTTATCTCCTTTACAAACTTCTCGGAGTGTTCAATTGACCTTGCAATGTCAATGGCTGCGTTTAAAGACATATCCGAAGTTGTCCAAAGTCTTTCCTGGACCTTTTTATTGTTTGTTCTCATCAGTATTTGGTCCCTTAATACCTGTTCATAGTTAATATGTTCGAAATCACAAGTTACGGCAAGAGATCTGAGAGATGATACAAAATCATCAATTGGTTCATCTGCAGATTGTTTGCGAGAGTAGAAGATAAATCTCTCCATGACAACGTTCTTTTTCTTTCCGAATCTAATTTTCAATTTTTCTGCCGCACATTCATAAACATTTTTTTCACCAGGATTAGTTAAGGGTGGAAGAGTAACGAATTCTTTTAGTCCAATCCCCCCAAGGCAATGTTTTAAAAGAGTACCTTCCATTACTTCAACATAGGCTAGGAAAACAGGTTCCCAAATTTCCCATTCCATTGGAGGATCACCTTTATTTGCCATAAACGAAGGAGGAGGAACAATTCCAGTCATATTGAAATTTTAACGTTAAAAAAAAATGTTATGATGTGTAAGAGAATGAATATAGAAAAAAAAAAATACCTTAAACAAGGGACCGTTGATGAATGGAAAAGATGTAGCATCCAAAATAATACCTCTGAAGAAATCGAGTTGAAATTTGATCGTGTCACGAAGAAAAACGGACTTAAAAAAAAAACGAAGAAATACAACTCAACTTGATAGAATTCACCAATCTAAGATGGCCGCCATGTAAACTGCTTGTTTTCACAGTCGATGGGCTTGTTTTCAGAGCGTATGACGATCCCACGTAAGTAACTCGATGATTTCACGAGGCTCGCGCATGCGCGCGTGTAAGCAGGGACTCGAGCGGACAGGACTAATGCTGAAGCCAACTCTTCCAAATAAAGGTAATTAATCACAAAATACCTTGAGAGTGGAAGCGAGTGCTGCTTAGGAGTCCGCTTGACAGGCGCTGAGTCGCTGAGTCGCTGGGTCGCAGTGAAACAAGCCGTTCAGAAGGAATAAGTCAAATGTTGGAAAATTAGTTTTCCTCTTTTAAAATACGATAAAATAATCCTTCTAGAGTAGTAAGATAGTCTTTTTTTCCCTCGTCGCCAGTGTAGGAAAGACTGGAGGACACAGGAGTCTTGAAAGTGAGGAGTTTAATAGGAACACATCTGGAGCAAGTCCAGTCCAGCAGTTAATGACCCAATCATTCTAAAGCCAAGACGTACAAACATATTCAAAAGATGCAGTAGCATGTGAGCATAACAGAAAGCGATTGACACGAGATGTCACGAGTGGAACCACGTGTCATCTCGTGTCAGGAACAATATGCAGAGTACAGTATACAACAAAAAGATTAGGGGTGAACCTGCCAGAAGGACCAAGTCCAACATCATGCAATTGTCTTCCCCTCATAAAGCCCTTCTGATTGTCATGGATAAGGTTATTTGATAATGAGCCAAGTCTTTTTGCCAGAATTTGAGTGAATATTTTATAGTCAGTGTTAAGAAGTGAAATCGGCCTATATGACTCGCAGTTAAGAGGATCTTTACCTGGCTTTAAAATTAGGCTAATGGTCACTTCATTCCAAGTTGGTGGAGGTAATGCGCCCTGCACATAAATAGTATTAAACAGGTCGGCCAATTCTGAAGCCAGAGAATCTTTCAAGAGTAAGTAGAGCTCATTTGGAATGGCGTGTGGCCCAGCTGTTTTTCCTCTTTTTAATTTCTTTATCACCTCCGCTACCTCCTGTGTTGTGATGGCTGCATTTAGTGATTCAGATAGGTCTTCATCTAGTTTAGGGAGGTATAAGTCATTCAGGTAGGAACTTATAGCTGAAGGCGAAGGTACTAGGTCTTTTTCGTAGAGTTCCCGGAAAAAACTGACAAAAGAATCCTCTATATCTGATATATCCCTTACTCTAGTGCCAATCACACCTTTTTTGATTGCCATAATTTTACTCCTATTGGAGTCGGTTTTGAGCTTCCAAGCTAAGAGTTTCCCACTATTTTCTCCATATTCATAGTGAGAAAAGCAACTGGCTTGCCACTTCTTCCTTACTCTTTCCTCCAAAAAGTGTGCTAGGTCATTCTTCTTTCCTAATAATTCCCCCTGAATCTTCCTTTTTTCTACCTCCAGAATGTTTGGGTTTAAGTCTAATTCCTGTTGTCTCTTTAATATTTCAGATTGTAACTGGGAGATTCTCCGCGTTCCTCCTTTATTGTTACTTGCTGCTAGGCTAATTAAGACCCCTCTAAGTACAGCTTTAGGTTAAGTGTAGTGTCCCCCTTTTTATTTTCTTTAAAATAGTTCAGAGTTGAGATTTATGGCCAGATTCATGAACGGAAAATCGGCTCGCAAAGGGCCAGATTCTGAGAATCTGGCCCTTTGCGAGCGCAATTTTTGCATTTGGGATTCATCATCCCAAATACAAAAATCGCTATTATAGAATTCGCAAATTTGCGAGGAATTGCATTTAAGGAATCTCTATATGAGATTCCTTAAATGCAATTCATGAAACATTTAAAAACTGCGAATTTGCAATTTCGGCCCGCTATTTACCGCGAAGTCAAACCTCGTGGTAAATAGCGTAAACTTAGAAAAATGCACTTAAGTGCATTTTTCTAAGTTGTATGTTACACACACACATGTCCTTGGGACATGTGTGTGCGTAACACCAGCGTCTAATATCATTTCAGGGGTGCAACAGGGTGTCCTTTGGACACCCCTGCACCCTTGTAATTGCAAACACAGAATGCGAATCGCTAATAGCGATTCGCACATGGATATGTCTTCCCATTCATAAAGGCCCATAAGAATGAATGGGGAGTTATTCCTTATTTGCGATTAGCAATTAGCTAATCGCAAATAAGGAAGCTGTAGGAATCGCAAACAAAATTGCAATTTGTACGTGATTCCCGTTTTGCGAGTCTGTAATAGCGATTCCTTAATAATCGCTATTACAGACTCACAAAACGGGGCGATGATGAATCTACCTGTTAGATTTTTTCTACTATTTCCGTTTCTAATAGGAGGCTGCGATCTAGAGTCCATCTTTTCTCACGCTGTGTTTGGTTTAGTGAGCCTCCAACTGAACTAAAGAATGGTCTGACAAGTGAGCGGGGAGGTGCATAATCCTCTTAACTAGTTTACTAAAAAGTTTATCCACCAAGAAAAAGTTGATTCTTGAGGCATGGCCATACTTGTAATTCCTATAGGTAAACCTATTATTTAAATCTCCCTTAGTTTCCGAAACATCGACCAGCCCTAAATCTTCTCTTAATCTGTTCACCCCCTCTCTCATTTTAGGTAAGTTTGAAGCTATATTTGGTAGGTGTCTATCTTTTGTGGGGTTCAATAATATATTAAAGTACCCCCCCTATTATAATCGGAGTGGTTACTGTTCTCAATTGTGCATATAAAGTTTGTAGAGGAGCGGGGTCATCGATGTTGGGGCCGTAATAGCCTACCACCGCTAAGGAGATGTTACCTATCCTGACTTTAGCTACGGCCCACCTTCCTTTAGAATCTACACAGCTATCTGTTAGGGTTATATTCAAGTGGTTTCTTTTATAATAAATGCAACTCCTCTAATGTTACACATCTGATTTGTGCAGACGCTGTTTCCCATCCACTTTTCGTGTTTTGTACTTTCATGCCATTCTTCTTTAAGAAGGTGGGTTTCTTGTAAATTGATTATATCACTCTTCACTAGATTCAGATATTCAAAAAAATTTTGACGCCTTTTCCTTGTTTTCAGCCCGTTGACGTTCCAGGACATAATTCTTAAATCACCTAGCATTTTAGGTTTCAATTCTGTATTTTACCTTGATCTGGCTTGCTAAATCACTAAACATTGGACAATATATATTTTTTTTTGTTCCCAAATGCTCCCCACCAAAAAAAGACTTATTAAAAATGTGGACGAAAAGTAAAAACCCCTTAATCCTATACCCACCCTGGAGAACCCTCCCTACATTCATCAGGCAATTAATCACCCTCTATGAGATTCCGCCGTTGTGAGGTTTTACTACGAAAAAAGGGGAAAGGAAAGAAGATGGCTCTTCCAACTTGACTTCAAGGATTCTTTTTAGCTTTCATTCTTTCTAAAAGTGCTTCTATGTCACAGGGTTCCCGCATGTTATACGCGTGGTTATCCAACATTACACGCAAAAGAGCCGGGAATTTCATTTGCCCTGTTGCTCCTTCATTTCTCAAGTCTGGCATATACTTTCCCAGAGCCAATTGCCTGTCTGCCGTAGCCTTTGAGATATCGGAGCAAATTTTGTAACTACAGCCATCTTTTGAAAGAGTACCTACTTTCAGGGCCATGCTCAGAACTTTTTCTTTTAGAGTGTACGTTTTAAAGTTAACAAGAATTCTTCTTGGATTTTTCCTCATTTTATTCAGTCTAAAAGGGTCTCGATGTACTCTTTGTATGTCCTCATTTAGGCTTTGCTCGTCCATTTCCGGGATAACTTCTTTCAAGACTTGTGCTATGACAGTCCTGATGTCTTGTCCCTCCGTCACTTCCGGAGTGTTCAAAAGCCTAAGGTTATTCCTTCTTCAATTGTTTTCCATCACCTCGATTTTATCTCTCAATTCTTTTTCAGTAGATTTTATTTTCTCAATTTCACTTTGACATAATTTCACCTCATCTCTAGTTTGCACCAGAGTATTCTCAACTGATACTACTCTGTCGGCTAAGGCATTAAACTTAGTCTCTAAAGTTTCACACGTGGCCTGAATTTTTTCTTGGTTCCTCTTGGACTTAGCAAAGCTGAGTTTCATTTCCCTGAGGAATGCCCCCATCAAGTCACCTGACTCAGGTTGTGTATGCAGTTCCATTTTGCCATCTATCAGTGTTGGGCTCCCTCATTATCCCCGCTTGCTTGTATCTACTCCCCAACTTTGTCCGCCTCATCCCCAAGGTCACTGGACATAAGAACGCTGTATCTATTGGAAGATTCCATTTGGGATTCAAACATGGGGGGTATAGTTTTGTTCTCAGCAGAAGGGTACTCAATGGCCTCCTTTGGTTTTAAAGCGTTATTCCGGGGTGGTGATTTATCTTGGATTTTGAAGAAGGAGCGGAGAGATGGGGTAATTTTTAGGTTAGGTCCTTTCTTTTGTTGCTCTTTTTTTCCAGTTGTTGCAGCTCTAGTTGAAACTACTGCTGCTGTGCACCCCTTCTTTTTCTGCTCTCTGTATTTTTGATTGTGAGTAATCCCGGTGTTTCCTTCTGCTAAGGAGCCGACTTGCCTCCCAACTTGGGCTTGGGGTTGGGCGTGCACTTTATCCTTCTCAGGTTTAATGAATAAGACCTCCCTCTGTAGGTGGCTGTTCTAAATTCACCCTTTTATTTCTTAACGTGCAACAGAGGGGGTTTGTATGAATTGCTGTGTTCCCTTCAGCAGAGCTCTCTTCTAGCGTGTCTGTGATTATTCTATTGCTGGTTTTCCCTGTGTAATTTTCCCGCTGTCCTGGGGTCAGGGTTGGGGGACTATGTAAGTGAGCTTGCTGTATCATCGTTTGCCGAATTTATGGATGAGTTTAGAGTAACAGAAAACCTGCATTTAGCTTTGGATTTATTTTTTCCTCTACTCCTAGAGGAACTCATACAGGCTATATCTCTGTTTACTCTATTTACTTTCACAGCTGCTATCTCCCCCACTCTGCTTTCCTTAAACCTCCCACGGGCCTGTGTAGTGCTGACAAACAAACAGGAAGATTCCAGTATGGACCAAGCAGCGTAAAGGGATTTGTTTGTTAGCCCCCAAGAACTTACTTTACTTATAGAAAGGTGCTGATGGCGGAATTTCTTGGAAGCAACAGCCCAGAAACTCCCCACCTTCTCCAACACAGCACCATGAGGGAGTGAGCTGGTGCCGGGCAGAAGGATTGTTTCCTCCTCCAGTGTTGCTGCTGCCCTGTAGTCCCTGAAGACCCGCTTTGATTTCACTTTTCACTGCTCTCCCCCACAGCCTTGCTTCTCTCTCCACACTCCTCTCTCCTTTAGCTGTCAGGTACAGCAATCACCTCAGGCTTCAGGCAAGACCGGCACCTCGGGCTCACAATGCCCCCTGACGATGTTTGAAACTCCGCATGCTGGATCGCGTCTGTGTCTGCTGGGCCGAGCCGAGCCCTCCAGGCACCTTCTCCGCGCAGAAAACACTGCTGATACACCGCTCTGCTGGGAAACCTTGATGTCGGTAAGGAATTCCCTGGTATCTTCGATGCCAGTAGAGGTATGAAAATCATAAGAAAGCTCTGCAAGAGCGAGCCACATTCATTTTAGCGTTCATGTATCCCTCACATCGGCGGACCTCGCAACCGTTGCTCCTATCCGGCTGCCATGTTCTCCGTCAGTGGTTCTGTCGGTATTATTAATAATGGACACTACACTGCAAAGAATATCTTACAGAACCCCATTTTAACTATCCCAAACAATACAACAATGCAACATATAAAAGTAAATTGAGATAACTGCCAAAGTAGTCAAAAAAACTAATATTTACTAGAACTTTCAAGTTCATAACTATTAATTTAAAGGAATCCAAAATATAATTTAAGAAGAACAATTGCTTAAAATATACAATTAACTAACATACATTTAAAACTCCCGTTCAAAAATACACAACTCTCCAAAGCACCTTGATTTAGAACCAATAAATACATTAAAATTATCAAGGAACCAAAACCTTTTCTAAAATTATTTTAAAAAAACAGGCAATTTTAAAAACTATAACAAGATTACAATGAAACAATAAAAAAATACCATAATGATTTGGATTTAACATAACTCAAAAACAAACAAAAAATGTAAAGATATAATTTATTGGATATTTGTTAATAAAAGATAAATAAAAACATGCATCAATTTTAAATATAACAACATTTAAAATGTTTGGATTTTAAATGACTCCCCACCCTAGTCCTCTAAAAACCCAGCACCCAACTTCTAAAATTATTATACAAAAATAGGCGTTTAAAAAACACAAGTTCAATATAAGTACACAAAATAGACTTAAAAATTACAAAAATTGCAACTACATAACACACAGTTTTTAAACAACAATATTAGAAAATATTTAAAAAAACAATAATCTTACCTGCTAAATTCTGACCCACAATATTTTTGACATCACAAAAAGGCAAGAAAATGAATCTGTGCAGACTCGACTTGTGGTGAGAGAGACTGCTTCCCACACGATAGTTTGAGACCATTCTAGTTCTGGTGTGTGCCAGTGTGTTTAGATACATGATTTACTGCAGTCTGCACACAGTGCCGGCAGTGTACTTGCACACAGCACTGCAGGTTTGTTTGGTTTCTCCAACTCATGATGTGGACGTCGTGTGTGCTTTTGAATGAGTCAGCAGGTAAGCAGCAGAACCTTCTATGGAGTTTTTCATTTGTCTTAATCATTCCTGCCCTACTTTTGTTGTGTACCATTCCCACTGAACCCACCTCCCTGTTATTTATGCTGCTGCTTCCCTGCCTGGTTTCCATCGTGGCTGGAGCCACAAGAGCCCACAAGCCCATCACAGCGCCAGGGGTGCTTTAAAAACAGGAGCGGGTTCCCGCAGCTAGGGTCCCGCTGGCAGCTGCTGCTTCCCTGCCTGGTTTCCATTGCTGCTGGAGTCACAAGAGCCCACAAGCCAATCACAGCGCCAGGAGGCAAAGTGGGGAAACAAAAGATGAGAAAGCCAGACATCTAAATCCCCGACTAAGCCCAAAAAGACAAATACGACTCTGCTAAATTATCTCACGGGCCGTAAGTGTGTTGGAAAAAAATAGATTTCTTCAGTCGAAGAAACCTTGAATGTGCACTCGTTATCTGTAGCATCGTGCTACAAATAACCACAGACGCTGGTTATAGTTTTACTGGAGCTTTATTGTGCATGTCCAGCATTTACCCGGTCCCTACTCTAACTGCCCTAGTTCCTGTCCCCCGGCTCCTCTCATTCCTGCTCCTCCCTTTAACTCCACCCCCTAACCACTAGACTACATCCCACACTCCTACATCTCCCCCTTTCTTAACAAAATGAGCTTGATTTCCTCAGTGTTCGCAATTCTTCAATCCACCACACGGGTCGGCGGACAGCCTGTTCTTCAAGCCTCAGTAGTGTCGAATCAGTGGTGGGCTTGGCTTTGGTCAATCTTTCCGTTGTCTTAATCAGGGCATTCTTGACTAAGTTGCGTGTGGACTGTCTACTCTCACATTCCGCAGTCATCATGTTTCCTTCCTGTGGTGTAACTGCTGTTGGTTCAGATGCTCGATCTCTTTCATGAGTGGATAATGTTCTGGTTCTCTTCCGAGCACCCGCATCTACTTTTATTTCCTTTTGTCTTGTGCGGTCGAGGGCAACACTGCCCCCGAGTTCAGGGTCATGTATACCAGACAGTACGGTACTATCTGACGAGATTGTCTTGGTTTGGTTCGGTAACTCATTTGCGGCCTCAGGTTGTCTGGCGAACTCGTGGGCTATCTGTGCATAGGCATGTTTCTCTCTCATCCGATGACGATCTCTCTCTACTGACACGTCCGGCTTTCTTTGCGGAGTGACTGGCTGGTCCCTTCCCATCCGGTGGCTAAGGTCCACTGTCTCTGTTTTCCTTTTGTAGGTCCTTTGAGTCAGCCTCGCGGACCCCTTCAGGGGTGACGGTGTATGATCTAGGTCTGGATATACTTGTGACTGACATGACAGGTTGTCTTGTGGAGTGACTGAGTATTCAGAGACCTTAGTGTGTGACATGTTGCTCTTTACAGGAAAGATGTCCTTTGGTTCCATGGTGCGTTCGGGTGGTTGACGCCATGGCTATTGTCGGGACCATGACTCGGTCGACTCACGGGATTGAACGGACGTGCTTTCTGAGTCAGAGAAGTCTTTTGTCGACTTCCAGGATCGGACAGACGCGCTCTCTGAATCAGAGGAGTTCCTAGCCATACTCATTTTAAAGCGTTCCTTTGAGAGTGTATCGAGTAATGGATTTCTGAAATGAGTAGGCCGTGACACGTTGTTCTTTGACTCAGAGTTGTCTTTAAGACGCTTCTCCGGGCGCCTCCGTCGATTTGTCTTTGACGTTGTTTCATTTGAGAAGTTGTTCAACAACCACGTGCTTGTTCTTTGTGTTTCATCTCGATGTTTTTCATCTTTGCCCTTCTCACATGATATCAGCGACTTCTTCTCAGTTTCTTCGTTGTCCCGAGTGCCATTGATGCGTTGGTCTTTTCCTGTTCGTTGTTGGGGAGGATCAGTTCGTTTTATGCGACCTATTTCTTCTTCCAACTTACTTGGTGCTCGGACACCTATGATACAGGTGTGATATGTTCTCCTGCTGGATGTTCCTTCAGACTCATCTTCACAACTTGGCGAAGAGTGTTCGTGCGCCGACTTCCAGTTTTGACCATTTTGATCTCTTCTTCTATAGTTTGTCTTCCTTACTCTCTTGTTGTGCAGGTTGCCATCTTGTCCAGGGGTGCGATCTGTCCCACTTGACGCTCCCTCCTCGTCAGACTTTGAATGACACCTTGAGGGTGAGGAACTCCTTGGGGTTGTCCTTTGACTGATTGACTCAGAGTACTCCTTGTCACTTCCCTTGTCACTTTGTCTCTCCCATTGTCTTTTCACTGGTCTGCCTTCCCTCTCTCTCCTTTTCGTTTTGTTTATTTTCCGAGTTTCATCTGTCCAGGCATCTTGATATTTTGCCTTCAGAGGCAGGTCCTTTGATCTATCTCTTGCTTTGACGTGTATTCCAATTTCAGCCTTCCTAATGATTTCTTCTAACGACCAATTCCCTCGCAGGATCTTGAGCTTTGTGTCGGGGTTTGCGCAGCCTTCAATTATCCGGAGTCGAACTGCGTCCTCATTCGTAAAGGTGTTGAAATGGCAGCCTTGCACCAGGTTTTGCAACCGAATGATGAAAGTTGGCAATGGTTTGCCTGGTTCCTGCCGAGCTGTGTTGAAAACGATGCAATCATGATCCACCTCTGCTTGTGCGGAGAGATGGGCACATAGCCTCTCTTGGAGTCTTTCATAGATTTCTGTGTCTTCTTTGGAAAATGTTCTGATTGGGCATCGGCCCTCAAGACCCACCAAATGGAGGAGCAGCATTAGACATTTTCTCTCTCTTTGTTCACCATTGGCGTCCAGGAAGTCCCCCAATGTTGCCAGCCATTGGTTCCGTTTGAGACACAGACTCCAAGTATCCGTCTGCACCCCTGGGGGTGGTACTTCAATGCAGGGATTGAACCGTTGTGCTACTTCTTCCCCCGCCATGAGAGGAGGATTCTGATAGATTATATTCGCAGGGCACGGGCTGTTCACTCGTCTTCTCGTCTTCTTAGCTGATCCTCTTTAGTCGAGGCCTTCGGTCTGGTCATTTGCTGGGACGTTGATAATCTTTGCAACCATCACAGTATGCGCAGTGAATCAAACTTAGATTTCGTGCGTTCCGAAATGTCCACCACTCAGCTGTACTGTGCTAGACACAGGGCTCCTTCTCTTTCGAGTCCCATGCTAGTGGCAGGTGGTTACCGACTCTTCTGCGGTGACGCTGGGCACGTTTGACATCTTTGTTTGTTCAGGCGTTCCCTGTACACTAGTGCAAGTCCTCCAGTCACTTCAGTGTATGTTTATGTTTCCTTATTACGCCTCTTGCGTTTGCTTGGGCTTGTTTTCTTATTATACTCCTTGAATTTGCTCGTGATTATTTGTGTCCACTTATCATTTCTACCTAGCTCCTGCATGTGTCTTTGCTCATTTCCTTTCCTCACTTGCGTTGGCCAATGTTTGTTGCATCGCTTTTGTAGGTGCTCCTGCTGGTTTGCTGTTTCTCGCCAATGCTTGTTTATTTGCTTTTATCAATGCTTGTTTGCTCCTTCGCGCCAATGCTTGTTTATTTGTTTTCACCAATGTTTGTTTGTTTGCTTTTGTCAATGCTTGTTTGGCTCTTTCTGCCAATGCTTGTTGAAATTGCTGGGTGCCTGACTTCAAAATGGCCCCCTCGATTTTCACAGGGATGTCCCATTGGCTTGCCTGACTCCAATATGGCCGCCGTCCCTGAAATCCCAGTTCACACGAGACTTTCACTTTATTCATGCAGACCCAGGCTGATTCAATCAGAACTCACCGGCCGCCGGTCTAAGGGACATCAGCACTTCTCCAGGTCTCCACACTCGTCCACAGGTGAGGTTGGGGTGGGCTCCCGCCTTGCTGCATCCACTGCCGCAGTCACGCGGCGACACAGTGCTAAAACTCACGCATCGGGCGTGAGTTTTCCGATGCCGGCGGCTCTTCAGGCTCCGGTCTCACCGCGCTCAACAGCGCTTACTGCTAGGCTTCTCCACGGTCACTCGGGGCAATAGTCCTTCACTTCTTGGGGCGCTGAACAGAATCGGAGTGGGCTCCCGATCTCTGTTCTCTCACCACACGCCGGATTGCACGCATCCGGCGGGGCCACGTTTTGGCGAGAACTGCTCTCCCTTTGAGCGTTCCAGCGCTTGTTGCTGCGCCGCTTTCAAGCGTTTCGGCGCTCGTTGCTATGGCTCCCTCTTCACCCCCTGGCCACCACGGGAGGTATAGGGTCACCTGCTGCTGGCCTCTCTCTCAGGGGCAGCTCCACACAGCGGCGTTTTCTTCTTCTCGGCGCCGCATGGAACAGGGCACTCTTGTGGGGTTCTGTGGGCTAGGTTCATGCCCATCCCACCCTCGTCGCCAGTTGTAGCATCGTGCTACAAATAACCACAGACGCTGGTTATAGTTTTACTGGAGCTTTATTGTGCATGTCCAGCATTTACCCGGTCCCTACTCTAACTGCCCTAGTTCCTGTCCCCCGGCTCCTCCCGTTCCTGCTCCTCCCTTTGACTCAACCCCCCAACCACTAGACTACATCCCACACTCCTATAGTTATCTATCCTACTAAATGACAAAGTAACGTCACAGGGGGCGCAAGGGTGAATTATAACTGTACTCTGGGTAACATGACTGCAGAGAAAACAATAAATGGATGTGTCCAGATTATTTCAGATGAAATTTCTATAAGTGACCCGGACATTAATATCTCGCCCCCCTCTAAAAAACGTTGTAACCCCTTGAGACTAGAGAGTCCTGATATTATTATGAGTGGAACACACCTGATCCAACCTAAATGAAAACACCTAAGAGTACCATCAAAAAACAGCAGGGCCAAAAGGGTAAAAATCAGTCTAAAACAGGCAGTGGAAATATGTCATGCTCAAAAAGTAAATGAAAGGTCCCCCCGATGGAGACGGAAAACATGTCTACTCTAGTAAAAGCTCTTATTGAGTCAGTTAACCAGTCCATTACCACTCTGACAGTTAGACTTGAAAATATTGAATTTTAGCCAATGTTTCAGCTACTTCCTTGGGGGAAATGAAACTTGGTTCTCTTCGAGGAACAAAGCCATACACTACCTAGGTAGCAGAACAGGTTTAACTAGTGCAATGTTTGGAGATTTTAAAATGGTGAGGAGGATTGGGTGGGTTGGATGCAGTGGGAATTTTTTTAAGGGGGACTGCATTGTTATTTCATTTGGAACTCCATCACTGGTTAACAAGATATTAATTAGAGCTCGAGAAGTAAATATTAACTATACAAACATCAATGTTCTCCCTCTGGGGTTCTTTTACCAGCCTAAGCCCCCTGCACGTTGTAATATAAACCATTTGTCCACACAGTCTAATAAGTGTTTATGATACAAAGGTGTCAAATAGATTTGGCCCTCTACAAACTTTGGATGAGAATGACTGACTACTTCCTAGTCAAGACTGAAGCATAATCACTATGAGCTATGACTCGCAGATTGTGTGCGAAGTAAGTTAAACTGATCAAATTGACTCGAGCCAATGGGAGTTATGTAGTAAAGAAGATTTTGGCTTAGCACAAACTTTAAGGGAAGAGAAAAAACTGGGTGTGATTGGTGCTTATAGTCGAGATATGCAACCTAGAAACGAACAAACTTGTCAGACAGATTTGGCTTTAAGACTTTTTCCCCACAAATCTGTTAGCGTTCTGTTTTGGAACATAGCTGGGCTCCGCAGTAAGTTGAATAATACCTCTTGGTTAGATTTTATAGAACAATTTGACATTCTATGCGTGCAAGAGACCTGGGCAATAGACAAAGTACATATAAATGGGTTCAGGACTTTTCACACGCCAGCAATTCGCTCGATACATGGAAGACCAAAGGGAGGAATCTGTGTTTATGTATCCATTCTGATTTAAGCAATAAAGTCCCACATGATAAAATGTGAAACTTACTATCAAATAGTATTGATATGCATAGACAGTAAACATACTCTTGTAATAATGAATTTTTATAACAATGTTGAAAAAGAATGGCTGGGGGCCATAATGAAGATGCTAAGTGAAGATCTCAATAAATTAAAGTTAACTAGTGATATCGAAAAGATTAGCATATGGGGAGGTGATTTTAATATTGGGCTATGACCACTAGCGGCGCTTGGAAATGTGACCTAACAGTACAGGAGGATGATCCCCCGATTATTTTGTTCACTCAGATAGGGGGGAGATGTACAATCAGTTCTTAGTTACACATGATCTTGGCTTTGCAAATTGTTTATGCTCCCCTACAGCGGACTTTGGGCACACATTTATAGGAAGGGGGTTATAATCCACAATAGATTTTATAACTGCCCCAAATTGCTACACAAGTTACATCAAGAGCTATAAAATCCATAAAAATGTCACGAGTGATCATCTGCCCTTAAGTATAGACATCACAATTCCAACTGCTCTAGAAAGGCTATACAACAATCAAGTTGAATGGACTCAAAATGTACAAATGGGCAGACTGAATGGATACACGTTGTGTTGGCCCAACTAGGACCCATCTGAGCTTAATAAAGAAATAGTAACCGAGACATATGAATCTATTTTAACATGCCTGGAGGAATCCACCTCCCATGAAAACATATTGCTAGCATTTTTTGAAATGACTTTAACTGTTGAAAACCTGCTAGGGGATGGAATGAAGGAAAATGGTAACAACAGGAAGGGGTGGTTTGACTCAAATTATACTAAAGCGTACAAAAAGCTCAAAGAGTCCCTACATAAGACCGAAAGAGAGTTGGGGGAGATTAGAGAATGTAGGAAACTCTATAATCAAGCCAAAAGATCAAGGCAGAAGGAACTTAAAGAAAAAGCTTGGGTCACTCTACAAGAAGCCTCCATAAGTAAAAATAGCGCTTCTTGTTGTCAGGCGGTAAATGCACCTTTTTTTACCAAAACGAACATACCGATGATAGAAGTGAGGATTGAGGAGAAAGTTTGGGTGGATTTATTCTAAAGTGTGTATAACTCGCAAGGGGATACAGAAAATGAAATAGAAAGCGCAGAACATCTGGAGGACAGGTCCCTTGCTTCCTTCCCTCTTGATTTTCAGATAACACATAAAGATGTTATTGGGGCATTAAAGGCAAGCAAGAGCGGTAAAGCACCCGGACCAGACGGGTTGCCTATTGATTTCTTCAAATTTATTCAATTTCTATGGGCACCAATATTAACACGGGTCCTCCAAGCATGTTGCATGAAAGGCTCTATTAGTACCTGGGCAGAATCGGTCATAGTACCAATATTTAAAAAGGGGGAACGTGATAACCCTGCATGCTACAGACCGATATCTCTCTTAGATTTCCTGATGAAGGTCGCAGGAAGGATTGCTTTAGAAAGATTGCAACCATGGGCTGAAGATAATAATATTTTAAGTGATGTACAATACGGTTATAGAGCAGGCCTGGGTGTAAATGAGCAAGTCCTAAATCTCAGCATCTTAATAGGAAAATATACCCAGGCTAAACCAGGAACGTTTCACCTGGCATTTGTTGACCTCACAGCCGCTTTCGACTGTGTGGTCCATAGTAAATTATGGAACATCCTGGCTGACTTAAAGGTAGACACGGTCCTGGTTCAGTTCCTATGACAACTGTATACGGGGGCAACTGTGAAGTTCTGATATGGAACCAAAGGGGAATGCAGTGAACCATTTAATGTGGAGAAGGGGTGAGATAGGGATGTGTCTTGGCCCCATTCCTGTTCACGCTTTAGACTAACGCATTGGAGCAGGAGTTGGTGGCCAAGACAAGGTATCCACCATATGTTAACAAACGCACGGTAGTATCCCTCCTCCATGCAGATGATGCTGTGCTAATGGCACGTTCCCAGATCAGACTGCAGAAAGCTCTTGTATCCTACACTGGTTTTATGGAGGACATAAGGTTAAAGCTGAATGCAAAGAAAAATTATGTAATGACTTGTGGGTGAAGGAGACTAAAATCCAGGAGTATCCAAGTTGGGAAAAACAGGATAGAATCCACAAATATGTTTACATATCTGGTAGTCCTGTTTAACAGTACTGGCACTTGGGGTCAGGCTGTTAAGAATAGAAGTCTTCTCTTCATGAAATCAACTGCGGCCCTTAAAAACCTTTCAAAGAAAATGGTCAGAAGACCCCCGGAAATTGTTTTAAAAATGTATCAAGCAAAGTGTGTGAATGTGGCCATTTTTGGGGCGGGGGTTTGAGGATCTTACAATCCCTCCCCTATTCAATATGTTGAAAACGCTTTTCTCTGATTCATATTGGCTGTTCCTGCTAGATTCCCCGTTTATAACTGTCATTGCGAGTTAGGGATACTGGATATCTCTGACATCATCCGTGTACAACCAGTGCTACTTTGGCATAGAGTTTGGGCCTCCAGCAGTAAAGCCCTAAATCAAGAAATAATAAGGGACTCCATGAAGCTGGACCACGCTACAAAGATTACCTGGTTAATGTACATATAAAACTTCATGCATGACCTGGGGCATTTAGAGTATTATACTTCCCAAGAGTCACTGAATAGTATTAACCAGAAGGAGCTTAAAGCAATCTGCATGGCCCACCTGGAAGCAAATAGGTTGGTAACGGAGATTAATAAGCCTGAGGTCATCCAACACCAATTGACCATAATCAAATATGATATCCAACTGTGTCTCTTACGCTGTCCGGGGGAATATGACAGGTATGTTTTAACACGTTTTAGGTTTGGGTCCTTTCATAGATTAATTAGTGTACCTGAAATGAATACTTGGTCCAGAGAATGATGACCTTGTCCTTGTGACAGTCTCTCCCCACAAGCAACAATTCATGTGATTTAATTCTGCAAATCATTTGTCAAGGCAAGAACCAGATGGCTCTTGCCCTTGTTAAAATCAGGGGGATGGAGACAATACCGTCTGGCCTTCCTATATCTACAACAATTAGACAATGATTATTGTATTGGAGTTATGCTGGGTTTTTTGAAAACCATACTGAGAGTAAGGAAGAGGATTAATGTCTGAATGCTGTTCGAAAGTAGAAACAGAATATTTTAAATTTTGCAGGACTGTCTCATCTACTGCATTGGATCACTGAAATATTATCGACGGGCAAAATATCGACTAGCAAAAATATCGTTGATAAATTATCGACGACAAAAATATCGACTTTCTATACTTATTAAACAAACTACAAAAATATTGAGTAAAATATATCGAGTCTTTAAAATATCGAGTACATACATATCGACCTACTATATATCGACAACAAATATATCGTTTTTCATCCGATTACATCTAACACTACAAAAATATCGACTACAAAAATATAGAGTACAAACATATCGTCTAGTAAAAAATATCGACTTGGATTTATTACCCTTTCATGTCTAAAATACCATATTTATAGTCTAAAAAATGCATGCCACTATAGTAAATACATATTACATATAATACTAGTTACTTTTATTACATTCCTCTTTATCTACAGTTTCCATACATTATATGACATGCGTGCTATTATTTTATAAATATTCATTACATTTAACGCATATTTTTATTCTTTATTTTCACTTAGACATCTAATTTCTTTAACTACTAACCTGCTTTAATGCAGAAATCAGCACATATCACCATTCCCACATCAACAAACACACCAATTAACTTAAAAAAATTCAAACTAGCCTATACAATGCTTCTTTTCTTCCTACACCCAATCAAATCAAAGCACACAATATACACATACTATAAAAGGAATACATGCATACTACCATTTGTTGCTGCTAACTCTATAGAAAGAAGATGCCAACACTCAGAGGATCTTGTTCCTGAACAAACATCTTAAATAATCCAGCTTACTACCAAATTATTCAAGTAAGTTACAGTTAATTATTTAGAAATCAGAAGTTGTCTACTATTTTTCATATATCTCCTAACTCTTTCACTCATTTTTTTTTCATCTCCTCCTACATTTCTGATAGAGACTACTCCTAAAAAATTCTAAATACCTGCTCCTATTTGTTCACCCGGATTTTCTGATTGTAAGTATATGTTAATGCTCTGTTATACACAAACTGCAGTTCTTAAACACTATTTTACAAGATGCATTCTTTATTTTCAATATTTTCTTAACAGATAGTCAGAGAATTTCCTACTTCAACTATAGAAATGTCTACAACTACACAAATTAAACATGTAAGTATATATGTATTTGTTATTAAACACCGAAAAATCATTAAGCTATTTTCTTAACACCATATCTTGCATATTACATCTTCCCTACAGATCCTGTAAAAACATCCTACATCGACTATACCAAAAGACAAGACTACCCTTGTTAAAAATGTAAGTATACTTGTAATTTTTCTAAAAGTCCCGAAAAATACTAAAGTTATGTTCTAAACACCATGTTATATATTTTATATGTCCTCTACAGATATTCTGAATACATCATACATCTACTCTACCTACAGCAGACAAAACTACATTTTTACAAGTAAGTATTTATTTTTATTTTCCAAAGTTCCCAACCATTAATATTATTTTTACTAATAATTTACATTTATTTATTCTATCTTCTCTACAGATATCAACTTTACAACCTTGATGTACTCCACCAAATACTAAAACTCAACTGTTTAAACAAGTAAGTATGTGTAATGTTTAGATCAAATATACTACTAAGCAAAATAGAAAACAGCTTTATCCTAGGAAAAACGTTTGTTATGTGTAAACATTTACTTATCATTTATATATTTTCATACCAACAGTAATTAAAGAAGAACATACAAGATTATCTTTGAAAACACAGTTCTACATTTTTGAAAACAACTTTTATTAACTGTAAGTATAAATGCACCACAAACTGAAATATCTCTTTTTTAAATATTTTCTTTCTACTCTTTCCTAGAACAAGTAAAACAAAATGACAGAAGGTGCAGAATTTGTTATGTCACAGAAAAGTAAATTACTGTTATGTTATATGGGGTATGTTTATAATCAGGAAAGACAAAGTGGCAGAAAAGTATTCTGGAAATGTACTAAATATTACTCAAACAAATGCTATGGGAGGGCTACTACTGAAGAAACAAATGTGTTATTTACCAGGGAACACAATCACCCCCCCAATGTCACCGAAATAGAAATAAGAGATGCATTAGAAAGTATAAAAACTGCTAGCACACAAAGTGATAAACCAACAACACAAATCCTTAAAGAAGAACTGTTAAAAATTCCAGCCCATGCTTCAGGTCAACTACCCTCTATTGACTCACTTAAACGCACAATAGCACGCACTAAAAGACTAACTACCACAACACAACCTAACCCTACTACATTTGAGGAAATTATCATTTCCCCTGAAATGAGCATAACACACAATAATGACACATTTATCCTTTTTGACAATGAAAGCAGTACAAACCGAATAATAATGTTTGCAACTGCAAGTAATTTAAGAAAAATCCAACAATGTGACCAATGGATGATGGATGGAACTTTTAAACCATGTCCAAAACCTTTTTATCAACTATATTCCATCCATGGTTTATACCATCACTATAACATCCCTTTCATTTACTGTTTGTTACCCAACAAACAGCAAAATACGTATACAGAAATATTAAATGTTATCAAAAATGAAATCAATAATTATTTTCCACAAAAAATAATTATTGATTTCGAGCTAGCTATGATTAATAGCATTTTGAAAACATTTCCCCACACAGCAATCCAGGGTTGCTACTATCATTTCAATCAGAGTATATGGAGACATCTCCAGAAATCCACCTTAAGTATTCTATACTCAACAGATAGCACCTTTGCCTACCAAATTAAAAAATTGATAGCACTAGCCTATGTTCCTGTTACAGATGTAGCGGAACACTATAATTTATTAATTGACAGCACATATTACAAAAAAAATGAAGATAAACTGACCCCATTACTGGACTATTTCGAAGATACTTGGGTGGGAAGGTTACACAGATCTGGACACCGACGCCAACCCAAATTCCACATACCTTGGTGGAATGTATATCTAAGTACATTAAACCAAGAGGCAAAAACTAACAACAGTGTAGAAGGGTGGCATAATGCATTCCAAGCTACCACTAGCAGAGCCAAACCCACATTCCATAACCTACTAGAAGCTTTAAAAAAAGAACAAAGCTACCAAGAACTAAGAATTAAACAATCTGTGACCCAAATTGGTCCAAAACTAACTAAACAAACTAAACAAATGTTCAGACTCCTACAAAGTCAAGTCACACTATATCCTACAACCAGAGGACTCGAATACCTGTCACTAATAGCTAAAAGCCTACTATAAATAATTAATCCTAAAATACAAATGTCTTCTTACAATAATGCTAAATATAAAAAACATAAACATTTCCAAATAATTATAAATAATACATATTTGTTTTACATAATTTGAACATTTTGGGACATTATTTCTGAACAAATATGCAATATTTATAATAACATCACACATACACATTACATAAAAATCGACATTTCCCACCCAAATAAAATTACGTTAAAATACTTACAATTTATGTAGCAGAGAAAGGCGTAATCCAGCCAAATAAAATCCATACAATCCCTTACAATCCAGGACAAATCCAATATCGGAACCCCTCAAAAACCCGAAAGTTATGTAAAAATAAAATAAACGCTCCAGGAAATCCCGAAAAAACAAGTGTGGACACTTTAGTGTTTAAAGTGATATACACACACCTTCAAAAAAAACGGTAACGCTTTTTAGTTTATCAATCCAATACGAGCCCCTCCAAAAACCCGAAAAATAGAAATAACATTTAAAAACCGCTCCAGGCAATCACAAAAAATAGGAGATAGATGTAAAAATATAACTATAATAAGTTATACAGTACTTTCTCCCCCAAAAAAACGCTTCCTTCCATGTACTTCTCATGCGAGGAACCGGAACCTGTAAAAATGCATACATAAAGAAACCCACCCACAAATACCCCATAACATTTGTAAATACACTCACAATTAACATTAAACATGTAAGAAGACATTTCCTAACCCTTAAAAGAACACTAGAACTGAAACATACACGACGCATCCATAACTACGACATTTCACCTAAAAGATACCTAAACAAGTAATACATACACACAAAAACACTACACAGTTCGAATATACCCTCAAACAGTACCAATCACTTAAAAATTATATGTAAAAATAGCCTTACCTCTCTCCACGCGAAGCAACTCCCAACCGCGAGCTTCTCCAGTCCTGAATGAAGCTCAATAACCTTACGCGGTGAAAAAGTAGTCCCCTTAAACCATATTTGAAAACGAATCATAGTAAATACAATGTTATAATATCAAATATAATACATACCCATACTTATTATATAAAAATAATAGACTAGACTCATGATAATCTAATGTGTTTAAATATTTTTTTTTAAATAATAATTAATATATAATAAATATAATATATTATTAATATTAAAAAATTATTAATAAAAGGGAATAATAAATGTTACTATTTTATAATCATGTACATTTATTGGAATAACTTTTTCCTTTATTTTATGAACTATACATTATAATTTTTTATGCTAATTATTAATAATAATACATAATATAATGTATTTATTGTTATTAATATAAAATCAATATAACCATTTGAAATATAAACAATGACCAAAAAAATTGAATTTTGTATTTGCTGAATGTATGTGTTTGAGAAAATAAGTTTTAAATAATTATGTTTAGTAATTAATAATGATAATAAATATATATTTGTAATTAATATTATTATTAATTTAACAAAATGTTTTGTAATAATTACTAAGTATTATTAATGAATATAATTACCAAAGTCATCATTTTCCAATACCACATATTATTATTAGACATATTTTTACCCTATACTGTTATAAACTTTACAACATAATATATGTATATGTATTATTTAATATGAACATTTTATTTAATATGTACCAAATAAATGTCTTACTTTGTATTTGCATATATTGAACAAATATAATAAATTTGCTGTGACTTTATAAAAATGTATATAATCTAAATATATATTTAATAATATTAATATATAAAATATTAACATTATTAAATATAAATGGAAGAAGCTGATAAAGAAGTGAATATTTATTTTATGAAATATAATTACTTGTTACCCCAACATAAAGAATAAAAATAGTATTTTTTTCTGATTAAATAATGTGAAATATTTGTTTGTGACAATGTACAACATGTACATAAATGATAGTGTGTTATTCTGCTAATAGTACTTTGGAAACTACTTTTATGATAATTTTGCTTTTCATTGTATTGTACTGTACATAAATAAAACATAAAATCTGAATAAACTTTTGTGTACACATCCATGTTGCATTATTTTCTAAGATAATGAGACAGTAATGTACAAGTTTATGCAAATGAGCTGGGCACTGACCAATTACAATGTACTATTCCTACTCCAGTAAAGCTAATATCAAGAAAGGTGCAGGACAATGACCAATTATAATATTCTATTCCAACTCCAGTGAAGCAAAGATCAGAGCAGGTGCTGGACACTGGCCAAGTATTATTTAGTATTCCAACTCCAGTCAGGCAAATATCAGGGAAGGTGCTGTACACTGACCAAGACTAATTTACTATTCCTACTCCAGTGAAGCTTATATCAGGGAAGGTGCTGGACACTGACCTATTAAAAATTACTATTCCAACTCCAGTCATGCTATTATCTTGGCAGGTGCTGGACACTGACCAAGTATAATTTACTATTCCTACTCCAGTCAAGCTCATATCAGGGAAGGTGCTGGACACTGACCAAAAAATAATTAATATTCCAACTCCAATCATGCTAATATCATGGAAGGTGCTGGACACTGGCCAATTAGAATTTACTATTCCAACTCCAGTCAAGCAAATATCTTGGAAAGTGCTGGACACTGACCAAGTAGATTTTATTATTCCTACTCCAGTCAAGCTATTATCAGGGAAGGTGCTGGACACTGACCAAAAACAAATTACTATTCCAACTCCAATCATGCTAATATCAGTGAAGATGCTGGACACTGACCAATTATAATTTACTATTCCTACTCCAGTCAGACAAATATCAGGGAAGGTGCTGGACACTGACCAATTTTAATTTAATATTCCTACTCCAGTCAGGCAAATGTCAAGGAAGGTGCTGGACACTGACCAATAATAATTAACTATTCAAACTCCAGTCAAGCTGATATCAGGGAAGGTGCTGGACACTGAACAATTATACATTTATATTCCAACTCCAGTCAGGCAAATGTCAAGGAAGGTGCTGGACACTGACCAATAAAAGTGTACTATTCCAACTCCAGTCAAGCTAATATCAGGGAAGGTGCTGGACACTGACCAATTAATAATTACTATTCTAACTCCAGTCAAGCTGATATCAGGGAAGGTGCTGGACACTGAACAATTATAAATTTATATTCCAACTCCAGTTAGGCAAATGTCAAGGAAGGTGCTGGACACTGACCAATAAAAATTTACTATTCCAACTCCAGTCAAGCTAATATCAGGGAAGGTGCTGGACACTGACCAATTAATAATTACTATTCTAACTCCAGTCATGCAAATATCAGGAAAAGTGCTGGACACTGACCAAGTATAATTTACTATTCCTACTCCAGTTTAGCTAAAATCAGGGACGGTGCTGGACACAGACCAATTATAAATTACTATTCCTACTCCAGTGAAGCTAATATCAGAGAATGTGCTGGACACTGACCAATTACAAATTACTATTCTAATTCCAGTCATGCTAATATCAGGGAAAGTGCTGGACACTGACCAATTATAATTTACTATTCCTACTCAAGTCTACCTAATATCAGGGAAGGTGCTGGACACAGACCAAATACAAATTACTATTCCTACTCCAGTCAAGCTAATATCAGAGAAGGTGCTGGACACTGAGTAATTTCAAATTACTAATCTAACTCCATTCATGCAAAAATCAGAGAATGTGCTGGACACTGACCATGTATAATTTATTATTCCTACTCCAATCTATCTAAAATGAGGGAAGGTGCTAGACACTGACCAATTACAATTTACTATTCTAACTCCAGTCATGCTAATATCAGGGCAAGTGCTGGACACTGACCAAGTATAATTTACTATTCCTACTCCAGTCTAGCTAATATCAGAGAAGGTGCTGGACAGAGACCAAATAAAAATTACTATTCCTACTCCAGTCAAGCTAATATCTGAGAAGGTGCTGGACACTGACTAATTTCAAATTACTAATCTAACTCCAGTCATGCAAATATCAGGGAATGTGCTGGACACTCACCATGTATAATTTAGTAATCCTACTCCAGTAAAGCTAATATCAGGGAAGGTGCAGGACACTGTCCAATAATAAATTTGTATTCTAAATCCAGAGTAGCAATTTTTGTAAAATGTCCTGTACCCTAACCTATCCAAATGTCCTATTCCTACACCTGTAACTGCAATATTAAAGCATACCTTTTGTATAATATCATGTTAATAAATAATATCTCTTAAAAGTTTCTAATGATATCAAAATGTATAATATTATCTAATTATGTACTAAAAATATTGTCTCAAAAATGGTTATTATGAACAAATATTTGTAAATGAAATTATATTTTCTAGTTAATAATTATTCATTATTTATTTATAAATATTTATTTATGATATTTACTTTATTGTTTATTACATTATTATATGATGACATTAACATTAATAATAATATTTCTTATTTTCTTCTTTGTAATCAATTTTATAATAAATTTATTTTACGTTTTTTAATTTTTTTTAAAAAAAATTGTAATCTTAATTTATACATTATTTTGCACAAATTATATTCCTGTGCCAAATATAATGTACAAATTCTATATATAAATTATTTGCAGACTAGTGGTAAATTATTTTTTTGCAGAAAAATTTGCAACATTTTTTATTATATTACTTTTTATTTGTATTTTTTAATTATAAATTATTTACCACACATTATATTCCTTAAACAAATATAATTTACAAATTTTATTTACAATTTATATGCAGACTAGTGATAATTTTATTATTTTGCAAAAAATTTTGCAACTTTTTTTTTTGCAAAACTTATTTTGCTATATATAATTAGATCCATTTTACAAATTTTCTTTTTTTTCATTTTCTCTTAAAATGAATACTTTTTTATCTATTTTTTTAAATTACTCCCCACCCTTATCCCCTGTTAACCCTACATCCCGCTCCTAAAAACTTTACACTATATTTATAATATTTTAATAAAGAATATTTTTACAAATATTTTGATTATTTTCAAACTTATTTTTTGGGAAAATCTACCATATATTATATATTTCTTATTTTTTTTTAAATTACTCCCCACCCTTCTCCCCTATTAACCCAACATCCCGCTCCTAATAATTAACATTCATTTATATAATTATATTAATTTTATTATTTCCAATTTTAAATATTTTATCCTTTTTTCTACATATTGTCGATATTTTTTACTTTTAGTATTTAACAATATTTTGTGTAGTCGATATTTTTGTGTCGATATTTTTGTACTCGATATTTTATTATCATCACTTTTTTCGATATTTTATTACTATCGATATTTTTGACACAATATTTTATCCATTCGATATTATGGAGTCGATATTATGCCTAGTTACCTACTGCATTACACCGATAACATGCTTCGACTAAGTCTAGCTGTAAATAATGAATAGTTAGAACTGTGTACATATGTATTTTAGAAAATTCTATGAAATGATGATCTTAAATATGTAATTGTGTGCATTTGTATTTTTAAGATGTTTTTATGAAATGTTTTTACATATACGTTTTTATCTGTTTGCTTTTGTGATTTTACAAGACTAATATCGAATAAAGCTCTTTTTGATGTGATTTGACAAAATACACAAAATTGACTTGAAAATTACAGAAACTGCAACTACATAACACACAGTTTTTAAGCAACATTAGAAAATATTTTAAAAAACATTAATCTTACCTGCTAAATTCTGACACACAATATTTTTGACATCACAATATTTAAGACACAATATTGGTGTTTCACTGTATTCTTTCCACAATACTTGTCTGAACGCCACTCAGCAGTCTGACAGCCAATATGTAGAGCTATTGGTGAATACCTTTGAGGGCTAGTGGGATGCAGGGAAAGGCACTCGACATCTTGAAAGCCTTCCTATCCGGCAGGACTCAGTCGGTGGCCTTGGGGGACTTCTAATCTGAGCCATTTGTGCTCCCCTGCGGAGTCCCACAGGGCTCATCCCTGAGTCCGACTCTTTTTAATGTTTATGTCGCCACCCTGGCGCCAGTAATTAGATCCGTCGGATTCAATCTTACATCCTACGCTGACGACACGCAGATTGTTGTGTCGCTGCGTTCGGGAGAAGTGGACAGCACAGCAGATCGGTTTAGATGCTGTATGCGGGAGGTAAACAACTGGATGGCAGGAAACTGCCTTAAGCTCAATTCTGCAAAAATAGAAGTGCTGCTGTTTGGGTCAAGAGACAATTTTTGGTCCCCTCGTTGGTGGCCAGAGGAAATGGGGTCTCCCCCCTCTCCGGAGGCAAAGGTAAAAAATCTGGGTGTTTTGATGGACGATTCTCTGTCCTTTAGGCCACAAATCAATGCATTGTCCTCGGCTACCCATCACGTGCTCAAAACTATCCGGAAAGTCCTGCCATTTCTGCCAGTGGAACATAAGAAGACAGTAGCAACCGGACTGGGGATATCCAGGTTGGATTACTGCAACGCTCTGCTACTGAATGCCCAGCAGGGACTTTTATATAAACTTCAAATCCTGCAGAATGCAGCAGCACGGCTGATTACGGGCACCCCCAAGTTCGCCTCAGTTTCTCAGGACCTGGTAAAGCTGCATTGGCTGCCAGTTTGCAAAAGAATTGTGTTTAAGTCGCTCTGCGTGATTTTTAAGGGGCTGCATGGCCTGGGCCCCCAATGCATGACCCCTCTCTTCCAGTGGTACAAGCCAGTGCAAGCTCTAAGATCAGCCGAGCAGGGGCTGGCTGTAGTCCCCAGAGTAAGGAAAGTCCGCTGGGGAGGCAGAAGTCTATCCCTGGGTGCCGCCAAGGCATGGAATGCGCTGCCTTCAAGCCTCAGACAGATCCCCGATTTTATCAATTTTAGGAGGGCCCTTAAAACGTGGCTCTTTACACGCTAACTCCCCTGCCCATGCCCCCTAGCGATCAGTCAGCGCCAGGACAACTTCGGGTAACAGTGCGCTTTAACCCGTTCCATGCTGATGACGGAACCGCTCCGTGATCAGCTGCGGTTGGGCTGTGCTGATGACGGAGCGGTTCCGTCATGGCCCGGCCGCCGCGCCTGCGCGGCGCGTTCTATTGAGCGGGGCGGGCCATTACGGAACCGCTCCGTCACAAGCACAGCTCAACCGCGGCTGGTGACGGAGCGGTTCTGTCACCAGCATGCGGCCGCCGCGCGGCCGCCCCGTCCTGTTAGCGCTGCGGCGGAATAGCCGCAGCAGCGAAAGGGTTAAAAATGTCAAAAATAAATAAATACCTGATGGAGAGCAGTGTGCCGCTGAAAATTAAATTGAGAACATTGAGGATAACTCTCTATCCACAAAGCAGTAAATCCTGAAATTCTTTTTACAAGGATATTGTGATCATTAAGATCATTACAAAATATACATAATAAAAATGATCAACAATGTTGTGAAAAAGGGTTTTATAATGGTAACATCAAGAGTATCATTAGTCATATTGTCCATATTACATTTCTGTAGTGTTTATCGGAAGGCCACACAGAGCTCTCGCCATGCTCCGTGGCAGAGTCTGCTTCCGGATTGCTGAGGAGGTATTCAGGGTGCAGTCCCTGAGGGCCGTCTAGAGCTTTTGCTGCTACGCTGATGGTGGAGGCAACTCTTGGAGTTCAGTTGAGTGGGCCATGGGGACTAACTGTTGGATGGCTCAGTTTAGTACGATGGTCAAGCCTTCCCCATTTCGGAATGTGATATCAAGACGCAACACAGTGGCTGATTCCTTGGAGACTATTAAAGCACAAATGAGAGAAAGTGATGTCACAGTTTATTTCAAATGAACTGGTGCTTTCTACCTAAATGAAGTGACACTCGTTAAGCGAAGCCTCTGGAAAAACAGACTACCAGTGAAGTCAGCTGAAGGAACAAAACATCGCTTTTACAATGGCTTCTGCAGCATCTTTTTCTAACGCTCCCCCTCACTATGAACAACAGATCAACTCTATGAGATTTATGCCTCTTTCAGAAAGTATGCAGACAGCAGTAGATCAGAGAGCCAAGAGCTTAACCCTGCAACTGGTTCCACTGTCAAATCTTGTTTCAGATGTAATGAGAGAAGGTGACGCTTCCTGCACAGCCTCCAGCCCCAACAGTAGGAGTGATAATCTATTATTGGCACAACCACAAGATAATACCTCCACACGTTCCGCTGGAAGTCTCCAGGAAAGAAGCTTTGGAACCTCTATTAGAGTCTTCATCCTAAACAACATATCCAATATTCTCTTCTTCCACTAAAAATATTGCCTACAGATGGAATGGCACTTCACACCAATGAGAGTGACAATGAAGGCAGACTCCTTACCCACGCAAGCCCTAATAAGCTAGCATAAAAGCAAACGAGTATAGTTCGAAGTGCCTCCTCTAAGCTCTGCAGCTCCTAATTTACTTCAGATAAGGCAATTATTTCTGCTGAAAGGATGGTACCAACTAATGAGAATGCAGCTTCATCAATGCAATCATAGCTGCCAACCAGTAGCCCACGTCTATCTCATCATTTTCTAACCTTGCCGTTGTTCCTACTTTACTGCACTCTCCTGGAGTAGTTCAGGTTCTGCAGCAGAACCTGAGGGAAATTGGGTAAATTAAATCCTCACAAAATAAAGTGCACAAAGGAGATAAATGAGCAGCTTTGTCTAATAAATGCTCACTTATCACAATTTAATCTTCGAATGGAGTGAGCTGACACAAGAATCTTTGATCAGGAAGACTATCATGAAAATCAAATCACCATGATAATGAAATTCAATTCAGATATAATGGAGCCACAATCGCAACTGATGGAGATGAAAAACAGATCTCGTCAATCCAGTCTACATTTTGTTGGGATCTCAGGGGAGTGTAAGAATGGGCAAGATGTTTATTTCAAGCATAATTATCCCAGATCGTTTTAAAAAGAAATGAATCTCACAATTTTGCGTGCCCACTGATTTCCCAGCCATCAGCTCCCTAAAGCAAAACATTCTCACACCATTCTGGTCATTTTATGAGACTTTTGCATAAAAGAATGGATATTGACTAAAGCAATACAAGATAAAGCCTTTCAAAGTTTGGACAACTAATCAATCAAGATCTTTTCTGATATGCCCTTAATGACAGCACTTCGAAGCAGAACATTTAAAATTATGATCTATTCATTCAAGAAAGCAGGCGTGCAAGCAGGGCTGGTTCAACAATCAAAGTTGAAGGCCATCGTTAATGCGCAGTTTAGTATTTTTGCCTCAATTGCACAGGCTAATGATTTTTTTAACTCATTAGTAACTCTTGTGATGGGTTGGGGCAGTGATGGGAGTGAACAATGAGTAGGGCTAGAGGAGTCTGGCTGACTTTCCATCCTTTCCTCTGTTCTCTCACTTTTGGTATGAATTGAACCCCTGGACCAAGAGCAAGGCATTTGACATATGCAGAGCACCATTTAAAATCACTTTGGAAGCTGATCGATGAGAAATGCAAACACCACATTAAGCCAACCCCAAGTAGCAAAACCTGCACCAATTGCCCGTTTAAACTGCACTTCCCAGGGCAGCGCCTGACTAATAAAGAGATCAAGTCGGAAATAAAGCTACTTGTGCTGAATTGTAGATCCATGCCAAAACATCATCTTGAAATTAATATCCTACTTGAATCACTGACATATTATCGAAAGACACAATATCGTGCTACAAAAATATCGGCACAAAATTATCGAACACAATAATATCGACATCCTATACATAACTAAAAACATACAAAAATATCGGATACACAATATCGACCTACATAAACATCGATCCCACTAAAATCGACAACATACATATCGAAAGTTTTAAATATCGACTACATTAAAATATATACACTAAGTCAAAAATATCGAGAACACATTTATCGTCAACAATATTATTGTTAATTTATATATATCGAAATTATTTATATATATATTACAATACTTTCCAACATATAAAAATTAAATTAACACCAAAATACACATCTCTCATAACAAACTATAAATCTAATTACATTTCAGATTTATAAAACATCTAATAATTAAAAAAATTTAAATAAAAGATTTTAATTAAATTATATAAAATTAACACGCAAAATTATTATTTTACGTTTGCCTTATATATTAAAAAAACCCTAACATATATTCAAAAATACAAAATGACCAATGAAAACACTGAAAATATAAATTAACCAATAGCAAACTAATTACTAACTCCAAACCACTATATAAACAATTACACACTAAACACAAACCACATGAAGAAAAAAACGACAGGAGAAAATACATTGGATAAATTCAACTACACCTACAAGAACATCAATATTGAACCTAAAATTCTATGGATTAAAAGTAAGTAACTAAAATAAACTAAATAAAACTAACTGCTAAAATGTGAAAAATTACAAATATGATCAAATTACTAATGCATATCTACTTTTTATTTTCTCCTACCACTACAGAATACTCTACTAAAAAAAGAACAGAGAACAGAATTCAGAAAACCAAGATACAACTAACAAAGTAAGTATGTTCAAACATTAAACTAACTGCTAAAATGTAAAAATAACAAACATGTTCAAATTACTAAAACATATCTACTTTTTATTTTCTCCTACCACTACAGAATACTCTACTGACAAAGAACAGAGAACAAAATTCAGAAAACCAAGATACAACTAACAAAGTAAGTATGTTCAAACATTTTCTTAAAAACATAAAATAAGTTTCAGCTAAATTTATCGAAAAAACTGTAATTGCAACCTAAAAATATCTCTGAACAATTAACACAAATAAATGCATTTTTTCCTAACAGATCAAGAAAACACAGAAAATTAAGGCTACAACGAAACAGTCAAGTACATCAAAATCAAAGACAGACTTTCTAAAAATTTAAGTATATACTATAGAAATGTTTTTTAAATTAACTTAAAATACATACATTATTTTTTTAATAACTACAAAATATATTTCTTGGAGAATAACAAACAACAAAATGAGTGAAGGAGCGGACTTTGTTATCAGCCAGAAAGGAAAACTATTACTCTGCTACATGGGTTACACTTATACCCAAGAGAAACAATTTGGGATGAAAGTTAATTGGAAATGTTGCAAATATTACTCCAACAAATGTTACGGAAGGGCAACAACTAGAGAAGCAACAGTACTTTATACTAGGGAACACAACCACCCACCAAACATAAAAAAGCAACAAGCGTCATCTTACCAGAACAAATTCCCAAAATACCTAAAACTCAGATGCCAAATATTGTTTCCCTAAAAAGAACAATAGCTCGAACAAAAAGAACAACTACTACTACCACTCCACCTCCCAGAACATATAGCGATATAAATTTAATTCCTAACACAACTATAACTTTAAACAAATGACCATTTGTCATTTACGACAATGAAAGCAATGATAAAAGACTCATAATTTTTGGCACAAATATAAACCTCATAAAACTTCAGCAAAGCCAAATATTGGATGATGGATGGGACTTTTAACATCTGTCCCAAACCTTTTTTCCAATTATACACAATACATGGCCTATATCAAAACTGCAACATACCTCTACTTTATGCACTACTACCAAATAAAACTAATTCCACATATATGGAATTATTAAACACAATCAAACAAAAAACTAATGACTATTACCCTGAAAAAATAATACTTGATTTTGAACAAGCAATGCTTTCAAGTATTTTAAAAATACACCCCCATACCTGTATTCAAGGCTGCTATTATCATTTTAACCAGTGTCTATGGAGACATTTACAAAAGACAACTTTAAGCATAGAATATGCAACAAACTCATCTTTTGCATATCAAATTAAAAAACTCAAAGCACTGGCTTACATTCCAGAAACAGACGTAGTAGAACACTACAACTTTTTAATTGATAGCACCTATTATAAACAAAATGAAGCTAACTTAAGTCAACCTTTAGACTACTTTGAAGATACCTGGGTAGGCAGACTCCACAGATCTGGCCACAGAAGAAATCCTAAATTCCTAATACCCTGGTGGAACGTTTACCGAAGCACCTTAAATGGTGAATCAAAAACAAACAACACTGTTGAAGGCTGGCGTAATGCCTTCCTACAATCAACTGGCCAAACTAAACCAAGCTTAGAAAAATTGATTAAATGCCTACAAAAAGGACAAAGCTATCAAGAGTTCAGAATGGAACAATCCATTACTGAACTAACTCCAAAAACATCTAAACAAACCAAACAAATGCACAAATACCTAGAAAAACAAGTAAAGTTGTACCCTAGCACAAAAGGCATTGAATACCTCAACATAATAGCCAAAACACTACTCTAAATTACTGTGAACAACAAACCAGTCCTAAAAAATAAAGCCAATACAATATAAATAACTATAATATATTTTATCTAAAAAAAATAATGTGTGCAATATATGTAAAATGTTATTAAATATATATACACACATTAATTAAGTTTGAAATAAATAAAACATAACAATTATGATAATAACATTACCCACCCACAATAAATAAAATATAAAAAACTTACCAAGCATATTCCAAGTGCTGTAGAATCCATCTTCACCCAAACAATCCAGTTAGGAAAAAGTTTGCCCAAAAAAAAATGAAAAAATACACCTGTCCCAAAACTGAATGATCCATTCAACGAATATCCTTCAAATAACCATAAAAAAACTGCATTTTTTTAAAATATAGAACAAAAGCTCCAGGAAACCCGAAAAATTTAAAGAAGTGTTCAAAATCCATTAGGTAATAAAACTAACAAACACTTCTTTAAAAAAAAAGACTGCTTCCGATATCACGAACACCTGCAACAAAAATTTATAAAACATACAATCCCACTCACATAAAACAACACATAAACACCTACTAACATCACTAGTAACATTATATTTCACCTAAATATACTTTAAACATTGAAATACTGACTCTACAAACAAGCCTAAAATAAGCTAAAAATACGTACATTCACCATACGTAAATACAACATATCAAACAGTTTAATATAAGTAATTTACTTCAAACAACACTAAATAGTACCACACTACTATCAAAAGTACTTTAAAAACACTTAAAACATATAAAACAAACCTTACCTTTAGCGACGTGAAGTGTCTCCCAACCGTGAGCTGCTCTTCATCTAAATGACACGAAACAACCTAAAGCGGTTACAAAATAAAAGACCCCAAACTAATAAAATAGATTAACCTTACAAACATATTATTTAATTTTCTAAAATATTCCTTTACAAAATTAAAAATAAATACTATTTTAAAAAAAATTGTTTTTTTATTTGCATTAAAATACTTAACAAAATGTATATATTTTGTAAAATTATAAAAATAAATATTATAAAATACATAATATTTATTATTATAATTATTAACCCCTGGAACAATAGTACAAAATTCTGTGAAACAAATGTTCAATTTGCATATAAATAAACCTGTGTTAAAATATTTTTTTCATTTAAATATATTGTTAAAAAAGTTAATATTGATACTTTTAATATTAATATTAATTTAAAAACAGTATGTAGTACAACCAACATGTATAACAATATAAAAATGTTATATAATATGTGAAAAAATTGTACTTTTTTGTTATCATTTTAAACCATACTTACATCTGTATTAAAAACATTTTTAATAAAATGTACAATTTCAAAGAAATATAAAAATGTAAATTGACCATAACATTTTTTGTCAAATATATGTGACCAAATAAATTAGTATGAAATAAAAATGTAATACTAATGTTTCCTGTTTTCTTTTGTCATGTTATTAAAAAAACAAAAGATTCCAACTACACAAAAATTATATACATTTATTTATAGTTATAAATAAATTACTATTCCCACTCCAATCTACAATATTTTGTGGTACATGCTGAACACTAATAAAATATATTTTACTATTCCCACTTCAATCTACATTACATTGGGGTAGGTGCTGGACACTAATTAATTATAATGTACTATTCCCACTCCAGTCTACATTAAATTGGGGTAGGTGGTGGACACTAATTAATTATAATGTACTATTCCCACTCCAGTCTACATTAAATTGGGGTAGGTGGTGGACACTAATTTAATTATTATTATTATTATTATTATTATTATTATTATTAAAATTATTTATACAGCGCACTATCACCATCGGTTTCTTGGCGCTCTTGATAAAGATTGCGGTGATCCAGGAAGGGGATTAGTCATATGCCGCTTGAAAGAGCAGAGTTTTTAGGAGAGTACGAAAGCAATCGTACTTTGGGCAGAGACGAAGAGAGAGGGGTAGGGAGTTCCAGGTGGTAGGAGCCAGGACGGAGAAGCTCAGGCCACCGTGCCTTTTTCTTTTAAATCTGGGGACCTCAAGGAGATTCAAAGATGCTGAGCGAAGAGCTCTGGCAGGAATATGACGAGACAAAGCTGATGAGATGAACCTAGGAGCTGCGTCCTCGAGGGCCCTAAAGGTTGTACATGCCAGTTTGAAGATGCAGCGTTTTGAGACAGGGAGCCAATGCAGATTACGGAGTAGGGGGGTGACGTGCTGGTGTTTGGGTTGGCAGAAAATCAGGCGGGCAGCTTGATTCTGCACCAGCTGAAGTCGATGGAGGTGACATGCAGGGATTCCTGCGTACAAAATGTTGGCGTAGTCAAGCCTGGAGGTGATGAGCGCAATGACAACCTGGGTCAGGGCTTCTTTGTTAAGAAACCTGCTGATCTTGCGAATTCACCTGAGGTGGAAGAAGCAGGCAGAGGTTACCGCGTTAATGTGGGGTCTTATTGATAGATCTTGGGAGATGATCACCCCCAGGCTTTTGACGGAACTCACAGGAGTGGGTGCCGTCCCCAGAGATATAGGCCAGAAGGAGGCATTCCAAGGGTGATTGGGGCCACCCACCAAGACGAGCTCGGTCTTGGTGGGGTTTAACTTTAAGTGGCTGTGATACATCCACTCTGCTATGGTTAGCATAGTGGACTGGAAGTTGGTGCGGGAGGAGGGGAGGGAGTCGACAGGGAAAATTAGCTGCAAATCATCGGCATAATTATAGATTGTGACCGGGAAGTTACGGAGGGTGGCTAACAGTGGTTGGAGATATAAATTAAAAAGGAGAGGGGATAGTGCCGAGCCTTGTGGGACACCACAGTGAAGGGGAGTGTAGGATGCGGAAAAAGTGGAGAGATGGACGGACTGTGAGCGCTGGTGGAGGAAGGATTTAAGCCAGTCAAGGGCCACTCCTTGGATGCCGGCATTGGAGACACGGTCGATCAAGATGGTGTGATCGACCGTGTCAAATGCCGCAGAAAGATCCAATAGGACAAGGGCTTGAGCGATGTTTTTGTCAGCTCCTTTCCTGAGGGTGTCCATGACTGCCACTATGACCGCCTCGGTGGAATGGAGGGGTCTAAATCCAGCTTGTTGAGGATCTAAAAACGATGATTGCTCTATGAAAGAGCTCAAACAGCGGGTCACGTAAGTTTCCAGAATCTTGCCTAAGTAGGGGAGGAGGGAAATGGGTCTGTCTGTAATTGCTGAGTATTGTAGGGTCTGCATTGGGTTTCTTCAGAATTGGTAAAACAGCAGCTTGCTTGAAGGAGGATGGGACCACTCCGGTAGCAAGAGAGTTGTTGAGTAATGCTAGCGGGGGGCCCGGGCAAGCAAGAAGGGCTCCTTTAAGAACCTGCGGGGGGCAGCAGTCGTTAGGGGATCCCGAACTGACTTTATGAAGAAGTGATGAAAACTCTTGTAGAGAGATCGGTGGGAATCTAGTCAAAGTGCTGGTATTTGGGGGAGGCAGAGGAGGAGGCGTAGGAGATGCAGGGGTAGGGATATTATGTTTTATGGTTGTTATTTTTTCTATAAAATAAGAATTGAGTGAGTCGCATAGAGTTTGTGTCGGCTGAGGTTGGGGGGTGACTCGGTCTGGAAGGGAGAGTTCATTTACAATTGAAAAGATGTCTTTAGTTTTATTGTTCGAGTTCATAATTTTTTGTGAAAAGTAGGCCGTCTTGGCTTCCAGAATAGATTTTTTATATATTTTTAAGGACTCAATGTATATGAGTTTAAGTTGAGGGTCGTAGTGGCGACGCCAACGGCGTTCTGTTTGCCGCAGGGCGATTTTGTCTGCTTTAAGTTGGTCCGTGTACCAACGTTGGGCATCATGGGGGCGCATTGTTTTGATAGTTTTCAGGGGGGCAGCTTTATCGCTAGCAAGGCGTAACCATTCATCAAGTTTCTCAGCCTGATGCTCTACTGAGGATAGCCGCGATGGTGCCGAAGATGCCAGTGAGGCGTGGAAGTCAGGAAGATTAGCCCTTTTCCAATTGCGAGCCATCTTGTTCTTAGTGCGAGTGGAAGGACACGAGGTGTGAAGATGAAGGTAAAAGGAAATGAAATGATGATCGGACCAGGAACATGGAAAGACTGAGGGGGGTGAGATGTCGAGGTTGGATGTCCAGACTTGGTCTAGAGTATGACCTTTCAGATGGGTGGGGAAGTGAATATGTTGGGAAAGGTTCATGCCTTTAAGAAGTTCAGTGAATTCCACTGACAAATGGCTTTCATGGACATCCGCTGGCCAATAGTTGAAATCACCGATTACGATGATATTAGCATGGTTGATAGTCAGTTGAGCGATAGCGTCGCTGAAGAGTTTGGGGAAGAGAGGCATGGGATCAGGGGGTCTATAGACGATAACACAGGCAAAAGAAGATTTAGGGGAGGAGAATTGAAGCGCCAGGTGTTCTGTTTTAGGAATGGGGGCCATCGTGATCTCAGAGAAGGTGTGTATAGAGCGAATGATAGCCGCCACTCCGCCACCGGTCTTTCCAGCAGGCCGGTTGGCGTGCATGATATAATATCCCGTAGGGATAGCAGCAAGAATATCGGGGGCAGAATCTTCTGTAATCCATGTTTCTGCTAATAGAAGGATATCGACAGAGCTTTGATGCAATAGTTGAAAAATTTCAAGCTGATGTCGAATGAGGGAACGGGTGTTGAGGTAATAGATCGATAGGGAGGTGGTGAACTGAGGAGCAGGGGGGTTGGGTCGAGAAGATCGACCATTGGCGGAAGGTCAGAGGGGACGAGAATGCCACATGTCAGGGCCGCATTAGCGGCGCGGGCGGGAATGGGGCCAGCGAGATTGAGACTCTTTAGGTCGGCAGGGGTATAAGAAATCAGATCGGCATTACGACGGGGCCATGGGCCTGGTCGGCTGCGGACGGGCGCAGACGGGCTTGACTTGTGCGCGACTTTGGCGCGAAGTCGGCGCTCCCGCTGCGCTCGTCCGCTGCGCGTCCTCCATGCCGCCATTAAATACTGAAGGGGAGGGAGCACTAGACCGCTAACCTGCAAGGATTCAGTGCAGGGCGGAAGTGATGACACTGCCAGGAAGTGCGGCGCCTCGACCTGACCCTCCGCGCAAACGGCACAAGCCGGGGCGGAACGGGGCCACGAGGGGGTTAAGAGGCAGGTGAGAGTGCCTACAGTGTGTCAAAAGCAATATGCAATATGAAAAGTAAATTTTTAACGTGCTATTAAAATCAGCAGAAGTTACAACAATCACAATACAATTTTAAAAATGGTAAAACCAGCGTGCTGGTAAATCAGCAACGCTTTTTAAGATTTTTACGAAGTTTACAGCAGGAACACAGCACAGCCTGCAAGCGCAGCCTAGATCGCCGCGTTTTATCAATTTAAAATTATTTACTATTCCCACTCCAGTCTACATAAAATTGGGGTAACTGCTGGACACTAATTAATTATAATTTACTATTCCCACTCCAGTCTACATTAAATTGAGGTAGGTGCTGGACACTAATTAAGTAAATTTTACTATTCCCACTCCAGTCTACATTAAATTGGGGTAGGTGCTGGACACTAATTAATTATAATTTACTATTCCCACTCCAGCCTACCTTAAATTGTGGTAGGTGCTGGACACTAATTAAATATAATGTACTATTCCCACTCCAGTCTACATTAAATTGGGGTAGGTGCTGGACACTAATTTAAAATTATTTACTATTCCCACTCCAGTCTACATTAAATTGGGGTGGGTGCTGGACACTAATTAATTATAATGTACTATTCCCACTCCAGTCTACATTAAATTGGGGTAGGTGCTGGACACTAATTTAAAATTATTTACTATTCCCACTCCAGTCTACATTAAATTGGGGTAGGTGCTGGACACTAATTAATTATAATTTACTATTCCCACTCCAGTCTACATAAAATTGGGGTAAGTGCTGGACACTATTTAATTATAATTTACTATTCCCACTCCAGTCTACATTAAATTGAGGTAGGTGCTGGACACTAATTAAATAAAAGGTACTATTCCCACTCCAGTCTACATTAAATTGGGGTCGGTCCTGGACACTAATTAATTATATTTTACTATTCCCACTCCAGTCTACCTTAAATTGTGGTAGGTGCTGGACACTAATTAAATATAGTTTACTATTCCCACTCCAGTCTACATTAAATTGGGGTAGGTGGTGGACACTAATTTAAAATTATTTACTATTCCCACTCCAGTATACATTAAATTCGGGTAGGTGCTGGACACTAATTAATTATAATTTACTATTCCCACTCAAGTCTACATAAAATTGGGGTTAGTGCTGGACACTAATTAATTATAATTTACTATTCCCACTCCAGTCTACATTAAATTGAGGTCGGTGCTGGACACTAATTAAATATAATTTACTAATCCCATTCCAGTCTACATTAAATTGGGGTAGGTGGTGGACACTAATTTAAAATTACTTACTATTCTCACTTCAGTCTACATTAAATTGGGGTAGGTGCTGGACACTAATTAATTATAATTTACTATTCCCACTCCAGTCTACATAAAATTGAGGTAAGAGCTGGACACTAATTAATTATAATTTACTATTCCCACTCCAGTCTACATAAAATTGGGGTAAGTGCTGGACACTAATTAATTATAGCTTACTATTCCCACTCCAGTCTACATTAAATTGGGGTAAGTACTGGACACTAATTAATTATAATTTACTATCCCCACTCCAGTCTACATAAAATTGAGGTAAGTGCTGGACACTAATTAATTATAATTTACTATTCCCACTCCAGTCTACATTAAATTGAGGTAGGTGCTGGACACTTATTAAATAATATGTACTATTCCCACTCCAGTCTACATTAAATTTGAGTAGCAGCTGTAAACCAATAAAATATTTATAATACATCAAATATAAAATTATACAAATGAATTAAATAATATAGTAATATAATAAGTGTTTTCTAAACATACATTTTATTTTAATTTTTTTTGTAAAAAATGCAAATTTTTATAAAAGAATACAAAATTATAAATTGTGAATTAAATGTAAAAAAAAATGGAAATACATTTTTTTAAAATAATTTTGCATTTTTTTAAATTTATTTAAAAAAAATGTATATCTTTTTTTTAATTTTTTTTACAAATATTGCTTCAATTTTATATTTTTTTAAAACACTTCCCACCGTTATCCCCTATAAACCCAACATCCCGCTACTAATTTTTTTTTATTTCAATCTTTTTTTTTATTAGTTTTTAAACAAATATTTTTTAAAATTGTTAAAGTTTTAAAACACTCCCCACCCTTGTCCCCTATAAACCCAACATCCCGCTCCAATTTTTATTTTATTTTAAATTCAAATTTAATTTTTTTTTACTTTTTTTAAATGTTTTAACAAATATTACTTCTGATTTATAATTGTTTTAAAAACTCCCCACCCTTATCCCCTAAAAACCCAACATCCCGCTACTACATTTAAAAAAAAAAAATTTTAATTTTATTTTAATTTTTAACAAATATTGCTTCAAAATTATAATTTTTTAAAACACTCCCCACCCTTATCCCCTATAAACCCAACATCCCGCTACTAAATACATTTGTTTTTAAATTTCATTTTTATTTTTTTTATTTTTTTTGTTTTTTGACAAATATTACTTCAAATTTTTACTTTTTTAAAACACTCCCCACCCTTATCCCCTATAAACCCTCTATCCTGCTCCTAAAATTATATATTATTTTTAAAAAATATATATAAAAATTACATTTTAGAAACACATTGAAATTACTAATTATTAATAAACACAAAACATTTCTAAAAAATAAACAAATTTTACTAATAATTACAATATATCGATATTTTTATACAACAATATTTTGTCTTTCTATATTTTTGCATCCAATATTAAATTACACATACTTACAACAATATTTTTGTAATCGATATTTAATTATTCGATATACTTTTCCATCAATATTAAAACTTCGATATTCTGTCACATCGATGATAGAAAGTCGATATTATGTCTGCTTACCATCCTACTTACTGATCAACAGCCTGACGAACTATTCCTGACAGAAACTTGGCTGCACAAAGATGCAGACCCAGTTGTGGTGCAAGCACTTCCCCCAGGATATTATATATTGAGGAAAGATAGGACACCAGGGAAGAGAGGGGGAATTGCTGTCATCCTTAAAGACCATGTAAAAGGACGCATCAAACCAGATATGATACAAGACTGCGAGAGTATGGGTTTTGCGCTCACATTCACCCCTACATGCTCCCTATCAGGAATATTAATATACAGACCCCCGGCCCATGTGGAATGTTTATAGACTTCCTCACCGACACAGTAGCAATGAGGGCAAACATGGCCACCGATTTTACCATCCTACGAGACCTACATTTACATCTGGAGGACCCCAAAAAAGGCAATCCACACAACCTCATACTCAATATGCAGGCATTACAACTTAAGAAAAGAGTAAAAAGCCCAACCGATAACAAAGGCCTCATACTAGATTTAGTCTTTTCAAACATAGACAATATATCAATAAACAACCCTTCCCCAGTCCCTTGGTCAGACCATTTTTTAATACCAATTATCTGGAAGATATCAAGGACTCCTCCAAACAATCAGCCGCCAAAGACTTGGGACCGACCATTGGCAAAACTAGAGCCTGAAGTCTGGGCCAGTACCCTTTAAACCACCAGCCCTATAATTAATCCCAATCCCACCAAAGCATATGATACATTTAATGAATGGATCACAACATCCCTTGACACCACTATAACATACAATTGGAGCTCAAAGAAACCCACCGAAAAGAGACTCCCATGGTGTACCCCAAAAAAAGAGAGACCAAGCAACAATGCAACAGACTGGAGAGGGCATGGAAGAGAGACTACAACCAAGAGAAAAAACATAATTATGAAGAGGCCATAAAATGATACCAGACAGTAACCAAAAGAGCCAAGGCTCAATACTATGTGGAAAAAATTAACCTGGCAGCCAACGAACCTAGGGAAATCGCCAAAATAGCAAAAAAATGATCTCTCTGCCCCCAGCGATGTAGGGAATTGGCAGAGTTTTTTAATACCAAAATCCTTAACATATACAACGCCTTCCCTCTGCCTCAGAAAATGGAAAACCCTAGTACCAAAGAGGAAAGTAATACGGAGGGAGCGAATTATCTGAGCGACCTCCCAATACAAAATATGACCATACTCTTCACGAAAGTTAAATCGGGATCCCCATGTGGTCCAGCCCCAGAGCACCTGCTACATAAGGTAAAGGGAACTATGCTTCCTACACCATTGGAAGTTCTCAACCTGTCCCCAGCTACCGCGACAGTACCATCAAGCTGGAAACACGCCATGGTCAAAGCACTCTTAAAGAAGCCCAACCTAAATCAAGAAATCTGGAGCAACTGCCGCCCAGTATCACTGCTCCCCCTGGTCAGTAAGATTCTGGAAAAGCATGTAAACACCTCCCTCACCAACTACCTTGAAGTACATAGATTCTACACACTTATCAAACAGGGTTCCAGCCCAACCACGGTACAAAGACAGCTCTGATAACAGTGACTGAGGAATAAAGGAAAGACCTCGATATGGGGGGCACTGTGGCACTAATTCTTCTTGATCTGAGTACAGACACGGTAGATCATGGCACTTTACTAGTCAGACTCAAGGAGGTGGAAGTGACAGGAAACGCTTTCTCCTGGATCAAGTCCTTCCTAACGGACAGAAGGTTCCAAGTATTTGAAGGCAACCTCACCTCAAGGAAGATCTCACTTACCTGTGGGGTTCCTCAGGGGTCCTCGTTGAGCCCCACCCTGTTCAAGGTGTACTTGAGACCCCTAGCTGATCTAGTCCTCCCATATGGAGCCCAGATAGTAATATATGCCAACGACACCCAACTGGTGGTAGCCCTCAAACACCCCGATGGCAGCACAATTGACCTGGAAGCTTGTCTGACAAAGGTGGTCATCTGGATGGACCAGTCTAACCTGAACTTAACGGGATAAGACTGAACTAATGATCCTCTGCAATACAGCAAGTGGCCCCTCAGATTTAAAATGGCTGGATTGCCTGGGACCAATCCCTGAACCCAAGGATAGAATAAAGAGCCTTGGAATTTGTCTGGATAAGTCACTTAAACTAGACCACCAAGCGGTACAAGTAGCATCCACATGCTTTTGGCATCTTAAGACAACTAAGGAAAATACTACCACTTCTCCCTGAAACCGCACGCAGAACGATGGTATAAGCACTGATACTCCCCCGGCTGGACTTCTGCAACACACTTTACCTGGGCACCCTTAACTCCGTAATAAGAAAACTCCAAGTGGTACAGAACTGCTCAGCCAGGCTATTATATAACATCCTCAGAAAACAATCAGTTAAGCCAGCACTGAGGACGCTGCACTGGCTTTCCATCTCAGAATGCATAATTTTTAAATCACTCTGCATTGCACACAAGACCCTCTGGGACTCAGGCCCAAAAATGTATTCTACCCTTTTCTCCTTCCACCGTCCCCTGCGTAACCTGATATCTGCCAATCTGTTCCTAGCCAAGGTCCAAAAAGATCCAGAGGGTATGAATGGGGGACATATGTTCTCATACAACGCCTCCATTCTGTGGAACTCACTCCCCCTACAGCTTAGATCCACTTCACACCACCTCTCTTTCAGGAAACAACTAAAAACAGTAAAAAATAGGAATGTGTTTTTGGTCACAACCAGTGCTGGGATGCCTAAGGGTAGCCATGTCCTATACCAAGAATCGATATAATAATAATAATAATAATAATAATAATAATAATAATAATAATAATAATAATAATAATAATAATAATGTTCTGCTCACCCTCTTACACTCTTTATCTCTCTTATGTGCCCTCTTTCGCTTTGCCCTGCTCATTGTTCTTACCTCATTTGGGTTTTGAGGGCACAAGAGGGAGCAAGGTCTAGGAAATCATGCCTCTGACATCCATGAAAGCAGCCTCGAGTGCACTTCCAAGGCACTCAACCAAGAATGGGTGAAGGGGAGGGCAGCTTAGGGGCGTATGTTTCAAGGGTGGGTCAAGCAATGCAAGCAATGCTACCACAAGGACTCAGGATGTGTTAGGGTCCAGAGGACATGTGCTCGAATTGGGGGGAGGGGGGTAGTGGGCTCAGGGAGGGGAGGTGCACATGTTTAAAGGAAAAATAGAAAAGATGTAGTAATATCTCACAGTGCAATAGTACATTCGGAAGGTAGTGCTGCTTTAAAATGCCTGTGGTTAATGATGATCCATCAAGAGGAATTAGTCTCCAAATTCTTGAAGGTGGTTTCTTACAGTACCAACGGCTTAAGCAATAGGATTAAGTTTAGCTCAATAATGGCCTGGCTAAGGGCTTCACAAGCCAGTGTTTAATTCTTTCAGGAAACTTATTTCAAAACTATTCCACCTCAGTCATGAAGCTCAGGGACCCATGCCTTTTTTCCTCGTCTGATGCGGCAGTTAGAGGAGTGGTCATAAAAATTGCAAAAGAGTTGGGCTGTGCAATACAAAGAGCAGTGCGAAATCCAGCAGCAAGATGGGTTTGGGTTGAAACTTTGGTGCAAAATCACTTAATTAATTTCATAAGTTATTATGGCCATATCGAAGATTCAACCTTAGCATTAGAAGAAAAGTATAATATCCCAAAAGGTGCAACTGGTTTATTTGTAGTGGCAGGTGAATTTAGTCTTCTTCAAAATGTTAACATTGATTCTTCACTGTTGAACAAGCAGCAGAATACACCTACATCTATCAAGTTTTGAGTGGAGAAGTGTGGCTCACTGGTTAGAGGAGGCAGACCTGGAAGCAGAGGTCAGCCCGGGACCAGGGTTCAATTCCTGGCTCGGTGGGGTCTTGAGTCCTAAAATGTCCATGGACTCGACAATTCTCGCTCCGGTGCCTACTCGATTCACGGGTTCACACTCTGCGACTCTGGGCAATAGCTTGCTTAATCTCCACAACGGCCCCTCGCGTGGGATGCCTGGCTTTCACCTTGCGGATACCCTGCCGGGGTTATCTCACAGGGGAATACCAGGACTGGTTCCCTAAGCAAGCGCTTAGAAACCGCTTGGTGATTTGCGCTATATAAATTCCTGTACATTTACATTTACATTTTAAGAAAAGCTAGAACAATATCAAGCTTTGATAGACCCATGGTGCAGCAATCATCCACATGACAAACAGTACCCTTGCTTTTACAAATGATTTCATTCAGTCTCTCGAATTGACTTTTTTTTATGTATCATATTCATTACATGTTGGTCAGACAGACATTTTGGAGAGTGGGCGCCCACCAACTCTAGATTTTTTTTGATAAATCTCTATTACCTCATGACTCTCGGAAGGATAACATGTGGCTAACTTTAGTAGAATTCCTCAAGCGTGATATAGGGTTGGCCTTAGCTTTTTCGGACTGGCGCTTTGAAGGCACTCTACAGAGGAGAGGTTATCTCTTTTCAAGCAAAGCAAACTCAACAAGAAAATGCGAAGCTTAAGCAATTACAGTCTTCCCTGAATCCAGCAAGACTAGCTTTTGCACCACAGAAAATTCTGGTAGCTAGGTAAAAGTTAGCCCAAGCAAAGCAGAATTTTAAAGACCATTTTACTGCAGCTACAATAGCTAAATACTAAAACAAAAGTTATGGGGAAAGTGAGCATATGGGTAAATACTTAGCTTGGTGGATAGGACAAAATAAAATTATCATAACTTGATAAAATCGATCTGTGATCCAGATATGGGCAAAGTAGTAAGAATCAATAGCTGTGTTTTTCTTGAAATATTATTCTAAACCCTTTGTCTCCAACCAGTCGCTCGCGAGCTACCAGTACCTGATTGACACCTTCAGAGGAGCCCACAGCCTTAAGTTCATTTGTAAAAAAGCACTGGTCACATTTTTCTTTTAAAGTTAAGGGGAGGCTGTGTTTATTTTACATTTTTTTCTTCATGCTACAGATAGCAGGGCTTTATAATGAGCAGTGCTGGAGTCAGATTTATGACCCACATCTCAGAGGTATTTAACTCTTAAATAAGTCCTTGCCAACTCAATATTGGAGTGTAAGAATGAAATAATGTTTCTGAATGCTTTTGAATGGGAGAAAATTAAAATGAAAGTTAAGTCTTCATTTTAATTTTCTTCCATTTCAAAGTGTCACAAACAGCAGGCTTCTTACTCCCAGTAGCTATTAGACACATGCCATATTGATACTGACAAAAATACAGTCCTCTTTTTAAAAGGGAAAACATTTTAAGTTAAGAAAATGTTTTCCAAGAAACATTAAGTCTTAGGGCCTGATTAGGAGTGTGGCATTGTAGGAGCAGCTGCCACACCAGCCCCCAGCTTCCACAACACCAAGCTCGACCGCTGACCCCCCCCACACTAGATTAGAAGTTCTCTACGGGTCTGGTGGGTGGTGCTTTGGTGGTCCCATGATGGTGCCTTTCAAAGGCTCATATCTGGGCGAGAAAAAGAAATTCTAGAGGGTGTAACTGGAGTATTATGCTTCCATATACCTTCGAGAGTGTGCTACTAGGTATCTACAAAGTAACTGTCTACAGTATGTCTCTAATGTATTGTGAGTATACACTAGTGTCAATTAAAAACCAAAAAACAACTGGGAAAGAAGTGGGGGGGGCAATAGGTTGTGTCCCTATATTACCCTTCTTCCTTGAAATGTCTGTGTTAAGCTGTCATTACCTAAAAAGTATAATGGTCAGATAACAACAGTATCCAGCGGGTAAAGCTTCATGTTAGGTCTTCCACCACAAAGTTGGGAGTTCCTGAGCTGCGTTTCTAGCGCCTACCACTCGCCGCTGGATCCGGGTGGAGACCCGGATCTACATCCTGTAGACAGTTACTCTGTAGATACCTGCTAAATAGTTCCATTGGTCCTGAAGAATCGCCTGTTAATAAACACTAGCAAGAAACATGTTGACCGGACAGTAGCACACTCTGGAAGGTATCTGGAAGCATAATACTCCAGTTACACCCTCTAGAATTTCTTTTTAATTAAAGCAGTGGACTGCCAGAATAAATCATTCCTTGGTACCTCTAGCTTTATTTTAATCACCTAGAAACGTCTTCTAATCTAACCTGGCCCCACACCCGCACTTCATCTCTACAGCAGTTGGAAAAAGATCTCCGCTAAGGAGACCCTCTTTGAGGTGTTGCCCGTTGGGTATTGCACCGCCGACCCAACGAGGAGCAGGCCCAAATGATGAAGCATGACACCTGCAAAGGTGTGTGAGGGCATTAAATCCAACAAAATGGATTCCCTGGGGTAATTCCTCTTTACCCGAACAACATCCTCCGCATCACTTGACGCACATCTCCCCCTTTCAGAAACGGCTCAGCACCTTTTGAATTAACACCACATTTGGAGCGCCAAGCAAGTTCCTGCATGGCATGGACTGTGAAGTTTATGCTGTACAGGAAACAGGGGTGCATGCAGACAGGAAGGCACATGTGACCCCTGCATGCATCACCTGGCCCTGAGGCCCTGAGGCCCTGGCCCTGAGGCATTTCATTGTGGGCTCACCACCATGAAAAGAGTGGATATGAGGAAGCTCGTAATATGCTTGGCAGTGTTGCAGTGGCACGGCCAGCATATTGCGCCCTCACACCACTGCAATATCGTTATGGGATCACAGATCCCCGGCGGTTACAGTGGGCCTTTGGCAGTCCGACCGCCAAACTAGTGATAGGTCCGTCAGACTGCCAATGCAGGGGAGCCCACACCACCACTGTGGGTTTGGCGGTCCATCAGACCGCAAAACTCATAATTAGGCCCTTACTGTTTTTGTCCATTTTCAAATAAGCAAATTACGTCTTAATGTTTTATGAAGCAAGTTTCTTCACTTTAAATTCTTCATATTTATACAAATGGCTGTATTTTTCAGTTATACATATGGCAACTTGTCTACAGGCCACAGGGAGCAGGATGTCTAATGTTTGTAAATGTGACACTTGGAAATGGATTTAAATTTAAATTATGAGTTTTATGGAATCTATATATATACGTTAAATTAACTCTTCAGTATAATGTTCTCCCATTTCACACAGCAACTTGCCCCCAATGGCTGGTAGAAATAGTACTATATTTTTTACTGAAAAAATACTGCCATTATTTTAAGTGTGAGAAATTTAAAGTGAGGACACATATTCCATAGCAAACACAGTAAGATGAACTGGCTTGGCAGTTCAGGCCGGATTGTTCCCATAAGGCACAGGGTTGAGACTGATTTGCATACACCTGAGTCTGAACCGGGGCTGCAAAATGAGCTAAAGAACGATGATGGATTCAACCCAGATCTGTGACTAGGGATGAGGGTCTGAAAAGTTTCAGCACTCAGTCCATCATCCCCTTGCGTTTGAAAAATATTCCATATCATGAACATTTTAGCAGGATTTTTTTGCATTTTAAATTTCTCCCATTTATAAAAAAGGTTATTTGCTTCTTTTATACATGTGACTGTGCCTCATATGACAAAAGGGATTCCAGTGCCACAAATACATACGACATTGGCGCTCAGTCCCCATACACATTTATCCCATTCACATGTTCATATATCCCCAAAGACCACAATCTCACTGACACACATGGCAGTCCTGTCATAGTGCCCCTAATCAAGGTATTTTGTTCAAACCATAGTATCTGGTTCTATGGACATTAGGTTTAAAGTCAATGGAGCTGGGCGCGAGGATGTCCGGTAACAATGAGCGAGTTGCTTAGCCTTTGGTAGCTCACAATGATTTTCACTGATAAGAAGTAGCTCTCAATACAGAAAAGGATGGAGACCTCTGGTCTAGATATAAGGTACCACACATGATAATTGACAGGTTCCATAGGATATGACAAGAGATTGATGTCCCTAGATTTTATCTTCATTTTCATTTATTCGATTGTACAGCTTTGGGGAAACACCTGAGCGCTTCTATTCTCAATCATTGGGACAGCCTTTGTTATTGTAAGCTGAAGGATTTCTTTCAATGCAATACATTCATTCAGTGTAATCAATTGTTAGGCATCTACCCCCTTATAAGTCCTAATGTGCGGTTTATTTTTCATTGAAATTAGTAACTTATGCAGTGGCTACATAGCAGGAAATAAGGTGGCAACCTAAATCATTAGAGAAGCTTTTTTCGTATCATGCCCAAAGAGGGCGGGCAACTGGTATCGTATACTTCATCAGAAATCTGTTCTAAGAGGTTTTCCCTCCTTTCTTACATAAAATTGCACCTACAACTCACTGTAAGATTGATGCGTCTTAATGGAGATTCAACAACCAATTGAATTCTAAGGCTATTTGTGCAGCTAATTACAAGATAATGTATTTCTTCAGTTGATGGATGTTGAATCTTACCCTCTATTCCTAAACAAAATCAGGGATGGGCGTAGTATGTGTAGTGGGGCTACGCAAAGCTACGCAAAGTGGGCGAGAAACTATGTCCACCTATGCACTTCGCGTAGCCCCACTACACGCCGCCTGCCCCCCTCCCCTACATACCTAATTTTTGTAAATGCAAGAAATAAAAGTAAATAAAAGGCACTTACCTTGTCTGCTGCGCCCTCTGCTTGTTCATGCTGCCGTCGCCGCCATCTTGGATACCAATGCGCATGCGCGACTGCCCGCTCTGGAGGTTCCTTCCCCCGGGGGGCTGCTGCTCACCTCCCTGCCCGACTTGCCCGGGAGCAGCGGGAAGGGGAGGCCATCTGGTCACCCTGCTTACACGTGAGGGATGGTGGCCCCCGTCCCCGCACCCCGATGGGTCAGGGACAGGAGGGGGAGGCCCCAATGCCTCCCCCTCCTGGAGGGGGCATGTGGTGGACGCGGCCTCTCACGAACCTGCGTTACCCCCTCTGCGTCTCTCCCACCGGCCTGGCGGCGGAGGGACCCACCCCTGGGTGTGGTGGAGGGATGCGTCCGCTGGCACACATGCACGAGAGACAAAAGCTTGGCTCAGAGGATGACTTTCAATAGATCGCAGTGAGGTAGCTGCTCTGCTACTTACGAAACCCTGACCCAGAATCAGGTAGTCTACGAATGATTTCGCACCGGATGCCCCATGAACATGCGGTGCACTAAGGGCGATGGAGGTGGTCCCCTTCAGTCCACGCTCTGGCCCCCTGAGAGAGGCCGGCTATCCCAGACCAACTGAGGCTCCACGGCACTGGGAGGGAGAGGCGGGCCGAGGCGCAGCCTGAGCAAGACGCAGGGGTGCCGGGGCCGGGTGACGGCTGAACCCCTTGGAACGATCGTTCCGAGCTGCTGTAGAAATGTGCTGGGCAGAGAGGGGTGACGGCGTGGCGCGCCACCTGACTCCTTCCACTCGTGTCAGACCACTGGGGGGCATGAGCTGCCGGGGCCACTCGGCCTTCGCTCTGCTGGGTAGGGTGAACGGCCTACCGCCAGGCGGCAGGCCCTCCCTCGAGTCTGACGGTCCATGCTGGGTGGAAGCTCTTTGCTTGAAACAACAGCCGAGACTGGCCAAGCAGTCCATCCCTAAACGGACCAAGAGTACCCAATCAATCAGAGTACAGCCGGGGCATCCCATGGCAGGCTGCCCTGCACAGGGGGTATGCTGGCTTAGCATCCCCTGCCTGCCTGCCCCCAGGACAAGCAGACTTGGAGAAAAAGGACCATTGGGATAGTGGCCGAGAGGCAGGTGCGTACCCGGGCCCCTGGGGGCTCTGCAGGCGGGCCCTGGGTGCTGCCTTCCCTCCGTCTCAACATCGCCTGGCCTCACGAAGGTCTGCCTGAGCAAACTCAGAGAAAAAGGACTGTTGGTTAGAGGCTGAGAGGCAGGTGCCTACCCAGGTCTCTGGGGGCCCAAGCAGGTGGACCCAGGTACTGCCTTCCCCCTCTCAGCATGGCAGGACCCCACGGAGGTCTGCCTGAGCAAACTCGGAGAAAAAGGACCATCGGCAAGTGCCTGAGAGGCAGGTGCATACCCAGGCCCCTGGGGCCCCCACGGGCAGGCCCGGGTACTGCCTTCCACCTCTCAACATGGCTCGACATCACAGAGGTTTGCCGGAGCAAACTCAGAGAAAAAGGACCATCGGCAAGGGGCTGAGAGGGAGGTGTGGACCCAGGCCCCAGGGGGCCCCGGCGGGTGGGCCACTGTACTACCTTCCCCCTCTCAGCATGGCCAGAACTCACAGAGGTCTGCCTGAGCAAACTCGGAGAAAAAGGACCATCGGCAAGGGGCTGAGAGGCAGGTGTGAACCAGGGCCCCTGGGGGCTCCGGTGGGCAGGCCCCAGGACTGCCTTCCCCCTTTCAGCATGGCCAGACCTCACGGAGGTCTGCCAGAGGAAACTCAGAGAAAAAGGACAATCGGCAAGGGGCTGAGAGGCAGGAGCGTACCGGGGCCCTGGGGGCCCCCGGCGGGTGGGCCCCGGCACTGCCTTCCCCCTCGCATCATGGCCGGACCTCACGAAGGTCTGCCTGAGCAAACTCTTAGAAAAAGGACCATCGGCAAGGGGCTGAGAGGCAGGAGCGTAGAAGGGCCCCTGGGGGCTCGGCGGGCGGGCCTCGGGACTGCCTTCCCCCTCTCAGCATGGCCATACCTCATGGAGGTCTGCCTGAGAAAACTCTAAGAAAAAGGACCATCGGCAAGGGGCTGAGAGGCAGGAGCGTAGAAGGGCCCCTGGGGGCTCGGCGGGCGGGCCTTGGGACTGCCTTCCCCCTCTCAGCATGGCCATATCTCATGGAGGTCTGCCTGAGCAAACTCAGAGAAAAAGGACCATCAGCAAGGGGCTGAGAGTCAGGAGCTTACTTGGGGCCCTGGGGACCCCGGCGGGCAGGCCCCGGGACTGCCTTCCCCCTCTCAGCATGGCCGGACCTCATGGAGGTCTGCCTGAGCAAACTCGGAGGACAAGGACCATCGGCAAGGGGCTGAGATTCAAGAGCGTACCCGGGCCCCTGGGGGCATCGGCAGGTGAGCCCCGGGACTGCCTTCCCCCTCTCAAAAATGGCCGGACCTCACGGAGGTCTGCCTGAGCAAACTCAGAGAAAAAAAACATCGGCAAGGGGCTGAGAGGCAGGTGCATACCCGGGCCCCTGGGGGCCCCGGCGGGCGGGAACCGGGACTGCCTTTTCCTTCTCAGCATGGCCAGACCTCACGGAGGTCTGCCTGAGCAAACTCAGAGAAAAAGGACCATCAGCAAGGGGCTGAGAGGCAGGTGGTACCCGGGCCCCTGGGGTCCCCGGCAGGCAGGCCCGGTTGCTGCCTTCTCCTGTTTCAGAATCGCCTCACGGAGGTCTGACTGAGCCTCTCCCTAGTAATCCGGAGGAGAATTACCCCCCTTTCTTGTAATCTGTGCACTCAAGGTGACAGAGGTGACCCAAGGCGCAAAAGTACCCGACCTCCTGGAGCCCTCCCTGGGAACTGGGAGGCAAATGGCACCTCATCAGGACTTCCAGGGAAGCTCGGCCATGTGGTCGCACCATAGGAAAGCATTGGGGGCGACCAGATGGCCGAGAAGATAGGTGCAACCAGATGGCCGAGGGGGAAAGGGAAGCCATCTGGTCGCTCTGTGCCCCAAAGAAAGCGAGCGGGAGCCATGGCAGAGGGGACCGGAGGCCCTGGGCCTCAGCTGTGGAGGCTGCGAGGGGGACCCGACAGGCCCTCCGACTCAGGGCCCGCGGACACCCGGACAAGCAGGGGAGGCCTGCCCGGGACCAACGGACCCCGTCCTGGGCCTTTGGCAGCACGGCAGCCCAGGGGATAGGGCCCAGGGCCGGAGCACTCGACCCGGGGCCCGGCGGGGCACCTGGACCCAGCCAGGGCTCCCAGGCCCAGAGGCGCAGGGGAAGCCCCCCGGGCCTGCCGGACACTGTCTCGGGCACCCTGCCACGAGGCAGGACCGAGGACGGAGCCTGGGGAGGGGAGGCCACCCTCCCCGGGGCCCTCAGGGGCCCCGGATGGAGCTCTTGTACCCAGTCAAGCAAGGGGAGGCTCCCCGTGCACAACAAATCCCCGTCCTGGGCCTTTTGCAGTGCAGCAGCTCAGGGAACAGGGCCCAGGGCCGGAGCACCCAACCCAGGAGCCCAGTAGGGCCCCTGGACCCAGCCGGGGCTCCCAGGCCCAGAGGCGTAGGCGAAGCCTCCCCAGGCCTGCCGGACACCGTCCCGGGCTCCCTGCCATGTGGCAGGACCGAGGACGGAGCCTGGGGAGGGGAGGCCAGAGGGCCCCGGATGGAGCTCCTGAACCCAGCCAAGCAAGAGGAGGCTCCCTGGGCACAACGGAACCCCGTTCTGGGCCTTTGGCAGTGTGGCAGCCTGGGAGACAGGGCCCAGGGCCAGAGCACCCGACCCAAGGCCCGGCGGGCCCCTGGACTCAGCCAGGGCTCCCAGGCCCAGAGGCGCAGGGGAAGCTCTCCCGGGACCTCTGGACGCTGTCCTGGGTACTCTGCCACGCGGCAGGACCGAGGACCGAGCCCCAGGGTGGGGAGGCTACCCTCCCTGCCCATCAGTGGGAGCCTCTTGGTTAGATTTTATAGAAAAAATTGACATTCTATGCGTGCAAGAGACCTGGGCAATAGACGAAGTACATATAAATGGGTTCAGGACTTTTCACACGCCAGCAATTCGCTCGACACATGTAAAAGCAAAGGGGGGAATCTGTGTTTATGTATCCAATCTGATTTAGGCAATAAAGTCCCAAATGATAAAATGTGAAACTTACTATCAAATAGTATTGATATGCATAGATAGTAAACATACTCTTGTAATAATGAATTTTTATAACAATGTTGAAAAAGAATGGCTGGGGGCCATAATGAAGATGCTAAGTGAAGATCTAAATAAATTAAAGTTAACTAGTGATATCGAAAAGATTAGCATATGGGGAGGTGATTTTAATATTGGGCTATGACCACTAGCGGCGCTTGGAAAATGTGGCCTAACAGTACAGGAGGACGATCCCCCGATGCATTTTGTTCACTCAGATAGGGGGGAGATGTACAATCAGTTCTTATTTACACATGATCTTGGCTTTGCAAATTGTTTATGCTTCCCTACAGCGGACTTTGGGCACACATTTATAGGAAGGGGTTAGAATCCACAATAGATTTTATAACTGACCCAAATTGCAACACAAGCTACATCAAGAGCTATAAAATCCATAAAAAAGTCACGAGTGATCATCTGCCCTTAAGTATAGACATCACAATTCCAACTGCTCTAGAAAGGCTATACAACAATCAAGTGGTATGGACTCAAAATGTACAAATGGGCAGACTGAATGGATACACGTTGCGTTGGCCCAGCTAGGACCCATCTGAGCTTAATAAAGAAATAGTAACTGAGACCTATGAATCTATTTTAACATGCCTGGAGGAATCCACCTCTCATGAAAACATATTGCTAGCATTCTTTGAAATGACTTTAACTGTTCAAAACCTGCTAGGGGATGGAATGAAGGAAAATGGTAATAACAGGAAGGGGTGGTTTGACTCAAATTATACTAAAGCATACAAAATGCTCAAAGAGTCCCTACATAAGACAGAAAGAGAGTTGGGGGAGATAAGAGAATGTAGGAAACTATATAATCAAGCCAGAAGATCAAGGCAGAAGGAACTTAACCGCATCACTGCTGCGGTGATTTTTGCGCTGTGCGGCTGTTTTCCGTTTTCCACGTTACATGACGAGCTCAGCTCGTCATCAGCACACGCCACCCGTGGCTGATGACGAGCTGAGCTCGTCATCAGCAGCGAAGGGGTTAAAGGAAAAGCTTGGGTCACTCTACAAGAAGCCTCCATAAGTAAAAATAGCGCTTCTTTTTGTCAGGCGGTAAATGCACCTTTTTTTACCAAAACTAACGTACCGAAGATAGAAGTGGCGATTGAGGAGAAAGTTTGGGTGGATTTATTCTAAAGTGTGTAAATTACTCGCAAGGGGGTACAGAAAATGAAATAGAAAGCGCAGAACAGCTGGAGGACAAGTCCATTGCTTCCTTCCCTCTTGATTTTCAGATAACACATAATGATGTTATTGGGGCAATAAAGGGAAGCAAGAGCGGTAAAGCACCCGGACCAGACGGGTTGCTTATTGATTTCTTCAAATTTATTCAATTTCTATGGGCACCAATAATAACACGGGTCCTCCAAGCATGTTGCATGAAAGGCTCTATTAGTACCTGGGCAAAATCAGTCATAGTACCAATATTTTAAAAAGGGTAACGTGATAACCCTGCATGCTACAGACCAATATATCTCCTAGATTCCCTGATGAAGGTAGCAGGAAGGATTGCTTTAGAAAAATTACAAACATGGGCTTAAGATAATAATATTTTAAGTGATGTACAATACGGTTATAGAGCAGGCCTGGGTGTAAATGAGCAAGTCCTAAATCTCAACATCTTAATAGGAAAATATATCCAGGCTAAACCAGGAACGTTTCACCTGGCATTTGTTGACCTCACAGCCGCTTTCGACTGTGTGGTCCATAGTAAATTATGGAACATCCTGGCTGACTTAAAGGTAGACATGGTCCTTGTTCAATTCCTAAGACAACTGTATACGGGGGCAACTGTGAAGTTCTGATATGGAACCAAAGGGGAATGCAGTGCACCATTTAATGTGGAGAAGGGGGTGAGATAGGGATGTGTCTTGGCCTCATTCCTGTTCATGCTTTAGACTAACGCATTGGAGCAGGAGTTGGTGGCAAAGACAAGGTATCCACCATATGTTAACAAACACCTGATAGTCTCCCTCCTCTACGCAGATGATGCTGTGCTAATGGCACGTACCCAGATAGGACTGCAAAAAGCTCTTGTATCCTACACTGGTTTTATGGAGGACATAGGGTTAAAGCTAAATGCAAAGAAAACTTATGTAATGACTTGTGGGTGAAGGAGATCAAAATGCAGGAGTATCCAAGTTGGGAAAAACAGGATAGAATCTACAAATATGTTTACATATCTGGGAGTCCTGTTTAACAGTACTGGCACTTGGGGTCAGGCTGTTAAGAATAGAAGTCTTCTCTTCATGAAATCAACTGCGGCCCTAAAAAACTTTTCAAAGAAAATGGTCATAAGACCCCCGGAAATTCTTTTAAAAATGTATCAAGCAAAGTTTGTGAGTGTGGCCATTTTTGGGGAGGGAGTTTGGGGTTCTTACAATACCTCTCCTATTCAATATGTTGAAAATGCTTTTCTCTGATTCATATTGGCTGTTCCTGCTAGCTTCCCCGTTTATAACTGTCATTGCGAGTTAGGGATACTGTATATCTCTGACATCATCCGCGTAGAACCATGCTACTTTGGCATAGAGTTTGGCGCTCCAGCAGTACAGGCCTATATCAAGAAATAATAAGGGACTCCATGAAGCTGGACCACGCTACAAAGATTACCTGGTTAAAGTACATAAAAAACTTTATGCATGACCTAGGGCATTTAGAGTATTATACTTCCCCAGAGTCACTGAATAGTATTAACCAGAAGGAGCTTAACCCCTTCGATGCTGATGACGAGCTCAGCTCGTCATCAGCCACGGGTGACGTGTGCGGATGACGAGCTGAGCTCGTCATGTATTGCGGTTAATCGAAAGCAGCCGCACAGCGCAAAAATCACCGCAGCAGCGATGCGGTTAAAACAATCTGCATGGCCCACCTGGAAGCAAATAGGTTGGTAACGGAAATTAATAAGCCTGCAGTCATCCAACACCAATTGACCGTAATCACATATGATATCCAACCGTGTCTCTTACGCTGTCCGGGGGAATATGACAGGTATGTTTGAACTCGTTTTAGATTTGGGTCCTTTCATAGATTAATTAGTGTACCTGAGATGAATACTTGGTCCAGAGAATTATGCCCTTGTCCTTGTGACAGTCTCTCCCTACAATCAACAATTCATGTGATTTTATTCTGCAAATCATTTGTCAGGGCAAGAACCAGATGGATCTTGCCCTTGTTAAAATCAGGGGGGTGGAGACAATACCGTTTGGCCTTCCTATATCTACAACAATTAGACAATTATTATTGTATTGGAGTTATGGCGGGTTTTTTGAAAAGCATACTGAGAGTAGGGAAGAGGATTAATGTCTGAATGCTGTTCGAAAGTAGAAACAGAATATTTTAAATTTTGCAGGACTGTCTCATCTACTGTATTACACCGATAACATGCTTCGACTAAGTCTAGCTGTAAATAATGAATAATTAGAACTGTGTAAATATGTATTTTAGAAAATTCTATGAAATGATGATCTTAAATATAGAACTGTGTGCATTTGTATTTTTAAGATGTTTTTATGAAATGTTTTTACATATACGTTTTTATCTGTTTGCTTTTGTGATTTTACAAGACTAACATCGAATAAAGCTCTTTTTGATTTGATTTGACAAAACACACAAAATTGACTTAAAAATGACAGAAACTGCAATTACATAACACACAGTTTTTAAACAACATTAGAAAATATTTTAAAAAAACAATAATCTTACCTGCTAAATTCTGACACACAATATTTTTGACATCACAATATTTAAGACACAATATTTGTGTTTCACTATATTCTTTCCACAATACTTGTCTGAACGCCACTCAGCAGTCTGACAGCCAATATATAGAGCTATTGGTGAATACCTGATGGAGAGCAGTGTGCCGCCGAAAATTAAATTGAGAACATTGAGGATAACTCTCTATCCACAAATCAGTAAACCCTGAAATGCTTTTTGCAAGGAGATTGTGATCATTAAGATCATTACAAAATATACATAATATAAATGATCAAAAATGTTGGGAAAAAGGGTTTTATAATGGTAACATCAAGAGTGTCATTGTTCATATTGTCTATATTACATTTCTGTAGTGTTTATCGGAGGGCCACACAGAGCTCTCACCATGCTCCGTGGCAGAGTCTGCTTCCGGATTGATTTAGTACGTCGGCCCAGCCGTGAGGATGATGTTTACAACTTGTTTTTAATTTCACAGAGTCAGTTTAGGTGGTTTGAGTAGGCTCTTTGCATCACTTACGACCCCATTGTCCCGTGTGAGGAGCGCTTCATTGCTCTCACCATACAGCATACACTTTTCATCTTACTAGGGAATGAATTGCCTGGCATTCACTGACGAACAGATCGCACTCATACTTGCAGGCCCCCCCTTGCTACCTGATGCACCCCTCAACACGGAGGGTCAGCTAGGGAGGAGTGGGACAAACTCAGTGCCCTTAAAAAACGCCAGATCCGAGTAGCCCTTCATGGGGCTCTCATGACCGAATACTTAAGAGCTGGGGCCTCCCCTCTGAGTCTTATAGTTAGGCCATAGAACCAAAGATAATCCTAGAAGACAAGCAGTTCCAGTTTGATTGGAGCTGCGTTGCTAATAAATGCACACGCGATTGGCTAATCCTCATCATTAACACCGCCAAACGCCTTAGTGAGGCACTTCTAAAAGAAATCTTGGAACTAGAAGAATGTCTCAATAACAACAGTGCATTACTGGATGCGAAGGATCAATTGGCTCGCATTCAAGGTGATTTAGCGGACTATAAGGCCTACATGGTCAATCAAAAAATCAAAGGCCTTAAAAAGAATCTAGAACGCCATACCCACAAGTGGGCTTTCCCTTATATTGAGGACGAATATTACGAGAGACCACAAGAACAATCAAGGGGCCAGTATCAGCCGAGGAGGGGACAACAACAATCCAATCGTGGGGGCCAGCAAGGATATAGACGCACACCTAACAACTGGCAATTCGACAATACCAGTAGTGAGGACGAGGAGCCATCAGACCGTCCCACTACATCTACTGGTAACCGGGTTAATTTTGCGACAGGTGGTAAACCTGAAGACGATCTCGGAACACTGTTGCGAGCTTTTTTAGGTCAGGGCTCGGGAGGCCAAAGAGGGGGAGGTGGTCAGGCTCAGAGAGGCCGAGGCAAGGGCAAAGCACCACCGACATGGCAGACCTTTTCACCCAGTGTGACACGGAGCAGGCACGCACATTTCCGAAATGACAGAACCGGACACTCCAATTCTAGTCCCGGATAATGATATTGTAGTTAATCTTTCAAGCTACACGCTCACTACCACAGAGAAAGGAGTATTAAACAAAGGACTGGGATTTGTACCAACGCCCCAGCATGATTCCTTCCTTTGTAGAACTGAGCTGTCTGAGATGATGCGCAAAATTAAGCTGCACAAATTTTTCATTGATAAGGAAAAGACTCCTGTATCATTATTTGATACGAATCTACACCGTCCCTCCACATTTTGCCCTCCGGTATCAGTTTTGGGTCCTGAAGTTGCAGTCTTTGAACAACGAGTATTACATGAAGTGGAGGTCCTTGAACAACAAACGCATTCCAATCAGGGACATAATATGACTAGAGAGGACTGGCAAGCAGTTAAAGCATTGCAACAAAACTCCGCTATTACCATCAAGCCGGCGGACAAGGGCGGGCCGTGGTCGTGCTTAACCCCGCCGACTACGAGACGGAGGTGCTGAGACTTTTATCTGTGCGCACTAACTATAGCCCCATAATGCGTGACCCCACCCAGGAACTCGCCAACACCATCAAAAATCTAGTGGCAGATGCTGTATCCAAAAAATGGGTCACTACCAAGGAGGCCGATTTCATTATCAATGCGAATCCCCGCATACCGGCATTTTACATCTTGCCCAAGATTCACAAGCCACAACGGCCGCCACCAGGACGTCCAATCGTCTCCGGAATCCAATCAATCCTTGAACCCCTGTCCCAATTTTCTGACTTTTTCCTGAGAGAAGCAGTCATCACACAGAAATCGTATGTGCAGGACACCACAGACATCTTAAACATCTTGATGGACATGGCGTTTGACCCAACCAACCAATTTTTGGTCACTATCGACATCGAATCATTATACACCAGCATCCCCCAGGGCGCTACGCTGGTGGCAGCAGCTAGAGCCCTGGGAGCGATGGAGTGGTTCTATGACACACCCATGTCTTTTGTCCTCCAATGTAGTGAGCTGGCACTCACAAGAAATTTCTTTGAGTACAAAGGACAACTGTACTTACAGACGTCTGGGACATCTATGGGGGCTACATTTGCCCCCAGCCTGGCCTGCATTTATGTGGGCCAGTTTGAAGAGAATGTGATTTACCATCCCTCCAACCCTTTCCTGAGCAACATCCAGGAATGGAGACGTTACATAGATGACGTCCTCTGTATCTGGACAGGTACAGAGGACCGGTTACATCTATTTCTTGACTGGCTCAATCAAGCTGATGATAGTCTGCGCTTTACCTGGTCTATTAGCAACAGCAAGGCAGTCTATCTGGATGTGGATATACTAGTGGAGGAGAATAAGTTAGTCACCATGGTCCATCATAAAGATACTGATAGAAACTCCCTCCTACATTATCACTCGTTCCATCCACGATCCCTCAGAGAAAATCTGCCGGTAGGCCAGTTCCTTCGATATCGCAGGAACTGCTCTACAACTGAAGCATACGTGGATCAGTCCGTTGGACTAGTCACCAAATTAAAACAGAGACAGTACCCGACCAGAGTAATTAATCATGCACGCAAGAGGGCTCTCAATACCCCACGTGATGCTCTGCTCGAACGTAATGTGAAAACCAATCAACCGTGTCTACTGGTTGTGACTACTTTTGATCCATTGTCTACAAAAATAAGACAGATTATCCGCAAAAACTGGACATTATTGGATACTCCAAACAACAAAATGCCAATCCCACGCTTTGAATTTAAGAGGGCAGCTAACTTTCGTGACAAGCTGGTACACACCAGGAATGCGGTCACCAGCTCTGAAGCCAACACTATCCCGGCAGGCCACTACCCTTGTGGCGGATGCTCAGTGTGTCCGCTAACCACTGCCACTAAAGAAATCACCTTACACAATGGCAAGACCTGGCACTTGACGAAGTTTAGTAATTGCAATACTACACACGTCATCTACAGGATTACCTGCAGTTGCGGGTTACATTATATAGGTCTTACCACACGTAAGGTGAAGGTCCGCATCCAGGAACATCTTAGTACGATTCGGGCTAAGAAACTTACCACGCGCTTGGTGCAGCATTTTAACTAAACAAATCATGGCCAAGGTGATCTAAGGTGGACAGTTCTGGAAAAAGTGGTGGGCAACACACACAGCCTAGACACAATATTGGCTAGGAAAGAAGCCAGGTGGATGTATACTCAGAAGGCAGAGAAAGAGGGCCTTAATGATTCCATTGAATGGAATAAAGTGAGCCGAAGATAGGTCCTGTGGGCGTACCCTTTGAATCACAGATGCAATACAGATGTAGGCATTGATCCCTCTTCTGATTACTAATCACCGATGCAACACATATGCAGGCATTGATCTCCCTTCTGATAACGTTACTACTTGTGATTGATCTGAGTTTGTTTACTGTACTATACACCCTGGTTAGGTACTCTTCCCTGGGCTTGAGGCTGCACCGGGACACCAGACATTTTCCACACCAACGTATAACTATATGTCTAGGCTGTACCTCCACACAACACTTCTTCGAAAACAGCCCCTCTGGATTCCTCATCCCTGAACGAGGTAAATCTAGAATCAGTGCCTGATTGTGCCACGCTGCTGAAATGTCCACACCTAATATCACACTCGGCCCCTTTATAAAGTTTTATAACTTTGATTTTCATTGCTGTATACACTGTATAGATATGTGCTTGTGACCCTCATATCTTACTAATAAAGTTGGGCGATTGTAATCACCTTTAGCGCGACCTCTTTACTCTACCAATATGGCCGCCATGCTGTGTGATGGGCGGAGCCCCGTCCGGCTTACTTTCGCGTCTCAATCCATGCTTGGATTGCGAGACGTCGGAAGCGCCGGAGGGACTCGGCAGCGGTATGTGCAAGCTAGGAGAGGAGGCACTCGATCTTGGCCCGAACTCTTGAAGCCATGTCAGCACTGGTAGGACCCCTCCGCTCTGGTGCACGTTACGAGCGGTGGGTGCATATTTATAATTACATTGCAGGAGAGCCGACAGCCTACAAGGCGACATGGTTTGGCCCTGGCAACCTTGCTACCGCTCTTACGTTGCTGGCAAGTTAGCTTCCTGCACTTTTTACGCTGCATACTTTATATTAGCAGTTAGAATACTTGTCCGCTACCATGCTATTGCTTTGAAGTTGCTGGCAAGACAGCATCCTGCACCTCTTATGCTACATATTTTGTAGTATTGGCAGTCAGTATATATTTTTCCGCCTTCACAAAGCCGCAGCAGCTGTTGTCACCATTGTGCAAATTAGTGGCAGAGGGCACAATTGGTTGACAGCAACAAAGGGAGTATTCTTCCTTCCTTCCCCCTACTTCACTAGCATATTGGGACAACACCATAATTTGCCTTGAATGTATCATTGTGTTTGAAATGACATCGTTGTATATTTTCTGTACAGGTTACTCACACCTAGGAGTTTCCGTGACGGCTCGTGATCTTTGACACGCCGTCTTCTGATGCTCGACGGTACGATTACCATTCTCGAGCATAAGGTAACTTCAGTTACTTTCAACAACCGGTGATGGGGTGGTTTGCTGTGTGCCAGAGCCTCTTTTTATTGACTCACCATGTGACCACCGCTGTGCTCTGTTTTTTAATGTGTGTATGTGTACAGGTCCTCATATGAAAAATGGAGGATTATGAATAGAGACCCAACCATTTGCCCTGACGAAATTGCCAATGACAAGGCAATGAAACATGTCGGTCCAGTTACGAAATAAATGGTAACAACATAACCATTTTTTAAAGGTGATGTTTGGCAGCACCAGAATAAAATCGATTCAGCCAGCCAAACCTCACATTTTTATATCTGTTGGTTGTTGGGTGTAGGTATACGCTATTCTTTTGAGCACTTTTTTCTGTCCTACCAGGCAGTGTATTTGTACACTCCTTGTCTGTTGCTTTCTCTATTCTGTCCTGTGCATATTCTTTCTGCACTTGTTTCATCCTCCCAGCAAGGGAAGTAACCGATGATGAGAAGTGGGTATACCGGTGATTTATCAAACCGGGAACCCCCTCGGGTGTTACGTCCGTGAGGCACTTTCCTTGCTTTCTCACATTTTTTCTTTCTTTGGGTGATCCTGTACACTTCTACATTGTTATATCTTAAGGCATGTCCGGACCTGTAACACAGCACTGGTTAAATTTAACTTTTTCTTGGTGAGCCAATATGAGGTGTGGCCCCATTGGTTACAGAGTTTGAGATTCAAACCATGCAGGCTGAATAGGGCTTGTTGTTTCATATTAGTTGAGTGGGGGGCTGCCCTATATAGCCTTTCTTCCCCCTTACATCCCTCTTTGATTGATTGATATGCAGGGTGCAGTCCCTGAGGGCCGTCTAGAGCTTTTGCTGCTGCGCTGTTGGTGGATGCAACTCTTGGAGTTCAGTTGAGTGGGCCATGGGGACTAACTGTTGGATGGCTAAGTTTAGTACGAGGGGCAAGCTTTCCCCATTTCTGATATCAAGACGCAACACAGTGGCTGATTCCTTGAAGACTATTAAAGCACAAATGAGAGAAAGTGATGTCACAGTTTATTTCAATAGGTACTTTCTACCTTAATGAAGTGACACTCGTTAAGCGAAGCCTCTGGAAAAACCGACTACCAGTGAAGTCAGCTAAAGGACCAAAACATTGCTTTTACAATGGCTTCTGCAGCATCTTTTTCTAAAGCTCCCCCTCACTATGAACAACAGATCAACTCTATGAGATTGATGCCTCTTTCAGAAAGTATGCAGACAGCAGTAGATATGAGAGCTAAGAGCTTAACCCTGCAACTGGTTCCACTGTCAAATCTTGTTTCAGATTTAATTAGAGAAGGTGACGCTTCCTGCACAGCCTCCAGCCCCAACAGTAGGAGTGATAATCTAATATTGGCACAACCACAAGATAATAACTCCACACGTTCCGCTGGAAGTCTCCAGGAAAGAAGCTTTGGAACCTCTATTAGAGTCTTCATCCTAAACAACATATCCAATATTCTCTTCTTCCACTAAAATATTACCTACAGATGGAATGGCACTTCACACCACGCAAGCCCTAATAAGCTAGCATAAAAGCAAATGAGTATAATGTGTCTAGTAAATGCTCACTTATCACAATTTAATCTTCGAATGGAATGAGCTGACACAAGAATCTTTGATCAGGAAGACTATCATGAAAATCAAATCACCATGATAATGAAATTCAATTCAGATATAATGGAGCCACAATCGCAGCTGATGGAGATGAAAAACAGATCTCGACAATCCAGTCTACATTTTGTTGGGATCTCAAGGGGTGTAAGAATGGGCAAGATGTTTATTTCAAACATAATTATCCCAGATCGTTCTAAAAAGAAATGAATCTCACAATTATGCGTGCCCACTGATTTCCCAGCCATCAGCTCCCTAAAGCAAAACATCCTCACACCATTCTGGTCATTTTATGATACTTTTGCATAAAAGAATGGATATTGACTAAAGCAATACAAGATAAAGCCTTTCAAAGTTTGGACAACTAATCAATCAAGATCTTTTCTGATATGCCCTTAATGACAGCACTTCGAAGCAGAACATTTAAAATTATGATCTATTCATTCAAGAAAGCAGGCGTGCAAGCAGGGCTGGTTCAACAATCAAAGTTGAAGGCCATGGTTAATGAACAGTTTAGTATTTTTGCCTCAATTGCACAGGCTAATGATTTTTTTTAACCCATTAGTAACTCTTGTGATGGGTTGGGGCAGTGATGGGAGTTAACAATGAGTAGGGCTAGAGGAGTCTGGCCGACTTTCCATCCCTTTCCTCTGTTCTCTCACTTTTGGTATGAATAGAACCCCTGGACCAAGTGCAAGGCATTTGACATACGCAGAGCACCATTTAAAATCACTTTGGAAGCTGATCGATGAGAAATGCAAACACCACATTAAGCCAACCTCAAGTAGCAAAATCTGCACCAATTGCCAGTTTAAACTGCACTTCACAGGGCAGCGCTTGACTAATAAAGAGATCAATTCGGAAATAAAGCTACTTGTGCTGAATTGTAGATCCTTGCCAAAACCTCATCTTGAAATTAATATCCTACTTGAATCACTGACATATTATGGAAAGACACAATATCGTGCTACAAAAATATCTGCAGAAAATGATCGAACACAATAATATCGACATCCTATACATAACTAAAAACATACAAAAATATCGGATACACAATATCAACCTACATAAACATCGATCTCACTAAAATCGACAACATACATATCGAAAGTTTTAAATATCGACTACATTAAAATATATACACTAAGTCAAAAATATCGAGAACACATTTATCGTCAACAATATTATCGCTAATTTATATATATCGAAATTATTTATATATATATATAACAATACTTTCCAACATATAAAAATTAAATTAACACCAAAATACACATCTTTCATAACAAACTATAAATATAATTACATTTCAGATTTAGAAAACATCTAATAATTTAAAAATTTAAATAAAAGATTTTAATTAAGTTTTATAAAATTAACACGCAAAATTATTATTTTACGTTTGCCTTATATAATAAAAAAAACTAACATATATTCAAAAATACAAACTGACCAATGAAAACACTGAAAATATAAATTAACCAATAGCAAACTAATTACTAACTCCAAACCACTATATAAACAATTACACACGAAACACAAACCACATGAAGAAAAAACTGACAGGAAAAAATACATTGGATAAATTCGACTACACCTACAAGAACATCAAGATTGAACCTAAAATTCTATGGATTAAAAGTAAGTAACTAAAATAAACTAAATAAAACTAACTGCTAAAATGGGAAAAATTACAAACATGATCAAATTACTAATGCATATCTACTTTTTATTTTCTCCTACCACTACAGAATACTCTACTAACATAGAACAGAGAACAGAATTCAGAAAACCAAGATACAACTAACAAAGTAAGTATGTTCAAACATTTTCTTAAAACCATAAAGTAAGTTTAAGCTAAATTTATCGAAAAAACTGTAATTGCAACCTAAAAATATCTCTGAACAATTAACACAAATAAATGCATTTTTTCCTAACAGATCAAGAAAACACGGAAAATAAAGGCTACAACTAAACAGTCAAGTACATCAAAATCAAAGACAGAATTTCAAAAAATGTAAGTATATACTATAGAAATGTTTTTTAAATTAACTTAAAATACATACATTATTTTTTTAATAACTACGAAATATATTTCTTTTAGAATAACAAACAACAAAATGAGTGAAGGAGCTGAATTTGTTACCAGCCAGAAAGGAAAACTATTACTCTGCTGCATGGGTTACACTTATACCCAAGAAAAACAATTTGGGATAAAAGTTAATTGGAAATGTTGCAAATATTACTCCAACAAATTTTACGGAAGGGCAGCAACTACAGAAGGAACTGTACTTTATACTAGGGAACGCAACCACCCACCAAACGTAACAGAAATAGAAGTTAGAACAGCATTGGAAAACATAAAGAGGCAAGCACAGGTTCCCAAAAAGCAACAAGCGTCATCTTAAAAGAACAAATTCCCAAAATACCTAAAACAGCGACTACTCAGATGCCAAATATTGTTTCCCTAAAAAGAACAATAGCCCGAACAAAAAGAACAACTACTACTACCACTCCACCTCCTAGAACATATAGCGATATACATTTAAATCCTAACAAAACTATAACTTTAAACAAACAACCATTTGTCATTTTTGACAATGAAAGCAATGATAAAAGACTCATAATTTTTGGCACAAATATAAACCTCATAAAACTTCAGCAAAGCCAATATTGGATGATGGATGGGACTTTTAACATCTGTCCCAAACCTTTTTTCCAATTATACACAATACATGGCCTATATCAAAACTGCAACATACCTCTACTTTATGCACTACTAACAAATAAAACTAATTCCACATGTATGGAATTATTAAACACAATCAAACAAAAAACTAGTGACTATTACCCTGAAAAAATAATACTTGATTTTGAACAAGCAATGCTTTCAAGTATTTTAAAAATACTCCCCATACCTGTATTCAAGGCTGCTATTATCACTTTAACCAGTGTCTATGAATACATTTACAATAGACACATTTAAGCATAGAATATGCAACAAACTCATCTTTTGCATATCAAATAAAAAAACTCACAGCACTGGCTTACATTACAGAAACAGACGTAGTAGAACACTACAACTTTTTAATTGATAGCACCTATTATAAACAAAATGAAGCTAAATTAAGTCAACTTTTAGACTACTTTGAAGATACCTGGGTAGGCAGACTCCACAGATCTGGCCACAGAAGAAATCCTAAATTCCTAATACCCTGGTGGAACGTTTACCGAAGCACCGTAAATGGTGAATCAAAAGCAAACAACGCTGTTGAAGGCTGGCACAATGCCTTCCTACAATCAACTGGCCGAACTAAACCAAGCTTAGAAAAATTGATTAAGGGGCCGATTAGGATCGCGGACGGACTTGCGTCCGTCCGCGACCCCAGAGCAGGAGGGAACCTCCGCATGGCATGCGGAGTTCCCTCCTGTGCAATTAGGATGTGACCGCCACCCTGGCGGTCACATCCTCTATTTTTAACATTGCTGCGGGTGCAGCTTCAAGCTGCACCCGCAGCAATGTTAAAAATGCACGCATTGCATTTGCATGTAGAAAGTGGCAGGCACCGCGCGGTGCCTGCCGCTTTCTTCATACAAATGCAGGGGGGTACCATAGGTACCCCCCATGTGCACCCCCCACCCACCCTTCACCTAGGGGGCCTGCAATGGGCCCCCGCAGTGAAGTTACACATGCTTTTCCATGGCGGAAAAGCCGCCGCGGAAAAGCATGTATCCGAGCCCATCCTAATCTGGCTGACGGTGTCTGAGAGACACCGTCACCATATTAGTGCTTTTCTGCCGCGGTTGTAAGCCAACCGCGGCGGAAAAGCTGCGGACGGAAACCAGGACCCACCAGCCATCCTAATGTGGCGGTGGGTCTTTGGTGGGTCCGCTGCGGATTTTCCGCATCCTCTGGGCCGGTGGTGGCTTCCGCCGGCCCAGAGGATGCGGAAAATCCGCAATCCTAATGACCCCCATAATGCCTACAAAAAGAACAAAGCTATCAAGAGTTCAGAAGGGAACAATCCATTACTGAACTAACTCCAAAAACATCTAAACAAACCAAACAAATGCACAAATACCTAGAACAACAAGTAAAGTTGTACCCTAGCACAAAAGGCATTGAATACCTCAACATAATAGCCAAAACACTACTCTAAATTACTGTGAACAACAAACCAGTCCTAAAAAATAAAACCAATACAATATAAATAACAATAATATATTTTATCTAAAAAAAATTAATGTATGCAATATATGTAACATGTTATTAAATATATATACACACATTAATTACATTTGAAATAAATAAAACATAACAATTATGATAATACCATTACCCACCCACAATAAATAAAATATAAAAAACTTACCAAGCATATTCCAAGTGCTGTAGAATCCATCTTCACCAAAACAATCCAGTTAGGAAAAAGTTTGCCCAAAAGAAAATGAAAAAATACAACTGTCCCAAAACTGAATGATCCATTCAACGAATTTCCTTCGAATAACCATAAAAAACCAGAAATGTTTTAAAATATAGAACAAACGCTCCAGGAAACCCGAAACATTTAAAGAAGTGTTCAAAATCCATTAGTTAATAAAACTAACAAACACTTCTTTAAAAACAAAAATGACTGCTTCCGATATAACGAACACCTGCAACAAAAATATATAAAACATACATTCCCACCCACATAAAACAACACCGAAACACCTACTAACATCACTAGTAACATTATATTTCACCTAAATATACTTTAAACATCGAAATACTGACTCTACAAACAAGCCTAAAACAAGCTAAAAATACGTACATCCACCATACGTAAATACAACATATCAAACAGTTTAATATAACTAATTTACTTCTAACACTAAATAGTACCACACTACTATCAAAAGTACTTTAAAACACACTTAAAACATATAAAACAAACCTTACCTTTAGCAACGTGAAGTGTCTCCGAACCGTGAGCTGGTCTTCATCTAAATGACACAAAACGACCTACAGCAGTTACAAAATAAAAGACCCAAAACTAATAAAATAGATTAACCTTACAAACATATTATTTAATTTTCTAAAATATTCCTTTACAAAATTAAAAATAAATACTATGTTAAAAAAAGTGTTTTTTTATTTGTAATAAAATACTTAACAAAATGTATATACTTTGTAAAATTATAAAAATAAATATTATAAAATACATTATAGTTATTATTATAGTTATTAAAACCTGGAAAAATTGTACGAACTTCTGTGAAACTAATTTTCAATTTGTATTTAAATAAACCTGCATTAAAATATGGTTTTCATTTAAATATATTGTTTAAAAAATTAATATTGATACTTTTAATATTAATATTAATTTTAAAACAGTATGTACAACCAACATGTATAACAATATAAAAATGTTATATAATATGTGAAAAAATTGTACTATTTTGTTATCATTTTAAACCATACTTACATCTGTATTCATTTTTTTTAAATGTACAATTTCAAAGAAATATAAAAATGTACATTGACCATAACATTTTTTGTCGAATATAGGTAACCAAATAAATTAGTATGAAATAAAAATGTAATACTAATGTTTCCTCTTTTTTTGTCATGTTATTAAAAAAATAAAAGATTCCAACTACACAAAAATTATACACATTTATTTATAGTCATAAATAAATTACTATTCCCACTCCAATCTACATTATTTTGTGGTACATGCTGAACACTAATAAAAAACATTTTACTATTCCCACTTCAATCTACATTAAATTGGGGTAGGTGATGGACACAAATTAAATATAATTTACTATTCCCACTCCATTCTACATTAAATTGGGGTAGGTGCTGGACACTAATTAAATAAAATTTACTATTCCCACTCCATTCTACATTAAATTGGGGTAGGTGCTGGATAGTAATTTAAAATTATTTACTATTCCCACTCCAGTGTACATAAAATTGGGGTAGGTGCTGGACACAAATTAAATATGATTTACTATTCCCACTCCAGTCTACATAAAATTGGGGTAAGTGCTGGACACTAATTAATTATAATTTACTATTCCCACTCCAGTGTACATAAAATTGGGGTGAGTGCTGGAAACTAATTAATTATAATTTACTATTCCCACTCCAGTCTACATTAAATTGAGGTAGGTGCTGGACACTAATTAAATAAAATATACTATTCCCACTCCAGTCTACATTAAATTGTGGTAGGTGCTGGACACTAATTAAATATAATTTGCTATTCCCACTCCAGTCTACATTAAATTGGGGTAGGTAGTGGACACTAATTTAAAATTATTTACTATTCCCACTCCAGTATGCATTAAATTGGGGTAGGTGCTGGACACTAATTAATTATAATTTACTATTCCCACTCCAGTCTACATAAAATTGGGGTAAGTGCTGGACACTAATTAATTATAATTTACTATTCCCACTCCAGTCTACATTAAATTGAGGTAGGTGCTGGACACTAATTAAATAAAATGTACTATTCCCACTCCAGTCTACATTAAATTGGGGTAGGTGCTGGACACTAATTAATTATAATTTACTATTCCCACTCCAGTCTACCTTAAATTGTGGTAGGTGCTGGACACTAATTAAATATAATTTACTATTCCCACTCCAGTCTACATTAAATTGGGGTAGGTGCTGGACACTAATTTAAAATTATTTACTATTCCCCCTCTAGTCTACATTAAATTGTTGTAGGTGCTGGACACTAATTAATTATGAGTTACTGTTGCAACTCCAGTCTACATAAAATTGGGGTAAGTGCTGGACACTAGTTAATTAGAATTTACTATTCCCACTCCAGTCTACATTAAAGTGAGGTAGGTGCTGGACACTAATTATAATTTACTATTCCCACTCCAGTCTACATTAAATTGAGGTAGGTGCTGGACACTAATTAAATAAAATATATTATTCCCACTCCAGTCTACATTAAATTGTGGTAGGTGCTGGACACTAATTAAATATAATTTGCTATTCCCACTCTAGTCTACATTAAATTGGGGTAGGTGGTGGACACTAATTTAAAATTATTTACTATTCCCACTCCAGTCTGCATTAAATTGGGGTAGGTGCTGGACACTAATTAATTATAATTTACTATTCCCACTCCAGTCTACATAAAATTGGGGTAAGTGCTGGACACTAATTAATTATAATTTACTATTCCCACTCCAGTCTACATTAAATTGAGGTAGGTGCTGGACACTAATTAAATAAAATGTACTATTCCCACTCCAGTCTAAATTAAATTGGGGTAGGTGCTGGACACTAATTAATTATAATTTACTATTCCCACTCCAGTCTACCTTAAATTGTGGTAGGTGCTGGGCACTAATTAAATATAATTTACTATTCCCACTCCAGTCTACATTAAATTGGGGTAGGTGCTGGACACTAATTTAAAATTATTTACTATTCCCACTCCAGTCTACATTAAATTGTTGTAGGTCCTGGACACTAATTAATTATAAGTTACTGTTGCAACTCCAGTATACATAAAATTGGGGTAAGTGCTGGACACTAGTTAATTAGAATTTACTATTCCCACTCCAGTCTACATTAAATTGAGGTAGGTGCTGGACACTAATTATAATTTACTATTCCCACTCCAGTCTACATTAAATTGAGGTAGGTGCTGCACACTAATTAAATAAAATGTACTATTCCCACTCCAGTCTACATTAAAATGGGGTAGGTGCTGGACACTAACTAATTATAATTTACTATCCCCCCTCCAGTCTACCTTAAATTGTGGTTGGAGCTGGACACTAATTAAATATAATTTGCTATTCCCACTCCAGTCTACATTAAATTGGGGTAGGTGTTGGACACTAATTTAAAATTATTTACTATTCCCACTCCAGTCTACATTAAATTGGGGTAGGTGCTGGACACTAATTATTTATAATTTACTATTCCCACTCCAGTCTACATAAAATTGAGGTACGTGCTGGACACTAGTTAATTATAATTTACTATTCCCACTCCAGTCTACATTAAATTGAGGTAGGTGCTGGACACTAATTAAATAAAATGTACTATTTCCACTCCAGCCTACATTAAATTGGGGTAGGTGCTGGACACTAATTAAATCTAATTTACTAATCCCACTTCATTCTACATTAAATTGGGGAAGGTGGTGGACACTAATTTAAAATTACTTGCTATTTCCACCCCAGTCTACATTAAATTGGGGTAGGTGCTGGACACTAATTAATTATAATTTACTATTCCCACTCCAGTCTACATAAAATTGGGGTAAGTGCTGGACACTAATCAATTATAATTTACTATTCCCACTCCAGTCTACATTAAATTGAGGTAGGTGCTGGACACTAATTAATTATAATTTACTATTCCCACTCCAGTCGACCTTAAATTGTGGTAGGTGCTGGGCACTAATTAAATATAATTTACTATTCCCACTCCAGTCTACATTAAATTGGGGTAGGTGCTGGACACTAATTTAAAATTATTTACTATTCCCACTCCAGTCTACATTAAATTGTTGTAGGTGCTGGACACTAATTAATTATAAGTTACTGTTGCAACTCCAGTCTACATAAAATTGGGGTAAGTGCTGGACACTAGTTAATTAGAATTTACTATTCCCACTCCAGTCTACATTAAATTGAGGTAGGTGCTGGACACTAATTATAATTTACCATTCCCGCTCCAGTCTACATTAAATTGAGGTAGGTGCTGGACACTAATTAAATAAAATGTACTATTCCCACTCCAGTCTACATTAAAATGGGGTAGGTGCTGGACACTAACTAATTATAATTTACTATCCCCCCTCCAGTCTACCTTAAATTGTGGTTGGAGCTGGACACTAATTAAATATAATTTGCTATTCCCACTCCAGTCTACATTAAATTGGGGTAGGTGTTGGACACTAATTTAAAATTATTTACTATTCCCACTCCAGTCTACATTAAATTGGGGTAGGTGCTGGACACTAATTAATTATAATTTACTATTCCCACTCCAGTCTACATAAAATTGAGGTAAGTGCTGGACACTAGTTAATTATAATTTACTATTCCCACTCCAGTCTACATTAAATTGAGGTAGGTGCTGGACACTAATTAAAAAAAATGTACTATTTCCACTCCAGCCTACATTAAATTGGGGTAGGTGCTGGACACTAATTAAATCAAATTTACTAATCCCACTTCATTCTACATTAAATTAGGGAAGGTGGTGGACACTAATTTAAAATTACTTGCTATTTCCACCCCAGTCTACATTAAATTGGGGTAGGTGCTGGACACTAATTAATTATAATTTACTATTCCCACTCCAGTCTACATAAAATTGGGGTAAGTGCTGGACACTAATCAATTATAATTTACAATTCCCACTCCAGTCTACATTAAATTGAGGTAGGTGCTGGACACTAATTAATTATAATTTACTATTCGCACTCAAGTCTACCTTACATTGAGGTAGGTGCTGGACACTAATTAAAAAAAAATACAATTCCCACTACAGTCTACATTAAATTGGGGTAGGTGCTGGACACTAATTAAATATAAATCACTAATCCCACTCCAGTCTACATTAAATTTGGGTAGGTACTAGACACTAATTTAAAATTATTTACTATTCCCACTCCAGTCTACATAAAATTGGGGTAAGTGCTGGACACTAAATAATTACAATTTACAATTCCAACTCCAGTCTACATGAAATTGAGGTAGGTGCTGGACACTAATTAAATAAAATGTACTATTCCCACTCCAGTCTACATTAAATTGAGGTAGGTGCTGGACACTAATTAAATACAATTTACTATTCCCACTCCAGTCTACATTAAATTGAGGTAGGTGCTGGACACTAATTAAATAAAATTTACTATTCCCACTCCAGTCTACATTAAATTTGAGTAGTAACTCTAAACCAATAAAATATGTATAATACATCAAATATAAAATTATACAAACGAATTAAATAATATAGTAATATAATAAGTGTTTTCTAAACATACATTTTATTTAAAAAAAAATTAAAAATTGCAATTTTTTATAAAATATTACAAAATTATACATTGTGAAATGTTTTAAAAAAAATTGAAATATTTTTTTTAAATAATTTTTACATTTTTAGAATTTATTTTCAAATTTTGTATATTCATTTTAAATTTTTTACAAATATTGCTTCAATTTTATAATTTTTTAAAACACTCCTCACCGTTATCCCCTATAAACCCAACATCCCGCTACTAATTTAATACAGTTTTTAAACAAATATTTTTTTTAATCTATTACATTTTAAAACACTCCCCACCCTTATCTCCTATAAAGGCAACATCCTGCTACAATTTTTTTTTTTTAATTTAATTTTTTTTTTTAATTTCTTTTACAATTTTTTAACAAATATTACTTCTAATTTATAAATTTAAAAAAACTCCCCACCCTTATCCGCTATAAACCCAACATCCCCTACATCTCTCAACCCCATTCCATCGGACAAGGAGTCCCCCAGGGGTCGGCGCTTAGCCCATCCCTTTTTAATCTATACGTCCAGCCTCTCGCAGTGGTGGCAAAAGAGTGGGACCTCACGCTGGTGTCGTACGCTGACGACACACAACTGGTCATCACACTCTCAGAAGGCCCATCACCTTCGGCAACCAAATTCAGAGATGGCCTAGCAGCAGTCGCACAGTGGATGACACTCAACTGCTTGCAGCTAAATGCCGGGAAAACGGAGGTTCTTCTCCTGGGAAAAAACCCCAGCCATTGGAGCGATCATTGGTGGCCCTCTGTGCTTGGCCCCACCCCCGTGCCAAAAAATGTTGTCAAAAACTTAGGTGTCTGGCTCGACCCCTCACTTAACTTTCAGTCCCACACGAAGAAAGTGGCAGGTACGTGTGTGGGTCTAATGAGGAGCCTCAACCCCATACTTGGATTTTTTGACTCCAAAACCCGCCAGCTCATCATTCAATCTATGATCCTTGCCCGGCTGGACTATGCCAATGTCTTACTCTTGGGGGCAAACAAAGCAGAACTAGCAAGGCTGCAACGTATCCAAAACTCGGCCGCCAGAGCAGTGGTTGGTCTCCCACGTAGGTGCTCTGCCAGAACCACCATCCGCAATTTACACTGGCTACCAATTGAATCTCGTATCCACTTCAAAACCCTTACCATGGCATTTAAAATTCTCAACTCTGATTGTCCTGAACTCCTACGCCCGCTTCTGGTGCCCTACACTCCCCAGCGCACCCTGCGCTCACTGGGACAACACCTCGTGATGGTCCCCCGAACTAAGCTCTGTAGAACGGGTGGACGTTCCTTCAAAGTCTTAGGGGCCAAACTATGGAACTCCCTACCTCCACACATCCGTACCCAAACCAATCTGATCGCATTCCGAAAGGAACTCAAAACCCATCTCTTCTCTGTCATCTAATTCCTCTGTTGGTTTCCCCCTTCTCCTCAGGTACTGGTTAGGTTAGCGCCGGGACGCTCCGTTGCTGGGGCAGCTGTTGCGCTTTAACAAATAAATAACATAACATAACATCCCGCTACAACATTTTTTTTATTTCATTTTAAATTTTTTAATTTTTAAAAAAAAAATTGACAAATATTACTTCAAATTTGTACTTTTTTAAAACACTCCCCACCCTTATCCCCTATAAACCCAATATCCCGCTCCTAAAATTATATATTATTTAAAAAAAATATATTTTAGAAACACATTGAAATTACTAAATATTAATAAACACAAAACATTTCTAAAAATAAACACATTTTAATAATAATTACAATATATTGATATTTTTATACGATATTTTGTCTTTCTATATTTTTGCATCCAATATTAAATTACACATACTTAAAATGATATTTTTGTAATCGATATTTAATTATTCGATATACTTTTCCATCGATATTAAAACTTCAATATTCTGTCACATCGATAATAGAAAGTCGATATTATGTCTGCTTACCATCCTACTTACTGAACAACAGCCTGAAGCACTATTCCTGACAGAAACTTGGCTGCACAAAGATGCAGCCCCAGATGTGGTGCAAGCACTTCCCCCTGGATATTATATATTGAGGAAAGATAGGACACCCCGGAAGGGAGGGGGAATTGCTGTCATCCTTAAAGACCATGTAAAAGGACGCATCAAACCAGATATGATACAAGACTGCGAGAGCATGTGATTTTAATATACAGACCCCCGGCCCATGTGGAATGTTTATAGACTTCCTCACCGACACAGTAGCAATGAGGGCAAACACGGCCACCAATTTTACTGTCTTACGAGACCTACATATACATCTGGAGGACCCCAAAAAAGGCAATCCACACAACCTCATACTCAATGTGCAGGCCTTACAACTTAAGCAAAGAGTACCAAGCCCAACCCATAACAAAGGCCACATACTAGACCCAGTCTTTTCAAACGTAGACAATATATCAATAAACAACCCTTCCCCAATCCCTTGGTCAGACCATTTTTTAATACCAATTATCTGGAAGATATCAAGGACTCCTCCAAACAATCAGCCCCCAAAGACTTGGGACTGACCATTGGCAAACCTAGAGCCTGAAGTCTGGACCAGTACCCTTTAAACCACCAGCCCCATAATTAATCCCGGTCCCACCAAAGCATATGATACATTTAATGAATGGATCACAACATCCCTTGACGCCACTATACCATACAGTTGGAGCTTGAAGAAACCCACCGAAAAGAGACTCCCATGGTGTACCCCAAAAAAAGAGAGACCAAGCAACAATGCAAAAGACTGGAGAGGGCATGGAAAAGAGACTACAACCCAGAGAAAAAAATATAATTATAAAGAGGCCATAAAATGATACCAGACAGAAACCAAAAGAGCCAAGGCTAATACTACGTGGAAAAATTAACCTGGCAGCCAACGCACCTAGGGAAATCGCCAAAATAGCAAAAAAATTATCTCTCTGCCCCCAGCCAGAAAGGCCCTCAGAATCAGCCCCCCAGCAATGTAGGGAATTGGCAGAGTTTTTTAAAACCAAAATCCTTAACATATACAACGCCTTTCCTCTGCCTCAGCAAATGGAAAACCCTAGTACCAAAGAGGAAAGTAATATGGAGGGAGCAAATTATCTGAGCGACCTCCCAATACAAAATATGACAATACTCTTCACGAAAGTTACATCTGGATCCCCAAGTGATACAGCATCAGAGCACCTGCTCCAAAAGGTGAAGGGAAGCCTGCTTCCTACACCATTGGAAGTTCTCAACCTGTCCCCAGCTACCGCGACAGTACCATCAAGCTGGAAACACGCCATGGTCAAAGCACTCTTAAAGAAGCCCAACCTAAATCCAGAAATGTGGAGCAACTGCCGTCCGGTATCACTGCTCTCCCTGGTCAGTAAGATTCTGGAAAAGCACGTAAACTCCTCCCTCACCAACTACCTTGAAGTCCATAGATTCTACACACTTCCCAGACAGGGTTCCAGCCCAACCACGGTACAAAGACAGCTCTGATAACAGTGGCTGATGAATCAAGGAAAGACCTCGATATGGGGGGCACTGTGGCACTAATTCATCTTGATCTGAGTACAGACACGGTACATCATGGCACTTTACTAGTCAGACTCAAGGAGGTGGGAGTGACAGGAAACGCTTTCTCCTGGATCAATTCCTTCCTAACGGAGAGAAGGTTCCAAGTATTTGAAGGCAACCTCACCTCAAGGAAGATCTCACTTACCTGTGGGGTTCCTCAGGGGTCCTCGTTGAGCCCCACCCGGTTCAAGGTGTACTTGAGACCCCTAGCTGATCTAGTCCTCCCATATGGAGCCCCGATAGTAACATATGCCAACGACACCCAACTGGTGGTAGCCCTCAACCACCCTGATGGCAGCACAATTGACCTGGAAGCTTGTCTGACAAAGGTGGTCATCTGGATGGACCAGTCTTACCTGAACTTAACGGGGATAAGACTGAACTAATGATCCTCTGCAATACAGCAAGTGGCCCCTCAAACTTAAAATGGCTGGATTGCCTGGGACCAATCCCTGAACCCAAGGATAGAATAAAGAGCCTTGGAATTTGGCTGGATAAGTCTCTTAAACTAGACCACCAAGCGGTACAAGTAGCATCCACATGCTTTTGACATCTTAAGGCAACTAAGGAAAATACTACCACTTCTCCCTGAAACCGCACGTAGAACGATGGTGTAAGCACTGATACTCCCCCGGCTGGACTACTGCAACACACTTTACCTGGGCACCCTTAACTCCGTAATAAGAAAACTCCAAGTGGTACAGAACTGTGCAGCCAGGCTATTATATAACATCCTCAGAAAACAATCAGTTAAGCCAGCACTGAGGACACTGCACTGGCTTCCCGTCTCAGAATGCATAATTTTTAAATCACTCTGCATTGCACACAAGACCCTCTGGGACTCAGGCCCAAAAATTAATTCTACCCTTTTCTCCTTCTACCGTCCCCTGCGTAACCTGAGACCTGCCAATCTGTTCCTAGCCAAGGTCCAAAAAGATCCGGAGGGTATGAATGGGGGGACATATGTTCTCATACAACGCCTCCAATCTGTGGAACTCACTCCCCCTACAGCTTAGATCCACTTCCACCACCTCTCTTTCAGGAAACAACTAAAAACAGTAAAATAGGAATGTGTTTTTGGTCACAACCAGTGCTGGGATGCCTTAGGGTAGCCATGTCCTATACCAAGAATCGATATAACAATAATAATAATAATAATAATAATAATAATAATAATAATAATAATAATAATAATAATAACAATAACAATAATAATAATATTAATAATAATAATACTAATAATAATAATAATGATAATGATAATAATAATAATAATAATAATAATAATAATAATAATAATAATAATAATAATAATAATAATAATAATAATGTTCTGCTCACCCTCTTGCACTCTTTATCTCTCTTATGTGCCCTCTTTCGCTTTGCCCTGCTCATTGTTCTTACCTCAATTGGGTTTTGGGGGCACAAGAGGGAGCAAGGTCCAGGAAATCATGCCTCTGACATCCATGAAAGCAGCCTCGAGTGCACTTCCAAGGCACTCAACCAAGAATGGGTTAAAGGGGAGGGCAGCTTAGGGGCGTATGTTTCAAGGGTGGGTCAAGCAATGCAAGCAATGCTACCACAAGGACTCAGGATGTGTTAGGGTCCAGAGGGCATGTGCTCGAATTGGGGGGGGGGGGTAGTGGGCTCAGGGAGGGGAGGTGCACTTGTTCAAAGGAAAAATAGAAAAGATGTAGTAATATCTCACGGTGCAACAGTACATTCGGAAGGTAGCGCTGCTATAAAATGCATGTGGTTAATGATGATCCATCAAGAGGAATTAGTTTCCAAATTCTTGAAGGTGGTTTCTTACAGTACCAACGGCTTAAACAATAGGATTAAGTTTAGCTCAATAATGGCCTGGCTAAGGGCTTCACATCCCAGTGATTAATTATTTCAGGAAACCTATTTCAAAACTATTCCACCTTAGTCAAGAATCTCAGGGACCCATGCCTTTTTTCCTCGTCTGATGCGGCAGTTAGAGGAGTGGTCACAAAAATTGCAAAAGAGGTGGGCTGTGCAATACAAAGAGCAGTGCGAAATCCAGCAGCAAGATGGATTTGGGTTGAAACTTTGGTGCAAAATCACTTAATTAATTTCATAAGTTATTATGGCCATATCGAAGATTCAACCTTAGCATTAGTAGAAAAGTAAGATATCACAAAAGGTGCAATTGGTTTATTTGTAGTGGCAGGTGAATTTAGTCTTCTTCAAAATGTTACACTCCATTCTTCACCGTTGAACATGCAGCAGAATACACCTACATCTATCAAGTTTTAAGAAAAGCTAGAAAAATATCAAGCTATGATAGACCAATGGTACAGCAATCATCCACATGACAAACAGTACCCTTGCTTTTACAAATGATTTCATTCAGCCTCTCGAATTGACTTTTTTTATATATCATATTCATTACATGTTGGTCAGACAGACATTTTGGAGAGTGGGCGCCCACCAACTCTAATTTTTTTTTGATAAATCTCTATTACCTTATGACTCTTGGAAGGATAACATGTGGCTAACTTTAGTAGAATTCCTCAAGCGTAATATAGGGTTGGCCTTAGCTTTTTCGGACTGGGGCTTTGAAGGCACTCTACAGAGGCGAGGTTATCTCTTTTCAAGCAAAGCAAACTCAACAAGAAAATGCGAAGCTTAAGCAATTACAGTCTTCCCTGAATCCAGCAAGACTAGCTTTTGCACCACAGAAAGTTCTGGTAGCTAGGTAAAAGTTAGCCCAAGCAAAGCAGAATTTTAAAGACCATTTTACGGCAGCTGCAATAGCTAAATACTAAAAAAAAGTTATGGGGGAAGTGAGCGTATGGGTAAATACTTAGCTTAGTCAACAGGACAAAATAAAATTATCATAACTTGATAAAATCGATCTGTGATCCAGATATGGGCAAAGTAGTCAGAATCAATAGCTGTGGTTTTCTTGAAATATTATTCTAAACCATTTGTCTCCAACCAGTCGCTCGCGAGCTACCAGTACCTGATTGACACCTTCAGAGGAGCCCACAGCCTTAAGTTCATTTGTAAAAAAGCACTGGTCACATTTTTCTTTTAAAGTTAAGGGGAGGCTGTGTTTATTTTACATTATTTTCTTCATGCTGCAGATAGCAGGGCTTTATAATGAGCAGTGCTGGAGTCAGATTTGTGACCCACATCTCAGAGGTATTTAACTCTTAAATAAGTCCTTGCCAACTCAATATTGGAGTGTAAGAATGAAATAATGTTTCTGAATGCTTTTGAATGGGAGAAAATTAAAATGAAAGTTGTCTTCATTTTAATTTTCTTCCATTTCAAAGTGTCACAAACAGCAGGCTTCTTACTCCCAGTAGCTATTAGACACATGCCATATTGATACTGACAAAAATACAGTCCTCTTTTTAAAAGGGAAAACATTTTATGTTAAGAAAATGTTTTCCAGGAAACATTAAGTCTTAGGGCCTGATTACGAGTGTGGCATTGTAGGAGCAGCTGCCACACCAGCCCCCAGCTCCCACAACACCAAGCTCGACCGCTGGACCGCCCCCCCCCCTAGATTAGAAGTTTTCTACTGGTCTGGTGGGTGGTGCTTTGGTGGTCCCATGATGGTGCCTTTCAAAGGCTCATATCTGGGCGAGAAAAAGAAATTCTAGAGGGTGTAACTGGAGTATTATGCTTCCATATACCTTCGAGAGTGTGCTACTAGGTATCTACAAAGTAACTGTCTACAGTATGTCTCTAATGTATTGTGAGTATACACTAGTGTCAATTAAAAACCAAAAAACAACTGGAAAAGAAGGGGGGGCAATAAGTTGTGTCCCTATATTACCCTTCTTCCCTGAAATGTCTGTGTTAAGCTGTCATTACCTAAAAAGTATAATGGTCAGATAACAACAGTATCCAGAGGGTGAAGCTTCATGTTAGGTCTTCGACTGCAAGGTTGGGAGTTCCTGAGCTGCGTTTCTAGCGCCTACCCCTCGCCGCTGGATCCGGGTGGAGACCCGGATCTACATCCTGTAGACAGTTACTCTGTAGATACCTGCCAAATAGTTCCATTGGTCCTGAAGAATCGCCTGTTAATAAACACTAGCGAGAAACATGTTGACCGGACAGTAGCACACTCTGGAAGGTATCTGGAAGCATAATACTCCAGCTACACCCTCTAGAATTTCTTTTTCATTAAAGCAGTGGACCGCCAGAATAAATCATTCCTTTATACCTCTAGCTTTATTTTAATCACCTAGAAACGTCTTCTAATCTAACCTGGCCCCACACCCGCACTTCATCTATACGGCAGTTGGAAAAAGATCTCCGCTAAAGAGACCCTCTTTGAGGTGTTGCCCGTTGGGTATTGCACCGCCGACCCAACGAGGAGCAGGCCCAAATGATGAAGCATGACACCTGCAAAGGTGTGTGAGGGCATTAAATCCAACAAAATGGATTCCCTGGGGTAATTCCTCTTTACCCTAACAACATCCTCCGCATCACTTGACGCACAGCTCCCCCTTTCAGGAACGGCTCAGCACCTTTTGAATTAACACCACATCTAGAGCGCCAAGCAAGTTCCTGCATGACATGGACTGTGAAGTTTATGCTGTACAGGAAACAGGGGTACATGCAGACAGGAAGGCACATGTGACCCCCTGCATGCATCCCCTGGCCCTGAGGTTCTGAGGCCCTGGCCCTGAGGCATTTCATGGTGGGCTCACCACCATGAAAAGAGTGAATATGAGGAAGCTCGTAATATGCTTGGCAGTGTTGCAGTGGCACGGCCGGCATATTGCGCCCTCACACCACTGCAATATCGTTATGAGATCACAGTTCCCTGGCGGTTACAGTGGGCCTTTGGCGGTCCGACCGCCAAACTACTAATAGGTCCGTCAGACTGCCAATGCAGGGGAGCCCACACCACCACCGTGGGTTTGGCGGTCCGCGAAACTCATAATTAGGCCCTTACTGTTTTTGTCCATTTTCAAATAAGCAAATTACGTCTTAATGTTTTATGAAGCAAGTTTCTTTACTTTGAATTCTTCATATTTATACAAATGGCTGTATTTTTCAGTTATAAATATGGCAACTTGTCTACAGGCCACAGGGAGCAGGATGTCTGGTGTTTGTAAATGTGACACTTGGAAATGGAATTAAATTTAAATTATGAGTTTAATGGAATCTATATATACGTTAAATTAACTCTTCAGTTTAATTTTCTCCCATTTCACACAGGAACTTGCCCCCAAAGGCTGGTAGAAATAGTGCTATATTTTTTACTGAAAAATGCTGCCATTATTTTAAGTGGGAGAAATTTAAAGTGAGGACACATATTCCATAGCAAACACAGTAAGATGACCTGGCTTGGCAGTTCAGGCCGGATTGTTCCCATAAGGCACAGGGTTGGAACTGATTTGCATACACCCGAGTCTGAACCGGGGCTGCAAAGTGAGCTAAAGAACGATGATGGATTCAACCCAGATCTGTGACTAGGGATGAGGGTCTGAAAAGTTTCAGCACTCCGTCCTTCATCCCCTTGCGTTTGAAAAATATTCCATATCATGAACATTTTAGCGGGATTTTTTTGCATTTAAAATTTCTCCCATTTATAAAAAAGGTTATTTGCTTCTTTTACACATGTAACTGTGCCACATATGACAAAAGGTATTCCAGCGCCACAAATACATATGACATTGGCGCTCAGTCCCCATACACATTTATCCCATTCACATGTTAATATATCCCCAAAGACCACAATCTCACTGACACACATGGCAGTCCTGTCATAGTGCCCGTAATCAAAGTATTTTGTTCAAACCATAGTATCTGGTTCTTTGGACATTAGGTTTAAAGTCAATGGAGCTGGGCGTGAGGATGTCTGGTAACAATGAGCGAGTTGCTTAGCCTTTGGTAGGTCACAATGATTTTCACTGATCAGAAGTAGCTCTCAATACAGAAAAGGATAGAAACTTCTGGTCTAGATATAAGGTACCACACATGATAATTGACAGGTTCCATATGATATGACAAGAGATTGATGTCCCTAGATTTTATCTTCATTTTCATTTATTCGATTGTACAGCTTTGGGGCAACACCTGAGCGCTTCTATTCTCAATCAATGGGACAGCCTTTGTTATTGTAAGCTGAAGGATTTCTTTCAATGCAATACATTCATTCAGTGTAATCAATTGTTAGGCATCTACCCCCTTATAAGTCCTAATTTGCGGTTTATTTTTAATTCAAATTAGTAACTTATGCAGTGGCTACATAGCAGGAAATAAGGTGGTAACCTAAATCATTAGAGAAGCTTTTTTCGTATCATGCCCAAATAGGGCGGGCAACTGGTATCGTATACTTCATCAGAAATCTGTTCTAAGAGGTTTTCCCTCCTTTCTTACATAAAATTGCATCTACAACTCACTGTAAGATTGATGCGTCTTAATGGAGATTCAACAACCAATTGAATTCTAAGGCTATTTGTGCAGCTAATTACAAGAGAATGTCTTTCTTCAGTTGATGGATGTTGAATCTTACCCTCTATTCCTAAACCAAATCAGGGATGGGCGTAGTATGTGTAGTGGGGCTACGCAAAGCTACGCAAAGTGGGCAAGAAACTACGTCCACCTACGCACTTCGCGTAGCCCCACTACACGCCGCTTGCCCCCCTCCCCTACATACCTAATTTTTGTAAATGCAAGAAATAAAAGTAAATAAAAGGCACTTACCTTGTCTGCTGCGCCCCGGGGCTCCCTCTGCTCGTTAATGCTGCCGTCGCGGCCATCTTGGATACCAATGCGCATGCGCGGCCGCCCGCTCTGGAGGTTCCTTCCCCCGGGTGGCTGCTGCTCACCTCCCTGCCGACTTGCCCAAGAGCAGCGGGAAGGGGAGGCCATCTGGTCACCCTGCTTACACGCGAGGGATGGTGGCCCCCGTCCCTGCACCCCGGTGGGGCAGGGACAGGAGGGGGAGGCCCCCATGCCTCCCCCTCCTGGAGGGGGCATGTGGTGGAGGCGGCCTCCCACGGACCTGCTTTACCCCCTCTGCGTCTCTCCCACCGGCCTGGCGGCAGAGGGACCAACACCTGGATGTGGTGGAGGGAGGCGTCCACGGGCACCCACGCACCGAGAGACAAAAGCTTGGCTCAGAGGATGACTTTCAATAGATCGCAGCAAGGTAGCTGCTCTGCTACTTATGAAACCCTGACCCAGAATCAGGTAGTCTACGAATGATTTAGCACCGGATGCCCCACAAACATGCGGTGCACTAATGGCGATGGAGGTGGTCCCCTTCAGTCCACGCTCCGGCACCCTGAGAGAGGCTGGCTATCCCAGGACAACCGAGGCTCCACGGCACTGGGAGGAAGAGGCGGACCGAGGCGCAGCCTGAGCAAGACGCAGCGGTGCCGGGGCCTGGTGGCGGCTGAACCCCTTGGAACGATCATTCCGAGCTACTGTAGAAATGTGCTGGGCAGAGAGGGGTGACGGCGTGGCACGTGGTCGGACCACTGGGGGGCACGAGCTGCCGGGGCCACTCGGCCTTCGCTCTGCTGGGTAGGGTGAAGGGCCTACCACCAGGCGGCAGGCCCTCCCTCGAGTTGGACGGTCCATGCGGGGTGGAAGCTCTTTGCTTGAAACAACAGCCGAGGCTGGCCAAGCAGTCCATCCCTAAATGGACCAAGAGTACCCAATCAATCAGAGTACAGCCGGGGCATCCCCTGGCAGGCTGCCCTGCACAGGGGGTATGCTGGCTTAGCATCCCCCGCCTGCCTGCCCCAGGGGCAAGCAGACTCGGAAAAAAAGGACCATTGGGATAGTGGCTGAGAGGCAGGTGTGTACCCGGGCCCCTGGGGGCCCCAGCAGGTGGGCCCTGGGTGCTGCCTTCTCTCCGTCTCAGCATCGCCTGGCCTCACGAGGTCTGCCTGAGCAAACTCAGAGAAAAAGGACTGTCGGCAAGGGGCTGAGAGGCAGGTGCCTACTCAGGCCTCTGGGGGCCCCAGCAGGTGGGCCCAGGTACTGCCTTCCCCCTCTCAGCATGGCCGGACCCCACGGAGGTCTGCCTGAGCAAACTCGGAGAAAAAGGACCATCATCAAGGGCCTGAGAGGCAGGTGCATACCCAGGCCCCTGGAGGCCCCCGCGGACGGGCTCGGGTACTGCCTTCCCCCTCTCAGCATGACTGGACATCACAGAGGTTTGCCGGAGCAAACTTAGAGAAAAAGGACCATCGGCAAGGGGCTGAGAGGCAGGAGGTGGACCCAGGCCCCTGGGGGCCCCGGCGGGCGGGCCCCTGTACTACCTTCCCCCTCTCAGCATGGCCAGACCTCACGGAGGTCTGCCTGAGCAAACTCGGAGTAAAAGGACCATCGGCAAGTGGCTGAGAGGCAGGTGCGTACCCGGGCCCCTGGGGGTCCCGGTGGGCAGGGCCCAGGACTGCCTACCCCTTCCAGCATGGCCAGACCTCACGGAGGTCTGCCTGAGCAAACTCGGAGAAAAAGGACAATCGGCAAGGGGCTGAGAGGCAGGAGCGTACCGGGCCCCTGGGGGCCCCCGGCTGGGTGGGCCCCGGCACTGCCTTCCCCCTCTCATCATGGCCGGACCTCACGGAGGTCTGCCTGAGCAAACTCTAAGAAAAATGACCATCGGCAAGGGGTTGAGAGGCAGGAGCGTAGCCGGGCCCCTGGGGGCCCGGCGGGCAGGCCTCGGGACTGCCTTCCCCCTCTCAGCATGGCCATACCTCATGGAGGTCTGCCTGAGCAAACTCTAAGAAAAAGGACCATTGGCAAGGGGCTGAGAGGAAGGAGCATACCCGGGCCCCTGGGGGTCCCGGTGGGCGGGCCTCGGGACTGCCTTCCCCCTCTCAGCATGGCCATACCTCATGGAGGTCTGCCTGAGCAAACTCAGAGAAAAAGGACCATCAGCAAGGGGCTGAGAGGCAGGAGCGTACTCGGGCCCCTGGGGACCCCGGCGGGCAGGCCCCCGGACTGCCTTCCCCCTCTCAGCATGGCCGGACCTCACGGAGGTCTGCCTGAGCAAACTCGGAGGACAAGGACAATCTGCAAGGGGCTGAGAGACAAGAGCGTACCCGGGCCCCTGGGGGCACCGGCAGGCGGGCCCCGGGACTGCCTTCCCCCTCTCAAAAATGGCCGGACCTCACAGAGGTCTGCCTGAGCAAACTCAGAGAAAAAAAAACAATCTGCAAGGGGCTGAGAGGCAGGTGCATACCCGGGCCCCTTGGGGCCCCGGCGGGCGGGCCCCGGGACTGCCTTTTCCCTCTCAGCATGACCAGACCTCACGGAGGTCTGCCTGAGCAAACTCGGAGAAAAAGGTACATCAGCAAGGGGCTGAGAGGCAGGTGGTACCCGGGCCCCTGCGGTCCCCGGCGGGCAGGCCCGGGTGCTGCCTTCTCCTGTTTCAGAATCGCCTCACGGAGGTCTGACTGAGCCTCTCCCTAGTAATCCGGAGGAGAATTACCCCCTTTCTTGTAATCTGTGCACTCAAGGTGACAGAGGTGACCCAAGGCGCGAAAGGACCCGACCTCCTGGAGCCCTCCCTGGGATCAAGGAGGCAAATGGCACCTCATCAGGACTTCCAGGGAAGCTCGGCCATGTGGTCGCACCATAGGAAAGCATAGGGGGCGACCAGATGACCGAGAAGATAGGTGCGACCAGATGGCCGAGGGGGAAAGGGAAGCCATCTGGTCGCTCTGTGCCCCAAAGAAAGCGAGCGGGAGCCATGGCATGGGGGACCGGAGGCCCAGGGCCTCAGCTATGGAGGCTGCGAGGGGGACCCGACAGGCCCTCCGACCCAGAGACGTTCGCTCCCTGGGTCCCCTCTGTCACTCTGTGTGTGCGGGTTCCCAGAAAGGGGGGGGGTAGTCTTTTTCCGGATTACCAGGGGCAGGGTACTCTGGGACCCCTCTCGGCCTAGCCTTAGCTGGCAGCTGGAAGGGCCAGGAATCTGCCCCAGCCCTGGGTCCGTCCCTGGGCCTGCTGGGTGGCAGGCTGTCCTGGATGGGTTCCGGCAGGCCCGGGGAGACTCCCACTGATGGGCAGGTAGGGTAGCCTCCCCACCCCGGGGCTCCGTCCTCGGTCCTGCAGCGTGGCAGAGTACCCAGGACAGCGTCCGGAGGGCCCGGGAGGGCTTCCCCTCTGCCTCTGGGCCTGGGAGCCCTGGCTGAGTCCAGGGGCCCGCCGGGCCTTGGGTCAGGTGCTCTGGCCCTGGGCCCTGTCTCCCAGGCTGCCACACTGCCAAAGGCCCAGAACGGGGTTCCGTTGTGCCCGGTGAGACTCCTCTTGCTTGGCTGGGTTCAGGAGCTCCATCCAGGGCCCCAGAGGGCCCGGGGAGGGTGGCCTTCCCTCCCCAGGCTCCGTCCTTGGTCCTGCCGCATGGCAGGGTGCCCGGGACGGTGTCCGGCAGGCCCGGGGAGGCTTCGCCTACGCCTCCGGGCCTGGGAGCCCCGGCTGGGTCCAGGGGCCCTACCGGGCTCCTGGGTTGGGTGCTCCGGCTCTGGGCCCTGTTCCCTGGGCTGCTGCACTGCAAAAGGCCCAGGACGGGGATTTGTTGTGCCCAGGGAGCCTTCCCTTGCTTGACTGGGTACAAGAGCTCCATCCGGGGCCCTTGAGGGCCCCGGGAGGGTGGCCTCCCCTCCCCAGGCTCCGTCCTCAGTCCTGCTGCGTGGCAGGGTGCCCGGGACAGTGTCCGGCAGGCCCGGGTGGCTTCCCCTGCGCCTCTGGGAGCCCCGGCTGGGTCCAGGTGCCCCACCGGGCCCCGGGTCGAGTGCTCCGGCCCTGGGCCCTGTCCCCCGGGCTGCCGTGCTGCCAAAGGCCCAGGACGGGGTCCGTCGGTCCCGGGCAGGCCTCCCCTGCTTGTCCGGAACGCGGACAACCGGACAAGCAGGGGAGGCCTGCCCGGGACCGACGGACCCCGTCCTGGGCCTTTGGCAGCACGGCAGCCCGGGGGACAGGGCCCAGGGCCGGAGCACTCGACCCAGGGCCCGGTGGGGCACCTGGACCCAGCCGGGGCTCCCAGAGGCGCAGGGGAAGCCACCCGGGCCTGCCGGACACTGTCCCGGGCACCCTGCCACGCAGCAGGACTGAGGACGGAGCCTGGGGAGGGGAGGCCACCCTCCCGGGGCCCTCAAGGGCCCCGGATGGAGCTCTTGTACCCAGTCAAGCAAGGGAAGGCTCCCTGGGCACAACAAATCCCCGTCCTGGGCCTTTTGCAGTGCAGCAGCCCAGGGAACAGGGCCCAGAGCCGGAGCACCCAACCCAGGAGCCCGGTAGGGCCCCTGGACCCAGCCGGGGCTCCCAGGCCCGGAGGCGTAGGCGAAGCCTCCCCGGGCCTGCCGGACACCGTCCCGGGCACCCTGCCATGCGGCAGGACCAAGGACGGAGCCTGGGGAGGGAAGGCCACCCTCCCCGGGCCCTCTGGGGCCCTGGATGGAGCTCCTGAACCCAGCCAAGCAAGAGGAGTCTCCCCGGGCACAACGGAACCCCGTTCTGGGCCTTTGGCAGTGTGGCAGCCTGGGAGACAGGGCCCAGGGCCAGAGCACCTGACCCAAGGCCCGGCGGGCCCCTGGACTCAGCCAGGGCTCCCAGGCCCAGAGGCAGAGGGGAAGCCCTCCCGGGCCCTCCGGACGCTGTCCTGGGTACTCTGCCACGCTGCAGGACCGAGGACGGAGCCCCGGGGTGGGGAGGCTACCCTACCTGCCCATCAGTGGGAGTCTCCCCGGGCCTGCCGGAACCCATCCAGGACAGCCTGCCACCCAGCAGGCCCAGGGACGGACCCAGGGCTGGGGCAGATTCCTGGCCCTTCCAGCTGCCAGCTAAGGCTAGGCCGAGAGGGGTCCCAGAGTACCCTGCCCCTGGTAATCCGGAAAAAGACTACCCCCCCCCTTTCTGGGAACCCGCACACACAGAGTGACAGAGGGGACCCAGGGAGCGAACGTGCCCAACCTCCCGGAGCCCTGGCTGTGATCGGGGAGGCGAATGGACCCTCATCGGGACTTCCAGGGAAGCCCGGCCATCTGGTCACCCCATAGGATTGTATTGGGTGCGACCAGATGGCCAAGGGGGTCGGTGGCAACCAGATGGCCGGGACCGAAAGGACTCCCACCTGCCCACGCAGGGCAGGGCTCAGGGGCTCTCGGGCCCAGACGCCCGGGGGAGGACTGCCCAGGACCCATGGAGCCCATCCCAGGCACTCATCTGTGCCATTGGCCCTGGAGGAGGGAGCCCCGGATGCCCGGGGGAGGCCTGCCTGGGACCCATGGAACCCGTCCTGGGCACTCGGCTGTGCCGTTGGCCATGGAGGAGGGAGCCCCAGACGCCCAGGGGGGTACTGCCCAGGCATAGCCCATCTGGTCCCCGGCAGAGAACCGCCTCCCTGGGTTGAGTGTCCGGGCATACCCAGCCCCTAGTAATCCGGAGGAAGGCTACCCCTCTTTCTTGGAACCTGTGCGCACCGAGTGACGGAGCGGACCCAGGGCGCGGATGCGCCCGTCCTCCTGGAGCCCTCGCTGGGATCGCGGAGGCAAATGGACCCACATCGGGACTTCCAGGGAAGCCAGGCCTTCTGGTCACCTCATTGGAAAGCATTGGGTGCGACCAGATAGCCGAGGGGAAAGGTGCGACCAGATGTCCGGGACCGAAGGGACTACCAGCTTTGCGGTAGGGCTCCCACCCCGCCTGCCCTTGTAGGGCTCCGGGGCTGCAGGGCTCGGGGGCTGCAGGGCTCGGGGGCTGCAGGGCTCGGGGCTGCAGGGCTTGGGGGCTGCAGGGCTCCGGGGTTGCAGGGCTCCAGGGCTGCAGGGCTCCGGGGCTGCAGGGCTCCGGGCTGCAGGGCTTTTCAACCCAACCAGGCTGGGGAGATCAGGGAGTCTGCCCAGGCATGAGGGACACCTGTCCCAGGCACACGGACCCTCAGGACGTGCCCTCGTTTTCAGCAACATTTTTTGCAAAATTCTGCGTAGTGTGCATAGTGGCGCTACGCAAACTACGCCCAGCCCTAATCAAGACTGATTTGCGGATGGCTGGGTCCAAACTGAGATGCCACTCTGAGCAAAAGAATGATGGGTGGAGTTCTACCATGAGTGATTGCCAGTGGTTACACTTATTGCAAGCAGCTTCCCATCACCTTTTGTGTGTATCATGTACCACTAAAAGTGGCATAGGTATCCCACATGTGGGCCCCAAGCTCCCTGTGTCACTGGAACCAAGCTGTACCCAACTGATGAGCCCATAACTCATGTGAAACAGGTCCTGGGTTGTTTGTGTTCCGGTTCAGGGAGGACCTGGCTTGCCAGTTTGGGCTGGACTGTTACCATGGGTAGCAGGGTCAAGACTGACGTGCATATAGCTTGGTCCAAACTGAGGTGGCATGGTAAGCAAAAGAATGATGGGTTGGAATGCTACAGAGAGCAATTGCCAGTGGTTAAACTCATTGCAAGCAGCCTCCCATCACCTTTTGTCTGGTTTATGAAGTGCAAATAGTAGCAGTGTATAAGGGGTTATGTTTTAAAAAAGAGCCAAAGTTATGCGAATGGAAGTTAATAGGATTATGCATTCATAAAAAAGACAAGAGCACTTCTCCTGCCAAGTCCTCTATGTTCCTGAAATTGACTTTTCTTGTAATAAACAAGATGCTAAGGGCTGGGTTCCTACTCTAATATCTATTTTAGCAATTTACTCAAACAAAGCATTGCTGTGTCACATCAAACACATAGAAAGTCCAATAAGAAATGTTCAGGCCATACCATTTGTCTCAGCATAATTTGGAAACATTTAATCAAAGAAGCTTATAAAACACAGAAAGTGAAGCTGTAGTGGAGGAAGACAGTAGCGCTCTTTTCAGACATGCAACCACACTTTAACAAGCATTAGGAATGCATTAGGGCTCGGGTTTGTTTGAGTTAGAGATAATAGCATTGTAAATGGCAATATGTTTTAGGCATGTGTTTTGGACTGGAAGCATGTGGTGTGTGTTGGAGATATGTGTGTTGGATTGGAATGTTATCAATGGTGGCATGCTGCACTTTAAAGCATTATCTTTAAAAGGTAAAGTGTAGCATAGTGCGATAGGTATAATATTAATTGGTGGATGCGTTATCAATTGGTGTCTGCATTGATGGGTGGTGGATGTGTGTGCCTGTAGGAATTGTGCAGTGATGGCTGTTGGTGTGTGTGTTTGGTGGAAGTGTGTAGTGGTGGCTTGAGGTGTGTATGACTGGTGGTAGCGTGCAGTAAGAGGTGTTACTGAGTGTGGCTGTCAAGCGTACAGAGCTGGATGGTAATGCGTGTGGTTGGTGAAAGGGTGCACTGACAGCTGTTGATGATTGTGCCAATTGAAAGAGTGGCTGGTGCACTGTCAGCTATTGGTGTGTGTGTGTGTGTTTAGTGAAAGTTGCACTGACATTGTTTGTTGTGTGCGTAGGTGTTTAGCGGCACTGATGCATGGTCGTGTTTGTTTTTGGTGAAAGCGTACATTGATGGTTGTTGGTGTTTGTGCCTGGTGAAAGCATTCATTGACGGTTGGGGGTATGTTGTTGTGGTTGTTGTTTTTTGTGTAGTGGTGAGTGTGTGGTGGTGAGTCTGTGGGGGTGAGTGTGTGGTGGTGAGTGTGTTGTGGTGAGTGGTGATGAGTGTGTGGTGTTGAGAGAGTGAGGTGTGTGTGGTTTGTGTGTGTGTTATGTGTGTGTGGTGTATGTTTGTGTGGTGTGTGTATGGTGTGTGTGTGTGTGTGTCACTCTGCACTCACTTTGCACTCACTGTCACTCTACACACACTCTGCACTCTCTGTCACTCTCGCACTCACTCTGCACTCACTGTCACTGCACTCATTCTGCACTCACTGTCACTCTGCACTAACTCTACAGTCACTGTCACTCTGCACTCACTCTACAGTCGCTGTCACTCTGCACTCACTCTGCACTCACTGTCACTCTGCAATCACTGTCACTCGCACTCACTCTGCACTCACTGTCACTCACACTGCACTCACTGTCACTCTCGTACTCACTCTGCACTCACTATCCTCTCGCACTCACTCTGAACTCACTGTCATTTTATCACTCACTCTGCACTCACTATCACTTGCACTCACTCTGCACTCACTGTCACTCTCGCTTTCACTCTGCACTCACAGTCACTCTCGCACTCACCCTGCACTCACAGTAACTCTCGCACTCCCTCTGCACTCACAGTAACTCTCGCACTCCCTCTGCACTCACTTCACACTGTTCACCCTGCACACTCACACTGTTTACCCTCCACACTCACACACTGCAGTCACTCTGCACTCACTGTCACTTTACACTCACTCTGCACTCACTGTCACTCCTCACTCACTTTGCACTCACTGTCACTCTCGCACTCACTCTGCACTCACTGTCACTCTGCACTCACTCTGCACGCACTGTCACTGTGCACTCTCTCTGCACTCACTGTCACTCTGCACTCACTTTGCACTCACTGTCACTCTACACTCACTTTGCACTCACTGTCAATCTCGCACTCACTGTCACTCTGCACTCACTGTCTCTGCACTCACTCTGCACTCACTGTCACTCTGCACTCACTCTGCACTCACTGTCACTCTGCACTCAGTCTGCACTCACTGTCACTCTGCACTCACTCTGCACTCACTGTCACTCTGCACTCACTCTGCACTCACTGTCACTCTGCACTCACTGTCATTCTGCACTCACTGTCATTCTGCACTCACTCTGCACTCACTGTCACTCTCGCACTCACTCTGCACTCACTGTTGCTCTCACACTCACTCTGCATACACTCAGTCTGCACACACTCACTCTGCACTCACTGTAACTCTGCACTCATTCTGCACTCACTCTCACTCTGCACTCACTCTGCACTCACTGTCACTCTGCACTCACTCTGCACTCACTGTCACTCTGCACTCACTCTGCACTCACTGTCACTCTACATGCACTCTGCACTCACTGTCACTCTCGCACTCACTCTGCACTCACTGTCACTCTGCACTCACTTTGCACTCACTGTCTCTGCACTCATTCTGCACTCACTGTCACTCTGCACTCACTCCAAAGTCACTGTCCCTCTGCACTCACTCTACAGTCACTGTCACTCTGCACTCACTCTGCACTCACTGTCACTCTGCACTCACTCTGCACTCACTGTCACTCGCACTCACTCTGCACTCACTGTCACTCCCACTCACTCTGCACTCACTGTCACTCTTGCACTCACTCTCCACTTACTGTCGTTCTCGCACTCTGCACTCACTGTCACTCTGCACTCTTACTGTCACTCTTGCACTCACTCTGCACTCACTGTCACTCTCGCACACACACTGCACTCACTGTCACTCTCATACTCACTCTGCACTCACTATCCTCTCGCACTCACTCTGCACTCACTGTCACTCTAGCACTCACTCTGCACTCACTGTCACTTGCACTCACTCTGCACTCACTGTCACTCTCGCACTCACTCTGCACTCACTGTCACTCTCGCTCTCACTCTGCACTCACAGTCACTCTCGCACTCACTCTGCACTCACAGTAACTCTCGCACTCCCTTTGCACTCACTACACACTGTTCACCCTGCACACTCACACTGTTTACCCTCCACACTCACACACTGCAGTCACTGTGACCAGTGCCTATTTGTGAGCGCAGTGCCGGTGTGTGCGAGCAGCCTGTGTGTGTATGTAGTGCCTGTGTGTGTGAACAGGGTCTGTGTGTGTGAACAGTGTCTGTGTGTATGAGCAGTGTCTGTGTGTGAGCAATGTCTGTGTGTGTGAGCAGTGCCTGTGTGTGAACAGTGCCTGTGTGTGGACAGTGCCTGTGTGTGAACAGTGCCTGTGTGTGATCAGTGCACCTGTATGTGTGCGCAGTGCGTGTGTGTGTATGTAGTGCCTGTGTGTGTGAACAGTGCCTATGTGTGCGCGCAGTGCCGGTGTGTGTGTATGTACTGCCTGTGTGTGTGAACAGTGCCTATGTGTGCGCGCAGTGCCGATGTGTGTGAGCAGCCTGTGTGTGTATGTAGTGCCTGTGTGTGCAAACAGTGCCTGTGTGTGTGAACAGTGTCTGTGTGTGTGAACAGTGTCTGTGTGTGTGAACAGTGTCTGTGTGTGTGAGCAGTGTCTGTGTGCGAGCAGTGTCTGTGTGTGAACAGTGCCTGTGTGTGTGAGAAGTGCCTGTGTGTGTGAGAAGTGCCTGTGTGTGTGAGAAGTGCCTGTGTGTGTGAGCAGTGCCTGTGTGTGTGAGCAGTGTCCGTGTGTGTCAACAGTGTCTGTGTGTGTGAGCAGTGCCTGTGTATCCCTGCACATAAAATCAACCTACTTGTCATGAGGCCCAAGGTTAGACACACAAGCACAACTGTTGCAACCCGGCTGCTCGGACCCTCCATGCAGAAACACATTCCTGCTCTCGGAGGTTTGGTTTTGTTGCTGAACAAGACATGAGCCCCTTTGATGAGATGAGGAGAATGCGGCAAAATGTGGGACTGTTCGTAAGCCAGTGAAAAGAATTCCGTTTCGTACCTGGACATTACTGTCTCCAATACAAACGCACTTGCATACTTTGTGGGGTAATGAAGACTGTGTGTCTCATTGTCGGCGCACGACCAAGCCAGCTCTTCAAAGGCCAACACTTACACATGAAAGGATGGAGACGAACGCGCGCCCACCAAACTCACTGCAGACTGGTGAACGCGCCCCGAACATCTGGGTTCGATTACTGCGGCATCAGGGCAAAGAACCACCTGCGGGCACACCACACTCGCGGCGGCACTCCCCCGGAGCCCATACCATATGCAGAATGGAGGAGAAGGTGCTGGGCATACTGCACCCTGAGAGCCTGGAAGGAATCGAACAGGGACAGGAGGCTGGTAAGTACAAACCAAGCACCACTATCACGCTGACATGGTCTGCCTTTCACAACTGACAAGACACATCTCCCAGGCATGTGGGCCACATAGTCACCAAAATGTGAAGGCCTGTGCTCAAATGCACCCACCATGACCAAACATAAATGTTGCCTCATACGTTTCCAGCCATGCATTTTGTCAAAGCACCCAGCACTACAACTCCCAACAGGCCCCCATGTCCACAGGGAGGGTGGTGGTGGGTGGGGTGTGTGAGAGACTAGCACTACAACTCCCAACAGGCCCCCATGTCCACCGGGAGGGTGGTGGTGGGTGGGGTGTGTGAGAGACCAGCACTACAACTCCCAATAGGCCCCCATGTCCACAGGGAGGGTGGTGGTGGGTGGGGTGGGTGAGAAACTAGCACTACAAGTCCCAACAGGCTCCCAAGTCCACAGGGAGGGTGGTGGTGGGTGGGGTGTGTGAGAGACTAGCACCACAACTCCCAACAGGCCCCCATGTCCACAGGGAGGGTAGTGGTGGGTGGGGTGTGTGAGAGACTAGCACCACAACTCCCAACAGGCCCCCATGTCCACAGGGAGGGTGGTGGTGGGTGGGGTGTATGAGAGACCAGCACTACAACTCCCAACAGGCCCCAATGTCCACAGGGAGGGTGGTGGTGGGTGGGGTGGGTGAAAGTCTAGCACAACTCCCAACAGGCCCCCATGTCCAAAGGGAGGGTGGTGTTGGGTGGGGTGTGTGAGAGACTAGCACTACAACTCCCAACAGGCCCCCATGTCCACAGGGAGGGTGGTGGGGTGTGTGTGAGAGGTGGGTGGGGTGTGTGATAGACCAGCACTACAACTCCCAACAGGCCCCCATGTCCACAGGGAGGGTGGTGGTGGGTGGGGTGTGTGGGAGACTAGCAGTGCAACTCCCAACAGGCCCCCATGTCCACAGGGAGGGTGGTGGTGGGTGGAATGGGTGAGAGACTAGCACTACAACTCCCAACAGGCCCCCATGTCCACAGGGAGGGTGGTGGTGGGTGGGGTGTGTGAGGGACTAGCACTACAACTCCCAACAGGCCACCATGTCCACAGGGAGGGTGGTGGGGTGTTTGTGAGAGGTGGGTGGGGTGTGTGATAGACCATCACTACAACTCCCAACAGGCCCCCATGTCCACAGGGAGGGTGGTGGGGTGTGTATGAGAGGTTAGTGATTTGTAATGTTGGTACCAAAAACATGTCATGTCCACAGCATTGATCATGAAAATCTTGTCCCTCAGGTGATCGCAACTTGACTGGCGAAAGCAGCAACCACCAGCACCAGTCGCCCCACTCACAGCACGGACTCTCTGGGGACGATCCCATTGCCAGCTCGGGTGCAGAGGACGATGCGGGCCCAAGCAGACTCCCAGGGCCATCAGGCTCCCAGGACATCCCTGCCTCCACCACCTTGGCCTGTGTCACTACACCAACACCTGCCATTGTGAGCTGTGCAGCCACCACCACCACCACCACCACTCCTGCCTGTGCCACCCTGCCTGACCCATCGCCCGATGATGGGCCATCGACATCCCAGGCAAGCAGGGAGAGTGGACAGGAGAGGACACAGGTGAGGGCACAGCTCACAACCAGGAGTGCAGTTGTCCGGCGAGGTGGGGAAGGACACCTACCCCATCCTGGTGCCGAAACCCTGGAAGCCATCGTCAGAGTCCATGCCTCCTATGAGCGGTCGTAGGCACAGTCCGATTGTGCCCACCAAGACTCACAAGAGAGCAGTCATCTGTTACGGTCCATTGATACCCGCATAGGCCAAATTGTGGACCTCATGGGCCAGCAAACTGCTCTGTGGAGGGACTGGTTATCCCGCGCCACACCACCACCCCCTCACCGAAGTGCCCAGCGGGACCGGTCACCAACACCACCGCCACCCACACCTGAGCCCATGGACAGGGAGGTGGCCCCTGACCAACCTGCCCCCACAGCTGTCTCCGCTCCGGCTCCAAGACGGAGGGGCCGCCCGAGGCTGGAACCAGGTGAGAGCAGTGGAAATGCACCATCTACCCGCTCTAAGAGGGGCCACCAATGACTTCACCCTTGCCTGAGCCTGCCATTCACCCTGCCAACTATCCTGCCCCACAATGCCAAGTATTGGCACTAGCTGGACATCACACAATGTGGTGTCCCCACTGTGTTTTCATCTGCCATGACCTTCAACTCTCACTCCCCCCAACACTTCCTTGTAAATATCCACCAACATCAATCCTCAACCTGTTAATAAACATCACGTAAACACTCAATGATGTGTGGCCTCCATGTTTTAATCACATGATTGTCTTAGAATTAGATGTTACCAGGTGCAGGGATCAATGTTGTTGAGAATCATGCCTCTGTGGGAGTGACCTAGGGATAATGAGAGACAACAAACAAACGTCGGGAAAGTGATTCACACCCATCACAACACACTGTACTGCAACATCCCACAAACCACACTCATCACCAATTCAGTGGATCAAAGGACACACATCAGGGAGCTTTGCATGTACACAATCTACCACACACATTTGCAAACAGAACATACCAGAACAGGCAGCATAGACACACCACATCCACACTCCACCAGCAAACATACATCACGCATTGTCAACCTGCACAAGAGGTAGTTACTCACATTCAAGGAAAATAGCGATCAATGAGCTGACGCCTCTGGTCCACACCTTCTTCCTCACCACTATCCTTATCAGTCGACATGGGTGGGATGGGAGGCCGAGCAACTTGTTGGTCTTCAGGGTCCATGATCAGTTCAATGTCATTGCGCAAGGCCAGGTTGTGGAGCATGCAGCAGGCAATCACGATTTTGCATACTTTGCCTGGTGAGTATGGTAGGGCCCCTCCGGTTTTATCCAGGCAGCGAAACCTAGACTTCAGCAGTCCAAAAGTGCATTCCACCACTCAACGTGTCCTTCCATGGGCATCATTGTAACGCATTTCACCAGCTGTAGTAGGATTACGTATGGGACTCAGCAGCCACGGCCGGTTTGGGTACGCAGAGTCGCCTATGTGGGGGGATGACAGACACAAATATTATAACCAGGATTGTTGGGTACACCATGCCACACATAAAACACAACTGTCCCCACAGCATACTCACCTACAAGCCACGCACGTTGTGGACGCAGATTAGCCATCAGTTGGGGGACAATGCTGCTCCGCAGGATGTGGGAGTCATGTGCAGAGCCTGGAAATCTGGCACACACATGGGATATGATGTTGTCAGCCAGGCACACCACCTGCATGTTGATCGAATGGTAGTGCTTCTGATTGCGATATACAGGCTCACGTGCCTGGGGTGGAATGAGACTGATATGGGTGCCATCAATGGAACCCACTACGTGTGGTATCTGTGCCAGGACATAGAAGTCACCTTTGACTGCTGCCAACTCTGCCGGCCGTGGAAAATGGATGTAATCATCCTTGTAAAGCATCATGGCATTCAGAACATCCCGCAGTACCATGCTGAACATGGATTGTGACATACCCCCGGCATGTCCAACTGTGTACTGGAAGGTGCGTGTTGCAAAGAAGTGAAGTGCCGCCATCACCTTTGCTGTGGGTGTAATAGCTCCAGGATATGTTCTTCGTGGCTGCAGATGAGGTGACAATTGGTCTACAAGTTCAGGCAATCTACGTCGATCAAGCCGGAATTTTCGGATCACCTCCTCGTCAACCATGTCCTCCAGCACAGTGTATGGGCGATGCACATTTGGAGCCCTCCTGTGTGGGAGTAGATGGGAGTAGCTGCCAATTTACCAACAACGCATAGCTGTTCCACTCTATCACATGTTGACCAACACAATACAAATAAGACATGTTGCCGACAATGATCATATGTGTGACGTGACCAATATTTCATGCAATACAGATTACTACAAAAACAATGTTCAGCCACAAACAACATCATGTGTGCAAACATGTCCAATGCCCGCCAACACAACCTCAACATCATCTCTTACGCGGATAACACTCAACTGATCCTATCTCTCACCAAGGACCCCAGCACCGCCAAAACTAACCTACACGAAGGAATGAAAGAAGTCGCCGAATGGATGAAACAAAGCCGTCTGAAACTGAACTCAGACAAAACAGAAGTCCTCATCTTAGGTAAATCCCCCTCTGCATGGGACGACTCCTGGTGGCCGGAAGCCCTCGGAAATGCACCCATCCCGACAGACCACGCACGGAACCTTGGCGTCATCCTGGACTCTTCACTCTCAATGAACAGACAAGTCAGCGCCGTATCCTCTTCCTGCTTTAACATTCTTCGCATGCTCAGAAAAACATTTCGCTGGATCCCCTCCGAAACAAGGAAAACAGTCACCCACGCTCTAGTCACGAGCCGACTGGACTACGGAAACACCCTCTACGCAGGCACCACCGCTAAACTCCAGAAGAAACTACAACGAATCCAAAACGCCTCAGCCAGGCTCATATTAGACATCCCACGCAACGAACACATCTCTGGTCACCTTAAAGACCTCCACTGGCTACCAGTCAATAAGAGGATTACTTTCCGACTGCTTACCCACGCACACAAATCACTCTACGACATCGGACCAGATTGCCTCAACTCTCGACTGTCCTTCTACACCCCCTCCCGCCAACTTCGCTCTTCCAGCCAAGCCTTCGCCACTGTACCTCGCATCAACAAGTCCACCATGGGAGGCAGATCCTTCTCATACCTGGCTGCCAAAACATGGAACTCCCTCCCCGCTTACCTTCGCCTCACCCAGAATCACCTAGCGTTCAGAAAGCAGCTTAAAACGTGGATATTTGACAAATAATCCTCCTCCCCTTCCTAAGCGCCTTGAAACCCTCTGGGTATGTAGTGCACTATATAAATGTTTTGACTTGACTTGACTTGACACATGTCTAAAGAACTGCCAACAACACATGACTGAGGACCCAAATGTGGACAAGTGTCACCACAGACACACATGCACGTGCACACACAATACGAACATGGAACACACCCTCCTTGTCTTCATGCACCAATGACCACACCTACAATGCTGAGCATCCTCACATGACATGCATGGGCACACAACAGGCAACACACATACGCATACACAGAATGCATGTATACCCCCATCATTGTTACTTGCACACACAAACCACACACTGACAACAGCTTCTGAATGTGGTTAGACACCCTTGATGTTCTGTGTAGATGTGTATAAGTTTAAACGTGTGTACGCAAACCAAGACATCAACACGTCGACATGCACATGTGTTACAAATTGGGTGCACATCAATAGCCATAGTTAACCACTGGCAAGGTCTATAGTTTGACCACACATGAAAAAAAGAGGATACGAAATACACACGTGGCCACGGGCCATTGACTGCACATCTTAATTGTTGCAGCATTCTGTACATGTCCTAACACACATGTACAACTATCAGCATTACATGTGTTCGGAGACATGTAGTGTGTGTACATATGCCATGTGTGTACGCCCTCCACCTACACAGATGATGATCGTTGTTCATGATATTGTGCATGACATATGCTGTTTGGACAGGTACCATCACGGTCACACCCCTCATAACGCATGTGCGGACTACCGCGACAGTGCATCATTTGAAAAAATACAATCAGTGGCATCGCCATGGCGGTGCACCGCTTCCGCTATTTTTGAATGTGCATACGCGCCCCGCGTTACCTCATCCCATTGGCTACATGTGCACGGACCGTCACGGTCACACATCGGCAACCGCATGTGCGCGCTTCCGCGACTGTGCATCATTTGAAAAACATACAATCAGTGGCATCGCCATGGCGGTGCACGCATTCCGCGGGGGCGGTGCAGGCCAACACATACTTTTGAATATGAAAATCAAAATGGCCGTTGATATCCACCTTTTACAGTCACATTGCAGAACCCACCGTAGACCGGCCGGTCCAGGCCAGTCACCCACAGCCGGTTGGTGGCCAGTCACCCACCGCCGGTCCAGGCTGGTCACCCACCGCCGGTCCAGGCCGGTCACCCACTGCTGAGTGGTGGCCGGTCACCCACCGCCGGTCCAGGCCGGTCACCCACCGCCAGTCTAGGCCGGTCACCCACTGCCGGTCCAGGCCAGTCACCCACCGCTGGGTGGTGGCCGGTCACCCACCGCCGGTCCAGGCCGGTCACCCACCGCCGGGCCAGGCCGGTCACCCACCGCCGGGTGGTGGCCGGTCACCCACCGCCGGTCCAGGCCGGTCTCCCACCGCCGGTCCAGGCCAGTCACCCACCCGGCGGTGGGTGACCGGCCTGGCCGGCGGTGGGTGACCGGCCGCCACCCGGTGGTGGGTGACTGGCCTGGACCGGCGGAGGGTGACCGGCCACCGCCCGGTGGTGGGTGACTGGCCTGGACCGGCGGTGGGTGACCAGCCTGGACTGGCGGTGGGTGACCGGCCACCACCCGGCGGTGGGTGACTGACCTGGACCGGCCGGTCTACGGTGGGTTCTGCAATGTGACTGTAAGGGGGGTATCAACTGCCATTTCAATTTTCATATTCAAAAGTATGTGTTGGCCTGCACCGCCCCCGCGGAATGCGTGCACCGCCATGGCGACGCCACTGATTGTATTTTTTCAAATGATGCACCATCGCGGAAGCGCGCACATGTGGTTGCCGATGTGTGACTGTGACAGTCCATGCACATGTAGCCAATGGGAAGAGGTAACGCAGGGCGCGTATGCGCATTCAAAAATATCGGAAGCCGTGCACCGCCACACCAGGGCCAGTCATTGCCTCTTTTTGAATGAGGCCTCCAGGGGAAACCAATTGCTGTCGACGTGTGCCACTGATATGGGCTCAGGGTCCTATCTATGTGTGAATTTCAGCAGCACACATTCACTGCTTTCATCCACTGCTGCCTGCGACCATCACCTCGACCTTCTGCTGCTGAGCTGACCAACAACTGCTGCCTGCGACCATCACCTCGACCTGCTGCTGCTGAGCTGACCAACTACTGCTGCCTGCGACCATCACCTCGACCTGCTGCTACTGAGCTGACCAACAACTGCTGCTGTAGTGCCACAGTCCTGGACCTTGCCATGCAGAGAGTGCGAGAGATCCGGTCTCGTCCCTTCACCGCAGTGGAACTGGATGTTCTTGTGGATGGTGTGCTCAGCCACTATGAACGGCTCTACGGTGCACCCGGACAGGTGGTAAGTGCAGTGGTGAACATGTTGGTGGGCATGAGGTGGTCACTGACTCCTGTCTTCTGCAAGCTTCGCGGTGTGCTGTGGGACCTTCACATGTGTTGTGCTGAGCATGGCTGCATGTAGATACGTGTTTCTACGATGTTTGTGAATGTCAAACTGTCCACTTACGTTCCCCTCTTGTCTCCCATCATGGTAGGTCAAGCTGCACCTTCGCAAGACCGTGTGGAGGACCATAGCACGTGATGTACGGGCAGTGGGGGTGTGCAATAGACGACACACACACTGCCACAAGCGCTGGGACGACATATCCAGGCTAAGCAAGAATGTTGCGGAGATGACACTGGGGATGATTCTAAGATCTACATGTCTGGCCCGACGCACCATGACCCCTCTTATGCACCATATCATTGCTGTGATGCATCCTGACCTGTCCGCCCGGCTGAGTGGGGATCAACAGCAAACTAGCGGTAAGCAGACTGTATGTGTATGTGACTTGTGAGTGCATGCATGTATTGGTGCTCAGACACAGTAGTGACATCCGTGGTGCGTATGTTTTGCTGCAATAGCATGTTGGTGCCATTAGCGGAGTGAGCGGTAGCATCCATGTCCGCCAGGTGGACAGGCCACTTGCTTTGTAGTTGAGGGTTCCAGGACATGCTGTTAAGGTCTGTGGTCCCATGGCATGACATATGTGTAGGTCTACAGGCACTTGCCCGGTTCGTATGATGTACATGTTTCACAGCCACCACCGGTTTATTGATGTGAGGATGGCTGGTAGGGGTGGGACGTGTGCAGGATGGGTGCTACATGTTCTTTGTCTGTAATGAATTTTGTGATTTTGTGACCTTCAGTACGTGAGTGTGGCACTTACTTACACCTCTTTTCTCTCTGTTTCAGCTTTGGCAGAGGGCACTGACCGACAGACGACGGAGATGAGTGGTGGCAATGCATCCGGATCAGAGATCACACACACGCAGACTGACACTGAAGAGGGCAGCCCCGGAGAGGGGGACAGAACCATCCTTGAGGACTCACATGTGGAAACACCATCATCCTCATCTTCAGACAGTGTTGGTGAGTCAGCACTGTTGTCACAGACAGGGAAAGGGCAATCAACACTTTCAATCGGGACACAGCACACAGGGCCCACACTGACGCCATCTGCAACAAGTACTGCTCGTGCTCGCCAGAGTAGGGGGAGGAGAGTTGCCTTCGGTGCAGGCACCCCTGCCCCTGCCCCTGTGACACAAAGTGCACTTTGTGCTGAGGCTGTTGGTTTGCTGCGACAGCTGGGTTTACGGCAGACCAACATGATCAATGCATTCCAAGACCACAATAGGAATGGCTTCACATGCTACACAAGCATCCCACACAAAAGGTATTCCCAAGGCAGGGGCACCTCCCAAGTCCAGGGACACTCCCAAGGACAAGGACACTACAAAGGAAGGGGCAACTCCTAAGAGCAGGGACACTCCCAGGGACCGGGACACTACAAAGGAAGGGGTAACTCCCAAGAGCAGGGACACTCCCAGGGACAAGGACACTACAAAGGAAGGGGCAACTCCCAAGAGCAGGGACACTCCCAGGGACTAGGACACTACAAAGGAAGGGGCAACTCCCAAGAGCAGGGATACTCCCAGGGACAAGGACACTACAAAGGCAAGGCCACCTCCAAAGAGCAGGGACACTCCCAAGGACAAGGACACTACAAAGGAAGGGGCAACTCCCAAGAGCAGGGACACTCCCAGGGACAAGGACACTACAAAGGCAAGGCCACCTCCAAAGAGCAGGGACACTCCCAAGGACAAGGACACTACAAAGGAAGGGCCAACTCCAAGGAGCAGGGACACTCCCAGGGACAGGGACCCTGCAAAGGAAGGGGCAACTCCCAAGAGCAGGGACACTCCCAGGGACAAGGTCGCTTCTAGAGACAGGTACACTACAAAGGACAAGTCTGCACCCAGGGACAGGGTACCACCCAGGGATCAGGGAAATTCCAGAGACAGGACACCTCCTACGGCCAAGGCACATCGAAGGGACAAGGCTTCTCCCATAGACACTAGCTCCATCAAGGACAGGCATACATCACCCCTGGCTGCACTGAGGCTGATGTTGTTGAAGGAAAGTAAAACAGATGTCTCTGCGGTGGAGTCCCCCCATACCTCTACTCCCATCCACGCCCGTCAGAATCAGAGGAAGGAGTACCCTGTTGTTGCATCCCCATTACACATGATGCAGAGGCCAGAAGGTAGGCCCACAGCAAACGACAAACAGGGTCGCGCACATCCCCAGAGAGCAGAACCCCACCAGCAGATGCTCCACCTTTGGTGGGTGATATTTCATTTGAGTCTGCACCACTTACCAGTCCAGTCATGTCCAGGGTGCCCTCACATTTCCCTAAGAAACGTAGACACACACCATTGACACCTGACCACCCCGATGTCGCTCCAGTACAGCTATCCCCAGCTCCCAGAGCCACCCTGCCTCCTGGCCCATACAGCCCTGTGGCTCATCATTTCAGTGGTCCCAGTGGCGCAGCTGCAGTTCACTCTCATGTGTCAGATAGTGGCACTGTGTCTGTTGTTTGCTGTCATGCATCATGTAGTGGCACTGTCTCAGTTGTGCCCTCTCCTGTTTCTGGTGCTGGCAGTGTGTCTGGGTCAATGGCTCACGTGTCAGTCACTACATCTGTGGCTGTGTCTCACACTCCTGTTTCTGGTGCTGACAGTGTGTCTGGATCTATGGCTCATGTGTCAGTCACTAGAGCCGTGGCTGTGTCTCACACTCCTGTTTCTGGTGCTGGCAGTGTGTCTGGGTCTATGGCTCATGTGTCAGTCACTAGAGCTGGGGCTGTGTCTCACACTCCTGTTTCTGGTGCTGGCAGTGTGTCTGGATCCATGACTCATGTGTCAGTCACTAGAGCTGTGGCTGTGTCTCACACTCCAGTTTCTGGTGCTGGCAGTGTGTCCGAGGCAAGTAGTTCAAGCAGTCCACCAGATTCTGTGATGTGAGGTGCAGTTCCCTTCACTCACATGTCATTTGACTTGGTGTGTAGATTGTCCATTGTAACCAGCCATGCATTGTTGTTGTCCTTGGGACGGGTAGCTTCAACCACGTACTTGTGTTGCTAGTGATGTACCTGTTCTGTGCAATAAACTGTTGATGCACTTTGCCCCTCTCATGTGCTGCCTCTGATGTACCTGTTCTGTGCAATGGACTCTTGATGCACTTAGCCCCTCTCATGTGCTGCCTCTGATGTACCTGCTCTGTTGGCCACAAAGCCCTGTTGCTGTTCTGATACTGCATTCTGCCCTATCATGTGCTGCCAGTGATGTACCTGTTCTGTGCTATGGACTGTTGATGCACTTAGCCCCTCTCATGTGCTGCCTCTAATGTACCTGCTATGTTGGCCACAACGCCCTGTTGCTGTTCTGATACTGCATTCTGCCTTCTCATGTGCTGTCAGTGATATACCTGTTCTGTGCTATGGACTGTTGATGCACTTAGCCCCTCTCGTGTGCTGCTAGTGATGTACCTGTTCTGTGCAATGGACTGTTGATGCACTTATCCCCTCTCATGTGCTGCCTCTGATGTACCTGCTATGTTGGCCACAATGTCCTGTTGCTGTTCTGATACTGCATTCTGCCCTCTCATGTGCTGCCAGTGATGTACCTGTTCTGTGCTATGGACTGTTGATGCACTTAGCCCCTCTCATTTGCTGCCAGTGATGTACCTGTTCTGTGCAATGGACTGTTGATGCACTTAGCCCCTCTCATGTGCTGCCAGTGATGTACCTGTTCTGTGCTATGGACTGTTGATGCACTTAGCTCCTCTCATGTGCTGCCTCTGATGTACCTGCTCTTTTGGACACAAAGCCCTGTTGCTGCTCTGATACTGCATTCTGCCCTCTCATGTGCTGCCAGTGATGTACCTGTTCTGTGCTATGGACTGTTGATGCACTTAGCCCCTCTCATGTGCTGCTAGTGATGTACCTGTTCTGTGCAATGGACTGTTGATGCACTTATCCCCTCTCATGTGCTGCCTCTGATGTACCTGCTATGTTGGCCACAATGTCCTGTTGCTGTTCTGATACTGCATTCTGCCCTCTCATGTGCTGCCAGTGATGTACCTGTTCTGTGCTATGGACTGTTGATGCACTTAGCCCCTCTCATTTGCTGCCAGTGATGTACCTGTTCTGTGCAATGGACTGTTGATGCACTTAGCCCCTCTCATGTGCTGCCAGTGATGTACCTGTTCTGTGCTATGGACTGTTGATGCACTTAGCTCCTCTCATGTGCTGCCTCTGATGAGGCTGCTCTGTTGGCCACATTGCCCTGTTGCTGTTCTGATACTGCATTCTGTCCTCTCATGTGCTGCCAGTGATGTACCTGTTCTGTGCTATGGACTGTTGATGCACTTAGCCCCTCTCATGTGCTGGCTCTGATGTACCTGCTCTGTTGGCCAAAATGCCCTGTTGCTGTTCTGATACTGCATTCTGCCCTATCATGTGCTGACAGTGATGTACCTGTTCAGTGCTATGGACTGTTGAGGCACTTAGCCCCTCTCATGTGCTGCCTCTGATGTACCGGCTCTGTTGGCCACAATGCCATGTTGCTGTTCTGATACTGCATTCCGCCCTCTTATGTGCTGCCAGTGATGTACACGTTCTGTGCTATGGACTGTTGATGCACTTAGCCCCTCTCATGTACTGCCTCTGATGTACCTGCTGTGTTGGCCACAAAGCCCTGTTGCTGTTCTGATACTGCATTCTGCCCTCTCATGTGCTGCCAGTGATGTACCTATTCTGTGCTATGGACTGTTGATGCACTTAGCCCCGTTCATGTGCTGCCTCTAATGTACCTGCTATGTTGGCCACAACGCCCTGTTGCTGTTCTGATACTGCATTCTGCCCTCTCATGTGCTGTCAGCGATATACCTGTTCTGTGCTATGGACTGTTGATGCACTTAGCCCCTCTCATGTGCTGCTAGTGATGTACCTGTTCTGTGCAATGGACTGTTGATGCACTTATCCCCTCTCATGTGCTGCCTCTGATGTACCTGCTATGTTGGCCACAATGTCCTGTTGCTGTTCTGATAATGTATTCTGCCCTCTCATGTGCTGCCAGTGATGTACCTGTTCTGTGCTATGGACTGTTGATGCACTTAGCCCCTCTCATTTGCTGCCAGTGATGTACCTGTTCTGTGCAATGGACTGTTGATGCACTTAGCCCCTCTCATGTGCTGCCAGTGATGTACCTGTTCTGTGCTATGGACTGTTGATGCACTTAGCTCCTCTCATGTGCTGCCTCTGATGTACCTGCTCTATTGGCCACAATGCCCTGTTGCTGTTCGATACTCATTCTGTCCTCTCATGTGCTGCCAGTGATGTACCTGTTCTGTGCTATGGACTGTTGATGCACTTAGCCCCTCTCATGTGCTGCCTCTGATGTACCTGCTCTGTTGGCCAAAATGCCCTGTTGCTGTTCTGATACTGCATTCTGCCCTATCATGTGCTGCCAGTGATGTACCTGTTCTGTGCTATGGACTGTTGATGCACTTAGCCCCTCTCATGTGCTGCCACTGATGTACCTGCTCTTTTGGCCACAAAGCCCTGTTGCTGTTCTGATACTGCATTCTGCCCTCTCATGTGCTGCCAGTGATGTACCTGTTCTCTGCTATGGACTGTTGATGCACTTAGCCCCTCTCATGTGCTGCCAGTGATGTACCTGTTCTGTGCAATGGACTGTTGATGCACTTAGCCCCTCTCATTTGCTGCCTCTGATGTACCGGCTCTGTTGGCCACAATGCCATGTTGCTGTTCTGATACTGCATTCTGCCCTCTCATGTGCTGCCAGTGATGTACACGTTCTGTGCTATGGACTGTTGATGCACTTATCCCCTCTCATGTGCTGCCTCTGATGTACCTGCTCTGTTGGCCACAAAGCCCTGTTGCTGTTCTGATACTGCATTCTGCCCTCTCATGTGCTGCCAGTGATGTACCTGTTCTGTGCTATGGACTGTTGATGCACTTAGCCCCTTTCATGTGCTGCCTCTGATGTACCTGCTCTGTTGGACACAAAGCCCTGTTGCTGTTCTGATACTGCATTCTGCCCTCTCATGTGCTGCCAGTGATGTACCTGTTCGGTGCTATGGACTGTTGATGCACTTAGCCCCTCTCATGTGCTGCCAGTGATGTACCTGTTCTGTGCAATGGACTGTTGATGCACTTAGCCCCTCTCATGTGCTGCCTCTGATGTACCTGCTCTGTTGGCCACAATGCCCTGTTGCTGTTCTGATACTGCATTCTGCCCTCTCATGTGCTGCCAGTGATGTACCTGTTCTGTGCTATGGACTGTTGATGCACTTAGCCCCTCTCATGTGCTGCCAGTGAAGTACCTGTTCTGTGCAATGGACTGTTGATGCACTTAGCCCCTCTCATGTGCTGCCAGTGATGTCCCCTTTCTGTGCAATGGACTGTTGATGCACTTAGCCCCTCTCATGTGCTGCCTCTGATGTACCTGCTCTGTTGGCCACAATGCCCTGTTGCTGTTCTGATACTGCATTCTGCCCTTCATGTGCTGCCAGTGATGTACCTGTTCTGTGCTATGGACTGTCCATGCCCTTAGCCCCTCTCATGTGATGCCTCTGATGTACCTGCTCTGTTGGCCACAATGCCCTGTTGCTGTTCTGATACTGCATTTTGCCCTCTCATGTGCTGCCAGTGATGTACCTGTTCTGTGCTATGGACTGTTGATGCGCTTAGCCCCTCTCATGTGCTGCCTCTGATGTACCTGCTCTGTTGGCCACAATGCCCTGTTGCTGTTCTGATACTGCATTCTGCCCTCTCATGTGCTGCCAATGATGTATCTGCTCTGTTGTACCCAGTGCCCATGCTCTTGCATACTCAGAGATCATACTCCTATTATGTTTAATAAGGCAAGTCAATCATGTGTAGCGGTTTGTCGTTGTCATTCCTGCTTGTGTACTTCAATTGTGGATATATTTGTGCGATCTAATGTAGTTTCTCAAACATGACATTCCCCCTTCCAACGTCACAGCCCTGGCAGGTACTCCCCTTCCGACAGCAAATGGTGTGTTGCGTACCTACGTCGTTGTCGATGATGGTCCATGACTTGCTGGTGGTTGAGTAGCACGAAGAGTATCGGAAATGCGTGTAGCGCTGGGTCCATGAGGGTGAGCTGCTTGTGGTGGGTATCTCTGCAATGTGTAGTATCTTCGCTGTGGGGAATCCGCCGTGTTCAGGCAGGTTGTTTTTCTGCAGCGATTTTATGTGTGTTTTCCGCCATCGTGATTTGGAGGACGGCCGGAGACGTCATTCCATACGGCGGTGTCTCTGGATTGGTTACGTCCGCCGTGGGGTCGGGTGTAGTTCCGCGGCGGTGCATGCTCTTCCGTCGCGCACGGACTTTTTGACAGTGTTTACAATCCTAATATGGCGGACGGAGTGACCGCGGCAGGCGGACACGAAAAAGGCATTTTCCGCCTACTCCAGGCCGGCGGTCGCCCTTCCGTCCGCCATCCTAATCGACCACTATATGTGGGAGGTCACGTCAGTTCAGGAAAGGATTTCCCAGTCTTCTGTTGAACATTAGGCGCTACTTTGGCTTCAGCTCTGACCTTCTATTACCAGTACGAGACATATTTCAGTTATGTTACTCATTTTGTCTGCATGATCTTGAATAAATAAATGCTGTTAAAAGTCTAATATATAGACAAAAAAAATAGAAAACAATAACTAAATATCAACTGTGAAGGGACAATGGTCCATAATGAGAATATTGCCTGTGCCCCCCAGAATTTTCCCTTTAGTCACGACAACCGGACCAAAGATATGATCAACACACTGCCCTTTTGAAGCTTCCCCATCTGGAAGAACCAGGCTACAAGATTGCCTGAAACGACCGTCCACTACTAGCTCCCAGAACATCTTCTAGACTTGGATGTGGGTGCGCCCTTCAGTGTTGGTGTTTTTTGGAGTGTGTGAGTTCAGGCCGACCAATTCTTCCTGGCTAGGACTAAGCATGAAGGCCGTAGTTCTGTTAGACACTGCTTACACGCCAAGAAGCCCACTGTAGAAAGATTCCAGAGAACTGATGAAGCCCTTTGAAGCCTGCTCTACCCCTCACCGTTACAGCGGAGCTAGGTTCCATCAGAAAAACCCTTGACAGTTGCTAGTATTTGTGAACATCTTGATGAGACTATTGAACTCCTCACCAGTGAAGGCGGAGGGGGTTTACACAGATCGGCTGCTATATATTTGGATGAGACAGGTGGTGAACATGCCAGGTGAGCACAACCTCACTGTATTGGCTTCTATTATTGTATTCCTTTTCATTGCCCAGTTACCATGCCAAGTGCACCTCCACAGTAAATGTAAATTGATACTTGTATAGCGCACTACTCACCCGCAAGGGTCTCAAGGCGCTTGTACGAATACCGCTGTGGAACCCATCCTTGCTTTCCTTGTGAGGCGTCCACTCCCGGGCACCCCCAAGGTGGAGGCCAGGCATCCTTAGCATTGTGGGGGCCGTTGTGGAGATTAAGCAAGCTATTGTCCAGAGTTGCAGAGTGGAACTCCATTATTGGAATAGGCACCGAGGCGAGAAATATCAGGTCCGTGGAATTTTTGAGCCCAAGACCCGCCGAGGCGGGGAATTGAACCCTGGTCCCGGGCTAGACCTCTGCATCAGGGTCTGCCGCTCTAATCATTGAGCCACACTTCTCCACAGTATGCTGTTTGCCAGCTGGCTGCATTGAGAGACCCTTGTTGCCTATTGAGAGCTCCATGTGCTCTTGGGCTCATGGTGCCTGTGTCTACCTCAGTATTCCAAAGTCAGCATAGCTCTCTTAGCATTTTGCTGTTTCAAAATTTGTGAATGTTTAGAGCTGCAAACCTTAACTCGTTCAGTGCTTATGATGGAACCATGCCGCCATGAGCCACGGGTGGCGTGTGCTCATGACGGCGTGGTTCAGTCATGCCGCTGCCGCTCTGCCCATGTGGAAATAACGAATTAATGAGGGGGCGGGGCTGTGATGGAACCACGCCGTCATGAGCACACGCCGCCCATGACTCATGGCGGCGTGGTTCCATCATGGGCACCACAGGGCTGCGCTCACCCCCTAGCCCCTCCCCCATGCCGCGGCAAAATTCACTCCGCTGCGAAGGGGTTAATTAATACTATGAGATACAAACTAACTTGTTTTTGACGGAAGATTGCAATCCTCTAGTTGGCTAAAGTGTCTGTTTAAAGTTTTACAAACATTACCAGTGGTGAAACTTGCGTTTCTAAATCTAAAATGTATTTACATTTGTTCTCTGTCTTTCATTTCCAGTAGTGTTGTGAGCATTACAAACATTATGGCTTTGGGAACATTATTGAGTGTGTTTAACAAGTGACACTGGCTTTATGCCTGTATAGTATATTGCCATCTATTTAAACTTGTTACTGGTTTCTACATAACATCACCGGTTTTATTGTCACATTGCAAATTATTTCTGTTAATACTGTGTGTTTCTCTGTGATTTCAGTTTTCTGGCTACTGTTTATATCGTAATATATGAAAAATGATTTTTTTATATTATTAAAACTGCTGTGGACACTAGCGGGCACATGCATCATTCGTTCTTGCATTCGCAAACGGTGCGATTTGCAGAAATCGCACGTTTGCAAATGCAAAATTGAATTTTGGGATGCATCAATGTTAAAGTCCAAATCGCAAATTTAGGAATCGCAATAGTGTTTGCGATTTCTAAATGAAATCGCAAAAAATAAGGAATCGCAATTTCAATACAAGAAAGTGCATGCATGAAAAATCGCAATTTGTGATTTTCTTAGAAATCGCAAATTGCAATTCTTATTTTTAGAAGAGGTCTGAGCTGGTGGTATTTTTTTTTCTAACAGTGAATCAGGTGAAAGTGATTAGAAAGGCACATAAGGGGAACACCAATGCATCTTACATACATTCACTATGGCTGCAGTCATTGTAGTTGCACGTAGGATGAGGTTGAGGGCTGCTGCTAGGAGGAGAAGGATGATTAGTGAAAGAATTTTTAGATTGCGCATAACTTTATTAGGGCAGACAGAGCCAGAGATATATGATAAGTATAGGCTCAATGGTGATTCTATTTTAGAGTTGATTGCAGATTTGGACCCAATTTTGCAGAAGCAGAGACGTAGGACCCAAGCCATTCCTACTCATGTTCAGGTACTTTGTTCGCTCCACCTTCTTGCCTCGGGGTCTTTCCAGGGTGTCATAGCCATTGCTGGTTGGGTCTCCCAGAGTTCACTGTCTAGGTTTTTAAATAATTTTCTAGATGCTATGTTGCAAAGGATAAGGCATTACATTAGTTTCCCTACAACTGCGCAGGAATTGCTTCAAACCAAGTTAGACTTCGACAACTTGGCACATTTCCCACATGCCATAGGCTGCATAGATGTCACACATATTCCTATTTGTCCTCCTTCTGACAATGAGTACATTTTCGGCAATCGGAAATGTTACCATTCCCTCAACATTCAAGCTATATGTAACTCCAAAACTATTATCACTGATCTAGTTGCTAGCCTCCATGGAAGTGCCCATGATTCCTACATTTTTAGACACAGTGCTATTCATGGTAGACTGCTGGCTGGAGAATTTGGTGATGGTTATTTGCTTGGTAAGTGATTTTATGTAAATAAATTTAAGTAGTGAAAGATTACTTTGCATTTACACTAATAGCTTGTATTCCACCTTTTCCTGTACTGTAGGTGATAGTGCTTATGGTGTCAGATCATTCATACTCACACCGTATCTGACTCCTACTACTCGCAAAGAGCAACAGTACAACCATGTCCATATTTCAACACGCAATGTCATTGAAAGAACTTTTGGAGTAATGAAATCTAGATTACGCATACTACATAAAACAAGAGGTGCCTTACAATATCGCCCCGAAGTTTGCTGTAAGATTGTTGCATCATGTGCCATGCTGCACAACGTAGCAACTAAGAGAGGACTTGAATTTGATTTTGAGGATGTCTTGCAAAACAATGACAACCAACCCCAAGCCAGAATACATGGACCAGACGCTGCAGAGGGAAGGAGAAGGAGGGCAGAGATTACACAACATTACTTTTAACACAGGTATGACACTTACAATGCTGATATTTTGGTGACATGTTCTGTTTATTAAGGTTAATTTGAAATTAATTGAAATAAAAATGAAGACATCATAATGGCTCTTGGATAAAGTAAAGTTACATGTATTGAGTCATTGTAAACTTTTCAAAAGCATAAATCTTATGATGACAAATGTATCATGTCACTTTTGGAAACATGCTATTTCCTTCTACCTCTCACCCCTAAGGCTTTACTTGTGACATTGTCAGTGCCCTTGGTCATGCTGGTTCCTTTGCCACTTTTCCTATTGCTACGACATTCCACAACTTGACTACTACTCCCTTGCTCTGCTATATCTGCCCCACCATAACTGACCTCCCCTTCCACAGGCATTTCACTATTTCTCACAACTTGCATGTTATTTGTTAAAGTAATGAGTGAGGACATTCCTCTGTAAACATCATCACAGCACTTTGTCAGGCCCTTCTGCATGGCAACTGCATTCTTGATAAGCTGTGCTGTGCTCAAGCACATTCTATTCATTGCCCTACTAAATGATTGCATAGAGATGAATGACCGGTTTGACCTTTTTGACTGTAATAAATATTGTGCCTGCATTGTTGCACACATGGAATCCATGAAGCTGCGATTCGGTCCAGTTTTTGTGAGGACACCATATGTGCATTTTCCATGAGTGCAGATATTTGTGATAAACTTCTACTAATGGCACTAAAATCAACCCTCATATTACTCATTTTTCTTTTAATGACCCTAATGTCTTTTCCTTGCAGACGCTGAATTTTTAAAAGCTTCAATTCTACCACACTGGCACTGGTGTCATCATCATTATTTGATCTGTGCTGCCCATGACGTGTCCTGCGCCTAAAAAATTGATGCAGTCTATGACATCTGCCAAGCTGTCTTTGCGGAGGAGCAGGGTTTTGTGGAGTATTTTGGACTTGAACAATATAATTTTGTGGTACATCGCTGTCTGACTCTGGAAGTTGACGTACTCTGTGACGTAGATTACTTCTCTGGACTGTTGGTGAGGATGCTTCAGAATGGTTTGCAACAGAATTAAGCAAATCCTCAGTAAAAGACTCAGCAAAGTCTATGAAATGTGTGTCCAGGTCTGCATCTATGGTTAAAAGAGTGCAAAAATGTGGTTACTATGCGTGAAATGTACTTTATGCTGCATTAAATAAAGTACTTCAATTGCATATTCAATACATGTTTACAGCCTACTTTGGTTGCCTATTACTACATTTATTCTTTCTGTTTATAAAAAACACAATTAACAAATGTTTTCTGCATATGTCAAGAAGAAACTACAAGTACCATGATGCATTGCAGCTACTATGAAAATTAGTATTGCACACACATCCATAGGTAAAACATTGCAGCAGATGGTGAAACAAACCAACATCACTTATGATGTAGTTTGGAGTGGCCAGCAGAGACAAACATTACATCTAAAAACTCAGAAAGCATCTTTACCTTGAGAAGTTCCTGGTAGCTCTGATGTGTCAATGTCTATTAATCCAATCACCGCTTCTGTGGAAAGGGGTCCTTCAACAAGGTCCTCAAGGGGTGTATTTGGCTTGTCTTTGGGAGGTAATCCACCAGTCCTTCTGGCAGTCTTAATGTTGGTCGCAATTTTTTCTTTTGCGCGACTGTGCAGATCATACCATCTTTTCTGCAGGTTGGTGATGACTCTGTGTGCTACACCTACTGCATTAACTTTGGCTTGTATTGCCAGCCAAAGTTTCCTTTTCACCCCTTCAGGCACCTTAAGGGACTGTTTGCCAAACAACTGATCCTGTCTCGCTGTGACCTCTTCTATTAGAATCTCTAACTCCTGGTCACTAAATTTCAATTTTCTTTTCCTTGCATGCTGCTCTTCAGACAAATTTTCTTGATCCATTACTTCAGAAGAAAACACAGGCTCCTCCACTACCAACAGGCACAGCTCCAACTGCCAGAAGTCTCTCCTGCAGTTCAAATGCTGAATCAGGTGCATTTGATTGCTTCCCTAGCTTCCTGGCAGTAATTGTATTGAGATGCCTCATGTGTGCGATCTCGTTAATTGCGAATTCGCAAAAATGCGTATTCGCAAATTAGAATTCGCATTTTTATGCGATTCGGTAAAAATTGCGATTTTTACCGAATCGCATAATAATTGCAAAAAAAATGATGCATTCCATTTTGCGATTCCTTACTTGCAATTCCCTAAATTTCGCAAATAAGGAATTGCAAAATGTACCGATGATGCATGTGCCCATAGGTACTTTGTGGCAATTGCGATAATTGTGTTGTGCTGTACCAAGACAAACCCCACACACCCGCCTTGAGATAAGCCTTGGCTGCTTATCAACCTTGAAGGTTATATGGGTCCCACTTCCCACTGAAGACTTGGGCCCAGATTTACTAAAGGTTTATTCAGTGCAGCGCAGCAAGGAAAATTTCTGTGCTGTGCTGCGTTGCTTACAAAAACGAGGCATGCGTTGTGGTCAGGATAGTTTTTGTGCAGGAAGGGATACCTTCATGTATAAAAACTATCCTTAGAGGCAAATTCCTACATATTTCTCCTTGTTACCCCAGCCTCGGGTGGGCATAGCATTTTGGCACAAACCATGCTTGACAGACTTTAGTAAATCTGGATTTGCGTCACAATACATGGGTAGATGCATGGGAATGCCCATGCTCCACCCATGAAACAGTTCCTCGACACAGGCGCTGCGTTAAATAACTTTTTGGGTAAAAAACTGCTGCGGACGCTGCAGGTTAGAGCAGTGGGTCGGTGAGGCGGGGGGGAGGGGATTTCGAGAGACGACCATAAGGGAAAATTAAATAAATAATACATTTCCCTCGTGGTCGTCTCTCGAAATCCCCCCAAGTTGGCCTCACTGTTCTTATCTGCAGTGGCCACGGCTGGTAAAATCTCATGCTAAACCACATAAATCTTGATTTTCGCTGATAATTAAATACCAAAATTAATGCATTTTGTGCATTGTAGCTGCCCCAAAAAAGTGGAGCACCCACAACGCAAAATAGTACTAAATCTAAGCCTTGATCTCTTGTATGTTGGCTACAAGAGTGCATCATTTTTTTCTTTTGAAGAGCCCAGTAGCCTCTACGACTGCAATCCCTGAAGAACCCTGCCTGACAATTTACTCCGAGTTGTTAGAAAAATTAGTGTTATTATAGTCCAAATTAATGATTGACACTTTTTATTATCAGAAACACATAGTTTCACCTACCACGATTCCAGTGTTTCCAGGGATTCCAGTCCTAGAGAGGAACAGGTGGACACAGGTTGGCCTGAAGGTGGAGGAATGACTGTTTAAATACTTTATTTCGGCCATAGAAGCTTTACATAAATAAAAGATAAAATGCAACACCATCATCATAAAATCACAGCATATTGCACAAGTGACTCTAATTTTAAAATTGCCTTGAATAAAATAAACTAACAAGCGTTTCGTGCGAACATAGCCAACAAGTAACCGCTATGCCTTCCAAAAAAAAAAAATGCTGAAATGATGTGATAAATGCAACTCGTCAAATACGCAGTTAAAATACAAGTGAAAATAGGTACAACATCATAAACATTTAGAAGACAAAGATGGCTAAAACCATAAACAAAGGAAAAAAATCATAGATCAAATGCTTCATAGTAAGCCAGATAACATGGAGTGTTAGACCCCATTACATTTGTGTTCTGAGGTCCCACATCTCGAGACCCTTCTAGCCTCCCAATAGGGCATTGCGCCCAACAGTTTACACACCAGAACTGTCCAGCGCTGTCTTGGGGGCGCATACCCTGGATAGAAGAAAAACAAGCATTTACAATGCAATGGTCTCGTCTTTGTTAAAGCTATTGGCATTGCTCATGACATTATTTTTGTTTTTAAAACATATAAATAAATGGCATTCCCCAGATGCATCAAGCACCCACTCTGCAAATTCTAAATAGCGAAAAATGCCGAATCGCTATCTAGCATTCGCACAATGGGATGCAATATAAAAATCGCTAATCAACTGCGATTCGCAATCGGCCACAATCGTATGCGAATTACCCAAAATCGCTATTAAATTGCAGAATCGGCTGTTTCCCAACCCCAAATTGCGATTTCGCAAATACCAAAATCGCAAATAGCGATCTTGCAGATTGCAAGATCGCAAAAACGGGAAGTTGCATTTTGAGCCCAATGATGGCATCACAACCAGGAAGTAGGCAGCTCCATGCCTCATTTGGAACATAGAGTATGATAGAGGAGGAGGCACAGCACTGAGCTCCAGGAGACACACCCTGCAGTCCCAAGACAGGAGACCCATTGATACCACAATGTCCCAGAATGCAGCAGGATCCAGTGACACAGGCAGGAAGCGGAAAATCAAGTTCTCTGAACAAGAGCTGGAGTACTTGATAGAGGAAGTCAGCAGGGATCATGACCAGCTGTTTAGTAAGCTGTCCCGGAAGGTGCCCAAGGCTACCAAAAGGCGCATCTGGCTGCACATCAGGGAAAAGGTCAATACCGTTGGAGTGACACAGCGGTTAATCAATGACCTCAAGAAGAGGTGGTACGACCTCGGAGGCCGTGCCTAGGAGTGCATTGCAGAGAGACTGATGGAGAAACTGGCCACGGGAGGAGGAGACTCCGCAGTTCCTGCCAACACACCACTGGAGGACTTGGTGGAGGACACCATCAACCCTGCAGCCTGTGTGGGGGTCACTCAGCTGGACAGCTCCCGTGCCACACACCAATCTCAAGTTAAGAGCCATGCAACTGCGACCTCGTCCCCTAACAATGCCAATGCCCCCAGAGCAAGCCATATTGGGAACCCCAGTAATGCAGTCCCTGCCCATCCCAAACGCCCAATTGCATTGTGGGACCTGTAGTGTGACAATGTGCCCTGATAGCCACACACTGCCAGAATAGTCAAGTGAAACATAGCCCTAAAGCCAGTCAGGGAATGCAAGCCTACATGCATGTTCCTACATCCCAGGTGCCTGAATCATATCATTAATCATGCACTCATTCACATCACAGGTGCTGCAGATGCTGGGACCTCTGACAGCGATACACTCCACATCGTAGAGACTCCAGATGAGACGGGGAAGAGGGCCAAACAGCATCAGCACCATGACCATCACATGCAGCTGCACCTGCGCCAGCACCTGGAGCATCACATGCACCTGCACCTGCACCAGCACCAGGACCATCACATGAACCTGCACCTGCACCAGCACCTGGACAAGCACCATCCCAAATGCACAGGGCCACCCCTGCAGCCATAGGAGGAGCTCAACCACCCCAGGCGTCACGCATGGCAGTGGAGCATACCCCACCATCACCCAGGAGGCAGCCACGCCGCACAGCCACTGTGCGGTCCCAGGCAAGCGGCAGGATGAGGCAGCAGCACTCTGTGGCCACACCACCAGAAATGGAGCAACAGGCACAAAACCTAGGGCTAGGAATTGAAGCTTGGATGCTTGCTGTGCTCCGCCAGCAGGCAAAGCACATGGCAGCCATGCAGCTGCAGCTGTACAAAACTGCACGCAACATTAACCATCTAACTGAAAGTGTGCAGGAGCTAATCGCAGCTATGAAACAGAGCAACCAACTGATGGCGGCGCAGCAGGACATCACCCGCCGACGCCACCGCAAGCTGCTGACACGGCTATCTGTCTACACCCGGTCAAACCACCTGATTGGAAACGCCACTTCACAGTTGTCGCGCAGGTCACTGGCCATGCAGCTACAAATGGTACAATGCTGCCAAGATGTAGCAAGGGCACTGGAGCAGGTAGCCACCGCTGTGGAGAACCAACAGGTGTGCAGCCATGTCCTTGCAAGGGGGGGTGATGATGCCGGTGAGGGTACATCGAGCCTAAGCAGCCTGTCTGTGCCGGTGCTACCTGAAAGGCTCCGCAGTTCCAGGCCCAATGCTGCATTACGGCCGGACACTCCCAACGTGGAGTTGGAGAGGCGACAGGGTGCGTCCAGCAGGAGGTGCCTGTATGACGAAATACTGTTGCACAAATTTGTGCTGGTTTAAAACTCATCTAGAGCTTGTTGATCAAAAAAATAAGAATTAATTTTGAACAGAAATCTTCCTCATGTCATTAATTCATGTGGCATGCATGAGTGCAGTGTTGTGTGAGGGGTAGGGGAGCACTAGAAATAGTTCAGTGTGATGTTTTTGCGGCCCCTGTGTCCTTCAGCAGGATTCTCCCTGCGTGCATGATGCACATGTGCAGGTGGCAGGTTGTCCCCCTCCGGCTCACTACCAAACACCTCCACAGGTATCCTCCGCTTGGTGGCAATATTGTGGAGTATAGCACACACGACCATGATGTGGCAGCAGACCTCAGGCCGGTATTTGAGGGCCCCGCCAGTCTTGTGGAGGATGCAGAATCGACTCTAACATGCCAAATGTCCGCTCAATGACATTTCTGGTGTATATGTGCGTATCATTGTAACATCGTTCCTGTGGTGTCGCAGGGTTGAGGTATGCGGTGAGGAGGTATTCATGGAGGCCGTAGGTGCTGTCACCTGAAGATAGGAGCAGAGGGTCAGTGCCTGTTATGCGCAGAAACATTGGCTTGACATTCTGTATGTGGGCATGTGTAATTACCTAGGAGATGTCCTTCACCGAATTCACCCCTGGCCAAGCGGGTGTGTATTCTGCTGTGCCGGAAGATGAACGAATCATGCGTGCTCCACGGATATTGGGCCACAATGTCTGTGATGGTGGTCCTCGCATTGCAGACCATCTGGATGTTGAGTGAGTGGTATGACTTGCGGTTCCGGTACATGTATTCGGTCTGTGCGGGTGGACAGATGTGAATGTGGGTGCAGTCAATGCAGCCAATTACATGGGGGAAATGGGCGGTGTGATAGATGTCCAGTTTTGTTTGCATTAAGTCCTGTTGGGTTGTTGGGAAGGTGATGTAGTGGTGTATCTGGCTCAGCATGGCGTCCAGGAAACTCTGTAGGCAGCGTGACAGTGTCCTCTGTGATATCCCCCCTGCATATGCTACTATCCCCTGAAAGCTTCCGGAGGCCAGGACGTGCAGGCAGCACAGCACCTAGACATGGTTGGGCACGGCACTGGTCCTCCGTGTTGGGTGCTGCATCAGGGGGTCAAGGTCTCTGATGAGCTTATTTATCATTGCCCCCTTGACCCTGTATTTGGAGTAGATCACCTCTGCAGTCTGGCCCAGGAGTGTAATCCGCAGCTGGAAGATGCGCTCCTGGATCCCGCGTCGGTTCTGGACTGCAGCCTGGAGCCTCAGCCGCCTTGCCACGAAGTAGAGACCTGGCATTGTGACTTTCCTCATGCTCCTACTGAGTCTCCTTAAGTGTGTTTGTTTTACCCTACACCTGTTTCTTGTTTCCTTTTTATTCCCAATTTGACTTCATGGTTACCACCAGGTTTAGCTTTTCCTTAAATTGTGACTCATTTTTAGCGAATTAGGGTATTTTCGCAATTTGCAATTTATGATGAATTGGAATAGTGATTTATTAGCGAATTCGCAATATATTTGCAAATTTGCATTTTTTTTCGCAGAAAATAGGGGGAATCGCTGTTAAGGAATCGCAATGTGGGTTACCAAATGGTTTTGCGATTCTTTGTTTTGTGAATTCACTATTTGCTGCTTTTGTAGTTGATGAATTGCGGGAGCGGAAATTGCAATCGCAATCGCTTTTTCGCAGCTATAGCAATCGCAATTTCGCTTGATGAATCTATACCATTGTCATTTACAATGCCAATAGCTTAATCTCTTGCAAATGCGAGACCTATTGCATTTGTACCCACACACACACACACAGAGGTCCACACACACACACACACAGAGGTCCACACACACACACACAGAGCCCCACACACACACAGAGCGCCACACACACACAGAGCCCCACACACACAGAGTACTACACACACAGAGCGCCACACACAGAGCGCCACACACACAGAGCGCCACACACACACACAGAGCCACACCCACATACACAGAGCCACACACCCATACACAGAACCACACACCCATACACAGAGCCACACACACATGCACAGAGCCACACACACATACACAGAGCCACACACACATTCACAGAGCCATGCACACACACACAGATCCACACACACATACACAGAGCCACACACACATACACAGAGCCCCAGAGTATAATTCCAAGAGCCAGCAAAGGCTCAAAGCATAGGGACCAGGGAAGTCATCACCCCAGGCAAGCCATGTCCATGAGGGTGAGTGTGAGAGTATGAGTGAGAGTGACTGAGGGTGTGTGAGGGTGTGTGAGGGTGAGTAAGGGTGTGTGAGGGTGAGTAAGGGTGTGTGAGGGTGAGAGGGGGAGTGTGAGGGTGTGTGAGGGTGAGTGAAGGTGAGTGAGGGTGTGTGAGGGTGAGAGGGTGAGTGAGGGTGAGAGGGTGAGTGAGGGTGAGAGGGTGAGGGTTGAGAAGGGGTGTGAGAGTGAGAAGGGGTGTGAGGGTGAGAGGTGGTGTGAGGGTGCAAGGGGGTATGAAGGTGAGGGTGTTTGAGGGTGAGAGGGTGGGTGAGGGTGAGAGGGTGAGGTTGAGGGGGTGAGAGAGGGTGCACCATCTGCTCTTGGACCACATTAACACCTCAACAGCCTCCAGCTACCCCCTGCCCATGCTGTCTACCTAGCTGGGGCACAGCCGCATGGCCCTCAAGCTTGCCACACACCCCCTGGCCAGACTGGGCGAACATCAATCAAAGGGGGGTGCTCCACTGCAGCCCGCAGCTCACTCCCCCCCCTTGCAACTTGAGGCAGGGAGGGGGGACGAGAGACTCCACAGTGGGAATTCGGCCAGGCCCATAAATTCGAGTGCCTCCTGCCCCCAACCGTCTGGCCGGGCATGGGCCTGGAGGTAGAATCCACGCTGCACAGGTTTATCTCAAGTCACGGGCAACGAGGAGGGGGGTGCAAATGTCTATAATATCTCCAAACTTGGCGGTGACTGGAGAAATTAAATTAGGCAAGAACAAGAGGGAATGAAGAAGTTGCGAGGAGCCAGATGCGGCCTTCAGAGCATCCAGTCCATCTATGAAAGGGGCGCCGCTGCCTCGCCGCGCACCTCCACGCCACCGCCCCAGGCTCAGAAGAGATCTTGTCTCCTCAGCAGTGCCACCGCAGCTGTGAAGAGCGCGCCGGCAAATCTGCGCCTCTCAGCTCCCAGGCGCTGCCCAGGGTTGTGAGGGGCCTGGGAGCCAGCGCGGTGGCAATTGATGCGTATACGGAAATACTGTAACACCTGGGACTGGATGAGAAATGTCACAAAACCAGGCACTGTCACCAGGAAAGAATTGCCACATCATTCAGCCGCGCTCAGCTATGTAAAGAACCAATGGGAATCAGACAAAGCAGCGACGATCAATAATGAATGCCACCGATCGCAGATGCCAATCCAGCCTGGCACAAACAAGAGGTGAGGAGAGGAATCAAAGGTCGCAACAAAGCCAAGTAGACACATGAGGACACTCGTACTAAAAAGTAACAAGTGTTACAGAACTGACTAACAAGGCCTAACATTGACAGACAGCAACAGAGACAGACCACTCAACAACACATGAACAGGCATGTAAAAAAAAGATGCAGGGCAAAACGTATAACAGAAACAGGTTAGCAAAATAAATAACATGGCAAAACAAAAGATTGCAAACACAGGCCCTGATTACGATTTGCACAGTACGTATGCAAACTCTGCATGCTAAGTTAACGTTTGTTAAAAATAGATGGAGTTTGTCTGACACCACCATGTTTATCCGAGGTGAAGCAGAAATGTCTCGGAGAAACGCAGCATCATTTTCGGATTTGGGGGGCATGTTTTTCTTTCTCCCTCTCTTCCCATTGGCTGGAATGTAAAATTCCAGCCAATGGGAAGAGGAGAGAAAGAACATGGAAAAACACGCCCCGAATCCCAAAAAGACGGGGCTTAAGCGGACAGACGCCCCTCTCCTCCAATGGCTGGCCTACATTTAGGAAGCCAGCCAATGGAGAAGGGGGCGCGTTCAAGCGCCCCACTCTAAAACATAAGATCTCGCCGGCGAGACTGTGCAATCGCAGCCTACCTTCTTTTTTAACAGTTAATGGACAGAATGGGCAATCAGCAGTCGGGTTCAAGAGTCCTCCCATTTTGCTGTAAGATGTTTCAATGGAAGGTTACCAGCTCTGAACTTAATGAACAAGGATATAGCAAGCCTAGGCCTACTTTTATCCAGATGTGGTTTGAAATTTGAGGAACACTCCTGCTGTAGGAACTTTGCAACCATACCCTCAACCCTTTGTTCGTTCCAGAGCTTGTATAAAATACACTCCCAAAACCTCTCTTTCACCCTGGCCACTGTTTCCTTAGCTAATGCCAGACTTCTTCCATTTTGATAAAATGGCAGAGAAACTTCCTCTTACTGAACCATGGCGCCTGGGCCTTTCCATTCAGCTTTAACAGCTATGCTAGGACATCCGGTAAACAAATAGCTCAGCTACTGATCGAATACATAGCCAAAACTTCAGCATCTTAAAAGAGGCAATGGCATCGATCTTTTGTTGTACTGTGTCAAAGTGAATGGGGACCATGGGAGAGCTCAGTGGTAAATTAAACATTGATCTAATGAATTCTTTTCAACCCGCATGAGGGAGAGAGAAGTCTGTACTTCCCCAGAGCTCTACTCCATAGGTATCCCCGTTTAAGGCTTTTGCTCTATATACTTCAAGCACTTTTGAAACACACCCTCAGTTGCAAGGGTATGCCCAGACGTTGAGCCCTTGCTTACTGTGCCACTGGAACCAAGCTGTACATGGCTGATGAGCCCTTACCAGGATGAAACAAGTCCTAGGTTGCTTGTATTCCGTTCAGTGAGTACCTGGCCTGGCAGTTCGAGCTGTCCTGTTCCCTTAAGGAGCAGGTCCATCTCCACTAGAAAAAGGGGGCCCCTGAGGTTAGATAAGGGCGGAGAAGCAGAGGAGTAAGGCAATCAAAAATACAAGAAAGTTCTCCACCCGAGTTGAATCAAAAGGAGCTAATGAAGTCGCCAAGGATTAAATCTCCCTCCCAGCGAGCAACGACCTAAGAACAAAGTTAGAACGTATCAATTCAATCATTCCACCATACAACATAACACATACTCCTCATACACTCAATCTCATTTGTCCTGATCCTAAGGGATCCAATCATTCCAGCAAAGGTTAAAACTATTCTGAAAAAGGGAGAAACCACAGTAATAGATAGCAATCGTAAATAATAATGAAATTCCTACATGTATATCATTTTGTCAGATAATTTACAAAAAAATCTCTTTTCAAGGATATGTTTGGGGTTTATTCAAAAGAACTTATAAGATCCAGAGGTCTGACTAAAAATGTGGATAATGTACAGACAATTTATACAAATATAGATGTATGTGGTCACTCTGCGGATTTTCTTTGTGGAGGTGCCGACGCACATTTCGGTGTATGACCTATTATAGGGCTCACCTTCCTCAGGGCAAGTTTCTCCGAGGAGGCAGATGTGGAGGGTACCTTTAGAACAAGTACAGATAACGCAGGGTAGTATGCCAAAGCACAGTAAATCGCTCAAAAATGTTCAAGATACTGCAAATAGGGGACGCAAAATGGCAAAGGGTCCAAAGAATCAAGCACAAGATGTATAAAGTTCAGTGAAAGTGATGGAGGAAGGTTTTACACGTAAAGTGACTTGCTTGTACTCAACCCTCTCGAAAATATTAGTAATGTACTAACTAACATGTTTTGTCATATTAATATTGCATTACACGACATATTAGGCATCTAGGGGAAGCTTGTCTATGTGCTTTTACTAACTATCACTCGCTTGCATTAAAATGGCCGCTGCTACGCAGGATTTTCTACTGCCCATGCGTCTGTCATGCTTACATGACATGCTTGGTGGGAAAACTTTTGCTTCTGCGCAATAAAACTAAGATGGCTGTTCTGTATCCTAACGTGCAATAAGCTTGCATAGCTGCTTTGCAAAGCTGTATTTTTGCTTAATATCTAATGCAATAGTGTAAATAAAATAAATGGGAATAGAGTTGAAAGAAGTGGTATACAGTGCATTCATTTATTCTGTGTCTCTAAAACTGTTTCTTTTCTATTTTTACATGTTACATATTCTGGGCCTAAATACACTGCTGAACTCCATCTTTGGAGAAACTGCGCCTGTGCGACAGAAGCCCTGAGCCCCTGAAGCTGTGACATTGAACTCAAGCCAATCAGACATGGATGGTAAGAACTATTGGAAGAGTGAACTCCTTACCCCGCCATAGGAAGCTGAATTGAATAAAATATTTTTTATATCTTATTGTTACATTTCACTACCAGGTGGAATAAAAGTACATGGGAAGATAAAGTTATGGGAGGGAACAAATTGAATACATGATTGACAAGTTATCTAATAAGAATATGGTGTGATGACTACTCCTCGTTCTTAGTCCAATAAAATTGTGGGATTCACACATTTGCAACATTTTGGGGTGGTACACTGACCTGGAAATTAGTATAACTAGGGTAGGCTTAGCTAGTTAGTTTGTCCGACTTGTCCGAATAGCTGACCTGTCACTGACCCAACACACTTAATAGGTGATCGAGAGCAGAGTTGCTGGTGGAGCACTCTGTCAGAAGACTCGATAACCCAATCTGGGTTCTGGGAAGGAGTTCAATTACCAAATCGGGGTTCGACTTTTAGCTGCAGAGAGGGTTTACAACGCTGACGTTTGAACTTTAGCTGTGGTGCTGGCCTTAGCCTGTGGTGGTCCTGTCCTAATCCAATTTGGTCTGAAACCTGTCCTGAATCTGATCTGCACCTGTTCTTTCCTGCTAGCACCTGTACTTTGCGAATTCTTAATCTTTGACTCATCCCGTGGCCAGGGTTGGTCACCACACCATTCTAGGTAACTATAAAGTGTGGGTTTCTCATTGTACTGTTTCCCTTTTCTTACCCACCCTTTGTCTAAATGCTTAACGGTATTTCCTCTCCAAATCATTTGCATATGTTTATATTTAAATCTTTATCATACTAAATAGAATAAGAAATAATTGAATTTATGGTTTTAAAAACTTTCCAAAGATTTTTCTTAGTTAAAAGAACTTAGGGCCAGATGTTGGTATCCAAATACCAGTCGGTAACGGACGATAATACAGATTTTCGGCTGTTACCGACCGGTATTTTGATACTGAGATGTAGGGCATCTTAAAATACCGATTCAGTAAATTTACTGATTCGGTAAATTTACAGATTCGGTAAAATTACTGATTCTGCAAAATTACTGAATCTGTATTTTTAGATGTAGGTGCCACTGTAAACAGTGCCACAGGGCTTTAAGGATTTGTTATTTACCACCAACTATTAGTTGGTGGTAAATAACGAATACCTGTGTATATGCAAATCTGTGCATGTACACCTGTGCCATGGGGCACACATACATGCCCTTATGTATGTCCTTATGTGTGCCCACATGGCACACATGCCCTAATCAGGGGTGCAACAGGGTGTCAAAGTGACACCATGCCACCCTTGAATTATTCGGCATTTACCGTATCGGTAATTACCAATTCGATAATTGGCATTCATTCCTATGGGCCTCCAGGACCATAGTAATGAATGGCAATTACAGAATCTGTAAATACCGATTCAGTAATTACTGAATCTTACGGGTTCGGTAAAAAATACAGAATATCTACCTACATCAGATTTACCGATTATAAAATACCGAATCGGTAAAATTCGGTATTTTAGAATCAGTAAAAATGATTTACCTACATCTAGCCCCTAAACATTCTCTGAGTATGTGGTTATTTATGAAATGCTAAATGATATTTTTCTACCTATTTTCTTGCTAACTCCCTTGATCCTTTAAATAATGAAAATGCGCATTTAAAATAAATCTCTCGTATTACCTTGCAAAGGAGGGAGTCAGTTGCGGAGCTGCGCTGACGTCACTCAGAGCTGCGCTGGTATTGGTTGGTACAGCGGGTGTGTAGCTGAGGTAATATTGTAAAGGAGGGAACGTGAGAACATTGTCTCACGAGAAAAGCAGCGCAACCATTGGTTGAATTATTTGAATCCTAATTGTTAATTGGTCATTGAAAATAAGAAACGCTTTGGTATTAGATGTATTTCATTAGCAAACTGAGTGTCATCATGAAGTAAAAGCGTCATAAAATATATGTGGAATTTAGATCCAGGATTCATAGGAAATAGACCGGATAGAAAATATATAGGTTTTGCTAAAGAACAGATGATAAGAGGGAGACCGTATATCATGTACAGAGATAAAAGAAAAATGTCATTTCTTAAGAAAGTTAAAAAAACAGAGAAGGGATTATTATTGCAACACCGAATGTGCCCGCATCATACATATGCATATGGTTAGAAAACTGGAAAGAATATATAAAAGATGATGGAATTTTGGCATTTCCAGAAAATGATACCTTTAATGGTAGAGTTTTGTACAATTTAAGGGCACACATGAATGAATTAGATCCAAGACCTGGGTTAACCCCAGTACGGGGCATTGGAGGAATGGGAAACAGAGGCTTTTGAGCGAGACAGATCTAGAAGTGATAAAAGTATAAATAAATGTTATCCTAAATTTCCTAAAGAGACAAGAGATAAGCAGATGAAACAATGGAGACAGTCCATTTTAGTTTAGGGATTATATCCTGTCCGAGCATTAGAAGAACAAATAGGGAGTAAAAGCACTGAGAAAACTAAAAATGTAATATCAAGTGCTGATCCATAAGTTGATTACTTGGAGGATTTCTTAATGAAAAATCCATCACCTTATAATGAAGAGCAAAATCAAGCAAATCCTAATGCTCCGTTCTTAAAGCCACCTTGTGTTCCACAAGTGTTACATGAGGCATCATTAGAGAAAGTTTTACAGGAAAAGGAACGAGATGCAATAAAAAACAAAGAAATGAGTTAATTCAGAAAATTACACAGTTAAATATCATTCCTGAAGCTTTGATGATTCCTGTTACTATAGGTCCAGTTTTTCCTTTATATGGAGATAAACAAACTAGTTCTAGACCTCCTGTTCTAACTACACCTGTAGTGCAGCCAAGAAAAGAAACATTGATGGTGGATGACCAATCAAGTGAATGTGAGTCAGAAATTTCTTCAATGGATTTACCTATAAGAGAAACAGTAAGTAGCTCAGCTCAGAAAACTGCCCCTGTAAATTCTAGAGAAGTACAAATAGAAACTTCTTCAGGTACTAGAAGTGCCACTGTAGTTACTCCAGAAGAAATTGAAAGATGGTCTTGATAAATAGAAAAACCAAAATCACTGTCAGACATTGGATATTTTTAAATTAAGGGTTGAATTGGAAGAGATGATTTCTGGAAATGTGGGATTAGACCAATTGAATGCATTAAATGAAGATGAATTGTTCTTTATATGTCGAAGTATCACCCTAAATACAAAAACATTTCATGAAAAATTTACGAATTTGGCAAATGAAATGGGGATTGACATTGGTAAATCAAAAGTATTACAGAAACCACATTGAGCTGAATTTTCTGAAAAAATTTAGAAAATATGAATGTGTCAAGTCGTAAATTACAGATTAAGGAATTGTTATCATTATTGCAGAAATGGGAGGATATAGACAGATGGGAAGTTAGATGGTTAAAGAAAAAGGAAGAAGCTCAAGGGAAAAACACTGTATCAGAATATATGTTGAAAGAAACAGAGAAAGTGGAAAGGTTGTGTCCAATGAGAGAAGTACCAGGTGGAGGTTGTGGGCAAGTCCCATGATCCTGACAAGTTATTTTGTCATTTACAAATGAATTCCCAAAACTCAGAGAGAAACCTGTAGAATGGTACAGGCAGGTTGAGAGATTCGTAAAAGTCTCAAAGGTATTACTAAAAGCTCCAGATGGGTTATTCGACATTGTTGTTCCTGTCAATTTATGGACAGAATGCAAAATTGCAGTTAACTGGGAAAATGATGAGTATCCTAGAGATCCAAAAATACCATCAGATGAGGTGATGAGGAAATGTAATCAGGTAATACTGTACTTAAAAGAAGAGGTACCTCCAAAATAGACAGACTGAACTAAAATAGACAGACCTACCCAGAATGAAGCTGAATCTGTACATGCATATAATGAACGACTTTTACAAGTTTTTAAACAGTATAGTGGTTTAGAAAATATTGATACCAAAGATATGACGCATTTTAACTATCTGTTTGTGTTTGGGCTAAAACCAGAAATTTTGGATTGGATGAAAGATCATTAAATCTGTAGGCAGGCCAAACCTGTCGATGAAATACTAAAATATGCAAAATATTGTAAAGATGAATTGGACAATAAACGAAAGAATTTAGAATAAAAAGTAATGTGGGCACAGGTAAAATTAGCAGAGCACCAAGAACTCCAAATGAAAAATATTCAGACCCAAAGAGATGGAAATGGTAATAAACTTAGGGGAAAGTTTAATTGAGAGGAAGCTAAAAAGAAATTTCCTTGTCATGGGTGCGGCAAGTTGGGGTATTGGAAGAACGAGTGTATGGCTGTATTAAATAATAACGTGCAAAATAATAATTTGAATTCACAGACGCAGATTGAGGTATCGAAAAAGCAGCAACAACAGGTAATTCAAAACCAGTTATGATTGGCCCCTATGCCAAACCCTGGGTGTCAGCCTACATACAGTGTAGATGCCACAAGTTGGTAAGGAAGTGGTAAAAGAGACACAGTGACACCCCAATTTCTTTTGAGTGATTCATACTTTGGTGAAGACAGTTTCTGACGGTGCCTGAGGGGGGAGTACGAGGAGTGCGTACTTGGCACATCCTTGCAGGTAGATCAGTCAGGTCCATACATTGAGGGAAAGGTTGAAGGAAATGATGTTACCTTTCTGTTGGATACTGGCACTACCCGTTCTACTGTGAGAACAGCAGACGTTCCAAACCTACCCCTCTCTGGAGAAGTGATCCAAGTAGTGAGCGTTTCTATTAAACAAATTAGTACCCCAGTTACAAAACCAATGGAAGTTAAAATAGGCAATTTTAAAGAAATGCAAAAGTTTGTTGTATGTGACTTCAGTCCAGTAAACCTGTTAGGTAGGGATTTGTTGTGCAAAATTAACTGTGCTATATTTTGTACACCAAATGGTGTTGAAATTCAAAGCCCAGATGAAAATGGAATTCATAAAATTATGCTAGCAAAACAAGAAACTGAAAAACAAAAGTTTACCATAGAAGATTTGCCAGAAGAATTACAACATACGGTAGATCCTAAATGGTAAGATTTCACAGGAAAAGATGTAGGATTAATGGCAAATGTTGACCCGGTAAAAGTGACAGTAAAAGAAGGTGCCGTTTATCCAAATATTCGACAGTACAAAATGAGCCCAAAAATAAAAGCAGGAGTTGCACTAGAAATAAAACGACTGGTTGAAGCAGAAATTTTGCATGAGAAAATGAGCAGTCCATGTAATTCACGCATAATTGGCATCAAGAAACCGAGCGGAAAATATAGGGCCTTACAGGACCTCCGCAAAATTAATAAGAATGTTGTTCCATGTTTTCCAGTTGTACCAAACCCTGCTGTGATTCTGTATCAAATACCATGGGCAGCTGGCTGGTTCAATGTAATAGACCTATGCCATGCATTTTTCTTCATACCATTACATCCAGATAGCAAGTATCTTTTCTCGTTTAAATTTGACGACCATATCTACGTTTGGAATCGCGTCCCTCAGGGGTACACGGAAAGTCCATCGATTTATTATCAGATTTTGAAAAAGTGCCTTGAATCTCTGATATTGCCCGGACAATCAGTCTTGATGCAGTATATAGATGACCTATTGGTGGCATCTAAGAATCGAAAAACTGTGTTACTGATACCATTGCTTTACTGATTCATCTAGGAAATGGAGGACACAAAGTATCACCTGAGAAACTACAATACTGTACCACATCAGTGAAATATCTGGGGCACCAGATAGAGAGAGGTGTCAGAAGGGTTACCTCTGAAAGAATCAGAATAACTCAAAACATGAATCTACCTCAAACGCAGAAAGAAATCAGAATGTTTCTTGAAGTTGTAGGTTACTGCAGGCAATGGTTTGTGGGATTTGCAGTCCTAGCAAAACCATTAATACAAATGACAAGGAAAATAGCAAAAGATCCAGTAGAATGGGATGATGAAAGCATGTCATCTTTCCTGAAATTACAAGATTGTCTATGTTCAGACCCAGCATTAGGGATGCCTGACTATTCGAAAGATTTTGCATTGTTTTGTGATACACGAGACAATTGTGCACTTTCAGTTTTGACTCAGACCCATGGTCTGATGAGATGCCCTGTTGCATATTTTTCCTCTACACTGGATGCAGTGTCAGCAGCATTTCCAGGATGTCTAGCAGTAGCAGCAACTTGCATGAGTCTTGAGCAAAGTGAGTTCATTATCATGGGACACCCACTAACAGTATATGTCCCACATGCAGTTGTGATTTTGTTAACAAGGGCTAAAACTCAGTACCTAACACCTAGTCGGCTGACTAAGTATTAACAAATTATTGTAGGTGCAGAAAATGTGACAATTGCTAGGTGTAATATTCTGAACCCAGCAACATAGTTGCCTGAATCACACTTTGCAGAAGTCAAAAATGAAATCGATCATAATTGCATTGATCTTACGGAATACTGCACTAAACCAGGCCCAGACATAAGAGAGGAGCAACCAATAAATTTAGAACATGAGCTATTTGTAGATGGTTCATGTATGCAACATGAGGACGGAGGTTTGAGTGCTGCCTATGCTGTTTGCACTCTATGGGGTCCAGTTGAAGCATCATATTTACCTGGAGTAAAATCTGCACAGGTAGCTGAACTAATTGCATTGACAAAGGCTTGTAAATTTGGGAAAAATCTGAAAGTGACTATTTACACTGATAGCCAATATGGCTATGGAGTTGTGCATGATTTTGGCCAACTCTGGATGCAAAGGGAGTTTCTGACATCATCAGGCACTCCTATTAAAAATTGACATTTTATGAAAGATTTACTAAAAGCAATCCTGTTACCAGAAACTGCAGCTGTGGTCAAGTGTGCTGCTCACCAATCTGGCAATGACAGAGTGATAGGAGGTAACCGATATGCTGACCAATTAGCTCAATAGTATGCCAAAAATAAAATGGCAATAAACAAGAAAATTGAACCAAAGGGAAACAGCTGCCAAATTATGTTGCTTGAGAAAGTGAAAACGTTGGAAGAAGTGAAGTATTTCCAAAATGATGCAGAACAGGAAGAAAAGGAAGAATGAGTGAAAATAGGATGTCAGAGAAGGGCTGGAGATGGTGTCATTGTTTACCTTTATGGAAGGACTGTGTTGCCAAACTGTAGGCTTGCTCCTACGGCTAGGATGTATCATGGTGATTCTCATCTAGGGCGAGACGCTATAAGAAGATTATTCAGACAAACGTAGTTCAATGCAAAGTTCAGGAATGTTGCAGAGAGTCTTTACCATAGGTGTTTGGTATGCCAACAAATGAATCCTGGGAAAAGAACTGTAGTGTTGTCAGGAAAGATTGGAAAGGAAGAAGGTCCTTTTATTCGACTTCAGATTGATTTTATTTAGTTATCCCCTTGCAGAGGAATGAAGCTGTTCTTGTCATTGTCTGCCTATTTTCAAAATGGTGGAAGCTTACCCTACACGTAGGCATGATAGCATCACAGAAGCAAAATTACTACTTAGAGAGCTCATACCACATTTCGGTTTTCCAGTAACGATTGAATTAGACTGAGGAAGACATTTTAATAATGAAATAATTGGTCTAATCTGTAAAGCATTTAAAATTGAGCAAAAGCTGCACTGTGCATACCGCCTAGAGGCTTCTGGAGTGGTAGAAGAACTGAATGGCACAAGCAAGTCAAGATTGGGAAAGATTTAGGAATCAACTCGATTAGAATGGCCAGATGCTTTACCTCTTGTTCTGATGGGACTCAGAAGCATTCCAGACAGAAACACAAGCTTGAGTCCTCATGAAATACTCATGGGAAGAGCAATAAGGCAGGCATGGGTGCCAGGACAAAAAATGATAAACATATCTGATGACTTAGTACTAGAGTACTGCAAAGAACTGGCTGACCATGTGCGTTCTATCTCTCACCAGGTTGGAGAAGGCGCTGTCACCAGACAAACAACTTCAGCACACGATCTGATTCCAGGCGTCTGGGTTGTACTAAAAGAACATACACAAGGATCTTGTCTAGCTCCAAGGTGGGGAAATCCAACACAAGGGATATTGGTTACCACTACAGCAGTAAAATGTAAAGGAATTCCGAACTGGATCCATGCAAGTCATACAAAAAGAGTGCATGAACCTGTTGAAACTGAATCTGAAGGTTGTGCATCTGAGGCATCTCAAGAAAGTGATTCCGAAATAGTTGATGAAGAACAACCGAGCACCAGTCAGGATGAATGGATTCCAGTGAATGACAGTCCTACAGATGTTGTGAGAACCAGAAGCCAGACCTATTTAGATGGACAGAGTGATAGTGAGGATGAGTCAGGAATAGAAGGACGTACTCAGATTACAGAAATCAAAGCCAATAGTAATTCTGAGGAGGCACAGATGAGGAGAGATCAATATACTCAGACATTCTAGATACCGGTCACACTTCCAGAGCCTGAGGATGGTCAGAAAGGTAAAGGGCGAAGGCTCAGGAAGAAGAAGAAGAGATTGAGATACCTGAGCAGGATCAGATAGATGTAGAAAAGCGTGTTCAGGAAGAAGAAAACAAATCAAATCAAAGACAATTGCAGCATACTCCTGAACAAGGTCAGATTAGCTTCCAGGCAGGAGAAACAGAAGCAATACCTGGACCAAGTCAGATAGAGAGGAATACAGATGACGAAGATATACAAATTGTGCCACAACTCAACAAGAATAAAAGAGCAATTGAAGAAAAACAAATTACAGTGCCAGCTAAAAGAAGAGGGAGAAAATTGGCCTGGTTTTGTCAAGAAACTAAAATTTCGTCTTAAATCAATAAATGAAGAACCAGAGCTAGTAAATGAAATATCAATTCAAACTGGGCTTTCCACAGAGCAATCACAAAGAAAAAGTCAGCGATTGAAAAGACTGAATAATAAGTTCAAAGGACCTGAATGGACTTATGTCATCCTTGAAGATCTTGAAAAAATGGTTCGAGATCTCCCAGTTACCATGCCTGGGACCGCTACATAAGATCAAGGTAATGCTGTTTTCAGAGGGGCCACACAGGTGCTTCTCTTTTCTTCATTTTTCATATGTCCTTGGAGATATGTCTCTGCAAGTTTACAATTTATTTCTTGCATCAATCTCCCATACAGTGTCGTTTTTAGCAGTCCGAACTGACCAGGAGCAAGTGTTTAAGGCTTTTTTGACATATTTCCAACAGGAGCACCAATTTATAGTTTGATGACAATTCAATATCTCCGAATGGTGTTATTTTCTATTAGTTTGAACTGATCCATATCAGGTTGCTACGCCGATCCAGCATATACCTCTTAGAGCCCTGACAAAGTTCTCACAAGGAACGAAATGCGTTGGCTGTGTGAAGTTCTTGGTAAAAATTACAGAAATAAAGAATTTAATTATTATTGGACTAAAATAACTTGTGTTAGATTTCAATGAGTGCGCCTTCCGCCTTTTTATGAACCAATTGACCGGAATTGTACCCTGGGACGATGGGAACAGGAAGTGTGCCGCACCGGAGTTAGACTTCTTGATGATACTTGTGTTTTGGTTGTGCTAGACCTTGGTCGGTCGTCCTGTTCTTTATTTTCTAACTAGAACTGAGCGATGAAGATGATGACGAATTAATTGAGTAACCAACAGACGAAGAAGTAAGATCAACTTGAAAATTTCACAGGTTAAAATTCTGTGAAAAGTCTCAAAGAGGGGCTAAGTCTCCTTAATCAAAAAATGGCTGATCATACTGTTAATGGTAAACCGAAAAGAAACTGCTTTAAAACATGCTGTAGCATATGCACATGTAGTGTAGTAGTAATACTCATAGTATGGTTAGGATTGACAGTAGATAGTCCTTATCTAATGGATAGAAGTGAAAAGAATGACACTAACATTCATGAGAAAGTAGATGTACCTGAAAAGTTAGATATACATGGAAGAATAGATAATGTTAGGCAGCAAAGAGTAGAATTAGAAGTATCAGATGAGGAAGGATTACATTATGATAAAGTTAGAAATAGAACACACCTGAATGTATTTGCAAATCTGTTAGTACATTATGTAGAAGCAATGGAAATAAGTGATTGATATGTTTGTATGAAGCTACCATTATCTGTAGCAGAAGGCGTCACTCATCACCATTTGCCCTTGATTTATGGTATTTCATGTAGTATTTTAGCTAGTTTATTTTATAAAGGACCTTTATAATAAAGGACCTTTACAATATTATTTTTCTAATTTAGATGTGATTTTCTCTGAACTTCTTTTTTTTATTGACATTTTTTAAAACCGTTCCCCCCCCTCCCCCTCCCCCACAGGATCATTTCCACATAATCTTAAATCAGGAATTAAAAATATAATTCATATTAATGATACATTTTGTCATGAGAGCATGGAAGAGAAAAAGTAAATAAATAAATAACTATGTATATATATATATATATCGTTCCACAATTCCAGTGATCTACCAGAAAAAACGGCCAGCTCTCAGGTGAGGTGTTATTCTTTCTTTATTTTGCTTCCGAACCCCTTACACCCCCGACAGACGCGTTTCGCTCAAGGCTTCGTCAGTGTCGTTTGTGAACAGACATATTCGCCATTTTAAACAGTCCGCCTCTGCTGTTACTAGACATAGAAGATGGTACATGGTTGATCTATATGGCGGCCATTACTGAGTGTGCATTAACTCATTACTCTCTTCCTGTTCCAAAATGGCGACAAATAAAGTGCACTGTGCAAATAAAAAAGTGTGTTCGAAAAAAAAAACAAAAAAAAAAAAATATATATATATATATATATATATATATATATATATACAAAGAAAAAAGATCTAAACAAGGATAGAACACCCCCTTCGTTGCAGCAGTGGGTAGTAAGGTTGTTATACAGCTATAACATAGGAAATGCGATTTATGCACGGAAGGGGAAAAGGGGTAGAAGGGGTAGAACAAGGGGGCGACAAATTTGGTTTCCAATCAATGAATGGAGAAAAGGGGTGGGTTAACCACAATTAATTTGGAAATGTTTATCTGTAGTTCTCTTCCCCTTTCTCTCCTCGCCCTATGCAAATATTCTTTTCCTAACTTGTTTAGATTTTCTCTGTACTTCTAATTCATAGTAACCTGAATTCTGTACATACTAAAGGTAACATAGCTCATTATATGGGAGAATATTTTCTAACAATAGGTACAATAGATATAGCTGAAGCACACAAGAATAATTTAACATGCATTTTACACGAAGAAGAGAAGATATTTTTGAATTTAGTTGAAAAGAGGAGAGAGGATTTCCAGAGAAAAGCTATAGAACAGAAACGTAAAATTCCTAAATGGGCAGAAAATAAAGAATACACCCTGAATGGCAGAACTCATGCTGCTATGTTGCTGGACTTTGAAAAGAAAGGGAAACTCTGTCTCCACAGGGAGAGAACAGTTATTATAATAATATAATCATTGATTCTAGTGAATGTGAACACAATTATAAAGTAATTTGGGGTTGGGGTTGCAAAGATGGAACTGAACCGGTGTTTCCTGGAATTTATTATATCTGTGGGAACAAGGCATATTATAAATTACTTGATCAGTGGTATGGGAGTTGCTGTTTTGGAATAGTATTCCCAAAGGTTTACCATGTAAATAAAATCACTGGAAGCAATGAAGAAACTAATGGTCTAATACGTAGTAAAAGAGCTACTTTTTCAGAAATTGTAGGTGATGTATTTAGTCCATTGATACCTTCAGTGGGAGTGGCTTTAAATACTCAAAGAATTTGCAAATAATTAACAGTGGTGGATCGTTTATCGACTGACACTGCTGGAGGATTTTTAATGATCAATACTGAACTCGTTGCGGTAAGGTCAATGGTTTTACAAAATCGACTTGCTCTTGATACATTGTTGGCAAAAGAGGGCGGAGTCTGCAGAAAGCTGAAAGCGCAACATTGTTGCACTTACATACCTGAAAAAAGTGTAGAACTGAAAGGGTATGTAAGCAATATTACACATTTAGAAAAGGAACTCAAACCACTGGAGGTTGATAGTGCATGGAAGAGAATAACAGATGGGCTCTCCTCCACAGGTAAGTTAGTTTTCTAACGTAGGGAAACGTTTTGTAGGTAAAATACTGATGCCAATGGTGGGAATAGCCCTAATGATTTTAGGGATAATAACTTGTTGCAAATGTCGCAAGCATAAAAGTACATATACAGTACATATAGAGGGTTGCTGGATTGAAGGGACGACGTGGGACCTGTGCGCTCTGCTAGCGCTTGCAAATCCGAGTGGGGCTACTTCAGGGAAAAGACTGCAGCACACGCCGAGGGACTGCGAGGACCAGCAGTCTCTGTGCTTACCAGCTGCTGCCTCTTCCCTCGGCGTTCCCGCCCCCCTGCCTGGAGCTTTCATTTACCTATCGCGGCCCCCGCTTCGCGGGTGCCGCTCACAGAGGGTTGCTGGATTGAAGGGACGACGTGGGACCTGTGCGCTCTGCTAGCGCTTGCAAATCCGAGTGGGGCTACTTCAGGGAAAAGACTGCAGCACACGCCGAGGGACTGCGAGGACCAGCAGTCTCTGTGCTCACCAGCTGCTGCCTCTTCCCTCGGCGTTCCCGCCCCCCTGCCTGGAGCTTTCATTTACCTATCGCGGCCCCCGCTTCGCGGGTGCCGCTCACAGAGGATTGCTGGATTGAAGGGACGACGTGGGACCTGTGCGCTCTGCTAGCGCTTGCAAATCCGAGTGGGGCTACTTCAGGGAAAAGACTGCAGCACACGCCGAGGGACTGCGAGGACCAGCAGTCTCTGTGCTCACCAGCTGCTGCCTCTTCCCTCGGCGTTCCAGCCCCCCTGCCTGGAGCGTTTTAAATCTCGCTCCTAATCCCGCGCCGCGGGACGCGCGCGGGACAGTGCCCGGGGCGAAGCCCGGGCAAAGGGCGGGCCCTCCACGGCCCTCAAAGGCCTGAAAAGGACGGGACGGGCCACCCCCCTTGGTTGCCACATTGTAGGCATACTACATAGTAGGTAAAGACCCCCTGTAAGTATTCTGTGTCCCTATTAGTGGACTCTTTTTCACATCAAGGTCCTACATCTCTATAGCACCATGACCACCAAGGGGGACCATTTTACCTACGAAGACAGCAGTGGGCAAACGTGCTCCCTGTTAGATGAGTTGAATCTCCTCTGCAAAATGACATATGCCTCATTGGATACTCCCCTTCTGCCCAAAAATGTTAGTTTACTTCCACACAAGGCTACACCTCTAGATCCATCCATATTTGATAATAAATCCTGCAGTCCGAATACACAAAGCAATGAGTCCCCTCAGATCCCATCTCCACCCACTGCTAATTTCCGAACGATTCCTCCGTCTGTGGAGTTTCCAGAACCCATAGCACCCCCTTCCCAACTGCAAATAATACCCATTATCGAACAACTGCTTACTTCCATGATAGCACCCTTACTAGAAAAAATGAACTTGTTAGGGGAACGGCTTTCCGAGATAGAGAAAGCCATTATGTTAAATCCGCTGGTTGGCAAACATAGTGCTACACCCAATTGCCCTAAGACTTCTCCTATACATCTACGCTCAAAACCACCCGTGCAGGATAAAAGGCATCAAATAAAATCCACTGGCCCTACTGCTTCAGGGCAACAAACACCTAAATTCCCCACTAAAGTTTCCCTCCCACAGCTGACCGCACCGAGAGTAGGTCAAAATAAAATTAATTCTATCCATTTACCTCCGGAAGCGGCCCCATACGTGTGCATCCTTGCGGGTGTACCTTCTCTCCCACCGGGAAAAATTGAGAGACAATATGATTTAGTCAATAAAACCAAATTTTGGCTGTCAAAAAATAGACCATTGCCTCCCAATCTATACGGAGTAATAAGGAGTGTTAGAAGGGTTGGTTGGCTGGGCTCTCTTCCCAAAGACGTTGCGGGGGACCTGGTACTCGTGAGATTCAGGGACCGAAACATAGTACCTTATTTGAAATCCTGCCCGCCTCGAGTAAGAGACGGCCCAATATCAATATGGGACTTACATGACTTTTACCCCATAATCCCGTGTTTTCCCCCCTGAATATCTGGACATGTAACAAAGGCTAATTCTTGAACTCCTGTGTTTAAATCACGAACTCCTCTGAGAGCGGAAAATAACTTTTTATGTCAGGGACCCTTCCTTACTGTACTCTGGTCATTTAAAATGTTTTTATATAGATTGTAAATTGTATTTATCATGAACTTTTATGGTTTTGTTTTTCAAAAGCCGAATAAAGTATATTTGATTTGATTTGATTTACATATACAGTGAATAAGAGAGGAAAGAAAATAAATATTAACGAAATAGAATTAGAAGAGCATAATGGACATTTGTACAAGAAGGTGAAAGATTTTCACATGAAAAATTAAAAGAATTTTAACAAAAAGTTTGAAGAAATTTAGTTGGGTGATGTATGAAGTTGGCATCTGTTTCATTAATTAGTGATGATATAAAATATCATCAAAGAGGGGATTGATGGAGCAAGGTTTTACATGTAAAGTGACTTGCTTGTACTCAACCCTATCGAAAATAATATTAATGTACTAACTAACATGTTTTGTCATATTAATATTGCATTCCACGACATATTAGGCATCTAGGGGAAGCTTGTCTATGTGCTTTTACAAACTATAACTTGCTTGCATTAAAATGGCTGCTGCTACGTGGGATTTTCTACTGCGCATGCGTCTTTTATGCTCACATGACATGCTTGGTGGGAAAACCTTTCCTTCTGTGCAACAGAACTAAGTTGGCTATTCTGTGTCCTAACGTGCAAGAAGCTTGCATCGCTGCTTAGCTAAGCTGTTTGTTTTTGCTTAATATCTAATGCAATAGTTTAAATAAAATAAATGGGAATAGAATAGAACGAAGTGGTATACAGTGCATTCATTTATTCCGTGTCTCTAAAACTGTTTCTTTTCTATTTTTACATGTTACGTATTCATGGCCTAAATACACTGCTGAACTCCATCTTTGGAGAAACTGCGCCTGTGCGACAGAAGCCCTGAGCCACTGAAGCTGTGACATTGAACTCAAGCCAATCAGACATGGATGCAAGAACTATGGGAAGAGTGAACTCCTTACCCTGCCAGAGGAAGCTGAATTAAATAAAATGTTTTTTATATCTTATTGTTACATTTCACTACCGGGCGGAATAAAAGTACATGGGAAGATAAACTTATGGGAGGGAACAATTTGAATACATGATTGACAAGTTACCTCATAAGAATATGGTGTGATGAGTACTCCTCGTTCTTTGTCCAATACATTTGTGGGATTCACACATTTGCAACATTTGGGTGTGGTACACTGACCTGGAACATAGTAAAGCTGGGATAGGTTTAGCTAGTTAGTTTGTCCGACTTGTCCAAATAGCTGACCTGTCACTGACCCAACGCACTCAATAGGTGATCAAGAGCAGAGTTGCTGGCGGAGCACTCTGTCAGAAGATTCGATAACCCGATCGGGGTTCTGGGAAGGAGTTTGATGACCCAATCGGGGTTCGACTGTTAGCTGCAGAGAGGGTTTACAACGCTGGCGTTTGAACTTTAGCTCTGGTGCTGGTCTTAGGCTGTGGTGGTCCTGTCCTGATCCAATTTGGTCCGAAACCTGCCTGATTCTGATCTGCACCTGTTCTTTCCTGCTGGCACCTGTACTTTGGGAATTCTTATTCTTTGACTAAGCCCGTGGCCAGGGTTGGCCACCACAGCATTCTAGGTAACTATAAAGTGTGGGTTTGTCATTGTACTGTTTCCATGTTCTTATCAACCCTTTGTCTAAATGCTTAACGATATTTCCTCTCCAAATCATTTGCATATGTTTATATTTAAATATTTATCATACTAAATAGAATAAGAAATAATTGAATTCATGGTTTTAAAAACTTTCCAAAGATTTTTCCTAGATAAAAGAACTTAAACCTTTCCTGAGTTTGTGGGTATTTATGAAATGCTAAATGATATTTTTTTTTACCTATTTTCTTGCTAACTCCCTTGATCCTTTAGGTTTATAAGTAGCGGTGGCTTGGATTGTTAGGACAAAATGGTGTAAATCCCGAATGGTAAAATCCCAATTGATTGAGTTTAGGTTACCTGTTAAATGTATATATAGATATATGGGCCCAGGTGAGTATGTTGAGCAGGTGAGCCCGCGCTCTATCAAAAGCAATACTGCAGGTTGAATCCAGGAGAATGATGGACGGGGGTCACCTCTAAGGTGAAATCAGAGGATAAGGTAGGCCAATATTCACCAAGGGCGGGATGAATGCCGGGACGTGACTTCAGGTGGATACGAACGGCATCAAAAACGGGCAGAAAAACATAGCGAAAGTGGTGCCAGAAGGTCTTACAAAATCCTCCGGTCCCCAGGGCTCAATGGCATCCAATCTGGTGATAAAAAGTTCTGGCGTGTACGGGCGTCTGAGATCTAGGAACGGAATGCAGCAATGTCAAGGAGCAGGGTCAAGGCTGATTTGTTTATGGCTAGGTCCAAACTGAGGTGGCATGGTGAGCAAACAAATTGTGCTTTGGGATGCTACCTGGAGAAATTGCCAGTGGGTAGACAAATTGCAAGCCTTCCTTCCCTCATCTTTTGTGTATTTGATATGTCAGTTGGACAACAAGAATCTTACAGAAGAAGCACCAAGTTTTAAGAAACAACAAAGTACTACATTAGTGAATAGACAATGCAACTCAAGGCATTACCAAAAGTAATTGAAAACACAATATGTAGAATAACCTGGATTAGGCAGATAGATGGTATAGAATATGTCAAAATACCTGCTTGCAAGTGCCTATATAAAGCCCAAGGACCTGAAGCCTCAAATAAATCCTCCTACTCAAACTGCAAAACCTTGGACTAAGAATCAGTTTGCACATTTTTTCTACGAAGAAATGGTGGGAGACTGGGACCACTTTGGAGCCAAAGCTGTTTACACTGAATTGCTGGTAGGATTCAACTTTTTGGTCTGCCCCGCTGAAGGAAATCTGGCTTCCAGAAAGGTTTCTTAGTCCAAACGTACAAGGCTTCACTGAAAGTGACTCCGAGCAGAAGCCAATCACTGTTGAGACTTCCCAGGCATGGACACTGGTTATTAATAACTGGGCTGGGACCATCTCTTCAACAACCTCAACTCAGATCTTGCAGCTTTCCATGCTGGCAACTCGTCGACAACCACCTTTTCTCTAGAATTATTTTTTGCGTCTGTAGGTAACACTTTGACAGGACCTACCTCAGTCTCGTATTGGACCTGTGCTCCATGGAAGTCAGCCTGAAACCTGACCTTTATCCTGGTCTAGCACAACCAGTTGCCAGTGGCTGACGTTTGGCACTTGTTAGTGCTATTTTTATTTCAAATTTAAGAAATTCATATATCTGGTTCCACTTATGGGATTTTTGTCATTTTTGTGTCATTTGTTTCTTTAAAATATTCTCTATTTTTATAAATTGGAGTGGGATTTTTATTATATTGTGTTTTCCATTATTTAATTGTTTGGTACTTCTAAATGTTTTACGTTTAGCATGTCTACTTTGTGGCATAGCCACCAGGGGTTGGGCTCAGATTTAAATTACTGACACCTTTCTGGAGCTAACAATAATAGTGACATTATGACTTGTGGTCTACCCCATTCACTGCATATAATATTCCACTTTCTCACAAGTAGCAAGTCACAGGACAAGACTTGTTAAGGTCACTTGACTTGTTTTTCACACACATCGCATTTGTAGCGTTTACCAGTATTGTGCTGACTTGGACATGAGATCGAAGTTTCCTTAACCCAGTGTTCTCAACAAAATAATGTTTCTTCTGTATTCAATCTCCTTTAGTGCTTATCCCATGGTTATGATCCTATGAGTACAGTCACATAAAATAAAAATAAATTAAAACTATACTAGCATTGTATGAAGTCTGTTTTTGTGTGTGAAAAAGTGCAGAAACTGCCCTGTTAAAAACATTGCAGGACCCTGCGAAGCCTGGTGCTCTCTTAAAGGACGAACAGCAGCTGTATTGAGAAGTGTGGACACTGACATAATAAAAATACAAATGTCATTTTACGAAGTTTGTTTCTTGTCCTATTAATTGTGTGCCAGTATAACAAAGACGTACAATACTGTCCAGTGGAAAGTACTGCATCCTCCTCTTTAAAGTCAGAAAAATAAGTTGGGTCAACTGTGATTTAAACCTGTGCTCTAAAAGACATATGCAGGTGTCGACACCAGTTGCACCAGAAATTGAATCATGGTCCTACACATTAAACACAGACTCAGGAGCTGGCGCATTATGTCGCTAAGCTATATTTCCCAATAGGCTGGCTCCTTTGCTAAAGCTGAGGTTTGGGGGCACTGTCAGTGGTGCGTAAGGCACTTGACCTTGTACTCGTTTCGCCTGAAATCACTAGGGAAATCAAAAGAATCTTATTTGAAAATAGAGTGACTTCCTGGCAGGCAAGTACCTCTAAAAACCAGTGAGGCTGAGGTCACGTGAGACATTTGTTACCAATGGCAACTGTCGATGTTAGGAAAGAAGTTAGGTTGAGAGCACTGCAACCTTCTGCCCAGATGAGCAGCACACGTTTCTAACAGTGGCAAAAAGCCCATTGCACACCTGCTGAGGAGGGAGGTCACAGGATGCTGATTTATTTGTTGGACTCTCTGCTTCGACGGCCAACACGCCGTTAATATGGAATCATTAAAAGGGCAGCAGCACTGCCGGGAAGTGCTGGCACTGTCCAATTAAAAAATGTGCGTCACATCTGCTGTACAAACGTGATATATTGCATTTAGAGAGTCTGTGAAATTCAGGTACTGACTAGCCCTGGGCGGAGTTGGCGGAGTGGGGCTTCGCGGAGCTACGCGAAGTGGGCGAGAAACTACGCCCACCTCCGCACTCCGCGTAGCCCCACTCCGCAAAACCACTGGCCGCCAGCCCCGCCACCCGCCTCCCTCCCGCCCTCCCTAAATACTTTAAAATAAAGGAATGAAATAATTTAAAAAGCACTTACCTTGCCGCCGCTGCCCGCCGCGTCCCCGGGGCTCGCTATCTTCCGTCTTCTTCAGTAATGCGCATGCGCGGGCGGCCGCGCATGCGCATTTTCTCGTGAAAATGCGCATGCGCGGCCGCCCGCGCATGCGCATTACTGACGAAGACCGAAGACGGAAGATAACGAGCCCCGGGGACGCGGCGGGCAGCGGCGGCAAGGTAAGTGCTTTTTAAATTATTGCATTCCTTTATTTTAAAGTATTTAGGGAGGGCGGGAGGGAGGCGGGTGGCGGCCAGCTACGCTCCGTCTGTGGAGCGTGCGTAGTGCCGCCTGGCTCCGCCAGCTCCGCAAAATGCGGAGTAGGCGGCACTACGCACACTCCGTGCACGGAGCGTAGCTGGCCGCCCACCTAGTACTGACTCATTAAAATTGCCATTAAGTGTAAATCTGCTCTTCTGCAAGAGCTTTTATCGCCCTAATACACGAACAGCAGCCCCGCTAAGATGCGCGCTGATATTTCCCTATGAAAAGGGATGACAGCAGTGAAATGCTTTACGATTCAGTTAAACATGTTGCAGCCCTGCAGGGAAGTAGCACTGCTGTCCCAGTAAATGCGCTGCATGGCTGCTGAGGAATTCTAACATTGTTCCAACAAAAATATAGCATACTGAGGTGTTCTGGCATTGCTCTGTTAAAAGTAAAGCGTGCCTGTAGCAGAATTGGGTTGTGTAATGATGTACTTCCTTCCCCCAATAACTCTCGGAGGCAAGCTTCAGGTTTACTCTGTTTATTCAAGTAGTATCATACAAGGAGCGCTAAGCATGTCTTCTCTCCCAGCCAGCTCACGTGCTAATGCCTCGCTGCGCACGCCACTCCCCTACGTCACCGCACGTCACGTAGCCACGTGACGTGCACGTTAACACGCTCACTACATATCTCCCTTTTTTCCCAACACTCATATGTACAAGTCCTGGCTCATGTCATAGTCTCTGAACCTCGCAGGCTGAACCACCGCCCTGCCCCTTCTCGTCAGTCTTACCGGGGACGTGGCAGTTGTCGCTGCATTATCGTTACCACTTCCTAGCGCAGCCGCACTAGGCTCACTCCTGTTTCTATCTTCTTCAATTATCTGCTCCCCACTCGTTTCTTGGTCCTCTTGCCTTGTCTCACCAATGTCCAAATCCTCTCCCCCATACTCATTGGGGTCATCGCTGCTGTTCTCACTATCTTCATCACTTCTGTTGCCTCTCCAGCAGAGTATTCTGTTGCATCTAGCCATGCGGTCCTGCGACCACACATTACCATCGCTCAACAAAGCTGCTCTGCCTCTGACTTCCACTACTTGTAGTGGCTTGCTGTACTTGCTTTCTCCCTTCTTCTGCAATGTGGCCAGTTTTACTCTCACCCATTCGCCTTTTTCTAAAACAGTGTCTTTCACATTCCTCCGCGCATCGTAGTGTTTGGTGTACACCGCTTGGGCTCTCTCCAGATTGGCCTGCACCACCGCCGGTGACCACTCGCTCTTGATGACTCTTTCCTTCCATATCCTGTTGTCCTGAGTGAAAGGCTCACGACCTCTGAGGATCTGGAAGGGACTATAGCCTGTGCTCGTGGGTGTTATTCTGTATGCCCATACCATGTGCCAGATCTCTGCTTCCCAGTCTTTGTTGTCTGAGATCGCTGCCTGTATCGAGCCCATCACTACTCTATTGAAACGTTCCACCAGGCCATTACCTGCGGGATGGTATATTGATGTGTGCTTTGCCATGATACCATTTCTCTGCATGAACTGGGACCATTTCTCAGAACGGAATTGGGGTCCATTGTCACTGAGGACACATTTTGGGATGCCCTCTCTCACAAAAGTTTCAGCCATGAAGCTCACTATCCTCTCCGTGTCCATGGTTTCTTCAATCCTCAATTCTGGCCATTTGGAATATCTATCTACCATTACGCAGATGTACTTCTGTATTCCCTGGGCATTTAATATCGGACCCAAAATGTCTATGGACAGTTCCTCCCATGGATTCTTCGGGAGATCAATTTTTCCTAAGGCTGGACGCAACGGTTTGAGTTTTTTATCCGCGCCCTGGCACCTCGGGCATTCTCTCACGTGTCTTTCCGCTCTTATGTCCATCCCCGGCCACCAATAATTCTGCTTGGCCCTTAGTTTCAACTTCCCTGCTCCCAGATGGCCTTCGTGCAGCATCTCCAGCAGCCTGGGAATCATCCTTGCTGGAGGTATGACTCTCTCTCCTCTGTATACGAAGATGCCTTGATCATCGATTGATAGTTCCTCTTTAACTTCGAAATATGGAATGAGGCCTCGCTCAGTCTTGTTTTTGATTGGCCACCCCATCACTATATGGGCTTTCACTTCTTCCAGGACAGGGTCTTCTTCATACGCTTGTTTCCATTCCTGCTTGCTTATGACCACTTCCAGGTCTTCAGTAAGTGCGACCCATTCTTCCGCCGCTTCACAGTGTTCCATGCTGGGCTCCATTGCTGCCGCCCTGCTCAGATAATCAGCCACTCTGTTCTTACTCCCTGGGATGTGCTCCACGTCGTATCGAAACTCCATTAATTTGAGTGACATTTTTGAGATCCTCGGCATTGCGTCAGCATGCCCACTGGATGTGAGTACCTTGAGTAGTGGCTTGTGGTCCGTCCTCAACCGGAACCTGGTGCCCCACAGAAATTGCCTGAACCGTGACATGGCCCACACCACCGCCAACATTTCTTTTTCGATCACACTGTACTTTTTTTCAGTGTCGTTCAGGGTGCGGGACGCAAAGCATATGGTTTCCACTTTCCCTTGGCCTCGGTCTTGCATGAGGACTGCTCCCAGTCCTTTGTCGCTGGCATCCGTTGTCAGTATTGTATTTCCTTGGGGGTCGAATCCTTGTAGTGGGACAGCCCCTGCCACCTCTCTTTTCACCTTCTCGAATTCTTGCTGGGCATCTTCCGACCACCGGAATTCGCTGTTCTCTCTGGTCAACAGTCTCATATGGTGGGTCTTGGAGGCAAAGTGTTCTATGAACTTCCCATAGTATTCTGCCATCCCCAGGAAGGATCGGACCTCCTCCTTGCTGGCCGGTGGGGGTGCGTCGCAGATCGCTTTCACATTTTCCCTTTTGGGGGTTACTCTTGTGCGCTTATCTCATGGCCCAAGTACGTCACCTTCTCCATTCCTATGCGGCACTTAGCCCACTCTGCCGTGAGGCCCTTCTTTTCCAGGATTCCTAATACCACATCCAGTTTCTTGTCATGGTCAGCTCTGTCGCAACCCATCACTAATATATCATCCTGGAAGTATTGGACCCCTTGAATGTCCTTGAACAGCTGGTGCATGAGTTTTTGAAATACCGCAGCCGCCGAGGCTAGCCCAAACGGCATGCGGCGGAATTGATAGCACCCGAAGGGGGTTATGAACGAGGTCAATCTGCGGCTCTCCGGGTGTAATGCAATCTGGTGATAAGCCGACGTTAAGTCTATGGTGGAGTACCATCGAACGCCCCTCGTGCTGGCCAACATCTCTTCTATCCGGGGAAGTGGGAACTTCTCTACCACTATGTTTTTGTTCAATTCACGCAGGTCCACGCATAGGCGGACCTTCCCATTGGGTTTCTTCACCACCACCAACGGCGCCAACCATTCTGCGCAAGTAATCGGCTCGATGATCCCTCTTTTCTCCAGTTGCCGTAGTTCCTCCTTTACATCGTCCCTCACGGCCATCGGGATATTTCTCACCTTGTGGGCCACCGGTGTTGCGCCCTCTCTGAGTATGATTTTGTGCGCAAACTTGTCGAGCCTTCCTACTGTGCCCCCGAAGACTGTTGGGAACTCCTTCTTCCATCTGGCTGTGTCCAGCCCGTCTTCTTGCTCCGTCAGCAGTATTTGCTCCTTGCCCCCTGGATCCAACTTGATTCCCAAGTCTCCTTGGTCGAGCCACCCCAGGACCGATGGGCCTTTCTCGGAGACGTACAGCTTGCACTTGGCCGACCTGCCCCTGAACTCAAAGTTCAACTTCCTGCATCCCGCCATGGGGATCCGGTCTCCATTGTATGTAACGGGCATATGTCCAGTCTGTCCAATTCAGGGCCCAGTTGCGGGGCAAATTTCTCCTCCCATACGCTTCTCGGAATTATGGTGTATGGTGATCCTGTGTCCGCCACCACTTGGATTTCCACGCCTCCTATCTTCATGTCCATTACCGGTTTCATCGTTCTCCTTCCGTCCTTTCCACGAGTGCGGTCATCCACGCTCAAAATCTCGTCATAGATGCAGAGGACCGTGACCACCTCTTCTTCGGCCACCTCGTCTGGTTCTTCCGCTTCTTGATCGACGTACTTCACTGCGTTTTTGGAAGCCTTCTTCCTGCACACTTTTTCAAAATGGCCGACAATTCCACAAAACAAGCATTTGGCGCGAAGCGCGGGGCACTTCCGGTCGTGCGCCTCGTGCGCCCAACTTCCGCACCTATAGCAAGACCATTTATTACTTCCGGCCGGTTTGCCGGAGGGGCCTGGGTTGCCTTGTCCTTTGCTCGGGCCTTTTTCTGGTGGTTTCCGCACTTGGTGTTCCTTGTGGTGCTCTTCGTTGTCTACCTTATTCACTACCCCGCTAGGCACACTCTCTTTCTTCGTGGCCGCCGCACAGCTTCGCGCCAGTTCGGCCCTCTTGACTATCACCAGCACGTCCTTGAGTGAGGTGTCTCCCGCTGCCCATAGCTTGTCCTGTATGTTCGTGCACGTGGTGTGCATCACCACTTGGTCTTTTATGAATTCACTTTCCCAGTTGGCGTACTTGCATGAGGCCGCCAGTTTCCTCAACGCCGCCACATACTCTTCCACGGTTTCTCCTGGTCGTTGTTTCCTTTGTTGGAAGTTAAACCGCTCCACTGAGACGCACACCGATGGTTTGAAGTGTTCCTCCAGGTCTTCCATTGCATGCGCGTACACGTCGTCATCATCCGCCTCTCTCTTCTTAGGAACCAAGCTTTTGTAGATCCTCAGGCCGTCCGGGCCCAGGTTTAGCAGTAGGATACGTTTCTTTCTCGGAGGCTTGAATTTCTCCTCACTCTCTCTTCCAGTACTTCTATGAAGTTATCTATGTACTCCTTCCAGTCCTCCCATTTCATGAGGGGTTCCCCGGGTCTGGGAAGGAACTGGACAGGTGCTATCGCAAACCCCGCTTGCGCGCTCATCTTCTCGCCCTTGGATGTGGGCGGCGCGCCTTCCTGGCTTCTCGGGCTCCCCGGCGCGCCGTTTCGTTCCTCCTCGCCAAGTAAGAGTGGAGGGCTGCTCCTTTCAGCCCCTTCCCGCTCAGGTGGGGTAGCCAGTGCGGTACCTGTGGGCCTAGATCGTGACTGGTTTCCTGCTTTGGTTTGTGATGCGGTTCCCAACAGGTTGCTCGCCGCACCCCTGCAGTGTTCGGTTCCACGTGCTGTCGACTGCGTTGCGCTCCTTGTGGTGCCCGGTCAGGGTGTGGTCGCTGCACGTTCCCTCGGGCCCTCCTTGCTCTCCGCTCCGCGACTCCGCTTCGTTCCTCCGTTCTTCGCGTAGTCGGCGTCGTGGGGGTCGTGGGTCGCTGATCCCAGCCTCGTCGCCACTGTAATGATGTACTTCCTTCCCCCAATAACTCTTGGAGGCAAGCTTCAGGTTTACTCTGTTTATTCAAGTAGTATCATACAAGGAGCGCTAAGCATGTCTTCTCTCCCAGCCAGCTCACGCGCTAATGCCTCGCTGCGCACGCCACTCCCCTACGTCACCGCACGTCACGTAGCCACGTGACGTGCACGGTAACACGCTCACTACAGGTTGCTGCTCCACAAGAAGACTAGGATACAATCTGAAAGCCACGCTATTCTAGTGCCTCGAAATTATCCGGGTGTGAAATACCGTATCAGTATTTTGCAGTGCACTAATGACCTAAGGGTCCAAGGTCGCTGCACTGCATGACGGGTAAAGGGTAGGAATGCACCATATTTAAGGCAATACAGCGTATTCCTGTCCTTCACCCTGCTCTAGTCCCTTTTAGCTGCCCAACACCAATGCAGGCATCCTTGCACTAGGGTTCAAGGGTGCCTGCGTTGCATAAAGTATTGTTTTTGTTCAGGAAAGCATAGCTTCCTGCAACAAACCAATCCTGGGAGGCGTATACCTCTTTCCATGTGTGCTTCAGAAAGAGGAAGAAATGGCTACTTCTCATCATTATCATCATTACTTCATCTTTCTATGAGTGTTGCATTCAGCAGCACACATAGAAAGAGGTATGTGCCTCTCAGGATTGTTTTTGTGCAGGAAGGTGCAAATAAACTATCATGCCTGTAAAGAAGGCACCCCTGCACCATGGTGCAAAGGTGCCTGCATTGGCACTAAGCTGCCAGATGGGTGCCAGGGCCTTTAATATGGTGCATTCCTGCCCTTTTCCTGTCAGACAGTGCAGCACATTCTGGTAAACAGGCCCCCAAGTGTCCTCTAAGGGAACAGTGTGCCATTTTGACACAAAGTGATAGAAATTTGAGTTATAAACCTTTCCTATCGTGACATTTTTTCCCGAAAACACCAAGGCCTCATTTATGAGAATGACGCAACGCTGCGTGAAAGCAGCGATGCGCCACTTCTGAGTGTGCACTCCTTGCGACATTCCTGATGCGTCATATTTAATGTATGACGCATCATGTCGCAAGGAATTACAGATACGACAGTATTTCTGACGTATCTGTAAGAGCAAAAGTGACGCATTGCTGGAGTGTGTCACAAAAGTGACGCAACTCCAGCAATGCGTCCTTTCACATGGGGCAAGCCCCATGTTGTTAGTGCCTGCGTCAGTCTTACGCCTGCTGTGAGGCAGGTGCAAGATTTTGATGCAACGGCGTCCTTAAAGTGACGCAGTGAAATCTCATAGATTTCAATGCGTCACTTCTACGACCCTTTCTTGCGTCAATACGCCCCCCTTGCATACATTATACCTGGCGCAGGTATAATGTGGCGCAGGGGTTTACAAAGTGACGCATCTACCTAGGTGCGTCACTTTGTAAATATGGCGCAACGAGGCGCATTTTTTATGCCACTGGTGCGTCACAAAAAGTGAAGCACCGGCGGCGTAAAAGTGACGCACAGCCTCATAAATGAGGCCCCAGAATTCCAAGCAGAGGGCTGTGTTTCACACGTGCAGTATTAGTAAAGATTGTAAATGAAGCTGTGAATAGAAGAAGAGCAGAGGATGGAATGTGCGCAGCTGCTGGGCAATTTTGCGCTGGTTGTGAGAAATTTTACACTGGTGCCTTACAGTTCTGCAGTGGCATTTGCGTTTCTGCACAGTGCACATTATATCTCTGAAAAACATTTTTGGTCCAGCTGGTTAAAGAAAATGTTGGCTCAATACTAGTACAAATGTTTTCTTACGTAATTACAAAATTGTACATCCCTGTGCAATGTATGCTATCAGGGCGTAGTACTCATTCTTCATTTCTTCCAATATGTTTGGCGACTTATTACACAATTTAGACTTGTGCAGGAAGTAAACGTCACATAATGGCTCAATGATTCAAAACACAAGAGTTTAAAAGAACGTCAGCCTGGCCCGACTGACAATTGTTAAAATGGCGGCTCCTTCGCAATTAAAGGGATGCTCATGGGAAAGAGAGAGAGAGAGAGAGAGAGAGAGGGAGAGAGGGAGAGAGGGGAGTTAGCTGCGCGCGGGGGCAGATCGGGCAGCATATTTACGACCGCCTGTAATCTCCTGGCTGGATACTCCTTTGCAGCTGTCCGGGTTGCTCTGCTTTCACGGAGAAGTACTGGGAAGATGCCCAAGGGCGCACGGAGGAACCGATAAACTAGGAACCACAGCCCTAAATAATAGATGGTGCGGGGGAAGCAGGCACCTCGGGTCCATCGACAGACACAGTCTCAGATCTTCCCAGAGAAAGAGGGATTATTTGTATAACTCACTCTGTGAGCCCAATAGAAAGGGGGCCGCAGACACTCTGGGGCCCAAAAGACTCCTCCAGGTCTACACAAGATTCAGTGGTTCGAGTAAGAAATATCACACAGTTGCAAACACATTTAATTCATTTATGACATAAAAGTGAAAGGGACACACCAATGAGGCTTAAATGCAGGACCCGATCGGTATTAGAAAGGCATGAGGGTAAACAGAAATCACAGCAAAACAGTGCATTCACCAGAAACTAGAAGCAAAGGATGAAAGTTATTAAGCGAGACAAAGACTGTTCTAGGTAAACATATGTAGAGCGAAAGATGCAGTGAAAGGCTGCAGGCTGGAAGGAGGAGGATACGTGCACGAAACCTAATAACTGCTGCCCGTGTGCGAGAAAGACTAGAAAGGCAGCACTAGCACACACTTAATAAGGTAAGTGCAGTGAGGCTCATAACTGTAACCAGCAAGAGAGCCAAAGCTGGAGAGCACAGAGACACCAAACATTGCAAACACAAGGAGCATGAGGCCTGTAACAAGGAAGAGAGACCTGAAGATAAAGCAAGAAAATAAGGGTCAACTCAAGAAATATTAAGCACAGCTAGGGAGCGTGGAGTGAACAGCGCCAAGAGTTGGAGAAGAAACACCAGGGTAAGCAGGGAGGACAAAGGCATGAGAAACATAGGAAGCTAAGTCGCGAAGCAAAGATTTCACTGCGTCACTTCTACGACCCTTCCTTGCGTCAATACGCCCCCCCTTGCATACATTATACCTGGCGCAGGTATAATGTGGCTCAGGGGTTTACAAAGTGACGCATCTACCTAGATGCGTCACTTTGTAAATATGGTGCAACAAGGCGCATTTTTTACGCCACTGGTGCGTCACAAAAAGTGACGCACCGGCGGTGTGAAAGTGACGCACAGCCTCATAAATAAGGCCCAAGGCCTGCAAAGGGGGGGGGGGGGGCAGGTCTTGCACTATAGGTATCATTGCAGAAATGTTTACGATTTCATGTATGCTTGACGCTGACTTATGTGTTCCATGCGAACGTGCATAGATTCTTCTATTTGTCCATGGCGGCAAACTGAAAGAACAGAGGACTGTTGATGAGGTGTACTATTGGTTTCCAATCTGCAGAGTTCGAATCATTCCAGTTGATTTCAAATCTGCACAGCAGGCTAAAAAGCAGTGCCACCTGGGTAGCCATTACGCCACACAGCTATTCCCTTTCCTTTGAAGCACTATTTTGGAGTTGGAGCCATAGATTTCTAAGGGCATAGAAAGTATTACATTTGTTACTAGGTTTTCTTTTCACCATATTAACAAAGCTTTGATGGCTGCCGTTTGAGCTGTGTGTCACCGCGGCCCCTTGCACAATCTACATTTGTACACAATGAAGACAAACTATAACATGTTAAGTCTTATCTCGGAGCCTTCCTCACTCCTGGAATGCCCTTGCCATGTTACAATAAGAAGATTACAATCGGACCCTGTCTGCAACAATATCCTGGCCATGTTATGTGTACTTTTTAGAAACTTGTAGGCAAATACTGCTGGATACAGAATTTGCAGGTGGGCAAGTAGCACATGTGAAGTTAGTGCATGGACCAATGTCACTTGACTTGGAATTCTGCTTCCAGTTACACCATATCAGGGACCACTGGAAATTTGCACATGAAATTAGACCAAAAGCAGTAGCCATGAGCTTAGAGCTCATTTATAGTTTGGTGGGTGTCCTGCCAGCTCTCTAAGTCAACAGAAACTCTGGCCTCTGCCCCCGGTGGAGGACTGCCCACCAGATGGAGATAGCCCTGCCTACCCGGCGGGGAACTCTGAGCCTAAAGTTCATTCACCGATGAAAAACATGCATATCCAGCCCAGCTAAAGGTCGAGTGGGCGGCCATATTGAAGAGACCTACCCAGCGTTCAATTTCATTCTGGCAAATGAAACCCCCTAGACCGAGGTTTCATTCTACTGAACCAAATGAAAATATCTATTTTTCAACCCTGGACCACCATGTCTCGCTTGACGATCTCAGGTAGGAAAAGTCAGTGAGAATCACCTGCTCTAAACAGGGAACGGTGAGTATCACCGCGACCTGGCAACCCTGTGGTGGGTGGGTGCACAGGGTCAAGGGTTTGTGGAGACAGAGCAAGCTCAGCGTCTGCTGCCAGAAGCCCTATGTTTCTCCTGACTCTAAATAAGGTGGGAGAACCACAAGATCTCATTAGGAGCTTCATGTGTAGATTTTCCTCTCGAAACTGGAGACTCTTCGGGCCAAATGTACAAGTGAAGTGGAGGAATCAGGTGTTAGCCTTCCTGGCTTCACGCCTCTCTCCGCCACTTCAGAAACGCAAGGCTACACCATATTTACAAGAATATGGTGAAGTCCTGCGTTTCTCTCTGCGCTGGCGCTACGCTTAGCAGCCTAGCACCAATGCAGGCACCCTTGCACTATGCGTGCAGGGGAAGATTGTTTATGTGTAGGAAGGTCCCCCTTTCTGCACATAAACAATCTTTAAATCCTGTTTTGTAACTTCTATGTTTGCTGCTTAATGCAGCTCACACGGAAGTTGCAAAACAGCATTAAAAAAAATTATTATTTATGTGCAGGAAGGGGGACCTTCCTCTACATAAACAATAATTGGCCTTGTGCTGTTTTCATGTGTGCTGCACAACGCAGCACACATGAAAACAGCAAAAACGAGGAGAAATGAAACATTTCTCCTCGTTGCGACAGGGTAATACCAGATGTTCCCTGGTTTTAATTCTGGCTGCCTCCTATTTACGCCTCCCTTGTAAATAGGGGACAGCATCAGAATGAATGGGAGTTGCGGTGGAACGCCCACAGTAACACCTATTGCCCTCCCCTTTATCTTAGGCAGCGTTAAGCCACGTTATGAGTTTTAATGCTGCCTCGTAAATAAGGCAAAGCCCCTATCGCCACAGGAACGTCATAAAAAGTGACGTTCCCGTGGCCAGTGGATATTGTACATATGCCCCTTTATGTCCTTCTGCAGTGTGAGTGAAGCCTTTCCTCACCTCAATGACCACCTTGGTGTGGTGCAACCAAGAAGAAACACTGCTCTGGTGAAGCCCCAAACGTAATTTGTAGAATCGTTCAGAACATTATTTATGATGAAAATACACGATTTCTTGTTATCACTCCTGTATTGTAAAAAGTTGTGTTTGCTAAATCTCCATTTCTATTTATCTGTAGAAAAGATACTTGGTTATCATTTTTGTCTCTGGCTCCTATTTGCTGGCACTTTCTCCTCTGCCACTTAGAGACACCTGACTCTAGTCACAGTATCCCTGACACTCTCGCTCCACCTGGTCCCAGGGAGTCTCTCTCCTCACTGACTATCTTGTTTTTGTACAGATGAGGAGACAGACTGTTTTCTGAGGTATAAAAAGTATTTTATATGCGCATTTTAACATTATGGGGCCCATTAGGATGTCGGGCGGATCGCTACCGCTATGCGGGCGGAGGCGATCCGCCCGACATCCTTCCCTGCCCGCCACCCATTTCCCCCCCGCCATGTTACTATGGCGGAGGGGACCGCAGTGGACGGAAACACCGTCCGCCGCTTTTCCGCCCTGGTCGACTTGCGACCGGCGCGGAAAAGGGTTCATATGGTGGCGGTGTCTATTAGACACCGCCAGCCATATTATGATGGGCTCTTGGAGATGCCTTTCCGAAAAGCATGCGGTCTTCGCTTTGGGGGGCCTATTGCAGGCCCCCATGGTGAAGGCGAGGGAAAGGGGTGCACATGGAGGGTACCTGTGGTACCCCCCTGCATTTGCATACACAATGCGGCAGGCACGGCTCGGTGCCTGCCGCTTTGTGTATGCAAATGCATACCATCCATTTATAAGATTGCGGCGGGTGCTGGTGTGAACACCGCCGGCCGCAATGTTATAAATGCATGATGAGCCCACCAGTATGGCAGGCGCATCACAAATGGCATGGCGGGACTGCTGCTCAGGTAGCAGGCGGTCCCGTTTTCCACGGGGATGGCGGGTAGGCATAGTCCACCCGCCATCCTTATGGGGGCCTATATTCGGACAGAACACATGCTTTCTTGGTATTGATATTATCATTTAACAAGGCTTGCTTAAAAAAATATTTTTCCCCCTCATTTAACCTTTGTATTAGCTTTACATGTCATCTATATATATGAATCCCTGAGCTCAAAGTACACTTGATAACTATTGATTCATATGCAATGGCATATTTCATAAAGTAGTAGTTTTTTTCTATAAGGCCCTGTCTTGCTGCACTCTTCTGCCAGCTATGAAACTACATGTAGGTATACTGGTGGAAAATCTCTATGCGCTGGATGTTAAGTCACTTAGGGCCCGATGTAGGTAAATCTACATTTACCACTTCATAAATACCGAATCATACCGAATCGGTATTTATGAAGTGGTAAATTAGAGGGGGGGAGATGTAGGTATTACAGATTCGGTAAATACCGAATCTGTAAGATTCGGTATTTACCGATTCTGTAAATACCGATTCGGTATCCCCCATTGCTTCCTATGGGCCTTGAAGCCCATAGGAATCAATGGGCATTACCGAATCGGTAATTACCGATTCGGTAATTACCGATTTGTGCAAGGGTGCTGGGGGTGTCACTTTGACACCCTCCAGCACCCCAAAAAAAGGCATGTGAGCCATGTGGCACACAGACATGCCCTAAGGGCATGTCTGTCTGTCACATGGCATAGGTGTGCATGCACACATGTGCATGCACACCTGGATTCGGTATTTTAACACCCAATTGGATTGGGTGTTAAAATACCGAATCTGAAGGGCCTGTGGGACTGAAAGTAGTCCCACCTACATCCCAAATTTAAAAAATCGGTAAAATTACCGATTCAGTATTTTTGCGATTCGGTAATTTTACCGAATCGGTAAAATACCGAATCGGACAAAAAAAGGTCCCCTACATCTCAGTAGGCCAAATACCGGTCGGAAACGGCCGAAATCGGCCGTTCCCGACCGGTATTTGGTACCTACATCGGGCCCTTAATCTTGCTGCAATTTGATTTTCTGGCCAGCAAGTCTTAACAGCTAGAACTCAGCTCACTGAGCCACCTTGCTGAAAGAGCAACTCCCGCCGCACTCTGGCCAGCGCCTAGAGCTTCGCTCGAACTAACTGATCACCTCGAGAAGAGAGCTTCTGAAAAGAATGACCCCCTAGAAGCAACGACCCCTGCGTCACTACATATAATAAACTACTTCTAAGCGCTCCTAAAAGCAGGGGGAGGGAGAGGGGTGATTTATAGAAAGGAAGAAACCACAGCCCCTTTATTTCTGTCACAATCTCAGTGAATGAACTCCATTTCTGTGCAGCTCTTCCTGATACTGGCTTGTGCAGTCCCTGAGTTTTTCAGGCGCTGAATCACTAACTAACTGTACCCAAGAAGCAGAATTTACGACGTATTTCTGCAATAGCAGCATTATGGGTGCAAGGATGTGGGTGGATTAGGGATACCCCTTGGGAGGGAAAGGCTCTTGTATTGAATACAGGTTCTTTAAGCGACACTTTCTCGGTCAGCATTTATTGTCGAAGCCAATAAGATGTTCAGTGAGCGAAGCACTTGCATGCGGTCTGTGTTATTGCCGTCAGGGCCTTTTCAGCCATTTATCCTTCCAAGGTTGATAAATAGAAATCCTGGTAAAAACACACGCCCTGCTTGCACACACCAACAATGTCATAAGCAAACTAACTCCAGCGGGGCTTCCTATCAGGACAGGCTGTGCAAGCCTACACCAAAAATGTCACACAAACACCATCCTTCTAGGAGAGACTGGCTAGAACACACCAACAATATCACTAACATCCATACTCCAGCATGGCCTCGTCTGATCAGGACAGGCCCTGCTAGCACACACCCGCAATGTCATAAACATCCCAACTTCAGCAGAACCTGAGATCAGGACAGGCCATGTTAGCACACATCAGCAAAGTCATAAACATCCCAACTCCATCAGAACCTCACGCAGGTCAGGACAGGCCAATCAAGTACACAACAAAAATGTCACAAGCATTCTCTGCAGGAGCCCAGCTCAGAACAAGCTGTATAAGCACACACAATGTTCTTCTTAATGAGTCCAGCTCAAGGCAGGCACGCACTAACGATGTCACACACATCCTAACTCCAGCAGGGACCTTAGATCAGGACAGGACGTGGAAGCACATACCAGCAGAAGTGAGGAGAAACATCCTGATAAAACAGAGTCCTTTGGAACAAAATCATTAGAGGCCCATAGATACCCATGGACAAACCAGTAACAGTGTGGGAATTTAAATTGGTTATTAAAAAAGTAAAATAAAAGAAATCCTATGTTCTGAACAATGGGCCCGATTCACAGAAGTAATCTGAGACTACATCCTAACTTTACGACTTTTGGTATTCACAGAGGGCATTTAGGAGTAGAAAAGTCTACACTCCTAAATGCCCTTTGTGAATACCGAAAGTGGTAAAATTAGGATTTTGTCTCAGATTACTTTTGCGAATTGTGCCCAATATGTTCAAAAACCGCTGACATCAATAAAAGAATCATTAGTAAAACTATTTAGCTAAATGCTGTTACTTCCGAGGCAAAGGATCTGAAAGCCCATTACAAGTCGACAGACGATGGGATAGGGAAAGTAAGATACAAAATGAAATAAAATCAAATACCTTGTGCTCGCTGCATCTCTGACTCCCCCCGCCCTGCCTCACCACTGTTACCAGCAGGGCCGGACTGGCCGTAGCGGGCACCGGGCAATCCCCCTATGTGCTGCACGGGTGTTTGGGCCCCTGGGTGCCGTTTTTGTTACAGGGGCGTTTTTGCCAAAATCGGTCCTGTAACAAAATCGGGCGAAAACCGGCCCTGGCAAAGAGCTCGGCAGCCCCCCCCCCCCCCCCCCCCCCCCCCCCCCCCCCCCGCCTGGTTACCATTGTCGCCCCATCTGGACAAATGATCTTGTCTATGTCTCACTATAAAAATAGTTTTGCGTACAGTTATGAGCATGCTCGATCAGACTCCTTAATTTTATATAACAATATTGGATGCCACTGAATTTCTATGTCGCCCTTGCACAGCCCATGCTCTTCTACGGTTCCTTCCTAGTCTTCTTCCGAAAGAAATGGTGATCTGGTATAGCTCATGTATAGCACTCTAATACCTTTGGGTCGAGTTTGCGCTATATAAAACTCCCACCTCCCCCCCCCCAAAAAAATTGTTGCACGCTGAATTGTTATTACACATTTGAACGCCCTTTTTACAAGGATGAGCTAAACCTAAATACAATTGAGCTGCTTGTGGACGTGTAGTGTAGATTATACCCATAGGAAACCCAAACCTAAAAGCCAAGAAGAAACAGACACATCTCTGAAAGTGATATTCCCACACCGTTGTTAGACCCAGCTAATAGTAACGTTGAACTGATTTGCACTTAAAATCAGTAATTCACAGCAGAAGACACAAACTGCTGACAAGTCAATCAAAATGTATAGTAGAGTGGAGGCATGGCCCCAGCAATGTCAGAGAGATATGCTACCAGAATACCCTTGCCAGACTAGCGTCTGACCTATATATTGCTTCCAAAATATAGATTACAAACATAGCACCCTTTGGATTTAACAGCAGTATATTTACCCCTAATGGAACGCTATTTTTTAAATAATATCTACTACACAATATTTATTTTAGAGAATGCTTCTGAAAACAACTTTCTAGCATACAACCATCAGAGAAAACCCCAAATCAAACTACAATCCACCAAGGTAGTCAGCGAGGCAAGGCAGATGTTAGCACTGCTGTCATGAAGTAACACCTGAAGACACATTGTAACACCAGCTTATTCAGCCATAAGGCCAGGATAAAAGCATAAGGCCTGCCCCTCGAAAAAAGTGTAATCTTTATGTATACGTGCTCACATCAACGTAGATTTATTGTAATTGTAATTGCGTTTATATAGCTCTTGCTACACATGGCGAGGTGTTGGAGTGCATTTTCGGTGAGTAGCATGCTATTTCGGAGCCCAAAACGATAAGTGTTGAATTAGTATATTGAAATGTGAAATTATTTTGAGCACTGGCCATTTTAGTCTTTTATTTGGATTGAAAAGGATAGTGGAGGAATAGAAGACGGAAAAGGTTTGCATTTATATAGCGATTGCTACCTCTGATGAGGTGTTAAAAAGCTTTTCAGCGAGTAGCACGCTACTCCGGAACACAAAAAGAATTAGAGGTGAAATAATATATGGAAATATGAAATTAATTTGAGAGGTGGACATGTGAGTTTGTTATTTGTATTGAAAAAGGATAGTGGAGGGATTAGAAGAGTGAAGGGTTTGCATTTGGATTACGCTTGCTACCCTTAATGAGGAGCTGAAGCGCTTTTTGGTGGGAAGCTTGCTAGTCCAGACTCAAACAGGATTAGTGGGGAATTAATGTGAGGAAATTTATGAATTTTTCAAATCGACAAAGGTTGCCATGACTACTCCTGGAAACTGATGAAAGTAGCAGTTTTTCTATAAGTGACCCTGGAAAGGTTTTGTGAATTGTTAATTATGTCTAGAAAGAGGTTTGCCTACATTTTACTTTATGCCCCCACCGACTTAGGGTTGTTTTCGCCCCATTCCCCATCTGCACCAAGATTTACAAATGCTATTGTCAGTGAGCACAACTTTTTTTTCATGGTGGGAATGGTTGTGGAGGACCCACAAATTCACATGTATGCAGTGTATCTTAGCCTTCAAGGGCATCCCTGACCTGGAATACCAACTCCACACTTTTTGAAGAGGATTCCCCCATGGACAATATCACACAATACTGGGCTAATATTATGTATTTGTAAATCTCTTTACAAGCGCAACTTTTTATAAAAAAACAAAAGTGACTTTAAACTTGCGAGTAAAGCCCTTTCCATGTGTAAATTGAACTTACATGCAAAAATTGTTTTGTGATTCAGACTCGCCATAAACAGGAAGTGGTATTCATATTGCTTAGAGATTGACTTTAAAAAGAGCAGTAGAATCTTACAAAACACTTTATAATAGAAATAATAAAAGCACCTCATGTGTTCTTAGCTGCACTTGATACAAGCATACACCATCAGACTCCAGAACTCTAGAATCAAGAGGAGGAATATGCGATGTTACATTGCATGCACTGCATCCCTAAATGCGATGCAGTGCGCGCAAAGGAATTCGTTTTATTTATTTATATGTTTACTTACCTGTAAAGCTCCGTAATCCACAGGTTACTACCCCCCACCCTGCCCCTCCCCCTCCCCACGTCACCGCCCTGCAGGTACACCTACTACCGACGGCGGCTGGCCATGACCCACCCATGGAACTCCCATGTTCCCTGAACACTGCGGCCTCCTGCAGAGTGGGGTTGTTTTTAAGCATGGGCGGAAAATCCGTTTCGCTCGCGGATTTTGCGGATGTTTGGTAAATTCGCAATCCGCGAGATTCGCGAATCTCCCGCAAAATCCGCAAATCCGCGAGCAGCGGATTTTATGGCTTGCTCGCACTGTTCGCGTGAGTTCGCGGCTTCCCAGTACAACTTCGCGCCCCGCGAATAAGCGCAAAATTGCAGAAATACGATCTTAGCAAAACTGAAACTACTTACCAGGTTCAAAAGTTCAGGCTCATCATTAGTAGCCATTTCCTGTAGTGCTTCCTGAGGGGCCCCTCCAGAGTTCAGTTGCCAGTTGCAACTATTATGTGACCCTGCTCTGAACCTCAGAATAGGTACACATATGCCACAAAGGTCCTGAATTACAGCTAAGGGAGACAAGCAGGAGCCAGGCTGGAAGTTCAAATCCATTAATCAGCCCCTAATTCATTATTGTCAGTTGGGGCAGGGCAGGTGTTGTAACTAATTTTGCAACAATGAAAGCACTTAGCAAGTGCAAAAGATCACTAATCAGGAAGCACTAAGGAAGCAGGTGCCAGCTAAAAAAATATTCTGTGACACATTAATCAGCCCCAAATTAATTCAGGTCACTTGAGGCAGGGAAGGTGTGCTTGCTTTGCCACAATAATGTACACTGACTGGACAACCAGAGGGTGCTGTGATGAAACAGAGGGTGGCATGGGTGGGCCAGAGGGTGGCATGAGTAGTCAGAGAGTGGCAGTGGTGACAGAGAGTGGCAGTGATGAAGAAGAGTGTCCCAAACAGGCTGGACACGTAGAAACAACAAGTTCGCGAAACTTGCGACCCGACAGGTAAGTTCGCGTTTTGCGAAATTGTACAAAACCCTCGCGAACTGGCAGAAACCCGCGCGAACACAAAAAAAAAATCCGCAAATTCGCGAGAATTCGCGGATTTTGCGGATTGCAAGTTCGCAAATCCGCAAAATTCGCGAACGCGAGATTCGCAAAATTCGCCCATGCTTAGTTGTTTTGAACATTTTTGCAAGGGTTGATTTCAGATGTAGCCCCCTGTATATGGGTTGATCCTCTGGGAAATGCACAGCTACAACTGCAGCCATCGTCCTATCACAAACATGTACCACACTTGGGGGAGCATACATGAAATGTACAAGTAACAGTCAGAGAGGTAGTGATAGCTCAAGCATCATAGATAGTTGCATTTCCCTGCAATTACAGGTCACATGGGAGCATAAAATTCCTGCACATTGCGGAGACAGACAAGTTAGGTAGAGCGTCTCTAAAAGAGTCCTCGCTGTTCCTCTTGGAAACGGAGGGAAAGATACTTATTGCTTTATTTTCCAAAGCAGACACTGAAGGATACAATCAAGGGATATGTCCTGCTCTAGAGAACCTAGGAGTTCCATCTGTGGGGTGAAGACTCTGCCCATCAGTGTCAGAACTGTGACTTGGAAGACCAATGCAGTGGTAATGTGGGGGATCCGCATGCATTTGCTTTGGAGTTCCACCTATTCCTTTCAATATTCCTGATTAGTGGTCCTTGCACGTGTATAGAAATTAAATCGGTAGACGAGGCAACGGATTTTCAGAAAGAACGGCAACGGATTTTCAGAAAGAAACACAAACAATTTATTGTTTTGTATTTCAAGAGTGCTGCCCCTTTGAATTGAAAGCACCAATGTTAAAAAGTGTGTGATTATTCAATTAAAGGTTTTATCTATACTGGCACTAATCATGTTCTCCCAATTAAAGCATTGCTGCTAGATTGAAAATGTGTCCAGTCAGGATTTTGAAAATGTATCTTTATTGAAGGCGACCTCACTTGTAAAATGATCTCAACATGATTGGCTGCTGGGACTCACAGATTAAATAGAATTCCAGAGTAGAATCATTCTCAGTCCACCCCTCTTCCTCACACCTCACCTATACGTGTGCTCACCCCTGGAGAAAGGCACCTTTAAGGCCTAGCTATTTTTTTTTACTCTTTTTCTTTTCCCAAGGCGAGGTATAAGTAAGTCATCTTCCATGAACACTTCATGTTTTTCCTGTCCCTTGTGAGGCAGGTAACTTGGTGCTTTGGTACCTCATCTTGGGGATAGTAGGTAGGGGGTGGGCTGAATATTCTGTTAAACCTGCTGAATTGGTGGAATTTTAGCTCCTCCCCAATAATCTGAGTTCCAGACAAATTCTGCCAATTGCCAAGTGGCAGAATTTTTTCTCATGCAGTTATCCAGAATGGGAAGTTGTGATTTCTTGTCGCTAGGAAGACACCCAGCGAGATTTATCTAACGCAGGCAGTCACGGACAGTCGCGGTCAGTAGGCTGCCACTTGAGTAGAAAATCTACTTGGGCAGAAGCAAAATCAAGATCAAGTAGCTGTGCCCTCTGGTGCACCACGTTGTGTAGTTTGTTAAGATTATTCATCATAGAACATGCAACGGCATTAAATCACAGCACGAGCAGCGTAACATAACTATTTCTGCCAGTTGATGGAACTCCACGGAATTTCACTGAGTTTTTATGTAAATTCACGGAGTTCTGCCCTCCCCTAGTGGTAGGTAGAGTCCCCTGATAGTTTCTCCTTCTGCTTCCTTTTCCTTCAGGGGTCCTGCACAATGGCGTCCATTTCCTATAGCCCAAGTTCTGACGTTGGACTGTTGCAGTGCAGTATCTCCCTGGGTCATTTCCCCTATGTTTGAGAGGATGCTGTTAATCATTGATGGACAGAGGCAGCCTTACCATGGTGCCTTTCTCGCTTGACTTAAGCATTGCTTTTCCACTGTGCCACAAAAAGGAAACATTTGGGCTCAGGTGGAAACATTTGGGCTCAGGTTTGCTGCTGTGGATTCCCCTGTTGATGCAGCCGAGAGCGCAGAAAGTTGCACATCACTATTCTTTATGATTAACGGAACAACTGTTGGTATTGAAAGACACATTTACTTCGGTGGGGTCTTGCCCGTTGTGTTCAATTGTGCTTCTATGTCTTAGTGTGATCCCTAGATTTTGAGACCTAAAGTCAGACTCAAGTCTCCTGCTGAACCAGCCACCACTGAGAGGAATTCTTAGATGTAGCTTAAGGTAAATATATCTGCATCCATGTGCAGCGGGGATTATGGTTAATGCCTAGTTTAGGTTATTGTACCTTTGAGAATTTATTGGTGCTTTGATGCCTGAAGTTTCTTTCACCTTTTTATCAGCTTATCTCTTCCAACTAGTTGTACCTGTGTGGCCTCCTACTTCTCCCTTCAGGTTGTTTGGTCCTAGCTCATTCTTCAGCACCCATTTGTGTGCGCCTGACATCAAAGTAAGTTGTGTATTCTCTTTCTATTTTGGTAGAGGTGCTGTTGAATGCTGGACTACTTTTTTCTTGCCTGTTGCTGTTGCCTCCATTCTAGGTTCATGTTGACCAGGTACCTGGGATTTTCCCTGGCTGTTAGTCCATTGGTGTTTCATTCATATTGGGCCATGCCAGTTTAGGTTCGTTTACTCTGTTTTTTCTCTTATCTGTTGAGTGGGCTTTTTGCTGCTTCTGGTGTGGTTGATATGTTTAACTATGTTTGTTTTTTCTGTCATTTGAGCATTAGGATTACTTAATGTTTTTATTTAAGTACCCTTCTTCCTATCTTTTCCCGGTTTACCTTCAATGTGTACACTAGTTTGAATCTTCTCTTTGAGTAGGGCACGTGTTCGAGTGGTTTCCTGCAAGGTGTTTTGCTTTAGCATCTTGTCTTGTGGCTTGATCTTGGAAGTGGTTTAACTTCGGATTTTCAGTTCTTTACTATCACCATGGTACATTGGTAATGGTTGCTGGGTTCAATAGGCCATTTCGCAGTGCAGTTCCCAGTCTTGGTTGTTCAGTTCCTATTGTGTGGCTCTTGGGCTTCGGCCTGTGGTGATTCTCCTTCTGTGATTTGCAGGTCCACTGCCTGGGGCCACATCATGATGGCCCACTCTGGCTCAGCGCAGAACAGTGTGCTTGTTTTTGTGTGTCAAGTGTTTAAAGTTCAAACATATAACTGAACATTTCTCTAAGCTAAAAGCATGAACGTTCAACAAAAGAAGTTGGAAACAGAGAGAAGCAGTTCGTGCTCACTATGTTCCTGGCGTGTTATGTTTAAATTTCATGCATTACCTCGGAGAAATTCTGATTTATATGAATTTTAAATGCCTCAGATGCAAAAAAGTGTCTCATCTCTCTGCTGAGCCAGTGCAGGCCATCATGATATGGTCGCTTGGGCTTTTTCAGTATTTATGGAGGGGGACCTCTGTGGTATCTCCCTCTTCTTTCCACCCCCGGCGTCTCCGCGTGTGATGGTGCTGCTCGCGGTGACATCACTTAGAATGTCACCGCGACCAGCGTTCCAAGGCGAGCGCCGGGGACACCAGCTGAGGAGGCTGCATTGCGAGGCTGTGGCTGAGGTCCCAGGTGTTTGTACTTACTTAATAAACACCCCTGTTTAAATACGTGACGGCTCCGACTGTCATTTAAGCCGTCACCACACTGGCGACGAGGGTAACCTTCTGCGACCTCAACACGCCAGAAGGAAGAAAAGTAGGACAGCTGACTCGAGGAAAACCAGCCGGCTGACTGGAAAGGGCATCGGGTTACTACACGGAGAACGGACTGGAGGAAGACGCAGCCCAGGGTGGATGGTGTTTGTCTAACACCCGAAGAAGGTGCAGAGGGAGTTAAAGTGCCATGGCGGAATATGTGTGAAGGCAACTGCAGGTCCGTGTAGACTTTTCATCTGAAACTCTCCTGACAAGTGAGGTACGCCTGTCTGCCATCCTTGCGCGCAACCCCTAGACTGTGGCGAGCTACGTGCCTTCAGCTATTAGTGTGTGGGAGACGTCCCATTCGTGCCGGAGCCTGGCTAGCGTGTAACCTTAGCGCCTCTGAGCTGAGTGTTAAGGCGAGAGCGAGGCGCGCTGTGTCCCCATCCGGAGCAGAAGAGCAGGGCTGTCGGGGACTGGCAGTCACGTTGACTGAACTGATTGCTGCCTGGAATAACACTGAGGGAGATCAGTCAAGGCGAAGGCAGGAGAAGTGTGAACTTCACGCGAGGGGGCACGCACTGTACTGCGAGTGAAGACTCAGCGCTTAACGCGGCTGTTTAGTTCGATGGATTGACATCGGCGTGCAATCGACGTACTTTGACTGGCATTTGACCTTTTTTGAGAAGCGTTCCTCACCCCTGTAACCTTGCTGGTTAATGGAGGTTTTGCTTCGCGCGCGTGTGCGTGGCAGCTTCCCCTGTCACCACAGTGGGCAGGCGCTATCTGAACGCGACAGGGGAGATGTGCATGTGAGAGAGGGTGCACTGCCTGTAGCTTGACGGAGAATTGTCCTGCACGTGTGATGAACTGTTGGCGATTTTAACCCCCATGGAGCAGACGAAAAAGAAGATGTGTATTGCCACTATTTGAATCTCTCTGGGAGAACTGTGCTGACAGTCAACAAAAAAAAAACGTTGTTTGAGCACTTAGAGCAAAGCATTGACTTTTCATAGGGCAAGCCTTGCGCTGAGTACATTCAGCCCCAGGGTAAATGACTGTACAAACGGGGAAAATATTCATGTTGTGTTTTGAACCTCCACTTCCCCACTGCTGGTCTTTTCATACGTTCATACAACTTCAGAATCTCCTGTGTTTCAGTAACCTATTCAGTAGCAAGTTACATGCTCTGTATTTTTGTTTAAGGAAGTGAGAGCTGTGCAGAGGTGGTTAGACGTTTTCTCCTTAAGTATAAGTGTCTCCACCAGTAGTTTTTTTCAGGAACACTTACCTTGGCACAGACTTCAGCGTCTCTCAGAACGTACTAAAGTTTCACAGTGGTTTGGTGCATGCTTGAAGGGTGAAAGTTCTTATGCTGTCTATTGTAAAGTAAGCATGCAAACCGTGACCCCTCCACCCTTTTTCTTAACCAACCCGGGTGATCCCACCATCCTGTGGAAAAAATGGAAAAAAGTGTTCTTGAATTACGCTACTGTGTGTGGGCCCAACCTAGGACTAGAAAGGAAAGTTGCGTTGCTGGCCTATTACTTAGGCGCAGAAGGAGAGGAAGTCCTAGACCACCTCCCGGATTTAGGGGCACAGGAGGCAAGAGGTCTGAATGAGTTTGAAGTTAGCCTAAAGAAGTTAGATTTGCACTACCTCCCTAAGACAAGCACAATCATGGAGAGGTACCACTTTGGGAAGAGAGCACAGAAGGAAGGAGAGTCTATAGAAGATTTTGTGTCTGAGTTGAGAAAATTAGCCGCCACTTGCAAGTTTGGTGGAGCGAGTGAGGAGAGAATTAGGGACCAGTTTGTCCTGACTTGCAGGATGGAGCGAGTGCGCGAAGAGCTATGGCTTAAAGATGACCCGCCGTTGAGAGAGGTCCTCATCATAGCCAAGCAGGTAGAGCACATGTTGCAGTGCGTCAAGGAGATTAAGCAAGATGCAGGGGAGAAGAAGAATGATGACAAGACCAATGTCAGTGAGGTGGTGTCCGAATGCGAGACTGTGTCCGTAGTGAAAGGTCAGAAGGTAGTGGGCAGAGAACAGAAGGAAGGCAGGCTGGGAGGAACATTCAAAGGTACCTGCTACAGGTGTGGCAAGCAAGGGCACCTAGCCAACGACAAGGAGTGTCCCGCCCTCAGATTCACATGTAACAAATGTGGTAAGAAAGGCCATTTCAAGCAATACTGCAAGAGTGGGCAGGGGGCCAGTAGACAGAGTAGAGACAGAACGAATGTGGTGTGCGACGAGATTGTAGTGCAAGTACAAGAGTTGAAGGCACAAAGTCCCAGAATCCCCACGTGTGCGGAAATTGTAGTACAGGTTGATGAAGGTCAAGTCAGTAGCCCAAAAGACGCCATAAAAGTAGGGGAGGTTGACCTAGAAGCTTTGTTTTACTCCTGTTCTAGAATAACAATTATCAATGCTAAGGAGTTCTCACGTGTGTCTAAGGGAAAGATAACCTTGAAGAGGTTAGACTTAAGGCCAGGAGGGTATGCGGGGCATCCTATCTCCATGAAAGGATATTTTCTGAGTAAAATTGAGTACAGGAATAGGACTACTGTGTCTAAAGTATATGTATCCACTGTAGGAGACAACATCTTGGGGTGGCAAGCTCAGAAGGAGTTGGGTGTGTATCTCAATCCCAACAGCAATCCCCAGATTTTAATACAGGAGAATGTAAGACTGACATCACAACAGAGTTCGAAGAGGTGTTTAGGGAAGGGCTTGGATGCTTGAAGAACTACTGTCACAAAATAAGATTGAAGGTGAACGCCAAGCCCGTTGTGGCTAAAGTTAGAAAGCTCCCCATAGCCATTCAGGAGGAGGTCAAATCCGAATTGGAGAAACTGTGCAAGGCTGGAGTCATCGAACCTGTGGAAGCGACTGAATGGTTGGCACCCATCGTGGCAGCGAAGAAGAAGGATGGGTCAGTCCGGCTCTGCATTGATTTAAGGGCACTAAATAAGGAGGTCGTGGTTGACCGATACCCCTTACCGAACATCACCCAAATGATGAGCATGCTAGAGGGTGCCAAGGTGTTTTCCACCCTCGATCTCACCTCGGCCTATTTCCAGATAAAACTGCACGAGGAGTCTCAGGAACTCACGGCTTTTGTGACACCTATGGGCGCCTACAAGTTCAAAAGGATGCCTTTTGGGTTAGTCTCGGCGGCCGCCGTGTTCCAAAGAATCATGGGCAACATCCTAAAAGGCATCCCTGGCGTCATGTGTTACCAGGATGACGTGCTTGTTTTCGCAAAGAACCACGTAGAGCATGATGAGAGACTGAGATGTGTGTTGAGGAGGTTTTTGTCCCAAGGCCTTACCGTAAAGAAGAACAAATGTGTATTTAGCTGTGCAGAGTTGGATTTCCTGGGTCACAAGGTGACGACAGAAGGCATACGTCCCAAGGCCGAACTGCAAAACACCATCGTGAATCTGTCACCCCCCAAAAGTAAGGACGAGATCAAATCATTCATGGGGATGTTGGAGTTCTATGGAAAGTTCATAAGGAACCTGGCAGGCAGGACTTACGCCATCAGGCTACTGTTGAAAAAAGAAAATGAATTCAAATGGAGCCAGGAGTGCCAGAGGGATTTCGAGGATGTAAGGAGAGCACTCGCTGAAGCCCCCAGTTTGAAGTCATACGTGCCCAACCGAGCAACGATCCTCACCACAAATGCAAGCGCCAGAGGGCTGGGAGCTGTCCTAACCCAAAAAGGCGAGGAAGGAGAAGAAACCATAGCTTTTGCCTCAAGGTCGCTCCAGAAGTCTGAGAACAACTACTCAGTTATCGAAAAAGAGGCATTAGCAGTATCATGGGCAGTAGGAAAATTCAGAGACTTCCTGTGGGGTACACAGTTCACCCTCCGAATTGACCACAAGCCGTTAGTAGAAGTATTCAGCAAAAAAGGTCTGGATGCCATCTCCAGCAGGATAAGGCGTTGGGTGGTCAGCCTCCAGGAGTACACGTTCAACGTCGAGTACGTCCCAGGAACGCAAAACCTTGCAGCTGACTGTCTATCCAGACTCGTCAGTGAAGAAGAAGCGAGGGAAATGCAAGAAAAAACGGATGAAGAAGAAGAGGGATTCATAGTAGAGAATGTCTACACCATCCAGAAGGCGTTAGGAGAAGAAACATGGAGAAAGGCGCTGGATGAGGACAAGATACTGGAGGAAATTTGCAGAAGAGTGAGAGATGGATGGAAGCACGGCGACAAACGAGATGAAGACCTACGGTCTTACCAGGCTATTAAGGACGAGTTGACCATAGTTGACGGATGCCTGTTCAGGGGAGCGAGGCTTGTACCACCAGCGACTGTGAGAGACAACCTGGTCGAGATAGCCCACGAAGGGCATTTGGGTATCACCAAAACCAAGCAAAGACTCAGGGAGAGTTATTGGTGGCCGAACATGGACCTGGTCACCGAAAGGAGAATCAGGGAGTGCATTCCATGCAGCAATAGCGACAAGGTCCTGAAGCAACAGACGCCACCCATGGTGTGTAGGCCGCCCCCGTCAGGACCATGGGATGAGTTGGCATTAGACATCGTGGGCCCAATGTCTGGTGAACTGCGGACGCCTTACATATTGGTGCTCGTAGATTTGTATTCTCGGTGGCCAGAAATAAAATTTGTCAATGAAGTCATGACCATCGGATTTTTACAGGAGGTGTTCATCCGAGAGGGGCTCCCCAGCAACATCCTCACTGACAACGGAGTACAACTATGCTCGAAGGAGATGGAAGACTTCCTAGAAGGAAGAGGCATCAGACACAAGCGTTGCGCGTTATACCACCCCGAAACCAATGGCATGGTCGAACTTTTCAACAAAACCCTCAAGGAGAGCATCCAGTTGGCCAAAGCCAGTGGCATAAGCTGGAAAGAAGAGGTGTGGAGGCGCATAGAAGCATACAGGTTCACGCCGCACCAAACGACTGGCGTCACCCCGTTCGAACTGCTCCGCGCCAGGATACCCAACACTAAGCTTACCCCAGGGTGGATGGAATGGAATGGCACAAGGGGTGGTCGGACAGAACCAAAGAAAAGGATAGCCTTAAGAAGCATGAACAAGCCATGAAAGTGAGGAAGGAAGGATACGACCAGCGCAAAGCCACACGGGAGGTCGAATTCAAAGTAGGAGACAACATCAAAATCAGAGCTCCCACAGGGAGGGCAAACTGGTCAGGGTACAGCAGTCCCACCAAAATCACTAAACTATTTAAGAATGCAGTCAAAACTCAAGAAGGGAAAATATGGAACCTGGGGAGAGTTGTAAAATACCACCCTCCAGCGGAAGTCCCTGAAAGTGCAAGGGGGGGAGAGGGTGACCAAAGACTGGACCTTAGTTCCACCACCATGAGGCCGTCAAGTGTCCCTCACCCAGGCCACAGGCCCAACAGGAGAGTGACCAGACCTCCCAGGCATTTTTATCAATATGTAATGATGTAACCGTTGCCACTCTGCCTACTGTAAGCTTACACCCCCACCGGGTCAGGGTTCCTGTGTGCTATACTCCCCAATACTCGTTCTTTTAGTCACCCCATGTTTTCTTTCTGCACATGTTGTATTTAATGTTTTCAATTTGCAGGGAAGGGGGATGTGTGGTATCTCCCTCTTCTTTCCACCTCCGGCGTCTCCGCGTGTGATGGTGCTGCTCGCGGTGACATCACTTAGAATGTCACCGCCACCAGCGTTCCAAGGCGAGCGCCGGGGACACCAGCTGAGGAGGCTGCATTGCGAGGCTGTGGCTGAGGTCGCAGGTGTTTGTACTTACTTAATAAACACCCCTGTTTACATACGTGACGGCTCCGACTGTCATTTAAGCCGTCACCACACCCTCCTTATGCCCTACTTGGGGACACAAGAGAAGTTAAGAAAGTAATTAGGGCTTAAATATGCATTTCTTCACAGCAAAGGGGCTTTGATTCCATTGTTCATATTGTTATTTGTCTATGACAGCATAGGGAAACACAGTCACCAAATTAGTATAAAACTCTTCACCTAACAAAATGCTTGACCAAATCGCTGGGCTAATGCAAATTTTTAACGGGTGGGATGATGCAACCCCTTCATGATTCAGGTATAACCCCCATTCTAACAATAATATTCGTAACCAAAAACCAGGATGCAACTTACGGTTAGTCAACAAGGACTGCATCTGATATGAGACCGGAACAGAGAGCTTTAAAGCATTTTTGGGCCCCTAGCATGAGTTACATTTCTTCAAGGCAAAAATTCTTCAAAGCTGAACTCGGTCCCAAATGGGCTTATCTTTGAACTCAACTGCTCGGCCACAAACAGGTCCCCTATAGCCCCCCAATCAACAACTGAGCACTCTTCAGTTTCCACACACACCCACACAAACGCACGCACACTCGCACGCACGCGCACACACACACACACAATCTCTGCAGCACCTTCTTCAATAACTGCATGAACTTTCACACACTTACCAGACACCTCTGCTTAGCTGGACTCCTAGTCAAACCCCCCACATACAAAAAACCAGATCCAGAGATCGGCCCTTCTCCAACCTCTCCCCTACAGCCTGTAATTGTCTGCTCCTGCATATCAGAACCTCCTCTTCAATTCATGAATTCTGTAATAAACTGAAGACCTGGCTCTTCATTTAGCCCCGACCTTTGCTCAGAACATTTAGCTCCTGTTTCAGTACCAGGAAACCTTCCTGGGTTAGTTGTGCACTATACAAGTACACATAACATAACACAATGCAACATAACATAACACTTGAAGCATGCTCATATTGATCATAAGAAATACTACACACATCTGATAAAAATACCTGAATATCAGTATTTTCTGCTGATAATTTCCAACATTTTCAAAAAGGCTTCCACACTGGCTTTCTTCTTGTCCTTTATCAGCCAATCATTCTCCATCTTTGGATGTCTTGCACACTCAATTGTTTCTTTATCAATGGTATCTTCTAGGGTCGTCTTCTTTAGTTGCCTCTTTGTTGACAAACATGCATTATCAAAGCAATATTGTATTCATAGTAAAGGTACGCTTATCATTGCACCTGTGGCTACTAATTGTGTGACAACATGTGTTATTCCCCGTAGGAGTACCGTCCCCAAGTAGGCACACCTTGTTTAAATTTCAATAAATTTCATGGAGATCTTGTGAATTATTTTGTCAGTATGTTTATTTTTATTCTTGTATAAATGTCATACTATTGCCTTCATAGTACGTGATGATTTACCTCATTCCACATTTTCCAGCCCAATGAATTTCAGGCAGAAGCCCTTCTTCAGGGGACTTTGATTCTGTAGTGAAGGCTTGTAGGTAACGATAAGTACGATCACTTCACCGAAGTGAAGAGCGGGGTCATAAAACTGTCGAGATTACCGTCAGCTGTTTGAACACAAGCATGAGTGGTGTGCGACAGTGCGACAGTCCACATTCCAATGGATTCTACTGCTACTAATTATGTGCCAGTCTCTGGATCAGCCTTCCTTAAACATTTAAAGTCATTCCATCACATAAGGGGCAGACTCCAAAAAGGCTATAAAGCCCTTGAACAGAATATAAATTATTTATTTATTTATACATTTTTATATAGCGCGGACTTGATAGGGTATAATGTCTCTTTTTTCAGCTTCAGGCATTCCACACTTTTACTGGTGTCTATTCTTTTTGAGTGTATTCATTTTCAATAATATAAACAGGGAGGAAAAGGTCCTAGGGAACCTTTTTAAGACCAAGCGTGGATATAGTCCCCAAATAAAACGAATATAAACAACAAAGATATCCACAGGTCTAAAACCTTAGCTAGCTTAGTAGAACAAGACCATGTGAAGGATGACCAGAACCTGTGTCTGGGCATTCCTAATGGTAGGACGGATTCCCATCACTCACCGAGGTGACATGCTTCATCATCTGGGTCTCCTCCTAGCGCCACAGTAGTGATGCCAAGGGCCACACCCTTCCACTATGAAGGGGAGCTCACGGATGTTTTCAGGCTAACGTGTAAATGCGCAACAGGTAAGGTATGATTGGACTTTTAACCAGATTCCAAGGCTCTATATTATTCATTCAGTAATAAATCAAAAGACTTCAGGGCATATTAGCAAGAACCTCGGTAAAATTATCGCCTGTTTAGCGGCAGGAAACTGCCGCTAAAATGGCGATAACAGGCTTGCTAACATGCGTTATAAAATTCCAATAGAATCCCAGGTTAGATGTGCAGGACATCTAACTTGGGCTTCTATTGGAATTCTATAATGCATATTAGCAAAGCCCATTATCGCCGTTTTAGCGGCATTTTCCTGCCGCTAAAATGTCGATAATTTTAACGAGGTTCTTGCTAATGTGCCCCTTCTTTTCTAACCGTTATAGATGATCTGAACTGAGGAATCTGATCTGAGTTTTTCCATCAATAATTCTTTTTTTAGATCATAATATTTTATTAACATTTTTAAAGTGAAAAGGACAATGCATACAAGAATACTGAAAGGTACATTTTGAAGTAAAATAATCAGAAACAACCTATTCAAATAAGACTGAATAGGCAAAAGTTAAATGCCGCTGTAATTTGTACATGAAGTGAAACGAACTACAAAAGAAGGAAACAAACAAGAGCCACTTCATATAGAAGATATGGCATAGAAGATTGAAATAATCTATATAGCTAAGTAATGAACGTTATAAATACAATGCACTTTAATCAGGTTTTCAGAACAATTGGAAAGATGAAGTAGTATTAACGAAACCCTCAATAGATAAATGGGCTACTTGTCGACTAAATGTAATCCAGGACCACCAAGGGTGAACTGATAATAAAGATGGACTTTTCAAATGAGTTTTGATTCATTTGATAGCTGAAGATAATAGAAAGTGAAACATTTTAGTATGTATATCTGGTAATTTATTATTTAGAGAAAAAGATTCACAGATAACATGTCATAGAGAGCTTATCAGAAATGTTTCTAAAAGTCTGAAATCATAGTGCTTTCAAACAATACATGTTTCAATGGCTAATCACCTACACTGCAATGCCAGCACAATAGAAAGTCCAATAGATTGGCATTAAATAATGTATGTGGTGTCCACAGATAGTTAAACAAGAGGGAAGTCGTTTTTTTAATATAGAGTAACAGGGAGCCAAACAGAAATGTTGCTAAACCATATTTTTCTCCATGAATCTAAAGAAAAAGATGTGGAAAGTTCTGTATTCCAAAATGTACTAATATAAGTAAATTGGCCTCACTATTGGCCTCACTTTTGTTGTGTAATTTGTTATTGAATTTAAAACTCAATGTGAAGAAGCAGTGAAAGCATTAATGCACATCTCTAAATCTGGGATTTTTATAACTAGCAAATTAGTAGGACAACATTTAAGAATAGGGTTAAGTAAAAGTTCATATTTTGTAAAACCAGTAGAAGGTAATGAAAACGTATGTTTAAATTCTGAAAAGGATAAAAATATATCATTGTTGCAAATATCACTGAGATTGAAACTACCAGCATCAATCCAAGATTTATATTATTTAATGCTAGGAGCAAATATTATTCAGGGATTATACAATAAAAACAAGTTTACAGAATCAGAAATAGGTGATTTAAATAAAGAGTCAACATCTTGTAGGATTAATTCAGTGAATTTATTAATGGTAGAGCATTTGACTATAATATTGGAGATAGACATTGATAACAATGAAGGCAAATTAAAGGGCAAAACTAGTGTTTGTTCAACTTTAAACAATTTGGGTGAATGAGCTGAATCCATCTGTGTAGACCTTTGAGAACCTTGAAGTAAAATGAAAGCTTTGTGATAGGTTTATAGTCAGGCAAACCAAGACCTCCATTATGTTTGACAAGTTTGATTTTATCATATACTAAATATGGGGTTTAATGATTCAATTCTCAATTCATTATGTCTTTATTTCGAATAAAATTCATAAAAGACGACATACAATACATAATATTATAAAAACTTCTGGGGACATGTCCCCAATTGACTAAAAAGAGTGTGGCAAGCAAACAACATGTGATCATTGCAATTAATTTAAAAAGTGTTCAATTTCTTTGTACGGATCAGCCACGCCCAACCCTGAAATTTAGCTACACAAATCACAGACATTTCAGTTCTAATATCACGTAATTTCTGCAGGGCTTCACGATGTCCCCCACAATCCAAAGTTACGCATATGGGTTTCAGCCATTTAATTCGAGGGGATCGATATGCTGGACATGCAAAAAACAAATGGCCAATGCTTTCTACCTGGTCGGGACACCATAAGCATTTATTGCTTGCATTCTTCGCCCACTTTGTAGTAAAGGAGTTGATGGGTAATGTACCTACACGAAACTGGTGATACAGTTTACGGTCTAGGGTTTTGCAAATCAAATCCCAGTAGGGCTCGAGGGACGGAGTTACCTTATGTGTTATAAAGAGTCCCGTTAAGTTATTGTCTGAGGAATGGGTGACCAGTATAGATTTTTTTGAGGCCCAGAAAAGATCCTTAAAATCTTGTTTTGAAGGAAAACTGGAGTGCCCAGGGTTTATCCACAGCTCAGGGAGGCCCATTGTATACAGTATTTGTTTGACTTCCCTGAGCCATGGGATTCTATGAGCGCCCCACAGTGATTTAACCTCATCCAGTTCATGAGCGAAGAGGCTGAGCTCTGGAGTCGTCCAAAGCCGACGCCAGAGTGCCACTAGACGAAACTGTGCCATCTCGTCTAAAGGTCTGCAACCGAGGTCTAATAGCAGTGGTTTAATGGGTGAGGATTGTGGAAGCCCTACCAGGTTCCGTAGGAACCTATTCTGTGATGTGGCCAAAACTGACAAGTCCTTGTAACCCCATATGTCAGCTCCGTACAGGGTTGCTGCATTGACCTTGGCCTCATACATTTTTAGTGCTGGAGTAATGCGTTTAGTCAAGGATTTTTTTTGTTCCTGCAGTAAGCAGCCCGTAATGCGGACGAATTTGAGTTTTAATGCCTCCAACTGGGGGTTTCAACTAAGTTGATGATCAAGGGTCACACCCAGATACGTCATGACCTTGACCTGTTCAATTGGGACACCGTTCAAAGTAACCAAACTTTTAATTGGGGTTTTCTTGCTAAAAACCATAAATTTTGTTTTGTCAACGTTGATCTGCAAGTCGTTGTTCTTGCAGAACTCTGCAAACCTATTCAGGGCTGCCTGTAACCCGCTCCGGGTTTTAGAAAGGAGCAGGGTGTCGTCGGCGAAGATTAACATAGGACATTTTGATCCGTCCAGGGTAGGTGCATCAGTCTGTGTATTGTTAAAAAATTGGACTACCTGGTTGTTGAAGAGGAGAAACAGGGTAGGAGCCAACACGCAGCCCTGGCGCACCCCTCGTTGGACTGGAAAGCTGTTGGTCACCTGACCCTGCCTCCCCCACCTTACTTGAGCGAAATTATCCTCATGTAAACGCCTGACTAATTCCAGGAGTTCTACAGGAAGGCCCATAAGTCTAAGAGCTTCCCATAGTTTCACCCTTGGAACTAAGTCAAAAGCCGACTTAAGATCAACGAATGCAGCATAGATAACTCCTCCACCCAAGAAGACCACCTTCCAATAGAGTATGGTGAGTCGAAACACCTGGTCTATAGTGCTGGTGCCTAATCTAAACCCTGCCTGCATAGGGGAAAGTATGTTGTTCTGCTCAATCCACCCCTGGATTCTTGCTAGGGCCATTCTTGATACTATTTTTTGGATCGAATCGATCAGGCTTATGGGGCGATAGTTATTTGGCAATGATCGATCCCCTTTTTTATATACTGGCAATATCTCAGCCCCTTTCCAGGATTGCGGAATCCTTGCCCCTGCTGCGATATTGTTTGCCAATAGGGTAATGTATGGGACCCATAAGTCAAGGTTTAGTTTAAAAAGGTCTGCTGGTATAGCATCTAAACCTGGAGCTTTACCAGACTGGACTGAACCTAAGGCATGTACCGTATCTGAAGCGGAAAATGTGAGCCTATCCCCGGGGTTTATGGGTATTGCCCCCACCGCAGGCTCGGTTGCCAGTTCTTGCTCGGCACTCGTGTCTTTAAATTGGGCAGAAAAAATTCCACCCAGTCCAGAGCAGAAACATGGTTGGCCAATAGTTGGGAGTCAGGGTCCCTACCCCATCTAACTGTCTCCCAAAATTTCACTTGATTAGATGACTCACAAGCTTTAAGGAGATCTAACCAGTAGGAATCATCCCAATCCCTCTTAGCTGCCCCAAGGACTTGTTTATAAAACTGCCTAGCTTTCCTAATATCATAGGTAATCCTAGATTTAACAGCTGCTATTAATTTACTGTGAGCTTCTCTGCAGCTCTTGTTATACCATCTTTTGTGTGGTTTAGCAATCTTATTATTTGATGGCTTGGTGAGGAGATTTTTGAGATCCGTAAAACACTTCTCATGAAGATTAATGATTAAGGAATCGGCTCCACCAGAGGGGGAGAAAGCAGTCATCCTGCCCCTTGTGTCTAAAACCAACTCCTCTATTTTACAGATAAGCTCTGGATCGGCTATGACCCTAGACCATTTAACTCGTCTTCTGTTGTCACACAAGACTAAGTCGGACGTTAGGCAGGTTGTTTCCATTTGGGGATCACCCAGTCCGGGAACCCTGGGCCCCAAAGAGAGGGGGTTGTGGTCACTCTCTGGCCTAGTCTCTACCACCATATCTATTACATGTGACCAGAATTCTATATTGACCAATATGTAGTCAATACGACTTGCACTGGACCCATTATCAAAAGTTGGCTTCCCTAAGTTGTCCGACGGAGTGCAGCCATTCACTGCCCGAAGCCCCCACTCCAGGCAGAGTCCCAGCCAGTGGAGGGCCGCCTCCGTGCCCCTGACACCCTTACTTATAGTTAACGGGGGAATATTCCAGGCTGTATCTTCATCAATTCCCACATCTTCTGCCAGACTAAGGATGGGTTCAAATGAGCAGTTCAGGTCACCTGCTACCAGTGGCGGCTGGTGACATTTGAAAGTGGTAGGGCGTAACGGTTCGTCACTGAAACATTGACACCTGAATTCATCTGTCTTTGTCACTTAATATTACTGACGCTCACTCACTACAGCTCGCTGTCCACACTAACCATGCTCTCCAACATTGCAGCCCACCGATGGAATACGAATGAATGCTCCTGCAGTCCGTAAAACGTAATTAACTAATTAATAAACTGCAGTCCGTGTAGCTTGTAAAATATGAGAAATAGAGAGGAATTAAAAGAAAGGGAAGATTAGACGGACCCACGAGTCTTAAACACTGAACGGGGATCAGAGCAAACTCATCTTGCAAACGAACGTGAGGCGACCGAAATATTAAAGACTCAACCCGGGCAAAGCTCCACCTCGTCGGTCTCCCCTCCAAAACTCGAGCCCGACCAGCCTCGGCTCCAGGTTCTCATTAGAACAATTCTGCCTTCACTTATCTAGCTAGCACTCTGCTCATCAAAGGCAAACTTGCTACCAATACTGAATACACGGCTCGCTCACAGTGGGGGCCAGGGGGGTGGGGATAAATAAAATAAAAAACTTACCTTGTCTTCACTTGACCGGGTCCGCACCATCTCTGCTCTGGGGTCCCGTTGGCGCCTAGACTAATTAGTAATGGCTGCCAACTTGCCGAGACACAGTAGTAGCCAATCCTGATGCTGCTCTCTTTAGAGGAGAGCTGCTCTCTAAAGAGAGTAGCATCAGGATTGGGCTGAGCATTAAAAAAACGTTGTTCGTTTTTTCAGCAATGGGGTACGTTGCATTAGGCAGGCAAACCCCTAATCGGTTGTTTTTTTTAAATCCACATAGTTTGCTAGTTAAAAAAGCCCTGCCGGGCAAACACCACATGCGCAGTGAGTGCGCACTGTGCCGGCACAGTCAGTCCAGCGCCACCCAGTGTCAGACAGTGCATACTGTCCATGTCCATGACACACACCACGGCTGCAGGGCAATAATTATCGGGCAATTTATTCGAGCGGCGCGTTAATTTATAAAACTTTTATTAACGCGCCGCTCGAATAAATTGCCTGATAATTATAGGTGGGGCAACACCCATTCGCCCTAATGGTAAAACCGCCACTGCCTGCTACTATGACAAAATGATCGCCTTTGTGCTTCTTCAGAAGATATTCTAGATCATTCAGGACTGGTTGCTTCCTCCCACCCTGACAACCTCGGGCGTAGACATTAATTAGGAGAATGTCCTTGCAGTTATCCTTACTCAGGCTAATACATAGGAGGTCGGCATTCTCTACCAGGATTTCCTTAGCGCGGAATCCCAGGGTATTTCTAAACCACACCGTGAGTCCTCCTGAAGCCCTACCCCTAAGGCCCTGTATGGACGGTTTGTGATAGTTCAGGTAGCCTACTCTAAATAGAGGGACGGTTGACCAAGTTCCCTGGAAAACGACGATGTCATGTGTATCGATATAATCGACCCAGTCATCGTTATCCAGGCGACCCCTTAGTCCTGCAATATTCCATGAGGCCACCCTGATTGTATCTACTGGGCTACTAAGTGAGATAGTTTGCGGTAAACCCAAGTCCCCTGTCCTGATCTTGGTAGGAGTATTAACATGATCCAGGTTTGGGCTGGAACCTTTGGGAGAGGTTGAACAATCCATACAGATTACTGGGGGGGTAGGGGGAGCAGTCACCTGAGGGGGAATGGGTTCCGTAGAGTGCATTAAGGCGTCAATCCCCCCAAGTCAATCAACCTCATCCAAACAACCGAACATATTAGAATTGGGCGCCCCTTGCCACCAGTTATTTTGATTTTGCCAGCCATCCCTTCGACCTTTCCGTCTGGTATTTTGGACTGTTGACCAACCCCTCCATCTCAAACTGCTGCCGTGGTGGGTAGAAAAAAGTAAGAGGTCTGACGACAATGGAAGGGTCGTCATCTCGTGAGGCCCATGAACAGAGATGCTGAGCTGTATGGGGATCTGCAAAGGATACTACTATACAATCACCAGGAATGGACTTACGTGTAGGGCCTACCCAAGGTACTCTACGTACCATTAGTACCCGACTTCTTTGGTGGTTAGGGAGCTGTCTATTTATATTGAGCCAATAAATGACCTTATTTTTTAAGGACCAATGGTTCTCTTGGGTTTGCGGACCCAGGGCAGGCACGCCAGCTAATACAATGACATAGGGCCCAGCTTCTGGTGGCAAATCAATAAAACCCCCACAAAAATTTGGACGACGGGGTTGCTGAGGTAGTGTATTCGTGGTTGCTAGCTGATTAGGCTGGTGTGGAGCAGCTTGTGGCCTTGGTTTGGAAGGTGCTATACTTTGGGGGGGACGGGTGCTTGGGACTGTAGATCTTGGAATAGTAGCAGTGGGGTTACAGACTTTTGTACGGGGTTTGGGTATGGTTTTGGGTTTTGGGGGGGGGCAAGGCCGGAGGTTCTGGCACCTGAGCCTGAGGGGTACAAACCTCACCCTGGGAAAACTTTGCTTCCATTTGTTTAAGACTAAGGCTAGCCAAAGTTACTATAGTCTTATCCATTTCTAGTAAGTTGTTTTCTATACGGGAAAGTCTAAGTTCCAGGGGAGTAAGTAGCTGTTTTAATGTGTCCCAAATAATTTTGAGAAATTCTACATCACCCCCCCTATCCTTCCCTGTTTCTCTCAGCCTACCCTCAGTTGGCCTCTCTTCGATCTTAACTGGAGAGGCCCCCATTGTAAGGTCTAACACAACACTGCGTGAGCCAGGGTCATTTTCCTCTCCCAGGGTGCAAGTGTTTGTTTTAGAGGCTTCTTCATCGACCCCATGTGTGACCAGCGGTCGTCTACTATTAAAGAACTGGGACCTCGCAATTTTAGCCTTTTTGCGTGCATAGGTGGATCTAGCAAGACATTTCCTTTAGTGGGTGGCAACTTTCTTAGCACTTACTGCTGGCTTAGGAAAATTGGGTTTAGTGGGGAAGCCTATACCTGCCTCAAAGACATATGGTGCAGACACCTCAATGGACTTTAGAGGTGGTGGTGATGGAATAAGAGGGGGCTCAGGAAGAGATGTGGTTGGAACATGATGGATGTCTGCCGACTTTAACAATGGGCGAGGGCTTGATATACGCTCTGGAGTTAAAACTGAGGCAATATTCCCTAAAGATGATTTTTTAGAGGAAGCTAGGTTCAGGGAAATCCTTTGTGCAGCTTCTAATTCCATTGATACCCTATGTTGCATTTTACTGATTTCCACATCAATGGCCAAATTGGTCTTGGTGAGGAAATCATCTAGGGTTCCATTGGGCTTATTCGCTCCCTTAGCAGTTTTGCTGCGACTACCCCGTGTGCACATTGTGGGAATAAGGGTGAACAAAGTGGCAGGAATGAAATATATCAACAACAAGCCAAGGGGGGTGGCCCAGCCCAGACCTTTCAGACCTCGAACGGCCTCAAACGGCCCGCTCTTAGCCTGGTCTTCGCCCCGAGCTGCGTCCCGCGCTGCGGGAGGGCCGTTCCTATATGTAGGGAGTGAGTGTTATGGGCGGTGGTCGGGCCAACAGCGGACCGGAAGCTGTCACACGGTCACGCAGGGACTCCTGGGTAATGGAGTCCCTGCAACGCTCGCAGCCCTGCTGCAGCACTCGGCCCTGGTCCTGCTCTGTTCTACTCCTTGTAAGGTTAAAAAGTCCAACCCCACTCTGGTGACGGCGAGGTCCGGTTGCAAGGCAGGTCAAGGTGAGCTTCGCACAGAAGTCAGCGCCTCCGGGCAAATGCGCTTGCTGAAGGAATGGTGTCCCAAAGATGCAGTGGAGGCAGGAGTTTAAAAAGCCCTCCAGTGGGCGTTGGGCGGGCCAACAGGGAGAGCGGACCGGAAGCTGTCACACGGTCACGCAGGGACTCCTGGGTAATGGAGTCCCTGCAACGCTACCAGCCGTGCTGCAGCCCTCGGCCCTGGTCCTGCTCTGTTCTACTCCTTGTAAGGTTAAAAAGTCCAACCCCACTCTGGTGACGGCGATGCGGCACCCGCGGAGCGGGTGCGGCGAGGTCCGGTTGCAAGGCAGGTCAAGGTGAGCTTCGCACAGAAGTCAGCACCTCCGGGCAAATGCGCTTGCTGAAGGAATGGTGTCCCAAAGATGCAGTGGAGGCAGGAGTTTAAAAAGCCCTCCAGTGGCCGTTGGGCGGGCCAACAGGGAGAGCGGACCGGAAGCTGTCACACTGTCACGCAGGGACTCCTGGGTAATGGAGTCCCTGCAACGCTACCAGCCCTGCTGCAGCCCTCGGCCCTGGTCCTGCTCTGTTCTACTCCTTGTAAGGTTAAAAAGTCCAACCCCACTCTGGTGACGGCGATGCGGCACCCACGGAGCGGGTGCGGCGAGGTCCGGTTGCAAGGCAGGTCAAGGTGAGCTTCGCACAGAAGTCAGCGCCTCCGGGCAAATGCGCTTGCTGAAGGAATGATTCCAAACAGAGTGAGTTAAAGTTCTATCTAAATGTTTATAAATTGTGAGAGGTAATTGTATTTGTAGCATAGATAGAATATTAAATATTTAGTGAGCAATAACCATTTCAATAGATTAAATGTTTCCCCAACACAAGAATAAATGAATGATGAGTTCTTCCATAGTGCACGGCTACTCACAAAGAGTGTCCCCGCGCTGTTTAGGCGACTGAGAGCAGAACGGAGGCAAGGACCACTGGACTCCTGTCATCACTGACGTCTGAATACGTTTTCAGCTCTTTTTTAAATTTTACTTCATCCAAAATGATCCTTACATGTTCAAGAATCTGTTTCCACATACCAGCCACTTTAACAGCGAAAGTAGAGCCTATCCTCCGTTGCCTTTTAAAATTGGGAACCACAAATACTCTGTCTTTGCTGGAATGCAGGGGACTTTCAGGGCTGTATTTTTTAATTCTTTTGTTAAGGTACATAGGCACCTTGCTGTAGAGGGTGTGTTGCATTAGGGCAGTGCTTTGTACATTATACAATTTCGATTTGGCAGCCAATGAAGTGTCTCCCAAAATAATGAGACTGATGAGTATTTCATTAATTTATACAGTAGGTGGACAGCCATAATCTGCATAACTTGTAACTGCTAGATCAGATACTCTGGGAAGCCCAGTTATAACACATTGGCATAGTCCATCCTTGAACGAATCAATGACAAGACCACTGTGACTTGGGCATCATGTGGAAGAAAGTGAAAAAACATCTTCAGTATGTGGAAGATCCCGAAACACATTTTCATGACTGCCGAAACCTATGCCTCAAATGAAAGGTGGGTGTCAAACATGACATCCCAATTCCTGGACACCGCCATTGGATGAAGTATAGGGGGAACATGTCAGGCCAAGCTACTAGCTATCCTGGAAGGGTATTCCTCTCTAATACCAAGATTTCCCTTTTGTCAGGGTTTCACTGCAATTTATTGGCCTTGAGTCAATTGAACAGCACTACCATGCGGTGAGCAAATGCAGCCTTTGCGATTATGGAATACCCATCATACGTGAGCTGGAGTTTGGTATCATCAGCATTTGAAATGACCTTGATGTTAAATGATTCAACCAAATATGCCAGAGGAGACATGTAAATGTTAAAGAGTGTGGGACTGAGGGAGGAACTTTGCGGCACAAGAGGGATGTAACAAGGACCACATATGAAATTTCTCTGAAATTCTTGAGGGAAGGTATTTACAATTTAATGAGATTGATTGTTTAATAGAATGTGAAAATTGGATACCTAAACATTTTATTTTCTCTTTAAGCCATATGATATCCATATTGTGTAGCATATCCAGAGTACAAGGCATATTTAAAGCTAAGAATTTAGTTTTATTAGTGTTTACCGTGGAAATAGCTAGTAAAAATAGTAAAGGTGATAATGGACAGCCTTACTATGTGCCCTGAAAAGGGTGAACATAATTCGACAAGATTCCAATTGATAAAGAATCTGGCAGAGGGGTATGATAATAGAGCAGATATCATTTTCATAAATGATTTCCCTAAATTAAATGTATTGAATGTGGAAAATAAAAATTGTCATTGAACCTTGTCTAAAGCTTTCTAAGCATCAAGTGCTAATAGGCCAGAGGGTACATATAAAGATTGAATAGCTTCAATAATATGAAACCAAAATCTTGTATTGTTAACTAAATGTTCTATTCTTTATTTAACCTGTTTGATCTATATGAATATTTTGGAGATAGGGTGCTCATTGGAGACTTTGGAATGGTCTTTTTCAGGTTTAGGAAGGACTATAATCAATGAATCAGTTAAAGAACCTAAAACTATACCAGTGTTAAATTTGTAGTTAACTGAAACAAGTAAGGCGTGAGTTGGAAAAAAATTATTATAAAACTCTGCAGGAATACCATCTTAGCTTGGGATTTATGTGGTACTAATAAATTAATAGAAACTGTAATTTGTTCACTAGAAATGGGCATGTCTAATTTGGATCTGTCAGATTATGAAATTAGTAGAATATTACAAGATTTCAATAACAAATCTATAAGGTTCTCCTCCACTGGATTAGGTTTGCAATATAAAGATAATTAAGATTCTAGAAATTCATTGATAATATTAATATTTGAAAATGCAATTTTCCACTATTCCCATAAATAGCATTAATCTTTACTTTAATGTGAAGATATTTCACTAGTAATTTCCCAGATCTATTTGCCCTAAAATATGATTTAGCTTTTTAATTTGAAACTGCACTTCATCTCTTTTTTTCTTAACAAAAAATTATATTCATAGCAAGTCTTTTGTAATTGAGTTTGAAAAGAGTTGTTGAATGAATAAATACATTTGATCTTTATTCGATTATTTATCATAAACATAAAAAAACACATTAAAACCATAAAAAGCCTTATTAAGCATGATACAGTACAGTTCAGTCCTAAAAACAATGTGTGGGCAATTACCAGCCTGACCTAGACTGCATTATTTACTAAGCACAAATTATTTTATTCCATTATAAGGCACCTTTTAAATAACCAATAACAGCAAACATCTCCTCCTGATCAGATGATAACTGTAAATAAAAATAAGGCAGGGCGAAATTGAGTAAAGCTCATTGCTTTTAAGAGTGGTAATAAGTACCTTCTATATAAGAATTCATATTATTTACAGAATAAAACCAGGTGTATCAAGGTCTGGGGTGGGGTGAACTCTCATCACAAGAGCAGATTAAAAGAGCATGAGGATCGGACTGACCCGGAGGGAAGCAGATCATTGTACGAATATAACCCAACCGAAATTTAGTAAGCAATGATCTGTCCTTGGGATGTTTAACTGCAGTGAGATAAGGTTCAATGCTAAAAACAGATTTCAGCAATAAATAGGATCTGTTGGAGTGTTTCTCCAGCGCCCAGGCTTCCCTATCATCTTTAAACTTATTTAAAACTTGTTTCTTAAAAAGATCACGGTCACCCTTTTTAAGCAGAATTGGGCCAGTTAAAAATATCCATACAGTCTAGAGAATGGGCAATTGATTTTATATGATGAATCCAGACGTGCATTCCATGCAATCCTCAATCAATACCCTGTAGAACCCCAATCTCCCGTCTACCCAGACAGATATCCAGAGTAACAGTGGAGCTAGTTTAACCCAATCCACAACGTAATTCAAACCCAGTTCCTCATGGATTGCAAATGAGGAGCTATTTGGATTCAGCCCCAGAAGTTTTCTACAGAATCGGTCCTCTTCAAGCCGGATAATCCTACACTTACGGTACCCCCAAATTGCTGCACCGTATGTCAGGACTGGAAGACATTTAATTTTGTAGATCTGCCAGAGGGGCAAGATGGGCTAATGACCCACTGACAGTGAAAATCTGGAAATGCAAGAAAGCCAGTTATTCAGATGGTCAAATGATACCTCCAAGTGGGGAAAGGTGGAAACCCTTGTAATTTTGTGCCCTTTGATATCAATAGGTTGTGTTCTAGCTTTCTTACTCCCACAGATCATATAGTGGGTCTTCGAGGTATTTGTATCTAGGGTCAGATCGTCCATGAACTCAACAAACTTATCGACCAGAAGTTTAACCCGCTTGCTGTCCGGGCCATCAATAAGGCATTGTTGGTATACAACAGGGTAGGCACACTGACAGACTTTACCTTAGGCAGGTCAACCCCATTTTCACTCAGGTAATTGTTCAAACTATAAATATATAATAAGAACAATATTCGAGCCAACACACATTCCTGCCTAACCCCCATGGGAGGCTAAAAGATTCAGTTGTCTCCCCCTTGCTGCCGTATTTAACGTAGGTATTTATTTCCAAGTGTAAAGCTCTAAGAAAAACAATCAGCTGAGCTGGCAATCCCATTTCCCCAAGAATATCCCAAAGCTTGGACATGTTCACCCAGTTGAAGGCACTACTGAGGTCCATAAATGCAAGAGAAATGGACCCCTGCTTCGCCACAACATACTTTCTTATGATAAGGTTAAGGTTCAGGCATTGTTCCAATGCACCCATCCCTTCCCTGAATCCATATTGGACATGGCAGATGATATTTTTGCCTGGACCCAGGTTTCCACTAGCTGAAGGACAATACACCCAACCACCTTACCCAAGGATCATAATAGGAAGATTGGTCTATAGCAGGTAGGGACCTGCCTGTTCCCTTTCTTGAATACTGGGACTATGGTGGCAGATTTCCAGGTCAGCTGTAGGTCTAGCTGGGTCACGGCATTAGGAATGTTAGTCAGAACTGAAGCCCAGAGGTGTGGCTTAGCCTTACAATGATCCATGGGTATCCCATCTGGCCCAGGTGCTTTGTTGGATGGGCTACCCATGACGGCCTTATAGACCTCCTCATACTCAAACCGAATCTCAAGTGGATACAATTTATCAGCATCACCCTGGTGGATGGAGAATTCATTGTCCAGAGCATACACCTTATGTTAATGAGCTAACCAAAGGACTGGGGAGATATATCATCTTGTGCAGCCACACTGGGCTGCCTTCCATTGACCACCGCTCAGAAATTCATTGAGTCTCTAGAGGAGCAAGTGGACACCAACAGATCCCAAGATGCCTCCTTGAGCTCAGCCTTTCGCTTCCCTGAGGCTATTTTATACACCCTCCTGGCATCCTTAATAATGTCCCAGTTACGGGGTATAGTGTTGACAGCCTCACGCAGATGCTCACCCGCAAGCCTCCAGGCTTTGTCTTGCCAGCCGGGCTTTGCAACCCTGGGTCTGGTTGCCATATCCCATATAATATGTACAGTAGACTTATTTATCTGGTAAAATGCATCCACAATTGAGGAAGATGATGAGTCCAAAGATAGCAGGGGCTCAATAATGATAGCAATATTAAGGCTTACTGCAGATGTAATCACTATAGGCATTGGGAGGTTGCGCCACTTTACCCCCAGACCCCCGTCATTCGTGGTTAATCCCATCAATCCTTGGTCAGGATTTTCAACAAGAACAACATTTACTCTTTGTGCAGTTTCTAATGGGTTGTGGTCACTAAAATTAGTTTCAAGTACCACCCCTGGGCTGATAAAGCGATCAAGAGACCTAAAAAAAAAAAAAAGTATAAACGATGATGGTCCCTTTGCCCCATCCCACAAAAGTGGGAAGTTCCCTAAATGAGATAGGGCCCACAGGTATTATATTTATTAAGCCAGCTTCCCCAAGCGCCTCTGATAGCTGTGTCCCCTCTGGTCAGACCCATGATCCCCAGTCACTAGGTCCTCCAACACAAAAGCGTTAGGAATTTTGTCCTAACAGAATTACGATCCCCACCTATTATAACATTTAAAAAAATTAAAATAGACATATGATCTGGTCCCTAGGCATGACACTACTTCAAAACGTTTCTCAATATGACACCCAGGGTCGCTGTTCGAGTTGTAAAAATTCACTAAGAAAAAAAAAATCTTTACAGATTAACACCCAAAGAAACCTAACTCCTCTATGTTTAATGGGTATTGGAAATACCCTCAAATTAGCTGAAAATCGGACTAAGATAATTAATCCCTTTGTGACCTAAAACCAGGTGATGGAATTGCTGCCACACAAAAACATTCATAACCATTCAGGTCAATCAGAACAACAGCCCAAGTCTCCTGTAGCAAAATGACATCACAATCAGAAATACAATTCTGCCATTCAGGATCCGTCAACTTATCCCTGATCCCTGCTATATTCCAACTTAAAATGTTTAAAAAGTGCCCAGGGGAACCTAGAAGTATAAGCTCGGCAATAGGCTCAGCAGGAGGATTACGAAAATAACAAATATCTAAGAAAGGGGGGCTAACACTAGATACACAAAAAGAGATACCCTGTATTCAATCATTTTGGTCGAAAGCACAAACGGGATCAAATCTGTTACTCACAGAAATAGCTATTTGTTAAGCAGAAATAGCGGGTTGCCCAGAAGTTTGAAAATTCATACAGGCCCTTAAAGGGAGATGGGGCTGTAAACCACAGTAGAAAAAGCCAAGTGGAAGAATTTTAATCTGTGTTTCCTTGATGGGCAGAGATCCAGACCTAGATAGGAGATGCTTGGTCAACACAAGTGACCTACAGTTAATCACAACACAGTCACCCCTAGTGATTTAGGCATAGGACCAGCCCATCCTACCCTTCTCACAAACAAAATACTGTCCTTACAATCAAAATTTGTGTTATTTGTCAGCCAATGACATACTTTTTTTTGAGTTGGCCGGTGGTTTCTATAGTGCTTGTGCTGATGCCTGGAACCCCTGATAAAAAGGCTACAGAAGGACAACAATCCGGAGGTAAATTTAGGCAAGAGAGCCGAGCATTTGGCTTGGTCTTCCTGCCCACTGGTTCTTCAAGCACTGGCTGGTCCAAGAGAGTCCTGCGGGATCTGTCCTCTTCTAAGGAGTTCCTAATTGTAGATGAAGCTGGGGGAGCCAAAGGCTGAGAATGCAGCGGTAAGGGCTGAGGTGGAATAGGAACACAAGTGCCCCCTCCAACTGCAACTTGTCCTCTGGATGAAGTAACATGCCCATGAGTGTTGAGCGAATCAGGCCCCAATTTCTCCTAAAGAAGAAACTAAATTTAAGGCATCTTTAAATGGATCATCCCCAACAGTCAGTTTGGTTATAGCTGACTCCAGGCAGATAATCGTTCCATCAAGGGGGGTATGCTAAGCAGGATTGCATCCTTAAATTTATCAATCACATCAGACCAATCCGTGGCGGCAAAATTCACTGAGCCTGAAGAATTAGCACTAGGCTGATTTATAGATGAATTCAAAAGTCCTTTTGTGCCCCTTACTTTGGGAGGTTTTCTGATTTGCCTCTTCCTTTTAGGCCGGGTGAGCAGGTACTATTATTAGGAGTTTCAGTGGCTGGGTTGTCAAGAGAATGAACCTCAGGAGAAACACAGGAAAGGCTTAGATTGGTCTGGGGCACTGGGTGTCCTTGGGGACCTGCACGGCTGCCCCCCCCCCCCAGTAAAGATCCTGATAGTCCCCCTGCACCCATCGATAACCTGCTTTTGGCCAGGTCGAACTCGGTTGTGATGACTCCCACTGCTCTAGCTAAAAAAGAGTCCAGGGTTGTACTGTTTGTAGATTTAACACGTTGCTCATGAGGGCGTTTCACCACCTTTGTGCCTGAGAACTGCCTTGATCTATAAAACAGAATATCAAACCCAGTAGATGGGGCCAACCTACCTGGGGAACAACTTAAAGGTAGCTTAGCGTTAAAAAACGTAATAATAGAGACTCACCCACCGGGCCCCCCAACTTCAGACTATCCCAGCTGCACAAGGTGGGGTGCAGCCCATCCTTCTTCGCAGTCTTTTGAAGGTGCCTCCAGGCGCGAGGAATGCTGGCGCCTCCGGGCGCGAACAGGGTGACGTGCTGGGGCCTCTGGGGCCTGTAGTTTCTGCCCGGTGTGGCAGAGTATCAGGCTTGTTATTAGATGTGAGAAGCAGGTGTTCACACTTAGCTATTTGTGCTTCCAAATCAGCAAGTTTTGTCTGAAAAGATTTATTTTTGTGTGCCAATATAGAAATTGTTACTCCCCTAATATAGGTTTTAAAAGCACCCCATCATATAATATCAGATGTTAATCCATCAGGGTTGTGAGAAAAATATTCTTCAATAGCAAATGACATCTTCATTTTATTATTTTCATTAAGAACAATATCAGCATCTTGATTGGGAAATGTGGGAAATATGCAATTTTAATTATAAAGAAGTCGTAGCATGATCCAATTTGTAATATTGCCAATTATGGGTCCTGTGATTAAATGGACTAAAGATTTTGAATAAAATCTTTATGAGTTGGAAATAGCATGTTCCATATTTCAACAAGTTTAGTAACTTTGAACAATGTTTTATTGAACAAAAGGCTTTGGGAGGTCTTCATTTCCCAGAGAAGACACTATCTAATAGAGGGTCAGATATTAGGCTCAAGTCACTACCAACAATTAGTGAAACGCTGTCCAGTTTAGCAATTTCTGATACGATATTCTCTGGAAAGAAAAATCTGGTAATCAGCTGTTGGACCACAAATATTGATTAAAAGCAAAATAGTTGTGTCCATTTTGATTTTAGAAAATATATATCTACCATCTATATCAGAATAATTATCCATTATCTGTACTTAGAGTTTTTAGAAAAGAAAATTGCCACTTCATAACTTGTTAGGGGTGGGAAGCACTAGTGAAGTTTTGCTCTGCAGAATTCTGTAGAGTTACATAAAACACCACACGATTCCGTGGAGTTCTGCTAATGGGCGGAAAATAGGAATGTCATGCTGCTCAGGCTGCAATTTAGCACCAGTAGCATGAGCACCACTGAAAAATGAGTAAGAACGGCACTATGTGGTGCACAAGGGCATATGCCCATTGGAGTTGATTTTGCTGCTGCTCGAGTAGAAAATCTACACGTGCGGCAGCAAATCAACTCAAGAAGCATCTCTCTGACCGCAACTGCTTCCAGCGGCCCGGGTTAGAAAATGGTGCTAAGGGATGCCAAATCTCGCTCACACTGACATTTCTGGATCATTGCCCTCTCTTTCTTCAGGCAGATTGAATATTTGCAAATTGTATCTGTTTTCCATTCCTAATAGCAAATTATTTAGAGGAAGAATTTTAGCTGTGAGTGGAAGTAGCAGGTCTATTTTAGATTTATTGTCATGTATTTTAATTTTGTTATCAGAAATGTTCATAGAGCGACCAGCCATATCTTTGTGAATATTTATGTTTAGTGCCAATATTGTCAATATTAAAGCGAACAGCTTGTATTTCTTCCATTCGATAAGTGATGTCTCAGATAAGTCAACAATTTTATTTTTAATAGGTGGGGAAGAAATGGCCTGTTGATGCTTATTGGTGTTAAAAGATATATTTTTGACTTCCATAACGATGAATATGAGAATAAAATTGTAGATATGCAAGAAGAAAAGAATAGAAATGCTGACATCAGTAAAACCAGTGACATTCTGGAGGTGCAGCAGCTAAAAACAGCTGTAGGAGTATCCTAGGCCAAAGCCATGCATTTTCCTGAAGAGAGTTCTGCCCCTCCTGACAGGTACTTCATCTGAGTAGTGGACAGAGCTCGAGCAGAGCCACCAAGAGGTCATTGTCCCTGCAAAGACTGCAAACACACCCGACCACTGCACCAAGGAGAGCCCCCAGACTAAAAGTTAAAAGATTCACCTTTACCATGAAGATAATGGCCATAAACATGCACAAAAACGTGTCGTTTGTGGCGGACTGACAGTGAGCTACCCAGAGGCGGCCATCTTGAATTGCTCACTTGCCCGACCCCAACTTCCCATTAATAATTTTAAGGCATCTTGTATTGACCAGACTCTTACCCCCAGTAATTTCTACCTATCCTACTCAAAGTATCAAATTTGCCATATTTGTACCGATCATGATTTCCATCATCCTTAACCCCTTCAGTGCTAAGGCACCATTAATATTTACATTAATTTTCCATTGAAATGAATGGAAAGTTCATGACGAGTTACCCTTGTCATTAGCATCCAAGGGGTTAAGTCAAATGTGCAGACAATTCTGGTTCACAGTTTGAATTTGAGGATTAAGAAATTTGTTGCTGCAGTTAAGCTAGGTCTAAAGTCCATCATACTGACTTCCCATGACTTTTCTCAGCATTAATTGTTAGTTGTGCTGAAGCCATTTTATGACTTGTCCTTAGGCCCTAGGTTTCTTGGAAATACCAGATATCAAACGTGAAAAAAAATCCATCAACTCACTCCCCTCAATTTTATACACAAGACTTGTTATATTCCAACTTAACAGAGTGGCTGTTGGCTTATAATTGCAACTCCCTCCTGGACACACTCATAAAGCACACTCTTCAATGAGTACATTTTCACCTCTTCCTTTATGATCTTCCAACTTTGTGGACCACTTGAGATGACCACACATCAGTGACCACCTTCTTGGACTATTTGAGATGGCCCCAAATCAGTGACCTTCCTCTTTGACCGATTGAGATAGCCAAAGATCAGTGACCGTCCACTAGGAGCACCTGGCGTGGCCACACATCAGTGATCATCCTCTTCCTCTACTTGGGAGGGCCACTCACCACTGGCCACAAGCATCAGTGACCATTCTCTTGCAACAGCTGAGATGTTTACACATCAGAGAAACTGTTCTCTTTCCAGGCAAATTCTTTGCCAGCTTATATTACTTGCTCACCAAGGGCTAGATTTATCAATATTTGATGTAACGCAATGCAGCAAGACAACTTGCTGCCCTGTGCTGCATCAAAGGGAAAGAGCAGAAAGATGTAATATTTACCAATATATGGCACATTCCTGCTCTTTCACAGAGCTGACACACTATGTGCTGCCTAGCGCCAATTAAAGCACCTTTGTGCCATGGTGAAAGGGTGCATGTGTTGCAGGGAGGATTGTTTTGTTCAGGAAGAGATACCTTCTTGCACAAATACCTTAATTAGAGGCGTTTTCCTCTTTCTAAGTGTGCTGCTGAATGCAACACACACAGAAAGAGGAAACAAAAAGACCTGTTCCAGATGTTCATATTCAGAGCAGCAGAGGTATAGAGCAGACAATCAACAGGCACTGCTCTGAGGCTCTACTCAGGTCCTGGTCACCACAATGCTGTATCATTTGAGGTATCTCATTTGATAGTGGCCTGATTCTGGCTAGGGCCTGCCCAGCAACAGGTGCAGCACTTTACACATGGGAGGAGAAAATCTGTTGAAATCCACAGGCAAGAAAAGCAGGACTTGGTGTGAGTAACACTGAATGGAAAGGGGCAGAAGTTGAGAGAGTGGGGCTTTGCTCTCAAGTGTTCTGTTTCCATGTGTAGAGACTGTACCATGGTACTGTAGCACTCCATATGTCTCCATAGAAAAGCACTGCCTCAATGCACTGCCTGTGCTCAGTGCTTCCATGTTCTTCTTTAACACAGTGCTGATGCCTGATAGTTTAGTCTCTCAGCTGCTGTCTGAACTTTCTTGCACAGTGCCTCTTCTGTCCTGACTGATTCATACCAAGCTCTGTCCATACATTGGGTCTGATTATCAATCAATCAATCAATCAATCAGGTGGCTTATAAAGCGTGATTACTCACCCAAGAGGGTCTCAAGGTGCTGGTGGGGGAAGGGAGGCTGCTGGTCCATCAAAGGTGCTATAGTTCAGACGAAGAGCCAGGTCTTGAGGTCCTTGTTGAACTGAAGAGAGATAGGGTGTTCCAGGTCTTTCCTGCGAGGTAGGAGAGGGATCTTCCTCTGGGTGTGGTCTTGTGGATATGTGGGATGGTGGCCATTGCCAGTTGGGGGAGTGAAGGTCTCTGGTGGGTGCATGGATGCGAGGCGGGGTTGTGGTATGCAGGTCCTGCATTGTGTAAGGGTTTGTAGGTGTGTGTGAGGAGCTTCAAGGTGATTCTTCTGTTGATCGGGAGCCAGAGGAGGTCTTTCAGGTGGCTAGTGATGTGCCTGTGGTTGAGGGTGTAGAGGATAAGTCTGGGGGAGACGTTCTGGATGTTTTGCAGTTTCTTGAGGAGTTTCTGGGTGATGCTGGCGTACAGTGCATCATTATGATGGTGATAGGATGAGCACATCTGTCCGACCACCACATTAGCAGGCAGGCAGTTGAGGCTTGGCCGCCGGGAGGTAAGACCGCCGCGTCCGACAGGATCAAGGATCCCATTGAGGCATCAGTCGGGTTTCTAATCGTACAAAGAAGGAGATGCCTCCTCAGGCACCACCATAGGGATTAGGACATCTCTTTCCGACGGCCTGTTTATGGCGGTCGGACCCCCATGTACAGGCTGTCATAAAAGGACTTTGGAGGCCCCAAGCAGAGCCCCCATCCCTTGTTTGCCACTGTACAGTGGCCCAGGAGGTACAAATGGTACCCCCATGCACCGTGAGCGAGGCAATACATGGTGCCTGGCACACAGTGCATGGATGTGCACAAAGTGCCTTTTTCAACAGCGGCTTATGCTGCAGCCCATTTTCTTGGCCTCAGTACAACCCACTGTTAAAAAAGGCATTTTGGCACTGCCCGCATGGCAGTACTATCGTAATCAGGCAGGTGGAACTGCGGACACATTGTCCACAGTCACCTGCCCAAAACGATGCCGCCATCATATTCAGGCCCATAGTACTGACATGCCATGTACTCTCATGTGTCACATATTTATCCTGTGTTCTAACTGCAGTGCCATGCAACAGTTTTAATACATTTTGTCCTTGTTTACTTCTACACATGCCGTATACTTGGCAATACCTGAAGGGCTCTTTCTTGGGCCTGATTTTCATAATTAAACATTGCATCCAAATCTCTTACCCTCTCATATTGTATTGTTCAGACCACCATTGCTTTATTACTTTTCACTTCATGTCATTCATGGAACATCTCTATGCTAAACTTGAGTCAAAAAGGGTAAAATACGACGACCTTAAACACTTTGACAAAAATTAATGGAAAAGCCAATGAGGATGTCCTAAATATGGTTAACAATCAAAAAGGAGGCATGACCAATTATACATAGAAAATGTGTGCAATGCTTTGTGCAAACTGCCCCTTTCTGTGCACCTATGTCCGCACGCTGTTTTTATTTGCAGAGGTTGTGGTGCTGTTGTTTTTTATTCCTACGTTTGAGTTGCTGCTGCCATGTGTTGTATATTATTCCTACCTTTGTTTCCATGCTTTCCCATTGTATTAGCCCCATGTCATGTATTCCAGAATGTAGGTGGCTCTGACTCATCCTGGGATTCTAGGATGAGACAGTTTGTGCCTGGCCAACTTGAGTTGAAGATACCTGCTGCTTTGCTATTGCAATAAACCTGCTGTTATACACTGGAAGCCTCCGAGTATTCTACTACAATTTTGGCGATGTTTGCAGCTGGTCAGTTGTAGTCCTGGTGGCTTCCGGCGAATCCAAGACGTTTTTTTTTCGTTGTTTGGATATCGTTGAGGTGTGAGCCAGCGTTACAGCTAAGGATCTTCAAAAGAACCCATTGTGTGCGGTTTTGTCTTCTTTAGTGTGCCAGCGAGTACTTGGATTGTGGCAAAAATAAGTTTTTGGGCGAAATTGTGAGTAGCGTGAATACTGCAGCGCGAGCGCATCGGCAACGGCTATTGTTGCTAATTCTACTACACCATGCAGAACCACACCACAGGGTGTGATGGCCAGGACAGCACAATTCTTTCAAAATCATGCGGTTAAATGTATCATACTGCACCTTGTTTTTCAAACTTTCCCCTGAGACAGATTGAAGATTGCTCATTTTGCTTCTTAAAAGATGGGGTCTTTTGTTTTTCTGGTTATTCCCTTATTTCTCAAACCATGTCCATCCATCATACCCGAATCAGTTCTGAGCTGCATGCACTGCTTATCACTGGCCATATCGAGCATAAGGGGGACGAGTCCAGGGCTGGATTGGCCGTAGATGGCACTGAGCATTTCTCCAGTGGGCCGCCAGGGTGGGAGGATGGTGTTGGGCCCCTGGGGGACGTTTTTGTTACCAGGGGCCGGCAATAGCGGCCCCTTGTAAGAAATTTGGCAAAACCGGCCCTGGAAAAAAGCTCGGCGGCCCCCCCCCCCCGGGGGCGGCCAAGCAGTTTGCCAGGGCTGGTTTTGATTACAGTCCGGCCCTGGATGTGTCGTGCTTGCAAGAGAGCCGCGAAAGGTAAGGACTGATGGATGGAGCCAGTGGTGAGCAGGGAGTGTCAAGCAAGCAGTGAAAGGTGGAGGCAGTGTTGAGCAGGCACTAAGAGTGTGGTTTGCATATGTTTTTTGTCATGGGCAGACATGGGTTTTAATTTTGCTGTGGCATCACAGGTAACTAACACACTTTAGAGGTTGAATTTGAACCAACTGGTTACTGATCCCACACATCTGACTGGTCATATGCTGGACCTCATATTTTCAAATGATTCTGTACTGAGAGTTGAAGCCATTAACCTGGTTTGATCACCGGTTAATTTATTTTAGTTTCTCAAGTACGTGCAGGAATAATAGTTCCAGGTCTTCTTATGAGGAGAGGAGAAATTGGAGGAAGGTCTCCATGGAGTCCTTGGGTCCCGTTCTTCACAGTACGTCCCTCAAATCGACTGGTGATCCAAGCACTGAGGCTGCTGTTTTCAAATATTAGGTTATCTCAGCTCTCGATGTAATTGCTCCAGTTAAAACTATGAAATCAGCCAGGAATAAGCCTTCTGCTACATGGTTTTCGACAGAACTTCGCTGTGAGAAAAGCTCCTGTAAAAGGTTAGAGCATATATGTCAAAAAACCTAGGGACTCATTTATGCACCAGCAGTGTAAAACATGCGCCTTGTTGCGCCATATTTACAAAGTGACGCATCTAGGTAGATGCGTCACTTTGTAAACCCCTACGCTATATTATACCTGCGCCAGGTATAATGTATGCAGGGGGGGGTTCCCACGCTAGAAAGGGTCATAGAAGTGACGCAGTGAAATCTACCAGATTTCACTGCGCCACTTCTAGGACTCAAATGCGTCAAAATCTTATGCCTGCCTCACAGCAGGCGTAAGACTGACGCAAGCCCTTTCACATGGGGCTTGCCCGTTGTGAAAGGACCCATTGCTGGAGTTGCATCACTTTTGTGACAGACTCCAGCAATGCGTCACTTTTGCACCATACAGATACGTCAGAAATATTGACGTATCTGTAACTCCTTGCGACATGATGCGTCATACAGTAAATATGACGCATCAATTATGTCGCAAGGAGGGCGCACTGAGAAGTGACGCATCGCTGCTTTCACGCAGCGGTGCGTCACTTCTCATAAATGAGGCCCCAACGACTCAGAGGCTAAATCTGCCTACAAAGCAGCATTAAAATTATTTCATGGCCTCCAATGCAGCACGATCAGAAATTATGTTGCTAACCAAATCAAGGCTTCTGATATTTCTCCAAAAGAAGTCTTTAAGATTGTGCAGGGTTTCATGAAACCGCAAGCAATGAAAAGCACCTGTGCCTCCTCTGTCACTTTATGTGATGATTTATCGACTTTCATTCAGGAAAAGGTCCACGCAATGTATTCTGCCTTCACTGTGGAGAGTTCCGATACTACAAATTTTCTGCCTGCTATCCATTCCAATGTTTGGGATGAATTACGCCCATACGGCTTAGAATCTTCCCTTTTGGATCTGAAGAGAGTTAAGTCGGGTTCACCCCTTGACCCTTGTCCTGCAAGTTTTTTTAAATTGCTGGCCCCTCTGCTCAACCCCCATTTAAATTCAATTTGGAATGCCTCTCTGTCAACAGGCTATCCATCAATATGGAAACAGGCATATGTTTTGCTGATTCTTAAGAAAGAAGATGTGGAACCTGCTGTACTTAATAATTTTAGGCCAATATCTCTTTTTCCAGCACCCACAAAAATCCTAGAGAAGGGAGTTCAGCTGCAGGTATCCGACTTCCTGGAGGTTAACAGCCACCGCCAGTCAGCTTTAGGGCGGGCTATAGTACAGAGACTGCCCTGCTGGAAGTGGCGGAGACTATACAGGAATCTTTAGACAAGGGCACCTGTGCCATGTTAGTGCTGTTGGACTTGTCCGCAGCCTTTGAAACGGTATCCCACCAGATTCTATTAGAAAGACTGGCACTGCTAGGTGTTACAGGAAGTCCTTTAGCCTGGTTCCTTTCTTACGGCCCGGTCACAGCAAGTGTTCCTCCACTCCCATGTCTCATCTTCAAGCCCTCTTGTGTGCAGAGTCCCACAGGGCTCGGCGTTCAGCCCCCCCCCCTCTATTCAATGTGTATCTTACCCCCCTGGCATCAGTAGTTGAGCATTGTGGAGTCTGAGTGATCTTATACGCCGATGACACCTAGCTGGTGTTCTCCTTTAAAGATCATGCAGAGGTCACTTTTGGCAGATTTAGGCAATGTCTGATGGCTATTTCTTCATGGATGACTGACAGCTGCCTGAAGATGAATACGGACAAAACTGAGGTTATGTTCTTTAATCAACCTTCTCCACCACGGTCCAATCTCTGGTGGCCGGAGGTGCTCAATCCCCCTTCTGTTCCTGTCACATCAGTCAGAAATTTAGGCTTTACATTCGATTCTAAACTTTCGGCTAGATCCAGATTGGGAAAGTTTCTGCTTCCTGTTTCTGGAAACTGAAAGCCCTGCGGAGATTCCTTTATCTCCTGCCGATGGACTGCAGGGAAACAGTGGTCTGTGCCCTTGTTACATCTCAGCTGGATTGTGCCAATAGCTTGTATTTGGTCCTCTCCGGGCTCGTCTGTCCCGGGAAAGCAGAGCAGTTGAGGCACAACACCTCCCGCACAGACAGCAGCAACCCTCTAGGAGTGACACGGCAGATGCGCAGTGAGAGGCCTGCCGGTGCGGAGAGGGCACACACAGCACGGGGAAGAAATAGTACCAATCCTATGGGGATTCCATCCGCCATTGCAGACACTCACTGCGAGATGAGAGACTTTGAGCAGGGACATTCTTGTCATCGCTGGGAGCACCAGGGGTCCTGGCGGCGAGCCCGCGTGGTTGAGGCTCCCAACACTGTCTGTCCTCCTTGGTCTTTTTGGGTGTGAATTTGAATTCGAGAGCCTCTATTTAACGTGCCTGACCCCAAAATGGCACCTTCAGAAGATTGTCGCCAGAGGTCAGGGGGGCGACACCTCAAGGGAGGCCCCCTTGGCACCAACAGCATAGTGGCCACAGGGTGGATGGTAATGGCAGCAACAGCTCCGACCTCTAGGGAAGACCACGATCAGCTTTAAGATCAACCAAGTAAGACACCTGAGGCGCCCCGCCTGATCCTAAAATGGCAGCTGTCTTTCCCCCTAGCAACTATTTCTCAGAAATATTCACCTCGGGAAACAAGCTTACACTGGCTCTGCCCTCAAACTGGTCCTCTGCACAACAACTCCCCCCTGTTGAGCAAAAAATAAAAATAGGGACCGGCTGATTGTTAACACCATGGTCAGAACCTCTTGCCTGACCTCAAGATTGCTGCCACAGTGGTCCCTTCTACGTTGTGCTCTTACTATGGGATATTTAACTTGACATTGACCTTTCCCCCATCCGGACATTGAATCTGTGAACTTATCCCCGACCGTGGAGACCTAGTTTTCTGGCCGACACCTGGTGGAGATACCTGGTAGCTAAAGAGGAGATGGGCTGTGGACTTTCCCCCTCGACCGTCACCTACCCAGCTGAACGTTGAGCAGCTTTTCCTGCGTCTCTTTGTCATATGCTCCCTCCTACTCCTTTACCCTACCCCATTACCCCTCTTCACTCCATTTATTTCGCCCTCTATGTTCTTTAAATGTTTTCCCATTGAGACCTAGCTATTTGGCCAATGCCCGGTGGAGCTACCTGATAGCTATAGAGGAGATGGGTTTTGGGACTTCCCACTCGACCGTCACCTACCCAGCCAGAATTTGGGCAGACTTTCCTTCGTCTATCTGCCGTATCTCCCTCCTACCCCTTTACCCTTACCCACTTCCCTCTACACCTGACTTATCTCCTCTTCTATACTCTTGAAATATTTGTCTAGCAACTGATGTAAATTGTAACTGATGTAATTTTGAAATTTTGTGGAACCTCATGTAAAGTGCTCTGATACCTCTGGGTCTAGCCAGCGCTATATAAAACTCTTAAAATAAAAATAAATAAATACATATTTGATTAGAAAACTGCAGACCATCGAGAAAGCCTCTGCTAGTCTTATTAGAAACGCGCCACTGCGTCATCATATCTCCCCTCATCTGCGCAGCCTGCATTGGCTCCCAGTTAGGAGGAGAATAGAGTTTAAGGCTCTATCTTTGGCTTTCAGAGCCTCAAGAGATAGCGGCATGGGATACCTGAAGCTGAGACTCCAGAATTATAGCCAGACTAGGACCCTGAGATCCAATTCTCAGGAGTTGCTCCGGATTCCTCGCTTTACTAAGACTGGGATTGGCGGGCGAGCTTTTTCAGTGAGAACTGCAATCCTCTGGAATTCCATGCCTTGCAATCTTTGTAAAGCAGAGTTGGAATTTGCTTTTCAGAAGGCTCTGAAAACTTGACTGTTCGATCTGCCTTAGCCCATCCTTATTTCTTTGTCCTCCACTAGATTTCTGCTGCTTAGCGCTGGGACACCACCATTGGTGCTAGCCGTGAGCTATACAAATGGAAAGGCATGGATTAGAACACATTGCCTGAGCAGACATTTATGGTGCGTCAAATGCCCAGTGGCCGATGTTACCGTACTGCTTGTGCCCAGTGCTTTAAGTGGGGTGGTACTATCCACTACAGAGTACCAGCACTTTTTTATTTTGAAAGGAAGAGAACCTTCACTTTTCAAGATAGACATTATACTTTTAATTGGAGAGTACTGTAACTTCTCAAAGACAAACAGTACTCCCGTACAGGGTACCTGCACTTCTATTTTTTTCATTTAGAGCACTGTGTTTTGCCCCATTACCAGCAGAGGTGGAAGAGTCATAGTAGGTGGGCGTGGTCTAAAAAGAAACAGGAATAAATAAGCTTTTGACTATTCAGACAATCAGCAAGGGAAGAGCATAACATATTATGTCCAACCATAACCTTGAATCTGACCGTTGACTCTTCTGGTGGCAGTTGACAAAGGAGTGTGAAAAAGACAGTGTCTGAAGAATTGGACCTGACGTGCGTGTAGTTCCTGATTACCAGTAAAGTAGGCACCGGACTATGGGTCCCACTCCTTTTAGGGGTCCCGTGACAACGGATCAAAATAATATTGATTTGATCTTGAAAGAAAATTACAATTTAATAACATCAATAATTGTTAATGTTTAGTTTCGTGCAAAAAAAATGGTTTATTAAAATTGTTGGTTGGTAAAATTAAAAACGTATTCAGGAGATCATTTGGGAGAGGGGCCCCGAAATGTTGGCTGTCTAGGGCCTCCACAGTGTTAAACCTGGCGTTGCTTGCGCCTGCTTTAAAGAAGGCATTAGCAGCCGTTGTTCCTGAGCATTCAGTAGCACTTGTAATTTGGATTTCGCTGTGCAAAGATGATGTTCCTGGCTTACCATTATGTCTACCTCGACTCTAATTCCCAGATGGTCAGAGATGAAGGTGCAATTTTTCGCACCCCATAAAATCCTACTCAGCAGGATTCACAATTTTGAGGGTGCAATAAATATCACAAATTTCGGATTTCCTACCCTTGGGTAAACAGAAGTTTAAGCAGAGATTGGAAAACACCGACCACGTTCGAATCAGGATGAGTCCACGAACAACGGGGTTCCTTGAATGTAAATATACAGGGTCGTGTAGGCCTCTCGCAGGATGCACTGTATTGTGAGTCACAACACAGTGCATCCTGCAATTTGTGACTAAGAAGAGAGAATGAGTAGGCATGAAACTTGTCTTGCATCAGCATAAGGCCATGTTGACTGTGGGGAGCAGGGCTTGCAAAATTTTACCTCTTTTGTGTTTGTACCATTTAGTAGACTGGCTAATCTTCATTTTTCTATTTCTGTTTGTTTAACGATTTGTGTGCAGGATGTTACTGAAAATCTCCCAACTGCAAAACTATAATTTCACAAGTGCTACAGTTACATGCTTGACACAAAAGTCTCTTTGTCCAAGGGCACATTCTCCTCATGAATGGAATTATTTATGTAAAAACAAATCACTTTGTAGCGCTGCAGCAGAAGAGAAGTAACCAGCAAGCTGGTGCTGCTTCCTGCAGAGGGAAATTCGGCGTGCTCACTCCTGACCTTGACCTACCATCCCTCAGTGCACTTAAGGGCAGAAGTTTTGCAAGCCCCTTGTGCCTCTTTTACGGCGCCGTAGCGTCACTTTGTGACGCAGCGGCGGCGCAAAAGATGCGCCATGGTGCGGGGTATTTACAACGTGACGCATCTCCTAGAATGCGCCAGAAGGAGGCGTTCCATCGCAGGGGGGGGGGGTGTTCTGGCACAGGAACGCCTCCCAAAAGTGGCTGAGTGAAATCTACAAGATTTCACTCAGTCACAGTTGGGCCCATGCTGCGTCAAAACCCTGCACCTGCTTGAAGCAGGCGTAAGGATTGAAGCAGCATTGTGGAGATAGAGCCCCCCAAGCCTTGCTGGAGCTGTGTCGCGCTTGCAAACGCAACTCCCGCAATGCGCCGCTTTTACGGCACAGATGCCTGACGCATCTGTGCTGTTTTTGCCCCATGCGGCGCCGCATTGTAAATGCGCCGCATCCGGGGTGGCGGAGCTGCGGCGCACAATTACTGGCGCATCCCTGCTGATATGCAGGGATGCGCCAGTAATTGTAAATCTGCCCCAAGTTTCCAAATCTTTGCTGCCCCATGATGTTTGCTTCTGTGGTGCTTTTGCAGAAATATATACACCATACTGCCTTTGCTCAATAAAACAATCCTCGATAGTTCCGTTTTAAAATGTGAAATTGACTCAAAATAGTCTTGTAAAATGTTGAGGTACCATACAGGTTTTTGTCTCTAAGGCCCCACCGGTGATATTTGTCTCTCGTGATAAAATCGCAATTAATAGGGCCACTTGTAATGAGAACTTAAGTGCTAAGGGCACATTACCCCATCGTGCCAGTGCATTGTCTACAATGATAGAGTCAAACTCACTACTGGATCAAGTCTGGACACTGAGAAACGAAAAAACAATTAAACCCCAGTCTATACATTATTTTATTAGCCAATGAAGCTATTAATCAGAATCGTTCAGTATATTCAATATTTTAGCACAATTCAAAACAATATATATTAAGTGGGTTTGTATAATACTTGCAGACAATAGAGTTGTGTCTTTGTTGATAGTGGCAAGAGGGGAGAGGGAAATAAAGTTGCTTCCTGCACCAAACAAGCAGATTTTACCCAAAACACAACTTCTGCCTTACATTATTTGTCCATACACGAAACATCTTTGATTTCTTACTCCCATCTTTCTTCTTAATAGGTCCCGGCATTGCATATGGCTTATTCCAAAATACAATTTTATCATTTATTATTTTGCAAGGCACCGTGCTATGTTATTTTGTAATGGCATCCTGGTGCAAAGGTAGATTTCTGCTGGAGGTGATCTCCGGGGGGAGGAAAATATAAAATAGGTTTCTGAGGGCAGCAAACTATTTCTGGAGCTGCCAGCATTTGCTAGTCTATCCACTGAAGTTCCGCACAGTTCCTCCGCTGAAAAGAAAGCTCGAGCCAGGCTCGAGCCTGAAGTCTGGCTTTGGCTCAGCTCGAGGTCCTATTGGAACCTCGAGCCCATAACGAGCCGAGCTTTTTTGCGGCTTCTGCCTGAGTCCTTCCCTTCTTCTAAGCGGATCTGGCATTAAGTCAGAGCTGGCCGCTGTGGATCTTGGAATCCAGGTTCGAGTCCCGCCAGCGGCTTAACACATCCTGTTATTCTGGGCAATTCACTTAATCTCCCCATGCCTATAAATAATCTATCTGTAATGTAACTGGTGCTGATGTAAAGAACCAAGGGCCATATTATCAAGAACGGCGATAACATTATCACCGCTTTAGCAGCAGGAAACTGCAGCTAAAGCGGCTATAAGGGGCTTGATAATATGCCCTTGTGAATTCCCATAGAAGCCCAGGTTCTGGTGTTAAGGACATCAAACCTGGGCTTCTATGGGAATTCACAAGGGCATATTATCAAGCCCCTTATCACCGATTTAGTGGCAGTTTCCTGACGCTAAAGGGGCGATATTGTTATCGCTGTTCTAGATAATATGGACCTAAGCCTTTGGTTCGAATTTGCGCTGTGTTTAAAAACTGCAGAAAAATAAACTGAGGTAAAACAAAACCTTAACCTCATTCGTGCTCATGACAGCCCCACGCCGGCATGAGCCACGGGCGGTGTGTGCTCATTACGACGTAGAGCCATCATGCAACTGCCGCTCCCCCCACGCAGCACTAATTCCCCGCCTGTGCGGTTGAATTAGTGAGTAGGCGGGTCATGACGGCTCCACACCGTCATGAGCACACGCCGCCCGTGATTCATGATGGCGTGGAGCCGTCATTAGTACCGGAGAACCGCGCTCAGCCCCCCCACGCCGCAGTGAAGGGGTTAACATAAGGAAATCCCAACAGCATTTCACACTGATTTGTACACAGTTAAACAAGAAAACATGCATACATCGCGGCTTCTCCACTTAAATTGTGTGGTTAGGCAAATATTGTATTTCACCAAATCTCTTTTTTCTTCATTATTTCGCATGAAGGCACTTTTAAATGTGTGAGTTCAGATGTACAAAACTATCACTTTTAATAAATATTTCACAGTGGGGTGATATAACGTTCCTTATTAATGTCGAAGCTTCCACATGTTAAAGAGATTCACTTTTTGGATTTTTTAAAAAGACTTTACCATATTTTACTCGATGTTTGTTGTATGAATTACACAGCAAATATTTTCAGGGCTGGGCTCGTGCACCGGTTCTGAGCTCGGAGCCAGACCCTTGGCCGGCTATGGCTCGGCTCTTCCTGTTAATTTGTTGGCTCCCCCACCTCTGTCACTAACACCACAAACTCAGCTAACGGAAAAAGAGCATTGGCAAAGCCAAGAGGTCTGGTCATTTTACAGGAGAAAATATGGTCATTTTACAGGAGAAAATACTTCTTCATTGATTTTTTTCCCAGACTTTTATATAGCGTGAACTTGACCCGAATATATTGGGTGCCAGAGCCTTTACATGAGCCCTTGTTACATTACACCAGGACACATTAATTTTTGTTAGGTAGATGGAGAGTAAGTGATTTGCCCAGAATCATAGGATGTTGAGCGTCATTGCCGAGGATCAAACCTGGTTGCCCAGATCTGAGATTGACTGCCCTAGCCCGTTCAGCCACATCCTCTCTCCTGTGAGTGTGGGTAGTTGTGTGAAAGAATCAATATGTGAAAGTGAAAAATCCTCCATATTTAGATGGATGAATGGTTCCTTCAGTGGCTGTATTATAAGTAATGGATGAGTGAGTGCACTTTTTTTAGAGATTTATATAGCGCAAACTAGACCCGAGACATCGGTTATCAGAGAGCTTTACATGAGCACCAGTTTCGTTACAGATGGACACATTCATTAGGTCGACCCTATCGCGGCATCGCGCATGCGCTGTTCGCTTTGCGAAGCATGAGGTAATCGAGTACGGAGTGGAAGCTCAGTGGAAGCGCCGCCCATGTTTTAATTGGCTTGTGTCATTGTCTGTTGTAAATGCTGCCGTCTGATTGATTATGAGGCTTGTTAGTTCCTCCATAGTACGGCCTTGTTTTCATTTGTAACTTCCCATGACGACTGGCCCCTTTACTTGGTTGGTACACCGTACGTGTACTTTTTTCTTTATCTTTGTTGGCATCGGAGAGTGAGCCGTGGGGGATGAGGGCTGAGTGCACTGGGCCCAGTGGCGGTCATAGAATGAGACAGACAGGGCACAAGCAAATCGCCCTTTAGCAATAGCGATAATTATCGCTATTGCTTGGTAATATGCCGCCGTGTTTCTAAACACTGCCTCTTCCCTGTTGCTGGGCGCTCTTGTCTTGATGATATCGCTGCACACTTGTGCCCAAGATGGGACTGCCTAAACCACACAAGGTCGCCAACTGTTGTGACCGGATTCACAATCTCACTTCATATCTGAGTGATTTTAGGGGTGTTCCCTTTCTATGGTCTACACTGGTACTACCCGCCCCCCACCCAGCTCGCTAGATTGATGCTTTTTATGGCCACCTTTATTGCAGCTCAGACACAACACTCTCGTTTGCTGGACTTGTTCGTTCATTTAGTGAAGTAAGTCAGACGTCAGTACTCTCCAGACCCAGTTGCCTTCTAATAACGACAGGTTCTGTTCTGCCTTTTGGGTCTTATTTTTACAATTGTTTTCTCTGGAAAGCATTTGGAGCCTGTCATAATCCTACTGCCTACCTGCTCGCTCTGCCGGTGTCTCTGCCGGTGACTACCCCACAACGTACCGCTCCCGCTGTGCGGGAGCCGCTGCGTGCTGCTCTGCCCCCCCTCCCCTGGAAACGATCAGCAGCCCAGCCGTCGCGGAGCCGAGAGGCAGCAGGGGTGTTGCGCTGCAGGGACTCACTGTTCCAGGAGTCCCTGCGAGACCTCACAACATCCGGTCAGCGCCCCCTGCATGCCCCGCCCCCGGCCGGCTGATAGAAGAAAAAGGGGCCATAGCTGCACACTCAGCGAGAACTCTGGAAAGCATTTGGAGCCTGTCATAATCCTACTGCCTACCTGCTCGCTCTGCCGGTGTCTCTGCCGGTGACTACCCCACAACTTGCCGCTCCCGCTGTGCGGGAGCCGCTGCGTGCTGCTCTGCACCCCCACCTGGAAACGATCAGCAGCCCAGCCGCCGCGGAGCCGAGAGGCAGCAGGGGTGTTGCGCTGCAGGGACTCACTGTTCCAGGAGTCCCTGCGAGACCTCACAACATCCAGTCAGCGCCCCCTGCGTGCCCCGCCCCTGGCCGCCCTCCAACGTATATTTACAGTAGAAGGACCGTCTCGCGGGACGCCGGGCGAAGCCCGGGCAAAGGGCGGGCCGTCTGTGGCCGTCCGGGGACGTACAAGGACGGGACGGGCCACCCTATTTACATTCTTATCTTTGACCTTTCTGTACTTGTCATTCTGGTGTCGTGCAACACATTTGAACGCTAGTGTGGTAAGCGCAACATCTGAGATATTGAGTCTGAGGTTAGGGAGACGGTGATCAGAGCTGAAATCTCAATAAAATTTTCACATACATCATCGGAGAAGGATCTATCACTTAATCCCTCCAGGCCTATCCCAGGAAAGTATAATGGCATTCAAAAAGTTAAGATCTCGCACAATATTCATGAAGCGAATGGGCACCGAGGAAGCAGTCAGGAAATCCTCTGACAAAGCAGTTAAAAATGGCCGGATAACTAGGACCCTGGCAATAAGCAATTACTTTTCTGCCTTATCACCAAAAAAACAATCTCTCACTCATGTTCTGGAAATAGGAAATAACCTTGATCCTTTGGAAAGTATGGAGGAAAAACAGCTCTCTCCTTTGAACCATCAATCTACCCAAAACTTAAGTGAACCAGATCTTGAACTTAATCAAAAGATATTATTCTCAACACAGGAACTACAATTTCCGGACCACGAGGTGTTACATTCAACATCCTTAACTCCAATAAAATGTTCAGGTAGCCCAGACCGTATTGAGGATCCTCATGGAAACAACATGAAGTCGGTGGAAAATAAATCAGAATTACAGCCAAGCCCAGATAAGTTACTTAATAGTTCTTTGGAAAAATCATTAGAACACGATCCAGCATTTGAATTTTCTCTGGATCCTTTTACTCTCAAAAATATTAATTCTACAAATTCCGTAACACCTATGTCAAAGGCTCTTTATTCTCTACAGGAAATCTTGGAATCGGTCCTTTCCTTTTTAGGACATATTCTGGAAAACTCTGATCAAACTTTAGACGTACAAATTGGTATACTAAAGTTTCTAGTAGAGGAAAAAAGGAAAAAAGAATCCGTTGATGTAACAAAAAAACAACAAACATCTGATGCGATGCAAGTTCAAAATAGTAACTCAACAAATATCACTAAAAGTATACAGATTCAAACAAAATGTGATACTAGTACTGAGGTTCCGTGACAATTGTAAGTGGTGTTTTTAACTCGCACGAATATGGTCGAGTCTAGTATCTATGAACCGCAAATGACGAGTTTTGTAAGTGTGCGCAGTTTCGCTGTGCTAACTTAAACCGTTCGTTTGTTATGTGGGTTTGTCATCTGTACCCACGGGTTCCATCTTAGATACGGCATCCATTTTGTCTCTTGCCCTCAAGTAGCCAGCGAACGGACGCTGTCCGCTTCGCGACCCTGGGACTCCCAAGATATTTGCGGAAGACACATGTTCTTTGAAAGTGTCTTTATGACGAGGGGGATGCTACTGTAAGGCAGATGGCGCCGCTCGAGGCTCATCTTGCCGCACGGGCTTATTGTCTCAGTCGTGCATCTCATTAGGCACGTCCCTTTGATGCCTGTATCTCGTGCTTCTCGACACTCCCCTTTTACACCCTTTCCGATCTCCCTACTGTCTCCGTCTTCCTCTGCACCTGTCTTCGTTCCTATTTCGATCTACTTTACTGCTGATTGGAATTTGCTAATGGTGGGAAGATGGGTTTTTACAGTTGGGAACCGCCAAATGTTTCCGCACTTACGTTCCGGATCTTGTGTGTTTCAAAGTGATCTAAGCGACCCCTCTGAGAGCGACTTGTGGGAACCAGGTTGTAAACTATTGTGTATCATGTTATCCTATGGGTAAAAACTGTATAAAAGGAGCGATCCACAAATACAATTTGAAGCAGTCTCCCCGAACTACACTCGATGTACTTCCTGTGACTTCTGTGTTCCCTGCAGTAAATAAACCTTGACTCTTTGACGCCGAAGGAAGTGTCCCGTGTCTCTGTGACTTGTACGCCGGAGCAGGTTACCCACGAAGGTTTCAGGTGTTGTGCCCTGGCACCGCTGGGTCCAAAGAACCCAGTCCTTCAGTTGGCGCCCAACGTGGGGCTGCATCAGTGGTACCGGTCCAAGCCCGACGATCGTGAGGAACTTCGTGTGAAATCTCCGAGGGAAGGTGCACCCCGCTTCATCGATCCTGTTGTCGAAATAAGTGGCCCGAAGACTTTTTCCGCGAAGATTCCCGCCTCCTAACGGCTGCGACGGACTGCTGCCCTGACTGTAGACCTGTTTTGGCGCCTGGCGTAGACCTTGGTATAGCGAGACGATTGACGGGCCTTCCTGAGGACGCCATTGATCTTTGAGTTAAGTATTTGTGGGTCGCTCCCAGAGTTCTTGGTTGTAGGCACTTTAGCGAGTGTCTTTGTTGTAAACACTTTAGCGAGTGTTTTTGTTGTAGACACTTTAGCGGGTGTCTTTGTTGTACACGCTGTGTGAGTGTTTTTGTCGGTGACACTTTGCTAGCGTACTTTGTTGTTGTTGTATTTGTTTGACGACTGCAGCCGCCAAAGACCGAGGGTTTAGTTCTTTGCTGGGACTTGGTAAATCCCGAAATCCCGTAACCCTTGAAGTTTGTGAAACTCGGCTAGTGTGCAAGATGCCTGGTCGCAGTACTTTGTTCAGTTGCTTTAGACCTTGTGGTGCGGATTCCCTGCTGGAGGACTCGTGTCCGATACCTCCGGTTGGAACTCCTACATATGACTTATATAGCAAACATGGGCTAGGCCCGATTGCTTTTAACGATTATTGGATCAAATATACAAAGAAAGACGGCGATCTTCGTTGGCCACCTCACGGTAGCTTCGAAGCGTCGATCTTAGATAATTTGGAAATAAAGTTGTTCGAACGTAAATCAAGGCCGGCCATGTTTGATGCCTTTCGGTTCTGGCGCAAAGAAGCCCGACAGAAAGAGATAAGACAAAATAAACGTAGTCAGCGAGATACTGTTGCTACTATAGTGAAGAAAGCTGAGCAGTTTCAGCGTGATAAGGAGGATAAGGATAAGGAAGTGTTTGAGAGATTACAGCGTATGTCCATAGACAAATGCTATCCTGTTTTGCCTACGGAGTCGGATAAGAAGGAAGAGGCAGTTGAGGATTCTTTAATGTCCTATCTTATGAAGTCGCCACCTCCGTACGTACAGGGTACCGCAGCTCCTGTGGTCCCTGCCGTACCTGTTCTTCCACCTGTTATTCCTCCACCAGTTCCTCAACCTGCACCTGCTCTTCCGACTGTTCCTGCTCCTTTGCCTATTTCTATTCCTACTGCTCCTCCGCTTCCACATACTCCTGTTCCCGCTACTGCTCACGCTACTGCTCCTGTGTTGTTAACCCCTGTTGCTGCTAACGTCTCTACTCCTTCTCTTGTTAGTCCTGTGTCTTACTCTTCTCCCTCTACTCGTAATCGTGATTCTCCCCTTGCGACAAACTTCTTTCAGTCGCTCGGACCTGTTTTTGGGTCTGCAGGTTCTGATGGTCCACAGAGACGTAGCCAGCTTCCTGGTAATAGAGAACGTGTTGCGCTATACAATATGGCGATGGGTTGGATGATAAACCCTGTTAGAAATCCACCTCGTGTTGTCCTCGAAACGTTTGATCAATTCAACATACCTACTCAGAGATATGTGTTTGATGAAATGTGCAAGTTCTTACATGATCAGATAGCGGCCAATGCGCCTGACGAGGTGCTGACCGCCCTGTCTGAACTCCGGCTTCAGTTCGCAACTGGACTGATAGTCGACACTAATGTCCGACGTGCTATTGAGCGGTTGCTATCTCTTCGTCCCGCTCCTATTCCTCATGCATTGTTTGTTGAGGACATTGAACAACGAGATGGGTCTGGCCAATATCCTATGCGTGAAGTTCCGCCAGTTTGGGTACCCGCTGATAATACTAATGCTAATGCTCCAATACCAGCACATTTCCAGAGAGTGTGGATACACCTCCCTTGGAAACGATCGGAAGTGCTTCAGGTGAAACAAACTTTGCCTGATCCTCGCAAAAATCCTGCGGGGTATTACAAAGAGTTATCGCAGCTCGTAGACGCTACGATAATGAATCTGGCCGATATCGACATGTTGTTTGGCAATGTCGTACCGCAACCGGTATGGGCCAAGATTCGTCACCAAGATCACGCGAATGAATTAGGTGGTGATTGGGCTGCCATTACAGCGGCAGACGCTGGACAAGTGGCTGCTACTAAACCCGATCAGTTGATTGAACTTCTTCCCCAGCGAATCATTACATTAATGAAAACGCTTATGCCAGCTATGAGGGTAAATTGGGACAAGTTGTCAGCCTGTAAGCAGAAGAAAGATGAGAGTGTTTCAGACTTCTTTACGAGGTTCGAGGAAACATTCGTCGATCATAGTGGGCAGGATATGGGTACTGAGGGTGGACAGAGGTTGTTTGTGGATAAATTCGTATCGAACTTATTGCCCGACTTGAGCCATAAATTGAAAAATTCAGAAAGTTCATGGGCCGTTTCTACCTCAGCTCAGATATTGGCTACGGCACAATATTACGAAAATAGAGAAAAAGAGGAAAATGACCGTGCCGATAAAAAGACGAAAGAGCTGAAAACTAAAGTGTTGTTACAACAAGCATATCCGCCGCGTTCTAATCAGAATGCGCCTCAGCAGAATAGATCGCAGTCGCAATCGAATCGATCGCAGCCGCGTAATGATTCATCTTTTCAGAGATCTTCATTAGGGTACAATCAATGTGCTTATTGTAGACAGGAGGGTCACATTAAATTCAATTGTCCTGTTTTAAATGACCGTAGTGGTGGTAATTCGTCTAGAGGAGGTCGTGGTGGTGCACAGCACGCATCACGTGGTAGAGGTCGTGGTGCTCAGAATGATCGCTCTGACCATTCATCAAATTCTAATAACTGTTTCGATCAACGTGGATCATCGCAAGGACGATCTGCGCAGTACAATGTAGACGATTATTACGTCGATCAGGGACCTGACGATAGTAATTACTAGGACAGCCAAAGACAAGGAGAGGGAGTGGTATCAGTTCCGGTTGATCAGAGAGGGCCTTACGTCGCAGTTGCTACATCGGGCGTCGTTGAGCCTTTTCTGTTGGACACTGGTGCAGCGAAAAGTTCTATCATGCATTCGAAACTCCCTGGCGCACTTTTGTCTGGCTTAACAAATGTTTCCGTTGGATTCTCTGGCGCCCCCGTTAGCAATCCAGTTTCGCGCCCTTTGCCCCTTAAAATTGGGCCACGTGAGCTCGAAGCTCCATTGATTTTGTCTACTGGTTGTGGCGAAAATCTTTTGGGTCTGGATTTGCTTAAACGCTTGTATGCGACTTTGTATTGTTCTCCTGCGGGTGTAAAGCTTATGTTAGGAGAGAGGGTAGTCTCTCCCATGTACTTGTCCCTCGATAAGCTTCCACCGGAATTGAGTTCTCTTCCTGCATCTTTGTGGGCGACGGGTCCAAATGACGTGGGCCTACTTGATATCTCCCCTTATGTTGTTCAGTTGAAATCGAATGTGCGATTGCCACGTATTCCCCAATATCGTATCTCCCTTGATGGTGAACGAGCTTTGTTAGCGATCATCCATGATTTGATCGAGAAAGATGTCATTGAAGAAACTCGGGGAAACGTGTGCAATAGTCCTGTACTGCCCATTCTTAAACGTACTGATCCTACCAAACCGCCTGTTTATCGTTTTGTTATCGATCTACGGGAGGTGAATAAAATTGTGGTTCCTCAATTCCCTGTTGTGCCTGACATTACGGCGCTACTGACTCTGATTCCAGCTACAGCTTCATGGTTTTCGGTGATTGATTTGAAAAATGCGTTTTTCAGCATCCCGATTGCCAAAGAGAGCAGGGACCTTTTCGGTTTCTCTCTTGGTGGACGTAGCTTCCGGTTCAAACGCGCTCCTCAGGGCTACTGTGAAAGTCCATCGATTTACAGTCAAGCTTTGAAGGGTCAACTAGATGCGTTTAGGTTGCCGGTTGGTGCGGCTTTAATCCAATACGTCGACGACTTATTGGTGGCTGCTGATACTCAGGACATTTGCAAAATTGCTACAGTGTCGTTGCTGCAACATCTCTGTGAGTTAAATCACAAGGTGTCACCTTCTAAACTCCAATATTGTTGTCAAGAAGTAACCTACCTAGGTCACTTATTGTCAAAGGAGGGAAGGAGATTGACCCCAGAGAGAATTGCAGCGATTGCGCGCATGGCTGTGCCACAAACCCAAAGAGATGTGCGTGCCTTTCTAGGTATCACATCGTACTGCAGGCAGTGGATTCCTAATTTTTCATTGCTAGCGAAACCATTGGTGGTTCTTACGTGCAAGGATGTTTCGACTCCTTTACCATGGACGGAAGAATGTCAGAAAAGTTTTTCTGAATTACGTGATTCATTGTGTTCGGCTCCTGTGTTAGGTACCCCTGATTACAGTAAACCGTTCACGTTATATGTTCACGAGAGGGAAGGTTGTGCTTTAAGCGTCTTAACGCAACCTTTTGGTGGTAAGCAACGTCCATGTGCATATTTTTCCTCGACCTTAGACCCAGTAGCTAGAGCATTGCCGAGTTGTTTGAGAGCAACTGCGGCAGCTGCGGTCTCCATCCGACAATCAGCAGGATTGGTCATGGATAATATGCTTACGGTGATGGTTCCGCATGCAGTCGATACTCTTTTGAACCGTACGAAAACTCAGCACTTGACGAGTGCGAGGTTATCTGGGTACGAATTGACGCTCTTGGCAAGCCACATTCAGATAAAACGTTGTAATGTCCTAAATCCGGCAACTTTGTTACCAATTAGTGCAGAGTCAGATGCAGTAACAGAACATGACTGTTACTTGCGGACAGAGGAGGAAACAAAAGGTCGTGTGGACCTTAAAAACACCCCATTGGAAGACCCGGATGGCATCCTGTATGTGGATGGGTCATGTTTTAAATTGCCGAATGGTGATGTGACTACTGCTTATGCTGTGGTGACATTGAATACTGTTGTTGAGACTGCGAGATTGAATCAGAATTCTGCCCAAGCTGCAGAGCTGATCGCTCTTACTAGAGCATGTGTATTAGCAAAAGGTAAACGTGTGAATGTGTACACCGATAGTCAGTATGCTTTCGGTGTAGCGCATAGTTTCGGACGATTATGGCGAGAACGTGGTTTCTTGACGTCACATGGCACGAAAATACAGCATGGCCAGCTTGTGAACGATCTTTTGGATGCATTGACTTTGCCTGCTCAAGTTGCAATTGTTAAATGTAGTGCGCATCGTAAAGTGACGGATGATGTTGGTCGTGGTAATGCGTTTGCAGATGAGATTGCTAAGGAGACTGCCCGGAACCTTAGCACTCGAATGTATGTGACGAATTCGGTTAGGTGGCCTACAGAATCAAGTATGTGTGAGAATACTATAGAGAGTGTGAAAGCAATTCAGAATGAGGCCACCGACACTGAAAAGATGAAGTGGAAAGAAAGTACGGGAAGGTTGGATGTGAATGGTTGCTGGATTGATTTGTCAGATCAGAAAAGATGGATGTTGCCTGATGCGTATGTACTGGCCGTTGTGCAAATGGCACATGGGTTAGCACATATTAGCGCGAAAGGTATTTGCAAGTTGTTGGCTGATGTGTGGAAGAATGATGGAATTACTAAGTGTGCTGAACGTTTGGTGAAGAATTGTATGGTGTGTATAATGTACAATCCTGGCAAAGGAACCCCAACTCCCCCTGGCAGTTTTGCTCCTCCTTTGTATCCCTTTGAGGTGATCCAATTGGACTTCATCCATATGGAGCGATGCAATAACCTGAAATACGTTTTGGTTGTGGTTTGCGCATTCTCCCGATGGATCGAGGCCTATCCCCTCAAAGACAATACTGCTTTGTCTACTGCGAAAATCCTACTGAAGGAATACTTTCCTCGGTATGGAATGCCTAGAGTTGTGTGGTCAGATAACGGAAGTGAGTTTGTTGGAAGTGTGATGAAGAGTGTGTGTAAGGGCCTTGGAATAAATCAGAAATTCCATAGCGCCAATCATCCCCAGTCAGCTGGATTGGTTGAAGGGTACAATGGCACCCTTAAACTAAAATTAGCGAAGATTCAAGCTACGACTGGACTTTCGTGGCCTGATGCTTTGCCTCTAGCATTACTGTCAACTAGGGCGACTGTACACTCCCGAATAGGGCTCAGTCCCTATGAAATAGTGTTCGGCCGTCCTGCGAATGTGTGGGGGGTTCCTAGGCCAGGAATATTCTCTGATCTTGAGTTTCCGATGTTGATTGATTACTTACATGACTTGACTGCTAAACTGAGGTTAATTCATCAACAGGTTTACGACGCCTTGCCGACGCAGACGGAGGGTCCAGGCCACCAGCTCCAGCCCGGAGATTGGGTGGTTACCCGAAATTTTTCACGAAAAAACAATCTGGACCCTCGCTTCACCGGACCTTACCAGGTGCTCCTGGCCACGAGGACTGCCGTTCGTCTTGAGGGGCGGAAAAATTGGGTACATGCTACCCATTGTAAGCGAGTCCCTATTCCTTTGTCGGCAGACCCGTGGGTAAGGAAAGGCATTGCGTCAACAGAAACAGAAACATTGCCGGCGTTTGTACCTTTTAGCGACGCACAGCTTGTTGGAGAACCCTCAGCGCAGCAGAAAGCCACTGTTGGAACATTGTCAGCAAAAGACTCGAGACCAAATCAACAAACTGATCAGCAGGACGTTGTCTCTTCAACGGATCCTTTGTTCGACGTGCAGACACGTCCCGGGAAACATCGATATTCTTTGCGTTCTCGCATTAAGGACTAATAAAATTTCTTGCTTTGCTGAAACTGATAACTGCAATATCTTCGTTTCCCATGATCAACTTTGAACATTCGTATCATTGAAAATTGTTTTGTACATATATTGAGTTTTTTTCTCTGTATCTTTTTCCTTCCACAGCTGAATCATTGTGCTAATTAAATACATATTGTGTATTGAGGGCCGTAGGGCCGCGCGCGTACTTCCTTCTGGACAGTAGGTCTTGACACTAGGTTAAAGACCGTCGGTTCCTAGGAACTCCTGGGGATTGACTATTGCTGCACAGAACGAAGTGCGTCAAGAAACGTTGCGGACGGTCGTAGGGAAATGGCATTTTCGAAGCTGAATGATTTGGAAGGAGCTCAGGCATATAGAGTCAAGCTGCAGAAACTAAGTCGTACGAAATGTTTTGTATCCCAGTTGTTTGTTTTGTTTTTAACTGCTTCTGCATTTTTGGCGGGTGGGGTGTATTACACTATGTCTTACTTCTTACTTCCTACCCCTACTCCTACTCCTTACCCTAACATTACTTCTACTGCTTCTCCTCATTCCTTTCATATGTTACCAGAACACGAACAGGCTAGACGTGTAGAATTCCGCAACAATTCCTTTATCCAGCTCCTCCATCAGCATCAGTTAGTGGTTAACACTACTAATTGTTGGGTGTGTGGGTTGATGCCACATACTACGGGTAAGGGAATTCCATATCTGGTGTTACCGTATAGTTCCCAAGGGTCGGCTCGAGCATTCCAAACAATGCTTCGAAGCGCACTAGGTTTCCACCCCTCTCCAGAACGTTCCCCCAAACCGGGTCCTACCTCGTGGCAGTGGGTGGTATCGATGATAATACAGGATTTGGAAGATGAGATCTATGATGCTTTTCTCATCCCTAAGGCAGAGGTACAAGCCTATAGGGCACCGGATAAAGGGGAATATAGTACGTTCACTAATGAAAAGCAGCTTAAAAGCTCCCCTCCGATATGGGTCGTACCCCACACTGGTAATTTTTGTATCGTGGGTCGTGGTTCGCAAGCCTCACTTGGAGTAAGTGCTTGCACTGAAAGTTACGTTCTGTCAATGTCCCCGATCCCTGTGCTTCTGGCTGCCAAGGGTACATACTTCATCTGTCATGATCGTGCATATACATGGTTGCCCGCAGACTTCATGGGCTCATGTTTTGTTGCAAATCTGTTGCCTCCGACGTTTACTGTAGATGCCGATTATCATAAGACTAGAGTTGTACGAGGCGTAATTAGCGAAGAGGATACTGCCGGTCAAGAGGCAGGAGACTTTTTCAAGGGTTTCCTCCCGTTTTGGGGACCTATGGTTAATAGTAGGAACCTGAGACATTTGACTCGAGTGGTAGAATCGACGGCTAACATTACTGCCAGTGCCCTTGGTAATATCACCACAGAACTTCAGGCGGAGAGACTTATGACATTACAAAACCGCATGGTTTTAGATGTTGTCTTAGCAGATCGCGGTGGGGTATGTAAAGTGATCCATTCGAGCTGTTGCATTTTCATTCCAGATAATGCTCCTACTGTCTATCAAGCCATCTCGAAGTTGCATAAGATCTCCGAATCCATACACGTGGATGTAGGGGATTGGACGCTACTTGGTTGGTTTTGGGGCCTGGTGTCGACTTGGGGTTGGAAGATTCTGACGATCATCGGGGTTGTGGTAGTGTTCCTGTTCACGTGTTGCCTTTGTGTGCAGTGTGGTCCTGCCTTATGTGGCCTCTGTGCTACAACGTGTATGAGACAACCATCTGTTACCAAGGGGACTCGGTTGGACAGAGCTATGCTACAGCGACATCTTGATGGTCTGATGAATATCGAATATGATTCCGACTAGTGCTTGCCTACATGAGGGCAAAAGGAGCGTCTGAGGTTCCGTGACAATTGTAAGTGGTGTTTTTAACTCGCACGAATATGGTCGAGTCTAGTATCTATGAACCGCAAATGACGAGTTTTGTAAGTGTGCGCAGTTTCGCTGTGCTAACTTAAACCGTTCGTTTGTTATGTGGGTTTGTCATCTGTACCCACGGGTTCCATCTTAGATACGGCATCCATTTTGTCTCTTGCCCTCAAGTAGCCAGCGAACGGACGCTGTCCGCTTCGCGACCCTGGGACTCCCAAGATATTTGCGGAAGACACATGTTCTTTGAAAGTGTCTTTATGACGAGGGGGATGCTACTGTAAGGCAGATGGCGCCGCTCGAGGCTCATCTTGCCGCACGGGCTTATTGTCTCAGTCGTGCATCTCATTAGGCACGTCCCTTTGATGCCTGTATCTCGTGCTTCTCGACACTCCCCTTTTACACCCTTTCCGATCTCCCTACTGTCTCCGTCTTCCTCTGCACCTGTCTTCGTTCCTATTTCGATCTACTTTACTGCTGATTGGAATTTGCTAATGGTGGGAAGATGGGTTTTTACAGTTGGGAACCGCCAAATGTTTCCGCACTTACGTTCCGGATCTTGTGTGTTTCAAAGTGATCTAAGCGACCCCTCTGAGAGCGACTTGTGGGAACCAGGTTGTAAACTATTGTGTATCATGTTATCCTATGGGTAAAAACTGTATAAAAGGAGCGATCCACAAATACAATTTGAAGCAGTCTCCCCGAACTACACTCGATGTACTTCCTGTGACTTCTGTGTTCCCTGCAGTAAATAAACCTTGACTCTTTGACGCCGAAGGAAGTGTCCCGTGTCTCTGTGACTTGTACGCCGGAGCAGGTTACCCACGAAGGTTTCAGGTGTTGTGCCCTGGCACCGCTGGGTCCAAAGAACCCAGTCCTTCAGTACACAAACATCAGAAATAGTAATACTAGAAAAACAAATAAAGGAAACTCGGAAAAATTATAAGGACTCCAAAATATATTCCCTGAAGAAACTTTTCAGCGAAGACCCTTCAAATACTATCAAACAGTACTCTATTTTTTCGAATCCCAACAAAAAAATAGATTTATACAAAACTGGGTGTGATAAGGAAGATCAGGGAAACATCACCAAATATACACCTGATGTAGATCAAGGAGAGAAGATTTCTAAAATAAAAGACACCCAGGAAAAAGGGGGGAAAAAAAGGAGAAGAAAGCAGCTAAGAAGAATCAATAAAAAGAAAATTCGCAAGCTTAAATTTAAAAACCTAATCACTCCTCTAAAAAACCGAGAGGGACAAGATGACACTACAATCCCTAATACTACCACAATAGAGGTAATCAGTGACAGAAAAAACACACAGATTGTGAAATCATTGAATCCAAGAGCGGATGAATATCTCCCGGCCATACTATTCGCAAAAGTAGGGCAGAGAAACAAAGGATTAGGAGAAGATGATGATAAGATACCTCTATGCGGAGAAGGAACACCGTCTAAATATGTACTATTTGAAGAACTTTTCCCTACCGATAACATGCCACTCAATCGAGGAAGGATAATCAATCTTCTCCAACAAATACTGCCTCTACAATCTTTGACCAGCAAAGAAATAGACCTGGTGATTTTCCCCAAAAAAGAAAATTGCAAAATAGCGATGGTATCATTTTGGTCATCAGTACTTCCTGGGATTATTCTTAAAGAAAAGGAGATATTACATAAATGTGGCTATGATGTAATGGAAAGATCTGAACCAAAGGAAAACAAATCTAATAAAAGGTCCAATGGTCCTTCTGGCCTAAATTTTGATATGCAAAACAATAATCATTACAAAAACATTCTTGTCTCAGATGATTCAGGATCAAATCGTTCAGGAAAGGATACTCTGAAAATTCATGTGAATAATGGTGAAAGGGTAGTCTGGAGCCAAGACTCAGAAGTAAAGGAGGTTAAAAAAACCATAAAGTCTTGGGCTTGGATCTCAGAGACACTAAACAGTAATAAAATTATCAACCACCAACAACTTACTGTTTAACAATGGCTTGGAGACCACTTCATGGAATATGGCTGGAAAAACAACTAATAAAATGATCGAAGCTACCAAAAATCAACCTGATATCCTGGCTTTACAGGAAACTTGGGCAACAAAATCTTTCTGTCAGAAGGGCTATTATGTTTATGATATTCCTGCAAAGGTAACTAACCGGGGCCATGCAAAGGGTGGATTGGCAATCTTGTTAAGGGAGGAATACTTATAGGCTCAAGAGATCATCGAGACTAACTCCGAAAATTTTCAGTGTATTAAGGTATCGCTGAAAACACACATTACAGCCCCCCAAAAGAATATTCTGCTCTTTAATATATACGCCCCACCCGGCACTAACCAAGATGCCCTATTTAAGGATATCATGGAAACAATCTCTCAGATAATAGAAGACCGATCATACATGCCATATCTAATCATGGGAGATCTGAATGGAAAAATCTCAAACACTGAAATCAGAAAGTGGGTAAACTTTTATAAAGAAGAAACATTGGAAATGTCCATCCCAAAATTTCCTAAAGGCAAAAATTCGGACAAGAGAGGTAAACTGTTATTAGCATTATTGCCAAGTTTAAATGGGACAATCTTGAATGGCAACGTGGAAGGAGATATACCGGCATGTTATACTCGACGAGGAAATGGAACTCTCTCAATTATTGACTATATAATCTGTGGTATGGAGTTATTGGAGACAGTTACGCATTTGCATACCAACTTCACAGATGAGAGTGATCACGCATTTTTACACCTAACTACTCATTGGACGGCCAATCCTTCCCCTACAAGCCAGATCATATTTTATAAAAGCACAATTGAAGTCAACACCAATCAGAGGCGGATTTTCTGGAACTCATCAACTCTGGACAATATAACCGCACTGATTGCTCATACTCAACTTCTAACTAATATACATTCGGATGATCCAATAACAAATTTTGAATGCATAGTCAATAAACTTAAGCGTGCTCTCTCAGATAAGTTACGACAGGTCGCATCTGGAAATAACAAGAAGAACAACAAAAACAAAACCTGGAATACACCTACTGCGAAAACGCTCAATAAACTCATTCGAGGACAATACCTGAATTTTTCACCTTCAATTCAGGCAGAAATTAATAAACTAAAAAATCAATGAAGAAGAGAGAAGCAGAGCCATAAAAGAACGTTGCAGGACAATAACTGGGTCGATATTCAAATAGCTGCTAAAAAATATAATCAGCGAAAATATTGGTCCCTAATTGCTAAAATAACCGGAACAAAAAAGAAACTCCAAGCCATTCCAGTCCCACCTCAGGACTGGGAAATCTATTTGAGTGATCTATATAAGGCAAACCCAATCCAATCAGATAGAAAGGACGCCGATACTACTATGGAAAAGAATATTACACCGATTACAAATACCTCAGCATTCTCTAGAGCAACGCATATTCGAAAAGCAAGAAGCACTGGAGCTTCAGGCCCTGACCAAATACCCATCAAGGTCCTACAAGCAGACCCCAAGGAGTGGCGTCAGATGCTATCACCCCTCTTTAATTACATCTTTAAATCCGGGAAAATACCAAAGTCATGGCAGGGGAGTATCATTATTCCCATATATAAAAAGGGGAACAAAAACATAGCTGGCAACTATCGTCAAATAGCGTTGATGGATGCTACAGGGAAAATCTTTGCCGCAGAAGTACTGGATCGACTAAAAGATTGGGCTTTTTCGCAGGGTTTAATACCCATGTTTCAAGCAGGTTTTAGACCTAATCACTCTGTCACCGATAATATTTCAATTCTCCAGACTATTTTTGACAAATACACAGTACGGAAATCACAGCCAGTATATGCTGCATTTATTGATTATTCTACTGCTTTTGATCGTGTCGATAGACCGACATTATGTAATAAGTTAAGGAGACTAGGAATTCCTGAACAACTACTGCAGATTATTGTTAATCTTCATACCAACACATGGTGTCAAGTGCAAATGGGGTGTGAAAAAGGTTTGACTAAAACAATCAAAACGGCTAACGGACTCAAACAAGGGTGCCTTTTAGCACCAATATTATTTTCATTATACCTTAGTGATCTGCCATACCATCTGCAACAAGGTTCAAGTTTGCCTCCCAAGATTGCTGCACAAAGTATACACGCCCTGCTATATGCAGATGATATTGTGATGTTGGACCTTACGCCCTTTGGTTTGCAAAAGCTCCTAGATATTTTACATACATATTCAAAGGATCACTTCTTAATCCCAAACTTAACGAAAACAAAAGTTGTTTCCTTTTCTGGTAGGAAACAAAGTACTAAGTACTGCTGGAGGCTCGGCGGAGAAAAAGTAGAAGAGGTCGATGAATACACCTATCTCGGCAGGATCTTCTCAAAGAATCTGCAAAATATAAAGCAGATAAACAACTTAAAGAGGAAATCAGAACTACATGCCGGGGCCCTTTCCAGACTGTACTCTGCAACAGGAAACAGGCATTTCTCCTCATTGCTAAAAGTATACAGAGTAAAAATTCCCCCTGTTTTATCCTATGCTACGGAACATATTCCTATAAAGCAGTGGTCTTATATGGACCAAAAAGAAGGGAAAATTTTGAAAAAAGTCTTGAAGGTCTCAGAATCTACACCGGTTCAAGCTTTAAGACTTGAATTCTCTATAACAAGTTCTTATGCTACAGCAGTTGCTAACGTTATCAGGTGGGCTTACAATCTCCTTCACGCAAAAGATGGATCATTGCGATCCCTGCTAAAGATTGAGACTTTCGAACTAGATGCTACAAAGCAAATATTCTTCAGGAATATGACCGAGGTATTCCAAATCGCTAAAATCAGTACGGATATCTTGCTCACCTGGTCAGCCTCGCAACTGAAACTTTTCTTAAAATGTTTTACTCCCAAACTGAGTTTCGAACTCGACTTTGCACACTGTAGCAAACTATCTTTGTATATACATTACGTTGAGACATTGGAGTACAAGCAAGTACAGACATACATAGGGTTCTCCCTTACACATGGTGCAAGAAGGGCAATTACAATGCTGCGATTAGGTATTTTACCAGTGTTAACTTTTACCTCAAGATGGACACCAGGTGGATCCCCTGTATGTACTCTTTGTCAAGGGGGTGATCAGAACATCGAGCACCTTCTATTTTTATGCCCGAACTCAAATGTAGTAACAGCACGGTCAAGATATCTTGATCCCATATACCGTAAATGTAGAATTTCATCAGTAAAAGAACTGTTACTTGTGTGCAAACAACCACCTAATGAATTTGTATGTTATAATTTCTATAAATTTTTAAAATCTTTTTTAACATTATATTAATTTGGAACGAATTCCTTTTCTTGTAAACTGTTTTTATATAATATGTGTGGTCCTCAGTTGAGTACCAAAACAAATAAAAAATTTTGACTTGACTTTGACTTACAATTGTTTTCTTTATTAACTACATCTGTGCTGTTTGTGTGGAAGTGACAGAAGGTGTTAATGTAGACGATTGGCTACTTGATTGTGCAAGAGGCGTCATATTCCTCTTTTTATTGTCCAACATGAAACTGCCTGACCCCTGCTAGTTTCAGTTGAGACGTAAGAGAATCAGAAGTGATGTCTGAATACACAGTTGTGATATTCAAACTGAAGAAGCAGGAAAGGGTGTAAGCTTCGTAAGTGCTGTGTGTGAAGGGACTGACACTTTACTGTCTGTGGAGCAATAGCCTGAAGATCAAACCCTTGCCTGCAGCCCTCTTCTTTCACAATTTCCTGTTCGTAATTTTTCTTCCAAGACTGATTAAAGGAAATGGTGAGAGCGCCTGCAAACAACATAGGGTATTATTCTGAGCTTGCGCTTGCACCTCACTTGTATCACATCCTTTGCCTGCCTATACTTTGTACCCCATCCAAAACCAGTTTTACAGTTTAATCCAGGGGCTATCCGGTCTGTGCACGAGACCTAACAGTGCCAGCTGAGGGGTGTAGGCTATCCAACAATTTGTGCTCGTCTACACAGCCCGCACACTACATTTGTTTAGGGGTTTTAGGTAGCAAATTGCGAGATAGAGAGGTGGGAACTTAACCAAATTCATTGAGAGAACTGAGACAGAGCCAAACAAAATATAAGGTCCTAAACTAAGAGCTAAAGCGTCAGCTGCAGGACCGATATATTTGTGAAGTAGAATATTCAAATAAGGGCATTTAATGAGGTGTTTACAATTCCAAAGGGCTTTTTTTATACAAATATGGATTAAAAAGTAGGAATTTCTGTGACTGGCAACAGACAAGTGATTGCACTACATAAATATTTAGGGCCTCGTTTATGAGAAATGACGCACCGCTGCGTGAAAGCAGCGATGCGTCACTTCTCAGTGCGCACTGCTTGCAACATTCCTGATGCTTCATGTTTAATGTATGACGCATCATGTCGCAAGGAGTTACAGATACGTCAGTATTTCTAATGTATCTGTAAGTGCAAAAGTGACTGATTGCTGGAGTGTGTCACAAAAGTGACGCAACTCCAGCAATGCGTCCTTTCACATGGGGCAAGCCTCATGTGAAAGGGCCTACGTCAGTCTTACGCCTGCTGTGAGGCAGGCGCAAGATTTTGATGCAACAGCGTCCTAAAAGTGACGCAGTGAAATCTCATAGATTTCACTGCGTCACTTCTACGACCCTTCCTTGCGTCAATGCGCCCCCCTTCCATACATTGTACCTGGCGCAGGTATAATGTGGCGCAGGGGTTTACAAAGTGACGCATCTACCTAGATGCGTCACTTTGTAAATATGGCGCAACAAGGCACATTTTTTACTCCACTGGTGCGTCACAAAAAGTGACGCACCGGCGGCATAAAAGTGACGCACAGTCTCATAAATGAGGCCCACAGTACGTATATATATTTCACTCGCATTCTCTTTCTGAATCTAAGATATAAACCCAAACACATTTGTTTCCAGTACTTTGAACCTTGATCTATTCAGTCTCCTATATAATTGAACTTTAAGCAAAACAGGGTGCGGTGTGTGAAGATAAACATAACTATCCAGTTTCTGTGGTTTTCAGGTTTCGTTTCGTAACCACAAAACCATTTAACTGTTTTTCCTGGGAATGTGAGTATTTTTTTTTAACAACAACACATGTAATGTCTTCTGAGCAAAAGAAACAATAATTTAGCCTTAAAGTTGTTTTTAGTGTGTGTGTGTGTTTTTTTGTAGTTGGTTATAGTAAATCCAGCTCCCAAATTTCTTATTCCACTCTTCCCGCACTCCTGTGTGGTTAGCAATGGGTTCATGTTAATTTGGTTGTGCACAACAGGGATTAGTTTTAGGACATGGTCTGCAGCCAGATCCTGCACCCAACACACAATGTGGTAACTTACACACAACTTCAACCATCTACACAGGGCGTAGGCCACGAAGTTTCCAGCCAACTCCTCTGCTTTTGAAATCTACTTTCTTGCCCTTTAATCTAATGGCAAACATCCATGATGGCCAGGCTATCCTAAAATATTACTCTTTATGCCCAAAGTTTTTTTTTGCTTATTCCTCTTTGGGTCCAGTGTGACATTAGATTTTTATTATGGCAATCGTCTTATGACTGCCTTTATATAGCATGGATCGACCATGCATGCCTACTTGAATGTACCTATTCCTTTGCTCCTTAGAGTTAAACTTTCCTTTTCATAAATCTGAATGTAAATTGCCTGCCAGGAAGTTTTTGGTTCTTTTGTTTAGGGTATCTTTCTATAGGCTAGAAACCACAAATTACATATAATGGGAGCAAAGCTAGTTTGCACACACTCCTCTCCATTTTTGTGTACAAAACCACTATTTGGGTGCACAAACACCCCCATATGCCCCACTAAGTATACTTTGTGAGGGTATTTCTTTTGCACCCATTAATACCCCGCTGGCATAAATGAACCTGTTAAGATACCATGGATTAGCCGGACCTGCTGGGCAACTGAAACTAATACAAGCAATCAAAACCAAATGCAAAAATTCCATTATGTAGCATGACTCCAGGAATGGGCAGGCACAATGTTGGAAAAACAGAACAGGATCTGAGCTCCAAGTTACTACAGCCCAGCTCCTTGCTGATGCTTGGGCCCAATTACTAGTCATATGATACTGATACAGTGGAAACTTAGCACCTGTAAACTTTGCTACCTTGCTTTAAAACCTCGCCAGTACTATGTAATTACAAATGATACCATATAGAATGAGGAATAACTGCAAGAAACCTGATTTACCAGTTTGAATACTACACAGAATTTACAATACTGAGGTGCTAAATGCACATCTTTATCACCTAAATGTGTGCTGAGAGTCGGGTACAACATGGGGGGTGGGGTGAAAGAGGCGAATAATGCCCTGCAAGGGGAGGCATTACATGCTTCCCAGTACCTTTCCTGAGGATGGTACTGGTGCTAAATGATGGGTCCAGGCTACAATACAACCATTCCCAGTGTAAATTTGCCAGCAGGATTTTCCAGTAAGTAAAACTGGGCTCTTTATTCCTGCACCTGAAAAAATCTGAGAGTGAGCACACTACCAATTTATGACTGAGCAGAGAGAAATCCCAAGCAAGAATTCTGGTCAACTCTCAACCAGCGTGTTAATGTGATAGTTAGAAGGCGGAATTCCTGCATGCACCGTTGTTGTCAAGTGCGCGACCCGGGCCTCCCGCTCCCATGTTAGGTCAAGAAAGGACACCATCTGAGACAGCCCTGCTCACCCACTTAGCAGCTTGGCACAAGCAGCCAGGCTTATCCCCAAGGCACGAGTTTTCAGTATGTGCAACCACGCCCACAGCAATCCCAATGCTCTAAATTCTGTGTAGCCAGCAATGACCTCCCATCTAAATCATATTTAGCTATATCTGTGTGTCCCTCACAGATGCTGAACCCTAAGAGCTATCCCTTTTGTCTGTATTTTTTACACTTTGTATCATCCTGCCACACAGAGGCCAGCTGCAGAAATACACTGAGAGTAGCCTTTTCTCTCTTTGTTACCCTTTCTCTCCTCAATCGGCTTCCTATATATTTGTATTCATGCTCTTTCAGTCTCTGCCGTCACTCTTCCTCACTAATTTCTTGTTCTGTCAAACTTGCTTCTCTCCTTTCATCATCTTGCTTCTATTTCTTAACGCTTCCTCGCCCCTCCGTCCTCCTATTTTTCTTTCTATCATTTCTCACTCACTTTGCACTCCCTGTCCTCTCCTGCTTTCTTTTCTCTCCCCTATGGTTCCAACTATTTATCTTTTCAGGTTTCGCCTTGGACTGTTGCACCAGTGCAGCATCAGCTCATCACCAGAGCAGTACCAGCTCTGCATCAATCAGTATCACCTGAGCACCAGGACAGAACCACCTAAGCACCACCAATGCCTCACTCAACACCACCAAAGCATCACTCAACACCACCAAAGCATCACTCAGCACCACCTCAGTATCACTGAGCATCACTTGAGCACCACTTCTGCCCAAGCACACCATCACCTCAGAATTACTCAACACAATCTCAGCATAAGTACAGCACCAACTCAGCATAAGTACAGCACCAAGTCAGCACCAGCACAGCACCACCTCAGCATCACCACCACCGCACCATCTCCACATCAGCACAGCACCACCTCAGCATAGCACCATCTACGCATCAGTGCACCACCTCCACCAGCGCAGCTCCACCTCAGCAGCAATTTAGCACTAACGCAGCACCGCTTCAGCATGAGCACAGCCCCATCTCAGCACAGCACCAGCTCAGCACCACCTGACTACCTGCACTACCTCAGCATCACTCAGCACTACCTCAGCATCACTCAGCACTACTATAACATCACTCAGCACCACCTATGTATCACTCAGCAACGCCTCAGTATCATTCAGCATCAGCTGAACAGCACCACCTCAGCATTAGCACAGCACCAACTCAGCATCACTCAGCGCCACTTGAGCTCCAGCGCAGCACCGCCATCTGAGCATCACTCAGCAGCACCTCAGCATAAGTACATTACCACCACAGTGCCATCCTAGCATCAGCTCAGCACCATCTCAGCATCAACACAGCACCACCTCTTCATCAGTGCACCACCTAGGCACCATTCTAGCACCAGTGCAGCATTAGTGCAGCACCAGTGCAGCACCACCTCAGCACCAACACTGCACCACCTCAACACCAGCACTGCACCATCACAGCATCAGCACAGCACCATCTCAGCATCAGCACAGCACCACCTCTGCATCACTGCACCACCACCAGCGCAGCCCACCTCAGCACCAACGCAGCGCCACCTCATCAGCAACTCAGCTGAATGCAGCACCACTTCGGCAACAGCGAAGCTTCACCTCGCCACAGCATGACATAAGCACCACCTCACCAGCACCACTTCAGCATCACCCGGCACCACCACAACATCACTGAGCACCCCCTCAGCATCACTTTGTACCACCTAAGAACCAACACAACACCACAACGGCAGCCTGAGTCAGCACCACCACAGCATCACTCGACGCACCTCACCATCAGCACAGCACCACCTCAGAAGAGCACCATCTTTGATTCAGCAGCGCAACACCTCCTAATCAGTGCACCCCCACCAGTGCAGCACCCCCTCGGCAGTACTGCAGGACACCCTAAGCACTACTGCAGCACCACCTCAACATGAGCACAGCACCATCTCAGCATCAGCACATCACCATCTCGCTATCAGCCCAGCACCACCTCTGCATTAGTGCAGCATCACCAGCGTAGCTCCACCTCAGCAGCAGTTCAGCCCTAAGGCAGCACCACTTCAGCATCAGCGCAGCACCAGCTCAGCAGTGCTCACACTGCCTGAGCACCAGCACAGCACCACCTCAGCATCACCACCACCGCACCATCTCCACATCAGCACAGCACCACCTCAGCATAGCACCAACTATGCATCAGTGAACCACCTCCACCAGCGCAGCTCCACCTCAACAGCAATTTAGCACTAATGCAGCACCGCTTCAGAATGAGCACAGCCCCATCTCAGCACAGCACCAGCTCAGCACCACTTGACTACCTTCACCACCTCAGCATCACTCAGCACTACCTCAGCATCACTCCGCACTACTATAACATCACTCAGCACCACCTATGTATCACTCAGCAACGCCTCAGTATCATTCAGCATCAGCTGAACAGAACCACCTCAGCATTAGCACAGCACCAACTCAGCATCACTCAGCGCCACTTGAGCTCCAGCGCAGCACCACCATCTGAGCATCACTCAGCAGCACCTCAGCATAAGTACATCACCACCACAGCGCCATCCTAGCATCAGCTCAGCACCAATTCAGCATCAACACAGCACCACCTCCTCATCAGTGCACCACCTCGGCGCCATTCTAGCACCAGTGCAGCATTAGTGCAGAACCAGTGCAGCACCACCTCAGCACCAACACTGCACCACCTCAACACCAGCACTGCACCATCACAGCATCAGCACAGCACCATCTCAGCATTGCTCACACCGCCTGAGCACTAGCTCTGCACCACCTCCGTATCACTCAGCATCACCTCCACAGCAGCACACCACCACCACCTCATAATCACACAGAACCACATGAGTATCATTCAGCACCACCTGAGCATCACCTCCACACTACCACACCACCACCGCAGCATCACTGAGCATCACCTAAGTCTGACTTCAGAATCTGGCATCTGTTAATTCTCCGCTAGTGCACTGAAAACGTATATGTTATATTTTCGCATCTTATTCACATTTGCTTATGTTCATGTTTAATTTAGACAATATAGCACATCATTTGACATTAGTATGACATTGCAGCACTTGTTATGGTTGTATTGTGCTATTGATTGTTATGGCATTACTGAACATTCGCCCTGGACACCCTTTCGTGGGGATCTTGGAAGACATCCACTGTGCTAGAGAAATCATGCTTTGATTGGGTCTCTTGTTTTTTTACTGCTTAATTTTGTCTAGTTATTAGACAGTTCTCATACCGATCAGATTCGAAATGGTTTGCAACCTGGTGTGAAAGTTGAGTGAATTTAAACTAGCAAGAACTTTGTGGTAATTTTTGGGTGTGGGAGGGAGTGCTTATTGATTTTCCGTAATTTCTGCCAGAGTTTAGTGATGTTTACATTTGCATCACAACCCATCTGGTTGCCCTTACATTTTCTACAAACAAGGGTGTTTTATGTGTATGCTAGTTGCCAAATTGATTCTGAGGTGCATGTTGGTGTTTTGCATGACAGTGCAGTGGATTTAAGAGAGCTTTGTCGCCTCCACGGCATTAGTACTGCACTGTGCACTCGATGGTGAGGAGATTCTGTATAATATGAGCACGGCCATTTGCAGGTCAGGTTCGAGTGATGGTGGGTGATTTTCAGTACACAGTGCTGTTGGATGTCTGATAAGAACCGACATTTAGTTTATTGGAAGTGTTAAGGATGCTTATGTTAAGGAACAATGCTAACTCTTTATGTCAGTTTGCGGTTGGGAGTGAGAGTAACTAGAAGAAGAAATATTTCATCTCCAGGTTCAGGTACTTGATACATTCGAAAAAGTGAATATCAAGGCACTGGGGAGCATATTAACAAGCAATAGCGATAATTATCGCTATTGCTTGGTTAGAGACAAAAATTTACCGCTGAGCAGCGGCGATTTTTACCGCAAATAAACCTTGGTATTACCAAGGTTTAACGCAAATGCGATAAAAATCGCCGCAATGCATGAATATTGCTGAAAAGTCCGCGATATTCATGCATTATCGAGGTAATGCTCTTAGCCATGTTATCCACCTCCCATTGGATAACATGGCTAAGAACTGCTCAGGGCAGGTGTTACCTTTTGGAGGTATTCGCCCAAAAGTTGGCAATAGGAGATAGCGATGTTAGCGACTGTTTTCAGTCGCTAACATCTTGGCACGCCCACTTTGTCATTAGTGATAAATATCACTGACATGCAAAGTGGGGCCCAAGATGGTTGCTATCTCCTACTAGCTGTCGCTAACTGGTGTTAGCGACAGCTAGGTAATAGGGAGATAATTTTATCTCCGCTTTCTTGGCTTTTAAAGCCAAAAAAGCGGAGATAAACCCCCTTGATAATATGCCCCTGGATGCCCTCCTTAGACCAGGGTGTTACAGGCCAGAAAACCTGGTTCATGACACCAACACACAGCTGCATGTTATGGTAAGAACATGTGTTTAATATTAAGCATATGTTTATAACACACCAGCTGCCTGTGTGGTTGTTTCTCAAATCAGGGTGCTGGAGTGGTGTGGCTCACTGGTTAGAGGCGGCCGACCCGAGAGCAGAGGACGGCCCGGGACCGGGGTTCAATTCCCGACGCGGCAGGGTCGTGGACCAGGGTCAGCGGACTCGACAATTCTCATCTCGGTGCTTACTCTAACCAGGGATCACACTCGGCAACTCTGGGCATTAGCTTGACTCATCTCCACAACGGCCCCCCACATTTGCCGGGGATGCCTCGTTTTACCTAGGAGATACCCATTAGGGACCATCTCACAGGGAAAGCCAGGACGGGTTCCCCAGCGGTCTACTGCGCAGAGATACTCCTTCGGGAGTCGATTCTAGCGCATTATAAACCCACAATTAATTAATTAATTAATTACATCTTCATCCATTAGAATATCACAGACGTTCTTCCTTAATCTAGCTGTCTGATTCATGAGGTTGGTATGCTATTAATTAAAAGGAGGGAGGGATTGAAGGAAGAGTGGGAAAAAAGAGAGAGAGGTTCAAAATGGGAGGGGGTAAAATACAAAATCAGCGTGTGTGTATGGGTGTGTGTGTGTGTGAGAGAGAGTATGTGTGTGTGGTTGTGTCACAAAAAGGGTTTCCTTTGGAGTAAAAGCAACAGGTTTCCCATAACTAGCATGATTTACTACACTAACTATAATGTTCACACAGACTCACAAATCTGGGAATAATCCTGATGGTCACTCAGGCTGTTCACACTCCACTTACACCATCCATATAATGAGAGTAGAACGTTTGTAAACCCAAACTCAAAAGACACGGTTTTGTTTAAATCAACAACACATCAATTATTTATACATGTTTGTGTAATAGAAATTTCATACAAACAACATGAATCATTAAATAAAAACCAATCTAAAATCAATAGTCTATTGCACAGAAGATTAAAATACAAACTATATAGAGAGAGTACAGATAAAAGAAGACAAGAGACTTTGTCATAGCACACACATCTGTGGTGAAACCATGCAAACAAACTAGAACCCGATGCTATGATTGATTAGTAATCTGTGGTTCCAGCAAGTCCACAGATTGTGTAAGAAAGCTTCGACGCATTTCGATGGAAAGAAAATTATTGCACCATTTTTGTCAAGACTGTATTTTGCGACTCTCTTGATTCATAATATTTGTCCAAAAACAGTTTTTACAAATACCTGGAGGTTTGTTATCAAGGCAAGATTAGAAAGAATTCCCGTCGTAATTCGGGCAGTATTATTAGTTTTTTTATTGTCGTGCGGAATAAAAACTCCTGTCCGGCCGTTAGGAATATTAAGACCTCGGACACAATACATTTCTGCTACTTTATAATGCTTGGAACACGAAATTATCCTTCCTGTAGGTTTATCTAGAACATTAGTCTTAGGATAGATCTCAAAAACGACTCTTGCCACTCTGTATTTATTAATTAATATATTCTGCTGGTGCTGTCTCGTCTTAGTAGTGCCCTTAAGACAATTGGGTCACTGTCGTGTGCAACATGTCACATTTGTCTATAGCGGTCAGTTTGATAATGTGTGTTTGTGTACATGTGCGCATGCGCATATACCCGAAGGTGGGAGTGTGTGTCTGTCAGGTGACACAAATTGGGACAGTAAAAGGATTACAATTAAATGTCGTCTATTAGAGGCATACAATGCCCATGAGAATCCCAGGTGAGACAGCGGCAATGCCCCCTCACCCTCTGGCAATTCCTACACCAAGACACCAACTCTTCCTGATTATGCATTAACTTGAGGAATCCACAGTCTGAAGACGGGGATGGTGGAAGCTGGAGCTGGAGTTAATGGCGTAGCCCCCTTCATTTTCCTAAGTGGTGTGGCTTCTGGGAGGGCAAAGGTTACAGGGCCGGAGGAGGAGTGCTTATTAGACTGCTAATGTGTGTCCAGCAGTTTTCAGGCAACAATAAAAATGTCAAGATAACCTTGGTTATTTATTCTCACGCTGGATAGAGATCAAAGAGTTGTCTAGTGGCAATTTGACTCATTATGAAGCAGCGTAGAGGGTTAATGTTCCTGTTGCAAAGGAGTATTGTGTAAATCACAGAACGTATTTTATGCGGAAAGCTCAGTGGGTTATTGCTTTTGCCACAGATATCCTTTTGTTACTTGCAGTTCATAAGTTACAATCCTACTAGAGGACAGTGGCCTATGAACAGTCTTCCAAAAGCAGCATGCAAACTACATGATATATGTTATAATGTTATGTTTTTCCCCCCGTCTTTCATTTTACTAATGGTGCTAAAAAGGGTTTCTTTGGATAGAAATATATTTCTATTAGTAAAGCCAACCCCTACCTACGTTGTACTTTATAAATACGGAGTCTGTGATTCTCCAGAACAAACACTCCTAAAATGTACTGCCTACAAATATGAATGACATGGCTCCTACACCCTGTAGTCCTCGTTGTCTTATGTAACATTTCCTATACATTGATTTACAAACGTGTATGATTCTTTTTTCTACATAATGTGTGTGTGATATATAGCGATCTGACACCTACATTGGTATGAGTAGCGCCATAAAAGAAATGAAAGGCATGTGAGAGGGGTGCTATCAGAGAAATGAGGAACGCTTTTGGATGGTGCTGGGGAGGTTATAGGGACACCAAACAAGCAGCCACGGCCGGCAGTGCGAGTACCACAGCCGGCAGTGTGAGTACCTGCTGGGCGGTGACGTGGGGAGGGGAAGGGGCCGGGTGGGGTCAAGTAATGTATGGATTATGGAGTTTTACAGGTAAGAAAACATTTAAATAAATAAAATGAATTTCGTTGCACGCACTGCGTCGCATTTAGGGATGCAGTCCACTCAACAAAATTAGTTTTATTTATTTAAATGTTTACTTACCTGGGATGCTCCATAATCCATACATTACTACCCACCCCCACCCTGCCCTTCCCCCACCCCACGTCACCGCAGGGCCGTAACAAACGCCCCCGCAGGCCCCGCAGTGCGGCCCCCCCCCCCAGGCTTCAGTAAATGAAGGGGGCCCCGGCCCCCCTCAGCTCTTCGGTGAAGCTGTGAGAGAGGCTTGCGCTGAAGCAGGGGCAGGCTGTCTGCAGCCTGCTCTGAACCCCTCGCCCCCTCCCTCTGACTGAAGAGAAACAATGTTTCAACTTACATTGTTTCTTCAGTCGGCAGGCCCCGGAACAAGGGTGGGAGTGGTGACCCAGAGACAGCATTCCCCACAGGGCTCTGCTCCTCTGAGAAGTATCAGCTACTCGACTCCCCACAAGTGCCAGCCATCTCACTCTGCCACCAGTGCCAGCAGGGGCGGCTGGTGACATTTGAAAGTGGTGAGGCGTAAATACTGCACTGTGGCGAGCGCGCGCAGCGTGCGAGGCTCAACCACCTATGGGGGATTCGAGGGTTCTCCCACGAGAACATTTTGAAAAAAGAGTGGGCAAATGGTGCATTCTTAAGCACATTTGAGAAAGAGGTGGCTTGGCCAATACATCTCTGGGAGTAGCCAGACAAGTCTCTTTCCACTTGCACAGATACATCTCTCTCCCTACATTCGCATAAGCACAGTCGCCCTGCACTCATAGACCCATTACTCACCCTTCCCTGACACATTACTAAGCCGGCATTCACCCATCCACATCACTCACTCTGGACCCACACAGACATCACTCACCCTGGACTCACACAGGCACACTGCTCACCCTGCGCTTACACAGACATCACCAACCCTGTACTGTCACAGACATCACTCACCCTGGACTCACACAGGCACACTGCTGACCCTGCGCTCACACAGACATCACCAACCCTGCACTGTCAATGACATCACTCACCCTGGACTCACACAGGCACACTGCTCACCTTGCGCTCACACAGACATCACTGACCCTGCACTGTCACAGACATCACTCACACAGGCACACTGCTGACCCTGCGCTCACACAGACATCTAGCCTACATACCATTGCTTAATACCAAAACGGTTTCCAATCAGCTGTTGGGCTTTGAGAAGGCCACAGTCTATATAAATTATGCCATTCCCTGGCTGTGAAATATTCAGATAAGGCCTGGCCTTCACTGAAGAGGTTTGCAGGCCACACCTCATACGAAACACCCAAGAAAAGCAGAAGATGTTTCCCCCCCCCCAAGATGTGTCTGAACCAGACTTAAATACCCTTTTGTGGTTATTATGCTGTACCATGTGATTGATGATGGAAAATGCAAGAATTAGAAGGAGCTCTATTACACATTCACTAAAATATGCTACATATTATAATGAAGTAATACATGATATTTGAGCAATTGGCGCACCATTAAGCTATAATAAATCAAGCAAAATATGATAAATGTGCATTTGATACTAAATGAAACATACATTTATAAATGAAAGTTATGCACTGGAATATATGAATACATGGAAACGCATACATTGCACAAGGGTCTAGGGTCACGTGCTTTATAATCAGAAGCAAAGATAGCACCCTGAGCTGCAGCAGCACTAGTACTAGCAACACCCCCCCAGCTCTCTCAATACAGCGCCAGGGCACAGTTAATCCTCGCCCGCAGCACGCCCATTAGGAGACCGAGGGGCTCCTAATGGGCATCCGCTTACAAGGTAAAACACAAGTGCACATGAGCAGGCAAGGTGCGAAAATTTGCCCTCCGTCCCCACTCATGTGCACTTGTGTTGTGCTGCTGCCTGCTGCCCCCATGTCTGACAATGCATGTCAGTCAACATGATGCCAGACCGCGGTCTGACGTCATGCTGGCTGGCATGTATTGTCAGTTCTCCCTCGGCGTCGGTCTTTGAACTTAAGTAAACTATTCAGTTTACTTAAGTTCAGAAACGTCGGAGCTGCGGGCGGCTGCGGGTCGGGGGGCTACGCCCCCACGCACTAATGGACACACCGCGCCTGAGTGCCAGCCTCTCACTCTGCCACCAGTGCCAGCCTCTCACTCTGCTCCCAGTGCCAGCCTCTCACTCTGCCACCAGTGCCAGACTCTCACTCTGCCACCAGTGCCAGCCGCTCACTCTGCCACCAGTGCCAGCCTCCCAATCTGCCACCAGTGCCAGCCTCTCACACTGCCACCAGTGCCTGCCGCTCACTCTGCCACCAGTGCCTGCCGTTCACTCTGCTACCAGTGCCAGCCTCTCACTCTGCCACCAGTGCCTGCCACTCACTATGCCACCAGTGCATGCCGCACACTCTGCCACCAGTGCCAGCCTCTCACACTGCCACCAGTGCCAGCCTCTCACTCTGTCACCAGTGCCAGCCTCTCACTCTGCCACCAGTGCTAGCCTCTCACACTGCCACCAGTTCCTGCCGCTCACTCTGCCACCAGTGCCTGCCGCTCACTCTGCCACCAGTGCCAGCCTCTCATACTGCCACCAGTGTCAGCCCCTCCCACTTCCCACCACTGCCAGCCGCTCACTCTGCACCAGTGCCAGCCTCTCACACTCCCACCAGTACCAGCCTCTCACACTGCCACCAGTGCCTGCCGCTCAGTCTGTCACCAGTGCCAGCCTCTCACACTGCCACCAGTGCCTGCCACTCAGTCTGCCACCAGTGCCAGCTGCTCACTCTGCACCAGTGCCAGCATCTCACTCTGCCACCAGTGCCAGCCTCTCACACTACCACCAGAGCCAGCTGCTCACTCTGCACCAGTACCAGCCTCTCACACTCCCACCAGTGCCTGCCGCTCACTCTGCCACCAGTGCCAGCCTCTCACTCTGCCACCAGTGCCAGCCTCTGACTCTGCCACCAGTGCCTGCCACTCACTCTGCCACCAGTGCCTGCCGCTCACTCTGCCACCAGTGCAAGCCTCTCATACTGCCACCAGTGCCTGCCGCTCACTTTGCCACCAGTACGAGCCGCCCACTCTGCCACCAGTGCCTGCCGCTCACTCTGCCACTAGTGCCTGCCACTCACTCTGCCACCAGTGCCAGCCTCTCACTCTGCCACCAGTGCCAGCCTCTCACTCTGCCACCAGTGCCAGCTTCTCATACTGCCACCAGTGTCACCCCCTCCCACTTCCCACCAGTGCCAGCCGCTCATTCTGCACCAGTGCCAGCCTCTCACACTCTCACCAGTACCAGCCTCTCACTCTGCCACAAGTCCCAGCCTCTCACACTGCCACCAGTGCCTGCCGCTCAGTCTGCCACCAGTGTCAGCTGCTCACACTGCCCATGTTTGCTACACTCCTTCCCAGTGCCAGTTCCTGTACACTGATGCCACCTATATCACACTGTGCACCAATGCCCAGCAGTGCCAGTTCCGTGCACTGCCCTCATGTGTACGTCAGTCCCCCTCAGGTAGTTGATGGAAAGGTTTAGACTCCTTGGCCAGCACTAATATTTGTTCACTGTCTTGCAGCTTATCTTTTTCAGTCTACATTTTCACATGAAATCCCCTTAACTCCGTGCCCAGAATGCATTTGAAAAGGTACTGTCAAAGGGCTATAACTTAAGATACCTACTTCATTCCATAAACTTCTCACTACACAAAAGCCAAAGCAATTATCTCCATTAAGTAGGGTTCGATGAAGCAGTTGGAGCAATTAACACAGTTAGACATGCGGCTGTGAAATTCATTGGGGCCTCTTCGCAAAGGTAAGTTTACACATGTACATTTACTCAGGGCACAAGTCCTAAACAAGCATTAGAAATGCAATAGGTCTCGGGTTTTTTGAGTTAGAGAAAAAGGCCTTGTAAATGGCAATGTATTTTATGCATGTGCCTTGGAGTGTGAGCATGTGGTGTGTGTTGGAAAAATGTGTTTTGCATTTGAATATTAGCAATGGTGGTGTGCTGTTCTTTAACGCATTATCTTGAAAAGGTAAAGTGTAGCATAGAGCGATTGCTACAATATTTTATGGTGGATGCATTAACAATTGATAGGTGCATTGATGGGTGGTGGACGTGTGTGCCTGTAGGAATTGTGCAGTGATGGCTGGTGGTGTGTGTGCTTGTGTGGCTGTGAAGCGTACAGAGATGGATGGTAATGTGTGTGCTTTGTAAAAGAGTGCTGATGAGCGTGCTTACTGAAAGAGTGAACTTTGGTGGTGTTGTGTGTGACTGATGAAAGTGTGCAGTGACAGCTGCTGGTCTGTGTGTGTGTTTGGTGAAAGCATGTACTGACATTGTGTGTTGTGTGTGTGGTGGATTTACAGCACTGATGCATTGTCATGTTTGTGTTTGGTGAAAGCATACATTGATGGCTGTTGGTATTTGTGCCTAGTGAAAGTATGCACTGACGGCTGGAGGTGTGTTGTTTTGTGTGTTTTTTGTGTGTAGTGATGAGTGTGTGCTGGTGAGAGGCTGGTGTCTGTTTAGTGTGTGTGGGTGTGGTATGTGTGTGTGATGTATGTGTATGTGGTGTGTGGGTTTGTGTGTGGTCCTATGTATGTGTGTGGTGAACTTAGTTTTAGTGTTTGTCTCCCGCACACTCAGACAGTGTCCCTACACACATACACTGCTCACTCTGCACACCCACACTGTTCATTCACATAGTCACACACTGTTCATCCTGGACACTCACACACTTTGCACCCTGCACACTTACACACTGTTCACCCTGCATACTCAAATACTCACACACTGTTTATCTTGCACACTCACAGCTGCAGTCACTGTCACTCTGCAGTCACTGTTACTCTGCAGTCACATTCACTCTGCAGTCACTCGGCAGTCACTCTGCAGTGACACTCACGCTGCAGTAACTCCGGAGTCACACTAACTCTGCAGTCATTCTGCACTTGCACTCACTCTGCACTCACTCTTTCTGCACTCACTTTCTCTGCACTCTGCACCTGCTCTCACTTTGCACTCACTCACTGTGCACCTGCATTCACCCTGCACTCACTCTGCAAATGCATTCACTTTGCCCCTGCACTCACTGTGCACTCACTCTGCACTCAGCATTCTGCACTCACTGCCACTCTGCACTCATTCTGTACTGACTGTTGGTACTTATCTACACACAACACTCTACAGCACACAGCACTCTTCAGCACACAGCACTCTACAGCACACAGCACTCTTCAGCACACAGCACTCTTCAGCACACAGCACTCTACAGCACACAGCACTCTACAGCACACATCACTCTGCACTCAACTTCACACAGCACTCTGGAATCAACAGCACACAGCACTCTGCACTGTACAGCACACAGCACTGTACAGCACACTGCAGTCTACAGCACACAGCACTCTACAGCACACAGCACTCTACAGCACACCGCACTTCTCAGGACACAGCACTCTACAGCACACAGCACTCTACAGCACACAGCACTCTTCAGCACACAGCACTCTACAGCACACATAACTCCTCAGCACACAGCACTCTACAGCAGACAGCACTCTACAGCACACATCACTGTGCACTCAACTGCGCAAGCACTCTGGAATCAACAGCACACAACACTCTGCACTCCACAGCACACAGCACTCTACAGCACTTCTCAGTACACAGCACTTCTCAGCACACAGCACTGCTCAGCACACAACACTTCTCAGCACACAGCACTCTACAGCACACAGCACTCCCCAGGACACAGCACTCTACAGCACACAGCACTCAAAAGCACACAGCACCCTACAGCACACAGCACTCTACAGCACCCTGCACTCTACAGCACACAGCACTCTACAGCACACAGCACTCTACAGCACTTCTCAGTACACAGCACTTCCAGCAAACAGCACTTCTCAGCAGACAGCACTTCTCAGCACACAGCACTCTACAGCACACACCACTCTACTGCACACAGCACTATACAGTACACAGCACTTCTCAGAACACAGCACTCTACAGCACACAGCACACATCACTCTTCAGCACACAGCACTCTACAGCACACAGCACTCAATTCAATTTCAATTCAAGAATCTTTATTCGGTGATTAAAAAACACCATAAAAGCACATTTATATACACAAATAACAGTAAAACATTATTAAATTCTAATTAGGATCCTTGTACATAATTGATACGCTAAAAAGAATGCCAACATAGAGGCCATATAAATACAGGTCACAATATTTCATTCCTCTCCCCTCGTCTTTCTTAAACGTATTGCAACTTTGATGAAGTTCAAAATGCTACACAAGGTTAAGGGGTCAGAGGCTTTTAACAAAAATACTAGGGCATCCCTGGCGTGTTCCAGTTGGGCTTTTTTTAGAATATTTACAAGGAATCTACGCCTAGGCATGGAAAAATAGGGACAAAGCAAAACAAAGTGAAGGGAATCCTGCGGAGACCGGTTGTCGCAGCCGCAGGGACCCTTCTGCTCAATAGATGAAGTAAACCCGGCAGGTATAGCCAACATGAAGGGGAGCAGATTCAGTCTGAAACGGCACATTAAAAATCTATCCTGTGCATTATGTAGAAGAAATAAGTAAGGCTCCATGCCCTCCACACTTTTTACCAAACCATGGGCCCTTACAGTCTTTTTCGCACCTTCAGCATCAGCTCGTCGTTGGGTTTCTTTCTCCAAAAATAGTTCCCCTACTCGCTTCTTGTGCTGTGCTGAAATAGCAGCTGGGTTCGTGAAGAGGTTCCCCAACCCTAAATCCTCCAGGGTATTTTTCACGTATTTGAGCCAGGGGATGCGCATTGAATGGGTCCTACCTAGGCAGTCCAACAGAATTTCTCTGCTTAGATGCGCCTCTGGATTTATCCATATTTTTAACCAGGCCACTATTGGCCTAAGTTTTAACAAATCTTCCAAATATGGCCTCCCTAGCTCCCTGTGGGCTATGAGACCAGCCGTACTGGGTGGCGCCCTCAGGATTGCTTTCAAATACCTATTTTCTTCCTGTTGGATTCTAGTTGTGTTCACGAACCCCCAGACTTCTGCCCCGTAAATTACTTTAGAGAATGTTATGGAGCCGTACAAATTCATCACCTGTTCCGGACTCCATCTGCCCACCCTCCTTCCATATCCAGCTATCGCCCCGTTAGAGGCAATCATTTTCGTACAACGTTCTGCTACCAAGGGGGTAAATTGCAGTGCACCGTCAAAAGTTACCCCGAGGTAGGAGAAAGTCTTAACCTGCTCCAAACTGTGGGAACTGGAGTTCTGGACTTTTTTGGTTCCGTCCAGAGGTGTCAGGGTACAACACCCAAAGACCCCGGAGTCCCACCTGCCTTGGTGCACAAATGAACAGAAACACGGGCTTCTCGATGGTGGCGTCAAAGACCAAAGGTTTATTACTGCAGGGACACAGAAGTCACAGAATCTACACACGGGCAGAATCTAGGAGACTGTTCGTTTCAAAATCGGCAATACAGGACTATTACAAACATTTCCTCGCGTTTCTTCAACCACACCTTTTTTAATCAAATCTTGCACAATCAATAAGAGTGCACGCTCACCTTCATTCGATATTTTATATTGAGGAATTCTTGGAAATTTTACATTCGCTTTCAAAGTTACTACATACGGTGGAATCTCTAGTAGACCTACATCATTGGGACCAGTCGCCCAAAGAGAATCAGGGAGTGAACGTAGCTCCGGCGGGAGTGCGTCCATTGACAAGTACATCGGAGAGGTGAGTCTTTTACCCAAAGTAAGCTGTACTCCTTCCGGAGAACAGTACAATGTCGCATATAGTCGTTTTAACAAATCTAAACCAAGCAGATTTTCATTACAACCTGTCGTCAAAATCAGGGGTGCTTTCAATTGACACGGTCCAACAGAAATAGACAAAGGACCAGATATCGGGTTGTACACAGGGGCGCCTGAAAAACCTACGGAAACATTTGTTGAGCCAGACAAAGGTGCGCCAGGGAGTTTCGCATGCATGATAGAACTTTTTGCGGCACCAGTATCCAACAGAAACGGTTCGACTACACCTGATGTTGCTACTGCGACATAAGGCCCACTCTGATCCACTGGAACTGATACTACTCCCTCTCTCTGTCTATGGCTGTCCTAGTACCCATTTTGTTGAAATCCCTCTTCAACTTCACAATAATCCTCAACAAGATATTGCTGAGATCTATTCTGTTGAACTGACTGTACATTTCGCTGATCAAAGTGATTAGAAGGACGATCATTAGTTTGTGGAGGCATAGCACCTCGTCCCCGACCTTTAGAATTCTGTGCAAAACCACCACGACCTCTCTGAGCTGCTGCCGCATTATTTTGCGCTAAGATCGGACAATCATTTTTATAGTGACCCTCTTTCTTACAGTACGCGCACTGATTCCATTGATATTGAGGCCTGGTCGAATTATAATCTGTCTTTTGATACGAATTCTGTTGCATATTAGTCTGATTCGTGCGAGGCGGATACGCCTGCTGTAAAAGAACTTTAGTCTTTAAATCTTTCGTTTTCTTCTCTGATTTCTCCTTTTCCTCTTTATCCCTATTTTCATAGTACTGTGCAGTCGCAAGTATTTGCGCTGTCGTAGATACAGCCCACGCACTTTCTGAGTCTTTCAATTTATTGCATAATTCGGGTAACAAATTATGCACAAATTTATCGACAAACAATCTCTGTCCTCCTTCAGTGCTCATATCCTGACCACTATGGTCTACAAAAGTCTCTTCGAACCTCGTGAAGAAGTCGGAGACACTTTCGTCTTTCTTCTGCTTGCATGCGGATAATTTATCCCAATTAACACGCAATGCTGGCATCAGAGTCTTCATTAAATCTATTATTCTGCCAGGAAGATTAGCAATTAGGGGTTCGGGTTTCGCACCACCTATTTGTTGAGCATCTGCTGCAGTGATAGCTGCCCAATCACCACCTAAAGCAGCCTGATGATCCTCTCTACGAATTTTAGCCCACACTGGTTGTGGAACTACATTACCAAACAACATATCAATGTCGGCTAAGTTCATTATACAAGCCTCAACTGTCTGTGTCAATTCCTTGTAATATCCGGCTGGATTCTTACGTGGATCTGGCAAGGCCTGTTTCACTGCTAACACTTCTGCTCGCTTCCACGGAATATGTATCCATACTCTTTGGAACTGTGCTGGAGCAGCTGCAATACCCGCATTATCATCACGTTGTACTGCTTCGCGCCAAATTGGAGGAACTTCCCTCATAGGATATTGGCGACTTAGCTTCATTCTACCTTTCTCTAAATCTCTCGGCGAACGAAGAGATGGATCATTCCTAAAACTCAAAATGAGTTCCATCGCTTCCTTTATATTATCGCCCACTATCATTCCAGCAGCAAACTCTTTTTGAATCTTAATTAAATCTTCCAAATCTGATTCGACATCGTCTTCTTCTATTTCCTCACGCAACAACGAGCACATCTCGTCGAAGACGTATCGCTGCGTTGGCTCTCCCCATTGCATAAATGTCTCTAACACATCTTTCGTACTATATCTTCTAACTTTTGTAATCCATCTGAGAGCCGTGGAGTCTAAAACTCCCCGTTCCTCAGTACTTGGAAGCTGACTCCGTCTCTGAACAGAGTCAGGAGTAGGAGTCTTAATCAAGGTTTTATATATAGGAGACAGCATATTAGTAACAGAATCAGTAATTCTTCGACGAACAGAAAGTGGAGTTAGTACACTCGCAGACATAGAGAACGCAGTAGAGGTAGGAATAGATGACGAAACAGTAGGAGTATCGAGGAAAATAGTTTGAGGACCAATAGGTACAGTGGTAGGTATAGGAGCGGGCAGTGCAGGAAGAGGAGGAGCTGTAGGAACATTTACATTCACCACAGGAGGTATAGGAACTTGATTCTGAGGAACAAGAACACCAGGTTGTCCAGCAACCGGCAATTGAACATCCGGTATAAGTGGAGCCGCAGCACCTTGTGCATACGGTGGAGGCGACCGTAACAGATAAGATAGCAGAGGATCGTTTTCGGAATCCCCCAGTATCTTAGCCATTTTCGATGGCAAGGCAGGATAGCACTTGTCAATCGCTAAGTTACGCTCTCTAATGGCTACATCTATGGCTTTCTCACACTCGTCAGCCTGCAACTGCTTAGTCGCTTGCTCTAGAGTTAACTCTTCTAGTTCTTTTTGCTCTTTTTTCAACCTTTTCATTTCTCTCTGTTTGGATTCTTTCCGCCAATAACGAAAAGAGTCAAACATTGCCGGCCGGGCTTTCTTCCTAAACAATTTCGCTTCTAAATTGTCGAGAATCTCTTGTTCAAAACTACCATGCAGTGGCCAACTAAGGACACCATCCTTCTTACAATAACGGACCCATATCTCATTATAAGTTATAGGACCCACACCATACTTACAATATAGGTCATATAGGGGAGTCCCAATCGGAGGAACCAGACAGGAATCCTCTAATTGTGAGTCACTGTTGCAACTAAAACAAGACAACATTTTCCGACTTACCATTCTCAGTCCGGAACACAAAACAAACAAAACACGAAACAAATATGTGCACTCGAACCAAGAACTTAGGCCTACCAAAACGAACTGATGTATCGATACCCAAAACTGAACCAAATAGATTATCGTAACCAGAACAACTAGTGATAATCTTACAAAACCAAACCAAACCAAGAACCGATCAAGGATTTTTAACAATCCTCACAAAAGTAACCAGCTAGCTATCACTAAATACTTAACTGAGGCACTGAAGACGTCACCAAGGAGAAACCCGTCACGTTTCGCCGTACTAAGGACTGCACCACTTCGGGTCCAAGACAGGGCGACGGTCAAGGCAACGGCCCACTGCAGCCGTCCTGAACGGGAACCCTCGTGGAAGAGAACTTCAGGGCCACTTTTGCGATATGCCGGGATCGATGAAGTGGGGCGCCTCCCTCAGGAATCTTCACACGAAGCTTCTCGAACTCTTCAGGCTTTTGGACCGGTACCGAATGACGTCGCCCCACGTTGGGCGCCAATTGGAGTTCTGGACTTTTTTGGTTCCGTCCAGAGGTGTCAGGGTACAACACCCAAAGACCCCGGAGTCCCACCTGCCTTGGTGCACAAATGAACAGAAACACGGGCTTCTCGATGGTGGCGTCAAAGACCAAAGGTTTATTACTGCAGGGACACAGAAGTCACAGAATCTACACACGGGCAGAATCTAGGAGACTGTTCGATTTGTACAAAGTGGGTTGCTCCTTATATACTAAAAATTGTGCTCTAGGCAAATATTTCACATGTCGGTACATTCCCAAACCTTTGTGTCTCTAAACAATAAATATTTGGCGTTACACAGGAACTGTCGATAATATCTGATACCAAACATCACGAAGAGGGGTTCCCACCAGTCCATCACAATCCCTTGTCAATATTGCATTCAAGACCCGGACCGCCTCATCGTAAAGTTCGTTACCTCCCCCTAATAAAGGCCCAGAAGGAAAGGAGCAGAGCCAGGTGCAGAAGATAAAAAAACGGGATAAGAGATGTTTGTGGGTTGTAAATGGGCAAGGCTACCGGCTTCGGCCGCCTAATCATGATCAGGTACAATGGACAGGAAAACCAGTTCAGGTGGGCTGGCCTCGGGCAGAGGAGGCAGCCTTTGTCGAGTCATGCAGCTTCAGCGTGATCTGGTTTAAGGTGCACGTGTCATGTAAGAGGTGAATCTCCGGCTAAGGCTACGTGTCCTTAATCAAAGTGAAGTGAATGAAATGATCAGAGGCTATTGCATATGTGAGGGCAAGGAACCACAAAATGGCGGCCATGATCTAAGATGGATGCCGTGTGTATATCAGAAATGTGTCAGTGGAAGGAGTGCTCTTGCTCGTAGCGTAGCGAAAACACTAGGATATACTAAATGGATCATTTGCGGTTCGCTGATACTAATTTTATGTATTTCCGACAAACTTGAAAACACGGGTTCAAGTCGTCACGTGTCTTTTCTCCAAATGCAGGTGGTTTCCTAAAACAGGTTGTAGCACAAAGACTACACAGAGCAGGACCACACTGGATAATCAGACAACATGAGAATAGTAATATTAAGATGACACCAATGACCATTAGAACCTTCCATCCCCACGCTGAGATCAGAGTCCAAACCCACTCCATAAAGGACCAGTTTCCCTCATCTACATGTATGGAGTCCGAAATCTTGTGCAACTTAGAGATCGCCTCGTAGACTGTTGGAGCATTATTAGGAATAAAGACACAGCAGCTCGATTGGATCATTCTGCATACCCCACCTCGATCTGCAAGTATAACATCTAGAACCATACGGTTCTGCAATGTCATGAGCCTATCCGCCTGAAGCTCAGCTGTCAGATTGCTAAGGGCACCAGCAGTTTCGGTAATAGTAGATTCAACTACCCGTGTTAGCTGACGTATGTTTCTACTATTGGCCATAGGCCCCCAGAACGGAAGGAAGCCTTTGAAGAAGTCTCCAGCTTCCTGACCAGCTGTATCTTCCTTGCTGAAGACACCTCTCGCTACTCTTGTTCTGTGGTAATCAGGTGAAGCAGTGTATGTCGGAGGCAATAATCGAGCAATATAACATGATCCTGAGAAGTCGGCAGGCAACCATGTATAAGCTCTGTCTCGACAAATGAAATAGGTACCCCTAGCAGTAAGAAAGGCAGGGGAAGAGTTAGCCGGAAACACATAAGTCTCTACGCACTCACTCCTCCCTAGCTGAGCTCTCGGATTTCTCCCATTACCTTGCAAACAGACCTGACCTCGGTGAGGTACGACCCAGATTGGAGTTGAGCTTTTACGCTTGCTTTCTCCTAAACTAAGGCGATACTCTGAAGTATTCCAACTTAAATATACTCGCAATTCGTCTCTAGGGTATGATGGAGTATTATTGACGTCTTTGACCATGTCAATAATTCCCTGGACTAAAGCTTTGTTGGCAGAGTTATATTTAGTGGAACGTGGTGGACGTGGAGGATAGGTCTCAAGAGCATAAGCAAAGATGGTTTGAAGGGCCTGAAATGATCCATTGTAGCTGAAAGGCAAAACCAGATAGGGAATACCTTTATCCATAGTGTGGGGTATCAAGCCACACACCCAACAGTCTGTCGTGTTAACTACCAGTTGGTGTTGGTGCAAGAGCTGTACAAAAGTATTATTAATGAATTCTGAGCGTCGAGCTTGCTCATGTTCCGGAAACGAGTGAAAAGAGTGTATGGAAGAAACAGTAGAAATAGCAGGATCAAGGGGAGGTACTGTAGATACTGGCACAAAAATCAAATTTATGCTAAAGACAATTCCACCCACCAGTGTTGCTAAAACAATCAAAAATGTAATGGCACATTGCTTCAAGAAACATTTGCTATGAAGAATTCTATTTAGTCTGTTTCTGCGAACGTAAATCACATTTTCTCGTTGCAGCGCAGGAAGTTCCATCTTCTACAATCCGCTCGCGACCACTGATGATGTGTACGTAGATGAAAATGCCTCTGTCAGCCCTGGGAGTTCCCAGTACTAACAGAAAGATCGACCTTGTGTCAGACCCCTGCAAATTCAAACTAGGCACACAGCCACGACCCTACGGCTACCCAGACGGCAAGGCAATTTTAAAAACAATAAACAATAACAAACTTCCTGGCTGAAGGCAAAAGTTCAAAATATATATATATATATCAAAATCACAGTATGCAGTTGCCTGCTTTATTAGTCCTTTTTATGGCTTCTAAGGTTGTATCTTTTCTTCGCTGGTACTGTTTGATCGGAAAATAGTGTATCACTAGCAGCTGTTGCAGAGTTTACGTTCGCAGATGGCAAAGTTTCTTCTGATGCTGGAGACAAATTTTCAATGTTCAAAGTAGTCTTTTCAAGAGGAGAGTCACGTTTCAAAGTGTCAGAAATCAAATCGGCATCGCTGAAAGGGACAAATTTTGGAGTTATTTCAGATTCGGAGGCACCAATTCCCTTCTTCACCCAGTCGTCGTAGGGCAGCGGCAGTGGAACACGCTTTACGTGAGAAGCGTGGATCCAGTGCTTGCGACCAGCAACACGTACAGCTGTCCTCGTCGCCAGCAGGATTTGGAAGGGGCCGATGTAGCGAGGCTGAAGATTCTTTGTCCTCGCAAAATTTCTGACCACCACGTGGTCGCCGGGTTTCAGCTGATGCCCTGGACTCTCCGGAGGTTTTGGCAAAGCATCAAAGACCTGTTGATGAATAAGACTTAATTTAGCAGTCAAGTCGTAAAGATAGTCTATCAACATAGGATATTCAATGGAGCAGAATTGTTTAGGCCTTGGCACACCCCAGACATTTGCCGGGCGGCCAAATACAATCTCATATGGAGAAAGCCCTATTCTAGAATGCACTGTTGCTCTCGTTGATAACAAGGCCAAAGGAAGTGCGTCTGGCCAAGCCAAACCTGTGGATGCTTGAATTTTGGCTATTTTAAGCTTGAGGGTGCCATTGTAACCCTCGACTAAACCAGCAGACTGGGGATGGTTCGCACTATGAAATTTTTGTTTCAATCCTAGACCAGCACACACACTCTGCATAACTTTCCCTATAAACTCACTTCCGTTATCTGACCATACAATCCGTGGCATTCCAAACCTAGGGAAAAATTCTTTGAGAAGAATTTTGGCAGTTGATAAAGCAGTGTTGTCCTTTAGTGGGTATGCTTCTATCCACCTGGAAAAAGCACAAACCACCACCAGGACGTATTTTAAATTGTTGCAGCGTTCCATGTGAATGAAGTCTAACTGTATTACTTCAAAGGGACAGGAAGGAGGAGCAAAATGACCAGCTGGAGTTGGAGTTCCCTTGCCAGGATTATGCATCAAGCACACCATACAATTTTTCACCACTCTCTCTGCACACTTACTGATTCCCTCATTCTTCCAAACCGGAGCTAACATCTTACATATCCCTTTAGAACTTATATGCGCCACTCCATGCGCCATCGTCACTACTGCAAGCACATACGCATCAGGCAACATCCAACGCTGCTGTTCTGTCAAATCGATCCAACATCCATTCGAGTCCAATTTGCCCGTACTTTCTCTCCATACGCGTTTCTCTTCCTCAGTCGCTTCTTTCTGAATCTCTTTCACACTTTCCATTGTGTCCTCACACATTCCAGACTCAGCAATCCATCTTGCAGACGTAGCAACATACATTCTACTCATCATGTCTCTAGCTGTCTGTTTAGCGGTTTCATCAGCAAAGGCATTTCCCCGACCAACATCATCCGTGATTGCTTTATGAGCACTGCACTTCACAATCGCAACTTCAGTCGGTAAGGTTAGAGATTCTAACAAGTCGTTAACTAGCTGACCATGTTGAATCTTAGTCCCATGGGACGTAATGAAACCCCTTTCTCTCCACAACCGGCCAAAACTATGGGCCACGCCAAATGCGTACTGACTATCTGTAAACACATTCACTCTCTTTCCCTCAGCTAAAACACACGCTCTCGTAAGAGCTATTAACTCTGCTGCTTGGGCAGAATTCTGACTCACTCTTGCAGTCTCCACAATCGTCTTCAAAGTCGTTACCGCGTAGGCAGCAGTCACATCACCATTCTCCAATTTAAAACATGACCCGTCCACATACAGCGTACCATCTGGGTCGGATAGAGGAGTATCTCTCAAGTCGATACGACCTTTTGTCTCTTCCTCCGTTTTGAAATAACAGTCATGTGGCTCAGAATCACTCGACTCTTGATCAGTCGGCAACAATGTTGCTGGGTTCAATACATTGCATCTTTTGATCTGAATATGACTCGCTAATAACGTCAGCTCGTAACCAGATAATCTCGCACTAGTAAGGTGTTGTGTCTTCGTTCGGTTCATGAGTGTGTCCACTGCATGAGGAACCATGACCACTAGCATATTGTTCATCACCAAACCAGCAGATTGTCGAATGGAAGCTGCAGCTGCCGCTGTAGCCCTCAAACAACTAGGCAATGCTCTAGCTACCGGATCTAATGTTGATGAGAAATACGCACAAGGGCGTTGTTTATCACCAAACTTCTGTGTCAAGACACTCAACGCGCAACCTTCTCTTTCGTGAACGTAGAGCGTGAATGGCTTACTGTAATCAGGTGTGCCCAATACAGGAGCTGAACACAAAGCTTTTCGTAATTCAGCAAAACTCTCTTGACATTCATCAGACCATGGCACCGGACTCGGAACATTTTTCCCAGTCAAAGCTACCAACGGTTTTGCTAAAAGTGAAAAATTTGGGATCCATTGCCTACAGTAAGAGGTAATACCTAGAAAGGCACGTACTTCCCTCTGTGTGCGTGGAACACTCATTTGCATAATTGCTTTTATTCTTTCTGGGGTCAACTTCCTTCCCTCCTTTGACAAGAGATGACCTAAGTAGGTTACTTCTTGGCAGCAATATTGCATTTTGGAAGGTGACACCTTATGATTCAAATTAGACAAATGATGCAATAGTGAAATTGTAGCTGCTTTGCAAGTTTCCTTGTCATCGGCAGCCACCAAAAGATCGTCTACGTACTGTACTAGGGCAGAACCTGGAGGAAGGACAAAAGAATCTAACTGGCTTTTTAAAGCTTGACTGTAAATAGATGGACTTTCACAGTAGCCTTGTGGAGCGCGTGTAAATCTGAAACTGCGACCTCCTAAACAGAAGCCGAAAATATCCCTACTTTCTTCAGCTATCGGAATGCTGAAGAAAGCATTCTTTAGGTCTATAACTGAGAACCATGTAGCTGTAGCAGGTATCAATGTTAACAAGGCAGTAATGTCTGGCACTACAGGAAACTGCGGAATTACAATCTTATTAACTTCTCTAAGGTCTATGACAAACCTATAGACTGGAGGCTTTGTAGGATCATGTTATATTGCTCAGAACCAATTGTGTAAACAAATTTGGAGGAAGGTTTTTTGCCGGCCAGGAGCACATATGATTTCCCTAGGTTGACAGATAGGTCCAGGTTACTCATGAACTCTGCAAACCCCTCTATCAGTGTTTGTAGGCCTCGAGGTGTTCTTGCCAATAAAACCGCATCATCTGCGTAAAGCAGGACGGGGATATGCCGCGGCCCAACCCTTGGACAATCTACCTTTAAACCCAGAAGGAACTGCTCAAGGTTATTGATATAAAGGGAGAACAAAAAAGGGGCAAGTATACAGCCTTGTCTGACTCCACTCCTACATGGAAAGGAGTCAGACAGTCCTCCCTCCCTGTTAAATCTGACCGTGGCCGTGGTGTCACTATGCAGTTCCCTCAATATGGTGATTAGGCCACTCTCTATCCCCATACCTGACATCATCTCCCACAACTTTCCTCTGTTGACGTGATCGAATGCTGCTGCCAGATCCATGAATCCCATATAGATGGGTTCATCACTGGCCAAAGTGTACTTGGCAGTCAGCATATATAGGTTCAGGCACTGATCACTAGTGGACCTCCCTGTCCTAAACCCATACTGGGTGTCCGAGAAGATGTTGTTCTCTTCGGACCATTCGGTCAATCTATTCAGGATTGCCCTTCCCAAAAGTTTAGCTGAAACGTCAATTAGGGAGATGGGCCGGTAACACTTCGGGTCATCCCTATTGCCCTTTTTAAAAATTGGTACAATGATCGCCTTAGACCAGGACGGCGGAAGCCCACAGGTAATAGCGGTATTTAGGACCCTGGTCATCAAAGGAGCCCATAGATCTATATTACTAAGGAACAGGTCAGGAGGAATTCCATCCGGGCCCGGGGCTTTATTTTTAGTAAGACCCTCCATCCCTGTACTGATCTCCTTAAGAGAGAATGTGACTAGTGGGACCTGTCTTGGGGATACCGGTGGTTCCACATGGGTGCCCAACTCATAATTGTATAAGCCCCTAAAGTGGGTTACCCATTGCTCTGGAAGAATATTAGCCCCTATCTCCGGAGAATCATTTTCTAAAAAGGTCGGTTTATTGATGATTCTCCAGAACCCCGCTAGATCTTTTCTTTCTCCAGCTTCTCTTAGATCTGCCCATGCTTCTGCCTGTAGGGCAAGTTTCCTCCTTTTGATCTCTTTTTTATACTTTTCCCTACTGACCCTAATAGTCTGTGGATCCCGTGGATTCATCTTGAGGGAGCATTTCAGTTCCCTCAGTGCCTTAGAGCAATCTCTGTCAAACCAACGGGGATTTACCTGGTTACGTATGGGCGCACTAGACCTCAATAGTTCATCAATTAGGTTAGCAATATGGTCGAACTCTTCCAAGACCCTTGGACCCTGTATTTCCAGATCTAAACAATCATTAATGGCCACTAGGCCCTTGTCGCCCAAAGTTTTATAAAACTGTGCCCCATCGATTTTAGACCACTTCAATCTCCTGCCTTGATCAGTGGCCCTCTCCTCAATTAAACAACGAGATTTAATTCCCGTGCCCGCTTTATAAAATAGCGTTAAGATGAGCGGGTTATGGTCGCTAAAGCTGCTCCACTCTATCCCTACACTGATTATTTTATTAATTAATGCTCTCGAGACCAAGATGTAATCTATAATAGATGCACAGCCCCTACCCTTAAAAGTTGGTGGGAGCGTGCCATCCGACTGTGGATCTATCATGTTAATGGTGTGCTCTAGGTCGTACTTAAGCCGAAGCAACCCAAGAGCCAACCCAGTCGGCGTGTGTGAAAAATGCGGCCCCTTCTCAATCGGGCATTGTGCCCAATCTGTATTTACCTTAATCAGTGCTGAACAGAGGTGACAGTTAAAGTCTCCTACCAAAAGCAGCCCATAGGACGGCCCTTTGCTCTGGGATTTAATTTCTTGACCCAGCCTATTGTCAAGTTCAGCCAATAGGGGGGAATGGGTATTTAAAATCTCACTATTATAAAAGTTAAAAAAAACGACAATTTCAACCCCCTACCAGAGAACCGAACTGCCTGTATTCCATGCGAGTTCCATTCTGGGGACGACCAGGTACCTGGGAGGGATAAATCTACATAAACAGCTAAACCACCCATTGCTCTCCCAGAACTGGATTTCCGAGCGGGAACAAAGAAACACTTATAGCCCTGGAGATGATAATTATTCACCACAGCCCATGTCTCCTGTAAGCATATAACATTAAATTTCCTGATAAAATCAACCCACTCCTTATTATTAAATATGCCTGCTAAGCCCGCTACATTCCAAGAAATAATCCTCACATCCTCTCCACCTAATGCTACACCCCCCTCGCTCGTTGGTCCTATCTCCTGCAACACCCCTTGCATAGCCCCCCCGCCTCCTCCCACCAAACTATCCACAGTCATACCCTTGTTATCAGAGAGCATAGGTTCCTCCGCCCTAACTATTTGAGTTTGCAGGGCCGTATGTCTTTGCACCTCCGGTATTTCTGCTTGGGCGCCCTTTTCTGTATTCTCCTTAGAGGCCTTCTCTGTTTGTCAATCCACCCCCTCTAGGCTGTTTAGACAATTAAACCGATTATAAGTAGGGAGAAGTGGTATCGGTCTGCCAAATAGTGGCCTAGGATGAAAGGCCTGGTGTCTCCCCCTTCTTCCAACCCTCTCCCATCTGTCATAATTTGGGAGTGGGTGGATTGGGCCTGGGGCGATGGGAAAGAAGAAGGACACACGAAGGGTTTGGATGGTAGATCCCTTGATATATTTTCCCCTTGACATATATGCGACACCGTACCCTTGTCCCTAAAACTCACCAATAAACAGTCCCCAGTGATGGATTTCTGAGTTCTCCCCACCCATGGGACCCTTCTTACCATTATAATTTCATTATTAAGATGTCTCGGGAGGGGTCTATTTCTGTTTAGCCACTTAATTACCCTGGTTTTTAGGGCACAAAAATCCTCAACTTCTCCTTCATCAAGTGGCGGGACCCCTGCCATGACTACAGTAAGGTCATTAGTCTCAGGTGGTAGGTTAGGACGACGGGGTCTTACAGGGGGCTTTTTTTGGTAGTCCGGAGTATTATTGTCTATCGGTGTGCCGGAGGTACTGATGCAAGGGAGGGATTAAGTATATTAGCGTGGAGTGAATTGGTAGCTACAGGATTTGGCTTTAAGGGTTGTTGAGGGACTGCCCCATTTACAGCTTGTGGTGGAGCTGGAGCTGGGTTAACTACCCTGTGTCTCGACCCTTGCGGGACTACAGTGGTGGTGATAGGTTCTAGATCACTTTCCTGTCGACCAGCGCGAGTTTTCAGACTTCCCAGTGTGGCCTCCAATATGGTTAGTCTGATCTCAATCTTTTTTATGCTTTCGCTGATCGGGAGTAACAGCGACCTTAACAGAAATTCCAGGTTTCCCAGCGGCACAACAGAGAGGGGGACATTAACTATACTAGTTCCTATATCTTTGATCAAGGCGGGAACTGTGTCTTCCTGAGCATTAGATTTAGGGTGTGGCTCTGCCGGTAGTTTCACTATTGGTACAGGGTGTTTTAGGGATTTGCCAAAGTCTAGGTGTAAAATCTTGGGTTTACTACCTCCCTGCGCTCCCTTTGCCCTCCTCCTGCGCTTTTTTGGGGGGGGTCCCAAAATTACTTGTGTGGTGACTGCTTTCGGTTTGGGATGCCTGTCTTTATGAACTGTGGGCGGTTGTGAGATTAAATCAATAGTCCCCCTAGCGGGGCTGGGGCTAGTAGCTAGAGCTGTGCTCATAATTCCAACTGGGGAGGTGTTAATACACTCCCTTAACAGGAGTGGAACATCCTCAATTCGTGTTAACTCCTCCCTAAATGTAATAGATTGTTCTCCCATGGGGGTGTTTTTCAGGTTATCCACTGATCGTCTCCGTTCCGCCCTTAACCTGGACAAATTTCCCTCTTTGTCCGCCTCCCCCACAGCCCGTGAAAAATAGTTTTCGAGTGTCCCAATTTTCACTCCTCCCGGCTTCTGAGGGGTACTCTCCCTTGCCGGGGAAGGCATGATTATACTCAGGAAGGGTCAATTATGCCTCACAGAGCGGGTGTAACAAATTAATAATTCCAGGAAATACCTGCACAGACTAAGAAACCAAGAGAGTAGGCCCAGCCCGGCCTACTCCGGCCGATGACGGCCTTGGACGGTCCCGCCCTTGTCCCGGGCTTCTCCCGGCGTTCCCGCGCGCTCCCGCGCAGCGGGGGTTCAAGGAGCTTAATATAGTATAGTACAACGTAGGTTAAGTGGTGGGAGGGGTCGGGGAGAGCGGCCCAGGTGTGGCTAGTCAGGCAGGCGGGCGCTCCTGGGATATGCAGTCCCAGTAGAGCGCGCACACACGCTCGCAGCCCCGGCAATTCAACTTCCCTCGTTGTCCCCTTAGTGAAGCAGCAGGCGGCACTCCTGACGCAGCGGGACCCGCGGAGCGGGTTCCGCAAGAAGTAGGCTGTGACAGGAAATTCCAGGTAGGTCAAAACAAAGGTTCAGCAAGGCGTCCCGCTCGCAAGCTCTGCGAGCACAGTAGATGAAGGCTCGGTGAAGGGGTGGGAGGGGTCGGGGAGAGCGGCCCAGGTGTGGCTAGTCAGGCAGGCGGGCGCTCCTGGGATATGCAGTCCCTGTAGAGCGCGCACACACGCTCGCAGCCCCGGCAATTCAACTTCCCTCGTTGTCCCCTTAGTGAAGCAGCAGGCGGCACTCCTGACGCAGCGGGACCCGCGGAGCGGGTTCCGCAAGAAGTAGGCTGTGACAGGAAATTCCAGGTAGGTCAAAACAAAGGTTCAGCAAGGCGCTCTTCAGCACACAGCACTCTACAGCACACAGCACCCTACAGCACACATCACTCTGCACTCAACTGCACACAGCTCTCTGGAATCAACAGCAGACAGCACTCTGCACTCTACAGCACACAGCACTCTACAGCACACAGCACTCTACAGCACACATCACTCTGCACTCAACTGCACACAGCACTCTGGAATCAACAGCACACAGCACTCTGCACTGTACAGCACACAGCACTGTACAGCACACAGCACCCTACAGCACACAGCACTCTACAGCACACATCACTTCTCAGTACACATCACTCTACAGCACACAGCACTCTTCAGCACACAGCACTTTACAGCACACATCACTTCTCAGGACACAGCACTCTACAGCACACAGCACTCTACAGCACACAGCACTCTACAGCACCCTGCCCTCTACAGCACACATCACTCTACAGCACACATCACTCTGCACTCAACTGCACACAGCTCTCTGGAATCAACAGCACATAGCACTCTACACTCTACAGCACACAGCACTCTACAGCACACAGCGCTCTACAGCAATTCTCAGTACACAGCACTTCTCAGCACACAGCACTTCTCAGCACACAGCACTCTACAGCACACAGCACTCTACAGCACACAGCACTTCACAGGACACATCACTCTACAGCGCACAGCACTCTACAGCACACAGCACTCTACAGCACACAGCACTTCTCAGGACACAGCACTCTACAGCACACAGCACTCTACAGCACACACCACTCTTCAGCACACAGAACTCTACAGCACACAACACTCTTCAGCACACAGCACATCTCAGGACACAGCACTTCTCAGGACACAGCACTCTACAGCACACAGCACTTTACAGCACACAGCACTCTACAGCACACAGCACTCTACAGCACACAGCACTCTACAGCACCCTGCACTCTACAGCACACAGCACTCTACAGCACTTCTCAGTACACAGCACTTCTCAGCACACAGAACTTCTCAGCACACAGCACTTCTCAGCACACAGCACTCTACAGCACACACCACTCTACAGCACACAACACTCTACAGCACACAGCACTTCTCAGGACACAGCACTCTACAGCACACAGCACTCTTCAGCACACATCACTCTACAGCACACAGCACTCTTCAGCACACAGCACTCTACAGCACACAGCACTCTAGAGCACACATCACTCTGCACTCATCTGCACACAGCACTCTGGAATCAACAGCACACAGCACTCTACAGCACACAGCACTCGACAGCACACAACACTCAACAGCACACAGCACTCTACAGCACACATCACTCTGCACTCAACTGCACACAGCACTCTGGAATCAACAGCACACAGCGCTCTGCACTCTACAGCACACAGCACTCTACAGCACACAGCACTCGACAGCACACAACACTCTACAGCACACAGCACTCTACAGCACACATCACTCTGTACTCTACAGCACACAGCACTTCTCAGGACAGAGCACTCTTCAGCACACAGCACTCTACAGCACACAGCACTCTACAGCACACAGCACTCTTCAGCACCCTGCACTCTACAGCACACAGCACTCTACAGCACACAGCACTCTACAGCACTTCTCAGTACACAGCACTTCTCAGCACACAGCACTTCTCAGCACACAGCACTTCTCAGCACACGGCACTCTACAGCACACACCACTCTACAGCACACAGCACTCTACAGCACACAGCACTTCTCAGGACACAGCACTCTACAGCACACAGCACACAGCACTCTTCAGCACACAGCACTCTACAGCACACAGCACTCTACAGCACACATCACTCTGCACTCAACTGCACACAGCACTCTGGAATCAACAGCACACAGCACTCTGCACTCTACAGCACGCAGCACTCTACAGCACACAGCACTTGACAGCACACAACACTCTACAGCACACAGCACTCTACAGCACACATCACTCTGCTCTCAACTGCACACAGCACTCTGGAATCAACAGCACACAGCACTCTGCATTCTACAGCACACAACACCCTACAGCACACAGCACTCTACAGCACACAGCACTCTACAGCACACAGCAATCTACAGCACACAGCACTCTACAGCACACAGCACTCTACAGCACACAGCTGCACACAGCACTAAATGGGAAAAGAATGCACACGTTTTTAGTGTAAAATGTAAACAAATTGTCAACTGTTATATTCCCTAAAAGAAAAACCGAGCACCATTTTGTCGACATTGTGTAGCAATATGCTGTGTTTGCCTAAGCAGTGGAAATGCATGTGCACATTTTGGTCATTAAATAGACTGGAGTGTGCACTGTTTTATTCGGTACCTAAACGGAACCAGCACTGATTTACTCAGTAGGGGAAATAATCTTGCACTGCTTTAGTCCAGAATTGAAAGTGCTCTGTTTATTCCTGGACGTAACGGAGTGTGGCCCGTTGTGCCTCTGTAACCGAAAGCAACGTGCAGAGGTTTACTTCCGAAACTTCAATGGGGACCCTTTATTCACTAATGCAAAGGAGTGTGGACCTTTTATGCTTCAGTAAGGAAAGTGCACTGAGAAGCGAGCATCATTGGCCATCTCTCTCTCAAAAATACATCATCATATTTCATAGATTGTTTGAAATTGTATATTTTTGGGTGTGAGTTGGTGGGGTAAGGTTGGACCCAGTGACCATCCCCTTGAGTTTTGGCAGCACGGCAGTGCGTTTCATTTGATGTTAACATCTACCCTTAAAAATCCTGTACTTGCCAATTGATGTTGAACATCAGTGGCATTCAGTCGAATTTAAATAGGTTTATTTTTTTTTTTAAGGCTGGTCTTGATTGCTGTCAAATAAGGTGTATATTGGCGAAAGCAGTAAACTGTGCTGCAACTACAACGCAAATGTTTTCATTGGTGGTAATATTTGGTCGGACTTTAAATTTATTGTGGTGGATGCTGTTAATAATGTGCTAGAGTAACCTTTTAAATATGAAGACAGTGTGTTTGCAAATGAAATGGTAGCCTAGGTACAATAGTTGTATGATTTGGATGAATACAGGTCTGTGTAATGAGCACTGCAAATAGTTATATACTACTACAAATCATACTAAAAGGTTAAAAGAAAGATGCCTTTCCCAATGGCACAAAAACGCGAAAAGTCTGGCATCTGACTTCAATTTCCGGCACCTCTGACAGCTCGTAATTGAGAATTCATGGCATTCTCCTGGCCGGTGAGACAGCATGCGCGCACTTACAGCTCAAGAAAACTACAGAGTCGTGAATGCGCGAACGGACCCTGACATCTGGTAATTGGGAATTTATGGCATCTCATGCGCGTTCTGGCACGGAATATGCAGGAAGTTTAGAGAGCAACATTCCTAGGGCCTATTGCGTGAAGCCTTACAAAAACACAGCTGTGAGAGGACCAATTCCCATGCAGATGGCACAGATCACCACGAAAATTCTAGCGCACTGAGGAATTTTAACTTCACTATTCTGAGCCCCTTAACAATATGGCTCGGAGCTCCGCCCCACTGCTGACGCAGTGGTGACGTAGGCCGAGCCCTAAAAAAGAAGTGGGGGGGGGTTGGGGGCTGGGGGCTGGGGGGTGCTGTCATCACGACCGGAAGTGTCTCATTGCCTCCCCTCGCTCGCCCCTTAGATACGATTGCATCAGAGAAGCCAGTGCATGAGCAGCGTTCTGAATGAGCTCCGATCTTGCCCGAGAGAGGCCAGTTATCAAGATCCCAGTAAAATAAGTGGGGGGACGCCGCCCCCACGCGTGGTATCCCGACTCGAGCCCTGCATTTACTCCTGTAAACCCCTGCACCTAGGTGTAAATCTAAACCTTTTTGCCGTCCAGCATTTCCTACTGTAGATTTACACCCAAGTGTAAACTTACATGTTTCCACCCACTAGTGGACTTTCCTTCAATAGAATTTATGAGTCTAAAATAGCTACTAGTAACTTTTCACTCGTAGGTAGTGATTTCCACCACTGTAGTGGAGATCTCGCTATGAGGAAGTATAGGGAAATTATTAAAGCTTATTTTTAATTTAAAAAAAATGAAAATATTGAAATATAAAATATAAATGTAAATTCATTTAGGATATTTATAATAAATCTAGATGTAATCAAATAAAATGTTGCAGCTGGGGAGATAGTGGAGAGAGAGTGGAAAGAGACAGTGGAGAGAGAGTGGAGAGAGAGAGTGGAGAGAGAGAGAGAGAGAGAGAGAGAGAGTAGAGAGAGAGTGGAGAGAGAGACTGTGGAGAGAGAGTAGAGAGAGTGGAGGGAGACAGTGGAGGGAGAGTGGAGGGAGACAGTGGAGAGAATGGAGAGAGAGAGAGAGAGAGAGAGAGGAGAGAGCGGAGAGAGAGACAGTGGAGAGACTGGAGAGAGAGTAGAGAGAGAGCATGGAGAGAGAGAGAGTGAAGAGAGAGTGGAGAGAGAGAGAAACAGAGTGGAGAGAGAGAGAGTGGAGAGAGAGACAGTGGAGAGAGAGTAGAGAGAGAGTGGAGCTAGACAGTGGAGAGAGAGAGAGAGTGGAGAGAGCGTGGTGAGACAGTGGAGAGAGTGAGCGAGAGAGAGTGGAGAGAGAGAGAGTGGAGAGAGTGGAGGGAGACAGTGGAGTGAGAGTGGAGAGAGAGTGGAGAGAGGGAGAGAATGGAGAGAGAGACAGAGAGTGGAGAGAGAGTGGAGAGAGAGAGTGGAGAGAGAGAGTTGAGAGAGAGAGTGGAGAGAGAGAGTGGAGAGAGAGTGGAGAGAAAGAGTGGCGAGAGAGTGGAGAGAGAGTGGAGAGAGAGATAGAGTGGAGGAAGACAGTGGAGAGAGAGAGAATGGAGAGAGAGTAGAGAGAGTAGAGAGAGAGAGAAGGGAGAGAGCGTAGAGAGAGAGTGTGGAGAGAGTGGAGGGAGACAATGGAGAGAGAGTAGAGAGAGAGAAAGTGAAGAGAGACAGTGGAGAGAGAGTGGAGAGAGGGGCAGTGGAGATAGAGTGGACAGAGTTGAGAGAGACAATGGAGAGATAGGGAGAGAGTGGAGAGAGAGTAGAGACTGACTGGCTGACTCAGAGACTGCATACTCACTGACCGAGAGACTGACTGGCTGAGTAACTGACTGAGAGAGAGAGAGAGACTGGCTGACTGAGAGAGTGACTGACTGACTGACAAAGAGAGAGAGAGACTGATTGTTAGTGAGACTGACTGACAGAGAGAGAGAGACTGATTAAGAGTGAGACTGACTGACAGAGAGAGAGACTGACTGACAGAGACTGACTGACTGAGGTAGAGAGATAATAACTGACAGAGTGAGAGATTGACTGACAGAGAGAGAGACAGAGAGAGGGGCAGAGACTGGCTGACTGAGAGAGATAGACTGATTGACTGCGAGAGAGACTGACAGAGAGAGAGAGAGAGAGAGAGAGAGAGAGAAAGAGAGACTGATTGATGTAGAGAGAGAATGACTGACTAAGAGAGACTGACTGACTGGGAGAGAGAGAGAGACTGACTGGGAGAGAGAGACTGACTGGCAGAGAGAGAGACTAAGAGAGAGAGAGAGAGACTGAGAGACTGACTGGCTGAGAGAGAGACTGACAGAGAGAGAGAGACTGACAGAGAGAGAGACAGACTCAGAGAGAGACAGACTGAGAGAGAGACTGACTGACAGAGAGAGAGAGAGAAACTGAGAGACTGACCGACAAAGAAAGAGACTGACTGACAGAGAGAGACTGACAGAGAGAGAGACTCACAGACAGAGACTGACTGACAGAGAGAGACACTGACTGACAGAGAGAGAGAGAGACTGACTGACAGAGAGAGAGACTGACAGAGAGAGTCACTGACTGAGAGAGAGAGAGACTGGCTGAGAGAGACTGGCTGACTGCGAGAGAGAGAGAGACTGACAGATGGAGAGAAAGACTGTCTGGAAGACTGACTGACAGAGAAAAAGAGTGTGAGAGAGAGAGACTGACAGGAGACAGAGAGAGAGACTGAGAGAGAGACTGACAGAGAGAGGAACTGACAGAGAGAGGGACTGACAGTGAGAGGGACTGACAGTGAGAGGGACTAAGAGAGAGACTGACTGACTAAGAGAGAGACTGATTGAGAGAGAGACTGACTGAGAGAGAGACTGACAGAGAGAGAGACTGGGACTCTGACAGAGAGAGAGACTGACTGACAGAGAGAGAGACTGACTGACAGAGAGAGAGACTGACTGACTGACAGAGAGAGAGAGAGAGACTGACTGAGAGAGAGAGACTGGCTGACTGCGAGAGACCGACAAAAAGAGAGAGATGGAGAGACTGACAGAGAGAGAGAGACTGACAGAGAGAGAGACTGACAGAAAGAGGGACTGACAGAGAGAGACTGACAGAGAGAGAGACCGACTGACAGACTGACTGACTGAGAGACTGACTGACTGAGAGAGACTTAATGACAGAGAGAGATAGACTGACAGAGAGAGAGACTGACTGACTAAGAGAGAGAGACTGACTGACTGACAGACTGACAGAAAGAGAGAGACTGACAGAGAGAGAGAGACTGACTGACTAAGAGAGAGAGAGAGACTGACAGACTGACAGAGAGAGAGAGAGAGAGAGAGACTGACTGACAGGGAGAAAGGGAGAGAGACGGTGATGGAATTGGGGTCACAGTGTGTATGAAGCTATGCAATACCTCTTAAGATTGCTATTGTCTAATAATAAAAATGTATTATCAAAATGTGCTCTTTGTAGTTACATCTGCTTTTGAAATACTGCTTTGTCGCATTGTCTAACGTTTTAAAACGGAAATGAGAAGGAACAGTGGATACACTTTTGTCAAAACTGAACGATGAGTGGGCCCGGTGTTGTATATCATGACAGGAGTCTGCATCAGGAAACCCACCTAAAAATGTGCAAACTTCCCCGGCCTACTGATGGCAGGGACCCTGTAATGAATGGACCACCACCTATGATAGCCCGCGGGCAGACTAAGCCCAACCTTTGACTCCACCATCCAGTGTTACTTATAACGGCTGTATTGGTGACAGTGGCGTAACAATAGCCCGCATCCCCTGCAGTATGGCGGGCCGCTGGCCTGAGAGCTCCAGACTGGCACGGAGAATGGGAGGGGGGGCCCTTCCATGTAGTTTGCAGGGGGGGGGGGGCTCAAGTTTCGTTACGCCACTGCGTCAACGCCCTGCAGGTACTCCCACTGCCGGCCGCGGCTGCAAACAAGATTGTTGCGTTGGGCAGCAGCAGCACTGAAGCTGACCCCGTCCTGCGCTCACAGGCTCCACCTTGTTTTAGCAGCCAACCCAAGCACACGAACCACAGGGAGGATGTTGCTTGGTGTTCCTTTGTAACTCTCTAGCATGTTAGATGAAAGATATATGTACGGTGATATTTTTAATCTTTATTTATTATTTTGGGACACAAAAATCTTCTGATAATTAAATGAGAACATTAAACTCAATAGATAAAAAATATTGGTTAAACTACATGAATGATAAGGGTTAAAGGAAATGGTTGTAAATCAGGTTAGGCATGGTTTAAGGCAAAGGTATGTTTAGAAAAGAAAAGGGTTGCGTTAAAGTAAGGGCACGTTACAGCACTAACATGAAATTAGAAAAAGTTACAAAAGGAATGCTCCGAGAAGTATTTGAAGGATTTGGTAAAAAGAAAAAAAGTGAAAAAGGTAATGTTAATTGAATGGAGGGGGAAGGGGTCGAAGGTTCTCTCCAAAATTAATTTGAAGACAATAATAGTTTTTTTTCCGAAATTTACAATCGATTACCAAATGTAATGCCCTGAGATTTTTAAAAAATGACAGCAAAGTACTCTGAGAATTAACACCCTGCTCGATCTCACACTGGTAGATAAAAATGAGAAGAACTCGTGCATACAAAAGTAGTGTGCTTTGCAAATTCAACCAATGCCTGACAATATAATCTAGTATTCACTTCTTAATTTCATTTGACATGAATTAAATCAATAGAATTCTCAAGAAACGCATTGTCTATTGTGGTGCGATCTAGGCACATTAAACAAATATTATTTTAATGAAGTCTGTAATCTGAGAAAGTAAATATATTAATTCTCAAAAATATATACATGTTTAAAACATTTCTAATTAAATCCTATCTCTGTAAAATATCCTACGATGTAATGCAATAGTACAAATGTCAACCTTCATTTTGAACCATAGCAACCACCATTAGCAAGGACTGTGATTTAATAGCAGCCATACAAATATGTCTACTCAATATAATTCAATTCTGAAACGTCATCTATCCATCTCCTATGTGGCAGCAGAGTGCCAATGTTTCAATGCACATCTATTTTGCTGCTTCCTTCAACAGGACAACACATTATCATGAATCTGAATGGAATAAATCCTCAACTGAATGTGTTTTCCATATTTGCTACTAGTGAGGACTATGCAACTCTTACGGCATGAAGCATATATTGCGCATGGTCAGCGACTGGCTGCCGCCCCCCCCCAATCTGACCACACCAACACCTGACACATGAACATGAGACCTGGTTATCTTTGGAAGGCGGGAGGTCGCAAGACCTCCCGGCCGTATTTATTAAGATATGAAATTAAAAGGTTTTTAATTGCATGATCAACAATTTATACAAAAATCAGCAGGACATTAGATACAATATTGTCAACAAGTTTGAGAGGCTAACCTTAACAGAAACTCTAATACAGATTGTTTCCTAACAGAAGCTAACATCCGCCAGCTAGGGCTTAGCATCTGAGGACAATGAATGCAGACACTGGTGGGGCAGCTGTAGTTAGGAAGCCAGGAACCCTACCCATCGTACAGCGCTATTGCACGGCATTTCACACTGTGCATTGTCCTGAAGTAATCATTGATGGGCTATTGCATTTACGTTGGACTACAGGTCTAGGCTTTCATGAAGGTCATACTACCAGGCACCCTCACGGAACACTTACAGTGGAAGTGTTAACGAGTATGCATCGGGCGCTAATTTTTATCTGAAACTTAGCATGTGATGGCAATGTAAGACAAGCACGTGTACGGCAGTTATCGCCAGAAACACTGATGGTTTGTGTTTATCTTTTCCATTTATGTATGGCCGGGCCTATGGTGGACATCCGTGAAGTGCTCCACACCACAACGGCGGCAACAGGTGGACAGCCCAAGGGATGCGTACGTCAGGTAGAGAATGGCAAGCAACAACGCAAGTGTGAGGGCCGAGCGAGCAAGGGTGCAGGAGGTGCCAGCACAGGGTTGATTGTTTTGTTTCTCGGGCCTGCGACGCAGGACGGAAACTACCCATGGATCATCACATCAACTCATCAGCATCACAGAATTGCCAGGAGGACATAAAGAAGACAGTGGTAGTGTGGGTGGTAGGACATTCATATGTAAAGAACGCTAATCCTATTTCTTGCAGGATCGGGTAGACGGAGGGCGGAGAGTGGGGGGTGCACGGTCTCCTTCCACGGCAGGGGGGGGGGCTTCGCCTCAGTCAGTTCAGGGACTATATGTCGGATTTACTAAGAAGACATACTGCACCTCCTTCGGCGGTGATCCTTCATCTAGGGGGGAATGATCTGGCAGGTCTGGGTAGAAGGGTCCTCCTGGAAGAGATGATATCAGCAGCAGGGTGGCTGGCAAAGCGGTTACCGGGGAGCGTGATTGTATGGTCACAGCTGATACCGAGAATGCAGTGGAGAGGGGGGGACTCAGCGCGTTGATTGACTCAGTAAAGAGGGTCAACAACAAGCTGGACAAGTTATTCAGAACTACGGTCTTACAGACCATACCTCATGGGTGCATCTGGGGGGAGCACTTCTACCTGCGGGACGGGGCCCATTTAACAGAGGCAGGAAATGCCCCTTTTTCATAAGGAATATCTTGGCAGCAGCAGAGTGGCTGGCAAATCGGTTACCGGGGAGCGTGATTGTATGGTCACAGCTGATACCGGGAATGCAGTGGAGAGGGGGGGACTCAGTTAGCGCGTTGAATCACTCGGTAAAGAGGATCAACACACAATTAGACAAACTATTTCGGGCCCCCCGGTTGCAGACGATTCCACATGGGTGTATCTGGGGCGAAAAGCATATATTGCGTATGTGCACCTTGATTATAATCATGTCTTCCAGTCATGCGAACTGCCAATTCCTTTGAGGGAACCCGCCCAATGCACACTTTCTTGAAAAAATCTAAAGTGGGTAGTTATTTCTCAAACCTGTAGCATAAAATAAGGAAGAAGAGCTGCAAGAAAAGACAGAATAACTACTCTTAGCACTGAGAACCACCCAAGCGGGAAATAGGGGCAGAGGCTTGTAAAACATTCTGTGGTTTCATTGGGTCTGATGTAACAATGTATGGTCAGAAAAACGCTTAAGGGTGCAATGCAAATGGCTTCTAAGAACACACTCAACCAGTCTTGCTGGGAAACGGAGAATGTATTTTGAGGGCTGCCACAGTGCAGTTGGGCCCAGCCAGGAACACGCCATGTGCCATGGGGTTCAGCTGACATGTCACTAATTCTGCATAAGCCCTAACAACCTCTCGGGTGATTCTTGGAAATCTGACTATTTCCCCAGTGGGACAGTCTGCAACTTACACTCCCAAGTGCGGTAGTGAAATGGAAGTCCAACTCTTCCTTTCCTTTGTGCTACAGAGCAATTGTGTTCTGGGCTGAGAAATAATAAAAAAGCGTGCCTTAATAAATCTTGGTGTGGGATCAAGGGGAGATTCTTGAGGACACCAGACATTCGTCTTTCGGTGATTTATTTGTGTTAGTTTTTATCACACTGTAAGATTTAACTAATGTCACAGGGTAACATTTGCCCAAGTTCACTCTGTAAGATTTGCCCAAGTTCACTCTGTAACATTTGCCTATCTAAGTTTATACACAAGCAGTCTATATGACTAGCAGAATATGGATCGATTAAGCCAAATTAATTCACCCCTAGAGGCGAATTCCCTTCCAGAGCCAAAGTTACAACAAACGTTGGCATCTACAATGTGTTTTATGACATTTCCTAACATGAATTTAGGAAATACACTTTGAATTATTCACCAGCTGTGTCCTATTGAAATATAGGGTGGCAGGCCTAATCATGTATATGTTGAACATCTTTTCTGTCATTTTCCTGCATAGTGTCTTGCTGCTGTGCAGCTGCTCAAAGTGCCCAGGAATAGACGTGAGTGAGTGCGGCGCAGAGAGTAGTGAGGTCAGACAGCAGTATGTGATTGAATGGTGCCAGCTCATGTGACCTGACGAGGTACAGGTCAGTGACAACGCCTGATGTCAGTCCCCGGGGAACATGTAGCCACAGGCGGTAAGAAAGTTGGTGTTCAAGGCTCTGTGGAATCTCGAGAAATGTGCTTCTAGCCCGAGGTCGTCGGAATGCTAGTGATTCGTGTACCACTTACAATGTATGTGGCTTGAAGAATCACATGGCAGCTTCAGTCTACTACTCTGTCTGGCCAGTAACTTCCAGGCACGAGCTCTGGTGGTCTTCAGTCTGGCAGCCATTTTGTATTTCTCCACTCACACTGAGCGCCACAGGAGTTGCTTCAGGGTTTGACCATAGTAAAGAAACGTTTCTGAAAGGGTCGATTCAGGGAAGGCTTTGGCGGAGCCTGTACTTCACCTAGCTTCGTTTTATTCCTTACCTTCACCATAACATCCAATTTCATGTTTTCCACTTTTTTTAACTCTTTTATTCAACTCTCTGCGATATTAGAATGCCATCTGTATGCTGTGAGATTTAATAAGGCCATGTTAAGTGGGGTTGATGCATATTTTGCAGCAGATCTAAGGCAATGCACATTGCTTTTTTGATTGTTTTTGTCTTTGATTGTTCTGCTCTCGTGAATCTGTATTACCAGCATTTTCATTAAAAATTCTATGTCAGCTGAACAAAATATTCACACTTCTGAAGTTTCAGTGGCTTTTCTCTTTTTTTCATTTTTTCTACCAAAGCAGGGTTTAAAATGAAAAGCACAAAGTCCATGTCATAAAAGATTTTCTGGAAATGTCGTCATATTAAAGTGACTGGTCTATCTCTAGAAAAGCTACGGCACTTTTCTGCCCCCACCCCATCCTTCTTACCTGTATGGGCTTTAAGAGGGCAGTGGGCAATGCAGTGCAAATCTATGCAGGGCACTCTGTGCAGTTCAAGAAGCTGCACAAGAGAACACTTTGCAGAAATTTTCCACTCTGTATAGACTGATTCTCCGGGTTATATTTTTATTTAAAAGATGTATGTATAGCTTTAGTTCGAAGCAAATAAAGAGTGTTAAACTATAAAATGCTATATCACATTTTCCACAAAAGAGTGTTATTTGGTTATCTGCTAGGGGAAGGACAAACTAGGAGGAGAAAAGGGAAACAAATCTTCACACGAAAAGAAACAAAACCCAGTTGTCGCTCCTACAGTATCTCAAAGACCTTCAGAAAAAAAATATGGGATGTTCAGTAACCTTCACAATTGTAAATGTGTCAAGCTCACACAGAAAGCTGATAAAACAAAAATCCCAGGGAAGCTGTGTCTTCACAAACACACATTGTCTGGCGCTTTGTGCCTACTATTGTGCTTTGTGATTAAGAATATAAAATATGTTATAATTACCGCAATCGATTAGAACCTTGGTCCTGCTGCAAAAAAGTAAGCTATGGACTTTTTTTTATGTTTGTGGCGCTTGTGCATAAAATATAAATACATATTGCATGATTTGCTTTGTTACTCAAAACATATATTTCAGATAGATTTGGTAAGATCTATATAATATTTCTCATAATTTAACGGAGTCACATCATTCTTAGGTAGGAGCCAGAAATGTGCGTGGCCAGCAGGAATGTGTGTGTTATGTGCACACAAAGTCAGCATACGAAATCTTTTTATGTTTATCATCTCGTTTGATCCTGTAACAGCACCCAGGCCTTTTCTATACCTCTAAGATTCACGGTGTTTGCTCACATTGGAAAATAGAAGAAATGTGGAACTCAATTTTTGTAATCTTGTGCTGTTTGATTCATTGACCATGAATGTTTTACTGTTTGTTTATGTTCACTAAGCACGAGACAGTGAGAGCTATAGCATATGCTAATATGCGATATTTGTAGAGCACGAACTTAGCCGAACAGGGAGCCCTGAAGCAATAGCTGTTAATTTGAAGCGCTATGATCTGTTCCAATAAAAAGAGAAAGGAGCTATACTGACCGTCATAACTTGAATGAGCACAGGCGGGAGACAGACTATGGGTAGCATACAACACACATGGAAGCCAGAGGAGGTAGGCTGATCGTTATGAGGTCCTGCACATGTAATGATAAAATGGAGACATTGGTATCCAGTAAAACATGGAGGGCTGGCTACGTGCTCGGGGCCTCATTTATGAGAAATGATGCATCGCTGCATGTAAGGCCTTAACCGTATAGTTTAGAATTAGAGTGCAGTCATGTAATTCGATCTCCTTCAGATCTTGGCAGTCATATAGCGCGGAGATACTCCCTAGGGAGTCTATTCTAGCGCTTTATAAACACGCTAAATAAATAAATAAGTAAGCAGCGATGCGTCACTTCTCAGTGCGCACTCCTTGCGACATTCCTGATGCGTCATATTTAATGTATGACGCATCATGTCGCAAGGAGTTACAGATACGTCAGTATTTCTGACGTATCTGTAAGCGCAAAAGTGACACATTGCTGGAGTGTGTCACAAAAGTGACGCAACTCCAGCAATGCGTCCTTTCACATGGGGCAAGCCCCATGGGAAAGGGCCTGCGACAGTCTTACGCCTGCTGTGAGGCAGGCGCATGATTTTGCGCAACGGCGTCCTAAAAGTGACACAGTGAAATCTCATAGATTTCACTGCGTCACCTCTACGACCCTTCCTTGCGTCAATACGCCCCCCTTGCATACATTATACCTGTCGCAGGTATAATGTGGCTCAGGGGTTTACAAAGTGACGCATCTACCTAGATGCGTCACTTTGTAAATATGGCACAACAAGGCGCATTTTTCACGCCACTGATGCTTTACAAAAAGTGACGCACCGGCGGAGTAAAAGTGACGCACAGCCTCATAAATGAGGCCCTCTGTAACTAGCAACAGAAAATAGCAGATAAGATAGCTCAGCGAGTTGAGCTAATGCTGCAGAGATGTACGTGTAACCTGTTAATCTGTAGGCTGTGACAAGTGACTGAGGTAGGTTGAAGGTAAGTATAAGGAAGGCTATCTAGTGAGAAAGGGGGTCTATCGAGCAACAACTTTGAGTCTTATTGATCCGTAAATATGAAAAGGGTTGATTGGTTAATAACGAAGGCGTCCAAAGAATGGGCCAATTAACTATAGTCCAGTAGGGAAGCCTCCACATTGGCCAACTTTTTCAGTGAAGGAGACAGGGGGGGGTCGGTAATCAGAGATGAGCCCGGTGAGTGATGTGGAGTGCAGTAACACATTAAATACAGGTCTAAGCGTCATCCATACCAACCTAACAAGCCATCTAATTGTTGTTAAAACATATGACTTACAGGCCACACGCACATATTTCTGCTCGTGCATTCAAGGCTCAAGCTTTCCTCCCGGGCTTGACATCTATCACCTGCCGGATGCACGCACATCTCTCCAGCAGGCACATTATGACATGGGCAAGTCCTGAGCATGTGACGTGTCGCTTTCACAGAGGAATTTAGATTCAAACAAGTGACTTTTTTCAGAAACAAATGACTGGAGCCTAAAGACCCCTGTGGTAGCAGCATTCACTCCCCGAGCAACGCGGAACTTGGAACTCCAAGCTCTGTGGGCCCGATTCACAGAACTAACAAGACAAAATCCTAAACTTATTAACATTTTGGTATTCACAGAAGGCACTTACTCATTTCGGTATTCACAGAAGTTAGGAGTCCTAACTTTAGGACTCCTAAATGCCTTCTGTGAATACCGAAAGTCTTAAAGTTAGGATTTTTCTCAGTTTAGACTGCTAAACTGAGAAGATCCTAACTTTGAGACTTTCGGTATTCACAGAAGGTATTTAGGAGTCCTAAAGTTAGGAGACCTAACTTTACTACTCCTAAACTGATAAAAATCCTAACTTTAATACTTTTAGTATTCACAAAAGGCATTTAGGAGTCCTAAAGTTAGGACTCCTAACATCTGTGAATACCGAAATGAGTAAGTGCCTTCTGTGAATACCAAAATGAGTAAGTGTCTTCTGTGAATACCAAAATGGTAGTAAGTTTAGGATTTTGTCTTAAGTTAGTTCTGTAAATCGGGCCCTTTGTATGGAAGGCCTCAATCAAGATAACAAACATTATACTGAACCACAGGAATCAATCGAATCTACGCAGTAAACAACGAGATTGATTTGTGGATTTGGAAATGGGGCATTTGTAGTTTCAAGCTACGCGTGGCACATAAATTACTTGCGGCATTTTACAGAGATTGAATATCCACCTTCCTGTTGAGTACACACAGGTCTATGAGGCACATGCATGTTTGCATCCTCAACTGTCCTGCGCAGTCTGGAACCAGGACCCTTCAGGATTCGCTCGGATGCCAGGAGCAGGCACATTACTCCACTGTGCTGCAGGCATGCGACTCGCAGTGGGGAATGTGGCCTTGGGTAATGCAGAAATCTATGCAGTGGTTGCATAACTCACTGAGCAATCCTAGTGGGATTTGAACAGGTTACACTTAGCTCTTTGCAGCAGGAGTCTTAACTATTTTAGAAAGCGAAAAGGAATCAGCTATTTGAACCCCCAGCATGCCTGGATCTTTGTAGCACATGTATGTACGTTGCAGGCTGTATTAATGAGATTAGAACTCACCATGACCTTGACGTTAAACGTCGCCCTTTGGAGCATAGCCGGGTCACAACCAGACGTCTCACTATGGTTGGAACTGGAACTTCCAGGCTGCAGATAAACTTCAGCAGTTAGCCCTCACCTTCCTCAGTAATGCTATGATTCCAGCCAGTGAGCTGCAGGCCACACGCACATCTCTGCCGCATTAGCTCAACTCACTGAGCTGTCTTTTCTGCAATTTTATGTTGCTCTATACAGAGCACATAGCCAGCCCTTCACTTTTTACTGGATCCCTGCGTCTCCATTTTATCATTATGTGTGCAGGACCTCATATAAGTACTCGAGGCACAGAGACAAAACACCATATGGATTGCATAATTATATTGATATATTAACGTTTTTGCAATGCACTGTACTTGTGGACTTTCCCGTTTCTTCACCGTGTATATGGGTCCATTTTAAAAGGATTCCTGGCAGATTCACATTGGATCATGGTCGTTTACTCCTACCATTTCAAACACAGCCAATAAGCTAGTGTTTGAGAGTCCTGGATTCAGCCCTGATTAGGTGTGTTGTAGTCTCTATTTTATAGCTACAGACAGCATATCGAATTTAGAAAGTAAAGGGAATCCTTGTTGCTCCATGTGCCTCAGTTGAAGCAGCTAAGTCTCTGTGCAGTGGTTTCTGAGGCCTGCTCCTGTAGTTCATAGTGAATTTTACCTTGTTCCAGCCGTCCCTTTTCCGTTATAACTTCACCGTGTGGGCAGTCATTCATCACGCCATTTAGGAGATATGGCCAGATTTGACGGTTTTACTCACAGCCTTTTATTAGAAGTGGGAACAATTTCGTACATTTCCCACATTTAATAGTAAGTGAACTTTTTTTGCAAAACAAACTTGCATTACATTAATTAAACTTATTTGAGTGAGAATTGTACAGAAGGCGTGACTTCAGATTTGGATCCAATTAGGCATAGCAAGTTCTCCCTAATCCAAGAGGTGTGTCCCAGCCATACCTTGACATGAGGCTTCCAGGCTTGAGTTCCCACTTGCTTCTGCAGCCATGATTATCACTGCATAACACTTAAATTACTGAATATAAAGCTGGCTTAGTTCAGTAATCCTTATGTAAGAAATTGGGTTGTTGGTTGACTGAGATGTTAGCTCTGGTCAAACAGCGACCACAATCCTTGTAAGGGTGAGGCAGAAGCCAAACCTATATTAGGCTGTGCTCAACTGTCTGGTAGCTTGGCACAGATCAGTCAGGCTTAACTTAGAGGCAATGTGTAAAGTATTTGTGCAACACTTCAAACTGTAACACAGTGAAATCACCACACAAAAAGGAATCCACAACAAGTTAGAAAAATAGAACTTTCTTTAATAAATAAAAAAAGACCAGAACGACAAAAAGTCCAATCAGTAGAACCGGTGATATGCACTTATAAAGATTTTGGTAAAAATAGAGAGTTACGCGTTAAGCCGACAAACCTCCTGTGGGACTCTGTACCATTCTGTTGTTCTGCCCGCACTGCTCTGTTTGGACCGGGACTCGCTTCGCGGGTGCAGCTTCATGGCGCTTTCTTGGGAGCTGCTTCTTGGACTGCCTGCTCGAGGGGGAAAAAGGTAATCTGCCTCAGGTGTGAGCGTTGCAGGGACTCGCTTGTCCAGGAGTCCCTGCGTGACCCGAGTCAGCTGGCCTAAGCACCCTGAGAGCCCCGCCCCCAGGCCTGTAACCAGGATTTAAGTGCCCTCCCTTCCTGACATCTGTGGGTTACGTGTTAAGCCGACAAACCTCCTGTGGGACGCTGTGCCATTCTGTTGTTCTGCCCGCACTGCTCTGTTTGGACCGGGACTCGCTGCAGCGCCTTGCCGCACCCGCTTCGCGGGTGCCGCTTCGTGGCGCTTTCTTGGGAGCTGCTTCTTGGACTGCCTGCTCGAGGGGGAAGAAGGTAATCTGCCTCAGGTGTGAGCGCTGCAGGGACTCGCTTGTCCAGGAGTCCCTGCGTGACCCGAGTCAGCTGGTCTGCGCACCCTGAGAGCCCCGCCCCCAGGCCGTCACGTACTCTATTTAATTAATTCACTTTACCGCTGCGCGGCACACGAGCGGGATGCCGGGCTAAGCCCGGGCAAAGGGCGGGCCCTCTGTGGCCCTCAGAGGCAAGAGGAAGCAGGGTTGGGCCGATACTCTAACACGTTGCAAAGGACTATTTGTTTGGACATTTTGCTAGCTTACCATGGCTTTGAATCTTGAAAAACTTATACCCGTAAAGGCAGGGGGAATTAGTAAAGGTATACTAGATAGTTACTTCACTAAGGTTGCTCCAGATATAGAAAGGGAGAGTGCATTGACTGAGCACCGGGCTGAGCGACGTCGCTCTGTTGAATGTATGAAAAACAGCCCTCCCTTGGATTTTTTGCAACAAACCACTCCGCTTGATATAAGCTCCCTTATTGAAAATGAGGACCCTTTATCTATAGATAGCGTTCCTATGCTCTTGCGAGATATGTCCCCTCTACTTGATATGTCCAACTACCTGTATACGAACATCATATCTCTTCCTAGTGATTCTACCGTAGGAGTAGATGTGACAGTTGAGCCACCTTTACTAGTAGTTGAGACTATTAAAAAGAAGGCCAAGAAACTAGCGATGCCCAAAGTTCATAGTCCACCACCAAGTAAAAGAAGAAAGAGGGGTGGTGATCCGCAAAGAAGCAAGATCAGTCATTCCAACTTTGGTAAAACCACAAAGGCTATTGTAACAACTGCGCCAACTTCAAAGGCCTCTATAACAACTGCGCCAATTTTAACGGCCCCTACAGCAACTGTACCAACCCCAAAAGCCCCTATAATAACTGTACTAACTCCATCAGGTTTAGTTACTCCTCAATATTGTCCACCAAAAGAAGCATTGTCTGCTGCTCCTTTGGAAAGTATGGAACATTTAATTAGGTCATTTATACTACCTATAATAGAGAGGTTGAAGAGGGTGGAGCAACGGCTGGGGAACTTAGAGCTGGCTATTAGTAATAATGCTGGGTTAATCAAGGACGTTGCGAAGCCGGCGCTGCCCCCTGCAGCCATAGTGGCATCTCCCACCCCTGTTGCCCATAAGATTGTAAACAAAACTAACAAGCCCACAAACCCTAAACAACACAGGGCATACCCCCTAAATTAGTTCAACAATCGGCACCGCTTGTTGCGAGTGAAGTTCAGAAGGGAGAAAAAAAATCTTACATAGGACATATGCGAGATGAGCGGGGAAGTACCAGCCCCGTTAGGGCAGTGAACCATAGGGGGCGTCAAGTTGAATTACCTACAGAAGCGGTTCCTTTTGTGGTTGTTCTTACGGGAGTCCCTACATTAGCGGATGGTAAGAGGGAAGGGTTTTCTCAGTTAAAAAATAAAACCATGCACTGGCTTAGTCAAAACCGACCACTTCCTTGTAATATTAATGGCGAGATCCTACATGTTCGGCGACTCCCCTGGTTGGGAAGCAGAACGAAAGACATAAAGGGGGACCTAATTGGTATCAATTTCAGAGATACTGGAGCTGTTAGATACATTCTAAATTGGTCTCCAGGGAATGTTGGTAATTCAATTGTTCCCTGTGAATTGACTTATTTTTATCCGAGATCTTTAGTGACCTCTATAACGTACCCCGGGGCTTTAGCTTGCCTGCAGACTAACCCTTCTATACCTTTTAATAATCGGTATATGACGCATGCATCTAACCCTATGACTTTTGAAAATGTACCTGGGTGGGACACTGTACCATTTAGGAGTTATAGAAACAGAAATAGGAGGATGGACCACCTGTTACCATTCACCCCGCTGGAAGTTGCAAATAGATTCGATGCCCTTTCAGGCTTTGATGATTGCGATTGACAGACAGGCCCCCTATCAATATGTTACCCACTACTGACAATATAGATGCAAATGCAAAATTAAGCCCCTTAGTAAAAATCTTGGTACCAGAACAAATCACTCAGTTCGCAACTGTCTCCTCTCCTCATGATCGACATCCATTGAATTGTGAGCCTGAGCAAGGGTAGATGCTAGCTCTTTTGTTACTAATGATCTTCCTGGTTCTCTGGACTGTGAACCAATCAAGCAAGATTTGCCCGTTGCCCAAGTTAAAATCCTCTCCTGGAACGTGGCGGGACTTAAGAGTAAATTGCCCATTCCAGAGTGGGGCTCTTTTATGGCTTCACATGATATTTGCATGCTGCAAGAAACTTGGGCGTTAAAAGAAAGTATAGCCCAGGGTTTTGCAACATATGATATCCTGGCAAGCATGGGTGATAGGGGCAGGCCCTTGGGCGGGTTGTCTATATGGGTTGGCACGCACCTGGGAGGGAAGGCATCACAAATCTTAACTAACTCATTGGATGTCCAGTGTGTATTGATGATCTTGCCAAATATTGCTTTGATCAATGTATACTCAAGGCCAGTTAGGCGGGGCCTTGAGTCAGAGGCTATCGAAACTTTGTTAACCCTCATTCAGTCGATTGACCCCTCCACCGTGTTAATTCTGGGTGGAGACTTTAATTGTCATTTTGAGCCCCTCATGGACCCGAATTTTGGTGAGCCGGATGATGTTGATTTGCTTTGGGCCATCCCAGAGCCATTGACTCCTCAGGTCAAGGTATGGACCCCATCTTGTTTTGCAATTGCAGTCATTTGCGTTAGTTACATCATTACGAGCATGCAATGGGAGAGTGGAGCCTGATAGACCAGGGAGAGATACGTTTAATCGATTAAACCAGACCTCAGTAATCGATTATATCTTCATTGAGGCGAGGCACTTGGTAGGCTGTATGAATTTAGGGTCATTGAAAGATTTGACAGCGACCATAATGCCCTAGTTTTGTCCCTTAAACCGGGGAGCTTTGGGTTGAAAGGCTCAACTCTGGTTGAATATTGCGCTACTGTGCCACTAATAATAACAAACTGTGGGCGAAGGGTTAAATGGCCAGACCTACAAGAGTCTAGTAGCAAACTCGCTGAATTATATGTGACCATTATTCCGCTCATTGAAGAGATGGGGAAATCCGGTCATTTGGGCAGGGCAACTGAAATACATAATCAATTGGTTGCCATATTAAAAGATATCCTGTACCCTGTGAGAAGGGCAAACCAGCCCCGGACCACGATCCTTCGATGGTTTAATACCTCCTGTCAGAAGGCCAAAAAGGCCTTGTATTGTATTGTATTGTAATTGCATTTATATAGCGCTTACTACCCCTGACGAGGCGTCAAAGCACTTCTTCGGCGAGTAGCACGCTACTCCGGCACCCATAGAGGATTAGTGTTGAATTAGTATAGTGAAACATGCAAGTACATTTTAAGTGGTGGATAGTTTAGTCAGTTATTTGGAATTGGAATGATAGCAGAAGGATAGAGGAGGAAAAAAGGTTACATTGAGGCCATTAGGGTGCATTGCACTATGTATAAAAAGGCAATTTGTGATGCTAAGAAGGAATGGGAGGCCACAATGTGGGAGGAGTTGGGATCTGCACTTAGTTGTAAGGATTCCAAATTATTCTGGTCCATTGTTAAAACTGGACTTAGTGGGCATACCCACGTGCTTGCCCCCAATATTGCCCCTTCGATCTGGGAAAGCCACTTTGGTGCTCTATAGGCACCTTTGAGTTTGATGGCTCGCCTGTTAGTACTCTTGAACCTCAGCAATTTCAAAGCATCAACGGGGCTGAAGAGCGTGGATGGTTGACTGTAGCCCCTACATGCCTCGCCCCCGTTGAACCCTTTACCTTGATTGAGGTTGAGACAGCTATAGGTAAATTGCTCCCTAATAAGGCTCCAGGATTGGATAAATTGCCGGGGGATTTGTTTAGGGCACAACCTAAAATCTGGGCCCCCTATTTGGTCCTTCTATTTAATGGCATTTTGCAGGGAGACGACCTGCCCCCTACTTGGTTAAGAGCAGAAATTGTGCTTATTTTAAAAAAAGGGCTGCCCATTAACCCCCTCCAATTATAGACCCATCAGCTTAATTGATACATCACAAAAGCTGATGGGGAGGGTCATCCTTGACAGGATTCTCGGGTGGATCGATGAGAATGGGATTTTATCTATACTCCAGGCAGGCTTTAGGTCCGGCACCTCTAACTTAGATCAGATATTTCGACTGCAGGTCCTGTATTGGAAAATAGCAAAGGTCGAGGGTGGCAGCCTCTACCTTGTGTTTGTGGACCTGCGGGCAGAATTTGATCTAGTCCCGCGTGAAAAGCTGTGGAAGGTGCTAGCAGACCTGGGACTCCCACCCTATTTATTAGCCGTTCTATCTAGGCTTCACGTAAACAACTTTGCCCAGGTCAGGTGTAGTAGGCATGGCAAACTCACAGATCAATTCCCTGTCCAAAAAGGAGTTTGCCAAGGGTGCGTGTTGGCACCCACACTATTCAGCCTCTACATTAATGGCCTTGTGGAACATTTGAATGATGTGGTAAACAATGACGCCCCTAAATTGGCTACGGGTAGAGTGCCCGCTCTGATGTTCGCAGACGACACCCTGTTGCTGTCTAGAACATCATCGGGCATTCAAAAAACACTTGATGGATTTGTGGAATTTTGCGAGCTTCGGGGATTAGAAATCAATCTGGGAAAAACAAAGTTTATGATTTTTAACCCCCCTAAGCGGGTACGCCCAAACCCGGTTTTACATGGTACCCCCCTTGAAAGGGTTAAAACATTTGTTTATTTGGGTGTTACTCTGACTGAGAATTTCGACTGGAATACGCCAATTGCTAAGTCCACACTTAAGTTATCCCAGCTTGGGATAGTAAAGTTTTTAGGGAGTCAACTTTTAGGCCAGTGTCCCCAGCTCTGGAGATATATTGTCGCCAGGCTAGAACGGCAGCAATTTACGGGGCTGAACTTTGGGGGCACAAGCAGATAATGAATCTTAAAAAGGTACAGCAGTCTTTTGTTAGAAACCTAGTTGGGTTACTGCCTAGTACGCCTTTGATCCCTCTTAGACTTGATCTTGGAATGGTGCCAATAGAGGAGATCATAAGTGCAAGACTAATTATGTACTGGAAGAGGTTGTGGTCAGTCCCCGAACTGGTCGCTTACAGAGTGGAATTTTCTGAGATTTGGTCTCTTCTCAAATACAAAAAGATCCCTTGGCTCCAGCACATTAGTGCTGTTAGTACCTGACTAGGTTTTTTGGAACTGTGGGAAACCCCTGAGACTTATTGCCTAGGGATATCAAAGAATGAACTCCTTTCTCAGATACGTATGCAGAACGTTCAAACGCTATCGAGCTCTGCAACATTGGGTAGGTTGACATCTGAGTTCCTTCTAGTTAAATCAGAATCCAAAGCTTAGGAATTTATGGATCTAATTGAACCCCCGCTTGCTCGAAAGCTATATCTCCAGTTAAGGCATGGCACTTTACCCATTAGGTCTTTTACATCTAAATGGCTAATTCCTAATAACGAAGTTTGCCCTGCATGTAGTTATAAAAATGAGAATGTAACTCATGTATTGTTTTTCTGCCATGCCTATTCTGCAATTAGAAAATGCTGATTCCTATTTGTAAGAATTTGGGACTCTTGCATTTTACACAGGCCTGCAGGATGCTGACCTATGATACCCATCCTCCCATTGTGTTTGCGGTTTCTCGTTATTTACTCAGTATGTGCCGTAGGAGACAAACCTTCCTAACCTAATTGTTGTACTTATTGCTTTTTATTTTTGTATCCTGATAACTTGTAGTTTAATTCTTTTTTAACATTTTATGACTATTTATTGTTTTATTGTTCGTGCTGATGTATTTTATGTGCACTTTTATGGTCATTTGACCGAAATAAAGTTCTCAAAGAAGAAGAAAGAAAAATAGAGCCAAAAAGGACAGAGCGCCAACTTTGGATATCTAGTCGTGCCGGACAGGAGTAAACTCAAAAGTTTAATTCAACCGTGATGGAGCATGGGCCTACTACAGGGACCCAGATTGACCCAATGGACAGAGTACCTTAAATCCAGGTTAGCGGAGCGTTGAGAGGATCCTCATCAAAGATGCATTGCACAGCCAAATTGATGTGTCTGTTCCAAGATGAAGCAAGGCTGCGATGTGAGGGTTTGTGATCACTAAGGATCCCATCAGCAGAGCTTGCGATGCAAAGTTTGGTACTGAGGATGCAAAGCACAGTAGGGTCAATGCGATGATTCCGAGAGGCATCGAGACTGCAATGCGGAGTCTAGCAAGATCGTTGAGGCTGCCGTCGACGAGGGATGTGAGGACCTGTGCTGGGGGTGCATCACGCAGCAGTGGTTCTGATGGAGCTGTGAAGGAGATGTGAGTCTTTGCAATGAGTCCAATCTACACAGTGGCAGCGATGCATTGGTTCTGCTCAGAGTTGTATATGCGTTGGTTCCGCTGGATTCACAGAGGTTTACAGACCACCTTAAGCCAACTTCCAGGGTTCATAACGGCAGTGGCGCCCCTTGGAAGGGTAGACTCACCGATGGCAGAGTCCAGGTGCAGGTGCAAGGTTGTTGGAAGCCTGTTATGTCCCTGAGGCTTGAGGTTCCGTGACGATCGTAAGTGGTGTTTTCGACTCGTACGAATATGGTCGAGTCTGGTATCTATGAACCGCAAATGACGAGTTTACTGGGTGTACGCGTTTTCGCTGTGCTAGCCTAAACCGTTCGTTTGTTTCGTGGGTTTCTACATCCGAGCCCACGGGTTCCATCTTAGATGCGGCATCCATTTTGTCTCTTGCCCTCAAGTAGCCAGCGAACGGACGCTGTCCGCTTCGCGACCCTGGGATTCCCAAACTCTTGCGGAAGACACGTTTTCTTTGAAGGTGTCTTTATGATGAGGGGGATGGCACTGTAAGGCAGATGGCCCCGCTCGAGGCTCATCTTGCCGTGCCGGTCTATTGTCTTAGTTGTGCATTCATTAAGCACGTCCCCTTTGATGCCTGCAGCTTGTGTTTCCCGATACCACCCCTTTTACACCCTTTCCGATCTCCCCACTGTTTCTGTCTTCCTCTGCACCTGTTTTTGTCCCTTCCTCGATCTGTTTACTGCTGATTGGAATGTACTAATGGTGGGAAGATGGGTTTTTACAGTTGGGAACCACCAAACGTTTCTGTACTTATGTTTCGGGCCTTGAATACATGAAAGTAACCCCTTATGGTCTTTACGATGGGAACCGAGTTGTAAACCTTTGTGTACCATTATGTTCAATGCATTAGAACTGTATAAAAAGGAGCGACCCACAGAGGCAAGTCGAATCAGACTCCTCGAACCTACACATGCTGTACTTCCTGTGACTTCTGTGTTCCCTGCAGTAATACACCTCGAATCTTTGACGCCGAAGGAAGTGTCCCGTGTCTCTGTCATTTGTACGCCGGAACAGGTTACCCACGAAGGTTTTAGGTGTTATCCCTGGCACCGCTGGGTCTTAAGAAAACCCAGTCCTTCAGGCTCCTGACCAGGAGGCCAACCAACTAGTGCTTGGAGTCACTTTGGGTTCCGGGTTCAAGAGATGCAGGTCACGTTCTTTTCACCCAGGCAAGAGGGCAACAGGCAGCAGGTATTCACAGCAGGGCAGTAGTCCTTCAGAGCAGCAGTACAGGAGAGTGGCTGTCCTTTCAAGAGCACATCAGTCCCTCCTGGCAGAGTATCCCCAGGCCCAGAAGTGTACTGTAAAGTTGATGTCTGAGGTCCAGTATTTATACCCAGTTGTGCCTTTGACGTGGGGAGAAACTTCTAGAGGCATGCTTTTGAAGTACACAGGTGCCCTTGCTCCAGACTAACTACAGGTGGTATGCAGCACCTTTGTATGGAGGCAGGACACTATGTAGGTAGAGCTGGACCCAGCACCTACCTCTCAACTGGCAAGGGATTGCCCATCCAGTCACTCCTAAGCTCCCCATTGTGTGTGGCTGTCTAGGAGGAATGCACAGTGCCCAACTGTCACCTATCCCCAGGCATATGATCCAAAGACAGACCGGTGGCACTAAATGGCTAAGGCAGGAAAATGACAACTTTCTAAAAGTAGCATTTTCAAAATTGTAAATAAAATCCAACTGCAACATAAGTTTTGAATTCTCATTACAATTGCAAAGACAAAAAAACACAAGCAGGTTATCTGTTTGCATTTGAAAATAACAGATTAGTAAATGTAATAAAGTAACTCCAATGTTTTATTATTGGAGAGGTAGGCATTGCAGCAGAGAAAAATGAATTTAAGAGTTTTTCGCTACCAGTACATAAGCACATGTCCTACTTTTTAAATACATTGCACCCTGCCCTCTGAGCCGGCCAGAGCCTACCCTAGGTGAACTTATATGTATTAAAAATGAATGTGTGGGCCTGAAAAAAGGTTATTTTGCCAGGTCAAAAGGGCAGTTTAATACTACACAGGCTTGAGACATGTTTAATGTGCACATTAAGTGGGTGGACCAAATCTGTGCTTCATGCCCACTAGTAGCATTTAAGTTACAGGCCCTGGGCACAGGTAGTGTCACTTTAATTGGGACTTACAAGTATATTAAATATGCTATTTGGGTATAAGTCAATCTTACCATGTTTAAGGAGTGAGCAGAAGCACTTTATCACTGGTTAGCAGTGGTAAAGTGTGTAGAGTCCTAAGGTCAGCAAAACAGGAGGTCTAAAGGCCAAAAGTTAGGGGGCAAGAATGCCAAGGATGTAGGTATAAAACCTCATCAATGGGAGAGAAACCGAGGCCCCATTTGGACCTTCACATGTTGTTCTAATTGAGCAAGATGTTTCTGTGCCAATGCAGACCTGTTGGCTTCACTCTCTGAGGAGGTTTTTTTATGCCAATTCCCAACAATTTGTACAGTCATCATAATACAATTTGCTGTCCCCTGCATGAACGTCTGCCAAGAGATCTAGCAAGATTAGGGGCACCCGTTTAATACCGTCTAAGCAGGTGAGAAGACTTGCTCTTTTTAAAACTGATTCCAGTCCTCTGCCCGGCCTGCTGCTGCACTCCAGTTACTTTGCAGTTGTTGTGTGAATTCTGTTTTCAGTACTTTGCTTTGGTAAGGAAGGCTTGAGACCGGACTGAAGTTAGGTAGGTGTTGGGTTTCTGATCAATGGTTTTCGGGGAAGGACCTGCAATGATATCAGAGGGTCACATCCTCTTTCCCTGCAGGAGTGAGGAATCTATCATTGCTGTGAAGTCCCACCTGAGCCTATACGCCCTATGAGGTAGGGCTGTTCATTTACAGAAGGGCTGTGTGTCTTCATTCGATTGGCTTCCTGTAGCTCCTTATTGGGGCCCATCGAAGTCATTGATATGAGGAAGGACATCATTCCAGGGGAGTGACTTAGTGGAAATGTTGAACATTGAAGTGTTTGTGTTTTTTTAGGTGAAGCTTCCTGGATCTTTGCAATTGTTGTGATGATGTAATCTTGTAAGGATTAACCAAATGTTTACAAAGCTACGTGAGAGTTTTAAACATGTGTTTGTCAGTAATACCTGACAGAATTTGGACAGGTAAGATGTTAAGATGTGGATTAAGTTGATACAGGTGATATACACTCTTTAATTCAATTCAATTCAAAAAAGTGCTTTATTCGAGTATTACTCATAAAAGCAAGACATACAAACATATAATAAAAAACAATTAAATTTACATAGTCATCAGACAAAGCACATTACACAATTTAAACAATTAAAAACTATTGCACAATTTAAACAGTTAAAAACAATGACACATCATATATACAGGTGCAAAAATCATTACTGTTAAGAAATACCAGAGAGATGATATTCATAATAACAATGTAAAAATCCTCAAGAATTCATTCCATTGAAAGTTCATAGTTCAAGCCGATGACACATTAAGTAAGCAATAAACAGAGAATAGACAAAAGTCTAGCAGTCTCTGGTCAGCTAAAAGATTTACAGAGAATAAACATTAGTTTAGCAATCTCTGCTATTACTAAGCAGTTACAGAGAATAGACAACTGTCTAGCAGTCTCTGATCAACTTGATGGCGAGTAATTAACTTACCAGCAGTCTCTGCCTTAAAACCCACGCCCACCCCAAGTACTTTGCTATAGCAATATTGATCCATTCTTCAGTAGTGGATTTTACAATACGCAGCGCAACCATGCTACTTTTTGTACCTAAATTCCTACACATAGGAGCCAGCCAGGCTCGCCTTGGGGCTATATAGACTGGGCAACAAAACAGAAAGTAGAGTTTCTTTTCCTACCCCACAGGCTGGACAAAATGCCGCCCACCCAGATTTCCATTTAGTTGTTAAGTTACGAAGGGGGAGCGAGCCTACCCTCAGTTGGAATAGCAATTTCCTGTCCAAGGGGTTCGTTATGTAATCCCAATACTTTTCATAAATGGGGTACATTTTAACTTCTAGGTAACTAGTGGCCATGGTCCCACTATTAGTATTAAGCATACTCCTATTGGCAACATATTCCCAAAAAATGTCTTTTAGAACAGACTTAGAGGGAAATGAAGCCCCAGCAGGATCGGTCCATAAAGCATACAGTCCTAGATTGAACAGTGCAGTCTTTAGTGTTTTAAACCATCTGATTTTATTATAATGGTCAGCTTTAATAACATCTATGAACCCTTCCGCGTAGTGGGAGAGCTCTGGCGTAGTCCAAAGTCTACGCCAGAATAGTATCGGACGAAGTTTAGCCTTTTCCGTAATTTCTCTTCTACCTAACTCATAACGTAGGGGCAATAGCGGGCTGCTCTGTGGGGTACCTGTCAACGACCTCAAAAATTTGTTTTTAGATAGTTGGAGTTCATGGAGATTTTCGTACCCCCATAACTCCGCACCATACAAAGCAGACCCAATTGCTTTTGCCTCATATATTATCAAGGGTGGTTTGATGGGTTTTGTCAGTGACTTCCTATGCTCCTTGATTATAGTGCCGGCTAGCTGCTTGTGCCTTAATGTAGCAATATTGAGATGTTGCTGCCACTTATTGTCATTGGAGATCAAGATCCCCAAATAAGTGAAGGATTTTACAACTTCCAGGATGCGACCACTCATGGTAATTTTTGATTTAAAATTTCTATGTGGGTTAAAAGCCATGAGTTTTGTCTTGGACGCATTCACCTCAAGTCCGTGGTCAGCACAGAACTCGTCAAATATTGCCAATGCTTTTTGTAAACCACTAGGGGTTTTTGATAAAATTAAAGTGTCATCGGCGAACATTAAAATAGGGACTTTCTCACCAGCAAGAGAAGGGGCATCCACAACCTGAGACTGCATGCGGGAAACAATACCATTAATAAAAAGGGTAAACAAAGTAGGGGCCATTGAACATCCCTGCCGAACCCCGCGCTCAACAGGAAATTCGGCAGTGTCATTCCCATATCCTCCCCATCGTATTTTGGCATAGTTGCCCTCATGCAGTCGCATAATTAAAATCAACAGATCCCCAGGGACCCCTAGTGTCTCAAGCACTTCCCACAGTTTTGCCCTAGGTACCGGGTCGAAGGCAGCCCGCAAATCAACAAATGCTGGATACAGGCTACCTCCGCCTAGCACCACGGTCTTCCACTGTATCAGTTGGAAACGGAAGACTTGATCCACAGTACTGGTTGCCCTGCGAAATCCGGCCTGGAAGGGGGATAAAATGTTGTATTCATCAGCCCAATCGAGCAACCTATTAACAATTACTCGCCCCACTATTTTCTGAATGGTGTCTATTAAACTAATGGGGCGATAATTACCGGGCAGTGCTCGATCTCCTTTCTTATATATAGGGATGATTACAGCACCCCGCCAGGTTGCTGGGATATCTGCCCCTCTGGTGATCAAATTTATCAACAGATGAATATATTTACACCATCTATCAGTGTCATTCAAAAAAACGTCTGCCGGAACCCCGTCAATACCAGGGGCCCGTCCACTTCGAACAGTATTAAGGGCAGTAACTATTTCGTTCTTGGTAAAGATGTCGTCCTCAGATGGTAAAAAATGCAGACATCTTCTATCCACTGCCTGATCTCTAGAGGCATATTGTTCGCTAAAAAACTTAACCTATGCGTCCTGTGGGACATTATTAGTGCTAGCCTCTTCTAACCTGTCATGTCCCCATTTGACTATATGCCAAAATAGCCTGGAGTCCCTTCGATCGCTTGCATTTTTTAAGTTATTCCAGTGTGCCTCATCCCAATCTTTTTTCGCTTTTGCTATGCACTGTTTATATAGCTTCCAGGCAGATCTAATAGCCTCTAGATTTTTGTTTTTGATAGCATCACCCAAGGAGGTTCTTGCCAGCCTACATTCATGATTGTACCATCGTGCAGGTCTATAGGCACAGATCTTCTTTTTATTTACCGGTTTCAAAAAATGGCCTTTAATTTCATTAAAAAGAACTTCATGGACCTTGGTGACAGTGTTTTTGCTAGGTGAGAGCCCAGCTTCACCCTCAAGGGCCATGATAGCCTTGTCAGTTGCCATACTTATTTTTTCCAGAACCAGCTGATCTGTTTTAACACTAGTCCACCTCAGCCTGCGTAAGTCATTTGTAGGCACAATCAGCGGGGGTAAGGGGTCAACAGAAGCACTAGGAGCAGTAACATCAGACAGCCACCATTTATGGAGAACACAAAGAGGATTGTGGTCACTCTCGAGCCTTTCCTTAACCTCCATATCAATAATAGATGACCATAGGGACATACTGCATATAACATAGTCAATACAGCTCTTGGATCTTCCATTATTAAAAGTCATGGCTGATACTCTGTCTGACTTAGTACGACCATTCAAAGCCCTTAACCCATATTCAAGGCACATAGCATTCAAACCTAAAATATCCTCGGTCCAGCGAGTTATTGGGGTTAGGTCAAGTGCAGGGATTTCCCAGATCTTATCTTACTCCGCACCTAAAAAAGCCTCACCAGTATCAAGGGGTTCAAAAGTACGGTTTAGGTCTCCTGCCAATATAATGTTGTTCCCAGAAGAGTGGATATCTAGGTAATTATACAGAGACGATAGGACCACTGATTTACCAGCACTTCCTCCTCTAGCATATAAATTATAAATATCAATAGAGGTGGATGAGTCCCTCGTAAGTCTAATGAGCTGAATATCTTTATGATTAAGCTCCAGATTTTTTACTAAGATCTTCAGGGACTGGCGGACCCATATAGTGAGTCCTTCCATCGGTCTCCCTTTGGGACCTTTAATGGACGGTACATAATAATTCAAATACCCCAAGGCAAAAACAGGATCACAGGCCCATGTTTCTTGAAAAATGCAAACATCATACTTGCTAACAAATACAAACCATTCTCCACAGTCCATTTTGGAACTGAGCCCCGCCACATTCCAAGAGAGTAAGTTCCCGGAGACATGCTCCGCACTTATTTCAGAACTGTGATCAAACCCATTCAAATTTGCATCAACATTAACATTATCATTTACAATTGGATAAGTTAGTCCTACTGAAGCATCAAGATGGCATGACTCGTTTGGTGTACCTATAGCTCGACTATGCCCCCCTATTATGCAAGTGGCTGAAGAATTTTGCAGCAGAGGCATACAATTAGTTATTTGTCAATCACAAGCATCTAGATTGGAAAGAGCAGAGAATCTGTTTTCTAATCCTAGACCCCACTCTACGGAACCAAAATTCTTGCTGCCCCTTTTGGTTACGACGTTCCATTTTGTTCTTAAGGTGCTTGGATTGGGGCCTCTGCCTTTCCGGGGGTAAAAGAAGTCAAGAGTCAATGGAACAATAGAAGTAGATCGTCTCTGTGGAGGAAAAATGTTAGGCAAGATGTTTGGTAGAACCTCAGGGTCAGAGAGATTGAGCACAACACAATCACCCTTGAACTTTTTTTCCCTGTTCCCAATCCACTCCACTCTTCTTGCGTTTACCAGTTCCTCAGCTAATTGCTGTTTGCCCCATGGGGATATGGCCATGTTATTAGTTAGCCAAGATAAAGATTTATTTAGAAGTGATGATGTCGTTTCAACTTCACCAGGAGCCAGAGGGGGCACATTTGCTAGTACAAGAACTAGTGGCGAAGCTTCCACCACCAGCTCAAATGACCCTTTCGAGGTATTAGGTTCACCAATAAGATGGGCAGAGGGTACAGCACCAAAAGTATTATCCGGTGGGTTTATCAGTGGAGCCACTGGGAGGTTTGGGGCAACAGTAGGAATCAGTCCGTTGGATTTAATCGATTGAATGTCATTAACCAAAGGTTGAATACTGGACGTAATGACTTCTGGGAGCTTCCCCACTTCACCCAGAGTTTTTCCAAGAAGACCTTCCAGTTTAGTTACCTCAGCGGCTAGTTTATCAATTTTGCTTATCAAAGGTTTAACTATCCCTTTGATTTTTGAGTCTATCAGAGTGCAAAATTTCTGGAATTGAGCATTAGAGAAGGTCACATAGGTTTCCCCAGTCGGATCATCCTCCTCCTCGTCAGAAATTTTCCTTGGTGGTGTAGCAATTTTATTTTTAGCAGACCTTAATCCCACCCGTTTTTGTATAGCTTTTCTTTTGGCCCCTGTAACCCTCGGTGCCGGGATAGGGACAGTAGAAGGGATGATGGGCTCACAGGTCGTAGGGCTCACAGTCAAAACTTCGTTATCGCTGTTATCTTCAGTACTGGCTACTATCCCACTGGGCTGGATGATAACAGTGTCCTGAGCGGAGGCATGTGACACTCCAGAGAGGCTACTATTTAACAGATCAAAGGGGTCCTCTGACTCTTTATCTACTAATGGCGATTGCGTAGATGAATCCAAGCCCAAAGAAGACCTTCTATCACTATTTATTTTCGCCACTACCTGGACTAGGTAGTTCTCCATAGTGTTAGTGGCTGGTGTTAACTTTCTACCAGGCATGTATGCAGATGACTTTGGCGCAAAACAAGACTCAGAAACTAAATAAAGGGTGAATGTTTTACCTGGAGGTCGATGGATCGGAAGAACTGCGATCGTCTGCAGGCCTATGGAAGATTGGGCAGAGTCCCTGGCCCAACCCAACCTTGGCCGACCTCAGACGGCCCGCCCTTTGCCCGGGCTTCACCCCAGGCGTCCCGCTCGCGTCCCGCGACGCGGGTCTCCTTCCCCCTTTATTCGCCTCTCAGCGCCCTGCTTGGGCGTCTCGCGTCAGTTCCGCGCGCCGCCGCGAGGCCTGCCGGGAGTTGAAGTCCCCCCGGAGCGGCGGCGCGGTTTCCTATGCCCAGATGTGACTCTCGGCGGTGGCGGCTTGGGCGTCAGCTCTGGCGCGTTGAATGAGCCTGGAATGACTCTCGGCGGTGGCGGCTGTCAGGTAAGTGAAGACGGGTCCCAGGATGTGACTCTCGGCGGTGGCGGCAGGTAAGTGATCTCCCCCGCTCTGCCGGTCTCCTTCCCCCTTTATTCGCCTCTCAGCGCCCTGCTTGGGCGTCTCGCGTCAGTTCCGCGTGCCGCCGCGAGGCCTGCCGGGAGTTGAAGTCCCCCCGGAGCGGCGGCGCGGTTTCCTATGCCCAGATGTGACTCTCGACGGTGGCGGCTTGGGCGTCAGCTCTGGCGCGTTGAATGAGCCTGGAATGACTCTCGGCGGTGGCGGCTGTCAGGTAAGTGAAGACGGGTCCCAGGATGTGACTCTCGGCGGTGGCGGCAGTTTGTCAGTAATACCTGACAGAATTTGGACAGGTAAGATGTTAAGATGTGGATTAAGTTGATACAGGTGATATACACTCTTTAATGTAAAATGGTAGCCTCTTATGCTCATTTTCATTGGTTTTATTCCAACTCAGGATATTCTTTTCAACAAATCCATTCTAGAGCCTCGGCCCATTTTATCCTTGCTTGCTATAGGTCAAACTATTTGGTCACAGCTTGGTCATTAGCTAGGCCCTATTTATGTTTTTGGTATTATTTTGTTGGATTTGCAGTTTTGTACTGTGATTCATGGAAAAATGTCATGCCCGGGTGCTGCAAACCCATGGCAAGCTTCTCTGAACCATGTCTCTACTTCCTTTTCCAAGGCCATGACCAAAAATACACAAATGGTAAGGCATGGCTTGCTGAAGCTAGCCCTTGGTTAACAGTAGCCAGGTATGCCATTTTCCCATTTCATGGATACCTTGACACCTTCAATGGTGCCTAGGGTCCCCGGTAGCAAGACAGATACCATTGACTCAAAGCCACATTTTTGTTGTCAAGATACCTTGAATTCTTAAAAAGAATACACAGCCCCCATAACTTATTTTAATTTTGTTAATTTAAATAATGGGGTCCCCTTTGAGAATTCCTTTGCTAAGGACTGGGATGAGGTTGTGCTCACCATGCTACCTTAAAATGCCATTGAATTTTTTGCAGCATCCAGGGACTGTAGCCTCATCCTGAAATGGAAGCCTCACGAGAATTGTTTTGTGTGGTCAGCCAAACAGAGCTCTAGGATCTGTGGTTCCAAATTTGGAACCATGTATCTGAAAGTGACAGTAATAGAAAGGCTAGCTCAGCCAATCAGAATTTGTTTTAATCTACAAATCCGTGACACTTAAAACAGACAAAATAACCCTTTAAAGACAGCTCAACACCTATTTTTTAAAAACTTGTGTCTCTAGAAATACCAAACGGATTTACACCAAACCAACCAATCCTCGCATTCTGACTAACGTTCAATGTAAATAGGTTTAGTGGATTTGGCTGTAGTCGCAAGCACAGTTTCCTCTGGGAGCTAAAATGGGAATACATATCTTTCATTACCAACCCTTCTTAACTTTTTGAGTTTTTTTTTAGATCTAAGGACCTCATTAAAAAAAAAAATGACACAGCGCCGCAAGTCATTATGTTGCACTGCGTCTTTTTAAAAGCACATGGATGCGTTGGATTAACAACAGTACGACGCATCCATGTGCTTTCCCCTGCACTGGTGCACAATTGGCTTCCGTGCGCCAGTTCAGGCACCCTTATGTCATGTTGCAAGTGTGCCAGCCTTGCATGGATGATTGTTTTTGTGCAGATAGGGACTGCTCCCTGCACAAAAACAATAATTGTTTGCATGTATCTGTGTCTATGTGTGCTCAAGAATGCAGAATGTGCAGAAAGAGGAAAAAATGAGGAGAAGTACAAGTAGTTCTCCTCATTGCGCTACTCCTATGCCTCCCCGTAGAATTCTGATGCATTACCAGCTTTACAAAATTTTGTAAATCACGGAATGTGTCAGGTTCCATGGTTGTTGCATGGGAACAACCACGAATGATGTACCCTGATTAGTGGACTATTGCCACTGGTTCTCACACATAGTCGTTTTCTTAGAAATTCGTTCTTTTGACCCTCCACTATTATTTGTATTTTGTTCAGTTACCTCCGGGGAGTATAGTGCTGAGTGGTCGTAAAAAATAATCCCTGAGACCCAAATAAGCCTTGTTTAATTAATGTTGCATGGGAACACCTAGAGCAACACCCATTGAATGACCCTTTCACTCAGAGTAATGCGTGAAAGGGTTCATATTTACACGGCGATGAAGAGTCACTAAGGGAGACTTTATGTGTCCTTGTAAATATGGGCAAGCAAACAGCTCCGCTGGTGCGTTAAAAAAAGTGACGCAAGGCAGCTGCAATGGCCTTGTAAACGAGGCCCTAAGCTTTTTAGAACGGTGCTAGGTAGGACTGAAAGAGTCAATTCTTTTTTATTATCGCTGCCATTTAAAATTGTGATTCAGTCATTCACGCATCTTGACACATTCAATGGCTTGAATTTTTAGACAAATATGATTGGCTGGTCACGGTTTCTGTAGAATTTTTTTACCATTTTGAAATTCATGAATCATTACAAATAGTGACTGTATAGTCGCAAACTTTAATAATGAGTGAGTTGTGGGACTTCTGCTGAATCGTCTGGGGAGTACCAATTCAGAGTTTAGTTCCAATAAAATTGGTCTTTTACCTCTGTTTTTTTATAGACCTCATTTTATTCAGAATGGATGGCGGATGCAGCGAGTACAAAATAATCACAGAGCACCACAGGGATTTACCCAAAGACTACCTCTTTTAAATCTAGCTAATAGATTTATTCCATTGTCGGGTTTAGACTATTGCGAGTGACTACATCTTTTAAGTCCAACTCCGCTGGAGAATCTTGCCGCTCAGTTACCCCTGTCCCCGTGACTATCTTGCCTACCCAGTTAAATATTCCAAAGGATGTGGGGAGGAGTTCTAGTGAAGTCAGTATAGTGGGACACAAGAGAAGGCCTATAACAGAAGTTGAGTTACAGTGTCCTAGTCAATCACAGTTTGAATGATTATACATAATGACATGGAACATGGCGGGGGCTAGGAATAAATTGCAGGATGTAGGACTGGTTTAAAACTTTTGAACATTGTGATATGGTTTTAATACAGGAGACATGGCTTACAGATGCCTTCTTTGTAAACGGTTTTAAGACTATTGCAACTAATGCTATTCCATCAAAGTCAGTCAGGGCTAGTGGTGGTTTAGCAGTATTTATTTCATTGTCTTCTAGGCTGACTTAAAAAAAATACTATACCAAGTCGTTGAATTTCCAGTTTCTATTTTTTTCCGAAGAAGGACTACGGGATATTATAGTTATTGATTTTTAAAATAACATTTTAAATGTCTCGAGACATGAGGTCATTGGATCACTGGATATAAGTTGACAGACTTCATGAAGAAAGTAGGTTGGGACTGCTTCCTAATTTGGGCGGGAGATTTTAATTTAGAACCATGTGATCTTATAGCGGGAATTCAATGTGGTTACGGAGAAGAACTAGGTAGTGCTCCTGTACATTTCCCACATAATAACTATGGTGAAAATATAAACCTTGTTATGTCCAAGCATAACCTGGAAATTACAGAAAAGGTTTTAAAAGGAAGTAGACGGGAAGACAGTGATAATATCTATACATTTGAAGGAGTAAGGCTGTCCTCATGTATCGATCATTTCATCACTTCAATAAACCTAAGGACCTTAATATTAGAATGCTTTGTTTCCCCAAGCCTCTTGAGTGATCACAATCCAGTATTTATAATCTTAAGAACCTCCCTTAGTAAACAATTACAATCAGGTATCCACGAAGTGGACATAAAAACACAGGGGGAAAATGGGATCTCAGTTAAATGGGCAGGCGTGGACCCAGAAGTCTTTACAAACAGAATCCTATTAAAAATCAAAGATCACATTGGTACTTGTTTGGATGAATCCACAAGCATCTTTGATATTGTTAAGGCCTTTCAATCTATCTCTACTGAAATTTTAGATAACTTACGAAGGAAAAGTAAGAAAACTATATCACATTCCCCAAGATGGTTTGATAACCAATGTTCTAGATTAAATAGAGATTTAAAGTCGGCATTAAAAACGGTCCTGCATAATAGGGAGGTGATTAGTACCCTACGAAAATTATATAAAGAAACCCTTAAACAGAGAAAATCGGAGATAAGGGAAGACGCGTGGGAGAGTCTAATTAAAGCCGCTGACCTTAAAGATTCGGTCCTTTTCTGGAAAACTTTGGATCAACCCTTCTTCAAAGAGGTTCATTCAGTAAAGATTGATACAGTAGCTACCCCCGAGGAATGGTTAACCCATTTCGAAGTAATTTTTAATGAATCCAAGCAGGGCATTTTAAACATTCAGGATAAAATTGTCATAACCGTAAATAAAACTAATGTAGGGTGCATAACTCAAGATGAAATTGGAACAGCCCTTAAGAATAGCTCCAGTGGTAAGGCTGCAGGCCCGACGGAGTCCCAATAGATGTATTTAAACACAAAATGGACTTCTGGGTGCCTGTTTTGTTTAAATTCTTTAATGCAACAACTGACGGGGTGAAACCGGCCACATGGGCGGAGAGCCTGATAGTCCCCATTTTTAAAAAGGGTGACAGAAGTAGTGCTAGTTGCTATAGCCCAATATCTTTGCTTGACTCAACGTCTAAAGTCATGGGCCGAATATTGTTGGCCAGGTTAGAACAATGGTCATACTAAAATAATATTTTATCTATACCACAGTATGGCTTTAGACGTGGTGTTGGTACAATTGAGCAGTGCCTGAATTTGGATCTAATAATAGGAAAATATACCCTTGCGAGGGAGGGCTCCCTCCATCTTTGCTTTGTAGATTTATAAAGTGCTTTTGAATTGGTAAACCACTCAAAGCTATGGGAGACATTCAGAGGAATGGGTGCCCCGGAAGATATTATTGGTTTCCTATCTCAGATCTATGCTCAGCTGTCCGCAAAGATACGCTATGGAATACATGTGGAATGCACAAAGCACTTTAAAATCACCCGCGGAGTAAGACAGGGCTGTACTCTTGCCCCCCCTCCTGTTTTTACTTTATATAAATGGTGTTGACATTTTATTACAGAACAGTGGGGGTAGATGTCCCAATGATTGGCAAGCGGGCCACACCCCTATTACTGTATGCCAATGACGCCGTCCTGATTTCTAGGACAGCTAACGGCCTACAGACTCTGATGGATAATTTTACAAGTTTTTTGACAGAGAAACATTTGAAAATGAACCTGAGTAAGACGCTGGTTATGTCCTGTGGTAAAAGGAACATTAAAACAAAATCTCATTTTATCCACTGGACATTAATGGAGAGAACATTCCCATTTTCTTACCTAGGGATTCTTTTTAATAGTAAGGGTAATTGGAATACACACGTAACCCTAGGTAAGTTGAAGTTCGTGAAAATAGTGGAGGCCATTTTCAGATTCTCCCCAAAAATTGATAATAAACCAGTTCGGGAGATTCTCAAATTGTACGGAGCGAAGTGTATTACAGGGAGTTATTACAGGGTGCCCCATGGGGTCAGATTGATACCTCGTCATTACATATCCTTGAAAACAACTTTTTAAGAGGCCTGTTAGCTGTCCCTGTTGCTACACCTTTAATTATCTTGCACAGGGAAACTGAAACTCTGTATATACATGATCTAATCAGTATGGCTGCTTTAAATTTGTGGCTACGTGTTTGGGTCAGGGAAGAAACTCAATTCACGAGGGATATTACTTTAGATTGTTTGTCTCAAGATGGTTGTAAAAATTAACCAGTAATCTGATCACTTATGCTGGCTACACGTTCTACCAGGCTGTGTGTTAGGCGCCGGGAAACCCTTTTTGGGTAGCTGTTGCGCCATATAAGTTGATAAAATAAATAATAAATAAATAAATAAATAATTCCCTGGTTAAGTTATATTGCCAGTCTTCTAGAAGAATGTAGTTTAACTGTGAAGGATTTTCAATCAGTAGATGTACAACACCTCAGTAAGGTTGAACTAAAAGGGAGTTTTTTGAGTGTAAGGGCAGCTCATAGAGATGAGGCCTCAAACTCCAAGAAAACTGTTATATCTCATTTTGAGGGTCCTATGGTTACGGGTTTACAGCCATACCTCGTTTTTGTAACCAATGTAAAAACATAGATTCTACCTAACCAGACTAAGATTGAGCACTTTACATTTCTTATTTGCATTTCCTAAAAGGGGTAAGTGGTGTTCCACCATGCTGAATTGTCCGTGTGACGGCAGGTCTAAACAAAGTACCCTTCACTTTTTATTGTTTTGTAAGTTTTATACAGAAATTAGGAAAACGTATCTCCGTCCAATTTTTAAAATAAATAGCCTGTTTTCCTACAAAAGTGCTTTTAATCATGGTCACGGGTTAGGGAAAAACATGGCGGCGGCTAGCTAAATGCCGCGCTGCTCCGGGACGAGCTCCTGCTAGGACTGCCCCGCTCTGATGGAATGAGGCGATTTGAGGGGGTATCGGGCCAGTGAATATACGATGGTTCGGAATAGGACCCTATACTGAGAAGTTTTACCTTTTTTCACCCAAGAATTTTATTTGTTGTTTCTCGCTGCGGCGCTGGGTATGCAGTGTGGAGTCTCTCCACCGGAGGTCTGGCAGCGCAGTTCGCTCTCTATGCCCATACCTTACAGCTGCGGCTGAGTGTGTTGGTGGATGCCAGGTTTGCCCGGTTGTTTTTGCTCGGAGCTTACGAATCGTGCGAAGCGACGCCTTGGATCTCACTGACGTGTCTCCATCGATTTGTTCAACTCCGCAATCCTCTATTTTTCTTGAGCTGCAAGAATTCGGGTCTCAACCGAGGCTACGACTCTGGTTAGCCGCGCTGGAGCTGAGGAGGGGCAAGAAGCTGCTGAGCCTGGGGCAGCCGTACTGAGGCTCGACTTTTCCCGCAAATATACGCGGCGCTCCGGTTAAAACGCTGCGTAGGAAGGTCCAGCTACAACCTTGCTCATCAACATCAGTTATTAATACAGTTGAGGGGCTGGACTCTCTGGATGGCAGTAAGACCATTACTTCTACCTCTACTTCTTCTTCTTTAACCCCTATTGTTGTGACATCTGGGTCAGAAGCGGCTGGCAGCACAGCAAACGTGCTGATAAATACCTCTAGCAAGAAGAGGGGGCGCAGGAAGAAATTAGCCTTTTCAGAGAGCGAGGCGGAGGTTGAGTTTGCAGAGGCTCCGGAGGTCCCTGGAGTGTTGGCTAGGAAAAAATCTTCTTTTCTACTCACTGAAGTGAAGTCTAAACGAACTAAGAACAAGACCAAGGTTAAGGGTCCTAAGGCTGCTTTTACCACTGGGTCAAAAATTACCCCATCGCTTCGCTCCTACTTTAAAGTTGTTCCTCAAATATTGCATTTATCGGAGGATCGCACTATGGCTGCTTCTCTGGGTGCCCCTTCCATCTCTTCCCCAGCAATTTCCACTCCCTTATTGATCTCATTAACAGGCGCTGGGGCAGAGCCTGGGACAGAAGTGGAGCCGGATGCGCTTGTCACCTCTAGTTTTTTGCATGATGGTGATGCGGATCCACAGCCCCTTAAGGGTCCCAATGTAGACCATGAAGTAGGGACGGAATTATCGTCACCCCCGGGAACAGGCGATCAGGGCTTTCTGGAGCTGGGCCTATCTTCTGTTGCAGTGACAGTCCTGAAGACCTCTCAACAGCTGTACGAGGGGAAGACGCCGACGCTTGCGTAGGGGGATGGGGTAGTGTGGAGAGTGGCGGTGAGCAACGGGTTGGCTTCGCCGTAAATGGTGACACGGTGGATTGTGGGGGGGAGCAGTCCATAACAGCAGCTTCCATATTAGGAATGTTTTCTGCCCTCACAATGGAGTTACGGAAGGGGTTCACTGAATCCTCCATGAACCAAGCAGAGATAAGAAACTATTGTGAATCCCTGGACAACAAGATCGACGGGCTCACTATAAGAACTGGGGTTCTGGAATAGACGGTAACAGTACTCTCGACTCACTTGGACCAGGCTAAGGTCGATATAGAGAAACTCACTAGGGAAGACCAGGCACTCAGTGAAAGGATGGAATTGTTGGAAAACAATGCCAGGCGGGGGAATATCCACATTCTAAATGTTCCAGAAGGGTCAGAATGATCTGTTATGAAACTATTTATCACTTTACTGTTAAAAGATTCTCTAGGCTTAGAGCAGTCAATTGAAGAGTTGGCCACGGATATCCAGAGAGTACATAGGGACCCTTTTAGGCGGAATCCTCAGAGGACTAAGCCGTGTAAAATTCTCGTTAATTTTCACACTTTTGTGTTAAAGGAGCAAATTCTTAACCTAGCGTTAAAGCAGAAGTCGCTGGCTGGGAAGGGGTTTACTTTCTTAATTAGATCTGATCTGTGTAGAGTGACCTTGGAAAAGCAATGGGAATTTGGGAGGCGTTTGGAAGCGTTTAGGAGGCTAGGTGCAACAGCCCAGCTTACATTCCCGGCGGCCTTAAAAATTATGCACAACAATAGGATGTTTAACATCAGATCGGTGCAGGCAGCCGATGAGCTTTTGTTGAAGCTGGGCAAAGAGAATAACTAGGGTCTGTATTGTGAATGGGAAATGGGAAATTTAAGTCTTTCTGAGCCTCCTTTCACTAACTAAACTCAGTAGTTTCCCTATCTTTCTTTTCCTCTTTCTCTCTTCCCCTCTTTTCCTTTATTCTGTGTCTCAGATAGGTAGCTAGCTAGTGACGCAATTAGCCTCATCAAAATTTGATGTTTTTAGGCTTCTTTTCTCCCTCCATGACCTAGAGGTTGTGGCGGGTGCATCTTGGCAGGAGCTTGTGGAGGGGTACTATCTACTGGAACATTTTCCGGTTAGATATTACAAGGGTTTTTCAAGGGGAGGGAGGTGGGAGGGGGGGACACAGGGGTAGGGAAGGGTGGTGGCAAATAAGTAAAAATGTCCTCATTATTCAAATACGTGTTAAAGGTGATGGTATTAATTATAAAGTGGGTAATGTCTTAACTTTGCAACAGGCACTCTTAGTTTCATTCTTTTCTGTTAGTACGGGATGGGTAGTTTAAAATATATCTCCTGGAATGTTAATGGCCTCCGCACCAAGCCCAGAGCTAACTGAATTATGCCGTATTTGCGGGACTTGGATGCGCAGGTCATTATTCTCCAGGAGACGCATTTAATTCAGACTGAAATGATTGCTCTTATCAAGAGAAACAGGTGGATTGATTTCGCAGTATCAACAACGCAAACAACAAATACCAGGGGAGTCTTGGTTCTTTTTAAAAAAGGGGCTAAAGCAAGGCTGTTATCCCAGGCGGTGGACCCATGTGGCAGATGGGCCATCGCGTCAGTTGTCATAGCTGGCTCTCAAATTACAGTTCTTGGATATTATGGTCCTAATCAGGATGACCCCTAAACTTTGGAGTCTGTCTTCTCGCACTTGCTGTCCTTCCCTGAGCCTACTATCTTAGCCGGAGATTTTAATATTGTGTTGGATCCCCGTCTGGATAAATCTACTAGTAGCCGTCCTCTAGTTCTTTCTAAGACGAGGTCTTTTTTAAAGTGCGCAATGAAGCAATATGGGTTTGTGGGCATCTGGAGAGAGAGGTCAGGGCAGCAACAAGGGATATCCTTTCGTAACTATAAATACCACCATCAGTCCAGGATAGATTTCGATTTAATTAGCCTGAGACTAGCAGATTCGGTTAGATCCATCAGTTATCTTCCTCTGCATTTATCGGACCACTCTGCAGTAATAATGGAAATGGTTTGGCCCATTAAGCGGTCTTCTAATACTTGGTCTTTTGACCGCTCCATTCTCTCCCTTCCAGAAGACATAGCCGATCTTAAGGCTGAGGCCCATAACTTCATGCTTACCAACATTGGATCAACGACTAACAGGATGGTTTGGGACTCTTTCAAGGCCTTCTTAAGAGGGCTCATTACGGGGAAAGTCTCCTATCGTAGGAAACAGCATAGGGAGGAAATCACTTCAATTGAAGCAAAGATAGCCCAAATCCAACTGGACATAGATAATAATCATGCAGCTTCTGAATCTGTTTTAAACCCTCTCCGGAACCGATTGTTGGCTCTGAAAGGTAGTTTGGGCTCCGTATTAAATCTTAGAGTCCAACAGAGATGGGATGCTAGTAAGTTAGCCCATTTTGAATACAGTGAGGGTGCGGGGAAACTACTGGCGTGGAAGACCAAAATAGATCAGGTCCGCAACAACATAGCTGCAATCATGGTGGACAGCGAAACCTTTTCATCAGAAAAGGAGATTAGGAGGGCCTTCAAAGAGTTTTTTCAAGCCATCTATAAAGAGGATAATGACATCCTACCTGAATCTATCCAGGTCTGGCTGGGGGAAATTGATTTACTATCATTTTCCTCTGAGCAGTCACAGTTTCTGGATAGTATCATCACAGAGGAAGAGGTACGGTCTGCCATTAAAAAAAGTAAGAAAGGGAAGGCAGCCGGACCCGATGGGTTGCCGGCTGAACTTTATAGATCCTTGGAAGCGGAAATAGCCCCATTTCTTATATTTTTATTTAACCAAATCTTACTCGAAGGTCAGTTCCCTCCTGCATCTTGGGACAATGCTTCCATTACCCTCATCCTGAAACCTGGTAAACCAAAAGACGCCTGTGGATCTTATAGGCCGATTTCAATCTTAAATGTGGATTACAAGATCTTTACCACAGTTTTGGCATCTAGGCTGGCCTTGATTGCGCTCGCGGTCCTTCATTCTGATCAAAAAGGATTTGTGAAGGGGCGACAATTATACGAATTAACATACGACCTGATAGGCGCCATTGATATAGAATTGGCCAAGAATCTTCCGCTGGCCGCCCTCACGTTGGATGCAACCAAGGCCTTCGACATGGTCAATTGGGTATACCTGTCGGGGGCTTTGGCCAAGTTTGGCGTGGGAACGGGGTTCCGACGGCCAGTTGGCCTTCTATATCGTAAATTATAAACAAAATTGGAGAGCAAAGGGATTTTATCCACCTTGGTGGACGGAAGGGTACTCCCGATCCCCAGGTTAGGTAACTATATAACAAAATAAGGAGTACCACCATAGATAAGGCTGGAGAGTGATATAGGTGGGATGAGATTCTAATGAAGAAAAAGAAGAAGTCCTTCTTTGTTTTTAATGAACCCCTCACTCACCGACCTGGTCGGTGACATGCTTCATCATCGGGGCCACCTTGACAGCCGAGTGCCGTCAAGGTGTGCTGCAACACCTGGGATACAGTGGAGCGGGTATGTGAGTGATGAATGTAAAGAAAAAAAGGGTCAGTGAGGTAAAAATTGTCCTGGTATGACTTATTCAAAAATTATTTATTCTAAGACTACTGGACAATAATAAAAACAGTGTATGTCGATACAGTGAAGGCTTAATTAAGACCAAATGTATCTGTGATATGTGTTAGGTCTACATGTTTCAAACCAACAAAGGGATTTACCGGTTTTTCTTCAGGACCATAGAATAAAGGAGTTGGGTGGTCAGGGTACACTAACACCCTGCCATACCTGCAAACCTTTTTGACCCAAATAACTAGTTGTTAAGAGGGTGAAAAAAATGTAACCCAGAAGTGGTTACATTAAAATACAAAAAACCTGTAAAGAAAGAGAGGATCATAAGTCATCAAAACTAGTTACGTGCCTGCAACGTAGTGAAGTGACGCAGTCTGCTCTTTCTGTGAATCATCCCACATTCATTTAATGCGAACTATCCAAAATGCGGTGAATAAGCATAGCTTCTCAGTGGAAGATAGGATTGTATTAAAAACACACCTATCAATGTAAGTGTGAAGGTGAACACGCATATATATTTTGTAGCTAGTTCGTTATAGGCTGGATAGTGCGTGCCTAAGTAATATCCATATCTTAATGGTGCCAGGGATTACCGACGTGATAATAGTTCAACTTGATCCAAAGTTACGTAAAGGACAAAACAAACGACACATAAAACACATAATGCCAAAGTTTAAAAATGCTCACTCCTCATTAGGGGTTTAATGGCTGCACGGGGATTGAGGGGAGAGGTCACAGTGCTCGAAACGTATTCTGTAGATTGAAAAAATGGGACAAATCAGCTTGAAGTCTGGCGGAATATTTAGGCAGTGCCATTCTTCTGCTCGAGTGAGGAGAAAAGGAAACAGGCGCGTTTCCTATTTTTGCAATCGCAGTCTACTTACAGTTTCCGATGCTCAACATCAACCGTAAACCTATTCCGCCCCTCCGCACACCCGTAAGGAAGCAGGAGCGGCGCCGAAGGTGAAGGCAGCCGCCATCGGGGACGGGGTGGGCGTGGTTAGCGTGGTGCGTTGACGTCACACGGCCACGTGATCAAAATACAGAAACCCGTTGAGGGAAAGGGGTTGTCATAGGAATGGAGGTAAACATGACTCCGTATCTTATAATACTACAGGCGCATTGGATATCCTGATCTGGGCTATGTAAACAACTAAGGAGACCCTTGTAGGGAGTGTCTTTAAAGTGAAAGGGTCGAAGCCCATGGCTTAATGATTACAATAAATAACTCCTCGATAAAGTGGGGTCTTAAGAAAAACGGGAATGGGTCCATGTGAAGGGTTATATAAAAAATAATGGACATAAGGGTTGTGTCCAAAGAAATATACATAACCCACTCAAACTTGTGCGACAGTAGGTTTGGCAATAACATGAAGGGGTTATTTTCATTTTCTATCCGGGCAGACAGGAAACAAATCAAAACATGGGTAGAATGCCCATAAACTTCAGCCTCACATGGGTGTTCAGGAAAGTACACTCGCCCAGGGTATATTATCGTTTAGACCATGTTTGTGGGTGGAAAGTCTATATACCCATCTCTGCTCCTTCTCATACAGACGTTTCTGCATGTTTGGTCCTGGAGTCACTTGCTCAATGATAGTCCAAAACATGTCATTTGGTGTGTGGCCTTTCTCAAGAAAATGGTCAGTAAGTCGGGTTGCATTTTTCTTGCAGCGTATGGTGCTGCGATGTTCGCATATCCTTTGTTTGACTTTTCGAGTCGTCATTCCAATGTACCGTTTCTTACATGTGCATTCGATCAAGTATACCACATTTTCACTGTTGCAGTTAGTATGTGAAACTTGCCTCCAGGTCTTCCCAGTTTCCAGGTCCAGTGTTTTTGTGTTCCTGGCCAGATGGCACACACTGCAGTCTCCGCAGCGATAATGACCGGTTACATCCGGTAGACCCCAAATTCTGGTAATGGATGGTGTGGTAGAAGCCATCTTTGTTTTTGATCTGGTGTTGACAAGAGTGTCTTTTAGGCTTTGTGACTTCTTGAAAGAAAACAAAGGTTTTTCCCAGTGTAGATTCCCAGTGTTTATGATAGTCCAATGTTTATTTATGCTTCTGGTCACCTGGTTTGATATTGAGTTGAATGTGGTCACACATGTTAGAGGTATTTCCTCATTTGTCTTGGTATTGTCTTCAAGGAGTGCATCTCTGGGCTGGTTCCTGGCCCTCTTTTGGCATTTGTTCACTATTTTATTAGGATATCCACGGTTCCCTAGTTTTTCAGATAGGTCCTTCGCTTGTTTCTTATATTCAGACAATTTGCTGCAGTTTCTGCGCAGTCTTAAAAACTGTCCGTAGGGTAAATTCTCCCTTAGTGGCCGGGGATGGAAACTCTCGAACCTTAGGAGATTGTTTTTTGAGGTAGGTTTGTAGTGAGTTCTTGTCTCCAGGTGATTTCCTTCTTTGCTGATAACTACATCGAGAAAAACAATTTCCTCTTTGTCGTAGCAATTGGTGAACCTGAGGTTGTTGTCACATGTGTTTATCCAAGCGATGAATTGATCAAGGTGTTCAACCGGTCCTTGCCAAATGGCAAGGACATCATCAATGTAACGTCTCCAAAAGGTCAGATTTTTGCGATAAGGATTTATGTCGTTCAAAACAAATTTGTTTTCAAAATCATAAACGTACATACCAGCTATGCTGGGGGCAAAAACGCTTCCCATTGACGTGCCCCCGGTCTGTAAAAACAGGGTACCCTCAAATTCAAAGTAATTGCATTTTAGGGCCAAAGTAGCACATTCCAAAATGAAGGCCTTGGGTGTATGAAACGGCCAGTCCGCATTCTCTAAGGTGTTACCCAGGACTCGGATGGTATCGTCCTGGGGTATGCTTGTGTACAAGCTCTCGATATCGAAACTCAGTAACACAGTATTTTCATCAACCTCTACATTCTGTAATAGATTCAGTAGGCTCTTTGTATCTTGCAGGTAAGTCGCTGATTTTTGAACAATAGTCTTAAGGAAAAAATCACAGAACCTTGAGAGAGGTTCTAATAAGGAGCCAATGCCAGAAACAATAGGACGTCCTGGGGGGGGTAACCTACCCTTATGCATCTTAGGTAAGATGTAAAAGTAGGGGATTTTTCCTTCGGTAGTGCATAAATAATCTGCTTCTTGTTTGGATATTGCCCCATTGGACTCTGCCATTTGGACTAATTGACAAATTTCAGCTTTCAGATCACTTGTGGGATCAGTGTTTAAAGTCTGATAGTTCCTAGTGTCGCTAAGGAGTCGGACACATTCCTCGCGGTAGGCGGTCATGTCCATAACTACCAGTCCACCACCTTTGTCAGCTGGTTTTATTATAGTGGTTTCACAAGTACGTAGTTCTTTTATTGCTGTCTTTTCTGCATTGCTTAGGTTCTGGAATTGGGAGGATGCCTGCATCTTTTCCACATCATTGTAAACAGCTTGTTCAAAAGCCATTAGTTCAACTGGGGTGGTGTGTGGCGGTGGCATAAAGGTGGATTTCAGCCTTAGTCCACTCTCATTCTCCACTTCACAATCCCTGGCCTTGCTTTTCAAAAAAGGCTTTCAACCTTAGTTTCCTAAAGAAACTGGCCAATTCGCAGTGTAATTGGAATTTATCCAACCGGGCAGTTTTTGGTTTTCTCGATGTAGTTATCAGCAAAGAAGGAAATCACCTGGAGACAAGAACTCACTACAAACCTACCTCAAAAAACAATCTCCTAAGGTTCGAGAGTTTCCATCCCCGGCCACTAAGGGAGAATTTACCCTACGGACAGTTTTTAAGACTGCGCAGACACTGCAGCAAATTGTCTGAATATAAGAAACAAGCGAAGGACCTATCTGAAAAACTAGGGAACCGTGGATATCCTAATAAAATAGTGAAAAAATGCCAAAAGAGGGCCAGGAACCAGCCCAGAGATGCACTCCTTGAAGACAATACTAAGACAAATGAGGAAATACCTCTAACATGTGTGACCACATTCAACTCAATATCAAACCAGGTGACCAGAAGCATAAATAAACATTGGACTATCATAAACACTGGGAATCTACACTGGGAAAAACCTTTGTTTTCTTTCAAGAAGTCACAAAGCCTAAAAGACACTCTTGTCAACACCAGATCAAAAACAAAGATGGCTTCTACCACACCATCCATTACCAGAATTTGGGGTCTACCGGATGTAACCGGTCATTATCGCTGCGGAGACTGCAGTGTGTGCCATCTGACCAGGAACACAAAAACACTGGACCTGGAAACTGGGAAGACCTGGAGGCAAGTTTCACATACTAACTGCAACAGTGAAAATGTGGTATACTTGATCGAATGCACATGTAAGAAACGGTACATTGGAATGACGACTCGGAAAGTCAAACAAAGGATATGCGAACATCGCAGCACCATACGCTGCAAGAAAAATGCAACCCGACTTACTGACCATTTTCTTGAGAAAGGCCACACACCAAATTACATGTTTTGGACTATCATTGAGCAAGTGACTCCAGGACCAAACATGCAGAAACGTCTGTAAGAGAAGGAGCAGAGATGGTATATAGACTATCCACCCACAAACATGGTCTAAACGATAATATACCCTGGGCGAGTGTACTTTCCTGAACACCCATGTGAGGCTGAAGTTTATGGGCATTCTACCCATGTTTTGATTTGTTTCCTGTCTGCCCGGATAGAAAATGAAAATAACCCCTTCATGTTATTGCCAAACCTACTGTTGCACAAGTTTGAGTGGGTTATGTATATTTCTTTGGACACAACCCTTAAGTCCATTATTTTTTATATAACCCTTCACATGGACCCATTCCCGTTTTTGTTAAGACCCCACTTTATCGAGGAGTTATTTATTGTAATCATTAAGCCATGGGCTTCGACCCTTTCACTTTAAAGACACTCCCTACAAGAGTCTCCTTAGTTGTTTACATAGCCCAGATCAGGATATCCAATGCGCCTGTAGTATTATAAGATACGGAGTCATGTTTACCTCCATTCCTATGACAACCCCTTTCCCTCAACGGGTTTCCGTATTTTGATCACGTGGCTGCGTGACGTCAATGTGCCACGCTAACCACGCCCACCCCGTCCCCGATGGCGGCTGCCTTCACCTTCGGCGCCGCTCCTGCTTCCTTACGGGTGTGCGGAGGGGCGGAATAGGTTTACGGTTGATGTTGAGCATCGGAAACTGTAAGTAGACTGCGATTGCAAAAATAGGAAACGCGCCTGTTTCCTTTTCTCCTCACTCGAGCAGAAGGATGGCACTGCCTAAATATTCCGCCAGACTTCAAGCTGATTTGTCCCATTTTTTCAATCTACAGAATACGTTTCGAGCACTGTGACCTCTCCCCTCAATCCCCGTGCAGCCATTAAACCCCTAATGAGGAGTGAGCATTTTTAAACTTTGGCATTATGTGTTTTATGTGTCGTTTGTTTTGTCCTTTACGTAACTTTGGATCAAGTTGAACTATTATCACGTCGGTAATCCCTGGCACCATTAAGATATGGATATTACTTAGGCACGCACTATCCAGCCTATAACGAACTAGCTACAAAATATATATGCGTGTTCACCTTCACACTTACATTGATAGGTGTGTTTTTAATACAATCCTATCTTCCACTGAGAAGCTATGCTTATTCACCGCATTTTGGATAGTTCGCATTAAATGAATGTGGGATGATTCACAGAAAGAGCAGACTGCGTCACTTCACTACGTTGCAGGCACGTAACTAGTTTTGATGACTTATGATCCTCTCTTTCTTTACAGGTTTTTTGCATTTTAATGTAACCACTTCTGGGTTACATTTTTTTCACCCTCTTAACAACTAGTTATTTGGGTCAAAAAGGGTTGCAGGTATGGCAGGGTGTTAGTGTACCCTGACCACCCAACTCCTTTATTCTATGGTCCTGAAGAAAAACCGGTAAATCCCTTTGTTGGTTTGAAACATGTAGACCTAACACATATCACAGATACATTTGGTCTTAATTAAGCCTTCACTGTATCGACATACACTGTTTTTATTATTGTCCAGTAGTCTTAGAATAAATAATTTTTGAATAAGTCATACCAGGACAATTTTTAACTCACTGACCCTTGCTTTCTTTACATTCATCACTCACATACCCGCTCCACTGTATCCCAGGTGTTGCAGCACACCTTGACGGCACTCGGCTGTCAAGGTGGCCCCGATGATGAAGCATGTCACCGACCAGGTCGGTGAGTGAGGGGTTCATTAAAAACGAAAAATGGACTTCTTCTTTTTCTTCATTAGAATCTCATCCCACCTATATCGCTCTCCAGCCTTATCTATGGTGGTACTCCTTATTTTGTTATATAGCTTCTATATCGTAATCCATCAGCGCGCTTGTTAGTAAACGGAGACCTGTCTGACCCTTTTACCATCTCAAGGGGGACACGGCAGGGTTGCCCGCTCCCCCCCCTACTATTTGATTTTTACATCGAACCCTTCGCGCAACAACTGAGGGATGAGGCTATCATCAAACCTTTTTGTTATAGGGGGTGGGAGAAAAAGGTAGCCCTATATGCCGATGACGTGCTTATTTTTACGTCAGATGTCAATACCGCGCTTCCCGTAATTCTAAAAACTGCCCGAGCCTTTGGTCAAATATCTGGTATGAAATCAATGCTACAAAGACCGAGATGTTAGTCTGGAATGACGTTGTGATCATTGCGGAGGTACAGGCAGGTTCTGCAATTACCGGCTACAATTTGCAAGATCGCTGGTCGGCTTCATTCGGGCTCTTATGGAACATTGTGAAGCCATCCTGGGTACGCAGAAACCATTTGTACACCCTGCATAGGGCATATTACTCTCCTCTTAGGTTATCCAAATTTACTGAGGGAAACTCAGTGACATGTGCTAAGTGTGGGCTTATGGCCGCATTGGATCCTCACGTGTTTTTTGAGTGCCCTCGTTTGGATATCTTTTGGGAACCTATCAGCAACACTCTTACAAGATCATTGGGTGTCCTGGTTACAATTGACTTGCCTCTTGTCATTTTTGGGATCCTAGAAGGAGTACAGAGTTCAGCCAAAAGCTTGGTGTTCTACGCAGTGCTGTTGGCAAGAAGGGAGATCTGCAGGAAATGGAAGGACTCTTTACCACCCTCCTTCAGTGACTGGCAGAGTTCTGTCCTGCAGACCTCCCGTATGGACCTGGCTAGGTCAGGAAACCAGAGTAAAAGGGCCTTTTGGTATCAGTTGTCATGGGTGCAATAAATTACCCGGGGTTGTTTTTATTTTTTACCGGGTCCGATTATTACTTTACTATGGTGTCCTTTTGCTCACACCATCTGTACAGCTGTTGTCTGGTCCTACCCCGGCCCGTGTTGGCTGTTACTCCTACCTAGGTTACCTTTGTGCAGGTAATCGGTTGGTCTTACGCCTTTTCGGTGGTGTCCTTAACAGCTGAGGGATGGCTGGCCCCCACCTTGTTCGCTTCTCATCCCTGCCAGTTTTTGATAAGCAGAGACAGCTGGTTGAGGGTCCATCCGTTCAGGCAGTTGGATCCATGGTAGTAATGAGGACAAAAAAAAAAAGTGCTTTTAATCATTCACGAAACTTGGGAAAAATATCAGTATGTAACGCAGTAATTTGTTATATAATGATGGCAATGAAACAAAGGAATGAACTTGCTCACCTAGAAAGACTGAATTATGAAGTAATGCAAGCACACCTGTCTAGTGTTTGTGCTTATCTAATCTATGTGATGAAGCTGTGCCTCTTGAAGTTTTTAATTCAGATGTGTTTTTCTTTTTAACTATAAATGGTTTTTAGTATTTTTGTACAGTATGCTTTTGTGGACATTTTGTATGATCCGAATAAAGCTTGTTTGACCTGACTTGACTTTCTTGTTGTGGAATTAACATTTTAGATGGAAAGGAAGGCACTATAATAAGCATTTGACCCTTTGGCAGGGGAATGGATGACCTAAAGGCATGGGAAACTTGAGAAAAAACAGAAAACTGAGCGTGATTTGCGGCCCAAATTTCAATCGCGATCTCAACAGACACCATTTCAAATAATAGATTTGTCAGTAATTGTATAAAACAGTTCTGAATCAGACACAATTTGTGACTTTCATAAAGTTGAAACTAAAGAGAAGTGGTGTGAGGCAAAGAAAGTGTGCGAAAGGGAGAGGCAGAGAAAAATGTACATAAAGGAGGAGACCTAAAGGTCATGTGGTAATTTAGACAAACTATTGGAAAATAAATATTGTGTGGACTAAGGGCCAGATGTAGGTAAGTATATTTTACTGATTCATAAATACTGAATTTTACTGATTCGGTATTTATGAATCGGTAAAATAGAAGCGGGGAGATGTAGATAGAATCGGTAATTGAATTACCGATTCTGTAAGAATCGGTATTTACCGAATCGGTAAATACCGATTCGGTAATGCCCATTGATTCCTATGGGCATTGAAGCCCATAGGAATCAATGGGCATTACCGAATCGGTATTTACCGATTCGGTAAATACCGAATGTTGCAAGGGTGCAGGGGGTGTCCCTTTGACACCCTCTAGCACCCCGATGTCAGGCATGTGTGACATGTGGCACACAGACATGCCCTAAGGGCATGTCTGTCTGTCACATGCCATAGGTGTGCATGCACACCTGGAATCGGTATTTTGCCACCCAATTGGATTGGGTGGTAAAATACCGATTCGGTAAGGCCTGTGGGACTCAGAAGAGTCCCACCTACATCTCAAAATTACCGAATCGGTAACAATACCGATTCGGTATTTTACCGATTCGGTAAATTTACCGATTCGGTAAAATAGGCCACCTACATCTAGAATAGCCATTTACCGGTCGGTAACGGCCGAATCGGCCGTTCCCGGTCGGTAAATGTCGACCTACATCTGGCCCTAAATATCATGTCAAGAATAAAGTTATCATGAAGGTAAGTTGCAGTTGGTAAGCTAAGTTTTACTACATGTACCTCCACACGTATATACCTTTACAATGCATATTTCTTCAAGGTATGTAGATATGAAGCTAAGAATAGTAAATGTATACTTACCAATTTGCACTTACTCTCTCGATATTTTGTCCATGATATTTTTGACACAGTATTTCTCTTACTGATATTCTGTCAGTGATCTAGTCATGTGCAGCAAGAGTGTGTACAACTAGGTTTGAGCACCCATGGCAGGTTGGGCGTAGAGTCTGCTGCAGGTCAGGCCATCTGGCCCACCCCTGCTCTTCATGGTTGAAGGCCTTGAACTTGAGGGCTAGGGTGCCTGCAGTGGGTTGGGCACAGGTGCTGGCCATACAGCCCATACAGTGGATGGCATGAGTTGCAAGAAATATGTAACATAACTGGCCATTTTCAGTTGTTTTGCACAATTGATTGAGCAAAAGCCGTAATTTAAGGCCCTATTATGGCTTTGGTGGTGTGGTTGTGGGGCCGACACGCTGCCGCCCTGCTCCCACACTGCCAAAGCCAAAACAGAGCACCTGCCAGATTATGACATTTTAAGTTGCTGGTGGGCAGTTATTTGGCGTTCCCATGGCGGTGCCTTTGAAATTGGCACCACAATGGGAACGTCAAAGCATATCCCTGCACAGACCGAAGTGCACAATGTTGTGCATTTCACTCAGTGCAGGAACATGGGGGTGCATGCAGACAGGGGGGCACACCATGTGCCCCCTGGCATGCATCCCTTTTCGTGGTGGTCGAACCGCCATGAAAAGTGTGGTGGTGAGGAAACTCATATTATGCTTGGCATGGCCGCAGTGGCACTGCTAAATATATACTGCAGCCTCAAGACTGCCTCGCCACCGACAGGGATCATTGCAGTGGTCTCCACGCCGCTCAACCTCCCTGGTCATAATATAGTGGTTGAAAGACTACCACTGATGCGCCCCACTAGTCTGGCTGTTGGTGGACCACCAGACTTGTAATAAGGCCCTTAGTTTTAACTGTGTATGCAGACATGTCTAGAAAGTCATATTTAATCGTTTTAAGAAACCATGTATTTAGGCAAACACTTGAAAGGTACTTGGCTGCATTAATGTATGTGGCAAGGTGCAGTCTGTTTTATTTGTTTCTTTAATTCTTTGTTGCAGCCCTATATTGGCACTGCATTTACCAGCTATTATGGTGGGGCCCAGACTGGAGCTGTTCCTAGACACCATCTGTAGTCCTGACAACACCAGAAATGTGATGTAAGGCTTGCAATGCACATGATAATACTCATTATGTATACAAAGATTTTTTTGGGAGTGGAAAGGGGAGGCACTGTGTTTTGTGGAATATGTTATGGTTTTTGATATAGTCTGGCATTGTTGTAATATTAATTAAGCTGCTGATCATGGGTGCACCACAGGAAGCAGTGACAATAAGAAGTGAATTTATTATAAAAATGCAGCTCTTGGTATGAACATAACGAGTTACAAGGTGAAATGAGATAGGGATATGAGGTAAAGGTGTGCCCTTGTATCCCTGTCATTTCTGTATCCTCCTGATCTGAATGATGATTAAACTAGAAGCTACTGTTTCCCACCTCAATGCGACTCTGTATCGATAAGAAGAATACAGTATACAGAAGACATTATTCTTCTAGATAGAACCTATCATCTACAACATGCTCTTAAAGTTGTACTAGTGCATGCTGTGGTAGCAAAACACTGTACCCCACAACGAAGATACTGCAAAATTGACCTCAAACAGAGTTCTTGCATTTCACTGGATCGGAGATGGTATTAAACCTGAATATTATTAAGCAATATGTCCCCACGTGAAAGCACCTTTCAAAGCATCAAAATCAGAGAAATACAATTCATGTAATAATTCTAAATTAGGATTGATTGGGCTCACTCAATAACTGAGTTCTAGACCAATAAAAAGTTAAAGGGTTTTATTATAAAATTCAAAAGTAGTGCGGTAAATAGTCAATGCCACAAAGGCTGTCAATGCAGTTACACAAAGTAAGCAAAAAGCCCACATGGGCAGCAAAATCAATAGAAAAACGTAGAGTATACATAGCAGTATGCGGGAAAGCTCCTAAAATATCTGTCTCACCCCGAAAATCAACAGGATATTATACATTATTCTTGCATATTAAATAAAAATTTCTTCACATTCATTTTGGTGTGAGCGAGTTAACCATTTCTTCAGCAAAGCAGAGCACATGAAAAATAAACATCTTATTGCCTTAACACTTAAGCACTACCCCACTCCAAGAATAATTATTCGGCACCCTCTATGCTAATGTCATCAGGAGATACTATAATGAGATCTAATGTTAATTTGAATTGTGCACTAATAACCCAAGAGAGTATCTAGTGTGGTTCTGTAATTCTCAAACCTGACTCCATTTTAGTCTTGCCCTCACGTAGGCCTGTGAAGTAGGCCCAACGAACAAGTGGCCTGGCCTTCTGAGTTCGTGCATATATTAACTTGGGTTTTTCTGACTCTGAATGAACTGCAGAGAGAGTGACCCTTTTCACCTGAAACTGACCTTTTGCAAAACCAGTTTCACTAGCTGATCGTTGTCTGAGTTTTTCAATCACTGTTCAGGACCTTGTTAACCTTTAGTTTCCTTGCACATATCTTATCCCAAACAATATCTAAACTGTTTCTTTCCTTACGACTTTCTTTTCTAAACATGGGTTTTTGCCATGCGTCGTGACTGCCATCTGGTGTTGCCTTTTACGTAGGCCTCAGAAGTTAGTCTGCGAGCAAAGCAGTCTGAGCTTTTGTGGGTCATGTATACATTAGCTAAGGTTTTCTTCGTGCGCTGGAGTTAATTTCAGAAGCTGGCCTTTCACCTGGAATTGACCCTGCCAAGCCAATTTCCCTGCAAGATCGTTATCCACTTTCCCAATCACCATTCAAGACATTTGTTATCTTTTAAGTTTCTTTACGTTTCTGTTATCTTGCACATTATCTGAAACTACTTTTCTTTACGGTTTCTTCATTTCATGGGTTACGCTTTCAATTAAGGGTTTGTCCGGGCCTTCCAGATTATTATTTAGATATGCCTAAACATTAACTTGTGGGTTGGGACACTGTAAAATGAGCTTTACTGTGTGATGCTGTGTGATGTCATGTATTTTCTATTGGTTGAATTTTGGTGCAGGGGCGTGCATTTTCAATGTACCTTTTTGTGTATAAATAGGGATGTCTCGCCTTAGTAAAATTGAGCAGTTTCTTGAGTTGTACACCGTGTTGTATTGCTGGGATTTCTGCTACTAGCTGCAGCTAATAAATTTGATCTCTGACGACACCTACAAGTATTCTGTGTCTCTGTATCCCAAGGCAAGGGAACCCAGAGGACTTTGGGCGTGTCCCTGGCACCGCTGGGTATTTGATAACCCAGTTCTTCACTAGGTGCTTGGGCTGATGTGTTGGTGTGTGGTGCCCAAGGTGCCTCTATGAAGAGAAAATTCCCCAGCCTCTCGAGGAACTCAAGAATTGAGGAGGATCTCATGTGTTAAGGGAGGTTGTCCCATGTCTTGGATTTAATTTAGGAGAATTAGTGACCTCCAGTTTTGCTTTTGTGGACATGGGTAGTGTGTGCGAGTGAGGCAGAACATAGGTGTCTGGTGGGTTGGTGAAAGTGTACGTGCTGATCAGGTATTATGGTTCTGTGTTGTGTGGGGCTTTGTATGTGTCGGTGAAAAGTTTGAATTTTCTGTGCTTGTGAATAGGGAGCCAGTGAAGTTTACTGAGGTGTGGTGTGATGTAGGTGTGGCACGGGACGTCGAGTATAATTCTTGCAGCAGTTTTCTGGATGTCTGGAGTCTGTCTCGAGGCTGTTTGGAGATTCTTGCATAGAGAGTGATGTTGTAGTCCAGCCTGCTGGTGATGAGTGCTTGTCTAATGGTCTGTCTGGTGTTCTGAGGCAACTGTTTGAAGATCTTTCGCAGCATGCATAGGATGTTGATCCAGGAGGTGCACCCTGTGTTGACTTGAGCTGTCATGTTTTGCTTGTCGTCTAGGATGATCCCTAGATTTCTTACTTGGTCTGTGGGTGTGGGTGTTGGTCCTACCTCTGATGACCACCAAGTGGAGTCCCATGGGGGTCTTGTTGTCAAAGATCAGTACTTCTGTCTTGACAGAGTTGAGATTCAGGCAGTTGGTTTGCAACCAGTCTGCTACCATGGTCATGCAGTTGGTAACGTTGGCTCTGGTGGTGGATGTCTTGCCCATCAGGAAGAGAATGAGCTGGGTGTCATCGGCATGGGAGATGACAGTAATGTCTTTTGACCAGATGATGTTGTAGAGCGGTGTCATGTATATTTTGAAAAGGTGGGGCTGAGGGACAATCCCTGTGGGACGTCGCATTTCACTTTCTTGGTCTCTGTTGTGAAGGTTGACAGCCTGATCATTTGGATTCTTCCTGTGAGGAAGGGACAGATCCATTTGAGAGCGGGTCCTTGTATGCCAATTTCATGGATTGCTCTGATGTGAGTGTTGTGAGAGACAATGTCGAAGGTCAAGCATGATGAGGGCCGTCGTTTCTCCTCTGTCCAGGATGATTGGAATGTCATCTGTGGCCATAATGAGTGCTGTTTCAATGCTGTGGTCCTTTCTGAATCCTGATTGATTGTTGTCTAGAAGATGGTGAAGTGTGAGTTGGGTTGAGAATTACTTCTTGATAGCCTTCTCAACAACTTTAGCTGAATAGGGAAGCAGAGAGATAGGCCAGAATCTGCTCAGCTGTTCAAGGTTGGCTGTGGGTTTCTGAGGAAGGCATTGATTTCTGCAAGTATCCATTCACCTGGGAAAGTGACAGACGTGATGGGGATGTTGATAATGTGGGTCAGGTTGGTGCTGATTGGTGATGTTTCCAGGTTGTAGATGTGGTGGGGACATGGGTCTGTTGGGAAACCTGAGTGGATGGTCTGTATGATTTCTCCTGTGTTATTTCTAGTAAGAGTTGTCCATTCAGTCGGGTAGTCATCTTTGTTGGTGGTGGGTAGATTAGCAATGTGTCCTCTTGGGGTGTGTTGCTGTGCAAAGTTGATGTAGGTGTTTGCAATTTTGCTGTTTGAAAAGTTGGCTTAGTTGTAATAAAAAAATCCTTCATGATAGAGAAGATCTCCTTGCAGCTGTTGGTGCTTCCTTCGATGTGGTCCCCTAATTTCTTCTTGGTGTCTCTTATTTGCTGGTGATAGTGCCTGAGAATAGCCTTGCAGGTAGTTCTGTCGGTGGTGTTGTGGCTAGCTCTAATTTCCTTTCTAGCTGTTTACAGTGTTGTATGGTGTATCTGAGTTCTTCTGTGTACCATCTGGCCAGCTTGTTTGATCTACTATGATTGTTGGGTTTGATGGCTGCGAGGTAGCCCATGCAGTTCTTGATCTAGTTGTTAAATTTGTTGATGTCCTTTTCAAGGTTGTCTGTGGGGCTAGGTTGATGCCTCTTAAGGGTGCTGAGCCAGTCTGCTTCTGTGATTTTTTTCACCCCAGCGGCAGTTTCGAATGCTGAAACTGATGGGGTGTTTACTTGAGGTGTGCTGATTTGGAAGTGGATGATGGAGTGATCAGTCCATATGAGCAGTGGGGTGGAGTTATATTTGTTGCTGTCGCTTGTGGCAAGATGGAGCCAGTGTGTGTCTGGCACTGTGTGTTGGTTCTCAGACGAGCTGGGTGAGTCCAACATTGCTCAAGTCGTTTTAGTGTTCCAGGCGAAAGTTGAGGTTACCAAGGAAAAGGTAAGCTCTGGAGTCGATGGTGAGCGGAGCGATGAAGTTTTACATTGAATACGTGATTTATGGTGAACAATAAGTTTCATTATTTACTGATTGTTTTTTCCGGTATATACTTTCTCGTATGGGGATAATACATAGTACACTACATTTTTTATGGTGTAGTTGGTGAATTCTGCACGTTTGATTCTAAGGTCCTTATAAAAAAATACCTCTCCCTCAACATGCAGAATTCACTCCTTTTCTGGTTGACTTTCAAAATTATATTGATAATGATTCATTGGACTGTAGATTTCTGATTCTGACTGTTCTTCCTCTGACACTGTTGGTAGATATACTCATTCTGGTGATGCGTACTTTCCATTTGGAGTTTTCTTTCTTGCTGGTGTTTTAGCAACTGGTGATTCACTCTCACGGTTTTCTGAGTCTAATTTAATTATTTCAGAGTCTTCATTTATTGACCCCAGACTCATTTTCCAGCGTTTTCGTTAACAGGTACTTTTCAGATACTTATCTGCTTCAGCCCTTGTTTCTTCTTTTGTGGCTATTCCTGAATCTTCCTCACCCACTGATGACTTGATCTGTGATCACCATCAGCAGCATGATTCACTGTGAACTATTTTCTTCCTGTGGGGGTTCTTATGATTTGAATTTTCAACTGAAGTCTTTTGTTGCTAGAATCAGAGACTTTTCGCCACTGATGACTTTGACTTTCACATTGTAACAACGCTTCACTCTAAGACTGGACATCACTGCTGATACCTAGGGGCCTCATTTATGAAAAGTGACGCATCGCTGCGTGAAACCAGCGATGCGTCACTTTTCACTGCGCACTCCTTGCGACACCAATGATGCGTCATATTTAATGTATGACGCATCATGTCGCAAGGACTTACAGATACGTCAGTATTTCTGACATATCTGTAAGCGCAAAAGTGACGCATTGCTGGAGTGTGTCACAAAAGTGACGCAAGTCCAGCAATGCGTCCTTTCACATGGAGAAAGCCCCATGTGAAAGGGCTTGCGTCAGTCTTACGCCTGCTGTGAGGCAGGCGCAAGATTTTGACGCAACAGCATCCTAAAAGTGATGCAGTGAAATCTCATAGATTTCACTGCGTCACTATTACGAGGCTTTTTGCGGGGGAACGCCTCCTCTGCATACATTATACCTGATGCAGGTATAATGTGGCGCAGGGGTTTAAAAAGTGACATATCTACCTAGATGCGTCACTTTTTAAATATGGCGCAACAAGGCGCATATTTTACGCCGCTGGTGCATCACAAAAAGTGACGCACCGGCGGCGCAAAACTGACGCAAGGCCTCATAAATAAGAGCCTGGATCTTCACTTTCATTCATGTGAACTTCTAAAACTTCATTAGCTTCACCAGTTTCAGTTTCAGTTTCAAATGCACACTTCCCTTCTGGATCCATGCTGCAAATTTGTGATTGACTCTGAATAAGTGGATGTTTTGAATACGTCTTTATCCTCTGCCTTCAGTCTTTTCATGTGATTGATCTGGCTCTACTGTGGGCTTCCACCACACTTTATAGCAGTGCTAGTCAGTAGAATTACTTGATAAAGGCTAGTCCATCTCTCAACAGGATAACTCTCCAGACCATGTCTGCAAATAACTGCCTAGTCACCAGAGTTTAAATTGTGGCACTGAACTTCTTTTGCTGCTTCTGTTTCCAAATGCACCTGACGAGAGACAGATTTCCACACATCAACCACACGTTTTCAGTTATCCAGAACAAAGTCATCACAAATTGAAACAAGGGTAGCTGAAGGAGTATTGGCCTTTCCCATTGCTCTGCCCATCAGCACTTCAGAAGAGACCAGTATTTTTTATCAGGAGTAGATGTAATGCCCATCAAAACAAGAGTGGGAACATCCGGCCACTATAAACCAGTAAAAGCACACACATTGGTCAGTTTGCTCTTTACAGTCCCCTTCATTCTTTCAACCTCTCTGGAAGATTGAGAACAATACTTACAATGGAATTTCTGGTCAATAGGGAGAGCAGTACAAGTTAGTTGTAAAATCAAATTTTAAAATGGGAGCCATGATCTGTCTCAATAGAGGTTGGCAACCCAAACCTCTGAGTTGATTCCCTCCACAAAAGCTTGGCAACTGTCATGCTGTCTGATCTCCGGGTGGGATAAATCTCAACTCATTTAGAAAACAAGCAGACAGTCACCAGTATGTATTTAGGACCATTGTACACTGCCATTTTGATTAAATCTGCCTGCAGTTTTATAAATGGGCCATCTGATTTACCAATCTGATTAATCAAAGTATTTGCACATTAGACAACGTGTACACAAATCTTCGGCAACATTTCTAAAATGTGTATTCTCCCAATATTTTTTAAAACTTCCAATCATTGCATTCCTCCCTGAGTTTGACTGATTATGAGATACCGTGCCATTGGATACCATCCTGTGTCTGGTAAAATATATTTATGTTCAGGGGGTGACATCCAAATCCTGATAATTTCTCTTTTTTACCCAGTCTTTTCATTTTCTTTTCTTACCTTCTGTAGCTTCCTCCTGAATGTCTCCCAATTCATTCAAAGGGGTTTGGATTGATCTCAGTAAGAAACACATTTACATTTTCAGTGTTTGCATGGCATGTAGAATTAATTCATCTTGTTCAGTCTCTTGAATCACTGTTTTTTCTTAAGTGCACACCTACCTAGCATTTCGGTTTCCAAGACTTACCATATCTTGTCTAGCCTTATGAGCAGTACATTTGACTACAGCAGACTCTGTTGCTTTCAATCGATCAAGTATATAGATAATGTTTCTGATAGGGGCTCCAGAGATATCATGAAACCCAGCTGCAACCACTGTTATGCAAAATCATTGACCACCCTAAAACCATACTGGCTGTCTGTATAAATGGTCACATTAAACATTTCTGACAAATAATAAACTCTTGTCAATGCAAATGACTCTGCCACTTACACTGAAGTTACATTCAGCAGATGTGATGCTTCAAGAATGTCAGAAATGGAACACACTACATAGGCACCCTGCAGTGCTCCATATTGGTCTCTTCAACAGGAACCATCAAAAAACAAAGTCTGATCAGCCATTTGTTAAGGGACTCCTTTTTAACAGGTCTTGATTTGGTACATAATTCTGTACACTGATGTTCAGGTTCATCATCATCATCATCATCATCATCATCATCACCATCAGCACTCTTATACCCGTCTTCACAGCGTTTCTCTGAAATAGGAAGCAATGTTGCTGGATTTAAAGAATTACATTGTCTGATTATGATGTTTTCAGCTGCCAGTTTGACTTTTCCAGATCTGGTGAGACAACTGTTTGTTAGGAAAAAATGAGGGGAAATAAATAAAATTCTCCTAGTTACGTCTGCTCTGGGAAGGTGTGAGGTTTTGGCGCTGCCCCAGGTTTAGGTGATTTTGTAAATATGGGGTAGCATCAAAATCCATCTGTGTTGCATGGGTACACCCACTGCAATACCTAAGGAACACAACTCCTTGATGCAGAGTAAGGTAACACAGCTCTTTGCACTGCCTTGCCCATATCTATGAGGCTATGCAAAGGCATGTAGGGTGGCTTTGCATCGCCTCATTAATATTGAGATGCTTGCTCCACCGGAACATCAAAAAAGTGACGTTTCAGTGGCTCAGACCTCTTGTGAATAAGACCCTTCAGCTTGAGTTTCAATTGCAACACCATCGGGTGTACAATAAATCACACAGTTCATCTTACATGGTATTCGAGTCACACAGAATGAACTGAATAATTATTCCCCCTTGACCCTATTTTAAAGGGGACATCTTCTGTGACTGGAGTTACAATATAGTCATTGCTGATTACTACAACTTGGACTCCTCCTCCAGAGATGTGTATGTTTGGCACCCCCACAGAACGCACTGCAGAGAGGGTAGCTCCCGTATCTATTTAAAAAGAAATGAGGCATCCATTGACTTCTTCGTCAATATAAGGCCACTTTAATTCTCCTCCAGTACTGCTCTAAGTTGGCAATCCTCCTCCCCCTTCAGGCACTGTCATAAGGAATTATTTTGTGGGGAAAACTGAGGAAATTCCTCATTCATATTCAATGGATTCTGCTGGTACTCTGGACTATATGTCATTTTAGTTTTTTTAATGTTTTGCTGAAATACTGGAGCTGTACGCACCTTTATGTGAAACCGTCTCTGGTCATGCACAATCTCTACAGAAGCAAGTTGGGCTGGGGTTATTAAATGTATCTGCATCTAATTCCCACTTCTGTGCATGTTGGGAACATAATCATTCTGGTTTCAATCTGGATTCTGCCAACATTCCTGTTTCCGGTGCCTGAACTGGTGTGAACGAATGTATAATTCGTCAGCAAATCAGAGACCATGAAGAGTAAACGTGACAACTATTCAGCACCCTCTGTGCTAATGTCATCCGGAAGTGCCGGAACAGATCAAGATACTCTAACAATAATCTGTTACATGAATAATTAGGCCTCAGTGAACCAGCATAAGAAAATTAGACATGATGTGTATTTCAGTTGACAAAACAAGAGCTATTCCTGCCTGGTGACTACATACAATTCTAGTGAAAGAATCATACATTAAAGAGCACATATTTCAGCGGAACTAGGGAATGTTCATTGGCAGCAGCACAACAACTGCAATGGAAAATTACAGAAAATTACAGCTTGACTGTGCACTGTAAAGCTTGTGGGGAGATGATGTGTGCATGGAGAGGAAGCAGAATGAGTGACAGAGATGGCTTCCATTTTAGACAAGATAGCGTTTTCACAGAAATGCGGCTTCATTAACATAAATTAGAAAAACGCACTTCCACACATCATAGGAAATTTATTTCAAAGCCAGTCACATTAGTTCCTTCTGTACATACGAATTCATGGATGTACATGCATATTTTCACACTGTTAATGATGTACAAAAATACAAAGACATGAAAACCTTTAAAAATGCTGAGTGCATTACTGTATCTGTAACCCAGGGTGTGATGTTCAGAAAGTCTGATAGAAAATACACTTTCCCCTTCACCTATACTAACCTATTGTAACTTCTGAAATATAAAAACCTGTGGCCATATATGAAACAGCTGGTCTAGCTCAACATATAGCTGAACACTTGCTATTTCATGTTTCCAGTGTCTAAAGAACATACATTCAACTCTGATTGGTATTAAGTACAGAAAACACAGCTTGAAAATGTTGAGCATTGAAAATCACTCTGAGTTTCAGAACTTTTCCAATTAATGCTGCTGATGAGCAGCAGGGAGGAGAAGGGAAGCAACACAAGAGCTTGGGGTAGGTGAGTAATTAAAAAAAGCCATGAAGGACAAGGAACCGTGGAATAAGCAATGGATGAGCTGGGAGGTGGAGGGGCAACAACATAATGAGTACAGTAATGAGTGCAGGAAAGTGAATGGAGTAATGGCACCCAATGAAGAGAGAGAGAGAGAGAGATAGTAAATGTCCACCCTCCTGGAGTGCTGAAAGCAAGAAAAAAAGATAGAGCCCTGAATATAAGTAGTGGAAGGATACAAGTCATCTAAATCAAACATTGTGATAAAGAAATCTTCCAAGCTCCAGTGGCAGGGCACAAAATAGGGTGGATAGGCATCAAATAAGAAGTAGAAAAATGAGACAGACAAGACATCTATCCAATCATGAGCAAGGCTGACCCAAAATACCAGTCAAAGTATATTGTAATATACAGGAGATAATACATCTTCGAAAAACCTACAGCTAAAGTGTTTTAGATAACACCCAATACACTAGGTTATGACTATTTGCAATAGGACCTTATTGCTACATTCTGGCACCAGGCTTATTCATTGAATTTCTAGCAGGTATTCCCAGTGCTTAACTTTAGCTGGTGGTTGCCACTGGGGACCACCAGCACTAATTTTTGGGAACTGGCACTTATTTTTCCTCATTGTACATTTACTGAGAGCAAAAGAGGGAAACACACAAAAAGGGGAAAGAAGGGGGAAGAGAATGACGGAAAATAAATTGCAAATGAAGAAAGCAGGAACCTGCAAGAATTAGATAAAGGGGAAGGTAGTGTATTAAAGATGCATGAGGTGGATTCCAGCCTAGGCAGCCTTGATATTCAGTGCACCAACATGTACTATGGCCAGATGCCGCTTCTGAGCAGAGCGCTGGGCACCAGCTCTATTCTGTTACAAATTAAGCAATAGGTGTATCACATGCACTGCTAACTGTGCACTGTCATGAGCCAAAGTTAGGAGGAAAGCCAATTTGTATGCTTACATATGCTGACAATTTGGTTCTAATTGACAAAACTCTATTTGGTGTTCAGCGAATAATTATAGAATTTAATGTATACAATGAGCACGATTGCTTAACTGTTGCTTTAACCCCTTCGCTGCTAGGCCTTTTCCCCTCCTGTGCTAAGCCTTTTTTTGGTGATTTGGGGTAGTGTGCGCTTAGGCCCCTGTAACTTTTTGACCACATAAGGTATCCACGCCAAATTTGCGACCTTTTCTTCCAACATCATGTGGATTCTAAAGGTGCCCAGGGTTTGTGGATTCCCTTGGAGGGGTCCCAGAATTTAAGCAAAATACAGTGACATTTTAGTTTTTTGTAGAAAAACGGGCTGCAAATGAAAGCCTCTGGGTTTTTGCCGGCAAATGTTATCAAAAAAGGGTTTGTGGGGCTGAAATCTCCATTTTCTCAGCTTTTAGGGAATGTCTTTTGTCAGAGAGCCAACATTTTTCACACAGTTTTGGCATTTTTCTGGGCCATAGCCTATTTTTGTTATTTTTAGAGCTTTCAACCTCATTCCTGTTAATGGTAGAAATTAGTTTGAAAGAAATAATGGATCCTGGAAAGCTATACATTTACGAAAAGTAGACGAAATTCTGAATTCAGAAAGGGGTCATTTGTCTACATCCAGGAAGGTTTTTTATAGAAACTAACAGTTAAATATTGGAATAATTGAAAATTAGTTGAAAAAAACTGCCTTTTGTCTCAACGTTTTCACCTATAGCTTCTTGTAATTTTGACAGTTCTTTAAAAGCAGTATACCGTTACATCTGTTTGACCTTCCTGGTTGTGGGGATATATAGGACTTGTAGTTTTACCAAGAACCCGACGAACCCAGAGCTAAAAACTGAGCAGCAACTTGCAATGGTATTTTATTATTTACTGGGTATAGAGCACTTATTCTTTGAAAATGTATACATGGAAAAATCGGTATGAAAGACACCTATGTATTTCTGAATTGGGTACAAATTATAAAGTTTAGAAACAGTATATATTTGCACATTTTCAAAATTGGGAATACTCATACCAGCATGAGAATTATTGGTCATTTTTCAAAAATACTTTTTTTTTACACAATGTCTTTCATTGGAAAGGGAGAAATGCATGAAAACTCAATAGGTAATAACAGTTGATTTACAAATCTGAAATTACCCTAAGTCTCCCGATAAAAATGGTACCTCACTTGTGTGGGTCGGCCTTGTGCCTGCGACAGGAAATGGCTCAAAATGCAACGTGGTCACACCTCAATTTTGCAGTTAAAAATTGACCCTTTTATGGCAAAGTGCCTAGCTGTAGTTTTTGCACCCTAGCTCTGCCGGCACCTAGGAAAACATAGCAAACCTATACATTTTTGAAAACTACACAGGCAGGGGAATTCAGGATGGGGTGATTCGACTGCCTCCCACCAGGTTCTGTTACCCAGAATCCCTTGCAAATCTAAGAAACTGACAAATAAAATGCATTTTCCTCACATTTCTGTGGTGGAAAATTCTGGAATCTGTGTGGATCAACAAATTTCCACCCACACAGCGTTGCCCGAGGTCTCCCGAAAAAATGGTACCTCAATTGCCTGGGTCTGCCTAGTGCCTGCGACAGGAAACAGCACAAAACACAACGTAGTCACACCTCAATTTCGCAGTGAAAATGTGCCCTTTTTTTGGCAAAGAGCCTACCTATACTTTTTGTACCATAGCTCTGCCGGCACCTAGGGAAACCTAGCAAACCTATACATTTTTGAAAACTAGACACCCTGGGAAATTCAGGATGGGGTGACTCGACTGCCTACCACCAGGTTCTGTTACCCAGAATCCCTTGCAAAGCTAAAAAATTGACACAAAAAACGCATTTCCTCACATTTCTGTGGTGGAAAGTTCTGGAATCTGCGTGGATCAACAATTTCCCACCAAACCAGCGTTCCCCAAGGTCTCCCGAAAAAATGGTATCTCATTTGCCTGGGTCTGCCTAGTGCCTGCGACAGGAAACAGCACAAAATGCAACGTCGTCGCACCTCAATTTCGCAGTGAAAACAAGCCCTTTTTTGGCAAAGAGCCTACCTTTCGTTTTTGAACCCTAGCTCTGCTGGCACCTAGGGAAACCTAGCAAACCTATACATTTTTGAAAACTACACAGCCAGGGGAATTCAAGATGGGGTGACTCTACTGCCTACCACCAGGTTCTGTTACCAGAATCCCTTGCAAAGCTAAGAAATTGACAAACAAAACACATTTTCCTGACATTTCTGTGGTGGAAAGTTGTGGAATCTGCGTGGATCAACAAATTTCCACCCACCCAGCGTTCCCCCAGGTCTCCCGAAAAAAATGGTACATCACTTGCCTGGGTCTGCCTAGTGCCTGCGACAGGAAACAGTGCAAAACACACCTCAATTTTGCAGTGAAAAAGTGCCCTTTTTTGGCAAAGAGCCTACCTTTCGTTTCTGAACCCTAGCTCTGCCGGCAGCTAAGGAAACCTAGCAAACCTATACATTTTTGAAAACTACACACCCAGGGAAATTCAGGATGGGGTGAGTCGACTGCCTACCACCAGGTTCTTTTACCAAGAATCCCTTGCAAAACTAAAAAATGGACAAAAAAATGCATTTTCCTCATATTTCTGTGGTGGAAAGTTCTGGAATCTGTGTGGATCAACAAATGTCCACTCACCCAGCATTCCCCCAGTTCTTCCAAAAAAAATGGTACCTCACTTGCCTGGGTCTGCCTAGTGCCTGAGACAGGAAACAGCGCAAAATGCAACGTGGCCCACCTCAATTTTGCAGTGAAAATGTGCCCTTTTTTGGCAAAGAGCCTACCTTTCGTTTTTTAACCCTAGCTCTGCCGCTAGCTAAGGAAACCTAGCAAACCTATACATTTTTGAAAACTACACACCCAGGGAAATTCAGGATGGGGTGAGTCGACTGCCTACCACCAGGTTCTGTTACCAAGAATCCCTTGCAAAGCTAAAAAATTGACACAAAAAATGCATTTTCCTCACATTTCTGTGGTGGAAAGTTCTGGAATCTGCGTGGATCAACAATTTTCCACCAACCCAGCGTTCCCACAGGTCTCCCAAAAAAAATTGTACCTCATTTGCCTGGGTCTGCCTAGTGCCTGCGACAGGAAACAGTGCAAAACGCAACGTGGTCGCACCTCAATTTCGCAGTGAAAAAGTGCCCTTTTTTGGCAAAGAGCCTACCTTTAGTTTTTGAAGCCTAGCTCTGCCGGCACCTAAGGAAACCTAGCAGACCTATACATTTTTGAAAGCTACACACCCAGGAAAATTCACGATGGGGTGACTCGACTGCCTATCACCAGGTTCTGTTACCCTGAATCCCTTGCATAGCTAAAAAATTGAGAAACAAAACGCATTTTCCTCACATTTCTTTGGTGGAAAGTTCTGGAATCTGCGTAGATCAACAAATTTCTACCCACCCAGCGTTCCCCCAGGTCTCCCGAAAAAAATGGTACCTCACTTGCCTGGGTCTGCCTAGTGCCTGCAACAGGAAACAGCGCAAAACGCAACGTGGTCGCACCTCAATTTTGCAGTGAAAATGAGCTCTTTTTTGGCAAAGAGCCTACCTTTAATTTTGAACTCTAGCTCTGCCGACACCTAGGGAAACCTAGCAAACCTATACATTTTTGAAAACTACACATCCAGGAAAATTTAGGATGGGGTGACTCGACTGCCTCCCGCCAGGTTCTATTACCCAGTGTCCCTTGCAAAGCTAAAAAATTGACAAAAAAACGCATTTCCTCACATTTCTGTGGTGGAAAGTTGTGGAATCTGCGTGGATCAACAAATTTCCACCCACCCAGCGTTCCCCCAGGTCCCCCGAAAAAAATGGTACCTCACTTGCCTGGGTGTGCCCAGTGCCTGCGACAGGAAACACCGCAAAACACAACGTGGTCGCACCTCAATTTTGCAGTGAAAACGTGCGCTTTTTTGGAAAAGAGCCTACCTTTCGTTTTTGAACCGTAGCTCTGCCGGCACCTAGGCAAACCTAGCAAACCTATATATTTTTTAAAACTGCACACCCATGAGAATTTAGGATGGGGTGACTAGACTGCCTCCCACCAGGTTCTGTTACCCAGAATCCCTTGCAAACCTAAAAAAATTGACACAAAAAATACGCATTTTCCTCACATTTCTGTGTTGGAAAGTTCTGGAATCTATGTGGATCGACAATTTTCCACTGACCCAGCGTTCCCCCAGGTCCCCCCAAAAAAATGGTACCTCACTTGCCTGGGTCTGCCTAGTGCCTGCGACAGGAAACATCGCAAAACGCAACGTTGTCGCACCTCAATTTCGCATTGAAAACAAGCCCTTTTTTGGAAAAGAGCCTACCTTTTGTTTTTGAACCCTAGCTCTGCCGGCACCTAGGGAAACCAAGCAAACCTATAGATTTTTGAAAACTACACAGCCAGGGGAATTCAAGATGGGGTGACTCTACTGCCTACCACCAGGTTCTGTTACCAGAATCCCTTGCAAAGCTAAGAAATTGACAAACAAAACACATTTTCATGACATTTCTGTGGTGGAAAGTTGTGGAATCTGCGTGGATCAACAAATTTCCACCCACCCAGCGTTCCCCCAGGTCTCCCAAAAAAAATGGTACATCACTTGCCTGGGTCTGCCTAGTGCCTGCGACAGGAAACAGTGCAAAACGCACCTCAATTTTGCAGTGAAAAAGTGCCCTTTTTTGGCAAAGAGCCTACCTTTCGTTTTTGAACCCTAGCTCTGCCGGCAGCTAAGGAAACCTAGCAAACCTATACATTTTTGAAAACTACACACCCAGGGAAATTCAGGATGGGGTGAGTCGACTGCCTACCACTAGGTTCTGTTACCAAGAATCCCTTGCAAAACTAAAAAATGGATAAAAAATGCATTTTCCTCATATTTCTGTGGTGGAAAGTTCTGGAATCTGCGTGGATCAACAAATTTCCACTCACCCAGCATTCCCCCAGTTCTTCCGAAAAAAATGGTACCTCACTTGCCTGGGTCTGCCTAGTGCCTGCGACAGAAAACAGCGCAAAATGCAACGTGGCCCACCTCAATTTTGCAGTGAAAATGTGCCCTTTTTTGGCAAAGACCCTACCTTTTGTTTTTGAACCCTAGCTCTGCCGGCACCTAGGGAAACGTAGCAAACCTATACATTTTTGAAAACTAGACACCCAGGGAAATTCATGATGGGGTGACTCGACAGGCCCCCACCAGGTTCTAATACCCAGAATCCCTTGCAAAGCTAAAACAATTTACAAAAAAAATTAACTTTCCTCACATTTCTGTGGTGGAAAGTTCTGGAATCTGCGTGGATCAACAAATTTCCACCCACCCAGCGTTCCCCCAGGTCTCCCGATAAAAATGGTTCCTCACTTGCATGGGTAAGCATAGTGACTGCAAGAGGAAAAGGCCCAAATCGTATGGTGGAGACTTAAATATTACCTTTAGCAAAACTACGTTGTTTTTTGGGGGGGCACCTGAGATTTTGGCCCGGGGCTCGGCGGCCATCTTTAGATACTACCATACCCAAACAGTTTTGCAAACTAGACACCCGGGGGAGTACAGGGAGGTATGGCATGCGTGCGTCCCCCAAAGTTTTCCTACCCAGAATTCCTTGCATACCTTAAAATTAGGTAAAAAAAAACACTTTTCAATATATTTTTTTGTGGGATCTCCGTGCCGACACGAATATCCTACCACCATGCGTTACCCTTGTTCCCCCGAGTAAAATCATACCTCAATTGTGTGGGTGGGCCAAAGCGGAACAGGCCAAAAAGATAGCTTTACGAAATAGTAGTTTTTGGGGCTGTCAAATTAAGCACATAGAATTCTACTGTTTTAGGGTCATCCTAGTCACAGGCTTTTTGCTCACCCACACAAGTGAGGTATCATTTTACCCGGGAGAACAAGGGTAACGCTGGGTGGTAGGTAATTTGTGTCGGCACAGAGATCCCCGAAAAAATATATGGAAAAGTGTTTTTTTACCTTATTTTAAGGTTTGCAAGAATTTTGGGTAGGAAAACGTTGAGGGACCTACGCATGCCATACCTCCCTGGACTCCCCCGGGTGTCTACTTTTCAGAACTGTTTGAGTTTGGTAGTTTCCAGAGATGGCCGCCGAGCCCGGGGCCAAAAACTCAGGTGCCCCACCCCCCCCAAAAAAACAAGGTAGTTTTGCTAAAGGTAATATTTAAGTCTCCACCATACGATTTGGACCTTTTCCTCTTTCAGCCACTATGCCTGCCCACGCAAGTGAGGTACCATTTTTATCGGGAGACCTTGGGGAATGCTGGGTGAGAGGACATTTTTGTGAGCCCAGTGATGCCCCATTTTCCCACACAGAAATGTGTGAAAAATCTGATTTTTTTTTAGCTAAAATTGATATTTGCAAGGGATTCTGAGGAAAGGAACGTTGGAGGAACAAATTAAGCCATACCTCCTTGGAAGCCCCCGGGTGTCTACTTTTCAGAAATGTGTGGGTTTGGTAGGTTTCCCTAGATGGCCATCTAGCACGGTGCCACAAACCCAGGTAACCCCTCTTGCAAAAGCTGGTGTTTTTCACATAGGCTAAACCACCATCTTTTGCAAGAGGGGTTACCAGGGTTTTTGGCCCTGTGCTAGAAGGCCATCTAGGGAAAACTCCCAAACCCATACATTTCTGAAAAGTAGACATCCTGGGGCTTCCATGGAGGTATGGGTTGCATTGTTCCTCCAACGTTCCTTTACCCAAAACCCCTTGCAAACCTCAATTTTAGCTGAAAAAAATCAGATTTTTCACACATTTCTGTGTGGGAAAGCATGGCATCACTGGGCTCACAAAAATTTCCTCCCACCCAGCGTTCCCCCAGGTCTCCTGATAAAAATGGTACCTCACTTGCGTGGGTAGGCATAGTGGCTGCAACAGGAAAAGGCCCAAATCGTACGGTGGAGACTTACAAATTACCTTTAGCAAAACTACCTTGTTTTTGGAGGGGGCACCTGAGTTTTTGGCCCAGGGCTCGGAGGCCATCTTATGATACTACCAAACCCAAACAGTTTTGAAAACTAGACACCCGGGGGAGTACAGGGAGGTATGGCATGCGTGGGTCCCACAACGTTTTCCTACCCAGAATTCCTTGCAAACCCTAAAATTAGGTAAAAAAACACAATTCCATCTATTTTTTCGTGGGATCTCCGTGCTGACACAAATATCATACCACCATGCGTTCCCATTGTTCCCCCGAGTAAAATGATACCTCACTTGTGTGGGTGGGCCAAAGCGGAACAGGCCAAAAATGTAGTTTTACGAAATAGTAGTTTTTGGGGCTGTCAAATTAAGCACATAGAATTTTACTGTTTTAGGGTCATCCTAGTCACAGGCCTTTGGCCCACCCACACAAGTGAGGTATCATTTTACTTGGGAGAACAAGGGGAACGCTGGGTGGTAAGACATTTGTGGCGGCACGGAAATCCCACGCAAAAATGTATGGAAAAGTGTTTTTTTTTCACCTAATTTTAAGGTTTGCAGGGAATTCTGGGTTGGGAAACGTTGGGGGACCCATGCATGCCATACCTCTATGGACTCCCCCGGGTGTCTAGTTTTCAGAACTGTTTGGGTTTGGTAGTTTTCAAAGATGGCCACCGTGCCCTGGGCCAAAAACTCAGGTTTCCCCCCCAAAAAAAGAAAATAGTTTTGCTAAAGGTATTTTTTAAGTCACCACTGTACGATTTGGCCCTTTTCCTTTCACAGCTACTGTGCATACCCACGCAAGTGAGGTACCATTTTTATCAGGAGACCTAGGAGAACGCTGGGTGGAAGGAAATTTGTGTGTGCCCAGTGATGCCACGCTTTCCCACACAGAAATGTGCCACTCGCTTAGAGGTCTCTCATCGTGTCCAGGACTCTGTCTGCTAACTGCTACAGGAGTAGCCCCTTTGCCACAAAAACTGCTTACTGTGCCCAAGGAGGAAGGAGTTTCATCAGCGCGGCCGCAGAGGAGGTGAGAGGCGCGGCCCCGGGACTGCGAGGTACAGCGTAATCACCACCAGCTGTTTCCTCTTCCCACGTGGGCCGCGCCCCCTCCCAGTGCCCCGCCCCCGTTCACCTCTTACTGTCTTAAGCAAAGACGCCAACGCGCATCGCGGGAGTCGCGCGGGTCGTCGCCCGGGCGAAGCCCGGGCCAAGGGCGGGCCCGTTTAAGCCCGTTCAAGCCTGGGCAAGTCTGGTCTGGGCCAACTCTCTTTTTATCTTCATCTGCCCATTGATAATTACATTCTATATTGGGTGCACTTCACCATCACATCGACTACTTATCAACCCACGTGCGCTACAGTGCCAATATGACTACCAGGGCCATGAGGAACAAGACGGCTCAAGGAGTGGGTCAAGTAACTGGCCCAATTGATCAATTCATTACAAAAGCTAATGACGCTATCAACCAGGGGATTGTATTGCTTGAAAGACGTGTTTCTCAGGACCTTGCTGCAGCACGAAGATCCTCTATGGGCCTTCTGGCTTTAGCCAAAACACCTATCCACCAGGAAACTAACGTCCCATTACTGCAAGAAATTCGCGCAGAACTTCACACTATCCCAATGAGTGTCGACTTATCTGTCACTCATCTCTCTCTAGGGGAAGCCTCTATGATGATTTGGAGAAAACACCTACCCTGGTGATTAGCCCCACTCAAACCGCACCGTTAACTTTGACAGAGTCGCAACCTTTGATAGTGCCGCCATCATTAGTAGTAGCTTCCCCCACAAAAACTGAGAAGGTGCCTAAGGAGGGTGCCATTCCCAAACAAGTTAGCACAAGGCCAATACCCAAGACTAAGCAGCACTGCCCACCGAAGCGTACCAGGTCTAAAAAATCTCCTCGTACTAACCTCCAAAATAACACAAGACATTCATTGCCTGCTAACGTGGATGACTCCTCTGTTCTGGCCGCATCGTTGGATGAGGCTCATAGGGGTCATGACACTGCTAATACTAACCATCCTGAGCTTAACGCACAAGTGTTTGACTTAATCAAGGACCTCATAAAATCCCAACTACTCCCAATAGAGCAAACTCTAAACAATATCGAGAAGCAGATTGCCAGATTAATCAACCACACTAGCCATCTTAAACCTCCCACTACCACCCTAGTTCCACTAGTCCCTACGACTGTCAATCATGTCAAGGCAGTCACTGTACAGAAACCTGCGCCCCAATCCACAGTACATAAAACCCCCCTACCCACAGGAAAAAACCCCAAAACCCCAACCATTACACAAGCAATTCCCACAGGCACTAAGGGCACCACCAAACAAGTACATGGAAAGCCAGTAACAACTGCTGACCCCACTAGAACGAATTTAAAGCCCCCTTCGCCTAAACCCTTGGCCACCCAACAGGCTGCTGATGCACCCAGCAAACCAGTTAGTTCAAAGAGACCAGTCCATCTTCCCCCAGAAGCAAGCCCCTATACTGTGATCCTCACGGGGGTACCAGAACTGGAAGAACATATGAGTGAATCCACCTGGTCACTGAAAAATAAAGTTATGCAGTGGCTCCAGATTAATAGACCCCTTCCTTCACCTTGTAAAAGTAGACTCTCCATGGTACGAAGAGTCCCTTGGATTGGGGAAACAAGGAAAAGAATAAAGGGGGACTGTATTATTATCAATTTTGATAACCCAGAGACAGTCAGTTACATATGTTCCTGGTCAACCTTGGAGAGAAAGGGAAGTATAGACACTAATCGTCTGTCCTTCTTTTATTCACTGAGGTTTCCCCGTGAACAAGAATTCCTTCCAAGTTGGGACCAATCCCCAGGCTGGAGCTGGACTCAAGTCGAAACGCGTAACAGGAGGAGGGATTAGGATCATTATCCCTGGAACCCAAGAAGAGATCAACCATATGCAGAGGGGTGGAGAGGGGCTCCAACTAGTAACTATTTTTCAACCCAGGAAATGGTTGACTGACCATTAAACAACCAACTACCTTCTAACAACAAGCTTATAACCCCCCGTCTCCTGTTAGCCTAGGGATATCTCCAAGGAAACATGGGAAACTTGCTCCAGCTCAACCCATTGTGGATTCCTCCAATCTGGCCCTGCCACACGGCCCCTCGGGTCGGGAAGTGCACAAACTGATGACTCTCAGGCTCCCCTTTTACCCTCAACCTCTGACCTGAATCTCCCACACTGCTCTTCAACGCATCCTGTTGACGATCAATATATTTCAATTCTATCTTGGAACATAGCTGGTCTTTCAAATAAAATAAAGGACCCAACCTTCCTGAACTACATAAATACCTTTGACATCTTAGCGTTCCAGGAATGTTGGGACCTGACACCTATAAACCTGGACGGCTATAGCACACACTTCACCCCATCCATTCAGTCATGCAGAGGTAGGCCCTCGGGAGGTCTTTGCTTGTACGTTTCAAACAGATTAAACGTATCATTAGAACGCGTTGACCTCCCTCCAACTGATTTCAGCTCAAAGTCCTTTGGTCGCTTACTACAGGCCTTTAAAATGTCCGGGAAAGAGGCAGTCAGTTCTCTCATTATAAATCTATATAACAGCGTACAGAGAGATGACCAATCAAAATTTATAGAGTTTCTTTCCAAACTCATAAAGAAGGGTATGGGAGGGTTCTCTTTAGACAGGCGCTTGATCATACTAGGTGATTTTAACTGTCACCTATGCCCATATAGTGGAATCAGGGTTTGTGATCAAAGAGCCCCACATGGAGAACATACTACCCATTTTGAACATTCAACCATGGGATCCCAACTGAACAATCTATTACATGAGTGGGATCTGGGCTTTTTCAACGATTTAACAGTGCCCCCGACCGACTTTTTACCCACATTTCATGGAAGGGGATCGCTCACGACAATAGATTTTTTCCTCTTGTCTCACAGTCATCATGGCGACGCCCTAGAATTCAACAGAGAGGAGCTTGTTCTGAGCGATCACTACCCCATCAGTGTCAAAATATATTCCCCCTCCAGTGGTACTAAGTCCAGGAGCAATATGGAAAATCTTTTCTCACATACCATTTCTCTTTCATCAAGAAACGGATACACTATAAAATGGGCTAAAATTGACACCTTGAAATTTCTTGAAAATCTGATCAAAGCTGTCCCTGATCTTTTTCGGACTTGCTTAGAACTCCCTCCCAACCCACAAGAAATCATTTTCGCCTTTGACCAAATCGCTTCGCAAATTAGAAAAAACTTGACCAGAAACAATAACAAAAGCAATGTTTCTAAGAGCCGTGGTTGGTTTGACCACGAGTGTTCAAACACTCATAACATCTTGAAGGCCACCTTTAACAAAACTCCAAAAAAACAGGTGGAAATTAGATCCGCCCGTGCCGCTTATAAACAGGCAATTAAGAATAGAAAAAAGGAACTGAAAACTGCGGCCTGGGAAGCTCTGTTGAAAGCTAGCACCTTAAGAGACAATACGGCCTTCTGGAGGGAGGTCAACGCCCCCTTTTTTAGCGACAGGTCAACTGACCGCATAGAAATTGCCATCACAGAAGAAGTTTGGATAAATCACTTTACCGAACTGTACAAACTAGATGACCGGATTGAACCACTTAACCTTGTAACTCAACCAATGGAGAGTAATGAATCGCAAATCAATAACTCGGAGCCTTTCCCACTATCCATCTACTTTAATTACTCAGAAGTGGAACTGGCCATCCTTGAAAGTTCTAATGCCAAAGCGCCCGGCCCAGATGGAATCCCTATAGACCTATTTAAAGACAACATTCAATTATGGGCACCTATTCTTACAAACGTCCTCAACTCTTATGCCCGCAAAGGATTCCCTGCAACATGGCAAGAAGCGATCATAATACCCATTTTCAAAAAAGGTGAAAGAACGGACCCAAAATGTTATAGACCAATTTCCTTATTGGACTCCATGATGAAGGTGGCCGGGAGAGTCCTGTTGAACCAATTACAAACATGGGCACAGGAAAATAACATTTTGTCTAAATTTCAATATGGGTTCGTTTCTGGTCTCGGGACAGTGGAACAATGCTTAAATCTAGCTCTGATCATCGACAAATACGTGTTGGCAAAAAGAGGCAATATATACATGACTTTTGTGGACTTAAGCTCTGCTTTTGATTGCCTCAACCACAGCTTACTCTGGTCTACCCTCATTAATATGGGCGTTGACCCCAACATCTTAGCTTTCATAAAAGAACTCTATCGAGGAGCAGGGGCCAAGGTCCGCTACGGGAAGGATGGAGCCTGCACGAACAAGTTCCCTATTAAAAAGGGGGTCAGGCAGGGCTGTATCCTTGCCCCCTTTCTTTTTAATTTGTACATCAACAGCGTCGCCGACTGCCTGGCCAAACTAGATGTTGACTATCCAAAAATAAATGGCCTTGCGGTTCCAATCCTTTTATACGCGGACGACGCCGTTATCATGTCCAGGACCCAATTAGGGCTTCAAAAAGCGTTGACTGCCTTTTCTACCTTTATGGGCTCGAGAGGCCTTAAGATCAATGTAAGTAAAACCTTCACAATGTATTTCAGTAACAAAAAGAACACCTCTTGCAATACGTTTATTGATGCAACCAAGATCAGCCTCACAAAAATCTTCACTTACCTGGGTATACTTTTTAGCAGCACAGGCACATGGAAGAATGCCGTACACACCCGAAATTTGGCTTTTATCAGACAAATTGGAGCCCTGAAGAAATTTGCGACTAAACTAGGTGGGAAACCAGTTTGGATTTTGTTGGACATATTTGCTGCCAAATGCGTCTCTACCGCAACATATGGAGCAGGTATCTGGGGCCTGGCGGACTGTGGAGAGATCCAAACCAGCGAGAATGCATTTTTAAGATTTTTGCTGGCTGTTCCTCGATCCATTTCAACCACAGTCTGCCATAATGAGCTAGCACGAGTATACATCTCGGACACAATCAAAATCGCACCAATTCTGCTATGGCATAAAGTATGGTCCTCGGAAAAAACGGTGTTAAACCAGGATGTAATTAAGGATTGTATGGCCTTAACTAACTCAAGAAAAATACCCTGGCTCGCCTATGTACAGAAATTTTTAACCTCACTGGATCTAGCCGATATGTATATTAACCCCACAATGTGTCAAACGATTTCTAAAAAGGACCTCAAGGCTCGTTGTTTAGGCTTACTCTCAGACAGACGTTCTTATCTTGAAGGTAACAAACTATCGATTGCCAATCACAACCTCTTACTTTATGATGCTGGCATCCTATCTTACCTCTCTCCGATTATTACAACCTATACGAGAATGTTGCTAACAAGGATGAGGACGGATTGTTTCTTCCGTCTACTAACATTTCCCACCGTAAATGATTGGTCGACTACCCTGGTGGTCTGTCCTTGTGACAATGTTTCCAAGCAATCCAACATTCACGTTATTTTATTCTGCAAATTTTATGACTGGGGTAGAAGGAAACATCTTCTCCCACTTTTTAAACTCTGGGGCTTAAGACAGTGCAGGCCAGCCTTACTTAAGCTATACATGCTTGAAGATGAACTTACAATCAATGCAGCTACTAGCTTTTTGAAAGTCGCAGTAAGGTGTAGAGCGTCTATGAACTAACTGTCTTCTGTTCCCCGCCAGCCATAATTTGCACAAACTCAATTTTCAAACCTTTATTTGTATGTTGTATGTTTTATGATTGAAATTCGTACTCATTTTTATGCTGTATCACATGTGCTTTTATGATTTTCCTCGTAAAAATCGAATAAAGCTTTATTTGAATTTGAATTTGATGTGTGAAAAATCTGATTTTTTTTTAGATATAGTTGAGGTTTGCAAGGGATTCTGGGTAAAGGGAGGTTGGAGGATCCACGCAAGCCATACCTCCTTGGAAGCCCCCGGGTGTCTACTTTTCAGAAATGTGTGGGTTTGGTAGGTTTCCCTAGATAGCCGCCTAGCACAGGGCCAAAAACGCAGGTAACCCCACTTGCAAAAGCTGGATGGTTTTTGACATAGGATTTGCCTATGTCAAAACCATCCAGCTTTTTCAAGGGGTGTTACCTGAGTTTTTGGCCCCGTCCTAGGCGGCCATCTAGGGAAACCTACAAAACCCACACATTTCTGAAAAGTAGACACCCGGGGGCTTCCAAGGAGGTATGGCTTGCGTTTCTCCCCCAACCTCCCTTTACCCAGAATCCCTTGCAAACCTCAACTACATCTAAAAAAAATCAGATTTTTCACACATTTCTGTGAGGGAAAGCGTGGCATCACTGGGCACACACAAATTTCCTCCCACCCAGCGCTCCCCCAGGTCTCCCGATAAAAATGGTACCTCACTTGCGTGGGTAGGCACAGTGGCTGCAAAAGGAAAAGGGCCAAATCGTACGGTGGAGACTTAAAAAATACCTATAGCAAAACTATTTTCTTTTTTTGAGGGGGGGGGGCTTGAGTTTTTGACCCAGGGCTCGGCGGCCACCTTTGAAAACTACCAAACCCAAACAGTTCTGAAAACAAGACACCCGGGGGAGTCCAGGGAGGTATAGCATGCGTGGGTCCCCCAAAGTTTTCCTACCCAGAATTCCATGTGAACCTTTAAAATTAGGTTAAAAACCACTTTTCCATACATTTTGTCGTGGGATCCCTGTGCCGACACAAATCACCTACTATCCAGTGTTCCCCCTGTTCTCCCGAGTAAAATGATACCTCACTTGTTCGGGTGGTCCAAAGGCCTGTGACTAGGATGACCCTAAAACCGTAGAATGCTATGTGCTTAATTTGACAGCCCCAAAAACTACAATTTCTTAAAAATACATTTTTGGCCTATTCCACTTTGGCCCACCCACACAAGTGAGGTATAATTTCACTCGGTAGAACAAGGTGGAACGCATGGTGGTAGGATATCTGTGTCGGCAGGGAGATCCCACAAAAAAATATATGGAAAAGTGGTCTGTTTACCTAATTTTAAGGTTTGCAAGGAATTCTCGGTAGGAAAACTTTGGGGGACCCACGCATGCCATACCTCCGTGGACTCCCCCGGGTGTCTACTTTTCACAACTGTTTGAGATTGGTAGTTTCCAAAGATGGACACAGAGCCCTGGGCCAAAAACTGAGGTGCCCCCACCCCAAAAAACAAGGTAGTTTTGCTAAAGGTAATATTTAAGTCTACACCATACGATTTGGACCTTTCCTCTTGCAGCCACTATACCTACCCACGCAAGTGAAGTACCATTTTTATTGGGGAACACTGGGTGGGTGGAAATTTTTGTGAGCCCAGTGATGCAATGCTTTCCCGCACAGAAATGTGTGAAAATCTGATTTTTTTCAGCTATAATTGAGGTTTGCAAGGGATCCTGGGTAAAGGAACGTTGGAGGAACAAATCAAGCCATACCTCCTTGGAAGCCCCCGGGTGTCTACTTTTGAGAAATGTGTGGGTTTGGTAGGTTTCCCTAGATGGCCATCTAGCACAGTGCCAAAAACCCAGGTAACCCCTCTTGCAAAAGCTGGTGTTTTTCACATAGGCTAAACCACCAGCTTTTGCAAATGGGGTTACCTGCGTTTTTGGCCCCGTGCTAGGCGGCCATCTAGGGAAACCTACCAAATCCACACATTTCTGAAAAGTAGACACCCGGGGGCTTCAAAGAAGGTATGGCTTGCGTTGTTCCTCCAACGTTCCTTTACCTAGAATCCCTTGCAAACCTCAATTTTAGCTGATAAAAATCAGATTTTTCACACATTTCTCTGTGGGAAAGCGTGGCATCACTGGGCTCACAAAAAGTTCCTCCCACCCAGCTTTCCCCCAGGTCTCCCGATAAAAATGGTACCTCACTTGCATGGGTAGGCATAGTGGCTGCAACAGGAAGATGCCCAAATCGTACGGTGGAGACTTACAAATTACCTGTAGCAAAACTACCTTGTTTTAGGGGGGGGGGGCACCTGAGTTTTTGGCCCAGTGCTCAGCGGCCCTCTTTAGAAACTACCAAACACAAACAGTTTTGCAAACTAGACACCCGGGGGAGTCTAGGGAGGTATGGCATGCGTGGGTCCCCCAAAGTTTTCCTACCCAGAATTCCTTGCAAACCTTAAAATTAGGTAAAAAAAACACTTTTCCATATATTTTTTCGTGGGATCTCCGTGCCGACAGAAATATCCTACCACCATCCGGTCCCCTTATTCCTCCGAGTAAAATGATACCTCACTTGTGTGGGTGGGCCAAAGCAGAACAGGCAAAAAATGCAGTTTTACGAAATAGTCGTTTTTGGGGCTGTCAAATTAAGCACATAGAATTCTACTGTTTTAGGGTCATCCTAGGCACAGGCCTTTGGCCCACCCACACAAGTGAGGTATCATTTTACTCGGGAGAACAAGGGGAACGCTGGGCCATAGGACATTTGTGCCGGCACAGAGATCCCTCGCAAAAATGTATGGAAAAGTGTTTTTTTACCTAATTTTAAGGTTTGCAGGAAATTCTGGGTTGGAAAACGTTGGGGGACCCATGCATGCCATACCTTCCTGGACTCCCCCGGGTGTCTAGTTTTAAGAACTGTATGGGTTTGGTAGTTTTCAAAGATGGCAGCCGAGCCCTTGGCCAAAAACTCAAGTTCCTCCCCCAAAAAAAGAAAATAGTTTTGCTGAAGGTATTTTTTAAGTCACCACGATACGATTTGGCCCTTTTCCTTTCACAGCCACTGTGCCTACCTACGCAAGTAAGGTACCATTTTTATCGGGAGACCTGGGGGAACGATGGGTGGGAGGAAATTTGTGTGTGCCCAGTGATGCCACGCTTTCCCACACAGAAATGTGTGAAAAATCTGATTTTTTTTAGATATAGTTGAGGTTTGCAAGGGATTCTGGGTAAAGGGAGGTTGGAGGATACACGCAAGCCATACCTCCTTGGAAGCCCCCGGGTATCTACTTTTCAGAAATGTGTGGGTTTGGTAGGTTTTCCTAGATAGCCGCCTAGCGCTGGGCCAAAAACGCAGGTAACCCCACTTGCAAAAGCTGGATGGTTTTGACATAAGATTTGCCTATGTCAAAACCATCCAGCTTTTGCAAGGGGTGTTACCTGGATTTTTGCCCCGTCCGAGGCGGCCATCTAGGGAAACCTACCAAACCCACACATTTCTGAAAAGTAGACACCCGGGGGCTTCCAAGGAGGTATGGCTTGCGTTTCTCCCCCAACCTCCCTTTACCAATAATCCCTTGCAAACCTCAACTACATGTAAAAAAAATCAGATTTTTCACACATTTCTGTGAGGGAAAGCGTGGCATCACTGGGCACACACAAATTTCCTCCCACCCAGCGCTCCCCCAGGTCTCCCGATGAAAATGGTACCTCACTTGCGTGGGTAGGCACAGTGGCTGCAAAAGGAAAATGGCCAAATCGTACGGTGGAGACTTAAAAAATACCTTTAGCAAAACTATTTTCTTTTTTTGGGGGGGGGTTTGAGTTTTTGACCCAGGGCTCGGCGGCCACCTTTGAAAACTACCAAACCCAAACAGTTCTGAAAACTAGACACCCGGGGGAGTCCAGGGAGGTATGGCATGCGTGGGTCCCCCAAAGTTTTCCTACCCAGAATTCCATGTGAACCTTTAAAATTAGGTTAAAAACCACTTTTCCATACATTTTGTCGTGGGATCCCTGTGCCGACACAAATTACCTACTATCCAGTGTTCCCCCTGTTCTCCCGAGTAAAATGATAACTCACTTGTTTGGGTGGGCCAAAGGCCTGTGACTAGGATGAGCCTAAAACAGTAGAATGCTATGTGCTTAATTTGACAGCCCCAAAAACTACAATTTCTTAAAAATGAATTTTTGGCCTATTCCGCTTTGGCCCACCCACACAAGTGAGGTATAATTTCACTCTGTAGAACAAGGTGGAACGCATGGTGGTAGGATATCTGTGTCAGCAGGGAGATCCCACCAAAAAATATATGGAAAAGTGGTCTGTTTACCTAATTTTAAGGTTTGCAAGGAATTCTCGGTAGGAAAACTTTGGGGGACCCACGCATGCCATACCTCCATGGACTCCCCCGGGTGTCTACTTTTCACAACTGTTTGAGATTGGTAGTTTCCAAAGATGGCCGCAGAGCCCCGGGCCAAAAACTGAGGTGCCCCCCCCCAAAAAAACAAGGTAGTTTTGCTAAAGGTAATATTTAAGTCTACACCATACGATTTGGACATTTCCTCTTGCAGCCACTATACCTACCCACGCAAGTGAAGTACCATTTTTATTGGGAGACCTTGGGGAACACTGGGTGGGTGTAAATTTTTGTGAGCCCAGTGATGCAATGCTTTCCCACACAGAAATGTGTGAAAAGCTGATTTTTTTCAGCTAAAATTGAGGTTTGCAAGGGATTCTGGGTAAAGGAACGTTGGAGGAACAAATCAAGCCATACCTCCTTGGAAGCCCCCGGGTGTCTACTTTTGAGAAATGTGTGGGTTTGGTAGGTTTCCCTAGATGACCATCTAGCACAGTGCCAAAAACCCAGGTAACCCCTCTTGCAAAAGCTGGTGTTTTTCACATAGGCTAAACCACCAGCTTTTGCAAATGGGGTTACCTACGTTTCTGGCCCCGTGCTAGGCGGCCATCTAGGGAAACCTACCAAATCCACACATTTCTGAAAAGTAGACACTCTGGGGCTTCAAAGGAGGTATGGCTTGCGTTGTTCCTCCAACGTTCCTTTACCTAGAATCCCTTGCAAACCTCAATTTTAGCCAAAAAAAATCAGATTTTTCACACATTTCTGTGTGGGAAAGCGTGGCATCACTGGGCTCACAAAAAGTTCCTCCCACCCAGCTTTCCCCCAGGTCTCCCGATAAAAATGGTACCTCACTTGCGTGGGTAGGCATAGTGGGTGCAACAGGAAGAGGCCCAAATCGTACGGTGGAGACTTACAAATTACCTTTAGCAAAACTACCTTGTTTTTGGGGGGGACACCTGAGTTTTTGGCCCAGGGCTCGGAGGTCCTCTTTAGAAACAACCAAACACAAACAGTTTTGCAAACTAGACACCTGGGGGAGTCCAGGGAGGTATGGCATGCGTGGGTCCCCCAAAGTTTTCCTACCCAGAATTCCATGCGAACCTTTAAAATTAGGTTAAAAACCACTTTTCCATACATTTTGAGGTGGGATCCCTGTGCCGACACAAATGACCTACTATCCAGCGTTCCCCTTGTTCTCCCGAGTAAAATTATACCTCACTTGTTTGGGTGGGCCGAAGGCCTGTGACTAGGATGACCCTAAAACAGTAGAATGCTTTGTGCTTAATTTGACAGCCCCAAAAACTACAATTTCTTAAAAGTACAATTTTGGCCTGTTCCGCTTTGGCCCACCCACACAAGTGAGGTATAAGTTTCACTCTGTAGAACAAGGTGGAATGCATGGTGGTAGGATATCTGTGTCAGCAGGGAGATCCCACCAAAAAATATATGGAAAAGTGGTCTGTTTACCTAATTTTAAGGTTTGCAAGGAATTCTCGGTAGGAAAACTTTGGGGGACCCACGCATGCCATACCTCCATGGACTCCCCCGGGTGTCTACTTTTCACAACTGTTTGAGATTGGTAGTTTCCAAAGATGGCCGCAGAGCCCCGGGCCAAAAACTGAGGTGCCCCCCCCCCAAAAAAACAAGGTAGTTTTGCTAAAGGTAATATTTAAGTCTACACCATACGATTTGGACATTTCCTCTTGCAGCCACTATACCTACCCACGCAAGTGAAGTACCATTTTTATTGGGAGACCTTGGGGAACACTGGGTGGGTGTAAATTTTTGTGAGCCCAGTGATGCAATGCTTTCCCACACAGAAATGTGTGAAAAGCTGATTTTTTTCAGCTAAAATTGAGGTTTGCAAGGGATTCTGGGTAAAGGAACGTTGGAGGAACAAATCAAGCCATACCTCCTTGGAAGCCCCCGGGTGTCTACTTTTGAGAAATGTGTGGGTTTGGTAGGTTTCCCTAGATGACCATCTAGCACAGTGCCAAAAACCCAGGTAACCCCTCTTGCAAAAGCTGGTGTTTTTCACATAGGCTAAACCACCAGCTTTTGCAAATGGGGTTACCTACGTTTCTGGCCCCGTGCTAGGCGGCCATCTAGGGAAACCTACCAAATCCACACATTTCTGAAAAGTAGACACTCTGGGGCTTCAAAGGAGGTATGGCTTGCGTTGTTCCTCCAACGTTCCTTTACCTAGAATCCCTTGCAAACCTCAATTTTAGCCAAAAAAAATCAGATTTTTCACACATTTCTGTGTGGGAAAGCGTGGCATCACTGGGCTCACAAAAAGTTCCTCCCACCCAGCTTTCCCCCAGGTCTCCCGATAAAAATGGTACCTCACTTGCGTGGGTAGGCATAGTGGGTGCAACAGGAAGAGGCCCAAATCGTACGGTGGAGACTTACAAATTACCTTTAGCAAAACTACCTTGTTTTTGGGGGGGACACCTGAGTTTTTGGCCCAGGGCTCGGAGGTCCTCTTTAGAAACAACCAAACACAAACAGTTTTGCAAACTAGACACCTGGGGGAGTCCAGGGAGGTATGGCATGCGTGGGTCCCCCAAAGTTTTCCTACCCAGAATTCCATGCGAACCTTTAAAATTAGGTTAAAAACCACTTTTCCATACATTTTGACGTGGGATCCCTGTGCCGACACAAATGACCTACTATCCAGCGTTCCCCTTGTTCTCCCGAGTAAAATTATACCTCACTTGTTTGGGTGGGCCGAAGGCCTGTGACTAGGATGACCCTAAAACAGTAGAATGCTTTGTGCTTAATTTGACAGCCCCAAAAACTACAATTTCTTAAAAGTACAATTTTGGCCTGTTCCGCTTTGGCCCACCCACACAAGTGAGGTATCATTTTACTCGGTGGAACAAGGTGAAACGCATGGTGGTAGGATATCTGTGTCGGCAGGGAGCTCCCACAAAAAAATATATGGAAAAGTGTTTTTTTTACCTAATTTTAAGGTTTGCAAGGAATTCTGGGTAGGAAAACGTTGGGGACCCACGCATGCCATACCTCCCTGGACTCCCCCTGGTATCCACTTTTCAGAACTGTTTGAGATTGGTAGTTTCCAAAGATGGCCGCAGAGCCCTGGGCAAAAAACTCAGGTCCCCCCCCAAAGACAAGGTAGTTTTGCTAAAGGTAATATTTAAGTCTCCACCATACGATTTGGACCTTTCCTCTTGCAGACACTATGGCTACCCACGCAAGTGAAATACCATTTTTATCGGGAGACCTTGGGGAACGCTGGGTGGGAAGACATTTTTGTGAGCCCAGTGATGCCACGCTTTCCCACACAGAAATGTGTGAAAATCTGATTTTTTTCAGCTAAAATTGAGGTTTGCAAGGGATTCTGGGTAAAGGAACGTTGGAGGAACAAATCAAGCCATACCTCCTTGGAAGCCCCCGGGTGTCTACTTTTGAGAAATGCGTGGGTTTGGTAGGTTTCCCTAGATGGCCATCTAGCACAGGGCCAAAAACCCAGGTAACCCCTCTTGCAAAAGCTGGTGTTTTTCAGGCTAAACCACCAGCTTTTGCAAGAGGGGTTACCTGGGTTTTAGGCACTATGATAGATGGCCATCTAGGGAAACCTACCAAACCCACACATTTCTGAAAAGTAGACACCCGGGGGCTTCCAAGGAGGTATGGCTTGCGTTGTTCCTCCAACGTTCCTTTACCTAGAATCCCTTGCAAACCTCAATTTTAGCCAAAAAAAATCAGATTTTTCACACATTTCTGTGTGGGAAAGCGTGGCATCACTGGGCTCACAAAAATTTCCTCCCACCCAGCGTTTCCCCAGGTCTCCCGATAAAGATGGTACCTCACTTGCTTGGGTAGGCATAGTGGCTGCAACAGGAAGAGGCCCAAATCGTACGGTGGAGACTTACAAATTACCTTTAGCAAAACTACCTTGTTTTTGGGGGGGGGGGGCACCTGAGTTTTTGGCCCAGGGCTTGGCGGCCCTCTTTAGAAACTACCAAACACAAACAGTTTTGCAAACTAGACACCCGGGGGAGTCCAGGGAGGTATGGCATGCGTGTGTCCCCCAAAGTTTTCCTACCCAGAATTCCTTGCAAACCTTAAAATTAGGTAAAAAAAACACTTTTCCATATATTTTTTCGTGGGATCTCTGTGGCGACAGAAATATCCTACCACCATGCGTTCCCCTTATTCCCCCGAGTAAAATGATACCTCACTTGTGTGGGTGGGCCAAAGCGGAACAGGCCAAAAATGTAGTTTTACGAAATAGTAGTTTTTGGGGCCGTCAAATTAAGCACATAGCATTCTACTGTTTTAGGGTCATCCTAGTCACGGGCCTTTGGCCCACCCAAACGAGTGAGGTATCATTTTACTCGGTAGAACAGGGGGAACACTGGATAGTAGGTAATTTGTGTCGGCACAGGGATCCCACGACAAAATGTATGAAAAAGTGGTTTTTAACCTAATTTTAAAAGTTCACATGGAATTCCGGGTAGGAAAACGTTGGGGGACCCATGCATGCCATACCTCCCTGGACTCCCTTGGGTGTCTAGTTTTCAGAACTGTTTGGGTTTGGTAGTTTTCAAAGATGGCCGCCGAGCCCTGGGCCAAAAACTCAAGTTCCCCCCCAAAAAAAGAAAATAGTTTTGCTAAAGGTATTTTTTAAGTCACCACCATATGATTTGGCCTTTTCCTTTCGCAGCCACTGTGCCTACCCACGCAAGTGAGGCACCATTTTTATCGGGAGACCTGGGAAAACGCTGGGTGGGAGGAAATTTGTGTGTGCCCAGTGATGCCACGCTTTCCCACACAAAAATGTGTGAAAAATCAGATTTTGTTTTGATATAGTTGAGGTTTGCAAGGGATTCTGGGTAAAGGGAGGTTGGAGGATCCACGCAAGCCATACCTCCTTGGAAGACACCGGGTATCTACTTTTCAGAAATGTGTGGGTTTGGTAGGTTTCCCTAGATAGCCGCCTAGCACGGGGCCAAAAACGCAGGTAACCGCACTTGCAAAAGCTGGATGGTTTTGACAAAGAAATTTGCCTATGTCAAAACCATCCAGCTTTTTCAAGGGGTGTTACCTGGATTTTTGCCCCGTCCTAGGCAGCCATCTAGGGAAACCTACCAAACCCACACATTTCTGAAAAGTGGACACCCGGGGGCTTCCAAGGAGGTGTGGCTTGCGTTTCTCCCCCAACCTCCCTTTACCCAGAATCCCTTGCAAACCTCAACTACATCTAAAAAAAATCTGATTTTTCACACATTTCTGTGAGGGAAAGTGTGGCATCACAAGGCACACACAAATTTCCTCCCACCCAGCCCTCCCCCAGGTCTCCCGATAAAAATGGTACCTCACTTGCATGGGTAGGCACAGTAGCTGCAAAAGGAAAAGGGCCAAATCGTACGGTGGAGATTTAAAAAATACCTTCAGCAAAACTATTTTCTTTTTTTGGGGGGGAACTTGAGTTTTTGACCCAGGGCTCGGCGGCCATCTTTGAAAACTATCAAACCCAAACAGTTCTGAAAACTAGACACCCGGGGGAGTCCAGGGAGGTATGGCATGCGTCGGTCCCCCAACGTCTTCCTACCCAGAATTCCATGCGAACCTTTAAAATTAGGTTAAAAAACATTTTTCCATACATTTTGTCGTGGGATGCCTGTGCCGACACAAATTACCTACTATCCAGTGTTCCCCCTGTTCTCCCGAGTAAAATGATACCTCACTTGTTTGGGTGGGCCAAAGGCCTGTGACTAGGATGACCCTAAAACAGTAGAATGCTATGTGCTTAATTTGACAGCCCCAAAAACTACAATTTCTTAAAAATAAATTTTTGGCCTATTCCGCTTTGGCCCACCCACACAAGTGAGGTATAATTTTACTCGGTAGAACAAGGTGGAACGCATGGTGGTAGGATATCTGTGTCGGCAGGGAGATCCCACAAAAAAATATATGGAAAAGTGGTCTGTTTACCTAATTTTAAGGTTTGCAAGGAATTCTGGGTAGGAAAATGTTGGGGGACCCACGCATGCCATACCTCCCTGGACTCCCCCGGGTGTCTACTTTTCAGAACTGTTTGAGATTGGTAGTTTCCAAAGATGGCCGCAGAGCCCCGGGCCAAAAACTGAGGTCCCCCCCCCAAAAACAAGGTAGTTTTGCTAAAGGTAATATTTAAGTCTACACCGTACTATTTGGACCTTTCCTCTTGCAGCCACTATACCTACCCATGCAAGTGAAGTACCATTTTTATTGGGAGAACTTGGGGAACACTGGGTGGGTGGAAATTTTTGTGAGCCCAGTGATGCAACGCTTTCCCACACAGAAATGTGTGAAAATCTGATTTTTTTCAGCTAAAATTGAGATTTGCAAGGGATTCTGGGTAAAGGAACGTTGGAGGAACAAATCAAGCCATACCTCCTTGGAAGCCCCCGGGTGTCTACTTTTGAGAAATGTGTGGGTTTGGTAGGTTTCCCTAGATGGCCATCTAGCACAGTGCCAAAAACCCAGGTAACCCCTCTTGCAAAAGCTGGTGTTTTTCACATAGGCTAAACCACCAGCTTTTGCAAGTGGGGTTACCTGCGTTTTTGGCCCCGTGCTAGGCGGCCATCTAGGGAAACCTACCAAACCCACACATTTCTGAAAAGTAGACACCCGGGGGCTTCAAAGGAGGTATGGCTTGCGTTGTTCCTCCAACGTTCCTTTACCTAGAATCCCTTGCAAACCTCAATTTTAGCTGATAAAAATCAGATTTTTCACACATTTCTGTGTGGGAAAGCGTGGCATCACTGGGCTCACAAAAAGTTCCTCCCACCCAGCTTTCCCCCAGGTCTCCCGATAAAAATGGTACCTCACTTGCATGGGTAGGCATAGTGGCTGCAACAGGAAGACGCCCAAATCGTACGGTGGAGACTTACAAATTACCTTTAGCAAAACTACCTTGTTTTTGGGGGGGCCACCTGAGTTTTTGGCCCAGGGCTCGGCGGCCCTCTTTACAAACTACCAAATACAAACAGTTTTGCAAACTAGACACCCGGGGGAGTCCAGGGAGGTATGGCATGCGTGGGTCCCCCAAAGTTTTCCTACCCAGAATTCCTTGCAAACCTTAAAATTAGGTAAAAAAAACACTTTTCCATATATTTTTTCGTGGGATCTCCATGCCGACAAAAATATCCTACCACCATGCGGTTCCCTTATTCCTCCGAGTAAAATGATACCTCACTTGTGTGGGTGGGCCAAAGCAGAACAGGCAAAAAATGCAGTTTTACGAAATAGTAGTTTTTGGGGCTGTCAAATTAAGCACATAGAATTCTACTGTTTTAGGGTCATCATAGGCACAGGCCTTTGGCCCACCCACACAAATGAGGTATCATTTTACTCGGGAGAACAAGGGAAACGCTGGGTGGTAGGACATTTGTGCCGGCATGGAGATCCCACACAAAAATATATGGAAAAGTGTTTTTTTTCACCTAATTTTAAGGTTTGCAGGAAATTCTGGGTTGGAAAACGTTGGGTGACCCCTGCATGCCATACCTCCCTGGACTCCCCCGGGTGTCTAGTTTTAAGAACTGTTTGGGTTTGGTAGTTTTCAAAGATGGCCGCCGAGCCCTGGGCCAAAAACTCAAGTTCCTCCCCCAAAAAAAGAAAATAGTTTTGCTAAAGGTAGTTTTTTAAGTCACCACCATACGATTTGGCCATTTTCCTTTCACAGCCACTGTGCCTACCTACGCAAGTGAGGTACCATTTTTATCGGGAGACCTAGGGGAACGCTGGGTGGGAGGAAATTTGTGTGTGCCCAGTGATGCAACGCTTTCCCACACAGAAATGTGTGAAAAATCTGATTTTTTTTCGATATAGTTGAGGTTTGCAAGGGATTCTGGGTAAAGGGAGGTTGGAGGATCCACGCAAGCCATACCTCCTTGGAAGCCCCCGGGTATCTACTTTTCAGAAATGAGTGGGTTTGGTAGGTTTCCCTTGATAGCCGCCTAGCACTGGGCCAAAAACGCAGGTAACCCCACTTGCAAAAGCTGGATGGTTTTGACATAGGATTTGCCTATGTCAAAACCATCCAGCTTTTGCAAGTGGGGTTACCTGGATTTTTGCCCCGTCCTAGGCGGCCATCTAGGGAAACCTACCAAACCCACACATTTCTGAAAAAGTAGACACCCGGGGGCTTCCAAGGAGGTATGGCTTGCGTTTCTCCCCCAACCTCCCTTTACCAAGAATCCCTTGCAAACCTCAACTACTTCTAAAAAGAATCAGATTTTTCACACATTTCTGTGAGGGAAAGCGTGGCATCACTGGGCACACACAAATTTCCTCCCACCCAGCGCTCCCCCAGGTCTCCCGATAAAAATGGTACCTCACTTGCGTGGGTAGGCACAGTGGCTGCAAAAGGAAAAGGGCCAAATCGTACGGTGGAGACTTAAAAAATACCTTTAGCAAAACTATTTTCTTTTTTTGGGGGGAACTTGAGTTTTTGGACGGGGGCTCGGCGGCCATCTTTGAAAACTACCAAACCCAAACAGTTCTGAAAACTAGAAACCCGGGGGAGTCCAGGAAGGTATAGCATGTGTGAGTCCCCCAACGTTTTCCTACCCAGAATTCCATGCGAACCTTTAAAATTAGGTTAAAAACCACTTTTCCATACATTTTGTCGTGGGATCCCTGTGCCGACACAAATTACCTACTATCCAGCGTTCCCCTTGTTCTCCCGAGTAAAATGATACCTCACTTGTTTGGGTCTGCTAAAGGCCTGTGACTAGGATGACCCTAAAACAGTAGAATGCTATGTGCTTAATTTGACAGCCCCAAAAACTACAATTTCTTAAAAGTACATTTTTGGCCTTTTCCGCTTTGGCCCACCCACACAAGTGAGGTATCATTTTACTCGTTGGAACAAGGTGGAACGCATGGTGGTAGGATATCTGTGTCGGCACAGAGATCCCCAAAAACAATATATAGAAAAGTGGTCTTTTTACCTCTTTTTAAGGTTTGCAAGGAATTCTGGGTAGGAAAACGTTGGGGGACTCACGCATGCCATACCTCCCTGGACTCCCCCGGGTGTCTTCTTTTGAGAACTGTTTGAAATTGGTAGTTTCCAAAGATGGCGGCAGAGCTCCGGGCCAAAAACTGAGGTGCCCCCCTCCAAAACACAATGTAGTTTTGCTAAAGGAAATATTTAAGTCTACACCATACGATTTGGACCGTTCCTCTTGCAGCCACTATGCCTACCCACGCAAGTGAAGTACTATTTTTATCGGGAGACCTTGGGGAACACTGGGTGGGTGGAAATCTTTGTGAGCCCAGTGATGCAACGCTTTCCCACACAGAAATGTGTGACAATTTGATTTTTTTCAGCTAAAATTGAGGTTTGCAAGGGATTCCGGGTAAAGGAACGTTGGAGGAACAAATCAAGTCATATCTCCTTGGAAGCCCCCGGGTGTCTACTTTTGAGAAATGTATGCGTTTGGTAGGCTTCGCTAGATGGCCATCTAGCACAGGGCCAAAAACCCAGGTAACCACTCTTGCAAAAGCTGGTGTTTTTCACATAGGCTAAACCACCAGCTTTTGCAAATTGGGTTACCTGTGTTTTTGGCCCCGTGCTAGGCGGCCATCTAGGGAAACCTACCAAATCCACACATTTCTGAAAAGTAGACTCCCGGGGGCTTCAAAGGAGGTATGGCTTGCGATGTTCCTCCAACGTTCCTTTACCTAGAATCCCTTGCAAACCTCAATTTTAGCTGATAAAAATCAGGTTTTTCACACATTTCTGTGTGGGAAAGCGTGGCATCACTGGGCTCACAAAAAGTTCCTCCCACCTAGCTTTCCCCCAGGTCTCCCGATAAAAATGGTACCTCACTTGCGTGGGTAGGCATAGTGGCTGCAACAGGAAGAGGCCCAAATCGTACGGTGGAGACTTACAAATTACATTTAGCAAAACTATCTTGTTTTTGGGGGGGGCACCTGAGTTTTTGGCCCACGGCTCGGCGGCCCTCTTTAGAAACTACCAAACACCAACAGTTTTGCAAACTAGACACCCGGGGGAGTCCAGGGAGGTATGGCATGTGTGGGTCCCCCAAAGTTTTCCTACCCAGAAATCCTTGCAAACCTTAAAATTAGGTAAAAAAAAACACTTTTCCATATATTTTTTCGTGGGATCTCCGTGCCGACTGAAATATCCTACCACCATGCGTTCCCCTTATTCCCCCGAGTAAAATGATACTTCACTTGTGTGGGTGGGCCAAAGTGGAACAGGCCAAAAATGTACTTTTACGAAATAGTAGTTTTTGGGGCTGTCAAATTAAGCACATAGCATTCTACTGTTTTAGGGTCATCCTAGTCACAGGCCTTTGGCCCACCCAAACAAGTGAGGTATCATTTTACTCGGGAGAACAGGGGGAACACTGGATAGTAGGTAATTTGTGTCGGCACAGGGATCCCACGACAAAATGTATGGGAAAGTGGTTTTTAACCTAATTTTAGAGGTTCGCATGGAATTCTGGGTAGGAAAACGTTGGGGGACCCACGCATGCCATACCTCCCTGGACTCCCCTGGGTGTCTAGTTTTCAGAACTGTTTGGGTTTGGTAGTTTTCAAAGATGGCCGCCGAGCCCTGGGCCAAAAACTCAAGTTCCCCCCCAAAAAAAGAAAATAGTTTTGCTAAAGGTATTTTTTAAGTCACCACCATACGATTTGGCCCTTTTCCTTTCGCAGCCACTGTGCCTACCCAAGCAAGTGAGGTACCATTTTTATCGGGAGACCTGGGGGAACGCTGGGTGGGAGGAAATTTGTGTGTGCCCAGTGATGCCACGCTTTCCCACACAAAAATGTGTGAAAAATCAGATTTTGTTTAGATATAGTTGAGGTTTGCAAGGGATTCTGGGTAAAGGGAGGTTGGAGGATCCACGCAAGCCATACCTCCTTGGAAGCCCCCGGGTATCTACTTTTCAGAAATGAGTGGGTTTGGTAGGTTTCCCTTGATAGCCGCCTAGCACTGGGCCAAAAACGCAGGTAACCCCACTTGCAAAAGCTGGATGGTTTTGACAAAGAAATTTGCCTATGTCAAAACCATCCAGCTTTTGCAAGGGGTGTTACCTGGATTTTTGCCCCGTCCTAGGCGGCCATCTAGGGAAACCTACCAAACCCACACATTTCTGAAAAGTAGACAGCCAGGGGCTTCCAAGGAGGTATGGCTTGCGTTTCTCCCCCAACCTCCCTTTACCCAGAATCCCTTGCAAACCTCAACTACATCTAAAAAAAATCTGATTTTTCACACATTTCTGTGAGGGAAAGCGTGGCATTACAAGGCACACACAAATTTCCTCCCACCCAGCCCTCCCCCAGGTCTCCCGATAAAAATGCTACCTCACTTGCGTGGGTAGGCACAGTGGCTGCAAAAGGAAAAGGGCCAAATCGTACGGTGGAGACTTAAAAAATACCTTTAGCAAAACTATTTTCTTTTTTGGGGGGGGGGAACTTGAGTTTTTGACCCAGGGCTCGGCGGCCATCTTTGAAAACTACCAAACCCAAACAGTTCTGAAAACTAGACACCTGGGGGAGTCCAGGGAGGTTTGGCATGCGTGGGTCCCCCAACGTTTTCCTACCAAGAATTCCATGCGAACCTTTAAAATTAGGTTAAAAACCACTTTTCCATACATTTTGTCGTGGGATCCCTGTGCCGACACAAATTACCTACTATCCAGCGTTCCCCTTGTTCTCCCGAGTAAAATGATACCTCACTTGTTTGGGTGGGCCAAAGGCCTGTGACTAGGATGACCTTAAAACAGTAGAATGCTATGTGCTTAATTTGACAGCCCCAAAAACTACAATTTCTTAAAAGTACATGTTTGTCCTTTTCCGCTTTGGCCCACCCACACAAGTGAGGTATCATTTTACTCGTTGGAACAAGGTGGAATGCATGGTGGTAGGATATCTGTGTCGGCACGGAGATCCCACAAAAAAATATATAGAAAAGTGGTCTTTTTACCTAATTTTAAGGTTTGCAAGGAATTCTGAGTAGGAAAACGTTGGGGGACCCACGCATGCCATACCTCCCTGGACTCCCCCGGGTGTCTTCTTTTGAGAACTGTTTGAAATTGGTAGTTTCCAAAGATGGCGGCAGAGCTCCGGGCCAAAAACTGAGGTGCCCCCCCTCCAAAAAACAATGTAGTTTTGCTAAAGGTAATATTTAAGTCTACACCATACGATTTGGACCTTTCCTCTTGCAGCCACTATGCCTACCCACGCAAGTGAAGTACTATTTTTATCGGGAGACCTTGGGGAACACTGGGTGGGTGGAAATCTTTGTGAGCCCAGTGATGCAACGCTTTCCCACACAGAAATGTGTGACAATCTGATTTTTTTCAGCTAAAAGTGAGGTTTGCAAGGGATTCCGGGTAAAGGAACGTTGGAGGAACAAATCAAGCCATATCTCCTTGGAAGCCCCCGGGTGTCTACTTTTGAGAAATGTATGCGTTTGGTAGGCTTCACTAGATGGCCATCTAGCACAGGGCCAAAAACCCAGGTAACCACTCTTGCAAAAGCTGGTGTTTTTCACATAGGGTAAACCACCAGCTTTTGCAAATTGGGTTACCTGCGTTTTTGGCCCCGTGCTAGGCGGCCATCTAGGGAAACCTACCAAATCCACACATTTCTGAAAAGTAGACTCCCGGGGGCTTCAAAGGAGGTATGGCTTGCGATGTTCCTCCAACGTTCCTTTACCTAGAATCCCTTGCAAACCTCAATTTTAGCTGATAAAAATCAGATTTTTCACACATTTCTGTGTGGGAAAGCGTGGCATCACTGGGCTCACAAAAAGTTCCTCCCACCCAGCTTTCCCCCAGGTCTCCCGATAAAAATGGTACCTCACTTGCGTGGGTAGGCATAGTGGCTGCAACAGGAAGAGGCCCAAATCGTACGGTGGAGACTTACAAATTACATTTAGCAAAACTACCTTGTTTTTGGGGGGGGCACCTGAGTTTTTGGCCCACGGCTCGGCGGCCCTCTTTAGAAACTACCAAACACCAACAGTTTTGCAAACTAGACACCCGGGGGAGTCCAGGGAGGTATGGCATGCGTGGGTCCCCCAAAGTTTTCCTACCCAGAATTCCTTGCAAACCTTAAAATTAGGTAAAAAAAACACTTTTCCATAAATTTTTTCGTGGGATCTCCGTGCCGACTGAAATATCCTACCACAATGCGTTCCCCTTATTCCCCCGAGTAAAATGATACTTCACTTGTGTGGGTGGGCCAAAGTGGAACAGGCCAAAAATGTACTTTTACGAAATAGTAGTTTTTGGGGCTGTCAAATTAAGCACATAGCATTCTACTGTTTTAGGGTCATCCTAGTCACAGGCCTTTGGCCCACCCAAACAAGTGAGGTATCATTTTACTCGGGAGAACAGGGGGAACACTGGATAGTAGGTAATTTGTGTAGGCACAGGGATCCCACGACAAAATGTATGGGAAAGTGGTTTTTAACCTAATTTTAAAGGTTCGCATGGAATTCTGGGTAGGAAAACGTTGGGGGACCCACACATGGCATACCTCCCTGGACTCCCCTGGGTGTCTAGTTTTCAGAACTGTTTGGGTTTGGTAGTTTTCAAAGATGGCCGCCGAGCCCTGGGCCAAAAACTCAAGTTCCCCCCCAAAAAAAGAAAATAGTTTTGCTAAAGGTATTTTTTAAGTCACCACCATACGATTTGGCCCTTTTCCTTTCGCAGCCACTGTGCCTACCCAAGCAAGTGAGGTACCATTTTTATCGGGAGACCTGGGGGAACGCTGGGTGGGAGGAAATTTGTGTGTGCCCAGTGATGCCACGCTTTCCCACACAAAAATGTGTGAAAAATCAGATTTTGTTTAGATATAGTTGAGGTTTGCAAGGGATTCTGGGTAAAGGGAGGTTGGAGGATCCACGCAAGCCATACCTCCTTGGAAGCCCCCGGGTATCTACTTTTCAGAAATGAGTGGGTTTGGTAGGTTTCCCTTGATAGCCGCCTAGCACTGGGCCGAAAACGCAGGTAACCCCACATGCAAAAGCTGGATGGTTTTGACAAAGAAATTTGCCTATGTCAAAACCATCCAGCTTTTGCAAGGGGTGTTACCTGGATTTTTGCCCCGTCCTAGGCGGCCATCTAGGGAAACCTACCAAACCCACACATTTCTGAAAAGTAGACACCCAGGGGCTTCCAAGGAGGTATGGCTTGCGTTTCTCCCCCAACCTCCCTTTACCCAGAATCCCTTGCAAACCTCAACTACATCTAAAAAAAATCTGATTTTTCACACATTTCTGTGAGGGAAAGCGTGGCATTACAAGGCACACACAAATTTCCTCCCACCCAGCCCTCCCCCAGGTCTCCCGATAAAAATGGTACCTCACTTGCGTGGGGAGGCACAGTGGCTTCAAAAGGAAAAGGGCCAAATCGTACGGTGGAGACTTAAAAAATACCTTTAGGAAAACTAATTTCTTTTTTTGGGGGGGGGGAACTTGAGTTTTTGACCCAGGGCTCGGCGGCCATCTTTGAAAACTACCAAACCCAAACAGTTCTGAAAACTAGACACCCGGGGGAGTCCAGGGAGGTTTGGCATGCGTGGGTCCCCCAACGTTTTCCTACCAAGAATTCCATGCGAACCTTTAAAATTAGGTTAAAAACCACTTTTCCATACATTTTGTCATGGGATCCCTGTGCCGACACAAATTACCTACTATCCAGCGTTCCCCTTGTTCTCCCGAGTAAAATTATACCTCACTTGTTTGGGTGGGCCAAAGGCCTGTGACTAGGATGACCCTAAAACAGTAGAATTCTATGTGCTTAATTTGACAGCCCCAAAAACTACAATTTCTTAAAAGTACATTTTTGGCCTTTTCCGCTTTGGCCCACCCACACAAGTGAGGTATCATTTTACTCGTTGGAACAAGGTGGAACGCATGGTGGTAGGATATCTGTGTCGGCACGGAGATCCCACAATAAAATATATAGAAAAGTGGTCTTTTTACCTAATTTTAAGGTTTGCAAGGAATTCTGGGTAGGAAAACGTTGGGGGATCCACGCATGCCATACCTCCCTGGACTCCCCCGGGTGTCTACTTTTGAGAACTGTTTGAAATTGGTAGTTTCCAAAGATGGCGGCAGAGCTCCGGGCCAAAAACTGAGGTGCCCCCCCTCCAAAAAACAATGTAGTTTTGCTAAAGGTAATATTTAAGTCTACACCATACGATTTGGACCTTTCCTCTTGCAGCCACTATGCCTACCCACGCAAGTGAAGTACTATTTTTATCGGGAGACCTTGGGGAACACTGGGTGGGTGGAAATCTTTGTGAGCCCAGTGATGCAACGCTTTCCCACACAGAAATGTGTGACAATCTGATTTATTTCAGCTAAAATTGAGGTTTGCAAAGGATTCCGGGTAAAGGAACGTTGGAGGAACGAATCAAGCCATACCTCCTTGGAAGCCCCCGGGTGTCTACTTTTGATAAATGTATGCGTTTGGTAGGCTTCGCTAGATGGCCATCTAGCACAGGGCCAAAAACCCAGGTAACCCCTCTTGCAAAAGCTCGTGTTTTTCACATAGGCTAAACCACCAGCTTTTGCAAATGGGGTTACCTGCGTTTTTGGCCCCGTGCTAGGCGGCCATCTAGGGAAACCTACCAAATCCACACATTTCTGAAAAGTAGACTCCCGGGGGCTTCAAAGGAGGTATGGCTTACGTTGTTCCTCCAACGTTCCTTTACCTAGAATCCCTTGCAAACCTCAATTTTAGCTGATAAAAATCAGATTTTTCACACATTTCTGTGTAGGAAAGCGTGGCATCACTGGGCTCACAAAAAGTTCCTCCCACCCAGCTTTCCCCCAGGTCTCCCGATAAAAATGGTACCTCACTTGCGTGGGTAGGCATAGTGGCTGCAACAGGAAGAGGCCCAAATCGTACGGTGGAGACTTACAAATTACCTTTAGCAAAACTACCTTGTTTTTGGGGGGGGCCACCTGAGTTTTTGGCCCAGGGCTCGGCGGCCTCTTTAGAAACTACCAAACACCAACAGGTTTGCAAACTAGACACCCGGGGGAGTCCAGGGAGGTATGGCATGCGTGGGTCCCCCAAAGTTTTCCTACCCAGAATTCCTTGCAAACCTTAAAATTAGGTAAAAAAAACACTTTTCCATATATTTTTTCGTGGGATCTCCGTGCCGACAGAAATATCCTACCACAATGCGTTCCCCTTATTCCCCCGAGTAAAATGATACCTCACTTGTGTGGGTGGGCCAAAGCGGAACAGGCCAAAAATGTAGTTTTACGAAATAGTAGTTTTTGTGGCTGTCAAATTAAGCACATAGCATTCTACTGTTTTAGGGTCATCCTAGTCACAGGCCTTTGGCCCACCCAAACAAGTGAGGTATCATTTTACTCGGGAGAACAGGGGGAACACTGGATAGTAGGTAATTTGTGTCGGCACAGGGATCCCACAACAAAATGTATGGAAAAGTGGTTTTTAACCTAATTTTAAAGGTTCGCATGGAATTCTGGGTAGGAAAACGTTGGGGGACCCACGCATGCCATACCTCCCTGGACTCCCCTGGGTGTCTAGTTTTCAGAACTGATTGGGTTTGGTAGTTTTCCAAGATGGCCGCCGAGCCCTGGGCCAAAAACTCAAGTTCCCCCCCAAAAAAAGAAAATAGTTTTGCTAAAGGTATTTTTTAAGTCACCACCATATGATTTGGCCCTTTTCCTTTCGCAGCAACTGTGCCTACCCATGCAAGTGAGGTACCATTTTTATCGGGAGACCTGGGGGAACGCTGGGTAGGAGGAAATTTGTGTGTGCCCAGTGATGCCACGCTTTCCCACACAAAAATGTGTGAAAAATCAGATTTTGTTTAGATATAGTTGAGGTTTGCAAGGGATTCTGGGTAAAGGGAGGTTGGAGGATCCACGCAAGCCATACCTCCTTGGAAGCCCCCGGGTATCTACTTTTCAGAAATGTGTGGGTTTGGTAGGTTTCCCTTGATAGCCGCCTAGCACTGGGCCAAAAACGCAGGTAACCCCACTTGCAAAAGCTGGATGGTTTTGACAAAGAAATTTGCCTATGTCAAAACCATCCAGCTTTTGCAAGGGGTGTTACTTGGATTTTTGCCCCGTCCTAGGCGGCCATCTAGGGAAACCTACCAAACCCACACATTTCTGAAAAGTAGACACCCAGGGGCTTCCAAGGAGGTATGGCTTGCGTTTCTCCCCCAACCTCCCTTTACCCAGAATCCCTTGCAAACCACAACTACATCTAAAAAAAATCTGATTTTTCACACATTTCTGTGAGGGAAAGCGTGGCATCACAAGGCACACACAAATTTCCTCCCACCCTGCCCTCCCCCAGGTCTCCCGATAAAAATGGTACCTCACTTGCGTGGGTAGGCACAGTGGCTGCAAAAGGAAAAGGGCCAAATCGTACGGTGGAGACTTAAAAAATACCTTTAGCAAAACTATTTTCTTTTTTTGGGGGGGAAACTTGAGTTTTTGACCCAGGGCTCGGCGGCCATCTTTCAAAACTACCAAACCCAAACAGTTCTGAAAACTAGACACCCGGGGGAGTCCAGGGAGGTTTGGCATGCGTGGGTCCCCCACCGTTTTCCTACCAAGAATTCCATGCAAACCTTTAAAATTAGGTTAAAAACCACTTTTCCATACATTTTGTCGTGGGATCCCTGTGCCGACACAAATTACCTACTATCCAGTGTTCCCCCTGTTCTCCCGAGTAAAATGATACCTCACTTGTTTGGGTGGGCCAAAGGCCTGTGACTAGGATGACCCTAAAACAGTAGAATGCTATGTGCTTAATTTGACAGCCCCAAAAACTACAATTTCTTTAAAATACATTTTTGGCCTATTCCGCTTTGGCCCACCCACACAAGTGAGGTATAATTTTACACGGTAGAACAAGGTGAAACGCATGGTGGTAGGATATCTGTGTCGGCAGGGAGATCCCACCAAAAAATATATGGAAAAGTGGTCTGTTTACCTAATTTTAAGGTTTGCATGGAATTCTCGGTAGGAAAACGTTGGGGGACCCACGCATGCCATACCTCTCTGGACTTCCCCGGGTGTCTACTTTTCAGAACTGTTTGAGATTGGTAGTTTCCAAAGATGGCCGCAGAGCCCCGGGCCAAAAACTGAGGTGCCCGCCCACCAAAAACAAGGTAGTTTTGCTAAAGGTAATATTTAAGTCTACACCATACGAATTGGACCTTTCCTCTTGCAGCCACTATACCTACCCACGCAAGTGAAGTACCATTTTTATTGGGAGACCTTGGGGAACACTGGGTGGGTGGACATTTTTGTGAGCCCAGTGATGCAACGCTTTCCCACACAGAAATGTTTGAAAATCTGATTTTTTTCAGCTAAAATTGAGGTTTGCAAGGTATTCTGGGTAAAGGAACATTGGAGGAACAAATCAAGCCATACCTCCTTGGAAGCCCCAGGGTGTCTACTTTTGAGAAATGTGTGGGTTTGGTAGGTTTCCCTAGATGGCCATCTAGCACAGGGCCAAAAACCCAGGTAACCCCTCTTGCAAAAGCTGGTGTTTTTCACATAGGCTAAACCACCAGCTTTTGCAAGTGGCGTTACCTGCGTTTTTGGCCCCGTGCTAGAAGGCCATCTAGAGAAACCTACCAAACTCACACATTTCTGAAAAGTAGACACCCGGGGGCTTCCAAGGAGGTATGGCTTGCGTTGTTCCTCCAACGTTCCTTTACCTAGAATCCCTTGCAAACATCAATTTTAGCTGAAAAGATTTTTCACACATTTCTGTGTGGGAAAGCGTGGCATCACTGGGCTCACAAAAATTTCCTCCCACCCAGCGTTTCCCCAGGTCTCCCGATAAAGATGGTACCTCACTTGCTTGGGTAGGCACAGTGGCTGCAACAGGAAGAGGCCCAAATCGTACGGTGGAGACTTACAAATTACCTTTAGCAAAACTACCTTGTTTTTGGGGGGGGCCACCTGAGTTTTTGGCCCAGGGCTCGGCGGCCCTCTTTAGAAACTACCAAACACAAACAGTTTTGCAAACTAGACACCCGGGGGAGTCCAGGGAGGTTTGGCATGCGTGGGTCCCCCAAAGTTTTCCTACCCAGAATTCCTTGCAAACCTTAAAATTAGGTAAAAAAAACACTTTTCCATATATTTTTTCGTGGGATCTCCGTGCCGACAGAAATATCCTATCACCATGCATTCCCCTTATTCCCCCGAGTAAAATGATACCTCACTTGTGTGGGTGGGCCAAAGCGGAACAGGCCAAAGATGTAGTTTTACGAAATAGTAGTTTTTGGGGCTGTCTAATTAAGCACATAGAATTCTACTGTTTTAGGGTCATCCTAGGCACAGGCCTTAGGCCCACCCAAACAAGTGAGGTATCATTTTACTCGGGAGAACAAGGGGAACGCTGGGTGGTAGGACATTTGTGCCTGCACGGAGATCCCACGCAAAAATGTATGGAAAAGTGTTTTTTTTCACCTAATTTTAAGGTTTGCAGGGAATTCTGGGTTGGAAAACGTTGGGGCACCCATGCATGCCATACCTCCCTGGACTCCCCCGGGTGTCTAGTTTTCAGAACTGTTTGGGTTTGGTAGTTTTCAAAGATGGCCGCCGAGCCCTGGGCCAAAAACTCAAGTTAACCCCAAAAAAAGAAAAAAGTTTTGCTAAAGGTATTTTTTAAGTCACCACCATACGATTTGGCCCTTTTCCTTTCGCAGCAACTCTGCCTACCTGCGCAAGTGAGGTACATTATTATCGGGAGACCTGGGGGAGCACTGGGTGGGAGGAAATTTGTGTGGGTTATTCAGGTATTCTGCACTGGATGCAATCACCGCAGCAGCGATGATAAGTCTGTTTTGCTCAAAGATGCACTGTTTAGCTGAGGAGATGTGTCAATTCGGCGAGGGGAATGCACCGCTCAGCAGAGAAGATGCGTAGGTTCTGTGATCTGCACTTTAGGCCCACTTCCAAGGATCCAGGACTGGGGTGGCACTACTTGGTGGGGTAGACTCACAGATGGCAGAGTCCAGGTGCAGAATTAAGGTTATTGGAAGCCTGTTATGTCCATGAGGTTTCAGATCAGAAGGCCAGCCAACTATCCCTTGGAGTCACTCTGGGCCCTGGGTTCAAGAGTTGCAGGTCCAGTCCTTATCACATAGGGAAGAGGTCAGCAGGTCAGCAAAGCAGGAGTCCAGCAGATTAGCAGTATAGCAGAGTGGCTGTCCTTTCATTACACCAGCAGTCCTTCTACCTGCCAGAGTATCCACAGGACCAGAAGTGTACTGAAGTGGTGGTGTCTGAAATCCAGTACTTGTACCCAGCTTTACCTTTTAAGTCTGGAACTTCAAAGACATGCCTTTGAAGTGCCTGATGTCTTCCCTTCTGTACCTGGATCCACACTCACTACACGGAGGTATGCAGCTCTTTGTGTGTGGACAGAACACAGCTTATTCATGTGCAAATCGGATTAAATCAATCATGTAAAGATCATCCGCTGGCTCATCTCCCTCTATTCACTTATTTAATTAATCACCCCACCTCATCTATTCATCTATAAATTCTTATACACACAACTCATAGATTGATTCATCATCTATATACAATCACTCATTCATCTCTGCTAATACCCCTCATTCACGCATCCTCACTTTTATCCATGCATCAATCAATCAATCAATCAAAGACATTTATAACGCGCACTACTCACCTGGAGGGTCTCAAGGCGCTTGGGGGGGGGGGGGGGAGTCCGCTACTGCTTCAACAGCCAGGTCTTGAGCTTCTTCCTGAAGGAGAGGTGGTCTTGGGTCAGGCGTAGGGAGGGAGGGAGGGAGTTCCAGGTCTTGGCGGCCAGGTGGGAGAAGGACCTTCCTCCTGTTGTCGCTCTTCGGATGCGGGGGACGGCGGCGAGGGCGTGACTGGTCGATCAGAGATGGCGTTTGGGACCGTAGAAGTTGAGGCGGGCCTTGGTTGTGTAGGGCTTTGTGTGCGTGGGTGAGGAGCCGGAAGGTAATTCTCTTGTTGACCGGGAGCCAGTGCAGGTCTCTCAGGTGTCTGGAGATGTGGCTGTGTCTGGGGATGTCGAGGATGAGTCTCACTGAGGCGTTCTGGATCCGCTGGAGTCTCTTCTGGAGCTTGGCGGTGGTTCCGGCATAGAGGGCGTTGCCGTAGTCCAGACGGCTGGTGACGAGGGCCTGGGTGACCATCTTCCTGGTCTCGGTGGGGATCCACCGGAAGATCTTACGTAGCATGCGCAGGATGTTGAAACAAGACGAGGAGACGGCGTTGACTTGTCTGGTCATGGAGAGGGAGGAGTCCAGGATGAAGCCCAGGTTGCGTGCGTGGTCTGTCGGTTTGGGTGCGGTGCCCAGGGCGGGGGGCCACCAGGAGTCGTCCCAGGCGGAGGGCGAGGAGCCCAGGATGAGGACTTCCGTCTTGTCTGAGTTCAGTTTCAAGCGGCTGGTCGTCATCCACTCGGCTACGTCTTTCATCCCTTGGTGTAGGTTGGCTCTGGCGGGGCGGGGTCGTTGGTAAGGGAGAGGATCAGCTGTGTGTCGTCGGCGTTGGAGATGATGTTGAGGTTGTGTTGGCGTGCGATGGCCGCAAGGGGGCTCATGTAGACATTGAAGGGGGTGGGGCTGAGCGAGGAGCCTTGGGGAACGCCGCAGATTACTTCTGTTGCTGTAGATCTGAACGGGGGTAGGCGAACTCTCTGTGTCCTTCCAACGAGGAAGGAGATGATCCAATCCAGTGCCTTCTCCTGGATTCCGACGTTGTTGAGGCGCTGCACTAGGGTGCGGTGGCAGACAGTGTTGAATGCCGTGGAGAGGTCTAGGAGGATGAGGGTCGCTGTTTCTCCGTTGTCCAGCAGAGCTCGGATGTCATCGGTGGCAGCGATGAGGGCGGTTTCGGTGCTGTGGTTGGCCCGGAAGCCAGACTGTGAGGGGTCAAGGGATCCGTTCGTCTCGAGGAAGGCGGCCAGCTGCTTGTTGACTGTCTTCTCGATGACTTTGGCTGCAAACAGGAGGAGCGAGATGGGGCGGTAGTTCTTGAGTTCGGTGGGGTCCGCTGTTGGTTTCTTTAGTAGAGCGCTGAGTTCGGCGTGCTTCCAGCTCTCAGGGAAGGTGGCGGTGTCGAAGGAGGTGTTGATGATGTCCCGCAGGTGGGGTGCGATGACGGCGTCGGCCTTGTTGAAGACGTGGTGAGGGCAGGGGTCGGTCGGAGATCTGGAGTGGATGGAGTTCATCGTGCGAATGGTGTCTTCGGTGCTGATTGGGGTCCAGGCGCTGAGGGTGGTGGTGAGGGGCGTTGGTGCGGTCGTGGGGGGTGTTGTTTGTGTGCTGAAGCTGTTGTGTATTTCAGCGATCTTGTTGTGGGAGTACGAGGCGAGGGAGTTGCAGAGGTCTTGCGATGGGTTGATGTTGTTGTTTCCGGCGTTGGGGTTGGAGAGCTCTTTCACGATGTTGAAGAGTTCCTTGCTGTTGTGTGCGTTGTTGTCCAGGCGGACCTTGAATGCTGTTTTCTTGGTGGCGTGGATCAGTTGATGGTGCTTTTGGGTGGCGAGCTTGAGGGTAGTCATGTTGTCCGGTGTTGGGTCTCTTCTCCAGGCTTTCTCGAGGGCTCGGCTGTTCTTCTTGGAGCATTTGAGTTCGTCGGTGAACCAAGGGGCCTTCTTGCTGCCGGGTCTGCTGGGCGGGGTCCTCAGAGGGGCGAGTTCGTCCACGCAGTTGCTGATCCACTTCGTGAGGTTGTCGGCGGCCTGGCTGGGGTTTGCTGAGCTGGCGGGAGGGTGCTGGCTCAGGGATGCGGCTAGTTGGTCGGCTGTGATCTTGTTCCAGCTTCTACGTGCAACCTGTGGCTGGTGGTGGTGGATCGTGTTCCTTCTGAAGCTGAAGTGGATGCAGCTGTGGCCTGTCCAGTGGAGTCCGGTGGCGTGGCTGAAGACGATGTCCTTGCTGGATGAGAAGACGGCGTCGAGTGTGTGTCCGGCGTAGTGGGTGGGGGTGGTCACCAGCTGCTTGAGTCCGAGGTTGGCGAGGTTGTCAAGCAGGGTAGTGGTGTTGCGGTCATTGTCGTTCTCCAGGTGGAAGTTGAGGTCCCCGAGGAGGATGTATTCAGCTGAGAGGAGGGCGTGCGGGCTGATGAAGTCAGCGATGTCTTCGCTGAATGGTGTGCGGGGTCCCGGGGTTCGGTAGATCAGGGTGCCTCTGAGGGTGGTCTTGGGGTCGGTGTGGATCTGGAAGTGCAGGTGTTCGGCGGTTGTCAGGGTGTCGTCGGTGTTGGTCGTGATGCGGATAGTGTTCCTGTGGATGATGGCGATGCCTCCTCCGGTCTGGTTGCCGCGGTCCCTTCAGGTGATCTTGTAGCCCTCTGGGATGGCGATGGCGATGTTGGGCGCTGAGGAGGCGTTCATCCATGTTTCCGTGAGGAAGGCGACGTCAGGAGCTGTGGTGTCGAGGAGGTTCCAGAGTTGGACGGCGTGTCTGTGGACGGAGCGGGTGTTGAGCAGGATGCACTTCAGGTGGTTGCTGCTGGTGTTCGGCTTGGTGAGTGCTGGTGCAGTGCAGGTCCGAGTGCAGGTGAACTTGCAGGAGTGGCAGCTGAAGGGTCTGTGGGTGCGTCTCGGGGTGGCTTGGTAGCATCCTGGGATTCGGCCGGTGTTGAGTGCATTGAGGGTGGCGGCGTTGTACGTCTGGCGGGTGGGCTGGGGTCTGCGGAGGCAAGGGGTCCTGGCGCTGGGCCCGGTCCAGGCGCGGACGGGCGTAGACGGGCTTACCTTTGGCGCACCTTTGGCGCTCAATCCGTGCTCCCGCTGCGCGCGTCCGCTGCGCGGTCGCTCTGGGGGCGTCATAAGAAGGGAGCTGGGAGGGTGGGTCCGCTGGGAGGCGGGGAGCGCGGGGGCCAATCGGCAGGCGGGGGGCGGGGTCGCAGCAGGTAACGGCGGGAAAACCTATGCGGGCTTGGCGGGCGGCCCTGCGGCGGCTGGGGCGCTGGGGATCCGAGGTCGGGTGGCCCTGCGGCGGCTGGGGCTCCGGATCGGCGTCAGGCAGGCAGCAGGTAAGGAGGCAGGCAGAGCAGGCGGGGAGCGTGGGGGCGACCAGGCCGTGGAGGGCGCAGTGGTCGCTCCTGAGCCGAGGTCTGGGTCCCCTTAAGAAGGGAGCTGGGAGGGAGGGTCCGCTGGGAGGCGGGGAGCGCGGGGGGCAATCGGCAGGCGGGGGTCGGGGTCGCGGCAGGTAACGGCGGGAAAACCTATGCCGGCTTGGCGGGCGGCCCTGCGGCGGCTGGGGCTGCGGATCGGCGTCAGGCAGGTAGGAGGTAAGGAGCAGGCAGAGCAGGCGGGGAGCGTGGGGGCGACCAGGCCGTGGAAGGCGCAGTGGTCGCTCTTGAGCCGAGGTCTGGGTCCCCTTAAGAAGGGAGCCGGGAGGGAGGGTCATGTGTATATTCAGCACTCCTCACATAGATCTATTGTTAAACGTACTATCATTTTTTTAAATACACCTCACAATGCCACAACAAATCACTCATCCAATGTTCATTCATTAATACACCATGCACTTGACCACTCAGTTATCCATCTAACCTTTGGCTCACACATTCCCCACTCACCCACCCACATAAGCAGACACAGAAACTCGATAATAAATAAGGAAATACTTTCACCTATGAAAGAGACAGATCTATTAGGGCTGCTAAAGCTCGTTATTATATTTCGGTGTCAGTGCTGTTTTTCAGACAGCATTATGTCCATCCAGTCTATGGTCTGAGCATTGAGACATTCTGCATTTTCTGTAGTACGGTAAGGAAGGCAGCAGAGTACTACCCTCTTGTGCTTCACACACTGAATTGCAACCCACTTTATTGTAATACAAAATCGTTAAATTGGAGCAGAGACTGCTAACACTCTAAAGGAAATATTTATGGCCAAGTCACGCACTGCAGACCAGCAAGTCACCTCGCTGACAGGAAAAGTGCAGGAATGTGCAGTATTTGATTCAATATGGCACATTCTTGCCTTTTCCTCTGCTCTAGTGCCCTTTTGGCTAGCCTAGTGCCAAAGTAGACCCCCCTTGCACCATGATGCAAGGGTGCCAGCATGGTGAGGATGATTGCCTTTGTATAGGTAGGGACACCTTCGTGCACAAAAACAATCCCCTGAGGCTTTTCCCTCCTTCTAAGTGTGTTGCAGAATGCAGCACACAATTAAAGAGGTAAAAACGAGGAGAAATAAACCTATTTCTCCTTGTTACGCCTCACCTGGGGAGGCGTAGGTTTCTGGTGCATTCCCAGGTCTACCACTTCTGGTAAATCTGGGAATGCGTCAAAATCCATGGATGTTGCATGGGAAAACCCACACGATGCCCATGGAAATGTCTCCCTGGTGCAGAGTAATTCAGCACAGCGATTTACACTGTGTGGCATTACTTGAGATTTATGCCATCACTCAGGGCCAGTTAAGCATTGCGCGGCTTCATAAATCTCATTTTTAGTTTGCGTCGCTCTTCCATCTATTGCACCACATTGTGTGGTGCAAGAATGATGCAAAGGGGCTCGTAAATATTCCCCTTTGTGTTTTTGTTAGGGGATTGCTTGTTTCTATTATGCTATCACTTACATGATTGATACAGAACAAGTTAAATAAGTTTATGTTGGATCTTTTGTTTGAATATTTTTTTAAGTCTGGCTTGCCTCCTGCTTGTTGAAATGAATGGTGTGTAGTTGAAAAGAGGCTCTTTATTTTGCATCCCCTACCTAGTAGAGAAGTAGAGTAGAGCAATGGAAATACCCTTTCATTATTTAATTCAAAGTGCCTCAAGAGCATTGGCAAAGTCAAGATGTGCCTGGTGTAAAATGAAAAACTTTTGATCTTTCCCATCTTTTTTGCAAATGCCTGTGTATCCATATGAAATGCAGATGTATGCATGCAATAGTAATTTTGGGATGGGTTTTCCAAGAAAGAAAGCAAATTCTAAGATGGCCACTGTTTTCCTGATGTATGCATGATGTGATGGGTTCACCATGACGTGTGCGGGCACATGCTTCTTGACAAACGTGGTCATTTATAATTTACCAATCCCAGATGGCAAACACCCACATTAGATCAATGAATTTAAATATTTCTTTAAAAAAAAAGCAAGCGAGCCATTAAAACTGTTTGGGGGGGCAGTCTGGCAGCATCTTGCAGTTTCCAAAACGTCCTAAAAATGGGGAGCGGGTAGGCAGTGGGATGAGGGGATGGGGTAGGCAGTTGGATTGGTGGCAAGTATTGGGAAGAGTGGCAGAATGAAACAAGAAAAGCATGAACAGGAAGGTGGGAATATTAAAAAGAAAAAGCATGATAGAGAGGGGCAGGGGAAGCAACATGGACAACAATGAGAAGTATGGGAATTTTGAAGTGTACAGCAGTACAAGGGAAAGATAGAAAAAACTAATTCACTACCTTGATGACACCATCCAGTGAATGTGTGCCTTTCTGAAAAATAAATATGTTTTATATATGTATATGTAAAGGTCTATGGAAGAATAAATGTTATAATAAGTGTCTTAATGGATTTTTTTTTTTTTAAAAGTGATTGGTTAACTGGTTTATTAAGTGTATTTTAGTGAATACATATATTAGCGAATATTGTTTAAATATTTAAATGTTTGTATCAGGGTTTCACTTTGTGTATAAGTGGCTGTATGGGGTAATGAGTAGCTACATGTGTGTGTATATGGGTTATTAGATGTTTTTTTTAGTATCAGTATGAGTGTCTGTATGGTTTGGTGGGGGTATTACTTAGCACATAGATGCATCAATGACTGACTCACTGTTTGTATGTGTTTGGAAGACGGCATATGTGCAGGACTGTATGGATGGATGAGTGTGTATATGTGTGTGTTAGTGAGTGAATGACTGTCTCACTAGTGTCTTTATCAGTAACTACATATGTTTTAATCTAGTATATGTTAGTATTGATGTATATAAGTGAGTATATGTGAGAGTGAGAGATTAAAAGAGTTCCTGTTTAAATAAGTATGTGTTTCTATAAGTGTTTGTTTAAGAAAGTAAGTATGTGTACGTTTCCTTAGAAGTAAGGTGGTAGTGTGTGTATAGCTGTATATGCAAATAAATGGATGATCAATAGTTTATTTGCATGTGTGAGTATGTGTGTGAGCAACTTTTGGAAGACTGTCAATGTGTTACAGGATGTATAGGTGTATCACTACATATGATGAGTGAGTATATATGTATGAGTGACTATATAGAACTGTTGGTGAATTAGTGGATGTGTATATAAATGGTGGAATTACTGAATTGGTTGTTGTAACTGGTATGGGTATCTCCTTTTTTTGAAAATTTTAGTTTCTATTTTTGAATATGTGTTTCAAGGGTTACAGTGAAAGGAGGTCTGTCACTCTGTCACAAGGATGGTGTCATCAGTGATGTCATGAGTGATGTCACTGACCATGTCATGAGTGATGTAATATGTGACGTCATCAGCAGTACATTACACGCGCAAGTTATAGTGAGTCCAATTAACTATAATGTTGAATTTCAATGGTTTTATGTCAGTAAAATTTCCAACTAACTATATCTGGTGTGAAACCTATGGTTTTTCAGTGAATTTAATAGGTTTTTTAAATGCTATTTCCTAACTATAACTGGTGTGAAACCTATGGTTTTTTCAGTGAATTTCATAGGCTTTTCAAATGCTAATTCCTAACTATAACTGGTGTGAAACCTATGTTTTTTAGGTGAATTTCAAAGGTTTTTTAAATGTTAATCCCTAACTATAAGTCTCAGTTTATAAGTAAGACTGTTAGTGCTCTAGTTGTTCTTTAGAACACTCTGTGACATTTTGTCATTGGGCTATATTTGGGCTACATCTGGCTTATATTTGGGCTACATTTGTGTTTTTTTTGTCTCTGGTGGCCATCTTTGGGCTACATTGGGCTACATTGGGCTACATTTGGGCTACATTTGGGCCCAAACATATATATAGCTCAATGTAGCACAATATATATTTTTTTCAAAGTTAATTTTCGTAAAAACCACTTGAGCGTATATCTTGAGATATAGCAAAGGCACATCGGGCTACCAGTCCCTACAATTTTGCCAAATTTTTTTTGTATATATATATTTTTTTTTTGCCTTGGAGCGCTCCCGGTGCGCGCCCCGGTGAGCGCCCCGGAAAGCGTAGTTTTATGAAGCGCTCCGGGGCGCGCACCGGGGAGCGTCCCGTAAGTGCCAATATCGCGAACGAAAACATGATTGTGACGTATCGCGTAGCCGCAACCGCAGTGATACGCACAGCGTAAATGCACCCGGAAGCACTCGAGCGAATACAACCGCGCAACATAGGCGTCCGACGCGCTTACGCGACGCACGCCCCGGGGCGCGTAGCGTAAGCGCGTCGGGTCATGTGACCTAAAAATAACACTTTTTATTGGTTCATAACAGTTTTGGTTTCATAATGGTGAAGCCCCTGGTCATATGACCAGAAAATAACACTTTTCATTGGTTCAATAAATTTTTTTTTCAAAAGGATGAAAGACCCCACCTTTTTTCCTTATTCTGACTTTGTCCTTTGACTTAGGAAGACCTGTTTGTACCTCTCTGTACCTTTTTGATCTTTATAATTGCTTCAGTAGCAGCAGCAGCTGGTGCATCTGCACCACCACCACCACCACAACCACCAAGAGGACCACCACAAGATATCATTGGTGGTCTACAAGAGGAGGAAGAGGAGGAGGAGGAAGAAGGGAGAACATGGCTTGATGAACAAAATACCCCATACCAGCCAAGACCACACATTATATGGGAGTTTTTTTCCATCCCACAGGGGAAGAACAAAGTAAATGCAGCCAAGGTGACTTGCAAAATGTGTGAAGTGGAACTTTCCAAGGGAAACCCGAACAAGAAATATTCATTTGGAAACAGCACGATGATACGCCACATGCAGCGCAAGCATCCAATAAATTATTCTGCTGCAGAGATGAGGGAACTGGCCAGTAACCCACCCCAATCCACAAGCACCACCTCAAAAAGGAAGCAACCCACTCCGTCTGCACCAGAGGAAAGTGAGACGATGCCGTGCATTCAGCCACGATTTGCAGATTGCCAAATTATCTGTAAATATTGTGGGAAGACCATCTCCTACGGAGAACAAAGCGTAAAGCTCATCGTCCTTGCTGGGGACAACCATAAATGCCCCAATAAACCCTAATTATTTCTTTTCTTTTTTTTTGCTCCAGTTGAGCCATTTTCAATTCCCTGTTTTTTTTCGATTCTCCCCATGAAAAATCCAAAAAAATATAAAACTGTTCAGAAAACCCCAAAAAAGTACAAAATGTTCAAAAAACAAAATATAAAACAACAAAAAGAAGAAAAAAAACAGTTCTTTTTAGAACTACCTCCAATTTATAAAAAAAGGCTACATTTAAAAAAAACTCTATTATTTATTTTTCCCCATGGGACGCTCCCCGGTCCGCTCCCCGGTGCGTGTACCGGGCGCTCCCCCCCCCCCCCCCACGCAAATCAAAAAAAAAATGTTTTTTTGCCCCGCTGCGCCCTTTTATGGCCCCCACATCAAACCTAGGGGGTCAGGGGGGTCTATCCCTGCCCCCTTATGGTCATTTCCCCCTTTGATTTTTCCACCTCTTATGTCTTGATTTTACCGAGACACAAGATGGCGGCCGCTCCGGACTGTTTTGAATATTTACAGACACCCGAGAGCCAATCAGCTTTTCGTGCGCAAGTCGTGTGGCGCGCCCGGAGCTCGTACCGGGGCGCTGCCATAGATATATATATATTTTTTTAACCTAAATTACTCAAAATCCACTGGAGCACATATCTTGAGACATAGCAAAGGCACATCGGGCTACCAGTCCCTACAATTTTGCCAAGTTTGGTGGAAATCCATTCAGCCGTTCGGGCTAAAAGTGAGGTCGACCGCCCTATGGAAATTAACATAGGGAAAACAAGTTTTGGGACCCCCTTTTATCTCAGCCCCCGCTTGACGAATTCCCCCCAAACTTTCAGGGAAGGACCGCGGCGCCGCGAGGCCATTTTGAGGAAATGTTCAGGCAGATTCGTCAACCGGCGCCAAAGGTATTCCAAATACAATTTTGAGATTTAACATTAAAAAAAATCCTAACTATATCTACCTACTGGCGACCGCCAGTAGGTAATATATATATATATATATATATATATATATATATATATATATATATATATATATATATATATATATATATATATATATATATATATATATATATATATATGAACCACAGTATGCTAAGAATGAATACGCGCACTCAGGAGTATGGATGCTGATTTTTATTCCTTAGAAAACGTTACACTTTTCGACACCAGTTGTGCCTTGATCACACGTTAACCAGAATGACATTTTTGGCACATTTAAATAAAGCAAAGTAAAGTAAACAGGACTGTTTCGACCTGCTGGGGGATTATCCACACACTGAGGAAAATCAGGCACTTCTTGTCACCCCAGGCAAGAAAGCAACTTGCTGTCGCTTTTCTGGGCTCGCGACTGGACTACTGCAATGCGCTGTATGCAGGGCTTAACAAGAGTCACCTACAGCGCTTGCAGGTGGTCCAGAACGCGGCAGCGAGATTTGCTCTTGACCTACCAAAGCGTGCCTCTGCCACTGAAGCCCGAAAACAACTGCACTGGCTCCCCGTTGAATACCGGATCCTTTTCAAATCCATGTGCCTGGTGTATAAAGCTCTTGCTAAACCCAGCCCTACAAGCATGGGATCCATTCTTTCTTGGCATAACCCTAGTAGGAATCTTCGCTCCAGTCACAAACTCCTCCTCTCTGTACCCCGTGTCAGAAAAGCAAGATGGGGAGGTAAGGCCTTTTCCTTTCTGGCACCCAAGTGGTGGAATGCCCTCCCTCTGGAAGTAAGATCTAGCCCCTCTTTGCAAACTTTTAGATCCGCACTTAAAACTCATCTTTTCACACTTGCATACCCGTAGTGGTATTCTGTATTTTCTGTTTATTGATTTTGATAGGCGCCTTGATACCTTCGGGTTTAGTCTGCGCGATACAAGTTGCTTAATAAATAAATAAATAAATAAATAAATAAGTAGACATAAACAGTGATGAGGTACAAATGGAAGGTTACTCGCAAATACAAGTAAATACGTCGGCCATTTTGTAGTGGTAAAAGGTGACAGTAAATAATATGTACTCAACACAATTACTTCTTGTGTACTGTTTCAACATAAGTGTATACATGACAACTACTGAACACTAGACCGTTTATGTTGACCGCGTGGTCACTAGTATAATAGGCAATATTTTTCCCAGGCAGCACTCTTGTTCTGGCACTAGACCGTAGATGGTATAATTTTCTGCATTTGGACGTACCAGCAAGAGGATTGTAAGGCACCTGTATAATTCTTCAGTAGGTGTCATGTATACACTTATGTTGAAACAGTACGCAAGAAGTAATTGAGTTGAGTACAGATTATTTACTACCACCTGTGATATCAATAGTTCACTCTCCTCACATCAGAATGGATGAAGAAGGTGAGAGACAACGAGAGGCAGCATCTTTATTTGCCAGAGCTCTAGGCAAAGGAGGATCTAATATACCAACAATGGATAGCAATGGATAAATCAGAAAGTGATTCATTGAACCTACAACTGTGCAAATATGAAAAACGGAAGAAACAAGAAAGCGCGAAATGGTGGGAGGCAACATCTCTCCAGGATTACGTAGAAAAAGAAATGGTACCAAGAGGCTTGAGGATTTATATCACACCATCCCACGAATCACCCAACGCAAAAATGCTAAAAGAGTGGTCAATGAACTCCGCAACTAGCTCCAAAAAGATGCTGTGCATATTAATAAAATATGCTTGGGAGGATCGAGAAGATATCCTGAAGCAACTGAAGAAATTGGAGGATGAATTCTTGAAAAGTGCTGAACAAGATGCAATATTTTTTTTTTAAGACGATCTATAAAACAGACTCAAGAAACACGAGGAGGACATCAAATACCGAAAACAAAGAAAATTACACCGGGATTGCGGGGACTATGATAGTGGGCACATCCTCACGTATAGCCTGAAATACGACTATCTCTATAAACAACTGGGCACACAAGCCAATGTACCTGACCAAATCAGGATTAGAGGTGAACCATCAGTAGCTACTGTAACAAGTGACTCAGATACAGATGCATCAAGACACACACGAAGCACAATGTCTGAAGTGGATGCAACCAAAAGACCGGCTACTTTTTTAATGGAGTTTTGGGTCCCACGGACAAGGCGCAAGAAGGAAGCAGAAATGTTACAACCACCACCATTCAGGAAGAACATAACACGTGGACGACCAAGGGGAAGAGCAAGAGGCAGGGGAGATCGTGACAGAGACGACTCAAGCTCGAGCAGAGGAGAGGAAAAAAACAACACAAAACCAAGGGGAACCAAACGAGGTGGTTACAAGAAAAGAAGATAATGATGGATGAACAAACGGTAAATAAAACAATAATTAATCTCTCATCCAGAACATTGACTTTGAAAGAAAAACCGAACTCTCTGTCTAGGACTTACTTTTTTGCCCAACTGAACTCTTTGATTATGCGGACACAAGGGTAGAAATTTTTAAATTTCTAAGAAAATTGAAACTGTCTAAATGGCATGCACTGGTAAATAAGAAAGCAGTATCCACCGCAGAGGGGGAGGAGGATGTACCGGAATTAACAGTGGGGGATGTAGACATGCTCCAAACTGTTTACTCTTTAGGGGGTATTTCACCCGATAGAGAATAAGAACAACAGGTTATAGGCCTAAGAGAAACTAGAACAGACAGGGTACCTCATTTAGACCTAAATCAGTCTTCTACCCTACTTTACCCCATGACTCGATAGATACTTTCCACAAAGTTGTGACAAGAGAATTAACAAAACTAAAACACATACGTCCCGCACTTAAGAAGGGGGAGATCAACCTTTCGAGAGAACAGAAAGAATTTATTTTCTCACTAGCTGAGGATAAAAATATCATTCTTTGACCCTCCGATAAAGAGGAGAATATTGTTTTGTGGGGGAGAGACATGTATGTGAGGGAAGCTCTGTTTCAATTGGATGGTGGCAACTTCTACTGTAAAAGTAACATGAGTGGATACAATGATAGCATCACAGAGAAATGGGAACAACTGAGTGAATGGCATACTGAAGGTTTACTTTCATGGCATGAATTTCGTTTCCTTAAGAGGAACTATCCCAAACTACCTATTTTCTACCTACTACTGAAGGTTCATAAAAACCCTAGGGAACCTCCGGGCAGGCCCATCGTCTCATCCATTGGGAGCATCAATGAGAATCTGTCAAAGTACATTGACCATTTCTTGAGAGAATATGTGTGCCTGTTACCCTCGTACATAAAAGATACCCCTGACTTCCTTAATAAAATAGATAATATCCAATGGACAGAGGGCTCTCTGCTCATTACCATGGATGTGAGTAACTTATATACTATTATGACCCCGTCCAAGGAATGGAAGCCAGCTACCATTTTCTTAAGAGGAGGGAGATAGGCTATCTCGACCACACTCGCATGCTGGTGGAAATTATGAAACTGTGCCTAAGAAATAATATTTTTATGTTCGATGGGGCAATGTACAAACAAATACGTGGCGCGGCCATGGGTTCAGCATTTGCGCCGAGCTTTGCTAACCTCTTCCTAGGTAAATGGGAAGAGGAGATCAGGAGTGAGGAAAGTCTAGTTGACGATTTCGCCAAAGTAAAAACTTGGATGAGATTCATTGATGATCTCTTTATTGTGTGGGGTGGCACAAAGGAGGAAGCAGTCAGCTTCATTAACAAATTGAATAACAACACATACAATATACACCTTACTCACACCATAAGTGGTCATCACATTGAATTCTTAGACACTACTATTGAGGTAATCAATGGTACTCTCGTCTCTAAATTACACAGAAAAGAGACGGCCGGCAATAGCCTTCTGCATGCCCTTAGCGCACAACCAGATCCACTCAAGTAGAGTATACCATACGGGGAGCTACTAAAGGCAAAGAGAAATTGCAGCAGTGTAGAAGGGTTTGCCCTGGAGCAAGAAACCATGCTGTCAAGATTCAGGGAGAGAGGGTATCCCGAGTGGGTCCTGACTAGGGCAACTAGTAAAGTATCAGAGGTAGAGAGATCAGAGACTCTGCAATTTAAGTCCAACATTGAAAGTGAGAACAATCCAACTAGAATTATCACCACCTTCAACCAGAGATCTGACAAGGTTCGAAAGATCCTTGCGGATAATTGGAATATCCTACATACAGATCACATAATAGGCCCCCATCTGAAAGAAAGACCTCAAAACACCTATAGTAGAGGAAGGAATCTAAGGGACATCCTAGTCAAAGGTGATATATCCGACAACAAAAGACAGCACAAACAGGGCCTCAAAGGTTTCTACCCCTGTGGCCACTGCAGGGCTTACAGAGCAAGTTACATGGTGAAGGAAATAGAAATCCCAGGGCACTCTGAAAAGCACCAAATAAAACAATTCCTTACATGCAATACAAACTTTGTCATCTATGTACTTGAATGTCCATGCAAATTGAAATACGTAGGTAGTACAATATGCATGGTCACAAAAGCGCATTCAGGAACATCTGAGAGCAGTGACACACGCAGATGTCCGATACCCGGTAGCCAGACACTTCCAAGAATACCACCAATCGAATACCTCACTGTTAAGGTTCTTTGCATTAGAACAGGTGAACATAGGCAGAAGGGGGGGCAACCGAGTACTGGCACTGAGGAAGAGGGAGTCCAAATGGATAATGGAACTAGAAACGAGATTCCCAGGAGGCCACAATTTGGACGAGGAATTGGCAACTCATCTTTATGAAGAGTAGTCAGAAAAATAGGCAAAGGTGAATAAGCATAGCCTTTGCTCTGTGGAGGCAGTTCGGTAGGATTATGACCACTTAGTACTATGATGTCTACATTCTAGATGTACTGTATAATACTGTTTAACAATATGATTTTTCTTTTATTACCTGGTAATATTTTAATGTATGGAATTTTAATAGTATGTTTATATGTTTCTTTCAGGAGAAAAGGAAGGGAGGCATCACTTTTTTAATGCACTTCACTTCTTCCCTACCCTTTTCTTCGGCGACAAAAGAAGATCACTTCACCACATTGAGATAAGAAAATCACTTTTTGCTCTTTATGACTCAATTGTTTGTTTATACTGTGGGGTTATGAGGTCCATGATATCTGGTTATGTTTTTTTAACGCATTACTAACTGGCCTGGTAAGAGTAATGAATGGATAGGACGACATATATAGAGACAGTATCTATACAGATGTGGACAAAGATGATTTTGGAACCATTATGGTTGAATGGCAGGGTGAATACCAAATTTGATTTCACACGGGCACTACACCGATTGCATGATCAAGGAATTTGGCACTAGACCGTTTATGTTGACCGAGTGGTCACTAGTATAATGGGCAATGTTTTTCCCAGGCAGCACTCTTGTTCTGGTACTAGACAGTAGATGGTATAATTTTCTGCGTTTGGACGTACCACCAAGAGGATTGTAAGACACTGGTATAATTCTTCAGTAGGTGTCATGTATACACTTATGTTGAAACAGTACACAAGAAGTAATTGTGTTGAGTACATATTATTTACTATCACCTTTTACCACTACAAAATGGCCTACGTATTTACTGGTATTTGCGAGTAACCTTCCATTGGTACCTCATCACTGATTATGTCTATTTTACTTTACTTTATTTAAATGTGCCAAAAATGTCATTGTGGTTAACGTGTGATCAAGACACAAGTAGTGTCGAAACGCGTAACATTTTATAAGGACTAAAAATCAGCATTCATACTCCTGAGTGCGCGTATTGCATACTCAGGTTCATATTGACAATTTCGGCTTTGGGTTCGCCGAAGAAACGCGCCAACTGACAATGGGAGAACGATCCCGGAAGGACCCTTCTTGGATTACAAATATATATATATATACACACAAATAGTGTGTTTCATAGTATCAAATTTGAAGAATTAAAAAATGTATATGATGTAAATTATTTATTTTGAAGAATTGTGTTCCATTATTTTTATATGTAAACATACACCCATATATATGTATATATGTTTATACATTTATATATAATGGTAAATATTAGCAAAATGTATTTAATGAACATTATTAGTGAGGGCATATATTCACATATTTTCGATTTACTACTTTAAACTCTATATATCTATGATTTATTACTTTAATCTCTCTCATGCTCTCTCTCACCGACTCTCTCTGTCTCTCTCTCTCTCTCTCTCTCTCTATATATATATATATATATATATATATATATATATATATATATATATATATATATACTAGCAGCCCGTCCCGACGTTGTCCGGAGCAGAAAAGTAAATTGTGTAATGTTGTTAATGAATAAATATAGATTAATAGTAATATTTCGTGGTAAACAACATTTTTCGTTTCATGAAAGCAGTGGCTTTTTTCATTTACCTTATCTACGTATGATAATTTTGGCAGCTTTAGAACGCTGAGTCGCTCAAGCCCTGAAACGTGCGAAAGTTGTGCCTTTTTACATTTAGTTCATCTCCGTGTGACAATTTTGGCTGCATCAGAACGCAAGAACGCCGACTCGCTCAAGTCCTGAAACGTTTGTGTAATGTGAAAAGGAGTTATCTTCTGTGTGAAAGCCGCGCCTCTTTTGATTGAGGTCATCCCCCTGTGACAAAGCAGAAGCTTGACTAATGGTGAAAAAGTTTTCAAAAGATTCCCCGCAAGCCCTGCATATGTTTGAAGAGTTATGTGGCGTGATTGGTCGGCTATGCAAGCCGCGCCCATTTGTGTAAGCGAGGCCCCGAGCACGCGAATGTTGCTTGCAAGCCGCGCCCCATACATGATGTCAGCCTACCCCCCTTCATGCAACGGTAACGCCCGGGTGAATGTATCGGCAAAAGCGTGAATGTGTGTTCGAGTGAATATTGTGCCTTTCAAATACGCTGCACTGCAATAAATACGCTGTAATACTGTGAGTGTTAGCACCGTGAAGTGTATTTTACTTTTGACAATGTTAATGCCCACATCTCCTTGCAGCACCGTGAAGTGTGTTGTACTTTTGTGGCGTCCCCTCTGACAATGTTAACACCCACATCTTGCCTCTCTGTCAATGTTAACGCCCACATCTTTTCACAGGGACTACTTTACCACTGAGGGCGCCCCCCCCTTTTTAATGTATATGGTGTCCGTATATATAGCCTATGTCCATCTCCAGGACCTCCCCTTTCCAAGGCTGTATTGGATGCTGTGATTGGTGGTTTACTTTTCAAGTTTACCCGCCTCAAAGGACACAGGGGCATATTACCAAGCAATAGCGATAATTATCGCTATTGCTTGGTTAGAGACAAAAATTTACAGCTGAGCTGCGGCGATTTTTACCGCAAATAAACCTTGGTATTACCAAGGTTTATTGCAAATGTGATAAAAATCGCCGCAATGCATGAATATCGCTGAAAAGTCAGCGATATTCATGCATTACCGAGCTAATGCTCTTAGCCATGTTATCCACCTCCCGTTGGATAACATGGCTAAGAGCTGCTCAGGGCAGGTGTTAGCTTTTGGAGATATTCGCGCTCAGCGTGAATATCTCCAAAATTGGTAATAGGAGATAGCGATGTTAGCGACTGTTTTCAGTAGCTAACATCCTGGCACGCCCACTTTGCATGTCATTAGTGATAAATATCACTGACATGCAAAGTGGGGCCCAAGATGGTCGCAATCGCCTACTACCTGTCGCTAACTGGTGTTAGCGACAGCTAGGTAATAGGGAGATAATTTTATCTCCGCTTTCTTGGCTTTTAAAGCCAAAAAAGCGGAGATAAACCCCCTTGATAATATGCCCCACAGTTCTCTCTTTATAATAGTAGTATAGATATATATATATATTAAGACTCTTTATTTTTGTTGGTTTTTTAACTATGTTAGTGTGAACCAATAATTTTGGTGATATTTTTGTACTTGCCATTATAAGGTAAGGGACACAATATTTTTGTAAATTATATTTTTGACACAATATTATTGGTTTCTATATTCTGCCAGTAATCCGAAATAGAGAGTTAAAGGTGAGTTAAAGTAGTAGAGGTGAGGTTAATATAGGCAAAGAAAGAGTGAGGTGTGGACAGAGAGGTGAGGTAGAGCGTGTGAGTTGAAAAAGAGGAAGCAATGCAAATAAATGAGAGCGTGAGAGAGAGTAGAGGTAATGATAGAGGGAAAAGTGGGACAGAAAGTAGCTGCAATGGGTGAGTATGCTAGTTGGAGAGGTGAAATAGAGGTAACAGATGGAAAATAAAGAGGAGAGGTGAGTTAGCAAATGGATGATGATCTAAATTAAGTGGTTAGGTCATGAGAAAAAGAAAGAAAGAAAGAAAGAAAGAAAGAAAGAAAGAAAGAAAGAAAGAAAGAAAGAAAGAAAGAAAGAAAGAAAGAAAGAAAGAAAGAAAGAAAGAAAGAAAGACTGAGGTAGTCACAGATATGTTTCATAGAGAGAGGAATGAGGTAATGAAATGAAATGAAATGAAAAAGAAACTTAATAAAGCGCTCTGCGGCCAAGCGGCTTCCTGGCGCTAGGAAACACATCAGTATCTATAGAAGGACCCAAGAGATTTAGCCAGGGAATGCTTGAAGAAAAAGAAAAGTTTTAAGAGCTTTACGAAAGTGAGAAAAGATGGGGATGGAGCGGATAGAAAGAGGGAGACTATTCCAGATCTGGGGGGCCAACACAGAGAATCGAGTACCTCCGGTGCGTGATTTGCGGAAGCGAGGGACGTGAAGGAGAGAGAGTGATGAAGAGCGAAGGGTGCGGCTAGGGGCGTGAGAAGTGATAAGAGAGTTTATGAAGTGTGGGGCAGAGCGGGCGTGCGCCCGGAAGGCCAAGCAAGCAAGTTTGAAATGAGATCTAAGGCGGACCGGTAGCCAGTGAAGGGACTTGAGGGCGGGGGTGATGTGAGAAGATTTGGGAAGGCGAAGGATAAGACGGGCCGCCTGGTTTTGGATAGCCTGGAGGCGGCGAGTTTCGTAGGCAGGGATACCTACGTACAAGCCATTTCCGTAATCCAAGCGGGATGTAATAAGGGCCGTGATGATGGTCTTGAGAGCGTCAACAGAAAAAAACCGGGAGATCTTGCGAATTAGACGAAGGGAGGAAAAACAAGAAGACACAACGGAACTGATTTGGGCATGCATGGTCAGATCGTTGCTGATCTTGATGCCCAAAGTCCAAACAGAGGAAACTGGGGAGGGGGGGGGAACGAAAGAAAGGGGCCAGTGAGCTGGGGACCAAGGGTTGGAAGAACCACCAGTGAGGACAAGCTCTGTCTTGTCCGGATTGAGCTTAAAATGATTGAAGCTCATCCACTGGGAAATAAAAACAAGGGTGGAACAAAACTTGGGGAGAGAGTCAGCTGGGGATGAAAGATCGAAGACGAGCTGGAGGTCATCTGCGTAGTTGTACACAGAGACCCCCAACTCGAGAAGAGAAGAGATAAGGGGGCGGATATAAAGATTAAAGAGAAGTGGGGAAAGGGAGGAGCCTTGGGGGACCCCACAGGTGACAGAGCGAGGGGGAGCAGAAAAACCAGAGAGGTGAACTGCCTGCGATCTGCCTTGAAGGAAGGACGCGATCCAGGAAAAAGCAGTGCCTTGGATGCCCGCTGCGCTGACACGGTCGAGAAGGATGGCATGATCGACCGTGTCAAACGCAGCGGACAGATCCAGAAGGACCAAGGCTTGGGGGAGGTTGCTGTCGGCTTTCCCCTTAAGTTCATCCAGGACCGCGAGGAGCACGCCCTCAGTGGAATGACCGGGACGAAAGCCAGCCTGGTGGGAGGCCAAAAGATGGTTCTCCTCAATGTAGGTAGAGAGGCAAGATGTTACATGGCTTTCGAGAATCTTCCCTAAATAGGGAAGAAGGGAGATCGGCCTGCAATTGGATGGAAGAGAAGGGTCAAGGCCAGCTTTTTTCAGAATAGGGAAAACTATAGCAGATTTAAACAGGGAAGGAACACAGCCCAAAGCCAAAGAAGAGTTGAGGAAAGTGAGGGGGGGGGGGCGGGGCAACTAGTGTAGAGAGTTCTGAGAACCCGTGCGGGAGCACAATCCGCAGGAGAGCCGGACTTGACCTTGACAAGCAGGTCAAGGAAGAGCTCAGATGAAATAGGTTCAAAATGATCCAGAACGGAAGAAGATGGGGAGGATAATCAGAAAGTTCAGGTTGAGACACAATGGGAATGTTGGCCTTAATGGTAATGATCTTATTGATGAAATAGTCATTCAAAGAAAGACAGAGAGACTGAGATGGGGCAGGGGAGAGGCAGGCACGATCAGAGGTGGCAAGACTATGAACTAGTGAGAAAATCTCACGGGATTTGTTGGCCGAGAGGGCCACTCTCTCAGTAAAGTATTTGGATTTAGCAGCTAAAATGGCTTTTTTATAATTATTGAGGAGGGCTTTGTATTTGAGACGGAGGGTAGGGTTGTAGTTGCGTCGCCAATGACGCTCCGAACGCCTGAGCTCTAATTTAAGGGATTTAAGGTCGCTGGTAAACCACTTGTGAGCGTTGTGAGGGCGAACCGATTTGACCTTTTTAAGTGGGGCGACCTGGTCGCAAGCAGAGGAAAGCCAAGTACTGATAACGTCCGTCTGACTTTCCAGAGACAGGTCAGTCAGGATAGGAGCAGAGGAAGACAATAAAGAAGAAAGAGCGTTGAGATCAGTCTGGTTCCAGCTTCGAGCCAAGATGTTTTTATTCAGGAGGGCTTTCTCAGCTTGACCCAGATAGATGGAAAAAGAGATCATAGAATGGTCTGACCAGACACAGGGAAGAATGGAAGCGGGTAAGAGTTTGCAGCGTAAGGACCAGATTTGGTCCAAGATATGACCATGAATGTGGGTAGGGGCCGAAACATGAGGTGAGAAATTAAGACACTGAAGTGTAGCAGAGAAGTCTTTGGATGAGGAGTCCTCCCTCGGGTCGCCCGGCCAAAAGTTAAAGTCGCCGAGCAGGAGCAGCGAAGAGTTATTTACCGCCAGGGTGGCCAGGAGATCCTGCAGGGTGGACACAAACAAAGGCATACTTTGAGGGGGGCGGTACATGAGGACCACAGTAAGAGGTACTGGGAGATTGAGAGAGCGGGCCACCAGAAAGTCAACACTGGATATACGGGGGTGCGGGAGGAGTTGGAATTTCATGGAAGAGTGAATTATCATCGCCACACCCCCTCCAGTTTTGCCGTCAGGGCGGTCAGCGCGAAGAGCATAGTGGGTATTGGGGAGAATAGCAAGAAGGTCCGGGAGAGAGTCAGAGGAAAACCAAGTTTCAGTAAGAAAAAGAAAATCAGGAGAATCAGTATCGAGAAGATTGAAAAGGGCAGTTTGATTTTTGACGGCAGAGCGAGTATTAAGGAGAATGGCAGAGGCTGCTGAGGAGCCGGAAATGGGGCCAGTAACAGAGGACATACAGGAGGTAGAGGGAGGGGAGGCAGAAGGGGCAGGGCGAAGACAGGGGGAGTGGGGAACGTAAATACCGTGCAAAGTTAAGTGTTGAACTACAGAGGGGGAAAGGGGGGCAGAAGCAGAAAAGGAAGATAGTTGGGCAGAAGTATACACCAAAGGAAGGGCAGGGTCTATGGCCCCTGGTCCCAGCCCGTCGCTGACGGGCGCAGACGGGCTTAACTTAGGCGCAACTTCGGCGCGCCTTCGTCGCGCCCGCTGCGCTCGTCCGCTGCGCTGCCGGGACTGGCCGACCATTATGTAGGGACACATGAGAGGGAGTGGCAGGGGGGGGAGGGGCCCAAACACTGCAGCGCTGACCCAGAGCCGGCAAATATGGAGGACTCGCCCGTCTCAGGAGGAGACGATCAGCGGGAGGCGCTCTGGGTGGCGTGCAGGAGGGAGAAGGGAGAAGCTGCTAAAAGTGGTGCTGTGCGCGGAACTCCAAAGCGCAACTGAGGGGCACAGCGAGCGTCGACCAGCAGGTCAGTGTGAGGCTTAAAAGTTAACGTTGCTCCCGGCGAAGCCTCGGGAGGTCTGAGAGCTGAGTGGTGAAGGCGCGAGGTCCGCAAGGCACCGGAAGTACTTGTCTGGGGGGGAGGGCCCAAACACTGCAGCGCTGACCCAGAGCCGCCCAAGAAGGAGGACTCGCCCGTCTCAGGAGGAGACGATCAGCGGGAGGCGCTCTGGGTGGCGTGCAGGAGGGAGAAGGGAGAAGCTGCTAAAAGTGGTGCCGTGCGCGGAACTACAAAGCGCAACTGAGGGGCACAGCGAGCGTCGACCAGCAGGTCAGTGTGAGGCTAGAGTGAAGTGAGACAGAAAGAGGCTAGAGGAGGAGATAAAGAGAGGTAATGTATTGAAAGTTAGTAATTTATAGAAAAGCGAGGGAAAGAGAGAAATCGGTTGAGAGTGAGGTGATTTAGATGGAGGAGAGATGCGAGAAGGGGAGATGCAAACAGAGCGCTGAAGAATACAAAGAGGCGTGAGTTAGAGACCAGATGCAGTAAGGGGGAAAGAGAATTATGGAGAGGTGCTGTGAAAGAGGTAAGATCATTATAGAGTGGTAGATAGATGCTTGATAGACAGCGCTATTGCGATCAAGAAAAGTGAGGTACTGGGAGTTGAGATACAGAAAGTGGGGCTAGGTGCATATAGATGTAGAGATACGTACACAATGAGAGTGATCTAAAGAGGGGAAGGTAAGGTAGAAGAGGTGAGGTTAAATATGAAGAGACCACCTAATCGTCTATGAAGGGCAGCCACGGCCCATGCAGTGGGGCCGGGTGTGTGTGTGTGTGTGGGGGGCATTTCAACAGACGACCACGAGGGAAAATTAAATAAATAATTAATTTTCCCTCGTCGTCTGTCGAAATCCCCCCCACACCCAGCCCCACCGCGCCAGTGCTCTTACCTGCACGAGCCGTGGGTGGTGAAGGGCCCATGCCCAGCTATCGAATGAAAACACATACACTAAGGTGAAGATTTACAAGCCCTTTGCGCCTCTTTTGCGCCGCGGTTGCGCAAAAGATGCGTCATGGTGCGGGGTATTAACAACGTGACGCATCTGGGAAATGCGCCATGTTGTAAAGCGCTGCGCCATAAGGAGGCGTTCCTGCGCAGGGGGGGGGGGGCGGTTCTGCGCAGGAACGCCTCCTAAAAGTGGCTGAGTGAAATCTACAAGATTTCACTCAGTCATTTTTAGGCCAATGCTGTGTCAAAACCCTGCGCCTGCTTGAAGCAGGCGTAAGGCTTGAGGCAGCATTGAAAGAACAGGCCCCCCCAGAGCATTGCTGGACCTGCGTTGCGCTTGCGACGCAACTCCAGCAGTGCCCCGCTTTTATGGCACAGATGCGAGACGCATCTGTGCCGTTTTGGCCCCATGGTGCGCCGCATTGTAAATGTGGCACATCAAGGGTGGCAGAGCTGCGGCGCACAATTACTGGAGCATCCCTGCTAATTTGCAGGGATGCGCCAGTAATTGCAAATCTGCCCCTTAGTTATTACTACTACTCAACTTACCTGAAGGTCCCCTCGAAAGTGGGGCATAGGGCCATTTCCTCATTCCTTAAAACGACTATGATCACAAGACCACAGTAGAACCACCCTAGCTCGTTTCAGTCCCACATATTTACTCCTTCTTTACACAAACCACCAACCCTTTCCCTTGGCCGGCTTCTTTTAAGGATTTTCACTCTAAATATCCTTTGGAGCTAATTGAGTTAAGTAACATCATCCAGAAAAGAAAATGGAAATATACGAGAGAGGGAAGGCAAATTATTTGTTATTCTCGTCCTTACAAGACAGAAAGGGATGCTGATAAAATGCTCTGTAAACAAGCAAAAGTGTAGCATAACGATTTCGAGAAATACTCCGAGACCACGGTTGTTTTATAGTCATCTTCCACTAGATGGCAGAAGAAGACTAAGCAAAAGTCTATGTACGCCTAATATGTTTTTATTTTCTCCGCTGACATTTTAAGTCTATTTACCTGAACGGGGAGGCTTTACAAGTAGTAATTATCTTCAGAGCACGTTCTAATTAATACGAATTAGTCAATTACAATTGCCAACATTTAATTTCACGAAGAGGGTACTATCACAAGACAAGTAGGTGTCGTTTGCTTCAAAGTGGATTTACGTCCCGACTCCAAAATAGGCAATTGCACCGACGTGTGGAAGAAGACATTAGTAAGGTTAACAAAAACAGCAATTACATTTTTTTATCAATGATACCTATACATTATAACAAAAAGTGTTCCCTTCAGTTAAAGGGAAGATAGCATTAGGAATATGTTTCCCATTTAGTTGTGTTTCTGAACTTCAGTTACAACTGCATATTTGGAAAATGTAACTTTGCACATTTTTGGAGAATTGAATTGATGCAAAATGAAATCTACAGCTGAACGAGTGGAAGTCGCCTGGGGATAATCAAAAGTTAAAAGTGTGTCCACTTCTTGTGAGAATGTTATATAAACGCGAGGCTCTACAGTAGGTCTGTAACCTTGGCAACTGGTGCCATCAGTGCAACAAATAATCTCAACTTATTCATGTTGGTATTTACGTATGGACATTGAGCAAATTTGACATTACAGACTAGGAAGTAGATTTTCAAACATTTAGCCCTGAGTTAGCGTCACAAAAGCAACGCTAACCAGCACAGAGAGCCTCATTTATGAGCCCTTGCGTCACTTTTACGCCGCCGGTGCGTCACTTTTTGTGACGCACCAGTGGCGTAAAAAATGTGCCATATTTACAAAGTGACGCATCTAGGTAGATGCGTCACTTTGTAAATCCCTGCGCCACATTATACCTGCGCCAGGTATAATGTATGCAAGGGGGCCGTATTGACGCAAGAAAGGGTCGTAGAAGTGACGCAGTGAAATCTATGAGATTTCACTGCGTCACTTCCAGGACGCCGTTCCGTCAAAATCTTGCGCCTGCCTCACAGCAGGCGTAAGACTGACGCAGGCCCTTTCACATGGGGCTTGCCCCATGTGAAAGGACGCATTGCTGGAGTTGCGTCACTTTTGTGACACGCTCCAGCAATGCGTCACTTTTGCGCTTACAGATATGTCAGAAATACTGACGTATCTGTAACTCCTTGCGCAGTGATGCGTCACTTTTCATAAATGAGGCCCAGAATGTTTTTTGGGGAATTTACTTTCCAGCGACAAACTTGTTTTGTGCTGGAAAGTATCCTAAAAGTAGCGCAAAGCAGCGCAAAGCACTGTTTTGCATTACTTAGTGCCAAGGGCACGTTACATGGTGGTACATGGGCATGCCCATCCAACCACCCATGCCTTTTGAGCAAATCGATATCTACAAAGAATTGTAGGCAGGGTTTAGCGCCAAAAGGTAACATAACTTCAAAGGAGGTGCTAACAAGAGAAATGTTTTTATTTCTCCTTTCACATCCGAGTTTGCATGCGCCGCACTGTACAAAACACATTCAAAGTGGAAAAAGCTTTTAAACTTGTCTAGGAATGGTATTTTGTACAGGAAGGGATCCTTTCTGCACACAACCTATGCTTGACTCATGCACACACATAGAGTGCTGGCATTAGGGAGAGGGGAGGAGAAAGCCATATCTCTGAAGATATGGCACTCCCCTGCTCCCTCCATGTCACGCAACGCAGTGCAGCCTCTTTTGGTGCTGCGCTGCGTTGCGTGATTTTTTTGAAAATCTGCCAACAGGAGGTTATGTGTTTTTTCCAAAACTGCAAAACAATTCTGTGATAATGAAAAGGAAGATGTGGGCCCTGGGAACTGATATTTTTGTAACTCCTAGTTGACTAACCATGTTTCTCACCTATAAACACTTTTTTAGGTTTTGCCAGCCTCATGTTTTAAAAAAATCATCAGAAAGATGCATACAAATATTTGTACATATAGGAGCTTTTGGTCAATACTCTTTATCCATTGGTCTGTTTGAGTCTCATTCATATTTCTTTTCGCCCACCACTCTCTACACTCTATGCCGCATGGATCAATGGGTAAGCTGACTCAGCTATCGGATCCCTTCCCCGTGAGTGATAGCATGCTGCTCTTCCACAAGTGCACATCTACCTAAAAAGTTGTCCACTTGAATGCCAGTGCTGAGGGCCAATCTCTGCTTTTGTTTATGCTTTTATCACTTTTTAAAATTAATTTTTGTGAAGCTCAATTGTTTGCCTTTTTTTAAAAAACGTGTGCACACACTGTGACCCCTTTACAGTTTATTAAGTACACTTGCGAAAAAAAACAACGAATGAACATTTTGCAGGCTTGCCAAGGCCAGACCTATTGATTTTGCAAACCTTTATTTGAAACACAAATGCACCTTTTTGCTCATCTATTCTATTTAAATTTGCAAATGAATTATTATCAAGACGTTGGAGCAGATATGTACAGAAATGTCTAACATAAGTTGTACAAGAGCAATGGAGCAAATTCTCAGTTTTCAGGTTTCATAAGATGGGTGAGCTCAAATGAGGGAAATCCAGTATGTGTGTTTGCTCAAAAAATGGGGAATGGGTTCAAATTCTCAAAGAAATGCAGAGTAATTGTGCACCACAAAATCTACAAGTAACGTGTGGTAATTACAATGTGGTACCAGATGCTGCGCAGGCACCATGGGTGAATCCTGACCATTTTGTGCTTGCAAATCCTATAGTTGATCTGCCTTCATGTCCATAGGTGTTACAGCAAACATATGATGGACGGAAAGCTGACAATGCAAACATTCCCCCCAGTCAAAAGATCTGGGTAAATCCATCATTCTTTTGCCCACTACGCCACCCCAGTTTGGACCCATCCATATGCTAATCAGTCTTGACCCTGTGCCTCATGGGAACAGTCCAGACCGAACTGCCAGGACAGGTCCACCCAGGACCAGAAACAAGCATCCTGGGACCGGTTTCAGGGTATGTCATCCTTCTTCATAGGTGGATATCTATATTTGTCATACATGGGGCAGAAAACGTGGGCCACATCCCCGCAATTAAGGTTTTTGTTTCACTAACAACCTAAAGGTAGGGGGATCACTTATTTTCCTTTCATCAGAGCCCATGTTACAACTGCCACACTACTGTATGTGCACCGTGGCTGCAAAATCATTACATGAATGTTTACCTCATGCAAATGGGCAGGAATTGAGACTATCACTACATTGAATGTCAATCAATGGACTTCTTAAAATGTTTTTGAATTTAATCTCGGTGTGACAGAGAAGTTCAGCCAATACCAGTTTGCACTTTCAAATACAACATTTGTAATGTACCACTGCACACTTTACTGCTAACTCCATTCTCCAGTCAGGTTCCTGAAGTTGGCCGATGCATGAGATTCCGCATTTCAGTGATTTAAGATATTCATGTGAAATTGTTCTCTTAGAGTTAATATTGCAACTTGTAGTGTGAAGTGTTCCTCAGAGATTCCTCTGGCGTTCCTTAGGGTTCTCCACTGCCCTTAGTGGTGAGAGCTTCAGGATTCTTTCCTTGCTTGGAAAATGATTGTTATCAAATTAGAAACTTTAGAGTCCTCAGGGACTCTGAAATGTTATGCAAACCATTCTCCACCAGTCATCATAATATCTTTATTCGGTCATTTGTAGAAAAACCATCAAAGTATACAAGGAATAAAACATAAATATATCTACAATTAAAATAGTATTAAACCATTGCAATCTCAAATATAAATGACATCTCGAATCAGTTTAAGAACAAAAATACATATGTCAACAATCTAATCATGCTTGGTGAGGGGAGCAATGAGTCACCAAGCATATGAGAACTGAACCACGTGAATAAACTAAGGATATAAAAATACATATATATCATAAAAGAATAAATAAGGAAACTTTTTTTTAAAAAGTGTCATAATTAACAAAGACATTTTTTGCGAATCAGCCAAAATGAGAACAGAAAACGACTAAGAGAAAACACGACTGGTCCAGAAGTGTCTGTTTTTAATATTCTAAATGCAATCTGGTACTTCCTAATACTCATGTTAAGGCAAATAGGTCTAATCCATCTCCTGCATAACTGCCTATACTTGGGGCAGGCAAACAAAATATGTTCTTCGGTTTGGTCAGCCACGCAGCATGCCGGACAGGTGTCTATAATTAGGCCCCTCACCTTTTTCCCAGGGAATTTCAATAACAGATTACCATACCTAAACCTGATGTACTGGCTATTGGCAAGAGAGGGCAAGATCCGGTCAAGGAACGGGTCAAATAAATGTTAATGTTAATGTTAATGTTAGGCTGCATTTATAAAGCGCACTGACACCGGAGGTTTCCTGGCGCTGAGATTGAAATTGGGGCAGGAGAGAAGGGCTAGTGAGAGTTTGAAAAGAGCCAGGTCTTTAAGCCTTTTCTGAAGCTCAGCAAGGTGTCAGAGGTTTTAATGTGTAGGGGGATGGAGTTCCACAGCTTGGGTGCCAGGAAGCTGAATCTCCGGCCACCCAATTTTTTAGCTTGAACACTGGGGAGGTGAGAAGATGAAGGTGGGCAGAGCGGAGGTTGCGGGTCGGACGATGGGGGTTGATGAGGGATTTCAGGAAGGTCGGGCATTTGGGTTGCTGTGCTTTGTAGGTTATGCATCCGATTTTGAAGGCGGCCCTTTGCTCAATGGGAAGTCAGTGCAGCTTGGCCAGGAGAGGTCTAGCAGATTGCCATTTAGGGACTTTGCATATGAGCCTTGCAGCCTGGTTCTGCACCATCTGGAGGCGGTGGAGCAGGGACCTGGAAAGGCCCCAGTAAAGGGCGTTGGAGAAGTCAAGACGGGAGAGAACGAGGGAGATGACAATTTGCACCAAGGCCTCGTGAGAGAGCAGATGAGTAATTTTCCGGATTTTGCGAAGCTGGAACATACTAGCAGAGATAATGGCTCCAACATGAGTTTTCAAGGAGAGATCTTTATCAATGGTGACACCCAGACTTTTTACTGAACTCGATGGAGTAGGGGCGATGCCCAGTTCAGCTGGCCAGAATTGGGGTCCCCAGTGGGCAGAGCTAGAACAAGGCAGGAGGAGTTCTGTTTTTTCCGGATTTAGTTTTAGTTGATTAGACATCATCCATTGTTGGATGTGCAGCATTACAGCCTGGAAATTGGATGTCGCATCCGGGGTGTCTAAGGGAAAGATGATCTGCATATCATCTGCATAGTTGAGGACAGTGCAGTTCCAGTTGCTTAGTGACTGAATTAGCGGGCGAAGATACAGATTGAAAAGTAGAGGTGAAAGGGAGGATCCCTGAGGGACTCCGCAGGTGGTGGGTACCTGGGTTGCAGTGAAGGGGCCTAGGTGGACTGTCTGCACTCTGCCAGAAAGGAAGGACTTAATCCAATCCTGTGCAGGGCCCTGGATGCCTGCTTGTCCGACACGGTGGAGTAAGATGTCATGATCCACCGTGTCGAACGCGTCCGAGAGGTCCAGAAGGATTAGTGCCTGGGGGGACCCTCTATCGGCATTCTCCCGAAGAGTATCAAAGACTTTTACAATGACTGCCTCGGTAGAATGGGCTGGCCTGAAACCTGCCTGGTTAGGTTCTAGGAAGCCGGAGCTCTCAATGAACGCTGACAGACAGGTAGTGACATGGGCCTCCAATAGTTTAGAAGAATAGGGTAAGAGGGAGATAGGCCTATAATTGGCTGGGTTGGCAGGGTCAGCTCCAGCTTTTTTTAGAAGGGGAACCAGTATGGCCTGTTTGAACGTGGAGGGGACCGTGCCAGTACTAAGGGAGGTGTTTAGGAGAGGGAGAATACTGTCTGGTAGAGCTGAGAAGACTGCCCTGAGGACCAAGGGGGGGCAGCAGTCCTCGGGAGAGCCAGATTTGATGCGGGTTGTAAGCTCAGTGAGAGTGCTAGAAGTGATAGCTGGGAACTGGGTGAAGACGAATGAGTTGAGGGGGGAGGGGTCAGGGCAACTGGGGGGAATGGACGAGGAGATGGCGTTCTTGATGCCAGCGATTTTCTGAACGAAATAGGTGTTAAGCGCATTACAAGTATCTAGGGTGGGAGCCTGAGTGGGAAGAATTCTTTGGTCAGAGGAGAAGTCATTCATGATTTTAAAGATTTCTTTAGATTTGTTAGAGGCTGAGTTGATTCTTTCGGAGATATGTGAGGCCTTAGCTTTTATGATAGCACTTTTGTATTCGTTACGGGCTAACACATACTCTGCGCGGTTCTCTGTGGAGTAACCCCGTCTCCATTTGCGATCGAGGAGGCGCAGCTTTAATTTAAGGGTTTTTAGTTCCTCAGAAAACCAGCGGTGGGAGTTGCCACACCTCGTGTGAGCGAAGCTGGTGAGAGGGGCGAATTTGTCGCTTGCCGCTCGCAACCAGGTGGAGATTGCGCCCTCCATAGAGTCGGTACCGGATGTTGGGTCGATGGTAGGGCAGGTGTTGGATGCAAAGTCGAGGAAGCCCTGGGCGTCATAGGCATTCCATTTGCGGCATTGTCCTCCAGGAAGGATAGGGGCCTTAATGCTCCCTTTGATTGTGATGGTAGCCTCTATCAGATAGTGATCTGACCAGAGACAGGGGGAGATGTTGGGGCGGGACAAGGCAAGGTTATGGGTCCATACATGGTCTAAAATATGGCCTTTGGAGTGTGTCGGTGAGGTGATGTGCTGGGTAAGATTCAAGCTGGTCAGTGTTTCAAACAGCTCCATAGCATGAGGCCCTGCAAGATCACTGTCGTACCAATAGTTAAAATCCCCAAATATGGCGATTCTAGAATTATGCGTGAGGGCAGGATTTTATGATTAGGATGTTTGTAGTTAACTGACCACTAGTTGGATTATACATATAGTACTCCCCCACCAGCTTCCAGTAAGTAGCTTTGAGAGACAAAATGTCACGAATGGTGGCACTTTCTGGGTGCTCCCATAAGTCCATTAGGTTCAATAGCTTGCACCATTTAGCGATATGCTTGAACCACGGAAGTTGTTTTGCCCCGGTAAGCACCAGGACCTCCCGTACAGAATTACGATACTCAGTTAGTTGGGGAGTAGTCCATTGATGCAAAAAGTAGGTTATGGGTTTAAGGGCAGCCAGATCACCAATTCTTTTTAGCCCCAGATCACAAAAAAAGTGGAATGAGTGGTGTTGTGACAGGTAATGAGATCAAAGCTCTTGCAAAGTTATTCTCAGAAATCGTTAGCTGATTAACAGGAGGGAATCCCCAGATCTCTGCTCCATACAGAGCTCCCTTTTGGGGTTTTACACAGTGTATTTCAAGAGCCGGGGAGAGGTGTTGAGTATAGGATTTTTTTTAAATCTCAGAACCGATTTAGATGTTTGACATAAGGTTAGGAGACTCTTTCTCACCTGATATTCCCAACTGAGCGATTCATTTAGGCCAATGCCCAGGTAGACAAAATCATTTACTCGTTCAAGGGGTTCCTATCCGATTTTGACCTGTCGTATACCACCGCTTGTTTTACCGAGCACCATAAATTTTGTTTTCGTGGAATTCAGTTCCAGTCTCCTCTCCTTACAAAAGCTCAGGAATTTATTCAATAAAACTTGTAGGCCCACAGGGGTAGTCGATATTAATAATGAGCCATCGGCGAAGAGCAAAATGGGTACCTTTGCATTATTCAACAAAGGGGCGTCATTATTGCAATCCTTTAGGCAACTCACCACATCATTAATATGCAGAAAGAACAATGCGGGGGTGAGGACACACCCTTGGTGCACCCCACCTTCAATCGGAGTCCATTCTGTCAATTCCCCATTTACCCCCCACCTAACCTGGGAATAGTTGTCATTATGCAATCTGGCAAGCATCATCACCAGGACAACCGGGGCACCTTGGTCAAGCATAGTTTTCCACAGTAGATTATGTGGTACCAAATTGAATGCAGCTCGCAGGTCCACAGGAGCTACATAGAGTCTCTGTTTTCTAAGTAGCACGTACTCCATGCTAACAGAAAAAGTCTAAAAGCTTGGTCGCACTTGCTAATTTTTGTGCTGAAGCCAGCTTGGGCTGGGGACAATATCAACTTTTCATCCATCGAGTCCTGGAGTCAATTAGACTAATGGGTCTGTAATTAGGGGGGATAGCAGGATTGCCCTTTTTAAAGATGGTTATCACCTCCGCCCCCTCCAAGTTTCGGGAATATCACCACCAGCTAATATACAATTAGACATCAGGGACTCTGATATGTTATTCAACCAATTCTCCACCAGTCAACTTGTGGTTAAAGCAGTCCATTTTCAATACAATAATTCTCTGACATCTTTCAAAACAAAGTTTGAGGGTGGTAGCTGGTTCGCTCAGTGCTTGTAGTAGCCTTTGTGCTGGACATCCATCATAGCATTAAAGCACCTACAAACTGTCTGGTTCGTTAGGAATTAACATCTTTGTGGAATTAGGGAGCCAAGACACATTTCTGCAATTCAGAATTTTTCTCATTCTTTGTTGAGTTCAAATAACCAACATTATTTACAACAGGGGGATTTGCTCGTATACAAATGTCCCTCAGTGCCCCCTATACATTGGAGAAAAAAAACCACCGCATTTTCTGCCTGTAGCATGAAGGTCAACTTAAAAGAAGGTAGTGTTGTTCCACAGGTATAATCTCCCACCAATTGGAGATCCTTTTTGGTAAAAAAACAAACACTAGTACATCTGGTTTGGGTTCTCTTCCACCACAAAAATAATAAAGTACTGTGAGAAATTGGGCTGTTGGCTTAAGAGGGCGGGTCCCCTGTTCAAACAACAACCACAATCTCTGTCATTGTCAACCACCAATATCACAAAAATTACCTGTACGTATCCTTTGGTAGTTTGGCACAAAAAGCAGTCAGGCTTAACTTAGAGGCAATGTGTAATGTACTGATGCAGCACACCAACTGCAATAACATTAAAACGCAACACAAGAAAAGTCCCCCACCAATTTAGAAAAATAGAGTAAATTGTAATAAATTATCAACACCAAAAGGATGTAATTCCAACCGGTAGAACCAAAATTATGCATTTTTTAAATCTTTTGCAGAAACTAGAGCTTAAAAGATGAAAGCCCCAATATTGGACATCTAGTAGCATGAGACAATGTCAATGTCCAAAAATAGGACTGACCGCAATTGAGCGCAGGTCACATACAAGGAGTAGATTGGACCAGGTCTTTGCTTATCTGTGGACTTAGGAAAAAGTTTATAAAAAAACATTCTGAGAAGGTCAGGTTCAGCGGGGCAAGGCTGCTGATGGTGTCAAAGATGGAGTGTCTTCATTGGGGAGCCACTGGATGAAGTTGTGGGAAAGATATCTATATTCCGATTTAGTCACTCCTTTTGAAGCTTAAAATCTCCAACGGGATGAGGCAGGAGGCTGTGACTGACAAGAGTTCCAGGAGGCAGGATATCCCTTTGGTGCATGACCACTGAGTAGAATTAACTGCTGTGGAGAAGAACGGGGAGGTGTCCTGATGTCAGGAGAACTATTGATGCACCTTAGGCAGATAGATGAGCATGTTGGCCCTGGTCTTCTCTTCATTCTCAGAGCAGTGTTTAGCTCAAAATGTGTCCAAGTCAAACCCCTCCTCCAAAAGCCCTTTGCAAACCCTACAGATCTCAAGAACCTCTGGCCCATCTCACTACTCCTTTTTGCCTCCAAAGTCATAGAGAAAGTTGTTAACAGCCAGCTAGTACACTTCCTAGAAACCAGCAAAATCCTAAACACCTCCTAATCTGGATTCTGCAGCAACAACAGCACTGAGACCGCCCTCATAGCCGCCACGGACGACCTTCGTGCCCTCCTCGACCAAGGCCACACAGCAGCCCTCATTCTCCTAGACCTTTCAGCAGCCTTTGACACCGTTTCCCACCGCACACTAGCTGCCAGACTCCAAGACGCCAGCATACAGGGAACAGACTTAGACTGGATTTGATCTTTCCTCTCAGGCAGAACACAAAGAATAAGACTCCCGTCCTTCCTATCTGAACCTACAGAGATCAGATGTGGAGTACCCCAAGGATCCTCCCTCAGCCCCATGCTCTTCAATGTCTCTAAAGCCCCCCTTGCAACCATCGTCAGAAAACACAGACTCAACATAATCTCATACGCCGACAACACCCAGCTCATCCTCTCACTCACCAAGGAATCAGATGAAAGACGTCACAACCTGATAAGCAGCAGCTGCCTGTAGCTCAACTCAGAGAAAACAAAAGTCCTCATACTCGGCTCCAACCCCTCCGCATGGGACCACACCTGGTGGCCCGCCCTCAGAAACCCACCCACCCCAAAGGACCACAATCACAACCTCGGCATCATACTCAACTCTTCACTCACAATGAACCGCCAGGTGTACTCTGTCTCCTCCACCTGCTTCAACACCCTCTGCATACTTCGCAAGACTTTCAAATGGAATCCCCACAACATGAAAACATCACCCAACACATCCACGACCTTCACTGGCTCCCCATCGAAAGAAGAATAACCTTCAAACTGCTCTCACACGCCTAAAGAGCTCTATATTACACCGGACCCCAATTCCTCAATGAATGAATCTCCTTCCATGCCCCCAAGATAAACCTCTGCTCTGCCGAACTTGCCCTAGCCGAGGTCCCCCGCAAAAACCCTGATTGATTGACTGATTGCTTGATTCTTCACCTATTTTTTTTAGTCTGAGGGTACGTGTGGAGAGAGTGTGAGATGCACCCTCCCGCCACCTCTGCCATCCAACCAAGAGGTCGGCGCCATCAGCCCCCTGGTACTCGGACGTCCTTAGAGAAGCTAAATTAGCATGTAAAAAACTAGAACGGAGCTGGAGGTCCACCTATTCCGAGTATGATAAGGAAAGGCTTAGAGCCGGCCAAAGGGTCTATAAAGATGAGATCAGGCAAGCGAAGAGGGTATACTTTACGGACCGCATTGAGAAGGCTAAGAACTCAACAAAAGAACTCTTTGATACCGTCACCAGTCTTGCCTCTCCGAAGGCGGTGACGGTCCCGCCCAACCCAGAACTCTGTGAGTCCTTAGCAAAGTTCTTTCAGAATAAAGTTCAGGTAATATTCACCTCTCTTGAACCTCAGGTGGCCCAGAGCCTCCTTGAAACTCCTCATGGGAACTCCCATGCGGGATTTACGGGGGCTACTCTCTTGACCTTTAACCCTGTGGAGGCAGAGGAAGTAGCAAAACTGTTGCTAGCCACCAAATCAGGTTCACCTTACGATCCTTGCCCCACCTCTATTGCAAAACTGGCGGTTGCTCCTATCGCGAACCAACTGGCAGGGATTTTCAATTTGATGTTTGAGAAAGGTAACTTCCCTAAGAGTTGGAAACGGGCCTCAATTAGCCCGCTCCTTAAAAAACCCTCCCTTGACATTTCGGACCCCAATAGCTATAGACCAATATCCAGGTTGCCACTGCCTGCTAAATTGGTTGAGAAAATTATGAACTCCCAACTCTGCTCCTTTTTGCGCAATTCAAAAGGTCTTGACTCAGCACAACATGGTTTCAGAGAGGGTCACAGCACCGAGACCGCTCTTATCAAATCCACAGAGGAGATCCGGAAGGTGCTTGACGAAGGGGGCCAGGCAGTGCTGATTCTTTTAGACCTGTCAGCAGCCTTCGATACTGTCCACCATGCATTGTTATTAGATCGGCTGGAGGGCTGCGGGGTTCGAGGCCAAGCACTTAAGCTCCTGGAGGCATTTTTAACGGAGCGGGTACAAGTGGTGGCCATGGGGGAGTATGAATCAAGACCTTTCGAGCTCCCGGGGGGGGTCCCGCAGGGATCCTCCCTAAGCCCCACTTTATTCAACATCTACGTTGCCGCCCTTGCCCCAGTAATCAGATCCTTCGGGTTCGAGTTAACATCATACGCCGACGACACCCAGATTGTGGTCTCGGTGCTCCCGGGGACTGAGAGGGAGGTGGCAGGCAGATTCCAGGATTGTATGTCTGCAGTCAGCTCCTGGATGGCAAAAAGTTGTTTAAAATTGAATTCATCAAAGACAGAGGTGATCATTTTTGGCCCAAGTACTAATCTTTGGAGCCCTAACTGGTGGCCCACTGATATGGGGTCTCCTCCCATCCCTGTAACAAAGGTGAAGAATTTGGGGGTTGTCATTGATAACCTTCTCACCTTTAAACCCCAAGTCAATGCGATGAGTTCCTCAGTACATTACATTCTGAGAATTATCAGAAAGGTTCTACCCTACCTTCCTGAGGGCAGTAGAAAGTCGGTGGTGACAGCCCTCGTTCTATCTCGCATCGACTATTGTAATAGCCTTTTTCTCGAGGCACAACAGGGAGTGCTTAACAAGCTTCAAGTTTTACAAAATGCGGCCGCCCGCTTGATTGGGGGCTTGCCCAGATTTTCCTCAGTCTCCAAGGAATTGGTTAAACTTCACTGGCTTCCGGTACGGAAGCGAATCAGGTTCAAGGCCCTCTGCATTGTCTTTAAGGCACTGCATGTCCTTGGCCCAGTGTTCCTTCAAGATCTTTTTCAGTGGTATAGACCAGGTAGACAACTGAGGTCGGCCAGTCTGGGGCTGGTCAAAACCACCCGGATCAAGAGGGCACGCTGGGGCGGAAGGAGCTTTGTCAGGGGAGCTGCGATGGCGTGGAACTCCCTTCCTCTCTCCCTCAAACTCAATACAAATCTCCTGGCATTCAGGAAGGAGCTAAAAACATGGCTATTCTCCCAATAAGTACCTTGATTCTCGCTTCTCTGGAATTATCACTTCAGCGCCAGGACGCCGATTGGCAATAGCGCGCTTTATAAGTGTAAAAAATAAATAAATAAATAAATAAATAAAGAAGAAATGACTCAGGCGGTGTGATTGGAAGGGGGCACTAGCAATGTTCCAAGTCATCTTTCTTTCCAATCTCTACTTCATGGTTCCTTCTACACAGCTCCTTCAGCTCAAAAAGCATGTCTGTCCAAGAGAAGTATTCTGGCACAAACAAACGGTGTGTCTATACCCCAGCCAGGTTCTAGAAACTACTTGGACTGTGAAATATCCTCATAGTTTATGACTCCATGCAAGATAAAATCAAATCCATATGTCATCTGGGTACCTGTTGGAGCACATAATTTTGCGTATAAGACATTTGCAGTTTTGGCATTTTTTTCAAAAGCAGATAATAGTGAGAGCCTAAAGTCGAGCTGTGGTTTGCATTGTTATTTCAATGTGTACTGTGTTTTGAGTCTAGCCTTGGCAGAGATTTAGCCCGGTGGGGGACAAAAACCATCAACCTAAATCAGCATTTGTCTCTTTTTAAATCTCCTGAAAGCACAGTGCATACTTTATCACCTGTGGTGACAATGAAGTCATATAAAACTGTGGGCATATTATCAAGGTGGTTTATCTCCGCTTTTTTGGCTTTAAAAGCCAAGAAAGCGGAGATAAAGTTATCTCCCTATTTTCTAGCTGTCGCTAACACCAGTTAGCGACAGCTAGTAGGAGATAGCGACCATCTTGGGCCCCACTTTGCATGTCAGTGATATTTATCACTAATGACATGCAAAGTGGGCGTGCCAAGATGTTAGCGACTGGAAACAGTCCCTAACATCGCTATCTCCTATTACCAACTTTTGGAGATATTCGTGCTAAGCGCAAATATCTCCAAAAGCTAACACCTGCCCTGAGCAGTTCTTAGCCATGTTATCCAATGGGAGGTGGATAACATGGCTAAGAGCATTAGCTCGCTAATGCATGAATATCGCGGACTTTTCAGCAATATTCATGCATTGCGGCCGATTTTACCGCATTTGCGATAAACCTTGGTAATACCAAGGTTTATCTGCGATAACAATCGCCGCTAAGCGGCAGTAATTTTTTCCCGCTAACCAAGCAATAGCGATAATTATCGCTATTGCTTGGTAATATGCCCCCATGTTTGTTATTACACACTTAAAAGATCCAGAACAACATACAGGTGTCATGCCTAACAGAGACATGTTGCCAAAAAAGACCAAAGAAAATTATCATTTCCATTTTTATGAAAGATTTTGCTAAAAATCTGACAAAGGCCATGTGTAGCGTATTCTACCTGCTTGTCAGTCAAGGCAGGGAAGTCTCACATGCACCAACATATATCCTACTGCATACAAAATTAGAAAATAGATAGTTTTTATAATATCAATATGGTCCTGAATCTGATATGTGCCATCAAATGAATTGTGCACCATAGCCAGTGATTCTACCACAAGTTATCTGTGCTAGTATACATAATTGATTGTGCAGACTACATTCCATAGAACACCCCACAAGTATGTGGTATTGACAAACTGTAGAATTTCAGGCCAACATTTTCTATTTTAGGGTACAGGATTCATGTCGGAACATTTGAAAATGGGACAAAATATTGAGCAAATTTGTTTAAAGATTAAAATGTCTGCACCAATACATAGCTTTGAATGTGACAAAAAGTAAAGTTTGTATGCATGCACCATGAGACTAAAGACGTACCCAGGTTTAAGAGCTATGGGCTTGTTTAACAGAAGAAAAGTTAGACAAAAGTCTAACTTTATGACTTTCAGTATTCACATAGTGCATTTAATACTCGTAAATGTCCTTTGTGAATACCAAAAGTCGAACTTTACGACTTTCAGTATTCACAAAGGGCATTTACGAGTAGTAAATGCCCTTTGTGAATACCGAAAGTCGTACGGTTAGACTTTTGTCTAACTTTACCTTTGTGAATCGGGCCCCATTTGTTTATTATTAAAAAAGGCTCTGCACAAAAGTGTGAAACACCTCGGTGGTGAAAAGGTTATTGGTTTAACTACAGACCTAATTGGACGGAGCCTTATGGCAGAAATATGACATATAAACTGTGATGCAGGATACCAAGGGTACCTTTCTTTCAGCAAAGACCATTATCGGCTAGGTCTGGGCGAATCTAAGACGTGTTCTGTTACTGGGCTCTTTCAACAAGTTAAATCAGGTTAAATCCGATTATCAAGTCATGGCAGGCTTCCTTCTCACACCTTCATGAGGTTCAATCCCTGAATGGTAAAACTGATTAAACATTATCTATAGAAAAGCTGCCAAAAATAGAAGAAAAATGCTTGTTTTTCACTACTGATTGGCTTCTATGCAAAATCAGAGAGAGGAGCCTAAACAACCATCCCTAAAGAGACTGCTTCTGAAGAGGCGCAGCTGGAGAAGGGACCCATCGTCTTCCTATCTTTTCAGATAAGAGACCGCTGCTGCTCCCTCAGAGTACCCGGGCCCTTCAGCACACTGAAGGGATGCTGAGGGTTTGCGGAATGCCCATTGGCCAGCGAGGTGCCAGCTTTCTACACAGAGTTCCCCAGTAATGTATGTGACTTGTAGACTAAAGCACAAGGTCTGGATCCTGAGGAAGGGAGTGAGAGGGGAAATGTAAAATTTGTGAGCAAGTCGAGGGGAGTAGATATAATTTAAGTATATGAAAAGATGTTATGAAGAAACCCCACCATCTTCATGGTTACCTTTTCTTACTGATGTTCCCTTCTGCTAAAGTATTTATGACACCCTTGCTTTCCCACAAAGCCGTGTTCCTGCTGTATATCTCTTTTTCCATGTTTTAAATATTTTACACATGTGCTTCTCAGCAGGGCAGATGGAGTGGTCTGTGATGTGTGAGCCTGCTGCATTTGCACTTTTGAAACTACTTGTTAGAAGTTTCCTATTCCGTCTGAATTCTATGTGCACCATATCCAATTAGCAGGATTAATTTCCACCATTCCCGAGATCATTACAAATTGATTCCTTGTTTTCTTATCACATAAACTCATCTCCAGCTATCTTGAGAGACTCTCTTGTTTAAAGAGAGCTCCAACATCACTCCTCTGTGCTTCCGAATTATTCAGCTGCGCCTCCTCAGTCAGTGAAATCAATGTACTAAAACACTTTTGTTCTTACCCAGTAAGGTAAGGTCCAAGGGCATTATTATTTTTTAATTGTTAACCGACTGCCACAGAGTAACTATTAATCTTTTCACTGGGTACTGTCAGACATTATATCAGTGTTCTCAGGTGACCGAATGTTGTATTGTGATGGGATTTAAGAAACAACCAAATAGATCTAGAATACATTAATGAGACAGTGAATAATAGTGCTATATATATATATATATATATATATATATATATATATATATTCACTGAAAAAAACATGGGTTTCACACACGTTATAGTTAGGAATTAGCATTTCAAAAACCTTGCAAATTCATTGAAAAAAACATAGGTTTCACACGTTATAGTTAGATGAACATTCCTATCATACAAAACCTTTGAAATTCCTACGTTATAGTTAGCTCAGCTAACTATAACTTGCACGCCCGCAATGCACTGCTGATGACGTCACATATTACGTCACTCATGACATGGTCAGTGACATCTCTCATGACATCACTGATGACATCTCAAATGATATCCCTGATGACATCACCGATGACATCATCCAGTGAATGTGTGTTTTTCTGAAAAAAATATATTTTTTATATATGTATATCTAAAGGTCAATGGAAGAATAAATGGGTAAATAAGTGTCTAAATGGATTTTTTTTGTAAAATTGATTGTATAACTGACTTATTAAGTATATCTTACTGAATAGGTGTACTAGCGAGTAATCTTTAAATATTCAAATATCTGTATCAGTGTCTCACTTTGTATATAAGTGGCTGCATGGGTTAGTGAGTAGCTACATGAGTGTGTATATGGGTTATAAGTTGTTTGTTTGAGTACCAAAATGAGTGTTTGTACGGTTCAGTTGGGTGTATTACTTAGCGCACAGATGCATGAATGACTGACTCACTGTTTGTATGTGTTTTGAAGTCAGCATGTGTGCAGGACTGTATGGGTGGATGAGTGTATGTATGGATGTGTTAGTGAGTGAATGACTGTCTCAATAGTATCTTTATGAGGAACTACATATGTTTTAAACTAGTGTATGTGAGTATTGATGTATATAAGTGAGTATATCTGAGAGCGACAGATTCTAAGACTTCCTGTATAAATAAGAATGTGTTTCTATAAGTGATTGTTTAAGAGAGTAAGTATGTCTACAATTCTGTAGAAGTTAGTGTAGTGGTGGGTGTATAGCTGTATATGCAAGTAAATGGATATTTGATAGTTTATTTGCATGTGTGAGTAACTCTATAGATGAGTGTCGGTGTCTAACAGGATATATAGGTGTATGAGTACATAGGATGAGTCAGTACATGTATGGATGACTATATAGAACTGTTAGTGAATGAGTGGATGTGTATGTAGATTTTGGGATTATTCAAAAGGTTGTTCTAACTGGAATTGGTATCTCACTTTTTTTGAAAATTTTAGTTTCTATTTTTGATTGTGTGTATCAAAGGTTATATTACAGTAAGAGGAGGTGTGCCACAAGGATGATGTCATCAGTGATGTCATCAGGGATGTCATTTGAGATGTCATCAGTGATGTCATGAGTGATGTCACTGACCATGTCATAAGTGATGTAATATGTGACGTCATCAGCTGTGCATTGCGGGCGCGCAAGTTGTAGTTAGCTGAGCTAACTATAACAGAGGAATTTCAAAGTTTTTGTATGATAGAAATGTTCAGCTAACTATAACGTGTGAAACCTATGGTTTTTTCAATTAATTTGCAAGGTTTTTTAAATGCTAATTCCTAACTATAACGTGTGTGAAACCTATGGTTTTTGCAGTGAATTTCATAGGTTTTGTAAATGATAATTTATAAATGTATTAATTATTATGTCTTTCTTTTTATACTAATTTCTTATATTTTTTATATAAATATTTATATTTATTTTATTTTTTAGATTATATTTCATATTCTTATTATAAAATAATAACAAAACTAGTTTGCAAAGTAATTTTTGGAAGAATTATTGCTTGACGTCGGTTGCAAGTATAACACAGCTCCAGCAATCCTCTTGGGGCTCTATGCTCACAATGCTGTATCAATCCTTACACCTGCTTCAAGCATGTGCAAAGTTTTGACGCAGCATAAGCTCAAAAGTCACTGAATAAAATGTTATAAATTTCAATCAGTCACTTTTAGGAGGCCTTTCTGCACCATCTTCTGCACAAGAAACCCTCTTCTGGCGCAGCGCTTTACAATGTAATAGACCCTCCAGATGTGTCACATTGTTAATACCACACACCATGGCACATCTTGTGCACCACTGCTGTGTCACAAAAGTGACACAACGGCTCTGTAAAAGAGGCACAAGGAGATTGTAAATCTACCCCTAAGACATACAAATTCACCCAGGCACTTTCACCAGCAACGCAAATTGAAACATAGACTTGTAACATATTTATGTACATATGATACATTCAAGTGCTTCGGACATACTACAGTATACTATAGATAAACACCTTATAGATTTATGCTGTAGCAGTTCCTATAGTTTTGCACTTTCACATTCTCCATACACTAGTAACATATTCATTTATTCATTCATTTATGAACTACACATTCAATCTGACAAACTTTTACACACTAACATAGAAATCTAGGGCCAGATGTAGGTAACCAAATACCGGTCGGTAACGGCCGAAAATACCGAATTTCGGCCGTTACCGACCGGTGTTTGGATATTGAGATGTAGGGCTCAAAAAAACTTCTGAATCGGTAAATTTACCGATTCGGAAAATTTACTGATTCGGTTAATTTACCGAATCAGAACATGTACCGAATTGGTAAATATGAAATGGAAAAAATGACTTTTGAGAAGTAGATAACCTCTAAAATACCGAATATGCATGAAATTCGGTATTTAAGAGTCAGTATTTACCATGGATTGAAAGCAGGTGGTAACCAGGTGCAGGCTACAAAAAAGGCCCTAAAATGCAACACTTTGACGAGAAGGGCGGCATTCTACGTGATAGCGAGGCGGCTACGACTACAGGCAGAAGGAGCGAGGGTCTGGAGAAGGGAGGAGCAGGTCTACAGGCAGAGGATCATGTTATTCCAACTAACTAAGGCAGAGATCCTACAAAGGTACAGGCTACACCCCCAAACCATCCTGGACTTGATCAGGGACCTGCACCCACTTTTGGAGCACCAACCCCAAGGGCGCCTGCCATCCCACCCTATGTGCAGGTGTTGTGTAGCCTACACCTGCTTGCCTCTGGGAGTTACCAGAGTGTGATTGCTGTGGTAGGTGGGGTGTCCCAGAGCTGCCTGTCCCGTTTCTTTAGGAAGTTCCTAGAGGCCATGATGCAGAGAATGCATCATTTCATCAGCTTCCCTGAAACGCACGCAGAACTGCTCAGGACATTTCCCGAACATCATCGGCTGTATTGATGGCCCTCACATCCCAATTTGCCCACCTGCTGCCACAGAGTACATTTACAGAAACAGGAAGTCAACCCACACAATAAATGTACAGGTAATCTGTGATGCAAACTACATTATCACGGACATAGTGGCCAAGATCCCAGGAAGTACCCACAACTCCTACATTTTCCAGAACAGTGGGATCTACACATGCCTGACAGCGGGTACATTTGGCGATGGATACCTTCTAGGTGACACACTGTATGACACTCCTTTGATACATATTGCAGATGTATGTGTATGTGTGCATATGAGTAATGTCTTTTTCATTTTCAACAAGGGGATAGTGCATATGCCGTCCGCTCCTTCACCTGACACCCTACCTCAACCCTTCAACCCCCAGCCAGAGGCGATACAACAGGCCACACAAATCAATCTGGAACATTGTAGAGCACACCTTTGGGCTGCTGAAAAGCAGGTTCCACTACCTCCACAAAAGTGGAGGGGCACGCCAGTATACACCAATAACCTGCTGTAAGATTATTGCAACTTGTGCAATGTTGCCCAACCTTGCCACTAAGAAGGGCACCGAGGTGAAATTGAGTGACTATGAGGACTATGATGATGAACATGCACTGCCTTAACCCAACACAGCAGGAGTTGCTACACCAACAGATGGCAGACACAGACGGGCAGAGATCACACACAACTACTTTTAAGTAAGTAAAGAGACACAGAAAGGTGGAGTATGCACCCAACGTAGTTTAATATTTGGTACTACGCAGGTATTCAAAAGCACAAATGTGCAACACAAATGTCATCCATGTAATAATGGTAGTCCTGGGTCACTTCCCCATTAACTGAAAAAGTCATTTCCGCCCACGCCTACCAGTGGCAGATGTACGTGGCTGGCTTTCTTCACTGTGCGTTTGGGCTGTTGGCTCACCATGGTGCCTGCTGCTCCTCCGTGTCTCCACAACAAGGGGGCTTGTCATGCTGCTCCTACTGGTGCTTTCCTCACTTTCTGGGACGTCCAGGGCAGCAGTTTGTGCTGTCTGTGCATTCATCATCAGCTCTACAGCACTGGTCAAACTAGCAATGCCCCTAGACACCTCATTGCTGTTGTGGGTGAGTCCCTCTTGCATGCTAATGCATCGTCTGCATAGCAGGGAAGTGGCTGTGGCCAGGCGGTTTATTGCTTTACTTTGCTGCTGCGCACGCTGCCTCTCCTTGCGCCTTGCTAACATGTCCTGGTCCAGTTTGCTGCACAGAAGATGCACTGATTGTGTCATATCCCACATCCCTGCTGCCATCTCCTTGTTAACATCGACCAGTTCTTTAATGCCCTTCCCTATATCTTCCACATTTGTGTTCAGGTTCCTCATCTGGCGTTGCACATACAGGATGGCCTTCCCATGCATCCTTTGGATTTTCACCATGCTACCCTCAAGCCCACGGCAGACACTGGGACCCTCCACATGAGCTGCTACAATGTTTTTGTCTGTGCCTGCGGCGTATGCTACCTGTACGGACAACCTCGGCACTTGACTGCTGTGTGGCAGGGCTACCTTCCCCAGGCAAGGTTGGTGTGGCATCCCCCTCCATGTCACTCGCTGATGACTACATTTGGACAAGTGGGGCAACTACATGCCTCCTGCTCTTTTGTGATGCAGGAGTTGTCAGAGGCAGTGATGCAGGCATTTCAGGTGAGGACAGTAGCAGAGGGGAACCTGAACATTCTGGGGACGCCTGCATATGTGGAGACATTTCTGGCTCTTGGGATGGTGGCTGTGTAGCTGGTGCACCTGTGTCCTCTGTGACATTCTCTGCACTTGGCCCTGGCTCCTGGCTGTCATCCCTCTCTGGTGCTGTGCCTTCTGTCTCCCTGGTATGCCTGTGAGATGTCTTGCCTGTGTACATATAAGCGTACATTACTTTGGTGCAACTGCCTCACAGCCACTACAATTAAATAATTTACACTTGTACAATGTACATGTTGCCTGCGCTTCACTATGTCTGTAATGATTTGCTTAACTTGTTGCTTGCTGTGCCGTATGACATGGTCCTTCATTTACTGACTACATGTCCCATAATGCATTGCTCCTGTATAGTACTACCTCTACTGGACAGTGGTTAACTTTGCCACATAGGGTAAAGGGAAGGCTGATGGGGTGGGGTGATTGCTGTGCATGCGTCTTACCTTTTCTGGTGGCAGCTCTGGCTGAGCTGTCTGCATCTCCCAGTCCACAGATGCTCTCTGGTTCAATGGTGGACCCACCAGCTCCTCCAAGTTAATCAGGGGGGTACACGGTTCTTCCCTCCTCCAGTTTTGTTTGCCTGTTTGTGGAACTCAGCAAATTATTTCTTTGTCAGGCTCCTGAGGTCATACCACCTCTTTTTCAGGTCATCTATGTCCCTTGGAGTCACTCCTACAGCATTCACCTTTGCTAGAATGTCTAGCCAAATCTTCCTTTTGGCAGATTCAGCCACAGTCAGGGACAGCTTGCCAAACAATTTCTGGTGTTCCTTTACCACCTCCTCCACAAGGACCTGCAGCTCCATGTTGCTAAATTTTATTTTCCTCTTCCTCTCTGGCTGTTCCTTTTCAGTGCTGCTTGCCATTTTCACAGTTTACAAGTGCAAAACCTTTCCTGTGGCTCAGGGACTCATCTCAGCTCCAACTGCCTCTCCAGGAGCTTCCAATTACTTGCAGCTGCCTCTGTAGCCACTTCCTGGTAGGGAGGGGGAGGGTGGTAGCACTTGATTGGCTGCCTGATTCAGTTTCACCTTTATTTGCTTTCCGATTCGGTATTTACCAAATCAGTATTTACCGAATCTGATTTGGTAAATTCAGATTCGGGAATTACCGAATGGCAGATTCTGATTTTTACCGATTCAGTAAAAAATACAGAATTTTTACCTACATTGCATTTACCGATTCTAAAATACCGAATTGGTAAAATTCGGTATTTTAGAGTCGGTAAATTCAATTTACCTACATCTAGCCCATAGTTCTTTCTTTGACCAGTGAAGGTAGTTCTAAAAAGAACAGTTTTTTTTGTTTTGTATTTTTTCTTGTGTTTTCTCAACAAATTCCAAGCGGAACAAAAGAATGAAAAAAAGAACAACTAATGTCGAGGACAGCAATGATCCTGCATCCTGCGTTTCATCAAGTCTATAGACTGTTCCTCATAACACAAAAGTTTATCGCAATAAATGCATAGAATTTTAACTTTAGCAAAGTCAGAATTGATATGTGGGTGTGGACTGCTTGCTGAAAATCTGCTGACGCAGTTGATGTGCTAGGTGTAGCAGCAGGTGGGTTCTCGTGCAACCTCCGTCTTGCAGCTCAAGCAAAGTTCTTGGGGTGCAAATTCTTCACGTGTCGCACAATATTTGCTGTGCCAAAGGAGTATTTTTTACATGGATCACCCCTTGAAAGAGTTGTTTCGCAAATTTTACAAGTTACTTTTGGAGCATTAACCTTTTTTTGACCTTCTGGAAAAGTGAAAAAAATCAAAATTAAAGCTTCTTTCCTCTTCTTTGGAGGTTCTTCAGGAATGAAATCTCCCTCTGAAGAACTGCTGGAATATGACTCCATTGCTCTTATTATTGTGATCTTCCTTCTATTTGAGAAGATTCTCAGAACAAATGTTTCTTCTTAGAAAGTCAAAGTCGAATAATTATAATGGGACGGAACTTTCAACAGTCGCAATAGGAAAAGTTGTGAACCAATCAAATCTCTACTTTTTAAGTCACATGGTTTACGTACGCTTATGATGCGCTTGCGCAACTCTTTCAAAACGAGTACGCATGATGTTCTACCGCGATTTGTGTAATTTATTTTAAAGTAATATATGATTATTACAAGTATTACAAAAAATTCATAGTAATCCCAAATGTCTGCCCTTAGTATGTACATTAAATACATACATGTTTTAAACCAAGTAGAAACATTGCCCCCTTTCGCATACAGAACGCCGTACATGACGTCACACCGAAGCTTTAATGCGACGCGTAATGTCAAAGCATATTCGTACTGTATGCGCAGGTACACGCTGAGTATGATAAGCAGTACAAACTATGGTGCGACCACCCTCTCAATGACAAATCAGAGCTCAGGGCGCGCTAAGGAGAATGATTAGAAGTGCTGACTCATTGCAGATCCGATTCTGGGCCTGCCTCTGCGCACATGATAACACCGCCCCCATCTCTCTCTGCTGTTAATTGTTGGTGCACACATTCACACTTGCACACGCCCGCCCACACTACACACATGCCACCACCAAGCATGCTTGCTATCATTTAGCCTGGAAACCAATACATTAGCCAATGGGATGTCCTCCAGGGCCTTCATTCTTGTAGACCATGAAAACGCTACCAATGACGGCCCTGGGCTTGGTTTGGTCAGCCCCGTGGTTCCCATATAATGCGGGCACTGACGTGAGCACGCTCTCTTTTGCCTGCCTCTGCTGCGATGACACACAGACTGTCGAAAACACCCCAGACTCAGCGAAACCACAGCTTTTCAAGACACGACAAAAGACGACAAAGCCAAAGGTAAGAGAAGACGTCACAACATCAGCCTCCACTGTAAATTGTATATATCATAATACTATTTTTTTATCCTTCATATGGCTTTCCCACCCCTCAATGGTTTTAAATTGTACTTATATAATTGAAATATTTCTTTATAAGTCACGAGGTCCTATACACCTCTAATCTTAAAAATTGTGCAAGCATAAATTTCAGTGTCACATTTCTGTACTACTCCACGTGATTAGGCCTCTATTATTATTATTAATTGTGCGTCCATGATAGTATATTTTTTTCTGCGTCACAAGGCCGTCCCAAGCCTCTATTAACTTATTGATCTTCATTTGTTTGCTGTAGCTGCAACACTCTTAACTACGGAATATTAAGAATTCACTTTTGATCGTAGTTACGCAACTCCGTTTACGATGACTAATCAAAATGTCCTTTTGTTTCCTTCAGCAAACATCGTTCAGAAGCAACCACGGCCTATCGAGCAACAGCAATGGAATTCTCTGCAACGTATTGAATATACTTTGACGTATAGAAGCATAGTTCAAGTGGAGTGGTGAACTCCGGTGGTCGCACTCTTTATACAAGGTAAGCACAGCAGCCTAGATCTAAAAAGCATTCACAGGAATGCATTAGAAATAAGTTGCCATAACGGGCGTCAGTAACGCAGTAGGCACTTCCATACAGACACCACTTGAACGCGGCACTATAACAACTGAAATATACCAGGTACACTGCACTCATAAAACTCTAGTGTTAGCTTTATTTGTGAAACGAGAGAGGGCCATATTATCAAGCCTGAGCGACAAAATTATCGCCACTTTATCGGCAGGAAAGTGGCGATAATGGCTTTGATAATATGCTCTATAGAATTCCAATCGAAGCTCATGTTAGATGTGAAGGACATCAGACATGACCTTTGATTGGAATTCCATAGAGCATATCATCAAACCCATTATCGCCACTTTAGCGACACTTTCCTGCCGATAAAGTGGCGATAGTTTTGTCGCCCAGGCTTGATATTATGGCCCAGAGAGTGTACTGTATAGTAGCTTCTGTTTAACCCCTTTAGTGCTGCCGTCGGCCAACGGTCATCGCGAGCACTACCTTGCCAGTGCTGCGCACGTCCTTTGGCCGACGCGGGCGCACCCGTTTCTTCGAACGTTCAGCACTGGCGCAGATCGTTCGAATTAACAAACGGGTTAAATTCTATAATTACCTCTGAGCAGTGACAACAGATAGGTTACAACAGTCTGACAAACAGATCTACAACCTTATTACGCCACTTTTGAGTCACTTTTAACATGGTCAAAGTGATGCAAGGAAAGAATCTCAACTCCAGACTCTGTGATACAGTTTTAATGTTGTTTTCTCTCTCTCACTCACTGTGACATCATTTCTCTTTCTCTCTTAAACTTAGACACTGCTGATGTCATGAGTGATGTCACTGACCATGTCATGAGTGATGTAATATGTGACGTCATCAGCAGTGCATTGCACGCGCAAGTTATAGTGAGTCCAACTAACTATAACGTGGGAATTTCAATGGTTTTATGCGAGTAAAACTTCCTGCTCACTATAACTAGTGTGAAACCTATGGTTTTTTCAGTGAATTTAATAGGTTTTTTTAAATGCTAATTCCTAACTGTAACTGGTGTGAAACCTATAGTTTTTTCAGTGAATTTCATAGGTTTTATAAATGCTAATAAATAACTATATATAGGGCCTCAAACCTCTGAAATGTAATATTTTTTATAATGAATCCTATATTGTATATTTATATAATACTATTTTTTTTGCCCTGGAGCGGTCCCGGTGCGCGCAACGGTGTGCGAACCGGAAAGCGCAGTTTTTCGGCGCGCCCCGGGGCGCACACCAGTTAGCGTCCCGTTAGGGCTATTGCCGCAAACGAAAACATAATCGGGACATATCACGTAGCCGCGTCCACGTGATATGCACGGCGTAAGCGCACCCGGAAGCACCCGAGCGAATACGACCGCGCAATGTAAACATCCGACGCGCTTACGCGACGCGATGCGGGGCGTGTGACCTAAAAAATAACACTTTTTATTGGTGCAGAACAGTTTTGGTTTCCAAATGATGAAAGCCCGGGTCATGTGACCTGAAAATAACACTTTTCATTGGTTCAGGACAGTTTTTTTTCCAAATGATGAAAGACCCCACCTTTTTTCCTTATTCTGACTTTGTCCTTTGACTGAGGAAGACCTGTTTCAACATCTTTGAGAAATATTTTGTACTTTAAAATGGCTACAGTAGCAGCAGCAGCTGGAGCATCTGCACCACCACCATCACCACCACCACCAAGAGGACCATCACAACATTACATTGGTGGTCAAGAAGAGGAGGAGGAGGAGGAGGGGAGAAGGTGGCTGCCAGAAGACAATACCCCATACAAGCCAAGGCCACACATTGTATGGGAGTTTTTTTCTATCCCAGAGGGCAAGAAGAAAGTCAATGCGCCCAAGGTGACTTGCCTAATCTGTGGCATGGAACTTTCAAGGAGGAATAGGAACAAAAAATATTCTTTTGGTAATAATACCATGATTAGACACATGCAGCGCAAGCATCCGAACAATTATTCTGCTGCAGAGATGAGAGAACTGGCCAGTAACCCTCTCCAATCTTCAACCACCACCTCCAAAAGAAAGCAATCCACTCCATCGGGACCAGAGACAAGGGAGACAATCCCTTGCATACAACCATGGTTTGGGGAATACAGAATTACATGTATTTTTTGTGGTAAGACCATCTCCTATGGTGAACAGAGCATCAAGCTCATCCTCCTTGCTGGTGACAACCACAATTGCCCCAAAAAACCCTATTTTTTTCCTTTTTTTTTGCTCCAGTTGAGCCATTTTCAATTCAATTCTCTGTTTTTTATTTCTCCCCATAAAAATAACAAAAAAATATAAAATAGTTCATAAAAGCCATAAAAAGTACAACATTTCCAAAAAACATTAAAAAAATATAAAACAACATAAAGAAAAAAGTTTTTTTTTAGAACTACCTCCAATTTATAAAAAAAGGCTACATTTTTTAAAAAACTCTGTCATTCTTTTTTCCCCATGGTACTCTCCCCGGTCCGCTCCCCGGTGCACGTAGCGGGCGCTCCCCCCCGCGCAAATCAAAAAAAAATGTTTTTGCCCAGCGGGGCCCTTTTATAGCCCCCACATCAAACCTAGGGGTTCAGGGGGTCTACTCTGCCCCCTTATGGTAATTTCCCCCTTTGTTTTTGCCACCTCTTGTGTCTCGATCCTACCGAGACACAAGATGGCAGCCGCTCCGGACTGTTTGGAATGTTGAAAGACACCCGAGAGCCAATCAGCTTTCCGCGCGCGAACTAGCGTAGCGCGTTGGTTAGCGCCCCGGTGCGCGTACCGGGGCGCGGCCATAGATATATATATATTTTTTTAACCTAAATTACTCATAATCCACTGGAGCACATATCTTGAGACATAGCAAAGGCACATCGGGCTACCAGTCCCTACAATTTTGCCAAGTTTGGTGGAAATCCATTCAGCCGTTCGGGCTAAAAGTGAGGTCGACCGCCCTATGGAAATTAATATGGGGAAAACACGTTTTGGGAGCCCCCTTTTATCTCGACCCCCGCTTGACGAATCCCCCCCCCCCCCCCCACCGGAGCACCGCGAGGCAAACTTGAGGAAATTTTCAGGCAGATTCCTCAACCGGCGCCAAAGTTATTCACAATAGAATGTTGAGATGTTGCATTGAAAATAATCCTAACTATAACTACCTATTGGCGACCGCCAGTAGGATATATATATATATATATATATATATATATATATATATATATATATATATATATATATATATATATATATATATATATATATATATGAAGGTTACAATCTTCAGGAACACCACACGTCTGCTGTGGAAATGAAGACACGGACCCAGTGGCTGCAGTAAAGGAGATTTTAATAGAAACCTCTCTGGTTACGCGTTTCGAGCAACAAGTGCCCTTGGTCACACACCGCGCACCAGGTCAGCTACAAATTTAAACCATTTTTTTAGAGTGATGCTCCACCCATATTCGTGAGTCACAAGGTGTAGACATAGAAAAAACACGTATTATATTATAAAACACGAGTACACCTATATTTACAATCTTAACAACAGTGAAGTTGGCACTGAGAAAAATACTATCTGCATGAATGCATATATCCTAATATGATACATAATGTACATGTACATAAATATATAAGTATAAGTCCTATATGAAAATTATTTTGCTATATTGGTCAAATAAATATATATACACCTAAAAAAATACACTATCTATATCCAATATTATAAACTAGTATGAAAAAATATATATATACACATATAAAAATATATATATATATATGTCTTAGTCCACATAAATACTATTTCCATTTCTATATACAAATTTACATACATTTATACACAATGCTGACCTTCCATCTAACTTTTCATAATCTTTAGGACCTGTCCCAGAACTTAATTCATAGTAGTATGAGTAATTTATGACTGGGATATGTACATGTACATTTAGCGTGCCAACAACCAAATAGAAAACCCCACTAGTGATTTATCCCACTACAACCTAAAGTAAAAGTGAAAAAATGTGAGCTAAAAACAGTTTGTTTGGTTGATCTAAAGTTCAATTAATCACCAATTTATACTTTGTGTGGAAAGAAAGATAATTATTTATATAAAACAAAATGTACAACAGGATCTGTTTGATTTAAGACTCCTGGCTGGACTTCCAAACGGTGCCTTGTCGGCGCCCTCAAGTATCAGTTGTTAAGTTCAGAAAGACCTTGAAGGGGAAAATATGAGAAAACCACAAGTGAATATTCTCTGGATATTAATTCTAAGGATTGGTTTTAGAAAACCAGAAAAGTACAGAATTTAATAGTACTACAACAGATGATGCAAGTCTTCAGTGGTGTTTAACCCATTTGGATATTTGCTGTCTAGTTCAATAATATACTCGGTTTCCTTTTTTCGTAGCAGTTTTTCTCTGTCGCTACCTCGTACGAGGGGCGCCACCACATCAATTACATAATATGTTAAGTTTGACAGGTCATTATTATGTGTGGATTTGAAGTGACGTGCTACTGGGTATGAACTGTCACTGTTCACTATAGCACGCAAGTGTTGCAAGATCCTGGCGTGCACCTGTAGCTTAGTACTTCCCACATAGCGAAGGCCACAGGTGCACGTCAGGACATATATTGCAAACTCGCTGTGACAGGTATAATACCCTCGGATGGCTTTCCTCCTAGAACTGAATGGTGTAAAATAATGTGAAGTATTCACACCAAATTTACAAGCCCTACAGGAGGAACATTTAAAGAAACCTTTTTGTTTAAGCCAGGTACTGCCACTACCTAGTTCTGGGCTATTCTTAACTAGACAATTGTGCATGCTTGGTGCTCTTTTATAGGTTATGTTGGGAGCACAGGGGATAATATCACCCAGGACACTATCGGTTTGCAGGATAGGCCAGTGCTTTCTCACGATAGACCTTATTTGTCTCTCTTGTTTGCTAAATGCCACAATGAGACGAGGAGCAGGGTTGTCTGGCTCCATAGTTACAGGGTCAGGTGTCAGGAGTGTTTCCCTAGGCTTGGTTCGACACCTCCTAAGCGCGCTATTTAAGACCTTGTCTTTATAGCCCCTGGCTTTCAGTCTTTTCATAGTGATCTGTGCCTCATGTTCAAAAATTTCCGGAGTGCTGCTGATCCTTTTGACTCTCAGAAGTTCTCCGTACGGAATATTGGAAATTACGTGTTGGGGATGCTTGCTACTGGCGTGTAATATACTGTTACCAGCCGTGGGCTTACGGTATAACGATGTGGTGACAGTGTTATCAGCAATGGTAACATGAACATCTAAAAAATCAGCTTGCTCTTTGCTGATGTTCGCCGTAAAGAACAGATTGTCATTATTCTGATTGAGAGCTTCAACAAATACACGAGCGCTTTCCTCGTCTCCCTCCCAAATACAAAACACGTCATCAATAAACCGTTTCCAGTATTGAACATTATGGAATCCAGGTGTGTTGATGAGACCGCGCTCCTCCCACCAGCCCACATGTAAACATGCGTAGCTGGGGGAGAAGCACGATCCCATCGCCACACCACGCACCTGTCTCCAGACATTCTTGGCAAACATAAAGTAATTGTTATGCAAACACCAATGCACTAACTCACTTAACATCTTGTTGTGTGCGTAATATTCACAAGATCGTGATCCAAGATAGTGTTTAATTGCGTTCAAACCTTTTGAATGATCTATGGAGGTGTATAGTGACTCTATGTCTAAAGTCAGAATACACCAATTGTCACGCCACTGGATGGAATTAAGTTTGTTTAAAAAGTCCCCCGTGTCTTTTAGGTAACTGGGCAGATCTTTGACAATGTCCTGCAGAAAATAGTCTATATACTGAGAAATATTCTCCCCCACACTGTTGATGGCTGCTATTATGGGGCGGCCTGGGGTAGGAGTTTTCTGCTTATGAATTTTAGGGATCAAGTACAATATCGGTATTACCGGATGTTCTATATGAAGATAATCAAATTCAGCCTGGGAGATCAAGTTGTTTCTTTTATAAGACATTAGCATTTTTTTCAACGTGTCTTTGGCTCGTTTATAGGCCATCCCATTTGATCTTTCATAACAAGCGGGGTCACTTAGCTGTCTCATGGCTTCGGCCGTGTACTCCTCCTTTCTCCACAAGACAATATTACCCCCCTTGTCAGACTTGTTAATGACCACTTCTTGATTTTGACTTAATTTCTTCATTAGAGTATTGTACTGTATGATCCTGGCATTGTTCTTGTGTGTTTGTGCCTGCACAGTACGGTTCAATTTTTTCAAATCTTCTGTCACGCATTCGTGATAAATGTCAATTGCATCTTTCGGCATGACAGGTAAAAAAGTGCTTACCGGCTTGAAGGGACTTTCTCCAGCTCCTTTTTGGTGAATGTCCACATTAATCAATTCACTTTGAGTGTTCGAAACACCTTCATCATTGGATGTTGAGTCCACAGCCTCCGCAAGATCACATAGGGTGAGTAAGAGTCTTGCATCTCTCGCTGCTGGGGCTGGTGGAACTGTGGCTGTGGTACTGCTGTTAGAGGTGGTATTAGCAGTACGCTCCTTGTTTTTAGTCACAGTTTTGGATGCAAAAAACTTTCTAAGTTTAAGTTTGCGAATAAACTTAAAAACATCCGCTCTCGTACTGGTGTAGTTAAATGAACTCTCTGGACAGAAATTGAGTCCTAAGGCTAGTAGTTGCTCTTCTGCTGTGGAAAGGGTGACATCGGAAAGATTGGTAATGGTACAATCCTTTATTGTTTCTTCTTGTTGAACCATTGTTTCTTTTTCTTTTGCTGCTGCTGCTGCGGCTGCTGTGGCTTTCCTCTTTTTGCGTCTTGCATGGCGTCTTGCGTTGCGCCTTTTGTGTTGTAATTCTTTTTGTGTCTGGGACGCAATGTTTGCAGCCGGTCCTCTACTAAAAAATCGATTTCTTCGCCGATTTCCAAAATTCTTCCCGGTTGACCTTCTGAGTTACTGATTTCTGACAGCGACATGCTGGAGGAACTTGCCAGCGAGATTGTGTCCGGATCCGAGTTTTCCATCAACTCATCCTGTTGAATGGTTCTAGCCATATTGCTACCGCCTGCACCTACACTGGCTGCAGTTTGTTTCGTCAATTTGACTTGCTTGGCTCGGTCGTACTTTCTGGCAAACGTGTAAATTTGCCCAGTCTCATAATCTTTTAGGTCCCTTGCGAATTTGTGCACCTTTCTGATCTTGATACGCTCTTCGTGTTTGTGCAGTCTTTCGCTGATTTCCTTACGCGTGTTGGTTATCAGTAACTTTGTATCCGGGTCTGTAGTGGCGTCCAGCTGCTCATTGATACCCTTAATTTCCTCCAGCAGTTTGTCGCGATCTATGACCGCATATTTGATGAGCACTCTTACTAAGTTCATCGAGGCATCCAAATTTAGCTCACCCCACTCCTTTAACATTGCTGGATTGGGGTCCTCAAAGCTGGGTGCCAGCATGATCCGCAGACCACGCGGAACCCGGCCAGCTTCAACATACTTGGTGAGCGACTTATGCTCCCACCACTTGGTGATCTCCGATTTGGTTTTCTTCTCCAGGACTTTCAACAGTTGTTTGGCGTCCTGTTGTGCACCGTTAGGTTGACTGCTCGCTGCGTTGCTTGTTGGAGCACTTTTCCGTATGTTATTGAAAAGCGTCTCAGCGGCGTCCTCTCTCTCTCTCTCCAAACTTGCTGACATAGTGCGACTGGAGAGTTTCAATAGTTAAAATACGTAACTCGGCGGCTTGCGCCGCTGCCGGTCTCTTTACTGTACGCCAACTCTCTCCACCTGAGAATTCCAAAATGGTAGCCTCGCTGTGGTTGGACACCACTCACCGACTGTCAGCCGCTCAAACCCGCCGTAAGTAAGTAGTAGTCCGCCAACACGAAGGCTCTCGCTATCGGCTCAGGGGGTCAGGTGAAAATTTTCCTCCTCGGAAACGAACGTTGCTTTCAGCTGTTCTTGTCCTGACCTCTTGTTGGAGAGCGGGTTCCGTAAACGAGGACAGCTGCTCCTCGTATAATATGAAGGTTACAATCTTCAGGAACACCACACGTCTGCTGTGGAAATGAAGACACGGACCCAGTGGCTGCAGTAAAGGAGATTTTAATAGAAACCTCTCTGGTTACGCGTTTCGAGCAACAAGTGCCCTTGGTCACACACCGCGCACCAGGTCAGCTACAAATTTAAACCATTTTTTTAGAGTGATGCTCCACCCATATTCGTGAGTCACAAGGTGTAGACATAGAAAAAACACGTATTATATTATAAAACACGTGTACACCTATATTTACAATCTTAACAACAGTGAAGTTGTATATATATATATAGCCGAAATCCCCATTCAACTCTCCCCTTCATGGTAAAAACAATGTAGCATGGACCCAGGTACTGACGCGTTTTCTTAGTGCTTTATTTGCGCAAAATAATAAGCCAGCAATCCGCCATGACATGTTTCGCCTCCACCAAGAGGCTTGATCACATGACCATATATATATATAACCTAACGCCAGTAGGTAATATATATATTGTTGGGAAGATTAATTACAGTGCGCCTTCAGCCGTGAAAGCAACCACCACCACTTCAACTGGACACGTTCTGCGAGGCTGGTTATCAAACTGCAGTCTCTATGCAGCACGGGGGTTTGCAAAATGGAAAGTGGCTGAAATGACTTGAGGCCCACTGGAGGGCTGTTAAATAATGACTGAAAATCGGCAGAAAAATAACGCAGGCAAATAAATAACTATACTGGAATAGAAGAATTTGGACTTCTACTCCCGGCATATCGTTTACCTGAAAGTGGGTGCCAAGAAGGGTAAAAGATGTGGAAGTCTGTTTCATCTTTTGCCAGTTGCCGCCCTATGATTAAAGTGCTTGTAGCACTGAAACGAGTCAGGGAGGAGAATCATTTGAGTCATTGATGCCACCTTCAGGAATAAAGAGGTTGTGTTAACTTTACCCCCGTGGAGTGCTGCTATAAAGCTCTGAGCTTTTGTTGGGAAGATTAGTTACACGGTGCCTTCGGCCGTGAAAGCAAGCATCTCCACTTCAACTGGACACTTTCTGCGAGGCTGGTTATCAAACTGCAGTCTCTACGCAGCACAGGGATTTGCAAAATGGAAAGTGGCTGAAATGACTCGAGGCCCACTGGAGGGCTGTTAAATAATGACTGAAAATCGGCAGAAAAATAACGCAGGCAAATAAATAACTATACTGGAATAGAAGAATTTGGACTTCTACTCCCGGCATATCGCTTACCTGAAAGTGGGTGCCAAGAAGGGTAAAAGATGTGGAAGTCTGTTTCATCTTTTGCCAGTTGCCGCCCTATGATTAAAGTGCTTGTAGCACTGAAACGAGTCAGGGAGGAGAATCATTTGAGTCATTGATGCCACCTTCAGGAATAAAGAGGTTGTGTTAACTTTACCCCCGTGGAGTGCTGCTGTAAAGCTCTGAGCTTTTGTTGGGAAGATTAGTTACAGTGCGCCTTCTGCCATGAAAGCAAGCATCTCCACTTCAACTGGACACTTTCTGCGAGGCTGGTTATCAAACTGCGGTCTCTACGCAGCACAGGGATTTGCAAAATGGAAAGTGGCTGAAATGACTCGAGGCCCACTGGAGGGCTGTTAAATAATGACTGAAAATCGGCAGAAAGATAGCGATGGCAAATAAATGACTATATTGCAATAGAAGAATTTGGACTTCTACTCCCGGCATATCACTTAGCTGAAAGTGAGTACCAAGAAGGGTAAAAGATGTGGAAGTCTGTTTCATCTTTTGCCAGTTGCCGCCCTATGATTAAGGGGCTTGTAGCACTGAAACGCGTCAGGGAGGAGAATCATTTGAGTCATTGATGCCACCTTCAGGAATAAAGAGGTTGTGCTAACTTTACTCTGTGGAGTGCTGCTATAAAGCTTGGATATTTACAACAAGGGGTGGTGAGGGACAGAGTCTCTGAATTAAGCAGAAAGCTCTCACCCAGTCAAGAGATCAGGGCTAGATCCAACACCGTTTTTTAGCTCACTGCACCATCCCAGTTTCAGAATCTGGCTGTATGCAAATTAGTCTGTTCCTGTCCCAGTGCATGATGGGAACAGGGCAAACCAAACTACAAAAGCCAATTCTTACACTGGGAAGGAAACAAGCTCCCGGGGACCGGTTTCTGGCATTACAGCCGTCTTCGGCCCGGTTTGCTTGAATCCTGATGGTGCAATGAGCAAGGGTCTCACATCTGAGAATACCCTTCCACGCTTAGGGTGGACAAAAATATTTACAACAAGGGGTGGTGAGGGACAGAGTCTCTGAATTAAGCAGAAAGCTCTCACCCAGTCAAGAGATCAGGGCTAGATCCAACACCGTTTTTTAGCTCACTGCACCATCCCAGTTTCAGAACCTGGCTGTATGCAAATTAGTCTGTTCCTGTCCCAGTGCATGATGGGAACAGGGCAAACCAAACTACAAAAGCCAATTCTTACACTGGGAAGGAAACAAGCTCCCGGGGACCGGTTTCTGGCATTACAGCCGTCTTCGGCCCGGTTTGTTTGCAGGGTATACTCAGACATGAGTCCCTTTCTCACTGCTCCATCAGGATTCAAGCAAGCCGGGCCGAAGAAGGCTGAAATGCCAGAAACCGGTCCCCGGTAGCTTGTCTCCTTTCTGGTAAAGAATTGACTTGGTAGTTTAGTCTGCCCTGTTCCCATGATGCACTGGGCCAGGGACAGACTGATTTGCATATAGCCAGGTTCTGAGCTGGGATGGGGCAGTGAGATAAATAACGGTGATGGATCAAGCCCTGATCTTTGGACTGGGTAAGAGTGGTCTGTTTAACTCAGACACTCTGTTCATCACCACCCCCTTTTTGTAAATCGTTTTGGCCACTATAGGTGTGGCAGGGTATACTCAGACATGAGTCCCTTTCTCACTGCTCCATCAGGATTCAAGCAAGCCGGGCCGAAGAAGGCTGAAATGCCAGAAACCGGTCCCCGGTAGCTTGTCTCCTTTCTGGTAAAGAATTGGCTTGGTAGTTTAGTCTGCCCTGTTCCCATGATGCACTGGGCCAGGGACAGACTGATTTGCATATAGCCAGGTTCTGAGCTGGGATGGGGCAGTGAGATAAATAACGGTGATGGATCAAGCCCTGATCTTTGGACTGGGTAAGAGTGGTCTGTTTAACTCAGACACTCTGTTCATCACCACCCCCTTTTTGTAAATCGTTTTGGCCACTATAGGTGTGGCAGGGTATACTCAGACATGAGTCCCTTTCTCACTGCTCCATCAGGATTCAAGCAAGCCGGGCCGAAGAAGGCTGAAATGCCAGAAACCGGTCCCCGGTAGCTTGTCTCCTTTCTGGTAAAGAATTGGCTTGGTAGTTTAGTCTGCCCTGTTCCCATGATGCACTGGGCCAGGGACAGACTGATTTGCATATAGCCAGGTTCTGAGCTGGGATGGGGCAGTGAGATAAATAACGGTGATGGATCAAGCCCTGATCTTTGGACTGGGTAAGAGTCCCTTTTTGTAAATCGTTTTGGCCACTATAGGTGTGGCAGGGTATACTCAGACATGAGTCCCTTTCTCATTGCTCCATCAGGATTCAAGCAAGCCGGGCCGAAGAAGGCTGAAATGCCAGAAACCGGTCCCCGGTAGCTTGTCTCCTTTCTGGTAAAGAATTGGCTTGGTAGTTTAGTCTGCCCTGTTCCCATGATGCACTGGGCCAGGGACAGACTGATTTGCATATAGCCAGGTTCTGAGCTGGGATGGGGCAGTGAGATAAATAACGGTGATGGATCAAGCCCTGATCTTTGGACTGGGTAAGAGTGGTCTGTTTAACTCAGACACTCTGTTCATCACCACCCCCTTTTTGTAAATCGTTTTGGCCACTATAGGTGTGGCAGGGTATACTCAGACATGAGTCCCTTTCTCATTGCTCCATCAGGATTCAAGCAAGCCGGGCCGAAGAAGGCTGAAATGCCAGAAACCGGTCCCCGGTAGCTTGTCTCCTTTCTGGTAAAGAATTGGCTTGGTAGTTTAGTCTGCCCTGTTCCCATGATGCACTGGGCCAGGGACAGACTGATTTGCATATAGCCAGGTTCTGAGCTGGGATGGGGCAGTGAGATAAATAACGGTGATGGATCAAGCCCTGATCTTTGGACTGGGTAAGAGTGGTCTGTTTAACTCAGACACTCTGTTCATCACCACCCCCTTTTTGTAAATCGCTATAAAGCTTGGAGCTTTTGTTGGGAAGATATATATATACACATATATATATATATATATATATATATATATATATATATATATATATATATATATATATATATATATGTATATATATATCTTCCCAACAAAAGCTCTGAGCTTTATAGCAGCACTCCACAGAGTAAAGTTATATATATATATATACCCTTCAAAAAGTACAAAAGTACTAAACTACTTATATGCATACTTGATATAATTTTGCCAGTAATCTTGGAGTATCATTTATTGAGGAACAAACAATATGAATTGATCATACATATTTAAATGATTGACACTTGTCAAAAGGTCAACGCGAATAGGACACTATGTCGGAATTATTTTTTGCTTTGCTTTGCATTATGATTATTGCTTTTTGCCTTGAATTAATTAATTAGTTGATTGTTCCGGTTCTAAATTGTAAAAGATCTGCTTTAATGTGATTTTAAATGGTTACAAGATATGCATTAAGTCAAAAAAATGTATTAACATTTTCAGGCACTTTAATCGTTTTAAAATGGCGTCTATGTTTGTATACTACAAGCAGAACTAGAAAATTTGGTCTGTCATTTGTTTTTACACTCTTTTCACTGTGAGGGTGGGCACTCCATTGATTTGTCCCACTATTTTGTTCACTATATAATGGTTCAGCTTTCTGAGCGTTTCATGTGATCAAGCTCCCTAGAGGAGTGAAACGCGTCGTCGGAGGGACATCTGTCCTTTAATTTAAATAAAAACTTTACTCTGCCACCTATTTTAGGACTTGCATCTTCTTTTGGAAAACCTTTCGCTGCAGTGATGAGGTTGGTTTGGAGGTCCGCACCTGGTGTGTTTCCATCATTCATTGACGGAACAGGAACATTTCTTTTATATATATATATATATATATATATATATATATATATATATATATATATATATATATATATATATATATATTACCTACTGGCGGTCGCCAGTAGGTAGTTATAGTTAGGATTTTTTTCAATGCAAAATCTCAATCAAAATTCTATTTGGAATAACTTTGGCGCCGGTTGACGAATCTGCCTGAAAAGCCCGATGTGCCTTTGCTATGTCTCAAGATATGTGCTCCAGTGGATTTTAAGTAATTTAGGTTCAAAAATATATATATATCTATAGGCGCGCCCCGGTACGCGCACCAGGGAGCGCACCGGGCGTGCAACGCGACTTGCGCACGGAAAGCTGATTGGTTCACGGGTGTCTGTAAACATTCGAAACAGTCCGGAGCGCCTGCCATCTTGTGTCTCTGTAGGATCGAGACACAAGAGGTGGCAAAAAAAAGGGGGAAATGACTATAAGGGGGCAGAGTAGACCCCCCCTGACCCCCTAGGTTTGATGTGGGGGCTATAATAGGGTTCCGCGGGGCAAAAAAAACACAAATCGATTTGCTCGGGGGAAGCGCCCGGTATGCGCACCGAGGAGCGGACCGGGGACAATGCATGGGGAAAACCCAGTTTATTCACTGTGTCACCTCTACGACCCTTTCTTGCGTCAATACGTCCCTTTTGCATACATTACACCTGACGTAGGAATAATGTGGCACAGGGGCTTACAAAGTGACGCATCTACCTAGATGCGTCACTTTGTAAATATGACTGAATAAGGTGCATTTTTTACAGCACTGGTGCGTCACAAAAAGTGACGCTCCGGTGGCGTTAAAGTGACGCATGGCCTCATAAATGAGGCCTTCAGTCTTCTACTCATGCGTCATATTAAATTTATGACGTATTATGTTGGAAGTTCTTACAGATACGTCAGTATTTCAGACGTATCTGTAAGCGCAAAAGTGATGCATTGCTGGAGTGTGTCTCAAAAATGAAGCAACTCCAGCAATGCATCCTTTCGGTATGTAACTGTTACCACAGATTTTTTACAACACATACCTTTACAACGGATACTATTACAACGCAGGTCATTTTACAACAGATACCTTTACATCGCATTACACTACAACGCACATACTATTACAACGCATACCATTACATCGTAAGTATAATTATAGGTAAGTTTATCTTTTTTTTAAAACATTGGGTTTTGGGGTACAGGGGTATTTTTAGGTTTTAGGACTGGGTTTGGGTTTTGGGGTACAGGGGTATTTTTAGGTTTTAGGGCTGGGTTTGGGTTTTGGGGTACAGGGGTATTTTTAGGTTTTAGGGCTGGGTTTGGGTTTTGGGGTACAGGGGTATTTTTGGGTTTTAGGGCTGGGTTTGGGTTTTGGGGTACAGGGGTATTTTTAGGTTTTAGGGCTAGGTTTGGGTTTTGGGGTACAGGGGTATTTTTAGGTTTTAGGGTTGGGTTTGGGTTTTGGGGTACAGGGATATTTTTAGGTTTTAGGGTTGGGTTTGGGTTTTGGGGTACAGGGGTATTTTTAGGTTTTAGGGCTGGGTTTGGGTTTTGGGGTACAGGGGTATTTTTAGGTTTTAGGGCTGGGTTTGGGTTTTGGGGTACAGGGGTATTTTTAGGTTTTAGGGTTGGGTTTGGGGTACAGGGGTATTTTTAGGTTTTAGGGCTGGGTTTGGGTTTTGGGGTACAGGGGTATTTTTAGGTTTTAGGGTTGGGTTTTGGCTTTGGGGTACAGGGGTATTTTTAGGTTTTAGGGTTGGGTTTGGCTTTTGGGGTACAGGGGTATTTTTAGGTTTTAGGGTTGGGTTTGGGTTTTGGAGTAGAGGGTTTTTTTTAACCTATTTTTACAAATAATAATATTACAATAAATTTAAATAATAATTTAAAAAATATATATATTACAAATAATTAAATTAAATAATACATTAATAAATATTTACATTATATTTTAAAATTATTTATTATTATTATATACTTACCTATACTTACGTTGTACTGGTATGCGTTTTATTAGTATCTGCGTTGTAGTGTTTTGCGTTGTAAAGGTATCCGTTGTAACATGACTTGCGTTGTAAAAAATCCGTTGTAATGGTATGCGTGCTAAAAGTACGCATTGTAACATCATATATCCCATCCTTACACATGGGGCCAGGCCCCATGTGAAAGGGCCTGCACGCCTGCTGTGAAACAGGTGTAATATTTGGAAGCAGCAGCGTCATAAAAGTGACGCAGTGATATCTCATAGATTTCACTGCTTCACCTCTACGACCCTTTCTTGCGTCAATACGTCCCTTTTGCATACATTACACTTGACATAGGAATAATGTGGTGCAGGGTCTTACAAAGTGACGCATCTACTTAGATGCGCCACTTTGTAAATATGACTGAATAAGGTGCATTTTTTACAGCACTGGTGCGTCACAAAAAGTGACGCTCCGGTGGCGTTAAAGTGACACATGGCCTCATAAATGAGGCCTTCAGTCTTCTACTCATGCGTCATATTAAATTTATGACGTATTATGTTGGAAGTTCTTACAGATACGTCAGTATTTCAGACGTATCTGTAAGCGCAAAAGTGATGCATTGCTGGAGTGTGTCTCAAAAATGAAGCAACTCCAGCAATGCATCCTTTCACATGGGGCCAGGCCCCATGTGAAAGGGCCTGCACGCCTGCTGTGAAACAGGCGTAATATTTGGAAGCAACAGCGTCATAAAAGTGACGCAGTGATATCTCATAGATTTCACTGCGTCACCTCTATGACCCTTTCTTGCGTCAATACGTCCCTTTTTCATACATTACACCTGACGTAGGTATAATGTGGCGCAGGGGGTAACAAAGTGACACATCTACCTAGATGCGTCACTTTGTAAATATGACTAAATAAGGTGCATTATTTACAGCACTGGTGCGTCACAAAAAGTGACGCACCGGTGGCGTTAAAGTGACGCATGGCCTCATAAATGAGGCCTTCAGTCTTCAACTCCAGCAATGCATCTTTTCTTACCCTTCGACACACCCCTTCCTTTTCAACATTTTCTTTGAATATCCACATACCCCATATTCACTCTCCTTCTCCTTACTTTCCTTCCCAACACTCACCTTCTTTCAGTCCCCCTACTTCACTTCCTTTCTCCTCTCACACCTTTCTGTTCTTTCTTACTCATTTTCCTTTCCATTATCAATGCACTCCAGTTCACTTACTCTTTTTCATGTTTTTTAAGAATATAGCTCTTTGATGAGAATTGGAGGTAGTTCTGAAAAGAACTTTTTTTTTCTTCTATTTTCTTTTTTTAGAACAAAAACAAAAACAGGGAATGGAAACTGCTCAACAGGAGCAAAAAAAACCAAAAGAATTAGGGCTGGGAAAGGCAGCAATGGTTCTCCAATGCTCGAACCATGAGCACGACACTTTGCTCCCCAAAGGTAAGTAGCTGATCACAGTATCTGCATTTCAGGACGCCTTTGTTGAATGCAGGCTGAATGTTTGGAACCAGGTCGCATAAAACCATTGAAATTCCGACGTTATAGTTAGTTGGACTCACTATAACTTGCGCGCCTGCAATGCACTGCTGATGACGTCACATATTACATCACTCATGACATGGTCAGTGGCATCACTCATGACATCACTGATGACACCATCCTTGTGACAGAGTGACAGACCTCCTTTCAGTGTAATGTAAGCCTTGAAACACATTTTCAAAAATAGAAATTAACATTTTCAAAAAAATGGAGATACCCATACCAGTTACAACAAACAATTCAGTAATTCCACCATCTATATACACACATCCACTCATTCACCAACAGTTCTATATAGTCACTCATACATATACTCACTCATCATATGTAGTGATACACCTATACATCCTGTTACACACCGACAGCCATACAAAAGTTACTCACACACATACTCACACATGCAAATAAAGTATTGAACATCCATTTATTTGCATATAGAACTATACACATACTACCACTTTACTTCTATGGAAATTTACACATACTTACTCTCTTAAACAATCACTTATAGAAACACATCCTTATCTAAACAGGAACTCTTACAATCTCTCGCTCTGACATATACTCACTTATATACATCAATACTCACATATACTAGATTAAAACATATGTAGTTACTGATAAAGACACTAGTGAGACAGTCATCCACTCACTAACACACACATATACACACTCATCCACCCATACAGTCCTGCACATATGCTGTCTTCAAAATACATACAAACAGTGAGTCAGTCACCAACCCATGCAGCCACTTTTACACAAAGTGAAACACTGATACATATATTTCAATATTTAAAAGTTACTCGCTAATATATGTATTCACTAAGATACACTTAATAAGGCAGTTAACAAATCATTTTTTTAGAAAAAAAACCTCCATTTAGACACTTACTTAAACATTTATTCTTCCATCGACCTTTTTCATATACATATAGAAAACATATTTATTATTCAGAAAGACACACATTCACTGGATGGTGTCATCAGTGATGTCATGAGTGATGTCACTGACCATGTCATGAGTGATGTAATATGTGACGTCATCAGCAGTGCATTGCAGGCGCGCAAGTTATAGTGAGTCCAACTAACTATAACGTGGAATTTCAATGGTTTTATGTCAGTACAATTTCCAGCTAACTATAACTGGTGTGAAACCTATGTTTTTTTCAGTGAATTTAATAGGTTTTTTAAATGCTAATTCCTAACTATAACTGGTGTGAAACCTATGGTTTTTTCAGTGAATATATATATATATATATATATATCGCCAGTAGGTAGTTATAGTTAGGACCTAGTTTCCATAGGAAATCCGCAACATTCTATTTGGATTAACTTTGGCTCCGGTGGACGAATCTTCGCGAAATTCTCCAAGAAAATGGCCTGCTCCGCTCCGCTCCTTCCCTAAAGTTTGGGGTTGGTTCGTCAAGCGGGGGCAGAGAAAAAAGGAGGTCACAAAACGTGTTTTCCCCATGGAATTTTCCATAGGAACTAAAGCCAGGGCTACAGCCCGAACGGCTGAACAGAATTACACCAAATTTGGCAAAAAGGTAGAGTTCGGTTCGCAGATTACGCTTTTTATTAAATGGTGTAAATCCGTACAGTAGTTCCTGAGAAAATCAAAAGTAAAATCATAGATATATCTATAGGCGAGTACCGTACGCGTACCTTCCCGAGCACGAGCTGAATGCTGATTGGCTGTCAACACTCCAAACCAGGCAGTGTTGGCAGCCATCTTGTGCCTCGGTAGAACCGAGGCACAAGAAAGTAGTGAAACAAAGGTGGAAAACACGCAAAGGGGCAGGGTAGAAACAGCATGACTCCCTAGGCCTGCTCAGGGGGTCCCACAAGGACCCCCAAGGCCCAAAAAAATTTATTTATTTTTAAAAATCGTGGGGTACGCGTAGGTATGCGTACCCCATGGGGAAAAAAAATTCAGGTCTGCTTTTTTAGGTCTCGCCTCTCAATGCGCATGCGCATTGAGCAGAGCGAGACTATAGGGACTTAAACAGACTTTACCCAACTGGCGATTTGGTGCTGTGACCGTGCGCTTTTAGGTCAATGCGCAAGCGCATTGACTTAAAATGCGCGTGCACAGTATCAAATCGCCAGCCATCTGTTCCCCAGCAGCTCTTCCCGCTCCGCCCCACAAGCTTCCCCCAGCGTGCGCTCTGCCTTAGCAGCACTCCTCCCACACCTTTGAAGTGCACTTCAAAGGCCGCTCTCCCTGCTCTGCCCCCTGCTGCGGCCGTGTCGCATTTCTCCTCCCCCCTCCCCACAGCAATGCCCTCCGTCTTGTTTTGTTTTATCTCTCTCCATTGAGCGCTCTGCATGTGCTGGCACCCCTGCTGTGTATTTTCAACCCCTCTACATTTCTGTCTAATTTCTTTCCTTGTTTTTCTTTTCCTTACGTTTGTATGCTACGTGTACACATTTTTCCATGTTAAATCGGTTCCAAAAAAATGAGTTATAGGATTTCGGTTTGAACAGTAAACTTTGGTCAGTCAGCATCAATAGCATTTTTCTTTGTGCACAGTAAGACACTCCCGGAGTTTTCGCTTTTTACTTTGAAAGGCCTCATGAGAGCGCCCGGCTGGCAGCGGTAATACTCACGGCGGTAGTTAGATTACCACGTCGCTTCTGTGCGATTCTCCCCCCCATGTTCCGAGTGGCTCTTCTCGCCCGTTTGCTTTCCCGCCGTACTTCGTTTTGCTCTCGCCCATGCTCCCACACCGCCCCTACAGCAGTGGTTCACCTTACTCCTTCCGCACATTCTTTTCCTTTTGAACAGCACGGTGTTGCTAACAATGCTGGTAAATGTTAGCACAGTTTGGATAAGATAAACAGGCATTTTGCTGTCCAAAATTTGAAATGCAGTAAACTCCGACACCGCCGTTCATGTTTCAAGCAGCACAGTGCTAGCAATGCTTGTTTAATTTAGCACAGCTGATGACTTTTACTGGCTGTACCTTAAATCTCATTACTCATAGGTAACATACTCCACTGCATTCACTATTCAGGTGGAAAAAAGCTCGAGCTCGCAAAGCGCATTGCAGTCTCTTCATGGCAGCAGGAACCTGCTGGAACTCAACAGCTAGCAGAACTAAAAACACGTATTTGCTTTCAGGTAAGAAATGTGGAGTCCAGACCTATGTTGCCTCCACTTTGCAAAACTGGGATTATTTCTTGTGCAAAAACCGAAATCTTAAATTTCATTCCAGGTCCTTAAACATGTGTTAATTCTTCCTGGGAGGTGTGAATAATCATCCCTCAACATGATATGCAATCCGCCACTTCCCCGCCCCCAACATCATTTTTCTTTTCCATACGTTTGTATGCTACGTGTATACATTTTTCCATGTTAAATCGGTTCCAATAAAATGAGTTATAGGATTTGGGTTTGAACAGTAAACTTTGGTCAGTCAGCATCAATAGCATTTTTCTTTGTGCACAGTAAGACACTCCCAGAGTTTTTGCTTTTAACTTTGAAAGGCCTCATGAGAGCGTCCGGCTGGCAGCAGTAATACCCACGGCGGAAATTAGATTACCACGAGGCGAACTATGACCCATGATTTATGCTATTTCACCCACAAATGGGAAAGTACCCGTGGTATGATTCTAATTGCTAGGCTCTGGCCTGTATCCGGGGCGCAGCTCAGAGAAGGGCTCCCACTTGACTGTCTTGACAGATTTGTGGGCTTTGCAGGGGGGCCTGTCAGGTGAGTGTTCACAACAAAATAAAAGCACTCCAGGCACCCCAAATGTCTATAGGCTGGAACAAGAGGGAGGGGACGGGCTTCCATGGTGGTAAAAGCTTCACTGTTTACCTCGTGCAGTCTGCTTTACCTCCAACCCCTAATTAATAAAGACAGAAGAAGAATTCTGCACCACATTGGGTCTATTCCCTTAGGAGAACAAGGGTCTGAGTTTGGGTAATCCCCTTGTCCGATCACTGGGCCTGCCGGGCTGCTGTGTGGATGCTCAAAAGTCTCAGAATTCAAAATCTCTCAACTCAAGGAGAGGATGTGGTGCCAACCCCTCTCTACACCCCTCTCTCTACACCCCTCTCTCTCGCTACACCCCCCACTCTCTCTACACCCCTCTCTCTCGCTACACTCCCCACTCTCTCTACACCCCCCTCTCTCGCTACACCCCCCTCTCTCGCTACACCCCCACTCTCTCTACAACCCTCTCTCTCTCTACACCCCTCTCTCTACACCCCTATCTCTACACCCCTATCTCTACACCCCTATCTCTACAACCCTCTCTCTCTCTACACCCCCCTCTCTCTCTACACCCCTCTCTCTCTACACCCCTCTCACTCTACATCCCTCTCACTCTACACCCCTCTCTCTCTCTACACCCCCTCTCTCTCTACAACCCTCTCTCTCTCTACAACCCTCTCTCTACATCCCTCTCACTCTACACCCGTCTCTCTCTCTACACCCCCCTCTCTCTCTACACCCCCCTCTCTCTCCCTACAACCCTCTCTCTACATCCCTCTCACTCTACTCCCCTCTCACTACACCCCTCTCTCTCTACACCACGCTTACACCCCTCTCTCTACACCCCTCTCTCTACACCCCTCTCTCTACACCACTCCTACACCCCTCTCTACACCGCTCTCTCTACACCCCTCTCTTTCTCTACACCTCTCTCTCTCTACACCTCTCTCTCTCTACATACCCCTCTCTCTCTACATACCCCTCTCTCTACCTCTCTCTACACCTCTATCCCCTTCACTCAATCTATCTATCTATTTATCTATCACCCTCACTCTATCTATCTATCTATCTATTGCCCTTACTCTATCTATCGCCCTCCCTCTATCTTTCGCCCTCCCTCTATCTATCGCTCTCCCTCTCTCTATCAATCACCCTCACTCTATCTATCACACTCACTCTATCTATCTGTCTATCGCATGACCACTGCATCACTCAGCACCACCACAGCATCACTCAGGGGCACCACAACATCACTATGCACTACCACAGCATCACTGAATGCCAGAGCATCACTCGTCGCCACCACAACATCAGCGCCACCACAGCATCAATCTGTGCAACTATTCAACAACAACTGCTTCAAATGTGTTCTCTCAATGTTTCAAGGTTTATTAGAAATGTCACAAAAAGATGTTAATATTTCACTTCTGTTCTTGGATTTTCGTCACAATAAAATACACTGAACATAATCTTCACAAAAGTTATTTACAAACGTTTAAGCTATTGCCATTATAAATTACAATAACTTTTATTTAAGTATTAATTATTTAAAAAAATTAAAAGCAATTGTTATTTGTAATATCAATACATCTAAGTCACGTAAATACAACACATATTGCATTACAAAGGCTGTAGGTGTTACATTTGCGAAAGTTAAAAGTATTGGCATTGTAAATGACAAAGCTATTAATTTCGCTATTTTCAAACCAACACATAAATAAAAAAATTGTCATTTACAATACCAATAGCTCAAACTTTCCTAATGCGAGACCTATTGCATTGCAAATGCTTGTTTAAACTGGTTTACCCCATGTAAACTCCCATAGGGATTCTAGACACATCTACAGCTCGAAACGCTAAACAGAATTACACCAAATTTGGCAGAAAGGCAGCCGTAGGTCCGGAGAAAGGCAGATGAGGCTCATTTCATACGTCTATAAATTCTGCCTAAGTAGGAAAACTTCACACTCTTTACTTTCCACCTGATCCAAAACGCTGCAACTGAATGTCCCAACCACGTTGGACAGGGCGTGGAGCCACATCGAATTGCGTGTCTGTGCTGCTTTCTAACTGTCTGTGGAATAACACAACAGCTGACCGCATCATCAAATTTCTACGCTGATGTAAGTTCTTCCATGGGAAAGGGAGACAGAGCATAGTCCCACTGAAAAATAAGGTACGTATCTGCCCAAAGGCATACTCCTGGCCCTCTGTGAAAATATAACATTTCAGCTGCAGTACAAGGGACTTTTTATGCTCCCAATTCGTTTAATATATATATATATATATATATTCACTAGCTCGGCAAGTAGCTATGCTGCTGTAGTATATACAATACCTCAGAAAACTGCACGAACAAGGCCTATGCGACCTCTGCCACCTCTCCTTTCGAGTGAAAGGTACCCTTACAAAGTTATGCATGACCGGATAGACAGCAGTTATGGATTAGACATCATCAAAATGTGTCTTAGCACGTTAATGTGCTGATTGTAACAAATTCACTGTAACCTGATGCAAGCTTGTTTTAGAAAAGTCAACACTTAAGCATGTTCTCAACATATCAGACATTTAATTCCAAGACATGATTTTTCTCTCTACCATGACCCGTTTCCATGTTTATTTTCGAAAATTCTTCCCTTATAAAATCTTCTAAAACCAAGACTAGGAGAATATTTTTAGAAATAATATTTATCACGCCCTTTGAAATACAGTTAACTCAGAATCTGGTTAAAGCAATAACGCACAACAATCGGCAACTCAATACAAAATTACTTGGATCCTAAAGGTAGCAAATTGCAAAAACTCTTTTTACTGTACATCTTCAAATTACTCCTTCTACTTATATCAGAACTTCAAAAACATCACTCCAATGGCAAGATGAAAAGCCTTCTGAAAAGCATTGCGGACAATGCATGTGAGTACTTGAGAAAAAGCTCAGCTGATATTTTCTTAGATAATATTCTCATGGTTTTTCTTCCTGAATAACACGGCGAGATTTAAAAGAAGAAAATCCTTACAAATGTAATTCTGTCCTGAAACAGACGAGACATTTTCACTGATGCGAACTGAAAATAAGTATGTCCGGATTTCAGGCTAAAATATGTTTCTCCAAAATGTTGCTGTGTTTTATTCTGAATGGAAGATATTTGGGGGAAAAAATTGTAGCGAAAGCGTTTTTTTTTTTAAAGGCAAAAGTCTCATGTCTAAACATGTGCCCTTACCCAGAAGCCCACTGGAACCCTTTCCTTTTTCTTCTGTTGACAAATCTGGCATGACAACGTGAAGAGTTTACTCTTCCTACATCCATATTGATTTTTGTCTTATACTTTTTTCTTCAGTTTTTATGTTTGGTTTGAAATCAATACCTTAAAGGTAGATATGTATATTGTGTAGGCGCAACAAAACAGGCACTACAGAAGCTGCAGTTATCAATGCTGTGTAGGCCTCACTACTTTAGATTTACATCTCGGCCTTCATGCAGTTCTTTTGTCTGGTTAAAAGTCAGAAGAGTAAACTGTCAATTCAATTCAATTTTAAAGCTTTATTCGACTATTAAAAACAATCACAAAAGCGTAAACTGTCATTTTTCACAAATGTTCTGCAGAAAGTGCCATTTTCTATTTCGATCTCCTTTTGATGAAACATTTGGCTCATCTCGCCCAGAGACAGTTCATTGTCAGAATGATTCATTAGTTTTTCTTGGTGGAGAGCATGTTTGTGTAGGGAATTCTTTCACTTTCGAAGCACAGCTTTCTCTGGTTCAGTCTTGCGTGTTTTAAGGTTGTCCCTTTTAGTAATTGTTAACATACCTGTCACGTTAAACTTTTGGGGCCTCATTTATGAGAAATGGCGCATCGCTGCGTGAAAGCAGGGATGTGTCACTTCTCAGTGCACCCTCCTTGCGTCATGATTGATGCTCCATATTTATAATATGACGCATCATGGCGCAAGGAGTTACAGATACGTCAGTATTTCTGACGTATCTGTAAGCGCAAAAGTGACGCATTGCTGGAGTGTGTCACAAAAGTGACGCAACTCCAGCAATGCGTCTTTTCACATGGGGCAAGCCCCATGTGAAAGGGCCTGCGTCAGTCTTACGCCTTCTGTGAGGCAGGCGCAAGATTTTAACGCAATGGCGCCCTAGAAGTGATGCAACAAGGCACATTTTCCACGCCACTGGTGCGTCACAAAAAGTGAAGCACTGGCGGCGTAAAAGTGACGCAAGGGCTCATAAATGAGGCCCTTGGCTTTTAATGTAACTCACTGCGAAGATCTAAAATGCAGTTTTTGTCAGGGGGGTCAGTGCAATGTCTGTCAATAGCCATTTAAATAAAGCATTGTTTAGTAAAACCATGAACGCCAAAGGTTACAGCTGCGACCCCTGGTATTTTGATTGTGACCCATGGCAATGCTATTACGACCCCTGGACTATGAAGTAAATGTTCCTGTTAATCTGTTTCTGGTGTTGAAGGGAAATATCAGCACCAGAAACAGACGAACAGAAACATTTTACTGAACAACATGCTCCCGAATTCAGAAAAAAAGGAGCTGCTCGTGGCAGCAGCTCACTGTGATTGTAACAATTGTAGCTTGCAATTATTATACTTCAGTCTGAACAGCGAAGGAGCCACCTAGCAACACGCTCCTTGGCCTCTCAGGCCACAGACTGCCCCAAGCATGGGCATGCTTAGTCTGGGGGATTGTACTGTTTGTGTGCAAGGTCACACACAAGCAAACTGAAAATGTGGCAGGTATAAAGATGGGGACTGCACATCTTTATTTTGGGCCCTAAAACGTGAACAACAATGTTGACTGCTGCATGTCAGGACTGAGGAGCTGCTTGTGGGACCCAGCGCTAGCAGACCAGTGGGTGAGGGCTATAGGTGAGGACTGAGGAACATTGTAGAGCTGGTGGGGCACCTTGGTAGGGGTAGAAGTGTGGATGAATGTTATGTGCAAGTGATGAGGTGTGAGGCAGACCTACACGTGTATCCCATTTCTGGAAGAGTAAAGTTGGGCACAAATATCAGTACTGAAATGTACAGATGTATGTGGGTCCCAGAACTCAAAGAATGGTGGTGCATATTTGAGAGTCATGTCTCGGGTGTATGGCAATAAGCCACAGCACAGAAATAGAAGAGGTGTGGCGCAGCGGCCAGAGTGCCTGACTCCGGACCACGGGGTTCACGGTTCGATCCCCGGTGCCCACGGCAGGTCATCCCAGCATCATGTGACTCTGGGCAATAGCTCGCTTAATCTTCCCGAGGGCCCCCAGCACCGGGAAAACACTTTGGAGGTAGCTGTGCGCTTTACAAATTCAAGGTTTTTAAGAAGGAGTAGTGTGAGTCCCAGTACTAAAAGATCAGTCCCAGTACTAAAAGATCAGTGGTTGGTGCTTTGAGTAAGGAGACAAATGGAAGAACTACACAAAAAAGTCCCAATACTGTAATATCAGTAGGTGGGGACTGTCGGTCGGGGGTTTAATGGCAAAGCTGCATTTCCATCCCCATACTGGAGTAGAGTCTGTGGGCGAATATGGGACTTGAAAGACTGCCATGAATTTATTTAATTTCAAGAAATTCAGATTTACATCTTTCCACCACTCCTTTCTATTCTATTATTTACAGTATATCATCAGGATAGGCTGAATGGATATTAATTGAAGATGTTTGCATTCTGTTTTCTGTTTTACCAGCCTTAAGAATAAGATGCAATATTAAATGAACCATTCTGGTCCTAATTCTATTTCACCAGAATATACAGCCTGTTAACTCCATATAACTAGATTACTCCATCTGTAGTGCAAAGCATTATTGCTGCTGCTTTTTATGCTCATCATCAGCATGGCACAAAGTCTCTGATCCTACTACTGTTGCTAGTTTCTTACGGGCATGCGCATTTTATAAATTAAAGCAGTATTTATCAAAATCTTTGCATATTTTGCAGATTTTGATGAAGAGGAGGAGTCCTGAAACAGGTCCAATGGCAGGAACCACCCCCGAGGTAGATGCAAACCTGGTGTCAGTCGAGGAAGAAAAACGGATCGTGAATTTGTCTCAAAGGGCCCTCACAGAAACAGAAACAACAGCCCTAAAAAAAGGTTTGGGCTTTGTACCTACATGCAAAACTGACAGGTTCTATAGTACATTTGAACTTTAGAATTTCTTTGGGAAAATACGCCTAAGGGCCTTCTTCCATGACAAACCTAGCCTTGAACAAACAGACTCAGGTCTACGGATCCCTTCCAAATATACCTCGCCATCTAACATGATATCCAATAAACTCCTACCTTTTGAAGCGGGGTCCTTAAGGATGTTGCAAAATTCTCACAAGGACCCAAATTCCATAACATGTCCAACCATGAGGTAGAAGAAGTGGTATACTTGGCTAATGACACCCAAATCACATTAAAACAGGCAGACAAAGGGGGCAAAATAGTGATTATGTCCACCACGGACTATGATTCAGATTGCATCCGCCAATTGGCCAAGAGGCTTTACTACACTCCCATTACCCAAGACCCTACTGGCCTCTTAAATTCTCAGACCACCTCAATTGTATTCTCAACTGACGCACAACAGTGGATCAATGAAAATTAAGCTAAGTTTCTGGTTAAAACCCAACCTAGGATTTCCTACTTTTACATTCGCCCAAAAATCCACAAGGGACCACAGCCTCCACCAGAGAGACCTAGTGGGAATTAGCTCACTTTTAGAGCCCCTGTCAAAATTTTGCAACCATTTTTTACAATGATGGTCAAAGATACACCCTCATTCCAGCAGGATACCAGAGATGTCCTGAATCTCATTCGGGACACAAATGACACACTCCAGATTGACTTACTTGTCCCCCTCGAAGTAGAGATGCTCTATACTAATATCCCACAAGCAGCTAAGTTAGAGGTATTAAAGAGTACCCTGCTGTCTGAGCAGTGGACATTACCTACCCTGTGAGCTTTATCATGGAGTGCACTACACTGGCTCTGATTGGGTACCTCTTTCAATATAGCTAGCAACTGTACCACCAAACCCAGAGGACCTCTATGGGGAGTACCTTTGACCCGAGTCTAGCATGCCTCTATATGGCTGCCTTTAAGAGGGACAAGAGTTTCCACGGTTCTAACCCCTACATCACCAACATATTGCTCTGGCTCAGAAATATTGATGACATTCTTAACTCCTGGAAAGTAGAAAGGCTTACATGTGGGACATTCTGCACCTTAATGATCACCCTGAACCTCTACCTATAATTTTCCAGTTATATTTCCTATGAAAGACTCCCTTTCCTTGATCTCATGATTTGCCTGATAGGGGATAGACCATAAACGACCACAGACAGAAAATAAACGGATTGTAACAGCCTTTTTTTTTACAGTAGACACCACCCCAAATCACTCACTGACAACCTTCCCTATAGACAGTTTTTACAGCTGTGCAGCAACTGTAGCAATATACAAAATTTGTATCTAATAATCTGGTGGCAAGAGACTATCCTCCAAATTGTGGTAGAACTGCCAAAGAGCGTCCTGGGAACAATTACAGAGAAGCTCTGTTGGAACTAGGCACAAGACCACAAGAGGACATACTGGCCTGTGTGACTACTATTCCAACAACCCATGGCAAATCATAATGAAACTCTGGGGGATCTTATGAACAGGCAACCAGTCACTACCACCACCTCCTTTTACCTTTCAACATGCCTCTAATCTAAAAAGGCATGCTTGTTCATACTAGGCCACAAAAATCCACGAGAGCTGAACAAATATCTTTATGGGATCTACCCCCTGTGACAGGGCATTTCCCATGTGGCTCGTGCAGAGTCTGTGCCTTTACAAACATTACAAAAGGTGTCAAACTCACAAACACCTTCACTTGGCTTCAGAAAACACACAGAAACTGCATATATAGAGTGACATGTCCCTGCAACAAAAGATACATCGGGATGACCATAAGACTGGTCAAAACACGAATTATGGAACACCACAGAAAAATCCGGTGCAAGAGACTAAGCACTAAGATGTGCACACATTTTAAGATTGAAGGTCATTCTCCTGATGCCAACGGTGGACGGTCGTGGAGGCACACACACACACATATGAACGAAGACACCCTATTTAAAAGGGAACAAAACTTGATCTTTCGTCTGTCGATTCACCTGAGTGTATTGAATAATGACATTCCAGGGAGTGAAATGAACAATTGATTATCTTTTGATCACCTCCAGGATCGCCTTCAGGAATGCCACATCACCATCAACACATTTCCATCACTGGCCCCCTCATGTTTGTTAGCCTGAAATAACACACTGTCTGCATCTAATATATGTTTTTGACACAATGACCATTACCGAGCGCACCACTCTACCTTTTAAATGACCGCACATTACACCACAGTATTCCTCCACTTGAGCTATCAACATTGGATGCTGGCACCAAGCAACTCCACCAGCGGTGGAACCAACACATCGTAATGGAACTTGCCTGATCCTATGACACCTTTGCTGGTACCAATTACTATAGGTACCATTGAATTATTCTGCCAATGTTCCTGGTACACTATCCGTGCATTTCATACCAATGACTGATATCTCACATACCAGTGCCATGAATTATCACCTTATTCTGGGTTATTAACCTATCATATGTTATCCCCTGGCTCCATCTTCTGTTGACTATAAACGTGGTCTATCTCCTAGAACCAAGTATAGACACGGTTATTGTGCTATGATTAGATTTCACCACATATTTGGCGCGCAAGCCATGTATCCATGTTTTTAAATAAGGAGCAGAGTGACAACTGCGCATTGGGTACCTCCTACTGTACACCGTTTCCTCTTTGCCAGTTCCATTATACACAAGGCATTTGCAGTCGAACCTCCCCGCTCCAACATGGTGTGACATGGGAGCTCAACCGCACCCCTCTGGCCATGCTGCGCGACAGGCAAATTTCAGCCATCTGAGTTACTGCTTTCCAGCAGAACCGGCTCCCCTGCATTCGGGGCTACAGGGGGCAATATTCCCCTATTCTTTAGCATTTACTTGACCACTCATTCCCCCAAGATGGCACTGGCATTTGCTGCTGCATTATAGGGTCTATTATTGCCTTGCACAGTGAAGCGTTTCACTGAAAGACTTTCACTGTGGGGACTTAAGACGATCCGCTCTCCTAACCCTCCACTCCCGAAGCAGCAGAGTTTGGGTAGGCTGTCCTTTGGAGTCTTCACTATGACTTTGTATGTACTACCTTTTGGTTTGTCTACAAATTTCCCCAGAGAAATCAGACCTCTACAATGAAGTTACAGCTTACTTCCTTCTCTACATTTTAGCATGCTAACTCAGCGTACCCTCTGCTCCCACTTGCGTAGGCAGAATTGCTACCCAAATTGGGTGAGTTTATATCCTTTATGACACACTGTGTAAAATCTAATTGCCTGCAAATATCCCTAAGTATGGCACTTGTATATTTTGTTATGTACTTATTTTTCACTGTGCTACTGGCACTTTACACTGAGAGGAGCATGCTGAACAATATTACGCATGAGAATATGTTTATGGTCACTTGTATGGAGTCCCATGTTAACATCATTTTGACCAACTATCTGGAGGCCAACCAAATTCTAGATAGTTCTCAGAATGGATTCCGACCCTAGCACAGCATGGAATCAGCCCTTCTGGCGGTCACTGAGCAGTTGTGGGCCATGCTAGATGAGGGAAATACTTCGGCACTTTTTTTACTTGATCTCAGGGCAGCCTTGGACACGGTCTCCCATATAATCCTGCTTCAGCGTTTTGAGGAGATCGGGGTTACAGGCAGGGCCTTGGCCTAATTTGCCTCTTTTCTATCAGAGAGCTCCTTCCAGGTATATGCCCCCTCTATCAGTCTAGTAACTACCCTCTCAGCTGTGGTGTCCCGCAGGGCTCTGCTCTGAGCCCAATGTTGTTTAACATGTATGTCCGCTCTCTGGCCCTTCTGGCAAAAGAACGTAACATCAAAATGGTATCTTACGCGGACGCCACCAGCTGATATTCACTTTTTCCAAAAACCCTGCTCAGGACCAACTAAAATTCCGTGCTGATGTGCTGACGATCAGCAATTGGATGACAAATAAATACTTACAGCTTAATTCAGCCAAGACGGAGGTGCTCTTGGTTGGCCGTGACATCCATAAGTGGGACGATCAATGGTGGCCATCGACCCTGGGCACCACTCCCCATCCGAAAAACGCAGTCAAAGATCTAGGGGTCTTGATCGACACCACCCTCTCATTCGAGCCCTGTGTAAAAAAACGTGGCCGGTACCTGTATCGGCCTTCTGCGCGGCTTAAAACCCATTTTAGGATTCTTTGACATAGCCACTCGTCAACTGATAATCCAAGCAGTGGTCCAATTGCGCCTTGATTACTGCAATGGTCTTTTGTTCAGCACAAATAAAACTGTCACTGCAAGACTCCAACGGGTACAGAATGCTGCAGCACATCCCCTGTTTGCCCTGCCTAGGAAATGCCACACCTCTGATCTCCTTCGCTGCCTCCACTGGCTGCCAATCAAACAGGGAGTCCAGTTTAAAACCCTCTGCATCACACATAAGATAGTACATGGCCAGGGCCCCCAAACTCTGCAGGGACTCTGTACACCTTATGTTCCTTTGCGGGCACTGTGCTCTGCTGAGCACCGTTTGCTGTGTCTCCCACATGTCCACCGGTGCAGAGCTGGGGGTTGCTCCTTCAAAGCACAGGCACCTGCACTATGGAACTCTATCCCACTGGCTGCCCGCAGCACCCACGACCAATGGGCGTTTTTAGGAAACTGATTAAAACTTGGCATTTTTCCTCCATCTAGCCTCATCCCCTTTGCTCATCTGTCCGCTAGCGCTGGGGCAGCCATGCCCTATCATGCAGCAGTAAATGCCAGTGCCCTGTTGCTGGGGCAGCCATGCGCTTTATAAGTACCCGCTAACATAGCATAACATAACACATATGTTTTGAATGTCACAGAAATAAGAAGGATAATTGGGGTATACATGTATAATAATTCCTAACAGTAACATCCCTGTAACCTTTGTTTTTTTCCTTGAATTTATACATTTTTTAAAAGGCTAAATCCTAACTATAACATCCCTGTAACCTTTGGTTTTTACCGTGATTTTCTATGCAGTTTAAAGTAGTAATCACCTTTGCAGAGTAGTGGAGAAAGCTCCGACCAGCTCACAGGAATTCAGCTGTGTAGGACTTACAAGAGGTACCCTGAGAGTTTCTCGCAAGAAATGAGCGGGCATGTGCGTATGCGCAGTTTTTGCAATGATCACCCACGTTTCGAGAGAGAGACGGCAAGGAAGAGGAGGAGGGCAGCTCAGGATGCTGCAGTTCAGATAAGTGTTTTTTGTTTGTTTTAATTAATGTTAAATTAATTGTTTATACGGGGTGGAGGCAAGTGGCAGAGCTGAGCGAATTTCCATAGAGTTGGGTCCCAACTCCATAGACCTCTGCGTAGTCGCGCTTTGCCAGCTCCGCCCAGGGTTAATTAGGACTCTGCACACTTTACCACTGCTAACCAGTGCTAAAATACTTCTACTCTCTCCTTCAAACATGGCAAAATTGGCTAGGACCCAATTGGAACATTTAATTTACATGTAAATCCCAAGTAAAGTAGTACTACATATACCCAGGGCATGTAAATTAAATGCTACCAGTAGATCTGCCACACTAATTGTGCCACCCACTTAAGTTGCCCTTTAACACATGTCTCCAGCCTGCCATTGCAGCCTGTGTGCAGTTTTAGACCAATGAAAGGGATTAAGCTAAATGAATTAGCTTATTCGAATGTAATTTATATAACCCAAACTCATCTAACTCGATGATATGGGTGAGTATTGCTTCTGAAAGCAGGGGAGAGCATATATAACGTTATGATTTTTTTCATCACACATAAAGAAATTACACTTAGATGTATGGCTTTTACCGAATGTGTTTGAAAATCAGCAGTATAATTACATTATTTGCCTATGGTTGCTCAAAAAAGATGCATGACAAGGTGCTCAGAAAGAGAGGTTGTGCATGGAATGTAAACAAAGAAAGAGAAAGGAAATAGACCTATGTAGCCCCGGTATCTTTTGGCATGATTCCTCTGTCTTTTTGCTTCTGACCTCCTGGCTTTGGTGGTACGCTGGATAAGGTTTTTGCTGGTTTAGTGTTTCTGCGTACTTTACTACTGCTGATCAGTACTAAAGTGCAAGTACTCCTACTGTGAATTCTTTTTCTGCATTTGTGTTTTCCTGATTGGCTTATTTGATTTACTGCTAAGATCCCGGTACAGTGCACTGTGTGTGCCCATGGCCAGTAATCCAAATGCTGCTAGTGGGCCAGCAGCACTGATTGTGCCACCCACACAAGCAGCCTTTAAAAAGTGTCTGAACGCAGTTTCTACTTCTATGTCGACTTGGCAAGTGCACCCACTCACCAGGTCCTAACCTTCCTTTTTCTCACATACAATACACCTTCAAGGTTGGCCCAAGATACCCCTGTGGGCAGGGTGGTGCGTAAAGGAAAGGTAGGACATTTACTAGTGTTTGTTACATGTTCGGATGGTGAAATAGTGTGCATTTCGTTTTCAATGTTGAAAGGCTATCTATCCCAACATTTTATATAAATGAGTTGGATGGTGTTTTGCGGGAGGTGAAATCAGATAGTCCAAGAGTGGGGAATAGAAGCATCCCCGTTCTGCTATACGCAGATGATGCGGTGTTGTTAGCAAGAACAGAAAAAGGCCTCCAATTGTTGCTTAATGCATTCAAAAAGTTCATGAAAGATAGAGATTTGTTAGTGAACAACTCCAAATCGTTCATTATGCAGGTGGGGAAAAAGCCAAAGAGACAATGTCAAGTCAAGTCAAGTCATAAAATTTATATAGCGCACTACATACCCAGAGGGTTTCAAGGCGCTTAGGAAGGGGAGGAGGATTATTTGTCAAATATCCACGTTTTAAGCTGCTTTCGGAACGCTAGGTGATTCTGGGTGAGGCGAAGGTAAGCGGGGAGTGAGTTCCATGTTTTGGCAGCCAGGTAAGAGAAGGATCTGCCTCCCATGGTGGTCTTGTTGATGCGAGGTACAGTGGCGAAGGCTTGGTTGGAGGAGCGAAGTTGGCGGGAGGGGGTGTAGAAGGACAGTCGAGAGTTGAGGCAATTTGGTCCGATGTCGTAGAGTGATTTGTGTGCGTGGGTAAGCAGTCGGAAAGTAATCCTCTTATTGACGGGTAGCCAGTGGAGGTCTTTAAGGTGACCAGAGATGTGTTCGTTGCGTGGGATGTCTAATATGAGCCTGGCACATTTTCCTATTTAGGAGTACTCTTTGACTCGAAATTATCTTGGGCCCCGCAACTTGCCAAAAAAAAATGTGATGTGTCTAGGGTCAATGCCTCTATTTTTAACTTTGCGTCAAAGCTTGGTAAAAAACTCACGGCTGCTATGATTAAATTATATGACGCAAAATCTGTAGCAACCGCAGCATACGGGAGTGAGCTCTGGGGCTATATGGTCGGGGACCAACTCCAGATCACAGAAAATACATTTTTTAAACGACTCTTGTGTGTTCCGGCCTCTACTTCCAACTTTATGGTACACGAGGAATTAGGAGTGGGGTATTTGAGCGATATCCTGTCCCTACGACCTCTATTATGTTGGTTGAAAATGTGGTTATGTGAAGAAATCCCCCTTACACATCTAATTGTTAATGACTTCTTGGTTCTTGAGAATGCATTAAGCACTCCCTGGCTGAAGTATTTAAAAACATGTTTTTCTGAGATGGGCCGCCCGGATCTATTTGAAAATCCATTAGGAATTGTGAAGGCGGACATTGACCTAGTGAAGCAGGTGTTTACTCAGCGAAAGAAGGCTGACAGGGAGGGTACTGAACTACAAAAAGTCAGCGTGAGGAAGTTTCTCATGGTTAAAACATGCTTGACAACTGAGCCTTAGTTACTTGGCACTTTTAGCACCCATGATACATTCTTGCTTACAAGATTTAGATTTAACCAGTTTCATCACCTGATTATAAGACCTAAAAAGGAGAGCTTCTGTAAAAAACCTTCGTCCTGTGGCTGCGACGGAAAGTCTCCACAGGACATGATGCACTTTATGTTTGTATGTAAATATTATGAATTCCCCCGCAAACGCTTTTTAATTGCCCTATTAAAAAATATGAATTTTAAACAGATACGACCAGCCTTTTTATATTTACAACTATTATACAGTGAAAGTGTCCTTCAAGTTCTTGAATTTTTAAAACTGGTTCTTAAACTGCGTCTTTGTCTGGACCAATGAATGAACTAATGTGTGCAATTCTCTTTCATCTGGATCCATAATTAAATTTGATGTATGTATTGTATGTTTTAATGTACTTTTATGGTTGAAATATACCGAATAAAGTTCTTTCTGACAACATAGGAACTGCTTTGTAACACTTTTACAAAGGTAGCATGCCAGGGGAAGCTGATAGAAAAGTGAAGTTTAGTATGCCTGAACTCAGGATTTAAAAATACATCTTTCAGTACAGATGGTTTTTATTGTGTGTTTGAAAATACCACTTTTAGAAGGTGAGTAGTTTCTTGCCAAACCATCCATTTGCCTCTGACAGTTTGTGTATTTGCTGTGTTGGTTTAAGTTTAGACTGACAGTGGCTGGTTTGTGTATTCGCACTAGACAGGGACTCAAAGGGGTTGAGGTGTGTGCGGCCTTTCCTGGGTGACTCTTAGTCAGGCAGATGGGTCTGTCCTGCATCTAGAGTGGTGGGAGGAGTTGCCACATGCACCTGAATGTACTGTGTCTGCCTTCCACAATCCTGTCTCCAACTCCTGTAGTGAACTTGGGCGGAGCAGGTCAGAAATGGATTATATGTGCCAGGAGAACTTTGTTTGTGCTAACACCACAGAACTTCAAAGGGAAACATGGTATAAATATTGGGGCTCAGACCCCAGGATTTTAGAACTATTTTGTATCAAGGAACCTGCCAAGAAGTAGAGCTGGAGAAGCTGTGAAGAGAGACTACCACTTTGCTGTGTTGGCCTGTAGAAGCTACTTCTGTCTTGGACAGAGAAAGGAATGGACTGAACTTTATGCAACTTCTTTCTTAGTGTCTCCAAGGGCTTAAGCTAGAGCATGCCCCCTGTTCAAGAAGTATCAGGAACAACAAAGACTTCAAGATCCTCTGGGTAACAGTTTCTGGAACTGGGTGTTTCAGGTGCCACAGAGGAAAAAGCAACAGGACGCCATCCCTGATGCCGCTGCAGGCACCGTGACCTCAAGGCACCACAGGGGGCACTGCCGCACTTCGCACCGCAACTCTGGTCTCACTGATGATGCTGCTTGATGCCTCCACTGAGCCGCTGCTTGCACCATGACGTGTGGGCACTGCAACCCACACCGCCCTGCTTCACACCGCCGCCCTGGCACCCCTGGCGGCATGCAGCACCGTCACCGATGCCACTACCAGCACTGTGACCTGTGGACCCGCTTGTGTAGAACATGGAGCACCATCCCACTTTGCTCTGCAGCCCTGGCCTCACCGACGACGCTGCTCCATGCTGACCTCGACGCCTCTGCCTGCAACATGGTTTGGGGGCACCGCTCATAAGTTACACAGCACACTGCCTCGTCCCACACTGCAGCCTCGGCCCACCAACATCAGCACCATCGACTTAGGATTGTCAGTCGATGACAGCGCTTCAATGACGAGGGCAACGTTGCCTGCACTGTGACCTGCTAGCACTACAACGAGCACGTCCCACTTTGTACCGCAACCCAGGTCTCACAGACTCTGTGGATGGCGTCACCGAGCCGCTGCCTGCACTGTGACCTGAGGGCACTGCATGCAGCTCCGCTCCACGTCACACTGCAGCCCTGACACCGAGCAACGCTGGTACTCCCGACTACAACAACATGGAGATCGACCTGCAATGCGTGTGACTTCAAGGGCCCAACTACTCCTGCACTGACTTCCTAAACTCATGCCTGCCAATACTGGCTCTTCAGAGTTCATCATGAGGTCCCCGTCACCCTGCATTTCTAAAGATGCTATTTTGCAAGTCTTCCCAACACTGTAGCTGACCCACGACACCACGGCTGGCCATAACGTTTGGATTTGGTTGTTCACTATGCTGTGATAGCCACGGATAGAGCTAATGACTTCAAGGAACTGTTTTTAAAGTCTACTTTTACTTTTTGATATGTTTTGATGACTGTATGTTGGATCCTTATCGTTTTGGTGTAGTTTTACATGCTAAATTAAATCCCAGTAAGATCCATAGGAATAGAAAGGTGTCAGCAGACGAGAAGTTCAGTAGAAATTCTCTAAAGCAAAAGTATTGTACAACACAAAGCCACATAATGAGAATAGTGACTGGAGGTCTGCACCTCTCAGTGTGAAAAGTATCCCTCTCGAAGCCAAAGAGCATCACCTAGTTATACCCACAAGAGACCCTTTTAAATCAAAGTCAAAGGTCCAATTAGTGACCACATTGAAAACAGTTATCTTTTGGCAGACATACTCGGAATTCTTCTTCTTCTTTGATCCAATTATTCAAAGAGAACTTGGATTCCATCTCCGCATGGACAGTAGTCCTACCTCCTACTCGTTAATTTGTATTGTCCTTGACTCCCTTCACTCATTCCTGTCTTTCACGCACAATTAGAACATTGTACCAGGCACCCAGCCGCGCCCGTGCAGGTAAGAGCGGTGGGGCCAGGTGGGGGGGCGGGAGGGGGGGGGGGAAGATTTCGACGATCGATGACGAGGGAAAATGAATTATTTATTTATTTTTCCCTTGTCATCATCCATTGAAATCCCCCACACCCAGTCCCACCGGCATAGAAAAGGAAACCATTGTGCCAAGGAAAACATTCACGTTGAAGGTTAAACATTGCGAAACCCAAATGCTCGAGGGTCTTGGTGAAGTTAGCAAAGCTAAGACTTTAATACACATTGTAACGGCATGAATACAGATACATAGACAGGTCACATTATAAACATCTGATGGACACGTCCCATTATACAGTGAAAACAGGATACTTTAAAGTTAATATGAAAAAACATAAATATTGAACAATATTATTAAAACGCACATGTATCTTAGTAAAAACTGTGACTCATTACTGTGAGGAAAGCATTAGTGCACACGCGTATACATTTTGAGATTACATATCCCATACACTGTCTAATTAGATGTAAGTGCTCTTCACTTTATAAGTCAATTCAATTCGATTCTTTGTATTTATTCGACCTTCCAAAGGCTGATCATAAAAGATACTTTATAAGTCACATCATACAATATTATCACATTCGGCCCTTGACATAGACATGTAGGGCCTTATCAACAATAACGAGGGTGGAACCAAAATCCCCTGCCCCAAGGACAAAGGCAGGACAGGCAAAGTAGTTAACTGTGAGAGAGCAGTGCAGGCACAGAGTAGCAGAGGAGTCCTTGAGGGGCAAGGAGAGAAGGGCAGAGGGCAAATATGAACAGAGGCAGCAAGGCAGATGGAGCATGCTGAAGAATGAGGATGCTCAGAAAAAGATCCTGAAGGCGTGGCTAGCAAGGACACCAAGGACCAATTGATCACTGCACTCAATCAAGGGCCTCTTTCAGGGGCCTCTATGCCTTAGCAGGGATCAGCAGCTTGTTGTACCAGAATGTCATTGTCAAAAAATTGTCTTATGTAAATATTGTGCCCTAAACATCATTTACATAAATCTCTCCCCAACGGAGTTAATAAAAACATTACGCCTAATGGGACGATATTTTTGGGACATGACATTTATACCATGTTATTTATCTCAGAAGTTAGATCGGTATATGTTGACATATAACCACCAGCATTGGTGGCTCGCAGTGGGTGGGAACAAGGCAGGGGACAGTGGAGTGCTGTCCAATAAGAATTTAGAAGAGATGCAGGAGGAATTAGAAGCAATGCAGGAGCCCTCAACGAACAAGGGAGAGGGACTGGGGGGCAATGTGGAAACTTTGGAGCAGGAAAGCCCTCAAGGTGAAAGGACATAAGACAGAAGGGGCGAGGGGCAGCCAGTTATGCAGTGGAAGAGCGAAGCTGTAGGATTGCCTTGTGGCGCACACTTTATTCTGCAAGTTAAATGTCTTTGGTAGTTTCTATAAATACATGCATTCAGTGCAAGTTAGTGACATTACATTTTTGAAGATTTTTTCTAAAAGAGTTCAGGTGATGACGGATCACATGGCTGCTGGTACCCCCTCACATAAGTGAGAAAAAGCAAATCTTATCAGCATCAGCCACTGGATGACTGCCTTGGCTCAGGAACCATATCTGTTATCTGATATTTTGTGCAAAAGAGACGCCTCGACTTTAACAAAGGCAAGTAGGATCTAAAGCACTTGGCATATTTCAATTCTTAATCTTTTTTTATAGCCCTTCAAAAGTTTGCAAGATAACATTTCCTCAGGTCACACATCACCGGTTTTAAGAAGTCCTTGACAGAATTCGTAAATTGGTTTCTCCTTCTGAAACCTATGGATGGTAAAGTGAATAGAAAGGCTGCTCGTCGCCACTTCATACATGACAACACGTGTGAAACCCATCTAGGGCATCTCTTTGGGAAGGTTCAGCTTCATCGTGTCAGCCTACATTGTCATCTATTTGCCACTGAGAGCTCTCCCTCAGCCATAACACCATTATTATTGCTTGAGGGGATGAAAGGAAGCTGGAATCACTCTGTAAAAACACGCTGGGCTGGAGGGAGATTTAATCTATTAAGGCGATACTTCCTATACGACAAAAGCAGAATATAGTCCACCCCCAGCAATCTGATGTTGGTGCCTTAATGATTTTTACTGGTCATTGAAATGTGCTACTTTCATAAAATAGTGTGTATTCGGCAGCCTTAACGAAGTCGCAGAACAAAATAACATGAATATAGGCTTTGCAGGAAATAAAATGTGTAAGTCATTTCATTAGATGGGGTGAGATGTTTCCCAGAACAATATAATGCACACCGCACCTTTTTCAAATGTTAAAGTGCTAGCACTGCTCTCCTAACCTGCTTTTAAACCTCGGCACTGCTTTTGACAGTCTTCAATGGAATGTATTTTTAAATGTATGCATACACGCATCTATGTATGTTTTCATAAAGAGTAAACCTAGATACAAAGCCGTGCAGCGCTGTGCAGAAGAGAGTGGACAGAGGAGGGTAGAAGCTGGAGTTGTAGCAAATAGAGTAAGTGCAGAGAAAACGAGAAAGGATGGTCCCAATCACACACAAATATCACAGTACAGGCAAATGAAAAGAGAAGTGGGCTGTAGGTGAGGAGGGGTGGATGGAGGCGAGGTGGCAGCAACATAGAGAACAAGAGAATGGGAAGGGCTATGTGAGGGTTACACCAGCAGCAGGTTATGTCATACGGTTCATACTATTTCAGTAAGACTGCGTTTGGACAACATAAACGTCAAAACTGTGCGGTACTCATGATATGGTAATCTTACTCCTGGCTAGCTCACAGTGTGCCACCTGGATCTCTAACTCTTACATGGAACACAATGGTATGTGCAACCTTAGAACATGACAACTCTGAATCCCCAAGGAAATCTTTGAAACAGATCTAACTCAGGCATGCCCAAAGGGAAAAACAAGAAATACTCAAATTGGCATTTCAAATATTTATTAAGGCAATATGATTCTTGTGTAAAAGGTGTGTGCTGCAATGAGAAATCGGAGGAAACAAAACCGAGTAATCTGCATGAAGAGAATAAGAAAGAAAATAAACAGTTCCACAATTGTGCTGTTACACTGATTATATGAATACATATATTTGCATCTATACTCCTACCTAGCACATTCTATCCTAATATGGTTAGGGTGTTCAGCTCTGCCAGTATGTCCCAGAGTGGTCTCACTCCCATTTATCTGAGGGTATGTGTCATCTGAAAGTCTGTCTTAATGTATAGCAGGTGACCGTCATTCTCAGGATGCTAACAGGATCTAGAGTTCCAGCATGGGGGGACCTTGACAGTGCCAGCAAAATGTTCCTTTCCTCAAACAAAGGCTGGGGAAGTTTTTATAACAAACTTCACATATACTCTCAATGCCGGAGTTCTAGCCTGGCTGTCACTGTTTATTTTACTCTTGCAGTGCTGTCACTGAACAGACAACAACAAACAACGACATTTTGCGCAGTGAACTTAGTTCTTGTACAGAATGTTCTAGGGCCTGATAATATGCCTACAAAGAAGTGTAAGTAAAAACAAACTTATACGCTTTATCTCATGCAGGTGCACAAACAAATGTGTGTTAAAAGCCATCGTCCAGAAAGATGTCATCTTCAAACATTAGCATGTAAAATGGCTGTGTTCTGTGCCTGGAGCCTATGTAACCACCCAACAGTGGGATCAAACCCTAAGTTCAGTAAAAGAGAATTTTCCCTGGAGGATGCAAAAAAAGAACAAGAAAATTGAAGTACCCCATGTATTGGTTCTTAGGGCACCAATTGGATAATGCTTCACCCATCAAATTATCATGCCAATCTCAGAAATGACATCAAATATGCAATCACTTGCTGAATAATTGACTGACACATTTTTGTAGAAGCATTTGGAAGTCTGGAAGCAAATGTTCTCCATTGAGAATGTTCTGTCTGCAAAGAAAATTCAAGAATAAAAAGTGAGATAATTAAATGGCTAGTTTGCCATGGTTTGCTCCTGATCAAATCACGTCTGGGTGTGTTCAGAAGCAGATCTAATCCATTAACAAGCAAACATTAACTGGGCTATTTTAGGTGATGCTGTTTTTGATTGCTATTAATATAGAGATGGCTGAAACCTTTTTAGCTAAAACCTTTTCTAAGTCAGGGAAGCATCAGTGTTTTAAAACATATAGACTGTTGATAGTTTTGCAGTATTATGCCACTCTGTCTCACTAATTAATGTATGGGTGGTCTAATGCACATGTCCCAGACACCAGGTTTTGATTTGTTATGTGGAGGGATTCCCAGATTTGTGTACCACCCTGCATCACCTATTGAAAAGACACCTCTGGCAAATTGTGTCTTCAGAGGGTAGCATGTTGTCATTATAACATCACACCTCACATGGCTTTCAATAGCCAGCATCACATCCAACATGACGTAACATGACACCCTAACATCGCTCAATAATGTAACATCCCACATTGCATCCAATATAACATCATATCATAACATCCAACAGGACATGCCACATAACAATACATCCAGCTTCACATACAAAACATGACATGGCATCATAATATTCCAGCCAACATCGCATATACATAGGATTTCCTAAGGAACACTGTGAATGTTTTAGATGACTTTTAGATGACTGTATTCTACAGTAATTGGCTAAAACTCTCTGGACATTCAAAACTCAGTATATATATATAGACTTTAAAACCTCTTTTAATAAAACAGTGACAGTCAAAAGTGCCATCAATTGCAAAAGTGAATATGTAGTTTATTTACTACAATGCCCATGCCTCAAGATATACATTGGTAGTACTATTTTACCAGTGCATCAACGAATTTTGCAGCACAGACGTGCTATTGTCAATCAGGACAGATCCTACCCTGTGGCCCGGCACTTTGAGTCACATCACCAAAGCAACCCCATAGGCCTCCAATACTCCTGTATTGCTGAGGTCCCAAAGAAAAAGAGGGGAGGCAATAGGAAAGGTGGAAGCTTATTTCATCTTAGAGTTCAATAGTAAAGAGCCACAGGGTTTAAATGTGGAAGAGGATCTGTATACGTGTCTGGCCTGATTGACATTACCCCAATTTATGTCTAAGCAGCCTCGAGTGTACCAAAACTGCATATTAAAATTATGAATTGCGAATATTTTTAATGGAAAAACGTTTTTAAATGGAAACTTTTCTTACGCTTCTTTTAGCGCATGGGAGGTAGTGTAAATTGTAAATTTGTGGTGGCTTTGACAATAATGGAATGTACCAAGTACTATTTTTTAAACTACTTATGCGCTGACACCCCTTCTCTTTTTTAACCTGATGTGCAATATTAGTGGATTGTTTTACAAAAAAAGTATGGAAAACTAATGTTGTCGTTCAAGCATTAGCACTTTTGCACTAGCACTTTTCTTGTTTAGGCTGTGTTCAATATATAGAGTGATAGTTTACGGTAAGAGATTATCATTGTTTATAAATAGATGTGCAATATGAGTGGATTGTTTACAAAAAGAATGTACAACATATCTAAGCACTAGCACTTTACTTGTGGGTCAGATGCAATTTATAGAGTAGTTGTTTACTGTAAGAGACTATTATTGTTTACAATTAAGCACTTGCACTTTATGATGAGATAATGAGGTGGTTAAAAATTGAAGAGCATTAATGGTAACTATTTTCCCATTCCAATTAAATACATGTAATTTAGCCACAAAGCAAACTAAGATAGATGATGGAATTTGTTGTCTGAGGTCTAAATTTAAGTAATGAACTGAGAACAGAGATTGTACAGGGTAAGTAATCCTCTTATTTAAATTTACCAAGGCAAGTACGGCTTAGGGGCACTGGCCAAGAAAATTGTTGAACCGTTACTACTTGAAATATAGATAGTGATGTTCGTAATGCACTTGCATATTTTAGGATGGAATATTTACATTTGATACAGTTAATATTCTTTCATTGTCACTGCACAAAAGCTCTTTTAATTTGAAAGTGTTAAAATGGCCGCTTTATTAACAGGTAACCTGCTGAGTCTTTTATGGTCCTTTTACGCTGTTCACTACATTACCTGTGTACTTGTAGAAGCTTTCAATGGCAGTACAAACATTGTGATCAAGGGAGCATGGCTCCTGAAATGCGTTGATGGATGTAACAAGCACAAAATAAAAGCCTGATTGAAAGATATCCACGCACGGGTGCCGGATGATTTCTTTGAAAATACAAAAGAAAATCCTATTTCAAATATATATATATATATATATATATATATATATATATATATATATATTTCTCACCAAGCACAGCGGCCGCTGTGCGAATGCACTTCCACTCCAGCCCTTCACAACGATATTGTAAACAAAAATCAGCGCATGTGCTTAACTAAAAGGTGATCCAGATTAAAATAGCATGTGTAGAGGCATTTAATCCACTACAACCACTACAAAACGGAAACATGGATGAGGATACGGAGTCACGCAGGAGGCTCAGGGCACAGACAATGTTTGTACAAACAGCCACAGGCCAGCCCAGTAAAGAACCACAGTCTGCAGTGATTAATTTACAGAATAAATACAACAAACTTGAAAAACTTATCTGCAAAGAGGTCTCAAAATGGTGGGAAGCTATAACATTGGAAAAATACCAAGAAGAAAAAAGAATCCCTAGAGGATTAAGAATTTTGATAGCTCCCTCATATGAGGAACCGGTTACGGAATTAGCAGAAGAATGGGCAGATAATTTGATGGACTGTTCTAATAGGATGTTATCCATTCTAATAAAACATGCGTGGAAGGACAGACTAATACTACTCAAGACAATAGCAGAACTTAAGGAAGAGATTTGTAAAGAAGAAACTGCAGAGGCCTTCTCTAAGAAAATGGAGGAGATCAACAAAAGAATTGGCAAGCATGAAGATGAAATAGTTGCTAAGAAGGAACGTAAATTTCTGAGGGATCAAATTGATTACAGCTCTGGCAGAGTGTTCACATTCAGCAGAAAATATGACTTGTGACACGTAAAGGAATACAAACCAATATTGATAAAACCCAGATGGAAGCTGAACCTGAATCTGGGGATGAAGTGGTAGAAAGCGATGTCTCTGTAGAAGAGCAGACGCCAGGAACAGCGGAAAATACAGCAAAGAATCCAACTAAATCGACAAAATTTTGTGTATTATCACATGAATGATATCATCAGTGATGTGATCAGTGATGTCAAATGAGATGTCATCAGTGATGTCATCAGTGATGTCATTTGAGATGTCATCAGTGATGTCATCAGTGATGTCACTGACCATGTCATGAATGATGTAATATGTGACATCATCAGCAGTGGATTGCGGGTGCGCGAAATATAGTTAGTACAACTAACTATATAGGAGCAATTTCAATTGTTTTATAAATGCTAATTCCTAACTATATAAGGCCTGAAACCTACGTTTTTTTAAGTGAATATATATATATATATATATATATATATATATATATATATATATATATATATATATATATATATATGAAAGGAAGGGTTTACCACAATGCGGGACACACTCGCTGCAAGCCGGTAAAATCAGGGAAAGTCCATTGGTAAAACACACCTCAGCGATGTCCTGACGCGTTTCAGGCCTGGCGCCCTTACTCATAGGTAGCACTGCAGTGCAAAAGACCAGCATACAAGGCTCGCAATAATTCCACCTGTTTTTATTTACATATCAATCAGGTGAGTAAGATAGCAAAGCATTCTGGGAATGGAAGTCTTTTAACATAACGCCCACGTAAGCTGCCGGTCTCTCGCACTGACAAAGTTCTGTAATTTACATGGTTTCACCTCCTGGTCTCTACGTAAGCACAGTCACTCGCTGCTCCATATGCCAATGTCACCAAGAAACAGCAGCTGACCCGCTCATGTAAGCGGGGGTGTTGTCCCACGACCTGGCAGGGCCGCATTAATGAAAGGAAAGGGTTTACGACAATGCGGGACGCACTCGTTGCAAGTTGGTAAAATCAGGGAAAGTCTGCTGGTAAAACACACCACACTGTGTATGAGCCCCCACATGCAACGACGTCCTCAATCCATCACAGATGCCCCACAATGAGGTGAGTATATCACGTAGCTCTTGGACCCCTGTGTTCATGGCATGGTGAATTCCTTACGGCGGCCTTGCATGTGGGGGCTCATACAGAGTTTGAAATGATAATTGCAGTAACAACAGTGCACCATCTATGGTATAAATGAACTCTATCTCCCGTAATGCCACAGACATCGTGACCATCGAGGGGCGTGTCATTGCCAGTAACAGCGCTATGGTAGAGAGGCACGCATTCTTTCGTCAAAACCTCTGATGAAGAAGAAATTCGAAACACGTAAGGCAAGACAAACTGACTGCTATCCTGCATGTTATACACTGCCCGGGCCATGAATTAAAGATTTAGAGGTGAACCTTCACAGCTGTTCGAGTGATTCCTAAGTGTGTGGTCAATCTCAGAGCAAGATTTATTTGTGGCAGCCCAGCCATAAGGAATGCACCATCCCATGAACACTGGGGGCCGTGAGGTAAGTGATACACTCACCTCATTGCGGGGCATCTGTGATGGATTGAGGACGGCGTTGCATGTGGGGGCTCATACAGAGCTTTAAATTATAATTGCAGTGTTCGACGGGGACCTGGAGGGTCGGCCGAGGACAAGGGGAGAGGCCTCCGGGGAGGACCGTCTCCAGCGATCGTACAGACAAGTAACTTCCCCCCCCACAGATGAACACCACACAAGGATAAGGTTAACGCTCTTTATATGCAGTTCTTGAAGCAAAGTATCACGGTACAGTGAGATCAGGACACGAGGGTCCTCTCAATTCTAGTCTCTGGAAGGGAAAGGGGGTAGCGGGACAGTCTTGGTACCGATCTGGTATTGAGGTGGTATGATGGATAGCTCACAATCCTCGAGCTCGGGGTTCTGGAAGGTCGGGCTGCCGCAGCGCCAGCAGGCTCGGATGACAAGTCTCACTTGAGGAGGGCCGCGGCAGTGCCAGCAGGTCCCGACGATGATGTAGGTTGCAGAGGGCCGCGGCAGCGCCAGCAGGTCCCGATGACGATGTAGGTGGCAGAGGGCCGCGGCAGCGCCAGCAGGTCCCGAGGACGATGTAGGTTGCAGAGGGCCGCGGCAGCGCCAGCAGGTCCCGACGAGGATGAAGGTTGCAGAGTGCCGCGGCAGCACCAGCTGGCAGGACGATGGTTCACAAGGCAGGGCTGTGGCAGCGCCAGCAGTCCGTCAAGGATGAGTTCTTCTAGGTGTCTCTCGACTCCAGGATACAACTGCCTTCCTGCTCTGGAGCTGCCCCAGTTATAGGTCTGGCCTCCTTTGATGTCCGGACCCTCGCTCTTGGAGGTCGGGAGGTCCGGGATGAGGGAGTCCAGACACCCAGCAGGGGGGTGGAGCCAGCGCCCGGGGAGGCTGGGGGCGATCGGCACCTGGCGGGGGAGAGCCATCGACACTCCTCTCTCCCATTGACCTGCCAAGTGGTCCGTTCACCTCCTGGGTGGATGGTGGTGCCGGGATGTCGGGGCCTGGCCAGGCCCAGGGTTGGGGTCGAGCTGAGGCCACGCGGCCTCGTGGTGCAGTGTCCAAGATGGCGGCTGGGCCGGGCAATGGTGCTGACGGTGGCCCGGGCCAGTGATACAGAGATGTCCGGGAGCAGGCGTCCCGTAGGGGACGGGTTGCGGGTTGCTTCTGTGGGTCGTCGGGGTTGTTCTTCTGGTGGCACCGGGAGAGCCGGTGTCCGGGCTCTGTCATGCGGGGAGGGAGCGAGCCCTTCACGAGGCCTGTCCAACATGCAGTAACGACACTGCACCATCTATGGCATAAACGAACTCTATCTCCCAGGACTGTATGAGTGGATGAGTGTGTGTATGAGTGTGTTCGTGAGTGAATGACTGTCTCAATAGGGTCTGTATGAGTAAGTTTGTTTTAAACTAGTATATGTGAGTATTGATGTATATAAGTGAGTGTATGTGAGAGTGAGAGATTGGAAGAGTTCCTGTATAAATAAGTATGTGTTTCTATAAGTTATGTTATGTTATGTTATGTTATGTTATGTTATGTTATGTTATGTTATGTTATGTTATATGAGCTTGTATAGCGCACGGCTGCACCAGCCAAGACGGTCCCCGCTCTGGCTGCATGAAACTGAGAGGGAAGAGATGCTGAAAGAATATGTTGAAGATATTACAAACTAACAAAAGAGATGAGTTTTTATAGCTTTTCTGCTGATAAGTGATTGTTTAAGAGAGTAAGTATGTGTACGTTTCTGTAGAAGTAAGTGTAGTGGTGTGTGTATAGCTGTATATGCAAGTAAATGGATGTTTGATAGTTTATTTGCATGTGTGAGTTTGTGTGTGAGTAACTCTATGGATGATTATCGGTGTGTAACAGGATGTACAGGTGTATCAGTAGATATGATGAGTGAGTACATGTATGAGTGACTATATAGAACTGTTGGTGAATGAGTGAATGTGTATGTAGATGTTGGAATTACCTAATAGGTTGTTGTAACTGGTATTGGTATCTCAATTTTTTTGAACATTTTTGTTTCTATTTTTGAATGTGTGTATCAAAGGTTATATTAGGGTGAGAGGAGGTGTGCCACTCTTTCACAAGGATGATGTCATCAGTGATGTCATTTGAGATGTCATCAGTGATGTCATGAGTGATGCCACTGACCATGTCATGAGTGATGTAATATGTGACGTCATCAGCAGTGCATTGCGGGCACGCGAGTTATAGTTAGCTGAACTAACTATAACGGGGGAATTTCAATGGTTTTGTTTGAGTGAAATGTCCAGCTAACTATAACATGAGTGAAATCTATGGTTTTTTCAGTGAATTTTTAAGGTTTTTTAAATGCTAATTCCTAACTATAACGTGGGTGAAACCTATAGTTTTTTCACTGAATTTCAAAAGTTTTGTAAAGTATAATTTTTAAATGTATTAATTATTATATTTCTTTCTTTTAATACTAATTTCGTAAATTTTTATTATAAGTATTTATATGTATTTTACTTTTTAAATGATATTTCATATTCTTAATGTAAAATAATAACAAAATTATATTCACATTTTTTTTATTAATTATTTTTTTTCAACATATTAAAATTAAATTCTATATAATTCCTTTTTAATTGTGTTTTTTTTGTAATCGTACTGTACGTGTACGGTGATCGCACCATACTTTGTACGGCTAATCGTACTCAGCGCGTACCCATGCACACGTTACGGATACGCTTTGACGTTGCGCGTCGCATCAACGCTTCTGAGTGACGTCATGTATGGCGCCCCGTACGCATACAGCACGAAACTTTCTAATTGTTCAAAAACATATATTTAATGTACATATTAAGGAAAGACATTATCTGGGATAATCATGAAACTAGATTTTTAAACTTTTAATAAGCGTAATAAGCGTATATTACTTTTGAAAGCAATTACAAAAATCGCGACGGTACGTCGTACGTACTCGCAGCGTAAATTGTGAGGAGGAAAGAAGAGCACTGTTGTAAAAGACAATCATTTTTTTTTCTTTTTTGTTCCTGTTCCACAGTTTTTTTGTTTGCAGTTCCATTTCTTTGGGTTAAAAAAAAAAAAACTTGTTGAAAAAACAAAAAAAAAAAAGAACACTAGAAACACAAAAAAACAGTTCTTCTTTTTAGAACTACCTTCACTGGTCAAAGAAAGAGCTATGTTAGTGTGTAAAAGTTTGTCAGAATGAATGTGTAATTAATAAATGAATGAATAAATACATTACTAGTGTATGGTGAATGTGAAAGTGCACACGTGCGGCGCGACCGTTTCTAATTGTTCAAAAACATATATGTATGTATTTAATGTACATATTAAGGGATGACATTATCTGGGATAATCATAAAACTAGTTGTTTTAAACTTTTAATAAGTGCATATTACTTTTGAAAGCAATTACAAAAATCGCGACGGTATGTCGTCCGTACTCGCAGCGTAAGAGCACCATAAGCGTACGCAAAGCCATGTGACCATAAAAGGAGAGTTTTGATTGGTTCATAATACTTCATATTCCAACTGTTGAAAGACCCCTCCCATTTTGATCATTCTACTTGGACTTTCCCAGGAGACACTTCTATTCTGTGGAGCTGTAGTCCTTTAGAACCAAACACTACAATGGCTGCTCTTCTTCAGACTTCATCAGAACATTCGTCTGAGGAAGATTTTGTTGCTGAGCCACCTCAGAAAAAGGCAATAGAAGCTTTGATTTGGAAGATTTTTTCATATCCGGAGGGACAGAAAAAGGTGAATGCGCCGAAAGTAACGTGCAAGATCTGTGACGTTTCTCTTTCCAGGGGTGACCCCACTAAAAAGTACTCTTTCGAGACTGCCAGCATCGTTCGCCATGTCAAAAACTTGCATCCAAACAACTATGCAAGGATGGCAACACAAAGGTTGCAGGAGAAGCCTGAACCTGCAGTTCCTTCTACCATCCTATTATTGTGCCACAGTTTACGGATCTCACAATTCATTGCAAATTTTGCAGAGAGGGGGGCGCTAGGTGGCGCTGGACCAAGATGGCCGCACTGTAGTGAGTCTCTCGCCTGGTTGAGCCGCTTATAATTCAACAACTCATCCTAACCGGCTCTAAACGCTCTCATAACACCGAGAGCATCTTCCTCACATCGAGCTGAACGCTCCGACACCAAGAAACCCTCTGGGAGACCTCCGTGGCGGGAGTTGGCTGCTGCGGAACTGACGAGTGACCCTTCGCGCTCACTTGCTTGCCTGCTCCCCCGCGGCGGAGGACTACGCAACATCGGGGACTCTGGGTACAGCGGCCTGTGCGACATCAGCGTTCCGGGGGCGGGCGGCCCTGGAGGTTCGCCTGCAGAGGACCCGGACGGCAGTGAGAGAACATCCCCCCCACCATTGATGGCGTTGTGATGAAACTAGACCAACACGACACACGTCTTAAGGAGGCGGAGGACAGAGTCTCTGAGCTGGAAGATGGAGCCGCTGCCACGCGCCGCCAGGTTTTCCAGATGGACAGACTCCTCAAAGTTATAGCAGAAAAGAATGAGGACTTGAAAGCCAGGTCCCGAAGAAAGAACGTCCGCATCCTAGGCTTGGCGGAATCCACCAACACTGGGAAAATGGAGCCCTTTGTGGAGGCCTTAGTGGTGGAACTATTTGGGAAGGACTCCTTTTCCCCACATCTAATAGTGGAAAGGGCGCACAGGTCCTTAGCAGCTAAACCATCCCCGGGTGCTACCCCCAGGCCCATCATTGCCTGATTCCTTTATTACAGAGACCGCGATACAGTGCTCCGCCGTGCCCGGGAAATTGGCACTGTGGCCTATGGCAACGCCACACTGTCCTTCTTTCCGGACTTTACCCCGGCAGTGCAAGAGGCCCGGCGGAAATTTGCACCGATTAAAAAGAAATTGCAATCTCAGGACATCTCCTATGCCATGCTCTACCCTGCAAAACTGAAGATCTCCTACCACGGCAAGCAGCACATTTTTACAACTCCGCAACAGGCCGAAGATTTTCTGAAGCAGCGAAGCCGCGACCGGGCTGGGCGAGACACAGAGGGAAGCAGATCGCGCTCACGCTCGCCGCTGGAGCAGCAGGATTGACTATGTCCTGAGATATACAGTCATATGCTGGCCGCATATACTCCCTAGGTGCGGCTCCAGATCCTTCATTCCCGGTGAGGTACTTTTTACTAACTTTCTTAATGCCGGTTTGAATACTAGACTTGGTTCGACAACCTACCTCCATCCCAAGTTGGGCGATCCGGCTGTTGGCTGGTGCCTTTTGGGTGTGACTTGTGAGGTAGGGGGCTGGTCGGGCGCCCCTGGCAAAGCTTCCCCAATGGGTGATCCCCGATATTACCTACTCCCTTTAGGGGAAAGAGTGACTTTGGACTGTTGGTATATCATGCTTTGTTTCTTTGGGAAGTTGGGTGGGGTGGGAGGTGTTCCATGCCCGGCGGGTTGGGGTGGCCGGTATGGGTGGGTCGGGGAATTGATTTCTTACAGTCGTACTTACTGTTACTGTTACTTGATGCGCATTCAGGTTGGGTTGATCTGTGTGGGGTTGATGCTTACTATCTGTTTCCATGGCGTGGCATTTTATACAGGAACTGAGCCTCCGCAATATAGGCATTCCTATTTATGTCTCTTGTCATGGGTGAGATAGAGGGGACACAACTCATTCAACAAGTTAAATTGATGTCATGGAATATCCGGGGGCTTAACGACCCACGAAAGAAGAGACTGGTGTTGGGATATCTGGCAAGGCATGATGTCTCTGTCGCAATGCTGCAGGAAACACACTTAATGTCAGGAACGTCTCCTCTATTTGCGGCCCGGTGGGCCTCCAACAGAGTGTTTTCCTCATACTCCAATTATGCTAGAGGGGTGACAATTTTGGTGAAACATGGTGTGCGTTTTGTTCTGGAAGGTTCAGAGGCTGATTCAGCAGGCAGATTCTGCATGGCATGGGGTAGGCTATACTCACATAGGGTTCTCTTCGCCTGTTATTACGGCCCCAATGTGGATGACCCGTCCTCCCTCCTCACGCTGTGTAGAAAGATCCAGTCTATGGGGATTCCGCACATAATCCTGGGTGGTGACTTTAATACGGTGCTTCGCCCTAATGCAGACAGATCCCACCCTCAGTCCCTACATTACACACATTCCCAACGCGCTCTGTTGAATATAGTTGAGGAGTGCCGTCTGACTGACATCTGGAGGCACCTACACCCAACACAGCTGCAAGGCACACATTACTCTGCAGTACACTCCACCTGGGCGCGCCTAGACTACATCTTTTGCTCTGTAGGGCTCTCTTCTTGGATAGTTTCAGCATCCCACCTTGCTCACACCCTCTCTGATCACGCCCCGGTATATGTTTCATTGCATATTCCGCAAGACGCGTCTCCCTATCTGAATTGGCGTTTTAACCCGGCACATCTCACCGACCCCGCCTTTAAGGCAGAGCTCAAGCAAGATATTCAGGACTTCTTTGACCGTAACATTAACTCAGTTTCTAGCATCACCACGGTTTGGGAAGCTTTTAAAGTCACAGTCAGGGGGTGGTGTATTGCCAAAGGGGGGGGTCCTCAGGTCCCTTAGAGACGAGTTGCGGAAACTTGAACGTGAGCTGAAGCAACTCGAGAGGGAGGTGGAGGGTGACCCAGCCAGTTACACAGCTAGAGCGACACTACGTGAAAAATTGAATGACTATGCAGATCTGGCTGACAAGGAATGCAAATTCCTGGGTAAGCCGTATGTGGCACGCGTCTTCGGTGAGGGCGGCAGGCCTGGTAAGGCGCTGGCCTTCGCGGTAAACCCCCCCAGATACCATAACTATATAACGACTCTGGGGATGAACACAATGTGCCTCAGCGATCACTGCCGGAACAGCTTCGCGTCCTTTCCCACCACTACTCCAAACTCTACACTTCCCAGCGGTCCAACTCCACTCCCTTGAACACCTACCTAGACGACACTGCACTAGCGTGGCTGGGTCTATCCCAACAAAAATTCCTTCATCACATACTCGAACTGGAAGAGATCACGGATGCGATCATGTCCATGAAGTCCGGAAAATCGCCAGGTTCGGACGGTTTGCCGATTGATTTTTATAAGGCCTTCATGCATATTCTTGCTCCAATCCTACAACAGGTTTACTATGCAGCGCTGGAGGAGGGTATCCTGCCGACTACTATGCGGGAAGCTCTTATAGCGTCCTTGCTAAAGCCGGGCAAGCCGCCAGAGTCCTGTGACTCGTATAGATCCCTATCCCTTCTGAATTCCGATGTGAAAATACTAGCGAAAGTGCTTGCATCACGTCTTAATTTGTTGATGGAGCGGCTGGTTTTACCTGACCAGGCAGGTTTTGTACCTAACCGTGCCACCTCTCACAATCTGTGTACCCTCCAGGCTGTCATTCAAGACATCACTCCCAAGTGTGAGGCTGCAGTCGTGTTCTTAGACGCCACCAAGGCGTTTGATTCCTTGGAATGGGACTATCTATTGGCTCTGTTGGAGCGAATGGGGTTCCCTTTTAGCTTCCTTGATTGGATACGACTGCTTTACCGCCAACCGATGGCCTCGGTGCTGCTGAATGGGTCCCGTTCTGACTCCTTTGAAATCCACCGTGGCACGAGACAGGGATGCCCACTATCCCCGGTCCTGTTTGCGCTCGCTATAGAACCCTTGGCGGCCATACTGCGACAGCACCACAACCATCGTTCCCTTATATACCCGGATAGGCAGTTGCTCATTGCCCTCTATGCCGACGATCTGACCTTCTATGTCCATAAACCCAAAGAAAACCTTAATCCCCTTCTCCGTGAGATCACTAAATTCGGTGGTTTCTCGGGTATTCAAATTAATTGGTCGAAGTCAGCTCTATTTCCACTAACTGACATAACAACACAGTTCCCCCTAGATTACCCTATAATCTGGGAAGCGGATGAAATCAAATATTTGGGTATAAACGTGACGAGGTGTCGTGACACTACTATTAGAGCCAACTATGGTACGGCCCTAGACGCGCTGACTGATAAGGTCACCAGGTGGATTCACCTTCCGCTATCAATGGCTGGCCGTATCTCGTTGATCAAAATGGTCGTGCTGCCCAAACTATTATACTTGTTCACCAACATCCCATATAATCCCGGCCCCCACTTCTTTCGCTCCCTCACTTCCCAAATGTCCAGACTGATCTGGGGTGGTAAGCAGCCACGAATTAGCATACGCACACTAATGCTTCGTTACAACCAGGGGGGCTTCGATGTACCGAATTTTCGTAGATATTACGACTGTGCACAGGCTCACTTTGCTGCCTACTGGCTCCACCCCCTCCATTTATGGCCCATTTGGCAGTCAAAGACGGCTACATGAGGCCGACTCCACCGTCGGGCTATCTGTATACAGAGACCAAAATCTCAGAACGCGACCCCAGCACGGTGGACTGCACTGTCCTTGCTTGGAGACGCCTGCCTGAAGCATTAGGCACACCTTTTCTATACTCGCCTCAGATGCCACTCTCTCATGACCCTAGACTTCGTGTTGCCTGCGAGGAAATAGGACGTAAGATGCTCACGCGCTTGGCGCTGCACACATGGGGAGACCTGTACCTTCAGAACGTCTGCACAGTTCTTTGGAGATGATTCCCCGTCGGTTATGGATACCTTCCTGTAAGTACGCTTACGTCAGAATGTGAAGGCGGTGACCACAAACTTCCCGGATGAACCAGAGACGGTACAGCCCCTTCATACCCTCCTCCAAACTGACTCTCCGAAGCATGTCGTCTCGCTATTATACAAACACACTCAGGCAGCCGGTTCCCCACCTGCATTAAGAGCTAGACATGATTGGGACGCTGATCTACAGACCCAAATGACGGATGACCAATGGACGGAGAGCTGTGCCCATGCTGTAGCCGTAACGGGCAATGCACGCCTCCGACTTATACACTACAAATTTTTGCACAGGCTTTACTACACCCCAGCTAAACTGCACCGTTACCGACTCCGAGAGGATGACAGATGCGCCCGTTGTGGGGCCGAGGGTGCGGATTTTTTCCATCTCGCATGGACATGTCACAGGGTGACTGCCTACTGGGAGGAAGTATTCGCGGCTGTATCGGACATGATTGGCGTATCTGTAACTCCCTGCCCTAGGATAGCATTGTTGGGGCAGGCTGACCTTCCTTTGCAAGCCCATCGTAAATTCTTTGCTCTGAGCTTCCTCATAGCGAAACGTCATGTGGCGTGCCGCTGGGGGCGTGGTCGCGCGCCCAAATTCAAGGAATGGCTCGCGACGATGTCTACCTGGCAAGACCAACAGCATAATTACGCCGAACTTCTTCCCCTCAAGTCACGGCATAAAGACATATGGGGCCCACTAACTGCGTACCTTCTGCGACTCCAAGCTCTCACGCACATGGACTCTGACACACCAGACAGAGGGGAGGCTTCTAGGCCGCCCCATCTTGGGCCTCACTCCTAATCTATCACCGCCGCACTACACTTTGGTTCTTAGGGTGGTTAAGGTTGCAAGCTCCGACACCCACTCCCCCGAGACACTCCTGCCTGCACTACACTTCATGGACTTTGGTCTGCCCTCGTAGCATGATGTACGGCCGCCTCTTGTGCTTCACCCAGGGTGGGTGCCATGCACATCGGGATACCTTGCCAGTCACCACCTCTCCACAGACCGCTTCTGCGTCCCCTCCCTTTTTAATGTTGGCCTGTTGAGAACTTCATGACCTTGCTCCGCTTGCTAATCCTCTCGCCTTTGGTACTGCCTGCCCCCCTGTCCCCCCCCCTAGTATCACATACCCCCCCCTTGGAACAAGGATGGCGCGTAGGGGGAGCATTGGTACTGTACAGACGGGCCGTTGGGGGCTGACACCAGATCGTAGAACCACACAATTGCGCTGTTTGTGACTGTTGTTATTTGGGGGAGGGGGGGGGAGAAAAACCAATGAAAAAGAAAACCTCAGGCATTCACTGTCTCTTATCTGTTGACACCTCCGTTCTTCTTGAATGCTGCCACACACAGATCCTTCTAGTTCTAGACGCGGCCGGCCCTGAGGGGTTGTAGGCGGCTTGCTGTGTCAGATGTTATCCTCTTAATTTACACTGCATGTTAGACTCTGAGATTGCTGCCGGCCTGCACCCGCAGGATGTAGGCGTTTATAGCTGTGTACCTGACAACTGTCTCAATAAAGGTTTTCACAAAAAAAAAAAAATTTTGCAGAGAACTCCTTTGTTACGGAGAGCAGTCTATTGACCTCATTGTGAAGAGGAAAGAAGAGCACCGTTGTCAAAGACAATCATTTTTTTTTCTTTTTTGTTCCTGTTCCACAATTTGTTTGTTTCCAGTTCCATTTTTTTGGTTAAAAAAAAAAACTTTTTGAAAAAATACAAAATAAATAGAAAACTAAAAACACAAAAAAAAACTGTTCTTTTTAGAACTACCTTCACTGGTCAAAGAGAGAGCTATATTTCTATGTTAGTGTGTAAAAGTTTGTTCAAATGAATGTGTAGTGCATAAATGAATGAATGAATACATTACTAGTGTATGGTGAATGTGAAAGTGCAGAACTATAAGGAAGTGCTACAGCATAAATCTATAAGGTGTTTTCCTATAGTATACTGTAGTACTTCCGAAGCACTTGAATGTAACATATCCATATAAATATGTTACAAGTCTTTGCTTCAATTTGCACTACTGGTGAAACTGCGTGGGTGAATTTGTATTTGTTAGGAGCGGATTTACAACCCCCTTGTGCCTCTTTTACACATCTGTTGCGTCACTGTTGTGATACAGCGTTGGTGCAAAAGATGTGCCATGGTGTGTGGTATTTACAATGTGATGCATATGGAAGGTGCATCGCATTGTAAAGCCCTGTGTCAGAAGGAGGCTTTCCTGCGCAGAGGGGGGCTGGAGGTTTTTTGGCGCAGGAACACCTCCTAAAAGTGAGTGAGTGAAATCTATAAGATTTCATTCAGTCACTTTCAGGCTTATGCTGCGTTAAAACCCTGCATCTGCTTGAAACAGGTGTAAGGATTGACACAGCATTGTAAGCATAGGGCCCCAAGAGCATTGCTGGAGCTGCGTTGTGCTTGCAACACAAGTCAAGCAATGCACCACCTTCGCAACACAAATACATCACATATATGTGCCGTTTTTGCCCCATAATATACCACATTGTAAATACGGTGCATCCGTTGTTGTGAAATGACAGTGCACAATAACTGCCATATCTCTGGGGATGTACCACTTATTGTACATCTGCTGATTACTGTTTGAATGTAGTGAATGGATAACTACACACTGATCAATGAGTCACTACAAAACTATATCAGGAATGACAGAGTGTTTGGTGGAAGTGTAAGAATAGAGACTAGGAAATTGAACATATATTAGGTAAATTTGCAGGTGCATAGAACAGTGCATGCACAGTGTATAGGAGTTTGAAGCAGTCCATGCTCTAAGGCCCACTTTGCACCATGAGTACTTGAATACTGGCTGAATGATTACAATTCTCCAGGGAGAGTGTGTGGCTGAATATATAGCAGCTTTACTTTTACAACAATGTATAAATAAGCACATACTGCTGTATGATTCACTTCAATACTAAAACAGTAGTGTGAGAGTGTTTGGTAAAAGTGTAACTATACAGACTGGGCAATTGAAGGTATAAAAGACAAGTTTGCTGGTGTATAGAACAGTGAATGCATAGTCTATAGGGATTTAAAACAGTCCATACCCTAAGGCCTACTTTAGTGTATGACTATTTGGAAAACGACTGAATGCTTACACTTCGACAAAGAGATTGTCTAGCTGAATATATAGCACCTTCACTTTTAGAACAGTGCATCCATAAGAACACTATGAATCAAAAGAGAGAGTAAGGGTGTTTCCACAACTATGTGAGGTGGGAACTCCTGGTTACTATATAGTTTACAACAACAAATGGAGGAGTACCCCCTATTGGAATCACAGAGAGAGCTCTGTTAACAGAGCTTATAGCTCTGAGAAGCACAGTGTGCCCCAACTTTACGTAGGACAAGGCATGTCCTTTTAGAAGAACCCTCACTCACCAACCTAGTTGTTGACATGCTTCATCATCGGGGTCCCACCCCGAAGGCCGAGTGCCAACAGGGTGTGCTGCAACACCTGACTACAGTGGAGCGGGTTACTTTTTTCTTTTAGATGTGCAATATTTATAAGGTGATGTGTGAGTTAAAAAGGAGCCAAAACTACTCACTACAAGAATTTATTCTTGAGTGCTTGGTCCCCCATAAAAACAATTGTGGCACCTATGCCTAATTAAGTAGGCTGCGGTGTCTCAGACGTGTAGTGTGTTTAAAAATAGCGAAGTGTGCTAGGTGAATTATTAGAAAAGGGAAAAAAATATGGTCTACATGTTTCAACCTTGAAGGCAATTGTAAGGTTTTCTTCAGGACCAGTGGTTTTTGACCTGGGTGGTACGCACACGCTAAGGCGCGCCCTGCCCTCTGTCAAGTTTTAAGAACCACAAACTTGTGGCCTTTTACAAAAAACTGTGATGAGTCTTTTCCTCAATCTGGAAAAAACCTGTAAAGAAAATACAGGGAAAAAGGGGTTGGGATCACGTACAAAAAGGACACACATTGGTTGACACAAAACATATATAGTGCTCATAGCCGTCGCTGGTGGGATAGGTGGCTATGATCAGTACCCACGCAAAATTGCATCCTGGTACTAGGACCCACCTAACGCGGATAGTAGGTGATTTTGTACACACTAGCGATAAGTGCGTAGGTAAATCTAGCACCCAGCGCCAGGTGAGGTGATAGTCTGGCATGGCAGCTGGGTTGTGAGGAGGAAAAAGGATGGTGTATACCGTGCCTAAACACGTCATGAAATGCGGGGCAACGAGGTAGATGTGGGGGAGGAATGTCTCACATATACCCTGCCGGCTACATGACATAATCAACAATGTCGGATTATCTGCACTGCAACTGTAGCCCATTTATGCCCAGAATTTATATAAAACATTAGCTTACTGAGTTAGCGGTGTTGACCACTTCATGGGCAACCGCGGAGCAGAGGCGAAGTATTCACGTCACCTGGATCGCGAAAAAATAACAACAAGAGTGCAAAGAATGATGAGCAGGGCTCCGTCTGAAATCCGTTCGTGGCCGGGATCGCGGAACGTTGGCAAGTAACTTACTTGTGTCTTCAGGCTCGTCTGTTTGAAAACCTACTTGGTTCCAAAGCGGTGCCCCAAGGAATCGGCTGGCTACCGCCACCGTGGTAAGAGATATACTGACTCCGTTCTTCCTGGAAAAGGCGTGGTGAATACGCCTCATCTCACGTGGTGAGATGACAGCCAATCAACTAGGATGCCATTCCCAGAGTGATCGGAATTGGGAGCGTCTCCCTGACACGTCATGTATTGGGGGAGGGCGCAGATTCTGACGGGGGCCGAGAGGTTACCGTGGTAACCGCTCATGTTGTCACTTTGCTCGAACAAATAAAGTTAGTCCGGTGACAATAAAAGATACGGGGAGATAACGTATGTGTTCCCCGGATCTTACAGAGTTTTCAATGCACAAGAAACACACAGGTGGGAAAGGGCGGAGCGCCATCAAAACTGAACTATTTTTGCAAAAAAGTACCAGAACGCCACAATAACCACTCGTGCACCAGGAGAAATGCACAATCATGTGGCAAAGGGTGTCTGACTTCGGGCTCGTGGTGGCAGAGCCCCAGTTTTCATAACATCTATGTCGACCACATAGTGGGACATCTGTTGGTTGTTGTCAAGAAAGGGACCTCAAGGCAGGCTGTAGGACAATGTCCCATGTGGTGGCTGCAAAGTAGAACAGCCGGTGGATGGTTAAAACTGGGTTATATTTTGCAGGCAACGGTAAACAGAACCATTAGTTAAACACAGGGGGTGATTTGTATATACTGCAAGTACTTATTGTTGTCCCAGTATTGAATTCCAGGGAATGTTATCATTCAGTCCTGATCTATGTGTGGACAGTCTGTACAACCACCTCTGCTCCTTTTCGAACAAATGTTGGCTCAAATTGTTACCAGGGCTTATCTGTTCAATCACTGTGCATTGTTACTCGTCGGGGTGTGCCCAGCTGATAAATAGTGTTCTATGAGCTTGGTAGTTGCTTTTTTGCACCTGATCGTGCTCCTATGCTCCCCGATACGTAGTTTCACCTTTCTGTTGAAAATTTAGTATACAGGATAACATGCCCATGTAATCTACATTATGTAGGGATGACCAACTGAAAGGTGAAACTACGTATCGGGGAGCATAGGAGCACGATCAGGTGCAAAAAAGCAGCTACCAAGCTCACAGAACACTATTTATCAGCTGGGCACGCCCCCTATGAGTTACAATGGACAGTGATTGAACAGATTAGCCCTGGTAACAATTTGAGCCAACGTTTGTTCGAAAAGGAGCAGAGGTGGGTGTACAGACTGTCCACACATAGATCAGGACTGAATGATAACATTCCCTGGAATTCAGTACTGGGACAACAATAAGTACTTGCAGTATATACAAATCACCCCCTGTGTTTAACTAATGGTTCTGTTCACCGTTGCCTGCAAAACATAACCCAGTTTTAACCAACCACCGGCTGTTCTACTTTGCAGCCACCACATGGGACATTGTCCTACACCCTGCCTTGAGGTCCCTTTCTCGACAACGAACACCAAGACCCTACAGCTGGAACCAGGGAAGACCTGGACCATCAGAGGGCACACTAACTGCAATAGTGAAAATGTAGTATACAGGATAACATGCCCCTGTAATCTACATTATGTAGGGATGACCAACAGAAAGGTGAAACTACGTATCGGGGAGCATAGGAGCACGATCAGGTGCAAAAAAGCAGCTACCAAGCTCACAGAACACTATTTATCAGCTGGGCACACCCCCGACGAGTTACAATGGACAGTGATTGAACAGATTAGCCCTGGTAACAATTTGAGCCAACGTTTGTTCGAAAAGGAGCAGAGGTGGGTGTACAGACTGTCCACACATAGATCAGGACTGAATGATAACATTCCCTGGAATTCAGTACTGGGACAACAATAAGTACTTGCAGTATATACAAATCACCCCCTGTGTTTAACTAATGGTTCTGTTCACCGTTGCCTGCAAAACATAACCCAGTTTTAACCAACCACCGGCTGTTCTACTTTGCAGCCACCACATGGGACATTGCCCTACAGCCTGCCTTGAGGTCCCTATTCTTGACAACAACCAACAGATGTCCCACTATGTGGTCGACATAGATGTTACGAAAACTGGGGCTCTGCCACCACGAGCCCGAAGTCAGACACCCTTTGCCACATGATTGTGCATTTCTCCTGGTGCACGAGTGGTTATTGTGACGTTCTGGTACTTTTTTGCAAAAATAGTTCAGTTCTGGTGGCGTTCCCCCCTCTCCCACCTGTGTGTTTCTTGTGCATGGAAAACTCTGTAAGATCTGGGGACCACATATGTTATCTCCCCGTATATTTTATTGTCACCGGACTAACTTTATTTGTTCGAGCAAAGTGACAACATGAGCGGTTACCATGGTAACCTCCCTCGGCCCCCGTCAGAATCTGCGCCCTCCCCTAATACATGACGTGTCAGGGAGACGCGCCCAATTCCGATCACTCTGGGAATGGCATCCTAGTTGATTGGCTGTCATCTCACCACGTGAGATGCGGCGTATTCACCAAGCATTTTCCAGGAAGTACGGAGTCAGTGTATCTCCTACCACGGTGGCGGTAGCCAGCCGATTCCTCAGGGCACCGCTTTGGAACCAAGTAGGTTTTCAAACAGAGGAGCAGAAGCCACAAGTAAGTTACTTGCCAACGTTCCGCGATCCCGGTCACGAACGGATTTCAGACGGAGCCCTGCTCATCATTCTTTGCACTCTTGTTGTTGTTTTTTCGTGATCCAGGTGACGTGAATACTTCGCCTCTGGCCCGCGGTTGCCCATGAAGCGGTCGACACCGCTAACTCAGTAAGCTAATGTTTTACATAAATTCTGGGCATAAATGGGCTACAGTTGCAGTCCAGATAATCCGGCATTGTTGATTATGTCATATAGTCGGCAGGGTATATGTGAGACATTCCTCCCCCACATCTACCTCGTTGCCCCGCATTTCATGACGTGTTTAGGCATGGTATACATCACCCTTTTTCCTCCTCACAACCCAGCTGCCATGCCAGACTATCACCTCACCTGGCGCTGGGTGCTAGATTTGCCTACGCACTTATCGCTAGTGTGCACAAAATCACCTACTATCCGCGTTAGGTGGGTCCTAGTACCAGGATGCAATTTTGTGTGGGTAATGATCGTAGCCACCTATCCCACCAGCGACGGCTATGAGCACTATATATGTTTTGTGTCAACCAATGTGTGTCCTTTTTGTACGTGATCCCAACCCCTTTTTCCCTGTATTTTCTTAACAGGTTTTTTACAGATTGAAGAAAAGACTCATCACAGTTTTTTGTAAAAGGCCACAAGTTTGTGGTTCTTAAAACTTGACCGAGGGCAGAGCGCGCCTTAGCGTATGCGTACCACCCAGGTCAAAAACCACTGGTCCTGAAGAAAACCTTACAATTGCCTTCAAGGTTGAAACATGTAGACCATATTTTTTTCTCTTTTCTAATAATTCACATAGCACACTTCGCTATTTTTAAACACACTACATGTCTGAGACACCGCAGCCTACTTAATTAGGCATAGGTGCCACAATTGTTTTTATGGGGGACCAAGCAGTCAAGAATAAAGTCTTGTAGTGAGTAGTTTTGGCTCCTTTTTAACTCACACATCACCTTATAATTATTGCACATATAAAAGAAAAAAGTAACCCGCTCCACTGTAGTCAGGTGTCGCACCACACCCTGTTGGCACTCGGCCTTCGGGGTGGGACCCCAATGATGAAGCATGTCACCAACTAGGTTGGTGAGTGAGGGGTCTTCTAAAAGGACATGCCTTGTCCTACGTAAAGTTAGGGCACGCTGTGGTTCTCAGAGGTATAAGCTCTGTTAACATAGCTCTCTCTGTGATTCCAATAGGGGGTACTCCTCCATTTGTTGTTGCATACATAAGAACATACTGATGTATAACTCACTAACAATACTAAAATAGCAGTAGAAAAATGTTTGGAGGAAGTGTCAGGATACAGCCTGGGCAATTCAAAGTTTAAAAGCCAAGTTTGCAGATGTTTAGAAAACTAAATTTATTATCTATAGGTTTTTGAAGCAGTCCATGTCCTTAGGCCTACTTTGCTGCATGACTACTTGGGTAGTGGCAGAATGATTGCACTTCTCCAAGGAGAGTGCAGAGCTGAATGTATAACGGCTACACTTTTTATACAGTGTATAGATAAGCATATATTGCTATATGGCTCACTACAATATTGAAACAGTAGTGGCAAAGTGTTTGGAGGGAGTATAAGGATAAAGACTGGGTAATTAAATGTTTAAAAGATAAGTTTTCAGGTGCATAGAAGAGTACATGCATACTAAATAGGAGTTTGAAGCAGTCCATATAGTAAGGCCAACTTTACTACATGAATATTTGGGTACTGACTGTATGATAAAAGTTCTGCAATCAGTGTCAAGCTGAATGTGTAACTGCTTCACTTTTAGAACAGTGTATAGATAAGCACATACTGCTGTATGGTTCACTCCCATACTGAAAAAGTAGTGTGAGAGTGTTTGGTGAAAGTGTAACGATATGGACAGGGAAATTGAAGGTATAAAAGGCAGGTTTGCATGTACATAGACAACTACAAGCATAGTCTATAGGGGTTTAAAGAAGTCCATGGCCTATGTCTACTTTGCTCCAGGATTACTTGGGTACTGACTGGATGATTACAGTTCTGCACGGAGAGTGACGAACTAAATTTATAAGAGCTTCAGTTTTAGCACACTGCATAGATAAGGACATTCTGCTGAATAGCTCAGTACAATAGTGAATCAGCAATGACAGAGTGTTTGCTCAAAGTATAAGAATACAGACTGGGGAATAGAAAATATAAAAGACAAGTTTGCAGGTCCATAGAAGATTGCAAACATAGTCTATAGGGGTTTAAAGCAGTCTAAGGCCTAAGGCCTACTTTGCTCCATAATTACGTGGGTACTGACTGCATGATTACAGTTCTGCAAAGAGAGTGCATGACTGAAACTATAAGAGCTTCATTTTTAGCACAGTGCATAGATAAGGACATTCTGCTGATTAGCTCAGTACAAAAATGAATCAGCAATCACAGAGAGTTTGTTGGTAGTGTAAGAATACAGACTGGGGAATTGAAGGTATAAAACACAAGTTTGCCGGTACATAAAACAGCGCACACATAGTCTATAGGGGTTTGAAGCAGTCCATGCCCTAAGGCCCACTTTGCACCATGACTTCTTGGGTACTGGCTGATATATTACAATTCTGCAAGGAGAGTGTCTGGCAAAATGTATAGCAGCCTCACTTTTAGAACAGTGTATAGATAAGGACATTCTGCTGAATAGCTTAGTATAATACTGAATCAGTAATCACAGAGTGTTTGCTGGAAATTTAAGGATACAGACTGGGGAATAGAAGGTATAAAACACAAGTTTGCCGGTGCATAGAACAGTAAATGCATAGTCTATAGGGGTTTGAAGCAGGCCATGCCCTAAGGCCCATTTTGCACCATGACTACTTAGGTACTGGCTGAATTATTACATTTCTGCAAGGAGAGTGTCTAGCTGAATGTATATCAGCTTCACTTTTAGAACAGTGTATAGATAAACACATACTGCTGAATAGTTCACTACAATACTGAAACAGTAGTGTGGGAGTGTTTGGTAAAAGTGTAACGATACAGACTGGGCAATTGAAGGTATAAAAGACAAGTTTGCTGGTGTATAGAACAGTGAATGCATAGTCTATAGGGATTTCAAGCAGTCCATACCCTAAGGCCTACGTTAGTGTATGACTATTTGGAAAACGGCTGAATGCTTACACTTCTACAAAGAGATTGACTACCTGAATATATAGCACCTTCACTTTTAGAACAGTGCATACATAAGAACATACTGATGTATAACTCACTACAATACTAAAATAGCAGTAGCAAAATGTTTGGAGGAAGTGTCAGGATACAGAATGGGCAATTCAAAGTTTAAAAGTCAAGTTTGCAGATGTTTGGAAATGTGCATTTATTATCTATAGGTGTTTGAAATAGTCCGTGCCCTTAGGCCTACTTTGCTGCATGACTACTTCGGTAGTGGCAGAATGATTACACTTCTCCAAGGAGAGTGTAGAGCTGAATGTATAACTGCTACACTTTTTGTACAGTGCATAGATAAGCACATATTGCTATATGGCTCACTACAATATTGAAACAGTAGTGTCAAAGTGTTTGGAGGAAGTATAAGGATAGAGACTGGGTAATTAAAAGTTTCAAAGACACGTTTTCAGGTGCATAGAAGAGTACATGCATACTAAATAGGAGTTTGAAGCAGTCCATATACTAAGGCCTACTTTACTACATGAATATTTGGGTACTGACTGGATGATAAGAGTTCTGCAAGCAGTGTCAAGCTGAATGTGTAACTGCTTCAGTTTTAGAACAGTGTATAGATAAGCACATACTGCTGTATGGTTCACTACAATACTGAAACAGTAGTGTGAGAGTGTTTGGTGAATTTGTAACGATAAAGACAGGGAAATTGAAGGTATAAAAGGCAAGTTTGCAGATACATAGAAGACTACAAGCATGGGGGTTTAAACAAGTCCATGGCCTATGTCTACTTTGCTCCATGATTACTTGGGTACTGACTGGATGATTACAATTCTCCAAGAAGAGTGTCTGGCTGAATGTATAGCAGCTTCACTTTTAGAACAGTGTACAGATAAACACATATAGTGCTGTATGGCTCACTACAATACTGAAAGAGAAGTGTGAAAGTGTTTATTGGAACTGTAAGGATACAGACTAGGCAATTGAAGGTTTAAAAGGCAAGTTTGCAGGTGCATACAAGAGTGCATGCATAGTCTATACAGATTTGAAGCAGTTCATGCCCTAAGGCCTACTTTCGTGCATGACTACTTGGGGACTGACTGAATGCTTACAGTTCTGCAAGGAAAGTGTCTGGCTGAATATATAGCAGCTTCACTTTTAAAACAGTGTATAGATAAACACATACTGCTGTATGAAAATGGGTTTGTAGAGCGCAGATAGCTGCCCGGAGGCATCCAAGCGCTGTGACTAAGAGGTGATCCTACAGTTGGGCGGATAGCACAAGAGGATAGGGAGGGCCTATTTATTAAACAAAAAGGTTTTTAGTTGTTTCCTGAAGGAGGTTAGGTCGGGATTGGACCTTAAGTGTGGTGGGAGAGTGTTCCACAACCTGGCCACGTTTAGGGTGAAAGAGCGGCCCCCCGCTCTAGTCCGTTTGACCCTGGGCACGATAGCAAGAAATGCATTTGCTCACTACAATACTAAAACAGCAGTAGCAGAATGTTTGGAGGAAGTGTAAAGATACAGACTGGGCAACTGAAAGTTTAAAAGTCAACTTTACAGATGCATAGAAAAGTGCATTTATTATTTATTAATCTTCCCAACGCCCCAAGCACCCGCACACCTTTCCGAGGGTAGGTGTACGATTTACAAATGCTAGCATTTTTTAAATTAAGAAGCATAATATTAACAAATATTAATCTTTTTTTTCTTCTAATGATAACAATATTTTTTTATGTCTTCTATTTCGATGTTTTTCATCATGAAAATGCAAAGAACACAGTTTACCGAGTAACACTTTTTAAACTCTCCAACGTATGTAGATAATAATACCTTATATGTGTTACGATCGAAATCGAAACCTTTATAGCTTCACAGTTTGTAACTTTTCCGAACACGTGAGGAAGAAAAACAGTTAAAACGTGAGCACGTGTAAACTGCAAAATGTGCCATCTAAATAGGCGGACCCACAGCTTCCTTCTGTAGACTACTAAACAACCAAAAACTATATAGACCACACCTACTGTGCAATTAGTTTCGTTTTCACGAGTTATTTCCGGGTCGCCAATCTATGTTGTAGGTTCCGTTTTCTAGTATTGGATTCTATTTTTGTGTCAACAAACATATTCCAGGGTTGTAAGTTGTTTCAATATGGCATAGGCATAGGACTTAGTTATAATTTGTGGCTATTTGTCAATATTTAAGCATTTATATCTAGGAAAAAAATGTTATTGCATGTTTTTCGCTTTTCCTCTGTAACGTCAGCAGCTTGTTTTTAGAAACAGATAGATTATAACAAACATTGCTCCTTTTCTGGCTCCTTTCACCTTATATATAGGGACTTTTTATATTATAATATTGACACTGTACTTCGCTTGAGAGGTGTTGGTGACCCATCGACGCAAACCCTAAACATTACAATCAATATCACCATCTTCCCCTTGTTATTGTGTTTTCACCTAGAGAGCACATAATGTTAATATGTATATTATTACATTAACAGTCTTGGTGATCTTAGTGGAGTTCACTATCCGTCGTCACAAAGAGTAACGATAAGTAAGCAACGTTACCGGCTTGCGTTTTTCAGTCTATTTTCCCCTTGTGATCTTGTGCTGTGAAAATATATACATATTATTATTCTCATCGTCATGAACTCAGAGGAGTTTATGACCCGTCAATACGAAGATTAAACTTTTTCACCTCCCGGAGAAGAGAAGTTCAGTAAATAATTATCGCTCGAAAGTATTTCATTATGGATGTTCTGTTAAAGACATAACTTTATTTTCCTTTTCTTTTTACTGTAACAATGGTATCAATCGTTATATTATAATAGATTGTCCTATTGCTACAGAAGAGGAAGGGGAGATTTTTCAGTGCCATCTATAATATAACTTTCAAATATTAAAAAGTACTTGATCAGATATTTTTTCAAGAAACATATTTTACGAAACAGCAGAACAAAAAATATAGCTATCATGCATATTTTGTTACTTTAAATACTTAATAGACCCTACATTCCTGAATGTCATTTTCTAATTTCTATTCCTATTTGCGGTTCCTATTCACCTTCTCCCTAAAGAATATATAGGACCTTTACTTTATATTATAAGAGTACCATCCTATATATTCTTTAGTGAGTATGTGATTTATTAACTGAACAGTCAGGAACCTCTAAGCACTATGGCAGCTTGTTCCTAAATTCTACTGAATACACATTTGAAAAATAATAATGCATGAATTTCTATGTAATATGAAATCACTTGTATTTAACTGTTGGTTACTTGTTCTCTTGATCTAAGATAATGTAGTGCGGGAGTGTTTGTTGTAGCACTTCTATTCTACTTTATCTAAAAGTAACTGATGCCCTCTTACGTCATCAAGAACGTGGGGCAACACTTTTACAAACTGTAGCACAAAAAAGAAGTATATAGCCACGCTTAACTGATTTTTTATGAAATTCCATTTTTAGTTGTCACCCCTTTCATATATACAGCGACAGTTTCTGAAGAACGTTTATTTGTATTTGCTTAATAAAAATTGTTTCAAACCTAGACTGAAATTTTTGCTGCGCAACCACACCTCCCCATCAGGAAAGTAAACACCACATTATAAGTAAATAGTACTCCTAAGAAGTATGTCACCCAAACCCAAGCACCCAAACACTTGATAAAAAAACAGTGCAAGACACTGTCATTTTTCCACCATGATTTATACACCACACTGCAATTATATAAATGGCCCTTGAAACATATAAAAACAATTGTTTCCCTCATAATCCCTCTCCACCACCTTATGGGCACTTTACCGAGTTAATAGTGTTCCTAACCTGCCTTCTACTACTTTTTTTCCCTATACTCCTTTGGAAAATGCATCACAATATCACTGACAACAGTGAACTGTTCCCACCCAATAAGGAGCAAACTTGTGCTCGGAACACTTTAGCCAATAAACTGTCCATGTTCCACAGACGAGAAAGGAATGACTGCCAAACCTTCTACTTTTAAGGCCCTGGAGACTGCCACGCCCCAAGACCAGCTCCTGCAGTGTCCCTGTGCCAACGCGGCGTGATTTAAAAGCCCTTGGAGGAGGTGGTAAATTAATCGAGACTGAATACATTAGTACAGCCTACTGTTCTTACGCTACCAGAAAAACACAACAACAGTATAAGGCCCAGATTTCCATTGTAGTGATTTCTTAGTTCCAGGTCTAGTTGTCAGATCGGCACACACACTCCCTCATGGCTCGTATATAAGCATGAGCGAATTTTGCGGATCTCGCGTTCGCGAATTTTGCGGATTTGCGGATTCGCAATCCGCAAAATCCGCGAATTCCCGCGAATTTGCGGATTTTTTTTTTTTGTGTTCGCCCGTGTTTCTGCCAGTTCGCGAGGGTTTTGTACACTTTCGCAAATTGCGAACTTACCTGTCGGGTCGCAAGTTTCGCGAACTTGTTGTTTCTACGTGTCCAGCCTGTTTGGGACACTCTTCTTCATCACTGCCACTCTCTGTCACCACTGCCACTCTCTGACTACTCATGCCACCCTCTGGCCCACCCATGCCACCCTCTGTTTCATCACCACACCCTCTGGTTGTCCAGTGTACATTATTTTCGGCAAAGCAAAGCACACCTTCCCTGCCTCAAGTGACCTGAATTAATTTGGGGCTGATTAATGTGTCACAGAATATTTTTTTAGCTGGCACCTGCTTCCTTAGTGCGCCCTGATTAGTGATCTTTTGCACTTGCTAAGTGCTTTCATTGTTGCAAAATTAGTTACAACACCTGCCCTGCCCCAACTGACAATAATGAATTAGGGGCTGATTAATGGATTTTAACTTCCAGCCTGGCTCCTGCTTGTCTCCCTTAGCTGTAATTCAGGACCTTTGTGGCATATGTGTAACTATTCTGAGGTTCAGAGCAGGGTCACATAATAGTTTCAACTGGCAACTGAACTCTGGAGGGGCCCCTCAGGAAGCACTACAGGAAATGGCTACTAATGATGAGCCTGAACTTTTGAACCTGGTAAGTAGTTACTTTCAGTTTTGCTAAGATCGTATTTCTGCAATTTTGCACTTATTCGCGGGGCGCGAACTCACGCGAACTCACGCGAACAGTGCGAGCAGTGCGAGCAAAATCCGCTGCTCGCGGATTTGCGGATTTTGCGGGAGATTTGCAAATCTCGCGGATTGCGGATTTCCCGAAAATCCGCAAAATCCGCGAGCGGAACGGATTTTCCGCCCATGCCTACTCGTATACACCCACACCACACCCACCCAGCGCATTCGTCACTACACATGTGACCCTATGTATAAAGAAAACGAAAAGCACATGTTGTACGCCATTTTAGAGTTGTTCCCAAAGTACCGAACAAGGGACCCACTACTACATGCGTGGCCTCTTTGGTCACTGAGTTAGTGGTGCCTGAAGCACTGAGCAGGTGAAGAACCTGCGATGATGATAATGGAGCACGAGTATGTCATTAGCCATTGAGATATCAAGACTCGGCACCATATATGAGACTTCTTTGTCGGAGATCGGTACTACATCATGCAGAAGGTGTCTTTTCCATGAAAAGGTGAGCAGTGAGGCTTTAGTGCGCATCGGAGGGAGTTGTAGCAGACTAGATCCAAAAATGCGACTTAGCGATTTAGACGAACGCACTCCTATATAGTGTATTAATTTACATGTACACATTTTTTCCCAATAGTAGGAACGTTTTTATAATCGCTGAAATGTCCGGAATTTTACCAATACAAACAGTAGAAATGTGAGAAGGAACGTGTATAAAAGCGCGATGTTATCTAACTCCAAATTAATATAGTAACAATTACCAATCATAACATCTTTCTTTTATTATCTTTTAGATGTAGAGCTTCAGGATGGATTATGTCCGGCACGTGGTGAAAAACACCGATGACAAAAAGGTGAGCTGCGAGTATTGTTTTCAATCACTCTCTTATTTCCTTTCTCGTTTCATGAAATAATTACACTCAATGTTAACTTTCTTTTTATCTTACAGATTGTGTTTTACTAATTGACAACACCCCCCAAAAGAAACTTTCAAAGCTCTACGTTTGTGTATTCTGCGATGAGGTGTGGCCATTGAAACATGGACTGCGAAGCCTGCTACGACACGTAGTGCTCCCTGTTTGAATGACGGCAATAGCACAAGGTGAGCAAAGAAGCTTGTTGCCGAAAGAACGACAAGCTATCTTTGAAAGGAGAGAATGTGTAGTATGCAGCAGGCGCGCAACACCCATTGGGCTAACAGGGCTTCAGCTAGGATGAGATAGCTTCTGGGCCCACACACAGTCACTCCTGAGTACTTCACAGGTCTTTTAAAGACCTTTTGCTTGTTAACGAGGCTTTGATGTCCCCCCTGCTTACAGCCCCTGCAGCTCCACTCTGCTTTTTGCTTGAAGTTAAGCCCCCCTCGAAAAAAAATTCTAGCCCCCCAATATTCTTTACTGTGGTTGCGCCTCTGGCTTCAGGCACCCCCACCCCCCCCCCCGTCGTGTGTGTCTCTCCCACGTTTTAATGTCCTTTTTTCTCTCTTTCTCTTTCTTACTCTCTTACATCGTTTCTCTTTCTTTTTTAAAGTTTTGGGCGCTGCTATCTCCAGTCTGCTGTACAGATCCTTATCTGAGTTGCAATGGTGAACTCTCATGGTTACAGTGAAGGTTGCTTCGACACGTAAACACCCTCTTTGAATCACGCCAATGGCACCAGGTGAGCAAAGTATTTTGTTTCCGAAACAACAACAAATTATTTGTGAAAGGAGAGAGTTGGTAGTGTGCAGCAGCTTGACTGTGTAGAAATGTATATTTACTTCCAAGCAGTGACAACAGATAGGTTACAACAGTCTGAGAAACAGATCTACAAGCTTATTGCACCACTTTTGTGTCACTTTTAACATGGGAAAAGTGGCGCAAAGAACTTGTAAATCTGTGTCTGACTTTTCAAGAAAAACTCTCAACTCCAGACTCTGCGAGTCAATGGGGTGCAACAGTCTAGGTACGCAATATAAAGAACTCATATTAAAATTCCCTTTTGTCAGGAGTTTCAAAACCCAGTTTACGGTGATTAATCAAATGTCCTTTTCTTTGTTTCACCAAACATCCTTCAGAACCAATCACGGCATATATACCATTATTGATGTTTTCTGTAATATTCCTTTTAAAAATATAGTTTTGCAGCACTTCATAGAGACAAATGTTCTCAAGATGATGACTTCTATTAGGATAATATGTATCCAACATATTTGTTTTCACAATATCTGTACTTTCTGGCTCTTTTTCAGGTAAATATTAAATTTTTTGTACAGATTTAAGTACTTGATTTCGTGTTGCAGCAAGACCTAGACTCACCCAAATGATTCATCTGGATAGACTTGCAGATGATAAGCGATCCGAGCATTCATACTCTGCTTTTTCTTGATGAGATAACATCTTCAAACTGTAAGTATATAATTTCTTAGTCAGACTCTTCTCGTGGGAAATCTCTTCCCACATTTCTTTCAATTCCGTCTTTTTTGATTTTGTTATGTAGGATGTTACATATCGAGCAAGTTGAGGATGCACTTTGAAGCGGCACATCCGTGGACACACAAAGGAGGCAAAAGGTGAGCTATGAGTATTTTCTCCTGTATTAACTGCTACATCTATAACTTTCTCTCACAGTTTTAATGTTGTTTTCTCTCTCTTTCTCTCTCTAGCGCTCTGTGACATCATTTCTCTTTCTCTTTTAAAGTTATAGACACTGCTGTCTACTTTGACATGTAGAAGCAGAGTTAAATTCAAGTTGTGAATTCTGTTGGCCGCAGTGTTTATACAAGGTAAGCACAGCGGCCTAGATATACAATGCCTCCAATTAAATGCATAAGAAATAAATCCGCGTATTTACAATCCTGTTGCACCACTTTTGTGTCAGTAAGGCAGTAGGCACTTCCATATAGATACAACTTGAATGTGGGACTATAACAGAAGTGAAATGTACCAGGCACACTGCACACGTAAAATTGTAGTGTTACCTTGACTTGTAATGTTTGACACTAATTTTCTTTTTTGTTTTGCAGATTACCTATCCTACGTCTTTTGGAGTCCACATTACAATTTGTTTATAATACAGTTTTATTAAAGTTATTTTTCTAGTTGTTTATTATTGAAAGTTAATAAAAAAAGCTTTATACTTGTTTTTTTTTGGGGGGTGACGGTCCACAACAAAAATAATATTTATAATTTGAAGTACTATAGTAAGATGTTTGACAATAGGGTTGAAAAGTACTAGCTGTACAATAAGTTATATTTTCTCTGGATTGACTACAACATATAAAGGAAATCTAAGTAAAACAAAACAAAGTGAACCACACTTACAAATCTCTTGCGACATTTTTGCGTACAAACCTACCCCCCTACAAAATTGTGTGGGCCTTAATGACACCCCTCAAACCACGAAAACAACCACCCCCGGAGATTTCTATATTGTGTGAGGGAGGCTGCGTGGCCCACCGCCTGATGCCCTGGAGTCCACCATGCCCAGACCTGGTTCCTGCAGTGTCTTGGGGGAAACAGCCATTACAATGCGGTCATAACCACGCGTGATCGTCACCAGGAAGCCATTAACACGCACATGGCTTTATCACGCATGCCTTTACCAAGCATGCTTTTACAACTACTATACATTTACCACGCATGATAAAGGCATAAGCATGGTAATGGCTTTGTGGTGATGGTCACGCGTTGTAATGGCTGCGCCTTACGCGCTTCAAATTAGTTTTTAGGTATGCGTGTGACCAAGTCTGATAAGATCGGAGGCCACGGACAAAGACAGTGGTGTCTGTGGCAGGAAATCTCATGGATCACAGAGAAGATAGGTGGGGGGTAAAATGAAAGTAGCAGGTATAATAAAAATAACTGAGGAAAACTACTAAAATGGCGGAGGACGGAGTATGTAATTAGCGTTTTGCGCCTCGGCAATACGTTTCAAATAAATATAGATAGAATATGATTGTTAATGTATTACAAAAGTATAGCCACAAATGAGGCACACGACCCGGCAGAAGAAAGTGGCAAATTTAATACCTGAAATGAGGAGAGGTTTACTTGGCAAACTTGAAGAAAAACAAAGGAGCGTGGGCTTGGAAACGAGGCTGCGCATGTGTAGAGAGTACAACTGGTGCAGAAAAAGAAACAGAAAGTTTTACATACTATCATAGAAATATAGCTCTTTTTTTGACCAGTAAAGTTAGTTTTGAAAAGTACTGTTTTTTATGAGCCCCAAAGCCCCCACGCGTCCTTCGGGAGCCGGCATTGCTTTTCGTCACCCCGGGCACTGCAGAAGGCAGCACTGTAGACACCCCGGGACACTGCAGAAGCCGGCCCTGACAGGTGGTGGTCCCCAGGGCTATCAGAGGCTCCAGGAAGGGGGACCCCTCCCAACATTCAAAAGCGCTGAGGGGTGGTAGTCCAGGGGGTTGGGTGGTCCGTCCTCCCTATTTTCTATATTAGAGATCCAAGGAGGTGGCGGTCCCCGGGGTGTGTGGGGGGCTTGAAACCCCCATACAGTTTTTTAAAATAAAAAGAGGGCCTAGGGACTGGCGGTCCCCAGGGCTATGGGGGGGGCATGAGCCCCCCGCATACATATAGTTAAAGCCCTGGGGGATGGCAAACCCCGGAGCAGGGGGACCTCTCTGGGCCCCCCATTATGAAAAAAATTGCCCCCAATATTTGGCCCCCCCGGGGGCTAATTAACAATAAAGTGGGCTTTGTTTTTTTCCCCTAAACGTGTGCCATACGTGTACCCCGCAATTTAAAAATAAATAAATTGGGGGCTTAACAATCCATGTTGGACCCCCTGAGCAGGCCTAGGGGGTCAGGATGTTTCTACCCTGCCCCTTTCGTGTGTTTTTTACAATTCTTTCACTGCTTTGTTGTGTCTCGGTTCTACCGAGGCACAACATGGCTGCCAACACTTCCTGGTTTGGAGTGTTGACAGACAGTTGACAGCCAATGACCAAGCAGCAGGTGCTTGTAATTGTAGGGTTTTCGGTGCACTTACCACACGCGTACTGTACTTCGTCTGTAGATATTACTATGATTTTACTTTTGATTTTCACATGAACTAACTAACCGATTTACACCATTTAACAAAAAGCACAATCTGTGAACGGAACTCTACCTTTTTGCCAAATTTGGTGTAATTCCGTTCAGCCTTTCGGGCTGTAGCCCTGGCTAAAGGTCCTTTGGAAAATTGCATGGGGAAAACACGTTTTGGGACCCCCTTTTTTCTCGGCCCCCACTTGATGAATCACCCCCAAACATTCAGGGAAGGTGCAGAGCGGAGCAGGCCATTTTCTTGGAGCACTTCGTGAAGATTCGTCCACCAGCGCCAAACTAATTCGAAATAGAATGTTCTGGATTTTGAATGGAAACTAGGTCCTAACAAAACTACCTACTGGCGACCAACAATAGGTAATATATATATATATATATGTTTCACCAAGATTCCCACGACTATTCCAAGTCGAAAAGCGGGACACGGACACCAGGTAAGTGCAAATTTTCTTTTATTAGCTGACGTTCAGCATGGTCGATGGCGCGTTTCGGCCTTCCAGTGGGCTCGATCACATTTATATGAATCACTGACAGAATATCGACTCAAAGAATATCGATCTATAGCAACATCGATTCTGGAATATCGAAGGTAATTATATCAACATCCTATCTACAACAAGGTAAGTACAAAAATATCGAAACTAAAATATTGATGTTAAAAATATCGTAATTAAAAATATAATGTTTTTCAGTTAAAAATAAATGTGTAAAATAAAGTAGTTACAAATATTTAATAATGTTTAAAATTAATAAATGATACATATATAATAATAAAACATTAATTAAACATATACATAAAATATATCATATATACTTACTTAATAAATTTTAATAATTATTTTAATTACTTATAAATTATTTATAAATACTATAAATTACAAATACATCTACACACATAAAATAATAACATAAATAAAAAGTAAATAATTATTTCATAAATTAAAAAAATTAAATATACCTTCAAAATATTTAAAATGTATTAAATACTACATTATCTAAAATAATACAAAAAATATTAAATAGATAAATAAAACTACTATTTAAAGTCCAAAATAACTACAGTAATTAAAATATTGGAGTAAGTAAAATTACTGTTCCCACTCCAAAAAATGCAACAGTAGGGAAAGTGTTGAATAGCATACGGTTAAAAATTACTATTCCAACTGCAGAGAGTGCAACATTAGGGAAAGCGTTGGATAGCGGGTGGGTAAAAATTACTATTCCAACTCCAACTCCAGAGTGTGAATTAGTAGGGAAAGCGTTGGATAGCGTAGGGGTAAAAATTACTATTCCCACTCCAAAGAGTGCAACAGTAGGGAAAGAGTTGGATAGCGGGGAGGTAAAAATTACTATTCCCACTACAGAGAGTGCAGCATTAGGGAAAGCGTTGGATAGCGTAGGGGTAAAAATTACTATTCACACTCCAAAGAGTGTAATAGAAGGGAAAGCGTTGGATAGCGGGAAGGTAAAAAATTACCATTCCCACTCCAGAGAGTGCAACAGTAGGGAAAGTGTTGGATAGCATAGGGGTGAAAATTACTATTCCCACTCCAGAGAGTGCAACAGTAGGGAAAGGGTTGGATAGCATAGAAATTAAATATAACATAACATCATTTACAAATACTGATTATTAATGATTAAAAACATAATTACAATGGAATAATTTATTAACAATAAATTAACAATGAATACCAATAAATAATTATTAATTAATATTAGTTACCAAATAATACATATTTTCAAAACAAACAACATATTTATTATTAAAAATTGATTAGCAATTAAAACACTTTAAATGATAACATTATTATTTATACCAAAAATACTTTTTATAAATCATTAATTACCAATTATTAAAAAATAATTTCCAATCAAAATAAATTACTTACCAATTAAAAAAATTAATTACCAATTACAAATATTAATTACCAATTACAAATATTAATTATCAATTAAAAAAATAATTACCAATTACAAACATTAATTACCAATTACAAACATTCATTACAAATTAAAAACATTAATTACCAATTACAAATATTAATTACAATTAAAAAATGTATTACAAATTACAAACATTAATCACCAATTAAAAAAATGTATTACCAATTACAAACACTAATTACCAATTACAAATATTAATTATCAATTAAAAAAGTTTAAATACCAATTATAAACATTATTACCAATTTAAAAAATAAATTAACAATTAAAAGAATTAATTGCCAATTAATAATTAATTAAAAATGAAATAATTGTCAATATCAATAAATTAAAATAAATCATTACTTAATTACAATTAAAATACTTCCCACCCAATTCCCCTATAAACCCACTACCCGCTACAAAACTTAAATGCAAAAATTATTTAAAATTAATTTGTATTTCCTAAAAAATAATTCATTTAATATATTTAAATTACTTCCCACCCTATTCCCCTATAAACCCACAACCCGCTCCAGTACTAAAACATACACTCAACTTAAAAATATCATTATTAATATATAAAAATAGTACACATGTAATTTAAAACAAGGAAAATATTTAACAAAAAACATATAACACACACATATTAAATACATAACAAAATACATAACAGTAATACAAATATCGATATTAGTAACATTAAAATTAGTAACATCGATATATTTGATATCGATATTACTGACCTCGATATTACTTACATCGATATAAAAAAATTCGATATTACGTACCTTAGGGTCGGTATTGTGTTCAACGATATTCTTGACCTCGATATTCTTTACAATCGAGATTTCAGACTCCACATTTCTTACAAACTCGTTATTTAGACTGTGTACTGTATATATATATATATATATATATATATATATATATATATATATATATATATATATATATTCCAACACAATCAGCTTTGTAGAGCCAAAGACGGAGAGCACGCAGGTAACCTTCCACACCCCCTCCCCCCCCCCCAACAGACCCGTTTCGCCTCACGGCTTCGACAGTATCAGTTTGTTATGTGCAAAGTGCGGCCATTTCTACTCACGATACAGCCACCACATTTCATTAACACAAAGAGGGACCACTGCACGAGTTACGAGTGTAGCTGCCATCTTTTAACATATATTATGCTTAAGTATTTATAAATAGACAACAAACAGTAAAGTGCAAAAAGAGTGGGGCAATTGCACATCGAATTTTGAAAAAATGGTTAATATACCAAGTTGCAACACGTATAGTTAATATATGAATATATACATATATAAACATATATATATATATATATATAACATTTAAATAGAAGTGCAACAATATCAATTGCAACTTCACAATTATGGCTAATAGAGATAAAATGAGTGAAAAATAAATATGGCAATTACAGACGGAAATGTAAAAAAATAAACATAATAAAAGTCTGAGCTCCATATATAATATGAAAATACTACATACAACATCACATCAAATACACCATCTCAGGATAAAATCACAATATATCGCATCACATCAGGCATCCAATTTAACATACCATGAACTCCAATTGATTCAGTATTTAGCGGGCCCAAAATAAAGGGGAGGAGATCACTCCCTTTCTTACTCTTGGTTCTCCAATGGATCTTGTTACATGCCCACTGAGGAGTCCGACAGCTAGGGGTGCATATTTAATTATCAATGCAACCATTTGGCTACTCAATGAGGACTAGGACATGTGAGCCAAATTCAAGGCTGTTTATTACAGATTAGCAATCAAATTGATATAGATCATCCCCCCGGACAACACTATACAAATGCGATATAGCCACAGGAAAGCCTAGTCTCCTAAAGAAATTTAGGTATTCAAGGATTACACAAACCAATAGTTCTGTAACTGTAATTAAGAGCAGAAGCATTAGTACCTGCTGTTGGAAAGTTGGTTAATGGTAGGGGCAAATGTAGGTCTGCCACTGGTAATAAGGCCACTAACACATGGTAGGACCCAGCATAGTTCTTAGAAATTATTCCTTGCTCAACCCTTGGTAATGTGGCTGCGAGCAGACAGGCTTAACTTCAAAGACAGGTATGTACACATTAAAAAAAACATTTCAGTGAATAATTAAGACACAACACATAATAAAAATCCAACACCAATTTATAAAAATAGGTAAAATGTTTATCTTTTTAATGACACCAAAACAAAAAACATCCACTGTAGGGAACCAGAGATATGAATTTTTGAAGATTAGTCACTTTCTAGTGCTTAGAAACCAACAGTGCCCCTTTTAGTCATTTTGTTTTCTCTGACATGGACACCTTTAGAAATTGTTCTGGAGAATCTCACTAAATGTGTTGCCTTCTCCAGCAGGCAGGTCCAGTTAGAACTCCTTCTGAAGTTCTGCTTGCGGGTGCCAAAGTATCCAACACACAATCCAAGATTCTGGAATCTCCAAGAGGGTCCTTGAAAGTGTGAAGTTTCAATTCCGCAATCCACTTGAACAAAACCCTTACAAATCCATGGTACTCCAGGCTGGGAATTCTTTGTAGGGATGTCCAGGTGAGCTCTGTTAACCTGTAGCTTGCAGGGAGTCCACTCTTTAGACCTTTTGCAGCAAGGTAATCCACAGAGCTGCAGTTTCAGTTGGTGCAGTCTTCAGAGGTCAGACCTTAGAAATCTTTGCGCAGCAAAACTTCTCAGCAGGGCACTTCTTGCTTCAGTAAGTTTCAAGCAGCATATATGGAGGGCTCTGCCCTTCTCAGATACTTATTCAAAATTCTCTGGGTCAAGCAGCAGGTCACTCCTGACCAATGAGAGCAGGGTAACTCCTTATGACCACATCCTGTAGAGTGTGGCAATATTTTATCCCAGAGTGCATCAAATCTTCCAAATCCATAATGACTTAGTTTCCAGCAGAGAGTCAAGACCTGGCTAAACACACCCTCAGAGATGGCGTATTTCCCTAAACTCTCCCACTACCATCTGAACATACCTTCCGTAAGCCTAGCACTGACTCTGGGTCAAAAGTGTACCTGACACCCAGGCCTTCCCTCTGCCTTTGAAGAGCATGGTTTATGACTCCACCCCTTGGCCTGGCATTCCTATGGACCAGAACACTGTCCTCCCAGAAGAGATGGCAAACCCAGGGGCTCTTTATCACCTCTTCAAAGCAGCCTGGCTAATCCACTTAACTCTGACCAATCAGGGCAGAACCACTGGAAGGCTGAATTTGGACTTACAAATAAGAAAGTCTTATAACTTCGTGTATCTACACTTTAGGAGAAATTCAACAATAGGATATTGCTGGATTTACTACTAACATTCTGGGAAGTTTTTGAATTGCCAGTCTAGTCCTCTCCTAACAATAGGTATTAATCAGTAACTTCCTACCATGTTAACCTATGTAACAAGAGATTTGCAAGGGAAGAATGACTTGGGCCATTTTTCCAGCACCAGCACCAGGACCCCCACCCCATGTGCAACTAGGGTAGACTTTAGGGGTTCTGCTTCTATAGAAATATTGCAGATTCTCCTTTTACTGTGCTCTTAGCATGAAAGTCTAATTTGATCAGAACTTTACCACAATGTGGGGAGTGAAATGTGAAATTTCACTTTACCCAGGCATATAAAAAGGCATTTTATAAGGGTGTACCTTAAAGATAACTGACCCCCCACCCCTGGGATACCTAGGGGAGACCCTGGGGGTCCCTAAAATGCCAAAACATTGTAGGTTATTCATTTTTAAGTGCCCCTACCACCAAAGTCGGGTTTGGGCACAATTTACTTTTTAAAAGCAGTCCTGGCACCCAGGTCTGGTTTTAAACTGACCTCAGGCTTTAGCAGGGCACACATGCAAGTGCAGAAAAAGCAGCTAGCCTCTCAACTGCCATGCACCAGGGTACTGGGGACTTCTAGGTAGTTTCAATCCCCTGCCCCATTGTATACTAGGAGCTTATGGAGTAGGCCATACCAATTACAGAGGTACCCCACCATACCATAGTGTTCCCTAGTATTTGTTAGGTGTTTTAACTGAATTCTAATGTGTTCCTTTCAGCTTAGCACTGGCCCTGGGCCTGGTTAAGCAGAGCCCATGGTCAGTCAAAATCAGTTACCACCAGCATCAGTCAGCAAAAAGTTGGGGGTGCTCAGGGCACAGGATGACTTTGCAATTCAGAGAATGAACTCAGATTGTCTTTACCAGGCATTAACCCTTTTCTTTAGGCACACAATAAGGTACAAGAGTATTCTGGATACATTGATCAGAAAAGCTGCATACAATATGAACTAGGCAAAATAGAATGAGCAATATCAACAGAACTGTTAATCATGGGCTGCTGAGAGACCTGCTGAGTTCCATCGGGATCAGGGGCAGGTGTGTTATATCTTGCTCTTCCTCTCTCTTTGTGTTCTTCCTCTCTCTTTGTCCCTCCTTAGTGTTAGTGTCTGCTAGTCTATGTGATGTCTCTGTGATGTCATCCAGGATTCTACCTGTTGCTGTTCATGGGATTTATCAGTTACCTGGAGGCTGAGCAGGAAGTTATCTGCTCCCGGTGGGGTTTCTTACCATATTACATTCCTACTTGAATCCTGTACCTGACTATACTACTTGAACATTACAACTAGGACCCATCATCTTTTTTTTACTGAATGCAACAAGGCGTTGTCCCTTCTAGGTTCCTTTCTGTCTGAGCGATCTCAAGTAGTGGCCTTGGGTAACATTGTGTCGTCCCCCTTTACACTGCTTTGTGGGGTCCCACAGGGCTCTTCTCTTAGCCCAACGCCTTTTAACCTCTACGTCACTCCTCTCGCCAGCCTAGTAAGAAGCTATGGTTTTGCCATTGTGTCGTATACGGACGTCACTCAGATCGTTCATCTCGGTGAGTAGCTCCGTTAGCCAGACAACATCTAGGTTCCGTGACGGTATGAACCATATAGCAAATTGGATGACAGACAATTGTCGTAAACTGAATTCATCCAAGAAGGAAGTCCAGTTGCTAGGGAACAAGCCATCCTTTTTGTCAAACAACTGGAGGCCGGCCCAACTTGTCTCCCCACCCTAGCCAGTAGACAAAGCCAAAAACTTAGGAGTCATCTTTGACAAAAACTGTCCTTTGAGGCACATATCAACTCTGCCACCTCTGCTTGTTTCTTTATCATGAAAATGTTGCGGAAAATCCTTCCTGCAATACCTATGGATCTAAGGAAGACTGTGGTATCAGTGTTGATGTCATCAAGACTGGATTATCGCAACACCCTCTTCTCCGGTGCTCCGAAGCGCAGCATTAACAAACTTAAAACAGCTCAGAATGCAGCAGCAAGAATATTGTTGGGCATCTCTAAATTTGATTCAGTCTCCACAGCATTAGCCCGACTCTACTGGCTACCAGTAGCCAAGACGAATCAATTTAAATCAATATGTATTGTCTTCAAATGTCTTAACAACTTGGGCAGCCATTACATTTTTAAAGCCATATACTCAAGCCAGAGCCCTTACATCTTCCGAACTGGGAAATCAAATTGTTCCTAGAGTCAACAAGGTTAGATGGGATGGCAAAAGCTGCACGACTACTACTGCTCACTTATGGAACTCTCTGTCTACCTCGCCGAACAAAGAGCCCTGCCTCTCTAAATTTAGAAAGGGCCTTAAAACGTTTTTGTTTTACAGTGTAATTTTACTCCCCTGTCAACACTGCTCGGTACCTATCAAAGGCAGCGCCTAGACACCCCAGGGTATTTGTTGTGCCCTATAAATTTCTCATCTTCATCACCATCATGTGAGAATACCTGCAAGAAACCAAGCCCACAGACACATTAGTTCTCAAGGGAAAGCATCAGTAAAACTTCAGTCTTTTAGAGAGAACGTAGAATATAGCACATTTAAGCTAAAAAATGTATAATGAACATGAAATTGCATTTAATTACATACACATTATAGATCCTTTAGTGCATTTAGTTCAAGCAATGAATGATGCAAAGCATTATCTAACCCACCAATAAATGTGAGGTGGAACTGCATAGCAAAGTATGTACATGTAACATATATGCATACATCAAAATTTCAATTTTGTTTTTGCTATAATAGGAACCTGTATACTTGTAGATCATCATATCCTAAATTCAGCTTTTAACGTTCTATCAACACTGTATTGCACCACATTTGCATTACACAGATTAGTTCAATAATGAAGTACAATGGATATACTCACGATGATTCAAAATTAACTACATATGATTCATATTCATCTCCTTAAATTAAAATGAGCAACTCAAAATCTCTTAATTATTATGAAGTTTATACTTCGTTATTGCACATTGATCCTTCTGTTAATCAGCATCATTTCTATCATGTTTAGTCATTTGTTTATTCAATGCACTTCAGCATAGTGCAAACAGCTTCTAAGTTAATGGCTTATGAAAGTTTTCTTTAATGTGTGCAGGCTCACCGTGTGCAACACTAAATTTTACAATAAAGACTCTCAATAATAAAATTGTCAGGTACAATGTGTGCACAAAGTGTGAAAATCACGTGCAAGTGGAGCGTGCACCCTTTAGGTATCATATCGTTATTTTCAGGTTTATCTGTGACGTGTGAAGGTTGGGCAACTTTGCACTGCACCAATATCACACCATACAGCAAGCAATGCATCAAATATCCCAAATCATTTTGGAACATCAGAGCAAACAGAACATCACATAAAATGTTGCATTCAAGAATTTTCGTTGTAAAGGCATGTGTGGTAAAGGCAAATGCGTGGTAAAATTTTGCATGGTGGAGACTTGCATGGTAGTGTCGCAGTTGTTGTAAAGTCATGCTTGTTAATGGCTTGCGTGGTTCCATCATACATTCACATCACATTAGAGAATTGCATACACCATCAAAATTACATTCAACGTCACATCACGTCCAACGTAATAACGTTGGTCACCATCAAGCATATGTACCACTGCATCATGTGGGCTATTACGTCACATAGCCCAGATCATTACATTAGCAAATGGGATAGTCGACGGACCAATGGGCAATTCTGTCTGCACATTGACTTTGAGCGCCAAAAACTTCGAAAGACTGAAATAGATTGATTGGGGCAGTGGCTGTGTAACATGTACAGCGTCACAGGAAATAAGTCGGGAAAAAATGATACACAGTGAACTAAAGTGAAGAAGAGGCTCTAATTTAGGGCACTTTGCTGCTTTCCAGTTTTCTATGAGTGGATCCAAGCCAAACTGGGTTAGGCCGTCTGAGCTGTTTAGATAGTGTGGAAATAAATTAGGTTGGCAAGTCTTTGCTTTGCGGCCTAGGAGAAAATGAAAAATAGCACTCCCAAAACTTAACGTTTCAGTTTATCACTTCATTGCACGCGCGAAACTGGAATAGAGGGTCGATGTAAGAGCACGAGAGAAGGCAATGGTTGGGAGAGAATTACACAAATAGAATGAGATGAGAGAGGAGAGAACGGATGAAGAGATGAGGAGAATGGAATGGATAGGAAGTAGGGGAGAGTGGAGGACAGAAATAGAAAAAAGTGAATAAGACCGGAAGAAAGACGAGAAGGGTGACGCTTAGGCGCTGGAAGTGAGGATGCGGGATGGGAAAGAGAGCTTTGTTGCAGCATCCCCCAAAATAGCAATACCAGACAGAGTTCAGAAAGCGAAAGATCAACCAAGATGTCCTTAATTTTTTTATCTAGTCGCATTTGCAATGCTTTAAAAGACGGTCAAATGCCAAACTATGTCATCTGACAAATTGCTGCTTATACTTTTAAATGGGTTATTGATTTCGGATGTTCTTTTTCTGACTGCAAAGAGAGCGGGTTTTGTAAATTGAGCTATGTGACAATCTTGCTGGGCTACATCACTTGTGAGAGGAAAGGCTCTAGGTTGTCATTTTTAACTAACACTCGCTATTAAAGTACCTGTAAATGAACTGTAGAAATATTAAAAAAATATATGAGCAGCAAGGAACCCGAAAATGAGGCACATTTTAATTCTGGAGTGTGATGGAAACTAAGATTTAAAAGGATAGAAACGAATCAAGACACTTTCCTTTGTGATGCAGACAAATAATCAATACTCGCTGAAACCCGCTTCCCCCACATTACCAATTGTGTGCTGTTTAGTTTTACCAGTAAAACTGTATGTCTGTGAATATTTACTGGCCATTTCAATGGAAAATGTGCTGTCTGTTAATGACAAAAAGCTACCACACCAAGCTTTGTAACAGTGTGCTCCGAAATGTGCCATCAGCTACATAAAACACCATTGCCACTCTACTGCTGAAAGGGAAGGCCTCATTTGATACACTTGTTCTTTGCGTGAGGCTTGGATTTTCAATGATCCATTATGACTTCTCTGATGTAACATTGATGGCAGCACCCTCACTCTGAATATTGTTCCAGCACCCCTGGGGTCAGTTGGAAAAGAGGAGAGATGGAAGAAGAGGGGGAGATGCGGAAATCAACGCAAAGAGGAGAGAGAGCAGATGACTCGAGAGAGGGAAAAATAAAGGTGAAATAAAGTGGGAATGTAGTAAAGAGGTAGAAGTAACTGAGACTGTGATAATTAAATTTGACACTATTTACGGCAGGGTGTCACAAAAGATGAACCTGTGACATGCTTTAAGGTACAACTTCTAAAGCAGTAGCATACCTGTGAGTGAACCGGGGCATTATCCAGAGAGCTCCACAAGACACAAAAACAAGTTGTGAACTTTCAGTAGTGCAGTGCATAATTTGAGCCAGTGGTTTCCGGTGCTCGGCACCACACTTAATTCTCAATACTGGTGCTTGTGACAGATGCCATAAGGTGGCGATGTCGAGCTAATTTGGAGGTAAACACAACAACAGGGAAATATTTCTTCCATACTGTTGGACTTGGCCCTTTTTGCAAGGTCATCCCAGAACTTTTTGCCTTCCTCCTGTATTTTTTTAGGTCGAGCCTATAGCGGCAGTGCACGTGCGCTGCTCGCTTTGCGAGGCATGCAGTATTCAGTATGGAGTGGAGGCTCCGTAAAAGCTCTGCCAACTCTCTGCCCATCCATTTTATTAGCGTGTGTCTTTGTTGGTCCTAAATGCTGTCTTCTGATTGGTTGTAGACTTGCTAGCCCCTCCTTATGATGCTTGTCTTACAGGGCGCCGAGGGAGGACCATGACAGTGTTTTACAGTGCTCTCTTTGACCAGCGGGGTCAGCCCTACTTCGCTCTAAAAAGCTGCTGCACCTTTCTCCTCCCCTTTCGAATGCAGAACAGAGGGCGGCAACAGCCCACTCTGTCCGAGAAACGACATCCAGTCACAACCAGGTCGGGTACTCATACACCCCACGCACACTTTTAAACAAGCCGAGCCTTCTCAAAACTGGAAACGTCAAACGACTGTTGGAGGACGGCCACTGCAGGAACACATTGGGATTCTACAGCCAATAAACACTTCAGAATTATTGTGCTGCTCAGTAAGACTGGCTAGGGTAACACCAATTCTAGATCACGCTAAACATTACTAGTCCCGCCTACTACCAAACTAAACACACACGTTCAGCTGTAGCACCTGTTGTTATTCGACCCGGAAGTGCTGAACAAATTGGCAAATGACATCCGTAAAAAAGAGCGACAAAGGACAGCAATATTTGTATTTATTTCTTTCTTTATTTATTTAAAGTTTCAGAGCGCTTTACAAGGAAAGATATGTTACATACATGAAGGCATGGGCAAAGTACAGGGAAGGGGGATATGGAAAAGTCACTAGTGGGACAAAGCTGTGGATAAATTCAAGAGTCAATACAGTTCCAAAATTAACAATGACTTGAGTTTAGTAGGGCACAAGGAAGAGATATATACAATAATGGTACAGATCCAAGTACAGGATGGCTTGGGCAGAATACAAGAATGGGGGTTAGGGAAATGACAAACGTAGGACAAAGCTGTGGATATATGCAAGTGTCAATACAGTTTCAGAGTCAGCTGGCGATTTGATTACAATAGGACGTAAAAGATATGTACAAAGTTCAGGGCACATTGGAAGGAATGACAGTTTTTACAAGCAGCAGGTCAAGCGAGAGAAAAAAAAATCACCAAAAAGGCAGTATGTGCACCAAGGGAGCGTTATTGGAGGAATTTGCTCATTAAGAAGGTTTTATCTTCTTTTTGAAGAGCGCCAGGGAAGGTATTCTTCTGATGGAGGAAGGAAGTGAGTTCCAGATTCTTGGTCCAGCTCCGGAGAATGCTTGATTGTAAGTTTTTGCTTTGCGGAAGCGGAGTGGCTGGGGACACTTTCTCTGGAGATTGGGAGTGTCTCGGTCTCCCAGATAGCACGATTTTTTTCTGGGTGAGATATGCCGGAGAGTTCGTGTACAAGGCTTTGTGAGTGATGCAGGCCAGCTTGAGTTGAATTCTGCGTTCAAGCGGAAGCCAGTTCAAGGCCTTCAGGTGTGGTGCGATATGGTCAATTTTTTTTGAACCGGATAAGAGTCTGGCTGCTACGTTGAGGCAAGCTTTTAGGGGGTCAGTCAAAGTGTTAGGCAGGCCAGATAGTGTAGAACAGCCATATTCGTTTCTGTAATATTAGGCTGAAATGCCGTTCGTCCAATGTAAGTAGTGGACAGGTGGTCACTGGGAGTGACTGTAGATTAAAGACAATAGTGGCTGACTGAACAAAAGGGGGTAACTAAACAGATGAAAGCCAGAGGTCGAATGACAGGTACTTTGAAGGTGAGCACCGTTACAGATAGTGGCAATATAATACATTGTAGAATAGACATGGAGACAGGACTATGAGAACCAAGCCTTGGAGTATGTCAAGCAGGCCAGACAGCAGTGTAGTGTTCTTCTAGAGGGATATGCTAGTTTTCTCTTGAAGGTGTTACAGTTACTCGTTTCATTGTATTGGGTCTTAGTGAGGTTTCGTGATTCTGAACCTGTTCAATAAAGGTCATCGTATCAAGACGATTTTGGTATCAGCGGACCGCAAATGACGAGTGTAACATGTACGAGTGTTTTTGTCATGATCGATTGATGGATACACTATGTATTCAGGGATTTCGTTTGAACCTTCGGGTTCCATTTTGTGTACGGCAGCCATTTTGTGGTTGCCCTCACATAGGCCGATTATTACGACTGAGCGAGTCCTTGGGGCACGTACACCTTTAGCTGACTTTTGTGTGACCTGAACGAACTGACTCCCTTGCCCGAGGCTAACCTTGTTGAGCCAGTTCCTTGTTAGGCAGCTGGTCAGATAGAGATCAAAGAGCAGGACATTGCTGAGTGTATGGTACATGCACACACCCTTCTATCTTGCTTCTCATCTGTTTCTGTTCCTTCCTTTATGGCTTATTTTTTGGTTTGGGTTGAGGTCCTTTTATTATGGGTTCGTTTGGCCTGTCCGAGCAAGAATGTTGGTTTTTGCCTTGTCATTTCTGGTGGGCTGGACAACGGAAAGTGGGCTTGTCTTTATGCAATATGTTTGAAATGTCACTGTGTGATTGGACAGTTTGTAAATAATTGATGCTAGCCAGGAATGTGATTTTTGGCATAAAAGACGATGTCTCGCTCTATGAAATTGTGCAGTCTCTAGCGAACCACCCGTGTCGTTCTTCGTAGACCTCTGTTCCTGGTTGCAGCCAATAAATTTGATCTTTGACGTCACCGAGAAGTGTCCTGTGTCTCTGGATGCCAAGACAGGTGAACTCGAAGACTTCGGGCGTGTCCCCTGGCACCGCTGGGTTCTAAAACCCGGTTCTTCAGTTGGCGCCCAACGTGGGGCGACTTCAGCGGTACCGGTCCAAGCCTGACAATCGTGAGGAGCTTCGTGTGAAAATTCTGGAGGAAGGCCTGCCACTTCATCGACCCATGTATGTTGTCGTGGTCCGAAAGTCTTTGCTGCGAGATTCCCCGCTTTCCGACGGCTACGAAGGACTGCTGCCCTGACTGTCGCCCTGTCTTGGAGCCATTAGACGATTTGTAAAGCGAGACAATAGACGGGTCTTCTGGCGACATCATCCATATTTCAGTTAAGTATGAGCGGAGCATCTCCCATTTCTTAGTTTTGTTTTGGGTATCCCCTTGGGATCTTTGATTTGGGCCTTGCAAGCTCCAAAGCAGAGGGACTCATGTATTCGCGAGGCTATCGTATTTGATATTCCCTTGAAGTTTGAAGCTAGACTAGTGAGCGAAGATGCCTGGTCTTAGCAGACTTGGAAAGATATTTTGTTGTGGTTGTAATAGGGATTCCCGATTGGAGGACTCGTGTCCGGTTCCTCCGATTGGAACTCCGACCCATGAGCTCTATTTAAAACATGGCGTGGGCCCCATCACGTATAATGAAGTATGGATTAGATATACTAGGAAGGACGGTGTCCTAAGGTGGCCCCAATATGGTAGCTATGACACAGAGATTTTAGATAATCTAGAAGTAAAACAGTTCAAGAAGAAAGCCGGCCGGAGATGTTGGACTCTTTCCGCCTTTGGCGAAAGGAAGCCAAACAGAAAGAAATTAAGTTAGCAAAGAGAAATAAGAGAGAAAGAGGTATTTCGATGGTACAAGCTGCTATACAGTTTAGGGATAGCGAAGAAGAACAAGAGAGTGAACAGTTGCACAGGCAACGTAAGATGGCGATAGATAAGTGCTATCCAGCTTTGCAATCTCATCAGCAGGATGCAGCAAAAGACCTTGAAAAAGATCCTTTGATGTCACATCTATTGAGTTCGCCACCCCCTTATGTGCAGAGTGCTACAGCACCTCCGCAACCTATAGTTGTGCAACCTATGGTTGCTTTGCCACCTGTTATTCCACAACAGCCAGCTCCTCTTCAGTTGGCTCCTATTCCTTTGGCGCAGCCTTCTCAAGGGCCGCCGACTTTGCTACCTGTTTCGTCTCCTACTCCTATGCCTGTATTGTCTACTCCTTCTGCTACTGCTCCTATGCAAACTTTTTCTTATCCTATTTTTCCTCCTGTTCTTTCGTCAACTTCTCCTTCTGTTCGACAAAGAATGACCGATACTGTTGCTGTTTTTTTTCTCCTCTCTTTGGGTCATTGGGTATGACACCCTTTTCAGAGCGTAAACAATTGCGTAGCCAATTGCCTGGTCCCGATGAGCGGACAGTGTTGTATCATTTGGTGCGTAAATGGGTTACTTATCCTTTGAAGTATAATTTTGAGTGTGTTATGGATGTTTTCCGTCAATGGGAAGCACCGACGCAGAGATATGTTTTTGGGACAATGTGTACTTCCCTACGTGAAGAATGGGAAGATGGTGAGTTGGGACAGACTCCGCCTGAGTGATTCCATGTACAGTCCGAGTTTGCGAAGAGAACTATAGTTGGTGTTGACGTTGAGAGAGCAGTTGCGACATTGTTGTCGTTTAGGAGTGAGTCTCCTTCTCAGCCGTTGTTTGAGCCTGATTCTTCAGTTAGGAGAAAAGTGCGACAATATCCAATGAGAGAGGTTCCTCTGGTGTGGAAAGAGGGCGTTGTGGCCAATGCTCAAGCTGATATTCAAGCTGCGCCGGCTCATTTATAGCGTGTTTGGGTACATGTTCCATGGAAGCGTGCTGAAGTTTTATCCCTTAAGCAGACTTTGCCTGATCCACGTAAAAATCCTGCAGGGTACTATAAGGAATTATCACAGACTGCAGACTCATGCACTATGAATTTAGCCGACATAGACATGTTGTTTGGAAATGTAGTTCCACAGCCTTTCGGGGACTGATTTGTCATACGGATCATGCGCAGGAGTTAGGTGATACATGGGCTAATATTGGTGCCTCAGATGGCCGACAAGTTGGTGGTGCTAAATCTGAGCCTTTAGTTGCGGAACTCCCTGGTAGGATTATTAATTACATGAAGCCTTTGATGCCTGCTATGCGTGTCAATTGGGACAAATTGTCTGCGTGTAAGCAGAAGAAAGATGAAAGTGTGTCTGACTTTTTCACTAGGTTTGAGGAGACGTTTATCGACAATAGTGGTCAGGACATGACTACAGAAGGTGGTCAACGGTTGTTTGTTGATAAGTTTGTGCATAATTTGCTTCCCGAGTTGTGCACCAAATTGAAGGATTCTGAGAGTTCTTGGGATGTTTCTTCGTCAGCGCAGATTTTAGCTACTGCCCAGTACTACGAAAATAGGGATAAGGATGAGAAAGATAGAGCCGACAAGAAGACTAAAGAGCTAAAGACGAAGGTTCTTTTACAGCAAGCTTATCCGCCTCGTAATAATCAGTGCGATTATCAGCAACCTCAGCAATATCAGAGAAACTCGCAAAGGTTCGAGTCTTCTCAGCCGCGTTTTCCTGTAGGCCCTAATCAGTGTGCGTATTGTAAGGAAGAGGGTCATTTCAAGAATAGTTGTCCGGTTCTGCTACAGCGCACGAATGGTGCTTCTGGTGTCAGAGGTCGAGGTGTTCAGCAAGCTCCTAGAGGTAGAGGACGTGGTGTGTTTCCTCAGAATGCGCGTTCCTTGCCTCCAAAGAATTCAATGAATAGCTTTGATCAGCAGAATGGTGCGTCTGGTCGGACGGCTCAGTACTATGCGGACGATTACTATGTTGAAGGTGAGAATATGGATGGTAATGATTGCTAGGACAGCCATAGACAAAGAGAGGAAGTTGTTTCAGTTCCAGTAGATCAGAGTGGACCTTATGTTAAAGTGATTGCATCAAGTGTGTCAGAGCCTTTTCTGTTGGATACTTGTGCTGCGAAGAGTTCTATTATGCACTCTAAACTCCCTGGCGCACCTTTGTCTGGCTTAACAAATGTTTCAGTAGGTTTTTCTGGCTCCCCAGTTAGTAATCCGATTTCTAGTCCTTTGTCTATTTCTGTTGGACCTTGTGAATTCGAAGCACCCCTTATTCTGACGACAGGTTGTGGTGAGAACTTGTTGGGATTAGATTTGTTGAAAAGATTGTATGCGACGCTACATTGTTCTCCTTCAGGAGTACAGCTTACATTGGGTAAGAGAGTGATCTCTCCGATGTATTTATCTAAGGATCGACTTCCAGCTGAATTATCTTCTCTCCCTGATTCTCTTTGGGCTACTGGTCCTAATGATGTGGGTCTTTTGGAGATCCCGCCATATGTTGTGACATTGAAAGCGAATGCTAGATTGCCACGTATTCCCCAATATCGGATGATGGTGAAAGAGCACTTCTGGCGATCATCTATGATCTGATTGAGAAAGGGGTGATAGAGGAAACAAGAGGTAATGTGTGCAATAGTCCGGTTTTGCCTGTTCTGAAAAGAACTGATTCTTCGCCACCTCCTGTATATAGGTTTGTGATCGATCTTCGCGAGGAGAATAAGATTGTTGTTCCACAATTTCCTGTTGTGCCAGATATCACTGCTTTATTGACTTTGATTCCAGCTTCTGCAACCTGGTTTTCGGTGATTGACTTGAAGAATGCTTTCTTCAGCATCCCGATTGCCGAGGAGAGTAGAGATATTTTTGGCTTCTCTTTAGGAGGCCGAAGTTTCCGGTTTAGGCGCGCTCCTCAAGGCTATTGTGAGAGTCCATCGATCTATAGTCAGGCTCTGAAAACTCAGCTTGATTCGATTGTCCTACCTGACGGTGCTGCCCTTATTCAGTATGTTGACGATCTGTTAGTTGCTGCCGATAATGAAGAGATTTGTAAAGAGGCTACTTTGTCGTTGTTGCGTCATTGGTCTGACTTCCAACATAAGGTGTAGCTTTCAAAGTTGCAATATTGTCGACAAGAAGTAACCTATCTAGGTCACCTCTTATCGAAGGAGGGAAGAAGGTTGACCCCAGAAAGAATTCAAGCTATTGCGAGAATGAGTGTGCCAACGACACAGAGAGAAGTGCGTGCTTTTCTGGATATTACATCGTACTGTAGACAGTGGATCCCTAATTTTTCTTTGCTTGTGAAACCTTTGACAGCTCTTACTGTTAAGGATACTCCAAATCCTATTCCTTGGACTGACGAATGTCAGAAGAGCTTTTCAGAATTGCACGATGCGTTGTGTTCGGCTCCTGTGTTGGGTACTCCCGACTACAGTAAGCCTTTTACACTCTATGTCCACGAGAGAGAGGGATGTGCATTGTCAGTTTTGACACAACAGTTCGGCGATAAGCAACGTCCATGTGTGTATTTTTCGTCGACTTTGGATCCGGTGGCTAGAGCGTTGCCGAGTTGTTTGAGAGCTACAGCAGCAGCGGCTGTCTCTATTCGACGGTCTGCTGGTTTGGTGATGGATAATACGTTGATTGTGATGGTTCCACATGCAGTGGATACCTTGTTGAATCGCACCAAGACACAGCACTTAACTAGTGCTCGGTTGTCGGCTTACGAATTGGCACTCTTAGCGAGTCATGTGCACATAAAGAGATGCAACACGTTGAATCCAGCTACGTTGTTGCAGATTTCAGTTGAGACAGATGTTGTTGAACAGCATGATTGCTTCCTTAGGACAGAGGAAGAAACGAAAGGGAAAATAGACCTTGGGGACACTCCTCTTGCAGAGTGTGATGGTACCTTATGGGTTGATGGTTCGTGCTTTAAGCTTCTGAATGGTGACACAACTGCGGCATATGCTGTTACGACTTTGTATACGATTGTTGAAGCTACAAGTATCCCACATAATTCAGCGCAAGCAGCAGAATTGATTGCATTGACAAGAGCGTGTGTGTTGTTGAAAGGGAAACAACAGAGATGTTTTAACACAGGGGCAAAGTGGGCTCTGGCCCAGGGCCCAAGCCCTTGAGGGGGGCCCCTGACAGTCAGCTCCATTCTCCAGAGTTTTGCCCTAATGACCTTGAATATTCGCTTTAACAGATACTGTTTTCCTTTAATTTATTTTTTTATGTACCTGATGTGTGAGAGTCTAGTACAGCCATTTTGCAGAGAAATGTTGTGTTTATTTCATGCAATATACATAAAAAAAGTTTTGTTTAGATCAAAACAAGGCCTACATAAGAAATGGGAGGGAATCACAGAGATTATTTGCAGTAATATTGGTGAGCTGCTGCTGTGTTACAATATTGAAAACACACATAACTATCCATGAATATTAGATGTAAACACATTTAGGGCCTTATTTGTGAGAAGCGATGCATCGCTGTGTGAAAACAGTAATGCGTCACTTCTTAGTGTGCCCTCCTTGCGACATGTTGAATGCATCATATTTACTGTACGACGCATCATGTTGCAAGGAGTTACAGATACGTCAGTATTTTTGACATATCTGTAGGCGCAAAAGTGGTGCATTGCTGGTGTTTGTCTGAAAATAGACGCTACTCCAGCAATTTGTCATTTCACATGGGGCTTGCCTGCATCAGTCTTACACCTGCTCTCAGGCAGGTGTAAGATATTGATGCAATGGCGTTCTAGAAGTGGCGCAATGAGTTCTCATTGATTTCAATGTGCCACTTCTACGAGGCTTTTTGCTGGGAACACTCACCCTGCATATATTATACCTGGTGCAGGTATAATGTGGTGCAGGGGTTTACAAAGTGACGCATCTGCCTAGATGGGTCACTTTGTAAATAGGGTGCAAAATGGCACATTTTGTACGCTGCCGGTGCATCACTAAAAGTGACGCACCGGCGACATAAAAGTGAAGCAAGGCCTCATAAATAAGGCCCTTAGAATTTGAACGAGTGTTCCTTTGCGCTTTCAGGGACCGAATGAAATTAAATATTGTATTTAATAAAGCACATAGTTACTCAGACTAGAGTGTCCTGGCACGCAACAGCGGGAGGAAAACATATGTAACAGACCCATCAGTTATTAAAAAGACATGTTTTTAAGTTCCTCCTGAAAAAGAGTAGGTCTGTGGTTTGTCTCAGAGACTCAGGGAGGCTATCCCACAATTTTGCATCTTAGAAACCAGAGGGATCTACCTCCAGTGCGGGCACGGTATATTTTAGGCACGATGGCCAGGTTGGTATTGGAAGATCTTAGGGGTCTAGATGTTTTGTAGCGGTTAACCTGCCTATTTAGGTAGCCAGGTCCTTAGCCGGATAAAGCGTTAAAGATGATGGTCGATCCATTCTTTTATGTGGAGCCAGTTTAGAGACTTAAGAATAGGGATCATACTAGATCCGGGTTTCCGTCTCGGGATGGCTCTGGCGGACGCATTTTGTACCACTTGTAGGCGCTGGATAAGGGATTTGGGAAGACCGAGGTGCAAGCTATTGACATAGTCAAGCTTTGATTTCGCCAGCACCTGCACCACAATCTTTCTGCTCTCAAGTGGTAAAAGTGGCAGGAATTTTTTTTGCATCCGGAGTATGCCAAAGCAAGCACCAGTTAGATTTTGGATTTGTAAGCGTATGGAGAGTGTCTTGTCTATGACTATTCCTAAGTTTTTTACTTTCTCCTTTTCCGCGGGCAGGGGAGGCAGATCTTTTGGCCACCAGAGCTCCAGTCAGGCGTTTCTGGATTACCAAAGAAAACAACTTCAGTTTTGTCAGGATTGCACTTCAGCTGATTGATCTTAAGCCTGTTAAAAATGTTTGTGAGGCAAGACCTAATCATTGCCCTGTCAAAGTTGTTTCCTTTTTCACACGTAAAAATTAGCTGCGTGTCATCAGCATAGGAAAAATTTTGGCACCCTCTTCTTCTACCAGTAATTCAAGGGGGGATAGATATATATTAAAAAGGGTAAGACTGAGAATGGAGCCCTGAGGGACACCTACATTCATGGCCAGAACCGGGTATAAGAAAGGGGGAAGTCAGATGTCCTGAGAGCTATTTGCCAAGAAGGATGACATCCATGTTAAGATGGTCTTCCCCAGGCCGATGTTAGCAAGTCTCTCCAGGAGCCTCTCATGTGGGACCATATCGAAGGTCGCTGACAGATCGCGCAGTATCAGAACAGACTAACCTCCCTGGTCCAGCTTACCCTTCAGAAATTCAGTCACTTCCATCAGAGCGGACTCCGTACTGTAGTTAGCCCTAAAACTGGATTGTGACTCATGAAGGAGCTTCCCATGTTCAATGTGTTTTTGGAGGGCCTTGTTTACATGCTTCTCTAATATTTTGGAGAGGGCTTGAAGAAGGGAGATTGCCCTGTAGTTGGCAGGGTACGTCGATTTGGCGTTAGACTTTTTGTCAGTGGAAGAATTCTTCCATAATTTCGGCATGTTGCCTGAGGAGAGGGAAGCATTACAGAGCTGGTTAACCATGGGGTTTATGGTGGGAGCTAATACGTTCAGGATATTTGCTGGACATGCGTCGGTAGGAGAGCCAGATTTAATGCTTTGGAGAAGGTTCAGTGACTCTTTAAGCTGAAACTCAGGGAAAGCTAGTAAAGATGCAGGATCCAAGAGGTGAAATATGCTATTAGAATGCTATTAGAACCAAGGTAGAAGGTCAGTTCTTTCTCTGAGATGTTAGTGAAGGCTTGTTGGATCACAGAGATCTGTTTGTGGAAGAATTGAGCTATTTGCTTGGACCATTCTTCCATGCACGCCCCTTCCTTTGTTCCTGGCTTTCGGGGAGGTAAAAGATTTAACTATACTAAAGATTTCCTTAATCTTATTTTGAGCATTTTCTATCTTGGTTTGAAAGAAGTTTTTCTTGGCTGCCCACACAAGAATGTAATAAGCTTTTAAGTTGTCTTTAGACACCTTCCTGTCCTCAGGTAGATAGGATTTACGCCATTTCCGTTCCATTTTTCTACAATTTCTTTTGCTAGATCTGAGGCAATCATTAAACCATGGAGCTGATGGGGCCAAACTCTTTGAGGAGCGGGAAACAACCAGTAGTACTGCATCAATGTTGGTTCGGAGACATGAATCTATTGAGAGGGCACTTGAGTTGGAGCAGCCAGGCAGCTCTGGTGAGGAACAACCGAGGGTGTCTGCTAACATCAGGATGGATATTTTATGGAATGTCCTGTAATTAGGGAACCTCTGCCCTGCGTTAGCCAGAGGGGCTGTAGCAGAGTTGGAAATGATGAATTTTAAAAGGAGGTGATCAGACCAGATAATGGGAAGAGGTAGGCTTACTGATATGTCAAAGTTGTAAAAGATTTGGTCTAGGGTATGGCCCTTCTCATGGGTGGCAGAAGAAATAGATGGAAACATGTTGCAGGTCTGCAGCGTCTCCAACTAGTAAATTGTTTGAGGGTCTTTTCCATTGTCCATATGTATATTGAAATCTCCCAGAATAATGCAGTTTTTGTATTTTAAGGCCAGGGAGGTGGTGGATGTATTAAGCAAAGTAATAAAATTTCCAATCGCATTGGGAAGTCTGTAAATCAGAAAAACAGCAATGCTATGTTGGGGGGTTAAGGTACAGCGGAAGCTTAAGGACTCTGCACCCTCGATGTTTTGCATCCGGATGGGAGAGCAGTCTAGTTTTTTATTGTTAATTATGGCGACACCACTCCCCTTCCCACTCACTCAGTTCCTCCTAAGGATGTTATAACCTGTAGGGATGGCTGAGGTGATAGTAGGGTTGGAGGCTTCAGACAGCCAGGTCTCAGTGAGAAATAAAAAATCAGGTTGTTCGTCTAAAAGTAGGCCATAAATGTGTGGTTCATGCTTTTGAATAGAGCGACAATTTAAAGGGTGGCCTTTAAGTCCTCTGTTTTCTTATTGTTTTTATACTTATTGTTGCATGGAAGGATCTTGGGTGTGAGATTCCGGGCTGGGGGAGAGACCAGTTGTACTTATTGCATCGAAAGTCTACCTCCAAGCTCGGATCAGCCGCTGTACACTGACATAATGGAAGCTGCCTAAGGCTAGGCAGTTTTTCCCTATTGTAATATAGTGGATGAAACTCACCGGAGGGGTTGCATGGCAGGCGCCGGACGCCTCTAGGCTTGCCTTTAGCGCGTCAGCAGCGCCCCGCTGCATGCGTCCGTTTGCATCGGTAATATATAGGCTAATGCCTCTGATGCAAACTGGATCACTAACGCAGCTGAGGAAGCGGCAACTGCGAGTGTGGAAGTGAAGAGCCCGATAGTAGCCCCAGCCCTCCATACAATGGGCATATCAGCCATAACAGACCAGAACTGGAGTAAAAGCGAGATGTAAATCGGAGCAGCTAAGGAGGTGTAGACAAGCAGAATCAAGTAAAGTTCAAGTGCGCGTGGGTAGGAGAAATTCTTAAAAAGCACAGAGTAATTCAGCCACACATATACAATTTAAAAAATATCAAAAACCTAGTAGCAGGGCAGGAAACACTAAATCCTACCGCTGTCAGCTGCTCGCATCCATTTACATCAGGAATATATAGGCTAATGCCTATGATGCAAACTGGATCACTAAAGCAGCTGAGGAAGCGGAAACTGTGTGGGAAACAGGGGCTAAAAGTGGATCATAAATTCAAAGATTGTTCTGAACAGGGGACCCCAAAATATGTTTGGCCCAGGGCCCCCAAAATCCTTAAGATGTCCCTGGAAAACAAGTGACTGTTTACACTGATAGCTAACATGCGTTTGGTGTGGCTCATAGTTTTGGACGTTTGTGGAAAGAACGTGGGTTCCTGACTTCGCATGGAACTAAGATTCAGCATGGTCAGTTGGTGAATGATCTTCTTTAGTCACTTACTTTGCCGTTGCAAGTTGCGATCGTGAAGTGCAGTGCGCATAAGAAAATTACTGATGATGTTGGTCGTGGTAATGCGTTTGCAGACGAAGTCGGGAAAGAAACTGCGAGAGATGTAATGAGTCGAATGTATGTTGCGGGTCCGGCGAGATGGGTCCCAGATAGAAGTATGTGTAAAGATACGATTGAGAGTGTGAAGTCCATTCAAGCTGAAGCTACAGAGAAAGAGTTGAATAAATGGAGAGAAAGTTAGGGTAAATTGGATTTGAATGGTTGTTGGATTGAGTTGTCAGAGCATCAGCGATCGTTGTTACCTGATGCGTATGTACTTCCAGTGGTTACGATGGCTCATGGAATGGCTCATATCAGTGTGAAAGGGATTTGTAAATTGTTAGCTCCAGTATGGCAAAATGCTGGAATTCCTAAGTGTGCAGAGAATTTGATCAAGAACTGTATGGTTTGTTTGATGTACAATCCTGGTAAGGGAACTCCAACTCCAGCTGGTCATTTTGCTCCTCCAACGTATCCGTTCGAGGTTTTGCAGCTAGATTTCATCCACATGGAGAGGTGCAACAACTTAAAGTATATGATCAGTGTTGTTTGTACCTTTTCTAGATGGGTGGAAGCATACCCTTTGAAAGATAACACTGCCTTGTCCACAGCTAAAGCCCTTGTCAAGGAATTCTTCCCTAGGTTTGATTTGCCGAGAATGGTCTGGAGTGACAATGGGAGTGAATTTGTGGGTCAAGTGATGAAGGGAGGTGTGTGATGGGTTAGGAATCTGCCAGAAATTTCACGCTGCAAATCATCCCCAATCAGCTGCTTTGGTAGAATGCTATAATGGCACCCTTAAGCTAAAACTAGCCAAGATTCAGGCGAGCTCTGGTCTACAGTGGCCTGATGCCTTGCCATTAGCACTTCTGTCCACAATAATGACTGTACATTCACGAATGGGACTTAGTCCGTATGAAGTGGTTTTTGATTGCCCGGCAAATATTTGGGGAGTGCCACGGCTGACAAAATTTAGCGAGATAGAACACCCTGTATTGCTTGATTACCTTTATGAATTGACGGCTAAATTGCGTGTTTTGCACCAACAGGTTCATGATACCCTGCCGCAAGCATCTGAAGATCCAGGACATGCTATCGTACCTGGCTCCTGGATCCTAATAAAGAACTTCCAGCGGACCAAGAACGAGCAGCCCCGCTGGATTGGACCCTACTTGGTGCTTTTGTCCACGCGTTCAGCAGTGCGAGTGCACGGTAAAAAGAACTGGATCCACGGCGTACATTGTAAGAGGGCCCCTTTGTCTCTGCCGTACGACCGGTGGGTCCAGGAGGGTATTCCAGATTCTGAAACTGAAACCATGCCTCGTTTTCTGCCTTTTAGCGATGCACGTTTGATCGGAACGAACACTGAACGAGAAAGCGACGATCTTCTTCAAGAAGCTGTGCCTCCGTCGGATTGTTTGGACACTTCTGAACCTGAACTTTTGTTTCGAGATCAGACATTGCCTGGTAAAGGCCAATATAATTTGCGACCAAGAGTCGTGGGACTAGTAAAAAAATAAATTCTTTCTTTGCTATTTTTTAAGGTTAAGCTCTCCTCTGAGAAACTGTTTCGATCGATTTTTGTTTTTCGAACCGCCATCCGGGTTAAGCTGTAAGGTCGCGGTGTCAAGTCTTTGGAGTGTAAGCCGAAGACGTTAGGTCGACGGTTCTGGTTGGTCTAAGGGCGTTCCCTGGACTGACAGACGCATTCCTTAGCATGGAACACCCTACCGCCGCGAACAGGACGATTAGAGGATGGAGTTTTTCGAGATGGAGAGACCTATTGAAAGAATGAGCTTCAAGAGCAAAACATGTACTGTAATGAGTAGAAAACGTTTTTTTAATATTATGTCTGTTGATGTTGTTTAGTTTAATGATGTTTTTGATAGGATATGTGACATTCTCTTTCCAAGTAAAGTTTGTGCCCACTACACAACTTATGCCTCCTCCTACTGTTTCTGCACATTCTGTTCACCCTCTGCCCGAACATGAAACTGTTAGGAGAATGGAATTTGCTAATAATTCCTTTGTTCAGCTTCTGCACCAACACCAGCTAGTAGTGAACACGACTAATTGTTGGGTGTGTGGTCTTATGCCCCATACTACTGATAAAGGTATTCCTTACCTGGTTCTGCCTTTTAGCTACAATGGTTCAGTCTGGGCATACAGAACGATGTTCATCTATGCTCGTGAAGTTTACCCCCTACGTTCTGTGAAGGATAGTCCGAAGAGTAGTGCTCTAGTCAAGGGTATAGTCGATATGATTAGAGGAATTAGTTCCTATGAGACTATCCCGAGAGATGAGACACTAGCATACATTGGTTGGAACGTTACTGGATATGGAGTTAGTCTGAGTGAGAACCAGCGAGCGAAAGGATCCTCTCCGATTTGGATAGTGCCCCATCAGGGTCATTATTGTCTGCAAGGTAATGGCAAGAATCCGAGAGCTCAGTTAGGGAAGAGTGTTTGCACTGAGACATATGTTTTTGCTTCCCAGAATTCCCCATCGTTTTTAGCAGCTAAGGGTACCTATTTCATCTGTTATGATAGAGCGTACACATGGTTGCCCCCTGATTTCTCGGGCACATGTTTTGTCTTGTTCCTGTTGCCTCCTACGTGCACAGCTGTGGCAGATTACCACAAGACGAGAGTTGCTAGAGGTGTCTTCAGTCAGGAAGATTCTGCAGGACAAGAATTAGGAAATTTCTTGAAGGGTTTTCTGCCATTTTGGGGACCTATGGCTAACAGCAGGAACATTCGACAGTTGACGAGAGTGGTTGAGTCCACCAAGTCGAAACTGCTGGTGCCCTTAGTAACTAGACTGCTGAGTTCCAGTCGGATCGCCTTATGACTCTTCAGAACAGAGTTGCGTTAGAAGTCATACTTGCAGATAGAGGAGGGGTATGCAAATTGATTTAATCGAGCTGCTGCGTTTTCATTCCAGACAACGCTCCGACAGTTTTCCAAGCCATTTCCAAGCTACATAAGATCTCCGAGTCTGTACATGTGGACGAAGGAGATTGGTCGTTAATGAGATGGTTTTGGGGATTGTTATCCACCTGGGGATGGAAGATGCTGATGGTTATTGGGATGATCTTAGCTATCCTTTTCCTGTTCTGTCTTTGTGTACAGTGTGCTCCTGCTATATGTGGCCTGTGTGCTACTTCGTGTGCAAGGAGACCTGTCCAGAGAGAGTTGCTACAGCAACATCTTGACGATCTGATGAATATAGACCTGGATTCAGATTGACATGAGTGTGGGTTTATTGCCTATGTAAGGGCAAAAGGAGGGTCTGAGGTTCCGTGATTCTGAACCTGTTCAATAAAGGTTGTCGTATCAAGACGATTTTGGTATCAGCGGACCGCAAATGAACAGTGCAGCATGTACGAGTGTTTTCGTCATGATCGATTGATGGATACACTATGTATTCAGGGATTTCGTTTGAACCTTTGGGTTCCATTTTGTGTACGGCAGCCATTTTGTGGTTGCCCTCACATAGGCCGATGATTACGGCCGAGCGAGTCTTTGGGACACGTACACCTTTAGCTGACTTTTGTGTGACCTGAACGAACTGACTCCCTTGCTAACCTTGTTGAGCCAGTTCCTTGTTAGGCAGCTGGTCAGATAGAGACCAAAGAGCAGGACATTGCTGAGTTTATGGTACATGCACACACCCTTCTATCTTGCTTCTCATCTGTTTCTGTTCCTTCCTTTATGGCTTATTTTATGGTTTGGGTTGAGGTCCTTTTATTATGGGTTTGTTTGGCCTGTCCGAGCAAGAATGTTGGTTTTTGCCTTGTCATTTCTGGTGGGCTGGACAATGGAAAGTGGGCTTGTCGTTATGCGAGATGTTTGAAATGTCACTGTGTGATTGGACAGTTTGTAAATAATTGATGCTAGCCAGGAATGTGATTTTTGGCATAAAAGACGATGTCTCGCTCTATGAAATTGTGCAGTCTCTAGCGAACCACCCGTGTCGTGCTTCGTAGACCTCTGTTCCTGGTTGCAGCCAATAAATTTGATCTATGACGTCACCGAGAAGTTTCCCGTGTCTCTGTATGCCAAGACAGGTGAACTCGAAGACTTCGGGCGTTTCCCCTGGCGCCACTGGGTTCTGAAACCCGGTTCTTCATTGGGGATGTTTTACTACTGTTTGTCCAGTACTAGCAGGCAGTATTGTTGAGCATTGATTAAATTAAGTTCTGATGTTGTAACTCTGTGTAACTACCGTGGGCATATTGGGGGTTTGGGACTAGTTGAGGGACCTACCATCTTTGTCTTTCCATTCCTTTATCTCAGCTGTTATAGATTCTCCTAATTTTCACTCTCCTTTTTATCTACACGCATATCCCCTTATTTGTTTTAACTTGCTACCTGTTTATTCTAATGATATTCCCTTCTATATGCTGTTTAACACACATTGTTTACTTCCTCTCTCTTCTGATGTTCTTTTACTCAGATTCTGCCGTCTCATACATCCTTTCATTGTATGCTTCTCATTATTTATTTCATTTGATTCCCTTTTCATCTACTTTTGTTTTATATTACTTCCCTCTTCAGAGCTCTCAGGTTTCCAACTACATGCATGAGTAGCTTATTCAGTCTGCTTTTTTTCTTTGCATCTGAATTATTATATCTTTTTGATCCTATTTTAAAGTCAGAATTACAAGTCCCAAAATTCAAACAAATGGCTTGCACTGGGTTAGCTACGCATGCATGGACCTGTGTAACTCAAGAGCTATGCCTCTTGTACCTCTTTCCCCTCTATTACTTTTACTTCGTGTCACCTTTCTTTTTTCTCTTCCATTCTCTTAACATCAGTATGATCATGAAATATTTTTCTCCTTTTTAGGTCAATCATTCCAGACCTCTTGAATATACTTTAGTATATATGTATATGTGTATGAACTTTGTGGGCTCTGGAGATCAACCCTAGGACTTGTCTTCTTCCGCTTAGGGTCTTCTTTTCTGTTCAACTGCCTTTATTTACCTGTCTGGATAGGAAACAACCAGTAGAGGTCAGTAAAATACCAGAATTGCTTTCTGCTGAGGGACTTTCTTTTTTATTTTTCTGGCAACTACCTCTATTCAACTTTCTTGATAGAAAACAACCAGCAGCGGTCAGTAAAATGCCAGAATCATTTTAGCATTCTCTAGATTCAGTTTATAAAGATTGTCTTCCACGATCACCCGTGGACAATAATTTATTTTTCAAATCTTGTATTTTCAGTGATATGACTACAAAAAGCCCCGATTTTATATAAAAAACAGAGCTTTGGACTATACCATTTCCAGCTGAAAGGCAATATTTCTCTCCATGTGTTCCCATACCTGGCGTGTCACGCAGTTTGGTGCTTACTTTCCCTCCATGCTCAAGAACAGTAGAAGCTAATGTGCTGCATAGCTAAATACATATAAGGTCCCAAAGGCGGGACCAATAGCAATGCAAATGCTTGTCTGACCTGCTGTTGGTGGTTTTATGACTCTAGGCACTTTACCACTGCTCTTCAGTGCTAAATTGCATGTGCTCTCTCTGGTAAACTCGGCAACATTGTTCTACACCTGTTTGACATATTGAATTTACCTGTAAGTCCCTTGTACAGTTGAATCCCATATACCCAGGGCCTATAAATTAAATTCTACTAGTGGGCTTGCAGCACTGATTACGCCACCTACCGAAGTAGCCTTTCTAACCTGTCTCAGGCCTCTGCTACTGCAGGGCCTGCTCACACAGCTTACTGCCGCAGTGACGTGGCATGCAAAGTGGTTGCCAGATCTGAAACTCCCCTTTTATTACATATAAGTTGCCCCGTAGCTAGGCCCTACCTAGACCGATGGGCATGATGCTGTGTAGGTAAATGGTTGGACATGTGCCTTAACTTCTTTGCATATCCTGATATTGTCAAACAGACTATTTGGTTTCTTACTGCTGTCATGCTGTCCTCTCATAGGTTTGCATTAGGGATTCCCTGATATGTACTTCAGTGGTAATTTCTGACATGAGAGTGATAGCATAACCAAGTTTGGTATGTTTGGAATAGTAGAGATAAATCCCGCTTATTGGTGAAAGCGGATTCGTTATTACTATTTTAGGAATGCCACTTCTAGAAGTGGGAATTTCTGTGTGCTTATGAGTTTGTGTGCCCTGCCTAGATGTGTATTCAGGAGGGAGGGGGGTTGCATTCACCCTAGACAGTCACAGGGGGTGTTGAGGTGTGTCTTGCCTTTCCTGGTTGACTCAGTGCTAGGCTGAATAGACCTTGGCTGCATTTTGAGTAGCAGGAGAAGTTTCCTTTGCACCTGAATAGGCCTGGTCTGCATTTATAGTGGTGGGAGGATTGCATCTGCACCTGAATAGGACTGTGCCTGTTTTCTACAATGCTGTTTCCACCCCCTGTGGTGTGTCTGGGGCCAGGGCTTGAAATGTGAATGGGGCTGTTGTGCACTTCTGAATAGAGGTTGAAGTGACCCCCAGATCAAAGACTTTCTGACTGGCTGTGACCCCAAGAAGAGAAGACACTGCATGGGACATATAGCCAGAGGACTGCTGTGTGCCATGAGGAACCGCCACATGGGACTCCCTACTTGTGGGACTAATCTGCTGCCTGCTGGGTGGCTGAAGAGACTGACACTCTACTAAGTGACCCTGTGTGTTGGCCTGCCTGTGCCTTGTTCTCTGCCCCAGTTTTCTCCACGGACCAAGTGGCATGCCCCCCACATACAGCGCATGGAGAGAGCTTCTAAGGAGAGAGAGTATGGGGGGAATGATGTTTCACCTCCTAGAGCAGGCAGAGAGCTTCTCCTCTTCCTCCACCACCTAGTGAGCTCTTCATAAGGGCATGAGTGCTGTCTGGAATGCTGTGGTATACAGTGCTGTTAGTGAGCTGAGGCCAGTATCCCCATTTCCGGGACTGCCGCTATGTGTTGTGAGCGGGATGCCTGAGAGCCGCCATACCTCTCTGCAAGGCAGCCGACATCGGACACTGTGCTTTGCACTGATGCAGAGCCCTGTGCCTCCCTTGCCGTGAGAGAGGAAAGTCTAGCACCTGCTGCCCCCGAACTGAAGTAGGAGGGAGGAGCAGCAACACAGGGCAGAGAAAAAAGCTCTGCTCGCCCTGCCTCGAGCGAGATGCTCGTGGGGAATCACTGACAGAATATCGAGGAGCTAAATATCGACTTAAAAAAATATCGGTGACAAAATATCGAGTACCAGAATATCAAATTCCTATCTACAAACAGGTAAGTACAAAAATATGGAATCCAAAATATAGTTGTAAATTATATAGTTTGTTAGTTTTTTTAAATATCGATTTTTTTATATATCGTAAATGTAATTAACTAAAACATACTTAAATAACCTTAAAATTATTATATAATTAACGTAAGTTTAAAAAAAAAGAAACATGCATTTTTATTTTTTAATACATATACATATACTAGCAGCCCGCCCCAGTGTTGCCTGGGGCAGAAGGGGGCTGGGGGCTGCATTTTTAGCCCGGGGCCAGAAGGAGGCTGGGGCAGCATGTTGTCGAGCGGTGTACCCGCTGACTCCCTCCCGCCCCCCCGCCTCCAGCCTCCCGCCCCCCCGCCTCCAGCCTCCCGCCCCCCCCCGCCTCCAGCCTCTCGCCCCCCCGCCTCCAGCCTCCCGAGTACCGCCCGACTCCCTCCCGCCCCCAACTATTTACTTTTCTTACCTGACCCACCGCTCCTCCTGTTCATGTCGCCACCACTGCACCGCCGCCTCTTCAAGTTGTCGCCGCCGCTACTCACTGCACCACTGCACCACAGCCCCGCTGCTCCACCATGACGCCACCGCTCCTCCATGACGCCGCCGCTCCTCCTTCGTCATGACGCACGTCGCGTCGCACCCAGCGCTAGACCCGGCCGGCGCTACTTTCAGGGGACTACTTTGTTTTGTAAATTAATTTTTTTATTTTGCTTTTTTTTAAATTTATATAGCCTATGTCCATCTACACACCCTGACATTTTCAAAGATGTATCGGGTGTGTAGATTGGCGCTGTGGTTCCCGAGATTACCTTGCCAAAAGGGGCAAGTTCTCTCTTTATAATAGTAGTATAGATTAACTTAATATTATTAAAAAATATTCAATATTTTTAGCGTAGGATAGCAGGAGGGTAACATTTAATATTCCCACTCCAGCGAGTGCAACAGTAGGGAAAGCGTTGGATAGCGTAAAGTTAAAAATTACTATTCCTACTCCAGTGAGTGCAACAGTAGGGAAAGCAATGGATAGCAGGTAGGTAAAAATTACTATTCCCACTCCAATGAGTGCAACAGTAGGGAAAGCGTTGGATAGCGTAGGGGTAAAAATTACTATTCCCACTCCAGAGAGTGCTACAGCAGAAAAAGAGTTGGATAGCGCGAGGGTAAAAATTACTATTCCCACTCCAGTGAGTGCAACAGTAGGGAAAGCATTGGATAGCGGAAGGGTAAATATTACTATTCCCACTTCCAGTGAGTGCAACAGTAGAGAAAGTGTTGGATAGCTGGAGGGTAAAAATTACTATTCCCACTCCAGTGAGTGCAACAGTAGGGAAAGTGTTGGATAGCGTAGGGGTAAAAATCACTATTCTCACTCCAGTGAGTGCAACAGTAGGGAAAGTGTTGGATAGCGTAGGGGTAAAAATTACTATTCCCACTCCAGAGAGTGCAACAGTAGGGAAAGTGTTGTATAGCGTAGGGGTAAATATTACTATTCCCACTCCAGTGAATGCAACAGTAGGGAAAATTATTATTTAATATTTAAATATAAATAAATTAATGATCAATACCAATAAAAAATGTATTACGAATTGCAAAATATGTATTAATTAATTCATTATAAATACCAATAAATAATATTTATTGAAAATCAATTACCTAATATTAATTAATTAACAACGAATTCATTTTCAATACCACCAATGACTAAGTAATAAAACATTTTTACCAATTAATAATTAATTAACAGTAATTATCAATACACAAACATAATTTCAATAATTGACGATGATGGAGTTGTGCACTACCAGGATATCCAAGCGGTAATAATGAAGCTCAATCAGCTCCTTCATTGCAAAAGTCTGTATTGATATAATTCCAAAATGTAAAAACAACAGCCAATGCGTTTCGTTCTTAGAACTTCGTCAGGGCTGAGGATAAAAACATAAACAAAATAAATAAGGGTCCAAACTCATATAGTACAGACCACAATGCATATAAAAACATTACACTTGTTTAAAAAGAAGGCCAGCACAATTGTATTGAGGCCTATCTGGAGTAGCCACTCCTGGGTTTTAAGCTGTGCTTACAACAAACAAACAGACATTACATACTGTACATTTGTGATAAAACTAACATTTAGTGACAAAATTCCATCAACAATCCCAATTTTTGTAATTTTCTAGTTTTATAGTTTCTATGTATCTGGTGAGTCGTGACCCAAATCTGGGTGTATTGGATTAATATGCTGCACATTTCATACGTGGAGAATAGGAAGATGTCAGGAAGATAGTGAAGAATTACTGGAAGATCTTCAAGAAATTGGTAAAGGGTTAATAGTACGGGGACTCCATTTTGGGTTGTGTGAATCCGGCCCGTGTTTATGCGGAGACATAACATTATATCTTTTTGGGCTTATCCCTTCTCTCTTTCTATGTATTCCCTACTCACAATCTTAGTGTAGATCATGGCAATATATTGCATTTATATCAAGAACTGTTTTCCAATTTTAAAATTGGTGAGGTATACAAGACTTTACACATTTTATATTTGATATTGTGAGTCTCTCATACACACATTATATCTAATAAAGGACTGGTCCAACCGTACATTTCACATAGTTTCAATAACATTAGTAATTATTGTCCATGAAAATAAACGAATTACCAAAATTGCTTCAATGTCTTACATCACCAATCAGTCATTCTCACAGGCCTATTTGAAAGCTTATAGTCAATAAAGTCAGTTAGTACATACCAGTCCATAAAGTTGAGCAATGATCGTCTCGATCTATCATGCCTTGAACATTGTGGAGTGAAGTGGTTTTTCAGAGACGTGCGCCACCTTGATAAGGGCCACGTTATAGAACTAGAAATGTGAAAATAATGATATTCCAATTTCCGTAGGTAAAGATGGAGAAGAGGTCGAAGTTGTAGACAAAGTATCGAATCCACAACAATATAACATCCAAACTGTCCCCGTAGTTATCAAGAAATCCTTGCATGCTGTGCAAACAGTGAGAGCGGCTATACATCATCCTATTTTAAAGTGCCCTTCATAAGATAACCGCCTAGACCTATCTACACCAGCCAGCAAAAGAAATGTAGTTGCACTAGGCTGTGTAGCGTTCACAGCGTGCAATCTCATCTATCATTGGGCCCATTTCAATTACTAAAAGGGTGTCAGGTTGCAGCAATAGTTATGCAAAAAAATAATATGGCGCACCAACGGGACTGCAGTTTGGGGAAACTACAGAGGGGAGAATGCGAAGAAACAGAGAGTCGCTACTATGTTTTTTGAATAATGTCTACTGGCTTGTAGGGGAAATAGCTCATAATATTTAAAGCATAGATCCCCTCTAAGGAAAAAGAAGACAAGCAAGCAACGAGGTCCGTTACGGAATCAGCTGTGTCAGCTCATACCTGTTCATCAGTCATCTCGACGAGGTGCCAGGTATCTCCTGGAACACCGGTTAGTTAGTGGGAGGGTGTTTAAATACCCTGTTCTTTGGCGCGCAAAGTTCAATTAGGGCGTACTCATGGAAGAAAGACTCCATTGGCCGAATGCCAACATATGTAGTTCTCTTAGTGAGAGATGAAAAGAAGGTTTTGTTCATATCCATGTGCAATCTCGTTTAAAATCCTTATGATCATAATCCTGACTCAGGCCCATCTGAAGTCTGCCCCAGAGCTGGCTTAATATAAAAAACGTTTGCCAAAGTCAGGTAGTAAACAAATAGTTTTTTTTGGAACAAATCCTAAAATGTATATATTTCTAACAGGAGAATCGAACCGAGTATGCATGCTGAATTCCATGGATGGGACGTAACAGCCTGAGCTATCATCAGAGCAGATAACACTCATGGTGAATAGCAATTCCTTGCATGCTATTATCACTCTGCTTTTAATCAAACCACCTTGATGGACAGACCTAATAAAGTTTCCTTATGACATCAAGATAGGTATTTTTAACCACTTGGATTATGTTTTTTTCCTTTTCATTTTTTCACTATTTTGGAGCACTGCAACTTTGTCCCTCTAGCCTTTACTCTGTCATCTTCTTTGGTTGAGGGTTCAACCATTGGGTCCGAGATTTGCTGGCCTCAGGTTTTCCCTGAGGAAAGGCATATTGGACACCATTTTTCAAAAAAACCCAGATGACGAAGTTCCACTAATGAGTGGGCTGATGGGTACACTTTCCAGTTCTGTACTCTGTATCTTTTCTCCTGGTTCTTTCTGCATTAAGGTCTCTCTTTAGGATTAACCTTTTTGGTCCTATCATCCATGTGGGACACTATATAGGTTCCAAGTAAATCAGACTTCTGGTACCTTCCGTGTGTTTAATTGTCTAGTTGGGGGACAAGGTACTAGTAGGTCTATAAAAACACCTTCCCCTCAGGCCCTCCACTACTCTTTGTTCTTCTATCATCAGAGTCACCCGTCACGGGCTAGAAAGTCCCCATCTTAACTAGAAACTGTGCGACACTCGTCGGTCTGCATTATAGCCTCAACAGGACCAGAAAGTGGAGCCAGAGCCTATCACTGAGATTCATTACGTATTAAGTGCAGAAATAAGTTGAGCACAAGAATATATATGGAAAAAATTAGAAATAAGTTAAAGTGCAGATGTGATCAAAAAGAAAAAGGAAAAAATATTTTTTGTAACTATTTACATCAGCAAAAATCGAACCACGTCTGCACGTTGCTTAATGCAGATATGGCATTTGTCTTGAGCTAACAAGAGAACAGCTTCACGCAGGGATCCATGGACCTGTCCTGAGTGAAAACTCTGCCAAAAAGGGTGTCAAGTCAATGTCGCAAAGGGGAGAATCACAATTTAATCCCCAATAAGCTTCCATTCCTCAACATACACGCAACCTGAGTAATCTTTATATTTACATGGCTCATTTACGGTATTAAGTGACGATTCGTCAAAACTATGCCCCGTTCCTAACACATATGAATCTTAATTACTTCTAAAACGGCATTAACGCGCATATGCATGGTTATACAATATTCCTAAAGTCATATCCAAAAGGCATGTGCCCAGAGTGCTAAAAATATTTTTGAAAGTGTGTTATTCCCGTCAGGTTTTGCTCAACTGCACATTCAAATGTCTGAAGCTACCGTCAAAGCAGGGATGTCTACGTCTGTCTATGTCAGAAAGTAATGGAACTCATGGCCAATATTGTGGCCCTTCTTTATTGTCTGGAGTCTACATATCCATTTGGACTCAAGCTGGCGAAGTTCTTGATATAAATGCAATATATTGCCATGATCTGTTTTAAATTATGTGGAATTATTAAAATAGTGCTACATTCCGTATAATCTGGTCAATTTAAGAACAGTAGCACTTTTCTACACTAAGATTGCGAGTAGGGAATACATAGAAAGAGAGAAGGGATAAGCCCAAAAATATATAATGTTATGTCTCCGCTTAAACACGGGCCGGATTCACACAACCCAAAATGGAGTCCCCGTAATATTAACCCTTTACCAATTTCTTGAAGATCTTCCAGTAATTCTTCACTATCTTCCTGACATCTTCCTATTCTCCACGTATGAAATGTGCAGCATAATAATCCAATACACCCAGATTTGAGTCACAACCTACCAGATACATAGAAACTAGAAAACTAGAAAATTACAAAAATTGGGATTGTTGATGGAATTTTGTCACTAAATGTTGGTTTTATCACAAATGTACAGTATGTAATGTCTATTAGTTTGTTGTAAGCACAGCTTAAAACCCAGGAGTGGCTACTCCAGTTAGGCCTCAATACAATCGTGCTGGCCTTCTTTTTAAACAATTGTAATGTTTTTATATGCATTGTGGTCTGTACTTCATGAGTTTGGACCCTTATGTATTTTGGTTATGTTTTTATCCTCAGCCCTGATGAAGTTCTAAGAACGAAACGCGTTGGCTGTTGTTTTTACATTTTGGAATTATATCAATAAAGACTTTTGCAACAAAGGAACTGATTGAGCTTCATTATTACCGCTTGGATATCCTGGTAGTGCACAACTCCATCATCGTCAGTGACTTTCTTCCCATTCTCTTGGGTTGTACCCCGCAACGGTGGGTGCAGGAGTTATGTTTGCACACTAACAGTTTACAAGTACTTTTCTGATACCTACGGAAATAATATGGAGTTGGTGCGGCACCTAGAGTCCACCGTTGGCATCCTGCATCTGTTACTATAATTTCAATAATCACCTAATTACAATTAAATTACTTCCCTCCCTATTCCCCTATAAACCCACAACCAGCTCGGAATAATAAATTATTACAAATAATATAGTTTTTGATTAATCAAATAATACAAATTAATTAACAATTAATAAAAATTCATTACCAATTGATAATTAACTAACAATACATTAATTATCAACACCAATAAATAAAAATAAATAATTACTTAATTACAATTAAATTACTTCCCACCCTATTCCTCTATAAACCCACAACCCGCTACAGAACTAAAACGAAAAAAAATAATTGAAAAAAATTAATAATTCCTAGAAATTAATATTTAATTTACTATCATTAAATTACTTCCCACGCTATTCGCCTACAAATCCACAACCCGCTACGGAATTAAATTGTGAAAAAATCAAATAACATAAAATTCATTACTTAAAAAAAAATTCACATACATTACAAAAATAATACATACTTTCAACACATATACAAACACTTAAAACACTATAAAAAATCGATATTTTGATCAACTATATTATGACTGTCAATATTACTAACTTCGATATTATGAAAATTGATATTTCTTACCTGAATTACGATATTCTGCACCACTATATTTTTGCAATTCGATATTCTGCCCATTCTATATAAAAAAAATTGATATTCTGTCAAGTCAATAAGTTTTTTTTCGATATTGTGACTAGTTACTGCTTGTGGGAGGGAAAAAATGATAATTCACCGGCATCAACCAGGAACGCTTTGCCAGGAAGAGAAGCAAGGAGGCGGCCCAGTCAAGTTGCCATGGCAACCTGACAGCAGTGGCAGAGGCCGGCTCGGGACGGTTTGGCTGCACTGAGGGTAACAGAAGTGCCCCCAGTTTTGTTCTTCTGGTCTAGACCCTTGCTTGGGTTTTAGCAGCTGCTCCACTAGATCATGGGCAGCTGCCTAAGTGGATCACTGTTTGGGGCATTGATTCTTCAATACACTGCAGGGCAAAACCTCTATGGAGGCGCCAGATCGCCATGAAGAATCCTGAGCTTGAGGTGTGTCCTGCCTTCCCTGGGGATAACATACCTGCAGCACCACTAGAATTACCACCTTCCCTGTTATAGGTGGGCATGTGGCCAAGAAGCATACGGGAGGACACAAGGACACCAAATACCATCAGAGGAGCGCAAGTGCCGCTCTTTGTCTTGTTATAACTCATGGTCATGTGATGCTGGTCATTCTTATATGTTAAGCCCTGATGTAATGTTGCACATGACCGTGGTACTTGCCAGGAATGGTGTATGGTGATGATTTCCCCATTTGTTTGTAACAGGTGCAACCTATAAGTATTTACTTGTGTACACTCAATTATAATGGTATGACAAATAGCCCGATTGGCGAGTGATTTATGAATCTATGTGAGTTCATGACAAGTGCCTAGTGGCACAAGGATTTATGTGATTGTGAACTAATGTGTTCTATGAACAATACAAAGGATATTTTTATATAGCCTTGTGTGGAGTCTCTTTTTGTGGTGTACCTAGTATGTCCCTGATGTGTGTGTTGCGCACATGCTTTACTAATTGCCTCTCGGATAAGTTAGACTGCTCTGCCAAGCTATACATGGGGTGAGCAGGGGTTATCTTAGGTGTGTAACTCCCTTGCCCTAACTAGAGTGGTGGGTCCAGCCTGGCTTAGGTGCATACTCTAGCCAACCAGAAAACCCATTTCTAACAAATGCACATTAAAAATTACTATTACCTGTTGCTCAAGCCATTCTTATAAGTTTGGGGGCCTGAAATACTCCAATGTGTCACACCTGTAGGAGTGTGATGGTTAGTAATTGGGTTGTTACTGTCTTTGGTAGCATGGCAGGGGCAATGTGTGGTGCAAGCTGCCTCCCGACAAGAGCCCTAGCACTTATGTTTTTCTTACAAATTAAGCACTGCAGTAGTGCCTATTTATAAACATGTTTTAGTGAACCCTCATGTGAAAATGTGACAATAGCTTTACATTGCTCAAGTCTCAGGTATGAAAAGGATCTGTATTTTGCTGTCCTATTCTTAAACAATAATTTAATTGAATGCATGGCAGGTATGCATTGGGTTCAACTAAAAATCTCGTGTGCAGCACAATACCCCAAAATGCTCTAGATGTGACTGAGACTGAAAGTGGCTGAAATTTGGTGAGGTGGGACTGACAGTGACTGAGACTGGTTGAGGGGGAGATTGAGAGTAACAGAGAGAGTGGCTGAGAGAGACAATGATTAAGAAAGACTCAGAGTAAAAGAGCCTGCCTGACATTGGTTGAGAGTGAGATGGAGAGTCATGAAAGACTGACAGAGATAAACACTGACTGCAAGTGATGGAGATTAGGTGATTGCAAGGTAGAGTGACTGTCTGGCATATGGTGGGAATGAATATCAAGAATGAGTATCAGAGTGAGAGACAATGAGAGAGTGAATGAGATATAATAAGTGACTGAGACTTACAGTAAATGAGAACACATGGGGGTGACCAAGAGGGAGTTTCAGATACTGGGCCATGATAATATGAATATGATTGCAAGCACCAACATACTCTACATGAACTTTTAATGTCGTTTGAGGGTATTGCAATATAAGGGGTCTAAGGGCTAAAGAAAATGAATCTAAAATTATGATTAGAGGCCCAAAATATGCACCAAGGAAACTTTTCTGCTTTAATGATGCAAAACTAGAGTTGGCCAAAGTGTTTTACTACCTTGGTCTTCGGTTTTCCTATGAAGATTTTTCTCTGTGGCAAATAAAACATTCATGCATTTATTTTGAGTATTTTCATATAACTGTAACATAAAGGAAAATTGGGGTAAGTCTCCATGTCTGCCCTATTATAAAAGTATAGGGAGATCTCTGCATCTTGTATCCTGTATGCAACATGTTGCAGATTGGATGGTTACCAACTTCCTGAAGCTAAATGGCGACAAGACTGAGGTCCTGGTCTTTGGAAAGGACCAAGACATCTGGTCGAGTGAGTGGTGGCCCCCCTCTCTTGGCATCTGCCCCACTCCCTCTCAGTCTGCCAGAAATCTGGGTGTAGTGTTCGATACTTCGCTCTCGATGTCCTTACAGGTGAATCGGACTGTCTCGACCTGCTGGGGCGTGATCAGGACGCTCAACAGAATTCGCAGCTATTTGTCTCCCCAAGCACGCAAGCAGATTGCAGTTGCCCTTGTTGGCTCCAGGTTGGATTATTGCAACTCTCTCTACATGGAATCCAACAAGGGCCTTATACATCGACTGCAAATCGTGCAGAATGCTGCTGCACGCTTTGTCCTGGATCTTCCCAGGGCCTCCTCTGCCACTGCTGCGAGGAGACACCTTCATTGGCTGCCTATCCAACACAGAATTTATTTCAAAATTCTGTGTATGACCTATAGAGCACTCGAGGATGGAGCTAAAGGCGCTATCAGCTCCCTTCTTACCCGGTACCATCCTACAAGGTGTCTGCGCTCTTCGGGACTATTCCAACTTGTTGTCCCCCGCTTTAAGCTCACCAGATGGGGAGCCAGAGCCTTCTCCGTCGTTGCTCCTCAGCTTTGGAACATCTTGCCGACGGAGATGAAGACCTTACCTTCTCTAGCGCTGTTTAAAAAGGCCCTTAAAACGTGGTGCTTCTCGAGAGCGTACACAGGTTGAGCTGTAGGGTCCATGTTATGAGCTGGATTTTGAATTAGGCGCCTTGACGCCCATTGGGCTAAGTTTGCGCATGATAAGACCCCTTTTATTATTATTATTATTATTATCTGATGCATTTCACAATACCAGATTATGGGATCACATAAATGTCTCTTGTTAGGAATGGGATTCCTGGTTGGCTGCTGTTCGCACCCAGGACAGGCAGGAACCACCACTTTAGTCAGGGTAAGCTAGGTACACACTAAAAGATAACCTGTGTTTAACCTCTTGTAGCTTGGCACAGAGCAGTCAGGCTTATGCAAGGATACAATGTGTAAAGTATTTGTACAACACACACACAGTTACACAATGAGTACACTGCAAACAGGTTTATAAAAATAAATTATTATATTATAAATAAAACAAAACTAAAATGACAAAGACCCAATGTATAGACGTTGATATATTGAAATTTAAAGGAATAAATTCAGTAACACACTTAGAAGGAAGTAGTGCTAAAAAAGTGACTTTAGGTCCTGCTGGGCCAGGACACAGTCAAAGTATGGGCCAACCTCATGGAAGCTCAGGCCAGCTACATGACGCACGTAGGTCCAGGTGAACAAAGTATCTTTCCTGGCCGCAAGCACAAGATGTGTCAACCGTCTACACGCAGTGAAGGCAATGCGTCAGTTCTGAAGACGGGTGCCAGAGTTGAGAGTCATTTGGCAATGCACCAGATACTGCAACACTGTCAAGGGGATGTGTCGATGTCACCAAGTGGCAGCGATGCACTGTCCGATGCATTGATCACTGATGGTAAATTGCTGGTTCTGAGGCGATGCACAGATTTTACTCCTGCAACCATGCCAATGCACCAGATCTGCTACACGCAGACAGGAGAGGCAACAAAATCTGTGTTACAAGTATCCAGGCCACTTCCAGTGAAATAGGCGTAGGGGTAGAGACTTTGATTTCTCAGAATCTCAAGCAACAGGAGGCAAGCCCAAAAACCCCTTGCAGATCACTTGGAGGGAAGGCAGAGTCCAGCTCTCCTTCAGCAGAGTCAGAGAGCAGCAGGGCAACACAAGAGAAAAGCATGCCTTCCAAGTCTGCAGTCCAAAGATGAGTCCTTTAGCAACATAGCAGAGGTTCAGTTCAAGACCCAGAATTGTCCTGGAGAAAGGCTGCAAAGCACAAAGAGTTATAAGCACAGGGAAAGGTCCACTTTCTAAAAATGGCATCTCTAAAATAGTAATGTTACATTCAACTTACCTTTCAATGCACACAGCAGCCTGCCCTAGGTCTCAAGCTTGCAAGTATTTTTAAATACCAAGTTGAAGTGACAGTAAATTGCACATACAGAACCTGTAGTGGCAGGGCCTGAGAGATGTTTGTAAGGCTACTTCTGTGGGTAGCTACAGGTCAACTAGTAGCATTTAATGTACAGGCCCTGGGTATATGGTATACCACTTTACAAGAGACATTTGAGTACATAAAAAATGCCAAACAAGTGTAAATTAATTATACCATGTTTAGAGGAGAGACCACCTGCACTTCAGCACATGTCAGCAGTGGCAAAGTGCCCCAAGTCCTACAGCCAACAAAAAGAAGGTCAGAAAAAGAGAAGGAGGAACGCAAAACATTTGGTGTGACTCTTCAGAGAGGCTGACCTTCCAAACATCTTGTATTGGCCCAAGACAGGTTAGTTTTGCAACTTCAATGAATCTGCTGAAAATGGAATTAAGCATTGACAGCTTAGCTAGTGTCATCAAGATAAGGACTATTACATTTTGAGCAAAACTGTGGGCAAACAAAAGTGCTAAAATCCACCAATAAACTCTACTAGATTTACTGAATAGGGAAAAAGCATTATGTTTCCCTTGTGTTATGCATGTGAGGGAGCTTTGTGTATTTTGACGAAACTGTGCATTAATAATAGTTGCTCTGCTTCGGAAATCACGTGTCAATATTGGCAGAGAGGAATTGCAATTGAAACAAAATCATTACAATTTGTTAAATTGTGTTTTCAGGCTTATACTAAAACAAGATCTCAGGCCTTGGTGTCGTCTTTTTTTAAAATGAATGCTGCACCATAATATTTATTCTCTGTTTAATTAATTGTTTGACAAAACATGCATCAAGATGTGTACTGTTTATTTTGTATGACATATTGTTCTTGAAGAACCCATTGAAGGAAGCCTTTTGTAAATTTCCAAGCCTTTACTTTAACACCTCTGGATTCCATTAGGTTAGAGGTGATGAATTAATATGCATGACTCGAGTTAGTGCTAAGATGGGAGAGTTATGTGATGTTTCGGAAGTATGAATTATGATTTCATATAATGAAGTTCACACCAGGCAAAATTTGCAGTTTCAGTAATTTCCCATGCGTAAAATGCCTATAAGAACCAGTGAATTTAGGGGTGAGCCAGTGACTCTTGCCTGAGCTTTAAGTGATCCTCCACAATTTTCTATTGAGTTGCTGTACACTTGAGACTTTGCCTATTTTACTGATCATAGACTTATTCGGTATTTCAGAGCCTTCATGGCAAATTGCTTAGATTCCTTTCAATGAGATTATTGCTGCATTTGCCCTTTTCCTAATTTCCTAATTGTACCTTTGAATTTGTAATAAACCGTCATTGTTTTCAAAATTTCTTTTTCTTTTCGAGTGTATCTGAAATGCTATTTTGACTCTTACATCTGAGACACATTACATGATAGACCTGTAGTTACCACCATCCCAGAATCTACAATTTAGGAGGGCCTCTGTCATGCAGATTATCTGAGAGATAGAACGCCCACACACATATTCAGAAAATGTTTTGTTCCAGTGGTCTAAGCATTGCCTCATCCAACCAGACAGAATTCACCCAAAAAACTGAATAACTTGTCCAAAAATATTGTGACAAAACCAGAAGTGAAACTGCACCAATAAAACGAATGCGCAAAGAACTAGTTTTCTGAGTTCCAAATTCCTGCCTGCTAGGGAAAGTGACAGTTCCATTGTCCCAATTGCACATCAGTTTGAGCTTCCTGCTTCTTTTTTTAATTTTTTTTATTTTTTTATTCCTCATTGAGCCATTCCCTATGAAGTGGAGGGGTTGGACTGATCCATTTTACACATATCTCTCTCCTAGCCAAAAGTTTCAATAGGAAGACCACATTTTCCTCATGTTTTGTTAACTTTTCTACTGAGGTTGAGCCCATCACCCCAAAAATTACTAAGTCAATACTCACGGTTAGATGTTTTCCCACTACCTCTTCTAAGGTCTTACCCACTTCCTTCCAGAAATCATCGAGATTGCGGCACTGCTGGAACATATGCAGGTCATTGACCCTCAGTAATCCGCATTTAGGGCAGCTCTTCACTGTGGACAGGCTGAATTTTGTTTAGCTTTTCCGGTGTCCAGTACGCTCTATGAGTGGTATATAAATAGTTTCTTTTTAGTGCAGCAGATGTCACAATAGACTAGCATTTGCTCATTGATACTTGCCATAAATTATTTGTATCCATCGTTGGTAGCTCTTTCCCCCATATTCTCTCTGGTATCCGGAAATCTTCCTCCCCTGATGAAATTAGGGCCCAATACCAGTAAGATATCTCTTTCTTAAAGGTTTTTTCCAGCATCTTTACTTCAAGTGCTTCATTGCCTTTTCTAACTTCTTTAGGTGACTTTGCCGAACTTAAAAGTTGATAGTATTTAAACTTAGATAATAGTGAGTTCGTGATTTCATATAAGATCTCCCATTCCAAAATCTTGTTCTGAAACAGAAGTTGTCCCCATACTATTATTCCAGCTGATTTTAGGGGAGTCGCAAGACAGTCTTTAAGACACTCTGGGGTGCTCGGCAAGTCCCAAATTGGAGCTTTGTCACTGTATAGAGGGATATTCAAAGTAGATCTTATACAGCACCACAACTTGGTGGCTGCCATCAGTATCTTCAGCTTAACTTTTTAAAAAAAATTTCGGGTGACCAAATGTAAATAGGAAATGGCTGGTGTTATTTGTCATTTTCTGTATATACGTTGGGTGGTCTTCATATGGGCCTAACATTATCCTGCTAGATTTAAATTGGAACGCTCTACAGTATTCTAGGAGATCAGGGCTAGCTAGCCCTCCGTGATTCTTTCTTCTCCTTATTTTGCTCCAGTCAGTTCTAGGTTTTTTCGAGGACCAAATAAAGCTCGACAACTCTCCCTGAATTTTCTTTATGGTCTCCCTATTAAACTCCAATGGGATTTTCGTCAAGACTGACATTTTGAGGATGTTTGATTTACCCAGAATCGATAATGGTAGGCCACTCCAAACTTTCAGCAACTTTTTCACCTCCACCTGTATTCTGTGGATGTTAATCTGGGCCACCTTGTCAAGATCTTTAATTAGGTCAATACCCAAATATCTAATTTTATCCATATTATAGGGGCTCGAGAATTCCTCGTTCCAGATCATGGTTTCAGTCTTAGACTTGTCTATTTGGTAGCTAGAACTTTTTCCAAAATTAATTAACATCTCTTCTGTTGCCTTAAGGGCCTCCTTCAGATCACAAGTAAAGATCATAAGATCATCAGCATAGAGGGACATTTTTTTATACCTGCCTTGATAGCAAAAAGCAGCAATTGAGGAATGGTTCCTAAGACATTCAGCCACTGGTTCGATGTAAAAATTGAATAACAATGGGGAGAGGGGGCCCCCCTGACGTGTTCCCCTCTCTATCAGAATATTTTCAGTTAGGTCACCATTGATTAGTATTTTTGCTTTAGAGGAATTATAAATGTTTTCCACCATCTTCAATATATTTACCCCTAAATCAATTTTTTTTAATACCTCACTCAGATAGATCCAGTTGATTCTATCGAACGCCTTAGCAGCGTCAATGGTAATTATAGATAGAGGTAACTTCTCACAGGTGGCAGTATCAATCGCTCCAATAAGCTCGTGCTAATCACAGTACGGAGTCTGCCCTGTTAACAGTTACAGAACATCTAAGGGCCTCCCTGGACACGGGCGCAACCTCTATCTTGGTTCTGCTGGACTTGAGTGCGGCCTTCGACACGGTCTCCCACAAGATACTACTTGAGAGACTATGGGAGATCGGAGTCAGGGAAACGGCCCTGGATTGGTTTGCGTCTTTTTTATCTGATCGCTCCTTCCAGGTGCACGCCCCGCCGTACTCATCCAGCAAGCTCCCTCTTGAATGTGGAGTGCCTCAGGGGTCTGCGCTCAGTCCCACATTGTTTAATGTGTACGTCCGCCCCCTGGCCTTGTTGGCCCGGGAACGTAAGATCTTACTAACATCATATGCGGACGACACGCAACTTATTTTCAACTTCTCCAACAACAATGTGGAGGACCAAATTAAATTCCAGGAAGACATTCTGGCGATCTCAAGGTGGCTATCTAACAACTGCCTTCAGCTTAATGCCTCCAAAACAGAGGTTCTCCTGATTGGCAATGGCACGCAGACTTGGGAAGAGCACTGGTGGCCTCTGGCGCTGGGACCTGCTCCTATACTCAAGGAGTCAGTAAAAAACTTGGGGGTGTTATTGGACAATACACTCAACTTGGAGTCTCATGCTCAGAAAGTGGCAGGCACCTGCTTTGGGCGTCTTCGCTCTCTTAAACCCATTCTGGGTTTTTTTGAGCCTACCACTCGCCAGATCATAGTCCAGGCTTTAGTTTTATCTCACCTGGACTATTGCAATGCCCTCATGCTAGGATCTAACAAGACTGCAATAAATAGGTTGCAAAGAGCACAGAACGCTGCCGCCCGCGTTCTATTTGCTCTACCTAAAACCTGCCACACGTCCCCCCTTCTCCGTCGACTACACTGGCTCCCTATACAACAGCGCATTCACTTTAAAACCCTCTGCCTTACCCACAAAATCCTGTATAATGTTGGCCCCCATACTCTGCAAGGACTGTGCTCTTTCTATACTCCCACGCGTGCACTCCGCTCAGCGGACCTCTCACTGGCCTGTACTGTCAGAATTCGGAGGAGCAGAGCTGGTGGCCGCTCCTTCAGGTATCTGGCCCCTAAGCTCTGGAATTCTATCCCCCCTAAAGCTCGGGCTACTTTAAATCATCTGCAATTTCGAAAACTTATAAAAACTTGGTTGTTTGCATCCATCTAGCACCTCCTGTACCTTCCTGGATCTGACATGTCTGCAAGCGCTGGGACGCCCCGTCGCTGGGGTAGCCATGCGCTATATAAGATCACATAACATAACATAACATAACATGTGTTAGGTCTTGTAGATGTCTTCCTGCCACGAAGCCGTTTTGGTTGGAGTCTATTAGGGACCCTACTACTTTCCCAAGTCTTTTCGCCATTATTTGTGTAAAGATTTTATAATCACAATTTAATATAGATATCGGGCGATAGGACTCGCATTTTTGGGGGGTTTTGCCTGGTTTTAGGAGGATGGAAATTGTTGCCTCATTCCAGGACTCTGGGAGTTTACCATTTTCGACAACATTTTTATTAAAGAGGGTAGTAAGGGGGATAACTAGTGTATCTTTTAAATTAATATAAAACTCATTCGGGAGGGCATCAGGGCCATCAGCCTTTCCTCTTTTTAGAGTTTTTATGATGCCTTCTACCTCTTTAGTTGTTATTTATGCATTTAATTTAATTCTCTCCTCCGGTGCGAGGTTAGGGGTGTTTTGTGCATCTAGAAAAATATTTATCTCTTCTACCGTTGGGTTACAATCCTCAGAGTAGAGATCTCCAAAAAAAGCGGTAAATTCCTGTTTAGTACAGCCTCCTCTGCGCCATTATGTGAAGTATTACGTGGATCTATAGTGCCGATTTTATTTCTAGACCGGTCAGTTTTCGTTTTCCAGGCTAGCAATTTTCCACAACCTTCCCCATATTCATAGTGGGCCCGTTTGCTGCACTCCCACCTCTTTCTGATTTTATCGTCTAATATTTCTGAGAGCGTGTCCTTTCGCTTTAATCTCTCTGTTTCTAACTCTAGCCCCCCAGGATCTGCAAATATTTGCCGATCTAGTGATTGGATGTTACCTTCTAGCCTCTGAATCTCATTTTTGAGCCCTCTAGATTTATAAGATGCTAAACTTAGGATCGTCCCCCTAATCACAGCCTTGTATGCGTCCCATACTATTTTAGTCGAGGCGCCCTTGTTGTTAATCTCAAAGTATTGTTCTGTCTCCTTTGTAAGTTCTACAATAACCTCTGAGCACACATAAACAATTCCTGTATGTAACACAAACAAGTATCTGGCAAGTGTCTCTTATCTTGAAGAGTGAGATTTGTCTTTTCAATCTCACAAGGTCAATTTCAATAATCAGAGTTCCAAATGTTTAGTCTTTGTCGTTTATTTCTTTGTTTTTCTTCGTATCTCCCCAGATGTCCAAAGTTAATTACAACAGCCAACACGTGTTTCGTCGTGTACAGTATAATACCTCGACTTCTTCAGGGCTGTAATCAAATAAACATTACCCATAATCACTACACGTACTTCGTATGGCTAGTCATGAGAGGTGGGAAAGTACCAACCACCTGTCAGTAAAATAATAGGCTGCTTAGTGAGTAGATTTAAAGGAGAAAAGAAAGATAGAATTACCACTCCAGTCAAGTTATTCACCCTGAATATGTGTCCAAGATCAGGTCCCATAACCAAGAAGATAATCATAGTTTCAAGTATATACAGTAATTCACCTCTAAATTTTACAGTTACTTCAGGCATCAAATGCGTATTCCAAGCGTAGATAAAGTTATCGATCTGTAAAGTAGAAGCCTGAGATGTAATTATATATATGCAGCAGCAGATCTAACACACTAAATAAAGTTAACAAATAATCCTCGTTTAGTTCCAAACAGAATGTCTAACCACCAAAAATTATCATTATCACCACCTATGTCCATTATTCCAACAATCGGTAAATTTACCTGCACTGTCTTCCAATTCCAAATTCACAGTAGCAGATCCTGTTCCGTTTTTTCAATCCTCAATCTGCGTTCACTACAATCAAATATGATATATGATACTAAATAAATCTGCTGTTAGTGAAGGTGCTCTAATTACGGTAAGCACTCCATATCACTTACCCAGTCTCTTTTGTCCGGGCTAATATGAAAATCTTATTCGAAGCTTCTCTTATTCTTGCCTCACACTACAAAAGTAAGTGGTACACATTACTTCCGACTAGATTATACAAAAAGTCCTACGATCCTATTGCCGTAAGGTAAGATAACACAACTCACCGTCCTCATTCATTGCCTCTGTAAGTGTATCGCACGATCTCCTGATTAGTAGGGAAGTATTCCTAATCGGGGATAGGATATGAGTCAATAAACTCAAATAAAATTATATATTACCCATTCCATTCTATATAAAGATTCTAAAGTATCTCACCTACGCGGATTTTGAGATACAAATAGACCCACCGCGTAGGTGAGATACTTTAGAATCTTTATATAGAATGGAATGGGTAATATATAATTTTATTTGAGTTTATTGACTCATATCCTATCCCCGATTAGGAATACTTCCCTACTAATCAGGAGATCGTGCGATACACTTGCAGAGGCAATGAATGAGGACGGTGAGTTGTGTTATCTTACCTTACGGCAATAGGATCGTAGGACTTTTTGTATAATCTAGTCGGAAGTAATGTGTACCACTTACTTTTGTAGTGTGAGGCAAGAATAAGAGAAGCTTCGAATAAGATTTTCATATTAGCCCGGACAAAAGAGACTGGGTAAGTGATATGGAGTGCTTAACGTAATTAGAGCACCTTCACTAACAGCAGATTTATTTAGTTCATATATCATATTTGATTGTAGTGAACGCAGATTGAGGATTGAAAAAACGGAACAGGATCTGCTACTGTGAATTTGGAATTGGAAGACAGTGCAGGTAAATTTACCGATTGTTGGAATAATGGACATAGGTGGTGATAATGATAATTTTTGGTGGTTAGACATTCTGTTTGGAACTAAACGAGGATTATTTGTTAACTTTATTTAGTGTGTTAGATCTGCTGCTGCATATATATAATTACATCTCAGGCTTTTACTTTACAGATCGATAACTTTATTTACGCTTGGAATACGCATTTGATGCCTGAAGTAACTGTAAAATTTAGAGGTGAATTACTGTATATACTTGAAACTATGATTATCTTCTTGGTTATGGGACCTGATCTTGGACACATATTCAGGGTGAATAACTTGACTGGAGTGGTAATTCTATCTTTCTTTTCTCCTTTAAATCTACTCACTAAGCAGGCTATTATTTTACTGACAGGTGGTTGGTACTTTCCCACCTCTCATGACTAGCCATACGAAGTACGTGTAGTGATTATGGGTAATGTTTATTTGATTACAGCCCTGAAGAAGTCGAGGTATTATACTGTACACGACGAAACACGTGTTGGCTGTTGTAATTAACTTTGGACATCTGGGGAGATACTAAGAAAAACAAAGAAATAAACGACAAAGACTAAACATTTGGAACTCTGATTATTGAAATTGACCTTGTGTGATTGAAAAGACAAATCTCACTCTTCAAGATAAGAGACACTTGCCAGATACTTGTTTGTGTTACATACAGGAATTGTTTATGTGTGCTCAGAGGTTATTGTAGATATTGTCGCTCCTGCATGGGAGTTAGTGATGTAGGATACACATCATTTCTCTAGAGGCACCATTGCATTATATTTCTAGAACTATTGGACCCTGATAATAATTGGGTTGTGCGCCCATTTTCTTGTTGGTATCCAAAATTTAGAAAAAATCCTTTGTAAGTTGGTTAATGATTTCGCGGTCCAAAAGGATCGTGCGATCCATCGTCCATCTAGTGACTCTCATTTCATCTCTTAGTAGGATTGTAATCTGTACTGCTGAATGGTCGGAGAGGTGGGGTGGGAAATGGAACACTTTTTGCGTCTTTTCTAATAGCCCTTGGTCTATTAAGAAGAAATCGATTCTAGATTGTATTCCTAATTTCTTGTTCTTGAAAGTGTAGTTTTCTTGCTTATCTCCCTTCTCTTGCCAGATGTCTATTAGGCTCAGATCCCTTTTATATATTCTCAACCATTCTCTCATTTTCGGAAGATTTACCTGTTTCCCCCTAGGGTACTGATCCACTTTCGGGTCAAGAATAATATTAAAATCTCCACCTACAATAAGTGGGCCTGGCGCCGAATCAAATGAGTATATAGAGATTGTAGAGGGGTCGAGAGCTTCCTGCTTCTTGTGTTTGAAGCCTGTATGGTCTCTTCATCAGATGTGTGTAAACACAGACTTGTGGCTTGCCCAGCTGAAGCCTCAGTTAGTTTACAATGACAAATCCAACTTTTGACCATTACATTTGTCGTCTAGTATCAGCCTACACCTTCTGGAGGCAATTGTCTGTGGGGCAGAGCAAAGCCTCCAGGCTCCATCAGCCTGACTTCTGAAGGAGAAAGCAGCATGTCTTCCTTGGCAAAAAAGCACCTGCATTTAATTTCCTCTTGTGCCTGCCACTGGGGAACATAAATTGATAAGCACAACCCTGTGCTGACCCAAGGCTGTGATCTGCTATATAAAATAAAGGAAGCTACAGTGTTGTGAGAAACTGGTACTGGTTGCATGTGCAGTGCAAGTAGTTGAGATTGATTGAGGCACATATAAAGTTGGGAGATTTTGACAGTTCCCACACCTATTTAGCAAACGATATTGCAGGTACCACTGAAGAAACAAAGGGCCTGTGACTCCATCACAAATGTGACAAATATTCCGTCCGCCGTGTTACAAGTGCCTTTGGATATAATGCCTTGAAATACGGCGGACGGGATATCTGTCACATTTGTGACAAAGTATTCTAGCCGCGATCTCTAAATCAGGCCCACAGTCATTACTGCTTGACTATGGAAGGCATGTAATTTGCTTCATGTGATTTACTCCACATAAGTTGCTTCATTTGATCTGCTCCATATCGCTTTGCTCCATGCGATTCTCTCTATGTGATTATCTCCACATGACATTGCAGTTTGCGATTTGCTCAAAATCATATGCTTCATGTGACTTGCTTCTTGTGATTTGCTCAATGTCTTTTTGTTCAATTTGCTTTACTCCATGTTCCTTGATTTACAAATGATTTTTTCAGTTGTAAATGGCCGGATTCACAGAAATGGGCGATTTGCGATCGGAAAAATGCTTTTTTCACATGTACAAAATACAAAATGTGAATGAATTGGTTACTTGTTACCAAATCACAATTTACAACTGCAATTCGGTATTTGGAAGGGGCGTGTTTTGTGCATCCGTTCCAGGCACCGAATTGGTATGGTATGTATTACTGTTTTGCGACCGAATTCCAGTCACAAAACAGCAATACTTTACAACCCTTTTTAAAGTAATGGTAACCCATTCCAAATGAGAAGGGGTCCCTTTGCGAATGTTGAAAAAATATTTTTAAGAACAGATCGTTCAGAAGTTTCATTTTTTAAGAATAGGCAGTGGTTCACTATGAAACTTGTAAATGTAAATTGATGCTTGTATAGCGCACTACTCACCCACAAGGGTCTCAAGGCGCTTGTACGAATACCGCTGTGGAACCCATCCTGGCTTTCCCTGTGAGGCGTCCACTCCTGGGCACCCCCAAGGTGGAGGCCAGGCATCCTTAGCGTTGTGGGGGCCGTTGTGGAGATTAAGCAATCTATTGCCCAGAGTTGCAGAGTGGGACTCCATGATTGGAATAAGCACCGAGGCGAGAATTATCAGGTCCGTGGAATTTTGAGCCCAAGACCCGCCGAGGTGGGGAATTGAACCCTGGTCCCGGACTAGAACTCTGCATTAGGATCTGCCACTCTAATCATTGAGCCACATTCATTTCATTTTTTTCTTTTTAAACACATCCCATTTTCCTTTAAGGAAAATGGGCTGCATTTTAGAAATAAAGGTTGCTTTCTTAAAAAGCAGTCAGTGGCATGGTGCTCTGCTGACCTCAGCAAGCCACCATTCCTGTGATATTTAATGGGTCTTTATCACATGCTTCATTCATTCAAGGCACATCACAGAGACATGCATGAGTCTCACTAGACTTAGGTTTGGTTCAGTGGACACGCATAGTGGGACACTTATATTACACCTTCTTAATCTAGCATGGTTATGTTTTCTGTTTTTACTCTCCAATAAAGTTCATATTTTAGATGTTGTGTTCATGTACCAGATCAATCAGCCTTGAAAGAACAAAGCACGTGTCAACTGAGATCATCCATGACGAACCAACAGTAATACATCCATAGGGGTTCACTACAACAACTGTACCTGTGAAACAAGGAAACAAACAGCAATGAAGATATATTTTTTAATCAAATCAATATATGTATAAGGAAGTGACTAACAAATCTTGGAATTTAGAGTGATGATATGATGTACAACACTTTTTTGATACTGATGTCAAGTAAAAATGAAAATATCACATGCTTGAATGTCTGATGTTGATTTATGTGAGTGTATCGCTATTTTACTCAAACAATATAAATGCTATGTATACTATGATGTACTAATGGCTATGTACAACTGACTTGGATTATTAATTATAATAGCAACTACCTCCATGTCAGCAGTGCTCCACTATTTGTATTTTTTTTCAAACATCTTGGCTGCTGATTGGGAGCCATTTGAAAACCTTGCTCAGCATATTTAGGGTATGAAAGCATGAAGCAATGACAGGATTGACTTGGCTGGTCATGTCAAGTTTGCTGTTGATGATGATCAAAAGGTTATTGGGGTAAGTGGTGTGGGAGGGCTGGGAAACAGCTATTACACCACGGTCTTAACCACGCATGTCTATTACCACCCATCCTTTACAACGAATATGTCTTTACCACACATATCCGTTAGAACAAATCAATTACCTTGAATATGCCTTTACCACACATACCTTCACTACAATATCAGGCCTGCGTAGTAAAGTCATGTTCATTGTATAGGATGCATGGCTATGATCGCATTGTACACCCAGGGATCAGGGAAAGGGGTGGCTTTAAGGTTCAATGGTAGGCAGGGGGCTGTGCCACAGGGTCGATTTAGGGCTCAGGGCCAGAAAAAGAGGCATTTTTAAGGGTCAGGGCTGGGTTGGACTGGGGCTGGAGCAGGGCCAGAAAAAAGGGTAGTTTTAAGGTTCAGGGTCGGGTAGGGGCTTTCAACAGGGTGTGGTTTTAGGGCTCAGGGCCAGGTAAAGGGGCAGTTTTAAGGTTCAGAGTCAGGCAGGGGGCTACAGTAGAGGGCAGTGTTAGGGCTCAGGGTCAGGAGATGGGGCCGTTTTAAGGTTCAGGGCTGGGCAGAGGGCTGCAGCAGGGGGTGGTTTTAGGGCTCAGGGACAGAAGCCGGTGTGCACTGACTGAGAACGGCTCCCATGTTCTGGGGGCAGTGGAGGACTAGCAAGCGACCAACGGGCCTAGAAGTGGACATTAGGACCCACCCTGAGGCTCGATTGGAAACATCTCTAGGCTTGCAGCTGGCCTGTGGAGAGTTTTGTTCCCGACTCCACCCATCGCAGCCTCAGCCTGAAAGCAGGACCCTGTGACATGCCACCATATTGGAGGATCTGCACGGAGAAATCGCTGGCAGGACCACGACATTAGCCTCTCCCCTGTATTGACCACCCACAGAGATACGAAATGGACAAGCACACCATCCAACTTGTACAGGTAGGTAAACATGGCTGGGGCCTATCACCCTCGATTGGGTGTGCTTGTGTAACTTTTTACTATGCATATGTTTTTACCAACCATGCCTTTACATCCAAATTTGTATAGTAAAGACATGTGTGGTAAAGCCATATGCATGGTAAAATGTTAGTTGTAAAAGTATGCGGGGTAACGATGCATGCGTGGTACTGACAGCAAAGTGTGGTGTAAGTTGCAGGTGTTGTTCCATCATACACCGTGACAGCCCTTGTTGTGTTGGGCACCAGTTGGAGTTCCACAGTGATGTGCTCTTCTCGAAGATCATGATTTCAGTCATGTCGGTGTTGAGCTTTAGACAGCAGGTCTTTATCTAGTGGACGGTTTTCAGTTATGTAGGCATTGAACTTGATCCAGGTACTAGGCTTCTTGTCAATGAGGGAGAGAACAAGTTGCATGTCATTAGCATAGGCAAGGATGTTGATATCGTCAGAGCAGATGATGCTGGCTGAGGATTCCTGTATGCTTTGAAGAGGGCCAGGCTCAGGGAAGATCCTTGATGAACTCAGCAGATGAGGTCGAAGGTGTCCAAGCTGTACGTTGTTAGGCTGACTGACTGGGTGCTTCCAGTCAGGAAGGTCAAATCCATCAGAGTGTGTGTCTTTGGATTCTGATTTCATGTAGGATGAGAATGGGTTGGGAGACTTGTCAAATTCTGCAGAGAAATCCAGAAGGATAAGCGACATTGTGTCTCCTCTGTCCAGAGTCGTGCAATTGTCATCTGTGGCACTGATGAGGGCAGTTTCCATGCTGGAGGTGGGTCTACAACCAGACTGAGTAGGGTTGAAGTGTTGGTGGTTGCTGAGGTATTTGGCAAGGTCTTTGTTCATGATTTTCTCTAAGACCTTGGCCGAGATCTATAGAAGGGAGATTGAGCTGTAGTTGGCGAGTGTTGAAGGGTCGGCAGAGGGTTTCTTCAGCAATGGGAGGACAGCTCATGTTCCCTAGCATCTGGAAAGGTTGTGGAAGAGGTGGATGCATTCAGAATAAGGAGCCAGCATGGCACTCATGGGTTGTAGTAATCTGGAATAGGCATTGTGAAGTCAGGGGTCTGATAGGGCCCTGAGTGAATGGACTTCATGGTGACAGCGGTTTCTTTTGGGTTATACTAGGCCATGTGGTTGACATAGGTCCTTTGGATAAAATCTGGAGGCTTTTGGTGAGCCCTTTCGGGTCCACTTATGTGCTGAAGTTACTGTAAATGGTAGTGATTGTTTTACTGAAGAATTGAGAGAGTTTGTGTCAGATGTCCTGTGAGGGAATGATTAAGTTGGAGGTGGTCGATGGTGAGGTGCAGAGTTAATAAAAGCAAATTTTTCTTTGCTTCTGTTGGTGCTGGCATCAATACAGTCCACCAGGGTGGCGCATTTGGTGGTCCAGATCATTTGGTGGTTACATCTCCAGGTGGATTTGAACATGCTCCTGTCTGCATTATCCTGGATCATTCTCCATTTGCGCTCCAGTTGTTTGCAGTTTAATTCCGTCAGTCTGAGTTCTTCTGTGTATCAGTTGGCCTGGGGTATGGATCTTGTTGCATTGTTGTGTTTGAGGGGGGCCAGGAAGTCGGTGCAGGAGGTGATCCAATTATTGAAATTCTTGAGTCTAAGTAAGAAGCCTTTATACTAATGATTACCAATATCCAACATATTTTTTATTATTTACATAAATGTTGCTGTAATTTTTATACTCACAGCTTTTAGTATAATTATGGAATGCTTGTTGCAATCCTGCTTAATAAACTTCTTCTTTAAATTAAAAAAGTAACAAGCCTGTCCGCTTACCAAATCCTATATCATCAACAGTCACTGTTGGACTTGGTCCTCTGTACAGGGTCACCATGAAACGTTTTGCCTACACCCGTCTTGGTTTCTGAATGTATTTTTGTTGGCATTAGACTTCTGTGCACTTGACCACTGCTAACCAATGCTAATGTGCTTGTGCTCCCTCCCTAAAACTTGAGACTTTCCCCATGTCTAGCATGACTAGATGACCGCAAGTGGTGCTCTGTGCTTTTAGACGCTATATTGACTTAGAACGTTGTAATTTAATAGCCCCTGTTCTCCTGATTAGATTTTGCCATTCTAGTATCATTTTATTTATTAAAACTTGCTCTATTGTTCTAAATATGTTTGGGATTTTTCTTGTATTGTGTTAACGCTTTTTTACTGTTTGAGTACTGCATCAATACTGAACACAGTGCATCTAAAAAATGCCTGACTGGTACATGCCAAGCTACCAGAGGGTTAAGCACAGGTTAATTTAGTTACCTTTGTGGTTGACCCTGACAAAGGATTGTGGCTGTTCCCTGAGTGGGGCTTCCAACCCCTCAACTAATAACCCGATCACTTAAGTCACCAACAGCAGGGATTCCGTAATGCCTCTTTCTTTGATTCCAGATGAATGATATCACAATAGATTTTACAAACCAACAAGACTTCATCAAATAAAGGAACATTTCAAAATAAAAATCTTAGGCCCTCATTACGAGTTTCTTGAAGTAGGCTGGGGTATTTACCAGATGTGATAAATACCTCTTATTCTGAGTTTTCAAACAGAAAAGGGGGCCCAATATGAGGAATTGTTTTTTTACACACCAAATTCTGCATATTTTGCCTTTTTTCCAGGCCACTTCCCTGATACCTTTTAATCAGTTTTACCTACAGAAATGTATAAGGGAAAAACTACAAGGGTGTGATAATTATCGCAACACTCGTAATTCTGATCACTGTTTAAACAATTGTCACAGTCAAGATGGGTAACACTACACAACAAAAAGATTATGTGCACAAGTCATTGTTATTTTGCAACAATAGGGCTTAAATGAGCTGAAAATAAGTCCTAAATTCCAATACTAGAGTTTCTCCATAGGGGGCGGACAAAAATATGTTTTCTCGATACCTCACAAATCTTTAGAATGTCACAATCTAATGTGGGATTATAAAAGCTATGTACCTGAATGATAGCTTCAGCCACCTCATAAAAGTTTAGAAAGCGCAAACTCGACCCAAAGTTATGCAGCGCTTTACATGAGCACCAGGTACGTTACACAAGGACACATTCATTATTTGGTAAGCGCTGGTAGGTTAAGTGATTTACCCAGAATCATAGGATTTTGAGACAAGGCTCAAACCCAGTTCCCCAGCTCCAAAGTCGCCAGCTCCAGCGGTAATGCTACATACTCTCCCCAATATCTTTTATATTTGTTGATATCTTCCATGATACATTCCCCTTGATATCTTTTATATTCAACCAGGGGTCATATTACATATACGGCACACTTTCCCTGTTTGTTCCATGGCGCACCATTTAATAGGTACATTGTGTATAAATAGGTAAAAAATGTGCTGCATTACAGTGACTGTGTACCCCTAGATCAACAAACTTGTGCTGCCCCGGAGGAAGCCCCTTCATGTGAAATATGGAGCAAGGCTGCTCTGTGTTTTGCTGTGCAGGCAGCAAACCAACTGCACTTTAAATAGGGGAGAAAGATCCCCTTGCAGGAGGGTGCAATAAGTGACTGCACCTGCCTACAAGGGGATTCTGGGGGGGTCCATAGGACACCCTTCCTCCCCGCCAGAGGGCTGCCTTTAGGAGGCACATTGAAAGTGTGTCACCTATTTGAGACACGCTCCTAAAGGCATGTTTGCCTATGCACCTGTGTCCATATAAATGAGGGAACGCCCGCTAATTATAGTGCTAGTGCAATGTTATTTGCACTACAGAAGGGGCCACACAAGCATCTGCAGTCCCTTCTGTAATATCAAAGTTCCACGGGGGCACACAAAGTGAGGGAACATGCCTGTTAGGCCCCCAAGGCACTTTCTATGATTCCGCTCCTGTTGTACAAACGTGTATTTTAATCGACAAATACATTTTTTACCTGGACACGGAAATTATGTTCACAATCACTGTTCAAAAAAGGCTCAAAATAAGCTGTCTTTAAAGTACAAAACTTCTTAGTATAACAACCTGTCTCTAAAATGCGGACGTGTTCGCTCTTTCACGTGTAAAAAAAACAACAACTGCACACGACATCATTTTGCCATCTCCACTGATAACACACCTATTATAAGATATATTTTCAGCTTCTGGGAATAATAACTTTTCCATGATTTATCAAGGAGTCCCACGAGGAACCAATTTGTAGTAAAGCCTTCTTGAAAATGAGATCATTTCCCCCTTAATACCAATCTAGTGCAGGCCCTCAGGCTCGACTGCACTTACAAAGCGACAATAATTAGACCCATTTTGACATAAGTATAGCATAGTAGCTGAACAGCACAATAGAATAATTCCTGGATTTGTTATTGGTTTTGATCTCTGGGGAGCTATTTGCTTGAAGTACTGGTGCAGGCAGAAACCCCGAGGCTGGCTGATACCTTTATGCTATGCAACGTTGCACAAAACATGCCATTAACTAGGTGAGCTAGGGATGAAAGACACAATAAAGGTATCAGTGACGCACCCTACTCTCAAAGAGTGGGTTATTTTATATATATCAGACACATAAAACCTGACCAAAAGGGCACATGAAAGAGCCTATGGTCTCTGCTTGGTCAACAGACCCGAGCGCCTGTTTTTATGCACCTGCAGTGTTTGTGTAGAGTGGATCTGTTTAACCAGGGGCGTAACAAAGGCCTCCAGGCTTAACTATACTGGAGGGGGCCCCTTAGCCCCTTCTGATGTGAGTGTGAGGGGCCCCTTCAGCATTTCTTGCATGGGGGGGGGGCTCACGTTTTGTTACACCACTGTGTTTAATTTGATGTTTAATTTGATATTTCTCAGAGTTAGGGGCTTGATTTTCAGACAGCATTCTGAGCTGTGCTTTCTTAAACAATTCTCGGAGAAATATTGGGTTAAAATGAGTACAATTGACAAACTGCAGGTGCATAAAACAGGCGAATGGCTCTGCACTGAGCCAGGGGAACGCATTATTATAATGTCAGAGGGCGTTCCCCAAAACACTCTCCTTACTGGCCCTTCTATTTAGTATCAGATGTCATTCAACAGAATTACCACTTTACCAAATGTATGCACGTGCAAGGTACTCTTTCCTGTATTTGGAATGTTTAGGTATTTGATGGGGCATAGAATTGAATAAAAGCGAGTAGGCGGGGAGCATATTGTAATGTAGCAGGTGCACCTCAAAATGAATAGAACAGGATTATAGAAACCAGTTTGTGTTTGGAGGAAGAAAAAAATCAGTTGAGAGGTTGTGGTTCGGACTGGGTTACACAAGACATCTTTGACATAGTACATATTTACACTAGCAGGCAGAGAGAGTTGAAGTGACTTTTTTAAGTATTCCGCATTCATTTGGTCAACTGAGAAAGCCTGGCTCGGCTCCCCAGTTGCATGCTTCCGTAGATAGGGGCTCATGAGGAGCTTATTTAGAACCCAATGACTGGTGTGTGAATCCTTCCTGCTGTCGAAGGCTACAATTCTGCCATACTGGAGAGCAACAGCCCCCCATATTTTGAGATCCCACCATGTTCACTGCCATTATTCCTAGTGGAAGATTGTAATACCCCTTCCTATCTTCACATACCTGTATTTATGCTCTCTAAGGTTATATGTTATTTTGTTATGTTATTCTACATGTTAAGTTATCTAATCTTATTTCATCTTATCTTATTCTTATGTCTTTTATAAAGTGAGCTTACTCTGCAAGCCATGCCTCGGTACTGAAAAACCGATTTTTTATTTATTGTTTCCAAAAGACAGATAATAGAAGGGAGCTGAATAGGATTGCGGAAAGCAATGTGTCAGAGTCTTGCATTTATACCATTTAGGATCTTCCAACTTTACTAGCCATAGCAGAAGAGTATTCCACCATTTGGCTACACTAACTGAAAATATACATCCTCATCATCTAAGCTATCTGGGGATCTGAAAATTGACTTTGTTTGCCAGGTTCGAAGCTCTCAGCAGGCAATTTCTTTTGAAGCCTTGCAGGAGAAAATGCTGAATTTCAGGAGCTTTTCTAAAATTTCTGCTACACGACATGTCAGGCCCATGAAGATGATTTTTGTATTTTTTTATGTCTGCAGTGGTGGATGAGCAATTGTAATGCTTGTGTGACCCGGGTCCCTGCGCAACTCCCCCACTGCTGCTGGGTTAGACCTTCCAGTCTGTTGCTCTGCTATCTGCTGCAGAAGCTGCAAGTTTGAGCCCCCTGACATCACTGATGCCTAAAGTTTTGTGATCTTATTTAATTTAATTCCTTATCCCTACTTCTAATTTCACAGGTTTTTACTTCTGTTTACATTTGTTTTGACTTGCTTACTTGGCATGTTTGGCTACTACCTTGAGTGCCTTGGGGTCCGAAGTTCTAGCTGCGTTGGTTGCTCTTCTAGCTGTTTTTCTCTCCCACCATTCTTTTAAGTCGAGCCTAGCGTCAGTGCGCATGTGCTGCTCTGCAAAACTGGCTGTACTGGAGTATGAAATAGAAGCCCCGCCCACTCTCCGTCCATATTTGTCATTGGCTTGTGCCATTGTCCTTCATAAATGGTGGCTTCTGATTAGTAAATAGGCTTGTTAGTCCCTCCTTAGTACAGCCTAGTCTTCATTTGTAACCTCCTATGGCAACTGGCCCTTTTACTTCGGTTGTTACACAGTACGTGTTCTTTAGTCTTGTAAGCACTATTTCCTTTATTGACTTTCTCTTACTGCAGGCACGATGTGCTTTTTCGACCAGCTCCGCACTGACGCTTCAGCAGTGGCGCTTCTGCTTGAAGAATGGTGGGCACTTTTTTGTTTATTTTCAGCACGCTTTCTCTTTCACAAAGGCGGCACGTGCCTTTCTTTCTGCACGACTTGACATTTTTAGGTCTCGCCTAGCTATGCAACGCATGCGCTGTTCGCCTTGGCGAGAACTATTGTTGTCGGTTTGGTGGGTGAAGGGGGATAGGATATGTGCACGCTTTCAAGACAGGACATGTGCACGTGTACGTCTGTAACAGCTTAGCTGAAGACACAGCAGATGTGCGCGTACGGCTTAAACAAGATGTGCACATGTATGGCTCTGCTCGGTTGCTTCCTCTCTCTGCACGCAGGACAAAACATATCCACGTGCTCTTCTCCCTCTCTCCGCACGCAGGACACAACATATGCACGCGTTCTGTTAAAACATAGGCACACGCTTTGCCTACCTCTACTTCCTCACAAAGATCTCCTCTGCACTTTCAAAAACACAGTCTGTTTATACCCACCAGAATTAACGGGGGCATCATCAAGCATTTAAAAAAAAAAGGGGACTCTTGCAATGCAGTGTTATTTGATTACAAACCCCACCCTTCTTTCAGAGCACTAGGTCAGCAGAGCTGCTCTAGAGCCTAAGAACCAGGTCAGCAGAGCTGCTCTAAAGCCAGAGAACCAGGTCAGCAGAGGTGCTTTGGAGCCAGTGAACCAGGTCAGCTGAGCTGCTTTAGAGCCAGATTAGCAGAGCTGCTCTAGGAACCAGGTCAGCAGAGCTGCTTTAGAGCCAGAGACCCAGGTCAGCAAAGCCGCTTTAGAGCCAGAGAACCTGGTCAGCAGAGCTGCTCTAGAGCTAGAGAACCAGGTCAGCAGAGCTGCTCTAGAGCTAAAGAACCAGGTCAGCAGAGTTGCTTTAGAGCCATGGAACCAGGTCAACAGAGCTCTTTCAGAGCCAGAGAACAGGGTCAGCAGAGCTGTTGTGGAGCCAGATCAGCAGAGCTGCTCTAGAGCCTAAGAACCAGGTCAGCAGAGCTGCTTGAGAGCCGGAGAACCAGGTCAGCAAAGCCGCTTTAGAGCCAGAGAACCAGGTCAGCATAGCTGCTTTAGAGCCAGAGAACCTGGTCAGCAGTGATGCTCTAGAGCCAGAGAACCTGGTCAGCAGAGATGCTCTAGAGCCAGAGAACCAGGTCAGCGGAGCTGCTTTAGAGCCAGAGAACCTGGTCAGCAGAGATGCTCTAGAGCCAGAATACCAGGTCAGCAGAGTTGCTTTAGAGCCATGGAACCAGGTCAGCAGAGCTGCTTCAGAGCCTATGAACCAGGGCGGCAGAGCTGCTTCAAAGCCAGAGAACCAGGTCAGCAGAGCTGCTCTAAAGCCTTAGAACCAGGTCAGCAGAGCTGCTCTAGAGCCAGAGAACAAGGTCAGCAGAGCTTTTGTAGAGCCAGAGAAACAAGGTCAGCAAAGCTGCTTTAGAGGGAGAGAACCAGGTCTGCAGAGCTGCTTTAGAGCCAGAGAACCAGGTCAGCAGAGCTGCTCTAGAGCCAGAGAACCAGGTCAGCAGAGCTGCTTCAAAGCCAGAGAACCAGGTCAGCAGAGCTGCTCTAGAGCCTAAAAACTAGGTCAGCAGAGCTGCTCTAGGGCCAGAGAACCAGGTCAGCAGAGCTTCTATAGAGCCAGAGAAACAAGGTCAGCAGAGCTGCTTTAGAGCAAGAGAACCAGGCCAGCAGAGCTGCTTTAGAGCCAGAGAACCAGGTCAGCAGAGCTGCTCTAGAACCAGAGAACCAGGTCAGCAGAGCTGCTTTAAAGCCATAGAACCAGGTCAGCAGAGCTGCTGTAGAGCCATAGAAACAGGTCAGCAGAGCTGCTGTAGAGCCAGAGAACCAGGTCAGCAGAGCCGTTGTAGAGCCAGAGAACCAGGTCAGCAGAGCTGCTCTAGAGCCAGAGAACTAGGTCTGAAGAGCTGCTCTACAGGCAGAGAACGAGGTCAACAGAGCCGCTGTACAGCCAGAGAACCAGGTCAGCAGAGCTGCTTTAGAGCCAGAGAACCTGGTCAGCAGAGCTGCTTTAGAGCCAGAGAACCAGGTCAGCAGAGTTGCTTTAGAGCCATGGAACCAGGTCAGCAGAGCTGCTCTAGAGCCTATGAACCAGGTCGGCAGAGCTGCTTCAGAGCCAAAGAACCAGGTCAGCAGAGCTGCTTCAAAGCCAAAGAACCAGGTCAGCAGAGCTGCTCTAGAGCCTATAAACCAGGTCGGCAGAGCTGCTTCAAAGCCAGAGAACCAGGTCAGCAGAGCTGCTCTAAAGCCTAAGAACCAGGTCAGCAGAGCTGCTCTAGAGCCAGAGAACAAGGTCAGCAGAGCTTCTGTAGAGCCAGAGAAACAAGGTCAGCAGAGCTGCTATAGAGGGAGAGAACCAGGTCAGCAAAGCTGCTTTAGAGGGAGAGAACCAGGTCAGCAGATCTGCTTTAGAGCAAGAGAACCAGGTCAGCAGAGCTGCTTTAGAGCCAGAGAACCAGGTCAACAGAGCCGCTGTACAGCCAGAGAACCAGGTCAGCAGAGCTGCTTTAGAGCCAGAGAACCTGGTCAGCAGAGCTGCTTTAGAGCCAGAGAACCTGGTCAGCAGAGCTGCTTTAGAGCCAGAGAACCAGGTCAGCAGAGCTGCTCTAGAGGCAGAGAACCAGGTCAGCAGAGCTGCTGTACAGCCAGAGAACCAGGTCAGCAGAGCTGCATTAGAGCCAGAGAACCTGGTCAGCAGAGCTGCTTTAGAGCCAGAAAACCAGGTCAGCAGAGCTGCTTTAGAGCCAGAGAACCAGGTCAGCAGAGCTGCTCTAGAACCAGGTCAGCAGAGCTGCTTTAAAGCCATAGAACCAGGTCAGCAGAGCTGCTGTAGAGCCATAGAAACAGGTCAGCAGAGCTGCTGTAGAGCCAGAGAACCAGGTCAGCAGAGCTGTTGTAGAACCAGAGAACCAGGTCAGCAGAGCTGCTCTAGAGCCAGAGAACTAGGTCTGAAGAGCTGCTCTAGAGGCAGAGAACCAGGTCAACAGATCCGCTGTACAGCCAGAGAACCAGGTCAGCAGAGCTGCTTTAGAGCCAGAGAACCTGGTCAGCAGAGCTGCTTTAGAGCCAGAGAACCAGGTCAGCAGAGCTGCTTCAGAGCCAAAGAACCAGGTCAGCAGAGCTGCTTCAAAGCCAGAGAACCAGGTCAGCAGAGCTGCTCTAGAGCCTATGAACCAGGTCGGCAGAGCTGCTTCAGAGCCAAAGAACCAGGTCAGCAGAGCTGCTTCAAAGCCAGAGTACCAGGTCAGCAGAGCTGCTCTAGAGCCTATGAACCAGGTCGGCAGAGCTGCTTCAAAGCCAGAGAACCAGGTCAGCAGAGCTGCTCTAAAGCCTAAGAACCAGGTCAGCAGAGCTGCTCTAGAGCAAGAGAACAAGGTCAGCAGAGCTTCTGTAGAGCCAGAGAAACAAGGTCAGCAGAGCTGCTATAGAGGGAGAGAACCAGGTCAGCAAAGCTGCTTTAGAGGGAGAGAACCAGGTCAGCAGATCTGCTTTAGAGCAGGAGAACCAGGTCAGCAGAGCTGCTTTAGAGCCAGAGAACCAGGTCAACAGAGCCGCTGTACAGCCAGAGAACCAGGTCAGCAGAGCTGCTTTAGAGCCAGAGAACCTGGTCAGCAGAGCTGCTTTAGAGCCAGAGAACCTGGTCAGCAGAGCTGCTTTAGAGCCAGAGAACCAGGTCAGCAGAGCTGCTTTAGAGCCAGAGAACAAGGTCAGCAGAGCTGCTTTAGAGCCAGAGAACCAGGTCAGCAGAGCTGCTCTAAAGCCTAAGAACCAGGTCGGCAGAGCTGCTCTAGAGCCAGAGAACAAGGTCAGCAGAGCTTCTGTAGAGCCAGAGAAACAAGGTCAGCAGAGCTGCTATAGAGGGAGAGAACCAGGTCAGCAGAGCTGCTTTAGAGGGAGAGAACCAGGTCAGCAGATCTGCTTTAGAGCAAGAGAACCAGGTCAGCAGAGCTGCTTTAGAGCCAGAGAACCAGGTCAACAGAGCCGCTGTACAGCCAGAGAACCAGGTCAGCAGAGCTGCTTTAGAGCCAGAGAACCTGGTCAGCAGAGCTGCTTTAGAGCCAGAGAACCTGGTCAGCAGAGCTGCTTTAGAGCCAGAGAACCAGGTCAGCAGAGCTGCTTTAGAGCCAGAGAACAAGGTCAGCAGAGCTGCTTTAGAGCCAGAGAACCAGGTCAGCAGAGCTGCTCTAAAGCCTAAGAACCAGGTCGGCAGAGCTGCTCTAGAGCCAGAGAACAAGGTCAGCAGAGCTTCTGTAGAGCCAGAGAAACAAGGTCAGCAGAGCTGCTATAGAGGGAGAGAACCAGGTCAGCAGAGCTGCTTTAGAGGGAGAGAACCAGGTCAGCAGATCTGCTTTAGAGCAAGAGAACCAGGTCAGTAGAGCTGCTTTAGAGCCAGAAAACCAGGTCAACAGAGCCGCTGTATAGCCAGAGAACCAGGTCAGCAGAGCTGCTTTAGAGCCAGAGAACCTGGTCAGCAGAGCTGCTTTAGAGCCAGAGAACCAGGTCAGCAGAGCTGCTTTAGAGCCAGAGAACCAGGCCAGCAGAGCTGCTTTAGAGCCAGAGAACCAGGTCAGCAGAGCTGCTTTAGAGCCAGAGAACCAGGTCAGCAGAGCTGCTCTAGAGCCAGAGAACCAGGTCAGCAGAGCTGCTCTAGAGCCAGAGAACCAGACCAGCAGAGATGCTTCAAAGCCAGAGAACCAGGTCAGCAGAGCTGCTCTAGAGCCTAAAAACCAGGTCAGCAGAGCTGCTCTAGGGCCAGAGAACCAGGTCAGCAGAGCTTCTATAGAGCCAGAGAAACAAGGTCAGCAGAGCTGCTTTAGAGGGAGAGAACCAGGTCAGCAGAGCTGCTTTAGAGCAAGAGAACCAGGTCAACAGAGCTGCTTTAGAGCCAGAGAACCAGGTCAGCAGAGCTGCTCTAGAGCCAGAGAACCAGGTCAGCAGAGCTACTTTAGAGCCATAGAACCAGGTCAGCAGAGCTGCTGTAGGGCCATAGAAACAGGTCAGCAGAGCTGCTGTAGAGCCAGAGAACAAGGTCAGCAGAGCCGTTGTAGAGCCAGACAACCAGGTCAGCAGAGCTGCTCTAGAGCCAGAGAACTAGGTCAGCAGAGCTGCTTTAGAGGCAGAGAACCAGGTCAACAGAGCCGCTGAACAGCCAGAGAACCAGGTCAGCAGAGCTGCTTTAGAGCCAGAGAACCTGGTCAGCAAAGCTGCTTTAGAGCCAGAGAACCAGGTCAGCAGAGCTGCTTCAAAGCCAGAGAACCAGGTCAGCAGAGCTGCTCTAGAGCCTATGAACCAGGTCGGCAGAGCTGCTTCAAAGCCAGAGAACCAGGTCAGCAGAGCTGCTCTAAAGCCTAAGAACCAGGTCACCAGAGCTGCTCTTGAGCCAGAGAACAAGGTCAGCAGAGCTTCTGTAGAGGGAGAGAACCAGGTCAGCAGAGCTGCTTTAGAGGGAGTGAACCAGGTCAGCAGATCTGCTTTAGAGCAAGAGAACCAGGTCTGCAGAGCTGCTTTACAGCCAGAGAACCAGGTCAACAGAGCCGCTGTACAGCCAGAGAACCTGATCAGCAGAGCTGCTTTAGAGCCAGAGAACCAGGTCAGCAGAGTTGGTTTAGAGCCATGAAACCAGGTCAGCAGAGCTGCTCTAGAGCCTATGAACCAGGTCGGCAGAGCTGCTTCAAAGCCAGAGAACCAGGTCAGCAGAGCTGCTCTAAAGCCTAAGAACCAGGTCAGCAGAGCTGCTCAAGAGCCAGAGAACAAGGTCAGCAGAGCTTCTGTAAAACCAGAGAAACAAGGTCAGCAGAGCTGCTATAGAGGGAGAGAACCAGGTCAGCAGAGCTGCTTTAGAGGGAGAGAACCAGGTCAGCAGATCTGCTTTAGAGCAAGAGAACCAGGTCAGCAGAGCTGCTTTAGAGCCAGAGAACCAGGTCAACAGAGCCGCTGTACAGCCAGAGAACCTGGTCAGCAGAGCTGCTTTAGAGCCAGAGAACCAGGTCAGCAGAGTTGGTTTAGAGCCATGAAACCAGGTCAGCAGAGCTGCTTCAGAGCCAAAGAACCAGGTCAGCAGAGCTGCTTCAAAGCCAGAGAACCAGGTCAGCAGAGCTGCTCTAAAGCCTAAGAACCAGGTCAGCAGAGCTGCTCAAGAGCCAGAGAACAAGGTCAGCAGAGCTTCTGTAAAACCAGAGAAACAAGGTCAGCAGAGCTGCTATAGAGGGAGAGAACCAGGTCAGCAGAGCTGCTTTAGAGGGAGAGAACCAGGTCAGCAGATCTGCTTTAGAGCAAGAGAACCAGGTCAGCAGAGCTGCTTTAGAGCCAGAGAACCAGGTCAACAGAGCCGCTGTACAGCCAGAGAACCTGGTCAGCAGAGCTGCTTTAGAGCCAGAGAACCAGGTCAGCAGAGTTGGTTTAGAGCCATGAAACCAGGTCAGCAGAGCTGCTTCAGAGCCAAAGAACCAGGTCAGCAGAGCTGCTTCAAAGCCAGAGAACCAGGTCAGCAGGGCTGCTCTAAAGCCTAAGAACCAGGTCAGCAGAGCTGCTCTAGAGCCAGAGAACAAGGTCAGCAGAGCTTCTGTAGAGCCAGAGAAACAAGGTCAGCAGAGCTGCTATAGAGGGAGAGAACAAGTTCAGCAGAGCTGCTTTAGAGGGAGAGAACCAGGTCAGCAGAGCTGCTTTAGAGCAAGAGAACCAGGTCAGCAGAGCTGCTTTAGAGCCAGAGAACCAGGTCAGCAGAGCTGCTCTAGAGCCAGAGAACCAGGTCAGCAGAGCGGCTCTAGAGCCAGAGAACCAGGTCAGCAGAGCGGCTCTAGAGCCAGAGAACCAGGTCAGCAGAGCTGCTTCAAAGCCAGAGAACCAGGTCAGCAGAGCTGCTCTAGGGCCAGAGAACCAGGTCAGCAGAGCTTCTATAGAGCCAGAGAAACAAGGTCAGCAGAGCTGCTTTAGAGGGAGAGAACCAGGTCAGCAGAGCTGCTTTAGAGCAAGAGAACCAGGTCAGCAGAGCTGCTTTAGAGCCAGAGAACCAGGTCAGCAGAGCTGCTCTAGAGCCAGAGAACCAGGTCAGCAGAGCTGCTTTAGAGCCATAGAACCAGGTCAGCAGAGCTGCTGTAGGGCCATAGAAACAGGTCAGCAGAGCTGCTGTAGAGCCAGAGAACCAGGTCAGCAGAGCCGTTGTAGAGCCAGAGAACCAGGTCAGCAGAGCTGCTCTAGAGCCAGAGAACTAGGTCAGCAGAGCTGCTTTAGAGGCAGAGAACCAGGTCAACAGATCCGCTGTACAGCCAGAGAACCAGGTCAGCAGAGCTGCTTTAGAGCCAGAGAACCTGGTCAGCAGAGCTGCTTTAGAGCCAGAGAACCACGTCAGCAGAGTTGCTTCAGAGCCAAAGAGCCAGGTCAGCAGAGCTGCTTCAAAGCCAGAGAACCAGGTCAGCAGAGCTGCTCTAGAGCCTATGAACCAGGTCGGCAGAGCTGCTTCAAAGCCAGAGAACCAGGTCAGCAGAGCTGCTCTAAAGCCTAAGAACCAGGTCAGCAGAGCTGCTCAAGAGCCAGAGAACAAGGTCAGCAGAGCTTCTGTAAAACCAGAGAAACAAGGTCAGCAGAGCTGCTATAGAGGGAGAGAACCAGGTCAGCAGCTTTAGAGGGAGAGAACCAGGTCAGCAGATCTGCTTTAGAGCAAGAGAACCAGGTCAGCAGAGCTGCTTTAGAGCCAGAGAACCAGGTCAACAGAGCCGCTGTACAGCCAGAGAACCTGGTCAGCAGAGCTGCTTTAGAGCCAGAGAACCAGGTCAGCAGAGTTGGTTTAGAGCCATGAAACCAGGTCAGCAGAGCTGCTTCAGAGCCAAAGAACCAGGTCAGCAGAGCTGCTTCAAAGCCAGAGAACCAGGTCAGCAGAGCTGCTCTAAAGCCTAAGAACCAGGTCAGCAGAGCTGCTCAAGAGCCAGAGAACAAGGTCAGCAGAGCTTCTGTAAAACCAGAGAAACAAGGTCAGCAGAGCTGCTATAGAGGGAGAGAACCAGGTCAGCAGAGCTGCTTTAGAGGGAGAGAACCAGGTCAGCAGATCTGCTTTAGAGCAAGAGAACCAGGTCAGCAGAGCTGCTTTAGAGCCAGAGAACCAGGTCAACAGAGCCGCTGTACAGCCAGAGAACCTGGTCAGCAGAGCTGCTTTAGAGCCAGAGAACCAGGTCAGCAGAGTTGGTTTAGAGCCATGAAACCAGGTCAGCAGAGCTGCTTCAGAGCCAAAGAACCAGGTCAGCAGAGCTGCTTCAAAGCCAGAGAACCAGGTCAGCAGGGCTGCTCTAAAGCCTAAGAACCAGGTCAGCAGAGCTGCTCTAGAGCCAGAGAACAAGGTCAGCAGAGCTTCTGTAGAGCCAGAGAAACAAGGTCAGCAGAGCTGCTATAGAGGGAGAGAACAAGGTCAGCAGAGCTGCTTTAGAGGGAGAGAACCAGGTCAGCAGAGCTGCTTTAGAGCAAGAGAACCAGGTCAGCAGAGCTGCTTTAGAGCCAGAGAACCAGGTCAGCAGAGCTGCTCTAGAGCCAGAGAACCAGGTCAGCAGAGCGGCTCTAGAGCCAGAGAACCAGGTCAGCAGAGCGGCTCTAGAGCCAGAGAACCAGGTCAGCAGAGCTGCTTCAAAGCCAGAGAACCAGGTCAGCAGAGCTGCTCTAGGGCCAGAGAACCAGGTCAGCAGAGCTTCTATAGAGCCAGAGAAACAAGGTCAGCAGAGCTGCTTTAGAGGGAGAGAACCAGGTCAGCAGAGCTGCTTTAGAGCAAGAGAACCAGGTCAGCAGAGCTGCTTTAGAGCCAGAGAACCAGGTCAGCAGAGCTGCTCTAGAGCCAGAGAACCAGGTCAGCAGAGCTGCTTTAGAGCCATAGAACCAGGTCAGCAGAGCTGCTGTAGGGCCTAGAAACAGGTCAGCAGAGCTGCTGTAGAGCCAGAGAACCAGGTCAGCAGAGCCGTTGTAGAGCCAGAGAACCAGGTCAGCAGAGCTGCTCTAGAGCCAGAGAACTAGGTCAGCAGAGCTGCTTTAGAGGCAGAGAACCAGGTCAACAGATCCGCTGTACAGCCAGAGAACCAGGTCAGCAGAGCTGCTTTAGAGCCAGAGAACCTGGTCAGCAGAGCTGCTTTAGAGCCAGAGAACCACGTCAGCAGAGTTGCTTCAGAGCCAAAGAGCCAGGTCAGCAGAGCTGCTTCAAAGCCAGAGAACCAGGTCAGCAGAGCTGCTCTAGAGCCTATGAACCAGGTCGGCAGAGCTGCTTCAAAGCCAGAGAACCAGGTCAGCAGAGCTGCTCTAAAGCCTAAGAACCAGGTCAGCAGAGCTGCTCTTGAGCCAGAGAACAAGGTCAATAGAGCTTCTGTAGAGCCAGAGAAACAAGGTCAGCAGAGCTGCTATATAGGGAGAGAACGACGTCAGCAGAGCTGCTTTTGAGGGAGAGAACCAGGTCAGCAGAGCTGCTTTAGAGCAAGAGAATCAAGGTCAGCAGAGCTGCTTTAGAGCCAGAGAACCAGGTCAGCAGAGCTGCTTTAGAGCCAGAGAACCTGGTCAGCAGAGCTGCTTTAGAGCCAGAGAACCAGGTCAGCAGAGTTGCTTTAGAGCCATGGAACCAGGTCAGCAGAGCTGCTTCAAAGCCAGAGAACTAGGTCAGCAGAGCTGCTCTAGAGCCTAAGAACCAGGTCAGCAGAGCTGCTCTAGAGCCAGAGGACAAGGTCAGCAGAGCTTCTGTAGAGCCAGAGAAACAAGGTCAGCAGAGCTGCTATAGAGGGAGAGAACCAGGTCAGCAGAGCTGCTTTAAAGGGAGAGAACCAGGTCAGCAGAGCTGCTCTAGGGCCAGAGAACCAGGTCAGCAGAGCTTCTATAGAGCCAGAGAAACAGGGTCAGCAGAGCAGCTTTAGAGGGAGAGAACCAGGTCAGCAGAGCCGCTTTTGAGCAAGAGAACCAGGTCAGCAGAGCTGCTTTAGAGCCAGAGAACCAGGTCAGCAGAGTTGGTTTAGAGCCATGAAACCAGGTCAGCAGAGCTGCTCTAGAGCCTATGAACCAGGTCGGCAGAGCTGCTTCAAAGCCAGAGAACCAGGTCAGCAGAGCTGCTCTAAAGCCTAAGAACCAGGTCAGCAGAGCTGCTCAAGAGCCAGAGAACAAGGTCAGCAGAGCTTCTGTAAAACCAGAGAAACAAGGTCAGCAGAGCTGCTATAGAGGGAGAGAACCAGGTCAGCAGAGCTGCTTTAGAGGGAGAGAACCAGGTCAGCAGATCTGCTTTAGAGCAAGAGAACCAGGTCAGCAGAGCTGCTTTAGAGCCAGAGAACCAGGTCAACAGAGCCGCTGTACAGCCAGAGAACCTGGTCAGCAGAGCTGCTTTAGAGCCAGAGAACCAGGTCAGCAGAGTTGGTTTAGAGCCATGAAACCAGGTCAGCAGAGCTGCTTCAGAGCCAAAGAACCAGGTCAGCAGAGCTGCTTCAAAGCCAGAGAACCAGTTCAGCAGAGCTGCTCTAAAGCCTAAGAACCAGGTCAGCAGAGCTGCTCAAGAGCCAGAGAACAAGGTCAGCAGAGCTTCTGTAAAACCAGAGAAACAAGGTCAGCAGAGCTGCTATAGAGGGAGAGAACCAGGTCAGCAGAGCTGCTTTAGAGGGAGAGAACCAGGTCAGCAGATCTGCTTTAGAGCAAGAGAACCAGGTCAGCAGAGCTGCTTTAGAGCCAGAGAACCAGGTCAACAGAGCCGCTGTACAGCCAGAGAGCCTGGTCAGCAGAGCTGCTTTAGAGCCAGAGAACCAGGTCAGCAGAGTTGGTTTAGAGCCATGAAACCAGGTCAGCAGAGCTGCTTCAGAGCCAAAGAACCAGGTCAGCAGAGCTGCTTCAAAGCCAGAGAACCAGGTCAGCAGGGCTGCTCTAAAGCCTAAGAACCAGGTCAGCAGAGCTGCTCTAGAGCCAGAGAACAAGGTCAGCAGAGCTTCTGTAGAGCCAGAGAAACAAGGTCAGCAGAGCTGCTATAGAGGGAGAGAACAAGGTCAGCAGAGCTGCTTTAGAGGGAGAGAACCAGGTCAGCAGAGCTGCTTTAGAGCAAGAGAACCAGGTCAGCAGAGCTGCTTTAGAGCCAGAGAACCAGGTCAGCAGAGCTGCTCTAGAGCCAGAGAACCAGGTCAGCAGAGCTGCTCTAGAGCCAGAGAACCAGGTCAGCAGAGCGGCTCTAGAGCCAGAGAACCAGGTCAGCAGAGCTGCTTTAGAGCCAGAGAACCAGGTCAGCAGAGTTGGTTTAGAGCCATGAAACCAGGTCAGCAGAGCTGCTTCAGAGCCAAAGAACCAGGTCAGCAGAGCTGCTTCAAAGCCAGAGAACTAGGTCAGCAGAGCTGCTTCAAAGCCAGAGAACTAGGTCAGCAGAGCTGCTTTAGAGCCAGAGAACCAGGTCAGCAGAGCTGCTTTAGAGCCAGAGAACCAGGTCAGCAGAGCTGCTTTAGAGCAAGAGAACCAGGTCAGCAGAGCTGCTTTAGAGCCAGAGAACCAGGTCAGCAGAGCTGCTCTAGAGCCAGAGAACCAGGTCAGCAGAGCTGCTCTAGAGCCAGAGAACCAGGTCAGCAGAGCTGCTTTAGAGCCATAGAACCAGGTCAGCAGAGCTGCTGTAGGGCCATAGAAACAGGTCAGCAGAGCTGCTGTAGAGCCAGAGAACCAGGTCAGCAGAGCCGTTGTAGAGCCAGAGAACCAGGTCAGCAGAGCTGCTCTAGAGCCAGAGAACTAGGTCAGCAGAGCTGCTTTAGAGGCAGAGAACCAGGTCAACAGATCCGCTGTACAGCCAGAGAACCAGGTCAGCAGATCCGCTGTACAGCCAGAGAACCAGGTCAGCAGAGCTGCTTTAGAGCCAGAGAACCACGTCAGCAGAGTTGCTTTAGAGCCATGGAACCAGGTCAGCAGAGAGAGCTGCTTCAGAGCCAAAGAGCCAGGTCAGCAGAGCTGCTTCAAAGCCAGAGAACCAGGTCAGCAGAGCTGCTCTAGAGCCTATGAACCAGGTCGGCAGAGCTGCTTCAAAGCCAGAGAACCAGGTCAGCAGAGCTGCTCTAAAGCCTAAGAACCAGGTCAGCAGAGCTGCTCTTGAGCCAGAGAACAAGGTCAATAGAGCTTCTGTAGAGCCAGAGAAACAAGGTCAGCAGAGCTGCTATATAGGGAGAGAACGACGTCAGCAGAGCTGCTTTTGAGCGAGAGAACCAGGTCAGCAGAGCTGCTTTAGAGCAAGAGAATCAAGGTCAGCAGAGCTGCTTTAGAGCCAGAGAACCAGGTCAGCAGAGCTGCTTTAGAGACAGAGAACCTGGTCAGCAGAGCTGCTTTAGAGCCAGAGAACCAGGTCAGCAGAGTTGCTTTAGAGCCATGGAACCAGGTCAGCAGAGCTGCTTCAAAGCCAGAGAACTAGGTCAGCAGAGCTGCTCTAGAGCCTATGAACCAGGTCAGCAGAGCTGCTCTAACGCCTAAGAACCAGGTCAGCAGAGCTGCTCTAGAGCCAGAGGACAAGGTCAGCAGAGCTTCTGTAGAGCCAGAGAAACAAGGTCAGCAGAGCTGCTATAGAGGGAGAGAACCAGGTCAGCAGAGCTGCTTTAAAGGGAGAGAACCAGGTCAGCAGAGCTGCTCTAGGGCCAGAGAACCAGGTCAGCAGAGCTTCTATAGAGCCAGAGAAACAGGGTCAGCAGAGCAGCTTTAGAGGGAGAGAACCAGGTCAGCAGAGCCGCTTTTGAGCAAGAGAACCAGGTCAGCAGAGCTGCTTTAGAGCCAGAGAACCAGGTCAGCAGAGCTGCTCTAGAGCCAGAGAACCAGGTCAGCAGAGCTGCTTTAGAGCCATAGAACCTGGTCATCAGAGCTGCTGTAGAGCCATAGAAACAGGTCAGCAGAGCTGCTGTAGAGCCAGAGAACCAGGTCAGCAGAGCCGTTGTAGAGCCAGAGAACCAGGTCAGCAGAGCTGCTCTAGAGCCAGAGAACTAGGTCAGCAGAGCTGCTTTAGAGGCAGAGAACCAGGTCAACAGAGCCACTGTGCAGCCAGGGAACCAGTTCAGCAAAGCTGCTTTAGAGCCAGAGAACCAGGACAGAGGGGCTTATTTACAAGACCCTTGCGCCACCGCTGCGTCACTTTCTCCCACACAAAAAGTGAAGCACTGGCGGTGCAAGGGACTTGTTAAAAAGCCCCATTGTGCCCATTTGAACGCAACAAAACAGTTGCGTAACATTCACACCACATAAAGGGTAAAATAAAGCACCAGTTTCTAAAGTTATTGCTCTTTCAACAGTTACTGGTAACTCAAGTCTCAGGCCTGAGGTCTACTCCATTTACTGTAGTTTAACACTTCAGGTATCAAAATGCAAAGTTGTGTGAGCTATTAGCCTTACACTGGCTGAACAACTGCCTCCTACCATAGGACTATTACGAGTGTCTACAAATCTAAGATTGTATTTTTGGGAAGTAGATGATGCACCTCATGCCTGCAACATAAAACAAGCATTTGCAATGCAATAGGCCTGGCATTACTAACAGTTTGAGCTATTGGCGTTGCAAATGATAATGTTTGTTAGTTTTTGTTAAAAAATATTCCAGCAGTATCATAAGTAATTAAATAAAATCCACATAGACCACCAGTACCACCACCACTAACACAACCAGTACCACCACCACCAGTAACAATACCACCACCACTACCACCACCGCTACAACCACCCCAAGTACCAAAACCATCACTACAATTATAACTATTACTACTCTGTGGTGATAGTTATAATAATAGTTGTAGTTATGGTACTGGTTGAAAATTACTATTATAAATTACAATACCTATTAATTTTTCAAAAGGCATTGCCATTTACAATACCAATAGCTCTAAAACATGCAGTTGCGAGACCTATTGCATTGTACATGCTTGTTTAAGGTCCCAGGACAATGAGCAGAGACAGCGTTGTCTTCTCCAGCTCCCTGCGCTCCCACACTGCTCGAAGGACCCCACCACTTCTGTTTTGGTTATTTCTAATCTGATCCCGGCTTTCCAGGGGGCACAGGCTTTTCAGGAATTCTTTCAAGCTCCAAGAGGGCGGTTGTGGTACTGAGGAGGCTGTGCACAATAGGCACATGCCGCCGGATGTCACCTTGTGCTGCCACGGTCTGCAGTTAAGCTTGTGGGAGACCGCCAAATCATGGCAGTGTTGGCGCTTCTCAGCGCTAAATTGAAATCAATGACTTCACGATTGCGGAACCCAACCCCACGGACCCCGGTGGCCACTGGATCCAACTTTGCGCAGCTCAGCTGTTCCAGCTGCTGAGTCTGAGTGAGTGAGTGTGGTGGCTGGGCGGCAGGAGCACGTTTATAAGTGCCAGTGAGACAGTGCAAGACTCAGCATTTAAATGTTAACCTAATTTGCTTTTCAGTGCTTATGCGCTGTCAGCTGCCTGTTGGTCAGTGTGGTTACGCCCTTGTCACTGATGCTAGTGTAGGTGAGTGGCTGTGACTTTTAAGTGTGTGCCGCACCTGTCTGTCAGGCTGTCTTGCCCAAATTCAGTGATCGGGTGCTTACTGTGTGCCGCATCTAACTTGCATCATGGATGATCAGGACTAGTTTGCACTGAGCGTGTCCCTTGCACCACAGCAATTACTGCACTGCAGGAGGGCGACACAGGGTGTTGTTTAACGGCACCAGAGGGAGCCCGATTATTATTATTATTATTCGCAGAGAACCTAATCTTCTCCATTTTAGGAAGTCCCTGAAAACCTTACTCTTCAAAGACGCTTTTCCATCTCAATAGTCGGCTACTAGATCAGACACCTCTATACTCTTATTCCATCTTTGTTGCTGTACTTGGTCAGTAGCGCTTTGAGACCTGTCGGTGAGTTGGCGCGATACAAAACACAGTTACAAATTACAAATTACAAATTACTTTGCTGTGTCTCTCCCGGCCGGCCCACAGACACTGAATTTTGCCAACCTGTTAACAGATTTTCTGTAGTAAGTAGTTTGAGTAAGTTCTAATTAGGGGGTGGGCGCCCTGGTTGGCACGATGGAAGCCAGGCAAAGAGCACTCAATAATAAAAGTGCCACTGCTACTGGCCAGTCAGCATGAAAAAAAAAACTTTGGAGCAAAAACAAATGCTGTTTGGGAGTTTCCGACGTTTGCTCAGGCACACCCTTTAACTGTGGGCTGATGATGCAGCCTGTGCCCCCTCAGCCCCCGTGCCAGCCAACCACAGAGCTTCAGCCCCAAGATGCATCTAAAGAGAATCCAAGCGGTGAAGCGCCCAGCCTGGTAGATACACTCCCCCTGCACTTTACTGGCAGCAGTCAGGCGAGTCCCTCACGCATTCTCAGTCTACAGGCTCTATGTAGCATTTGCTTAACAATACTAGGCTGCAATGCCAGTTAGTTTACATCTGCATAGGAATGTTTCATTAAATTATTGTTTAGACTGAGCTCGGGAGTTTACTTTGTTCACACAGAGGACGAATTATATTAATGCTATGAGTGTGATGAATGATGTCTGGCAATTTCCAGCCCAATGCAGCTGTAAATGACAAGCTGTCCACATCACATATGCTACTCGGATGCCCTACTGTAAAGGCACTCTTAAATATGTGGTCATATATGAAACCACACAGGTCATAGGGGTATTTAAATATATATTAATTTATGAGTTCCTAATCAAAGTTATATTCAACAGAACACTTTTTTATTTACTGTGGTGCCTGCTGCAGGCAGGAAGTGGGGGTGGCACCCTCTGATCAAAGCAGCATGACCCAGCCTAATTGGAAGTACGGTGTTAGCCCTCCTAGACAGGTGGTCACGCGTGACTGCTACAACATGTGACACCAGTAGATACCCATTAAGGCCCTAAAAGAGAGCTCCAAGCACTGCACAGAGTGAAAGCTCACTGATGCAGGACAACGCCTGCAGCAGCCCTGAGCCTCAGAGAGAGCCTCAGCCCCTGCGTGAAGTGCAAAACCAGCCAGGACTCAGCAGCACAGCTGGCACTGTCAGAGACCAGTGGCAGCTCCATTTCTGAGTGGTAAGTGCACCTGCAAGTGCTGGTGCTCAGGTCCTGTGAACTACTGCATTTTAGGCAGTTATCAAAAATCGCTAGTCCAGCCCTTATGTGAAGAGACACTGCCTTATAATACTTTCTGTGAGTAACTTTTTATCCCAAAACACTTTGCATGCAGGGACTTGTAGTTTTCTCTTTTTTACTAGCCTACAGAATGAGAATGATAAAAATACCAGCATGCAAAGTACACCTGGCTGTCACGACAGTGAAGGGTAACCACTAACCTTGGAAGCCGGATACAGCGGGAACAATGGAAGATGCCAAATAACCCTTTCCCCTGTATGGAATCACATGCGAGTATATGTATCTACTCCACAGGCCACATCCACAGTAGGGGAAAGGGAAAAAGGGACAAACAAAACAATTAAGGTGCAGCTGCAAAAACACTCATGGGGAAATGTCCTGGAGTTGTAGACTTCACTCCTATGGTAGCCCTGTGTTCCCTGTAAGTGAGTTAAGGAAAGAGAGAAGACCCCACTTGTTCCAGGAAACAGAGTGCAGTAGACAACAAAGTCAAAGGTGAATCCCTGGAAATACTACTTTTTACTCACTCTCTCACATGTATCACATACATCCAACGGAGCCCAATAATAAAGGCAAATATTACATTTCCACACTAAAATGTAACGTTTGCAATCTTCTTTATTAAAACAAGGAAGAAAGACGTTTTCTTCCTTGTACCAATAAAAATTCAGAAAAACGTCCTGAAAACATATATAGTTAAAACATTATCAAGATAGCAATGCATGACATAATAAACAAATGTTCACAATATCTCATCGGGTATATACAGATGAAATTAAAAACCAGAAAGAAACATATTTGATACAGAATCACAGTACATCAGTTAATCACAAATTACATTTAGAGAAAACCTAATCATCAAAGAATCACAGCAAATAAGTTCATCCAAAAAGACCCCTTTCTTTTTGGTAGCTAGGGATGATCTTGCTACATATATATTTGATCCAAAAAGCCTTTCTATGTTCAATTGTAGGGGCTACAGAGGTACTGTAGCCCCTACAATTGAACATAGAAAGGCTTTTTGGATCAGAACCCTTTTTCCAAACTAATCATACACATTTCCCAATGACTGATTACGATGCCCAGAAACCATTTGGGCGGTCCGAATTGGTTCCGAAAAGTGTTCGGACAGCCCGAGTCGTTCGGAGCTGAATCGTACAGCTCTACAGACACGGTTTCCGAATGAGCGATTACGATGATCGATTCGGACAGCCGTTCCAATTCAGTGTGCCTGACACGAAACGGCTGTCGAAATCTGTCTTTGGGGGTCCGTTGCAGGCCCCCTTCACCCAGAGCCGTTCGATTGGGGCATATGGGGGTACCCAAGGGTCCCTTCTTCCCAACCATGCATGATGTGGCAGGCACCATGGGGTGCCTGCCACAGGGTGCAAGCTTTTCCCCAACCAGACAGGCTTATCTCAGAGGCAGTGTGTAAAGCAGTTGTGAACACATACAGTAATACAGTGAAAACACTACAAATGGGCACTACACCAGTTTAGAAAAATAAGTAATCTTTACTAGACTCATCACAAGACCAAACAACAAAAATCCACAAAACAATATCAAGAATATGAGTTTAAAATGGTAGAAATAGCTTAGTTCAATGTAGATGGCAAATACAACACTTTACTCTCAAAGTTCCTTAGATGCGTAACGCAATATAAACAAAAGGGTAGCAGGGATAGTGATGCGTCAGTTCCTTTCTTCGGGAGAGGTGATGCGTCTGTTCCTTACTGCAGCACAGGGGAGGTGATGCGTCAGTTCCTTACGGGAGAGGAGGTGATGTGTCGGTTTCTTACTGCGTTCCGGTTACGATGTGACAAGATGGCGCCGCGATGCGACGATCCGGTGCGATTCGACAAAATGGCGTCTTTGATGCGATGCGACAACTTGGATGCAATGCGTGCATGCCCGACGGCCGTGCGGCAAACTTGGTGAGTCTTGAGCTGCAACAGGCCCTGCAACACACTACTCCAGTTATGTGGCGGCAACCTCTGCGGCGGCGACACGCTTCTCCGGCGATGCAACACGCTTCTTCAGCAATGCGTCGGCTACCAGATGGGGCATACTTCTTTGGAGATGCGATGGCAACAGCTACGGTGGCAATGCGCTTCTTCCTCGTTGCATCTCACTTCCAGCTCCCAGTGACACGCAGTCTCTAGAGGTCCTAAAACAGCTGCAGGCACCTATCTGTAGGTAGAATTCCCAGCAAGTAAATTCTGGGGAGCTGGTGGTGAAGTCTTTGCGTCCCTGAGACTTCAGAACAGGAGGCAAGTTCAGCTGCAAGCCCTTGGAGATCTTCCCTAAGATGATAAAGTACACACAAAGATCCTCTTCTCCTTTCCTTGGCAATAAGTAACCACTGCAGGCCAGCCCCAAACAGCAAACAGCAAAAGGGCAGTCTCCTCCTTCAGCTTTCTTGGTTTCTCTCCTTGGCAAAGGTTTGTCTTGATTCCCAGGAGTGATCTAAAGTTCTGGGGTCTGGGCCCCTCTTTTTCTACACACAATGTATTTGTTCTCTGAAGGCAGAGAGTGTCTGTACCCCTCCCAAACCAATTCTGTCCTCCCTGGTGCCCCTTCCTGGCAGGAGGTGGAGACAAAATTGTTGAAAGCAGTCCTGGCCCAGGTAGCTGAAAAGAAATCTCCTCCCCTACTCTTTATTCAATGTAGGCTTAGGCAAGTGAAAGAAAATCTCCTCCCCTTACTCTCTATTCAACCTAGATCCTATTCAGCCCATCACTGACTCATCAGACTGCTGGGGCCAAAGCCCTCTCCAGCCCCCTATCACTCACAAACCAGACATGTAATACACAGACCTAGTAGAGGCATACTGGATGGTTAGGCAGGAAAATACCTACTTTCTAAAAGTGGTATTTTCAAACACAGAATGTAAACAACGCCCACACTAAAAGATGTATTTTAAAATTCCGAGTTCAGGCATACTAAACTCATTTTTCTACCTTGTTCCCTGGGTCAGTTAGGATTATAAGATGTTATAATTAAACTGCCAATTCTGGCCTATGGGAACAGGTAGCCTTGCAATAGTGAAAAATGAAATTTGCTGTAATTCACTATCAGGACATGCCACATACACCAGGGCATGTCCTACCATTCACATACAATGCACCCTGCCCATAGGTGTACCTTGAGCTTACCTTTGGGGTAACAAACATGTTGAAAAGGTAATGTTTGGGGACTGCAAGTGGGTGCACTTTCCAAGTCGGCATGGCAGTCCTAGACTGCATACAGCCTCTGCAATGGCAGGCCTGAGACATATTTTACAAGCTGCTTCTGTGGGTGGCACAAACAGTGCTGCAAGCCCACCAGCAGCATTTGATTTACAGGCCCTGGGCACACATAATGCACTGTACTAGGGTCTGACAAGTGAATCAAATAGCCAATCATGGAGTCATTAATCCATTCGAACACAATTCACAATGGGGAGCACTTGCACTTTGGCACTACATAGTAGTGGCCAAGTGCCCAAAACATCTAGACCAGCAACAAACATAGCAAACATACAGGAGGCAACAGCAAAAAAATGTAAGGGAGACCTATGCCAATGGTGCCAGGTCTAACAATTAATTGAAATTATGAAAATGTCACACATATCAATTTGAAACCTTGGCAGCTATGGTCACTATGAATGCCGAGCTGGGAAATATCATTATTTTATTGATAAATTGTAGCTGCCAATTGAGTTAGGAACTGCTACCTCAGTCAGCCCTCAAGCCTGCCAGAAGCAGAACGAATGAAAATACGGCACGCTGCCACTTCTTTAGTTTAGTCAGCATTATCAGCGCTACTACAGCTTGACAGCCGAGAAGCCGCTATCCCATTTATGCGTGACTGTGCATTTCAGTGCAGTGATGAGGACTAACGCTCTAAAATGCGTTAGTCTAACACCTGATAGCTGAGACTAGGCAGGGCTGACTCTACAGATTTCTACTTACTGTGTTCTCTAACACTTTTCAAAGTGTGTTTTCACTGTTTTTACACAGCAGCAGCTCAATATTCTTACTACAAAAAATGTCTGTGACACCATCCTATTTCTCATAAATGAGGTCCTGTTTTGATCCAAAAGAAACTTTTTTATGGATGTTGCATGAAACACAAACTTTCTCTGCTAAATGTCAGTAATAGACTTTTACACATCACCCACACTAACAATATATTAAAGGGAAATAATATTTAAAGCAATCTATTTAAGAATTATTAACGGTCATCGGGGCAAGACATTCTAGAGAACAGATCTGGCTCTAACAGGGGGCCCCCTGAATGGCTGGGGCCTTGGGTCAGGTGCACGAATGACTCATTAACTTAAGGACTTTGTGGACGGCACACGGTGTAAGCTTTGGATTATGTCCCAGATACTTATACGTAAAAGGAGATTAATTCTGGCCAAGAACATAGAAAGAAAGAAACACGAGCTGCACTTACCAAGGAGATTGTACCGTCATAATACACAGCTCATCTTATATCAGAGAAGTGAGGATTATGTCAACCTATAGGGCAGCGTGAAACAAAAGGATAGGTGGAAATGAAGCCATTTAGGGCCCGATATAGGTAGCCCTTTACCGATCGGAATCGGCCGAAAATACCGATGTTCGGCCGTTTCCGATCGGTAAAGGGCTATCGAGATGTAGGGGCACATTTTCGGTAATTTTACCGAATTGTTATCATTACCGAATCGGTAAATTTACCAAATCGGTAATATTTACCGATTCTGTAATGATAACGATTCAGTAAAATTACCAAAAATGCAATGTAGGTAGCCAATGTTCCATCAGTACATGGCTTACAGAATCGGTATTTTACCATGGAACACAAATCCATGGTAAAATACTGATTCCTGTGTACATGCACATCTGTGCATGTACACATGTGCCATGTGACAGACAGACGTGCCCTTAGGGCATGTCTGTGTGCCACATTACACACATGCCCGTTTTGGGGGTGCTAGAGGGTGTCAAAGTGACACCCCCTGCACCCTTGCCAAATTCGGTATTTACCGATTCGGTAAATACCGATTCGGTATTTGACTTTAATCCTATGGGCTTCAAAGGCCTATAGGATTCAATAGCAAATATCGATTCGGTATTTACCGAATCGGTAAATTCCGAATTTGTAAGGAATCGGTAACGATTCCAGATGTTGGGACCTACATCCCATTTACCGATTTTGAAATACCGAATCGGTAAAATTCGGTATTTCAAATTCGGTAAATGGGATTTACCTACATCGGGCCCATGGTTCTCAATGGTAACTTTTATCCCTTTTATGTCGTTACCTATCACAGACTGAGCTGGGGTGGGAAGCACAAACAAATAATAAATTCAAAGTATTTTTAAAAAAGTGTGTATCCAAACCACAAACGAATTCAAAGGGAAGTATAGAAAAAAGGTTAACTATCAGTTGAAGTCATTAATTTCAACATAACATGTATAATTGTGTACTTGTTAAGAGTAGCTAAATCGAGAAAAATGATTGCCTCTCCTGTAGCTGGAGAGCAAAAAGTACAAGTTATGAACTCCTTTTGCAAAAAAAAAACAATGCCAACATTTTATAAATATCTGACATTATTTTAGCATACCACTGGCTACTTTAGACATAACGCTCTCATGGTAAATGTGGTAATCGTGTGGAAATAAATGCCAGAGATACTGGTTGAGATAAAAACAGTTTCAGGACTCCTTGACTGCATAGCTTTTACAAAACAGCAAACAAGAGCAAAGCTGAAGATTATCCAGGAATTCTTTGTTGTCACTAAAGTAGAGTTGGGTGCGCCAACAATTTAACAAAGCAACACATTAACATGGCATTACCATTACAAATGACACTACTTTTTATATATGTGTTGCTTTGAAAAACAAATAAATAAAAAAAGAATTATCATTTATAATGCCAATAGCCTAAAACCTTGTTATTGCGAGACCTATTGCATTGCAACTGCTTGTAGTCCTCCTGTCTCCCACCATCCCACCCCACAGGACTACTTATGGAGGCTGCTGCGTGACCTCCATTGAGTAGCCTATGACCCTGGTCCCTGATTAACTCCCTTGCTGCTGCTGGGCTAGACCTTCCAGTTTGCTGCTCTGCTCTCCACCTCAGCATTTTTCTGTCCCGACGTCTTTCCTGCTCACCGCCCTCCCCCCATCCACTCCCACCAGCCTCTCCCAACCCCCCAGAACTACTTAAGGAAGGGGTTTGCATGGCTGCATTGCAGGAACGGCAAAGGCAAGCCACCTGCGCCCCTCCATGCCTGGACAACACCCAGCTCCACAAACACTGGCCCCCTACTATCCCACTGGTACTCCACCGCAGAGATCTGTGCACTGGACCCCGCACACAACAACTGGTGCTTCATCTTACCACACACCACAGTAGTACCATTAACCTGCATTCACTGCTGCTTCAGCCTAACCACCACCCTCACAAACAACACAACCTCTGGTTCACCTAAACTGCATCCTGATCAATGCCAGATCTCTGCAAAGACGCCACTGAGGAATGGGACACCATCTCCACCCTCAGCCGGGACGTTGTCTTCATCACTGAGACCTCGCTCACCCAACATCAGCCCCTGACATCACCACGGCAACCCCCTCCACCTAGAAGATGAAACACAGAGACCACACCAACAAACACAGAGGAGGCATCGCCATCGTACACAAAGAATCCATCACCTGCTACATCACCAATGATGAACCCAAGCCTACCATGGAAAACATGAACTTACAGCTCCACACCAATACCAAAACAACCATCAGAGGTACCCTCGCACACTGACCGGGTCCAGACTGCGCGGGGAGTAAAGGAGAAAGAGGAAGCCCCGCGCCGCAAAGAAAATTATGCATGTTCCCCCAGCGAGGCTCTCATGACTGTGAGAGCCCCGCCGCCACCAGGGAAGAGACCCGGTCCCAGGGAGGGGACCGGGCGAAGAGGAGCCCCCACGAGGAAAGAGCCGGTGAGTAGGGCTCTGTGGGGGCGGGGACCCGGGAGGAATGTAATGCCCATGAGGCACAGAGTCCGAGCGGCCCGTGTGCTTAGTAGGCCACTCCAACGATTGGGGCCATGATTATTTTTGGAGCCAGTGCGCTCCATGGGAGCAGAGTGTTCTCAGAGCCAGAGGCTCCCACGCCCCACTGTAGTTGTTCAACTGCTGGCTGCACAATGTTTGGGGTCCCGCTCTTCTCCCCTTTTGCTGGCACATAATTATTTCTGGAGCCAGTGTGCTCCCTGGGACACAGTTGTTTCCAGAGCCAAGATGGCTCCAACGCTGTGCATCATGATTTCTAGAGCCCAGGTGGCAGTGAGGCCCCATTTGCATTTGTAACCTTTACAGCTGGCCAGCAAGTGGTGGGCAGCTGCACCGTTTAGGAGCAATTCTGCAGAGAGTCCCTGAGAGGGACAGAAGTGGCACAGAGGTGCCAGGCCTCCCACAGCTGCACAGCATTTAGTGCCAGCTGCATCGTTTAGGCCTCCCAGTTATTGTTCTCAGCTGCCCAGCCTTTCTAGGATGGCCAGATGGTCAGGGGGATTATTACATTTATAGGGTGCCAAACCCTAATGAGATTTATGTGCTAATGCTTTTGGTGCTAGGAAATGTATTGTGTATAGTATGTTTTACGCACCCTATTCGATACCTCTAAATATGGTTTATGATTATGAGGTTGTTTTACCTATTTTGGTTTGAGTTAGGGAGATTATACTTCCCTGTGTGATTTACGCCCCTAGTGTGAGTTTTACTTAGGTGGTTAGGGTCTAATGAATTTAGACTGGTGGGATACTGTGCATAAGGTAGTTTATGACACAGACTGATGCAAAGTACAGTGATTACCAGTGTTAACTGGGTGTACGTTTTATGACCTATTTTACTTTTACCAAGTTCGCTTTGTGATGGTTCTGATAGTGGTCCATGTGGCCCTGTCAGGTGTACATAATCCCTTGTAAATATTTCCCAGTGCCAGTTGGCACAGTGTACAGCATGTGTTTACTATTCTAATGTGTTTTGAGAATACAAAGTTTATTTTTGATATAACCTTGTGTGGAGTTCCTTTTGTAGTGTGCCTGGGATATTGTTGCTGTTGTGTGCATGCGCAAATGCTTTACACAGGGCCTCCGGGATGAGCCTCACTGCTCGTGCCAAGCTACCAAGGGGGTGAGCAGGGGTTATCTTTGGAGCCTTTGTATTATCAAAACACATTAGAATAATAATCACAGGATGTACATTGTGCCATCTGGCACGGGCAATATTTACAAGGGATTATGTACACCTGACAGGGCCACATGGACAACTGTCAGGATCATCACAAAGTGAACTTGGTAAAGGTGACTAAAACATAAAAGTAAAAATAGGCCATAGAACGTACAGTCAGTAAACACTGATAATCATACACAGTATCCCATCAGTCTAACTACATTAGACCCTCATCACCTAAGTAAAACCTTACTCTAGGGGTGTAAATCACACAGGGAAGTATAATCTCCCTAACATACACCTAAACAGGTAAAACAACCTCCCATGCAGAAATCATATCTAGAGGCACCAAACACAGGGTGCGCAAAACATACTATACACCATACATTTCCCAGCACCCAAAAGAATTAGCATATAAATCACATCAAGGTCCAGGTTGCGCAACTGCACTAAAACCTAAACGTGGCAGCGGCTCATTACTTGCTGGGCAGCTGAGAACAATGAACTGGGGCCTAAATACTGCAGCTGGTACTAAGTGCTGTGCAGCTGGGGAAGGCCAAGGTAGGGTAAAGGAGTGCGTCTCACTCCTGGGTTTACAAGCACAGGTCCCCTGAAAGGAAAAACCTAAACGGTGCAGCTGCCTACTACTTGCTGGGCAGCTGTGAATCATTCAAATGCGTCAGGGGCTCTTAGTAACCCTGAAAATACCTTGTGCCACACGATGGAGCCACACCGGGCTCAGTAAATAACTAATGTACCCCTAGGAGCCGTCTAGGCTCTGACATTTATTGGGGCCAACTTTGGAGCCCTCGGGCTCAGGAAACAATCATGTGGAAGTTGGGGCCAACACAGGCTCTAAAACAAACATGCCCCCAACAACGTGGCAGCTGCCTTTTAGCCAGCGGGGCAGCTGAGGAGGGAGATAGGGGCCTAGCACTACGGAGCCCTCTAGCCCCCACGGGGGTTGGAAATCAACTGGGGCACTCTAGGCCATGCAAAATGTACCCCTGGGTGGAGCCACACGAGGGCTCTGGAAATAATGGGCCACAAAGTAAAAGGACTTGTCCTAAATGTGGGGGCGACCTGCTGTCATACGGGGCTGCCCCAACTCTGTTCAAGACTCACTCGGCGCTCTCTCCCCCCCACCCTCCGGGCAGCTCCACTCACCGGCTGCTTCTCCGGGGGCGACGGGGGCATGCACCATGCTTCACCCGGTCCCCCATCTCGGGACTGGGACTTTGGGAGGCAAAGCCGTCAAGGGTCTGGGCTGACTGCTCAGCAGGGGCTCCCTCCAGCGCATGGGAGCTCCGCAACACTGGTGCTGCTTTGTGCTGTCGGCCCGGGCTCTCCCTAACTCACGGGAGCCCCGGGCTGTGGGGAGGCCATGACTCGGCCGGCTTCTCTTTTCCTCTCTCTGCAGGTGCGGGACTCTAGCCAATCCCAGTGCAGCGGCGGGCGGGACTTCCCTTCCAGACCTGAAGTCCTGTCCATTGTCAGGCACTACGGTGCCTGACTTCCTCTCTATCCGCGGCTGCGGCGGTGAATCTCTGGCATAAAGGAGGGGTGGGCACCCTCAGAAGTCAAATAAGTAAAGGAGCGGGGTGGCACCCGCATCAAATAAAGAGGCAAGCAGGGTGGGCACCTGCATGCAAATATAAAAATAACCGGGCTGGTCACCCGCAATGAGCGCAAGGAGGGGGGATCCCCAGACAGGGGGAATCCCTCGCCCACGCTGCAGCCCAGCGCTGCAGGGTTAGAATAGAGCGCTCCCAGAGGGGGAAACCAAGCACTCACCCGACTAGCATTCACAAAGAAAAAGACAGGGCTCCCATGCTGCAAAAGGTTTGCAAAAGTCATGGGGGAAAGGAAAATACAGCCAAGGGTCCCAGAGGTCTTTCCAGGCATAAAGAACAAGGCAGAAGGGCCCCAAAGAAATCCTCCAGCATCCAGGGCATCCGGGGGTTGGGCAGGGACCAGGGAGGCAAGCCTTCCCCTGGGCCCCATCAGCAACACGCCCCTGGTAGATTCAAGTCAGGAACAAGAACATTTTACATGATGTCACAGCCTCTTTTTATACACAGAAATCCTTTGTTGTCAAAGTAGTAGGCAAGGGGTGAACCAGATGCAACTGGTTCTTGAGCACTTTGTTTTGCTCAGCCCCTCTCCCTATTCACAGGACAGGCCAGGGACATCAGACACACCACAGGGGGTGGATCCAGCATTGTGGAGGGAAGGCCCAGCCCTATTCAGGTCCCAGGTGCACTCCTCCCTCCCATCAACATGCAGATCTCCCCATTCACCACCGGGGCAGACCCATCCTGACTCCTGGAGCCAGGCACACCAGCCATCTCCAGCCAATCACAAGCCAGACAGTCAAATCACATTCACTGTACGGACATGCCAACTTCTAGAAGTGGCACTTCCACACTAGACACAATAAATCTGTGCACATCATCGCGCAGCATGTAATCACATGAGTCAGCACATACCAAACTCGACCCTGCACTCCCCACACATCAGGAACTACCATGGACACACATATTCCCCATGCATTCCTATGGGAGGGCAGGCCAATCTCACACACGCACTCAGAGAGCGCACGCACTTTACACTGGGACACAGTGTCAAAGTGCGCAAAGACCAGACGTCACTAAATTATGTAACATTAAAAGGCAAAAAGTTCAGGGGTGAACCTACCAGAAGGGCCAAGTCCAACAAGCGTCAAAGTAGGTTCTGTAGTATTACGTGTGGGAGGATATAAAATATGTGTACAGCACGTTTCAACTCTGAAAACAGTGACCACATAAGGGTCACCTGGTTTCATCCCTCAACAACATTGATCATTTAAAATTAGACAGCTCCCATTTGAAAGCAAAAACAATTCAGTCTTGATCAATTGTACGAGAACACTTTTTAAATAACATGCTAAGTTAGCTGTAGAGACATTATGAACTCCATGAAGTGTGTTCACTCTGCAGACTAAAAATTGACCTAAAGATACCCCACAGTCATGTAAAATAACAAAAGCCTCTTTGTTATTGTGAAAAGAGAGGAACCAAGCTTTATGTACAGAATGCGTACCCATCTCCTCATATCTGCTTCCTTGAAAATGCCAAAGACATGATGTTAAATGAAACGTGGAATATGGAAGGGAAATGAAACTATGAATGAGCCAAACCCCAGATGGGGTTTCATCAACCAAAAAAGGCACCTTTTGTAAACATTTGATATTAAGCATGCTGTAGGTTGTTTGATAAATAGATCGTTCTGTTCTATGTCGCCCTGACCTGCCTTCTGCGCTGGAAAACCCTCTGTTGGGTAGCTGTCGCGCATTACAAACTTTAAAACTAAACTAAACTAGGTGGCTTCCTTTTTAACCATTATTATTTTAATGTGTTTTCACATTTCAAGGCAGAAACAACTAAGTTGCATTTTAAATGATTCGATAGCACTCTATTCAATTTCAGAACCTGCATAGTCCAAATTAAGAGCAAAATCTATCTTAATTGACTCTGGCCATGTTGAGACAAACCTTTTGCCAAATTTTCCGTCTAAATTTGTCTGCTTCTTGTTTAGAAATTTTCCACATTTCATCATAACTGGCATATATATAATGTTTAGAACCAGGAGATTTTGGACTCAACAAAATACCCTGTAAAGCCATAGTATCTGAAAGGATGGATAAGTGTTTTTTAACTGCTGACAAGGTTGAGTGTTCTAACCATTGGTGGCACAGTTTCCCACCACTATACGTAGTGACAACCCCAGAGTGTAGTGACTGAGCATACCAGGGGTCTGGCCTGTTTGCCTTAAACCCATTTTTAAGAGTGCAAACATTTTTTAATTAGCATTAAAACCATTGTGATCAAGTAGCCATAATACCCACCTGCCTTAACCAGAAATGGAAGAATATTACGTCCTATTCTACACCTTTTCATTAAGCTCTTCTTCTGTGAAATAAGCAAACTGTTGCCAGTTATTAAACCATGCCAAAGGGGTAATGCTAGGCATATTCAAATGTTTAACACTGCTCAACCCAAGACATGTACTCTGTTGTACTGTTTTTATTTACAAAGATAATTTGACAACAGATTAAAAATGCTCTAAACAAATCATCAGTGCCTTGGACCTGCCAAGAACATGTTTCCAACACCGAGTAGAACTCAATATTATTTTTCCAGTCCTCTTAACCCTGTATTGAAATTCTGAAATAAACAAATTTGAATACATCAACTTTGAGTTAGCCTGTTTGTCTTCTGTGGAGAAGGCGTAAGATGATAACAAATATTAAGCCAGGTCTGTAGGAACATGACCAGAAAAATAAGGTAACCTTATCAAATATGCATTCAAACTCCCTAAAAGTGGTTTCAAACAGTGGTACCACTGTGTATAATTAAAAACAATACATGGAGCACTAGCTCTGTGTAAAAATGTATGGGCGTAACAATAGTAACAAAACGTTTCACTATAATTTGCAGAATTTAAATACAAATGCTCATTTACAAATAGTGTGAATGATTCTAATTATGATAGTATATTATTAACAACCATCAAGAATGAAACCTGGGGTAACAATGTCATCCATAGCAACTTTAAGTACATACAGAAACTGTAATGCTTCTTTAGGAACAAAACTATCATAGGGAACCTCATGCTATACAATACCATTATGGGCACGGTATGCAGTATTGTTCAGAGAGGACAAGCCTCTCCAGAACTTATGTGATGATGAATTGTGAGTAAGCACCTCAGCTACTAGTTCTCGAGAAGTGCGATCAAGGCGAAAGTGTCCATTTAACAGAAAGAAGACGGTAACAAATCCAATCCAAAGGATGAGCAAAAATAAGGAAAGAAAAATCCAACAATAAGACCAAGGAGAAATCAGGTAGTTCTGTTTCAGCTAAAGGAATAGAACACACACACCACGAAAGGAAACATGGGAAACATCTGAAGAATAATCATCAATGTTGACAAAATAGCCAAAGGTAATCTGAGAAAAAACAGGGACCTCATTAATTGAAGAAGAGCAGGTAGATGCCTCCAAATATGTTATTAACACACAGCTTCATTGCAAGGAGCAGCCATAGAAAACGCCAAATTCACGCCAGATACATACCAATGTTCGGATCATCAATCTGTATGATTAAAAGTGCAGAATCTGAAGACCCCAACTGTAGAGTAGAAAGATTAGAACTACTTATTATATGTAGAGGGCTCTCTTGCAGGGTAGGGAGAAGTGGGACAGAACTACTCAGAAACCTCAATGGCCTACTATGGAAGCCTGGCCATATGGCGCAACTTGATCAAATCAATGGAAACAATTTGCTTTTGTTTACCCTCAGCAAGTGGTGGAAAAATCACAGTTCAAATACCTTGGTTGGTATGGACAGGCACCGGTGCATGATAGGGGGGTCCAAACCTTTTTTCATCTGCAATCTTCTCTGAATTAGATCCCCAACTTAAGGAATCCAGCCAGAAACTGCTGTTTGCACCTTTACTTCATCAGTGGCAGATTGTTCAGAACTTAAATTAAAGTGCTCATCTCAGAAGTCCTGTAATTCCAGCAGGACCATAAAACGTTCATTGATGTCAGAGGGTGCATCTTCTGTCACTGCTCCAAAGTTATCAAGACCTGGGACATACGTTGGGACCCTAAAAATACTTTATATGGCCACCCAACATTCATCTAGGCAGATTATTTAAAGCTCTCTGTACACCATCCGTCCCCTATACTAATGATAGGAGCCGGAATAATTTCACTGCAACACTGAGAGTGCCCATAGTGTCCTTGTATGCTGTCGAGGCGAAAGCTTGGCCTTGCTCTGGGTCGAATGCAGTCACTGCATACATACCAGTAAAGGCTTGCAAATCTTTAATAACAGGTTAAGCATCCGCCAACCGCTGTAGCCATGCTCAAAGAATTTGAGAACAAGAATCAGCTGCCACTAAGATATATTTAAATTCATCATCTGCACACATTGATCCACAGTGATCTAAATAGAGACATTGTAATGGCTTATTTGTAACTAAAAGCTGTGTCTGCGGTGGGCATGCAAAAGTGGAACTTTTATTTCGCTGACAGATGTCACAACAAAGCACAAATGTTCTGGTCTGCTGGTAATTACACTAATATTGTTTCTGTAATAAACAAAACAGTAGCCATCACACCTGCATGGGCAGATGCCAAATCCTTATGAGCTGTTATTATTAAAACTAACCTGTGGTCCTGAATGGGTATCACTCGATCATTTACCCTGAGAATTCAGGCAAAAAGAACATTTTGAGGGCTCCATAGATAGGAGTTATTAGCTGAATAGCCTTTAGGTAAGGGCTTACCACTAGCCGAGGCAGTGAACACAAACATAATGTTATCATCTATTCTTGTATGTGAATTAGCAATTGCAGTCACAAATACAGTCTGAACATCCACCTCTGCAGCTTGAGTAACCAATTAATTCCCTGCAATGTGTATGCCAACATGTTGATCACTCACATGAGCCTATGGCAAAGCATCTTTCAAGTATGCCACTTTCCCCCAAAGAAGCTTATGCTTACTAGTATTTGCTTTTGAATCTTTAAATCCATCCAATCGTCAATGGCATAAATTATCATTAAAGGCATAGTCACGGTAATACAAATGACATAATAAGCCCAACCTCATCAGTAACATAAATGAGAAGCCCTTCTCTGAGGATTATGCTTATACACAGCCATCTCCAACCGAAAGAAGGTAGCTGGCTAATGCAAACTGAAGGTTTCCACAAATGTGGAAAATATAAAGCCTGCAAAAATAGCAGTAACGTATTGGAGGTAACCCTAGACAGAACCAAGACCAATTGGAGAATACCGAAATTCATTACTTGTGGGACTGACTTTGTCGTATATGCTATAGTGTGCCCCTGCAAATCTATGGTAAATTGGGTCAACTACGTTTCCCATAAAAAAAGTATCTTAGAACATTGGTGGGAAATTACCAATCTTGAACAAAGCTATAGCACAGCGAGGCATTTCACTAGGGAACATGGTTCTGATTGGGCAAAAGCCAGATACTTCGGGCTGGATAGGATCACACCCAATCCAAAGGGAGGTAGTCGCACCGCAGCCCTCCACAAACCTGAGTTACACCTGATCCTCTTAGCAGGCACAATGTACCGAGATGGCCTTAATCAAGACGAGGAATTGTATTCCCACTTGTAAGAATATGGTACTTAATGATTATACCTCTGCCTTGGCTGAATACTCACACACTTCCATTCTCTCGTTTCCCTTCTTTAGTTGCATTCACTCCCTTTTTTTGTGTATGTGTTTTCTTTTATTCTGTATACAGAAACAATGTCTTTCTCTGGAACATAGTATGGAATTATAAAGTCTCTTGAAAGCTTGGTTTCTATAATCATTACAGCTATAATCATGAATGTTGTCGGTTTATTAAATATCATGATGCTAATTATTGATACTTTGACAATTTTACAGGATTTGAAGCTGTGAATCACCTTGAGCTGCACGTTGGCAATAAATAAACTTTTGCCCGCCATAAGTGTGGCAGGGTATGCTCAGACATGAGTCCCTTGCTCACTTTGCCACTGGATTCAAGCAAGCCGGGCTGAAGACGGCTGGAATGCCAGAAACCGGTCCTCGGAAGCTTGTTTCCGGTCCAGGGAAGACATGGCTTGGCAGTTCGGACTGGACTGTTCCCATGAGGCACAGGGTCAGACTGATTTGCATATAGCCATGTCTGAACTGGGGTGGCAGAGTGGGCTAAAAAACGGTGATGGATTAAACCCAGATCTTTTGACTGGGTGTGAGTGTTTGATTGATTCAGATGCTCCGTCCATCACCACCCCCTTTTCTACCGCTTTTGGCCGCCATAAGTGTGGCAGGGTATGCTCAGATGTGAGTCCCTTGCTCACTTTGCCACTGGATTCAAGCAAGCCGGGCTGAAGACAGCTGGAATGCCAGAAACCGGTCCTCGGAAGCTTGTTTCCGGTCCAAGGAAGACATGGCTTGGCAGTTCGGACTGGACTGTTCCCATGAGGCACAGGGTCAGACTGATTTGCATATAGCCATGCCTGAACTGGGGTGGCAGAGTGGGCTAAAGAACGGCGATGGATTAAACCCGGATCTTTTGACTGGGTGTTAGTGTTTGATTGATTCAGATGCTCCGTCCATCACCACCCCCTTTTGTACCGCTTTTGGCCGCCATAAGTGTGGCAGGGTATGCTCAGACATGAGTCCCTTGCTCACTTTGCCACTGGATTCAAGCAAGCCGGGCTGAAGACGGCTGGAATGCCAGAAACCGGTCCTCGGAAGCTTGTTTCCGGTCCAGGGAAGACATGACTTGGCAGTTTGGACTGGACTGTTCCCATGAGGCATAGGGTCAGACTGATTTTCATATAGCCATGTCTGAACTGGGGTGGCAGAGTGGGCTAAAGAATGGTGATGGATTAAACCCAGATCTTTTGACTGGGTGTGAGTGCTTGATTGATTCAGATGCTCCGTCCATCACCACCCCGTTTTCTACTGCTTTTGGCCGCCATAAGTGTGGCAGGGTATGCTCAGATGTGAGTCCCTTGCTCACTTTGCCACTGGATTCAAGCAAGCCGGGCTGAAGACGGCTGGAATGCCAGAATCCGGTCCTCGGAAGCTTGTTTCCGGTCCAAGGAAGACATGGCTTGGCAGTTCAGACTGGACTGTTCCCATGAGGCACAGGGTCAGACAGATTTGCATATAGCCATGCCTGAACTGGGGTGGCAGAGTGGGCTAAAGAACGGTGATGGATTAAACCCAGATCTTTTGACTGGGTGTTAGTGTTTGATTGATTCAGATGCTCCGTCCATCACCACCCCCTTTTGTACCGCTTTTGGCCGCCATAAGTGTGGCAGGGTATGCTCAGACGTGAGTCCCTTGCTCACTTTGCCACTGGATTCAAGCAAGCTGGGCTGAAGACGGCTGGAATGCCAGAAACCGGTCCTCGGAAGCTGGTTTCCGGTCCAGGGAAGACATGGCTTGGCAGTTAGGACTGGACTGTTCCTATGAGGCATAGGGTCAGACTGATTTGCATATAGCCATGTCTGAACTGGGGTGGCAGAGTGGGCTAAAGAACGGTGATCGATTAAACCCAGATCTTTTGACTGGGTGTGAGTGTTTGATTGATTCAGATGCTCCGTCCATCACCACCACCTTTTCTACCGCTTTTGGCCACCATAAGTGTGGCAGGGTATGCTCAGATGTGAGTCCCTTGCTCACTTTGCCACTGGATTCAAGCAAACCGGGCTGAAGACAGCTGGAATGCCAGAATCCGGTCCTCGGAAGCTTGTTTCCAGTCCTAGGAAGACATGGCTTGGCAGTTCAGACTGGACTGTTCCCATGAGCACAGGGTCAGACTGATTTGCATGTAGCCATGCCTGAACTGGGGTGGCAGAGTGGTCTAAAGAATGGTGATGGATTAAACCCAGATCTTTTGACTGGGTGTTAGTGTTTGATTGATTCAGATGCTCCGTCCATCACCACCCCCTTTTGTACCGCTTTTGGCCGCCATAAGTGTGGCAGGATATGCTCAGACGTGAGTCCCTTGCTCACTTTGCCACTGGATTCAAGCAAGCCGGGCTGAAGATGGCTAGAATGCCAGAAACCGGTCCTCAGAAGCTTGTTTCCGGTCCAGGGAAGACATGGCTGTTGGCTGGTGTTGGATCAAGCCCTGATCTCTTGACTGGGTGAGAGTATTCTGCTTAATTCAGAAACTCTGTCCATCACCACCCCCTTTTGCTTAATCAGTAGAACCGAGGCACGCAAAAAGCGGGCCGGGTAGAAACACCCTGACCCCCTAGGCCTGCTCTGGGGGTCCCACAAGGACCCAATAATTTATTTATGTATTTAAATTAGCAAAATTACAGCAGGGTGCGCGGATCCTACCGATACAAAAAGAAGTGCAGGCTCCCGTGCTTCATTAATATTCAGCCCGGGGGGGGGGGGGGGGAATCCCGGAGGCAACAAAAGAATAGGGTGGGGGGGGGGGCCCAGGGACTGCCCCGCCCTGGGGTTTTATCAGAAAATATGCGGGGCTCATATCCCAAAAGCCCCAGGGACCCCCACCCCGGGGTTTTATCACAATATAGGTGGGGACTAACGGCCCCCCGCAGCCCTGTGGACTGCCACCCCCCTGGGATTGCTTTGAAAATAAATAAAAAATGACCTGTGTGTGGGGGCTTGAGTCCCCCCACACACCCCGGGTACCGCTACTTCCCTGGGGCTCTAATGTTCCAAATATGGGGTCCGTTATGGACCCCCCAGCCCCGGGGACCCCCATCTCCCCGGGGCTTTGAAAATGGTGGGAGGGGGACCACACGGTCCCCCTCCTGGAGCCTTGTGATGGCCCTGGGGACCGCCACCCCCTAGGACTGGCTCCTGTAGTGTCCTGGGGTGCCCACCCCGGGGACACTGTAGTTTGCTACAGCAGGGCGGGAGCCTCACAGCTCCCTCCTTGCCTTAGCAAACTGCTTTGGTATTTGGAAGAGAGAGCAGGAAACCTGCTCTCTCTTCCAAATATCAAAGACGATTGCTTTTCCACACTGCTCCCCATGTGGAAAAACAATGCCGGCTCCCGCTGGACGTGGGGAGCCGGTGGGACCGTAGGGGGATTGGCCCCCCCACGGTCCCCAACAGAGAGGGCCAGCCCCGGGGGATGGGGTCCCCTGGGCTATTAGTGGCCCGGGAGGGGGGCCACATGGCCCCCTCCTCAAATATATATATATTTTTTTTAAACAAAAAAACAAAGACTGGCCCAAGGGATGGCGTCCCTGGGGCCATGTAAGGCCTAACAAGGGGGGTAAGGCAGCCCCCCTCCAAAAATAAAAACAATTAAAAAAATACCCATGCCCTGGGGGATGGGGTCCCCGGGGCAGATTTTGGCCTCGAGAGGGGGGCCACGCGGCCCCTTCTTGATTTTGGTATTTAAAAAACATTGGGGGGCAGGCACTGGGGGATGGGGTCCCCAGGGCCAAGATTATTAGAAAAAGAAGGGGGGCCACACAACCCCCTTATTTAAAAAAAGACCGGCATCGCACCAGAGGCCACGCAGAGGCCACGCCCCCTCCTTTCTGCACGGGGGTGCGTTTGCAGATGGGGAATGAATTCCCCTTGAATACTGGGGGTCCCTTGGGGCCAACTAGCCCACCAGGAATCTCCAGTATGTGCCAGTGGACTGCGTTGCTGAGAGGTATTCTGAGCCACACCCCTTTTTACAGCTCTCGGCAACACAGCTCTGTGGTGCTTAATGGAGGTAGCTGGTGGGCTAGTTGCACCCCAGGGACCCTCAGGATTCAAGGGGACTTAATCCCCCAACTTAAAATGCGCCACATGGAGCGTTTGCACAGTGGTGAAGGGAGGGGGGGAGCATGAGGTGACTTGTGTGCAAACACGCCCTGTGGCGCATTTTAAGTTGGGGAATTAATTCCTCTTCAATCCTGAAGTCCCCTGGGGGCCAACTAGCCCACCAGGTACCTCCAATAAGCGCCACAGAGCTGCGTTGCAGAGTGTTGTAAAAAGGGACATGGCCTCTGAACACCCCTAGGGACCCTCAGGATTGAGGAGGAATTCATTTTCCAACTTTAAACATGCAACAGGGCGTGTTTGCAGACATGTCACCTCAGGGCCCGCCCCCTTCCTTCAACATTGTGCAAACACGCCCTGTGGTGCGTTTTCAGTTGAGGAATTATTTCCTCCACCCACTTCCCGGTCTGCCATCCTGACACCAACTGTCCATCCTAATCTATTTGGACTATTGTCTCTATGCGTCATTTCTTAATGTTGCAAAGTGAACCAACTCCTCCCCCCTCCCTCCACCCATTTACCGGTCTGCCATCCTGACACCAACTGCCCATCCTAATATAGGTAGACTATTTTCTCTATGCGTCTATTGTAGTTGTTGCGAGTAGATTAAAAACACACGCGTATTTGACATGTATGTATTCGAATCCAACGTTGTGTATATTTAAACACGCGCTTATTCGAATTCAACTTGGAGTAAAAATTTCAAATCAATTGGTGAAGAACATTAGATTTAAGATTTTTAGCAAAAGCACATTGACATTTGTATGTGTCTGTTTGTGCTTTCGAATAAAAACATGCACGTATTCGACAAACGCGTATTCAAATCCAACGTTGTGTATATAAAAACACTTGCGTATTTGAATGCAACGTTGTGTCCAAATTTCAAAGCAATCGGTGAATAACTTTCTGAGATTTGAGATTTTGAACAACCGAACAGTGAAATTTTTATATATATATATATATATATATATATATATATATATATATATATATATATATATATATATATATATGTCAATAGCAAAGGCACTTGTGCTCTCGAGAGGCAACACTCGACCCTCCTGCCATCAAGCTTTCTGGCCTCACATAGCTTTGCGTCCATCCTCCATTCAATTTGACCAATTCCCGACGCGTTTGGAGGCCCAAACGCCTCTTCTTCATGGGGTGTGTGAAGGAAGCAATAATTTCAGACACAGCTGTTGGCAACATGTTTTAATTGTGTAACACCGCCCTAAGTGGGCGTGGCTCCCGATTGTCATACCACCAAGGCACGATGGTATACGTAGTCCGATGCTGTGAATGCTAATTAATCCTTAAGTAGGTTCCAAGCTTCCTTGTGATTACAGTCCATTATAAACTCCTTAAGTAGGAGGGAGTCAGGGTAGCAGGGCTATCATTGTTATTGAAGTGCCGAACCTTGAGGCAATACTGCGTGCATCGCATCGGCCTTCCCGCGATGTCAGAAACTTGCTCGGCATCCGGAAATGGTGCTCTCCCACACGGCCAAGGGCAGCCGTGTGTATAATGTCAATAGCAAAGGCACTTGTGCTCTCGAGAGGCAACACTCGACCCTCCTGCCATACGGCTTACTGGCCTCACATAGCTTTGCGTCCATCCTCCATTCAATTTAACCAATTCCCCGGCGTGTTTCGAGGCCCAAACGCCTCTTCTTCATGGGGTGTGTGAAGGAAGCAAGAATTTCAGACACAGCTGTTGGCAACATGTTTTAATTATATATATATATATTATATATCATATATATTATATATATATATATATATATGATAGATATAGATATAGAGAGAGAGTTATATATATATATATATATTCACTGAAAAAAACATAGGTTTCACACCAGTTATAGTTAGGAATTTGCATTTAAAAAACCTAATAAATTCACTGAAAAAACCATAGGTTTCACACCAGTTATAGTTAGCTGGAAATGACACCATCCAGTGAATGTGTGTCTTTCTGAAAAATAAATATTAGTGAGTAATGTTTACATTTTTAAATATATGTATTAGTGTTCCACTTTGTGTATAAGTAGCTGCATGGGTTGGTGAGTAGGTACATGTGTATGTACCTGGGTTATTTTTTATTGTTATTAATATGTTTTATTAGTATCAGTATGAGTGTTTGTATTGTTTAGTGTTGGAATTACTTACAACATTGATGCATGAGTGACTGACTCTTTTTTGTATGTATTTTGAAGACTACATATGTACAGGACTGTATGGTTGAATAGTGTGTATATGTGTATGTTAGTGAGTAAATAACTGTCTCACTAGTGTTTTAAACAGTAACTACATATGTTTTAATCTAGAATATGTGAATATTGATGCATATAAGTGAGTATATGTGAGAGTAAGAGATTGTAAGAGTTCTGTTTAAATAAGTATGTGTTTCGAAAAGTAATTGTTTAAGAGAATAAATATGTGTAATTTTCAATAGAAGTAAGGTGGTAGTGTTTGTATTGCTCTATATGCAAATAAATGGATGTTCAATAGTTTATTTGCATCTGTGAGTATGTGTGTAAGTAACTTTTGGATGACTGTCGGTGTGTAACAGGATGTATAGGTGTATCACTTCATATGATGAGTGAGTATATGTATGAGTGACTATATAGAACTGTTGGTGAATGAGTGGATGTGTATATAGATAGTTGAATTACTGAATTGGTTGTTGTAACTGATATGGGTATCTCAATTTTTTATATAAATTTAGTTTCTATTTTTGAATATGTGTTTCAAGTGTTACATTACAGTGAAAGGAGGTCTGTCACTATGTCACAAGGATGGTGTCATCAGTGATGTCATGAGTGATGTCACTGACCATGTCATGAGTGATGTAATATGTGACGTCATCAGCAGTGCATTGCACGCACAAGTTATAGTGAGTCCAACTAACTCTAACGTGGGAATTTCATTGGTTTTATGTCAGTAAAATTTCCAGCTAACTATAACTGGTGTGAAACCTATGGGGGCGCGCCGGAATACTGCGCTTACTGGTGCGCTCACCGGTACGTGCACCGGGAGCGCTCCAAGGCAAAAAAAATAAAATAAATAAAAATAAGAATAAACAGAAAAAAAAATAGTATTCCATAAATATAGAATATAGGATTAATTTTATAAAATATTACATTTCATAGCTATAGAAATTTGCTATTAAAAAACCTTTGAAATTCACTGAAAAAACCATAGGTTTCACACCAGTTATAGTTAGGAATTAGCATTTAAAAAACCTATTAAATTCACTGAAAAAAACCACAGGTTTCACACCGGGGAGCGAACCGGGGAGCGTACCATGGGGGAAAAAGAATGACAGAGTTTTTTAAAAATGTAGCCTTTTTTTATAAATTGGAGGTAGTTCTGAAAAGAACTGTTTTTTTCTTCTTTTTGTTGTTTTATATTTTTTTAATGTTTTTTTGAACATTTTGTACTTTTTTTGGCTTTTATAAACTATTTTATATTTTTTTTATTATTTTTCTGGGGAGAAACAAAAAACAAGGAATTGAAAACGGCTCAACTGGAGCAAAAAAAAAAAACAGGAAAAAATTGTGGATTTTTGAGGCATTTGTGGTTGTCACCAGCACGGTTGATGAGCTTTATGCTTTGCTCACCATAGGTGATGGTTTTCCCACAAAAAATCTTGTGATCTTGTATTTCCCAAACTGGGGTTGAATGTTTGGGACCATCTCTCTCGTCTCTGGTCGCGATGGAGTGGGTTGCTTTCTTTTTAAGGTGCTGGGTGAAGATTGGGGAGGGTTACTGCCAAGTTCTCTCACCTCTGCTACAGCGTAGTTGTTGGGATGCTTGCGCTGCATGTGGCGAATCATGGTGTTATTGCCAAATGAGTATTTTATGTTAGGGTTCCCCCTTGAAAGTTCCATGTTACAGATTAGGCAAGTCACCTTTGGCTCATTCACCTTTTTTAGGCCACTTGGGATGGAAAAGAACTCCCATACAATGTGTGGCTTTGGCCTATATGGGGTATTGAGTGTAGAAAAATGTAATATTCGAGTTATATACCCATAAAAGCACAACATGCATATAAAAACATAACACTTGGTCAAAACATTTCTTCCAGTACATATTAAAAAAGTTGTGCAGCTTAATCGTTATAAAAGGAAAAATACATACAGGCTAAAAACATTGATCAAGAAGCATTAAGAGAAAGAGCTCTCCGCCTAATGGACCAAGCCCAGCCCAAGTACTTAGCTGTTCCCATGACAATAGGCTCCACAGAAGTAGTACAAATAATTCTCTGAGCCTCAACTGCACTAGATGTCCCAAGATTCTTGCAGACAGGGGTTAACCATACCCTTCTTGGGGAGGCATAGGCATTACAAGCAAATAGGAAGTGTCCTACGCTTTCGTTGATAGCGCCGCACGCTGGGCAGCACATGGAATTCAAACCGTTCCATCTGCCTGTTAAATATCTCAACGGGAGGGAACCAGATCTTAATTGAAAGAACAACTTCCTGTCCATAGGGACAGTTATACTGTCCCAATATTGTTCTATTACAGGACACATTTTACTTTCCAGAAAACGCCCACCCATTGAGTCCGATTTAACCCCCCTCCAAAGCCTGCCGTCTATCCACTCCCAGTACAACATTTTCAGTGTATCTTTACTTGGGAATACTTCCCCCCCAGGATTGTCCCATAGATTGGAAAGACCTGGTTCACCTAGCATTACCCTTAGCTTTTTCAACCAAATATTTTATGGAAGGTATCAATTTTGATTATTGCCAGGAAACCTTCCGCGTAATGCCTAATATCAGGGGTGGACCAGAGTCTTCTCCAGTATAAAATGGGACGCAATCTGGCTCGGTCACTAACCGACCTTCTCCCCAAGTCAAGATTAAGAGGGATTAATGGGGTACTCTGGGGCAGTCCCGTAATTCCCCAAAGAAACCTGTTCTCTGCTATCTGTAGGGAAGTGAATTTGTCAAAACCCCACAGTTCCGCCCCATATAGGGCCGACCCTATTGCCTTAGCATCATATACAGCGAGGACAGGTTTTATGGGTTTTGTTTTAGATCTTTTGTGTTCCACACGTAAGGCCCCCGATATTTGCTGATGTTTCAAAACCGCCTTTTCTATGTGGTGCGACCAACCATAATTATTTGCAATTTGTACCCCCAGGTAAGTGAACTCCCTTACCACCTCAAGCCCAATATTATTCATGTGTATTCTAGGGCGAGGTTTACATCCTCGGGAGAAGGCCATCAACTTAGTCTTGCCTATGTTTACTTCCAGGCCATGCTCCTGGCAAAAGTCATCAAAAATGTTCAGGGCTCGCTGTAACCCGGCTGTAGTCTTGGACATTATTAACGTGTCGTCAGCGAACATCAGGATTGGGACCCTGATGCCCGCTAACGAAGGTGCATCCACACTAGCGTCCAACATCCTACAAACTATCCAATTGATATATAATGGAAAGAGCAAGGGTGTATTGTCTTCTGGCAGGAATGTCCTCCTACCCTCCTATTCCTCCTCCTCCTCTTCCTCTTCTTCATCTCCACCAGTGTGGTGTTGTGGTGGTCCTCTTGGTGGTGGTGGTGGTGGTGGTGGTGGCTGAGATGCTCCTGCTGCTGCTACTACTGAAGCCATTTTTCAGTCCAAAAAAGAACAGAGAGGTCTTTCAACAGGTCTTCTTCACTCAAAGTACAAAGTGAGAATGAGGAAAAAAGGTGGGGGCTTTCATCATTAGGAAAAAAAAAACTGTCCTGAACCAATGAAAAGTGTTAATTTCAGGTCACATGACCAGGGCTTTCATCATTTGGAAACCAAAACTGTCCTGCACCAATAAAAAGTGTTATTTTTAGGTCACATGACCCGACGCGCTTACGCTACGCGCCCACGGGCGCGTCGCATAAGTGCGTTGGATGCTTACGTTGCGCGATCATATGCGCTCGAGTGCTTCCGGGTGCATTTACGCCATACGTATCATGCGGATGCGGCTACGCGATACGTCACGATGATGTTTTCGTTCGTGGAAAAATCGCTAATGGGACGCTCACCGGTACGCGCCCTGGGGCGCGCCGCAAGACTGCGCTTTCCGGTGCGCTCACCGGGACGCGCACCGGGAGCGCTCCAGGGCAAAAAAAAAACAAAAAAATGAACAATGTACATAAAAAAATAGTATTACATAAATATACATTATAGGTTTCATTATAAAAAATATTACATTTCATAGATATAGAAATTTGCTATTAAAAAACCTATGAAATTCACTGAAAAAAACCAAAGGTTTCACACCAGTTATAGTTAGGAATTAGCATTTACAAAATCTATTAAATTCACTGAAAAAACCATAGGTTTCACACCAGTTATAGTTAGCTCGAAATTTTACTGAAATAAAACCATTGAAATTCCCACGTTATAGTTAGTTGGACTCACCATAACTTGCGCGCCTGCAATGCACTGCTGATGATGTCACATATTACATCACTCATGACATGGTCAGTGACATCACTCATGACATCCATGAGTAAGGTGCAAACCATAGGTATAAATCTATGATGGCTAAGTTACCGGCTTCGTCCTAAGTGTTATTAAACCACGCAATAAGGATTATGAAGCTGAATCTGTGGTGTGTACTGTACTGTACTGTCGGTGTAACAGTGGCTGTGCGTCCATTGGGGGCGTTGGGGCGTTGCTCCACTAGCCATGGACGACCGCATTGCCAACATGCATTAAAAAATGTTTTTTTTAAATAAATCTGAGCGCACTGACTCAGGCACCCTCACTGCGCGCTACCGGCCCCAGGACAAGCCAGACAGAATCGGGCATCCATAAGGAAGTGGGCCGTGGGGGGCGGGGCTGTGGCAGAGAGTGACAGGCAGCGCACAGGCAGCCAGAGCAGACTAGCGTAGTAGCAGCGGGGTGACTGAGCATGTGAAATCCAGGAGTACTCAATATTTAGACTGGCCCGCGCATGCGTACAGTGGTAGACCTTCCCTCCCCCCCTATAGCACTCAGAGACACAGGCAGGGACCCGGGGCCCGTCTCATTATGGGCAGATAGTATCCTGCTCGTAGCCAATCCTGGCACAGTGACTCTGTTAACGCTGCACCAGGATTGACTGCTGCAGGAGGATGGTGCCGCGCGTAAATATTTGGCTGCTCTGCTGAGGACCGCACTGTATGGCCAAACACATATGGCTATATCCAGCCATGTCGAGGTGATTGGCCATTTCCCTACGCTGTCGGGACGTCACAGCCCATGGCGCATCAGTGCTGCCTGCGCCACCACAACAACTAAGTGAAAGTAGAAGTAGATGAGTCAGAGTGAGAGTCTAGAGTGGACCGCGTGACTACTCGTCATCGTGATCAGTCGTTGTGTGCCTACTACAGACGGTCCGGACTGCCTGATGCTTTGTGTGCACTAAGTCTGCTGGGTCGGTTGGAAGACATTGAGTAGACCAGAGAGAAGTTCCATAGTCGACGTCACGGTCACCACCACCGCGACCGCGTCCACGTACGTTTTTTACTCTTTTTACTCCTCTGACCTCTGCCATTCATAACAAGTGCCAGGCTAGCTTCCTGTACCATACCGTCATCGTTCCTCGTCAGTCGTCAGACAGTGCCAGGCCTCATCTGCCAAATGCCATCCAATCCCTCATCAGTGCCAGGCAGGGCCTCCTAGTCTACATCCCCCCTCCTCTGCCCCTCGTCGTTCCGAGTTTGGCAAATTAACCGCTGCCGTTCACTATTGAACACGCGTCATTCGTGCTTTTATGATATTATTGAAATCCGTGTTATATGTATCTGAGGAGAGTTGAGAGAGGGCCCTACCCTCCACTAGTACGCTGTTAAAAAGCTTCATCAGACGAGGAGGCCCAAGTGGGATGAAAACCCATCTGGGCCTTGGACCTTGCCTGTCACTAAATCTCATAAAACCCTCTAGATTTCTTGCTCAGTAATAGGGCCTACTATGGCCATCCACTGGTCCAGACAAATGGGGGAGTTTCATAGGTAGTAGGAAGCCATCAATATTAGCTTTGGGGAACAGGTCAGTGTGCTAATATAAGTTCCAATAGTATTGATAAATGGCTGTGTGTGGTGAAAAACCGCCCATTTTAATCAGGTGATCGAAGTGCCCTGGGAATGGAGTGAGCAGTTGTGCTAACAGTCCGTCTGTCTTATCATCTTCTTTGTGTATTTTGACAAGATAAGCAGCATGGTCTAGGCACCTTAGCTTTTCCATGCATTCTGCATGTTGTTGTAGTTATTGCAAATTGTTTTCTACGGGTTTACTGTGTGTCCTACTGCAGTGTATGTCTCCATGGCACGTAGCTATGTCTCTATTTTGTGTAATGTGTCTAATAAGGATCGGCGAGCCCCCACAGTTGTCTAGATACACAGTCCTCTAACAGAGACCTTAAATGACCCCCACTCAATCAGCAGTGAGCAAGCCATATTCTCGTTCTCCGTGAGGAACTGTTCAATGACATGACAAAATGGGAGATCGTCGAGCATTGTAGTTTGAATGCGCTATGTAGGATTGGGCGAGAGGAGCCTACCCCATCGTATAGTGGCCTCAACAGGGTAATGGTCAGACATAGCCTTCGAAACATATAGGACGGTCTGGATCGAAGATAGCGTAGCTGTGCTACTTACCATGTGGTCAAGTCAAGTGGGAATATTATGTGTTGGGGAGTAAAAGGAATTTTCACGCTTAGGAGAGTGGTGCTGCCACCAAACATCCACTAACACCCAGCTGTTAAGCAATCTGGGCTGCTCTCCAGCATTCCATGCTAGCATGACATGTGGCTGTGGCGTCGTAAATCTGTCCAACTACACATTGAGAGCACTATTAAAGTCCCCTCACAATATCCACGGCACACCATGCCAGTGGACCTGGGCCTTGGTAAGAGCCTTCCATAATTGAGAGTGATCCGTATTTAGTGCATGGATGCTATTGAGCACCCCTAAGTTGCAACCCATCAGGTTTACCATGGAGGACACCATGTCAGCCCTGGCCCCGGAGGATCAATTATGGTGTCCTGTACTGTTAATTGGACTTCAGCCCTCACCCATACCAGGGCACCACTGGGAAAAGAACAATATGAGGTGTAGAACACTATGCCCCTCCAATGTTACTGTAACTTGTCTCCTTCCTCGCGTATAAGGTGCGTATCTTGTGGCGGAATCTGTAAGGAATAGACTTTGTAGTGTTTGATGGGTGTATTTAGGCCTGTAATGTTCCATGACCCGCAAAAAGTCATCACCACCAAGGGTCGAGGGCCCAGGTGCTCCAGCCCACACCCCAGACCCCTGCTGCTCCTACAACCCACAGTCAATGGTATGTGGCATACAGACATCATAATGTAAACACACCAAAAACAAAGAACCCCTGCCCACCCCCCTCCTGACCGACTTCCTTAACTGTTAGTCCATGTGATCACTAATCTGCAACAAGCAGTAAAGCCTACATGTTCCCATCAGGCGCCTGCAGTGAGTAAGGAGGAGTATAGAAGCCGGCCACCAGTCACAAAGCAAGCCACACGCAGACCTGCCTGCTGGACCCATAGGTAACCGTGCCCTCATGAAAGTTCCAAAATCTTATGATATGCTACAATTCTCCCCTTAGAGACGATGGTGGTCCGGGGGGAGGTACATCCTCCCAATGCAAACTCTCATCTCCAAACCCCCTGCAGTGGGGGACAGGGCAAAACCATGAGTGCCCCAGCCTCAGGGACTCCAGTCACAGGTCCACACACACACCCATACAACACTCACACAAACACCATAATAAACACACAGGCAGACACAGTGGGACCCCAGTGGGGCGGTCTCAGCCCCATTAAAGAAATGGCGGCGCCATTAAAAATTATCCAGACTTAACGCCTTAATCCTGGCATTGTGAGATTGAGAACAGATTACTATAGGAATAAGTCCCAATGTCGTGAGTCTTCCTTTTGCACTGGAATGCCAGTGTAAACAACAGAACACGCATTGGCATAGCCTACTGGTCGCGCATTTGGGACCTTATAAATGTTTAGCCATGCAACACTTGTTGTTGCACCAAGGATATTGTTAATGTTTTTCCTAGAGAGATCAGAGTTTTGTCTAATGGAAGTTTTGACTCATGGAAAGGTAGCACAGAAGGTTAATGTGCCCGCTGCAAACAACATGTACCTGATGCAGATCACAAAATGCTCTAAATAGGTCAGTGAGTCACTGCATTTGTCAGAGAAATCATTTTGTAACGTGCAGTTCATAAGTAAAAATCCTAACATATAACAGTGAGTTCTTGAAAAACTACAAGGTAAAAATTGTACTGTTATGTTTCCCCCCCCCGTCTTTGTTTGATTACCCTAATGTCTCAAAAATAAATTGTTATATTTTTATTTCCAGCACCTGGTAAAGCCTGACAACATGAACCTTTACCTAACTTTTTGGGCAATTTTGGGAGAAAGAACAAGAGGCCCCAACCTCCTTGCTGCTCTTTCATCCCGGCTACGACCCAGCAAACAACTGTGTTCAAGGTAAGGAAACTGATGATATTTTTCTTAACTTGGAGTTAGGGCCATGTTTGTGGTCACTCACTCTACATGGTGGTTGGGGTGGGTGCACATTCTGATCATTGTACCCTCAGTGGATGGAATGTACTAATACTGAGCCTGCACATAGCCCTGTGCTTTGGGCAATAACGGTTGTTAAAGGCACTATCTATCCTTGCCTTGTTAAAGGCCCTCAAACAGTGTCTGTTTCAGTGCCACTATGGCACACAGAGGAAGCAGGCAGTCAGGCTGTATTATTTACCTATCCTGTTGTCCAAAGGGGAGCTGTTGGAGCTATATTGCTGTAATGCACAAGATATATGTATTTGTACTGAACATTTGATATTATTGAACCAAATCTTATACGTTGTACTTTGACTATTAACAGGCTTCTTTCATATTGGTATCGACAGCATCGGCAAGATGAATACGGTACAACAATTAATTACACGGTCATTCCATACACTCCCACTAGAAGATAAACTACAGATAAAGAGGTTAGGACCTGATCGGCCTGACCTACAACTCCAACAAGTTACCCAGGACAGAGGAAAATCTTACAATCATACATTCTCAAACACCTGGTACACAAAAGCTGATTGGCTTACAGGGTGCCCTTCAAGAAACAGACTGTTCTGTTTCCCCTGCTTGCTGTTTAATGGTGACTTTCCTTGGACAAGAGAAGGAGTGATAGACTTGAAGCAGCTGTCTGAAAAAAAAAGAAGCATGCGCACACAAGAAAGCATGTGGAAAATGTGACGAGACTTGGAATGTTGGGAGACGGACCGATTGAGCAGCTCATAAGAGATGCATATCGCTAAACAATACAGAAACACAATGAAACAGTTGATAGGAATAGACACATACTATCAAAAATAATTGACTGCATTAGTTTCTGTGATGCTGTCGAACGGGCATGCGAGGCCATGATGAATCAGAAGGTTCCACAAATCCTGGAATATTGATGGGTCTTGTAGATTTAGTAGCAAGCATAGACAAGGAAATGGAAGCACATTTAGCAAGTGCTACAGTCTTTAAGGGCACCTCTAAAACGATACAAAATGAACACCTTGAGTGTATGCTAGAAATTATGACAAGCCATATTGTCCAAGAGTTGCAAAACACAGACTTTGTGGCTATTCAGGCTGATGGCACCACTGATATGGCCAAACAAACACAGTCCGTATTAGTCTTTCAGTACCTGTACAAAGGCTATAATGTTGTGGAGAGGTTCTATGGTTTCACTCATTTAAGAGAACTCCACTGCAGAAACCAATACTGCAGCTATACTGCGTCAACTCAACTTAATTTTTCCAGAGGTGCATCAAAGAAAAAAATGTATTGCACAAAGCTATGATGGTGTGTCCGTGATGAGTGGAAGCCATGGTGGCGTACAGAAAAGAATTAGAGATGTCTACCCGTATGCTCATTATGTTCACTGTCACGCCCACCAACTTAATCTTATTATACAACAGGCAGTATCAAACATCTCAGAGACACGAATTTTCTTCTAGGATGTAGGAGGCATGGCAGCATTCTTCTCAAGTTCCCCAAAAAGAATGGTAGCACTTCAGGAGATTGTGGACAAAAGAGTTCCGAGGGGAGCCTCAACTCGTTGGAACTATAACATACGTACAGTCCAACTAATATTTCAATACAGGGAGGACCTTGTGAAATGTTTTGAAGCAATAGAAGCCAATGAAACCTTTGATTTCAAAAGTCACAGTGAAGCCCGTGGCTTTGCTAGAACACTAAAAGATAGGGAGTTTCAGTTCTTTCTGTTTTTATTTGAAAAGATAATGACAAATGTTGAGACTTTATACAATCAGTTGCAAGGACGAGACGTAGATACAGTCTTTGTGAAAAGATATATCGCTGAATTTGTCGGAAGCATAAATGGAGTGAGAGATGAGGTTGACAGTTTAGACAGCCAACTGCCAGCGGATTCAACTTTTTAAAACCACAGGAAAAACATCACCACTCTGGTACGTAGTGCAAAAGAGATATGTGACATTGTAATTGTACATGCAAGAGAGTTTTGCTTTCACAAAACATTTGGGGAGTGCAACATTATTGGAAAGTAAATACTTTGAAAAATATGATGAATCCTTCCCTGAGCATGCTCTGCATGAGGCTGTGGAACCTTATCCGATGCTCAACAAAGAGGACCTGAAAACTGAGTTGACTGTAATGTACTCAATGCCTGTGTATCGGAAGGCCAAAGATGCCAGGTCTTTGCTGTCTTTAATTCATGAACTTAATATGGAAAAGACATTTACAGAGATAGTAGCTTTACTAAAAATTGTCATTACCACTCCTCTGACAACCTCAGAGGCAGAGCGATCTTATTCCGCCTTAAAGAGGATTAAGACATTCATGAGGAACACCATGCTTCAGGAAAGACTCGATGCGTTGGCAATGCTCTCTATAGAGAGCAAGCTTGTTCAAAATATCGCTGACTTTAGCATTCAAGTAATTGAAAAATTTGCTGCGCTTAAAGACAGACGTGCTGAATTTAGATACAAAAAGTAAACATGTTGAATGATGCTAGTTTGTGACCTGTTAAGTTGTTTGTTTTGTTGTTTGCAGTTTAAAATAAAAAAATCTGTGAGGTTCTCAGCATTGTATCTTGAAGCCTGTTATGAATCTCTGTGCCTGTGGTTATACTGAATAAGCAGCTACCTATGTTATATGACATCTCTTTAATAATGTAATTATGTAATACCTGCAGTTTCACTATTGCTTTATTAACCTTCCTGCTTTCTCAAATGTGCTTGAAAATGCACCATTTGTCCACTACTTTTTCAAAATCTCACTACGGTGAAGTCTCACAATCATTTTATGGCTCACCACTTGCAAATGTCACCGTCCGCCACTGGGGTTTACATGTGTGTGGTCTAGTTCCCTCGTGCTGCCAGCAGTTGCATTTCTTTAAGCATTACATAAAGCCGCTGATACTACTTTAAACACTCGGTGGTTAAAAGTGAGATACTATAACTTTCATGACTTGCTCTTGTGTCTGCACGTCACTAGATGTTGAAGAATAGTCTGTTCTTTCGCACAAGTAGTGTTCTCAAGTGACCACGGAATGTTGTTGGATTATCGCATAACTCACACAGAGATTTTAAGGATGGGACTCAGGAGGGGTTTGCATGGGTGTATTCATTGGGCAGGCACGCAAATTCCTGGAAGTGAGTGAAAAAGTTGAAGGAAGCCATTTACCTAATTGGAGCCCCACACCCAGACTCTCACCTTCTTGATGGGAAAGGACGCAGACAGCGACTAGCAGGGCTGGAATCTGCAGCCCAAGAAGCATGACCCATGCCATCGAGAAGCCGTGGCAGAGATCTTGAGGATGGGAGAGGTTTGCGTGGGTGTATTCTTCGGACAAAGCCTCCTTCCACCAGTTCATGAAGCAGCCCTGGAAGGGAAAATGAAACTAAACAATTACAAGTTGTTCAACATATATAATAAAAAAACACAGCACATGTAGCACGTAGGAGGTGGCTCAAGGTATAACGCTGCTGACTTTAGAGCTGGAGAACAGAGTTCGAGCCTGGGGTGGGCTGTATCATGTAATCACATACAAACAAATAGTCCCTAAACTATTACATACCAGCCAGCAGCGGAACGGTGCAGCTTCCTGCAAAATGGAGGCAAAACAGAAGTGTGGTATCGGACCACCAGCCAATCAATCAGTGAGATAAGAAGAGCAATGCCAGATGTAAGCAATGCCAAGCAACAAAACAAATAGAAACAAAATGGGTGGAGTTTCACCACTAATACTGATTACTTGATGCCTTGTAGATGCAGCGCATGCACTGCCCTATGCAAGACCTTAAAAGGGGACAGGGAATTCAGTGTCTGTGGTGGATTGCCATGCACATGTGAAGGCCATGCATGTTGGTCCAGGCTTCTAACCCCACACCACACACCACCAAAAGTCATGCACCTTAATCGGGGTTGGCCTAGAAAATCACTGAAAAAAGCAAAGCTTAAAGTGACAATAGTTGGGTGAAAATCTTAGTTTAAACATAATGTTTCAAACTAAAAATAAACACTGCAATTCAACTATTACAGGTATTTCAAGTAACTATGGCTTGTGCCCTCGCCATGCACTGCGTATGAATTCACATATTAGGACATTATTGACATATTCTGTGACATAAATGATAACATTACTGATGACAACTGAGCTGATATCAGTGACGGCGTCACTGTGTGGAAGAGGTGTGACTTACACAAGTTTGGGACCAGTCACGCATTCTTTTACAAATTAAGCACTGAAAGGAACTACCCAGCAGTGCGGTTAATAAAGTCATGTTTAAATGAAATTAATCAAATATTAATTCATTTAAAAAGTGCCAGCAGCTTCATAGTATCATTAATAAGTTGAAACAGACAGCAGGAAATGGAAGTCCCAGGCTTTGCCAGAATGCATCTCTGTGTGTATCCAGCAATCTGTGTGATGTGTTGACAGAATGGGGCCAGGGGATGCAAATAAAGAGGACTTGTGTTTTTGCAGTGAATAAATTCATTTATATCCGAACTGTTTTATCGCTTGTCATTTTGTAGTTTCGTGGTGTATTGCTTCGGCAAAATTATGGATGGCAGGAAAAGCGCCCACATTTACATCGGTATTCATAAATGATTTGATAAACAGGCAAAATACGGTTTTTGTCGTAGAATATATTTGCTTCCTATCTGCATAACTCATCCTAACACCCTTAACTCGGAACTTTGTCAAGAAAAGTTCTCATGTATCTTTTATGCCTCTAATCGGGAACGTTCAAGAGAGCTGGGTATGATATGCTAATTCTTCACAGAATGTGAGTTACTTAAATTAGGCGTTTTTGGAGAGAAACTAAGGTCTCTTTCTCCTTAAAAGAATGCCGCACTGCTCAATGCTGCTGAAAGCTATCGAAAGGGAAGTAATGCACAATTAGGTAAAGAATTGGGGGGCATATTATCAAGGGGGTTTATCTCCGCTTTTTTGGCTTTAAAAGCCAAGAAAGCGGAGATAAAATTATCTCCGTATTACCTAGCTGTCGCTAACACCAGTTAGCGACAGCTAGTAGGAGATAGCGACCATCTTGGGCCCCACTTTGCATGTCAGTGATATTTATCACTAATGACATGCAAAGTGAGAGTGCCAAGATGTTAGCGACTGAAAACAGTCGCTAACCTCGCTATCTCCTATTGCCAACTTTTGGAGATATTCGCGCTAAGCGCGAACATCTCCAAAAGCTAACACCTGCCCTGAGCAGTTCTTAGCCATGTTATCCAATGGGAGGTGGATAATGTAGTGCGGTTAGCACTCTAGCAGACGCACGTACGCATCCACGCATCCGCAGGCCAGGCGTGGCCTGCGGGGTCCAATAAAAGAAGGACGCGCGCTCGGGCACGTCACTTCCGAATGAGACGAGTGTGTGGTTTACTGGCTGATGCTCCGCGCTTCCACCCCTGCGCACGTGGCCATGTTGGTCGCTTAGGCCTACCCACACACCCTCACCACATTGGCGACGAGTGGAGGGATCCTGACCCTCGCTCCTTTTTCATCGGGTGATACCACCTGCACCAACCCGCGGTGCCTACCGCGAGGACACCCCAGCGTACCATCATCCCGGTGGATCCGCACCAGTGACCCGAGGCTGCCTGACGAGGCACACGTGGCACCTGACACACGCCGAGGTGTACACAGACACCGCAACACCGCTCGACCCGCCAATATTCAGGTACCGCCGCCATGGTGGACGAGGCAGCAGCACCGGTCATCAACATCCCGTTCCAGCACGCCGCTGCTGGAGTGCTGCCGCCCTTCAGTGAAGCGAGTGACCCATCTACAGCATCACCCCGGTGGAAGGTGTGGCTAGAGAGGCTGGAAAACTACTTCGTCGTCACCAGAGAAACGGACGACGCGGTGAAACGATCGCTGCTTCTCCACTACGCGGGAGACGAAGTCTTCCGACTCTTCAAACATCTACCCAATTCGGCGGGGGTAACCACGTATGCTGCTGCGGTCACCGCCCTGAACAACCACTTTGACCCTCAACTGAATGTAGACTTTGAGGTCTTCAAGCTAGGACAAGCCCGCCAACGGGAGGGCGAATCCATGGATCAATTCCACACTCGGGTCCGGGAACTGGCCAGTTCCACGGACGAAGACCAGCCCAAGGCCATCAGGCGCCAACTGATACAAGGGTGTCGGGACAAAACGCTGAGGGGCCACATCCTAAGAAAGCCCGGGATCTCGCTCGAAGACATCCTTGTCCTGGCCAGAGCTCATGAACTGTCAGATGCCAGGGCCACGGCCATGGAGCAAGCACTACACAAGATTCCCGCCAAACCGGAAACGACCAGGAGTGAGCGGGCTGACGCGGTACGGGCACGACCACGTGGCCCGGGGAGAAAAGGAGTCCGGCGAGACGCACCACAGGGCCGGTGTGGATACTGTGGACACGAACCCCATGCGGCCAGAGACTGTCCTGCCCAAGGCCAAGTCTGCGGGAACTGCGGAATCCCAAATCATTTTGCAGCGGTTTGCCGCCGGAGGAACAAACCCCCAACCTCGCAGAAATCATGGACAACCACCAAAGCGGTCCGCCAACTATCCATAGCAGAATCACCCCCGGGGAGGACAGATAAATTCCTGCCAATGTCACAGGCTGAATCAGACTCTGAGGACGAGGAGGAGGCGTATGTCGTCTCTTTCGCCAGGGAACTAAAGATCAGACGACGGCGGCAACCGACATGTGTGATCCACGTAGGTGAGAGCGAAGTGAAGGCCGTCATTGACACAGGGGCCACCGTCAATGTCATGGGCCTACAAGAATTCAACAAGCTGCGCCCTCGCCCGGAAGTCCTAAATTCCAAGACCAAGATATTTGCGTATGGCGCCGACACCCCACTCCCTCTGAAAGGGAAAATAGTCATACCCATACGGGCTGACGAAGTGGAAGTAACCGCAACGATCCACATCATTGATCGAGAGGCTGACACGCTAATGAGCAGCCACACGGCGGAGGACCTGAAGCTCATTGCCTTTGCCAACCACATACGGAACCATCAGGTAGAAGAACTCCTGGAGCGCTTCCCCGAGCTGTTCAAGGGTCTCGGGTGCATCAAATGCGCACCGATAAAACTGCACATCGACAAAACCGTCACCCCTACCGCCCTCCGCCATCGGAGGATCCCATTCCACCTGCGGCCACTGGTGGAGAAGGAACTGGCGAAACTCGAGAAATTGGGGGTCATCGAAAAGGTAACCGGGCCCACCCCGTGGGTGTCGCCCATGGTCATCATCGAAAAGCCCAAGCAGCCGGGCGAGGTCCGGCTATGCATAGATATGAGACTGCCGAACGCGGCAATCAAGCGGGAGAGACATCTGACCCCGACGATAGATGACATCATAGCAGACGTGAACGGCTCGAAGTGGTTTTCCAAGATCGACCTCAATACAGGATACCACCAACTGCCACTCGCTGAAGAATGCCGCTTCATAACCACATTCAGCACCCACCTGGGCCTCCGGAGGTACAAGCGCCTCAACTTCGGAATATCCTCGGCCGCTGAGGTGTTTCAGAACACCATCAGGGAGCTGCTTTCGGGACTGCCGGGAGTCATCAACGTGAGCGATTATATCCTTATTCATTCCGCCACAGCCTCCGAACACTACAAGCACCTGCGGGATGTGCTGAAGAGACTAAGTGCACATGGAGCAACACTCCACAAGGAGAAATGCCAATTCTTTCAGCCCTCGATTGAGTTCTTCGGCTATGTGTTCAACCAGGAGGGAGTCCAGATCGACCCGCGGAAGTCGAAGTCCATCAAAGATGCCCCAGCACCACAATCACCCACGGAAGTGAGGAGCTTCCTCGGAATGGCCACGTATTGCGGCCGCTTCATCCCAGGCCTGGCCACACGCAGCGAGCCTCTCCGAGCATTGACGAAGGCAGATGCCGCCTGGACCTGGGGCCCCAAAGAACAGGATGCCTTCCGGAGCATAAAGGAGGCACTGCTAGAGAACGCCACCCTCTCATACTTCGATCCAACCAAGCGGACCAAGGTAGTCGTGGACGCCAGCCCCGTAGGACTTGGGGCAGTCCTGACACAAGAACATGAACCAGGGAAATGGACAGCCTTAGCATTCGCGAGCAAAGCCCTAACTCCCACTGAGGCCAGATATGCTCAGATAGAACGCGAAGCTTTGGCCATCAAATGGGCCTGTGGACACTTTCACCTTTACTTGCACGGACAATCGTTCGTCATGGTCACAGATCATCAACCCTTGGTGCCACTCTTCAAGGGCACTGCTCCCCATCCACCGCCACGCATCAAAAGATGGGTGATCCAGCTCCAAACTTATGACATGGAGGTCATCTACAGACCCGGGGCCAAAAACCCAGCCGACTACTTATCACGGCACCCACTACCCCGAGAGCCGGCAGCCACGGATGAGGAGTGCGATGGCTATGTTCATTGGGTGGCTCTCACATCCTGCCCCCAGTGCATGACTCTAGACGAAATCAAGGAGGCAGCAACAGAAGACCTCCCCTACATGCGGTCACTACAGGCGGTGCAAGAAGGAACCTGGACGGATTACCTCCGGCCCCCCACGAGTTGGACGGCGGCGGACAAGTCAACCCTCACAAAGTATTGGCAGATCCGCCATGAGCTCAGCGCCACGGAGGAGGGCATACTCTTAAGAGGGACGCGCCTAGTGATACCAAGGCGACTCAGACATCGGGCCACCCAACTTGCCCACGGGGGTCACCATGGGGTCACCAAGATGAAGGCGCGCATGCGCGAAAAGGTGTGGTTCCCCGCACTCGAAAGCACCGTGGACGAGTATGTCAAGAACTGCATGTCCTGTCAGTTAACCAGCGACCCGGAACGGCCAGTCCCCATCATCACGGAGGAAGCCTGCACAGCTCCATGGGAAAAGGTCAGTGTGGATTTTGGAAGCTTCCCCGGTGAGGGACATACTCTGGTAGTCATCGACTCTTATTCCAAATACCCCCTCGTGGAGAAAATACCATCCACAGCCTTTGCCCACGTGGGGCCAGCACTTGAAAAGATGTTCTCCCTATTTGGCCTGCCCGGTGAACTCAAAAGCGACAACGGCCCGCCCTTTCAGGGAGCGGAGTTTGCCACCTTCATGACAACGCGAGGCATTATCCATCGACGCAACACTCCCCAGTGGCCACAAGCCAACGGGGAGGTGGAGAGATTTATGCGAACACTTAACAAAATGTTCAGGATTGCAGTAGTCGAAGAGGCCGACCCCGAACAGAGACTGCACGAATTCCTGAGGGAATACCGCGGGACGCCCCATTGCACCACGCTGAGAAGCCCGTGGTCGTTAATGTTTCAAGGCCAGCGCAGGGATTTCCTCCCCATGCCGCCGGGACCAAGGCTGGAAGATAAAGAAACGAACGAGATGCAGGAGCTCGCACAAAGACGTCGGTGCATGAACAATATGCGTACGAGCCACCGCCGCAGGGCCACTCCAAGGCAACTGCACCGAGGGGACCGGGTTGTTATCAAAAATCGACGCCCTGGAGGGAAGTTTCGGACCTTCTATGAACCAGGGCCGTGGACAGTCACCAACACGAAGGGCACGATGGTGACCGCCAACAAAGAGGGAGAAGAAGTGTCAAGGAACTCGTCCTGGTTTAAAATAGTCACTCCGGCCGGCAATGCAAGCGCCGAAACCCAGGTGGAAACCTCCGAAACACCCGGAGCAACAGCACCAGAAACGGCGAGTAGCTCGTCGGCAGACGGTGGGGGCCCAACACCGGAACTTGAAGCAACAACACACTTAACCCCTGTCCGGAGTCAGGCTCACCATGGGGATCGAGGCTCGGGCCGCACACCCCGTTACAGTCTGAGGCCCAACCCTCGCCCCAACCAGAGACTCAATGACTATGTCTGTCACCTAAGCCCCTGAACCCAGCAACCGGGGAGCACGCAAGTACTACTCCATCATTGTGTATTCTTTTCATGAACAGTTTTGTTGAACATTTTGAAATTGTCGAGAGTTGGGTAGAGATGTAGTGCGGTTAGCACTCTAGCAGACGCACGTACGCATCCACGCATCCGCAGGCCAGGCGTGGCCTGCGGGGTCCAATAAAAGAAGGACGCGCGCTCGGGCACGTCACTTCCGAATGAGACGAGTGTGTGGTTTACTGGCTGATGCTCCGCGCTTCCACCCCTGCGCACGTGGCCATGTTGGTCGCTTAGGCCTACCCACACACCCTCACCACAGATAACATGGCTAAGAGCATTAGCTCGCTAATGCATGAATATCGCTGACTTTTCAGCGATATTCATGCATTGCGGCCGATTTTTATCGCATTTGCGATAAACCTTGGTAATACCAAGGTTTATCTGCGATAAAAATCGCCGCAGCTCAGCGTTAATTTTTTCACGCTAACCAAGCAATAGCGATAATTATCGCTATTGCTTGGTAATATGTCCCTGGGTGCTTCCACCTAGCACATCCTGACACCCGAGGCGCATTATGGAAAGGTGTGTAATCACAGAAAGAGAATATTCCACAGGGGCAGCAGGACCTCCAACAGTGCATTGCCCAACGCAACATTGTAATTGAAATTGTATTGATGGAAAAGAAAGTTGTGCCTCCTTGTCAGTGCACCCTTATGATCTATGATGCATTAAATGGTTCAACCAGCAGTAGACCTCACTCACTACCTTTATGAAATAAGTCAATATTTACTTAGGATACATGGTTGCGAAATTTGAAAGCAAGTAAAAAGGTCTGCATTTTTGCATTTTTGAGAGTAAGCCCAATAAGCATAGTGAGGTCAATTGCTCTGTGATATTTTTACATTTGGTTGGAGTTTGTGACCAGCTAACCGGATCTGTGCTCCACAAGACTTCTGAATGTGGGCTGGATACAATTGATAAAATGTCAACGTGCGCATAGCGCTGTTATAAGAGTTGATCACGCAGACAACCGCATCAGTATGAAGATTATAGAGAACTCCAGGTACCAATCGAACCATGTAAGTATGAGAGTTTCCCAACTATGTGGGTCCTAAAGAAGCTCTTTTCTGTATTATTGGCTGACATAGCATTTTCAAGATGAGTATCCTCTCTATTGTCATATGAAAATGAGAAGTATGATTTTCTGACCCTGAATTGACCTTTTTCCTCGATGGGTAGGGTATGACTATGTTAAACTGAGGTATAAAGTGCAGGATTGATGTAGTGTCACCCCCTAAACATCTACCATTTAGTGAGTATTTCAGAACCTAAGTAAACTGTTCAATGTTTTTTTTCTATTTGTCTATGCATTAGAAAGTTGTTATTAAATTGTGAACAGGGCGTGCTTAGCAACTAAATAAACATGCGTTAGTTAGGACTCAACAGAATACCCATTGAAACTCTGCTCAACCCATGGTAGCTATGGCACAAGCAGCAGGCAATTACCCAGAGAAATTAGTACCAACCATTTTGAAATAAAGAAAACAAAACAATGAAATTCACAGATCAATTTAGAAAAGAGCACACATATACCCAAATAATTACAATTGAATAAAGGGAACCAGGGATATTAATGTTTAAAGTTAAATTGCAACAGCGATCTACAAAAAACAAAGTGCCATTGAAAAACTGACTGCAATGGAGCAGAGGGCAGAAACACCATGGGGGTTGTGCCAGTAAATTTGTTTTCCTCTAGACTTTGGGCCTGCTGTTGATTTTTTCAGGAGTCACTGTCTTAAATGCAATGGATATCCTGACCACCCTATTACAATTACCATTGGATGTAATACATTTATATTAGGACAGACTAGATATTTGTTACCTTTGTGATGGAGTAACTTGTCTGTCAAACTCTCACTACGGCACCCTGTCTGATTTTTGGAAGTCAAGGTTCAATCCTAAAGCCAGCAAATGCCCTCTGAAGTGGGACATGTCATTGAGCTACCAGTAAAGTCCTTGGGTTTGGCGCCATAAGCGGGGAGCAGGCAGTCGCAGCCGGCACGGCTCACAGTTGGGGAGGGGCAGGTGTGGGGGGTGAGTCACTGCGCACTTAGGATTGGGCAAATCACTACGCTCCGCCCCACCCACCCGCCCGTTGCAAAGCAGCAGGAAAGGAAACATAAAATGACAATAACTTTAAGTTATTGTAATTTTATGTTTCTCACTGCAGTGGGGTGACGCTTCTGAACCATAGCGGAGGAGCCGCCCCTGAGAGCAGGGCAAATCTGGATTTTATAGCCCTCTGGGTTACTGTTACTTTACAGATGGCATAGATTTACTGTCTCACCCCAGAACAAGGTTTAGGACATGTTCACTAGCTTGGTTCTCAAGATCCTTCAGCAGGCCAAATATATAAACTTTAGCCTGGCAGTTCTGGACAAGGCCCAATACTTTAACATTTTTAAAAAATTGAATTCACTGGAGGAAGAATATTTTTGATTAACTTTAGTGAAAAAGGGACTTTAGGAAAGTGTACTGAGAGCATACTAGTTTAGAACTGGTTTGTCTTCAAAGCCTTGTTCAGAGACGTAGTCCGTACACATCTCTGGATCACTGTTAAAAACCCTCCTCTTGGTAAACAATAGCTGCCACCAGGAAGTCTAACTTTAAAAATGTTCAGCTCTGGTTCCATTTATTGTTTTGGTGACTTTTTGCTTATTACATTTTTTCTTTATTTCCTAATTTTTCTAAATTGCTTTGAGGATTTCATGTAATGTAATCTTTGCTATATGCATACTTTTTGCCATTTGTACTGTACTGTAGCCAGGGCTTTAAGTGGGATGAAAAAACTAGGGGGCATCTCAAAGGGGCGTGGCCACTAATTAGGGGCGTGGCTTTTAAACACTTGCGCTAAAAATCTTTGTTTAGTATAGTGTGCCGCCCAACTTGTATTTTGCTACTTCTGTCATTGCATCCAGATATGTGATACAATTAGTAACATCATACCTACAACAAGTAAGGACTATTGGCTTTGTCAATGGTTATTAGTTGCATAAGATACATGAGCTGCAACTATATCTTGTTACATATAATATTGAAAAAGCTTCCAATTAAAGCCCTGGTGACCCTACCACAATGTTGCTGCTCTTGCGTTTCAGAAAAAGAAGGGAAATCCAGAAAGAAAATGACTCTTTAAAGGATTTTCCTTCCCCCACAAAGCTCACCTGACATGACGTCATGCCGTAACTTCTCCATTAGTGAGAAGTGAACAGTGTAGGCAGCGCACATCCATGTGCTTGTCTCGAAACGGGTCTCTATCTGGCTGTTTTGTGCCCTGGCACTTTTTTACGGACTGCAGTGACAGAAAACTGCTGTCTGCAGTCTGGAAAAAAACAGACCGCCTGTGCCAGGGCTCAAAACAGAGCCCGATAGAGACCCGATTCGAGGCCTCTTTTAAAAAAGTCCCGGTGCTCAGACCCCATGAGACCCGGCCCACCTAAAGCCCTGACTGTAGCCTACATCTGAGATACCTATGTGAATTGTGTGATGCTTGGGAGTGGTGTTTTTAATGTTAAAAGAATAGAAAACATTGATTTTTTGTTTCAAATTCAACTAAACATATTTTAAAATTTAAATACATGAAATGAAAGAACAATGGAGAAAAATGAATTTAGAAAATGAAAAGGTATAGCAAAATCAAAAAGCACCCCATAAAAATAATGGAAAAGTAAATTTTGAGGTACTCCTCTGGAATGAGACAGACATGGGCCAAGCGACTCAATTAGGCTGACTTATGACAGAAGGACAAATACCTCCAGATGGTAAATCTGAAGTCTGCTTATGAAAAGAAATATGTTGATCAGATGGTCCTGCAGTATCCTCAAACTTGGAAAAAAGATGGGTCCCAACGGCCGGATATGAATGTGATGTCCTTACACACTTTTGCCACCTCTTGCATGTTAAATTCATAAAGATAAAAACCGTCCTCAGTTTTTTTTCAAGATAATGGGAATAGTCAAAAACTGTTATCCAACCTCAGATTCACTTACTATGTGTTGCCATTGGACCCTTGATTTTGATACCAAAATCATTTTCATAGGAACATAACAAAAATGAGCATGTCGCCTTAATACCTTCCCTCGATAAGATCCCAAGGTTTCTCCCTTAATCATCCTGTAAGAAAGTGAGTTACTGGTTAAGATGGGTGTAACCCTACTCAAGCAGCAACCACAATCTTTGTTCCTGTGAAGTTCCAAGCAAACCCCAAATTAACCTGTGTACAACCTTCTCGTAGCATGGCACAGAAGAGTGAGGCTTAAAAAAGTAATGTGTGAAGTATTTCTGCCACACTTCCAACAGTAATAAAGTAAACACACAATACTAAGCAAGTCCCATAATAGGTTAGGAAAATAGAGTACATTTTGATGAATAAATCAAGACCAAAATTACAAAAATCCAATCAGTAGAACCAGAGTAATGCAATTTTAAAGATTTAGGTGAAAATAGCACCAAAAAGCACAAAGCGCCTACTGTGGATGTGTGGGTTCGCTAACCAGGACAAAGTCACTAGCCCAGGCCAAATGCAATGGAGTGTGGGCTGGAAACAGGGACCCAGTTAGGCCCGCTAAACAAGAGTACCTTAAATCCTGGTTGTAAAGAATTGCAAAGTGCCATGTCAAGGATGCCTTGAGCATCCAAGGCAATGCAAGGTCCAGGTCAGAGATGTGGCGTGCAGCGTTGGTTCCCAGGCATTTCGAGGCTGCAAGCGAGGTCCTGCATCGTTGTCAAGGAGGCCATCTAAGAACGATTTGTGATGTGAAATTGTGCATCGAGGATGTGTCATGCACTGTCTGGTTCAAAAGATGCTGATGGGCTTGCAATGCAGAGCCTGCTTCATCGTTGAGGCTGCTGTAGTCAAAAAGCTTGGGATGTGAGAGTCTGCATCACAAGATGTGTTGAGCAGTTGTGATTCAGCTGCGGCTGTCTGCTGCGAAGTCTAGGTGAAGTCCTGGAGTCAGGAAGGTTCACAGAGCAGAAGCGATGCGTCTGTTCTTCTCGGGGTTTCAATGCCCAGAAGAAGAGATGCGCTGATTCTGTTGGATCAACAGATGGGGTGGCAGAGCACTTACAGGCCCATTTTCAAGGGTCCAGGACTGGGTTGGGACAGCTTGGCAAGGCAGGACTCACAGATGGAGTCCAGGTGCTGGGTTCAATGATGTGGAGCCTTCTGTCTCTGAGGCTCTAGTCAGGAGGTCTGCCAGCTAGCTCATTGAGTCTCTCTGGGGTACTGGGTTCAAAAGATGTGTAAGGAATGAATTTTAAAAATCAATTTTATTTTGCAGACAATATTAGAATTGCACTTTAGAATGAGTTGATACCATTGCAGAAATGTTTTCACATTGAAAAATAGCACATAGGAAAAATGTGCTTGCTTTAAACGTGTGAAAGAATCACTTTTAGAATGCATTCAGCTTTGATAAAATAATGTTTTTACAAAGAAAATAACACGTAAGGAAAATGTGCTTGATTATATTTATATATACCACAACGACCATCAGCCAATCCAGCCGCACTCTCCTCTGTTGCTCCAATAAAATGCGGTAGTACAAAGTTCAGGTGCAATAAGTATATATATATATATACATATATATATATATATATATATATATATATATATATATATATATATATATATATATATATATATATATATATATATTTATATTTATATATTCTTTCTTTCATGTGTCATAGCAATACCACACATGGAAAGCCTCTGTGTTTCAGCTCACTCCTTCAACCGGGCTATACAAGAGCCCACACACTCTGTGTTTAAAAAGAAACGTAGAAAGGTTACATCCTCATGACTCACTTCCTTTTAAAATACAGGCACATTGGAATTTTCAAATACAAAATATTCATCTAAACAAACACCAGTCTTGATTTCAAATTTGCACCACACTACACCAGGGGATATACTGATCAATTTGATACACTTTCATTGAAAAGAAATACCTTTATAGAATCATATATAGAGGATGCATATGGAGCCAGTCTGGTAGGACAGGGTTCTCAAACTTAATAGCTGGGGCTCTTGTTGTTAACCATGATATCAGTATGTGTGGCTCACCAGTGGCATTTATCTATCAATCAACATTATTTAATCATAATTAATACAACACAGTATATGAATACATGACAATATAAATATTTTCTACAAGCACATAAAGTGTGGGTGCCTCATCCCATGCTAATATTGCAACAACCCCATGTAGTGCACATACTAATGTCATTAAACAGTGTCATTATTCCAGCTGATGCTGAATAACTTACAGTGGTAATTCCACTATCAAACTTAATACAACCACCTTATCCACTGTAAAGTGCAAATGCTTCTGCATGTAACCCACTCTGATTTTCATTCATTCATTTCAATCTTTATTTCGATCTATTTAGATCATAAAGAAATACAAGCACATTGGGAAAGAATAAAATAACATCAAGTAAAAACAGAGTTTAAAAACCAATACAATTGGCCTGTTAAAATCAGTTACAGTACATTACATTTGGGAATCATCGATACATTTCATTTATCGTAGATCATATCTGACTTGTTGCTGCGGTTGCGGGTATGCCACATCGCTGTTAGAAATGTTGCCACTGCAAACTCAATCGGGGGTAAAAGTTCAGTTTTTAACACCTTGGCTGCAGTGGCGTCACTAGGGTTGGTGTCACCCGGTGCGGGTAACTCATGGTGTCACCCCCTCACGACTTACCGCATGGGCTCGAGTCTCGGCAATGACACTGAACATCCTGTGATTCTACGCAAATAACTTAATCTCCTTGTGCCTAACAAAAAATGAATGTGTCTTCATGTAATGCATCTGGTGCTATGTAAAGCACTCTGATACCCGATTCGGGTCAAGTTCGCGCTATATAAAATTCTGTAGCAATAAAAAAATAAAATGTAATATTAATTAACCCGTAGTCTGTCGGCTTCCACCACCCCGCCCCCCTGCTCATACCTGTGCAAGCCGGTACTGGGTCTAACTCGTAAATGCACAGTACGTCCACATCTGGCAAACCGCTGCAGGAGTCCTACTACTCTTGTACGTTGAGCCTGTGAATAATTCTTATTTTGGCCTGAGTTCCCTCTCTTTTGGATTTCCAGGAAAAGTGACATTTTTGCTAGAGCAGTACCAATGGTGTCCTCGATGAGCGGCCTCATCTATCAGACTTTGCTCCTCCATCTTGGACAAGTATATTTATAAGATGACAGATTTGGGTGCGGCTCTTCTCAGGGTGTCTCTTGACCCTGCAGCTCCTCGGTCAGTGCTCTGCCTCACCCGGGGCTCAGTCCTCCCGCAGGCAGCGCTCACCTGCTTCATGTACACGGCTTCAAGGCGCTTGTGTATCCTCAGTGCTCCTATGGCCAGTCTGTGCTGCTGCCTCTGAGCCTCCCTCCGCCCTCCAGTTTTGCCCTGGACCCCGGGGGCCTCTGTGCTCCTCTGCTCTGAGCCCCCTCCCCCCACCCCTTGTTGTCCTGGACCCCCGGGGCCTCTCTGCGGAGCCCCCGTTGCCTCGGGGGAGCGGAGCTGAACCACGACTCGAGGACTGAAGCCTGGAGATGTGAGAGGCCTGGACTGTGCCCCAGGAGCCCCCGTCTGGGAGAGGGGAGGGGGTGGGTTTCTGTGAGAGGGGGGGTAGAGGAGGGTGGCGGTGCATATATCTGCCAAAGTTTCAAATTGCTTATGTGTTACATTTTCAGAATTTCAGTGAAATTATGAGTGGTATTAAACGATTATGAGTGACACTTTACTCACGAGCAAAAACAAACAAGAAGACCAGGACAAACATATAAATAGCAGAAATGTCATCCATTTGAGCAATTACAAACTGTAAGGAGATCTTACAGCTGCTGCAAAGCACCAGAAATGAAAGTGCTCCTTTAACCTGAACGCAGTGTAAAACAAATGTGTGACTATGATATCATCGCGCATCAAGAGAGAGAGAGAGAGGACCAGAAAGCTAGTCCTTATCCCCGGGGTTTATATATAGTTAATCAAAAAGAGACTAGCTTATGCATTACGAGGTTAACAAAAGTAAAGGACTCAAGTATGTTTCGTCAGGGGGTAGGAGCACCTGGTGAGTGTGCTCATGATGCCCTCACCCACCAACCTAGTTGGTGGCATGCTTCATCATCGGGCCCACCCAGTGACACCTAGCATGTCCCGGGTGTGCTTCGACGCCTGATTACAGCGGAGCAGGTATGTCGCTGACTGTGCGGTGAAGAGTGTTATGAATGTGATTTTAAAATGGATTGGCGGGGATCCCAGTACCCGAAGGTGAATTAAACTTTAATACCTGGGCCACCGTCAGCGGTTAAAAATAAGGCTGTCGGATGTTAGAGGCGAGTTACGACCTCCCACATCCATTGGTGGGTCAACATTATTGTGTTCCGACCGCTGGTTGGTGGAGACATTTTGACTATATTCTGGACCTGCGTTGTCGCGAAATGCGTCATATGACGCGCCTCGTTAACGCACCCGGAAGTGCTCCGGTGCGCAAGGCGCAGCTTCCCGGAAACGATCCAGAGCGCAGCGCGCAGCGCGTAACGTAAGCATAGCAGGTCATGTGACTTGTTAATAAAACTTTTCATTGGTTCATTTTACTTTTGTTATTCTAATGATGAAAGGCTTGGTCATATGACCTAAAAATAACGCTTTTCATTGCTTTCGAACATTTTTTTTTCCCAAATGATGAAAGCCCCACCTTTTTTTTTCCAACTCTGACTTGTAAAGCAAAGGACCCAGATGCATTTACAGTTTATCACTAACAATGTTCCAGGCTAATGTATTTTCCCGGGAAATTTACAACTGTCCTGCAAGTAAAATATTCCTTTTTCGAGAAAAAGGGCGTTTCTTCGTCCCATGAGGGAGCCGTTGAGCAAAAGAGGCTCGGCCTGCTGTCTTAGTCGCTGATAGGCATGAATATCAGATTCTTATCGATCACTTTATGTTGCAGGAGTAGAAAACACAACAGCCCTTGACCATTTATCTTTACTGCGTTCCTGCGTATTATACCTTTTAACCGTCATGTAATTGGACTGCTTTATTTCACTTGCCTTTTACTGATTCCAAAACAGTGGCTATTATTCAAAACTTTACCAATGTAGGAACTACTACCATGTTTTGTTTTAAAAACCTTTATTGTGAAAATGTCAGTATACGAACACGGGCCTATAACCACGTGAGCCGGCCACGGAGCAAACTGGAATCGTATATGATGAGGGGACATTTACACTGTAGAAGAACGTAACGGGCGACCCATTAGGTTGCAAGGACTAAGGTGTCTAACATTTGCAGAATCGGTGAACGTACATCTTATAATTAAAGTACGACAGGGCCAGTTAAAATAAAATTATCTAGATATACATTTGCGGGCAAGTACCATGGATGACGTTAATTCGAACTTTCAATAGTACAGTAATCAATAACACATCGGAACTTAATATCAATAGGGATGTCCAAATGTTCAATCAATTCTCGTCCCCGCCCGCCATGTGCTTCAAAACTGCATACGTATCTTGTGATATCAAGGTTGGGCAACCAGTACACAACAAGGAGTTACGAGTCCCATTTATACCGGCGCCATTTTGGGCGAGGCCGGGCAGGTCCAGGATATAGTCAAAATGTCTCCACCAACCAGCGGTCGGACCAGAACCCTTTTCGGCAGTCCAAAAAGGTTCTGTTAAATGACAACAGAAGAAATAGGCAACAAGAACAATCAGTCAAAAGAGGGGACGCTTTCGTGAATGGGGCCCATGCCCTAGCAGGCAAGCGTTCGAGTTCCAAGGTGTCCCAGTGCCATTTTAGTGGACCAGGCCCAAATCCAAAGAGCTGGCCACCATTTTGAGAGTCCGGTTGCAGCCGGCTATCGCTGCACAATAAGAGTAGCCGCAATTCAGCTAGATGGCGGGTGAGTCACTGTACCGCAAAAGCGGGCGGAACTCAACTGGAAGGTGAGTGAAACGCTAAGAGGCGCCCCACTGCAGATGAGGTGCCTCCACCTGGGGAGGAGGGAGAGGCCAGTTTCCGCTGCCTCCCCCCCCCCCGGCACCCCACGCCGTCTTTCGGCGCAGCATTGTAGGATGGCCACACCAGTGAAACTTGCTGGACACCACCTCAGTGCCATCCGGATCTCGGCGCGTTCGAGTCACTGTACCGCAAGAGCGGGCGGAACTCAGCTGGATGGAGGGTGAGGCACTGTGCCGCAAGAGCGGGCAGAACTCTACTGGAAGACAAGTGAAACGCTAAGGGCGCCCCACTGCAGATGAGGTGCCTTCACCTGGGGAGGCGTAAGAGGTCCGTTTACGCCGCCTCTCCCCCCCCCCCCCCAGGCACCCCACGCCGTCTAAAGGCGCAGCATTGTAGGATGGCCACACCAGTGAAACTTGCTGGACACCACCTCGGTGCCATCCGGATCTCGGCGCGTTGTGCTGCCTTCGGCGTACTGTAGCAGCAAAAGTAACCGCAACTCAGCTGGACACGCCGTCTTTCGGCGCAGCATTGTAGGATGGCCACACCAGTGCGGCAACTTGCTGGACACCACCTCGGTGCCATCCGGATCTCGGCACGTTGTGCTGCCTTCGGCCTATTCGCACATCGGTCCGCTACTGACGCCGCCTCACAGGCCAATGGATTTTGAGTGATGTAATATGTGACGTCATCAGCAGTGCATTGCACGCGCAAGTTATTGTGAGTCCAACTAACTATAACGTGGAATTTCATTGGTTTTATGTCAGTAAAATTTCCAGCTAACTATAACATGTGTCAAACCTATGGTTTTTTCAGTGAATTTCATAGGTTTTTTAAATGCTACTTCCTAACTATAACGTGTGTAAAACCTATGTTTTTTTCTGTGAATTTCATTGGTTTTTAAAATGCTAATTCAGAAAAATGTTGTGTATGCAACCTATACTTTTGGCAATAAAGTTCTGGCAATATTTTTTTCGAAAACAAGCCGTTTTCTTCACTGTCCAAGTTGCATAGAGACTCCTTGTAAAGCGATACAGAATTCGAAAGTCTGTACCTTGCCTTTTTTTAAACACATTAAAATTTGTCTGTAAATAAAAATAGCCTTACTAAACTTTCGTGCGCGACCCGGTGTGCGCACTCTCGGCAACAGTTGTCAATAAAATGGATATCGCATTTCCAGGCTTTCGTGCGCGACCGAGTGCGCGCACCTGCCTATATATTTGGTGAAAACTTTGCAATTTGAACTTTCCAAAAACAGCTCCAGGAGCATATTATAAAGGGCGTTTATCGGCTTTCGAACGTGCGCGACCGTGTGCGCGCAACCGCCTATATATATATTTCGGGAAAAGTTCGCGATTGCAACTTATTAAATTTCTTCATACACCCACCATAGAACTTATACTACTCAGAAGATATATTAAATCCGGATATGTTTCGATTTACTCCTTTTCACATTTTGAAATTGGACCGCTACTTCCAACCAGATACTATCACCGCGTACACGTCCTGAGACGCGCATGTGAAGTCATGTGACTTAAAAAAACAACACTTCCAATTGGTTCCTAGTAGTTTCTATGCTGCGTCAATACCTACGCCTGCTTCAAACACATGCACAGTTTTGAAACAGCATGGGCCTGAAAGTCACTGAGTGAAATATCATACATTACAGTCAGCCACTTTCAAGACGCATTCCTTCAGAGGAACACTATGGGGCAGATTTATGAAGGGCTTGCGCCACGTTTACGCTGCCGTTGCATGACGCAACGGCGCGGAAACGTGGCGCATCCCTGCGCCCTATTTACAACGTGACGCATCTAGGAGATGCATCACGTTGTACAGCACTGCGCCATGAGGAGGCGTTCCTGCGCAGGAACGCCGTTCCTGCGCAGGAACGCCTCTTGAAAGTGGCTGAGTGAAATCTATGAGATTTCACTCAGTCATTTTCAGGGCAATGCTGCGTCAAAACCCTGCGCCTGCTTGAAGCAGGCGTAAGGCTTGAGGCAGCATTGAAAGAATAGGCCCCCCCAGAGCATTGCTGGAGCTGCGTCGCGCTTGCGACGCAACTCCAGCAATGCGCCACATTTCCGGCACAGATGCGTCACGCATCTGTGCCGTTTTTGCCCCATGGTGCGCCGCATCATAAATGCGGCGCACCATGGGTGGCGTAGATGTGGCGCACTGTGGCGCATGTTAACTGGCGCATCCCTCGGGATGCGCCAGTTAACATAAATCTACCCCTTACCGTTTATTAGAGGTAGATCGTCCGACTCCACCGGAAAACACCCCTAATAAAAAAGACATATATATAAAATGCGGACTAGCCGCTGTATCGTACTAGCAAACTTTAACTTAAAACTCGTTAGAGAAAACAAAAGGAATCGAACAAAATCAATAGGCCACTGATAGGATCTCTTTTTGACCTTGCTAAAATAGAAACATTAGGAACAACCCCTCATGAGAAATATGAAACTAGTGAAACTAGTGAGAGAAACCGAGCTCGACGCCATCTTGCCCCCTTTTAGGCCCCATCACGAACATAGATAGCCCTACATAGCAAAACGTGATCTTATCGCCTGCCCAACTTCAGATCTGACCCCCCCCCCCTTTTGCTCTCATGTCCTGTCGGAATGTCCGGCTGTAGATTACAATCACATGTTCCATTTGGGAGGGGAAACGACATCAGAGCGACAAATATTAGAAATATACCACACGACAGCAAAATAACAGATTAAAACGTTTTTATTCTTGAACAAAAATATATTAAAACAACTATGGAGAACCATTACGCGAATAGTCCGGAGGCGACACCATGCGCCAAGCCTGTCCCCAGGATGAACCAAGGAATCCGTTCCTGGGACCGTGGCAAAGAGCAGCCGGTCGCCATCGGCCAGAGAAGGCATGGGCCCGACCCGAGATGTAGTTGTCTTCCCATTCTCTTCCTCTTTCGGCGCCTTGCAGGCCACGAGGGGGGGATGTCTTGCATATGCCTCCGACCCCGTAACGTAAGCATAACAGGTCATGTGACTTGTTAAGGCTTTTCATTGGTTTAGAAATATTTTTATGAGCATATTTGACTATTTTATTAAAGACACTACACATAACCTGTTTTTCAAGTTATGTTTAATTTTAAATGAAACGGTTTACATTTTCACTTTTTATTTCCAGTAAATTTGAAAAATAAATGTTTATAGTTCCATATGCTGAAGCATGTCAGCTTCCCACCCTATGTCATACAATTCTAACAAATCGGCATCCTCATCATGTTCTTCATCATCCTCAGGATTTAAATCATCTAAGGGTTCCACTTCCACTGACGTTTCAATGGCATGTTCAACAATAAGATCGAGACCAACGGATTGCTCATTATCACTCATGGTTAATGTCCTTATCTTTAAAGAAAGAGACCAACAATGAGATGTTACAGAGTAAGATACAAATCTCAGACACTATAATAGTAAAATTGTTCAACAACAGTAACATTTTGCAGCTATTATTTAGCCATGTCCAGCGATGCTGAGGAGGTGAGTCCTATGTCCAAGTTTTCAGTGAACAAGACTCATCTCTTTTTAACCTTCGATAAGCTTCACCAACTCTGTGTCCCCTGCTCATACTTAAATGTAAAGGAGCAGATTTATGTTAACTGGCGCATCCCCAGAGATGCACCAGTTAATGTGCACCGCTGCTCTGCCACCCATGGTGTGCCGCATTTACAATGTGGAGCACCATTTACTCGCAGTGACAAAATGGCGGTCAACACTTCCTGATTTCCTTCGAATCGAACGTTAACAGACGTCACGCAGCAAAAAAAAATTCTGCTCGCGCGCAGCCCCTCCTTCCCCAAAGTAGCAATGTTGGGCTACTTTTGGGCTGCTTTCTAGTAGGGTTTTTGAGTGTCAGAAAGACTACAAAAGCCGTCGGCAACGGCCTGGGGTGGAGAACCATTACGCGAATAGTCCGGAGGAGACACCACACGCCAAGGCCTGTCCCCAGGATGAACCAAGGGATCCGTTCCTGGGGCCGTGGCAAAGAGCGGCCGGCCGCCATCGGCCAGAGAAGGCATGGGCCCGACCCGAGATGTAGTTGTCTTCCCATTCTCTTCTTTTTTCGGTGCCTTGCAGGCCACAAGGGGGATGTGACATACCTAATAGTATAACTCATATATATCCGACCTCCCCCTCTCTTCATCGCCTGGTCCGGCCATAACAAATGTCAGCAAGACGCCGTGGGGTCCACTGGGAGGGAGAGGCGGCGCGGACGAGCCTCCCCAGATGGAGGCCCCTCAGCTGCACCCCCAACGATCCATGCACCCGGCAAAGGGTTCGTACTCTGTGGCGATATAGGGACACTCCACGAGCCCAGCAAAGCGTTCGCATACTGTGGCGGTATAGGGACGCTCCACGAGCCCAGCAAAGGACTCTCCCACTGTTGCGGTACAGCGACGCTCCACTCACCCAGCAGGGTCTCGTCCACTGTGGCGGTGCAACGATGCTTCGCCCGACAGGCTTGAGTCCATCTGCTCCTGCAACCCAGTGACTGCCGGTGGTTGCAGATCTCCTAAAAATGGCGGTCGACTTTGCAGGAATGGGCCTGGCGTGAAAAGTTGGCCTGGTCACCTGTTAACCAGAAAATGGGCCCCTGTCTTTCCTTTCAAAATGCTGCCAACAATATTATATCAAACTCTGCATCGGTACTTACTTATAAATGCAGAAACAACTCAATTAACACAAGGGCTCTTTTCAGAGCCACCTTATATCAAAGCACTCAAACTTCTGATTTATCTCCATTTTCACACTTTTGTAAATAGGTGTGCGCGCCCGAGTGCGCGCACCCCGCAATTTTTTCGAGAAAAAAATATATATATTTTCGCTTTTAAGGACCTTACTGCACACCCTGAGAAAACCTACGCAGCAAAACAATCTCTACCTTCTCCCCTTTCCATGTTCCAACGCTTTGAAATGACAATATATTTACTCGCAGTGACAAAATGGCGGTCAACACTTCCTGATTTCCTTCGAATCGAACGTTAACAGACGTCACGCAGCAAAAAAAAATTCCGCTCACGCGCAGCCACTTGGGTGCGCGCACGCATGCGCGCCTATAGATATATAATTGACTTTAACTTTAATTTTCTCAACAACTACTAAACGGATTTACACCATTCCAAAAAAAGCGTAATCTGCGAGCCGGACTGTACAGTTTTGCCAAATTTCTTATAAATCCATTCACCCGTTCGACCTGTAGCCGAGTCTAAAGGTCCCATGGAAAATAACATGGAGAAAACACGTTTTGGGACCCCCCTTTTATCTCAGCCCCCACTTGACCAATCCCCCCCAAACTTTTAGGAAAGGAGCGCAGCGGACTGAGCCATCTTCTTTGAGAAATTCGCTAAGATTCTTCAACCAGGGCCAAAGTTATTCCAAATAGAATGTTGAGCATTTCCTATGGAAACTAGGTCCTAACTATAACTACCTACTGGCGACCGCCAGTAGGTAATATATATATATATATATATATATATATATATATATATATATATGTATATATATATATATATATATATATATATATATATTTATATATTTATTTATATATATATGACTGTATATATATATATATATATATATATATATATATATATATATATATATATATATATATATATATATATATATATATATATATATTTTCACAGAAAAAACCATAGGTTATAGTGGATATATAGTTAGGAAATTGCATTTACAAAACCTTGAAAATTCAATGAAAAAACCATTGGTTTTAGGCCATATATAGTTAGGGATTTGCATTTACAAAACCTTATTTTACTCGCATAAAACCATTGAAATTCCATATATAGTTATAAGCGCTAACTATATATCGCGCACCCGCAATCCACTGCTGATGATGTCACATATTACATCATTCATGACATGGTTAGTGACATCACTGATGACATCACTGATGACATCTCAAATGACATCACTGATGACATCACTGATTACAACATCCAGTGACTGTATGTTTCTGTAAAGTTAAAATATGTTTTACATATTGAAGAATGAGTTGATATATAAGTGTCTGGATGAAGGATTTACTAGGTGCATGACTGACTGATTGAGTGAGTGATTAAATGTGTCTCACTGAGTGCATGGGTTAGTGACTAAACTGTTTTAATTTGTGCATCATTATATCTGTTGTTCTACAAACTGCTGCATATGTTGATCAGTAGCTATATGAGTAACTGTATGGGTTATTGATTGGTTGTCCAAGTATTTGTATGGGAAACTGAGTGTGTGTGTATGGGTGGCTGGGAGGTGTGTGACTCTGTACATAGATGTGTGAGTAGTTGATTCACTATATGTATAGATTCAAAAGTGCATGTGCAAACAGCTGTATGGGCGGTTGACTGTGCATGAGTGTATTAGTGAGTGAATGGATATCTCAGTGCTACATGTCAAATTAAGTACATATGTAAAACACAGTACATGTGAGAGTTGACATCTATAAATAACTGTGCATAAGAGCCAGTGAATGTGTGAGTGGCTGTATGGATCATTGTGAACATGTATCAGAGATTGTATAAGAGAGTAAAGTAAATATGTGTTAGTATATGTTTGAATAAGTAAAGTTTGTATAACTGTATATTTGAGGAAATGGAGGTGTGATTGATTCTTTGAATGACTGACTAGGTGTGTGAGTAACTCCATGGATGAGTGACAGTCTGTGAGTGTCTGTTTACACTGATTGTATCTAAGGTTATATTAGAGTCTGAAGAGGTTCATCGTATTATCACATGAATGATATCATCAGTGATGTTATCAGTCATGTCAAATGAGATGTTTTCAGTGATGTCATCAGTGATGTCATCAGTGATGTCACTAACCATGTCATGAATGATGTAATATGTGACATCATCAGCAGTGGATTGCGGGTGCGGATGCGCGATATATAGTTAGCGCTTATAACTATATATGGAATTTCAATGGTTTTATGCGAGTAAAATAAGGTTTTGTAAATGCAAATCCCTAACTATATATGGCCTAAAACCAATGGTTTTTTCATTGAATTTTCAAGGTTTTGTAAATGCAAATTCCTAACTATATATCCACTATAACCTATGGTTTTTTCTGTGAATTTCATTGGTTTTTTAATAGCAAATATGAAAAGCTTTAAAATGTCAAGTACGTGATAGATAAAAACATTTTCGTATTTATGCACGCTGATGTGCTTTGAACGCTGCACCCCCCCCCTCCCCTCTTTTGTCTTAGTAGTACTCTCTCTTTGCAGATACTGAAGGGTAGTTAACGCAGGCCTTTACCCCCGTTGTAATCCGTGCCTGCTTGTCTCTCCATTTGATTGATTGTTGTCCAAGCATTTACTGTTTTAGAATTGGTTCTCTTTGGATCATTCTCTATTTACAAACAAGCACAAAGTCGCAATACTCTGTTTAGTCTTTGCAGATAGTGAAAAATCGTGTAAAAAAATAAAAGTAATCGAGCAAAATCAGTAGGCCACTAATTGGATGTCTTTTTGACCTCGCTAAAATAGAAATATTAGGAACAACCCTTCATGAGAAATACGAAAATAGTGAGATGAACTGAGCTCCACACCATGAGGGCTGCAAGACAACTCGGCTCCATCACCCATCCCGCACAAAATAACGACAAACCCTATGCAAATATTAAAAATATAAACAACACACCAGCAAAGAAACAGGGTAAAACATTTTATTAAAAAACTATTTACATAACGTTGGTTTATAAGATGATGTCAGTAGTGGACCGATGTGTGAATAGGTCGAAAGCAGCACAAGGCTCCAAGATCCGGATGGCAAGCTCCTGGATGTTGGGTGCCATAGTTCAGAGTTCTGAGTTTGAGCCTTTTTCAATGCCTGTGCTTTGTTGAATCAAAATGGCGGCTTGACACAAAGCTGACTCAAGCGTTGCTACTGATGCTATGCAGACCAAAACTGGTTTTCAGTTTGTACATTTTTCTAGATTTTTCAATCCAAGTTTGGTTGACTTTGTAGAACGATGGCTTCAAATTTTCAACATACGGTGTGGTGGCGCTGACTGGGAGGGGCCGCTTCGCTCCTGCCCCCTCCCCAAGTAAGATTTTCATATGTGAAAGTACGTTAATGGTTTTGGTCCCTGAGTTGCTTCGATGTCACTGCCATTCTCAAATGGCATAAGTTCTGGATGTTGGGTGCCATAGTTAAGAGTTCTGAGCAGCGCTTGTAACACTGTCTGAAGCTTATTTCCACCTACTGCAGCTTCACTATTATCAAAGTAAGTGAGTGTCGTTTATGGACCTGACTGCATTAGAAAACAATGTGATATGTTACCTTCCTAAACAGCTTGACGGAGGCCCCTGAGGGGCGGTGTGATGGCCATGGACTCGGAGAAGACGCTTGGCTCCGACACCCTCCCCAAGTCTTATAGCACTGGTGTAGCCTGAGATCGCCCCCGACATAGGCGGCCGGCTCCCGGGGTCCGGCGGAACTTTTTGCCTTCTGATGACTCTTCAATTCTGAACCTTGTCCCATCCAGCTGAGTTGCGCCCACTCTTGCGGCTACAGCGTCTTGCCCACCATCCAGCTGAATTGCGCCCACTCTTGCGGTGCAGCGATAGGCGGCTGCCACAGGACTCTCAAAATGGCGGCCGGCTCTTCGGTTTTGGGCCTGGTCCACTAAAATGGCCCTGGGACACCTTTGAACTCGGACGCTTCCCTGATAGGGCTTGGGTCCCATTCTCGAAAAGCGTCCCCTCAGCCGTGAAGATTCTACAAAAGTCTTGGGGGCCTCCGACTCCCGCAGGCTTCTGGTGGGGAGCGGCTGCCATGATTGCTCGTGGAATGGCCACGACGGAGCTACGAGATGGTAGTGGTCTCATGCTGACGCCAGCTTTAGTCTGAAACATCCAGAAACACTGTAGACTACCAATTCGATCAGTTCCGGTAGCGCCCCAACATGACCCGGAAGAGAAGAACTTGCCCTCCCCTCTTTGACTGATGGTTCTTGTTGCCTGTCCCCTCTGTTGTCATTTAACAGAACTTTTTGGACTGCTGAAAGGGGTTGTGTTCCGAACGCTGGTTGGTGGAGACATTTTGACTATATTCTTGACCTACGTTGTCGCGTAATGCGTTATATGACACGCCGCGTTACCGCACCCGGAAGTGATCCGAGGCGCGGCGCGCAGCGCGTAACGTAAGCATAACAGGTCATGTGACTTGTTAATAAAACTTTTCATTGGTTCATTTTACTTTTGTTAATTTAATGATGAAAAGCTTGGTCATATGACCTAAAAATTACGCTTTTTATTGTTTTCGAACAATATTTTTTTTTCAAACATATGTTATAATATTCCAGGCTAATGTACTTTCCCGGAAAATTTACAACTGTCTTGAAAGTAAAATATATTCCTTTTTCGAGAAAAAGGGCATTTCTTCCTTCCATGACGGAGCCGTTGAGTAAAAGAGATTCGGCCTGCTGTCTTAGTCGCCGATACGCCTGATTATCAGATTCTTATCGATCACTTTATATTGCAGACATGAAAAACACAACTGCCCTTAAGCATTTATCTTTACTGCGTTCCTACATATTATACCTTTTATCCGTCATGTAATTGGACTGCTTTATTTCACTTGCCTTTACTGATTCGAAAACAGTGACTAAAAGTAAAAACTTTACCAATGTAAATACTACTACCGTGTTTTGTTTTAAAAACCTTTATTGTGAAAATGTCAGTATACAAATACGGGCCTATAACCACGTGGGCCGGCCACGGAGCAAACTGAAATCGTATATGATGAGGAGACATTTACACTGTAGAAGAACGTAACGAGCGGGCCATTAGGTTGCAAGAACAAAGGTGTCTAACAGTTGCGGAATCGGTGGACGTACATTTTGTAATTAAAATACGACAGGGCCACTTACAATAACATTTTCTAGATATACATTTGCGGGCAAGGAGTTACGAGTCCCATTTATACCGGCGCCATTTTGGGCGAGGCCGGGCAGGTCCAAGATATAGTCAAAATGTCTCCACCAACCATCGGCCAGACCAGAACCCCTTTCGGCCCTTTATGCTACAAGATGGTTTTCTTCCATTCAGAAAATATTGTTGGCAGCATTTTGAAAGGAAACAGAAACAGCCGTTCTCCTAGTGAGTTTCACATTGTTACATTTAGGAAGAATGTTGAAGAGTAGTATGTGGAAAATCTGAAGCCATTTTTCTACAAACTCTCAATCAGACTTGGATGGAAAAAAAAAACCTGAAGAATGTACAAACTGAAAACCAATTTTTGTCTGTATAGCATCAACAGTAACGCTTGAGTCAGCTTTGTGTCAAGCCGCCATTTTCATTCAATCAATAGCGTCCCCCTGCACACATTCAGGGACCTGGTCGTGTCTTCAGATGAAACGGATTGTAGGAAAAGAAGCAGAAAGGAAAAGGAAAAAAGTTCCGCCGGACCTCGGGAGCCGGCCGCCTATGTCATGTGCCACCTTTGGCCACACCAGGGCAATAGTGAAGCTGCAGCAGGTGCAAATAAGCTTCAGACAGTCTTACAAGCACTGCTCAGAACTCTCAACTGAGGCACTCAACATCCAGGACTTGCCATTCGGATCTTGACGCCTTGTGCTGGTTCCGACCTATTCACACATCGGTCCACTACTGACATCACCTCATAAGCCAACGGGGCACCCCACGCCGACTTTCGGCGCAGCATTGTAGGATGGCCACACCAGTGCGGCAACTTGCTGGACACAACATCGGGGCCATCCAGATCTCGGCGCGTTCGACTCACTGTACCGCAAGAGTGGCCGCAACTCAGCTGGACACGCCATCTTTCGGCGCAGCATTGTAGGATGGCCACACCAGTGCGGCAATTTGCTGGACACCACCTCGGTGCCATCCGGATCTCGGCGCGTTCGAGTCACTGTACCGCAACAGTGACCGCAACTCAGCTGGACACGCCGTCTTTCGGCGCAGCATTGTAGGATGGCCACACCAGTGCGGAAATTTGCTGGACACCACCTCGGTGCCATCCGGATCTCGGCGCGTTCGAGTCACTGTACCGCAACAGTGACCGCAACTCAGCTGGACACGCCGTCTTTCGGCGCAGCATTGTAGGATGGCCACACCAGTGCGGCAATTTGCTGGACACCACCTCGGTGCCATCCGGATCTCGGCGCGTTCGAGTCACTGTACCGCAAGAGCGGGAGAAACTCAGCTGGACACGCCGTCTTTCGGCGCAGCATTGTAGGATGGCCACACCAGTGCGGCAATTTGCTGGACACCACCTCGGTGCCATCCGAATCTCGGCGCGTTGTGCTGCCTTTGGCCTATTCGCACATCGGTCCGCTACTGACGCCGCCTCACGTGCCAACGGATTTTCTACGCTTTTTGTAGCCCTATGCCGCATAACAGGTCATGTGACTTGTTTATAAAACTTTTCATTGGTTCATTTTACTTTTGGTTTCCTTATGATGGAAGGCTTGGTCATATGACCTAAAAATAACACTTTTCATTGGTTTAGAACATTTTTTTTTCCCAAACGATGAAAGCCCCACCTTGTTTCTGGATCATTCAGACTGAAGCTGGCGTCAGCATGAGAGCACCACCATCTTGTGGCTCCGTCGTGGTCATTCCGCGAGCAATCATGGCAGCCGCTCCCCACCGGAAGCCTGCGGGAGTCAGGGGCCCCCAAGACTTTTGTAGAATCTTCACGGCTGAGGGGACGCTTTTTGAGAATGGAGCCCAAGCCCTAGCAGGCAAGCGTCCGAGTTCCAAGGTGTCCCAGGGCCATTTCAGTGGACCAGGCCCAAAACCGAGGAGCCGTTCGCCATTTTAAGAGCCATGTGGCAGCCGCCTATCGCTGCACTGCAAGAGTGGGAGCCACTCAACAACATGGTGAGCGAGACGCTGTAGCCGCAAGAGCGGGCGTAACTCAGCTAGATGGCCGCCACCTTGGGAGGCCCGTTCACGCCGCCTCCCCCACGCCCCCCCCCCCCCCGGGGCGCCGCACGCCAATTTTCGGAGCAGCATTGTAGGATACCAAAACCAGTGCGGCAGTTTACTGGACATCACCTGGGTGCCTGTCGTACATGTTGTGTCAGCCATGGGACACTGGACACAGTCCCATCAACATCTCAACGCGTTCTGCTGCCTTGGGACTATTCGCACAACAGACCGCTACTGACGAGGCCTCCCCCCGCACCACCCGGGACACCCCACGCTGTTTTTCTGTGCTGCATTGTAGGATTCCAAAACCAGTGCGGCACCCAGGCGACATCACCTGGGTGCCGTCCAGAACTCTGCACGTTGTGCTGCCTTGGGACTATTCGCACAAAAGACAGCTTCTAACCATTGTTGCTTTTTGAGTTGAAAAATGTTTAAATGTTTTTAGTTTTTGTTCCGTTCATTATAGTTAAAAGTTAATAAAGTTTTATAATCTTACTTTGTTGGAGTGTTATCTATTTTTTTAAAAACGGGTGAATAGGGCCTTGAATCGGGTTATTGTCATGTGTGGGCTTTGGAAGTGTGCTGCTGCAGGATCGGACATTTCAAACTCAAATGCACGTTCTTTTTCTTACCTTTCCGAAGCATGGAGCGCAATAGCAGGCAGAGAAAGGGTGATGCACGTGTTGAACACTACCTGACAAGTTGCTGGCAGTGCCCCCCCGCCCGCTCCTGAAAGAGGGCACACACACACCGCCGCCCCGAGTATTTCACAAATCTTTAAAAGACCATGCGCTTGTTCATGAGGCTTAAATGGTTTATCACCTCTTCTAGAACCCCTGCATCGACCCTCTGACGTTTCCTGGAAAAATTACCATGTAACACAATACCAAGCCCTGTCAGCTGAAACCCCCAAGGAATCGTGGGGCATATTATCAAGGGGGTTTATCTCCGCTTTTTTGGCTTTAAAAGCCATGAAAGCGGAGATAAAATTATCTCCCTATTACCAAGCTGTCGCTAACACCAGTTAGTGACAGCTAAAAGGAGATAGCGACCATCTTGGGCCCCGCTTTGCATGTCAGTGATACTTATCACTAATAACATGCAAAGTGGCGTGCCAAGATGTTAGCGACTGGAAACAGTCCCTAACATCGCTTTCTCCTATTACCAACTTTTGGAGATATTCGCGCTAAGCGCGAATATCTCCAAAATCTAACACCTGCCCTGAGCAGTTCTTAGCCATGTTATCCAATGGGAGGTGGATAACATGGCTAAGAGCATTTGCTCGATAATACATGAATATCGCTGACTTTTCTGCGATAATAGCAAGGTTTATCTGCGATAAAAATCGCCGATGTGCGGCGATAATTTTTGTCTCTAAACAAGTTAGAGACAAAAATTATCGCTAGTTGTTCGTAATATGCCCCCGGGTTTTTGCTTGCAGAAATCGGGAGGCGGGAGACTAGCACTGAAATCAGTAGTCACACGCCTGAATCGGGAGGGTTGGCATGTCTGAATTCTCTACAGCTGGGGCCATAAACTACATCCGCAGGGGTAGGTGATAGCCTGGGACCAGCCTGGCATCTAAAATGGCTGCCGTGCACGACAAAATTGTGGCATTGGAAAAAAGGCAAGATGGCGCAGCCGCTGGAAGAGATGTATCAACATATATCAGCCTCCTCAGCCACCCTCAGGAAACATAGGGGATTAGGATACGTCTCCCGCACCCCCTTATACCTAGTAATTTAATTAACGAAGCACAAAATGGCGAATTCCCGTTTCGCTACCAGTTTGCGGCCCAGTTCGCGGCCCGTGAAGCGCTTCTACCGTGAAAAATCATTTTTTTTTTTCCCCACGGGACCCTTTAATAACCCCAACAACATTCCTAGGGGGTCAAGAGGGTGATACCATGCCCCCTTTCATTAAATTCCCCCTTCGTTTTTCACCTCTTCTTCTCTCTCGATCCTACCGAGAGACAAGATGGCGGCCGCTCCGGACTGTCACGCAGCAAAAAAAAAAAAAAGCTCACGCACAGCCGCTGGAAGAGATGTATCAACATATATCAGCCTCCTCAGCCACCCTCAGGAAACATAGGGGATTAGGATACGTCTCCCGCACCCCCTTATACCTAGTAATTTAATTAACGAAGCACAAAATGGCGAATTCCCGTTTCGCTACCAGTTTGCGGCCCAGTTCGCGGCCCGTGAAGCGCTTCTACCGTGAAAAATATATATTTTTTTTTTTTCCCCACGGGACCCTTTAATAACCCCAACAACATTCCTAGGGGGTCAAGAGGGGGATACCTTGCCCCCTTTCATTAAATTCCCCCTTCGTTTTTCACCTCTTCTTCTCTCTCGATCCTTCCGAGAGACAAGATGGCGGCCGCTCCGGACTGTTTAGAATGTTGACAGACACCGGAGAGCCAATCAGCTTTCTGCGCGCAAAGTTCCGAAACGCGAAAAGTAAGCGGACCGGATCGCTGCCCGGAGCGCTGTTACAGATATATATCTTGATTTAAACGTTAATTTCTCAAAATCCACTGAAGCACATATATTGAGACCTAGCAAAGGCACATCGGGCTAACAGTCCCTACAAGTTTCGTGCAAATCCATTCAGCCGTTCGAGCTAAAAGTGAGTCCAACCGCCCTATGGAAAAATGAATGGGAAAAACGCGTTTTGGGACCCCCCTTTTTTCTCGGCCCCCCCTTGACGAAACCCCTTGGCATGGAGCTGTGGAGCTCGATGCCAGGTGCTCTTGCCTTCATAGGAGGTGACTGGAATGATGTTATGAATCCAAAACTAGATAGATGTCGACCTGCGGCTGCACAACATGCACTCAGGGAATCCAGTTTAGGACCTATGGTGAGTGTGTTGGGGTAGACAGGCACATGGGGAGTACTCCATCCTGATGCCGTTAATTACACACTTTTCTGTGCATGAGCCATTTTTCAAACTTGTTGATATATTTATCACTAGAGAACACATACATCGACTGAGGAGAGCAGACATCCTTCCTAGAGGCTTATCAGACCATTCCCTTGTCCAACTAAAACTTTAAATTGGTCCCGAGGATCCCCAGTCCACTGGCGCCTGTTGCTGTGGCACTTACATAACCCGGATGACAAAACTAACCTACATAAAACCCTGACAGAATGCTTTCTCTTAAACGAGACATCAGTGAGCTCTACCATCATCCTATGGGAGGCCATGAAGCTCACCATTTGAGGCTTCGATATCAGCCAAAAAACGGCTGCCAAACAGGAAAAGCATCTGACATTATTAGAACTGGAAACCCAGAGCTTACAAACCAAGTCACAGGCGCTAGAACACATGCAAAAGGGTGCCCGCAGACAATTAGGAGCATTACAACGACAATACCAGAGCATCTAGTTAGATGAGGCAAAACGCATATGGCAAGCCACACAGAGTAGGATATACCAGTGAGTAGGTAAGTCAGGAAAACTCCAACGTAGGTTATGCCAAAGTGCCCTAAAACCAACTCATATACCCATCTTCACCTCACCCAGATGGGACATGATCACGTACCCCCCATGCATTGCCCAAGCTTTCGCAGAATACAACCAAGCCTGCTACACCAAGCACGAAGTATAAACCGAATCGCAGATAGAAGACTTTTTTAGGGATATCCCACCCAGGGCGCTGTCTAATGCTGCACGTGATACACTGGAGGGGAATATCACGCAGGAGGAATTGGTCACAGCCATAACAGATATGGTACAAGGTAAATCCCCAGGACCGAATGGACTCCCCATTGAATACTTTAAAATGTATGCAAAAATACTGGGCCCGCGATACCTTGCGGCCCTTAACAAAGGCCAAGTGAACACATGCCTACATTTGGACTGGAGACACACAGAAATTGTTGTCTTCTTAAAACCTGGACGGCCACCAGAACTATGCTCCCCATATCATCCAAGTTCGTTCCTAACAATTGAAGCCAAAACTCTCGCTAAAGTGCTAGCGAATAGACTTAAACCATATTTCTCAGATTTAATTCATCCGGATCAGGTGGGTTTTCTGCCTCACAGAGCTAGCCGTCCTAATATACGCCGGGTGCACAATGCGATCACAGTGGTCGACAGATTGGAGAGACCATCAGCCCTTCCCTTGTTGGACATGGACAAGGCCTTTGACTCTGTCAGCTGGTCTTATATGTTCATATTACAACGACATATTAATATGGACATGATACATCGCATTAGTGCGATTGTTGTACACCAAGCTCACCACCTCCATCTGCATGGCTGGGGCCTCACCTGCACAATTCACAATTCAATGGGGCACTCGACAGGAGTGCCCTTTGTCCCCCATATTATTTGATCTTGCCATAGGGCCCTTAAATACATGGGTCAGAAAAGATGCACTTCGACAGGGATTTGAGTGGACTCCTGAAATATCTGATCGTATTGCTTTGTATGCTGACGATGTCTTGTTTTTTTAATGGATCCCTATAGCTCAGGCCCCAGAATATCCAAGTAATGTGAATATTCAGAGCGACATCGGGTCTCTATATGAATACCTCTAATTCATCAATATGGCCCATTAGAGGATCCATAGGAAGCAGTCGATGGGCGGATGGTAACACAGTTGTGACTCATGGCTTCACCTACTTTGGTGTATATACATAAGATAACCAGGATTCCTCCTGGCATCACAATATGGAGATAACTACATAGACTGTTAAAACTGAGGTGAGGAAGTGGTCAATACTCCCCCTATCACTTTATGGTAGATCAGCAATTGTTAGGATGCTCTCTTTACCACATCTGTTATATGAATTGCAATCATATCCATACCCATATCCAATCCCAATATCATGGTTCTGACAAAATAATGCAATTTATGGTACATATTTCTATGGTGGTGGTAGCACCACTCGGGCTGCATTGCGCACCTGCATGCAGTCTACATACTGTGGTGGCAATGCTGCTGCCGACATACAATCATATCATGTAGCAGCACACCTTCAAATATTAAACGAGTGGTGGTATGGGTCCAGAGTAGACCCAGTATTTCAAGTTGAACAATGGCTCATGGGTGGCCCTTCTGTGCACTCTTTTACATATAGCAGGTCCGACCCCACGGACCTCCTTCCGGCAACAAAGGTTGTAATTATGACCTGTTGAAAGGCGCTACGTCTAATGGGCTGGTGGGGCCGCCTCACACAAGAAACCCCACTGTGGCACAATTGTCTCCTTCCACAAGTTGTGGAGCTTCAAGGATTCCTCGGTTGGGATTGGATCGGCATCTCTTCTCTGAGGCACATAATCAAGGGGATAGCACTAAAATCATTGAAGATCTAACCAGGGAATTTTCCATGCCCCATTCACAATTTTACAAATATTTACAATTACGGCATGCCCTTCTCCCCTACATCAAAAATATAACAGATTTACCTGTATTTAACCTATTGGAGTGTAAACTTCTTATGGGAGATTTATGGGAACACAAAGTATCTAAAATATACCAAACAAGTGTGACCAACAGCCCCACGAATATTGACTCCCTGCAGGCTGCATGGGGTGCCAATGTAGGTCCGATTGATGAGGATGACTGGACAGAGGCCCTCCAATCCCCATGCAAAGCGGCAATCTCAACAAGACTGAGATATATTTCAGTTTAACTACTTACACAGGATGTATTTTACTAGGCAGAGACTTTGGAGAGCAGGATTGATTGGGTCACCACATTGCCTTTGGTGTCAGTTGGAAGAAGGCATATTCATACCCTAGGTCTGGACCTGTCCAAGATCGCTTTTGGAGAGGCGTCCTGGCATGCTTGGGTGAGGTTTTGGCATGGGAGCTCCTGAGATCCCTCTAGTTCACAATGTTGCATTGCACAGATGGGGTGGGCAGAAACAGACGTAAAAGACATCTTCCCTTCCTCGGCCTTACTGTGGCCAAACATGACATTAACCAACAATGGAAAGCAGAGGGTTCTCCCCGAGTGTCCCTCTGGAAGGCTGGCATGGACTGCGCAGTGGACCTAGAATTCCTGGTCTTCGTGGCAAGAGGCTGCCCTCAAAAATATACAAAAATCTGGACTAGGTGGGCTGCCTATAGGGGAATCGTCATACAAATAAATAATGTCACAGATGGCTTGTCTGAAGGTGAAACTATTAAAACAGTGTGAATTTAGGGGAAAAGGTCATCTGATTAGCTTTGATGAGGGATATATATATATATATATATATATATATATATATATATATATATATATATATATATATATATATATATATATATATATATATATATATATATATATATATATATATATATATATATATATATATATATACTGTGATTTAAACCTAGGCACTGCATGGGTTTATACCAGGGTTATGGTATAATGTTTCTTCTGTTTAATCTGAGGAGTTCAAGAAAAGATGGGATATTGTCATTGTATAGAGTCTATGTTTGCTGACATTGCCTGTCTCATGTCACTTGAACACTTGGAACCTTTGTAAAATTTAAAATTTGTCCCCCAAAAAAACCCCACAACAAACATAAATACGGGACTTAGTGAATCAAGTGACATGCAGTACAACAGCGTATTGTACAAAACAACAAAACAATTAATCAAAGTGATGTTTGAGCATAAACAAATGTCTGTCCTTTTTTAAAAAATTGGTTCGACAAACTCCCTCTATCTCCATTAGTTTCAATTTAACGGTTACATGACTTAGAACATGGACTGAGTTCTGGTTTACAAGAAATAACTCCATGCAATACATGCTTTATTTTCTCCACTACAGGGATAAGTGCACAGGGATAAGTGCTGGTTATGTAGCGTGACAGTTTAGAAAAGATGGCAAACAATCTGTGGAATGCTTGCTACATAAGAAGCAGCTGAAAACACTAATCAGATGCGGCTGCTATGTAAGCATGCTTATCCCAAAAACCGGGACAATGCATAGACATAGAAGTAGGACTATAGTTTTCATTAACTGTCAACATAAAAGTAGGATTATTTGACAGCTGTCATAGAAAAAGGGCCACAATGACAGCTGTATATGCTCCAGGACTGGGCAGATAACGGTGCGCAATAGTCACAAAATATGCTTAACATCCTCATTAAATATTCCACAAGCAACAGGGAAAGAATTCTGGAAAGGGTCTCAGGAATCTGCAAAGAATTAGAGTTACATGAGAATTAGGAGAGATACAAAAAATCATGAAGGATATACAAACCAGGCTAACAAAATATGAACAAGGCATTAAGGAAAGAAAAGCGATAACATTTCCAAGAGACAGAAATGACTACCTCAATGGTAGAATCTATACGTTTTCCAAAAAATTTGAAAATATAAGACGCCAACAGTTATCTGCAACTGCAAACAATCCCAGTAAACCCACAGAACAGAGTGAATCTGAATGGAGTCCAGAAATAGAATCCGATTTAGAAGGCAATACCAGCGGGAACCCAATGACCAAAGCCCCAACACCAGTACAGGAGTTTGTTTTTTTACGCATTGAAGGCCACAGCGCCAGGAATGGGCAAGAGGCAAAAAACCAAATCAAAGTCAAAAAGAACGCGCAGGAAAGACAGACACTGGGGAAAGCACTGCGCAAAAAACAACAAAAACACAATACAGCCGTAACAGACTCAGATAACTTACAACATGGACACTGACAACACAGTTATGAATCTAACCAACATGGAGTTAAACGCACAAGAGAAATACATTTTGTTGCTAGGACTCAATTACTGCACAGATACTAACTTTGAATATGCGCAAACAAGAATAGATTTGTTCCAATTTCTACACAAGTTAAAATTACAAAAATATTTCATGAACTTGAACAAAAATGCTATTGAACAACCAACGGAAGCCACATCACTTAGCTCCCTCATTGTGGCAGACATGAGTCTACTTAATGATCTAACAGCTTTGGAATATGAGGAAGCGCCAACCAAATATCCCCTACGGAGGCAGCTACAAGATCTGACATAGACATATATCAATCAGCACGCACTCCATTTAGACTTAAGTCTGTTTTCATGTCACTACTACCCAAAGATGGTCTAGATATGTTTTCTAACAATGTCATCAAAGATATAAAGAACTTGTCGCTGCTCAGCACCAAGGACTTCATCACTAACAACTATAAAAAAAGAATGGATTACAACAATTTAATCAATAAAATCAAAGCAAGACCAGACATTGTCGTGAGGTAGTCAGACAAGGGAGGGAACATAGTCCTCTGGCTACTATCCATGTATAATGAGGAAGCACTACGACAACTGCAGGACCATAACTGCTACACCACCTCAGTCCAACCAACATTGCAGGCATCCAAGAGAAATACCACAATGAACTATACCGATAGAGAGGAGCAGGTCTCATACCGAAACTTGAATTTGATTACCCAACGATACCACAGCTGTACCTCATACCAAAGGTGAACTCTGCCAATTTTCGCCCTATATCTTTGTTGCCTATCTTTTCGAAGATACTGGAGAGACATATAAATTCCCAGCTTTCTAAACTGGTCGAAAACACTGCTTTTCTCCATCCTTCTCAGTCGGGCTTTTGGCCTAGGCACTCAACTGAGACAGCCCTCCTGGGGGTAACAGAGAGTCTTAGGCACGGTGTCGATCAGGGAAACACCATGGCGCTCATCCTGCTGGATTTGAGCGCAGCCTTCGACACCGTGTCGCATTCCATCCTCATTGACTCTTTGAAATCTCTAGGTGTGGCAGGCCAGGCCCTGGCCTGGGTGGTGTCTTTCCTTAACGACCGAACCTTTCAAGTGTTTTCTTCTAAAGTAGCTTCCACCATCTGCCCATCTACCCGCGGCGTTCCCCAAGGTTCAATCCTTAGCCCTTTATTATTTAATATTTATGTTAAACCCTTGGCAACCATAGTTGAACAGGCTGGGCTAACCCTGTTCTCCTACGCAGATGACACCCAGATTGTCTTCTCCCTATCAGGGAGAGACGAGGACAATATCTCCGCACTCAAGTCGGGCCTCATTCTTGTGGCCGACTGGATGCGGAGAAACTGTCTCAAGCTGAATGGGGAGAAGACCAAGGTGGTCATTCTAGGTCGGAACAAACATCTCTGGGGTCCCCGCCATTGGCCCATCGAACTGGGAAATGCGCCAACACCATCTACTGCAGTTCGTAACTTGGGTGTCATTATTGACGACAGGCTAACTATGAGGCAACAGGCTACTAAGGTTGCAGCCATTTGCTTCTCAACGCTGCGGTGGCTTTATAAGATTCTGTGGATGCTCCCCCTCTCCTCCCGCAGAACCGTAGTCCAGGCACTTGTAACATCACGCCTGGACTATGGCAACATTCTCTACTTGGGCGCAGATAAAGCCACCATACATGTGCTTCAGGTTGTGCAAAATGCGGCTGCGCGCCTGCTAAAGAACGTCCCTAGACGCACTTCAGCCACTGCCGCCTTGCGTGACCTTCACTGGCTGAGCATCCCTGAACGTGTTAAATTCAAGGCACTCTGTTACATGTTCAAGGCCAAGCAGGGCAGCGCCCCAGCCTATATTCAAGGGCTGGTAAAACCCTACAGACCCCTGCGCTCACTAAGGTCATCGGACACTGGCAACTTCACAGTGCCAAGATCGAAGCTGACAAAAATGGGAGGCCGCTCCTTTTCTACTTTGGGCCCTAAATATTGGAACTCCCTCCCACTGGCACTAAAATCAGAGACCAACCTACTCCGCTTCCGTAAGGCTCTGAAGACTCTGCTTTTTACTAAGCGTGGCCAATAGTCGGTTGTGGCCTCAAGTCAGGTGATGCACCCTCCTTTCTTCTATAGTCTATCCCTGGCGCCGGGAAACCCATTGTGGGTAGCTGTGCGCAATATAAGCTTAAATAAATAAATAAAAATAAATGCACAACAGCCACCTGGTAGACCCATCATCTCCGCCATTGGCGACCTATTTGAGAATACCAGTAGATTCATAGACTTTTTTCAGCAACCGTATGTGCGTGCACTGCCTGCCTTTATCAGAGACACTGGAGGTTTCTTAACTAAAGTTTGTGACTTTAATTGGAATGCTAATTATGTGTTTATGACACTTGATGTTCAAACATTGTACACAAGCATTAGACACACCGATGGGCTTAAGGCCCTCCAACACTATTTAGGCAAAAGACCATTAGCGTTACACCAACACACAGTAATGCTTTTACAGATGGTAGAGTGGTGTCTAGAAAATAACACCTTCATTTTTGACAGACTCCATTACAAACAGATACAGGGTACTGCCATGGGTACTTGCTTCACCCCCAGCTATGCTAATTTGCATATGGGCTGGTGGGAGTACCAAGTACTCATGGTCAACCAAAACCAGGCCATGACGGAAAACGTGGTACTATACCTAAGGTATATAGACAACCTGTTCATTTTGTGGCTAGGCTCAGAGGAAAGTGCTATCAGATTTGCATCTGAAATTAACAACAGTAACCTGAACCTCACATTCACCTGTACAACCAGCACATCATCAATCCAATTCTTAGACCTAGAATTATATGTGCCTAATAACAAAATACAAACTCGAACATACAGAAAGCCCACATCCGGAAATGCCATACTACATGCCCACAGCTTTCACCGTCCCAAACTTAAGGAAAGCATACCCTACGCAGAGTGCCTCATGATGATGCACAATTGCGGCAGAACAGAGAACCTCAGGCAATCTGAAGAGAACCTCTTTACGAGACTTAGGAACAGAAGCTACAACAACCTAACTCTAGCTAACGCAGAGAAGAAGTGTGCCAAGAGGAACAGGAGGGACCTCCTGTTCACAACGAATAACTATGCCAAATCCACCAGTAAAAAACTTTCTAGTAACACCCCCAAACTCATCACAGTGTATAACACATATCATGCCAATCTTCATAAGATACTCAACAGGCACTGGCCACTAGTGCGCAATGACCCAAGTTTAGGCCCCACCTGTAGTAAGTCTCCACCAGTTACTTTCAGAAATGCAAAATCCATGCGAAATGAACTGGTGAGCAACACCCCAACCACAAGCAAAGGAGCCACTTGGCTCAAACCATTGAGAGGATTCCGAAAGTGCTTCAAGTGCAAGACTTATAAACATGGCACCAACACCACCACCGTACACCTCCCATTCAGATACACACCCTATGTCATCAGAGGGAGTTATACATGTAAAACTGACTTCGCTGTCAACGTTCTCCAATGCACTTGTGGCAAGAGATACGTAGGCAGCACCATACATCCAGCTCACTTGAGTATACTTCAACACCTCCGGGCTATCACTCAAGATGACCCGGCGTACCCGGTAGCAAGGCACATCAACACACATCACGCATGCAAAGCACAAGACCTGGCCTTTTTTGTAATTGACAGCATCCCTAAAAACATCAGAGGAGGCAACAGGCAATTAACACTAAGAAGGCTAGAAACCAGATACATAATCCTTCTAGATTCAAAAATCCCCAATGGGCTTGTACGCAGACGAGGCTTTAAGAGTGCACCTCTAGTCCTCAGCTGCTTGTCCAGCTCAGTTTAACCGCTCCGCAACATCAGGACCTCACTTAATCACAGTTTTAATAAGTATCCTTTGACACATTTTTTCATACACAATTCTGATTACTTTTAATTTGGTCACACAACATCATGATGAAACACTCGCAAACTAGCGTTCCTAATAGCACATATGGGGACCTTCAGAACATGAATGACACTAAGTTCCCAACCCACTTGGGTCTTATCAGGTGACCATATTTCTGGATATATGCTGTGGAGTAATAGGGACCTACTTTTCAATCCCCATGCGCCAATTCTTACTGCGTTTGTATCAAACTGGTTAGCATTAATGTACCCTGTCAAATCCAATGATCTAATACACTAGTTCTTGGGATAGAGTCCGTCAATGACAGAGTAACCAATTAGACACGATATCCTTGTACACTTGTACGACCTCCTCACATTACTGGAACTTGCGCTATTAATAGCTTGTTGGCCACCCCCTCTTCATTAAACTTGAGCAATTATAACGCTAACAGTGAGGCTCAAACCCCATGATGTTGAGTGTGACACCCATTTCACAGCACCTTGTATATATTGCCTCACTGGTACATCCACACTTTTCTACACAGTTTACTTTTAATTTTCAATTGTGAATTTAACAATTAACAGGACGCTAAAATACTATGTATCAATCCTGTAAATATCTGTTCTTTTCGTTCTTTCTATGCACATTGTGTATTTGAATGTTTGCACGATCATACAGAAGTGGAACAACTCTTCTATGTTGGTTGTTCCGAGCCCGGTTCCTGTGACAACCATCCAGGTTCGACATGTCAACCTGTCATGTATATAGTAGACAGATGCAGTGAGCAAGGCGGTGCATACCCCCGAAACGCGTCTGGATCATTTAATCGGAATAAAGTAATCTTGCTTTGGCTATTATTCACGGTGTCAGCGTCTGCTTTGGAGCGAAAGTTGGACTGGTATTCATATATATATATATATATATATATATATATATATATATATATATATATATATATATATATATATATATATATATATGACCTGCATTAACTGCATAGAACAGAAAACTACTATCCTTAGAAATAGCGAAGCGAAACTTAAGAGTTCCTGCCTTTGACTTTCCTGATTACAACGACCTGCTGACCTGTGACTGTGCCTGGTGCCGGTGGACTGTGGAAGCGCGGCACTGTTCGTTGGAAGCGCTCTGAAAGGCGCTACTCTTCGCCGGACCCGCTCCGCGGGTCCCGCTTCACAGCTGGTCACTGCTATCACCTTTTCCTGGGCTGTAGGCAAATCAGGGCTGCGAGCGTAGGCACTGCTGGACTCCAACTCCCAAGAGTCCCAGCAGCCTCAATCACCTATCCCACCTGGTGACGCTCTCCCTGGAGGCCACGCCCCCTGCTGCTGTTTGGAGAAAAGGCCCCGGATCTGCCTAATCTGCGGATTTCTCATCCTTTAGACCTGCTGACCTGTGACTGTGCCTGGTGCCGGTGGACTGTGGAAGCGCGGCACTGTTCGTTGGAAGCGCTCTGAAAGGCGCTACTCTTCGCCGGACCCGCTCCGCGGGTCCCGCTTCACAGCTGGTCACTGCTATCACCTTTTCCTGGGCTGTAGGCAAATCAGGGCTGCGAGCGTAGGCACTGCTGGACTCCAACTCCCAAGAGTCCCAGCAGCCTCAATCTCCTATCCCACCTGGTGACGCTCTCCCTGGAGGCCACGCCCCCTGCTGCTGTTTGGAGAAAAGGCCCCGGATCTGCCTAACCTGCGGATTTCTCATCCTTTAGACCTGCTGACCTGTGACTGTGCCTGGTGCCGGTGGACTGTGGAAGCGCGGCACTGTTCGTTGGAAGCGCTCTGAAAGGCGCTACTCTTCGCCGGACCCGCTCCGCGGGTCCCGCTTCACAGCTGGTCACTGCTATCACCTTTTCCTGGGCTGTAGGCAAATCAGGGCTGCGAGCGTAGGCACTGCTGGACTCCAACTCCCAAGAGTCCCAGCAGCCTCAATCACCTATCCCACCTGGTGACGCTCTCCCTGGAGGCCACGCCCCCTGCTGCTGTTTGGAGAAAAGGCCCCGGATCTGCCTAACCTGCGGATTTCTCATCCTTTAGACCTGCTGACCTGTGACTGTGCCTGTTGCCGGTGGACTGTGGAAGCGCGGCACTGTTCGTTGGAAGCGCTCTGAAAGGCGCTACTCTTCGCCGGACCCGCTCCGCGGGTCCCGCTTCACAGCTGGTCACTGCTATCACCTTTTCCTGGGCTGTAGGCAAATCAGGGCTGCGAGCGTAGGCACTGCTGGACTCCAACTCCCAAGAGTCCCAGCAGCCTCAATCACCTATCCCACCTGGTGACGCTCTCCCTGGAGGCCACGCCCCCTGCTGCTGTTTGGAGAAAAGGCCCCGGATCTGCCTAACCTGCGGATTTCTCATCCTTTAGACCTGCTGACCTGTGACTGTGCCTGGTGCCGGTGGACTGTGGAAGCGCGGCACTGTTCGTTGGAAGCGCTCTGAAAGGCGCTACTCTTCGCCGGACCCGCTCCGCGGGTCCCGCTTCACAGCTGGTCACTGCTATCACCTTTTCCTGGGCTGTAGGCAAATCAGGGCTGCGAGCGTAGGCACTGCTGGACTCCAACTCCCAAGAGTCCCAGCAGCCTCAATCTCCTATCCCACCTGGTGACGCTCTCCCTGGAGGCCACGCCCCCTGCTGCTGTTTGGAGAAAAGGCCCCGGATCTGCCTAACCTGCGGATTTCTCATCCTTTAGACCTGCTGACCTGTGACTGTGCCTGGTGCCGGTGGACTGTGGAAGCGCGGCACTGTTCGTTGGAAGCGCTCTGAAAGGCGCTACTCTTCGCCGGACCCGCTCCGCGGGTCCCGCTTCACAGCTGGTCACTGCTATCACCTTTTCCTGGGCTGTAGGCAAATCAGGGCTGCGAGCGTAGGCACTGCTGGACTCCAACTCCCAAGAGTCCCAGCAGCCTCAATCACCTATCCCACCTGGTGACGCTCTCCCTGGAGGCCACGCCCCCTGCTGCTGTTTGGAGAAAAGGCCCCGGATCTGCCTAACCTGCGGATTTCTCATCCTTTAGACCTGCTGACCTGTGACTGTGCCTGTTGCCGGTGGACTGTGGAAGCGCGGCACTGTTCGTTGGAAGCGCTCTGAAAGGCGCTACTCTTCGCCGGACCCGCTCCGCGGGTCCCGCTTCACAGCTGGTCACTGCTATCACCTTTTCCTGGGCTGTAGGCAAATCAGGGCTGCGAGCGTAGGCACTGCTGGACTCCAACTCCCAAGAGTCCCAGCAGCCTCAATCTCCTATCCCACCTGGTGACGCTCTCCCTGGAGGCCACGCCCCTGCTGCTGTTTGGAGAAAAGGCCCCGGATCTGCCTAACCTGCGGATTTCTCATCCTTTAGACCTGCTGACCTATGACTGTGCCTGGTGCCGGTGGACTGTGGAAGCGCGGCACTGTTCGTTGGAAGCGCTCTGAAAGGCGCTACTCTTCGCCGGACCCGCTCCGCGGGTCCCGCTTCACAGCTGGTCACTGCTATCACCTTTTCCTGGGCTGTAGGCAAATCAGGGCTGCGAGCGTAGGCACTGCTGGACTCCAACTCCCAAGAGTCCCAGCAGCCTCAATCACCTATCCCACCTGGTGACGCTCTCCCTGGAGGCCACGCCCCCTGCTGCTGTTTGGAGAAAAGGCCCCGGATCTGCCTAACCTGCGGATTTCTCATCCTTTAGACCTGCTGACCTGTGACTGTGCCTGTTGCCGGTGGACTGTGGAAGCGCGGCACTGTTCGTTGGAAGCGCTCTGAAAGGCGCTACTCTTCGCCGGACCCGCTCCGCGGGTCCCGCTTCACAGCTGGTCACTGCTATCACCTTTTCCTGGGCTGTAGGGAAATCAGGGCTGCGAGCGTAGGCACTGCTGGACTCCAACTCCCAAGAGTCCCAGCAGCCTCAATCTCCTATCCCACCTGGTGACGCTCTCCCTGGAGGCCACGCCCCCTGCTGCTGTTTGGAGAAAAGGCCCCGGATCTGCCTAACCTGCGGATTTCTCATCCTTTAGACCTGCTGACCTATGACTGTGCCTGGTGCCGGTGGACTGTGGAAGCGCGGCACTGTTCGTTGGAAGCGCTCTGAAAGGCGCTACTCTTCGCCAGACCCGCTCCGCGGGTCCCGCTTCACAGCTGGTCACTGCTATCACCTTTTCCTGGGCTGTAGGCAAATCAGGGCTGCGAGCGTAGGCACTGCTGGACTCCAACTCCCAAGAGTCCCAGCAGCCTCAATCACCTATCCCACCTGGTGACGCTCTCCCTGGAGGCCACGCCCCCTGCTGCTGTTTGGAGAAAAGGCCCCGGATCTGCCTAACCTGCGGATTTCTCATCCTTTAGACCTACTGACCTGTGACTGTGCCTGGTGCCGGTGGACTGTGGAAGCGCGGCACTGTTCGTTGGAAGCGCTCTGAAAGGCGCTACTCTTCGCCGGACCCGCTCCGCGGGTCCCGCTTCACAGCTGGTCACTGCTATCACCTTTTCCTGGGCTGTAGGCAAATCAGGGCTGCGAGCGTAGGCACTGCTGGACTCCAACTCCCAAGAGTCCCAGCAGACTCAATCACCTATCCCACCTGGTGACGCTCTCCCTGGAGGCCACGCCCCCTGCTGCTGTTTGGAGAAAAGGCCCCGGATCTGCCTAACCTGCGGATTTCTCATCCTTTAGACCTGCTGACCTGTGACTGTGCCTGGTGCCGGTGGACTGTGGAAGCGCGGCACTGTTCGTTGGAAGCGCTCTGAAAGGCGCTACTCTTCGCCGGACCCGCTCCGCGGGTCCCGCTTCACAGCTGGTCACTGCTATCACCTTTTCCTGGGCTGTAGGCAAATCAGGGCTGCGAGCGTAGGCACTGCTGGACTCCAACTCCCAAGAGTCCCAGCAGCCTCAATCTCCTATCCCACCTGGTGACGCTCTCCCTGGAGGCCACGCCCCCTGCTGCTGTTTGGAGAAAAGGCCCCGGATCTGCCTAACCTGCGGATTTCTCATCCTTTAGACCTGCTGACCTGTGACTGTGCCTGGTGCCGGTGGACTGTGGAAGCGCGGCACTGTTCGTTGGAAGCGCTCTGAAAGGCGCTACTCTTCGCCGGACCCGCTCCGCGGGTCCCGCTTCACAGCTGGTCACTGCTATCACCTTTTCCTGGGCTGTAGGCAAATCAGGGCTGCCAGCGTAGGCACTGCTGGACTCCAACTCCCAAGAGTCCCAGCAGCCTCAATCACCTATCCCACCTGGTGACGCTCTCCCTGGAGGCCACGCCCCTATCACCTTGTAACTTATATATTGAGTGTAGCAGACCGCTGCGCGGTAGCGCGCGGGTAGCGCCCGGGAGAAGCCCGGGACAAGGGCGGGCCCTCTGAGGCACGAGAAGGCTAGGCTAGGCCCTGTCCCTAACAGTTACCCCCTTATTAGCCCCATAAACTATTTCGGCTATTTAGGATCTGTACTTTTCCTTTGTGCACCTTAGATTCAAACCACTCATTTTCTTCACTAATGTTAGATAGCTATATTGATCATGTGAGACTTATAATCTGGTAAACTAATTCCACTTACATCTCCCCAGCCTCCTTTCTGATATTACTGGAGTGGGATGATGACAAAGAAATTGAGGTCTGGGAGAATATTGGTAGGAAGATCAAATTCTAAAACCAGATCGAACCCCCTCCGAAACAAGCTTGGTCAGGCCTCTAATCTGAAGAGTACTTGTCAGATTTTTAACTTGTGGGAAAAGGGCAAGACTAAAGCTGCAATGGAGGATAACAAATCAGTGGTCCTCATAGAATCTGGTGTTACTCCCACGGACACATTGCCCAACACACCAAGAGAATTGCTTGAAAACAGAAAGGAAATTGCGGTTACCAGCATAACAGAATCTAAAGTGGTTCCTCTGACTGTCGAGAGTGTTTTCTCTCCTCCCGTATTCTCCACAGCGAAAAATAACACTGAATTAGAACCAGAAGTAATTATAAAAACCAGGGATGGTATAGAAGAGGATAATATGCACATGGGGGAAAATCCGCCAGTTATCTCCAACCATTCTTTAAATACTTCTTTGACAAAAGTTTCCTTTAACAATGGTCTGTCTCCATTGTTGTTGGATAATGACCTGTGTCAAAGGTATATAGAAAACGACCCGGTCAAAGCAGAGATAGATCTAAAAACTCCGCTAACATCGACCCACGCTGGCTTGAAGTTGTACAGTAGTACCCCTTCCAAATCTTCGCATTCAAATTTTTCCATTAGTCCTAATCTAAATTTGACTGGGATGGAGGCACTACAATGTCAGGGAAAAGACAATCCTATCTCTGACTCCCTACTTTCATTAGAACATTTATTGTCATCCATCCTACAACTTTTGGAAACATTTGTGGGGGGATCCGATTGTGTCTTGGACACAGTGACCAAGATTCTAAAGGTCCTATTGGCCACTCAGAAAGAGAAGGATATAGTCCAAGTGCAGCCCTCTTCTCCTCCAGCACTAAATGGGGAAGATATAAAAGATCAGCAGTCCAAAAGCAATAAAACTGTGATTGAAGTAATTGAAGAAGGAAATCTAAGTGTCAACGTTATAGAAGTACATCCCTCTGAAACCCCCCCCCCAAAACTAGGGACCGACCTTTTTCCAATCTTTAAGAAGCAATTGGGTGAGGGAGATATAGAAGTGGGGGAGGCTTCAGAAGAAAACGGCAACAAAGGGAAGTTACGGGATTTAAAGAAGAAGGGAAAAAACAAAAGAAAATTGCTGAGACGGATAGAAAAAAATAGGCGGAGGAAAATCCTCTTTAGAAAACACCTTAATCCATCCTCAAATAATGGGGTTCCCGACATTCAGGCGGTAGCTGAAAAGGAGAATAATACTGAACCCAAGAATAACATGGGAAATTTCGCACCCCTATCTGTGATCATGCCCGCAATATCCCTGAGTCCCGCTCCCCCCCTCTTATTAAAAGTAGACCCAAATATAACCTCCCAACAAGCTTTCGTTGCTAGGGACATAACAGGGTCCAACACTCCCACATTTTTGGGTCAAGATCATAAACCCTCGAGCAAAGCGGGCGCAACACTCAATCCCTTGGCGCCATCTTTCTCGGGAATAGTAGCAAAAGGAATTACACCAGCTGAGTCTAAAGAAAAAGGTATAGATACTCTATGAGTGGAATTCTGTCCCCTGTTCGATACCGAATGTATTTTGAACAGATCCCTCTTACTCAAATACTTTCAAGAATCGGCCAACTTGAAATTGATACAATCGGCTGACTTAGATAGAGTACAAATATTACAATCAGAAGTGGGGATGACAACTAGGGTGAGGTTCTACTCTAAGTTAGTAGCCAACCTTATTCTACAACGTTCAGAAGATTTACAGAGCAGAGGGATAGACGTCATTCTGGTTTTGGGTCATTCAGGTCAAAATAAGGTTTCTTCTAAACCCTCCCAGAAACCCCCATTCTCCCTGTTGCATGCAGCCACAGGGCGTATAAATAAACCTGGGGAACTAACAGAGCTAAAAATATGTAAGTCTAAGGACTCCCGTATGGTGTCCTATCTTGCCCCTCCTCCGCTATCTTACCAACCAATCTCAGGAATCGAAAGTGCCCAATGGAATTGGCTCCCCCGAGTCTTGGCAGAAAAAACCTCAAACAATCACTTAAATAATCAGGATCTTTAGCACAAAACTTTCCATAATTTCTTGGAATGCAGCGGGCATAAAAAATAGTCCAGAGAAACTGGCTTTTCTTTTATCTCTGGAGCAAAACATAATATGTCTCCAAGAGACATGGTGCCCTGATAAAATCCAACTAGGGAAGGACTACTATGTCTTAGAAGGCAGGGCTATCTTGAACAAAAAAGGTCATGCGAGTGGGGGGATAGCCTGCCTTTTATCAAATAAAATAAATTGGAACTATGAACATTATCTGGACCCCAGTAATCTGTTCCAAGCAGTAACTTTACTTGGGCTAGATAATTCTAAAACTACCAACCGTCTGGTCCTGATTAATGCTTATATTCCTCCAGAAACAGGCTTTAATACAATACTTAAAAAGGTTTTCTTGCATGTCCAGGCTATCAGGGAGAAAGATCCGATGTCAGACATAATTCTAGTAGGGGATCTAAATAGTAAGATTTCCAATCTAAGTTTAAACTTATTCAGTGATAAATCGAGAGAGGAAACACTCTGTATTCCCCGGGCAATATTCCCTGAAAGCATAAAAACAAATAAACGGGGTAAAATAATTCTAAAGGAGTTGGTAGAAATAGACGGGCTCATAGTTAATGGGAGACTCCCATCAGATTCCCCGGCTAATTTCACACAAAAATCATATAGAGGGAAATCGATTTTAGACTACGTAATAACAGGGTTTCACTCATTTGTGCTGCTGAAGGATCTTAAGGTAATTAATACCCCACTAAGTGATCATAAAATTCTCTCCGTTTGGTTAAATATAAAGCCCCCAAGTTGTGATCAATGGTCACTGAACAATGACCAAACAAATTTCCATTCCAAAACAGGAAGGTGTTTTTGGAACGCGAAGGCGCATCGAAACTTGGAGGTAATGCTGGACGCAGCAATCTCCGATCTTCCGTCCTGGAATGGTTTTGAAATCGAAAACTTCTGTGTTTTTATTAATTCAGTGGTAGCAGAGACAAAAACACTCAATAAGAAAAAAACTATTAGGATTTCCCCCAGCCCTTTGAGATCTCTAAATGTAGAAATAAACAAACTAGTTAGGGCTCAATATCTGAATAGATTACCGGATACAGCACAAAAAATAACTAAGTTAAAAAGGAAAAGGAGAAGGTTATTGACTAGATTACGCAAAGAAAAGGAGGATTCTATATGGGTAAAACTAAGAGAAGCAGCTATCCACGGGGAAATGAGGCAATTTTGGTCCCTCATAGGTGAAGGGTGCGGAATGAGAACAAGTCCTGCCCCCATTGCCATTGAGGAACAAATATGGAGGGAGTTTGTCATCAACCTCTACGCTAGTAACAACTAAGCGAATCCTCAAACATGGCAAATAGATACGAGGGTACCATTAGAACCATTCACAGAAAAGGACATAGATTTGGCAATTAGTGAAATACGTTTTTCCGGGGCAATGGGCCCGGATGAGGTGCCCATCAATGTATTGAAACAGAACAGGGCTAAATGGTGCAAGCTTCTCTGTCCAGTTTTTAACATTTGTCTATCAAGAGGTAAGGTGTTACCCTCTTGGAAGGGAAGCATCCTGGTACCGTTGTTTAAAAAAGGTGACCGTCTATCTCCCCAGAATTATCGCCAGATTGCATTACTAGATGCAGTCGGCAAAGTCTTCACAAGGTGTCTGCTCAAGCGGATAAATATCTGGGTGGAGCACTCGGCTGTTCTTCCACTTGAGCAGACAGGCTTTAGGAAAAACCACGGTACCCTGGATAACCTGGCAGCCCTCCAGGTGATAACAGATAAATATATCGGAGCCAGAAAGGGGAGAGTCTATGTGGCATTCATAGATTTCTCCACGGCTTTCGATAAGGTCGACCGACAGCTACTGTGGAGAAAGCTACACGATCTTGGCATGCCGCATGGTCTTTTAGGATTGGTTCAAGACCTACACGACAACACATGGTGTAGAGTATTATTGGGGGGGGGAAAGAGGCCTATCCCAGCTCATACCATCTGCAAATGGCCTCAAACAGGGTTGCCTCCTTGCCCCCCTGTTATTTTCCCTATATGTAAGTGACCTTCCCCGTATAATATCTGCAGGTGACGGCATTGCCCCTCGCTTAGGAGACTCATACATCTCTTGCCTAATGTATGCGGATGACATATTGATCTTAGACCTCACCCCAAAGGGACTTAACAATCGTCTCCAATTATTACATGCATTTTCCGAAGAGCATTACCTGAAAATAAACATCTCTAAAAGTAAGGTAATGTGTATGGAGGGGAGGAAAAAACTAAGATTAGAAAACATCAGCTGGGAATTGGGAGGAAAGAAATTAGAAAGAGTAGTATCCTACGTATTCTTGGGCAAGGTTGTGAACAGCAATCTAAGCAATAAATCACATATTGAAAATAGCACCCACAAGGCAAAAACACAGGGAAATGGCTTAAGAGCACTATATAAGTCGACTGGTAAAAGGCACTTTGATTACCTATTGGAGGCATTCCGGGCAAAAATCCCCCCAACTTTGCTTTATGGTATAGAGTTTATTGAATTAGCTGAATGGGGCTTCTTAGATACAGTTGAGGGATCCCTCTTGAGAAGCTTAATATCAGCTAATAATAGCTGTAGCACTGCAGCTCTTCGTCTGGAACTCGGGCTAAGAAGCAGCTGGGCACAGGCTCCGGCAGGAGTCATTCGCTGGGTAATATGTCTGATCAAGGGAAAGCCGGCATCATTAAGATCCCTAATTAAAAAAGAGTTGATGGGCCCATTAAAAGAGTACTCTTTGCTTATAAGGAATTATAGGAAGGCCCTCAAACTCTTGAATCTGGAGGAAGTTTCCCTCCTAGCCCTTTCTACTCAACAACTAAAGCTCACATTAAAGCATGCCACCTGGAAGTTGAGCTATGAAAGGGATCGTACCCTGACCTTACAAAAAAGGGGGACAAACCAAGCTGTTGATTCTTGTATGGTAAAACAATTACAACCCTACGTCACTTGGAATATGCCCCATGGCTTGCGCCGCTTCTGGCTACTCCTTAGGCATGACATACTTCCATTGAATAAGCTGCTAGCTAAATGGTACGGCACTACCAATATATGTAACTTTTGTAACAGCTCAGTCCAAGACTCCCTACATGTCTTGATAGTTTGCCCAGCTCTAATGACGCAGCGTCGGCAGTGGGTAAAGCCCGTATGTATCCAATTTGGTATTTTAAATGCTAAATCTTTGATTAATGCAATCATCTGTCCCCCGAATGAAATTTTCTGTAACAGAATTTTTAACTTTTTTAAATGTTTCTTAGAATTGTATTAGACGAATGGCATATCACTGTTAAATAGGTTGATAACATGTGGTGTTATTTAATTATGTTTAATTTGTATTATTGTAATATGTGGATCTCCACGGAGTTCCAAAATCATATTCAAATAAAATTGAATTGTATATATATATATACATATACATATATATATATATATATATATATATATATATATATATATATATATATATATATATATATATATATATATATATATATATATATATATATATATATATATATATATATATATATATATATATATATATATATATTAAAATCCTGCCCCCAAAGGAAATAGGACAGACACAGCGCGGATTCCCATCGAATCTTTTTATTCAAGTGATATGGGTTGCAGGTTTCTTGTTTTGGCTGCAAAGCTGGCGTTATTCACACAATGGATGCCATTACAACTTCACATTTATATGCTTTGCAACAGTTCATGTGAAAAATGTCCATAAAAGAGTAATACGCGTGTAGCTGCCCTACATATACATGAACATAAATGTAAAGAATAAACATCATTGGTCATTGTGGCATTACAGTAAAAATAGAACATTGTTCTAGTGTATATAGAACCAGTGTCTCACTTGTGAACAATCCAGAAACTGAGGTCCTCTGGTAAGGTACCAAAGACCAGTTTCGGATCCTAGAGTCTGAACCCCTGCACAAGCAAAGTAACTGAGTACAGCCCACATACAATGCAACATTTTAAAGGTAAAAAAATAACTTTTAGAAAAACGGGGGAATGTTTCTGTCACTGGCAGAGGGAGGAGAAAAGTATTGATTTATGGAGAGTTGCATCCTGCATTCTGTAAAGTGTGTGGATTTCATTCGTCATGATGCACCTAAAAACCGGACCCTTTCAGTGCTTTAAGATTCCCCATTGAGCATCTGGGCACCTTGGAAGGCATCTGCTGAAGCGGTAAGGACTGATTTGGGTAATCAATTTTTCCGTAAGGAATCTCCCCCGACCCTGCTGAACTGTTTTATTTTATGTTGCCACAGGGAGTAAACTCCTCTAAAGAACAAGCTTAAATTGTTCTCCCCCTAATTTAATCTTCAGCGCACACGAAGCATTCGGTTGGAGCCAATCGTTACATTTTGGGCTACCTTGACATGACATTATCTCATTTGAGAAGAGACTTGGGCCATATTATCAAGAAAGGGCGATACATTATCGCTGTTTATATCGCCAGGAAACCGCTGTTAAAGCTGCGATAATGGGCTTTATATTATGTCCTTGTGAATTCCCATAGAAGCCCAAGTTCTGGTGTTAACCTGGGCTTCTATGGGAATTCACAAGGGCATATTATCAAGCCCATTATCGCTGCTTTAGCTGCAGTTTCCTGGCGATATAAACAGCGATAATGTATCGCCCTTTCTTGATAATATGGCCCTGGGTTCAATGCTACTTCTGGATTATTACTATTATTCAGCAACGCCGGTATTAATAGTGTATGCACCATAGGCTGTAGTGTTGCTGTCTATTAGTTCCTATACTACCACACTATGGGGTTATGGGATTGGTAGTCCCCGCCTCCCGAATTTATAAAGTGTTGGTTTCGGGTAAATGTATGCAGCAGCATGTACATGATGTACATTTGTTCCTGACGTGACACTCCTACTTTTGTTATTTTAGGCATTCTAAATGTACCGGCAGCAGCTATCGTGAACTCTTTTGGATCTAGTAGCATTGTGTCGCACACACACACACTCAATCTTTATTTCGGCATGAATACCATAAAAGAACAGATACATTAATACAATAAAACATTTCTTTTTTAAAAATGCACAACATGCTATATAAATACATTCGATTTTCATGTCGATTTTAAAGTTGAGTCAAGATATTTAAAACATCCACAATACTTGGTGAGAACACTTATAGGCAGCAGGGATAAAATTTCATTAATTAACCCTCAATTAATACTAAACGGCAATTTTGACATAACAACATTTTACAATTTGTAACCCAACTTTCTTCTTTGGAAAAAGATACTGTGCAAAAATCTGCTTACACTAAATACAATAGGTTGACTAGTATTAGACAGAAGAATCCTTAAAGCCTGGGAACATGATCTTATACCTAATGCTAAACATATTGGTTTAATCCATCTTTTTCTAGCCTGGACATATGCTGGGCAGAAGAAGAGGATATGTAATTCATTTTCTTTTTGATTACATCCACATATGGTACACAGTTCATCTTCTACATGATTCTCCGAGTTTGCACCACCAGACCATCGGGCTAGTGTTGAACTGATCTGAAGATTTCCGTATCTGAATTTCAGAAATAGGGTCTTTGCTAAGGGTGGTTCTATTTCGTCAAGAAAGGTCTCGAAGAATGGATCATCTTTAAAGGTAAGAAACCTTGTTACAAGTGACCCACTAGAAGAAGCGTTTTTGATCATATCCATAATATACGACCAAAAGCACTTTTTTACCATAGTTTTTGCTTGGGACGGAAGTGAATCAGGATGTTCCCAGTAATGCGACAAACCTAGTAGGGTAAGCCAGAATTTAATATGTTTGAACCAGGGTATCACCTTAAAGATGTCAAGCTCCATGATTTCTATTAACCCATCCTTGTATACTTGCAGCTCAGGTACACGCCACAACCTAATCCATAATAATAAAGGACGTAGAATAACGTGATGGTCCGTTCTACGGAAATTTAGGTCGAGCTGAAGTGGGACCAACGGGGTACTTCTAGGGACTCTGACCAGACTTCGCAAGAAGTTATTGTCCAAGACCCTAAAGGTATCTTTAGACCCTGGGCCCCAGATTTCTGAGCCGTATAGCACTGCAGGTTGGACCTTAAATTTGAAAAGTTCAACTGCAGGAGACACGGCCTTACTTGTACTTTGACCTTGCTCTCTAAGAATGGGTTTTGTGTTCTGGTTAAACATCATCTTGCATTTTTCCAGTTGGGCTTTCCAGGTAAAATTAGAGTCCAGGGTTACACCTAGATATCCAAAGTGTGGAACTGATTCCAATTTTAGTCCATTCAAAGTTAGACAGCCCTTGTCAGTCTTGGTTGGATTTAGGACCATACATTTTGTCTTTTTCCCATTTATCTCCAATCCTTTCTTAATGCAGTAATCATTAAAGGAGTTTAAAAGAGCTTGGAGACCTTTTTTTGTCTGGGAGATCAAAATAGTATCATCCGCAAGCAATAGGGAAGTAACTTTTTCGCCATTCAACTTAGGAGAGTCATTTTTACATCCCTCCAAGTATGTAGGGATGTCATTCACAAATAGCGAAAACAATGTGGGGGCCAGTACACACCCCTGGCGCACACCACGTTCGATTGGGATTTTTGGAGTTAATTCACCTTTAGGGCCCCATCGTACTCTGGCAAAGTTGCCTCTATGGAGTTCTTTTATTTACGCTATCAGGGTGGGTGGCATCCCTACTAGGCTTAATGTTTCCCACAATAAGTTACGTGGGACTAAATCGAACGCCGCCCTTAAGTCGACGAACGCGACATATAGTTGTCCCTTTTTAATCTTGATGTACTTCCAATAAAGGCAACAAAAGCGGAAAATTTGATCAATGGTACTAACTTTGGATCTGAATCCCGCTTGATATCTTGACAAAATTGCCTTTTCCTCCAACCAATCGTTAACTCGAAATAGGATATGTCTTGAATAGATTTTTTGTAAAATATCCATAAGGCTTATTGGACGATAGATTGAGGGATCCATCCTGTCACCTTTATTATATATTAAAACTATTTCAGCCCCCTTCCAGCTCTCTGGGAAGTCCAGACTCCGGGATAACTCGTTACACAGATGGTTAATGTATGGAGCCCAAATTTTTGGTTCGTGCTTGTACAAGTCTCCCGGAATCTTGTCTAACCCAGGGGCTTTACCAGACTTAATCTGGATTATTGCCAATTCTGTCTCACCTAGAGTAAAATCCAGGGTATCCCCCGGAATAGCGTTACTTGGGGTTCTATCTAAAATGGGTGCCTCATATTCCTTATAGAGGTTAGAAAAATGGTTTACCCATGTCTGTTTGTCTAGGTAGACGTCCTTGACCACTCTGCCTTGATGGTTCCCATTCGCTATCAACCTCCAGAAGGCTATGTTATCTCTAGTTTTTGCTGCGTGCAGCAGATCTGCCCATTTTGCTTCCTCCCATGCCATTTTACATGTCTTTTGGACCAGTTTATAGTTATTCCTGGCTGACAAAATGTCTGTTCGAACCTTTGATTTTATCGCGGTTAAAAGTGCCCTCTTGGACTCCCTGCAGTCCTTCTTATACCAGGGTTTGCTATGGGGCAAATTTTGTGTTTTCTGCTGCCCTTTCTTCGGCATCTTAGTAACTAGGGGCTTTAAGGCATCAAAAAAATTTTGATGTAATTTCATAAAAAGACCACCACTCCCCTCCATTGGCGTGTCATTTAAATAACCTCCAAAGATGCTAGCAAAAAGCTTATAGATTTCTACTATAATTTCACCATTATCCAGTATTAGTGGCCATTTGAGGGAACGTCTGTTATTGCTGATATGTATCTCATTTTGGTCACTATTGGTTACTTCTCCAGTCAAAGGGAAAACTGAATCTCCTAATAGGGAGTCCTTGATCTGGTGGACTAGAGGGAAATGATCGCTTTTTAATCTTTCTATTACCTCCATGTCAAGAAGGAATTCCCAAGATGACACTGAGGCAATAATGAAGTCTAGGTTACTTTTATAGTTCCCTCTATAGAAGGTAGGCTTTTTCTTAACATCTAATGGTAACCGTCCATTGCACGCTCTAGTGCAGTGTTCGGCACATAATCTGTTCATTTGGAGGGCCTGGGGGCAGCATTTAACTGTTTTAATATTATCTAAAACAGGAATACCATTTGCCTCATCTTCTTCTAAGAAGATGTCACTGAACCCCACAACGGGCTCAAAATTGCAATTAAAATCCCCTGCCATGATCACATAGTTCTCTCTAGTGTCCAAGTTACCCAATAGGAGATCTAGATGGGTCAGTAAAGAAGATTCTTTTGCCATGGGTGTTGGTCTGTTGTAAACGTTAACCAAATAAAGTTTTTTCCCTTTGAAAACGTTAATTTTCAAGATCAGTATGTCAGGGGAGTTGGTATCCACCACTTCTATATTCACTTTTAGGTTAACCCTTACCCAAATCAACAACCCTCCCGAGGGTCTTCGACTCCTAGAGGGAATCGCACTGATACCATAAGATTTGTAACCTAGCCTGTGTGTGGTTTCAACCAACCAGGTCTCTTGCATCATACAGAAATCAAAGGTATCGATAAAGCTTGACCATTCCGGGTCCCTTAGGTTTTTTGAAACCCCAGCTATGTTCCAGGAAACCAGTTTTATGAGTTGCCAGGGTTCCTGAATTTTTTGCGTCAGTACATCTCCCACCACCTCAGGCACTATGATATGGCATTCTTGGCTGGTTACATCAGATTCTAAAAGCACCAAATCATTTTGGAGTACAACACTTCCCCTTATTGTTGGACTGTCCCCAATTATAGGGACCAGCACAGGTAATACGGTTACATCCTCCAAAGATGTGGTTTCGTTAGTGATAACACCAGCTCTTTGTAAACAGAGTTCACTCCCTATTCCCCCCCCCCAACAATTTAACATTCAACAAATCATTTCCATCCAACCCCTTAGACATTTGGCATCAATCACAGTCATCTAGACCGCTAAAAATGTCAAATCTGTTAATGGTTTCTAAAGGGGTGAAGGGCTTTAAATGGTCCATTCTTCTGTTGGGTTTGTTTTGCCTATATGGGACACAATTCCAACCAAAAGCTTCAGGTGCAGGTAGAGGGTTTAGGGGATAAAAGGGCTCCATGGGATTAGGTCTAATAAGTGGTTGCATCATTGGTTGTGTATTACCAGCCCTCTGCATAACTGATGGATAGGCACAGGATGTAATTTGAGATGTTATATGAGAGGCTGGTTGTTGCTGGGAGGGAAAAACCACAGACCTAGGGTAAAAGTATGTCAATGGTCTGGGTATTATGCAGTTATTTGTAATGCCCGGGGGCCAATTTAGTACAAATTGTACTGCATTGGGATCCCTAAAATTTACAACCACCACGTCTCCCTCAATGTTTTTTGGTCTGCTTCCCAACCATTGGAGGCGTCGGACATGGATAATTTCTCCATTTATATGAGGTGCTATTGGCCTGTATAGACTTAGCCAATGCATGATCTTATTTTTTAGTTGTGCAAAGCCCTCCCTCTTACTAGTTGGTAACACCGGAACCCCTGTTAGGACTACCACAAAGGGCACTGCCTCTGGTGGTAATTCTGGATTTGGGATTGGTTTGGGCCTTCCCCATCCTGGCTTTTGTCCCCTCACTTCCGTCGGTTGGTTTTCAATTGGGATGCTAGCCGCTTCATTGGATGGTTTACTTATGACAGTAGCTGGCTTAGAAGCCAATTTGTTTTGTGAGTTTTTTGGGGGTGGGATTAATTGAACAGTTGTTGTAGTGTTCCCTTTAGGCACCAAAGTAGAGGGGATCACCAATGGTGTGGAACTAACTGATGGAGCTGGAGCGACTGGGCTGGGCTTAGTCACGCTAGATGTTTTGTGCGTTATTAGGTTTGATGTTTTTTAAACCAGTTCGCCCTTATTTCCCAGTGCACGTTCAAGTGAGTTTAGTCTTGATTCTACTTCAAGCAGCCTCTCCAAGATCGATGCAGAGTAGGTTTTGATTAAGTTTTCTATAGAATCTAAAGTAGCAGAATCACGAGCTATAATAGGCGCCTTAGACTGCACAGAGACTTCCATAATGTCCTCCGTGTCTATGGCCACAGCAGTAGATGGCGGAGAAGCAATGGTGATAGGCCCTTCGTTAGCAACAGGTGTAATAACAGTGCTAACTACAGGACCTTTAGCCTTTTTCCCGAAATCTGAGTGACTTAGTTTTGATTGCGCTTGAACCCCCCCTTTTCGTCGTTTTTTGCATGGAGGTGGCCCATGTACCCTTGAAACTAACGTGGGTTTCTTTGCTCTACTGCGCACTACTTTGGATGGTATGGGAGTGGGAGGTCTTAGAGCATTAGGGGTGCTCGTGTGTGTAATGACATCAAGGCCAATCGTGTCCAGTTGGAGAGAGTTAGTTGTACAGGGAGTGCTAACTGCTGATACCACATGTTGACTGTCCATTGTGTGGACAATGACGTCAGCTAGCTGGGAATTTACACTAGTGTTCACGGGAGGTATGGATAATGGCGACAAGCGCCGATTTTTTAAGCTTTCCACAGAGCGGCGGCGCTCGGCACGACGCTCTGCCAGGACAGTTTCTAAAGGCATGTCTGGGGAAGCTTTGGTGAAATAATCATCAAGAGTTTTGTTTAACAATGCTCCCTGTTTTTCAGACATGCTAGCTACAATATTTAAACCACAACGATGTTTTCCAAGGGCACAAAGACACGACAATTTAGAAACAAAGAGTCACAGAATAAATACCAGGATTTTATGTCCAGTTCGGTCTCCTCAGTTCTCGGAGGGTCTCAGAGGGTTCGCCCTTAGTCCGGGCTTTGTCCCGGGTGATGTCCCGCACACGCGTCCCGCTCTCGCGTTGCCAGACCAGGTATTATACAGGTAGTGGAAATAGGGGGCGGAGTCACGGGAAGAGGCGGCAGGTGTGCTCGTTGGGACACGCACAGCCTGGTGGGCCTCGCAGTCCCGTCCTCCTGCAGCAATCAGCTCACCCACTCAGTTTCCAATGCCCAACGGGGCTCCAGGCAGACAGCAGCAACACGGGTCAGAATCTCCTTGGCGAGCGGCACCCGCGAAGCGGGGGCCGCGAGGAGTTATCAGCGGCAGCACAGAGCAGGGGGCGGAGACACGGGAAGAGGCGGCAGGTGTGCTCGTTGGGACACGCACAGCCTGGTGGGCCTCGCAGTCCCGTCCTCCTGCAGCAATCAGCTCACCCACTCAGTTTCCAATGCCCAACGGGGCTCCAGGCAGACAGCAGCAACACGGGTCAGAATCTCCTTGGCCAGCGGCTCCCGCGAAGCGGGGGCCGCGCGGAGTTATCAGCGGCAGCACAGAGCAGGGGGCGGAGACACGGGAAGAGGCGGCAGGTGTGCTCGTTGGGACACGCACAACCTGGTGGGCCTCGCAGTCCCATCCTCCTGCAGCAATCAGCTCACCCACTCAGTTTCCAATGCCCAACGGGGCTCCAGGCAGACAGCAGCAACACGGGTCAGAATCTCCTTGGCGAGCGACACCGTCAAATAGCCACGACTTGTGGCCCACCGTTAATACTCTATGATATTCCGTAAACATGCTCCAAACCCTTGGGGAATAGAGATTAGCTTCCTGTAAAATACTGTTTTCCATGCAGGTGGCAGCGTGTTGCTGCACATATTCATTTTAACAGTGCTACTCAAGGGGGTTTACTTTTTGTTAGCCTAGTAATATAAGTATAAGTTACCCAATATAGTGCCAGTTAAACAGAGAAATGTCCCGGTTTTAAATAATGTCTCGGTGTTCAAAAAAGTAAGCAGAGAAATGTTCAGTTTTCTTAGTGCGAGGCACTATTTAAAAACCGGGGCATTTCTCTGTTCAACCCGGGGACTACACACAAACAGGGGAGCATATTATCAAGAACGGCGTTAAAAAATATTGGCGGTTTAGTGGCAGAAAACTGTTGCTAAAACGGCGATAATGGGCTTGATAATATCCCCTTGAGAATTCCAATAGAAGTCCATGTTCTGGTGTGAACATAGGATTGTATTAGAATTCTCCAGGGCATATTATCAAGCCCATTATAGCCACTTTAGCATCAGGTTTCTGGCTAAACCAGCGATAATTTTAACGCTGTTCTTGATAATATGCCCCCTGGACATTTCGGTAATTTGGAGCAAAGTGTCCCGACACTGTTCCGAAAATGGGGGCGGTCCGGAGAAAACCGGGACGTCTTGTCACCCTATGTCAGTGGCAAACAAAGTCTAAGCCCCATCGTGTAGGGTGAACAAAAGTGTCTTCAATGAAAACAGCATCGCTGTGCCCATTAAGATGTTAGGAATTTTTGTATGTGTTCTGATTTAAACAATTTAGCGAGTCCTGCTCATCCATGCTAGATGTAATGATTTCTTTATGTGTATAGACTGCCGCAAGCTAGCGAGACGTCCCGATCAGTTACACTCAAAAAAGGAAATAACGGAAAACAGCCTTTAAGGGTGAAAATAATGGGGACTAATAATCCCACTAATGTGTGGAATTACCTATACATACTAGTGGTGTTTTTATTATTGTACACAAATCCACATAGTTCAAACAAGACCTCTGCTTCTATAATAAGAGTGCATTTGTAACAGATATAGTTCTCCAATTACAATAAGTAATGAACAGGTAACCTTGCAAATCTAAAATTACAGTAGTATTAAAAACAAGGAAGCACAAAGACATGAGCATAAAACAATGTGTTTAAAGCAAAGAAAACTTGTGCTTGTTTAAAGAAATGTATGTAACAATATTATGCATGTATATAAAGCAGTTAGATAACCCTAGAGCAATAACATTGTAAAGTTATTATCCCTATCAGAGAAACCACATGAGAAACTAATGACAGTGTTATACATGTGTATAATCCACTTAGATTTAAAGTTGGTGTGCATCCAACGTAAGAGAAGGAGGTTGGGGTGCTAAACAGCCCTGTTTGTCTGTTGGGCTCCTCAAATTCAGTTAATCCTTGATTTACTGTATCAAATGTATGAATCCGTTTGCATTCCCTGATATTCAGAGTGGATGAAGTGTCTCCACCTCTGGGATTAAGGGGTTATGTTTTCATGTACCAGCATTTCAGACTTTCTGCTTGATGGCCTAAAGTTCTGAAGTGTTCAAACATGGGGGGCCCTTGAACTCTGCATCTCATCCGGTTGCAATGTTGCAGGATCCTCGCTTTAACTTTTTGTCTCATTTGCCCTACATATATTTTGTCACAGGGACATCAAATCGCGTAAATCACCTCAGAGCTGTTGCAATTAATATGGTGTTACAATGTATGTGTGTGATCTAAATGTGCGAATTCCTATATCTCTGCTGTAGGCTCACACGCCTTGCAATGTCCACATTTAAATTTACCCACTTGGGGTGGAAAACTCAGTTGTGTTCTGATGTCTGGTGCACATGTGGTTTTCAGAAAAGAACTCACAACACAATATTTTACATTCCTTCCTCTTTTGAAGGCAAAGAATGTTTTTTTTGTCATGTCTATCTCCGTTATCACCAAGTTCTAGTACTTGTTGAATACCTTTTTAATCTCATGACTCCTTGTGTTAAATGTGGTGATGCAAACTAGTTTATTCTTGCTGGTGTCATCCTTCTCCTTTACCTCAGAGCTCAGGGCAGTAGAGACCAGCCAGCTCATGCTGCATGCAGCAAGGCAGAGTGCTGTGCCCGTGGGGAGCTGGCAGGGGCAACCAGGTCTGGATTCCTTGGGATGCCCCCATCAGTGAGCCCCTATGCTATTTTTTGTAGAAGGACATGGGGTGCCCTGGTGGGGCCAGGCACCCCCAAAGAAAAAAGAAGACCACACAGAGGACAACAAAAAAAGGAAAACCGGGTTAGCGGATCTCCTCGAAGCAGCCGGAGAGCAGATCATTAAATATTCATGCTACCAGGAGGTAGCGCCTCATAATGCCCTGCAGGGCTTTATAATTTTGCATATGTTTTCCCCTTGGGATGACCTCAAGATGGTAGGGCCACCATCAACAATACACAAAATATCTAGGGAAGCATGCAGGATTTACGAAGAGATGACCACCCAGGACCTTTGTCAATGTCTCAAATTGCCATAGGCTGGAGCATGTGCTCTTCAGCTAGGAGTGCTACATTATGTACTGGCTAAGTTCCTGCCTACAGTTATTGCAGCATGAAGGTGGTTAAAGAAACATATGTATTGTGCAGCACCCTCTAGAGGCCCATGTAATGGTTACAAGTTTTGTGATCAAAATGTGATGCATTCTAGGGGCTATTTAGGGAATTGCATTTTCAATGTTGCAAGTATATAAAAAACAAACAAACCCTTAAGAAATGCATATTTAATTTTGTTGTGAATGCTCTATTGAATCAGTGATGATCCTGGTCAAAGTACATATGCTTTATAATCATTAATACGTGCATTCATCCATGGTTACATTTGATTATTGCATTTACGCCTATGATTTTTTTGACATGTTGTTTGTTGTACTTGACTCCATCTGGTCAGAGGTGATTAGACAATGGAATCAAAAGAAATTCCAACAGCTTTATCTAGATTTCCAAATTACTGCATAGTATTGAGTAGTGTGTGTGTAATAAATGTGCTTTTCCTTTGTTTTTAAATAAAAACCAGTCTAGACAATCACTTATTGAGTGTTATTATTGCATGCCAGCGAATGGTAATAACTAGCCCACACCACTTCTCCTGAGTAGCCTTTGGTCTGCTCTGCTACCCTGCAAGAGACAAAAACAATCTCTGAATTTTCAAACACATTCTGGCAAGAAAGCACTCCAAGCGATCATTGACTTTCAGTACTATACTCAAATCCAGCCCCACCTTATTTCCGTTTTGTTTGTGGAATCATTCATGCATTCCCCTCTGAATGGTAATAGTGGAAATGGGCACTACCAGGGATAGGTCTAACACAAAGGCACCCTATTTTGAGAACACATTTTGGTGGAATGAGTGGCGTAACGAAACTTGAGGGGGCCCCCCTGCAAAGCACATGGAGGGTCCCCCCCTCTCCCGGCGGCATGGCCACCATCTACCACTTTGCCCTACCACCCAGAAATCTATCATATTTTGATTTGAAACCTCCAACATTTAAATGAAATGCCTCTATATTGTCTTTCTCTTAGTTCTAATGAGAAAGTGGGAAACACTCTTAACATACAAGCTATGCCATTTGTAACAATACTGTCAAAAGCAGATTATTTAACTGAGGCAGCAATCAGAACAATGCCAAGGAGTGATCCTAATGTCTCAGGAACTGCCTATGGCTGAAGAACAAAGAACAACTATGAAGGGTCTGAAATAGAATTGACAATACTTTGAAACTTTGAAAGACCAACTCAAACCTGCAAATTCATAAAAACTTGACTGACAATATACATGAGAAGTACACATGCTATAACTCAGTATCCTGCGAAACTCAAGAGAAATAGACTGGTGAATTATCTGCATGCCACACACTAGCGACTGTCAAGGGTTGTGCATGATAGCGTGAACTGAGGAAGCAATTTCAATCATAATGTCTTTATTAGTAAGCACTGCAAAACCGGCAGGTAAACAAGGTTGAGGAAGACAACTGGATGCTTCAGAACATTGATGCAGATGTTTGTCCGTTTTATTTTATCATTTCTGTAATGTAAACAATGCTAAATACAAGATTTAATGTGCACATATTACAGACAAGTGCAAGCAACACCTTAAATAACGCTGTAGGTAGAATAAAAACAAACAATATCAGCAAGTACCTAATGACAATCTTTACAAACTGTAGTTGGTAAAGCAAAAGAAAAAGTACAAATACTTTCAAAGTGCAAAATAAAGCAATCACCAGTCCAGCAATATACAAAAATTAAGCATGTTTTGTAAAACAATCCAACTTTCTTCTTGCATCAAGGTGAAAGTACTTTCAAAGTGCATGGTAAAAACAGGTCCAGCAGCTTCCCTCACAAGGACTAACCTGAACCACCAGACTGGGCCTTACTTCATAACAAACAGAGGCCTCAGACCTCAGTGTGTCAACACGGGCGGTATTTACGATCTACTAAGAGTATAGACACGCCTGCTATGGCCATTGCCATCACCATTGCCTCCAAATGGCTCTATAGTCATGTGTGACACTGCCAGCCAGGCCTGGATTTTTAGCCAACAGCGCCTTGCATTCTGGAAGTTGTGCTGTGACCATCTAAGTAAGGGGTTAAACATTCTAGCATGCAAAGTGTTGTTGGATAAAAGCTACAAATGGACATAACATGGTGCCAATGCCACTTGGCAGCTATGTTTTATACAAGCACAAGGGGATGTTTAATTTCCTCAGCACAAGCTGCAGAAGTCTGGCGTCAAATAGCAAACGCGTTGTGCAAAGAACCCAGAAATGTGCTGTGTTTAGCCCCCGTGTATGGACCTGAGGTGTCATTCTCTAAGAGACCCAGTGGTAAAAGCCCACAGTTGTCTCTAATGCATGTTAGTGCCAGGCAGTGGTCGAAGTGGGGGGAAAAAGTAGGGGAACTGTGGGAGGAGAATCAGAAGGCGGGAATAACCAATGGATTGGGTCAGTGGGCAGAGTGAGAGGTTTGGCAGAAAGAGCAAAATATCCCAATTTTTTTGTATTTGTTTCCCATTTCACTAACCGGTCACAGCTGATTACATTATTTAATTTAAGCAATAGATCACATGTTTATTTAAGGTTAAATATGTGTTATTGACATTAAAATGCATTCACAAAGTGGGATACGTTTTCAATCGCAGAATGTCCCAAATATTCTTAAAAGTGGAATCGCAAGCCTTTTGTCTCCCAGCCATGGAGTTTCCGTCATCAGCACTTCTCCCTTTTTCCACAAGAGCAGTTCAAACATGAATGGCAAAATATCCTAGTTTGCAAATGTTTTCCACATAATTATGGCTTTGCCATATTTGCCATATAATGCATCATCTGTTGCATAATCTGACGATTTTAACTGATAAATTGTTTATAGCTCAAAGACATCAACAGTTACTAAAAAATGTGACTTGTGCTGCTGTGAAGTGGAGGGCCCTTTACAAAGGTTGACTTGTCATATTTCTCATTGTATCGTATGTTCCACTAGTACTGATAAGGAAAAACCTTTGCAAAGACTGTTAGCATGTGTATAAATTTCAAAATAATAAAGTATCAGAAAATGTACCGCACCACTAATACCAGTGTAGGGTGTCAGAGCACTTTACATCACACATATTACACAGAAACAATCATTCATATGTGTGTAAATCACTGTGTAGGAAATGTTACATAAGACAAAGGACTACAAGGTGTTGGAATGGCATGACAACCATACTAGTAGGCAGCATAGTTTAATAGTGATTGGTCTGCAGAAACACAAACTCAGGATTAAAAACATAATACCACGGTTGGGAGTTCTCTTTAATAATCAGAATTGATTTCTACCCAAATGAACCCTTTTTGCAACATTAGGATATTCCAAGAATGGGGAAAAAACAGAACACTCTAATTTATACCTTGGAGTTTGCATGCAGCTCTTACATGACAGTTAATATCTCATTGTTCTATGATAGGATTTTAACTTATTAACTGCTAGTAACTATAGGGTCTCTCTGACAAAAGCAGTAACCCACTGACCTATTCACATTATGTGCACTTTGTGATCTGCATGGCACATGTTCTTAGCAGCATGCACATTACACCTCTGGCATTCCTGTTCATGAGTCAAACCTTCCCCTAGACAAAACACCATCTCTCTCTACTAAGAACATTGATCACTGGAGTTATCAAGACATTTTTTATTCAAGTTCAAGTTCAGTAATTTGTATAGTGCACTACTCACCCAGAGGGTCTCAAGGCGCTTGAGTGAGTGTGGGTGCATTATTTATCGAATAGCCAGGTTTTTAGCTACTTTCTGAAGGAGAGGTGGGTCTGTGTGAGGCGAAGGTGAGTGGGGAGAGAATTCCAGGTTTTGGCCGCTAAGTAGGAGAAAGATCTTCCTCCCATGGTGGATCTATTGATGCGCGGGATTGTGGCGAGGGCTTGATTGGATGAACGTAGTTGGCAGGTGGGTGTGTAGAAGGACAGTCGATTGTTGAGGCATTCGGGTCCTAGGTCGTAGAGGGCCTTGTGTGCGTGAGTGAGGAGACGGAACGTTATTCTTTTGTTGACGGGAAGCCAGTGGAGATCTTTTAGCTGACCGGAGATGTGAGCATGACGGGGGATGTCAAGTATGAGTCTGGCTGAGGCGTTTTGGATGCGTTGGAGTTTTTTCTGTAGTTTGGTTGTGGTTCCGGCGTAGAGGGTGTTTCCATAATCTAGTCGGCTAGTGACTAGTGCTTGGGTGACTGTCTTTCTTGTTTGGGTGGGGATCCAGCGGAATATTTTTTTGAGCATGCGTAGGATGTTGAAGCAAGAAGATGAGACGGCGTTGACCTGTCTGGTCATTGATGGGGAGGAGTCTAGGATGAAGCCCAGGTTACGTGCGTGATCTGTGGGTATGGGTGCTGTGCTTAGAGCCGGTGGCCACCATGAGTCGTCCCATGCAGAGGGGGATGATCCTAAGATTAGGACTTCCGTTTTGTCCGAGTTTAGTTTTAGGCGACTGCTCTTCATCCATTCGGCTACTTCTTTCATTCCTTCGTGTAAATTGGTTTTGGCGGTGTTAGGATCTTTGGTGAGGGAGAGGATCAGCTGGGTGTCGTCAGCGTAGGAAATGATGTTGAGGTTGTGTTGTCGCGCGATGGATGCGAGGGGACTCATGTACACGTTGAAGAGGGTGGGACTGAGTGATGATCCTTGTGGTACGCCGCAGATGACTTCGGTTGCCTCTGATTTGAATGGTGGGAGGCGGACTCTCTGGTTTCTTCCGGCGAGGAATGAGATGATCCAGTCCAACGCTTTCCCTCGTATTCCGATGTTGCTGAGGCGTTGTATGAGGGTGTTATGACAGACTGTGTCGAAGGCGGAATGCAAGATTAAGTAAAGCATGTGAAATGTAAGCAGGGACAACATGGTTACCTTTTTCCTTTTACACTCATTATTCTGAAATTAATGAGCGCTTTTGCATTAAAAGGTAAGGTCATGACTACAGGGCCAGGAAGGGACCTGTTTCAGTGCCCATTGCTTATATCCTTTCAAAACATAGGCTGTATGGTTTAACCCTTTCCTTGCTGCCGTCGGCCATTGGCCGACGGCAGCACTACCTTCCCAGTGCTGCCGTTGGCCAATGACCGACGCGGCCCCGCCCGCGCACGGAAATGCCCGCACCGCGGCGGAATTACAGCCATGGTTAACGGGTTAAAAAGACCACATTCGTAAACATACAGTCACTGTACACATTTAGTTTTCCAATTCACCCATCAAGCAGGTATTTCAGTACCTCCAGGCAAGGTGTACTTTCACACACAGGGAAAACCATGTTTTTCAAAGAGAGGAGAAAACAAAAGTATAACTTCACTGGCAAACACTGTAAAGTGTTGCTAATGTGTTTAGGTGTAAATAAATCAATATGGCCATCTTGCAAACACTCTGACTTGCTTTAATTATTTATTTTTCACATTTGGAATGTTTTATTTCTCTCCACCCGAGGATGCACTTGCGTCAGAAAAAGACAACTTTCCAGCAAAAATGTTTTCTTTTTTGGATCTATATCACAAGGGAGCAAATCAACGAAAGGAGGAAAGAGAGAGGGTAATACCCGTTTCTTGAAGTCTCGGTTTTCACTGAGGAGCGAGACCGAAAGAGAGGGAAGACTCAGAGGCTTAGAGGCCGATCGTGGCGTGCACGCACAGTTTAATTTATGGGGACTTGGCCTGGAGCACCATTTTATTTGCAAAGACTGAAGAGGCTTGCTTGCAGGTGCAGCCGTCTCCCTCTGCTGAGAGTGAGGGGGCCCCTGGAGCGCAGGGGCTGTGGGGGGAACCTGTGTTACGCCCCTGGATCTTTCACTGGAGGCAGAGGGCGGCACCCAGATCTCAGCCCTGTGGCCTGTGTGAAGCCCTTGGCAGGATAATGGTCTCCTGTGTGTAAGAAGCTGTGCCTTGTCTGCCCCTGCCTGCTCCCGCCTGCCCAGCCTGCTCCTGTCAGACCCTACCTACCCCACCTGCTCCTTTTAGACCCTGCTCCTGTTAGACCCTGCCTGTGCCCCCTGCTCCTGTCTGTCCCTGCCTGCTCCGTCAGACCCTGCCTGCCCCTGCCTGTTCCTGCCTGCCCCTTCCTGTCTGCCCCTGCATGTTCCTGTCTGCCCCTGTCTGTTCCTGTCTGCCCCTGCCTGCTCCTGTCTGCCCCTGCCTGCTCCTGTTTGCCCCTGCTTGCTCCTGCCTGCTCCCGTCTGCCCCTGCCTTCAACTGCATCCTCCTGTCTGCCCCTTCCTGTTTCTGTAAGACCCTACCTGTTTCTGTCAGACCCTGCCTGTTTCTGTTAAACCCTGCCTGCTCCTGTCAGACCCTGCCTGCTCCTGTCAAGCCCTGCCTGCTCCTGTCAAGCCCTGCCTGCTCCTGTCAAACCCTGCCTGCTCCTCTCTGCTCCTGTCTGCCCCTGCCTTCTCATGAAAGCCCCTGCCTGCTCCTGTCTACCTCTGCTCACCCAATGGAGGTTTTTCACCAGGGACTTGGCCTCAAACAAGAGATCCGAAGGCCTCGGCCCTCCTCCTCATCGAGCGGCTGAGGCTGAAGTCTCACTGTGTTCTCCACTTCACAGGCCCCCGCTCCATCCTCTGAAAAGGATGAAATAATGAGCCTTTTCACAGCGTGCTGGGCCAGGGAGGGTGCAAAGGGTCCCGCTCACCCGTTTCACTTTAGGACAAGACTTGGCAGAGCCTGTGAGATCGACATTTAAATGGTTTTATTACAAGTGCACGACTCAAGATAATAGGAAGAAAACAATACTTGGAGCTGAAACGTGGCCACCAGATGCTTCAATACATGTTCTACACTGAAAAAGAAAGTTGACTGCGGGGCCGTTTTAAAAGGGATGATTTTTTGCATACCGATCCCAACTTATGAGATGACTTGGGGGTGCAAGAGGGATCCCCGACATTGCGCTCTCGGTCCTCAGTACTGTTCTGATGGGCCCCCTGCAGCTGCCCCCCCCCCCCGCACTGCTTGTTCTGCGGGGGCCTATGTTACGTACGCCCCTGCGGACATAACCCACAACCCTTCACAAATTCCTTCTTGTGGAGCAGGTATGAGCCCTACAAAAATATTGAGAAACCAATGTTAATGGGGTAGCACATTACAAAACTCTGGGTTGAAGCTCCAATGGCCAGAACATCTGCTCCTCTCACTTACAGTCGCTTCCTCTCTTCATTTGCAGACACTGCTTCGCCAGACATTCTGGAACCAGAGGTGTTAATCATACAGTTTCTTACAAAAGGGCTAATTCTTAAAAGCAACCAAGTTTTAGACAACCCCGCTCAGTGTACTATGATGGTGATGGCCCTTGTGGAATTCATTTGGACCCCTAGGGTATTTCTCAGGTTGGTACCTGCACAGCATCTGCTCTGTCAAAATATTATCATGGTTTCCTAAAAAAACAATGGGGTAGATTTTCAAACATTTCGGGCTCAGTTAATGTCACAAGAGTGACGCTAACCATCATTTTTTCTTTTATTACTTTGCAGCGCCAAACTTTGTTTGCATTGTAAAGTACCCTAGAAGTAACGCACAGCAGTGTGAAGCATTGCTTTGCATTACTTAGCACCAAGGGGGCTATACATGGGTGGTACATGGGTGTTCCCATTTAACTACCTGTGCCTTTTGACGCAATACTCTGTCTACAAATAATTGTAGACAGGGATTAGTGCCCAAAGTTAACTCCATCTGAAGGGAGGCTTTAAGAGGAGAAATATGTTATGTTTTCCTTTCTTTTCCTACTTTGCATGTGTGCTGCACTGTGCAACACACATACAAAGTAGGAAAAGTGTTGGAACTTGTCGAGGCATAGTATTTTGGGCAGGAAGGGTACCTTTCCTGTTCAAAACCTACACAAGACTCGGACATACACCTTAGCTCTATGGGTCTAAGGTGTGTCCCTGGTGCACAGCAGCTGAAATCAGCACTAGGGATAGGGGAGGAGAGAGCCATATCTCTGTACATATGGCGCTCTCCTGCTCCCTCCCTGTCACACAACGCAGCACAGCCTCTTTGGGGGCGGTGCCGCGTTGTGTGCCTTTTTTGAAAATCTGTCCCAATGGGTCTAATGTTAAATCAATTATTTCTCTCACGTGATTACAGACACATTGACCAACCATACAATGTATTACCACAGGCAGCTCATGCAGCCACTTACCAGTTCCACAGCTCTTTGTCTCAGACAAATCATGAGGTTTATTTCCTCATGCAAACAGACCAATCAGATAATGATTCACCACAGTATTGCCCTTCAATCAGAACACTACTCTGCCTTCCTCTAGAAAGAAAATTTGGAACAGTGGTGAACATGCATAGTCTTAGTTTACTTGCCTAAAATCATTGCACTCAAAAGGCAAATCAAACATGTCTTCCCATTTACTGGTTTCAATTACAAAAATTACTCTAACACTCCTCTGATTAATTTCAGCAGTGATACCCATTCCATACATCCCTACATCAACAGAACACTTCCACTCAAAGAAACTTGGGGTTCATATATGAGCTTTGTGACCCAGCGCAGTGCAGTAAGTCACCTTGCTGTGCTACACGGCATGACATGGCAGGAATGTGCCGCATTTAATGGAATACGTCACATGTCTGTCCTTTCCCATGCTCTTGTGCACAATGGGCTTCCTAGCCCCAACCAAGGCACCCTTGCACCATGATGCAGGGATGCCTGCATTGCATGAAGGGTTGTTTTCGTGCAAGAAGGATCACCTTTCCGTACAAAAACAATCCTATATTCCCCTGTCTATGTGTGCTGTAGAATGCAGCACACATAGACAGAGGAAGAAGCAAGGTGAAATAGAGATATTTCTCCATGTTGCACCTCCCCTTGAAAGGTGCAAGATTTTGACACATCCCCAGACTTACAAGCTCTTGTAGACCTGGGGATGCGTCAATATCTATGGAAGATGCGTGGAAACACCCATGAAACATCCATGGAACGCCTTCCCAGGGCAGAGTAATACAATGCAGCAATTTGCTCTGTGTTGCGTAACTACAAATTTTTGGAGCCACACAAAGTAGATTTGCGTGGCTTCAAAAATCTGTCTTTATCCCTTCGCAGCTGGTGTCGGCCAACGACCGTTGCGCGCACTACCTTTTTAGTACTGCGCACGTCTGTTGGCTGACGCGGCCGCGTCCTCTGCACTAAGCCGCCGCACCGCGGCGGAATTGCCACCGCGGTTAAGCGGTTATGGTTTGCATCGCCTCATAAATAGGCCCCTTTCTTTTTTATCAGATAAGACTTGAAATAAAAGAGCAAGAGAGTACTGTCATCTGCTAAACAGAAACAAAACAGCTTCCAAATGAAAAAGTGATTTTAAACAAAAAAAAAAACAGATCTAAAAGGCATCAAAATGTAGTGAACAATGACGACGGAAAGGATGTGATTCATAATAATTAATATTAAAACATTGGGCATAATTTGCACAAAATAAACTCTTATTTTTTATCCCCAAATGTGGAGAAAAGTTACGTAAAGCAAATGCCATTAATTTAAAAGCCTGACTAGGTTGGCTCTGTTTAGCAAATAAAACCTTAGATTAGCACAGGAGTACTGTGTGTTATGTGCTTGAATTTAATGATGGAGTTGCTCCCGATGGCGCCCCACTGCTGTTCTCCAGATTGGCCAACTGTGAAGAGATCAGACCTGACAAATCAGATTGACTTATGCATCGCTAATCCAAATAGATCAGCCCCGTCTCTTGAAATGTAAATTTGAAAAGGTGACTCCTAGTCTTTTAAAGATATAATTGACGGGTTCTGTCTATTAGTTTGTATTTCTCGCCAAAGGAATATCTGCAAACCTCAGAGAGATAGAAAAAAGGTCAACTCCAACAACTGACTGAAAGCCTGCGGGCAAACATATAGCAAGGTGCTTGATTTTCCTTCTCCAAAGCCCGTTAAGGAATTTGATGCAGGCTTAGAGATCCCTCATTGACAAGCACAAGAAACCTTTGTGCTGCTGTGAATACCGCGTTCAAACCTACGCCGTTCCTCAAGGACAACATGAAAGTTGCACTCGGTAAATCAGTCAAAAGAAAATATCCTCAGTCAAAAATAGAGCCACGTCAAAAGAACAAGAAAGGGACCACAGATGAGCTTGTATCGTTAATCAATATAGAGCTCTCCTCGCAGGTGTAACGCATTTGTTATTTTTGCTTTACCCTTCTCCAGGCTCTCACGCTGCGAAGGATTATACAGTCAAACAAACCATGCATTAATGCAGTCTGCAAGTCACTCTTCCTGCAAGAATTATTTGTAGGTTACGGCTTTTATTGTTCACATGCTTGTTTGGTGGGAATTGCAGAATGCTTCAACGTCAATTTAAAGAAAAATTAACTCCGTATCAAAAGGAATATGCTTAAATTTCAGAGAAGCCCTTGTTCATGGTTCAGGAGGTTAGCCATGAACATTTAAGAACGTTGCGTTGATGAACTAATAATAGTCATTGCGATGTTTTGAACCAGCTGCTGTGCATTATGAAGTGATGAGGTATTTTCAGGGCTACTGTAATTATGCGTTAGGCAAGGACCAAATTATGCGGCAGAGTTGACTAAATAATGTACCTTCAATCAATCAGCCAGCATTTGTAGAGCACATCACTGTAACCTTGGCGCTAACGATGCGGTGTTACTGTTGAAAAGTAAGGTCTTGAGTTTCTTTACGAAGTCCACCACTGAGGGAGTTGTTCCGAGGTGGAAAGGCAGGTTGTTCCACGTCATGGCTGAGATTTATTTTTATTTTTTATTTTAAAAAGTTTTATATAGCGCTGGCTAGACCCGGAGATATCAGAGCGCTTTACATGAGCATCAGATCATAGTTACAGGTTACATCGTTACAAAGGTTACACAGTTCTTAGAGCATGGCAACATAGTTACTTGTAAGGTCGAGATAAACAATAAGCACAAATACATAAGGGGAAAAGCAGGCAAGGTGAGAGATTCAGGGGAGGAGGGTTGGAGCAGGGGAAGAAGACAGATAATGAAGGCGGGAAAGAGGAGGGGAGGGTGAGAGACACAGCATGGGGAGAGGAGGGGAAGGGTGACGGGGACACAAACCGGTAGACGAGTCAAGGCAAGGTCCAAAGTCCAGTAAGCTGTGATCCCAGGGGAAGTGGTATCCCTTCCCAATCTCTATTGCGAGAGGCTCCCTTTACGCAGTGGACTCTCTCAGATGGGTCTCAGAGACTCCAAGGCCTACATTCTGGATCCTACCCCAAAAAGGGGAGAGGGAGTGCTTTAGCAAGGGGTGCCATACCATACCTCAAGTGTGAGTGGCTCCCTTGGTGCAGTGGCTCACTCAGCGGGTTCGCTGAGACTCCAGAGTATACATATTGGATCTTTCCCCAACAAGGGGAGAAGGAGTGCTTAGTCAAAGGGCACAAAAGACAGGGGGTAGGCAGAGTAGCAGGCAAGGGGAGAGATTCAGGGGAGAGAGGATAGGAGCTAGGGAAGAGACAATAAGGAGAGACGAAAAGAAGTCTGCCTAAAGACCGACTGGGTAGGTGACGACCAAGGAGGGAATCCATGGCACATCCCCCCCTATTGCTAAACCAAGTAGCTCCATCGGGCATCAGACAAAATAGTTCAGTCTCAATACATTGAGAGAGGAGGGAGGGAGAGACATAAATATAGGGAGGATGCGGTAGGTGACCAAAGGAAGTGCAACAATGTGGTTCAACAATGTACCAGAAAAAGATCAACAAGTAAACATTATATCAAACAATCAGCAATACAATTAGGGGAGGAGAGAAAGGAGAGAGAAAGTAGTGGGGCATAGGGGAGGAGGGAAAGTAAGGATAAGGGAAGAGACAACCGTAGAGATGAAAGGAAGTCTGTCTAAAGACCGACTGGGTAGGTGACGACCAATGAGGGAACCCACAGCCCATCTCCCCTACAGCTAAAACAGGTAGCTCCATCGGGCATCAGACAAAATAGTTTGGTCTCAACACATTGAGAGAGGAGGGAAGGAGAGACATAAATAGAGGGAGGATGCGGGAGGAGACGACAGGAGAGACGAAAGGAAGTGCAACAATGTGGTTCAACAATACCAGAAAAAGAACAACAAGTAAATAATAAATCAAACAGTCAGCAATACATAAGGGGAGGAGAGAAAGGAGAGAGAAAGTAGTGGGGGGTAGGGGAGGGGAGAGAGTGAGGATAAGGGAAGAGACAACCGTAGAGACGAAAGGAAGTCTGCCTAAAGACCGACTGGGTAGGTGACGACCAAGGAGGGAATCCACGGCCCATCTCCCCTATAGCTAAACCAGGTAGCTCCATCGGTCATCAGACAAAATAGATCGGTATCAAGTGGCGAGGGAAGAGGTTCACAGAAAAAACAGGGTGGGGACAAAGGGCAAGGGCATGTGAGGGCAGAGGACAGAAGCTGGAAAGAGTAGAAGCGGAGAGGGGGGAGTGTTGGGGGAAGGGGGAAGGGGACTGTAAGGTCAGGAGAGACGCTGGCGCGTTAGCCCGAAGTCCAGCTGGGTAGGTGATAGTTAAAGGAGGGAGCCCAAAGTCAATCTCCCCCATAGCTAGCGAGGTAGCTCCACCGGGCATCATACAAACAGTATGCAGGTGGCCCCTCAATTCGTATGCCCCAAGTCCAGCAGTAGAGCTCCAGTCTGCACTCATACACCACTCGCGGTCAGCACAATACCAGGGCATCAATATTGCATGGGGGAAGGGCGCGAGTCAAGCAGTAGAGCGTGCCTTGCAGAGTGCTCATCACCCCACCTCCGTGCTCTTACAATGATGCCAGTGTCCCATCAAGAACTCCTCTTCCAGTCGGCAGCTTCCAGGTGCAATCCCCACAGTCTCGCAGCACCTCAGCCTACCATTTTTTTGCACCTGACTGCATGTCTCTTTGAGCCTTCCAATGTACACGCCATCCGCTAGTTGCTCGTGGGTCCGAGCAGTCGGCCTCTCAGTTTGTGCGCCAGTGGCATCTCCCAGACTGAACGCCTTCACTGTTCCCGGTCTCCACACTTCCAGGGTCCCAGCATTGCATGGGGGGAGGGGTGCAAAGTCAGTTGGTGCAGGGAGCCCCCAAGCCGTTATAGCCCTCTTTCATTCTGCTGCGGACTCGAGTGTGGGGCGCCTTCTTAGGGTCAGGCGCGGGGTCTTTTAGAGCTGAGAGTCCCTTGGAAGCCACAAGAATCACTGCCCCTGTGTACGTGCGCATAGTGAATGCCCTGATGATCATCAGTTGAGGTGTACAGCTGCCCCAGTGGATTCCCACACGCTGCTCGCGGGACTCACCGAGCATCGTCTGTGGTCATTAGCAGCAATTGCACTCTCGCCGTCCCCACGGCGGGGGAGATTGGACAACCGCTGCACCACAGACAGGATCGTGGGTATGGGGACAGCCCCCCCGCGATGCTGCCCCCTCCGTCGGTCACCGGCGCTAGTATCTGCTTGCTGCTGCCATTTTGTCTCTTTAGGCTCGGCTGCCTGGCAGCTGCCCGCAGCCCTCTACATGTAGGAAAAGGAGCTGCTCCTGCTGCGGCTGTGACTGATGCAAGGGGACGTGCACATGGGCAAATGAGGTGGAGCGCAGGTGTCTTGCAGTCAGATGGAAGTTTGGTTAATGGTTGATGTAAGATAGTCCTTGATAGTGTAGAACTTTGTAGGCATGGGTGAGGATCTTGAAGTGGCATCTGTTGTGAAGGGGGAGCAAGTGAAGGTTTCTGGGGTGGAGGTTGATGTGGGTCCATTTGGGGAGGTCCAGAAGGAGTCTGGTGGCTGTGTTCTGTACGTCTGTAGTCTTCTGATGAGCTGTGTGGAATTTCTGATGTAGAGAGGGTTGTCGTAGTCGAGGAGGCTGCTGAAGAGGGCCAGTGTGATATTCTGTTGATTGGGACTCATCTGAAGATTCTGATGAGCATGCGTAGGGTGTGGAAGCAGGAGGCAGCAACTGCATTGACTTCTCATTTCATGGTCAGTTCTCTGTCGAGGATTATGCCAAGGTTACGTGCATGGTCTGTAGGTGTGGGTGTTGTTCTGAGTTCCACTGGCCACAGCTGTGGTCCCATAAGGAGGTGATCTTCCTGAAGATAAGTACTTCTGTTTTGTGCGAGTTGAGTTTGAGGTAGTTGTCTCTCATCCATTTGGATAAGTTGGTCATGGTGTTGCAGAAATTGGTTTTGGTGTTGGAGGGGTTCTTGGTGAGTGAGAGGATTAGTTGAGTGACATCTGTGTTGGAGATTATGTTGAGTACGTGGGATCTGATGACGTCAGCGAGGGGGTCATGTAAATGTTGAACAGGGGGGGCTGAGGGATGCTCCTTGGGGTACATCGCACATGATGTTCTTTGGTGTGGAGGTGAAGGGAGGCAGGCGGATGCTCTGTCAGGAAAGAGGTTGGAGAACCGGGCCTTATGGGCCGAGCGGCGCAGGGCACACCTTAATCCCCGAGTTCACCTGCCTTGTTACTAACAGAGACACAAGACACTCCGTTGAGCGTGGAAGCCAGGTTTATTAGCTGCAGCTAAGCACAGTTGTCCTAGAAGTACATGCAGAGTGTAAGTTCTAAGGAGACTGTCACTTCAGTCCGTGGCATACAATCTCTTATACTAAACACATTTACAATATCCCACTCTCCGCACACACAAAACGAACCAATGGGAAAGTTGGAAAACAAGCTATCAGGTATCCCAGTATACGCCTCTTTCTCAGACCCCGTGTGTCACCCCTCCCCAAAAATTTATCAGTGATGGTGTTCACAATCCCCTCTCGCAGGTGGCAGGACATGCTGGTGTGTCTCAAAGGATAGTTGTTGGATAGAAATTGGAGAGAACTTGGCGCCGCTTGTATAAGGAAGAAGACCTCAGCCACTATAAAGAATCTAGGAGGCAGTACCATGCTCAGATTAAAACTGCTAAAAAAGAATACTACTCAAAAGCAATTGATTCTTCGAGTAACAAACAGAAAGAGATCTTTAAAGTGGTCAATGATTTTACGAAACCAAGGTTCCTCCTATCAGAGATTCCGCCCTCCCTTACCCTATGCAACTCGATTGCGGATTTCTTTGAGCAGAAAATACTAAACCTTACCAAAGGCTTCTCTGAACAGCCCTCTGTCATGGCAGCAGAGGACCTTGAAATTGCCCCTGGAGTAGCACAACTCTGTGATTTCCTGCTTATTAGTTTAGAAGACTCACGTCAATTGATCCTGTCCACTAAATCTGGTTCTCCCTTTGACCCCTGCCCCCCTATGATGTTACATGCCCTAGTAGATACAGTTAACCCCATCATAAATAACATCATAAATTCATCCCTATCCTCTGCTGAGATTCCCTCGGAATGGAAACTGGCGGCAGTGAAACCCCTGCAAAAAAAATCTCTGCCAGACCCATCAACACTCTCCAACCTCCGTCCAATTTCCCTGCTCCCGATGCTTTTTAAAATGACCGAAAGGGTGGCGAATAAACAGCTGACCAAATTCCTAGAGGACGAGGATATCCTGCACCCTAATCAATCTGGGTTTCGGGCCTCACACTCAACGGAATCGCCCTTCTGTACACCGTGGAGACACTGAAGACCGCCATGGATCAAGGGAAGAAGGCCGTCCTTATCCTACTTGATCTATCGGCGGCCTTCGATACGGTGTCCCACTCAATACTAATCAGGCGACTGAGGGCAGCAAGGTTTGGGGGCACCGTGTTGGACTGGCTGAGGAATTTCCTCGACCATCGTAGACAGGTCACGGTGTTGGGAGAATACCGTTCTGAAGGAAAAAATCACACAAACAGGGGTACCGCAGGGCTCCAGTCTAAGCCCGGTACTGTTTAACGTATACATGATCCCCTTGATTGAGCTGATTTCGTCTTTTAACATCAGTACCATATCATACGCTGACGATACTCAGCTCATTCTAGTGCTAGACAGGGAAAATGGAAAGGCAGAGGAAAATCTAAAAGCCTGCCTTACCGCAACTTTCATTTGGATGCGTGACAACCACCTAAAATGTAATGCCGGTAAGACCGAAATTATACCCTTCGGCCCCCAAAACCCTTTTCCCCCCAGCCTATGGTGGCCACTGGGGGTGGAGTCCCCTCCGGATACCATCACCGCGGCCCGGAACTTAGGGATCAGGTTTGACAGTGCCCTATCTTTCAAACAGCAAGCAGGGGCAGTGGCAGGGTCTTGTTTCAATATCATCCGAGGGCTTAGAAAGTTTTTTGATTTTCTTCCTCTGACAGCCAGGAAGACGGTGACAGTAGCACTTGTAACATCTCGCTTGGACTACTGCAACAGCTTATATGCAGTATTAAATCGATCTGTCCTGCATAGGTTGCAGGTTGTCCAAAATGCAGCTGCCCGTCTGGTCCTAAAATGGCCGAGGAGGTCATCTGCCTCGGCCGCTCTCAAGGCCCTACACTGGCTACCCATTCACAAACGCATACTCTTCAAAATCTTAGTGATTACCTTTAGGGCATATCACCAAAAAGGACCCAAATATTTCCTTCCCTGGTTCAAACAGTATGCACCAACACGCTCCCTAAGATCAGCCAACATGAATTTATTACAGACCCCCAAATTCAGACTCTCAACTAGAGGAGGGAAATCTCTCGCAACACTGGGCACAAAAGCTTGGAATAAACTCCCTCCCAACCTGCGCCTGATCTCTGTCGAGAAGAATTTCCGTAAGGCTCTGAAAACTTGGATTTTCAACCTTTCAGACTCGGTCTGTATGACTCTGGTTTAGACACAGCGTTCTGTTTAGATGAGATAGATGTGTGAGCTGACTTTTCCGGCCTTCCACCTAGGCTACGGGCTACAAGCGCCAGGATGCTCCTTGGAGTGACAGTCGCGCTATAAAAGTGCATACTTACATTACATTACATTGTGTAATAGGAGCATATAAGGAGAGAATAGCGAAGGCCAGTCGGATAAGATAATATAAGGGAAGAATAGAAGAGGGCAAATAGTCGGCTGAGACAGGGATCAATCGAACCAGACATAGATTAGCGAACTCGGCCAGACCCTGACATCGGGTTTCATGAACAAGGACAATAGAGTAACTTTTTAACTGGAAGGACACGTAGCAGCTGGAAAAGCAAAAGCATCGCGTTCGCCGTGCCGCCTGAGTGAGGACTTTGTAAACAAAACGGAGTTTGGTCCTGGGACAGAGGGGCAGCTGGACCTTGTACAAACTGGGAAAGTGAAAATGCTAGCCCTCAAACCACTTTATCTCACAATTTTTGTGAATACAAACAGACAAAAATAATTTTGTTTGTATGGGTGAATTTATTTTACCCTTTTCATGAATTTTTAGTCTTTTTTATAGAAACGTTTTTTCAGGTGAGAAAAGGCACAAAAATACAAACATTTACACTATTTACAGCTCACATGCATACAACTTTCATACCGCTATAACAACTAACATATATACAAGTAATCAACAAAACCTATACATTCTATATATACAAGCTCCTTTTGAAAAAGAATATCAGTTTAAGCAACCACAAATAATAATTCTTTGTGGAGAATCAAATTATTATGACGCCCAATCAGGGTCAAACAACAAAAGAGGCAACAAGAAAATGAATTTCAGTTTCAACAGTTGAGATTAGTGAATCAATAACATCAAAATGTTAAACCAAAGATGCCTAGTTTGCTGTTATTTGCCAACGCGTTTCGAATCTGAGTCAGAGCTCAGATTCTCCTCAGGGCTCTTTAAATGTAGATTCTCAAAAATGGAGGACGCGGTCCCGCGGTGCCATTTTCCAGGTGAGGGCTTTAGTTTAGCCACAATGGGTTCGCATTTCCTGATGCAATAGTTGGAGAGGAAGAAACCAGCGTGAATCACACCGACTGTTGGGAACATCGCGCTTAGGTCCCGGCTCGCCGCCCGTGCGATAACTAAGGAGCTACGGGCGGGCCGCGCAGCAACTCTTCTGCTCGACAACACAAACACCAGGCTACAGCAGCTCTGCCTGAACAGCGGAAATAAATACAGCGCTAAAGGAAACATTAGCTGCATTACTTGTCATATCGAAAGAATCTCTGCCTAAACTAAAGCCCTCACCTGGAAAATGGCACCGCGGGACCGCGTCCTCCATTTTTGAGAATCTACATTTAAAGAGCCCTGAGGAGAATCTGAGCTCTGACTCAGATTCGAAACGCGTTGGCAAATAACAGCAAACTAGGCATCTTTGGTTTAACATTTTGATGTTATTGATTCACTAATCTCAACTGTTGAAACTGAAATTCATTTTCTTGTTGCCTCTTTTGTTGTTTGACCCTGATTGGGCGTCATAATAATTTGATTCTCCACAAAGAATTATTATTTGTGGTTGCTTAAACTGATATTCTTTTTCAAAAGGAGCTTGTATATATAGAATGTATAGGTTTTGTTGATTACTTGTATATATGTTAGTTGTTATAGCGGTATGAAAGTTGTATGCATGTGAGCTGTAAATAGTGTAAATGTTTGTATTTTTGTGCCTTTTCTCACCTGAAAAAACGTTTCTATAAAAAAGACTAAAAATTCATGAAAAGGGTAAAATAAATTCACCCATACAAACAAAATTATTTTTGTCTGTTTGTATTCACAAAAATTGTGAGATAAAGTGGTTTGAGGGCTAGCATTTTCACTTTCCCAGCCTGAGTGAGGACAACACAAAATGGCGACAGGACACAAAATGGCGGCTAGATACGAGACGAAATCTGAAATCACAGAACCTCAGACCCTCCTTTTGCCATTACTCAGGCAATACATCAGGGACTCAAGTCAATCTAATTCAATATCAATGGCCATGAGGTCCTCGAGCTGTTGCTGTAACATCATTCTAATGTTCTCTGTTTTTCGTGATGCAGGCTTCGGGACACACATAGCGGCACAAAGATCACATATTACAGGTCCACACTGCACACAAAGGCAACAGGAGAAAATAATAGCCAAGACCATTCCAAGGAAAGTTAGTATTTTCCATCCCCATGTGGGCAGTAGTCCCCAAAACCATCCCATCACAGACCAATCTCCCGTGTCCTGATGTATAGACTCAGAGACGGCATGTAACTTAGATATAGCTTGGTATACTGTAGGGGAATTATCAGGAATGTAAACACAGCAACTAGACCCGATCAATTTACAGACTCCACCCCTATCTGCAAGGATAATATCTAAAACTATCCGATTTTGTAAAGTCATAAGACGATCCGCCTGAAGCTCGGCTGTCACATTACTCAAGGCTCCGGAAGTTTCGTTTATGGTAGCCTCAACAACGCAAGCTAGGTGTCTGATGTCTCTGCTATTGGCCATTGGGCCCCAGAAAGGAAGCAACCCTTTGATGAAGTCAGCTGCCTCCTGTCCTGCCGTGTCGTTCTGGTCAAAGACTCCCCTACCATGTCTCTTTTTGTGATGACTTGAAGGAGCGGTATATGTTGGGGGAAGAAGAAAAGCCACATAACATGTTCCCGAGAAGTAAGTGGGAAGCCATGTATAGGTTCTATCATGACAGATGAAATATGTGCCTTGTGATGGCACTAGCGGTGAGGGATCTGAGGTGTATAGACATAGGTATAAGAACAGATACTCCTCTCTGGCTGATTCTTGACATTCTGACCATTAATTTGTAAGCAAAAATTAACTCGATGAGGTACAGTCCAAATTGGCGGAGAGCTCCTTAGTTTAGCCTTTTCTGTAAGGCTAGTGACATATCGTGTTATGTTCCATCCATCATATGCGCTCTTCTCATCTACAGGAATCTTGCTAATCTGAGCAATCTTAGCCATAGTTACAATTCCCTTAATCAAAGTACTATGACTAAAGTCTGCTCCACCACCATATGGACTGCCAGGAGGATATCGCAACTGATTTTGGTAAAGATTAGAAAACATAGCCAGATAAGCCCAGGCGGAACCTTCATAGGAGAATGGAAAAACCAAATATGGCATGCCTCTCTCTGTATTATGAGGCATGAGCCCACAGACCCAACAATCAGTAGCATTCATTACTAACTGGTGTTGGTGTAATAGCTGAATGAACAAATTGTTGAAGTATTCGGTCCTCCTAATCTGTTTGTGTGCTGAGAGTGTATAGAACCGGTGTGGGGAGGCAGTAGCAGAAAAAGATACGGGGACAGAAGTAGGAACAGGTAACGGCTGTAGGACATAAACAATCCAGCTTCCACACGCTAATAGAGTACATAAACATATCAGAATACATAAGGTTATCCCACATGGACTAACCATAAGTTTCTTAAAACACTGTTTCATATTTACAGCCTGATCATTAATTTCCACTTTTACATCCATTACTCTAAACGCGTTGCTCACGATAATCTTCCTAGATCACTTAGCTGTGGTTGTTAGCCGTCCTATGATACTGCAAGTCCTGTGGAACCTAGGTCACTACTCAGGTCAAAGCTTAAGACCCATACCGTGACCCTGCAACTTGATGGATGGTGGTAGAAAATACATACACATAGGGCCAGATGTAGGTGTCCATTTACCGGCCGGTAACGGCCGATTTTGGCCGTTACCGACCGGTAAATGGTCATTCCTGATGTAGGGGCCCTATTTTACCGATTCGGTAAATTTACCGAATCAGTAAATTTACCGAATCTGTAAAATACCGAATCGGAATTTTTACCGATTCGGTAACCTTAAAATGTAGGTGGGACTCTTCTGAGTCCCACAGGCCTTACCGAATCAGTATTTTACCACCCAATCTTATTGGGGGGTAAAATACCGAATACAGGTGTGCATGCACATCTGTGCATGCACACCTGTGCAATGTGACACACAAGTCCGAAATTGGGGTGCCAGAGGGTGTCAAAGTGACACCCCCTGCACCCTTGCAACAATCGGAATTTACTGAATCGGTAAATACCGATTCGGTATTCCACATTGAATCCTATGGGCTTCAAGGCCCATAGCATAGGAATCAATGGGGGATACCGATTCGGTATTTACAGAATCGGTAAATACCGAATCTTACCGATTCGGTATTTACCAATTCTGATTTACCTACATTTCCCCCCCTCTAATTTACCACTTCTTAAATACCGAATCGGTATGATTCGGTATTTAAGAAGTGGTAAATTAGAATTACCTACATTGGGCCCAAAATGTCTTTTCAAAACAAAAAGATATGACCAGAAAAATCGTAAAAATTCAATTATCCTCGACCCTTCTGCGTCGCAAATTATATCGAGTTTTATTGGGGATCGTCTGGTCCTTAAACAAGGTTTCTGGATTTACAGTGTTCAAACGCAGATGTGTTGGGACGGCCTCCTGTAACACGTCGTCGTCTTCTTTCTCACAGTTCGTGTGGTCCAGGCGGGCACTACTAAATGGTACAAATCTAGGCACTGTCTCACTGTCGTTGTCCGCTATACCCTCTCGAACCCATTGGTCAAAAGGCAAGGGCAGGGGTATCTTTTTACTGTGCACGCCGTGGACCCAGTTCTTTTTCCCAAAAACCTTTACTGCCGTCCTTGTGGTTAGTAGCACTTGACGTGGTGGGCCCCAACGAGGTTCCAGAGTCCGCTTCCGCTGAAAATTCTTCACGCAGACCCAGTCCCCAGGTTGGATGGAATGACCTGGGTCTGCGGAGGCCTCGGGCAAAGCGTTTTGAACCTGTTGGTGAAGAACACGTAATTTAGTGGTGAGGTCATTCAAATAATCAATCAGCATTGGGTATGGAATGTCAGAATATTTCTTAAGTCGAGGCACTCCCCAGACATTTGCTGGTCGCCCAAAGACGACCTCATACGGACTTAGACCTAAACGGGAATGAGCAGTAGTTCTTGTAGACAGGAGTGCTAATGGTAAGGCATCAGGCCAGGCGAGACCTGTGCTCGCCTGAATCTTTGCCAGTTTGAGCTTGAGAGTACCATTATAACACTACCAATCCCGCTGACTGAGGGTGGTTTGCTGCATGGAATTTCTGTTTGATACCAAGACCTGCACATACTTTCTGCATAATCTCGCCCACAAATTCACTTCCATTGTCAGACCAGACAATGCGCGGCAAACCAAACCTCGGGAAAATCTCCTTTAGAAGAACTTTAGCAGTAGATAAGGCAGTATTGTCCTTTAGGGGGTAGGCCTCTATCCATCTGGAAAAGGCACAAACCACCACCAGAACATATTTGTGGTTATTGCAACGATCCATATGAATGAAATTGATTTGCAATACCTCAACAGGATACGTAGGGGGAGCAAAGTGGCCTGCTGGAGTGGGGTTCCCTTTCCTGGATTATGCATTAGGCAAACAATGCAATGGGTCAGTACGTTTTCTGCACATTTTGGAATTCCCTCTTTCTGCCATACTGGAGCCAAAACTTTAAAAATACCCTTCGCACTAATATGGGCTGGACCATGCGCCATAGTAACTACAGGTAGCACATAGGCATCTGGTAACAGCCATCGTTGATGCTCTGACAACTCCGTCCAACACCCAGTCGCGTCCAACTTTCCCGTTCTTTCTCTCCACTTACTCAACTCTTTCTCAGTAGCTTCTTCTTGAATCATTCTTACACTTTCTACTGTGTCCTCACACATTCCTCCTTCTCTGATCCACCTTGCAGGGCCTGCAACATACATTTGACTCGTAACATCTCTCGCTGTCTCTTTTGCTACCTCATCTGCAAAAGCATTCCCACGACCCACATCATCGATAATCTTTTTGTGAGCGCTACACTTGATTATTGCTATTTGTTTAGGCAAAGCAAGTGAGTCAAGAAGATCAGTCACCAACTGGCCATGCTGTATTTTAGTCCCATGGGAAGTAAAGAATCCTCTTTCCTTCCACGACCGAAACTATGAGCTACACCGAAAGCATATTGGCTATCGGTGTAGATGTTTACTCTACTTCCTTTCGCCAAAACACATGCTCTCGTTAAAGCAATTAACTCAGCTGCTCAGGCTGAATTCTGTGCAATACGTGCTGTCTCCACTACAGTATACAAAGTAGTGACAGCATAGGCTGCAGTTGTCTCTCCATTCGGAAGCTTGAAACAAGATCCATCCACCCATAGGATCCCGTCCGGATCCACAAGTGGTGCATCTTTCAGATCTATTCTGCCCTTCGTCTCGTCCTCTGTTTGGAGAAAACAATCATGTTGTTCCTGAATGCCTTTCTCATCTGGTATGGGCAACAATGTTGCTGGGTTCAGAGTATTACACCGCTTGATATGTATATGACTAGCCAAAAGCGTTAGCTCATATCCAGACAAGCAAGCACTCGAAAGGTGTTGTGTCTTAGTCCTATTCAAAAGAGTATCTACTGTATGTGGTACCATAACAACAAGGGTGTTGTCCAATACCAATCCAGCAGACTGACGAATAGAAATTGCTGCCGCTGCTGTAGCTCTGAGACAACTAGCCAATGCCTTGGCTACTGGATCCAACGTAGCCAAAAAATATGCACATGGCCGTTGTTTGTCTCCAAATTGTTGTGTTAAAACTGACAATGCACAACCTTCTCTTTCATGCACATAGAGTGTAAAAGGCTTACTGTAATCCGGAGTACCTAACACAGGTGCAGAACACAAAGCATTACGTAAATCAGAAAAACTCTTTGGCATTCATCGGTCCAAGGGAGAGGTTGTGGTGTATCTTTCAACGGAAGCGCCAGCAAAGGCTTAGCTAACAAAGACAAATTCCAAATCCATTGCCTACAATATGAGGTAATGCCCAGAAATGCACGTACCTCCCTCTGTGTGGTTGGCTCAGACATTTGTGCAATCGCTTGAATTCGTTCTGGGGTCAATCGTCTTCCCTCCTTCGACAAGAGATGACCTAAGTAGGTAACCTCTTGGCGACAATATTGCAACTTAGAAGGGGACACTTTATTATATAAATCAAACAAATGACGCAACAAAGAAACCGTCACATCCTTACAAACATCCTCTGATTCAGCAGCAATCAGTAAATCATCAACGTATTGGATCAAAGTAGCACCTGAAGGCAAAGTGAACGCGTCAAGCTGAGATTTCAAAACTTGACAGTAGATAGAGGGACTTTCGCAATAACTTCGAGGAGCACTCTTGAACCGGAAGCTTCGGCCTCCAAGAGAGAAGCCAAAAATATCTCTGCTTTCCTCAGCAATGGGAATACTAAAGAAAGCATTCTTTAGATTAATAACAGAAAACCATGCCGCTGAGGCGGGTATCATAGTAAGCAAAGCAGTGATATCTGGAACAACAGGAAACTGGGGGACAACAATCTTGTTGACCTCTCGAAGATCAATCACAAAACGATACACAGGTGGTTGAGAAGGATCGCTATGTTTACGAACGGGGAGAACAGGACTGTTACAAACATTACCTCTTGTTTCCTCAACCACGCCCTTCTAAACCAGATCATAGATAATGGCCATCAAGGCTCGCTCACCATCATTAGAGATCTTGTATTGTGGAATACGTGGCAGTTTAACATTGGGCTTGATAGTAACCACATAAGGAGGAATCTGCAACAAACCAACATCGTTCTGACCTGTAGCCCAAAGCGTAGCAGGAAGAGACTGCAACTCGGGTGGAAAACTATCCTTCGATAGATATATGGGGGAAACCAATTTCTTGCCCAAAAGTAAGACGTACACCAGAGGGGGAACAGTACAACATTGCATGAAGACGTTTCAACAGATCCAGACCCAACAAATTCTCTCGCCAACCAGTCGTTAAAATAAGTGGAGCCTCCAAATCGTAACGACCAATCGAAAGAGGTAAAGGACAAGAAACTAGGTTAGCAACTGGGGTGCCAGAAAATTCTACAGAAACGTTTGTTAAGCCAGACAAAGGTGCCCCAGGAAGTTTTGAATGGATCATAGAACTTCTCATTGCACCAGTATCCAAAAGAAATGGCTCTGCAACACCCAAAGCAACTACCTCAACATAAGGCCCACTCTGATCCACTGGAACTGATACGACTCCCATTCTTTGTCCATGGCTGTCCTAACTAGAATGAAAATCCTGAGCCTCACCTTCAACACAATAATCATCATTGTAATATCACGCAGACTGAGTATTCTGCTGATCAAAATAATTCGAAGAATTCTGAGGGGGAAAGGAACGCTGTCCTTGAGGCAACGCACCTCACCCTCTACCCCTAGGTGCTGATCAAAAACCACCACGGCCTCGCTGTCCTTGAAATCCACCATTACGCTGCAATAAAACTGGACAGCTATTCTTAAAATGGCCTTCCTCTTTACAATAGGCGCACTGATTAGGACCCAGGAAAGGTTGCGGAACAAAAGGCTAATTTTTCTGCAGCAACCTCTGAGACTGAATAGTTTGCTGGAACTGACGCTGACCGGAATGAGGAGGATAAGCCTGCTGAAGAAGAACTTTAGTTTTTAAATCCTTAGTCTTCTTCTCAGCTTGATCTTTTTCCTCCTTGTCCCTATTCTCATAATATTGAGCAGTAGCCAATATTTGAGCAGATGAAGAAACAGCCCAAGAACTTTCCGAATCTTTTAACTTATGAGACAATTCAGGAAGCAAATTGAAAAAAATGTATCCACAAATAATCGCTGTCCCCCTTCAGTACTCAAGTCCTGACCACTATGGTCAATAAACGTCTCTTCAAACCGAGTGAAGAAATCGGAAACACTCTCACCTTTCTTCTGCTTGCACGCAGCCAACTTATCCGAGTTGACGCATAAGGCAGGCATCATCGTCTTAAATAAAGTTATAATTCTGCCAAGCAACTGTGTAATAAAATCATCTGGCTTAGCACCACCCACTTGTGCTGCATCTGCGGCAACTATAGCATTCCAAGTACCACCTAAAGCTTGGTTGTGGTCCTCTCTACGAATCCGAGCCCACAATGCTTGAGGATCTACATTACCCATCAGCATATCAATATCGGCCAAATTCATAAGACATGCATCAACAGTCTGGGACAACTCTTTATAATAACCAGCAGGATTTTTACGAGGGTCCGGCAAAGACTGCTTAAGTGCTAAAACTTCAGCTCGCTTCCAAGGAACATGTACCCATACACGCTGAAAATGAGCAGGGATAGCTTGAACATTACCTGCTTGGGGAACCTCTTCCCTCCAAACTTGAGGAACTTCTCTCATAGGATAATTCTTCATTTTCTGTCTAACTGCAGGATCAGGTTCAGGAATAGTCCTGGAAGAATATAAGGTCCTAAAAGTAACAAGTGTCTGTATGGCATCCTGAACATTAGGACCCACTATACGTCCCTTATCGAACTTATCCTGTATCTCCAATAAACCCTGAGGAGTTAGATCCAATTCCATATCCTCCCATCCTTTAATAAGTGTGTCACACATAACATTAAAAAGTATCTTTGTGTAGGCGCATTCCATTGGAGAAAGGTACTCAATATATCGGGTACACTATATAATGGACCATTCATCATCCACCTATGAGCAAGGGAGTCAAATACAACCCGTTCTTCAGAATCTTGGAGTTGACTACGGGATTGTCTTCGAGAAAAAGCAGGAGTTCTATTAAACTAACCAAAAAGGGGGGAGAAAAGACCAGAAACAGTATCAACTAACCTATAACGGATCGGAGAAGAAGTGGGGAGTAAAACTGGAGATGAAGTATTAAGCAAAGGCAGAGAAGGGCTACCTGTTACAAGAGATACAAAAAGCAAAGGAGACTGAGGTACAGAAGGTTGTGGCAAAGGAGGTGCTGGGGGTATTACTGGAAGAGCCAAGGGTGCAGGAGCTGGAGCTCCTGGCTGAACAACAGTTTGCTGCGCAGGTGGCAATAATACAGGTGCATTAGCGCCTGGCGCATAAGGCGGAGGCAATTTCAGTAAATGAGACATTAAAGGATCTTCTTCAAGATCTTTACGTTGTGGGGGTAACACAGGATAGCACCTATCTATTGCCGCCCGATGCTGTCTATCCGAGACCTCAATCGCTCGATCAGTCTCATCGTTTTTAAATTGCTGGGCAGCCTGTATAACCGTCATATTTTTCATTTTCCTATCTCGTTTTGGTCTTTTAATTTCTCTCTGTTTGGCTTCCTTACGCCAAAGGCGGAAAGAGTCAAACATTGCCGGCCGGGCTTTTCTTTTAAACAGAATCAACTCCAAATTATCTAATATATCAGGCTCAAAGCTACCATTTTGTGGCCACCGTAAGACACCATCTTTCTTTGTGTATCGAATCCATGCATCATTAAAAGCAATAGGACCAACACCATGCTTTGAATAGAGCTCATAAGTGGGAGTTCCAACCGGAGGAATCGGACATGATTCCTCAAACCGGGAATCCCTAGAACAGCAAAAACAACAAAGTTTCCTAAGTCTGCTCAGACCAGGCATTTCAAGCACACTGATCCATTCACTAACTTTGAGGAGTGAAAGGACAGTACAAAAGTACTCACTCCTCGGCTTCGACTATTGCAACAGGCGAATAACAAAAATCAAAAACAAAACAAAGAAGTGGGCGTTACCCACGAATACTTAACTAGATGGTCTTTTCACGCCAACGGAGGTCCGTCTAACGTCTTGCGATACCAATCATCACCAGAGGATCAAAGGCAGGGCGGAAGTCAGGGCAGCAGTCATCAGCAGCCGTCGGAAAGGAGTAGCCGAGCTGCAAAAGACCTTCGGTCCACTTCGACATACAGGGGTCGCTTGGTGTGGCTCGCGAATCCTCCAGAATTTTCTTGCGGGGCTTCTCACGACCCTTGGGCTGAACTGCTACCACTGAAACCACCCCACGTTGGGCACCAGTTGGAGAGCCGGGCCTTATGGGCCGGGCGGCACAGGGCACCCCTTAATCCCCGAGTTCACCTGCCTTGTTACTAACAGAGACACGAGACCCTCCGTTGAGCGTGGAAGCCAGGTTTATTAGCTGCAGCTAAGCACAGTTGTCCTAGAAGTACATGCAGAATGTAAGTTCTAAGGAGACTGTCACTTCAGTCTGTGGCATACAATCTCTTATACTAAACACATTTACAATATCCCACTCCCCGCACACACAAAATGAACCAATAGGAAAAGTTGGAAAACAGGCTATCAGGTATCCCAGTATACGCCTCTTTCTCGGACCCCGTGTGTCACCCCTCCAACAAATTAATCAGTGATGGTGTTCACAATCCCCTCTCGCAGGTGGTAGGACATGCTGGTGTGTCTCAAAGGATAGTTGTGTAATAGGAGCATATAAAGAGAGAATAGCGAAGGCCATTCGGATAAGATAATATAAGGGAAGAATCGGAGAGGGCAAATAGTCGGATCAATCGAACCAGGCATAGATTAGCGAACTCGGCCAGACCCTGACATCGGGTTTCATGAACAAGGACAATCGAGTTACTTTTTAACTGGAAGGACACGTAGCAGCTGGAAAAGCAAAAGCATCGGGTTCCCTGTGCCGCCTGAGTGAGGGCAACACAAAATGGCGACAGGACACAAAATGGCGGCTAGATACGGGACGAAATCTGAAATCACAGAACCTCAGGGTGATCCACTTGAGGGCATTTTGCTGTATGCCGATGTTGTAGAGTCTGTCGATGAGGGTGTGTCGAACACAGCAGAGAGGTTGAGGAGGATCAGGGCCATCGCTTTTCCATGGTTGAGGATGGTTCTGATGTCTTCTGTGGCAGCAATCTGCACTGTCTCAGTAGGTGGTTTTGTTCCAGGTATTCAGTGAGCTGTTGAGTGATGGCTTTCTAGAGAACTTTGGCTGAGTCGGGAAGCAGGGAGATTGTTTGGTAATTTTTGAGATTGCTGCAGTCAGCTGAGGGTGTCTTCAGCAGGGGTGTGACCTCTGCTTGTTTCGATCTGCCAGGTAAGGTTGCGTGGAGATGGTGGTATTGAGGATGCAGGTAGGTTTTGCACTGATTGGGTTGGTTCCAATGTTGAAGAGGTGGTAGGGGAATGAGGAACAATATCCCAACAGGTAGTAATCAATAGGCAGTTATATAAGCATGTGGAAACATTACATGAACAGATTAGGAGACAATAATTCAAATGGTCTTGTGTAGTTACTTAAATTGTATTTCAGAGGGAAAATTATGCAAGGTCATATTCATACAGTTGGAGCAGCACTGTAGTAAACAATTCATATGACAACCATAATTGTACTTGGTGCTCAAAAGAGTGTGCAAGTGAACGGTGGCGACGCAAGTGTAGAAAAGGACAGCGAAAGCGGCGCAGTGTAGGCAAAAGTGAAATTATCATACAGTGAGTGGCTGGGTGAGGGGAATAAATCAAGTGACTTAGGTGTTCAATTCACGATCATAAAGCAGCCACAGTAGAAAATGCGCCAATCAATATGCTGTAGAGTCGACAGCGTTTCGATCCTCAATAACTTGGGATCGTCATCAGGACATGGTCGTCTTTAGTAGGTGCTGTGGGGCAAAAAGGACAAATCAGGGCAGGAAGGGAGCGGGGAAGGCAGTGCAGAGGTAAAGGGATGGTGAGAGTAGCCAGGGAAGCATGTCTGCGGTACTGCGTGGGTCAGGGGGTCCGGAGTGGGTGGTAAACCGGTACAAGTGAAGAGACCAGGATCAAGCTCGCAGGGAGCGCGTGGGGCGGGGAGCGGTGAATTGAGAGGTCGAAGGATGGGGTGACAGGGGGGCAGAGGATAGGGAGGGAAGGAGGGTGGGTGAATGGCAAGGTCAGAGTGGTTAAGGGAAGGAACTGGGGGTGGCAGGCTTATGGTGGTGTAGGGAGGGGGCGAGACGGAGGATGGTTGGTGGTGAACCAAGGGTGGTATTAAAGTTACCTGGGTGCCGACAGTAGTTGAAAGTACGGCAATGTGTCCCAGGAGGGGGGCAAGCAAGGGAGACATCTTTCTGCTTGATTATAAAAGGCAAAGGGAGAGTTTGGGGGAGGCCAGCAGGTGATGGACTCAAAAAGTTGTTATGAGGAGAGGGTACAGACTAGAGTGGGCCTTAGTGGAAGGTCCGTCAGGAGGGGGTGAAGAGTCTTCGTAGTACGATCTGTAGAAAAGTAACGATAAATTAGAGAAGGGCCGGGGTGGTCCGAGCGGGAGGGCGAGTGATCGCGAGGAAGGCACTTACTTGTGGGAGAATGGCAGACAAGAGTGCCGGAGTGCGGCGTTAAAGATGTATCGGCGATCGTTGTGATGGTCCGCGTAGTTACGACCTGAGGGAAGAAAGGGCGGAGGGTAGTGAGAATCCGTGGGCAACACAGGACGAACACGTAGGCGCCTGTGGTGGATGCCGGAGGTGGTCAACGGATCGGGCGTTTACCTGCATGAATCGAGGTCCTGGCTGGAATGAATCCTGTTAGTGCTGACGCCAGCGAGGCAGGCAATGGAAGACTTCCGCGTTTGGAACACATAGGGGGATAGGTAGCCGCGGTCTGTGACGTCAGCGGGGGAGGGGAGGGTAGGGGCAGGGAAAGGGAGGGAGGGAGAGTTAATGGGCGTGAGGGGAGGAGAGGGGCGGGGAAGCCAAAACTTGTGGTGTGGGACGCATAATGAAACCAGATGGGGAGAATGGGCTGGCCATGTGATGCCGGTGAAGACAGGGAGACCCCAAAGTTGGGTGCAACTAGTAGGAGGCAGAGAACTATATATTGGTATCAATTGGATGCGAATCCATCAGTCATGTAGACAAATCAATTATGTTATAATTGACAACAGTTTGTCAGGCAAATGTGGCTGCTAGAATAACAGCGTACTTAATGACAATACATTTCAGTTGTATGTATGCAAGAACATAGAGGGCACAACAGCGTATTTAAGGACAATACATTTCAGTTGTCTGTTTGCAAGAACATTTAGGGCAATCAGGGACCTGGGGGGGTAGGATGTACAGGTAAGAAGTACCCCAGGGAAGTCCCAAGAAAATGGTCAGTGGGGACGAGGTATGGCCCGAAGAGGCTCCTAGGAAGAGGACAGTAGATGGGCCATTTGAAAACGGAAAGACACGGGAGTAGAAACATTAGGTGGTAACAGTGCTGCTCCATTCATTGATAGTGGTGGACCGAGTTACACAGTGTCATCCATTTGCATTCAGCTCTGTTAAGGATTGCCTTGATGTCACCACCTCGAAAAGGAAGTAGTGGCTTCTCAATTATTTGCCATCTGAGATCACAGTCCAAGTGTTGTTTTTCGAGGAAATGACTGACCAGTGGTGCTGTCAGCACTTTACAATTAATCCGGCTCTTGTGCTGCATAATGCGCTGTTTAATCATTTGAGTTGTTTGACCTATGTATGTTAGGTCACAGGGGCAGTTGATGGCATAGATTATGTTCTGTGATCTGCAGTTAGTGTGGTTTGTCAATTTGTATGTCCGGCCGTTGTCAGTGAACACCTTGGTATTGTAAGTGAGTTCGCATACACTGCAGTTTTGGCATCTGTAGTGTCCGATTACTGGATCGAGGCCCCAAGCTGCAGTTATGGTATGTTTGGCAGTGGGTGGTTGAGGCCAGGTGATGGCATGTACAAGGTGGCTCTTTTCCTGGCTCTTGTGACGAGTCGACAGGGGTAGCCTCGATGGATTAATTTGTTGGTAAGGATTTTAACTTGCCTGGATATAGGTGCTGATGCTGATTTTCCTTACCCTCAACCTAATTCTAGGGTCACTGATAGCATATCAATGTTAAAAATATCGACAATATTGCAAAAAACTCTAGACTACAAAACTATCAACTTCCATACTTACTTACACAGGTAAGTACAAAAATATTGAATCAAAAACATTGATGTAAAAATATAGATGTAAAAAATATCGCTTTAAATATATATAACGTAAAATATTATGTATTAGATATATTAAATATTAATACTAATTTTAACAAAATAAATTAAATTGTATATATATTTTAAAAAATATTACAAATAAACACAATAAAAAAAATAACCACACAAACATAAATTATTAAATATATATATATTTACTTTAGAATAATTAATACATTATCTTTGATTTGTTTTAAAACTTTACATTTATATAAAAATAAATTATATATATATAAATAATCTAAAATAGAAAAACAATAGTCTAGTATAAATGAAAACATTAAAGTATGAAAAGAAATGTAAACTTAAATTACCCAATACAATCAGTGCAACAGTAGGAAAAGTGTTGGCAGTGAGTGCAACAATAGAGACAGTGTTGGATAGCGGAGGGGTAAAAATTACTAGTCCCACTCCAAAAACTGCAACGGTAGGGAAAGTGTTGGGGAGCGGTGGCGTAAAAATAACTATTCCCACTCCAGTGAATGCAACAGTAGGTAAAGTGTTGGATAGTGAAGGGTTAAAAATTACTATTCCAACTCCAGTGAGAGCAACAGTAGGGAAAGTGTTGGATACCGGAGGGTCTAAAATTACTATTCCCACTCTAAAGATTGCAACAGTAGGGAAAATGTTGGATAGCGGAGGGGTAAACATTAGTATTTCCACACCACTGAATGAAGCAGTAGGATAATTGTTGGATAGCAGAGTGGTAAAAAAATGTAGTCCCACTCCAGTTAGTGCAACAGTAGGGAAAATGTTGGATAGCAGAGGGGTAAAAATTACACTTCCCACTCCTGAGAGTGCAACAATCGGGAAAGTGTTGGATAGCGGAGAGGTAAAAATTACTATTCCATTTCCAGTTGGTAGATGGGAAACCGAAGAAAACCTACCAAATAAGAGGACGTGTGTAAAGATGAGGCGGAGGCAGGAAATTGTAGTTGAAGATTTATTGCAGAGAAGAGAGCCGTCCAGCTTGAAGGGGAGACAGAGCAGCTGCAACTGCCACACAGGGAATACTGGGGTGGAATCCTCAGCACACAGAAACCCCATAGATGACATCACAGAGTTCAGTAATGAAATAACAACAAGCAGTAGACATTAACCCCCCTTTTTTAAAAGAAAAAAAAATAAGGGAAAAAAAAAACCTGAAAGCAGAATAAAACTACAAGGAAAAACAAATCAGACATAATCACGAAATCTGTTAGGTCTAACAGTTACTCTAGAGCTTTTCCTTAAACCATTCCCAACATTGACAATTTTAGGCGAAGGAGCAGTAGCACGGGAAGGATCTTTAGCAACACGAGAAGTGCTCCACCAATTACCATTTGACAATTTGACAGCATTCTTGCGAACTTCCACAACCTGCTGAGAATCAAGAAATTTTGAGAAACCTTTCTTAACAGTGACAGGATTCTTAATTCTAACTCAATCACCTGCACGAATACTGTGAAAAGACTTTTTGCCTAATTCTACATTATTGGGCAGTGAAATTGAAGATTTTTTATTAGCACATTCCCAAACCTCTTCTAAATCACAGCCCCGGTGGAAACTTTTGACCATCCAAAAAGGGAAAGCCTGGGAGCAAGCTTTCCTTCCTCTCATAAGTTCGAAGGGAGAAAAACCGGTGGCAACATGAGGAGAAATACGATAAGACCATATGAAATCTTTTACAGCTTGAAAGATACAATTATTAGACCTGAAAGCAGCTTGCAATCATTCAACAATAACTCTATTGAATCTCTCGGTCTTGCCGTTGCTCTGGGGATGGTACAAAGGAGTTCTGGTGTGTTTAATACAGCAGTTATTCAAAAAACACCAATTTCCTTGGAAATGAACTGTACTCCGTTGTCAGTGAGGATTTCTTCCGGACAACCCTCCCTCAAGAAAATTTTGCTCAAGCAATCAATGACACTTTTAGAGTTGGGAACATTGATAGGTTCAACTTCAACCCACCTAGAAAGGTGATCAACAAGGACCAGGAAGTATTTAGAAGTATTGGGAAGAACATGGAATGGACCTAGAAAGTCCAGGCCAATTTTCTGCCAGGCTCTAATAGGTGGGGGAACAACGGAATCACTAACACCTTCTAAGACAAGGACCTTATCACTAGTGTTGCAGCGTGTACAAAGTTTAACAGCTTCCACAATTTGATTGTCCATTTTAGGCCACCAAAAATTCGATCTGACATTTCTCTTAGTAATAGTGGCTCCTAGATGTCCAGAATGGGCATCAGCAATTATTTTCTCTCAATAAACAGAAGGAGGAATGAATTTGTTACCTCTAACAATTTTACCATTTTCTAAAGAAAGTTCAGAATTAATTTTCCAATAGATCTGAAGTTCGGGAGAAAGAGATTTTTCTTTAGGCCACCCTTTTTGTATGAAGGAAGTTGCATCTTTAAGTACAACATCATTTTCAACTGCTTTAATCCAATCACTTTCAGCAAAAGAAATAGAATCTTGGGAAATATTGGCCACAAAGCATTCTTCAATCTCAGTTTCCCAATCATTTTCGTCAGGATCTTGTATGGGCAACCTGGATAAACAATCTGCCCGTTTGTTTTTACCGCCAGGGATGTAAATAACTTTGAACTTAAACTTCAATAATTTAGTGGAAAGTCTGGCCAACCGTGCAGTAGTACGTTTGATATTTCTGCCTGACAAAATATCGACGAGAGGTCGATGGTCGGTTTGAAGAACAAACGGTCCATCCCATAAATAAGATTTGAATTTCTCAACACTCCAAGCGCAAGCTAGGAGCTCTTTTTCTATGACCGAATATTTTCTTTCAACAGGACGAAGGGTCCTGGAGGCAAACCCCACTGTAAATTCCTTTCCATAAGCCAATTGTGAAAGAACAGCTCCTAAGCCATATTCACAAGCATCAACAGTGACCACAGTTTCTCTATTACCATTAAAAGGCTGAAGAGCAGGAGCTTTAGTAATGTGCTCTTTAATAAGCTGAAAGCCCTTTTCACACTCATCAGACCAGCTGAAGGTGGCACCCTTTTTTAGCAGAAGTCTAAAACATTCAGTAGTCTTGGCATAGTCTCTCATGAATTTGGAGTAAAACTCACAAAGACCAAGAAAGGACAAAAGTTGTTCTTTGTTAGAGGGGGCAGGAGCTTCAATAATGCTTTTACCTAAACCTGGTCTGGGCTTGATGCCACTTTCAGAAATGGTATGACCAAGATATTCTACCTCTCTGGTCTTGAATACACACTTACTCTTCTGCAAAGTTACACCTCTTTGTTCTAGGATGTTAAAAACTTGGTCAATGGCTTTCTCATGTTCAGCCTCAGTTTGAGTAAAAATAAGAATATCATCTTGGAAAACGACTACATTAGAAAGTTCCTCAAACATTTCGGACATGATTCGCTGAAAGACAGCAGCAGCAGAGGCCAGGCCAAAAGGGAGTCGACGAAATTGGAATACACCATCAGGCGTTAAAAAAGCAGTGAGATGTCGTGAGAGAGGATGCAATTCAATCTGGTGGTAAGCTGCCTTGAGATCAAGTTTGGAAAACCAAGTAGATGAGCCCACCTTAGCTATTAAATCTTCAATACGGGGAAGGGGAAAGCCATCGACCCAGATGGCCTCATTAAGACTGCGCAAATCCACACACATCCTAAGGTCACCAGACCTTTTCCTGGCAAGTACAATAGGAGAAAGCCATAATGTGGATTCTACTTTCTCAATAATTTCTTGTTCGCATAGTGACTTTAGGTGTTTAGACAAATCATCTCTAATACTAAGTGGGACATTTCTGAGTTTGTGTTTGATTGGGGTAATGTTATCTTTGACCTTAATAAAATGCTGAAAATTGGTGATTTTCCCAAGGCGATCTTCAAAAAAATTTTCATATTTGCGCTCCCACCACTTACTATCCAAAATGTTGCATACAGGAACAGAAAATGAAGGCATGGAACAAGGGAGATTACACCCTTCAATAAATACAGGATTGGGTAAACCAGGTTTGATAGTAATACCAAATTCAGCTTGATGTAGAAGACCAAGAACATTAATGCCTCGCTTGGCAACATAAACCTTCCCTTTAATAGATTTGCCAAAAATAGAGATTTCGGCCCAGAAATAACCTAAAAGATTAATTCTGCTCCCTTCAAAAGCCACAGTTAGAACATCAGGAGGAAGTAAACACTTATCTTGCCAAAAATGAGAGTATTTATCATGAGAAACGATAGTGATACGAGCCCCGGTATCTACAAGTAATTGAACGTGATGCTTTTCAATGATAGTATCGACTTCGGGATCAGGGACGTGAAATGTATGGCTGACGTTGTCACTGTCTTTCACAACAACTACATACTCCTGAGTAGTTACATCACATTCTGAATATTCAGTCGAATTCTCTGGAGAATTTAAATCAGGAGAAGAATCACTCTCATTCATGACACATCGCACACTGCCTCTTCTACCTCTCATACAAACTCTTGAGAAATGACCATTTTTGCCACATTGGCTGCATTGTTGGTTGACAGCAGGACAATTTTTGAAGTTAGAAACATGGTAAGAAGAGCCACATCTGAAACAAAAAGTACTTTGACTAAATTGTCTATTAGGTATAAAAGGTCTCCTGGTACCAGTAGTTCCCATTCTTCTAAAATAACCACATGTGTCACGAGGAATAAAGTTAGGTGTCTTGGTAGAGACAGGCGCTTTAGTGGAGACTGCACTTGAAATAGAGGTATTGGAGAGAGAACTTCCAATTGTTTAGAATCCTCCAAAGATGTCTCTATACTTTTAGCTATGTCAATAGCAGCGACGGCTCGTGGAGGGAGTTACGGTGGGGCAGGAGGGCGGGGAGGGGGAGGGGCAGGGCGGAGGTTGCTAAAAACCGGCATATGGATAATTGCAGGTAAGTAAACAATTTAATTAATAAAACGAATTTCGTAGCTCGCACTGCATTGCATTTTGCGATGAAAGGCGCACTACGAAATTCGTTTTATTAATTAAATTGTTTACTTACCTGCAATTATCCATATGCCGGTTTTTAGCAACCTCCACCCTGCCCCTCCCCCTCCCCACCCTCCTGCCCCACCGTAACTCCCTCCACGAGCCGTCGCTGGTCAATAGCCTTATTCAGAGAAGGATCTTTGCAAGTTAATAATTTCCCTTGGATTTGTTTGCATGAACAGCGAGCAACAAGTTGATCCCTAATAAGTTGTGAGGTGAAATTATCAAATTCACATTTGGAAGCAAGTATTTTCAAAGCAGTAACAAAAGTGTCAATGCTTTCTTCAGGTTTTTGAGCCCTGGTGAAGAATTTGTAACGAAGCACAACCATGTTTTTAGTTTTAACAAAATACTTGTCTAATTTGGCATCGTGGAATCTTCTATTTTTTCTTTTTAATATAAATGAGAGAGAGAAAAGGAAAAAAAAATGTCTTGAGAAGTGTATAATTTATGAACAAAAGGGGAAATAAAAGTCAATTTTTAGAATATAAACTGCATTTAACAATAAGCAAAATAATTAAGAAAATGTACTGCAGCACAAATGTGTAGATGTTCTTTTGATGTGTGCAGAAGCTGTGCACACCAGCGTGTAAATGTCGTTTTTGTAAGAAAAGGCTGTGCGCATCAGCGTGAAAACGTAGTTTTTTTTTTATATAGCTGTGCACATCAGCGTGAGAAAAAAAAAATCGTTTACTGCGTGCCCAAGCTGTGCACATCAGCGTGATGAGACTCTTTTCAGCAAAATAAGGTTGAGCAGGTAAATATAAATATGCGTACAAGAGCTGTGTACATCAGCGTGTGAATGAAAAGCTGTGTACATCAGCGCGTAGATGAACAGGACACCAATGGCTGTGTGCATCAGCGAAGACAAAAGCTTTATAGCTGGTCAGCTGTGCACGACAGGAACAATGAGTACTTGAATGCAGCAGAGGAAGCCTTTATGACGAATAATGCTTTGTGACGTGTGGTAGCTGAAAGGCAGCGTGAGCGTCGTTGTGACGTGGTAGCTGACAGACAGCGTGAGCGTCGTGACGAATGAAAATTGTTATGGTAACCAGCATGCGTGAGACGTGATGGCGCTTGGCTGAGGTACGTTGGAGATTCTACAACGTCATCATAACGGAGCGCAGCTCGGAAGGAGAGGAACAAGCGGTAGAAATACACGCAGCGCTGGAAAAGCAGAGTTGAAGGTAAGAAAGTCTTAAATAACGGAGGAAAAGTCTTGATAAAATCAGCTGGTCGAAACAATGTAGACTGGCACAAAAGAAAGTCACACGCAGCTTAGTCATACGCAGCTTAGGATTAATCAATAAATGATAGTAAAATGGCAGGAAAAATGAACGGAAATCCTGCGGCTGTGACGGCTCTCAACATGTACAGTAGGCAATGCAGTTTGTAAAAGTGCTCACATGAATGTCGTTTGTAAAAGAAGAAAATGTCCTGAGTTTCAGAACGCTTTACGCGAGGATGTTGTTGTGAAGGTTGAAAAGACAGCTGAGGAACAGCTGACCATCCTCTGTCGCCAATGTAAAGATGAGGCGGAGGCAGGAAATTGTAGTTGAAGATTTATTGCAGAGAAGAGAGCTGTCCAGCTTGAAGGGGAGACAGAGCAGCTGCAACTGCCACACAGGGAATACTGGGGTGGAATCCTCAGCACACAGAAACCCCATAGATGACATCACAGAGTTCAGTAATGAAATAACAACAAGCAGTAGACATTACAGATCACCACAACGTGTTACTCAAAGGATAACATAGTGCCTCAAAGTGACTACGGCTGCCGAAATAAGCAATTGATAATAGACAGCTATTTGCCAGAAGGGAACCCAAAAAACAAAAAGCAAAAAATGCACAATTGAAGTCCCAAGGTTACAATAAAAAGGAAAACAAGCAGGATTACGACTAAAAAGATCTCCTCAGCTATACTTGAAATATAGGAGAATAAGAGGTCCTGGTTTGCCAACTAAATGTGCGTTGGCAACAGTAGGGAAAGTGTTGGATATTGGAGGGGTAAAAATGACTCTTCCCACTCCAGAGAGTGCAACAGTTGGGAAAGTGTTGGATAGCGGAGAGGTAAAAATTACTATTCCAACTCCAGTGAGTGCAACAGTAGGGAAAGTGCAGGATAGTGGAAAGGTAAAATGTACTAGTCCCACTCCGGTGAGTGCAACAGTAGGGAAAGTTCTGGATAGCGGAGGGGTAAAAATTACAAGTCCAACTCCAGTGAGTGCAACAGTAGAGAAAGTGCTGGAAAGCCGAGGGGTTAAAATTACTCTTACCACTCCAGGGTATACAACAGTAGGGATAGTGTTGGATATCGGAATTTCTTTTTTACTATTCACACTCAAACACATAATATATATATACATATATTTAAAACTTAAAAAACAAAAAATGAATAAACAATATTAAAAAATATATATATGCTAAACATATGAAGAGAACACATATTATAATATTATTACATATAACAAAAACCTACAAAGGCTATATATAATAAAATATTAGATAAATGTACAAAAAGTAATTATTTTAAAACAGAAAATATTTACGAACAATAAAATAAATTAAAACATAAATGTATTTATTTTATTTCCTATCCTATAACACCACACCAATACCAAAACACTTCAACATTTTATAATACATTTATTTAAATAATTAACATAATAATAATCAATTAGAAAAATATTATTAATAACAACAATAATAAACATTGACTACACACGCTTTAACACTATAATTTCTACAACACACACCTAAATTAAACTATAAAATATTAAAATACAATTTAAACTTATTTTAAAATTAAAAGCTATTACTATTAACAACTAATAATCAAATAATTAAAATGTATTTAATACCCAACCTTTACCCCTGTAAAAGTAAAAACACACAAAAAAATATAAAAATACCTAAAATAAATATTAAATAAGTAAAATAAATTAACAACTATATATTAATGAATTAAACACAAATTACTTTCCACCCTTTGCCCCTATAAACACCACAACGCAAGCCGAAAATTAATAGCACAATTACCATAATTAATTACCAATTAAATAATTACAATTAATTAACAACCAGTTATTAATTCATCAATTAAATATAAATTACTTCCCACCCTTATCACCTATAAAAACCACAACACACACCTAAAATTAATTACACAATTACCAAAATAATTATTAATTAATTAAGTAAAATGAATTAACAACCAATTTATTAATTCATAAATTAAAACTAAATTACTTTCCACCCTTCACACATATAAACACCACAACACACATCTAAAATAAATTACACAATTGCCATAATTAATTGCCAATAAATTAATTACAATTAATTAACAACCAATTAATAATTAATGAATAATACATTACTTAACACATTTAACACTATAACATCTCAATTAAACAAATATTAAAAGTAAAAATTAATCAATACATTTAAAATAAGTCAATTACTTCCCACTCTATTCCCCTATAGACCCACAACCCACTACGGAACTAAAAGTGCTAAATTGAAATTAGAAACAAATAATACATTTATTATAATAAATTACTTCCCAACCTATTCCCCTATAAACCCACATCCCGCTAGGGAACTAAAAGTGCTAAATTAAAATAAAAAAATGAATAACTACTAAAAAGTTAACACATATATTAAGTATACAAACAATTCTTATACAAAAACATACATCACATACATATAAAATATATATTAAAATACATAACAATAATAACAAACTATATTTTAACAACTACATTTTTGCAAACAATATTAAACACTTTGATATCTCTAAAATGGATTATACTTTCCTTAAGTCGATATTCTTGACCACGATATTCTTGCTGTTGATATTTCTGACCCACAATATTAACGACTCGCTATTTTTGCAACTTGATATTTTGAACTCGATATTCTGTCTCTGGACCATAACTCTAACAAGGCCTTAATAGTTAAACAGTCACCACTACCCCCATGTCGCCTGTTCTGATTGTGCCAGGTTTCATGTCCTTTGCTTATAGAAAATATGGGCTGTGGACCCAATACACCTCAACGGTTTTAAAACATTTCATAAGCCTGCAATTCCCTCAACCCGTGGGACACCTAAAGGGGGATTATGCATTTACGTGTCTAATAAGATGCTCTTACAGAATATTGTGGCGATTGTGACCAGAGTGTACTATCACATTATCTCAATTCAAATTAATCAATATGCCACTTTGCTGATAGCAAATTTCTACAACAATGCCCCCCGTGGGAAATTATTTTGCCCTCCGCCAACTAGACATTGATTTGGAATCAGCTTACCCTACTGAGGTCCTATTGTTGTATGTGGTGGTGATTTTAATTCACGTACTTGCCCTCAGCCATCTAATGAGGTCTGAGGGCTAGCTGCAATTGATAATGGTGATGTTACCCATTTTTTACGAATTGAATATGGTGACCAGTTAAATTATCTACTTTTTAAATATAATCTGTCCTTCTGTGATGAGTTTACAAATCCCTCAACTGAAGTAAAGTGTACTTTTAACGGTAAGGGTTTGCATAGCATTATTGATTTTTATCTGTTTCGCTTACATTATTCGGAATAGGTGTTAAACTTTTCAATCTTTGACTCTGCAATCAGTGAACACTTCCCACAGAGTGTAGCTCTGAACAATAATTTACATTCCCAATGGAGGGACACTCAGGGGTCGATTCCGATTCGGGAAAAACCGCTCCGAATTGCAGTTCGGAGCATTTTTCCCATACGAATCGTACCCTGCAACGTCCCCCATATGTATGACGAAGTACGATTTGTACCAGGAGCAGGACTCCGTGCAAATCGTACAAAGACCGTACAACTCGAATCTCCGCACGAATCTCCCTCGGAACCCGCTGTACGCCATATGTGTACGGTTCGCGGCCGCTTTTTCCGACCCGGCAAGTACAATTTGTGTCGGGTACGCACCATACGACCCTTTTTTACGGGAGCTTAAAACAGCCGTAAAAGCAGAGTTCACCCTGAAACAGGTACGGAACGCCCCCCCCCGGGTACAGTGCGTACATTCCATGATAGCAGAGGTACGGTGCGTACCCCTGTGATCTTGGGGTGTACTCACCGTACCCCGTGATCTTGGGGTGTCCGCACCGTACCCCATGTTCGCTGGGTGTACGGTGCGTATACCCTGCGATCGCGGCATACGTTGCATACACCCCAAGATCACAGGGGTATGCACCGTACCCCTGCTATCATGGGGTGTACACACCATACGGTGTGTAAGTGATTGTGTGCTTTTCCGTACGATTCGCCCTTACCTGACGTGGACCGTACGAATCGCGTCCTTATACCCCGGTCCGGATCGTACTCGTCGGGTCGTACGGCATGTGCACGAGTCGTACGGTTCACTGTTGCAGCCTTGCAATACTTACGGATTTGCAATGAATTGGACGGATTGACGGAATATGGATCGTACTACGCGACTCAGATGGGTACGATTCGTACGGCGATGGCCCCGGATGAAAATCGTACGGACGTTTTTTTCTCCAGGATCTGAATCGGCCCCTCAATGTGTGTCTATAATGGTGGACAGTGAGATCTCTCGCCACAGTGGGTATGCCTTAAGATGGTCTCTGGTTGATTCTAATACCCTTTCAGAACAGTTGATTTCCAAAAAGAAGGCGACTTTTGATACCTGTTTAGAGGAGAGTGCAGATGCTGATAAAATCATTATGACCTTTGAGCAAATGAAAAAGCGCATTACTGAAAGCCTTACTGTTAATCGAAATACAGCTGGAGCAGAGAATCATGGTTGGTTTGATACTGCTTGCTCAAAGGCCTTGAGAACTTTAAAGTTAGCACTAGGTAAACAACCCAGGTCTGTCCAGGAAGTGCAGGAGTGTAGACTTGCCTATAGGCTTGCTATTAAACATTGTAAAAAGACTCTGAAGGAGGAGACTTGGAATCAAATGCTCAAGGCCAGCTTGTCAAAAGATAATATAACTTTCTGGTGTATTATCAATTCTCCTTTTTTATTACAGTTGAAAGTCCTCGAATGGAGATCGCCATTACAGAAACTGAATGGCTAAATCATTTTACTACTCTTTATTCAAAACAGGAGGTTATGACTATGTCCTTCCCTAGTTTCCTTTCTATGTGTACTCCTTCTTACACGTCCTCTGAATCTGATCAGACCTACCCTGGCTTTTCCTTAGATGAGGTAGTTATGGCTCTGCAAGTGAGTAAAGGTACTAAAGCACCAGGCCCTGATGGGATTCCCACTCACTTATTTAAATCCAATATTAATCTTTGCGGTCCCCTTTTAACTCTACTGTTTAGAGCATGTCGGAGCAAAGACTTTTTACATACCTGGTCTGGGTCTCTGAAAGTTCCCATATTCAAGAAAGGTAATCGTAACAGCCCAGCACAATACAGACTGATTTCCCTGCTGGACTCATTAATTAAAGTGGCGAGCCGCATCCAATTAGGCAGATTGCAGGAGTGGGCAGAGTCCATAAGTGTTATCTCCGACCTGCAGTATGGTTTCCGCCCAAGCTTGGGGACAACCGAACAGGGTATTAATTTATATCTACCTATAGGGACATATGTGGGTAATAAAGAAGGGAGTCTGTTTTTAGCATTCGTAGAGTTGACCTCTGCATTTGATTTTGTGGTACATGATAAACTGGTTGGTTATGGATAGTATGGGAGTAGACTACTCTATTGTAAACTTTCTCAGAAACTTATATGCACTGGGTCGGGGCAGAATCGTTATGGCCTGGAATTCGAATGTAGCCCATCATTTCTGATAGAAAGAGGCGTACTCCAAGGTTGCATACTCACCCCATTTTTGTTTAATCTTTACCGTAACAATTTTGGAGATACCCTTGCAAAAAAGTGCACCGATTTAGCCAAAGTAGGACAGTGCCTGATCCCGGCACTTTTATGGCGCTGTATTATTGGTTCGTACCCCATTAGGTTTACAGTGAGAATTCAATGAATTTGGCCAGTTTATGCAGGGTCTGGGTCTAAAAATAAACATCAGTAAAACACTCATTTTGAAGCTCAAGAACAGGTCCTCAAACTGTAGAGATATTTTTATAGAGGGCTTAAAGATATTATTTACACCTACATTTTCTAATTTAGGCATTTTTTAACAAAGATGGAAGTTGGTCCAAAGAAAATAAATCAAGGAGGCTTCAATTTGTTAAAAGTACAACAGCTCTGCCTGACTGTGCCAGGAAATTGAGTATAAAACACCTGTGGGAAATGATGCATATATACAAGGCCAAGTGTAAGCTGATTGCCACGTACAGGTCTGAGCTCTGAGGATAAGCTAATGTCAGATCTTTACAGCATGCAGTAAATGTATTCCTACAAAATCTCCTTTCTCTTCCAAAAAGTAGCTCTACTATAGTGTGTCACTCAGAATTGGGAGTCCCATACCTTACAGATAGGATTTAGATCCAGCCACTTTTGCTCTGGCATAAGATCTGGTCCTCGGAACACACTATGCTTAATCCCTCTATTGTAGAGGACTGTTTTGGATCTACATTGGCTTTAAAAATCCCTTGGCTCTGATTCGTATGTGACTCTTTGGTAGACATTGGCTGCTTAGTTTTTTGACCATCCAGTGCTTACTAGCAGTATTCAAAGAAAAGCTCTTAAATTAAAATGCTTTTCCTTACTAAAGGATCTGAGGTTATCCACTGAGATTATGAAATCCTTGGTGCAAAAGAACCAGCTAATTCTGTCAAGCCATGATATGCAACCTTACCTAGGTAATGTAAACAACCATCGGGACAGATTAGTCCTGACTAGGTTTCGGCTTGACATTTTCCATCAGTTAACGACTTTCCCAAATATTAATAATTGGGCCTCTGATCTCCTGTTATGTCACCTAGCTTTTATCTATTTGCAAACGCTACAGAGCCTGTACATATGTGTTTTGTTGTCACAATATTTATTGGCTGTTATAATACGCAGGAAGCAGCTGTAGGACTTTTATTGTCCACTGGGGAGGACTATGCCTGTTTTTATTCACTGTGCTCTTACTTTTCTCATTTTAGTGACATGTTTCTCTTTTTAACAATGTGTTTTTAACTCATGTAGCTTTTATGATGAAACGTGTTTTCGAATAAAGCTTATTTGATTGATTGATTGATCGATTGTTTGATTGACTAAGTGTTTTGCAGCTAAAATGTCTGGGTGAAACTCAGGAGTAAAATGAGGACCTACAGAAGGAATTGGTGCAGCATTTCTGATTCCCCCAAGAAATCCTAATTTCTCAGGGGATCTTCAGACATCAAGACTTGATCCTGTGGTATCCTCCCTGAATATCCCAATGCCCCCAGTGTCATTGTAACTCTGGAAGGAGGATACTGGGCTGAATTACGGCCATTTTCTAATGGGCTTTGTAGATATGCATTGCATATCCTTTCTACTGATACTGTAGCTAATAAATCATGTTAGTTATTCACTTCTTTATTTAATTCTCAAATGTTTCATAGTCAATGCTAAATTAAACATCACTTATTTTCTTATTGCTGGCTCTAATTAAAAATATGCTTTGTTTTTAGCCAGAATCTATACACTTAGCAGGTCACTGGCTTTAAGGCAGCCATTGATTTGGCTGGTTTTGATATTTGTGATCTACTTTTGGTCTAGGTTTCAGGTAAAAGAGGTAAACATATCTTTCAAGTCCTATAGTTTTAAGAAGGCAAGAGTAAATGATCACAGCAGTGCCCAAGAAATATGCTTAACGACAATGGAGCAGTCAGATGATGCAAAGTGTTGAGATGAGCAAAATACATACTATGGAATCCATTGAGAGTAAATACAACATAGTTATACTTGCACCTATATATAAAGATATCACAAGTCTTGATATTTCCAAATTACAGAAATATCTGACACTTACAAGATTGCTGCATAGATTTCCATTTTTCTTGCCACTTTCGCCCTAAGACTCCCCGACAAATTTCACCTACTTCTGTCTGGTCAAATGTTCATGGGTGAAAATAGCAGGCATGCACTGTTGTTGCATTTCTCATAATCCCAAATTGACCGGTGACTCCAGCTACCAGCCGAATATTAATTATATTTAAACTTGGAATGGGGAGAGGGGGGTCACCAGAGAGCCAACACACAAAATAGCTGCACTCTATTGGGGCTCGCGTAGCAGGTGAGCACAGTTTTCCTCAATCCTCCATCCAGAGTCACTCTCAACAAACATGGGCAGCATGGAGCTTCACCCTAAGGAATCCTTCTGTAATAGGGAGCTTTGTGCAGTAGGGCACTCAAATTGCAGAGCCTTACCACGCACTAACGGCTCAAGATTGCAGATGCTCCTTCCTGATGAACACCGCTCTGAAGGTACTTCCATGGTGTGGCCACCGAAGGGCCTGGATTAGCCCACAGTACCTCCTGCCTAAAAGGGGTTGCCCCGACTGAGGGCTTATTCAAGTCCGCCACCAGTGTGCCTATGGCAGCTTCGGAATGCAGAGGTTCAGCAGGCCTGTGCTGGAAGTGGGACCTGAAGCTGCATGGCCAGGTCAGAGTGGACCTGCACCCACTGTGCATCAAGAGGGACGTGTGTCCCCCTTTGCCTAATCTTTTCAATCCTGCTCCTGAATGGAGGCCCCTGCTGCCCTGGCCCAGGACCCTGGCGGAACACACTTCTGAGGTGTCTATCCCAAGGCAGAAACCCATCCTGATTGTAAGCTGTTTGGTTCTGCCTGCCAGCAGTGAGGTCCCCTGGACTTATTGCAGTCCCAGTCAATTTAGGGCCAGAGTGGTGCCACCTGTGACCCTACCTATGGACGTTCACCTCAGTCTCATAACGGATGACTCTTCTTTTGGGGGTCTCATTCCGTACAGCCAGAATCAACTGGCAGTTGGGGTCCGCTCGTACCCGTCTCAACTTTGTTTAGGAAGATAGCAGGATCTCTAGAATTTGGCTGGTTTCAGCCCCCATTTCATCATCTGTCTGGACAGCTATATGTGCTGGGGTCCCAAGCCTGCCAGGTGGCATTGTTCTTGGTCAACTCTCCACAGACTTCCTTGGGCTGCAATCTTTTGGAGTGAGCCCTGGTTGCTCTACTCTATACTCTTGTTAGGTGGATACAGTTTTCACTTTAGTCTGCGCCTGACTGTTGAACAGCATGGGAAAAACCTATACCAAACAGTCCAAGCTACAGTTTGAGGACTGGAGGGGCTCAATGGCATCTAAGGGAATGGTGTAACCTGCATCAGCGTGACCCTTGCCTGCTGACCAGGGCACCCAGGATGGAATCATGTAATCTTGACTCTGAGCAATGCAGGAAAGCCTACAATTGATTGACTCAAAGATTGACTACTTAACCCCCATAATGGATTTGATTTTCAATAGATTGGAGAAGCCCGGCAGGAGACTAAACTCATCAGAAAGCAAGTATTGGATGTGAAATACATTGACACCGTGAAAGGCAAAACCCCCCTCAACATGGAAAAAATCCTGATTGTCATTGATGCTAAAAATGAGGTATTGAGGCTTGTTCCCGATGGAATAACATTTGAATCCTGATTTTTCCGGAACCAGCCAACACAGGGAAACTTGAGGACATCGTGGACCAGCTGTTGCCGGCCTTGTATGGATTGTAGGCCTTGCTGTGTCTATTAGTGGGGGAGGGGCATATAGATCTTTTGGCCTGAGACCTCCGACTAGAGTGCTCTACCCATCATTGCTAGGCTCATAAATGTCAGGGACAGGGATACCACACTGGGACTTGCACATGAAAAATTAGATCTTCCATATGATGGATACCATTTCTCCCTTTTCTCTGGCGTCATATTTGCTGTGCAGGAAGCTAGGAGGAAGTTTGTACCAGTTAAAAAAGCTTCTTCTGAAGCAAGCCATCCAATACACAATCCCATATTCTGCTCTCATGAAGGTCACACATCAGGGCAACCCACATATTTTGTCTCTCCTCAGAAGGCATCAGAATTCCTGAAAATTGTGTCTAAATCAAGTCCAGCTTGTAGTGATATGGGGGGGATTATAGATTTCTGGCCTCAAGACTCCTGGTCAATGACTGATTTAATTTATCACTTGTCCAGCTCTACACTGTGGCACTCCTGCACTATTTATTTATTTATAAAGTTTTATATAGTGCGAACAAGATTCTGATGTATATCAGAGTGCTTTACAATAGGATGGAAGGAAGGACATAAATGCAATATCAACATCAGGTAAGAATAGGAAACAATAATGATTGCATAATTAAAGGATTTAAATTGAGTCAAGGAGGAGAGTAGTACATAGACCAGGTATATAGCAGGCTAAGAAGGGGGCATGCGGTAGAGGAGAGCAGTATCAAATGATGGTACAAAAGTTGGAGGATCAATGACTTCAAGCAGGTGAACCTAGTCCAATTAAGGTAAGAATTTATTCATTAAGAATCTTTTGGATTCCAGTTTGAAGGCAGTCGTTGAGGAGATACTGCGTACTTCCTGTGGAAGAGAGTTCCATATCTTTGGGGTAGCGCCGGAGAAAGCTTGTGACAAGTTCTCTTTTTGCTCAGGATGAGAGGTTTCAAAAGGAAAGTGTTTGTGTTTCTTGAGGCTCTACCACCACTGGATTATTCAAGCTTTTGCACTAGGTAAACTGAGTTTTGAAATGAAGGGCTTTGTGCACCAGAATGGCAATTTTTAACAGAATTCGAGCTTCTTAGGGCAACCATTTAAGAGATTTTAGGACTGGGGATATGTGCTCATTTCGTTTAGTGCCTGTAACCAGTCTAGCCACAGCATTCAGTGATGTCCTTAGTGGAGCCATGGTGTATTTGGGAAGGCCACAGAGCATAGCGCTGCCGTACTCTAGCCTCGGCAAAACAATCGCTTGGACCACCTGCTTGAAATCAGATTGTGGAAGGAATGGCTTGATGTTTCTAAGTGTCCTCATCAAGTAGTTAGCTCCCTTACACACATTGCTGATATGATTTTTCATATTCAGGTGCTTGTCTAGGGTGATTCCGAGAGATTTGGCTGGGTCTATGTTGAGAGGGGTGCAGTTGAAAGCAGTAAGGTGATTCAGTCAAAGGTCTAGCTTGGGGTTGTGGTTCGGAGGAAAGAGGAGCAGGAATTCAGTTTTGGAGGTGTTGAGCAGGAGAAGGTTCTCAGCTAACCAATTTTGAGTAGATGCCAGGGTACTGTTAAGTGCGATGATGTTATCCGGGGATGTGATTTTTAAATAGAGTTGCGTATTGTCTGCATACATTTGGAAGAGAATGTTTGTAGAATTTAGTGAATTAGCTAATGGTTCCAAGAAAAGTTTGAAGAGGAGGAGGTACGGCAGACCCTTGGGGAACACCCAGGAGTACTGGAGAGGGCTGGGAGAGAGAGTGGTTTGCCTTGACTCTTTGTGATCTGTGGCGGAGGAAGGACAAAAACCATTGTAACACCTGACCTGAGAAACCCATCCTGTTCTTCAGAATGGATGGGAGGTTGTTGTGGGTAACCGTGTCGAATGCAGAGGAGAGGTCCGGGAGGATCAGTAGGCAGGATTAGTTTTGGTCTAGCATTTTCAAAATGTCATCCATAACTTGAGTGCATGATGTTTGTTTACTGTGGGATTTGCTGGCTTACATGCCAATGTTATCCTTGCCTTTACTTGTACAAGTCACTCATGGTCCCTTACTATACTGGTGTCACATGCTTAGCCAGCATTGGTATCCTGCCACCTACTCTATGCATTCCTTTAATTTGCATGGGCCAGCATGATTTTCCTGCCACGCCTTCCTGTTTGTTGTTTTGCTGGTGTAAGGCTTCATGGTCTGGCTGTGTTATTGACTGCCATGCAGAGTGCACACCTCCCCTCGGCTCTTTTAGTCTTGTCTGTGTATGTGAGAGAGGGAATTGTGTGGGCTCCTGTCAGCAGCACCTCCTCAAATGTGGTTTCACCTTCATATCTTAGATTTGGTGGTATCATGCTCTCAGCATGATTGTCTATATCTGTCACTAATTGGTTTTCCTTTAGGCGCTATCATCCACATGCATCAAACAGAATTGCATTCGCAAACGGTGCGAATCGCAAAATTCGGCTGTTTGCGAATGCAATTTCCTTTTTTGAGATGCATCATGTTGAAATACATTTTTCGCAAATTTAGAAATCGCAATTGGATTAGCGATTCCTTAAAAAATCGCAAATTTATGGAATCGCTATATTTTATCAAAAACAGTACATGCATCAAAAATCGCAAATTGCGATTCTCTAAGAAATCGCATTTAAGAATTCTTAAATTTAGAAGTACTGAGAGCAGGTGGCAATTTTTTTTTTTTTGTAAAACATGTGAAACCAATTTGGAGGGTATTTAAGGGGTTCCACAGTTGAACAAGAACTCTTTGAGGATGGCAGCAGTCATTGTCCTGGCACGTAGGTGGAGGTTGAGAGCAGCAGGAAGGAGGAGAAGGATGCTTAATGAAAGAATATTCAGATTGTGCATCACTTTGTTTGGTCAGACACAGGCTGAAATATGTGATAAGTATAGGCTTAATGCTGACTCCATTTTAGATCTCATTGCTGATTTTAGACCCTATTTTGCATAGACAAACATGTAGGACCCTAGCCATACCCACCCATGTGCAGGTGTTATGTTCTCTACACCTTCTAGCCTCGGGGTCCTTCCAGGGAGTCACAGCTGTTGCTGGGGGGGTTTCACAGAGTGCACTATCTAGATTTTTTAATGATTTCCTAAATGCAATGCTGCAAAGGATACAGCATCACATTTTGTTTTCCAAAAACACAGCAGGAATTGCTGAAACTAAAGTTAGACTTCTATAACATGGCTAATTTTCCACATGTCATAGGCTGTGTAGATGGCACACATGTTCCCATTTGTCCCCCATCTGTGAATGAGTACATTTTTCGCAACAGAAAAAGTTATCATTCTTTAAACATTCAAGTAATTTGTAATTCAAAATCAATCATCACAGATTTAGTTGCAAGTTACCCTGGGAGTGCCCATGACTCCTACATTTTCAAACATAGTGCCATCCATGCTCGACTGCTTTCAGGAGAATTTGGAGATGGATATTTGCTTGGTAAATACTGTCATTTTTGCATTCATTTCATTTTGAACCATGCAGTGGCATGATATGTTAACTGCATGTCTACCATTTTCCTACCCCATAGGTGATAGTGCATATGCTGTGAGGTCATATATACTCACAACATATCTTACTCCAGTAACCCGCAAAGAACAGCACTACAACCATGCCCATATATCCACCCACAATGTGATAAAGAGGACCTTTGGTGTCATGAAGTCTTTTTTTCGTATACTGCAAAAAACTGGTGGAACATTGCAATATCGTCCTGAGGTGTGCTGCAAAATAGTCGCAACATGTGCCATGCTGCACAACATAGCCACTAGGAGAGGCTTAGAACTGGATTTTGAGGATATACTACCAAACATTGACAACCAGCCACAACAACCCCATGCAAGACTTCATGGACCAGATGCAGCAGAAGGAAGGAGAAGAAGGGCAAAAATTACTGAACAATACTTTTAAAAGAGGTAAGATGCATGTCAATTTTGAGCAAATGTTAGTTAAATTTATTTAGAAACATAAAATGATGTAAGGAGAAACACAGGACACATTAATGCATGTCAAGTTTAAATGATAGAAATATTTTGCTTTGACTTTCTCCAGTCTCTGAGCAGTATTTTCATTTTGTCGATCCTTCAGAAGGCAGTCAATTTATTTTCAAAAAAATGTATTTTCTTCCTCGCACACCTAAAGCTTTGCTTTTTACATTGCTCACACTCATAGATGTGTTTCTTTTCTGTTCAAGATGTCTTGAGCTGCGGCGTTCAACTACTTGAGTAGGTTTTGAATTACAACTGGGTTTAGCACTCTCATCACTATTGCCCCCTTGTATTGACTGAAGCACACTTATGCCTGGTTTCATGACATCCTCAGTACTTTTGAGTGACATCATTCCTTCAGAAAGCTTACTACAACATTTACTTAATTCCTTCTGCATGCACACTGTATGTTTAATTATTTGAGCATTGCTATTGGTCAAGCGATTTAATGCTCTGGTGTAAGTGTGCATACTAGACATTAATCTCAAGGGCCTATTGCAATTGGCAATGTTCTGTGCCTGTATTGCTTCACACATGGTTTCCATGGCTGTTGCCATGCGGGCCAATTTATTACATGACTTCATATGTGCACTTTCAATTACCTTTGTCAATTGACTTAGACTGTTACTCATGGCAATGATGTCTTGACTGATATGATTGAGTTTGCATTTACCCTTATATCTTTCCCTTGCAGCCTTTGGACTTTGAGCAGCTTCATTTCTACTACACTGGCATGGCACTCATCTTGTGAGGATGATCTCTGGTTTGAAGAACATGCCCTTCTTCTATAAAATTGTTGTATTCTACAACGACGACTTATCTGTGTCTTTTGATTTGCAGTGATTTCAACAGTCTGCTGCTTATGTGCATGTGCATTGGGCTCTTCTTCAGTGTCTGAGTCTTGTAGTTGCTGCACTCTTTTTCTTGTTTTTTTTTATGGGAACAGTGGGTGAGGAAGTCATATCATTTTGTGCTGCTGTGTTCTTCAATTCAATATTGATAGTGCTGTCCAGATCAATTGTTTCACCTTCCTTTTCATTTTTTATGAATAAAAAAATTTATGTAATGTTTACTTTCCTAATTTTGAAAATTTGGGTATTATAACAAAATGTACATTTGATTTCAAATAAACATCCATTATGCTTGCAAACGTACACTGACAATTGTGATGTTTAATTTTGCTTTTGGAAATTATATTTCTCAGAATGTACCTTTTCATATGGTGAAAAAACTACATCTCCCATAATGCATTGCTTCATTTATTTAATTTATTTATTTAACGATTTGTAAAGCACCTGGTGACCCAGAGGCATCCCCGCGCTGTAAGAACTTGAATAGGCCGAGGAGGGAGGGGGGGAACTTATTTGGGAAACAGCAAAGTTTTAAGCTGTTTGCGGAAGCGTAGGTAGACAGGTTCCAACCGCAAACAGCGAGGGAGCGAATTCCAGGGTGTGGATGCTTTTACTGAAAAGCGACGGCCACCAGTACGTACTCTCCTGAACTTAGGGACATTGGCTAGTCGCTCATTGTCCGAGCGCAGGGATCTCGAGGCTTTATACGGGGTCACTATATCTCCCAGAATGGAAGGGCCTTGTCCATTGAGGAGTCTGTGAGCGATGCACATTGCCTTAAACTCGATCCTCTCTCGCACTGGCAACCAGTGGAGAGCCTTAAGCGCTGGTCTGGCAGAGACTCTGGAGGGAAGATTCATTAGCATCCGGGCAGCCGCATTTTGGGCTCGTTGTAGCTTGCCCAGGGTGGTTTCAGGGACTCCCAAGTAGACAGCATTGCTGTAGTCCAATCTCGTAAGAATCAGTCCTTGAACCAGGAGTTTCCTTGAATGGGGAGGGAGCAGTGGAAGGATCTTACGGACTGAGCGCATAAGTCCGAAGCAAGTTCCCGCTGTTTTAGTTGCCTGGGTTTTCATGGACAAGTCTGGTTCGAGCCAGACCCCCAGGCTCTTAATTTCCCTCTTAGGGGCGGGCACCTCACCCATAGCATCGGGCCAAACTGAAGATGGAATTGCTGACCATTTCTTGCCCATCAGCATAACTTCGGTTTTGGACCCGTTGAGCTTGAGTGAGGACTCGCACATCCAGAGATGGATTTCCTGGAGGCAGTGCAGGAGATTGTCTGGGCATTGGTCAAGATGTGAGAGCGAGACGACTAATTGCGTGTCGTCCGCGTAACTCACAATTTTGATGCCGAAGGGGGCGACTACATCCTCTAAAGGAGCCATATAGGCGTTAAAAAGAGTGGGACTAAGTGAGGATCCCTGCGGCACCCCACTAGTCAAAGGCAGAGAGTCAGAACGGGAATTGCCATCCCAGACCTGGAACGAGCGGCCCGACAGAAATGACTCAATCCAGGCCAGCGCTGTGCCCCCAAGTCCCGCCCTGGCCAGCCGATGGAGCAAGACACGGTGATTCACCGTGTCAAAGGCTGCACTAAGGTCCAGGAGGATCACTGCCACTGACCCTCCTGAATCTAAAATGCACCTTGCCTCCTCGATGACAGCGATGAGGGCAGTGTCCGTGCCTTGGCCAGGACGGAACCCAGTTTGGGACCGGCGCAACAGGTTATTAGATTCCAGGAACTGGGACAGCTGGACGTTAACCAGTTTCTCGGCAATTTTGCTGATGCCCGGGAGCAGCGAGATCGGTCTGAAGTTTGCCAAATCATTTGGGTCCAGTTGGGGTTTTTTGAGAAGGGCTTTAACTATTGTCCCCTTCCAACTAGGGGGGACGGAGCCTTGGGACAGCGAGGTATTGATCAACTCCAGGATTGTGGGCACAATTGCGGGGGGGACAGCTTTCAGAAACCTCATGGGAGCAGGGTCACGGGGAGAGCCGCTTTTCATGTTGGCCAGAGTCTTTCCGACCTCGTCCGGTGAGACCGCCCTAAAGGTGGTCAGCAGTGGGCGGGGGGCGCCTCCTGGGCAAGTATCAGGCGCAGCGCTGTCCCAGTAAGGTAGCTGGCTAGGCTGCGGAAGTGAGGCTAGGATATGGGAGACTTTAGACTCAAAGTACTTAGCAAGTTCATTGCTCCTGTCCGGTAAGGTCCTGGTAGGTGAAGGGGGTTGTGGTATTTTCATGAGTTCTTTGGCAATGAGATAAGATTCTCTTGCAGAGTTAGTGGCATTTTTTATCCGATCATCATAATAAGAGGCTTTAGTAAGTTTCAGAGCAGATTTATATACTCTCACCGTTTTCCGGTAGGAATCCTTCCTAGAGTTCATTGCCATACAATGACTATTTGACCACCCTCTTTATGTGTACTTAAGGTTAAGTGCTGGGGATTGTTTAAATCCTTCCTTGAAGATAAAAAAGGCAGCTACACTTTAACACATATTTTTTAAAAAAATGATGATTATAACACACTTACCTTGCAATGTGCCAGCATGCTCAGAGGTGTCTATGTCAATCACTCCAATGACTGCTTCAGTGACAAGGGTCCCCTCAACCATGTCCTCCAGGGCGGTATTTGGTCTATCCTTTGGGGTGCCACCACCAGTTTTTTTTGCACTTTTAATCCTGTTTGCAATTTTTTCTTTGGCACGACTGCGTAAATCATACCAGCGTTTCTGGAGATTGGTGATGTCTCGGTGGGCAACCCCCACAGCATTTACTTTTGATTGTATTGCCAGCCACAGTCTTATCTTCACTCCTTCAGGGACCTTAAGGCAATCTTTGCCAAAAAGCTGATCATGCCTCAAAGTGACCTCTTCTATTAAAATCTCCAGCTCCTGGTCACTAAACTTTATTTTCCTTTTTCTGGCATGCAGGTCTTCTACAGCACTTTCAGTAGCCATTTCTCCTTCAAGCGCACACCAACAGCACTCCACCTCTTGCTGCAAGCAGAGCTCCAACTGCCAAAAGCCACTTCTGCAGTTTGAACTAGGCTTCAGGTGTGTGTAATCAGTCTCCTGGCTTCCTGGGTGTGTCGTCATTGAAATGCATTAAATTGCGAATTCTCAAATTGCGAATTCGCACTTAAAAAATCGCATATTTCTTGCGATTCGGTATAAATTGCGATTTTTAGTGATTCACTAAAAAAATGCGAAAAAATTGATGCATTGCATTTTGCGATTCTTTATTTGCGATTCGCTATTTTTCCCAAATAAAGAATCGCAAATTCTTACAATGAGGCATGTGGGTGTATGTCCTCATGGATTTGGGCTATCAGTGGGCTGCGGTATAATTATTACATTGTTGTTTATGTTGGCTCACCACCTCATGTATCTCTTTCCTCATTATAATCTGCTCTGGCTTGCTCATTCAGGACATGTTAGCTATCCTCACAGCAACATATCACTTACACTACATGACAAATCCATCTGTTTTGTTTCTTACTTGGAATATTAGGGATCTCAATAATCCCTGTAAAATAAGTTCCGTCCTTTCCTACCTTAACGGACATCATATCAATTAATATTGCCCTGCTACAAGAAACCCACCTGATCAGACAAACTGAATACACGTTTACCAGGTGATGGGTGTTGCATCGGATAGTGATATCATACTCCTCTTATACTTGAGGTGTGGGTATTTTGATTAAGAAAGGAGTACACTTCTCTCTAATTGGCTCCCAGTTGGGTAATTGTGGTCGATATGCGATAGCGTGGGGTAGACTTGAGAGTGTACACATCGCCTTTGTAAATTGCTTTGGCCCTTACTGGTTGAAAGGAGGAAAAATCACTTTTGTTCTTTTTAAAACAGTTTTTTATCTGTGTTGTGTGTCCCTGGTTCCAACTGTTCTATGACTGTCCACTTGAAATCAAGGGCAGTATGTCCTGATGTAATATCGATATGACTCATTTTGGTTATAATGCTAGCATACCGTACATTAATCCGGTTGTCCACAGTCTGTATCCAGACCTTACGTTAATGTACTTCATACCACAGGGGCAAGTAATCGTGTAGATGACTCGGCTAAAGTCATAGTTGTATGTTTCCTCTGTTGCTATCTCTTTGGTAAACCTACATCAAGCTCCTTAGTGCCTTCTGTGAGATTACATATACTGCATTTTTCACAGGCATAATGTCTAGTGGAAGTCCCCACAAGGTATTCATCCATTTAGGGCCCATGGATGGGTTCTGGCCCTCCCTTGAATGCAGTAGTATATCACTGATATTGGGGCTGCAGTGATGGGAGAACAAAGAAATGTCCCAATCATTATCTCCCACATTCAGTATATGCCAATTTTTTGTGATCACTTTTTCACCTGGTTTGATTTGGGGCTATAAGTGTTACCAACAGACCCTGTGTTCTGTGTTTCCTGTTGCATATCTTCCAGAAGGGCATCCGTGTTTTGGGTCCTTGCTCTTTTTTTACATATCTGAATGGTTTTGCTTGGATACTGCATGACACTTAGGGGCCCATTAAAATGTAGTGCGGATGGCAACCACCCGTATGGCGGTAGCGATCCGCCCTACATCCTTCCCTGCCCGCCACCCATTTACCCCCGCCATATTAGTATGGCGGGGAACGGCGGCAGATGGGAAGACCGTCCGCGCTTTTCCGCCCGGACCAGGCGGATAGTGGTTTAATATGGTGGCGGTGTCTGCTAGACATCGCCATCCATATTAGCAAGGGGACGGAAACATGCCTTTCCATAGTGGGATTGACGCCACGGAAAGGCATGTAGATTTTGCTTTCAGGGGCCCGTTGCATGCCCCCAGGGTATTGGGGGTGGCACCCTGCATTGTCATGGACATGGTGACAGGCACCTAGCGGTGCCTGTCACCTTGTGCAGGACAATGCACTCAGTGCATTCCCAGCATTGTGGCGGGCGGTGCTGTGAGCACCGCCCGCCAAAATGCTGGGAATGGAGGATGCCACCGCCAAAGTGGTAGTGGCATCCTCATCTCCGGTGCGGGACTGCCGCACCACTGGTGGATGGTCCCAGTACCGCTAGGGTGTCTGGTGGCCGGAAGTCTGCCCGCCATCCTGATGGGCCCCTTAGTTTCTCAACTAGGGTTTCAGCCTGAACCCTGCAAACTTTTGATTTACTACAGTTTCGCCTTAGGCACAAGAACTGACCATAAGTTAGATTCTCCCAAAGGGCTCTTGGGTTGAAGCTATCAAACCGTAATACATTGATCCTGTCAGTTTGTTTTGTATGGCTCATAGTTTTTAACTCCCCCCCCCCTTCTGTTGTGATTTTCATGTCAAGAATAACCATTACCATACTGCTCACAGTAAAAGTTAATCTGAGTTATGGTTACAGGCCTTGAGCCAGTCAATAAAGGATGTGGCTGTGTGTGTGTCCCTCTCCGTCAGCACTACCACATCATCAATAAACCTTTTCCATGTCACTATCCTTGATCTAAAAGGATTAGTCTCATTCAGTATACACTTTGATTCAAAGTTGTGTACATACAGACCCACCAGGATTGGGGCAATAAGTAGGAGTTTTCTAGATAATGCGATTCAGATAAAAGACACAGAAATGTGATATGCATTCTAAAATGGACCTGATCCCTCAGATTATAAGTCTCCTTGGTGGGGGGACCTTTATTTTATGTATCTTGCAGAGGGTATAAAAGTAGGGGATGACTGGATGCTGGTTCACCAAGAATTCTGCCTCATTCTTAGAGAGCCAGCCTGCTGTCCCTACCTTCTCAACAAAAGTATTTAATTATCTGAGTGTTTTATTTGATGATAAATCTTCCTGGGCCAATCCCTCTATTCAAAGAAGTCAGCACAGGCTAAGCTGTGTGGAGTATTGATGGATTTTAGCTTGTGGATGGGTAGGAAATGTGTGAAAGGTTTCATTAAGGTATATAAGGCCACGTGTATCTTAGCTGTTAGTTATGGTAGTGACCTCTGGGGTACTGGGATGCTGTGTTAATTGTAGGTTGGAGTATAATTCTGTGTTGTGAAATTATATGGAGCTGAATTGTGTTGTCTGGAGTGTAAATATATGGTTTGGAGTGGAGTGGAATTATGTGTAGCCTAAGGTATTGGTTTGTATTTGTGTGCAATGTAGTGGAATGATGTGGTGCAGAAGTGTGTGTAGTTATTTTGTGTGGCATGTTATTATAAGATGTTAAAATGTGTTGTGTGTAGTGGATTTATACAGAATGGATTTGAGGGTAAGGATGTTGGTGTACGTATGTTTTTTACCAATGTTTGCCGGGATGTTGTGTGGTCACGTTTATGCACTATCCAGAAGTCCAACCAGCTAAATTGGTGAAATCACGTTCTGTGAAGGTAGTGGAGCATTCGCATAACAGAAGTTTTAGTTAGCCACAATTTAGACCGATATTTTGGTAGAAATAAAAGGGCGATTCAAGATTGTATGTGGCAAAATTAAAAAGGTAGTTGGGGTAACTATCCAAGTTGTAAGTAAGGGTACAAAAAATATTTTACAGATCATTCCCCCAGTAGGTACATTAGGATTGCATGCCACAAACAAGACATTGAAGGTAAAAGAATGTCTGTTCTTACTCAGTAATCCTCTTTGCCAACTTGGTGCACACAGCCATCAAGCTCCTCAAGAAGACCAGGTACTTAAGCCCTCACACCACCTTTCACCCTCTCCACAATTGTTAATTTACATTCAACTCCCTCATTATACCCAAGATTCTGCCTTGTTGGATATAACTGCATGGCTTGCGGAGAGCCGATTCTGAAGAGAGGGGTCTCTGCAATTCCACACATACAAAATCTATCTGGTCTTTGTTGTCCTATGCACACTAGGGCAGCTGTATGGTATCTGGTTCAGTCCTGGAAGGACAGCGGATCTAAACTCATCATTGCTTCCCGCTCTTTAGAAAGAAGCCATTCAACACTGTCCGTGAAAGTAGTGCAAGTAAATAATGGCCTCTAAGATGGGTGGGTAAATCTGGGATGCACGCTACCATTGTAGAGACCCAATGTAGGGATGGAACTCGCCTCACAAATGGCTACACCCAAAAGCCATTGGAAAAGAGAATTCGAGTTGTGGTTGGAGGTGTATGCCCCTTAATCCTGATATCATTAACGGAATATTAATTTCCAAGAGTTATGTATTGTAGTTCTCATTAGGAAGAGGTTGCCATTTTTTTACTGTTTCTTTTCGACATTGATATCACACAAAAAAAGCAACAACAGTCAACACGTGTTTCGCACAATGGTCAGTTGGCCGAGGGCTTTTTCAAGGCGAGGTTTCAGAAATGTGATCCTATAGATTCAATCTGTAGTCACCACCAGGACCACTTGGAACAAGACAGGGCCCAGAAACAATTAGACGGTGCTCATGGGCCGAGGCAGGAAACCAAGCTTTTCATGATAGACATTTAGGGCATAATTTATGGCCTTTTGGTGTAGGACAGCGCAGCAAGGCCCCTTAGCGCCCGATGCCAAAGTGAAAGAGCAGGAATGCAGCTTATTTAAGCATTACAGTGCATTCCTGTCCCTTCTGCCTGCACTGGAGCAGTTTCTGCAGCCTAGCACCAAAGTAGGCATCCTTGCACCATGGAGCAAGGATGCCTCCATTGCAAGCAGGATTGTTTTTGTGCAGGTAGTGTCTCTTTAGAGGCCCCGATGCGCATCTGTGCAGTGGGTGCACTAAGCGGGGGCACCAACAGCGTGCCAAAGGCAATCCTGTCTGCACCCATCTGTGGACCCCTTGCCTTTTTACCTCCCAAACCTACACTAGATAACTCCTAGTTATCTTTAATCATGGTCAGCCAGTCTCTTACTCTCCTTTTAAGTTTAACCTACAAACTTCTTACTATTGTTATCAAAACTCTAGTCTATCCAATGTCAACCTCTCTCTGCATAGGGCACGCTGGAGATAATGGTTGATTCTTGACATGCCCAGATAGTGCTCATAACATTACTAGGTATGAGTTGAACTGCTTGCTCTTTAACACGCGATCTTTAATTGAACATAATGTGGAATTTGCCGATCTTCTGGATTCAGAAAAGCCTGATATCGCCATTCTGAAAGAGACTTGGGCAGATGTAGCAGCTGACCAGGACCTTAAAATGGGTATCCCTGATTACTACAATGTAATTACACTGCCAGGGCACAGCAACAGCTGAAGACCTTCAATGAAGTCAAAGTCAAGATGTGAGCGATGCAAATCATCCTCACATTGCTTTTCCTAGGTAAGCACCCATTACTTCGCAGCTTATACTCCGCATACCATTACTTCGCAAGCGTAACAAGGTGTAGCCTTTAATACGCAAGTTGTACATCGCATGCGTTGTAATGGCTATCCACATCATTGTGAGGAAAAAGGACACACTTCCGTTTCCTCACAACAATGTGCACCTCTGATGACGCTGGAAGCCTTAGAAGAGAGGAACCACCCTTGAAGGAGAAGAGAGGAACCACAAAGAGAGAGACGTAAGAGGGGCTGTGTAGTTTTTAAGTGTTTAGGGTAGGGGAGAATCGTGCAGAGGGGAGTCTTTTAGGTTTGAGGGTAATGTAGGTGTGTTTTTGTAGTGCAGAGTAGTGTATTTGGGTTTAGGGAAGTGTCGGGGGTCATGCAGGGTAGTGTTTCAGTGTAAGGACCGGACTGGGGGTAGGGATAAGGTTGTGCTGGGGGTAGTGTTTTAGTTAGGGTAGTGTTGTGGTGTTAGTGTAGTGTAGGGTAGTGTTTTAGGGTTTAGGGTAGTGTCAGGGGGGTCATGAAGGGTTGTGTTTCAGTGTAGGGAGCGAACTCGAGGTAGGGCCAGGTCGTGCTGGGAGTAGTGTTTTAGGGTTTAGGGTAGTGTTGTGGTGTTAGTGTAGTGTAGGGTAGTGTTTTAGGGTTTGGGGTAGTATCGGAGAGTCGTGCAGGGTAGTGTTTCAGTGTAGGGAATGGACTGGGGGTATTGGGAGGGTTGTGCTGGTAGTGGTGTTTTAGGGTTTAGGGTAGTGTTGTGGTGTTTGTGTAGTGTAGGGTAGTATTTTAGGGTTTAGGGTAGTGTTGGGGGTCATGCAGGGTAGTGTTTCAGTGTAGGGACCAGACTGGGGTAGGGGCAGGGTCGTGCTGGAGGCAGTGTTTTAGGGTTGCAGTGTTTGTGTAGTGTAGGGTAGTGTTTTAGGGTTTAGGGTACTGTGGAGGGGTAGTGTTTGAGTGTTTGAGTAATGTTCTGAAGTTTGTGATATGTTGTGCATCGTATTTGTATTTAGTATTTAGCGTAGTGTTAGGGGGGTTTTAAAATTCACCAAAAGGAGTTTAAAAAGCATGTGGATTAAATCTGGAAAGGTGGTGGGGCCCAATGGTACCCCTGTAGAATTTCTTAAGGCAGTACCTTCCCAGGTGGTCCCGCACTTGTGAGGAATGTATCAGGAAAGCTGGGAAAGGGGAGCCTTACCGCCAGATCAGCGACTGGCAAGCATTGTGGTGATACACAAAGCTGGTAAAACGGTGGATGACTGTCGGTCCTACAAACCGATATTATTGATTAATGTAGAGGCCAAGGTATTGGCGAAGGTGCTCGCCACGCGTTTGGGAACAGTGATATCCTCCCTTGTGCACCCGGACCAGTCTGGATTTATGCCAGGGAGAAATACGGCACTAAATATCCGTCGGCTTCATCACGTTCTGGCGCGCCAGAGATATATAGAAGAGGATGCAGTCATACTGTCCCTTAATACCTCCATGGGGTTTGACTCAATTAAATGGCCATACATGTTTGAAGTTCTTGAAAGGGCGGGATTAGGCCCTAAATTCATATGGCAGTTACGGCTACTTTATACGGACATTCTTGGGCAGGTCAGAGTGAACAACTACACATCCAGACAGTTCTCCCTCCGAAGAGGCCCCGACAGTGTTGCCCTCTGTCGCCACTGCTGTTCTCACTTATGCTAGAGCCCTTGGTGGCCTGGATACGGCGTGATGTTATGATAAGGGGTCTGAGGTGGTCCCAAGATTGCAAAGAAGAGGTGTGGCGCCGCGGCCATGGCGACTGATCTGGTGATCACGGTTCGATCCACGGCACTGGCAGCTGATTAGCCCAGCACCATGTGACTCTTGGCAATAGCTTGCTTAATGTTCCCGACGGCGCCTAGAGACCCTTACAGGTGATTGTGCGCTTTACAAATGTGAAAAAAGACAGAATATCACACAATGCAGATGATATACTGTTGTATCTTCCAAACCCATACAGGTCCATCCATATGTCCCTTAATATTTTCACAAACTTTGGGAGGAAATATTCAGGGTAAGCGATTAATTGGGGCAAGTCGGTGTTGTATGTGCTTCTTTGACAGACCACACGTCTTCCAAAAGACTGTGCTTTAATGGTCTCAGATGACGGTTTAGAGATACCTAGGAATTTTTGTCACGCCGGATCCGGCCCTCTTTCATAGTCGCAATTTAGCGCCCTTGTTGGCACAGTTGCGGGCTGATGTCCAACTTTGGACATCTTTGCCATTGTTGCTGGTTGGCCGTGCTGCTCTTTTTAAGATGCTCGCCCTTCCGCAGTTTCTCTATATTCTGCAGAATTGTCCATATAGAGTTCCAGTTGCCTATTTTACGGCAGTGGAAGATGAGGTGCGTACGTTACTATGGGATGGAAAGGCCCCGAGAATTCCGCTTCAGAAATTGATGAAGGGATGGTATGATGGGGGCATTGTGTTACCTGACATACGGCTGTATTACTGGGCCTCGCAACCGGTTACTGTGAATAGGTGGCTATACGCCCAGCCGGATGATCCAGCATGTGCTTTGGATATATATCAGATGAATAGATCTGGATATCTTGGGGCACTTTACTCTAGTACTAGGAAGACGCATTTTGTAGGTCCCACTCAGCACACGCTGCAGATATGGAAATTAGCCAATTCTCGTTTGGGTTGGACGGGCAGGCTCACCAAAATCACGCCGCTGTGGTATTCCCAGAAGCTAGGTTTGCTTTGCCAATACCCGGGATTCGATAAATGGGATATGATCGGTATCTCGACAGTTGGTGACTTGATCAAGAAAGGTAAAATCCTTCGGTTTGAGGAGCTCCAAAAGCATTCCGGTTGGCGCCCATTGAGGTATTTTGCTATCTATAAATACGGCATGCTTTGTTGACGGCGTTCTCTAGTTGTGTAGATATACTGGAGTCATCCCCTATGGAGGACCGTCTGTTAGATGGACAGCTGCACACCAAGGCGACCTCCCTCACTTATAGGAAACCTAGTAATAATGTGTCTGACTCCTTCTGGAAGCTTGAAGAGAAGTGGGAGGGGGACGTTAGGACAATTGAGGAAGAGGATTAGAGGCAGGCGTTAATGTCTTCCAGAGAGGCTGCCATCATGCTTAGATTCTGCCTTATCCAACTCCGTATTTTCCACCGTTCATATTTGACTGGGGTCCCTCTTGCGAGGATAGGGTCTAGGCAGAGGATCTTTGTCTAAGGGGCTGCCAGAAGTCAGCCACATTTTACCACATGATATGGGAATGCCCGATGGTGCAGAGCCGTTGGGACAGAATTACGACACATATGCATTCCGCGCTGGGGAAGCCGCTTCCATTGACGCCACAACTGGGCCTGCTCAACATATGGTAGGCGACTGATCATACGGAGTTGAACAGCAGTTTGTAACGTTAGGTTTACACTATTTAGGAGGGAAATTGCTAGGGGATGGGGTGGAGTACGACCACCTGCAGTGGCGGTTTGGCAGAGGAAGCTAGATAGGTGTATGATAGCTGAGAAAGAAGTGTTTATTGCAAGGGGGTGCCCGAAGAAGTGGGACAGGAAATGGTCCAAATGGAACTTTTATAGGGGGGACATCTGTGTATTGCCTGTGGTGGAATTGGAGGTGCGAAGGAACTGAGATGGGGAGCAAAATGTGTAATATGTATGTATAACTAAACTTGATTCCTAATGTGACGCTAAATGTAACTTGCATTGTGAATTGTATGAGTAACAGTGAAGTTTCCTGTCATCTTTCAAATAAAAATATATACTTTTTTTAAAGTATGTGGGGTAAATGTCTCTTTAAATGCTTTTGAATACACTTGCAATGTAAATGTGTGCGAACTTAAAACTTGTGTAGTAAGGGTACTTGCGAACTAAAAACAACGTTGTAAAATTATGCGTTGTTTGGGTTCGCGAAGTAACGACATACATTACTTTTCCTAGCATGGTTCAAAGCTATTCATCAAAACAAGGCGTACTTTAGCAACACAGCAGAAAAGACATGGATAGAGAGGACACCGCCCTGACCTCAAGATTCGCAGAAGACCGACGACCTTGGCGATTGAGAGGTTTCTGAGGTGGAGGGGAAGGGACTAAGGGCCATATGTGTCAAGCACTAATGCGTTCGCAAACGCAGAAATTGGCAGAATTTCAGAGTTTGCGAACGCATTAGTGCTAAATGGTATGTATGAAAGAATTCTGCGTGCAAAATAAGGAATCGCAAAATTTGCAATTCCCTATTTTGTGATTGCATTTAAGGAATCTTGCGATTCCTTAAATGCAATGTAAGAAGCATTAAAAAAATGCAAATGGGCCTTAAGGAATCGCCAATTACCGCCAACTTCAAGTTAGTGGTAATTTGCGAATTCCTTGAAAAATGCACTTTTTTTGCATTTTTCAAAGTGCAATGTGAAGCAAATAAATGCCCTTAGGGCATGTATGTGTGCCACTTGTGCACCCATGCTAATTTCAGGGGTGCAACAGGGTGTCCTTTGGACAACCCTGCACCCTTGAAATTATTATCAATTTGCGATTCTCAAATTGGGAATCGCAAATTGAGAATAACTTCCCATTCATTCCTATGGGCCTCCTGGCCCATAGAAATGAATGGGAAAGTATTCCTTAATTGCGATTCGCAATTTGCTAATCGCAATTAAGGAATACTAAGAAATCGCTAAAAAATTGCGATTTTGTACATACATTCCTATTTGCGATTCTCAAATAGCGATTTCTAAAAAATCGCTATTTGAGAATCGCAAATCAGGTTGTTGATCCATCTGGCCCCAAATCAGTTCAAGGCAAAAAGCATGCATCGTACTGAGAAAATGAAGCCTCTACATTTGATGACCAACCTCTGGATTCTAAAAACACATCTAATTGAAAAGAAACAGACCTGCAGCGACCCGACACAATCGCGCCCTCGCAGCCATCAGATCAGAAAAAGAAAAAGCCAAGCAAGGAATTAAATATGGTTCCCCTCCCTTCTGCATGTCAACTAGCAGAGGGCAGAAGCAACTCAACGGACTAACGCTCATGACAGATAACAATTTACTGTGCAACAGTTATACTTGATAACGGAGCAAAGAGGACCTGCGAGGTGGAGACTGAATGTATTAGAGATCAGATAGGTTGGTGAGGGGGTCATTTTTGATTTGATATCTTCCGTGCTTTATTTTGCCTCCACTTTAAGCACCTTTTTCTTTCTTGTTATGTTAATAGGGACCCTCCTCAGTGGAAGCACACATTTGAATGCAGCAGCTACTTTAGTTTGGAGGGAGTTGTTGGATGGGGCTTGTTCTGTTTTGTTTGTGTTTGAGTTTCCACCAACTTATGGGTATGCAGCACTGCACATATCTGCTTGTGGTACTTGTTACCCAGTCCCCTACTGATAGATGACACAGGCTCAGACAAATTAACAGTATTGCTATCTCTCCTAGAATGTAAATAGCTAAATGACAAAATCGAGTAGGCAGTGGTCCTTAGAATTGCTAAGACATGAGGCCCAGATGTCCTCTTAATTTATGAGTCCGTTATCAGGGTAACAACGCCAACCTCCCAAATAAATATGGGGACTCCTGTATTTACCATGCTAGGAGGGCAAGAGGAGCAGCCATCCTTATTTGACGCTCCTTCCACCTGATAGTTACCAGCTTACATGCTGACTGGCCAGGATGCCTTATGACATTAAGTGACACACAAGCGGGTCATAACTAGCCATTTGTGAATTTATTCATACCTCTAAATCTGTTATACTCCTCACTGACCGAATTGTCTGAAATACTGACATTGCAGTCGACTGCACAACTAATAACTGGTGGTGATTTTATCGGTGCCCTGCCCTTGAGTCCATCAGTGCTAGGAAGATACACAGGGTGACCCCCTGGTGACTTGGGCCCACTCTATGTGCTATACAGTGTGTGGTGCATATGCAACTGAACTGACAGACCACATACAATTTTCTCTCACTCTGATTCCTCTTTCACTCTACTTGACTACTATGTTTTGCCAGCAAAGAATGTGGCAGGCGTGAACGGAATTCTTATCCTCCATTATGGACTGCCAGACCACACACCAGTGGAACCTATCTTTAGAGTGGGTACTCTGTGAATCCCGGTTATGGTCCCTCAAAACCTGGTGGCTGAAGAATGCACAATTTATAGACAGACTCAGTGAAGGGGATCACAAGCCGCATTGAGGCCAATATAGAATCAATCGACTCTGCACTTACCATTTGGGAAGCAATTAAAGCAGGCACATTCAATATCTAATAATTGGGCAAAAGTGGAACAAGGGCAGGGCCACTACCTACTTAGAATGTCTAGTGCAAGAATTTGAGAGCACAGCGGTTTATATCCAAGAGGACCAGAACATTCGGCTACTTTGACTATGCAGTCAAAGCGCTATGACATCTCAGGTTGAGGCAAGAAAGACTTACTTGCCACACTTCCCACACAGCATCGGGTCTCGGAATGGGATGACAAACTGGGTGAATTACTCTACTGGCTAGCTACCCAAGACTTCACTAACTGTGTGGAACCTCAGCTCCAACTTAAATATGGTGTAGTAGTTACAGATCCTGTAGCTATAGTAGCAGCATTTGGGCACCAGTATGCCTCCCTTTATGTTGCACAGTCCCCACCTGCTTGTGAGCAGTCTAACCCAATAAAGTGCAACACTGTTGTACATATTCTAGAATCTGACCAAAGGCAGATATCAAATGCCTCATTGACAATAGAATAAATCTAAGAAGCAGTCATGGGTCTGAATATTGCCAAGGCCCATGACCCCAATGGGTTTCCTGTGGAATTCTTTAAAAAGTATTTCATCTATTTTGCCCCCTAACTTATTGCTGATATATAGAAGCAGGTCAACTACCCCCAACTTCAGAAGCACTCTGATGATCTCAATTCTAAAGCAGAGAAAGGACCCAGATGATTGCGCCTCATATATGCCCATCCCAGTCACAAACAGAGGCAAAAGTCCTGGCCGGAATTCTAATGACCTGACTAACGCAAGCATTGTGATCATTGATACATTATGACCAGAATGGCGTTATGCCACAGCGATGGATGCAACACTGTATACAGCAATTTCAGTTGGTTCTGGCCAAAACAGCAAATTTGAATGGATCAGCAGGAGCAGTCCTGGAGGACTTCAAAAAAGCTTTTGATTCAGTACATTTGCCCTTTATATTCCAGACCGTAGAGCGTATGAACTTTAGACCTCAGTTCCTCAGTAGTGTCCACATTCTTTAGCACCCTCAATGGGCATATGCTTGTGGCAATAGCGCACTATCCCAGGTGTTCCCAATAGAAAGTGGCACAAGTAAGGACTGCCCTGTTTTGCTCCCTTCTCTCCACACTTGTCGATGAGCCACCAGCAGAAGGGATCAGGCAAGATGTGGGCTCAGAGGGTTTCAGATAGTAATCAGGTCATGAGGAGCGAGTCTCCTTATAAGCAGATGACCTCCTGGTCTCTACCAAGAGGCCCAAATGCTCGCTGTCTCATCTGCTTGAAACGCTCCAAATATATAGTGAAGTCCCTGCCTCCAAATTAATTAAAATAAATCACAATACATCCTGATTGCTTGAGACAATCGGAATTCCTGGCGAGATCACGTCTCATGGACTCAGGGAAACTAAAAGGGACCTGAAGGCATCAGGCAGAAGGGAGACACTCCCAAGTTTCCTCTACACACTTTAAAACTTACCCTATATATTTTCGGATACTTGTTTTACGGCCATTAACACTGTGCTCTCAAAATGTCTCTTGGCAGTCTCCCAACCCCGAACCAAAATTATTCAATTCCCTTATGATGGAGGGCTGGGGGGGTCCCTCTGACCCGTCATACAGACTAGAAAAGTACCCCATACAGACCTGGCCACTGGAGGCAATCCTGTATGGCTCTTCGGTCCTGAGGGGGCGTACTGACCTGACCACGATACCATTGATCTGTAATCCCATGGTCTTGAGAAACATTGACTGGTTTAAAGGAACCACTAGGGAAACCCCCCTGTGACTGGGTACCTGGTTGCCACAGGTTTTGAACCTTGCCAGATTTGGGCGATGGGACATTGTTGGTATATCAAAAGTGGGAGATATTTAGGAGGAGGAATACTCAAGGCATTTGACCAACTGACAGCGGATTATTATCTACACCCTTTTACAATTCCTCTGCCAGCTGCAGCTCCAGCATGCCTTTCATCCCTACCATCTTCCTCTGCGGGCCTGTTGGAGTTCAACACCCTTAATCTTAAATTTATCATGGAGCCAATTGCTAAGAAAGGTATCTCACTTATATACAGTTCTCTAGTATTGCACTCTCCTGACCCTCTCGTAACAAAAAGGGACAGATGGCTGGTTGAAATCGGTCCATTAGGGTAGATGAGTGCGTGGATGCAAAAATGCCAGCCCGATCACTGACTATATTGGTAAAAATACTACATTACAATTGAAATACTTCCATCATAATAATTATGACCACCACTAGGCAATGGTGCCTGGGAAGGCGCAAGGACCCGTCTTGCCCAAGCTGTGAAGGGAAGCAAGCAGATTTTTCCCACATGATCTGGAAATGCCCCAACATTGAGCATTACTGGTCAGAGATATACTCCAAACAAAGCAGTGTTATGGGATACCCACTGACCCCTAACCCTGCACATGTGCTGCTGGGGATCACAGAAGGAGGGGAACCAGGAGTCTGGGTGCAATGGAATTACTGATTGCTAATAGGGACACAGCCCATCACTGGATCGCGCCACCCACTGCTAGCCTAGTTGAGTGGATACCTGAGATGGACATCTGTGCATCAGTAGAAATAACGGCAAACAAAGTGAGAGGCTGCCTATGAAAATTCCATAAAATTCGGCCAGATGGTGTGTATAGTATGAGTGATATGGGGGTGGAGGGTTGATGGTTGAGGAGGGAGGGTATTTGTAACACATGATAAATAATCTCATACTTTGCCATAGACCTTAGACGTTGTGCTTGGATCAGTATGTGCTGCTTTGATTATGGTTTACTATAATAACAATACAAATATTTTATAATGTCGGTGGAAGCAATGTTTGTACATCTGAATGCTCCTTTGATAGCAAAGCAATTATGGGCTATTTTCTTTACAGCATTTCTTCCTTGAAACTGGTGCAACACAGGATACATATCATACAGACCAGTTGTCGTGAATAATAGTTTTCTTAATATCTGATCCAGAAGTTTGCTTTAGAAATGAATCACACTTAAGAGTTGATTCAGGTGTCTAGATAGCTATTTGTTTTAAAATGTTTTTGGATTTCATGTTTTGGATTGTCTCTTACTTTCCACGAGTTTTCGACAAGAGAAAGAGGTCTATTAAATTACATTTCCAAGGATCCCAATGAAATTTTTAGATTCTTTATTACTTAAAACTTGGATGACTGGTTAACTTTTTACTGTTGGTGATGGTAACATATATTTTTCCCTCCATAGAGTATATTATTCTGTGCTTCAAACAGCTAATACATCCTCAATTTTGAGACCAGAGTTAAGGTGTATTCGTGAATAATATTTCGTAGCTTTATAGTTAATATCCAACTAACATGCAGACTGGCTTCATCAGTTAGTTTTTGATGTTCAGGTATGTTATCCTTTTAAACTATTAACAATAATAAGCGATTTAAAAACATACCTTTTCTGTCAAATGCTGCTAGTCGGTATGAATTTACTAAACAGGGTGTTGCAGAATAAAGCTACAGTAGACCTGGGCCGTGTTACACAAAGTGCACACAAGCATGCCCTATTATGCTGAATATGCTAATACGCTGCTGTGAACTCATGCTGCCCTGGGGACAACGTATGCAATTGAAATACAGAGCGGCTGCTTTACTCAGTTGCTCTGTGGTTCACTGTACAGGCGGCACCCAATCGCACTATCAAGAGGGGAGAGAAGTTCCCTTGCAGGCAGGTGCAGTGAGTGACTGCACCGACCTGTAGGGGGTGTCTGGGAGGTCCATGTGCTCACCTTCCACCCCTCCTCAGGGCTGCCCTCTGGGGAAACACAAATAGAACACCTCCTTTGTGTGGTGCACTGTCCGTACGCCTCTGGACAGCTTCTTTGTCTTTCCACCTGTGTCCATAATACTGCTCGGTGCAAAGGCAGAGGGATTTCCTCATTTGCACAGTGTTGCACTCCCATTAAAATGAGGAATTGCCCTTTCATGGTTGCACTGGCTCACATGTGCACCAGTGCTGTCAGTATTACCCTGAGGGGCGCGCAAAGAAGGTGCACGTGCCCTTTGTGCCCCTAGGGCACTTTGTGCAATACAGCTCCCTGAAAGTCACTAGTACTTTAATAAGATACCATTTGTACATGCCAACTAGTCCAGTGATAGACAACAATTTCAGTGAATTCGTTTTTCATCCTTGTTTTTAACCATATTTCTTGTATTTCATCAAAACATAAGTAATTTGTGGTAAAAATGCATTAGACTTGTCTGCTGAAATTAATCTTGCTCCACTTCACAAATGTCTATTTTTCTTCATTTTGAACGATTGGTTTTTCATATGGTGCTGGTGTTAATCATATTGGAACTTCTTTTTGAAGTAATTTGTAGCAACTCTCTGATGTACAGTTTTCGCACGAGATTTCGTCATTTAACAAGTTTTAATATTTAGTTAAGAAAGGGGAAGTCAACGTTTGCCTCAGAGTTTCAAAATCTGATTAATGTAAGTGAATGTTGTTAAATATACTTTCCTTTTGTACAGGGTATAGAAAGCTGTAGCATTAAAATAAAGTAATGCCATTATTTACTGTTGAGGTTGAAATATGTTGCATTTTCCCCCCCCTAATTTTACCAAGCTTCCATCATAACCTTCCACTTCAAATTTCTAGCTGTTGTCACCTTGTGAGACATTTGCCTGCATGTTGCTTTTTTGTTTCAATTTAAGCAGATACACGCTGTTGAATTTTATGAGTTTTTCTCGATATTATAAATTGATATACAAGTCCAGTCTAATACTGATCAGAGGTGTTTTAAGGATTGGGAAAAGTGGGCAATGGACTCGGACCTCCACCTTTCCTCCATTGTTCTGTGCGGTGTGGTGTGACATTCGTCCTACATGAGAACTGTTGAGCAATTTAACATAGACACCTTTTCATAACTGGATGAGCTTTTTAAATTGTGTGAGTTTTTACAAACATTGCAATTTAACATGAAAAATGATGCAATCCTGATCACAGATGTTTTAAGGCATGGGTAAAGTGTACCAGGTTCACTCAGCCACGGCCGGTAGTGGGAGTACCTGCCGGGTGGTGACGTGGGGAGGGGGAGGGGCAGGGTGGGGGGTAGTAATGATTTTAAATAAATAACATGAATTTAGTTGCATGCATTGCATCACCAAATGTGATGCAGTGCACGCAACAACATTCGTTTTATTTATTTATATGTTTATTTACCTGTTAAGGTCCCTAATCCATACATTACTACCCCCCACCCTGCCCCTCCACCTCCCCACGTCACCGCCCGGCAGGTACTCCCACTACCGGCCACAGCTGGGTTCACTGCCCATACCTTCCAAGAGGCCAGCTAGTAAAGTAATATCTCTCTCTCTGCTTATCACTGTTGTCTATTCCTGCATCTCAACTTCCCTTCCCCTCTCTTTGTACCCCCAATATCTTTCACTTTCTACCTATCACCTCATCACTCACTACTTTCCTAAATTCAACTCTTCTCTACGAATCTATCTCTTTTCCTCCTTTTTCCCTCTCCCTCTGGACTCAGGCTATCTTATGATTTATGTTTCAGAAACTGTCTGGCACAAGTTATATCTCCTTCTTTCGAGATACTGAGGTGCTCCCAGAATAACCATCATCTTAGCTCCATTAAATGGACTTTCGCTATATACCTGTTTCATGATATAAGGTGGGCATGAAAAAGACTGGTAAACATGGTCACTAGCACAAACAAGCATACTGAAATATAACCAGAGCCCTTTGTTATTTTTGAATTGCAGAGCGTTTGAGTCAGGGTCCTGATGAGACCCTTACATTGACAATTGAGTTGAAACGTCGATGTACTGCAGGGTATCAGCCTAGCACACCCCAGCAGTTATATTACACATCCAAACAAATAGGTGCAGAGCTGCTGTCTGGTTCAGAAACAGATCAGTCATTTATAGCTCAAAGATTGTGCTCTGACATCTACTTGTTTTAATCAGGTGGCCATTTACCCCATAAGGTTGCTTTTGAAATGTTTTTTATAATCAATCCTTAATTTCAAAATGCCACAGCAGGGGAAAAGGAAAGCACAGGGAAGACACCTACAATTCAAGAAACTAGTTTGTGTAATTAACAGATTAATAATGTTTTTCAGATCCAAATTGCAAGTCATCTTGGTTACGCCCTGTGTCACCAGGAAACCTAGGGTCAGATGTATCTATCCAGCGTTGTGTCACAAAAACTGATGCACACCGGTACAAAGTCTTAAAATAGGATTTACTTTTCTGTTCAATTCTTCATTTACAATGGGGAGTAGAGCTAAAATAATGTGAAGTAGCGTTTTGTGTGACTTTGCTACAAGGGATGCCCAATGGGTGATACATGTGCATTTCCATGCAATCCATACATTTTGAAGCAAAGCCATATCCACTAAACATTTGACAAAGGACTTTGTGCATAAATGTGTACCTCCTCGAGGCAGGTGTAACAGTTGAAAAAGTTTTCTTTTCTCAAAACTTTTCTACCTTTCTATGTTTGCAGTAATGTACAGGACACATGGAAAGCTAAAAATAAGTTTTAAAGTATGTTTAAGCATAGTATTTTGTACAGGAAGGGCACCAACCCAGTACAAAACTTGTGATAAATATCACACACACACACACACACACCTGTGCATATTGTACAAAGTTGTGTGTGGCATAAGGTAGCTTAAAGTGTGCCAGCACAGAGGATGATAGCAGCAGTGGCATATATTTGTAGAGCTGGTGCTGTCTCTCTTTCACACAACACTGTGCTACACTGAATTGTGCTATTTTCAAGGAAAATCTGCCCCTGGTTTCCAATCCAATAGGAATAATTTCCAATAGGAAGAGGTGTGGTCCTGCGGCCAGGGTGCCTGACTATGGACCACAGGGTTCACGTTTGATCACCAGCTCTGGTGGCAGGTTAGGCCAGCACCATGTGACTCTGGGCAATAGCTTGCTTAATCTTCCCAACAGCCCGAGCGCCGGGGGAACACCTCTCCAGAGGTAGCTGTCGCTTTAAAAAAAAAATCCCTGTTTCTTCATTTTATTAAACTGTGCAGCCCTGGGCCAACCTTTTCTGATACTCTTTTCTCACTTTCCACTTTTCCAAGTGCTCTGGCAGCAGTTAGAAACAAATTGAATGCTACTGCTAAGGATAATAATAAAAAAGCCATTCAATCCATTGCATGTCTCTCTGTTAGATATGCCTTTCTAAATGCAGCAGTTCCTCATGATCTATCTATCTATCTATCTATCTATCTATCTATCTATCTATCTATCTATCTATCTATCTATCTATCTATCTATCTATCTATCTATCTATCTATCTATCTATCTATCTATCTATCTATCTATCTATCTATCTATCTATCTATCTATCTATCTATCTATCTATCTGTCTGTCTATCTGTCTATCTGTCTGTCTATCTGTCTATCTGTCTGTCTATCTATCTATCTATATATCTATCTATCTATCTATCTATCTATCTATCTATCTATCTATCTATCTATCTATCTATCTATCTATCTATCTATCTATCTATCTATCTATCTGACTATCTGTCTGTCTCTCTATCTATTCACTAAAAAAACAAAGGTTAAAGTAACGCTCCAGTTAGGTGAACTTGTCAGGGACAACATTAAAGTTTTTAGCTAAAACAAACACAGAAATACACCAGTTTTGGTTTGCAGCACTAACTTTAACCTGCGCCTCTGCCATGCACTGCTTATGACCGCACATATGGCATCACTCATGACATGTTCTATAACATCATTTATGACATCACTCATGACATCATTGATGACACTGTGACAAGTAAAGTATATACACTTGTGATATTCTTGTTTGTGTACCTCATTGTGAGGTCATAGTGGTTTGCCCCTCAGCCAGTTAGCTTGATTACTAGGCAAACCCTAAGTACCCTTTGGCAAATGCTAAGTACCTTTTAGGTACTGTCTGTAAGGTTTAAGGGTTTATTTATTGTACAGTTAATAAAAACTCACAATTTTAAAATGTACACATTTTTTAAAAGTCAGTATCTTCTTTAAAACATGTAAGGTGCAATAGCTCAAATGTTTAAGAGTGTAAAAGTCTCAGCTTAGGTTGCATAAGAATCAGTGGAGTTTTCGTGGCCTTGATGCTTCCAATTTTCGAAAACCATGGTAGCCAGGGGTGTTTACTTTGTTATTGTTTATCTTTTGCTTAAGGAAACCCTCTGCATTTTTCATTTAGTCTTGTGGCCACCATATCAAAGTATTTTGTTGTTCTGCAGTTTAGCTGAGTTTCATCGGAGTTAAAACAGAGCATCACGGCCTGCCTGCAGCTCGTTATGCCCTTCTGGATCCATGAAGCCCGAAACAAAGAGCGCCTTATGTCCCGGAGATATGTGCAGATGCAGATAATGTGTATAAGATCCTCTTTCCCAGAGAGACAGAGGCGGCATTGATTTGCAGGGTTTTCCCTTGTCCATGGTGCCAGGTGCGGGGCTATGGGAATTCTGCCCATGCGCATGTTAAGGAACTTATTTTTTGTCTTCTGTGTGAGACGCGTCGTTAGGTACTCTTGTGGGTTTAGAGCGCTGTAACCATTCAACACGACCCAACCGTGAGCTCTCTTAGCTAGGGTGGCTTTGTCCTCAATTGATGATACCAGCTTGGTGACTTTCGACACCACTTTTTTGAAGGTGCCAGGGTCAGTTGCCGACTCCCATAGGTCTGCGAGTCCTAAGACCTTCAGTGATTCCATTAAGTAGGTCCTTGCAGGTGAGTTGTCTCTGATGGTTAGTTCGGTCCAGAGGTGGGCATTTAAGGATCCGTAGTCGGCATCTCTGATTTTCCGCCAGCATTTTAAATATGTGCCTCTTCTCTCCACCGTTTGTTTCTGCAGGCCGAATTCGAGGCAAATTTGTGCAGGTGATGATTTGGTGGGGAGATGAAAAATTGCCCTGTATGCTCGACTAATGATTTTATCTAGTGTTATTGCATCCTTGCCTCGCATGGACTCGCTACCATAGGTAAGCATGGGCTGTAAGCGAGCTCTTAATACCTGTACTAGAGGGCCCAGTGTCCGGTCAGGGAGTGCTTTCTGTAGAGGCTTTATCGATAGATAAAATGTCGTGCCCTTTCGACGAATGGCCTCTAGTTGTTGTTTGAAGGAGCCATTGCTGTCTATTGTTACGCCTAGGTATTTATAAGAGGCTACCTGGTCTAGCCTCTGTCCGTCCAGGAACCATGCGGGTTTCCGTTTTTTGTGATAGTTTATTGTCATTACTTTTGTTTTGTTTAAGTTAATTGCTAATGAGTTGTTTTTTGAAAATGCGTTGGTTTTGTCAAGGAGATGTTGAAGACCGACGGGGGACCGACTGATGAGGACTAGGTCGTCTGCATAGAGGAGGTTTGAGAGCGTGGTGTTACCTAGTCTTGGGGCATGAGATTTAACTGTCTCCAGTTCGCCGGGGAGGTCTGCGAGAAAGAGGTTGAACATCATGGGGGCTGGGACACAGCCCTGTTTCAGACCTTAACTGGTCTTGATTTGTCTCGAGCGGTGCGAGCCAGAACCCAGTTTGATCCTGACCCAGGTGTCGGTGTGTAGCATTACCAGCTGCTGTAAAAGTGGGCCTGGAATTCCCCATCTATCCAGCTTCTGCCATATTTTGTGCCGATCTACGTGGTCGAACGCAGCGCTGTAGTCAATGAAACACGTGAAGAGAGAGCTCTTGGAAACTTTTGCTGCGTCAGACAAACGAGTTAGCGCCATAATGTTTGTCGAGGTGCCCTGGCCGCTGTGGAATCCGGTTTGGGTTGCTGGGATGATGCTGTTTGCTGTTGCCCAAGATGTTAACCACATCGCTGCTGTGGTTATTTTTCCCCTGTGCTGGATAGTGGAATTCTCCTATATTCATGACGAGCTCAGCTCGTCATCAGCACAGCTCAACTGTGCCTCATGACGAGCTGAGCTCGTCATGAGCATGGAAGGGGTTAATTCCTCCAAAATGAGGCCCGCGTAGTATTTTGCCTCTGTGTCGATTAAGGCTATAAGGCGATAGCTACTTGGGTCGTTCCTGGCTCCCTTTTTGTAAATCGGGCTTATTATCGAGCCTCTCCAGGATGTTGGTGTGTTTGCTAATTCTCTTATTGAGTGGAATACTGGTGTCAGGATGTTACACCAGAAGGCAGGGTCTTGCTTATATAGTATCGGCGGTATCCCGTTGGGACCAGGGGCCCCCTCTAGTTTGCCCTTAGGATAAGTTTTCTTAACCTATCTGGTGTGTCCAGGAATGAGTTTCCTTTTCGGAATACGGTTGGGTCGAATGTTGGTAATAGGCATTTAGCCTCAGTTGGGGTTTGGTCCTCGATTGGTTTCCACCTGCGAGCTTGGTTCTCTATATGGTAAAATGTGCCGAGATTGACGGTGCTCTGGCACGCTGCGTCTGACCTGTCTCCCCGTGTTAGCTCGACCGTTGCTGGATCAGCTGTGTTAAAGTGGGCTGATAGATAGGTGGCTCAGACAGATTCGGAGATGTTAGAGTTAATGCCTTTGTGACCTGGTTGTTGGAGGCTGTGAATGATCTTCCAGAAGCCGGAGCTATTCTTCTGTTTGGAATTGTGAAGAATTTTTACCCAGAGATCCTCGTTTAGTTGCCTTTTTCTTTCCCAGGTCTTCTTTTTTAGCAGTGCTTTTAGCTTACGGAGATTCTTTTGGATGTCCTCGGTGTTGGGGTGTTAACGGAGTTCTTTGAGAGTCTTTTTTATTTCTCGCTTTATGTTTTTTATCTCTGCAGTTGTTATTTTGCCGTGTGGGATCCTGGCGTTGTTGTTGCCTTTTTGAGTTTTTATCTCTGTTGCGTGTTTGGCTCGTAGTTGCGTTACGAAGTCTACCCAGGCGTCAAGTGGGTTATTGTTTGAGCCGGATATCTGGTGTATAATTTTTTTAGCGCTATTTGAAAGTTTCTCAGGGTCGGTGGGTTTGCATCTTATTCTTTTATAGTTGGTGGTGTGTTCTGTGGCGATGTATCTACTTACAGCTGCTTCGTTTACACAGGTCAGTCCAAGATTGGTTTCTAGTGGCAGATGGTCGCTTTGGGTGCTTTCTCCTATCTTGAACGAGCTTATTTTCTCGTACAGTGGGAGTGACACAAGCATGAAGTCTAGATGTGAAGAAGTACTTGATGAGAAGTATGTTGATGCTGGGGGGATGTCCTCTGTGAATCGTCCATTGAGCACTCTTAGATTTAATTGCTCAAGTTCTTGTACTAACTGGATTGAAGTTTTAGTATGTTTGTTTCGGGGGGGATAGATTGACTTGGGATTTTCCAGATGGTATCCATTTCCTTTGTCATTTCGTCCATGGTTTTGGCTCCAAAGAGGCTGAGATTAAAATCTCCTGCCACAAGTATGTTCTCCATATCCCCATCGACCATGAGCCTTGTCAATTCTTTGACGAGTTCCCTTGACCCAGATTTCTTGTGCTTTGGATGAATGTATGTATTTATGACGTGTAGCTGTTGTGTGACCTGTTCATTTTTGACTGTGAATGATATAAACTGTATTTCATTTGGTGGAGTGATGTTTACTCTTTTTACTTCTGTTAGGCCTATGGCTGTTATTGAGGTAAGTATTGCAAGTCCCCCCGAGCTTCGGCCATATTGAGAACCTCTGGTTGCCGGATGAGTCAGAGTTGTATAGCCTTGTAAAGGAATGTCATTTAGTTCCCATGTTTCCTGGAGGAGGATCAGGTCAAAACTATTTAGATAATTTAATGTGTCTGGGTCCTCCAGTTTGTCTGAAAGGCCATTAATGTTCCAACTGCATATTTTGATTTTAGTGAGGGAGGCCGTAGGCACTTTTTGTCAGTTGGGATCACCTCCAGGTATAGTGCGTGTAATTATTAAACTACGTGATACTGATTGCTGAGAGGTGGTGTTATGGAAAGGCGATGAATGTTTATCCAACCCTGGGGAGTAGCTAAGTGCTCCTTTCAGTATTGATTTAGCCAGTTGGGTGCGTTCTTGTTTCCTTTCTTCAAGGAGCAGAGTAGGGTAGGCTGGCTTTATTCCTACTTCGAGTTTGATTCCCCACTGTGAGAATCTAGGAGATTCGTTCATGATTAAATTTCCTACCTCCCTTGATGACCATGTGGTCTTTGTTGTTTCGTTTCCTTGTGGGTGGGGTGATGGTTGGAATTCAAGAGTTAGCAAATTGGTGGTTTTTATATTTTTTAATTTCTCTATTGAGTTGATTAGCTTTAAAATATTGCCCCTGTTTAAGGTGTCCACTCTTCCTCTGGAGATAAATTCGGGAATGAACAGGATTATGTCCGAGTCCTTTCCCCCGAGGGGTGGTGTTTGCTGGTGCGTTTGTTGCTCGGCATGGGTATCCCCATGTGGCTGGTGGATGTGCGAAGTTGTTGTTCCGCAATTGGATATCGCCTTCTCCGATTTCTCCTTTGTCTGGCTACATTCTGAGTTGGCGACACTTGTTGATTGGTGGTTCTTTGTTATTTCTCTGATAGTGGTCTCATATTTATTGCAGATGCATTTTTCTGAGAGATTTTTTAGTATAACTTCAGTTTGGATTGGTTTGGGATCCTCTCGGGCCTGTCTGCTGGCTTCCGAGGTTAGTTGCGTTGTTGTTGCTTGACAGGCCCGTTGCCCTTTTTGTTCCAGTTCTGGTGGATTTCTAGTTGCCTGATTGAGTGTTTGGCCGGCGGGGTTGTGCTCTAAGTAGAGGCTGGGGGCCTCTTTTAGGGGAGTAAGAGATCCTGATTCTGCTACTGTTAGCATCTTTGTTTGCGATGGATTTGTAGGTGATAGTGGGGGATTTGTAAGTTCCCTTTGATGCTTACTATCACCTGGCAGCTCCATGTCCCTTGGTGTGATAAGATGACTGTACTCTTCTCTACTGTCCGGTTCTGCTGTTTTCTTGTTTCGGCCCTTTCTTTTTTGCTTTCGTCGGGCCCGGCCGTTAGGTGGGCTCTCCAGTGGCTCGGTTTGTCCTCTTTTGGGGATGTTCCGAGGGGTTCTTCAGGTGAGCTTGTGATGGGTGGGGGCTGGCACCGCTGCATGCTTGTTTTTGTTTTGTGTGAGTCTTTGCTGTTTCCTGGTGGCCCTTTGATGTGAGGGGTTTCGGGCCTTGCCGCTGTTAATAGAAGTTTTATTGTGGTTGATTCTGTTTCTGTCTTATCGTGCCTGTCGATAGTTGGGGGAGGCTTTATGATGTTTGTTTTTATGTCCTCCAAAAGATTTCCCAACATCGTGGGTATAGATGATAGTTTATCGATGATTGGCGAGCAGATGCAGTTGGTTCTTTCAATTTGAATTAGTTTAGCTGACTCCTGTCCTCTTTTAATGAGGCCATTAAGGCCAGCTAGTTTTCTATCGATCCCCATGGTGGCCTCTGCTAGGCTTTGTAAGACTGTCAGTTGTAGGTCAAGCTTGTCTGATTGATACTGAAGTGCCGCTGATGATAGCTGTATTGTGTTGAGTAGGGTTACCAAGAAGGAGTTAAGGGGATCTCCAGTCCCCTCTGTGGGCGGATGGAAGCTTTCTTTGCTGTTGCCGTTGGTAGGTCCTGTAACGTTGTATGTTGCCACTAGCTCGCTCCATTCTTGGGATACCAGGAAGGTCATGTCCCTGTCTGGGGAGCTTTGGTCCTCGCTTGCAATGTTTGGTGACAGATTTGCTGGGTCAAGTTTTGATCCCGATGTGTCAAGAGCCACAGTGTGGCCTTGAGTTTTTTGTTCTAGTTTTGGGTGGGCGTTGGGTCCTTGGGGGGGTGCTGGTTCTTGATTAGTTGTTGCTTCTGCCGCCCCTTGCTGTATGTGTAAGTGTGGGGAGGGATTAATTGGAGATAGATGTTTTTTGATACTATGAGGCCCTGGGGACCCTTCCAGCTCTGGGGCGTGTTTCCTTGATGTATCCTCCTTTGGTGAGGGGCTTGTTTGGTTTGTTACGCCGTTGCGTCCATCGATGCTTCCCTCAATTGGTACCTCTGGTAAGGGGGCTTGACTGGTAGTGCCATCTAGTGGCTCTTGCCTTCTAGTTTCTTTTGCCCCATTGTCCCCTACGCCTGCTTCGCCTGCGGCATCGTCCGTTCTTTCCCATGGGGGCGGTGCCTTGTGTAGTTCTGCTACTATGTAGCTTTTGGATTGTGGCAAAGCGTTGATTGCGTTAGCGGGTTGTAGTGGGGATTGGAGGCCTGTGATGGAATCATTTGAAGAGAAGATAACATTTCCTGGGTTTTTTAGAAAGGCAAATTTTGTGTAAATTTTCGGCTGAAAGTTGTATTTTGTTTCCGTTTGGTGTCCCACTACGTTGATTAATTGGTGAGAGTTTATCCTTTTGTTACTTCTGGGTTGTTCTGAAAGTAGGGTTAGGCTATGAATGGTGTCCTTATCGGATTGCAGACCACCGGTTTGCGGACCGTCGATTGTGCTGGTGTTGATTTCATTTGGGCTACTTTCCGGCAAGGTGGTGTCGCTGGTAGTTTTGTCTTTTTCTTTGATGTTATTAGGTGTTCGCTTGTTATTTTCCGGTTTCGCTGAACTTGTGGTTGTGTTGTTTCTTTTTCGTTTGGCTGATTGCTTTGTTGGAGGTCTCCTTTCTCTTCCCGACCTCATAGTCTATTGAGATCGCTTCAGTCTCACTGTGCCTCCGTGCCTCCATGTCTATGTCTCTCACCGAGACTGTGCTACCACTGCTGCTGCTGCTGCTGCGGACCGCTGTTTAGATGCTCATTGGCGCTGCGGTGATTTGCGGTAGTTTGCGGCGACTTGGGCACTCCCTGCTTGCCACTCTGTAGCACCACCCCGGGCGGTGACTCCCTTTTTGTAGGTGGGCTGTAAGTGGGGTATGAGCGGTGGGCTGCGGTCCTTCACCCTCTCCAGCAGCCACCGCACTGCTAGGTTTACTCGGCCTCGGGGGAGGTGGGGGAGGGGGGGGCTGGTACCGGGGCTAGTACCGGGAGCCTGCCACCGGGAGCCTCAGCCTCCTGTCATCATCTCGCCCCAATCTCCACACTTCTCTCGCTGACTGATGGGTGTTTAAGCTGGCAATGATCAAGACTCTTCAGTGATTCACCAGACAGCTGTCAGAGCTCTAGTAGGGATCAGTTAATCAGTCAATTGTTCGAGCTTTATGGGGTGAGTGTGGGTGAGGAGTAGGGGTAGGGTTGTCATGTATCCACACTCTCTCTCTCACCGCCGTAGTCACTCTCGCCGCCTCTCACCATCGTTAATAGTTGTCAAGGTGGGTTCCCAGTTGCTGCCAGCTATGCCTAAAACGCCAGGTTTTCTCTCCCAGCCACCCGCTTCCCACTCGCGGGTGGGTGGGGTTGTGTCCCGTGTACCAGGACCGGGGCCGAGGGGCTGACTGGGTCAGCGAGCGGCAGCGGCCCGGCATGTTGGGGCGAAGCGCCGTAGCCCGCGTTTGTCCTGTGTTTGTCTCGCTGTTACTCCTTTCCCGGTATGCTCGACACTCGGCAGTCGGGCAGTCGGGCAGTCGGCTTGGCGCTTGGCGCTTGGCACTCGGCAGGTTATTTGGGGATCTCTGCCCTCGATACTGTGCTCAGTGCTGGTTGCCTGATGGACGGCAGCAGCGTCCTGCTCGTCCTGTTCGCTGCTAACTGCTCAGACCGGACCTCTCCTCTGGCTCTCTGCTGCTCTCTACAGGCTGCTCTCAGACCGATGGTAGCATAGCTGTAGGCTTCTGTTTGGGTTATATATCAGTCCTGCTACTACTTTAAACAATTTTCCTCATTATTGCTCATTCTGTAGGTCCAAGTGGTACCTCTGGAGGTTAGTGGATCATCACATTTTTTATTTTTGTAAATTGTTTTAGCCTTTTATTTTAACTTCCTATTTTAAATTGTTGTTTGTTTCCAAACCCCTTTCCCTTGTGTTCATCCCTAATCCATTGCATTTTACTTCTACCGGTGGTACTGAATGTAGGGGAGGGATAATGCTTGCTGCTCCTGCACCACCTGGTCTCCGATCTCACAGATGATGACCTAAAACTGTAAGGTGCTCTGACAGACAGGTATAACAAAAGCATTAATGTTGTCACTGAAAGATTCACCTAACTATGACGTTACTTTAGCCTTTGGTTTTTTCATTGAACTTTAAGGGATTTTTTTAAAATATAAAAACAAATCATTTTATCATACCTAACTATAACTTTAATGTAAGCTTTGTTTGTTTTCAGTGAATTTCTAGGGTGTTTTTTTTACATAAAGTAATATTTATTTACGAATTGTAATTGCATTCCCCCTGCAAATGGTGGGGGGGAGGGGTTGGCTGCAGCTCCTGCAGCTAACCCCCACATGCTGCAACCCATCTGCTCACAGCATTTAATTAATTAATTTTTACATTTATATAGCATGGCTTGTCTCCTGTGAGGGTATCCATGTGCTGTTCGTGTGCACGGGGGAGATTAAGAGATTTGCCCAGAATCACAGGATGCTGAGCCTAGATGGCAACCTGGATCCCCAGCTCCCTATTCAGCAGTTCTGGCCACTGCAAAATATCCTCTCACGACCTTTGGCCATACGCAGTGGGGAATTGCACACAGGCCTTGGCCCTGGAGACCACATCCATAGGGATCATGTTTTGGGGGGAAGGGGGCACTGGAGACCCCATCCCCATGGCCATACATGTTTGTTAAAAATGAAGCGGTGCCATGCACCCCCCTTCCAGACTACCTTTAGCCACTTGTTACACTATCCCCCAGAGCCTGCCTTTATTTTCAGAGGGAGAGGGGCACATGGTTCCCTCACAGGGCAGATTTTGGCCCCAGGGCTCTCAGCCCCTTGGGCCCGGTGTTATATTTAAGGGGAGGGGGACATGTGACCCTCCTTCCAGGGCAGATTTTGGTCTTGGGGACCCATTCACCTAATTTCCCTAGACCCGGCCAATTTCAGGGAGAGGGGGGCATGCAGCTCCCTTTCCAGGACCGATTTTGGCCACAAGGACCCCATCCCCCAGGGCCCACACATAATGTATGGAAGGGGGCACAGGGGCCCCCTCCAGGTCAATTTAAGGTCCAGGTACCTCATGGCCAAGGCTCACAATTTGAAAGGAGGCTATCCTGGTGCCCACTAAGGGCACCCACAAAACTGTTATTTGGGCGCATGGGGAAGCCCCAAGCCCCTGAGGCCTCAGCCAGCACCTTGTACACAGCAGAAGCTGACTTTGCTCCTGCCTGCAGGGAGCAGCTACCAATGTCACTCACGCTGGTCAGGAGCAATATTTTGATCTGTTTCCCTGCCTGTATCACTGTGGGCAGGAAAATAGATCAAAAGTCTGCTCTCAGAGGGCGGGAGCATTTTTGAAGAATCCGCCCACTGAGAGTGGACTTGGTGTTTGCTCCGGCTTGGTTGGCGATTTGAAAATGCTCCAGCCAAGCCTAAGCACATTTACAAAGCATTTCCTAAATATGAAATGGGCATTTAGGAAATGTTATTCCATTGACTCCAAGTTGATGGTAATCATGTGCAGTTTTAAAAAATGCATTTTTCAGAGCCAGGTAGAACGCACATGCCCCTTGGACACTTTTTGGACTTTATATGTTCACCACCAATTTTTGGGCTGCATCAAGGAGGCTTAGGCCATTAGGCAACCTTGGTTTTGCATTCCCAAATTAGCAATTTCCTTTTAGGATATATATATTGGGTGACCAGAGATAGGGGTTTGGGGGATTTTTGTCTCTTAATAACTTTGCACCAGTTTGAGGGATGTTCGCTAAACATTACAGACCTAGTACCGCCATTCCATTGTTGGAGAACTGAATGTTTCACTGTGCTTGGTCAAGGGGGTACAAAGAATAAAGTGGAGTCCCAAATCAGGACTAAAATCGAATCCATTTTACATAGACCTCTGTATTTCATGTAGAGTGAAAACCGTCAGTCGCATTTTTATAAAAATTGGCAAGTTAATATATTATGCTGCACAGGTGATTCTGTGGGGTACAGCAGGCAAATAGTATTTTGTAAGTTTGAGTGTTTTTAAACGTAGTTGTATTTGTAGCCTCAGTAGTACCACAGTACTACCGAGGTATATAGCGATGACAAGTCATTAGCTGATTGGCTAATAACTGCCTCTACAAAAGTTAAAGGCAGCCATATTGTTTTCAGCTTGAGTTCCCCCGTGCTCTGCGTTCCTCCTTGTAATGTAGGTATTAGGTTCAATATTTTCCCATACCTATTAACAGTTTGGTAAAGTGGTCATAGGTAGGGAAAAATGTTTCGAAGTTTATATCTATTTGTTTAAAAAAGTTACAGAGTGCCGCGTTACTACCACAGTACCCCCAATTAAAAAAAAATTGTAAGAATTGGAAATACACTATAAGACCCTGTATTTTATAAATATAGGGGGACATGTACAAGGAAGTGGCAGAGAGAGGTTGCACCATATTTACAAGTATGTGGTGCAGCCTAGCATTTCCCCCTGCAAAGGTGTTACATTTAGCAACTTAGCGCCAACGCAGGCGCCCTTGCACCATTGTACATTATTTGTAGGAAGTTCTCCCTTCCTGCACATAAACAATCCTAAAATGCCATTCTGTCACTGTCATGTGTGCTGCTTCATGCAGCACACATGAAAGTCACAAAATGATTTTTTTTACTGATTGTTTATGTACAGGAAGGTGTCCCTTCATCTACATAACAATCCATGGCATTTTGCTTTTTCCATGTGTGCTGCACAAGGCAGCAAACATGGACAAAGCAAAAACGAGGAGAAAGAATGCATTTCTCCTTGTTTCTCCAACTTAAGACCAGGTTTTACCTGTGTACACCACCCTTGTACATAGGGGTCCGCATCAAATACAATGGGTGTTGCAGTGGAACGCCCACCGCAACACCCACTGCCCACCCCTTTCACTCTAACCATAGCATGAAAAGGGGCTTTATTTACAAGGCAGTGTTAATCCATGTTAAGTGCGGCCCCTTTCACCACTACAACGTCGATAAAAGTGATGTTGAGGTGGCGATAGGGGCTTGTACATATGCCCCATAGTGTGCTAAAGTGTATTTTCCCAATTTTAACATATTAAAATATGATGAAAAAGTGTACAAAGTAGCACAATTACAATTTACCGCATTACTTTGTCAACTCACCCTTCACTCAACAGTAACTATAACTCACCACTCTACTATTCACTCTGTTCTGGCAAATAGTATGTTTTCAGATGTCAGTAGTGTTTTAATTAATTCAATGATTTCACTTGTTATAACGTATGTAATATCGAAGGATTTAGTTAGTGTATGGAGAAGGGGTGAGTTTTAGTTAATATAGTGTGGTGAGTGAGGTAACAAGACTGTGTATGGAGGTGCACGAGTGATATTAATTTAGAGGTGCTGCGTAAGAATAAATGTGAGTTATGAGTATGACATGTAGTAATTTGAAAGTGGCCTTCCATAGTCACCAAGCAGTATAAGCTGAAGGCACTACAAACAAAGGTAAGAGACCTAAGGGTGAGGGCTGAAGTCATGGAAGGGAAATCCAGATTCAATAGCATTCGCTTCCTGGGGTTCCCTGTGGGCTTCGGAGTTCTGAAGGGCATTAAATTATTCTTTGAGGAATGGCTGATTGCGATGGCCCTGGACACCAGGGTCCCAAAATTATTTTCTGTTGAAAGAGCACATGGAATCTCGGGTTGTCCTCTCCTCAAGGGGCGTTGTCACAACTGATTATAGTACGCCTGCTCAATTTCAGGAGCAGGGGCCTACAGCTGCAGCTGTTCAGGGCAAAGGGCCCCTGTACTGATAATGATAACACAATAACAGCTAACCAGATTAGATGGCAGAGGTCCAGAGATGGTGCAACACCTTGGTGCATGTAAAGCACAACTCCGTCCATTGCAGTTCTCCTACGCTTTGTTGTCTCCGGCCCTTTTATAAGTAGTGGACTCCAACTCAACTCATTTCTTCCCATCTCCGAAAGCTTGGTTATGGCTACATTCCAAGGGTGTAGATGAACAACCCAAGGCATCTAGAGATGGCTTACAGAACTGGTCTGACAGAGTACCAAAGCGCCACTGCCATCCATGCAAAACACTATCCAGCCCTACTGAGGAGCAGGCAGATCAAGAAAGGGCCCTGGCGGTCACTTAGATTTTTACATGTAGCACTAACAGATATCAAGACCTGACCACAGACACTAAATTGGTCTCAGAGCTACAGGTTCTTGGCTCATCCTCTTCAGATGAGGGTTCCTTGATCACTCCATTGAGTCCTCCCCGCTATGCAATTCCAGGCCGTGATGTGTTCTGAATGCTGAGTGCACTCAACCACTGAAGTGAGTGCTGGAACTTATCATGCCATGTGGGGTAAGGCAAGTAAGCTTTAGATGAGAATGAGGAGGGGCTAGCTGTGGATTTACTTGGAATACTGTATCTCGGTTTTCCCCTTGTCCTGGCCCATCCTTCCAAAGACATTCACACTGACTTATTATTGTTAAAGGGACGTATAACGTCTAGGATCTACTGTTAGTGACATTGTGGCACTATGCTTGTGTCTAAGCCTGGGGTGGGGGAATTTTTGCTAAGTTACAGTTTCTTACCACCCGCTTTCCATGCTCAGTATTGAGCACAGGATATTGAGCATTATACTCGGCAATAGGCTGCTTCCAATGTTCAGCTCCTCAGTCCATTGCAACCAGTATGGTTTTATTTCTCAGCATGGTTCTAAATACAACACACAACATCTGTGTCACATCATGGGTGCAATAGAGGTAACAGCTGACCTCCCAGTGGCACTCTCCTTATATTTTGAAAAGTCCTTGGAAATGCTTGGTTGGTTATTTCTGACCCACGAGTTGGAGGCCATGGGATGGGTTCAATGGTGAACAGTCTAAATATAGAATTTTAAATATCGAGTTGCCAAAATATCGAATTTTAAATATAGAATTGCCAAAATATCAACTTACAAAAATATAGTGGTGCAGAATATCGAAATCGAAGTAAGAAATATCGTTTTTATTAATATCGAAGTTAGTAATATCGAAAGTCATAATATAGTTGTTAAAAATAGCGATTTTTTTTAGTGTTTTAGGTGTTAAAAGTAAATAATATGTTTGCAATGTATGTTGGAATTTTTTTAAAGTAATGAATTTCACGTTAAAATATTTTTGCGAATTTTAGTTCCATAGCGGGTTGAGGGTTTATAGGGGAATAGGGTGGGAAGTAATTTAATTCTAATATATTAATTAAGATTTTATTTGAATTAATTAATTATATGTTAATTAACCCCTTAAGTGCTGCGTCGGTGCATTGGCCGACGGCAGCACTACCTCCCCAGTGCTGCGCACGACCATTGGACGTCCATTCAGCACTAGTTCCAAGGGACAGCGCAGCACTGGGGAGGGATGTTTACTAGCATTTACGAGGTTAATTTTTGTGTAATTTTATTCCGTAGCGGCTTTGGGGTTTATAGGGGAATGGAGTAGGAAGTAATTTAAATTAAATTAATTAACACATTATTTAATTAATAAGTTTGCATTTAAATATTTATATTATTAATTGTGTTAATTAATTGATTAATGTATTCATAATTATAATTTGATTAATAATAAATAATAATGTATTGGCAATTATGTTTATTGTGTACAAAAAATAAATAGTTATTAATGTGAAATTAAATATTAATAATTAATGTGTTAATATGTTAGAAGTTTACTTTTTTAGAAGAGGGTTCAGGGTTTATAGGGGAATATGTTGGTATTGATAATTCATGTATTTTTAATTATTCAGTGGTAATTTTGTTTGATTAATTAATTAATTGATAATTATATCAATTGTATTAATTTATCATTGGTAAATAATGTTTAATATTTATTGGTATTTTTATTTAATTATTGTCAATTTATGACTTTTTTATTTAATTACAAAAATGTTTTAATTTAAAAATATGTTAATTTTAATCCCTACCCTATCCAACACTTTCCCTATTGTTGCACACACTGGAGTGGGATTAGTAATTTTTACCCACCCGCTATCCAACACTTTCCCTACTGTTGCACTGCTTGGAGTGGGAATAGTAATTTTTACCCACCCGCTATCTAACACTTTCCCAACTGTTGCACTGTTTGGAGTGGGAATAGTAAATTTTACCCACCCGCTATCCAACACTTTCCCTACTGTTGCACTCACTTGAGTGGGAATAGTAATTTTTACCCGCACGCTATCCAACACTTTCCGTTCTGTTGCACTGTTTGGAATGGGAATAGTAATTTTTACCCACCCGCTATCCAACACTTTCCCTACTGTTGCACTCACTGTAGTGGGAATAGTAATTTTTACCCACCCGCTATCAAACACTTTCCCTACTGTTGCACTCACTGGAGTGGGAATAGTAATTTTTACCCACAAGCTATCTAACACTTTCACTACAGTTGCACTGTTTGGATTAGGAATAGTATTTTTTACCCAGCCACAATCCAACACTTTCCCTACTGTTGTACTCACTGGAGTGAGCATAGTAATTTTTACCCACCAGCTATCCAACACTTTCCCTACTGTTGCACTGTTTGAAGTGGGAACAGAAATGTTTACCCACCCACTATCCAACACTTTCCCTACTGTTGCACTCACTGGAGTTGGGATAGTCATTTTTACCCACCCGCTATCCAACACTTTCCCTACTGTTGCACTGTTTGTAGTGGGAATAGCCATTTTTACCCACCTGCTATCCATCACTTTCCCTACTGTTGCACTGTTTGAAGTGGAAATAGAAATTTTTACCCACCCACTATCCAACACTTTCCCTACTGGTGCACTCACTGGAGTGGGAATAGTAATTTTTACCCACCCGCTATCCAACACATTCCCTACTGTTGCACTGTTTGGAATGTGAATAGTCATTTTTACCCACCCACTATCCAACACTTTACCTACTGTTGCACTCACTGGAGTGGGAATAGTAATTTGTACCCACCCGCTATCCAACACTTCCCTACTGTTGCACTGTTTGGAGTGGGAATAGTAATTTTTACCCACCCGCTATCCAACACTTTCCCTACTGTTGCACTCACTGGAGTGGGAATGGTAATTTTTACCCACCCGCTATCCAGCACTTTCCATACTGTTGCACTCACTGGAGTGGGAATAGTAATTTTTACCCACCCACTATCCAACACTTTTCCTACTGTTGCACTCACTGGAGTGGGAATAGTAATTTTTACCCACACGCTATCCAACACTTTCCTTACTGTTGCACTGTTTGGTGTGCGGATAGCAATTTTGACTTTCCCGCTATCCAACACTTTCCCTACTGTATCACTCGCTGGTGTGGGAATAGTAATTTTGTCCCCTACATTATGCAACGTTTTCACTATTGTTATATTTAATGTACTGTAAAATATGAATTAAATTTTTTTTTTTAATGCGTTAACTTATTTATAATATATTCTTATATTTATATTATAGGTTTATTTATATATATATATCAAACACTTTCCCTACTGTTGCACTCACTGGAGTGGGAATAGTAATTTTTACCCACCAGCTATCTAACACTTTCCCTACAGTTGCACTGTTTGGATTAGGAATAGTATTTTTTACCCAGCCACAATCCAACACTTTCCCTACTGTTGTACTCACTGGAGTGAGCATAGTAATTTTTACCCACCCACTATCCAACACTTTCCCTACTGTTGCACTCACTGGAGTGGGAATGGTAATTTTTACCCACCCGCTATCCAGCACTCTCCATACTGTTGCACTCACTGGAGTGGGAATAGTAATTTTTACCCACCCACTATCCAACACTTATCCTACTGTTGCACTCACTGGAGTGGGAATAGTAATTTTTACCCACACGCTATCCAACACTTTCCTTACTGTTGCACTGTTTGGTGTGCGGATAGTAATTTTGACTTTCCCGCTATCCAACACTTTCCCTACTGTATCACTCGCTGGTGTGGGAATAGTAATTTTGTCCCCTACATTATGCAACGTTTTCACTATTGTTATATTTAATGTACTGTAAAATATGAATTAAAAAAAAATATTTTTAATGTGTTAACTTATTTATAATATATCCTTATATTTATATTATAGGTTTATTTATATATATATATATATATATATATATATATATGTAATTATATTTTAAAATATGTTTTTCACATTCTAAAATTCTAAATAATAATTATGTTTTAATAATATTAAATTCATTTATATATAAAACTACAAATGTGTTTAATTTTTTTTAGATTACATTTTTTACTCATTCATTTTGACCTTTTTTACTTAATTCTGAGTGTTTTACTTCATTATATTTATTATTTAAATAATGTTATATTATTTTTAAGACATTTAAAAAATTCGATATTTTAGCATTACATATTTTTAACATCAATATTTTTTATTTTACATTTTTGCACTTACCTGTTTGTAGATAGGAAGTCGATATTCTGTCACTCTATATTTTTACTTCGATATTCTGGTAAGTCGATATTCTTGTATTCTATATTCTGTCAGTGATCCCATACCAATTCTCTGTAGCAGGAGGGATTAGTCTAGGCTGTTTGCTCTCCCCTATAATCTTTCCACTGGCCATGGAGCTCCTGGCTGTCATGCTTCATACCAAGGGCTTCACCTGGGGCATGTGGGTGGCTACAGACTGGCACACAGTCTCCCCTTAAACAGATGATGTGCTGGTATATCTATGGAACCATGAACGTACACTCCCTGCCCTTAAGGATCTACTTGATGCCTTTGGCAATTTGGCTAGCCTTAGAGTGGGCAAATCATGTATCTTCCCCCTGTGCGGGGTAGAGCAGGCTGCCCGAGATACTCTAGGGCCCGGCGACTCCCTTGGAGCTTCTGAACGTTCCGCTACTTGGGAATGAATATATATCACAACAACACAGACTTCCTAGTTTGGAATCATGGGAGGGCCCTTAGCTCAATACGGCAGTCCTTGACCTTTAGGAAGCACCTCCCTCTATCACCCATGGGGTCTGTGGCCATAGTCAAAATGCTTGTTCTCCCTCGTTTGCTGTACTTTTTTGTGGCACTACCTGTGGTGCCCGCTACACCCCTTTTTAAGGATCTGAGTCAATTAGAATCTGACCTGGTATGGGGCCCGCTCGGAAACGCATCTTGATTCAAATGCTTCATTGCCCGACAATGGAGGGTGGCCTGGGGGTACCAGACCTCGAATTGTAATTTGCATTTGCACAACTGTAGTGGCCAATGAGATGGCTAGCAGGTGATATGATGGGGGAATATAGATCTGTGCTGGCAGAGCTGGAATGTAGAGGCTTTATGGAGTGGTTGCTTGTGCCTGGGGGTCCCGCAGAGGGGTCTGAGTAGACTAATGCACTTTGCCAAGATGTTTTGGAACAGATACATTTAGCCCAGGCAGAACCAGGTCCCATATGCACCACAGCTCCCTCTTTGGGACACCCCTGCTATGAGAGTGCTGTTGGGAATACATGATCCGACACCATGGCAGGAGGCAGGGATATCTCAGGTGGAGTATCTATAGGATGAGTGCATCCTTCACTTATTCCAAAGCCTCCAGGACATTGATGGACTTGGAGCAGGCTCCTTTATCACTTACCATGCACTCACATTAGCACTTAGCGACACATGGTCTGCGGATGGCGACAAACCAAAGCTACACCAGGGTTTGCAGTATTTTCTCACACATGGAGTAGGGTAATATCAGTATGTTATACTGCACTGCTAGCAGCAGGAATAGAACGTGCACTTAGCAGTAAGTCTCGATGGGAGGATGGCCTGGGAGTTGAGCACACCACCAAACAGTAGACAATGGTGCTGGAACATATGAAACACATGTCGCAGATTGCTCAAATAAAGTTTACACATTTTAAATATCTTCAGAAAACATACATCACACCACACCAGCTCCATGCAATATTTCCGAGGGTGACACCGGCGTGACCCAGATGGGGATATATGGTCTGGGAGGATCACTGACATAATATAGAATGACAAAATATAGACTTACCAAAATATAGTCACCAAAATATAGAATGCCAAAATATCGAATTCCTATCTACAAACAGGTAAGTACAAAAATATCGAATCCAAAATATAGTCTGTAAAAAATATAGTCAGCCAAAATATCGAATTTTTTTAAATGTCTTAAAAGTAATTTAAAATTAATGAAATAATAAATATAATTAACTAAAACATACTTAAAAATACTCAAATAACCTTAAAATTAAGATATAATTAATTTAAGTTATTAATAAAAAATGTACAATATTTTACCGTAGGATAGCAGGAGGGTAACATTTAATATTACTACTCCATTGAGTGCAACAATAGGGAAAGCGTTGGTAAAAAATACTATTCCCACTCCAGTGAGTACAACAGTAGGGAAAGCGTTGGATAGCGTAAGGGTAAATATTACTATTCCCACTCCAGAGAGTGCAACAGTAGGGAAAGCGTTGGATAGCGGGAGGGTAAAAAATACTATTCCCACTCCAGTGAGTGCAACAGTAGGGAAAGCGTTGGATAGCGTAGGGGTAAAAAATACTATTCCCACTCCAGAGAGTGCAACAGTAGGGAAAGCGTTGGATAGCGTAGAGGTAAAAATTACTATTCCCACTCCAGAGAGTGCAGCAGTAGGGAAAGCGTTGGATAGCCAAAGGGTAAAAATTATTATTCCCACTCCAGAGAGTGCAACAGTAGGGACAGCGTTGGATAGCGGGAGGGTAAAAATTACTATTCCAACTCCAGAGCGTGCAACAGTAGGGAAAGCGTTGGATAGCGTAGGGGTAAGAATTACTATTCCCACTCCAGAGAGTGCAACAGTAGGGAAAGCGTTGGATATTGGAAGGGTAAAAATGACTATTTCCACTCCAGAGAGTACAACAGTAGGGAAAGCATTGGATAGTGTAGGGGTAAAAATTACTATTCCCACTCCAGAGAGTGCAACAGTAGGGAAAGCATTGGATAGTGTAGGGGTAAAAATTACTATTCCCACTCCAGAGAGTGCAACAGTAGGGAAAGCGTTGGATAGCGTAGGGGTAAAAAATACTATTCCCACTCCAGAGAGTGCAACAGTAGGGAAAGCGTTGGATAGCGGGAGTGTGAAAATTACTATTCCCACTCCAGATAGTGCAACAGTAGGGAAAGCTTTGGATAGCGTAGGGGTAAAAATTACTATTCCCACTCCAGTGAGTGCAACAGTAGGGCAAGCGTTGGATAGCGTAGGGGTAAAAAATACTATTCCCACTCCAGAGAGTGCAACAGTAGGGAAAGCGTTGGATAGCGGGAGGGTGAAAATTACTATTCCCACTCCAGTGAGTTTAACAGTAGGGAAAGTAATGATTTAATATATTATTAAAAATAAATTAAATATCAATACCAATAAAACATTAATTGAAATTAATAACCAATTTAATATTATGTAATAATTAATTAGAAATACAACTACATATTAGTTATTACAAATTAATAACCTATTCATAATTATCTAACAACGAATTAATTTTCAATAACAAAAACTAATTAATAAAACAAATTAATACCAATTAAAAATTAACAGTAAATTAATTATCAATACACAAAAAGTATTTTTAATATGTAATTAATTACATTACTTCCCACCCTATTCCCCTATAAACCCACATCCCACTACAGAAAATACATTAATACAATTATCATAATTATCAAATATTTAATTAATACAAAATAATCACCAATTAATAAAAATTATTTGCCAATTAATAGAAATTAATTACAAATTAAAAATTAATTAACAATAAATTTAAAATCAATACCAATAAATGAAAAAAATTATTTACTTAATTACAATTAAATTACTTCCCACCCTATTCCCCTATAAACCCACAACCCGCTACAGAAAATACATTTAGAAAATTAACATAATTAACAGTTAATCAGTTAATACAAATTAATTGGCAATTAATAAAAATTAATTACCAATTAAAAAATAACAATAAATTCAAAATGAATACCAATAAATAAATAAAAATATTTAATTAATTACAATTAAATTACTTCCCACCCTATTCCCCTATAAACCCACAACCCGCTACAGAATTAAATTACGCGAAAATTAAATAACATAAAATTCATTACTTAAAATACATTAAACATACATTACAAAAATTAATATACACTTTTCACACATATACTAACATACAAAACACTTTAAAAAAAATTGATATTATTAAAAAATCGATATATTTAATGCCTATATTGTATACTTCGATATTTTGACTTCTACATTTTGAAAATCGATATTACTTACCTTAAATTCGATATTTTTAACCACTATATTGTGTCCATTCGATATTTTGTCCATTCTATATTTTTACTTCGATATTATGTCCATTCTATATTTTGGAATCGATATTATGACTGTTTACCGGTCTGGGAATGTCCACCGATTCCACATGTATTGGTCCAGGTGCTAGACCATATTGCTGCAGTGGTCGGCGTACAGCTATTTCTGATCCACTGCTATGCCTCCTAGAGATCACTACGCATATCAAATAATCTAAATATCATTTAAAAATGGTGGCATTTTCCCTGGCCCTGTTTAAGAGATTGATAGCCATGGCCTGGAAGACCACAAAGCCACCTACAATACTTTGCTGGCTTCAGGCAACCCATATATGGGCATTATCCGAGTCAGACCCTATGGGGTCTGATCAACAGGGGGGGGAGGCGAGGGAGCCACCACACTCTGGGACGCCTATATACCAGCCGTGGCCGGTAGTGGGAGTACCGGCCGGGCGGTGACGTAGGGAGGGGGAGGGGCAGGGTTGGGGGTAGTAATGTATGGATTACGGACTTTAACAGGTGAGTAAACATATAAATCAATAAAGTGAATTTCGTGCCGTGCACTTCATCACAAAATGCGATGCAGTGCACGCAACGGAATTCGTTTTATTGATGTATGTTTACTTACCTGTTAAAGACCGTAATCCATACATTACTACCCCCCACCCTGCCCCTCCCCCTCCTCACGTCACCGCCCGGCCGGTACTCCCACTACCGGCCGCGGCTGATATATTCTCAAACTATTTGACAAACTGAACACCCCCCCAGACCGCTTAGGCAAACAAAGAGGATCTGTCACTAGCCCTCCTGGTTAAAGTCCAGGGATCTATTATGGCTTCACAGGATTGTCAGTAGCATCACATACTGCTGGATGACCCTTGCACCTTCCTTCTGCGTCCCTCCCTCCTGCCCACACAGAAGGACCTGTAACACTGAACCATGTCATGTTTCGCATTCACCCCCCGGCCCTTATGCACACCATCTGGGGGCTATTCCCAGCCAGAGGCTTACATACGTTTTAGCATTTATTCCAGTTACTAAGTAAAGGAGGCTACTGTTGTGATGGGCAGGACGCGATGCCCTGAATTGTATTGTCAGCTGACTTCATTGATACATCATGTTGTCCTAATTTATTGTCTCTGTATTTAGATTTTTTCTGCTGCCAACATCGTTGCTATACTCATGGTACACGCAAGTGTACGTATTATTGCCCAATGTAAACCTATTGGTTTTGTTGTTTAAATGCCAATAAAGATATATGAATAAAATTACAATATAATTGTACCTCGTGATATGCAAAAGAAATTATATATTGAGCATATTTTATGTGGGCACATGTACATCCATTTATATCTTTATAATAACTGGTAAAATGACAAAGTATTACTCAGCTTGCAGTTTTATTATGTTTTACAAATTCATATATTTTGAACTTGTGACACCGTTGTTACATTTTAGTCAAAATCTGAGAAATATTTGACTTTTGTAAATACACTCAACATTATCTAAACGTATTATTTGCTGCTATCCTGCCTTTGAGTTATTTTATTATACATTATCAGTAGGGGTCACGTTCCCATTGTTGGCCCTTCAACTAGCTGGGAGTCTGAGTTCCTGTTCTTTTACCAACAACCTGCGAATAGTTAATATGCTAAAAAATAATATTTACAAACAGTTTAAAGATAACTTGTAAGGATCTATAGCACTACAGACTCCCCATTTCAACAAATGCATTGTCAGGCTTTCCGATTTGTGGAAATGAATACAATTACATTAGCATGACCCATGATATAAAAATTACTACCAACAAAAACGACATAGTAAATTTTGCAATATTTTTTTCAAGTATGTACAGCTGAAAATTAGTTGTGCGATTTTATTTAAAAAGGTACATTGCTTTAAAACCATCAAAAGGGACAAATAAGGAAATAAATCATGTTTGATAACAAACCTATTAAATGTTTGTTGTCCTAAGATCACCCATTACATTTGAAATTGATTAGTAGTATTGGAATATTGAGGCACACTTGACAGATCTTTTTCTGCACAACCGTTATTCTGTCTATTCCCAATATCCGCATACCAGTGCATTTCTTCTACCTAATACAGGTCACAGCGCAATAAAGTCAGTGGGAATTGTTTACAATGGCACATTCAAGAGCTAGCTCTATTTTAAAACTATCAGTGCCAGTTAAAGTTATGGTGAACCATTCTATAAAAGTTTGTGTTATGCTCTCTGAAGTAGGAATGGAGCTGATCCAGGATAGTGCTGTTCACAACAGGATGCGGGCGACCCTTGGACTCGTGCAAACATCTCTCCCGCCCGTCACTTCGAATGCAATAAAATCCCTTAGTTTGGTTGAAATAAAAATTTGATGGCACAATCCTGGGAGGCAAATTAAGGAATTTTTCCACCTTTTGCAATTCAGGAAGTGGATCCCTAATCAATGTATTTCCATCCACAATGTGAATTTGATCCATGCTGAAATGCTTCAGCCATCTCTCCATATGAACATCATAAAGGCTTCTCTGAATGGCCTTATACTTGGTATTTAGCTCCCCGTTTTTAATAACTATGTTCTCGAAGGGTTGAACAGGCTTGTGACTTTCCAGCCTGTTGTAATACACTTGGGTGTAATCAGATATTACTCTCTCTGTTGGGTCTCTGAGGATAAGCAACAGTTTGATAGAACTATTCATGGCATGGATCCTTTCAGGCGCATAGGGAGAAGTAAAATATCCTGGGGTCTTCTCTACTGTAATTTGGTTTTCATATGAAAATGGCATCAGACCTCTGTACCAGTCTACTCCTTTCACGTAATTCTCATCCCAGTCAAAGAAGTGGACTTCTGTCGCTGCGACCACAACATTAGGATGAATATCCAACATTTCCAAGAGAGCCCTGGTACCTCCTTTACGAACACCGATAATGATCGTGTGAGGTATTCTTCGAGTAGTACCTGGTGGTTTCACCTGTGCTGAATAATGTTCACTTTTATTGCTTAACAATGTTACTTCAGTTTTCAGAATCTCTAGAAGTCCCCCATTCTCTATCTCATAGTGGTCGATTGGCGCGCTGTGAGTCTGGGCCAGTAGCAGAGCTGACAGAAGTAGGAAGGCCATGTGGAGCAGCTTGGGCGATCACTTCAAGGTGGAGAATTTTATGGGTGATGCAAAACTATTGTTGGTGTCTTCAGAAGGTGTCCATGAAATGTCGGGATTAACAATGTCTGTTAGACGCATCTACAAAATAAGGAAAACAAATTTTGATAAATAGCACATAAACATTTTGCTAAATGATATTGTTAAGTACACTGTACAGTATGACAAAAACAGCTGATTTTCATCATGTACATTACAAAAATCTTCAGGGTGGTTACAAATGTGCAAAATTCATGTAATTTTCTTTAGGAAAATTATGTGAAACAGAAAAGTGACATTTTGCTCTTTCCTTAGTGCAAACTGCATCTGAGTAAAATGGACCAGTGCAGATTACAAGAGCCTCTTATATTCTGTCCATGCTTCTCGTTGTGGCTCCCATGCGATACAATTTTTTACCTGAGTGATCACATTTAAACCATGTGACTAAAAGAGGGATTTAGCTGAATTTAGAGTCACAAGCAATATGCTGGACATGACACAAATTTCACCCAGCCTGTTTCTTTCATATACTTTACAATCTGACTTCTGTAAATTTTGTTGGTAGTATTTGAAATACAAGTTGGATGGTAGCTACCGCCGGCCCGGCGGGGGAAATCCGCACGCCATCCTAAAGGGTCCCTTAACCTTTAAGATTTGGCATCCTTCAGAGCTCTACCCTGAGCCCTACGTTATTTAATGTGTACATGACACCCCTAGCAGTTGTGGTAGAATCATTTGGGGTACTGGTTGTGTCTACAACATGCAAATCCTCCTCACGTGGGATAGCAACACCCCCAAAGTGCAGGATAGATTTGCAGCATCTCTGTAAGCAGTATTTCAGTGGATGGGACAGAGCAATCTCCAATGCAACACCAATAAGGCCAAAGTAATAGTCTTCGGCACACTCCTCCATCCTAGGGCAGAGTGTTTGGCCCAGCTCTGCTCTGTCTCCCCCCACCCCAGCCATATTTGCACACATCCTGGGGGTAAAATTCAACAATAAACTATCCTTCATTTCCCAGGTGGACAGTTTGGTAGGAGCATGCTTCAGCCTCCTAAGATCCCTGAAAGCGTTTTTTATCTTTATCTTGGTGGAGGAGTGTGGCTCAATGGTTAGAGCGGCAGACCCTGATGCAGAGTTCTGGCCTGGGACCAGGGTTCAATTCCCGCCTCGGCAGGTCTTGGGCTCAATTTCCTCGGACCTGATAATTCTCGCCTCGTGCCTATTCTAATCATGGGTCCCATGCTGCAACTCTGGGCAATAGCTTGCTTAACCTCCACACCGGTCCCAACAGCGCTAGGATGCCTGGCTTCACCCTGGGGGTGCCCAGGAGTGGACACTTCACAGGGAAAGCCAGGAGGGGTTCCACAGCGGTATGAGTAATAGCACCAGGAAACCGCTCGGTGACAGTGCGCTCTACAAATACCTTGACATTTACATTTACATCTTGGTCCCTTCACACTGGCACTTTTAACCTCACAGCTAAATGATGTCAATGCACTGTTCTGGAACCTCCCCGGGTACCAACACAAGAGACTCCGAAAACATAACCGTATACATCTGCACCTCAAGAATATGCACTGACTGACGATCCGCCAAATAGTTCCTTTCAAGGGGCTTGTGAAGGCTCACCGAGCTTGCTATAAGGCTGGCCCCCTCTTCTTGGCCAACAGACTCATTCATTACCTCCCAAAGACAGCTCTGCACTCCTCAGACATCTTGCTGGCTGCTGTGCCTAAAGCCAGGAGGAAGAAATAGGGAAGCTTTTCCTTCTCAGCCCTTGCTGCCTCCAGCTGGAATCCACTTCCCCTTCATATAAAGGCCAGCAAAGACGAGAGCACCTTTAAATGGAGCAGAAAAACCTGGCAGTTCAACCAGGCCTTCTAACAGTCAACCTTCCTCTGACTAGTCGTTACGGGACCTCAGCGCCAGAACACTCACACAAGTAGCAGTACGCTTTACAAAAAGCGAAAACAATTTTTAATTATCTTCATGCCTCTATGCCAGCTGAAATAGAAATAGTGTTCAAAATCTCATAAAGTACAAGAGCAAGAATCTCAATTTCATTTTGCAAATAGGGGCAATAATAAAGGTCAGCTTAAAAACAAACCCTACAGCGATAAATACATCTTGTTGTGGTTACCAGTATAATATAATGCAAATATCTGATAATACCACCATGAGCCCAAGTGCAGTCATCCAACCTTGACTTAATTCTCCACCTCATCAGAATGCATTCCCTGCCCATGTCCTCCATCATTCTACTGACAGTGAGCATCCTCTCACCCACCTGTGGCCTTTTCCTTTGGTCATATATACTCCATGTTCTAAGTCATGTTCCTTCCACAATCCAGAACTAAGGTAGGCACTGCGTTATGCTTCTTAACTATCACAACAGGTCTATCGCAAAGGCCTGCTACAACATTTTTCCAACACAATCCAATACTTCCATCTGTGGCTGTAATATCCAAGTCCCAGTAGCTGATGCTAATAGCCCCAGCTTTACAGACCATACTATGATTACAATTTTCGGCAGTTCCTTCATTTTTCTTTATTTTGTGTGTTTTGCCAAGCGCTCCCTCCCATGGCCTCAGCGTGCTTTTAGCGTGGGTGCAATAATGTTTTGCAGAGCTTGGTATTCAAGATGTACGTTGTTCTTCAGGAAGGGTAGGACATCCGAGCGTCACTCGATATCATTGTGTCCCAAAGGCTGATAAAGCCTCAATGTACAGAATAATGAAGCCAGATTTGAAGATAGCATGCTGGACTTTTCTTTCCTGCCAATTTCTGCCAATCACACTCCAAGATTTCTGGGATTAGACTTTGCCAGTTTATTGGAATCTCTCATCAACACGATATTGCTTTCATCATTCAATTTATGACATTTACTGTGCTACTTACCAAAATGTATGTGAATAAATTGATCACATTGTACCGCATGACCCCGAAACCCTCTGTAAACGTTTCCTAGATTTATTGTGTAGCACTCTGAGTAATGTACTTATACTCGTTGTGTGATTCCACAAAGAAATATTAACCTTATTATGAGTGGCCCAGAATAGTATTCCAAGTAGAATAAGGCTTCAGGAAACCACAAGTCCATGGGTGTTTCCAAATTTGGGATTACTGGGCCCACAAATCTCAAGTCAGGTAAAATAGGGTCTGGAATTCCTGAGTCTGGATTTAACCATTGCTGCCAGGGCCAGCTTTAGCACTGGTGGCGCCCAGTACTAGTCTTTTTTGGCACCCCTCCTCCAATGACCTCCTTCTCTGATTCCCTTACTGCCATTTGGCAAAAGTGCCCTCATGTGATGTGTGATGTGATGTGAAAGGCATTTGTAAAGCGCAGCATACACTATACAGTTTCTTGGCGCTAGGGCAGAGAAGGACGGTGGGCACCGCCTGGACAGGACAAGGGAGTGCACAGCAGCAACAGGGAAAAAAGAGAAAAAGAAAAAAGAACAGAGAAGAAGAAAACATTTTAATTGAACGCAATGCGAAACAGATAAGTCTTAAGGAGGTATCTAAAATGGGTATAGGGAGAAGCAAGCCTTATGTCCAATGGGAGGGCATTCCAGAAAGATGGGTCAAGGAATGAGAATCTTAAATCTCCCCATTTCTTACGCTTGACTCTCGGGACTTTGAGTAGAGCCGAGTGAGCCGAGCGAAGATTGCGAGAGGGGACATAGGGATGAATGAGGGAAGAGATAAAGGTAGGACCTAGGCCAGCCAGAGATTTAAAAACAAGGGAGCTCAGCTTGAATTTGCAGCGTTCAGAAACAGGGAGCCAGTGCAGAGATCTTAGCACGGGGAGGACGTGATGGTGCCTCGGTTGATGGAAGATGAGGCGTGCCGCCTGATTCTGGACAAGCTGCAAACGTTTGAGTTGATAATCTGGGATGCCTATGTACAAGGAATTGGCGTAGTCAATCCTAGAGACGACTAACGCCAAGAGGGCTAAGGTAAGAGCCTCGGTGGTAAGAAACACGCGATTTTCCGAATTTTGCGCAGTTGGAAAAAACAAGAAGAGACAGTGGCATTTATCTGGGGCTTCATCGAAAGATCTTTACTGATGATAACCCCCAGACTTTTGGCTGAGTCAACTGGACGAGGGGGAAGACCCAAGCTAGCAGGCCAGAAATTGGAATTCCAAGGGTTGGAAGGCCCCCCGACAAGAACCAATTCGGTCTTGTCAGGGTTAAGCTTAAGGTGATTTGCCCCCATCCAGTTGCTGATGTGACAAAAGGTGGCTTGAAAATCTGAGACCGACTGGTCCGAGGGGTCGATGTTGAAGACCAGCTGGATGTCATCCGCGTAATTAAACGCGGTACATTCCTATCTCGGAGAGACCGGATCAGGGGGGTAAGGTATAAATTAAAAAGGTGCGGGTATAAAGAAGAGCCCTGCGGCACGCCACAGGTCAACCCCACACTGTCAGCGGAGAACTGGGAAAGATGGACCGCTTGTTGGCGGCAGGTGAGAAACGAGCGAACCCAGTCCAGGGCAGTGCCCCTGATGCCAGTCTGCCTGACACGGTCGACCAAGATGACATGGTCGACCGTGTCAAAGGCGGCCGACAAATCCAGGAGCACTAGGGCCTGACTGATGTTAGAGTCGTCCCCCCTACGCAGTTCTTCCATGACAGAGAGTATGACCATCTCTGCAGAGTGGGCAGGTCTAAACCCGGCCTGTTGAGAGTCGAGAAAATGAGACTACTCAACAAACGAGCTCAAGATGTTAGTGATGTGAGACTCGAGCATCTCTCCGTAGCCCCTCTCTCACATACATTTTATTTGTTTTAAAGCACTGGTAAAGGCTGGTTTTACTAATCCACTAACCTAGTCTCATAAATGCAGATCTGTTCTTTGCAGCACGCATATTAACCCTCTGTGCTACTTTATGGAGAGTCAAAACTGCTACTAGACAAAACTCCGATCTTTTCTCTAGCAGGACCATTAATCACGAGAGTGATCTGGATATTTTTATTGCTGCCCCAAAGCTAGATGCACAAGGAACTCTGCAGCAGGCATTTTTAAATCATAAGAAGCGCCCCTCCTTAGTACGGTGCCCCCCCCTCCAGGTCAGCGCCCAGTGCAGCCACACCAGTCGCACTGCCCTAAAGCCAGTCCTGTGTGCCACTTCATACCCAGTTAAACTCCAATCAGTGGCTGTAAGTAGAGTCAAAGCCTAGCCCCAGCCTGACCCATACAGCAGCACACAGTGAGCAGGCGATGCTCCTGCCAGCATTGCCCAGCCCTGCAGAGCACTCTTGCCAGTCCCTGACCACCGACTCGCAGCTCTGCAACCCTGCAACCCTGCTCAAAGGAGACAGCAAATGGCACTGTAAAAGGACCATGAGGTGGGGATGACGTGGAAGTGACCGTGTATTCCCTGATCCACACATTATTTCCGATTCTGGTTGGAATAACTTGTAAATCCTGTTATTTGGTATTTATATACTGGTAGGAATCGGAGATCATGTATCCCGCATCCAATAACAGACAGCTCGTAATATGGCCAGTTTTGTTCTTTCTTACCCTCTCTTTTGAACTGAACTTGTAACCCTCCATTTGCTTGTCTCTTGCGATCAGATTTGAGCTCATCTTAAAACCGTTTAAAAAGTTTGTGCAGGTAAAACACTCTTATGCTCACAGATTGAGATTCTCATGACTTTGCTCACTATCCACATTACATTAAAATATCCTATGGTAGTAACATTCAAGAGATGATAATATTAGTTGACAAACTGTTTTGTGAATCGTTTACTGTAAAAAGTAAACATGGGGCATGAAAAACCAAAGTACTGAAATGAAACTACAGAATTTTGCGTATGCAACTCCTATAAAAGAAGAGATTTGGGAGATACAACTTTTAAATGTTCATGTTTCTATAGTTGCCACTTTCTGTTTCTAGAGACAATGCTTGCTTGCTTTGTGCTCTGTGTCGCCCACCAGAGGTAATCTAGGCGATTATCCGGAATGTTTTTAAATCTTGCTGGCATTCAGCAGAATGTACCTGCCAGAAAATACAGCTGCTGGCGGCTTTCATTTTTCTCTGTGTTGTAGGTCACAAGATGAGAAAAATGTATCAGTACAAAATGTCAATTCAAAGAGTCCCTCATCTGTTATTTCAGAAAGTTGACATTTTAAACTTCCGCAGATTATGATGTGGTTGGACTGAAGCAACAAGGGAGGGGCGCAATAAAAGATGAAATACTCGACAAACCAGGTTGTTTTGAGTGTAATTTTAACACTGATACAGAACTGATAAAGCGGCGATAATGGGCTTGATAATAGGCCCATGTGAATTCCCTACAAGCTCAGGTTCTGGTGTTAACCTGGGCTTCTATGGGAATTTTCAAGAGCCTATTATCAAGCCCATTATCGCCGCTTTATCTGCAGTTTCCTGCCGATAAAAGCGGCGATAATGTATCGCCCTTTCTTGATAATATGGCCCATAGTGAAAAATGCCCAGTCTTTGAAAGGGAGAGGACGAGAAAGGCGGGAATATGACAAACACAAAACGTCAAGCGGACCTTGACGAGAAATTGAAGTATGGAACCATTATTCAAATTATATATGGCTGCTAAATTGACAGTTTATAGCTTGAATTCTTGAGACGAAATAGAAAATACGAAACAGCCCTTTCTCTATTTGATCCATAAGGGCTTCATTAAGAGTGAGAAAGTGACTGACTCCTTTGAAAGGACTTGACTGTGCAGGACGAAGCACTTACAAAAATGGATTCGTAAGAAGAAGCATACACATTGAAATACAGTGATTGCTTTTTTCAGACTGTGCCAATTTAAAAGCTGCATTTGGAAATGGGAAAACATTCACTCATATGTGTCTTGTATTGCTTATGATTGCTCCCAATCTGTTACGTAAACACAGACATTGCACTGCCTCGCTTTAAAGAGCCATTACTAGCTGGATCACAGACCCGAATGGACACTTTATGACAAACGCTTAAAGAAACAGCCTAATATTCAACTTCATGGAGAAAGGTTATATTTTTCCACAAGCAAGTTGAATTCAGGAGTGCAGGTGACGACATTTGACATTGTGACAAATCTAGCTTCAGAGAAGTGGCAGTTGTTGGAAAGTGGGTTATTAGTAGTGGTAAATGTGCATCTACCAGTGGCAATGAGGGCTCTAACATGGTCTAGGGCTCAGTACAGGTCTCAATAACTTATTCCCATGCTCAAACCTTAGAAGCTTGGCTGCGAGCAGGCAAGCTTAACTTAGCAGACAGGTATGTAAAGCGCTTACAAACACCAATTCAGTAAATATTTAAGACGCAACACACAATCAAATCAAATTCCCAACATGGCAATCTTTCTTCTTTCCTTAGTTTTAAGCAGCATATCTTAAAAGCTCTGCACTTCTCACATATTTATTCAGTGTTCTCTGGGGTCAAGTAGGAGAGCACGCCTATCAATGAGGTGCAGGGCAACACCCCGGAGCATGACCACTTCCTCCAAAGTGTGACATATCCTTGCCCCAGAAAGCACCATTCCTCAAAATGTCGATGATGATGGCTGAAATATCACCAGAGGAGTAAGAACTAGCTAAGCCAACCTCCATTGTGGATCATTTCCATAGCTCTCCCCACCTAAAACCTGCAGATTCCTTCTTTTAAGCCTGCTATCTGGCTGGGTCAGAGAGAAAGGAGGTAGGTAGGCCTGGCATTCCCTGCCTGTCCTTTACACCCCTCCACCCTGTTCTGGCCTTCCTATGTGGCAGAGCTCTCTTGAGCAGATAGTCTCTCCTCTGGTGAGCCACTTATCACTTTATCAAGGCAGCCTGGCTAATCCCGTCAACTCTGACCAATCAGGAAAAACTGCAAGAAGGTTAAAATTTGTCTTACAGACGAGAAAGTCTCATAACGTCTTTTCTGTTCAATTTAGGATAAATTCAGCAAAGGCATATTGTTGGATTTATCTTTACGTTCTTCTGAGTCTTTGAATTATATTTCATTCAATCCCTATCAATATGTATGCGTACATAAACTATTGCAATGTTATCCTATAGGGGTTAGGTATCTACAATGGGGGAAATTAAGTGTGCAATATCTCCATCACCAGGAAGCGTAAAACATCTTTCATAAAGGACCTGCTTATAGTTACATGACTCCATACCCCTGGGACACCTAGAGTAGACCTTGAGGGTCCTGGATATGTAAAGATAATGTGGATCCTCACCCCACAGTGCTCATAGCACCAAAGTTGATTTTGGGAGGGCTTTTACTACAATGGGGGAAGTGCAATGTGGAATGTCTCTATCCCCATGGCATATAAAACATCTTCTATAAGGACCCTGCTTATAATTACATGACGTCTCACCCCTTGGACACCTCGGGGAGACACAGGTCTCCCCTAATATGTAAAAAGATTATGACTACTACCAAAGTTGAGTTTGGGTTCAAGTTACATTTAAAAGCAGTGCTGCAGAGCAGGGCTGCTTTTAAAATGACCTCAAGCACCCAGCAGTGCATACATGCAAGTGTAACAAAGGTTGCTAACCTCTAAACGTCCATGCACTATAATATACAAGGGACTTAAAGGTAGTTTTAATCCTCCTTGCCCTATTATCTACTAGGGCATTATAGGGAAGGTCATGCCAAATATAGGTGTACCCTCACACAATGGGTACTCTAATGTATGTGTTTTTTCACTTGTGTTTTCAACATAGCACTGGCATGGACCTGTCAACAGAGCCCAGGGCACAGTCAGTCAGTTACTACAAGTACCATTCAGCAAAAAATGGGGGTGCACAAGGGACACAGGATGACCTTCCAACAGCAGTTTATTGGTGTCTTATTTGATGTGTATTCATCATAGCAGTACCCAGGTCACTTCCTTCAGGCTTCCACCCCTTCCAGGGTTCTAGCTACATACATCATGACTTTCTGGTGGAGATTCAAATTTCTCTTTATAAACATAGAAAAGCAGAGCAGTTGGAAAAGTCAGATTTTAGCAGGTGGAAAGCCATAAAAATCTCTTAATTTCCCCCAGAATTCTGGAGCACCAAAATAGTGAATGCTGTTATTTAGATACAACTGGATTATAATAATGTGTTCTGTATAAATGCACATTAAATAATTGAAAAATAGCAATAGATTGTAGCATACCCTGTACAACTTGCTTAACCCTTTACTTGGCAGAAGGATATACAATGTGGCACCTGCTGGATTTCAAAATTCAAGATTAGGAATTGGTTTCCCTAGGTAGATTCCCATAATCTATGTAGGCATTAATTTAGGTTTGGGTGAAAAATATAAACATCTTCCAGTTCCTGAAGAAAATATAATCCAGAGAAGAATGGTTGCATTGTAATGAAGTGAATTCAGTAAGTGAATATGCTGTTCCTCCAGAAAATGCACTATTGTTAAGCCCATCCAACCTGAAAAAGGACCTTAGTGTGATGCAGACATTTTATGAAACTACTAGATTTCCAAGTCTATCTAATTGTTTGTAAGTTCTCATTTGATTGATAAAGACGTAGTGGGGTTGTATAAGTGTGTTTCTATGTGCATTTTAAAACATATTGTCTGAAAACAGACTTCTTATTAAAGCCATTTAGTGGTCTTTGGGACTACAAGAGATATACACCATTTAATCATATTAACTTTACAAAATGCAGGGCATATTTCACACAAAAAAGTGACTCTGAACTTGCAGGTTTGCTACCCAGAAAAGGTGCAGATTTATGATTTTTGTGCATTCACAAGAGCTTCTCAGAATATGTATAGACCCTAAGATAGTTGCAAGTTTCCAAAAGCACTCCTGGAAATGTTTGTTTGTATTTATGCACCATCAGATCTGACTGAGTAATTGTAAATAGTGAGTGAATACACAAACAAAATTGCATTAAAATTTCACTGTTATTTTTTTTTCCCCAATAGGGAAAATATTTTCACAACACCCTAATCAAAATTCAGTATGTTCTCATTCCATTCACATCATGAGAAAAGATTTACTTCTGACTTTTAGAGGAATAACTCTTTATTTAGGATGGGAAAGAGTCATGGAAAATTTGTGAATGCCCACAAACTTGAGATGTACTCAAACCTTTCACAGAATCCAGGTCTTGTAACATCTACCCATTGCTCACTTAGCCATCATTATCTGTTTAAAGATGAAAGCCATAAAATATTTGGCAATATTTATTTGTATATAATCTTTAAGAATTGATTTTTTTCCTTTTGCCAGACTCTGTTTTACTATTGGTTTCTGGTCTCTGCACACTGGGGCACTATTGTCTAGTGGCCAGTAACTGTAGGGTCCCCCAACCCCTGATTCATGGGGAAATTGACTAATCCCTGATTGGAGTGTTTAACATTTCTATAAGGCCATGGTATATGATGCAGAAATGCACTACTGGCATGAAAAGTTATCTGTTCACTTTAGACTGCAGCACTTATTGTGCATCCACTAGTGTGACAAGAGAAAATATGGCATCAGGCCAACCCTGGGTAGCCTGACTGCTACAGTGTGACTTGATAAAATAACCCTTTTTGAGAATTAAATATTAGTAAGTCACCCACTTGTAGGCCTTATAGCCCACAAGGTAGAGTACATGGAATTTAAAAGTGGGACGTATATAAAATAAATATTACCATGTCCCCACAGTGACAGTGCCCTAATAGCTGTTTTCATTGTGACAGGCATATCTGTCTTATGTAGAAAACCAGAGTACTGATTAAGATACTAATTCTGCATCTTGGGAGTGGGACAAGCTAGAAAAAAATGTAACAACAATTTTGAATAGTAATTAACAATTCAATTTAGTGGGAAAACCATGTTTTAAATAAATATTCAAAAAAAGTTACTTTTGAAAGTTGCCTTTTCCTGTCTGACATTCTTAGAGACTGATTTTCATTAGCTCTCCAGTAGTAGCTCATCCAGTGATCAGCCTAGAATAGGTGTATAAGAGGTGCAATATTCCTCCCAAAAGTAAAAAATAGGCTGGCCTGAATGGGCTGTGGTGACTCCACTGAATACTTAGGGGTAGATTTACAAGCCTCTTACGCCACTTTTGCATCACTTTTCCCTTGTTAAAAATGACGCAAAAGTGGCGCAAGGGCCTTGTAAATCCGCCCCTTAGAGTGCGGGTGAGGGCTGCTATGAGCTTCCTGTGACACCACATTGTCAATTTCTGCTTGTCAAGTATGTTGAGTCACATGTAACACTTGGGGCCCACTTGAAATGTAGGAAACATATTTAGATGGAATCTAAGAACAATTGTGATCATATTGCAGGGACATCATGATGTTAAATATATTTCGTCCTTAAATATCAAATGTAAGCATATCATTTTTAGTTTTGTTTTTAATGTCATTGTAATAAATTCCGGTAGTTGTGAAATGTATTTTATGTGTTTAATTTCAAAATTGTTTGATGTTATGTTTATTTATGTTAAAAGGTTACTGTAATGATTACTGTTTATGATTATATCTTGTAAGCTTGTACTCTTAAATTTTTCAAAACAAATAAATGTATAATATTTTTAATAACAGGATTTTGGATTTATAGGGGAAAAAGGTGAGGAGATTTTTAGAATATGTCTATGTAAATATTAATTTTATTCAGATAAAATCTTTACATATTTAATAAGTAATTTTAACATTTTCAAATACAAAAATGTACATATATGTAAAGGTAAAATTCGTTTTGTTGTTTTTGATAATTTTTGAATGTTAACATTTATTTAATGTAAGCTATACATTATGTTTTATATTTTCTTATTTTTAATGTAGTTATTATTTATTTAATGATATATTTATGTTACATAATATTATGTATATTTTGTGTTTATGATAATTAAATGAGAAATGTTTAAAGCATGTATTAATGTATTATTTTAGTATTTAGTAATTATTTCAATTCTAATTATAAATTAGTTTTAATTTTTTTAAAACAATGTTTAAATTTTATTGAAAATTACTTTGCAAAAAAAATGTGTACATAATATATATTTTAGATTAAATATTATTTTACGCACTCATTTTTTTAATTATTTTTTAATCTTTAAATAAGATGATTAAAGATATTTTTTATTAGTGGGATGCTGGGTTTATAGGAGGGTAGGGAGATTTTTGGATGTTTAAAGCATTTGATATTAGTTGTATAATTTAGATGATGATCTATATTTAAGTTATGGTACTTGTAATTCTTTTTAAACAGTTACATTTTAAAATGTCAGGTTAAATATTTTTTTTTTAAATTGTCACAATTCCAAGTATTTTACATCAATATTTTAGGGCCTGATTACAATGACTGTTGGACTGCCACCAACAGCCCATCAGTGGTGATCCCACCGCCATCGGAATAGTGTTTACTGGCCGCCATATTAGGATGGCGAGCGGATTGTAGGGGGACGGAAAGACCGTCTGACACTATTCCGACGGGCTCAAAGAGCGTTTCAGACCGTCCGAAATGCCTACAATGGTGGAGGTGCATGCTCAGGCACCACCGTAGGCATTACAATGTGGTTTCTGCCAGCTGTTTCATGGTAGTTAACCTGCCATGAGAAGGCTGGCGGAAAGTGACTTTGGGGGCCGCTAGCAGACCACCGTTCTACCCTGGCCTTCCGACATGGGCCCTGTGGGGCACCTATGGTCCCCCCAACTTTTCCTTGCACCATGTGGCAGGCACTGCATGGTGTCTGAAACATAGAGCAGGGATATGAAAAAAGAGTATTTTTGTACTGTGGTGTGCGGCAGACCGTCCTTGAAGGTGGTTGCATCATATTACCAATGGCGGGACTGCCAACAGCAAGTCAGGTAGTCCCTTCCCCGATATGGTGGCGGTCGGATGAAAGTCTCACTGCCATCATAATGAGACCCTAAAATGTCTAAAATCTTACATTTTTTGATAATGTATTTACAATATATTTTACTTATCTGTGTATATGTGTTGTAATTTTATGCTTATGTATATGTTTATCTGGTGTACCTAAGTACACAATATTACCCCTGTAGTGTTCAACACCTTTTCCAAAATTGTTTACATTGGATTGAGAACTGTAAATTCAACTGTTTTATTGACCATCACCTTTCCAAAAATGCTTTATATTAGAGTGGAAATATTAAATCTAACCTCTTTTGTGCCCAATACATTCCCCTAAATGGTTTTGATTGAATTGGGAATAGTAACTCAAACCCCACACTTACCCAAAATGGTTTAAATGGTATTGGGGATATTAAATTGAACTCCTTTATTGTTCAAATCCTTCCCCAAAATGTTTTATATTGGAATGGCAATAGTGAATGTAACCCCTTTAATGCCCAACACTTCTGCAAGATGCTTTAGATTTGAGTGTAAATTGTAAATCATATAGAGTAACCTCCAATAGATGTCAGAGGACTGCCAGCCCCGTAGTAGCGCAGCTGTGGTGGGCCAGCCACTGGCAGTTCAACTGCCCAATTAGGACTTGGGCAGCCAGACCATAATTGAACCTCTGGCTTTGCTATGGCAGTGGCGTGGTGGTCATGGGCTATGTAATATGCAGGTGGAGTCTCTGCGGCACTGCCATGCATATTACAAGTTTCAGGATAGCCATCCGTTTCAGGGAGGTCTTTCCTCCAAGAAAAGGTAGGCAGTGCTGAAACGAAGGTGACCCTACAGGTCTTCCTCTGCCCCTCAACCTGGGGATGCATGCAGGGGGCACAACATGTGGCCCCCTAGGAGCATGAACCCAGGTCCGTGCACGGCATGAACTTGTGAATTCATGTCGTGCAGGAAACCAGTGTGGCATTCCCATTGCGGTGCCTCTTTCAAACCACCTTTGAAAGACGCACTGCCTGAGGACAGCCATGCAGCCCGCTCACCAGACCACGAGATAAATTGTAAAGTGGCAGACAGGCGGCAGCGACTCTTGGTGGTGTGGGCTGTGGACGGGGCCCGCCACACACTGCCAAAAGTCATAATCAGGCCTTTAGTGTCGAATACAGTCCCAAACCTCGTTTAGATTGGAATGGGAATAGTAAATCTCACCCTTTTAATGTTCATCACCTTCCCCAAAATGGGGTAGATTGGAGTAAATGTCACCCTTTGAGTGTCAAGCACCTTCCTCAAAATGGTTTGTAGTTTGTTCTCTTGTATAGTGAGCAGTTATTGTCAATAATAACCAACACATGTTCAACCTTTTTTTACCTAATTTTATTTTTGGGTGTTAGATTTTTAGTTTATTTATGATACATACTTTTATTTGCAAAGACCAAAAAAAAGCTTTCACGTTACAGTGGTACAATATCTTATGTACTTTTTTGCTGTGATATCACATACACTATCTTTTTGTACTGTCTTTTAAGAAGTGTATATCTTTAAAGATTAAAACTTTAGTGTGACCAGAGACTTCTGACACAATGAAAATGCCCTTTACAGTAAGGCAAACAGAAATGACTGAAAAAGTGGGTAGAGTTGGCTCCAGGAACTTTTATCCCATTAGTTAGAGTGTGCCCAGGAGTCACCTCTAGCCACTAGCTGATGCCATGCATAAATGTAGCACTTTCAAGCAAGCACCTCATAAAAATACTTCTGGACCTGTGGAAGAGCAGAAGAAGAATAGACCTGCTATCTGTGACCTGAGATGTGCCCTGAAGGAATGGCCCAGATACTTCTTATACCCAGGGAAACAACAAGCTGCAAGAGACCTTTTCCGGGATGTAACCAGCTGACCAGTGGCAACTGGACATGGAAGGCTTTAGAAGTGTACTCCTGTTGTTAAATGCGACTTAAATACTAAGGGCCCGATTTATATTTTGAAGGACGGGGCATCCTTTGACAGGGTGACCAAATTTTTAAATGTTTCCAACATTCATTTAATGCATTGATTGGAAACACAGTAAAGTTCCTATCACTACATTGTAACGTTGCCTTATATCACAAACAAAACCCCTAAAGCGGGATTTCGGGTTTGAAAATTAATAAAAAATATCCTCCTTACCACAGGAGTTATCTCCCCTGGCAAGAGAGGTATTAGAGAGTTTTCAATACCCCTTACTGACACGGTTTTCCGGTTGTTGATGGCAGTGAAAACTGACCTACATTAGGTGGGTGGACATAAAGGTCAACATCTGATAGCCCTTTCTCTGTTGGGCCATCGGAGGGGTCTAACCATGGTGGAGACAGAGTAGTCTCCGCCATAGTTACAACAAAGCTCCGCGTGCATTTAAATTGGGCTTGCGGACTATTATGTTGGCATAAAGATATTCTGTAGCCGTTGCGATGGAATGTCCTTACCGCCAACATATATATTAGCCCCTAAATCAGAAGGTAACTCTGACAGGGACAAACATGGTTAGTATATCTGAACTATGCTGCATTGCAGTCAGCTTGAAATTGTGCCCAGGTCTACAGGCCATCATTGGTGCTGAGAGATTTTTGGCACTATTTCTTCTTTAATTTTTTGAAATTCATAATCTGGCTCACCATATTGGATTTTGTCATTTTGATGTCATGTTGTTCATTAAATTATGCATTATTTTTCTAATTTGGCTTCAGATTTTTATTGTTTGTTATTTTAACATTATTACCATTTAGGTACTGCATAAATAAGTTACACATTGCCCTGAGTTAAGCCTGTTTGCTCTGAGCCATAGCTACCAGGGAATGAGGTCATATTAGTTTACCTCCTGGAGTGTTCATGCTGACAAGGATTGTGATTATATCTGGAGATAGGAAGTCCAACCCAAATAATAACCGAATTTGTTTTTAGATTTCTTCCTGAATCTTTAGCAACATTTGATTGTGATGAAATATTATCTGGAAAGGTAAAAAGATTTATTATTTAGTTTTCTGGGAGCAGCTGGGCAGGAAATGTTTGATCCGCCTGAAACAGAACAATCATAGGATAACTTTGGAATAAGGGGTAGGTATCAGGAAGCTGTGAAAAGACTTGAAATGCAGTTTTCAGAAGAACCTAATGCAGTGGTTGAACGATTTATTATTTTCATGAAAACAAAGCTGAGAGGGATCCATTGATGAATATAGAGCAACTCCTAGGATATTAGCATATTCCAGTGACTTCAAATCAAAAATAAATACTCATTTAAGAGATCTGTTGTCATTAGAATGCTTCAGTAGGAAAATTCTGGAACAAATATTATATTCTTGTAATCCCACGCTAATGGAATCTATAAATATAGCTAAAGGTAGTGAATTATCCAGACATTCATCAAGGGCTTTAGTGATTGTTGAAACAGTATGTGAAAGAGGTGCTAGCGCAGTACAAAAAGAGGAGAAGAAAGTAAACTAGTATCTGAGAGGCAGAAAGTGATTTTGTGTTATCATTGTGGTTCAGAAGTGCATTTAAGTAATTTCAATATTTGTCCAACTATCCCAAAAAAACTGCTTGAATGCAAAAGTTAACTGATTTTCATGGTAAAAGAGTAACTAAAGTTTCAACAATTATGAAGAACGATAAAACATTTAGCAGATGTGAAAAGAAATGGACGAGTGTAATTTTGACTGTTTTTAGCTGCAAGAATAAAAAAAAGCAGGTGGAAAAAGGCCTTTTGAGAAATTCATATAGGAATCATAAAAGGTCACCAATCACCATTTTGGTAAAGCATATATTTGAATGTTTTGGGAAACATTTAGGTTTACAATCATGAAGTTAGTCAAAAAGTGTATGATGAGTTTGATATTCAAATGATATATTTATTTTAGCACATTCTGTGGATCAGAGACAGAAGTAAAGTTATGGAGATTTAATTTGGAATTACTGGTAGGGATGATTTAGGTTGGCATGGCCAAGATGTGGTACTGAGAGCAGGTTCTGGAAATCCCATTACTCTACATCCTAAACCAAAGAGTGAAAGAGAAACACGTAGGCTCATAAATGGAGAGTATGAAAGTCGGATGTACGTCAGCACAACGCAATCTTTTAGATCGCAGTACTTTACAACGCAGTATTTACAACACAAGTCGTTACAACAACTTGCGCTGGAGGGCGCGGATTGAGGAATATTATAATTTTATATTCCAACACCAGTACACGTAACAGTAGGGAAGGTGTTGGAATATAAAATTACAATATTCCTTAACCAACAGCGCCATCCAGCGCAAGTCGTAGTAACGACTTGCGTTGTAATGGCAGCGTGGTAAAGGTCGTGCGGTGTAAACACCGCATTGTAAACGACGTTTACCATGAAAGTCTATTGTTGGGGTTGAGTCAGCATTGAATAGTGCATTAAATGCTTTGTTAGATGAGTTTAAAAAAGAGTTTCACAACAAAGTTGGTAGCTGTAAAGGTTTATTTCATGAATCGTTTCAAAGTAAGATATCTTTGTTGTGGCACAAAAAGTCAGAGATGTGCAGTTAAGGGCGCGTTATGATCTTAAAAGAATGCTAAATTCATTTAGCAAAGAAGGGAATATCAAGCCGGTTGACTGTTCTGAATGGATATCAAGTATTGCAATCGCATGAAAGACGTCTGGTGAGATCAGATTGTATACAGATCTCAGATCGCTTAACACCATTTTAATTGTTGATTATGACCCTCTGCTGAAGATATAGGAGATTTTGGAACAAGTGGGGATGCTAAATGTCTTCTTTTAGTAAAGATGGTTATTAAATTGTATGTTTAAAAATGCAAATTTAGAAAAAAGGCATTTTCTTGTCAACCATTCTGTGTGCCTCTGCTTGTTTCTGTATTGACTGTTTTTTGAGTGACAGGGGCTGAGGATGTGCATTCACTGTAGACAGCCACTGGGGGAGGGGGTGGGGTTGAGTAGCGCCTGGCCCTTCCTGGATTACTCAGAGCTGAGCTGAATAGACCTTTGCTGAAGTTAGAGTGGTTGGAGGAGTTTTCCTTGCACGTGAATAGGGTCTGTCTCCCTTGCACAATACTGTCTTCAACCCTTGTGGTCATACTGCACCAGTGAGGACAGAACTGGTTTGGACTGGGCTCAGAGACCCTTGAACAAAGAGAACAAAGACATTTTGTGGTATAAGTATCAGACCTAAAACCCAAGAGAGTTAGATTATTTCTGGACTCAAGAGGAACTTTTGCCAAGGAGAAGAGCTGAAGAGCTGTGAGGAGGAGTACTGCCCCTTTGCCGTGTGCTGTGTGGGGTTGGCATGCAGTTGCTGTTTCTGCCAAGGAAAGGGCAAAGACAGGAACTTTGCTTTAAACCTGAAGAAGATCTCCAAAGGCCTGTGTTTAAAGTCCTCCTGTTCTGAAGTCTCATGGACACAAAGACCATCCCCAACGCCTCTGAACTCTGCTGCTGAGAGTTCTGATCTGCCAGGAAGTGCCTGTTCCAGTTCTTGGTCTCTGGAGGTTGTGCTTGCTACTGGGATCTGGAAGAAAGCCAAAGAACTGAAGAAGTTGATGCAATGCTCTTCTTGTGGCCGTTTTCCAATGCAGCACCTCTGTGCAAGAAGAATCTTGACGCATTGCCGTGCCGCTGCCGAAACTGACGCCACGCTTGTCACTGGTGCCCGAACCAACGCATTGAGAGATCGCGGCTGAAGAAACCAATGCAGCACCATTACATTGATCACCGATGCATCCCTGATTCCCACACATAATACCTGTGTGGCAAGTTTTCCTGACACATCACCCGTGGACCAGAACCATCTAGGAATCGACACATCACTTCCCCCTACAGACCGGATTCGACGCATCACTTCTGCGTGCAGCAGAACTGTTGCTTCGCCTCCCCAGGGCTTAGGAACTGACGCATCTCTTAGCTTTTGAACGCTTCCCATTTCTGCGGCTGTTTGGCCTTGTGAATTTTGACTTATCTACAGGTACTTTGTGAGAAATCATGCATCCATAGTTTTCTATGGACCAAGTTGTTTGAAACCTTTTAAAGTCATATTCTTATTACATGTATTGTGGATTTTTGTCATTTTGGTATTGTTGAGTTTAGATAAAGATACTTTATGTTGGTTTATATGTATTAAGAAGGGTATTGTAGGCCTGGCAAAGGGCTTATTTGTCAGGTCGAATGGGCAGTTTAAAACAAGCCTGTGGCATGTTTTAAAAGGCTACTTAGGTAGGTGACACATAAGTGCTGCAGGCCCACTAGTAGCAGTTAATTAACAGGCCCTGAGTACATGTGCTATCTCTTTAAGAGAGATATATAAGTAAATTAAATGTGCTAATAAGATGTAGGCTAATTTTATCATGCTTAATGAATTAGCACAACTACCTTAACACTGGTTAGAAGTAGGCCTAAAACGGGCTAAAACACATTTCAGTACATACACCAACTATCTATTTTTCAGGTATGAATCCCCAACTTGGGTTCTAAGAGAAACAGAAAGTTAAATTTCAGTGAGACAGAATTAAAAGTGCTTGCAAAGGAGGAGGTTGAGTAGAAGTTATGCCCAGCCTAATGGAACCTTTGGTGTACAATACACATACCACAAATGTTAAAATCACAGATGAAGGAAGCACTGTGTCTGCACATCCTGGTCTGAGGATCAATGCAAAAAAGGTTTTCAAGACTTTGCTATCTGCTTTATAAACACAGATGAGGAAGACCAGACACTGTGGAGGGAGCTAATTCTGAACTGAAACACACTCCCTGGGTGGATGCAGTATGCAGTATCATAAAATTAAATAGCATTGAGGGGATTCAAGGAAGAGCAGAGTTTGGAAGTGTAGTGGAAGAATTAGATTAGTGGCATGTTGAAAAATGGCCCTCTCTGAAGAATCACCCCTAACTTTTTGCCTTCCTCCTCCTCTTTTTCTGATCTCGTTTTTGTTAGCTGTAGAACTTTGAGCACATTACCACTGCTATCTATTGCTAATGTGTACATGCTCACTCCTCTAACCATGGCTTAAGTGAAACATCCACCTGTTTGGCGTATTTAATATAACTATAAGTGCCAGTACATGGTGCCACATGTGCCCAAGGCCTGTAAATTAAATTCTACCAGTGGGCCTGCAGTACGGATTGTGCCACCCACACAAGTAGCACATTAAACATGTCTCAGGCCTGCCACCGCAGAGCCAGTGTGTGCAATATACACTACCATGTCGACTTGCATTTAAAACTCCTTGTTAAGGCCTAAACACGCCTTTGATTACACATAAGTCACTGCTTGGAAGGCACTAGGTAGCCCATAGGGCAGGGTGCTGAGTAATTAAAAGCTAGGACATGTACTGATAAGTGATGCATGTCCTGCTAGTGAAAAACAACACAATTAATGTGCCTGTTATGGGTTAAGGTGGGGAAATGTTTGTCCTTCACCCCATGATAAAAAGAAATGTCCTGTGGGACGGGCCCCTGGAGCTCTAAAGGCTTAGGTATGAAGGCCACACACCCCCTGCCTTAATCAAAAAGAAAGGCCCTAGGGGATTGGGTCCATATGCTTTAAAACCTAGCGGGTCGCCTAAAAAATAATATTGACCCACGTTCCCTCTAAAAAAACTATACAGTCTTGGGGGATGGGGTCTCTAGGGTCTTTAAAGGCCCCCTACCAAAATGTAAATAAATGAATAATTTGTGGTTCCTGCTGTCACACAGCATGGGTGGTGGCAGTTGAACCGATGAGGCTGCGGTGGACCTAGGGCTCGAGCACTCTCACGACTCCTTGAGATTGTTTGTGGCTAGGCTGTGCAACCAACCCCATGGCACACATGGCTGTGAGTGGTGTATAGTTGGTGCTTAACATTAAAAAACATAAATATTCACTGAAAAGGTTAAAGTGATGTTATAGTTAGAAACTGTAATTATATTGTGGTTTACATGAAAAAAAAACTTATAAATCACTGAAGAACACAAAGGTCAAAGGGATGTTATAGCTAGGTGAACATATCATTTTAGGCAAACAAAGCCACTGAAATTCACCAGTTAGACTTATGTCTGAAAGGTAGATTTAGCTGTGTTGTGTGTTGAGAAATTGAATAGGAATGACATGAACTTGGAATTCTCTTATGAGATGAGTAAAGAAAGTGTGATTTTATTGGATCTCAAATTGGAGATTGTGGATAGTCAGAATATTACATCACTCTATAAAAGGTCCACTGCAGTAAACAGCACCTTAGTAGTAAGCTTTCACCTTGACCCCAAAAAATAGAACATCACATATAGCCACATAGGCAGAAACAAATATGTGATATTTAAGAGAAATTTGAAAATAGAGTTGGATGAAAATTTATCGCTTTAATGCAAGGGGCAACCCTGACACTTTTCTCAACACAGACAAAAACAGAGTGAACTTAGAAACAGGAGAGAACTTACCATTTGGCATATCGACTAAAAAAATAAGAAAAAACCTATGAAAATTGTACAAAATGGTGTGTGTTTCTTTACACTGTATAGCAGTAAACATACATTGTGGTGCAGTGTTATAAAGAAGCAATCATAACATATCTTGCTTACCTGATATTGCGCTAAGACACACTCCCTTGCACCGTTTTTTCTATAGATCCCTTACAGACAAGGGCACCAATTGCATGCCAAAACATTCCCGTTTTGATGTTTTGGCATTCTTCGATCCTCCAAACATAGGACAGATATCCGAGGCAGTCAGATCTTTAAAGGCTGGAGCACCCACAGACCCTTGCCCTCAAAAATATTTTAGATGGCACCTGACCTCATCAGCGAGCAACTTAGCATACTATTTAAGGAAACCATTAGCTCTGGTATCTTCCCTGACTCTTGGAAAACCATCTCAATCCTTCACTTCTTAAAAAAACCTAATTTGGATCCTAGTGACACCAGCAGCTATAGACCTATTGCTAGGATTCCATTCCTCGCTAAGGTCCTGGAAAACCCTAAACACTCAATTAGCAGCCTTCATATCCTCTGCAGACTTCTTAGATCCCTCGCAATATGATTCCGACATGGACATAGTGCAGAAACTGTCCTGGTCATGGCAGGAGAGAAACTCGGAGCAATACTAGACTAAGGTGAAAAAGCCACCATGATACTATTGGATTGATCGTGGCTTTTGACACCGTTAACCATGATGTCCTCATTGGAAGTCTCCCAGAGGTGGGAGTTAAGGACTCTGCCCTTAAACTGATTACATCATTTTTGAACAATAGGTTTCAATATGTTCAGAGCAGAGATTCCTGCTCAGAGCAGTTCATGCTTCCATGTTGGGTGCCGCAGGGCTCCTCGTTGAGCCCCACATTGTTGAACATGTATGTGACCCCCTTGGCTGATATTATTAGGCAGTGTGGCTTCTTTGTGGTCTCCTACCTGGACGATACTCAGTTAGTGGTGTCCATCTCCAGTAATTTGGAGTAAACTGCAGACAGTTTTAGACAATGTATGTCTTGTGTGGACCAGTGGATGAGCAGCCTAAGGCTGAACAGAGGCAAAACAGAGGGTCTCCTGCTGGGCTCCAACACATCTTTTTGGTTGCAGAGCTGGTGGCCAGCGGGCCTGGGAAACTTTCCAATCCCAGCTAAGAAGGTGAAGAATTTTGGCATCATCTTCGATGATAAACTGACTTTTCAACATCAGATTTTTAAGGTGTCATCTTTGGTCTTTCTGACTCTAAGACAATCAGGAAAGTTCGCTCTTTTAGCCCTCCAAAAGCAGTAAAAACACTTATCACCATTCTAGCCTTGGCTAGACTCGATTACAGAAATGCTTTGTATGTGGGCCTTCAAAAACACCCTTTGCTCAAACTACAGAGGGTGCAGAACGCAGCCGCCAGATTGCTGTTGGACATCCCCAAATTTGAGTCTATCTCCCAAGGTTTAAGAAAGCTTCACTGTCTCTCAGTGAAAAAAAGGATAGATTTTAAATCCTTATACCTAGCTTGCAAAGCTTTGCACGGGAATGGTCCTCTGTTCCTGAAACAAATTTCTCCTGGGACCATCTTGCTAGAAACTTAAGCTCATCACAGAGCAAACTCCTACATATCCCCATATTCAATATGGCACGCTGGGGAGAAAGAAGCATTGTCTAGGCACAGTGAAATTGTGGAACTCACTCCCGATAGATATCAAGAACAGTCCTACGTGGATTTCCTTCAGGATAGCACTAAAAACCTGGCTGTTCTCCAACTAAGTTTCTTGTCTCTGTTATTTCCGGCAATCTACCACACAGCGCCCAGATGCCCCTGGGGCATTCGTGCGCTATATAAATTTCAAATCAAGTCAAACCATAGTGCAATGGTGTGTGCTTTCTCTAAAGAAGAGGGTTTGTACTGAAAGGGGATCTTTGTACTTCAAAAAATGTCCTTTAAGACTTTTCCCACTTAGGGGTGGATTACGATGTGATCTGCAAAGGCTCCTGGCGGTATCCAATTAGTCCGAATCCGATTCGGAACCTGCCTTTCGGACCGACCAGGAGACATTTCCCAATGAGCTATTACGATGGCTGGGAAGCATTTGAACTGTCCGACTCGATTCCGAGAGGCATTGGGAGTAATCGAGTCATTCGGAGCCAACTCGTAGTGGTCTATGGCGAACGTTCCCAGCCAAGTGATTGGATGTCAGATTCGGACAGCCTTTCCGAATGGGTTATTCCAAAACAAATCTGCTGTTGGAATCTGACTTTTGTGGCCCGTAGGCATGCCCCCTTCACCCGGGGCCCTCCGAATCAGGCACACTGGGGTACCCATCGGTCCCCTGTACCCATGCATGCACAGTGTGGCAGGCACCATGGTGTACCCACCACAGGGTGCAAGGTTTTTCCCAGCCACCCCTTTTGTCAATGGGAGCCTGTGTTCTCGTACGGAACATAGGCTCCCATTGAAATCAATGGGAGTCTGACTGAATCGTATCCGGATGCACCAAAATAGCTTGTTCAGACTCCCCAAATTCGAGTCGTTCGGAAAGTATTCCGGAACCGAATTGGTCAGAATGCGTTCCAGACGAGATCGTAACCGGCCTCATAGCATGTGTGTTGTACATTAAAGCACATATGCAAAGTTGGAAATATAAAGAGAAACAAAACATTTCACCTTGTTACACCAGCCTTAAAGTTTTATGCGAAACCTTGTCTATGAATGCTAGCAGATAGGAATTTGCATAAAAAAACCACAGTTGGTTGCATGTGAACACCCGTGTATCAAGGATGGAACACAACCTTGATGAAAGTAGTGCAAAGCAGCAGATAGCATAGCGTTGTGTTACTTTGGTGTACTTTCTAATGCATATCCTGGTTTGTGTTGCATAATATATCCCACACCAATAATTTGAGCTGGGTTTCCAACACTTCTGTGATGCGAACCCAATGTAAAACGTTGGTAAATTTGGACTGTTGTGGATGTGTGGCACAGTACAAATATGTAAGGACTGGGGACAACGTTGACCATATACATCAATAGCAAATAATTCCCTAATTTAACATTGGAAAAAAGTTGGCTTTGTTTGTTATTAATTTTAAGAAAAACATAGTTCATATATAACTGTAAAAACATTATTGTAAATGTGTCGCTTTAATAATGTTATTACACCTCTGATTTATGTTTACCACTTGCTCTGTGCAGGTGGTAAATAAAAATGCTAATTCCTCATGCGAAAGAGGTTTCCTATCAGCTTGTAAAAGCTGTTTTCCATTTCCACATTCATGGTAAAATCGCACGAGAAAAACTGCATACCGAAAATTTGCAGTCAGGAGAAGTGAAATTAACGCATAAAATCATGCATTCATTTCGCTCTGCCAAATTAGCCGGGGGCCATTTGTTTAGATATCCTTACCATCCACTTCCCGATGTCACAAAACAAGGTCACACAAGGTCACTGATCTGAACTTTCCTCTACTCTAGCCATTTTCGGTCTGACACTGTAAAAATAAATATTTATGCATAACCAGGCCTCTCTAGAGAAAAATGGCAAATATATAAAAATAGGTTCTTTCCACATCGCAGAATACATATCTCTGACATGTTACCACAGTGTTTTAATCTGAAATTAGCCAGGACACAATTGTGACCGTTATTTCTCAATCATAAAGTTGTTTGCTGCATATAAGAAATGCACTGCAACCTACATGAGAAAATGATCATCGACACTAATGGTACAATGTTTGAGCCAATTGGCAGTGGCCTTACTGTAAAATGATACATGTCAATTGGGTGCAGTCAATATTATATCGTGTTATGAGGACAGATTACATGCACTGTGAAACTAAGGAATAGTGGCATGCGGCAAACAGTCAAAAAAAATCTGAATGTGGGGGAATACTCAAAAGATGCCTTTCAAACCTCAGGCAAGGTCAATTAATTGGTAGTGTCTCTCACCCTCTTACGGTGTTAAACGGAAGGTGCATTAGGCCTCGGTCGATAGTTCAAAATCACCAAAGCCAGCTTGGGAAGAAGGTATGGAATGCAACAGACATATAAAGTAGTAATAGCAGCTTTGCTGTAAAGAGTGATACCGAAGGCAGAGTAAATGGTTCTGGATTTTAATAAATGGACACTTTAATTTTTTTCAGTAGCTTACATATAAAATGGGGGCATCTAGATCAAGAAACTTAACAGACCTATCCAGAAAAGATGGGGACTTTAGCTTGGTCAAAAGATTAATGGTGTGTACTGATTACCTGCTGGTATAACATTTATGTTTACAACAAGGGGTGGTGAGGGACAGAGTCTCTAAATTAAGCAGAAAGCTCTCACCCAGTCAAGAGATCAGGGATAGATCCAACACAGTTTTTTAGCTCACTAGAAATGCCAGAAACCGGTCCCCGGTAGCTTGTCTCCTTTCTGGTGAAGAATTGGCTTGGTAGTTTAGTCTGCCCTGTTCCCATGATGCACTGGGCCAGGGACAGACTGATTTGCATATAGCCAGGTTCTGAGCTGGGATGGGGCAGTGAGATAAATAACGGTGATGGATCAAGCCCTGATCTTTGGACTGGGTAAGAGTGGTCTGTTTAACTCAGACACTCTGTTCATCACCACCCCCTTTTTGTAAATCGTTTTTGGCCACTATAGGTGTGGCAGGGTATACTCAGACATGAGTCCCTTTCTCACTGCTCCATCAGGATTCAAGCAAGCCGGGCCGAAGAAGGCTGAAATGCCAGAAACCGGTCCCCGGTAGCTTGTCTCCTTTCTGGTGAAGAATTGGCTTGGTAGTTTAGTCTGCCCTGTTCCCATGATGCACTGGGCCAGGGACAGACTGATTTGCATATAGCCAGGTTCTGAGCTGGGATGGGGCAGTGAGATAAATAACGGTGATGGATCAAGCCCTGATCTTTGGACTGGGTAAGAGTGGTCTGTTTAACTCAGACACTCTGTTCATCACCACCCCCTTTTTGTAAATCGTTTTTGGCCACTATAGGTGTGGCAGGGTATACTCAGACATGAGTCCCTTTCTCACTGCTCCATCAGGATTCAAGCAAGCCGGGCCGAAGAAGGCTGAAATGCCAGAAACCGGTCCCCGGTAGCTTGTCTCCTTTCTGGTGAAGAATTGGCTTGGTAGTTTAGTCTGCCCTGTTCCCATGATGCACTGGGCCAGGGACAGACTGATTTGCATATAGCCAGGTTCTGAGCTGGGATGGGGCAGTGAGATAAATAACGGTGATGGATCAAGCCCTGATCTTTGGACTGGGTAAGAGTGGTCTGTTTAACTCAGACACTCTGTTCATCACCACCCCCTTTTTGTAAATCGGTATAACATTTATGTGCATCTTCAAAAGTCTTTAGGGTCTCTATTAGAAATACATTTACAACTTCTGCCACAGTTAAATTATGACGATCAGTTAGCAACTACACCCTGAGGCTGCACATATTGATGTTTGTCTTCAACCATTGGTAAGTACTTTGGAGCATGGTTTACCCCTATTGGTAATGATTCTCTGGACTAAATTACATGTCATGAGGGACAAGGTTTTGCTTGCATTAATGGCTGTCTATTTATTGGCTAATTGCAACACAGCTCGCATATGTTTTCAACTGCTAATAAAGATAACTTGATTTTTGCCAGGCTAATTAAACTTGTTCCCACATTTTCAATAAATCTGACAAGCAACACCTTTGACAAACTATTTCAGATCATCTGACATTCTTACCATGCAGGATGTCTGGTGACTGATATAGGAAGTCAGCAGGGATTGTTAGGCTCCATCAACTCCACTGATTTATAGTAATTCTTTTAGCCATGGTTGGAATGAGTTTCTTGGTTTAAGATTGGATATTTCTGTCCAGTACTTCTACCTGTAATGGTGGCAGTGAATTTCTTGGCTCAGTTCTATGATGAAGGTAACGCTTAGTGGACTATTAACACTAACAGTTCAGCCCTTTTGGAACATCATGCAATAGTTTAAGAACTGAGTGGGTAAATATCTCTTGTTCATGATCACTTGTGGGACATCAGGGAGTGCTACCTTTCATAATCTTGTGTCCTTCTACTGGAATCTTCTCAACAAAACAGTTGTAAGCTAAGTAGATTTAGTTATTGTTCTTTCGTTGTGTAGACTGCATCACCAAATGCGATGCAGTGCACACAGCAAAATTAGTTTTATTTATTTATATGTTTACTTACCTGTTAATGTCCTTAATCCATACATTACAACCCCGCACCCTGCCCCTCCCCCTCCCTACGTCACCGCCCTGCAGCTACACCTACTACCGGCCGTGGCTGCCAGGTCTACCACTGTTACCTAGCTGTTGCAGTTTTAAAACTGCTGTCCGCACTGTCGAAATTACCCTTTTTGACAGGAGAACACTTTCCTTCTCAATATTAATAAGTCAGCCTATGTTCCCCTATAGCCCACAAGGCAGAGTGCATGGTTTCCAAAAGTAGGATATGTGAAAATTTAAAGTTAACATGTCCATACAGTGAAAGCTATTTTCACTGTTGAAAGGCTGACAGGCCACAGAAGAACACTAGGAAGCACTAATAAATATTCATTCTGCAATCTCAGGCTAAGGACCAGCTCAAAAAATGATTAAGCAATTATTTTAGCATTTACTAAAAGCCCATCTTAATTGTGAAGTTGGACTTTTAATAAATAAATACTTTTAGCCCTCTAGCTGTCACCCAGAACAGAGACAATGGCTTGGGTTTGTGGATGTGTTTTTGTTTCTCATACAGAAAGTCCAATTTGTTTGTGCCCAGGAACTTAATTTACTTCAAAGAGACCTGGGCCCTTATTTATGAGGCCTTGCGTCAGTTTTGCGCCGCAGGTGCGTCACTTTTTGTGATGCACCAGCAGTGTAAAATATGCGCCTTGTTGCGCCATATTTAAAAAGTGACGCATCTAGGAAGATGCGTCACTTTTTAAACCCCTGCGCCACATTATACCTGCGTCAGGTATAATGTATGCAGAGGGGGTGTTCCCCCGCAAAAAGCCTCGTAATAGTGACGCAGTGAAATCTATGACATTTCACTGCGTCACTTTTAGGATGCTGTTGCGTCAAAATCTTGCGCCTGCCTCACAGCAGGCGTAAGACTGATGCAAGCCCTTTCACATGGGGCTTTCCCCATGTGAAAGGATGCATTGCTGGAGTTGCGTCACTTTTGTGACACACTCCAGCAATGCGTCACTTTTGCACTTACAGATACGTCAGAAATACTGACGTATCTGTAAGTCCTTGCGACATGATGCGTCATACATTAAATATGACGCATCATTGGTGTAGCAAGGAGTGCGCAGTGAAAAGTGACGCATCGCTGTTTTCACGCAGCGATGCGTCACTTTTCATAAATGAGGCCCCTACTCTGTTACAGTCAGATAACACCGGGGCAGACTGCTTTGTTTGTGCTCCCAGTCAGTCAGGTACCAAAACCAGTGGAGGAAGACCTGCCCGCAGAACTCGTTTGGAGTGACCAAATTAATCATTGATAGAATATTGAATACAAGTATATCAACATCAAAAATATCGGAGGTGAAGAATCGGGATCCAGAATATCGAAGTCCTATCTACATTATGGTAAGTACAAAATCATTGTTGTAAAAAATATAGTTTTAAAAAAATTCCCACTCCAATGAGCGCAACAGTAGGGAAAGTGTTAGATAGCGTAGGGGTAAAAATTACTATTCCCACTCCAGTGAGTGCAACAGTAGGGAAAGTTTGGGATACCCTTCATGTCGATATTATGGTCACCGATATTCTTGACGTCGATATTCTGTCCATTCAATATTTCTAACTCGATTTTTCTGTAGGTCGAAATTAAAAAGTCAATAATATGTCTGTTCACTGACCAAATAGGAGGGGCTACTCATTACCATGGCCACACCTCTTGGTGGGCATGCAGGTTTCACAAAAGGGGAAAAGGGTTTCCCAATCTCGGATTTAGTGGGTGTGGGGCACTGTGGGATTGTCTACAATAGAGCACACAGATTCTGCTGAAAAAGTTAGTAGGGTTACCACTCTGAACTTTTACCCTATTGATTAGGGAGGGGCCAGGAGTAACCCCAGGATAGTTTCTTCAGAACACTGCTGGACCTGAGGAAGAACAGAAGAGGATTGGACCTGCTGCCTGTGACCTGTGAGGAGGATAAGTTGGCTGGCCTCCTGTTTGACTACAAGGTTACAAAAAGCTATAAGATGTATTTTCCTGCAAGTCCCAGCTGACCAATTCCAACTAGAACTGATGTGCACCCTGCTCATGACTTCTGCTCAAGGGAGTCTTGAGCCCCATGTATTGTACCTGAGGTCCTGGACCCCTTGAATGTGTCTAACTGGACTTCTACTGACATCACTGGGAATCTGGGAATTGAATGAATGAATGAATGTATAAGCATTTCTTAAGCACGTAGCTACCTGAAGGCATCCCAGCGCTGATAGGAGTACATTCAAGAACTCAGTGCGGCATTAGGGAAAATGTAAGGTTTTAATTTGTTTCCGGAAGGTCAGGTGGTTAGCCTTGAGACAGACCTGGAGGGGAAGAGAGTTCCATAACCTGGAGGCATTATAAGAAAAAAAGAGGGCCTCCACTTCTTAACTTCCTTATTTTAGGGACTGCAGCCAGATGTTTACAGTCAGAACGCAGGGCCCTGTTTGAAAAAAAAGGCAGAATAATGGATCGAATATTGGGCGGCCCCTTACCTGCTAATGTCTTGTGTACAATACACAGAGCCTTAAACTTGATTCTCTCTTGTATCGGGAGCCAGTGGAGAGTGGAAAGGGCAGGCTTTGCTGATTGGTGGTTAGGAATCCTTAAAAGCATACGTGCTGCACAGTTTTGGACAATCTGTAGGTTTGTAATGGTAAGGCGTGGTGCTCCTAAATAGAGGGCATTAGCGTAGGTAAGCTGGGAGAGAATCAATGACTGGACCATTAGTCTTCAGGCAGGGAAAGGTAGGAGAAGAAAGACTTTTCTGCAGCATCCTAAGGATTCCATAACAATTAGCTGTCACCTTCCATGCCTGCTCCTTAAAGTCAAGATTGCGGTCAAGCCAAATGCCCAAGCTCTTAATCTGGTCCTTGGGAATAGGAGCAGGACCAAGGCAGATTGGCCACAGTGATCCCACATTAAAAGTAGGAGACTTGCCAAGGAGAATCAGCTCCGTCTTACCCCATTCAGTTTCAAATATGAGTGTTCCAACCAGATTGTTACCTTCTCCGAGCACAGGGCTAGACCAGGCAATGCATTTTCAAGATGATTGAGAGAGACAACCAGCTGTGTATTGTCGGCGTAGTTAATAATCTGGACTCCAAAAGGCATCACTATCTCTGACAAACGGCTCATATAAACATTAAATAAAGGGGGCTCAAGAAAGACCCGTGTAGGACACCGCATCTGAGGGGCATATGTTCTGAGATAGGATCATCTTCAAAAACCTGAAAAGATAGCAGCCACTTTAAAGCCCCCAGTCACTCCCACATCCTTAAGTCTCTGGACCAGCAGCTGCTGATTACTAGTGTCAAAAGCTGCACTAAGATCTAGGAGAATAATAGCAGCACTGCCTCCACCATCTAAAATATTCCTAGGTTCTTCTACCACTGCCAAGAGAGCGGTCTCAGTACCTTTTACCATAGCGTATTTCCAAGGGGGGGAAGGGCAACTCCAGTCACAAATGAGGCATTAATCAATTCCAGAATAACTGGGGACAACGTGTCAAAGACTTCAAAAGGTTTTGGACTTCAAGGCCTCTGGAGGATTGAGACAACCTTGACAAGCTAATGTACCCAAAGCCTGACCTCACCGGGAAGCGGAAACAGGTTTACTCGGCTCAGAGCTACTCTGCAGCCTTGCCCTCCGCCTCTGGAGGATTCTGAGCTCTGAAAAAGAGGCTAAATCTGAATATGAAAATCTTCACCAGGGGAAGGCACCAAACGTATCTGGCAGGCGAGAAAGCTTCCTTTGTGAAATGTTCTCACTCAGATTTTATCCTGTCAAATCCCACAGCTTCACAGGGACTTTGTCCAGTGCTATACTGCCATAGTGGAGCATTCCTTGGATAGAGCCAATGATTTTGACTTCCATTTTTGAGACTAAGTTGAGACTTAGTTCCAAGGTAAGACCTCTGATTGAGTGTAGCATGGTTGCTCCGATCACAGCTCTATTAGAGTCAGGCTGAAATTATGCCTAGGTCCCGGTCTGTTGCGACCAGCTGACCCGCAGCGGCACTTAGTGCTTTATGTGTTATTTTTCCTAAATCTTAAAATATTCATATCTCTCACTCCCCTTATTTGATTTTTTAATTTTGGTGTCATTTTGTTCATTAAAGTTGTTTCTGTTTTTATAAATTGGAATGGGACTTTTATTGTGTTGTGTTTTTGACTTTTTAACTGCTTTGGAATTTCTAAATGCTTTACCATTTTCTCTGAGTTAAGCCTTCCTGCCCCATGCCACAGCAACCAGCGGTTGAGCTCTGGTTTAAATTATTGAAATCTTTGCCTGGACCTTACAAGATAGTGCCTTTATTACTCGTGGTGGCTCTCCATCCGCCCGAACTAATAAACCGCTTTATCACACTTGCAACCTAAAACCAGATTCATTATGTCAGTCACAAGATGCTGGGTCTTTGGCTTGAACTAATCTACAACATTCTGTAGTATTGTTGCTTGACTGTACAAAGTTCTTTTGCAGTCAGAAACGGGCTGATTTGCAGACTGAAAATGGCTTTTCCACTGTACAAACCGTATTTTGTGAATCATTAACATGTAACCAAAACGCTAAATGGGTTTGCGAGTTAGTATTGGGAAGGGGCATGTCAAGGAGGTCCCTTCCTAATAGCGATTTGCAGAGGTATGTAGGAATATACTGCGCCTAAATACTGGTCGCGAAAAATTCGCAGTTTACCATCAGATTCAATCTGACGGTAACCCATTTGCAAATCCGGAGAGGCCACCAAGAGACCCCTTTCCCTTTGAGAATGGTGGAGAAAACATTTTTTCAGAGCAGGTAGTGGTCCCACTTCTTATTTTTCATTTTTTTCTTTAGGGAAAAAAGGCTGAATTTTTTTTTTTTAAACTTTATTTAAAAAGGCAAACACAGACATGATGCTCTGCTGTCCCCAGCAGGCCACAATCCCTGTGTTATAGCCCATTCCCAATGGGTTGCAAATGCCTTATGAATATTGATGAGGCAGGCCATTTGCGATACCATTGGGAATCATAAATGTGTTTGAGACCCATTAGTATATTTCATTTTCTGAGTCTCTACTTGCAAGTCGCAAAACAATCGCAATTAGAAACTTGCAAAATGAAATGTTCGTGCATCTGGCCCTCAGATGATGGAGCCTTCAGCCTCCTGCCCACTCCAGATAAATGGTTAAACCAGTTCTGCAATGTGATTCTTACAGAATCTTTGTTCTGTAAATTGATATAATTGTATTGACTATGGGGCCCCTGCATCAAACTATTTCCCGATCGCAAACGGGCCGATTCGCAGAATCTGCCTGTTTGCGACCGGTAAAAAGCCATTTCTGATGCATCAACCCAAAATGCATTTGCAAAATAGGTAATCGCAATTTTTGTGATTACCTATTTTTTGAATCGCAATTTGAGATTTCCTAAATGCAATGCAAGAAGCATTTTCAGAATGTGACTTTGCATTAACGAATAGCAAATTAACATCAACTTCAAGTTGATGTTAATTTGCAAATCCTTAAATAAATGCACAAAAATACATTTTTCCAAGTGCCATGTGGTGCATACATTTGCCCCTAGGGCATGTGTATGTGCCACATGTGCACACATAACATTTTTGGGGGTGCATAAGGGTGGCCTTTTGGCTGCTTATCAATTTATTTTTTGATTCCTACATGCATAAGGAATTGTGAGTCCTTAATAATCGTTATTAAGGAATCACAATTCCTTTGCATGATGCATGTACCCTTATCTCTTTAAAGTTGTCTTTTACAGTGCATATAGTATTATGGACAGTAGTATAATTTTAGCATGTCTCAAAATGAAATAGTGCAATAGTGAAAAGGTTCCACTCAACACTGACAAATTGGAGGATCTCTTGAAAGAGGCAGGTTATTCTTATTTGCCCACTTTTTGTGCAAGCTTCCATTTCTCATGGATTTATACAGTCATGTTTTTGTGTCTTGAATTATTTATAGTCCTTGAATGCATTTAAATCTATTGCATAGTGAACATTCATAGTGAATATGAAAAATAAAAAAGGTTTGTACTGGAATTTAAACGCAAAATATTATGATATGCTGCACTAAGCTATATTATGCTTTATTTGGTATATTATATAATCCCATTTTATCATATGGTATATGTTATGCTGTGACATCTTATTTCATGTCAGTTTTTATGTTTTGATATGCTAGTTCTTTTATTTATTGCTACACTACTTTATGTTTGTTATTGTATTTTATGTTATCTTTGAGTTTGGCTTTTTGTTGACTGTGGTGTCTTGCGGATTGGCTTTGCTTACAGGAAAGGACCGCAACTTTGGAATCCACATGGCCTAGAGATTTTTGCAGAACAATCTGTGATCTTATGTAGCTCAATTGAGGGAGTCCTCGTGAAGGTTGGAAACTGCAACAGCAAAAGTGCAATTTCTAATCCAACTAAAGACAATAATGGTGTTAAAAGGGACCTGATATATATCTTTGTAGAACCTAACCCATGATCATTCAAATAATAATATGATGGCAAGTTTATTGCCCATACTTATGAATTATATAACTTTCCATCTATAATAGTGGAAATATTTGACTGGGTTGCTTTATTGTCATCTAGGTAGTTGTAATAGAGCAATAATCAAACCAATTTAAAAAAATCATACCAATTACCATTTAATAAGGACAACAGATACAGGAGTTAAATATATGCCAGAAACCTATATGAGTGGGCCTAAAAGAATGAATTAAAAAATACAATCCTTAATCTAGTGGTACAGGGTGATTTTGAGGAGAGACATTCTACGATGGATCACTTTAGTTTGTTGACTATAGCCCGGAAGACAACAAAGCACTGAGGTGATCTATTCTGTTGCTTTGTCAAAAGCTGGGTAGCATTTGATTTAGTGGGTAGGAAAATAGAATGAAAACAATTTATAGAAATAGGATACCCATTCTGAATACTGGACTAGGATGGAAGTCAATTTGAATGGCACCTTGATAGATAAGATACCAATAAATAATAAATAATAATAAATGCGGATCTACCCTCATGTTTGTTAAAACACTCTCTCCAGAGGTGGGAGGAAACATTACCCCTAACTTTTATTTAAGATGTTTTACTCAAAATGGATCTTACCCAAACTAGTCTGCAATAGAAGCTAAGGGCCAGATGTACGACGCTTTTTAGAGTGCCCAAAGGGGTGTTAGACCCATTTGCGCACGCTAAAAATTATGGGGCCATGTACAAACAGTATTTTGTGAAAATACTGTTTTGCGACTCGCTATTAGGAAGGGGCGATGTTTTCCTAATAGCGACCGCAAAGCAATGTATCAATGTTTTGCGACTTGAAAATGGTAGTAATGCATTCGCAAATGGGAAGGGAGGCCCTTTCCCCTTTGCAAATGCACGCAATACTATTTTTAAAGGGCAGGCAGTGGTCCAGCGAACCACTGTCTGCCCTTAAAAAATGAAACGAAAACGTTTCATTTTCTTTTTTTTAAAATGCATCCCGTTTTCCTTTAAGGAAAACTTTATTTAAAAGCAGCCCCAGACATAATGGTCTCCTGAGCCCAGCAGGCCACCAGCCCTTGGAGGGCCTGTCATTCCCAATGGGATCACAAATTGCGAGGCGCTATTTCGCAGGTCATACATCTGGATCTAAATGTTTGCCCTAGAAACTGCCAAGACAATAGGCTGACTATGAACATGGAATAAAACATAAACTTGTCCCTATGAACACCAAGTCAAAGTAGTATGCATGGCACTAGGCAATATAAAAGCGGAAGAAACATGTATTTCAGAATAGTTTTTCAGAAATATATGAAATGGGGTCCCCAGCAAGAAGTGTCTGAAGCTGACATTGTGTGCACATTCGTCTGTTGTAGGCCCAAAAAAATGAAATATGGAATTTTGGGAGTTTGCGCATGTCCCTCTGGTGCATGCTTATGAAGTCAAGGTGCAAATACAGTTTCAGTGGGAGGCAAAAATCATGTGCATCACGAGTAGTGATACTTGGGCCCAATTTGAAAGTCTGAGCTTCAGAGCTTTCTACCATTACGTCCCACCCCCTTTAGATGATGCAAACTATAGATCTAGATTTGTAAGTAATTTTGTGGCAGATTTTGGCAACTCTTCAGATTGAAATATTTGGGAATAGACATTTCTCTTCTTTTAGTCATAGAATGTGAAATTATTGCTTAGTTTGCCTCAGGAGAAATGGTAAAAGGTGAGTTGAAATGGGCATATGATGTAAGGAAGCAGGCTGTAGTAATATGAAGGTTTTATAACCAGGATAGAGAAAACCTAATGTCCCGATCCAATCTTCCAAAAATTAATTAAAGATTCTCACTTCGAAGGTCTCGAAACAATGTGCTATTTATTATTTTGATTCAAAACAGTCATTAGCATTGATAAGGCTATCCTGGGTGGAAGGGGAAATGTTTCTATATCTCTGAACATACAGGCTATAGCTTGAGACAGGAATTGTGTCAATTGGCCTAGACCCTTTTTAATGCGACCCCATTGGCTGCATATAAGTTGCATTTAAATAAAGGGTTTGTGGGTGCAAAATAAGAGGATGAAAATGTACATGTATTCATATTGTATTTGATTGTTTGAATTTGTGGAACATAAGGTATCGATTTTGTTTTAATCAGTATTCTTAAAATATGGTATGTTCTCGAGAATTGTCCCGAAAAGTTTTTTATATAACTTTTTTAGATATAGTATGTGCACTGGGAGTTTAAAATAATCTATACAAATGTGAAATTTCAACAATTATATGTATTTTAATGTTCAAAATCGAAATATTGTAATTTTAACCAATTATTATGAAAATGTTATACAGACTTGAGGTCTAAATAAATGTTCTTTTGAACTGAATTATAAAGTTACTTCAAATGACTCCCTCTATTAATGGTCTGTGTCTTTTTGTTTAGCACCAGTGGCAAATGGGCAGCGCTATTCTGTATTCTAAGAAGTTTTATTACCAGAATAAGCACATTTTCTTTTATTTCTACATCATACCGAGGGTTCTTTCTACAATATGTTGCTCTCATGAAAATGTGTAATACAATTAGCGTACGTAATAGTAAATTACGTGAATGTGTTCACATTGTTCAGTCAGCCAGCTGCCTATCTGTTTTGTCTCTGTGATTCTGTCCAACTCCCTCTGTTTGTCTATCTATTTATCCACTTTTATATCAATATATCTCTGTCTATAAACATCTTTGCTTTTAACTCTTTATATATAAACCATGCGTTGCAATTTCTTCCAGAATAAGACATTGCCGGGAGAATATTACTAGAGTAAACCCAAATGTGCAGTAAAAATATTGCCTCAACAGACCATAATTGCTTATGGAAACAATTCCATCAGAATAGCATTACAGGTTCAGCTAGAGATTGATTGATTTTTATGATGTTGCATGATGTTATATCCTGTGGTTAGGCTATAATTGCTACATGAATGCAAAACAAATTTGAAACAACGTTGCAATTTTTTTTATAAATAATTGTATTAGTCCTTATCATCAAAAATAAATAGACTTGTTCAAGGGATGATACATATTTCTTTTTAAAATGAAAACAATATATTCACAATTGCTTCATGGTTTGAATACTCTGTGTCATCCCTTCCCATAGGCTTTATGATGCACAATTAAAATATTCCCATAATACGGCAACAAAGTTATAGTGTTTCATTATATACTAGAACATTCTTTTTATATCTCTGTTGCTTAGTAACATTAATAAAATTGGTAAATAATGTATTAAGAAGAGTCAAGAGTGGAGGTTTGCAAAGCTACTCAAGAGAGTAAAAATATTTAAACATGCATATGGAGCAGAATAACCTGGTATTTGAAGCATATGACAACAAATATATTTAGCATTTAAAATTCCGACTTACTGCCCAAGAGTAGAAAGTTTAGCTTTCGGTTTACATACCAAACTTGTGTGGCGAACTAGAACAAGCATTTGCAATGCAGTAGGTCTTGCATTTACGCGAGTTTAAGCTATTGCAATTGTAAATGACAATGCCTTTTATTTATGTTTTAAAAACAAAAATAAAAGGCATTGTTATTTGCAATGTCAATAGCTCAAACCCGCGTAAATGTGAGACATGTTGCATTGCAAATGCTTGATTTTGGGAGGCACAGGGAGATTAGGTGATTTGCCTGGAATCACATGATGAGTAGTCGACCCCGAGGCTTGAACCTTGGTTTTCCAGCTCCAAGGTCGGCAGTTTAGCCGTGGGACCACATCCTCTCTCTGGGTTGCAGGACTGCCTTCGTTATAGTCTGACCTGGGTTCTGACCGAGGGGCATATGCCTCCCTGACTTGGTAGGGACTCTCTGCAACTTATCCTGGCACAGACCGCAAAACCTCATGGGATCACGAGCTTACATAGACTGTTTTTTCCTGAGCCTGATGCGGAGATCACTGTGCAACTTCCGGGTCACAAGTCTCCCGGGTGAGATAGCTGAGTGGGTTAAGCGCGTGCAGTAAAGATGAGTGTATACGCTGCAGATGGCTTGCTTGAGTCCCATGGATGCTACTACCTAATTGGTTGAAAGCCTTATGCAAAGAGTAAGGGTCACCTCACCTGCGCTTGTCATCCTTCCAAGGTCGAGAAAAGGAGTATAATTGAGTTTGCTAGTATGGCTAGTATTAGTTAAGGAGCCAAGAAGTAATGTGGTTTGTCCTGAGCATGATCAAAATTATTTGTTTGCTATTTCACGTACTCACTCAAACATTATTCAGAAGGGGGGGGCTTTTATTAATTCTGCTATTCCATGGCGGGGACTGGACTGACACAAACTGGTAAATGGCTGGTAAGCAGACTCACTTCCAGCCATCTGATCCTTGATGTGATGTGGAGACTTCCAATCAATGAAGGAATTGTGGCGAGGAGGGGCAGGCTGCGGGAGCAGGGAGGGAGGTGAGGGCAAAGGAGTCTCACCTCTGATAAAGGGTGTAGTTTGTATTATGAATGCAACAGGTGCAGTAAACTAGGTGCCCAGATGAGTGAGGGGTCCATTGCACCCCAATTTTAGCTTTTATTTTGTTTAATAGGTGAACTGGGGAGGGCATTTTCTTTACTTGCAGTGAACACCACGCCACCCATCCAGCACCTTTGTATTGTTGAAAGGGTTGCTGAGGACAGAGACGTTTGATGTCAGAGACTCACCCTCCCCCTCACAATTTGTCCGCCCCACACCCCTGCCTGTGATAGTCTACCATCCAAGAACTGTATCCAGGGCCAATGGAATAATGTGGTTGAGCGGCTGCAGCGTTTACCTCCTAATTATGGATTTTGCAGCATAATCCACAATGTGCTGCATAATCTGCTAATTTTAACATAAAAAATATATTTAGCTCAAAAGAAACAAAAGTTACTAAAAACACAGCGGTGCGGGTTGCCGTGCAGTGGACGGCCCTTAGCAAACATTGACCAGTCACTTTACTGTTGCTTTTGCTGTATTTAACTGATGAAAACTTTGCACAGTGTCAATATGAGTAAAAATGACAAACTAAAGAAGCATTACTGTCACAACATGCGCAGCATTGCACTGCATAATTTTCCTTTTGTAGCGAAATTGGCCTGCTGCATTTCTTTTCCTGTATTGCAAACAATACAGGTGATGGACCGAATGTGGATCAATGTCAAACATTCACCCCAGTCAAAAGATCTGGGCCCAAATCCATCGTTTTTTTGTACTCCACACCACCCTGGGTTAGACAATGGCGATATGCAAATCAGCTCTGACCCTGTGCCCCATGGGAACAGTCCAGTCTGAACTACAAAAGCCATGTCCTTCCCAGAACGGAATCAAGCATCCGAGGACCGGACCGGTTTCGAGGTAACACCTCTCATCAGCCCGGCTAGCTTGACTCCAGTGGTGTGGAGTGCCTGGGACCCACGTCTGAGCATCCCCAGCGCACTTATGGCGGTATTGCAAACAAAACAGGTGATGGACCGAATGTGGATCAATGTCACACATTCACCCCAGTCAAAAGATCTGGGCCCAAATCCATCGTTTTTTTGCACTCCACACCACCCTGGGTTAGACAATGGCGATATGCAAATCAGCTCTGACCCTGTGCCCCATGGGAACAGTCCAGTCCGAACTGCAAAAGCCATGTCCTTCCCAGAACGGAATCAAGCATCCGAGGACCGGACCGGTTTCGAGGTAACACCTTTCATCAGCCCGGCTAGCTTGACTCCAGTGGTGTGGAGTGCCTGTGACCCACGTCTGAGCATCCCCAGCGCACTTATGGCGGTATTGCAAACAAAACAGGTGATAGACCGAATGTGAATCAATGTCACACATTAACCCCAGTCAAAAGATCTGGGCCCAAATCCATAGTTTTTTTTGCACTCCACACCACCCTGGGTTAGACAATGGCGATATGCAAATCAGCTCTGACCCTGTGCCCCATGGGAACAGTCCAGTCCGAACTACAAAAGCCATGTCCTTCCCAGAACGGAATCAAGCATCCGAGGACCGGACCGGTTTCGAGGTAACACCTCTCATCAGCCCGGCTAGCTTGACTCCAGTGGTGTGGAGTGCCTGGGACCCACGTCTGAGCATCCCCAGCGCACTTATGGCGGTATTGCAAACAAAACAGGTGATGGACCGAATGTGGATCAATGTCACACATTCACCCCAGTCAAAAGATCTGGGCCCAAATCCATAGTTTTTTTGCACTCCACACCACCCTGGGTTAGACAATTGCGATATGCAAATCAGCTCTGACCCTGTGCCCCATGGGAACAGTCCAGTCCGAACTACAAAAGCCATGTCCTTCCCAGAACGGAATCAAGCATCCGAGGACCGGACCGGTTTCGAGGTAACACCTCTCATCAGCCCGGCTAGCTTGACTCCAGTTTTGTTTGCATTTCTTTTCCTATCACGAAATCTCACTAAGTGCAGGATTCCATGATATGGCAGTGACATTTGGGCAGATTGCGACAGTAAACAGGTAGAGACAGTAATACAGAAATGTCTAGCATCAGCTTCCCCATTGCACTCCAAGTTCAGGCCAATATCTCTTAAAGAGAGTTGAAGCAGGCTCACGTACATAGAGTCTGAACAAGAGCTTCAATAGCAAATATTTTAGATCTTGTGGAATGGAATGTTTTTGCCTATTGAAAACGACAGACACACAGCCCTACACGAACACAGGCACACACACACACTCTCTCTTTCAACAAAACAGATGCCATCAGGGAAAATGAAAGTGCACCATGCGCGGTGTGCGTGTCTGCAGAGTGAAAAACTAATTAAACTCCGTACATGCCCCTTAAAGATAGGAAATAGCTTCACGACAGCCGTGAAGCAGACAACCAAGTTCGGATGGACCATCCAAAAGGTTGACAGGGCGGTAACTAAGAAGCATCCTTTTCAATGTGAAGCCAGCATTTAGCATAAATGCTGACGCGACCCAATGAAAATGATGGGTGGGGCTTCAAGTCCACTTCATAAATCTCCTTGATCACAATATCCCTCGCAGAGCGACAGAGCATGCAGGCTGCAACGCTAGGCGAGACCTAAAAATGTGGATTGAACTGTCACAAAGGGAATGAACCTCTGACATTAAGGGCATGCGAAGGTGGTTTAGGTTATAGCGTTTTCAAATGGAGTACATTTGATAGTGCCTTTCACTTGAAGATGTATTTAGGCCTGCCGTATATACCATATCAATATGTTGTCACCCCACCAACGTACAGTGTAATAGATCAGTTAATATCAATTGATTCTTAGTCTTTAGTGAAAAAGACAAGCGATGGTCTGAAATAAGCGGTTTGCACACAAAACCAAAGAATAATGTACGGAGGACTCAGTTGATGAGGTCGCTATTAGCATCCTCATGGGAGTTCAATATATCCTGCAGGTTCTTCTTGAGGGCAGCTTTCCAGTCCTGCGACTTAGGGCTGATCACAAAATGTTTTTGAATGGTACAATTTCAAACCCCTGTTTTTGAGTTAAAGCAACGTTTGGTGCAAACAACTTTTACCACCATGTTAAGAAAATATGGTTCTGTCGGAGTTGGTTATGTGTGACAAGAAGGTTTGTGCCCATTTGTTGTGGTAGTAATGTTTTCTGTAGGCTGGATTGTGATAGTGTATTGTTATACTTTCCTTGCTGAGTTGCATTTCTTTTCTCTGTTTTGTTGTGTACCGTGTTATGTTTTGTGTTGTTAATGTGTTTTGTGTATGTTATTGCATTATATTCTATTGTTTAATTTAGATGTTGAAACAAACGCTGCTACATTTCCTGCTGCAAGCACCAAATGCTTTTAAAGCTCTATTGACAAGCATCTATTTATCGCAGCCTACGCTAATAAAATAGCGCTGCTTCAACTATTCATCTATTTAAGATACCAGCCATGCACGTGCAGTTTTGATTGTCAATACTCCTTAAGAGCAGAACCTGTGCCTACCGGGGTGAGAAACAAAATGAATTAACACAACAGTATCACAAGACATTTTTGCCCAGCAATATGAGTGCTTTGTGATCTGGGATTTTCAAACCGCTTGTGCACGCCTATAGTGGAGTTTGGTTATACATATATATAGGGAGAGGTGCTAAACCAACTATTGATTTCACCATCATCCCAAACCACTACGCTAGCCACATGAAAGCCTATGACATCCATCACAATGTTATGAGTGACCACTTGGCTATTAGTGTGAACATAAAAGTTCCAAGCCGGGTGCCAAAGAGAACTTGTAATAAAATAGTATGGGTGCAGGACATAGAACTGGGAAGAAAAAATGGATATGCTATCCGGTGGGGAAGTAGGGACACTACGAGATTATGGGGCCTATTAGGATGGCGTCCGTCCGCCACCCCAGAGAAAGAGGGATCGTCCTCAGGGGCAGCGGTGGTCCCTCCGTGCAAATTAGGATGTGACTGCCACCCTGGCGGTCACATCCTGTATTTTTAACATTGCGGCGGGTGCTGCTTGAAGCAGCACACACTGCAATGTTAAAAAATGCATGTTTATCTTTGCATGCACAAAGTGGCAGGCACCGCGTGGTGCCTGCTGCTTCGTGCACGCAAAGGCAAGAGGGTACCATAGGTACTCCCCATGTGCACCCCCCAGCCCCCTTCGCCCCTGGGGGCCCGCAACGGGCCCTCGAAGAAAACACCGAATGCCTTTCCATGGCGGAAATGCTGCCGTGGAAAGGCATAGGAGCGCCTCCAGCCTAATAAGGCTGGCGGTGTATGATAGACACCGCCAGCCTTGTTAGATCTTTTCCACCGCGGTCAGAAGGCGACCGCGGCGGAAAAGCGGCGGGCGGAAAAAAGATGCCCCAGCCATCCTAATCTGGCGGGGGTCTTTTCTCAGTCCGCAGTGGATAATCCACATCCTCCAGCCCGGCAGTGGCTTTCGCTTGCCCGGAGGATGCGGATTATCTGCTATCATAATCGGCCCCTAAGTACAGATATAGTAGTAAAGGCACTAGATCCAATCTTAAAATGCCTACGTGATAGCCCGACACATGATGATGTTTTAACTGCTTTTTATAATATTTCTGAGATTGTTAGAAACACTTTATTTAAAGAACATAAAGGCACGTACAACATGAAGAAAGGTTGGTTTGATAAAAATTGAACCAAAAGCTATTCAAATCTAAAAAATGCCTTACACAGTGAGGTGAGAGATATGGCCCTGACGGTATACCAATTGACCTCTAGAAGTCAAATCTGGAGGTTTAGGACCCTTTAACCAGGGTTTTACAATCATGTTGAGGATGTATTAGTACATGGTCTGAATCCATCATAGTTCCCATTTTTAAAAAGGGGGATCGAGAGAACCCTGCTTGCTGCCGCACGATATCTTTGTTAGATTCTCTGATGAAGGTAGCAGGCAGGATTGTTCTAGATTGATTAAAGGGATGGACCAAAGAAAAGGCATTTTAAGCAAACGTCCAATATGGTTTTAGAGCTTGCTGAGGAACTAACGAGCAGATTTTGAACTTAAGTATTTTAATTGGTAAATATTCTAAGGCCAAAGCAGGGAAGTTCTATTTGGCCTTTGTAGACCTTTCAGCGGCTTTCAATTGTGTAGTTCATGAAAACTTGTGGGGTGTCCTTAATGAACTGAAACTCGACCCTGTTTTAATTCAGTTTTTATGACAGTTAAATACCGGAGCCACTGGAAAAGTCTGCTACTGTACCGAGGGCGAGTTTACCGCCTCATTTGAGGTTCCGTGAGAATCGTATTGGCGTTTTTGACTCGTTCGAATATGGACGAGTTTGGTATCTATGAACCGCAAATGACGAGTTTAGTGGGTGTACGCGTTTTTGCTACGCTGGCCTGAACCGTTCGCCTTATTCGTGGGTTACTTCATCTGAACCCACGGGTTCCATTTTAGATACGGCATCCATTTTGTCTCTTGCCCTTAAGTAGCCAGTGAACGGACATTGTCCGCTTCATGACCCTGGGATTCCCAAGCTCTTGCGGAAGACACGTGTTCCTTTGAGGGTGTCTTTATGACGAGGGGGATGGCACTGCAAAGGCAGATGGCCCCGCTCGAGGCTCATCTTGCCATGCCGGTCTATTGTTTCAGCCGTGCATGCATTAGGCACGAGTCCTTTGATCCTGCAATCGTGTTTCCGATATCGCCCCCTGCACTCTTTTTCAATCTGTTGTCTATCTTTGTCTTCCTTGCACCTGTTTCTGTCTCTTTTCTTAACTCGTTTACAGCCAGAATGGAATGTACTTAATGATGGGATAACGTACTTTTACAGTTGGGAACCGGCGATGCTAATTTAATTATGTTCCGGGCTCCTGAATACATGAAAGCAACCCTTTTGAAGTTTACTGTGGGAACTGAGTTGTAACCTTTTGTTCGCCATGTTGTGCTATGACTGAAATATGTATAAAAGGAGCAATCCATTTTTGCAAGTTGAAGCAGTCTCCTAGAACCTATACATGCTGTACTTCTTGCGACTTCTGTATTCCCTGCAGCAAATAAACCTCGATCTTTGACGCTGAAGGAAGTGTCCCGTGTCTCTGTGGTTTGTACGCCGGAACAGGTAACCCACGAAGGTTTCAGGTGTTGTCCCCTGGCACCGCTGGGCCTTAGAATAGCCCAGTCTTTCAGTTGGCGCCCAACATGGGGCGACATCAGCGGTACCGGTCCAAAGCCCGATGATCGTGAGGAACTTCGTGTGAAATCTCCGAGGAAAGGTGCACCCCGCTTCATTGATCCTGTTGTCGAAATAAGTGGTCCGAAGACTTTTCCCACGAAGATTCCTGCCTCCTGACGGCTGCAACGGACTGATGCCCTGACTGTCAACCTGTTTTGGCGCCTGGCGTAGTCCTTTGTACGGCGAGACGATAGACGGGCCTTCCTGGTGACGCCATTGCTCTTTCAGTTAAGTATTTGTGGGTCGCTCCCAGAGTCCTTGGTTGTTGTTGAAACTTGGTTGTTTGCATGGTTCCATTGCATTTGTGGTTCTCAGTTGTTGGTTCTTAGTTGTTGGGTTTTATTTGACGATTGCAATTGCCAAAAACCGAGGGTCTTGCATTTTTGCGAGGACATCGTAATTCGATAACCCTTGAAGTTTGTAAACTCGGTTAGTGTGCACGGCCGTAGTACCTTGTTTGGTTGCTTTAAATGTTGTGGTGCTGATTCCCGATTGGAGGACTCATGTCCGATACCTCCAGTTGGAACTCCGATCTATGAGCTCTATAGTCGTCATGGAGTGGGTCCTATCGTATATAATGATTATTGGATCCGCTACACTAAAAACGATGGTGTCCTTAGTTGGCCACCTCATGGTAGTTTCGAAACTGCAATTTTGGATAATCTCGAAGCAAAATTGTTCAAAAAGAAATCTAGGCCGGCCATGTTTGATTCCTTTCGGTTATGGCGAAAAGAGGCCAAGCAGAAAGAAATTAAACAGATTAAGAAAAATAAGAGAGAAGGTATCGTTACGGTGATGAGAAATGCAGAGCAGTTCCAGCGAGACAAAGAAGAGAAGGAAAAGGAAGTTTTTGCTAGACTGCAACATATGGCGGTGGATAAGTGTTATCCTGTTTTACCGTCGAGTTCTGATAAGAAGGGAGAAGAAGCGGTAGAGGACCCTTTGTTGTCCTATCTACTGAAATCACCACCTCCATACGCTCAGGATACTACAGCTCCTGTGGTTCCTCCTGTTCCTCAACCTGTTGTTCCGGCAGCTGCTGGTCAGCCTGTCGCTGGTCTTGTTCTTCCGAATCCTCTTGTTCCTCAAGCTGTCCCTGCTCCCTTACCTACCCTTGTTCCTACTGCTCCACTGCCTATACCTTCTCAGTCTATTGTTCCCGCTACTTCTGCTCTCTTGGCTACTCCTACTGCTCCCACGTTCAGCCCTCATGTTGTTGCCCCTGTACTTTTCTCCTCTTCTCCGCATGTCCGTAGTCGCATACCTAATGCTGTTGCTAATCTTTACTCTCCATTTGGACCGATCCTTGGGTCCAATGTTTCTGATGTTCCTCAAAGACGAAGTCAAATTCCTGGTGGTAGGGAGAGTGATACGTTAGTAAAAATGGTGCGCAAATGGATTAGGTATCCCATTAAATACCCCCCGCGCATGGTTTTTGACACGTTCTCTCAATTTAATGAGCCCACACAAAGATTTGTGTTTGAAGAAATGTGTAAATCATTACGAGAGGTATGGGATACTGATGAGGTAGACAATGTGCCGTCCGAAATGACCGAACTCCAGAATCAGTTTTCGAATGGTATGATTGTGGGTAGTAATGTTCGACGTGCTGTAGAGCGCCTTCTATCTTTTCGATCTACAGTACTACCTCGAGCATTGTTTAATGACGAAACTGAGGAGTGGATGGCACAACCTGGTCAGTATCCCATGCGAGAAGTTCCCCCAGTATGGATGCCAGGTGATGCTACTATTAATCCTGCTATTCCACCACACTTCCAGAGAGTTTGGATACACCTTCCATGGAAGCGGTCGGAAGTTTTGCAGGTGAAACAAACTTTGCCTGACCCCCGCAAAAATCCGGCAGGTTATTATAAGGAATTATCCCAATTAGTGGATGCTACTGTTATGAACCTTGCCGATATCGACATGCTGTTCGGTAACGTAGTACCTCAGCCAATTTGGGCAAATATTTGTCAAGAGAATCACGTAGCTGAGTAAGGCGGTGATTGGGCTGCTCTTGCGGCGGCCGACGGACGACAAGTTGGTGGGGCTAAGCCTGAACAGATCATTACGGATCTGCCCCAAAGAATAATTACTCTTATGGAGACACTTATGCCAGCAATGAGAGTTAACTGGGATAAACTGTCTGCATGCAAGCAAAAGAAGGACGAGAGTGTCTCCGATTTCTTTACCAGATTTGAGGAGGCATTCATCGATCACAGTGGTCAGGATATGAGCACTGAGGGAGGTCAGCGATTGTTTGTAGATAAATTTGTATCGAATTTGTTGCCTGAACTCAGCAACAAATTGAAGAATTCTGAAAGTTCGTGGGCTGTTTCTACCACTGCTCAAATATTAGCCACGGCTCAATACTACGAAAACAGAGAAAAGGAAGAAAGTGATCGTGTGGATAAGAAAACGAAGGATCTTAAAACTAAGGTTCTGTTGCAGCAAGCGTATCCTCTGCGCTCGAATCAAAATGATTCTCAGCAGCAGAATAGATCGCAATCACAGTCTTCTAGGACGCAGCCGCGTACTGACTCCTCTACACCGAGATCTATGCTTGGGTACAATCAATGCGCATATTGTAGGGGTGAGGGCCATTTGAAGTTTAATTGTCCGGTTTTACGTGACCGAAATAATGGTGTTTCGGCTCGAGGAGGTCGTAGTGGTCCTCAACAGGCATCACGTGGTAGAGGTCGTGGTGTTACTCAGAATCAGAATGATCGTTCTACCACTTCATCAGACTCGAATAATTGCTTTGATCAGCGCTGTTCATCGTCTGGTAGATCTGCACAGTATCATGTGGACGACTATTACGTCGAGCATGATATCGATGCTGATGGTAATTACTAGGATAGCCACAGACAAAGAGAGTAGTATCAGTTCCGGTTGATCAGAGAGGGCCTTACGTCGCAGTTGCCACATCGGGCGTAGTTGAGCCTTTTCTGTTGGACACTGGTGCAGCGAAAAGTTCCATCATGCATTCGAAACTCCCTGGCGCACCTTTGTCTGGCTTAACGAATGTTTCCGTTGGATTCTCTGGCGCCCCCGTTAGCAATCCGGTTTTAGCCCTTTGCCCCTTACAATTGGGCCTTGTGAGCTAGAAGCTCCTTTGATTTTAACTACTGGTTGTGGTGAGAATCTTTTGGGCCTGGATTTGTTGAGACGGTTATATGTGCCTCAGTACTGTTCTCCTGCGGGAGTGGAGCTTACATTGGGTCAGAGAGTGATCTCTCCTATGTATTTGTCAACTGATAAGCTCCCACCGGAATTGAGTTCTCTTCCTGAGTCTTTGTGGGCAACAGGTCCCAATGACGTGGGCCTGCTGGACATATCACCTTATGTTGTCCAATTGAAATCGAATGTGCGATTGCCACGTATTCCCCAGTATCGTATCTCTCTTGATGGTGAACAAGCGCTATTAGCGATCATATATGACTTGATCAAGAAGGATGTTATTGAGGAAACTCGGGGAAATGTGTGTAATAGTCCTGTGTTACCTATTCTGAAACAAACTGATCCATCCAAACCTCCTGTGTACCGTTTTGTTATTGATTTGCGAGAAGTGAACAAAATTGTGATTCCACAATTTCCTGTGGTGCCTGACATTACGGCTTTACTGACTCTGATTCCAGCCTCTGCCTCTTGGTTCTCAGTAATCGATTTGAAGAATGCTTTCTTTAGCATTCCGATTGCTGAGGAAAGCAGAGATTTATTCGGCTTCTCATTAGGTGGTCGCAGCTTCAGGTTTAAACGCGCTCCTCAGGGCTACTGTGAGAGTCCATCGATCTACAGCCAAGCCCTAAAGGGTCAACTTGATGCGTTTGTGTTACCGATTGGTGTGGCCTTGATTCAGTACGTTGATGACTTGTTAGTGGCCGCTGACACTAAAGAGATCTGCAAAACTGCTACAGTATCGCTGTTAAAGCATCTCTGTGACTTACATCACAAGGTGTCACCTTCTAAGCTGCAATATTGTTGTCAAGAAGTAACCTATCTAGGTCACTTATTGTCAAAGGAGGGAAGAAGGATGACCCCAGAAAGAATTGCAGCGATCGCTCGAATGACTGTGCCAACAACTCAGAGAGATGTGCGTGCCTTTCTAGGTATCACATCATACTGCAGGCAATGGATTCCAAATTTTTCATTGCTAGCGAAGCCATTGGTAGCCCTCACGTGCAAAGATGTTCCGACTCCTCTGCCATGGACCGAAGAGTGTCAGAAAAGTTTTTCTGAATAGCGTGATGCGTTGTGTTCGGCCACTGTGTTAGGTACTCCTGACTACAGTAAGCCGTTTACACTATACGTTCACGAGAGAGAGGGTTGTGCGTTGAGTGTCTTGACGCAACAATTTGGCGGTAAGCAGCGTCCATGTGCATATTTTTCCTCGACCTTGGACCCAGTAGCTAGAGCATTGCCGAGTTGTCTAAGAGCGACAGCGGCAGCTGCGGTGTCCATCCGGCAATCAGCAGGACTGGTCATGGATAATATGCTTACGGTGATGGTTCCGCATGCAGTTGACACTCTCTTGAATCGTACAAAAACTCAACATTTGACGAGTGCAAGGTTGTCCGGTTATGAGTTGACGCTTTTGGCAAGTCATATACAAATAAAGCTCTGTAATGTACTGAACCCGGCGACGTTGTTGCCGACTGATATGGAATCAGATGATGTACCACCACATGATTGTTATTTGCGAACAGAGGAAGAAACGAAGGGTCGTGTTGACCTAAAAAACACCCCATTGGCAGATCCCGATGGTACTTTGTATGTTGATGGTTCATGTTTTAAGTTGCCGAATGGTGATGTGACGACTGCGTATGCTGTGGTGACGTTGAGTACGGTTGTGGAAACTGCGAGATTGAGCCAGTATTCCGCGCAGGCGGCAGAGTTGATTGCGTTGACAAGAGCGTGTGTTTTGTCTAAGGGAAAGCGAGTGAATGTGTTTACGGATAGTCAGAATGCGTTTGGCGTTGCACATAGCTTTGGTCGTCTTTGGAGAGAAAGAGGATTTATGACATCGCATGGTACAAAGATCCAACACGGACAGCTCGTGAACGATCTTTTGGATGCACTTACATTGCCTAAGCAGGTGGCGATCATTAAATGCAGCGCGCACCGAAAGGTTACGGATGATGTTGGTCGTGGTAAGGCGTTTGCGGATGAGATTGCAAAGGAAACGGCTAAGAATCTTGCAACCCGAATGTACGTTACGAGTTCAGTTAGGTGGCCGGCTGAGACTGGTATGTGTGAGGACAATGTTGAGAGCGTGAAAGCGATTCAGAATGAGGCCACCGAAACTGAAAAGACTAAGTGGAAAGAAAGCACGGGAAAGTTAGACGCGCATGGATGTTGGATTGATTTGTCGGAGTGTCAGAGGTGGATGTTACCGGATGCATATGTGCTAGCCATTGTGACTATGGCTCACGGCTTGTCACATATTAGCGTGAAAGGTATATGCAAGTTGCTGTCCCCTGTATGGAAGAATGATGGTATTGCTAAGTGTGCTGAGAGAGTGGTTAAGAATCGTATGGTATGTATGATGTATAATCCTGGCAAGGGCACCCCCACTCCACCTGGCCATTTTGCTCCTCCTACATGTCCCTTTGAGGTTATCCAACTGGACTTCATCCATATGGAGAGATGCAATAACCTGAAGTACGTTTTAGTTGTGGTTTGCGCGTTCTCCAGATGGATTGAGGCCTATCCTCTTAAAGATAATACTGCCCTGTCCACAGCGAAAGTCCTACTGAAGGAATACTTTCCTCGGTATGGAATGCCACGGATTGTATGGTCAGATAACGGAAGTGAGTTTGTGGGGAGTGTGATGAAGAGTGTGTGTAAGGGCCTTGGAATTCGACAAAAATTCCATAGCGCCAATCATACCCAGTCAGCGGGTTTAGTTGAAGGGTACAATGGTACTCTGAAACTGAAAATTGCTAAGATTCAAGCTATGACTGGTCTGTCATGGCCTGATGCCTTGCCTCTAGCTCTCTTGTCGACCAGGGCGACTGTACACTCTCGAGTAGGGCTTAGCCCATATGAGATTGTGTTCGCCGTCCTGCGAACATTTGGGGAGTCCCTAGGCCTAAGGCCTTTGATAGTCTTGAGTATCCAATGTTAATTGATTATCTTCATGATCTGACTGCTAAACTGAGGTTAATTTATCAACAGGTCTTTGAAGCTCTACCGGCACAGACAGAGGGTCCCGGACATCGGCTCCAACCGGGTGACTGGGTCGTCACTCGCAACTTTGGCAGAAAGCGCAATTTGAAGCCGAGATTTGTGGGTCCGTTCCAAGTCCTGCTGGCTACAAGGACTGCAGTTCGTTTGGAAGGCAGAAAGAATTGGGTGCATGCCACCCACACCAAAAAAGTTCCTATCCCTTTGCCAGCAGATTCTTGGGTGAGGACCAGGATTGCCGCAACGGAAACGGGGACCCCAACAAAATTTGTGCCGTTTAGTGATGCTCAACCTGTAGGAGATACTTCATTGCAGTCAGATACATTTGTTGAACCATCAGCATTGGAGAACTCGAGGCTTGAACTGTCATCTAATTGATTGGACGCTGTTTCACAATCTGACCAATTATTTGAAGAACAGACTCTTCCTGGAAGAAGCAGATATTTTCTTCGTTCTCATAACAAAGACTAATAAACGAAAACACTTTTTGTTTTTTTCCCTTTTTGAATTCATATTACCCCTTACTGTTGCCATGAACATTATGAACAATTGCATCCTCTATTAATTCTTGAGTTCTTTTCTACGTATATTTTTTCCACAGCTAGGAGATTTGCATTAGAATTGAATGTTTCATTAAAGAGAACCTTACATCCGGGTTGACCGTAGGGCCGTGCGGGTACTTCCTTCTGTTTAGCAGGTTCCTGACACTAGGTCGGTTACTATTGTCGATTCCTGGGAACTCCTGGGAGTTGATAATCGCTACTCAGAACGAAGTGCGTCAAGAACGTTGCGGACGGTTTTTAGAGGATGGATTTCTCTAAGTTGTCGGAAGTGGAGAGGATGTCAGTTCAAAGATCGACACTGCATAGGGTTCTACAAACAAAATGCTTTCTGTTTCAGGTATTTCTGTTGTTTCTGACTGTTTCCATGTTATTGGTGGGTGGAGTGTATTTTGGAATACAGTCATTATTGCCTTCTGTTTCACCCACTTCTTCTTCTGAACCGAAATCTATTCCCACTGTTTCTCCACATTCCTTTCATCCTCTGCCCCAACACGAACAGGTTAGACGTGCGGAATTCATGAACAACTCCTTTGTCCAGCTTCTACATCAGCATCAGTTAGTGATGAATACTACTAACTGTTGGGTGTGTGGGTTAATGCCACATACCATGGATAGGGGTATTCCGTATTTGGTTCTTCCTTATAGCTCCCAGGGGTCAGCTCGAGCATTCCAAACTATGTTCCGTAGTGCACTAGATTCCTACCCCCATCGAGAGCCACGCTCTGCAGATCCTGGTCCCGGCCCGTACCACAAGCCTTTGGCAAGAGCGATTGTTGACTTAGATAGAGATATTTTTGATGCATCGCTTATTCCAGAGGAAGAGGTGCGAGCATACAAGGATCTGAGAGAGGCTGAGTATAGCATATCAGTGGGTGATAGACAGCTTAAGAGCTCGTCTCCGATCTGGATCGTAACCCATCTCGGTAATTTCTGCTTGCAAGGCCTTGGCCGAAATCCGCGAGCCCAGCTTGAGAAGAGTGCTTGCACTGAAACGTATGTTTTACCAATGCTCTCTTCCCCTGTTTTTCTGACTGTCAAGGGTACCTACTTGGTATGTAATGATCGCGCATATACGTGGTTGCCCCATGACTTCTCGGGCACCTGTTATATTGCGAATCTTTTGCCACCGACTTTTACAGTTGCCTCGGACTATCACAAGACTAGAGTTGTGAGAGGCGTTATTAGCAAAGAGGACACTGCCGGTCAAGAAGCAGGAGACTTCTTTAAGGGTTTCCTGCCGTTTTGGGGACCTATGGTTAATAGTAGGAACCTGAGACAGTTGACTCGTGTGGTAGAATCGACTGCTAACATAACTGCAAGTGCTCTTGGTAATCTGACAGCACAGCTTCAGGCGGATAGGCTTATGACGTTGCAGAACCGTATGGTTTTAGACTTTGTTCTTGCAGATAGAGGTGGTGTATGTAAGGTGATCCATTCGAGTTGTTGCATTTTCATCCTTGATAACGCTCCAACTGTCTATCAAGCCATCTCGAAGTTGCATAAAATCTCCGAGTCCATACACGTGGACGTAGGTGATTGGACGCTACTAGGATGGTTTTGGGGCCTAATGTCGACAAGGGGTTGGAAGGTTCTGATGATCATTGGGGTTGTTGTAGCATTTCTGTTCATGTGTTGTCTTTGTGTGCAGTGTGGTCCTGCCTTATGTGGCCTCTGTGCTATAACGTGTATAAGACGGCCATCTGTTTCCAAGGAAGCATTGATGGATAGAATAATGTTGCAGCAACATCTGAACGATCTGATGAATATCGAGATCGATTCCGATATCGACTAGTGCTTGCCTACATGAGGGCAAAAGGAGCGTCTGAGGTTCTGTGAGAATCGTAATGGCGTTTTTGACTCGTTCGAATATGGACGAGTTTGGTATCTATGAACCGCAAATGACGAGTTTAGTGGGTGTACGCGTTTTCGCTACGCAAGCCTGAACCGTTCGCCTTATTCGTGGGTTACTTCATCTGAACCCACGGGTTCCATTTTAGATACGGCATCCATTTTGTCTCTTGCCCTCAAGTAGCCAGCAAACGGACATTGTCCGCTTCATGACCCTGGGATTCCCAAGCTCTTGCGGAAGACACGTGTTCCTTTGAGGGTGTCTTTATGTCGAGGGAGATGACATTGCAAAGGCAGATGGCCCCGCTCGAGGCTCATCTTGCCGTGCCGGTCTATTGTTTCAGCCGTGCATGCATTAGGCACGAATCCTTTGATCCTGCAATCGTGTTTCCGATATCGCCCCCTGCACTCTTTTTCAATCTGCTGTCTATCTTTGTCTTCCTTGCACCTGTTTCTGTCTCTTTTCTTAACTCGTTTACAGCCAGAATGGAATGTACTTAATGATAGGATAACGTACTTTTACAGTTGGGAACCGGCGATGCTACTGTAATTATGTTCCGGGCTCCTGAATACATGAAAGCAACCCTTTTGAAGTTTACTGTGGGAACTGAGTTGTAACCTTTTGTTCGCCATGTTGTGCTATGACTGAAATATGTATAAAAGGAGCGATCCACTGTTGCAAGTTGAAGCAGTCTCCTAGAACCTACACATGCTGTACTTCTTGCGACTTCTGTATTCCCTGCAGTAAATAAACCTCGATCTTTGACGCCGAAGGAAGTGTCCCGTGTCTCTGTGGTTTGTACGCCGGAACAGGTAACCCACGAAGGTTTCAGGTGTTGTCCCCTGGCACCGCTGGGCCTTAGAATAGCCCAGTCCTTCACATTTAAAATAGAACAAGGTGTAAGGCAGGGATGTGTATTGGCACCACTCCTGTTCTCTTTATTCACCAACGCCAAGGAACAGGAGCTGGTGTCACATACTTGGGACCCGCCATTTGTAAACTCCCGCCCGATCGCATCCCTCCTATATGCCGACGATGCTGTCCTCATGGCCCGCACCCAAGTAGGTTTATAAAGGGCTCTTTCTTTTTATACTACTTTTATGGATAGGCTTGGCCTAAAATTGAATGCCAAGAAAAGTTTTGTGATGTCATGCGGGACAACGAAAAATAAGAATAGAGGTTTTCAGGCAGGGGGAGCAAGGTGCACACCATCCCTTCATTTAGTTATCTGGGCATGCTTTTTGATAGATCCAGTTCTTGGGCACCAGCAGTTAAGGCTAGGTCCTTACTTTTATGAAGTCCATTGCAGCTCTTTTTAACTTTTCTAAAAAATTAGGGAAAAGGCCACCAGAAATGTTATTAAAGATATACCAGGCAAAGTGCATGAGTATAGCAGTTTACGGGGCAGGAATCTGGGGATTTCAAGACTGCACTTTAATTCAGAGCATGGAAAATGTCTTTTTGAGGTCCCTTGTAAGTGTTCCAACCAGTGCACTAGTTTTTAATTGTCATTCTGAGCTGGGAGTTATATACATTTCTGACCTGATTAAGGCCCAGACAGTTTTGCTATGGCATAGAATTTGGACCACAGAGAGTGCTGACCTTAACAGGGAAATAATAAGGGATGCAGTGAGACTAGACAATGTCCGTAAAATCATATGGCTGAAATACGTTGAAAATTTTATGGAGGACATTGGCCACCCAGAATATTTTACCTTGCCGGATAGTATGAATTTTATTAAACGAAAAGAGTTTTAAAAAGTTGTTATGACTCACCTAGAAGAAAATAGGTTAACACTTAAATTGAATAAACCCATGGTGATCCATCATCAACTGATTACTACCACGCGTAATATTCAACCATATCGGCAATACGTTTTGGGCAGATACAACAGATATCTCTTGACCAGATTTAGGTTTGGGACCTTTCACCATCTAATTATGTACCCAACCATTAATGACTGGTCAATGGAACTCTTCTGATGTCCTTGTGATAAAGTTTCACGACAAAGCGCAATGCATGTGGTTTTATTCTGTAAGTTTTATACTACTGAGAGGCTAAGATGGTTAAAACCACTATTAAATCAGGGAGGATGGAGGCAATTTCGCCCTGCTTTTACATATCTACAGATGCTGATAGCTACTATTGTATTGGTTCTATGGTGGGCTTCCTAAAGAATGTATTGAGGACAAGGAAAGTTGTTTACAACTGAATTTTGAGAAATGTGTATTGGAATGTCTACCCAAGGGAACCACAATATGTTTACAAGTATATTATGAACTTATCAGAACTTTCCGCTCGATAGCCGTGTATTAATGATTTTTTTAAATGTAATATATGATGATGTTTTGTCTCTTTTTATATGTTTGCTTTTATGATTTTAATGCAAAAAATTGAATAAAGCTCGTTTGGAATTGGAATTGGAGTGTTTTGTGAGTTTTACATTGTTCAGTACCAGCACAATCCAGTCACAACTATCCACTTGAATAACAATAATAAACCCTGATGAGTACTTGAATTTGAAATTTCGCTTCGCAGTATGTTTGTATTTTGACAGCAAAATTGTGTTGCCAAAAGAATGCATTTGAAAATAATCTGAGAGATGCACACATGTATTACTCCATTGTTCAAAGATGTACATATAAAAACAGAAAGTAGCCAGGATACCATGAGACATCTAATGGAACTGCATGGAGTGCCCCCTGATCCCTGGTCAGTGGGTTGCTACCCCTGCTGCTCAGCTTCATGCGACTGTTGCCGTGCTGCACAGCCTCGAAGCTGCCGGGTCAGTTCCCAAACCTGCTCACAGCCAGGTGTACTGCTGACTATACTGGTAATTCTGTTGGCCTCTAAATAAGTATTGCCCCATTTTGCACTAGTAAAATTATTTATTTATGTAATTTAGTCCCATTTTCTCCCCCTAGTGAGTGTGTTTCTTCAGACCCCTGCGCCTGCCATTGAAACCCCTGCTGTTCTTTTTCCCATAGTTTGGTCCTGTCCAAGCCGGGACCACGCCCAGCGCCAGGCAGCCTGGCCCTCCGCACTCCACATTTACTCGGCTGTAAACCTTCATGCCCTGGACCCCGGATGCAACAACAACTGCTGCCTCGCATCGCCTCCCTCTACAGCGGGATATTTCGCCTGCATCCGCTGATGATTCACCTCCAACCCAGAAAGACTACCATCTCAGCAACCAGCGCCACGCCACTGAAGCTGAGCCCTCCCCATATAACTCAGGGGCATATTCTCAAGAACTTATCGCCGAGTTATTGACACTTTATTGCAGCCAAAGTGGCAATAAATGTATCGCCCCATTCACAAGCTGGTGCTAACAGCTGAAATCACCAGTTTCCCTGCAATAGCAACCGCAAAAACATCACCACAGATGACCCCAGCAACTACCGCTAATGAGATGCAGAGTAGGCGTTCCCATGCAAAAAGCCACAAAAGCAACACTCTGCAACATTCTCAATGACACAAAACAGGCAATAAGGCGCGTTAGCAGCAGGAATTTAACACCTGCTCTTACCTGGTGTAAAGTCTGACGGCAGCCTGCACCATAAAACGGAGCCCAGCCAAGAGCCACACCAAAATACCAACAGATGCCATGGAGCTACTGATCATGCAGCTCAGAAGCCCAAGAGGGGCACACCACCCACCGCCACTATACCCAGACCTGTCCCCCCCCCCGGACCCCCAACCCCTCCCCCAGGACTGCCACTGAGGCAGCACAGACCAAGACAGTGTACCTTCAGGAAACACACCAGCCTCACAGACTTAACACCAGAGGATGGCCTTGCCCACTACGGGTTCAAAAGGACAACCATCCTCCGCATCCTGACCATCACTGCCCACAGGCTGACAGTACCAACACAGCGGACAAACAACATCCCACCTCAGACAAAGCTGCTGGCCGTGTTGCACTTGTTGGTCTCTGGTACCTTTCAACCAACAAACGCCAGAGTCAGAAGAGTATCACAGCCAGCCCTAGCAAAGTTCATCACAACTGTTCTGTATGCCATCATCTTCCCGGTACCCCAGCACCCTCACTTCCTCCGCACTGTACAGGAACAGCTGGAGACACTCCAACTACATTCACGTTCACAATGGAATGCCATATTTCCGTTTGTGTTGTCAATGACACAGTAGGGGGGACGAACAGTAGTTGGTAGTATTCTGTCACCTCTGTAACAAAGATCCGGTTTTCATGCGGACTGTACTCCACCTTCCTCTTCTCCTTAGCCTTCCCCGACCGGAGGTTCCTTGCTTGTGGTCTGAAGGGCTTGTGGGGTTCACGTTGACCTCTGCACTCAGTCCGTATGCATCCATGGTGCTACGCAGTTTATTTGTTTTTCCCTTTTTTTTGTTTTGCTTTTATGGTGCATTTTCCCACATGAGGCTTGGGAATTGCAAGCCTGTCACTGGTTATCGCAGTTTTTTGTATCGCGATTTGCCTCATCGCAACTTTTTCCTCATTCGTGTTTTGCATTTTTGCCACGTCGCGTTAATTTTAACGCTGTCATTTGACGCGTTGTTGTGCGACTATCGCATGGTACTGCAGTGTTGAGAATACAACGTTAACACAGCGTTATTTTCCCGTGATGTACTGCCATGTGAATTGTTGCGGTAAGCTAATTTTGCGATAATTATCACACGTTCTTGAGAGTATCCCCCTCAGTTGCCTCCTGATCAGCGCCAGATCACTCTGAAAACATGCCACCAAAGTCTGAGACATCATCTCCACCCTTGCCTCGACATGACCTTTATAAGAAAGACCTGGCTCACCCCCGAATCAACCCTGGACATTGCCAAGGCCACAACCATTGGCTACAAAATCAAACACCATGACCGCACTAACAGACACAAAACCGGCAATGCCATTATACACGAGAAATCGATCACCCACACCATCACCAAAGACAAAACCACACCGATCATGAAATACATGAACTTCCAGCTCCTCCTCGACTATATTACCACCAACAAAGGTGTCCTTGCATATGGACTACCAGGGCCATGAACCAGTCCGACACCATCACTGAATTCATCACCCTACTCGCCATAGAATCTGAACACTACGTCTTCCTAGGAGACCTCAACTTCCACATAGATGACTCCACTGACACCAGATTGGAAAACATCAACCTCACACAGCTGATCACAGACCCCATGAACAAAGTGGGACATATGCTGGATGCCATCTTCACATACAGCAACAGAATCAAATACAGCCAAACTTCGGAATTCACCTGGTCAGACCACTCCATTTTACACTTCACTGTACATTTACATATTTATTTAACTGATAGAGGCGCTCACATACTTTGATGTCTGTTGTGTTTTAGCTATTTAAGCTGTCCAATATTACATAACAATACATCAACTGGTAAATACTAGCTTTATACTGTAAATGTATGTGGAGATATGCCGTAATTTAAAGAAATGTCATCCTATTTTTAAAATTTACTTGCTGGCCATCTGCTCAGCTGCTGACCTATAATTTATGAAAGACAGCACGGAGAGTCATTCAAAAGAAGCACAATTTTCTGTATTTATCCACTTTTAAAAAAATAAATGCAGACAGAAAACACATTGTTTTCAGTCTTTATTTATCTGTAAAAATCCATATAAACAGAAAACAGGAAGCCTTATTTATAATTAAGACTTTATTGATCGTATGATTGTATGCACATATTAGTTGCCAGGACTTTCAGTGATTAGATATCAAGGGCCTGATTTAGAGTTTGGTGGACAGGGTAAGCCATTTCAAACATGACAGACTTTCCTGTCTGACAAATCCTTGGTTTGGCCTGCTCATTTTTGAGATAGGAAGACCTCAAGTTTTCTGTCAAGAGGGCTCCAAATTGGCTCTGTGATGGAAAATGTCCTCCAACTGATTAGGAGACTGTCAAGGGAAGCACACTACTGCCCAATTTAATATGGACATTGGAATGTTTTTTTTTTCTGTCACTGCCTTAAAATCTTGGTGGTGAGGGACAGAAAGAAAATTAACCCAACATTCTAGTTGAAAAATCCCAGTATGGACACATTATTTGTTGTGGCCGTCTTGCAAGTTTGTTCCAGTAAAAATAAAAACATTTGAAAACCTTGGTGAATGCCCTCAAAACCAATAGAGGCCCTTCACCAAAGGTTTGTACACTGAATGGATTCTCCTTGATGGTGGTTACTTTTAATGTATAGCCACAACTGCTGGGCAGCTGACCATCACTAAATTTGCCAGATGGTATCTCATCAGGATGATGGGGATAATGTTGCCACCCCACCCAGATGAACAGAGCACCATCCGCTAAATGCTAAATCAGGCCCTAAGTAGGTTCCTATTCCACAAATGTGGAAGCATTGACCTAGCCAGATCCCTGTAAAATGTGTGAAGCTAGCAGGATACATGCAACATCTGACCTTTGAGTGATGTTTTAAATTAAAAAAACACTGAAATTTACCAGTTACAGATAGCTCTAGCAAATGTAACTCATGCCCTACTATAACCATAACTCGTGTCCCCGCCATGCACAGTGCTGTCATCAATGAGGTAATTTCAGAAGTTGCAGTCTTGTTATCAATGGTGTCATAGAACATGTCATGAGTGATGTAATATGTGAGGTCATAGCACTGCATGACATGGACACAAGTTATAGTTACTTTAGAGCATGAGTTATAGTTACTGATTATGCTGAGGAGCTAACCATATCACCAATAAATGCACTGCTCATGACTTCACATTATTAACCTTACCTGTCACATCAGCCTTTACCAGTAACAATGTTATATGTGTACCTTGTGATGGAGAGACAACACCTTCATATATAATAGGAATGTATGGAAAGGGGTTTTTCTATTGGAAACATATTTTTTCCTTTTTGGAAAAATTAAAAGATGTTAAATCAGCCTCTTTGAATCTCTTTTCTTGGACAAAACTTCCCATTTTGTTAAATATCTTACTGCATTATTTTTATATATTTGAAAACTCAGGAATTCTATGACTGTTGTAGATTTCCTTGAGCAATCCTAGGATCCTCTGTGAATCCCACAGTAGTCAAATTGCTCACAAAAGTTAGGAAAAACGTTGTTGTAGTAAATGTCCAACTTCCAAACCAGGAAGTACAAAAATAGCTCTCCTATTTCTTGTCTGATAGACATGTGTTTGTCCAGGTGAGTACTTTGAGATTCTCAGCTTCATTTTGGATTTGGGCTATTCATGACCACAAACAGGTCCATTTACCCTGAGACTCTGCCACCTGTGAAGACAGACAACCGAAGCTCCACTGAACACGACTCTTTGAGCTCCAGCGCAGGTCAGCGACAACCAGCAATGTGTGACTTGCGCTTCTCTCTATAGCCATGATAGCCCACATTGACTGCCAACATAAAGCTCCAGTAACGACAGTGTGCAATTCCTGACCAGCTCTTCGCGATACATTGAAAACCATCTGGAATGCTCTCCTTGCTCTTCGCGGTCTGCCACAAACAGAACACTTTACACCAGATTTTAAGAAGGTAATTTTTTCAATGGGACTAACTTCGTACCTGTATTCGACCATGGTTGGCCTGACCTTGTGACTTTCCTCTATCTTAGCATGACCAGATGACCATGAGTGGTGCATTAGGCATTTAGGCGCTAGCATGGGCGAATTTTGCGAATCTCGCGTTCGCGAATTTTGCGGATTTGCGAACTCGCAATCCGCAAAATCCGCGAATTCCCGCGAATTTGCGGATTTTTTTTTTTTGTGTTCGCCCGTGTTTCTGCCAGTTCACGAGGGTTTTTACAATTTCGCAATTTGCGAACTTACCTGTCGGGTCGCAAGTTTTGCGAACTTGTTGTTTCTACGTGTCCAGCCTGTTTGGGACACTCTTCTTCATCACTGCCACTCTCTGTCACCACTGCCACTCTCTGACTACTCATGCCACCCTCTGGCCCACCCATGCCACCCTCTGTTTCATCACCACACCCTCTGGTTGTCCAGTGTACATTATTTTCGGCAAAGCAAAGCACACCTTCCCTGCCTCAAGTGACCTGAATTAATTTGGGGCTGATTAATGTGTCACAGAATATTTTTTTAGCTGGCACCTGCTTCCTTAGTGCGCCCTGATTAGTGATCTTTTGCACTTGCTAAGTGCTTTCATTGTTGCAAAATTAGTTACAACACCTGCCCTGCCCCAACTGACAATAATGAATTAGGGGCTGATTAATGGATTTTAACTTCCAGCCTGGCTCCTGCTTGTCTCCCTTAGCTGTAATTCAGGACCTTTGTGGCATATGTGTAACTATTCTGAGGTTCAGAGCAGGGTCACATAATAGTTGCAACTGGCAACTGAACTCTGGAGGGGCCCCTCAGGAAGCACTACAGGAAATGGCTACTAATGATGAGCCTGAACTTTTGAACCTGGTAAGTAGTTTCAGTTTTGCTAAGATCGTATTTCTGCAATTTAGCACTTATTCGCGGGGCGCAAAGTTGTACTGGGAAGCCGCGAACTCACGCGAACAGTGCGAGCAGTGCGAGCAAAATCCGCTGCTCGCGGATTTGCGGATTTTGCGGGAGATTCGCGAATCTCGCGGATTGCGAATTTCCTGAAAATCCGCGAGCGAAACGGATTTTCCGCCCATGCTTACGCTATATCCACTTAAAACTTTTAGAACTGAAAATCTCCTGTTCTACTGATTGGATTTTTGACATTCTGGCCACATTTTGTTAATTTAATTGACTCACTTTTTCTATATTGGTTTGGGATCTATCTTGTGTTTTGTTTTTACTTTATTATGGTTTGCATTCTGAACAAATATTTTACACATTGCCCTAGGGTAAGCCTGATTGATTTTGTGCCAACCTACAAGATGGTTAAGCATTGTTCAATCTGCTGAAAGTTGTAGTTCACCCTGACAACAGCTGTATTTATTGCCTGAGTGAGACATCTACCACCATCCCACCCCCTCAAACAATAATGCAGTTATCAAAGTTTGCACATGTCTTTTTAACCTAAATAAAAAATTGCAGGTTGTCCAATTCTATGTCCCTCATTGCTCCATTCGGGCATAGTGGAACAGGATTGATACCATTTTTAAAAGACTGGCTTGAAATGGGTAAAAAACATTTAGCCAGCAGGCCATATTAAAAAATGGCCAGTTAGTGTCAAAATAAGGAGAACCTAGCATTTTAATTTAAAAACAAGACTTTGGAACTGCTGCTCAATAAGTTTACACATTTCATTACCCAGTCTGATCATTAGATCGGAGTGAATATTAGGCAAATCAGACTGGTTAGTCAGACAACGGCATAAAAGTAGGGTAGGAATTATTCTCCACTGAACTGCACACAAGGTCAATGAGCTCAATATCAATGTTCCTGAAAGTATTTCTTAGACTTCCATTCAAAAAACGTGTTAAACGAAAAATATACATTAACTTTAAATTTACCTTTTTTAGTTATTACATTTATTCTGTTAAAAATGACAAGCCTGCACTTATTGGTAGCATGAAGTATATTGATTCTTTTTATACCGTTACATCATTAAACTCCAACCAAGAAGATGCAGGCCATTATTTATTGTAGCAATGAGTCTAAAACAGAATGCTCACCAAATTCCAATGTAAAAGAAGTTTGATTTCTTTCTTTTCCCAGTAATTATCCTGGATTAAATCTTTATAAGGGCAAATTTTCTAATTGCCTTGGTGTACTTGTATTCTGTTACTAGATAGTAACACATAAACATACAAATCAACTGTTACGATTACAAAGCGAAATGTATCTCATTTTTATATGTGTATTTCAATTGAGATTTATATAAGTGCATTACACCTAAGTGTCTCTAGGCACTGGTTGGAGAACTGGGCAAAGAACAGAAGGAGAGATCATGGGAATATCTTGATTTCGAGTCTTTCTGGAAAGATAGGTGGCATGCCACCAGTTGTAGTGATGAAAGCAATGAATCCAAATAGAATAAGCTAGGACAGAATATCTCCATCTGCCAAAGTGAGCTTTATAAAAAAAAGGAATACAGAGGAGAACATTTCTTGTGGCACGCTATTGTATCTATTTCAGGGAAATTCATCCTTGGGGAATTAACTTTTACAACTTAGAAACAATGAATTTCCAATAAGGCCAAAGCAGGGCTTGATCTTCTGAACTGCATGTTACAAAAAAAATCTTGACAGGAACGAGGTAACTTGCTATGGCAGCTTTCAGACTTATCCAAAGAACGGATCTATGCAAGAAAATTGATTATTATTTGGGGTCTGCAGTTGTCCACCACAAGGAATTGGTCAGGGTGAACCACAAAATTCTTTAACTGGTCAGGCCGAATCACAAAAATCGCTAATTTAACACTAGCTCAACTACTTCGTAGCTAAAGCACAGAGCACACAGGCTTGCCTTGTGGCAGTAAGTAAAGCATCTATGCAGTGCAAATAGTAAGAAAAGTCAAAATAAAAATGAAGAAAAATCCCAAAACTGAATTTGAAAGATAGAGTAAATTTTAATAAATAGAATGACTTAATAAGTATAGTATTCCAATAATTGGAATCAAAGAGTGCAGTTGTGCCGGTGGTTTAAAACAGAACGCACAGTCCCACATAAACAGCTTAAATTAGTTCCAACAAAATGTCCAGGGCCAACGGTTGATATAATAGCTGCCACAAGTACCCAAAAGAGTGCAGTAATTGTGAGACAGGAAGAGATAAGGTGGAAGGGATTGGAAGATTTGATAGCAGCTGTGAATACAAAGAACACTAGAGCATTGTGGAGAGTGGTAAACTTCCCTTTTTGACTACCTATGAAACACCAAAGACCGAGAGTCTAATCCCTGCCGACATCTAAAATGAGCACTTTTCAAAGGATTTTGAGTCTGATCATATTACAATAGATTAATCTGCTCAAGGTGAAGGAATATGTGATCAGGCTTCTGCTTTAGCCTTGTAATTAATATGAACAAGTAATTCCAAGAATTAAGACCAGTCCCTCTAGAAAAGCCCCCAGGCATGGACAGAGCCCTTATGAACATTTCTAAAGAGAATATCAACCTCGGCCCCAATACTTACAAACATAGCCATATCAACCATGCTGATCCAAGTGTGGCATCATGGAAGAAGGCAGTTAGGGTGCCTTTCTTTAAAAAAAGTGAAAATAATTTGTCCAGCTGTTTTACCATCCACTCTCTATTACATTCCACCACCAAAATCTTGAGCAGACTTCTTTCAAGACTGGAGAAATGGGCAAAGGGAAACAATTTCCAGTCTGAAGTACAGTATAGGTTTTCCTGTGTGTTGGAACTTTAGATCATCCCCTAGACTTTACCTTGTAATGGGATAGAATGTCAAAGCCGGAAGAGGTGCCATCCATATTCTGTTTATGGAACTCTCCTGTAATTTGGATAAAGTAAATTGATCCAAATTGTGGAACCACTAATGGAAAAGATGGAAGTCGAGACATCATTAGTCATCTTGCTAAAATACACACACTGGGAAACATCTGCTAGGGCCTACTATGAACCACATGGAGAATGTCCCTGTTTCAGAAAATTTAAATCTGGGGCTCGTCAGGTTTGTATTATGGCCCCTTTTTTGCTTTTCATTTACATCAACGGTGTGGAGTGGTACTTGAGTACCACCACGAAAGACATACTACAATTGGGGAAATAACCTGTTACAATCTTCTTATAGATGGATGATTCAAGCCTCATTTTGAGGACTGCAAATGGGTTACAAAGTCTGTTTGACTCCTATATACGTATCATAAATGACTTAAACCTAAAAACAAATTCAACAGTCATTCATTATCATGAGTCCCTCAAAAACATGAAATCAAACTCTTACTCAACTGGGAGGAGTTTATGTAATTACATTAAAAACCTTTACATAATTTGAGAATTAATTTTACTCTGTATCAACCTGGGCCACTTACTTAATCTAAGAACACACAAATTACAAGAGTTGTAGAATTTGTCTTTCATTTTGCCTCAAAGCTGTACTTTTAATGCAGTGAAAGAGATTATACAAATTTATAGGACCAATTTGTATCTCTGTGGGGCAGTAGGGAGCAGGCACATGGAGGTATATTAATGTGACACCCTACAGAGGGTAAAAAATAATGTTATACATAGATATGCCCTTATCTATATATTATCTGGAACATGCTATCAAAGTATGTCTATTGCAATTATGGCCTAGAATTTAAGGAAAGCCAAAAGCTAGCTTTTTGAGAGCAGTCATTAAAGATTTTTTTTTACTTTAAATAATATGCTAGCAATTCCTTGCCTTACCTCTTTTAAATATTGATTTATTACTTTAAGGGTTCCTAAGTTTTTACAAAACCTGAGAATGAGAATATAGATGTTTCATCGAAAGATCTTGTCAAATGCCAGTGTTTTACATTTTCCTTCTAAGGTGCGTATTGCAAAATTTCGAAATCTGCAGATCGTTTCTCTGTACTCTGTTCTGTCTTTGAGACTCCACTTGTGTGTTCTTTTTAACTGTTTTTAAAATATATGTATACATTGATATTGTTATTGATAATATTGTTATTTGTAATATCCAGGAGAAAGTAATTGTATGATTTTTTAACTGTACCACGGACTTGATTAAATATTGTTTTTTATTTTTTAATAAAACAAACATGAATAATACTTTTTCTTATTGTCAATAATTGTATGTGCACTACTTTAGGTGATCTATTATTTGGCTACAATAATTGTTGTTCCTCAGTACCTGTTATCCTCTCAGGACCGTTTAGTTGCCTAGGATAAGTTATTTATATAATCTCTGTTCTGTCTACTACAGTTGGGATGGATCCCTATTTAGCTCTAATTGGGAACTCCCAAGAAAGACTATGCCTAACGTGCCTTAGATTTAACAGGTTGCACTTTCAGTTTGCATTTACTATCCAGGTAATTTGTTTTTTCAAAGCTCTACAACTGCCCTTGTGTCAATTCCTCTGAACATATCTCAGAAAGGTTTTTCGGTCCTGATTTTACAAGCAGCCAACATCAGCAACTTAAAATTGGTATGATATTTTTACATCAGCTAGGATCAGAACCAACCTGATATGTAGTGATTAATTACATTAGTTGCAATTTGAACGCTAGAAAAATATATGTAGTGGGGAATTATTTCCACATTGTGGAGACATTTTTTATTATAACCTGCACTAAAAAGCCCTGTTTTTGTCTTTTAATTTATTATGTTTTATTGATTTTAATACTGTCTCATGATGATGTTGTTGATGAATGAATACTTGGGTATTTGGATTGGTGGAGTGGTATCTCTTCCAGCGATCCACATGACATATAACCATGAGGAAAACCCCTTACCCATATCCTTACCTATAAACTGCAAATCCTTAACACCAACTATGTAATCCTTGGACTTAAATGCCTCAGACTTTAACTATTTCTATAATAACATACCTAGTTCACTAACCATTAGCTCCTGAACATAAATCAATACACGTGAAAGTCTAGGATGGAATCCCAAATCAGTGGCATCAAGCGACAGGCAACATGATTGCATATAAATAAGTTTATCCAAATGAGTTAGACCAGGATAAATAACAACACTACGTAAATCGCCCTTAAGTAACATAAATAAAAATAATGGAAATAAACGTTCAGCGTACACCTATATACCTGTAATTTACCTACTTGACTTGCCAGGTAAATAGACCACTGTCTTACTAAGTCAAGGTATAATACTTAAGTTCCAGACAACTACTAGATAAAACAAAATATGGGCATTACTTTTAATTATAGTTGTGAGAGCTAAACCCATATGCCTCAATCTCAGAGCTCTATGATTAGGCCACATGTCCTAACTTGTTACCTTTTAGAAACACAATATTTCTGAGCAATAACACCCCATGGAGATATCTTTGTGTTGGTATATTTCAGTGTACTCCCACTAAACGATACCTACATTTTAAGTTTTAATGCTGCAAATTAATGTAAATGAATAGATCATGTATTTTATTGAGTTGTGCAAACCGTCTACTTTGTGAATCTGTGCAAAGTGATTGTATGACTGTTTGGGAATTATTCTGACATGCTGAAAAACTGTAGAATACAGAGGAAGTACATGATCTACAGACCAAAAAAATAAAATAATTAAGATACAAAACTCACATTGTAGTACAGAAAATTCCAGTTCTACACCCAACATTCTAGAACTGCTCTATGCTTGACAATTGCTGCTACCACAACAGCTATCTATTACAGATACCACATATCTTCCTCTATTTTTTATCATAACGAACAGCTAACTCAAATTATAAAGAGTAACATACAAATCAAAATACATAAATGTAAGACAAAATAAAACTTGTCAATACACCAAGTATAACATCAAATTATAAATAGTAACAAACAGAATAATCTACAATACTCTTTTGCGTTACTGAAGTATTTGAATATAAACACCATGGAAGAGGAACAATATCCACAGTTTAAAAAAAAATATATAACACTTCTAATAGTATCATGGATAATTAAAACTTCTAATAATATCATGAATAGTTATAAGATAAGACAAAAAACATAACACTTCTAATAGCATCATGGGTAGGTAACACACGTAACACTTCTAATAGCATCATGGACTGTTAATATTTCCAATAGAATCATAAATAGTTATAGGATAAGACAGCACATTTCCACCATTGCCACAACTAAATCTTTAAATTTTGCAGGAAGAGTAGTTGCTCCTCCACATTGAGTAATATTTGCTTTTGTTACAGCCTTCTCTACCTCAACAGATTTTCTTGTTATCTCAGCTGCCACAGTACATTCAACACTGCATGACTTTCCATTCCTACTACTACCACTAGATGCTTGTTCTGTATCATAAGCATCTACATCTGTAGGTTGGAAACACACAGCACACCAGTTGACTTGGGGCATCATAACAATATCTTACTCCAACAACCACGAATTGGGCTTATCTGATCGATCACATTCTTCTATCACTTTATCCCAAAAAATGATCTTACATCTTGACAAATTGCCAAAGTGCCCAACTCTTCCATCACTCAGTTAGGCTGAACATCTCTCTCACTTGAAATGGATTGGAAAATGTTCTACTTCCTTTTTAACTTTCTTGTCCAACTGCACACGTACCCAGTCACTACGTTTTGGAACAACTGCTTTCACACCATGATTCTTATCATAACACTTTTTATAGGTTTTCTGTGCATTCTATTGATTGGTTCCAACTACCTCAGGGGACCATTTTCTTTGATACTCTTGAGACAGCCTCGCGTTGTTGTCTTTTCTAAATGATTCTTGCCATTCTAAGATCACAAATGGGCTATACCCAGTTACCATAGGTAGAAGCCCAAATCACTTTACACAATGTATGCAATTCTTTCTCCCTAGTCGTACCACCATTGTTGGAAGATTGAACTCCTACCATGATAACTCGGTTATATATTTCCATAACATAAACATTCCTTGCAGGATGATACACTGGAGTTTCTTCAATTGGATACTATTCCCATTGAGAAAACTCAATAACTGTTCTGCTATGAATTGTGGATGACTGTCGCCCAAAAGGGACTTTAGAATTTCTCTTATGAATATTTCTTCTAGGAAAGAAACTATGCATACAGAATCCACCTTATGTTTCAGGTCATTTAGAATACAAATATAAAAGAACAATGATATTCTAAGGCTCACCGTTACAGTGTAATATCAGACCCAACATGTCTATAGCTAAGGTTTACAATGATGTGACAGGTATATTACTAATACCTAATGGAGGCCTGAACATCACTTGTGATTTAAGCGCATTAGCACATTGTTTACACATTCTCACAAACTTCTCCAGATACACACCTGGCCACCAATATAAAGTCTTACCTCTCCTTTTGGGTTTTACTTTTCTTTGTTGTACTTCATGCATTATTTCCAAAATAACTTTTCTGAGACTACAAGGGATGAACCACTCTTTCCCCTCTAAAGAAGAATCCGAAACTGGAAATAGGCAACTACTCTTTAAGTCCCCAGATCTTCTTACTTTCACTGCTGAGTTCATTTTTGATAGGCTATCCCTGCAAAACATATTCCATTGCAGTTTTCAACAACACCTAATCTTCCTGATAATTGTTCAATGATTCTTCCACAATCAACACTTGCAACACTGTACTCCTCTCATTTATTGGAAGTCTATTCCTGCATTTGCAACAGGGGTCTACTCAAATAGTCTGCTGTTCTAGTCTTATGACCAGCAAATATTCAACTTCATAGGTGTAATCCAACAGTAGCAAAGACATCTGAGTATTGTGGGGAGTAGCTTTTGCAGTGCCATCAGTCATCAAAACTTTGACTAATGGCTTGGGATCGGTGCACATCAAGAAACTCAAACCCCACAGGTATTACCTAAATTTCTTCGTTACCCCCCCCCCCCCACACACACACACACACACACAAACATTTCTTTCTTAGTGACTGAATATTTTTGCTCTCAGGAGGACAAAGAATGTGACACAAATGTTACAGGGCATTATCCACTTCACATGAGATTGGTGATGAGACCGCTACCAGACTCTTACCACCAGCATCAGTGGTTAGTGTAGTGTGAGTGCTTGTATTATACACCTGTAGGGGAATGGCAGTGCAAATATCACTCTGGAAATTATTTAGCAATACCTCATTCCAATCAAATCATCTGCAACACCTTCAGCAACAGTCTCAAATTTAAAGTTTTCTAAGCAACGTTCGGCACAAATTTAGAGTACAATTCTGCCAGACCAAAGAATGATCTGACATCATTTTTGCAATTTGGCGCATGAGCCTCCTATTGACTCAACAGTTTTTTTTTTGGTGAAATTCCACCTTCCCTTACCTCATGTCCTAAATACGTCACAGATTGTCTGTAAAACATATACCTCTTTCTGTCAATCCAAAGTTCTTCAACTTCCCCAACACAGCCCTCAACCTACCATCATGCTCCTCCCTACTTCTTCCCATTATCAAGATATCATCTTGGAAGTAAACCACATCAGAAAGTCCTCTCAATAACGTATGCATCATACTTTGAAATACTGCTGCGGTAGACGCTAACCCAAATGGCATATAAATGAATTCCTATCGCCTAAATGTATTGATAAACGCTGTAAGATTTTTACTGTCTGGAAGAAGGGTTAATTGATGTTACGAAGATTTCAAATCAGTTATGAAGAATCACCTAACTAACCCTTTTTGTGTTGGCTAACAATTCATCAATCCTTGGCAAGGGAAGTTTGTCAACCACAATATTCTTATTCAGGTCACATAAGTCAATGCTGAGCCTTATCATCTCATTAGCCTTCCTAGAAACTACTAATGGTGCAAGACACTCAAAACACTCCACATGTTCAATTATACCCTTAGTTTCCATTTCAAGCAGTTTTCTATCAACTTCATCTTTGACACTTAAAGGAATGTTGGTAACATTGTGATTGACTGGAATGGCTTTGTCCTTGAGCACGATATTGTGTACAAACCCCTTCAATTATCCTTCAGTTCCTGAAAATACATTAGGAAAATCTTTTTTAAGTTTCTCTATCAATATACTTTCAGGGTCTTCAAACAACAGTACCTGGTCTTTACTATTAGGATCTAACTTGATACCTAAGGTTCTTTGATCCACCCAGCTGAGAATTGAAGGTCCTACTTCAGCCACATGCATTTTTCCTATAATTATCCTCTCTTAAAATTCAAAACTCTAAGTTCTGTAACCCACCATGGGAATCACTTTTCCCAGTAAATGTCACAGGGTGCATATCAGTTTCCTTTAAAGTATTGCACATCTCTTCCAAAAATGTCTCTTCCCACATGGATGCATTTATTATAGTATAAGGTGACCAAGAATAAACTAAAATACCTTTCTTAATGCCCCCAATTTTTATAGCTCACAATGGTTTATTCGTAGATGTGATATCTAAGCTCAACATTGGATCACAAACATACAACTCTCCTTCAGATTCACTCAAATGTTGCTCATGTTCTGAGTCTGACTTGAGATACTAACTTAACCATTTGATGTTTATCAAGTACATTTTTAGAATCATGTGAAGTATCAAAATGCGGCCCGCACATCCCAGAAAAATAAAGTCGTATCCTGGCAACATGCGCCAACTCGTAATCATTTGATGCTCGTACACGCCTTGCTTCATCAGCCATGTTCACAGTACCACGTCCCATGTCTTAGGCTCGCACATGCCTTACTTCAATGGCACTTGCTATCTCCCCTTGAATGGCCTCAATTACTTCAATTATAAAATTAAAAACTTTCACTCATCCATCGAGGAAATTGCACACCACATGGAAGCACCAGGGATAGGACTCCTCTCTAATAAGCAGAGTCTGCCCCAAGCGATGGTTTCACAACGCTGAGGTAAGTACCATCATCCCCAATTTGTAGGGATACACATAATGGGAAATATCCAAAAATTCAGGTTTATTGGAGAGCAAGCAGTAACGTCTACAGTCTTCCTCCTGTACAGAAATGCCAGTTCTACATCCAACATTCTAGAACCACTCTGCCTCGCAACTGCAGCCACACAACTCTCTATTACAGATAACATAGACACAGAATCCTCATAATAGCTCTTCATCTCCAAGCTGGAGTAAAACAATTGGATTTAGTAACAATTAGAAATACCTCACTGCATCGTGAAGGACTCTCATCAGCCCTACACATTAGAACCGCAAAAACCACAGCCAGGAATGTAACATAAAATACATCATATAATGGATCATGAAAAGATTTGTCTGAATAAATGTGGAGGCGCCTATTTCATAAAGGTATTTATGGCCATAAGCACACATCTAAAGCTGAAAATAGCTCATTTATGCCTTTCAGTAATTCACAAAAGGATTCCTTGCAAGTACAAAAGTTTTCTTTATTATTGTAGCGAAACCAGCAGTAGTCATTTCCACGAAGGGGAGAGCATTACAAGATATGGTTTGCCTTGTAAGTGTGTGACATCTCAGAGAGGAGCGTTCTGAATTGTATTCTCCTCATTTTGTGGCTAGCAATAATGCTTCAAGAGAGCATGTTACAAGAGATTTCTAGTCTGTCTGTCATTCAGAATAAGAGCCCTTTGTCATTAGAGTTTTGCAAGTCTCTTGCTCAATACATTGCTCTTCACACCATTTACTCCATTGTGGCTAGAAAACACCCTTAGCCAAATGATATTCAGTCTGCATGCTGCACCCACTGCAGCCTTAATCAAGAATGTTCAATAGTCTTGCATGTGTTAAGCCAACGACACTGAAATCATCCTACATTGCATGGCTCTGGGGCTCCGACAGCCACTGATTACTGTATGGGACTAAAAGCACAGCACAGTGGGTGCTGCTTAATACTTAAAAAGCCGGAATGTGGAATGTGACAAATGTTTATTTAATACAAGGACTTTAAATGAAGCTGCATGTGTTGCCATCTCTAAAGTAACTACAAAACACAACTCAACACAACACAAACAGTAAGAACCATACGAACATATGAAAAACACAGACTGCATTACAGAACACAGCGGGCTGAATCACGATGAGCTGTTTTTTTTACTGTGGGGCATATTACCAAGCTATAGCGATAATTATCGCTATTGCTTGGCTAGCGAGAAAAAATTATTGCAGAGCTGCGGCGATTTTTATCACAGATAAACCTTGGTATTACCAAGGTTTATCGCAAATGCGATAAAAATCGGCAATAATGCATGAATATCGCTGAAAAATCAGTGATATTCAGGCATTACCGAGCTAATGCTTTTAGCCATGTTATCCACCTCCCATTGGATAACATGGCTAAGAACTGCTCCTGGGCAGGTGTTAGCTTTTGAAGATATTCGCGCTTAGCGCGAATATCTCCAAAAGTTAGTAATAGGAGATAGCGATGTTAGCGACTGTTTCCAGTCGCTGACATCTTGGCACGCCCACTTTGCATGTCATTAGTGATACATTTTTCTGACATGCAAAGCGGGGCCCAAGATGGTCGCTATCTCCTACTATTTGTCGCTAACTGGTGTTAGCAACAGCTAGGTAATAGGGAGATCATTTTATCTCTGCTTTCTTGGCTTTTAAAGCCAAAAAAGCGGAGATAAATCCCTTGATAATATGCCCCTGTGTTTGTTGTGTTGCGTTGTTTTTTTTACATGCCTGCAATACGTAAGTGAATTATTTTAACCCAATATTTACGAGTCAGTGTTTTCATTTAGACACCACCGCTCAGACCCACATAGGGGCAAACCTTGTTCACTGTTTCCAAGCTGTACTGTCTTAAAATCAAGCCCTAACTCAGGGAAATTGTGGGTTAAATGAATTCAGTTTACCTATTGAAGACTATTAAAACAATCTATTACTCTGCAGTGAGCCAGAATAGCCCATCATTATACAACCCCAAAACAATCCAAAATAATGCAACATAACAAATACAGAACAAAACATCAGCAACAATACAATGCACAATGCAATGCATCACCATCTGAAACAACATGCAACACGATAGCACAAAACATCTACATAATCTCAACTTAAAACACAGCAACACAGAACAGAAAAACTCCGCAGCACAGCACAATATAACACTTGCAAAAACAGAATGATGGCACAACAGAACTCAACAAAAACACCAACAATATATACCGCAATCCCAAACTCGCTCATTTTACAACATCACAATCATGTGACACAACACAACAAAAACAGAACAAAAGCTATGACAGAACACCATAATACAAAAACCACAATTGCAAATGTGTTGTGCTATGATGTTGATGGTTGTAGTGCTAGTGTATTGTGATGGAATGCTGCATTACATTGGTACTGCATGTTGCATTGTTATTTATTTGTTCTTAATTGTAGTAATTGTTTTGTTGGTGCATGTCGTGGTGAATTTTATTGTGTTATTGTGTTGCATATTTCATATTATTGTTGTTCTGTTCTTTTTTATGTTTGCTTGTGTTGGTGCGCTGTGTTGCTGTTATTATGCTGCGTCATTGCAATATGGTGTTGTATGTTTTTTGCTGTTGTTTTATGTCACCTTTATTCTGTCTACTAAATATGCACAAATACTATTGACGCACATCACTACCGCCACATATCTGCTTCTATAAGAGAGTTATAAAAGGTGTTTGCACCAAGCCATTTCCTAGGTACAACCAAGGACTGGCTATAGTACAAACCAACAATGTTTTTGTTATGTCCCAGTCTATGATGCAAATAGTGCTGATCAAAATCCCTTTTCAGACAGCAAAGGCACTAGTTGACTTGCCCGGTTGTGACGTTATCAGAGAAATACCAATCAACCCATATGTGAATAAAACAGTATTGCTTTGTCCCATTATGCAGTATGCCAGGCAGCACATCTGAAGATAGCTGTAATATCACTTATGATTGATATTTGAGCTGAATGGCTGACATGTCCTTCATAAGGGGCCCTTAGAGGAATATGAAAGAAAGAAAATATCTGGTTAAGGTGTGGGAACTTGATAGATTGCAAAGGGTAATGGATTGAACGACAGGCTTCAGAGGATATGTCTTTGAGGAGCATCCTGCACAGTTCTGAGCAGTATCGTCTGCTTGATGTTAATATAGTTGATAATAGGGTCGTGACAAGCATGTCAACCATGATAATGGGAATTCCTGTGAAAGCGAGCACATGCACAAAAGGCGAAAAGAAAGAAGGCACACTTTTTTTTTAAAGAAAGATTAAAATTACAGGGGGATATTTACATTTCCACCTGAATGTAGTGGTGTTTTTTTTCACTTCACGTACATTCCCAGACATATGCCTGGAATGCTGTGCCACTCACAGCTTTCCAGGCGTTCTTTCAGGAATGCCATGAACTCTTATGAGCTCCTATTTCTACAGTACGCAGATCTACATAGCGTACATTTCAGGACATGGAGAATGGAGCCTGGGTGCAAATGCACACTTTTTTCTTTTTTTTTTGCTCTCCGGAAAACCTATGGCCGGGATACCCGTCACCCCCTCCCAACACAATCCCCAAGGATGGGGAGACGGACACAGTTCTTGACTTTTGGAAGGCGGGAGGGAGTTACCCTCCCAGCCGTATTTATTAAAATATGAAACTCTAGGAATCATGTGTGACCATGCAATCGTGCACCCCGGAACCCTTCTCGCTAACCAACTCACTGTGGATAAAATTGACTCGAGAAGTACTCGTCGACCAATGGTGACCAAATCATTGCCCCCGAGATGTACTATGATTACAGACGGCGGTGACCTCGTCCGCCCTAGCAGTCCCTCCATAAAAGTTTGAAACTGGTCAATACAGAGTCCGCCCCTTCCGTGGAAGGTCACCCTGCACCCGTATTCCCCAGCCACGTGAATCATGTCACCTGCTTTGAATACGTCCGCGGCTCGCCTCACGTATGAGTGGCCAACGACCCACACCACTCTTCCCTCAGCCGGTGATCTTTGACCGCTGGTCCCCAGGTGTCGGGTCAACTGCACAGTCCGCCCCGCAAAGCCTGCTCGCGAAACTGTAAACCAAACAGAAAACAAGAAGCGTGAGTGCATGACATTAGCTTCACAACATGTGCAACCGCACATACCTTTTATAACAATTCGAGGACCAACGCCCCAACTGTTTCACTTTTTCAACACTCAGACCCCTGGCTGTAGCCTCTGTAGCAGCCCCTATCCGGAAGGAATGGGTCCCAAAATCGCTCGGGTTCAAGCCCGCTGCTGCGATTGCCATTGTCAGCACCCGCTGGAACTGAAACCTAGTCAGTGGGGTGGCGTCGGTGTGCCTCAGCAAGCTTCCCCCCCATGATGCCGCCCTCTGCGCTAAATACTCCTCCACGCATTTTACCGGGCACATGGGAGACCCCGGAATCCGCTGGACTACCACACAGTCCCCGATCGCTCCCTGATCGGTCTTGGACCTGGCTATTGAGACTACCATCGTCTCGCCCTTAATTTGGATGTGTTCTCGACACAGACCTCCCCCCGTATCCTGCTTATTCCGCGCTACCAGTTCGCTCACCCGCATAGCCCCATGGAATGCTAATGCAAAAGCGGCCCGGAACAGCACTGTCTCTGATTGAGATGAACATGTCGCAGGGAGTACGGACATTAACAGGGACAACCTTTCTAGACCTATCGGGTGCCACTCATCCACTCTACAACCCTCAAGGCGTTGCCACCGACGCAGAGCCTTCCTTACGAGAAAGGACGATGTGGGGTCCTGGATGCCATGAGCCTGCGCATGAAGGCAATGGCGGCCTTGTGCCTATTGGCTGTTGCCAGTGTTCGGCCTGCCTGATGAAGTGATACCAGAAATTTCAGGACATACTCCTCCTGCCCCCAATACTCCCTCCTAGCTGAACCCAAAAATTCCCAATAGGAACGGAACGCCCCTTCATATGCCTTCCTTGTCCTGGGTGCTAGACTCTCTCCCACGAGGTTTTGTAATCCGGGGCACCGAGAGACCAGAGAGCTTCGGGGAATGGTGCCGCCACCAAGTCCGCTGAGGGCAGAAAACCCCGGAAGGCCTGCATGTGGGAACGAGAGAGTGCATCAGCCGCCTGGTTCAGTACCCCAGGCACGTGTCCTAAAGTGGACGTTTAGTCTCATACACAGCAGGACAATTTCTTTCAGTAATCTCAGAATCCATTTGCAGCGTGCTGCCTGATTATTGATACATTCAACAACTGTCATATTATCAGACCAGAACACCAAAGTGCGATCACGAAACCCTTCTGGCCATGTTTTCAAGGCCACCAGAATGGGGAACAGCTCAAGAAACCCAATGTTACCTGTGAGCCCACTATCGTGCCACCACGTCGGCCAAGTTCGTGCCGACCATTGATTACCAAAGATGGCGCCAAAGCCCACACTCCCTGCCGAGTCAGTCCACAATCCCAGCTCCTCGGAGGAAGCTGGCGGTTTGTTCCACACAACGCAACCGTTGAAATCCGCCAGAAATGCCAGCCATATGCGCATATCCTGGCGAACCTCTGCTGACAGTCGTGTGCGGTGGTGACCTTCTTTGAGGCCAGCCATGGCTTGTGCGATAGAGCGGGAAAAGGGGCGAGCCATCGGTATCACTCTCAGGGCAAAGTTAAGCTGACCCACAGCCTGCTGCAACTGATGGAGAGTTACTTTTTTCTCCCTGAGGCATACTTTAAGTGAGGCTATAAATGTTATTACCTTCTCCTTGGGCAAACGGAAGCACCCCTCTACCGAATCGAGCTCAATTCCCAGAAACTCGAGTGAAGTAGATGGCCCTACCGTTTTGCCTGGTGCCAGTGGCACGCCAAAACGTTCCATGAGATTACAGAATTCCCTCAAAGCCTGTGTACATTCAGTGTCCCCAGCTGCCCCCAGGAACAGAAAATCATCAAGCTAATGCATAACTTGCGTAAAGCCCGTGGCTCTGGTGAACGCCCATTGCAAAAAAGTACTGAACTTCTCAAAATACGCACACGAGATGGAGCATCCCATCGGCATACATTTATCCATGTAGTAGCGTCCTTGGAACACAAAACCTAAGAGATGCCGATCGTGTGGGTGTACCGGTAGCAACCGGAACGCTGACTCGATATCAGATTTAGCCATCAGCGCTCCGGGCCCCAAGCGATTCAACATGGCGACGGCCTCATCGAATGATGCATACCGCACCGAACAGACTCCCGGGTCAATCGCATCGTTCACCAAAAGACCCTTAGGAGCGGACAAATTGTGGATTAACCTGAACTCACCCGGGTCCTTTTTGGGGACTACTCCCAACGGTGAACAAACAAAGTTAACAACCGGCGGGTCTCCATATGGACCCGCAACCCGACCTCGGGCCACCTCCTTTGCAATCTTTGCCTTTACCACTGCCGAATTTTGTTGGACCGATAGTTGGTTCTTACACTGTGCTCCCCCCCGAAAATCCCCCACCGGGATGCGGAAACCATATGAGAAACCGTCTCGCAACACCCCGGCAGAGGCATGATCAGGGTATTCGTTCAGCCAAGGGATCATTGCCATGATATCAACGGGAGTAGGTAACGGTGCCCTTTGGTCGATGTTAGACCTGTTTGGCCCCTCCTCTACCTCCTGTATCACCATTCTTGGCTCTGCACGAACTCTCGGGGTGTGACGACTGTCCGCACCCTGCACACTCATGCCTAAACTTGCAAGTCCCTTGTGGCCTAGTGCACTTGCCCCTGTTAAAGCTCCAACAAACCTCTTTTCTACCCGAGTTCTCGTTATTCCTTCTGTGCTGATCACTGTTGGCGCCCGCCCGAAAGGGCGCCGCCATAAAATGGCGGGAAGGCTCCGCCCGTTCCCGCCGAAGGAGGACGACCTCGTCGTGTTCGGCATAACCTGCTTCTGCCAGGAAATGGAGTCGAAACAATCCCACGTCAGGGATGAGTCGTGCTCCTTGGCCTTACGAAATTTGTTATCATAACCCATCCACTGATTACCTTCATACGATTCATAAAATTCCATTATCCGTGTCTGGTAACAGGCTAATCCCGACAATACTTCAGGCCTACGTTCCCCCATGATTGCAGTGAACATTCCAAACGCTCTGGCCCAATTAGCAATTGTTTCATCTACCCTGAAACCTGCCATTTTTGCACGCCATACACTCGGATGTAACAACTCCTTCTGATTTCTAACATGCTCTATCTCATAGTGATTGGTCAACAGCGAAAACATGTTCACATATTTATCCGCCCAAATCCTTTCTTTCACATCCATCGGGATATGTTGAACCACCATTTCCCTCCTTGAGGGTAACGATCCCTCCCTCGCCATTGGCAATGGCTGCTTACCCGAACCAGTAGCTGGATCTGTTGTTGCTGCCTTCCCGCGCTCGACGCCGGTTGTTCCGAGGGTTTCTGCGGGGAAACAAGAGGACAAGGCGCCTTCGCAGCATCTCTCGATTGCCGCAACTGCTTCATTATTAACCTGGCCTCCTCGGCCGTATCTCCCGGTGCCCCAGCACCCTCGTTGCTCTTGCCTAACCACGCCGCCAACTGGGCGGCCAGCTCGGGAGGCATATCCCCCTCGTTAACAGGTGTAACTACCACAGGGATCGGCTGCCCCTCGTTCGGGCTCGGAACTGGGGCCTCCACTGGACTGACCGGGCTTGCTGGAGGAGACTCGGGAACTGGGGCTTCCCCCCCTGCCGCCCTATTCCTGGCCCTTTTACCTCTCCCGGTAGGGACTACTCCCGGCAATGCTGGCCCGATGACTTTCTTCGGTCTACCTGTGCCATTCATTGCCGCCATCTGCTTCTTCATGTTCGCCATGTCTTTCACCAGCATGCGAAGCATTTGCTCGGTCCCCACCTTCTTTCCGACCTTCTTGCCAGGCATCGTTCACGGCTATCCGACTCGAGGTCCTGGATCCAAAGCTTCGGAATCACTGAAAGGAGAAAAACAAAAATTACAAGTTTCAAAATTGGCTCCTTGTTCCGTCTCGGGCTCACGTGCAACGATGAGGTGCAGCTTCCAAGCACAGGAACAAAAGGATGCTTCCTTAGATTGTTGCTCTTTTATTCTTCCTCGGGAGGGCGTGTACCCTCCTCCGATCCGCCTACGGGGCGTGGCCAACGGTGTAGGTGTCTAGGACAACCCCTCTTGGGCGGGAAAAGGCGCGCCCCGGCTACGCGCTTCGGGCATACCAGCCGAGACACGCCTCCCGCCCAAAATGGTTTCCCGGGGGGGGGTCAGGGCACCCTACCATACGTTCGGGGGGACCGAGTGGTCGCCCCTTTCCATTCTTCCCTGTGAAGAAACGCCTTCCTCTACAACTGCCCCTACCCTTCAAAACAATGTACACAAGCCCATTGCTGGGGAAACGTTTTGACCATCTTCATGGTCGAAAGGTACCAGATCAAAGTCCATAAATACCCACACATTACCATGTTTAGTAATTTATGTGTTTTTATGTGTGTTGTGGAGTGCACAAATGCAAATGGTGTCCTGGCGTTAACAATAAACCTACACAAATAACACTGCATCCTAAGATCTTTCAAATATTTAATTAATGCAGAGAAATACATTTTTAAAGGGATTTCCTAAATCTAGTGAGAACGATCAAAGTATATCTCATTGCCACATTGTATACATTTATGGATGCAGCAAAAATAGGCTGTGGCAGAGCAGCGCAACCTATGTGGACAATGTTGATAGAAAGTTGATGGATAAAAGAAGGGCCTGAGATGCTATGGTGCTTAAAACAGAAACACATGAGCTAGAAACCAATGCAGACTATGTAAATCGTAGAGTTGCATGTCGAAGCTAATTCAGATGCAAATGTGCCACATTGTTTTGGATCAACTGGATTCATCGAACAGAGTAAGGAGGAATGCCCAGGTAAAGTGCATTACAATAATCCAAACTGGCTTCTACTCTGGGCTTGGTGATTGAAATATGAGAAGACTGTGGTAAAAAAAGAAAGACTTTTCCTCAACAGATTCAGCTGTCAAAAGCATGAGGATGTCAGTTTGTCTAAGTCTGGAAACAGAAAGTAGAGTCAACACACAACCCTGCGGTTTTTGTACCGTGATTGTGGGTACTGGAGGTTGGGCAAGAGAGCCTGGCCGCCTATAAGGAGTCCAGAGGGACATAGACCCTGTCAGAACCTGTACATCCATCTTATCTGAATTGAGCCTCAAACTATTATGGACACTAGTCAGGCTATAACAGCGGCAGAGACCATGTCGAATTATTACCTTCAGGGCACACTTTACGTGATCCAGAGCTATCCCGTAGTACTCATATTTAAGACCTAAGAATTGAGTGATCATATAGCTACGTAGAAAAATATGGTGATGACATGAAATTCCACATTCTTAAAGATTTCTCATGGATACAACCATAAGGGCTAGTGTTGTTAGTGAGGACTATTGTTACAGATCTTTCACTGTTTGCTTTCTAGCTATTTAAATAACTTTCACGAAATTTGCAAAGAAGTTTAAACACTCATGCCTGTTTGGGAGCAGCTGTACCTGAATATTTAATCTATTACGTACATTATGCATGTCAACTGGGCAACATTTTAAGGCCTCTTTGTGAGTGCGCCTGCATTTTGTGTAGTAATACCTCTAGTGCTTAATTTGAACTGGTGGTTGCAGGTGAGGTCCACTGCACTCATTTTCGGGTACGGCACTTATTTTATCTTAATGAGACTTTGACTCAGAGCAAAAGAGAGAAAAATTGAAAGAGGGGAAGGAAGGAGGAAAACAGAAATGGGAGCAGTGAAAAAGAAACATTGCAAGCCTGGCAAAGAACATGCCAAGAGTGACATGAAAGAGCAGGAGGTGTATGATGGCGTACGTAAGAGGAATTAGTTTAAGTCAAGATTATGAAGCCTTGATATTTGACATGCCAACATATTTAGCACTAGTCACGGGCTTCTGAGCAAAATATGGGAACCGTCTACAGTTATCAGTTCTGGGCCTTGGCATGGAGGATAATATGGTGAAAAAACATGCTTTCCCTTATGAGTTGCAAAACCAGGGATGACATGGAGTTTAACCATAAAAACTGTAACATTCTACGTGGCAAAATCTGTGCAGTAAAAAATCGCTTTACTTTCACAGTATTTTTATTTACAAAATCGGAGCAAACTGGGGGGCATATTACCAAGCAATAGCGATAATTATCGCTATTGCTTGGTTAGAGACAAAAATTTACCGCAGCGCTGCGGCGATTTTTACCGCAAATAAACCTTGGTATTACCAAGGTGTAACGCAAATGCGGTAAAAATCGCCGCAAAGCATGAATATCGCTGAAAAGTCCGCGATATTCATGCATTAGCGAGCTAATGCTCTTAGCCATGTTATCCACCTCCCATTGGATAACATGGCTAAGACCTGCTCAGGGCAGGTGTTAGCTTTTGGAGATATTCCCGCTTAGCGCGAATATCTCCAAAAGTTGGTAATAGGAGATAGCGATGTTAGCGACTGTTTTCAGTCGCTAACATCTTGGCACGCCCACTTTGCATCTCATTAGTGATAAATATCACTGACATGCAAAGTGGGGCCCAAGATGGTCGCTATCTCCTACTAGCTGTCGCTAACTGGTGTTAGCGGCAGCTAGGTAATAGGGAGATAATTTTATCTCCGCTTTCTTGGCTTTTAAAGCCAAAAAAGCGGAGATAAACCCCCTTGATAATATGCCCCTTGGTTTGTCCCTTACTCTGGATTAGCACAGGAATCTGAATCATGCCCTTAGTTGTGAAATTTAATGTAACGCACATTTGGCTTTTTCTTTTCTGTACACTCCAGTGTTGTTAGTATTTAGGCTTTGTTGGGATTGTGCAAGACTATGACACAGATTTAAATTTTCTCATAAGGCTTTGCCATAAGGTTTTCCAGTATATGGACACAAGGGAAACCCAAAGATTGTAAGGGACCAAGGGTACTTGAGTAATTCTAAATGAATTACAGTCGTTCTGGATACAAAAATCAGTTCCATAAACAATGAATCTGTTATTGGAACTGATTTTTGTATCCAGAAGGACTGTAAGAATTTCCAGGGGCAACAAACAGGGTTCGAGTCTCAACTTTGCAATTATTTTTAGGACAGAATGGAGCAGTGTGATATTTTTCTTTATTTTCTTTTTGCTGTTTTAGTTTTGACTGACTGGAACTACTTGTATCGCTTTAGCCATCACATTTTGATCAGAAACAGTTATTTTGAACATATGGAGTGATGTGGGCCTACCATTGGCAATTGTAAATATTTGTGTCAGTTATGTTCTCGATTTGGGTCTGAAATAGGTTGATGGAACGTTATTGAAGGTAGTGCTGAATGGGAGGGAGGTTATGTGTATTCTGATTGGTTAAATATTAAATTTAAAACAAACAATGGGGGTCTCTGTTTTCCCTTCCTGTGTTTGTCGTGCGTAGACACTCAGGGGGTTATTCACAAGGACTTACCTCCGATTTATCTCCACCTTAACGCCTCAAAATTGGAGATAGATTTAACACCCCATTCACAAGTGGGTGCAAACTGCAGACATCGCCTGTATTCCAGTGATAACTGCCCCAAAATTTATCTCCAAGGTGGAAACCACCAACTAACTCTAATGAGATGCAGAGTAGGCGTTCCCATGCAAAAACACACGAAAAAACCACAACACCACTGTCACAACGAACTGCCAGATCTTCGATGCGAAACAAAAACATGCAATAAGCAGCGGGGAATTAACTCTTGCCTTTTGCTGGTGTTAAGCAGGATTACCTGCAACATAAAATGGAGCCCAGCCAAGAGCCACACCTGAAGACCCACAGATGCCATGGAGACAATGATCATGCACCACGGCTGCCCATGAGGGCCACAATACCCACCGCAACCACCCCAGGCCCGCCACCACCCCCAGGACCCGCCCCCCCTGGGAATACCACAAAGGCAGTGGATTAGAAATAAATAAATCCAAAACGAAGTTCATGATTTTTTAACTCACCGAAAACATCCCACCCGAATCCTGCTATAGGAGGTGTTCATTTAGAGAGAGTCCAAACGTTTGAATACCTGGGACTAACCCTAAATGAGGATATGACTTGGGTGCAACATCAGATCAAAACCCAATTAAAACTCTCCCAAAAAGCAGGAAGGATTCTTAAACTTCTGAAGAAAACTGTCTCTAAACCTATTTCCTCACCCCTTGAAATCTATAAGATGCAGGCACGGGGAGCGGTGATCTATGGTGGTGAGCTAATGGGCTATAATTGTCACCCTGAAATCACCACTATTGAAAACAGGTTTCTTAGGCAGCTGGTATCCTTGCCAGCCAGCACGCCCCTACTTCCCCTTAGGATGGATTTGGGACTTAGACCACTCAAGGAAGAATTGGGACTTAAACCTCTTACCTTCTGGAGACGTCTCTGGGTAACACCTGAACTTGCCAGCTATAGGCGAGAGCTTGCAGAACTCTTAAAAACACCAAATGTTTGGAACTTGCCCTGGCTGAAATACATTAGGCAAGAATTCGATAGGTTAGGATGCCCTCTATTATGGAATAACCCTGAAGAAGCCTGTAGAGGTTTATCCCGGCGGGAATTGGTTAGCCTGTATTATAATAAAAATATGTCTGCCTGTCTAACCAACGCCTAAACTGGAACATTGACGAGATCATTTTTGGGTCAAAAGGACTACTACAAACTGGAGTCTGTTTTTGACATTATCAGCCCTAATGGCCATAGGAAGCTATATCTCCAATGGAGATATGACTCCCTACCGATAAGAGCCTTGACCTCACGCTGGCATTCTAATGCCCCCAGAAATTGTCCTGCGTGTAGCGCTGAAATAGAGTCTGACTTACACATGGTTTTCTTTTGCCCTTCCTATAAGATTTCTAGGAAGAAGTGGATTATCCCTACCTGCAAAAACCTGGGCATTAGGCACTGTTTTCACTCCTATTGAATATTAAAAACTGATTTGTCGCCAGTAATTGTTTGTGCCGTCACAAAATTCTTGACTGCCATGTGGAATACTAGAATAAAATATTTGGAAAAATGAGATCCAATACAGTTGTGTAATCCACCTAGGTGTTCAGGGGTCTGTGATGATCTTAGGCCTCTTCCGGGGGATTGTTTTACGATTTGTTGTTTGACAATGCTTTTATAGAATAATTTTAACATTAATGGAACTTGTTTTTCTTTTAAACAATTGTAATGATATACAATGTATTTTATTGTGCATTCTTTTATGACACTTTCTATGTCAAAATAAAGATGAAAATGAAATGAAACAAAGGCAGCATACACAAAGACAGCGGAATCACCTGAAACGCACCTGCCACCCAGTCATGCAACTCACAACACTGCCAATAGGCACACAGCACAACTACATCCAACATGACAACATGACACACAACATGCCAACCAACCAGACACGACAGCACAACTCCATTGGGAATCCGTACTTGCCATGCCCACAACCCAGCCACGGCATGACACCACAGACACACAATAGAAGGATGTGAGGAGAGGTATGGAGCAGGCATGTGCGAGAGTGGCAAGTGACTAAGGAATGTGAACATACCCAATGCCAGGTGTGGCTTTGCCGGACAGTCCACTGAGTGCAAACCACAGAAATGGCCATGTGGAGATAAACTGCTGGTGCCTGGAGTGTAGTGGCCAATGGATGCTACTATGTCCCCACAGGCTGTGGGGCAGAACGTGGAAATGTTGCACGTTACGTCCCCCCTTGCATGCGCGTGCATAGTGAGTTGACTCTGCATACACCAGGCCTGCATAGGGGTGTGAACAAACAGCCTGTCGCACTGGTCGTGGTTCTCATTCGGAATGGATCACGCGTCTGCCAGGGCGGCGCCTCTCAGACGGCCATGAGTCCACGGAAAGGAGAAAGAGAACGATGTCGCTCAGTCCGGATGAAAGCTGGATTAGTGTCACGTAGGTGTTCAAACACTACCAACAACTGACCTGGTGCCATCAACCCTGTTCACCGCAAGTCAGCGTCCCTTGGCGGTAGGCCCGTGCAGGGCGCTGTGCATCCAGAACCACTAAACCTGTGCAGCACATTTCATGGGGCTTTTATGGTTGAATGATTTTGTCCTTTACGATGTATACTGTTGTTGATTTCTGACTGCAACAGGCACCCCTTGCCGGCTGGTGTGCACACACCCCACACACATCCAACACAGGTGCCACTCTGTCTGTGTGTTTTCTAATAAATGTGGCTGTGCGCACATGCCATAGCCATTCACACCATCTGATCAATTGTGTCTGTGTGGTCATTGTGTCAGCATGATGGGCATGGGCCCTGCAACATCACAGTGTGCTGTCTTCAGCTGACGTTTCCATGTCACCTCAGTGTTGGCAGTAATCCTGGACATGTAGCTGCACACGCACCCCCCTGCATGCACAGGGGGCATGTGCTGGTCCGGGGTACGTCATATCAGCACACAGGTGTGCAGATTCGGCAGAGGGAGGACCAGGCCTTGGGCAGGAAGTGCGGTAAGTGTGTCTCTGTGTTGGAGTGAGTCGCAACCAGGGCCACAGCAGTCGATGTTGCAATGTAGCATGCACCAGTAGGGCAGGCCTGCACGTACAGGGACATGTAGGAGCGCAAAATCGCTCGGGTCTTGGCACATGCATGCCAAGTGTTACGTGTATCAGCCCTGCGGATGCATGAGTCAGTTGCCTGGCCTCTTTTGCAGCGCGATCACAGCCAGCCATGGGCAGTATACCTGTGTCCGCCCTGTCCGGTCCATTGGCCTACACTCACGTGGCCGCACACCTTCAAAGGCCAGCGTCATGGTGTTCCCAGGGTCGCAGACATCCCACCACACCCACGACCGGCCTCTGTACATATCCTGTATGCATGCAGATGGTGAACTTACTGTAGGGATAAAAGGTCCTTAGTCTGAACTATCAGGCGATAGCACATCTTCAGCTCCGAGCAGGAACTTTCATGTGGCCGGCACCCCCTGACAGATACATTAGCATTTGCTTGCGACTCCCACACTACGCACTGCCCGAAGTGCGACCAACGTGTACACATCACTCACGCAGAAGTCCTTGCTGGTAGTTGTCGTGCATTAAATGGCCTTCACACGTACTCCCGCCCCAGGCCTGCTCCCGTTGCACACTGATCATTGCACCAAGCTGTGCCATTTCATCCACAGGACTGGCACATGGCAAGCCAGTGCCGCTTCTATCAGAGCCACTGACGGATGGCAAACCATCCCGGACACATGCTGGAATCCACTCACATGGACCTGTACCACGGACATCTGCTGCATGTACTGGGGACACTGATGTTGGCCGTCTTGCGAATCAGTTACCGGCTGAGCTTCCACCTTGCGAACGTCACCTGTATTCAGCCTGTGTTGCATTGTCACTCATGCATATTCGAGTGGTCCATGATATCTGATATCTGTTTCTCCAACATAATGGTAGCTGACCTGGATTATGACGTGTGTGTGCACCCCCTGTTGGCCCACGACCTGGAGTGTCACCGTGATGCCCGTTTATGGCATGCATGGGTATTTGGCATGCAGGCTGGTAACTGGACTTGCGAGTCCTCGTGTGCAGTGAGCACATTGAGTCACTTCCTGATTTGCTTTGGTGCATTGGGGCCAGTGGTTGGGGCCAGCACATCTGTCTGGGTCAGCTGATGGATTATGTCGACGACATGTCAGATGTGGTGGACGAAGATCGCTCATTGGAGATGCTGGCCTACGCAGCTGCACTCGCGTTCATGGACGAGTGACAAGGTACCTACAGCCACAACTGGATGTGACCCATTGCATGTGTCCCAATGCCTGGTTGCATGTTGTGAATCTGGCCACATGTCCCAAGACGACAGTGGACATGGTTGCATGGGCCTAGACTCATGATCCATGCGTGGACAACCTACACCAGTTGGCTCTGACTTGTGTTGGTGATGGACTCCCCCAAGGTGGAAATGGGCGCTTTCCTACGTTCCTCATTCAGACATGCTTCTGCATTGGTCTGCACATCATGGCACTTCTCTTGGCCGTGCTGATGACACACACTTGTTGATAAAGTTTCTGCACTTTCACTTGTCTACAACTGTGTTATGACTTGATTTGTAGGCCAATGTGTGTGTCACAGACTCTCTGGCTCCCTGCCATATGTGCATTGCTGCCCAACAAGACTGTGGGTTTGTACTTGTGCATTATTATGTACCCGTTTTGTGCTTAGCCAGATGCATATGGCTGTTTACTGGCACCAGGCAAGTGCACTTGTGTCCTGTGTTCGGTTGTGCAAATGTTGGTGTTTGTACCACATTGAGTTCGATGTTGGGGTGCTCTGCTTCCTATGTGTGTGTGCTGCATTGTGTTTGAGATGTCCCTTCAGCTCTGATTTGACTCACCCTTCTCCCTTTCAGTCAGTGTGGTTTTCACTTTTGTGCTTGTTCAGTGGTGTGATATTGCCGAGTTGTGTTACTTGTGCTCTTGGTTGGGCATGGTTTTCTGCAGTATTGCTGTGCTTAATTGTACATTTGTGCCATTGTGCCCATCTCCCCCCGTCCCCCAGTCCCTGCTGGTTACTCTCCCTGTTGCTATTGTGCCTGTTGTTTTGGGTAGTTTCCAGTCCCCGAGTCCTGCAGATTACAACGCATGCTTTTACCACGCATGCCTTTACAACGCAGGTTTTTCAACGCAAGTCGTTACAACGACCTGCGTTGGGGGGTACTGGATAGTGAATAGTTTAATTTACTATTCCAACTCTAGTCCCCGTGGATAGTAGGGAAGGTGTTGGATAGTAAATTAAACTATTACCTATCCTACAGCGCCCCCAGCGCAATTGGTTGTAATGACTTGAGTTGAAAAACCTGCGTTGTAAAGGCACTGCGTGGTAAAAGTTGCGTCGTAAAGGATGTTTCCCGAGTCCTGCCACCGTCTCCAGGCTGATGTGGCGGACACCATTTCCTCCATGTCATCCAGCTCCTGGTGTGGGGCAGGCCTCCCACCTCCAGTGTGCATTGCTGCCTTCTTGTTGTCGGCGTGTGTTGGACTTGCTTGGCCCTTTTGGCAGGTTCTCCTAGCCTATTTCTGTAACCTGGTGTTGGTGATTTCAGGCATCTGAGCACTTTAGCACTGTGGTCCAGTGTGTAAAGTTTCTGGGCCCTCTGTGTATGTGTGGTGTGATTGGCCTGCCATCCCATAGGAATGAATTGGAGATGAGTGTGTCTGTGGTAATGACTGGTATGAGGGGAGTGGCAGGGTCGAGTTTAGTATGCATGAACTCGTGAGAATAAATGCTGCGCAATGGTGTGCACAGATTTATGATGACTGGCGGAGAAATACCACTTTAGAAGTTGGCATTTCTGTGTGCTATGTGTCTGCCTGCCTGATGTGAATTGCATGTCTGGCTTGTGAGTGACAGGAGCTGAGAGGTGTGGGTGGCTCCAGGAGGAACAGGATGAGTCAGCACTAGCCTGAATGGGACACCAGAGCTGAGAGTAGTGGGAGAAGAAATCCCCTGACTCTGAATAGGATGGTGCTTCCCTAGTACAATGGTGGCTTTACCCCCTGTGGTGTGTCGGATCACTGAGACCCACCTGACAAAGGGGAGAGGAGCTGGGCAAAACAATGTGCTCTAAATCCCCCCTAAACCAGTTCTGACTGGTATCCCCAAGCCCTTTGCTGTGACACAAAAGGTAATGGTAATATAAATATAGGGGCTGTGACCCCATGAACATGTTCTGTACCTGATCCAAAACCTACGGGGGCCTGCTGCTGGGGCCCAGGAGGACCTGCCCGGAAGGCTGCCTCCCTGGGCCCAGCATGGCCCCCTGGATTCTGGGACTTTGCTGCATCAAGCGCCTTGTGAGCACTATGCTTTATTTTACTTTTGCTCCCACGAAAGAGGAGCCTACTTTCCTGCAGCTGCAGCACTGAGCTGAACATCCAGGAGAGGGAGTCCCCAGGCGTAGGGATTCCCCCCATGCTGCTTATTGGAGTGGGAGCTCACCCGGCAGTTTGCGCAGCCGAGCAGGTGCCCACACCACTTTGCGCTTTTTAATTAACAGCGGGTGCCCACCCTGCATCCGGAGTTGTGGGTGGGTACCCACACCGCGTATATGTTATTTTTGCAGCGGGTGCCCACCCCGCATTGCCACTGTGAAAGGCGCGTGTCCACACCGCGTTTGCCAAAGGAGAATCGTCGCCGAGAGAGGGGTTGTTGGGCCGCTTCAAGCATGACCCGGAAGATAGGCAAGGTTACCTGACTGTGGGCCAGGCCTTAGAGCCAGCAACAGGAACTGCCGGCCGGACGAAGGCAGAGGGAAGTCTAGGAAGTCGACATGCCAGCGCGGGGCTCCCATGTGCAAGCCCACATGTTGTGAGAGCAGAGTGGCCAAGTCAGAGCCTGCAGTCAGCCGGGGCTCCAGCGAAACTGAGGGAAGCCCAGCCTGCGTCGCCACCAAGGAGAGAGTCTCCGGGGAGTGGGGCTCTCCGGCTACACTCCGCCAGTCCATGAAGGGGACCAGAGAAGCCGGGAGCGGCCTCAGCGGAGGAGCGGAAAGCCCACAAGCCAGTGAGTAATGGCTCTTTGGTGTTGGGGCACAGAGTCCGAGCTGTCCCGCCAGGAGAGCGGGCCGCTCTAACGTTGCTGGCATAACTGTTTATAGAGGGCCCAGAGGGGCCCATGCTTTTCCCTGTATTGGGCACAGAGTCGGAGCGGTTCCGCCAGGAGAGCGGGCCGCTCCAGCGTTGCTGGCATAAATGTTTATAGAGGGCCCAGAGTGGCCCATGCTTTTCCCTGTGTTGCTAGTTACGCAACAGCTGCCCCGCTCAACAGTGGGCAGCTGCAACGGTTTGGAGCAGTTGTAGGAACCAAGTGAGGATTCCCAGGGCACCGTAGTGCCAAGGCACTTCCCCCAGCTGCCCCGTGTGATAGAGGGCAGCTGCAACGTTACACAGATCTGTTCAAGAGGGTCCAGTGAGTACCCAGGCCCACATTCTGTTTCCCATCTGCCCAGCAGCTGGGAAACAGCAGTGGGCAGCTGCAACGTTTAGGTCAGTACCTGTGCACACTTTCAGCTTTCTGTATTAGCAGCCAGAGGGCTAGGGAGATAGATAGCCTAGGAGAAACCCTGACATTGTGGACAGAGGGCATTGGGGCCCCCTGTAAGAGGCCAGTTAGCCTGTGGTCAGTTGGTAAGGTGCCGTGTTCACTTTATCTGGGCTAGTGAGGCCTATTGCATAATGTGATTTATGCTGGTGATACCTAATGCCTAAGGTGTTTATGCTAATGAGGTTTGGGCCTAATGTGCTAATGCCTAATGTCATGCTATGATGTTTTGCGTAATGTGTTTATGCTTATGGGGTTAGTGCATAATGTGTTTATGCTAATGAGGTTTGGGCTTAGGGTAGGTTTAGGTCTAATGTGATAATGCTGAGGCATTATGGTACCAGTAATTACTGGTATATACTTACTTACCTATTCTGATGGTTCTGACCATGGCCCGATTCGTCCGGTCCTGTATATAATCCCCTGTGAATATTGCCCATGCCAGTTGGCATGTAAATGTGTGATCATGTTTCTAATGTTTTTATGATAATACAAAGGCTATTTGTTTATATAACCTTGTGTGAAGTATATTTTGTGGTGTGCCTAGTGTGTTTCTGCTGTGTGTGTGTGTTGCGCAAACACTTTACACATTGCCCCTGGGAAAAGCCTGACTGCTCGTGCCATGCTACCAAGGGGGTGATCAGGGGTTATCTTCACGGTGTAACTCCCTTGCCCTGACTAGAGTGGTCATTTTTGCCTGGCTTTGGTGCAAGCCTTAGCCAACCATAAATCCCATTTCTAACAGCGTGTTTCTGATTGTTTGTGAGTTTCACATCATTCCAGATGTTCTGGTTTTCTTCCATTGTCCTCCTCAGCTCTCAGGCTGCATTCACCTTGTCCATGATGCCCTGCCATGTACAATGTTTTGTTGCCAATGGGGCTTGTGGGGTAGTATACTGGCTCGATTTGCCTCCATTGTGCTTGGCTGTTGTTTCCTGTATGGATTGTCTCTTTTTTTCAGGCTTTTGTTGTGCTTATTCCCACCTGCAGTGTGTGTCGCGGGCCTGGCGGCGCTTATCGCTGCATTCCTCATCGCGAAAGGGCTCTTCCTATGTTTTTTTGTGTGGTGGTTTGTGTTTTTATCTCCGTAGAGGTGGCTGTATCACGGACATTAGCCGTGGTTTCGGCAGACTATCGCATGCTACCACCATGTTGTGATTTCACATTAACACAGGGTTATTTTCCAGTGACAGGCTGTGATGTGTAAAGGTGCGTTAGCATTTTTGGGTGATGTTTAGCATACGTTCTTGTGAATATACCCCTGAGACTGTGAGACCATGAGTTTCAAGTATGAAGGATTGGTTTGAAGAGACTGATATATTGTTTATGTTTGACTTGATTTCTTTTTTCATTGACAGTGATGTGAAGTCCTCACACTGGTTCTGTCGCAATAATTTAAGCTTTTTAGGAATACTATGTCTGACAGTTTGCTACGTGGAAAGGTATGGATAGCTGTATGAAGGAAACATGCACGTTTTTATTGAATGTTTTCAATGGTTTTAATTAGGCTGTTTCTTTTCTTGTAGAAACAATGGATAGTGGGTGGCACAAATGTTGTGTTTTTTACATACTTTAATTATTATTGTACTACTGGTGTGTTTTGATTTCAAATATTTTCTTATGTTTTATCTTTATTTGGACTGCAGTTGCTTCGCTGTGGGAAATTAAAAGGAAGAGATACATTGTTATACTGCTTTTGAAATTTGTGATATCCTTCTAAGGGCATATACTTACCAGGATTGTCTATATTGCAATTAATATAATGAGTGAAGGGATCACCCATTTGACTTTTTGTCGATTCAGGACTTATTTTTTGTATTGTCTATCTTAATTATGATCGGCCGTGAGGAAATGCTTTCAAATTATAATCAACATATTGAGAGAAAATACATAATTGTGGTAATTAGGTGAGTTAATTTTTCAATATCGTAAACAGGAAGGATTGATCTGAATGTGTATAATCATCCACTTTAGATTTTGATTTAGGGGAGCAATGAATAAACCTGTTTATATGGTACTGACTGTACTGGAAATGTATGTATTTAATTTGCACTAGTAAGAATTGAAGGTTTTTCTTTGTGGTATGTATTTATGATTTGATTTTACATGTGTTGAACTTTGTTATATTTCGCCTAAATTGGATTGTAGTATTTTCACCTGCTTACCTACTTTCTAATGGATAGTGTATAACCAAAATGTAATAATTTCATGTTACATAAGGATTTCTTCTGTTAATAAAAGTTCTTTTGGTATCTTTATTTTTATTTTAGCCCCAATGAAGTGATAGGATTCGCAAAAAAAGTATTGACTGGCATTCTTTCTGTTTTATGCTTCTGGCAACTCCACAGAGTTGAAGTCTCTACAACTGGTTATTTTCAACTGTGAATTGTACCTAATGAGGAACCAGTTGTTGATGTTCTGATATGTGGTTGGAATAATTCTGATGCAATGTTTATCTATAATCGATGTTTGAGTATTGGATTGGGATGTGAATAAATTATGCACTGAACACATTGAATACATTATGTTCTGATGAAAACATGATGATAGACATATATTATCCATACTGTTTATGTGTATGAATAATACATTTGAGGTTCTTCTGATGATATTGGGCATCTATCATCTCAGAGTGCAAATTTGCTCTGGACAGATCATCGCTATTACTTGGCCAGTTTAATTTTAAAACAGAAAAAACCTTATGGTTGGTGGGTAGTAAACCTGATATTTATCTTGAACTAACGTTTATTTTGATGTCTAATGAAAGGTTTTCTGTGGACAGGAGTTTGTTTGGCATTTGAGCAGTCAACTCCGTGGAAATCCATGGTTGGGCAATATGTGCTATCCGATGCATGAACTTGTGATGTCTAATTATCTGTGCCCCTTCCACGCACACACAATATCATCTGGCACCTGAAACACCCCCTCACCAGGGACCATCCACAGTCTACCCTGTACTGCACATCATGATAGATCAGCATCTGATGTCTTAAAACATAAAACCCTATGTACTCTCTCTGACCTAGGCCTGGTCTACATAAAAAACCTTAAACAAAAAAAACGAAATATCCTATTGGGTTGAATGCAGATATCTCTCTCAAAGATAAACGAGTTAGAGATCAATGCATCAGCCACTATTTTCAAGATTGCTAAGACTTGAAAATATATTAAACTTGTATTGAATATAAGATGCTCCTATCCATCCATGGAACCCTGCATATGCAGATGTAATTTCAATACGTGACAATTTGAAATAAACATGTTACACATTAAAACTGATGACAAAACAGAGTCAGAAATAGAGATATGACTTACCATTATTCAGGAAACCATTCAAAACTGTTTATGATTTTAGCAATTTGTTACTGACTACAAATGTGGCTGTGAAAACTAAGTGTATCTTAATCCAGTTGAAGAATAACTTCTTTATGCATCAGAGATCTAGAGGCATTGCTTGCTAAGAGGGAACATGTGCCTAATTGGATTTAAAGGGGTATATCCAACCAGAAGATCAAGTGAAAACAATATTTAAGTTTTACCTGATGAAAGTTTCTTCAGCACCAGGCAATAAAGGAACTGTGAAAGAGGTGGAAGTATTTGCTGTTGCACAAATAAGAAAACATTAGTTACTTTACCTGAAAAAACCTTTAATGAGTATTTTTACACTAGATATGGATTTATTAATATCGTACTGATATACCTGCTTGCATTCTTAGTGTAGTGTGGTAGTCATGTGGCAAATTGCAGTGACTCAGAACATTGTTTGGTAAATAATGCCTTAGGAGAGAACTGAGGAACATGCAGTGCTTTTTCAATGCTCTAATATACAAGGAAGATCTTGGTAGGCATCTGAAAACTGGTTGCAGATAAACTGAGCTCCATGAACCTCAGTGACTGGTGTGAAGGACATTGGATCATTATTTATCTCCTGTGATGGTAGTTGTTAGGCATGTTTAAGATAACTGAAAAAATATGAATTGATATAATACTGTTTTTGCTTTTGCAGATGTAGAGTGTTATTAATGTTGATTATCCACTGTAAAACCTGCATCAAATTGAAACACTGCAGGGGGCTTCTCATCAAACCTGCAAGTGACATTTTCACTATCAAGATGTTTTCCTCATCACTGATAACTAAATCACTTCCACCAGACAAAGGTCATAGTACTATAGTCACATTAGAATGTGAATTAATTTATTGCGAAATGATTTAGTCAATTTTCTCTCTCAGTTAAGAAACAGTTCTTACATTTCACATGATCTAATTTTCCAGCACACACTTGAATTCCGATGAAATACCATACCAGCATTCTTGCATATGTTTTTTCGAAGTGAAAATGCAAATTTGCATTATGAAATTGCATTACATAGAATGCAAATTCTACCCCCAGAACATCACTATTTTGTACCACATAAGCATGTGCAATGAAATCATTAGAACAGAAAAATATTAAACATGTAAAGCGCACAGCTATTGCTAAAACTATTCAAGCATGCTGTCATGCAGTTATGGTTCATAAACTCCAGGAAGTGGTACCCACTTACACCAAGCAAGAGAGAGATGGTAGAGTAATTTGATCAGCAATATTACTGATCAGGCACACTGTCACAGTCCACATGATAGGTCACCCTCGATTATCAGTGCCCACCACAGAGGGAGTGACTCTGACAACAGAAGAAAATACTCTCACTCCAGCACAGGCATGAACTCTGACAGTTCTCACCTCTGCTGGGGAGAGGTCCGCAGTAGAAAATAGATCTGAAGAAACAGAAACCCTTCATCTCTTACTTGGACTTCAGGGCTACAGTGAGAGCTTTAGCGCTCACTTATCTCTGCAGTGTCACGCTGTTTCTCTTTGGCCATGCCAAATCCTCGATTACTCCTTTCAAAGTCATATTGAATGCAGCAACCACACTACTTACAGGCCCCAAGAAGTTAGATAACATGTATCCTCTCCTAAAAAAAACTCAACTGGTGGCTGGAATTAAATTAGGACAGATTATGCCTTATTCCAAAATCCTCCTTAATTCTGTGGGGAGATAATAAATCCCGAGTTAATAATTCAGGCCTGTGAATTAACAAAGATATGAAATGTTTTCCAGAGACTGGAGAACAACATAGAAACCTGATAATACAGGGTCCAATTGTACATGTTTTCTCCCTACTGGGGAAAACACTGTCTCAAATCCACAAGCATCTTCCACCTGATTGGTCCAGGTGGTAAATGCTGTGGGGCTTTTTCTTTTACCCTAGTGGGGGTGAATGTTCTTTCTTCTTTAGCTAGTGGGATCTTTTTTCTACACTCCCCATGCTCAAGGAGGCTGCTCGCTGGGGGCCAGGCACAGCAGCCGCCTACAGCCCCTACTGCTCCAATGATAGTTCCAGGTCCAGTGTCGCTAAGCGTTTAATTATTGGGCGCTGATTTTGACAACCCAGAGAGTACAAGCATAGAAACACCAGAAAACCTGTAGTTTCCGACCACAGTATCCCCCTTGAGGACTACCACTCTGACCAACTGGTAATGAGGGCCAAAGTGCTTCACTACAATTCATAAACCTATTTTAAAGGGGAAATTCTACTTCACAGGAGGTCAAAGAAAAACCATGGGGCAAAACTAAACTACTTAGCAAAACAGAAAAGTAAGTTGCTAAATCAATCCTTTTCTTGCTAACCTCACAGAGAGTGGATCATGAGCTTAAATCAAATTAGACTGAATTTTGACCTACTAATTTTAAGGAAACATATGAAGACTCATCCTTTCAGCGAGAAACGACCTTAACAACGCGGTCAGAACACTGCAGTACATTTACATCGCTGCTTTTACATGGCAAGTCGTTACCACAGCTTGCACAGGAGGGCGCTCTAGACTGAGGAAGGATGTATGACGTTACATCGCAAACTTTTACAACGCACACCATTACAACGCAATTTTTACAACGCAGATTCATTTACAACGAATGCCTTTACAACACATGACATTACATAGCAGATGCTATTACAACGCATGCCATTACAACGTAAGTATAGGTAAGTATATTATTTTATTTAAAAATGTAATTAATTAAAATGTAATTCATTTAATAAATTAAATTATTTTTAAATAATTAATTTGTACATATATATATATATTTAAAAAAATAGTTTAGGTATTCAAAAATAAAAATCTAACTCCAGGGGAGTGTAATAGTAGGGTAAGTGCAGGATAGTGTAGGGTAAAAAATTACTTTAAGTTTATTGGAACTATTATTAATAAATGACTATTATTAATAAATAATACAATTATTAAAATTATTTTTTTTAATTAATTAAAATTATTTATTTTAAAACTGAACCCTAAAAATACCCCAGTTCCCCAAAACCCTAAAAATACCCCTGTACCCCAAAATTCAAACCCAACCCTGAACCCTAAAAATACCCCTGTACCCCAAAACCCAAACCCAACCCTGAACCCTAAAAATACCCCTGTACCCCAAAACCCAACCCAGCCCTGAACCCTAAAAATACCCATGTACCCCAAAACCCAAACCCAGCCCTGAACCCTAAAAATACCCCTGTACCCCAAAACCCAAACCTAGCCCTGAACCCTAAAAATACCCCTGTACCCCAAAACCCGAACCCAAACCCAGCCCTGAACCCTAAAAATACCCCTGTACCCCAAAACCCAAACCCAGCCCTGAACCCTAAAAATACCCCTGTACCCCAAAACCCAAACCCAGCCCTGAACCCTAAAAATACCACTGTTCCCCAAAACCCAAACCCAGCCCTGAACCCTAAAAATACCCCTGTACCCCAAAACCCAAACCCAACCCTGAACCCTAAAAATACCCCTGTACCCCATAACCCAAACCCCGCCCTGAACCCTAAAAATACCCCTGTACCCCAAAACCCAAACACAGCCCTGAACCCTAAAAATACCCCTGTACCCCAAAACCAAAACCCAGCCCTGAACCCTACAAATACCCCTGTACCCCACAACCCAAACCCAGCCTTAAACCTTAAAAATACCCCTGTACCCCAAAACACAAAACTAGCATTAAACCCTAAAAATACGCCAGTACCCCTTAACCCAAACTATATATATAAAATTACTTTAATTAATTTATTTAATTTATTTTTAATATTTTTGTAATAAAAAAAGGTTAAATAAAATGATATACTTACCTATTCTTACGTTGTAATGGCATGCGTTGTAATAGCATCCGATATGTAATGTCATGCGTTGTAAAGGCATTCGTTGTAAAGGATCCTGCGTTGTAATGGTGTGCGTTGAAACAGTATGCATTGTAATAGTTGCGTTGTAACGGTTGTTTCCCCTGAGGAATAGTGTGATGTACTATTCCAACACCTTCCTTTCATGCTGTACGTAGGCTGGAGTTGGAATAGTAAATCATACTATTCCTAAATCCAGCGCCCTACAGCGCAAGTCGTTGTATTGATTTGCGCTGTAAAAACAGCGATGTGCTGTACTGCAATCAAAATGATAACGTTGTAACATCATACATCCCTTTTCAGCACATATTACAATGGTAGCAATTGGATTTGGGCCACACATCCATAAAGAATTGCTATAGTGACAGAGATTATTAAGCCAATGAATCGCCTTTGTCTGCATAGTGTCATTGGTGCTCTTTGATTGAAACATCCTGCTACCAACATAAATGACACAGTGATCAGTAATTTAAATTCATGTAGATGACAACAGGAGCACACAAGATTTCTGTGAGAATAAATAGATGTTCAACAGTGTTTGTAAAGGGGGGTGTGGCGAGCAGCTGAGCAAGATGGCCGTAGCCTAAAGGGGCTCAGAGGGTGAGATCGTCTCTCCAGCATTCCGCTAACTAATCCATCACTAAAACTATACCCAGAACCTACTACAAGGTGGACGAGCTAAAGCAGAACGTAGCGATCCAGCGTGGATGAAAAAATGATGGCGCTGGGCAGAGCTACAGAAAGAAATGGATCGCGGCCTACTCGGTGTGCAACCGCCACGGACTTAATTTTGGAGACTGGCCCATGAGGTCGCCTGGTGACCGGCGCTGCGAATTGGATTGTGGCGGCGAGAGCCTGCGGGCCGACAATATTGTACCGAAGGAGTTGCTGGCCGACGTGGGGCTGGTGCCAGACGGAGAATAAACTCCCCCCCCCCCCCCGGAAGCACCGGGGGCCAAGGCCCGTGGCGGGCGGACTACGCATACACCAGTAATCACTGCACCGCAATTTGAAGTCCCAGGGGGAGGCGGACTGCGGCCTACCTGTACAGCAGCAGCCGGGAATTGCAATCTGAAAGCTGGTAGGTGGAGAAACCTCGCGACCAAAGAACGGTGTGGGATCAGAGCCCCCCCTCCTGGAGCACTGATGAACGACTCCTGTGTTGAATAAGACACCGGACTGCCTGCACACAAGAGTGAAGCTGCCACAATACAGCCGACAAGGTACGGCACTGGGGGCCGAAACAGTTGTAATCGCCGCAGGGGCAGGCACGCACATAGAACTGTTCGTGAAGTGCCATATAGCATCAGCCTAACTGCCACAATGGGCCCATTTTTTCGAAAAACCGGTGGGGGAGATGGTGGGTATTGCCCGGACGCTGTAAGGGGCAAGGGGATAAGCAACACTGCGATTGGCGGTGTCATCAAGGACTGTCGAGCTTGCCCCCAGGCTATATGAATAGTATTTGGGAGCCTCGCGGATATAGGGTGGCAACAAATGGCCGCTCGGCGTGGGGAAACGTTAATGGAGTAGATCCACCTGGAAGAGGTATCTCTGGCACGAGCATACTGCTACAGCGACCCTGTGATTCCCTTGCTTCCCCCCTCCCCCCACCCCCAGTGGCAGCGATGGTGTGAAGATGAACGGAGAAACACTCGATAATTACGCACAGTGTTGGGCGTGGGATTTCTTCGGTGCTGTCGATTGAAGGCCCCCAAAGCTCTTATTGTGTGTCTTGACATAATAAACTATGAGTGGAAGGGGCTCCCGCACGAACCAGCAAAGTAAGCTGGACAAATTTGCATACACTAAAGACTTCCCTCCGTTACCAGAAAGGAAAGGACAGGCTGGAAAAAACAAAGAGGACGATGGTGGGCCTAAGGTGACACTAGAAGATATAATGGAGGCCCTCCATAAAGTACAAACTACGGTGGGCTCCATCTCAACTGATGTTACGTTCTTGCGAGCAGACTTTCAGAAAATGTCTGCCAGAGTAGTAGAGGTGGAGCAGGTGGCGACCACCCTCTCCAAAGACTCCACACTCCTGATTAAGAAGGTGACACAGTTAGTGGCAGAGAATAAGCGTATGGCGGCGAAACTAGACGACCAGGAAGGGCGCTCTCGTCGCAATAATGTTCGAATTACGGGGCTTCCGAAATCGGAAGGGGTGCCCCGCTGTGGACCTCTACATTGAAGACCTCATAAACATATGCATGCAGCCTAAGGGATTCTCGGCCTTCTTTTCGGTGGAGCGAGCGCATAGGGTGCCAGGTGGCAGGCCGAGTCCTGGGGCCCCTCCGCGTCCAGTGCTGGCCCGCATCTTCAACTTTCGTGATAGGGACGCCATTCTTCAAACCGCCAGGGTGGCACCGCCCATCCGAGTGCAAAACTCTGTAATCTCATTCTTCCCGGACTATACTGCGGCAGTCTCGGCACGCCGCAGAAGTTTCTTCGAGGTCAAAAAGGCACTGGGAGCCCGTGAACTACCATATTCCATGCTCTTCCCGGCGAAGCTCAGAGTAGTCGCTGATGGAAAAACCTGGCTTTTTGACACGCTGGAGGAGGCTACTGACTGGCTGGAAGGGTGGCGAACGGAGGGACTGTTTTTAAGTTTTTTGTATTTGGTATATGTTATCGTTCAGTATGGAGATGGTTATGCAGTACTAGCGTTCACAGGGACACACTGGCTTTCCACTTTGAAACAAGTCACTAGCGTTAATAGATCTGTTGGTTATAGCGATAGGAGACGAAGCACAGAATGGCACAACGGGAGATTCCAACACCATTATACCATCCCTCTCAGTGCTCAACTGGAATGTGCGTGGGCTGGGTGATAAAATTAAGCGTGGCCTGGTTTTACAATGTATTAAGAAAGAAGGCCCGGCAGTGATACTGCTACAAGAGACACATCTCACAGGCACGTCCACCAAAGCGATAGAATGGTGGTACATTCCGAATTTACATCTAGTTTCAGAGGGGTGGGAATATTAGTGAAGAAGCAGTTTCCCCTAATAATAAAAGAAGTTAAGTCTGAAGGATCGGGGAGGTTTCCTGCCATACACGCGTAGTGGGAGGGGGGCCCTTAAATATAGTTTCGGTTTACATTCCCCGGCATTGCACACAGTGGCCTTCCCAGATCTAAGTGCATTCTTGCTAGGGCTACCGGTAGGGGAGCTCCTTCTGGGTGGAGACTTTAACACGGTCGCAAGCGACTCCATGGACAGATTCCCACTGAGGACGGGTACAGCCGGCACATCACAACTTGTGAGTTTCATGGAGGCAATGGGACTGATAGATGTATGGAGGAGATACCACCCCACAGAACGTCAATTCACATATCATTCCAGTGTCCATAATAGCCTCCCTCACAGGAATAGATTACTTTCTAGGTTCGATGGGTAGCCTTCCGCATGTGGACAATATAGAAATTAGACCACGGGGCATCTCTGACCATTCCCCACTACTGCTCAGGTACACCACTCACCAGCAGCAACGGCACCAGATCTATCCGATACACCCTGGTTATCTCCAAATTCGCAAGATCAGAAGGGGACTTGAGAAAGCGACGAGACATTACTTTCAGGACAATGAGGGATCTGTTGCTTACTCCACCACTCTGTGGGAAGCGTTTAATAACGTCATCAGGAGACTGCCTATAGCTTCCATCACAGCTCACAAGCAGGAGGGACAGCTGGAATTGCAGACTCTGGAGTCCGAATTGACCATTGCAGAGGCACAACACACTAGAGACCCAACCCCCGACACAGCACACAACTTGCACCTCGCACAGCGACGTCATAAAAAACACATGACGGAACTGACCAAGCAGCAGCTAGCGAAGACGCGACACAAAATATACAACATTGGCGACAAGGCAGGGAAGCTACTGGCTTGGCTGGATAAACGGGAGAAGAGTGACAGGTGGATAGCGCAGCTCAACACAGGGGGGGAACGCCCCCCAACGGACCCGCACGCAATAGTGCAAGCACTGGTACAACACTTCCAGACAGTATACTCCTCAGACTCCTACATATCAGTAGATGAGGCACTGACTTATATAAAAGACCTTGACATGCCCAAGTTGACCCCTGAAGAAGCGCACAAATTAGAGGCTGACCTCACGGCGGAGGAGGTACAAGCAGCCATTCGGACACTGCAATCGGGCAAGGCGGTAGGACCAAATGGCATACCAATCAAATTTTATAAGAAGATGGCAGATTCCGTTATGCCCCGCTTGTTGAGTATGTTCACTGACAGTCTACCGGAGGGAGAGCTCCCGCCGGACCAACGTACAGCCACCATAGTGGCTATTTGAAAACCTGGGAAACCGGCGGATATTCTTGCCTCATATCGACCTATTTCCCTCAGAAATGCTGAGGCTAAAATCCTCGCAAAACTGCTGGTGCTCCAGCTCACGCCACACCTGACAAAGCTCATACATCAGGACCAGTCGGGCTTTATGCCTGGCAGGAACACAGCGCTCAACCTAAGGAGGTTACATGGGGTGCTTGCACGCTCAGTGTACGTGCAAAGAACCTGTGGTGGTGCTGTCACTGGATGTACATATGGCGTTCGACAGGGTCCATTGGCCTTTTCTTTTCGCAGCACTGCATAATTTTTGATTAGGTCCAAAGTTTTGATCGTCAGCTCAGTTGCTTTACACCAAGCCATTAGCCAGCATAGATCTCGGATCAAGAAGAAAATTCAAACTGCGCCCATGGTAGAGCACTTCATGGAAAAATTGCATTCTGAACATGAATTCAAATGGACAGTACTATTTACAATAAATGCAGTACAGCGCCCCACGGATGTCGACAGGGTGTTACTTCAAAAGGAAGCTTACCTTATTTTGAGATTTAACAGCACATTGACAGGTTTGAATACCATGTCTGAATTGGCTAGACTGTGATGGCTGTATTATCTGCTTTGGCATATGGCGGTATAAAGAGATGATTCTCGCTTTCACCACAAAATGATTCCCCCCCTTTGCTTTCCTTCTTCTTCAATAATCATAGGTGTATGGCTCCGTTTTTTTCAATGGCACAGCCACACTTAGAAACATGGGTTTTTCGAGTCATAGAGCCTTTATGTGTCTCGAAACAAGTCAGGACTACGAGTCCCATAATGCCAAGGGAGTAGGAATTCTCCCCCCCTGCCTTTAATTATCAAGATGGTGACCGCCCGCGGTCTTCCATACGAGTGGGAACCTTGAGAAGGAGAATAGCGAGTGACGCTTAAAGACACACAGGTCAGTCCTTAGGAACTATAAATCCGGCTTATTGAGCGCTTGCATGCACGTAACTTACTCGAAACTCACGGGGACTTGTTTCTTCTTCCCCCACCCTGTGTTTTACTTTAGTGGGCTCCAAGCATCTGAGAAATATACGGACAGTACGGGGGCTGCCAAAAAACGTGCACCTGAATCCAAACTGGATTACAGGTATGTCACAGAGTGCCAATTGATTGTTTCTATCCACTGACAAGAAGCGCTCAAACTTTTTCGGCGGCTGTGGTCTGACGTGCAGTCGTTTCTTTATTATTTTTCTAAGTAGGCTTTCTCATCGAAGCTTAGTGCCAGCACCTACAGGATACTTTCTCCACTTTGAAAAATAAAAGAAGGTATGGGATTCATTAAGTTTTGGTTGATACCCACCTGTTTTGCTATGTTACACGGCTGTGTAACAAGTTCATCATTTTTTTCAAATCAGGTCGATTGATTTAAAGACCACAACCTCCTCTCTTCACAAGGCGTCGGATGATGCGCAGTGAGGTAGGTGGATTAATGGGACCCTTTTTTCCCACACTATATCGGCGAAATTAAACGAGTTCAAGCCCTGATACAAACTATGCTTCGTTCTTTTCAGATCGGAAGCTTGCAGCATTGTCCCCCTGATTCATTTAATAAAAACGCACTACTCGATTGATACAGGTATTTTTCAATCGCTTTCCCTAATATACGATGGTACAAACTGAGGCATTCAGTTTTTCAATAAAACTTTATTATTTTTGTGTTTTACACAGACAAACTAACAAAGCCCTGATGAGGGTTCGAAAACTTGCTGTTCGAACCTGAAACGCGTCAGCACATTCACAAGAGCCATTAGTATCATTGAGTGATTTATTGACATCTATATAATTTGTCTCTGCTCTTGGTCGCAATTTGCTTTGTTTTGTCTATAAATATTAATTCATTTTGACATAATTCATGAACTGGTTGTTTATAATGTGTATGTTCTGTGTTATTGCGGTACTGTTTTAAATTTGTTTTTTTCTCTTTGAAAAGTTTATCAATTGTAGATGAACGTGTTTAATATGTGTGTATCTATTTCTGCCAAAACATAAAAGTTCTTATAAAAATAATCCAAAAATAATATGAGTAACAGGTATAAATAAAAGTACCTTACCGAGTTTCATAAATTTGCACTTGGTATTCTTTTGATTGGTTCTATACTAATACAAGAGGGTGTGGGCACCTTTTTCGCTCTTGACAGTTACACCAAGCCAATGGCACATGCTGCATCTAATGGCCACATCTCTGATGACTTTCCCTTAGCAAGAGGCACGCGCTAGGGCTGCCCTTTGTCGCCGCTACTGTTCGCATCGGTACTAGAACCACTGGCGGCGTGGATTCCCTGGGATCCAATGATACAAGGCCTCAAATGGACAGATACATAGGAAGATCAAATCTCCCTATACACCGACGATATCCTGTTATATCTGACCTCCCCTAGGCGCTCCATAATCAACTTTCTAGATATCTGCACGGCTTATGGTCGGGCATCCGGGTACACCCTTAACTGGTCTAAGTCCATTTTGTACGTGCTGCACGGCCCGCCACCGCATCTTCCTTACAATTGCCCGCTCAAAATAGTGGATCATACGTTCAGATACTTAGGGGTCTACATCACAACTGACCCAGGAGACTTCTACAATAAAAATCTGCAGCCACCACTAGTTCGTCTCAAAAGAGACATTCGTCACTGTGAAACACTACCGCTGACTTTGCTGGGGAAGGCAGCACTTTTTAAAATGATGGCCCTGCCTCGGTTTCTATACATTTTGGAAAATACACCATACCCGGTGACATGCTCCTACTTCAAAGCTATTTCAGCACAGGTCTCTAATTTGCTGTGGGGTAATAAACCGGCACGGATTGCGCAGGCCAAGCTAGTGTGTGGCTGGTATGATGGTGGAATAGCGCTTCCTGATGTACAACTTTATTATTGGGAAGCGCAACTGAAAGGGATTAATCAATGGGTACATCTCCCACGATAAGACCCGGCATTTCATGCAGATAGAGTGCAATTAGGCATAAGGGATATGTTGCTCCACTTTCTGATACAAAATTGGCAATGGCACTGTTTGGACCGCTGCGTCATACCCTTGGATTGTGGCATACGGCTCAGGCGTGATTAGGGTGGCGGGGGGTAATAACCCAGCTCACTCCATTGTGGGATACGAAACGGCTAGGAAAACTCAGACATAGTAAGGGATTTGACCGCTGGGACAACATCAGGATATAAACGGTCAGAGATATGTGGCAGAAGGGGGAAGTGGTTTCCTTCGAGAGTTTGCGGCGGCAATACGAATTGGCCCCCTCGGAGCGGTTCAGGTACACACAGATATGACAAGCTCTGATGACGGCACTGCCGACTGGTTCAGAAGTCCCAGAGACAGCCCCTATGGAGGATAGATTGTTAACTGATTACATGCCAAAGAAGGCAACCTTTCTAACCTACCCCAACCTTGTAAACAACCTGCCTGAGCCGACTGGACCCCTGAGGGATAAATGGGCCCACGATATTGGCGAAATTGATGATTCAGAGTGACAGCAAGCATTAGCATCCCCAAGGGAGGTGGGTATACCCTCACGACTTAGGTTGGTGCAGTTACGCATTTTACACCGCTCCTACTACACTAGGCACACCTTGCATAAAATAGGAAGGGTGGAGCATCCCTCATCCTGGGAGGCTGCAGAGAGGAAGGGACCTTTTATCACACCATATGGGATTGTGCCAGAATAGCGGAATATTGGACGCAAGTGCTGAGAACAATCACGCTGCTACCTGAGCCCAGGCGCTGCCTGTTAAACATGTGGGAGCCAAACGACCTCGCACGCTCCGGGCAAAGTTTGGTTACATTGGGCATGATGGTTGCCAAGAGGAATATAGCACAGAAATGGGGAGCAGTGGAGGTGCCTACCCTAGCGGCATGGGGTAAAGATATGGATGCAGCCATGATGGCTGAGAGGGCGGTACTTAGTAGCAGAGGTTGCCCTAAAAAGTGTAATAAAATATGGGGGGCGTGGAATACATACAGAGGTGAGCTTTGTGATCCACCATCGAACCGAGAGGTCAGTGACTCGAACTCAGAGGAGGTCTGATGGCCCAGGAATGACTAAAGGAAGTTGGGTCTCCAGTGTTATAAAAATGCATACTTGTGACTTTGTATTAATTCAAGATGTGTCTGAAAATGATGTGCTGGGCTTTGCTGCAGTTACGCATTTTACACCGCTCCTACTACACTAGGCACACCTTGCATAAAATAGGAAGGGTGGAGCATCCCTCATCCTGGGAGGCTGCAGAGAGGAAGGGACCTTTTATCACACCATATGGGATTGTGCCAGAATAGCGGAATATTGGACGCAAGTGCTGAGAACAATCACGCTGCTACCTGAGCCCAGGCGCTGCCTGTTAAACATGTGGGAGCCAAACGACCTCGCACGCTCCGGGCAAAGTTTGGTTACATTGGGCATGATGGTTGCCAAGAGGAATATAGCACAGAAATGGGGAGCAGTGGAGGTGCCTACCCTAGCGGCATGGGGTAAAGATATGGATGCAGCCATGATGGCTGAGAGGGCGGTACTTAGTAGCAGAGGTTGCCCTAAAAAGTGTAATAAAATATGGGGGGCGTGGAATACATACAGAGGTGAGCTTTGTGATCCACCATCGAACCGAGAGGTCAGTGACTCGAACTCAGAGGAGGTCTGATGGCCCAGGAACGACTAAAGGAAGTTGGGTCTCCAGTGTTATAAAAATGCATACTTGTGACTTTGTATTAATTCAAGATGTGTCTGAAAATGATGTGCTGGGCTTTGCTGCATGTTTATGCTTCAGACTGTTTTATTGTGTTATCAGAATGAAAACAAATAAAAAGATTTTTTTTAAAAAGTGTTTGTAAAGTTGTCATGTTTTCCTTTTATTGAGAGTGGCTTGGTCAACCTACTTTGGATTTGCATCTAGAACAGCTATGATGCATTTAGTCTATAAGATGTTTTCAAGGCTGTGAATAGATTTTAACAGATTAACAACCTATTTGTGTTATTACATCAAGATAACTGATAGAATACAAGAATTGGACCAAGAGGAACCAATACAAGAAGACAGTCATCGATATGGTACTTTCAGTATATCGGTATATCGATTTGATTTGATCCACTTTGCTCTTTTTTCTATTCTTTTTTCTTAGACTTTATATTAATTTAATAGTGGACAAATGAGGTAGTACTAGCTCCCAAGAACATCTAATTTACCTACTTACTCTAGTTCTCTTTTTCGAGTTACTGAATGAAGCAAAACATAAAATTATATGGTACAAAGGACCACACTTCTTTGCAAACAACATTGAATATTGCACTGAGAAACAAGAATCTCTGATCACACCATACATTACTCAAAGTAATTGCATATTTAAGATTTTGCCCCTAGAGTAGCACATTTTGAAAACTGACACTAGATCACATAGACTATTAAATAGGAAGCCTTAGATGATACATCACACAGGCAAAACAACTGCCACAATTTGCCATTGTGTTTTAAGTCCACTAGAAAATAATTATAGACCTACTTGTCTATCATTGACACCTAAAGGTGTTCAAGAACGTATTTTTTATATAACAGGCTATAATATTATTTTTCAGGCACTAAACTGATCATTATCAAACTTTATCTCCTACATTCAATTAATATCTAGTTTTGCCATTTTTTGGCCAAGTCCTACAGGAATATTACATATTAGATGGTTGTTTACTTTTAAAAACATATTTCTGAATAAATGTAATTTTATTAACTATGACCACACTCTACTTTGGTTAGACAACAAACCCCTATAAACAACTGAACCACATATGCATGGACCTGGTCTGTAGTTCCTCACTTTATTCAGGCATTATATATATTTTTAGGATGAATTATCATGTAAACAATAGACTCAACTTATGGTAATTAATCACTCAGTCCTTATCAACCTCACCCATCCAATTCTATGTTAGATTTTGCAATAAAAATAAACCTCTTGTTTCTCGATAGTATCACAGTCATTTGACATACTATCTCTATGGTCACTCAAGCCTTTTTGACCAATTTGACCCTACAAAGACCCCCATTGGTATTAGATGAGTATGGCCTTTCCATTGATATGCATTTTGTTTTACAATCAATGTGTTAAATCTTTGTCAAACTCAGTTAATACCTTTTGCCTTCTACTCATCACCAAAAAAGATATATCTCTTCATCCTTATAAAAGAACTCTACCCTAAATGACAACTGATGGTACTGCCTCAATTACCTTCCTCAAACAGAGGTTTTCCTTTTATTCCGACTATAAAAACCTTGCTTATACTTGTAGAAATGTTGTACTATTGCTTACTCATGTTTAATATTTTACAACTATTTTTCACATCATGATTTCACTTTTGCCTGTCTACCTTCAAGCGCTAGACCAGTAATTGAATGGACGATTAGGTACTAACCTTGGAAGTCTTTTATAATTATATTGCATTGAATTTATATACTTTTCACATATTTAAATCACTTTGCATTTGGTTTATCATTGCTTTAAATATAGCACTGCCCCTGAAAGCATTTCAACTTAATTACCTCTCAATTCTCTCATCTCTCTATAATATAAGTAACTCACTCCAACTTTTTCCTCAGCATACATTTCGGTGCCTGGTTGCAAGTTATGGCTTCATGGTACTTGGTCAGTATCCTGGTGAATATCTTCAATCGTATTTGTCATTCTACTTTTTTGATTGGAACAATGGAATATTTGTTACTTACCTTCTATTGGAAGCTGAGCATCAGGAGCCACTGCATCACTGGTCATTATGTTTCATTACAACTATACTACAACTATACCACAATTAATCACTCGACTTTGCTTCTTTGACTAATAATTATATCAGATTGATGACAATATTTACACTCTATGAGATATTTGTTGTATCTTATCCAAACATATCTACATGGATTCCAGTCTTCCTGTATTGGTCATTGTTGGTCCAATTACTGTATTTTGACTCCATGTAGTACCATAAATTGATAGTAAATCTGTTAACATTTATTCACATACTTAAAAACACATGTGTGCTGTTCTTGATGCAAATCTGATTTGGGTTGACTAAGCCATCATATTAGACTTGGCATCTTTGGCCTGGTTTTCTGGGCCTTTTGCTTTTACCTGCTGCACTTTTTGACTTTGTGATGGGTTTCGTTTTTACTGCCATAGATGCTTTGGCAAAAAATGAAATACAGTTGTTCTGGATACCAAAATGAGTTACATGAACAGATTCAATGATCAAAGTTTTCAAATTTATTACCACAATTCCATCAAAAATTTGAATTACCGGGGGAGGAGCCAAGATGGCGACCGGAGCAGACGTGTAGGCTCCCGGCTCCACCAGCCCTTGAGCTCCGCACCGTCATCCTGTTTACTATCCTGATTGATTCTGGCGGTGGAACGTTTGGGAAGATGCGCTGATTCCGCCCGTATTTCCCCGAGCTCTCAGCCTGCCCGGGGGTCGGAGATACTTGCAGGGCTGTTGGCGGCCCTGGACCCTCGTCTGCACTGCCGCTCGTCACCGGACCTCGTTGGAGTACTGGCGGCCGGGTTACCCGTGTAGCGCCGAGGACTTGCAAGCGGCGCCGTTTCCATGAGACGCGGTCCTGACTGGTCAGCCTGCCGCGATCTATCGTAAGCTGAGCTTGGAACGAGCTCGCTGGGGCGGGATGCTTCGGAGGTGCGGACCCTTTCTGCAGAGCCGAGTGTGTGCTGCGTGGGTCGCTCGGCGGCCGGACCCGATGTAAGCTGCCTGCTTCCCTGTCCCAGCGTCCAGCCTGACACGAGACGGCTCCAGGCGACGGGTACTTGATTGAACGCACCCTGGTGGCATCTGAGACCTGGACTGGCGCTCGCTTGTGCCGCATCTGCCACGTCTCCTGTACCGGATCATCGGAACCATGGCTTTGTTGAAAGATCCGTGGCGCAATGGAGGACACCCATTACTGCCCACGGACTGTGCCACCCTGCCTGCGCCGTGTACCAGCTCGCATGCACCTTATTGGGATGCGGAGACAGAGGAGCTGCAGCCACCACCGTCATGTGAGTCTATTCTGGCCGCCCTGTGTGACTTTCGCCTAGCTATGCGCAGTAGTTTCCAAGTATTGGGTGCACAATTTGATAAAATGGTGTCCCGTCCGGGACAGGAGTGCGATGTCTGCTTCCAGACAGGATTGGATTTTCCCCTGCCGTCTTGCGGCGATACAGTGTTTCCCCGTGATTGCAGTGACTGTGTGCTTGCTACTGATTCCATCGGCGCCCGCGGCCGGCCGCCCGCCAGACCCGCTTGTGCTACTTTGTTTCTCCCTCCTCCGGAGCCTGACTCATTGGTGCCTTCGCCATCGCTATTGACTCGGAAACCGACAACGCAACCTCTGGCCCCCTCAATGGCTTCTTCACCGTGGCCTTCGTTTCTTTCCATGTGGCACCAATCTTCACCAGATACCCCGGCGGACCTATGCCACGTGGACAAAGGACTTTGTGGTGACTATAGACGGCCATTTTGCGCTCCTGGTAGTTTTCCTTCTTCCATGCGGCCATTTTGTCTCTTAATGTCTGAGGGGATGGGTTTCCCCAGGGGAGTGTATGCAGGGTTGCCTCCACGATCGGGTCAGGGCTAGGCTGCTTTTGTTTGCTATCGACTCACGGGCTGGCGGGGACGGGGTTGGAACAGTTCTGTATATGCTTCGTGCGCACACCGTGTAATGACTTTCTCCAACTGTATTTGTATTGCCATTTGCTAATGTACTGATGTTTTGTGGGAGGAAGGTATATTGGTGGCTGGTGGGACCGGGAGCGTGTAGAATTGGCCCTCCTTGCGATTTTCCTGGGAGCAGTAGATTAGCTTGTCCTTTTCTCACTCCCTACGTCTCATGTGTGAAAACTTTCTTTACAATCTTCAAACGTTTTTCTATCTTCTCTTTATTCTACTCTCGCTCTCCTCTCTTTTCTATATTTCGGGTTTTAAAGGGCGACAGGCACTATGCTGGGGGGGGGGCAGGCCGTAGCCTCCGCATTGGTGTAGGGTGGGGGGGGTAATTTACTATTTCTAATTAGTTCTATGGGCCTTTTTCTCCTTTTATGTTTCTGCGCTTTCCTTGCTTCGATTCTGGGTCCGGGTGTGGGGTTGACAGAGTGGGGGCGGCACTGAAGGGGTGCGTAATTGCTGATGTGACTATCCTGTTGTTGAATTGCACCGCCTCGCTGCCAGGGATTTTACTTTCCATTGTTGTTACATAATGTTGCCGCTCTCCCGTGTTGTGAAGATACCGTGCGGACTCGAATCTCCTTGGTTCTTATTCTTCACTGACTTTTTCCTGATGAAACTACATAAAAACTTTAAAATTAACCTTCATTTCTCCTATCCCCTGGTGTCACGGGTCTCTCCAGTGTAATATCCATAAATCGTTGCTATTGCTGACCGTTGATGCTAAGGGGGCGTAATGTTTGTACCAGTGCTTAACCGTGTCGTGGCCGGCCTGACGGTTGTAGGCCCGTATTTGTTTTTTTTTATATGCACGAATAAAGGTTTTCAAAAATTAAAAAAAAAAAAAAAAATTTGAATTACCCCAGCCAGAATAATTTCAAAAACCAAAGACCAAGAGAGCAAACAAACAATTAACTGAAACAAACAAATAGTAATGCTTGCCTGTATATGTCTATATGTCTTTTATTGTCAGATTTTAACACCTGGTTTTCTGTGCATTATTGTTTTTTTGCTCATTGTTTGTTTCAGTTCATTGTTTGTTTGTATTATTAATCTTTGGTTTTTGAAATTATTCTGGCTAGGGTAATTCAAATTTCCGATCGAATTCTGGTAATAAAATTGAAAACTGTGATCATTGAATCTGTTTGTGGAACTGATTTATGTATAAAGAACAAATGTATTTAATTTTTTGTTAAGGGGCTGTTGTCTCTAGAATTACTTAAGTACCCTTGATCCCTTACTATCTTTGGGTTTCCCTTGTGTATATATACTAGACTTAGATGCTTTGGGCACTTTTCCACTGCTGTCAAGGTTCAGTGCTCCCTGTGTAAATTGTAAATATGATTGGTCATCCCTAATTGGCATATCTGATTTACTGGTAAGCCCCAAGTAAAGAGTACTGAGTTTGCCAGGGCCTGTAAATCAAATGCTACCAGTGAGCCTGCAGCACTGCAGCACTGCCTGGGCCAACCACATGAGTAGCCCATTAAATCTAGCTCAGACCTACCAATGTAGCATCTGTGCATGCAGTTTTAAACTGCAATGTCGACCTGGCAAGTGCACCGACTTGTCAGGCCTCAACTTTCCCTTTTGTCACAGATTAGGCACCTCAAGGTACCCCCATTGGCAAGGTGTAGTGTTTGTAAAAGATAGGACATATTTTGTTGTGTTTCACTCGTCCTGATAATGAAATACTGCCAAATTGGGGTTTCACTATTGCAAGGCTATGTCTCCCATAGGCTAACATGGGAGTTGCTTTATGACACCTTACAAGTATAACTTTCCATTGGGATAAGATAGATAAATTGAGTTTAGACTCTCTGAACTCAGAATTTAGTAACACATCTTTTTAGGGAAATGGTTTTTAAATTGTGTGTTGGAAAATGCTAGTTTTTGACATTAGGCAATTTCTTGTTTCACCCTTCTGTGTATTGACTCAATGGCTGACTGTCTGGTTTTGGAGTGATAGGAGCTGGGGATGTGCCTTCACTGTAGAAAGCCACACGGGGGTTGAGGTGTGTCCTGCCTTTCCTGGGTGACTCATAGCTGGGATGAATATACCTTGGCTGCATTTAGAGTGGTCGGAGGAGTTTTACTTGCACCTGAATAGGCTGTATCTTGTTTGCACAATGATGTACTCACCTACTGTGGTCATGCTGCACCAGAGAGGACAGAACTGGTTTGGACTGGGCTCAAAGACCCTTGCCACAAAGAGAACAAAGAGAAAATGGGGTATAAGTACTGGACCTTAAACCCCGGAGAACTATTTCACTTCTGGGCTCAAGATGAACTGCTGCCAAGGAGAAGAGCTGGAAAGCTGTAAGAATGAGTACTGCCTCTTTGCTGTGTGTGCTTTGGAAGGTTGGCTTGCAGTTGCTGCTTCTGTCAAGGAGAAGGCAAAGGCTGGAATTTTGCTGTAAACCTTCTTGAAGAAGAATCTCCAAGGGCTTGTGTGAGCTTGCATCCTTTTATAAAGTATCAGGGGCACAGATTCTTCACCTGCAACCCACTGACCAGTACTTGGACTTCTCTGTGGACCCCTGTATTCAAAAGGGCACCAATTCAGGTTCTTGGGCCCAGAGAATTGTGTGGTTGGTGTTGCAAAGCAAGAGGAACAACTCTGATGCCGTCAGCGCTGCCGCCAGTGATGCGGTAACCTGCACCGAAGCCAGGCGCCCCGGTTGTGAAGTGTATGACGCACATCCCCACATGAACCACAGCTCTGATGCCCTTCAATGCCTGCCGATACCTGTAGTTATTGCCCTTACCGATACCAGCCTCGAACCGATGCCGTCCTCGCCAGCGCCATAATCCCTTTATCGAGGAGCTGATAACTGATGAGGGTGGCTTTGCAAACTTTGATGTCGCATCACCTCACCAGAACCGACGCCTCACCACCAACACCACCAAACTTTCCTGTCCTGGACTTGACTCCTCCACCCCTCACAGACTCAACACCTCACCTCCCCTGTGGCAACCGGGAACCGGCCTCGCCTCAGCACCTATGCCTCACCTCCATGACACTGTGCATCATCTGCTGACTTTGTTTCAAAGGGACTGTTATGTGGGGGTCCATTTGACTCCGTGATTTGCCCGCCCTCCTCGCAGTCAGTGCAGCACTTTGGATTTCTGCTTGTCACAAAGTCGCAATAGCGCCCGGTGGAGCTATTGGTTTCTACAAGTGCTATTTTTGAAGTAACTGTTCTAAACACTTATTCCTAATACATGTATGTTTGAGTTTTGTCATTTATTTCTTGTTTGGTTTAGATAAAGATTCCATATGTTTCTAAACAGGTGTGGTGTCCATTTGTGGTGTTTATGCTATTTTCACCAACAGTAGAGGAATCCTTCGTCCTTTTCAATGAAAGTCACCTTTCAGAACCGATCCAAGCTACTAAGCTTCCCTTAGCCCCTTAGTTTAGTTGCCAGTTGCTATATGAATATTTGATGGCAGTTTACATTTTTGATATGTATTTCCAAATCATTGTATTAATATTATCTACGAATATACTGGGCAATCGTATGTGAACTTGTTCTGTAATGCCGAGCCATGTCGTAATACATGGAAAACAAAAAGGACAATCCAGGGACAGAGGCTGTCAAAACCTTGCTGACAAAAGCAGCAAGAAGCCTTTGGGTAATCATTTCAACTATGAGAGCATTTAGTCCCTTCCTGTGGGAACTGCCTTGGACTGGGTCCCTCCATGCTCCAATGTGGGACCTTCATGATCAGCATTTTACCCAGTAGCTTTTCAAACTCTAAGATGTAGGTTAGCAGCAGTTCCTTTTTCAGGGTTTTAATAAAGGGGGTAACTCTGGGTTGGCACACTGGGGATGTGGTGGCCATCTGACCCAACTCTGTACATCTTTTCCTTTCCCTGTAATAGTGTGTAGCTCTCCAAGGCTGCAGACTGTGATAGTGAAGCAGATCATCCTAATTTGCACAGTCTCATTAAACATGCCATAAACACCAACTGTTATCTTCCAGTGCATATTAAAAACTATAATGGGTTTCTCTTTAAAATATTATCTCAGAGCTGTCTAATTATTTGTTTTCTCAGTGGTATAAGTGGGAAGCCTGCACGGCCATGCACCAATGCCTTTCAGTCTTGCTCGTTAACGCCCCTTCACTTTTCTGCTGCATTTTCAGATCTTCTTAAAATTTTATGGGTCACTCATGTTTTTTGTAAATTTGAGACCTTTTAACAAACAGATGTATGTTCCATGATGTAACACACACTATTTGTAAATGATTTTTAGCTAATCATACAATAAATAATATTTTACCATTAATTAGGAAGCCATAGGTTTTATTAGATTTGATGCACTAAACTCCACAGTAATAAGTTGCAGTGTTATTACTTTTTGAGTCTTGACCACGAAGCTGCATCCATAATGGTAAAATCATATAAGTTTCACAACTTAAGTTTATATAATTTGTATTAGTTTCATTAAATAGACCTTAGTGCAATAGTAACAGGCATATAATACAGATCATAAATGATTTGCACTACATATTCAGTGATTTGCTTTAAAAAGGTACACATCTAATCATATTAAATATATTAAAATGTAGATTAAAAAGGAGAAATACCCTGATAATTATAATTACAGATTGAAAGTGATAATCAATATATCTCACACAACATGCATCCAAAATCATTCAAGCATTAGGGGAGAGGATGTAGCCTGATGGCTAGAGCGGTCACCCTCAAAGCTGGGGGACCGGGTCCGAGTCTTGGCAGGGACGCTCAACGTCCTGTGATTCTCGGCAAATCACTTAATCTCCACATGGCTAACGAAAATGAATGGGTCCTTCTGAAATGCACTGGTGCTCATGTGAAGTGCTCTGATACCTTCAGGTCAAGTTCACACTATATTAAACTCTGGGGAAAATAAGTATATTTCAACGACTGTAAATTTAATAAGTACCCATTATGTCCCAATTTATCAGCATTAACCTAGATTTCCCTTCTTTCACCCGCAAGGACTCAGGGAGTTATTCAATGAATCTGTGTCTGCTTCTGGGGCCAATACACTATCCACCAGGTGTTCCCACGTTTTAATCCTTTCAATTTTCCCTTGTTCTCTCTTCATCTCATGAAGCAACACAGCACTCTCCAAACTTGCCCATTTACCCATTTTGTTAGCCATCTAGTAATTTGTGGACCATTCGCCAATTTCCATTGCATAGTCAATTCTTGTTTTGCCAAAATCAAACGCAAGTCAGTAAATCTAGTAGTTGTTTTCTTATACTTAAGGTGATAGTATCCCCTTAGGAGGCAGATCAAAGGTGTACAAGTGATATTCCGCAGGGATATTCCATTAATATATTGTATTACTTCCTTCTAGAACCCACGCTAATAAAGGGCAGGACCATACCATGTGGGGCATATATGCCTCTAACTCACCACATCCAGAACATTTTGCAGCACCAATCACATAGAACCTGTTAATCCTGCCAGGTGTAAAATAAGCTCTTTTAAAAAGTAGTTTAAATCTATCTTTTCTAGAAAAGCAAGTATATGCACTACAATCCTATCAAAGTCCAAATCATTAATTTGGAGCAAAAAATCTCGCTCCCAGTTCATTTTCAACTCAGCAAGAGGAAAACGTATATTTTCATGAATTGCACAATATAGATACAAGACCGCTCTTACACACCCTGTTGTACACTACTGTTGACACACCTGATGTGTGTCACGTTCAGCATCTCCATTTCTCTAATAATTCCTCACTAGTGCAACTAAGGCTCGTGTATTAAAAATTGTCCTCTAGGTATATTAAATTCTCCAACCAAGTCTTCAAACCTAAGCAATACTCCATCTTGATATACTTCCCCAACACAGTTAACACCAAAAGTAGTCCATCTTCCAATCCCTGCTAACTCTCCCACCTGGGCCACTAATTTCATCCATTTTAATGGCATATCAGGTGAATAGGGCACCTGGACCAGGGTTTACTGCAGGCAATGTCGCCAGCACTGCTGTATCACTAGCAGATCTTGAGAAATTGCAGGCAGTCTCCACTGAGGAAGCAAGAAGCCTTTCATTAAGTCCTGAAAATCAAGCAGTGAGCCACTAATACCCTCCCCAGGGTTAACTTGACAGTAAACCCACGTATTTAGCCAATGCAGTTGAGCCGCCAGATAATTAGATTCAAGGTCAGGGACAGCCAACCCTCCCTCCATTACAGGGCTCTGTAGTTAGTGCTACTCTAAGCCTACCTGTCCCCTAAAACAATTCCAGAAGTAGCGATTCCAATTCCCTAAACAATTGGTGAGGCACCACCAAAGGCAGCGTGTTAAAGAAATAGGCCAATCTTGGTAGCACCACCATCTGTTGTGTGGCGTTTTAGGCTCCAAGTGAATTTTCCAGATTCATGCCCTTATATAGGTACAATTCACATTGCCCTTACATAGGCATAGAAATCAAGTCCTTATTTAGGCATAGCCCATGCTACCCAAATACAGGCATGTCTACTTCCACCCGTACCAAATGTCACAACGACTTATTGGAAAACCAGCTTAAGCAGTCAGGGACTTCCCCTTGCTTGAATATTGATTTGTCTAAGAACTCAGTTACTTTACAAAGAATCCTGTTTCCTAGGGGCTCTTTCTTGACATTCATATGCCCGACTTAACGTCAAACTATGGCATTCCTAAACACCTTCAAGGTATAAATATACCTTCACTTGCTCTAGCAAGATACAGTGGTTCGGAGCACTTCGAAGACCTACTTGCCTGACGCAGCTCGCTACAGCAAGTGCAGAAGGGAACCGACTCTCCAGCTGATGCACTGATCAGGAAGCTGTCCTTCTCCTGCCGAGAATCCAGCTCCAGTGTCTCCGGCTCCCCTTGCGGGATGTTGGGAAATCGAGTCCAGAGACAGAGGTACCAGGCCTCCTTCATTCTAACAAGGTATGGAGCTGATTAGAAACTAGAGAAACCTTTGGTATATTCTTGGCAAAAACTAAACCTATGCTACACAATACTTAGTTCTTCCCTCGTACTAGACTTAGGTTAGGTACATTGGGGTAGGCGTATTTTAGAAGCACCAGTTGAGTATTTTACTCAATGTTATTTATGTATGTATTTTTATATGGCTTAGCAACCATACAATGCTCTTACAGTATTATTTTATATTACTGTTTACGTTGTACGCATTATACTTTGCAGTCTGCATAACAATTGTAGCAGTTCACCTCTCTTGCATGAGAAACGCCTGTCTCACTATTTCTCTGCAACTCTGTAGAAACAAAGCATGCACGATTGACTGAGTGAAATACTTATCTATTGTTTCCACAACTCTGAGAGATATATTCTTATTCTTGGGAAACAAAGTTGTCATGTTTATGTGGTTGTCAGACACTAATCCCTTCTTGTGTATTCGAGAAAGTTTCTAGTGACCTCTGAGTTAGCTGGCAAACACACACACAATTAAGTTTAGTATATTCGATAGAGACCTAGTTGACCTCAGTCCTACGTAAAATCTATAGGATATATTATTCCAATGTGCAGAGCCTACTAGGAATATAAGAACTACACTACATAGTGCCCAACGTTTGGTAAGGCACTAATTTAATGCTAGATACTAAAGTAACTCAGTCCTGCTTTTCTCAGAGACCCCTTTTTCCATAAAATACTCCAATAGATGTTTGGAGTGGGTAAAAGGATAATATCCGTCATAGCTGAGTAGGACGAAAAATCCTATGTATAAGTTTTTGGTTTATTCAACGTTGAATGATACAGTGTTCCAAAATATTGTGCACCTTATCTTTGTTTCCTTGAAAATTGCTTTGCAAATTTTCAGTCAACAAAATGACGGATAACAACACCAAAACCTGTGGAGCTGCGGCTGATCCAGCCGATGTAGCTTTTAACATAACAGGCTTTAATGAAGCTGACGAGGATACTATAAGCATTCAAGAAACTTTAAGGAAAGCCATCCCTATTAAACTCATACTAAATGGCCTCTCATCAAGAGGTGGTAGGGTAGTTTTTGTGATAGAGGCACATGAATCTCATCAGAAAGAGGTATTCTATTCATGGATAGTCTTCCCTGAAGCAAATCCAGTAAACAAAAGTGTTTCACTTCTACAAAGAAGATGAACCACCAGAGGAATACATTCCTTTCGAGTACATTGAAATTCCACTAACATACCAAGAGAATGCGCTCTGGTTTAAAGGCGCCCTAAAACATATACATCACATTACCAGGCTCGGTCCACTAGGTAGACCAGGAGCAACATGGCTGGTATTAGCCAGCTATACACCATATCCTGCCATTGAAGAAATGTCGGAGCAGGAACTATTAGTTCAACTAAAAGAGCTAATCAAAATCTACAGACAATTGGTTCAGTATGTCATGCGGACTCTTACAGTCTAACCGGCAATAATGATTCCACAACATCCCCCTTACCAGGGGAACACAAATAACATTACACCACAGACTTTACATTCAGTCGTTGGTAAATTACCTGCGAAACGGGAACAAATTCCATTTTGGATAGCTCAAAAAATTACTCAAAATGACGCATTATTTCCTGATACTACCCCTCATGAGAAACACAGAATTCTAACAATCTGTTTACCAATGGGGATCACACCAAACCTGAGAACTGCGACACTTGGGGTATAGTCTTTGCTGCAATCTACACTAAAACACATGGTGTTCCGTCTATGGCGGTATTATCAGACGTCCTGAAACAGATTCAAAATGAATACAGGGCAGAGCCTGCTCTAAATCTAGGTATGAAATTGCTGAAAGATTTCAAACAGGTCTCAACAATAATATTAGCTAATATTAACACCTTGGCTGCTAGGCGTTTTCCCCCTCCTGTGCTGATATTTTATCACTCCCATTGTTCATGACGAGCTCAGCTCGTCATCAGCACAGCTCAACTGTGCATCATGACGAGCTGAGCTCGTCATGAGCATCGAAAGGGTTAAAGGTGAAGCAGCATCCGTGGCGATCCGCCAAAAGCTCAGAGAATTTGATGTAACTGAGCAACCACATGAACTGGCCAAAATAATTGTAATATCCTATGAAGAATTAGGCAGAGACAGCTTGGGTGGGAAACCACTTAAACCTCAACTGTCAGAAAGTCCTAAAAAGGTCTTTATTAAAAACACTCCTAATCCTCCTAAAAAGAAGTGGGAGAACCCTAAACAAACCTCTAACAGAAATCTGAAAGAAGAGGACTGTCAGAACACAAGGCAGAACGCGTGAAGTCCAAAGACGATCAACACGTTCAGAAAAATAAGAAAACTCAATTCACCAAAAAGAAAGTAGCAGGTCTAAAAATCAGACATGCCGAGGATCTTGAGGTCACAACTCATGAACGGAGAATCGGCTCAAACAATGTTGGACAGCGCAGCAGAAGTCACCATAGCTCGCAAGAACTTGAGGAATCATCTGGAGACAGTGGACTTGAATGGGTACATCCAAGTTGAAACTGCAGATACCAGGGTTAGTGTTCCACACAAGTTATATGAAGTAACACTCCGGATGGAGAGGGACATAACAAGAAAAATACGAGCACTCTTTTGGGAGCGACTCTCTCAGGGTTATTACATTCTTCTAGCTGAACAAGACTGGCCAACTGAATTTTTCAGAAAGTGCCCACATGGTGAAGAAATCATTATGCCAGCTTTCTCCAACCACATTCCAATTCATTTAAAATATACCTATGCCAGGAAATGGACAGTAGCCCAGGCTCCTGCATTATATAAAAATCATGTAGGATGGGATGAGGATTCTCCTCACCATAACATTCAGTTAAAAAATCAACCGACTGCACAAAAGCAGTATACAGTTAAGCAAATTTCTAAACACGCATTTGCAATGCAATAGGTCTCCCATTAGGAAAGTGTGATCTATTGGTATTGTTGATGACACATTTTTTTAATATGTGTTGGCTTTGAAAATATATAAATTAATAGCATTGTTATTCACAAAGCCAATAGCTTACACGTTCCTAATGCGAGTCCTATTAGCTATGGCAATGCTTGTTGGTAGCAAGCAAGGACAGTGCTGTTGTGGTGCTTAGTGATGATGTGGTTGTGCTGAGTGATATGGTGGTGTATTAGAGTGATGTGGTGATGTATTAGAGTGATGTGGTGGTGTCCCAGAGTGATGTGGTAGTATCCCTGAGTGATGTGGTGGTGTTCCTGAGTGATGTGGTGGTGTCCCTGGGTGATGTGGTGGTGCCCCTGAGTGATGTGGTGGTGTTCCTGAGTGATGTGGTGGTGTCCCCGAGTGATGTGGTGCTGTCCCGAGTGATGTGGTGGTGTTCCTGAGTGATGTGGTGGTGTCCTTGAGTGATGTGGTATTGTCCCTGAGTGATGTGGTGGTGCCCCTGAGTGATGTGGTGGTGTTCCTGAGTGATGTGGTGGTGTTCCTGAGTGATGCGACAAACATTACAATGCTTTTATAAAAGCAATATAATTACAATAACATCGCGAAAATAATGGCAACTGTAAAACATAACATGTAATAGCACAGGTAAATAATTAACAAAAAGAACGCTTAGTTGTAAATTAATGGAAAAAGTAAAATAACAAACTATAAGAAAGTAAACAGTAAAGGAAAAGTTTGTTAAAACTTACCATGAAAGAATAGCAGCTGTTCGAATATGTAGCTCCTACAATGTATGCCACAGCTCCATCGTGTTTGCAAATATTGAGTGCACCATGTTTAAATAGAGCATTATAGGCACGATAGGTATCAGTAAGAGCCATAAAATAGGGAAACACATGGTAATGGAAATTCATGGTGATGGTGCAAAGATAGGTAGGTACTACTAAACAGCATGTGGTAATCGTAAATGCTGGGAACTGGTTCCTAATACCGATGCAATTTAACAAAGTATGTTTCTTTTGTAAAAAGGCTAAAAGATTTACTAAACGTTGTAGGATATGCAGAACCTACAAAAAGCATGAAGTAAAAGCCCTTAATATGTAGTCGCATAACAGGTGTTTCACAATAGTCTTTCTTATTTTTAAAAAAGCATTTTGTATTGCTTTGTATTACAGATAGAAACTATTATAAGTGTATATGAATAAAGATATTAAAACAGCAACGACAAAAGCATAAGAAACTGCTTATTATATTAACATACACATACAGTTTGTTACTAAAAGCCTGCATTTAAAACATCTTTATATATTAGTGTAGGCGTGCAGCATTACAGTAAATTGTAAACTTTTGCATGGTAGTATTAGCATAAAACTAACCATTATGGAATGTATGCCACAGATTAACAATAAGCTTTTGCAATTACTATTTTGTACACACCATTACCACGCTGCTTTTACAGCAGTAGCGTGAAGTCATTTTTCATTACAGGTTCCACTATTAGAAAGACTACATGCACAATGTTACTCCTAGAATCTTAACAAAAGGCGAACCTATCCTGAAGCTTTTAAATTCGTAACATTATAAAAACAGAGGGCCCGATTCACAGAATGAACTTAAGGCTCAATCCTAAACTTACTACTATTTTGGTATTCACAGAATGCACTTACTACTTTTGGCATTCGCAGAATGCACTTACTACTTTTGGTATTCACAGAATGAATTTACTGCTTTTGGTATTCACAGAAGTTAGGATTTTGTCTTAAGTTTGTCTTAAGACAAACTTAAGACATACCTAAGACAAACTTAAGGCAGACTTAAGACAGACTTAAGTTAGGATTTTGTCTTAAGTCTGTCTTAAGTCTGTCTTAATTCTGTCTTAAGTTTGTCTTAAGTCTGTCTTAAGTCTGTCTTAAATTTGACTTAAGACAAAATCCTAACTTCTGTGAATACCAAAAGTAGTAAGTTCATTCTGTGAATGCCAAAAGTAGTAAGTGCATTCTGTGAATACCAAAATAGTAGTAAGTTTAGGATTGAGTCTTAAGTTCATTCTGTGAATCTGGCCCAGAGAACCTTTTAGTAGCGGTGAGCCTTTATGCGTTATAGGAGTGTCGTAGTACCTAATAAGCACAGTACAGGTTTAAAAGTTTAAAAAAGTAACAAACCTTTAGAATGCTACATGTTTTTCGGAAGCACTGTGGAAGTATACATAAATATATACCTAAGCCAGCAGCATTAAATGATAGTAACATGCATGATGTCACTGCTGAAAGACATTCATTAAGCTGATGCTTAGGTGCATTACATGTTTTTGTAACACCACAAGTAAGGAGAAGCTTCTTGCAATACCACACCTTGATATGCCCCATAAGACAGGCCTATTATCCTGTGAACAGTTTGTAAAGGCTTCTAAATCTTAATAAGCAGCATACTCCTATAGTAATGTTTTTTGTTGGCATTGTGAAGGAGTAAGCAACACTGCAGTAAACAAAGAGCAAAAAATTAGCTAGTATATATTTTTTGTGTTACTTAATCTATAACATAAATAGCGGCAGCAAGACAGCTGTGTATATCCTCTTAAAGGAGAGCATATGTATAATGCTATTTTAAAAGCATCTTATAAAGGCAAACCCTGACACAGAAATTGTTGTGTCACACTAGAAAGTACAAACAAGACAATCCCAGCTATAAACCTTATTCTGTATTAGGAGTTGTTTTAATGGCGCACACTGTTACTACACGGCTTTTTTGCTAGTAACTTGTAGTCATTTTAAACATAATGCTTGACTCTAAGGCTAAACATATGCATTTTCTTATGTGCTGATTTGTTTTCAAGGCGAACCCTAGACTTGATGCATTTTTTTTTAACGCTGCACATAGTCAGTCACCTTTGCGCAGTAAGCTATAATGCCTTTTAAAAGAAGTCTAGTCCTTGTGAACAGCGTGCCAGATTGTCCCTAAAAAGCAGCATGCTTGTATAACGCTGCATGATGTTTGTAAGCACCGAACCAACCCTGAAATATGAACTCCTAACCCGGTAGCATTTTAAAAGAAGCACAAGTCTAATATCTTATCTATAGGCCTTTCATTAGGGCTAGCCCCCAGAGCAGTATATGATACAGTAATACTACAAGTCCTGGCAATACCGATAAGACTGTAACAAAGCAAAGAAGATGCAGCTTTAATACACATATACAAAAGCAGCAACTATAAGTAAGTACAAAAGAATACCCTACTACAAATATAGAAGAGCAACGGAATCAACGAAACATTATAATAGAATGCATCACTCCTGCGCTCACTAAGAAAACAAGCTCTCGGCATTGCTGTGGCGGGGGGAGGGGGAGCGGCAGCCTTTGAAGTCTGGTGCGAGGCACAGACAAATGGTGGAGTGTTAAGTGGCTTATGTGCTGATTTGTTTTCAAGGCGAACCCTAGACTTGATGGACTATTTTTTTAACACTGCACATAGACAGTCACCTTTGAGCAGTAAGCCATAATGCCTTTTAAAAGAAGTCTAGTCCTTGTGAACAGCGTGCCAGATTGTAAAGTCCCTTAAAAGCAGCATGCTTGTATAACGCTGCATGATGTTTGTAAGCACCGTACCAACCCTGAAATATAAACTCCTAACCCGGTAGCATTTTAAAAGAAGCACATGTCTAATATGTTATCTATAGACCTTTCATTAGGGCTAGCCCCCAGAGCAGTATATGATACAGTAATACTACAAGTCCTGGCAATACCGATAAGACTGTAAGCGCGTTTAATGTATTAACAAAGCAAAGAAGATGCAGCTTTAATACACATATACAAAAGCAGCAACTATAAGTAAGTTCAAAAAAATACCCTACTACAAATATAGAAGAGCGACAGAAATAACGAAATAGAAAAATAGAATGCATCCCTCCTGCGCTGACTAAGAAAACAAGCTCTTGGCATTGCTGTGGCGGGGGGCGGGGGATCAGCAGCCTTTGAAGTCTGATGCGAGGCACAGACAAATGGTGGTGTGTTATGTGGCTGGCGTGCAATGCGAGCGACATGCCTGTGGCAGCAGAGAAAGAGAGCGGCGCACATGCACAAAGTGTCTGGTAGCAAATGAAAGCTCTTAAAAAATGCTTGTGGTTGTGGCAGCTGTTGACAATGCGCGTGATTGTGATCACATGAAGTGTACGTGATCCGCAGTTTGGTAGAGATTTTGAACTGCCAACTATATACTCGGGTATCTATCCCTGCGGGATAGAAATAGTCGAGACCTAACAAGCAGTGCTGGAGAACCGAAGCAGAAGAGCAGAACAAGCTCTCGGCATTGCTGTGGCGCGGGTGGGTTTGGGGGCGGGGGAGCGGTAGCCTTTGAAGTCTGATGCCGAGGCACAGACAAATGGTCGTACGCGATGTGCACGCGGGGGGCGGGGGAGCAGCAGCCTTTGAAGTAAGATGCCGCGGCACAGACAAATGGTGATGTGTTATGTGGCTGGCGTGCCCTTACATAGATCACATGAACTCTATGCGATCCGCAGCCATTTTGGTAGGATTTTCTTTTCCACTTACTATAATTCTTGCCATCAATGTGCAAGCGCATTGGCAGGCGAGACCTAAAAACAGGTCAGGGAGATATTAGAGCAACTTGAATACCAAGGGGTGACTGAAAGATAGACCTCATCAATGAGTCAAGTCAAGTCAAGTCAGAAATTTGTATAGCGCGCTACTCACCCAGAGGGTCTCAAGGCGCTTAAGGGAAAGGGGATTGTTACTGATCGAATAGCCAGGTCTTGAGTTGCTTCCTGAAGGAGAGGTGCTTCTGGGTAAGACAGAGGTGAGAGGGGAGGGAGTTCCAGGTCTTGGCCGCTAGGTATGAAAAGGATCTTCCTCCCATGGTGGCTTTTCGGATGCGTGGAATCACGGCGAGGGCTAGGTTGGATGATCGTAGTTGGCGGGTGGGGTGTAGAAGGATAGGCGATTGTTGAGGTAGCTGGGTCCTAGGTTGTGGAGGGCCTTGTGTGCGTGAGTGAGGAGATGGAACGTGATTCTCTTGCTGATAGGGAGCCAGTGCAGGTCTCTCAGGTGTTCTGATATGTGGTTGTGTCGAGGAATGTCCAGGATGAGTCGGGCCGAGGCGTTCTGAATGCGTTGAAGTCTTTTCTGCAAACGGCTGGTGACAAGTGCTTAGGTGACCATTTTCCTAGTTTCGGTGGGGATCCATCGGAAGATCTTTCGGAGAATGCGTAGGATGTTAAAACATGATGATGAGACGGTGTTGACTTGTTTGGTCATGGAGAGGGAGGAGTCAAGGATGAATCCTAAGTTGCGAGCATGGTCCATTGGTTTGGGTGTGCTGCCTAGGGCCGGGGGCCACCATGAGTCGTCCCAGGCAGAGGGGGAAGTTCCTAGGATAAGGACTTCCATCTTGTCCGAGTTCAGTTTTAGGCAGCTGTTCTTCATCCATTCGGCTATGTCTTTCATCCCTTCGTGTAGGTTGGTTTTGGCGGTGGTTGGGTCTTTGGTGAGGGAGAGGATCAGTTGAGTGTCGTCAGCGTAGGAGATGATATTTAGGTTGTGTTGGCGTGCGATGGATGCGAGGGGGCTCATGTAGACGTTGAAGAGGGTGAGGCTGAGCGAAGATCCTTGTGGTACGCCGCAGATGACTTTGGTGGCCTCTGATCTGAAAGGGGGGAGACGGACTCTTTGGGTTCTTCCGGCAAGGAACGAGATGATCCAGTCCAATGCCTTATCTTGTAATCCGACGTTCCTGAGGCGTTTACTAGGGTGCGGTGGCATACCGTGTCGAACGCTGCGGAAAGATCCAGGAGGATGAGGGCCACTGTTTCCCCGTTGTCGAGCAGTGTCCGGATGTCGTCTGTGGCTGCGATGAGGGCGGTCTCGGTGCTGTGGTTAGCTCGGAAGCCGGACTGTGAGGGGTCAAGGGAGCCGTTAGACTCAAGGAAGGCGGCGAGCTGGCTGTTGACGGTCTTCTCAATGACTTTAGCGGGGAACGGGAGGAGAGAGATTGGGCGGTAGTTCTTAAGTTCGGTGGGGTCTGCAGAAGGTTTCTTTAGGAGGGCGCTGAGTTCGGCATGCTTCCAGATTTCTGGGAAGGTAGCGGTGTTGAAGGAGCAGTTGATGATATCTCGGAGTTGGGGTGCGATGACGGAGTCGGCTTTATTGAAGATGTGGTGGGGCATGGGTCGGTTGGAGATCCGGAGTGGATGGAGTTCATCATGCGGATGGTGTCTTCGGTGCTGATTGGGGTCCAGGCAAGGAGGGTGGTGGTAGGGGGCTTCAGTTCAAAAGTAGGGGGAGAGGAGAGGTCGCTGAAGCTGTTATGTATGTCTGCGATCTTGCTGTGGAAGAATGAGGCTAGTGAGTCGCATAGATGTTGAGAGGGAGTGATGTCGTTGTTGCCGGCGCTGGGATTGTTGAGCTCATTGACGATGCTGAGGAGTTCTTTGCTGTTGTGGGCGTTGTTGTCTAGTCGGTCTTTAAATGATGACTTCTTAGTGCTGCGGATCAGTTGGATGTGTTTGCGGGTGGCTATCTTGAAGGCGGTCATGTTGTCTGCGGTTGGGTTTTTTCTCCAGGTTTTCTTGAGGGTGCGGCAGTTCTTTTTGGATCTCTTGAGGTCGTCGTTGAACCAGGAGGGTCTTTTGCTTCCTGGTTTGTTGGGACGGTTTTTCAGGGGTGCTAGTTCGTCAGCGCAATGGGTGATCCATTGTGCGAGATTAATGGCTGCTTGATTTGGGTCCGTAGATCTGGCGGGAGGGTTTTGGTTCAGTGATGTGGTTAGCTGGTCGAGGGTAATTTTGTTCCAACTTCTGCGGGGAACCTGTTGCGGGTGGTGGTGGGTCGTTGTCTTTCTGAAGCTGAAGTGGACGCAGCTATGGTCCGTCCAGTGCAGTCCTGTGGTGTGATTAAAGGAGACGTGTTTGCTGGAGGAGAAGATTGGGTCGAGCGTGTGTCCGGCATAATGGGTGGGGGTGTTCACCAGCTGTTTGAGTCAGAGATTGGCGAGGTTATCAAGCAGGGTGGCGGTGTTGTTGTCGTTGTTATTCTCCAGGTGAAAGTTGAGGTCTCCTAGGAGAATGTAGTCCTCGGAAGGGAGGGCGTTTGGGCTGATAAAGTCAGCGATGTCCTCGCAGAATTGTGTACGGGGTCCTGGGGGTCTGTAAATGAGGGTGCCTCTGAGTGTTGTCTTGGGGTCGGTGTGTATCTGGAAGTGGAGGTGTTCGGTGGCTATGATGGTGTCGTCAGAGCTGGTCGAGATGCGGATGGTGTTCTTGTGGACGATCGCGATGCCTCCTCCTGTTTTGTTGATGCGGTCTTTTCGGATGATCTTGTATCCATTCGGGATGGCTATGGCGATGCCGGGTGCTGATGAGGCGATCATCCAGGTTTCCGTGAGAAAGGCGATGTCCGGAGTAGTGGTGTCGAGTAGGTTCCATAGTTCAATGGCGTGTCTGTGGACCGAGCGGGTGTTGAGCAGGATGCACCTCAGGTGGTTGTTGTTGGAGCTCTGTTTGGCGTTTGTGGTTGTAGTGTGGGTCCTGATACTGCAGAACTTGCAGGATTGGCAGGTGAAGGGTCCATGTGTACGGCCTGGGACAGCTCGGTGGCAGTCGGGGAGTCTTCCGGTGTTGAGGGCAGTGAGGGTTGTGGAGTCGTATTTTATGCGGGGTGGATGGCCACTGCGGGGACCAGGGGTTCTGGTGCTGGGCGCGGTCCAGGCGCGGACGGGCGTAGACGGGCTTACCTTTGGCGCGCCTTTGGTACGCATAGGGCGAGTCTGCTGTGCGTGAACTCTGCGCGTCTGCCACTCTGCCATAAGTGGAGAGTGGAGTGGGGGGGAGCGAGGGAGGAGCAGCTGGGAGGCGGGAGCGGGGTGGCGAGTGGGGAGGGGAGGAGCGGTGATGCAGGAGGGAACGGGGGTTGGGCTGAGCAGCGTCAGGGAGCGGGGTGGAGGGGCACAGGGCACAACAACTGCAATACCCAAACAAAACCGAAACCGGAGAGGCACAGCGGGCAGCGGTGGCGGCGGTAATCAGGGGGCACAACAATATGAATGCACCAGAGGCACAGCGGGCAGCGGTGGCGGCACAAATCAGGGGGCAGAACAACAATTACAATACAGGGCAAAAATTGCAAATAAAATACTGAACAAGACCAGATCCTTGGTGAGCTCAGGGGCACAGCAGCTCAGGGGCACACCAGAGGCACAGCAGGCAGCGGAGGCGGCAGGACTCGGGGGTCAGGCACGAGGCGGGTTGAGCGACCGGCTCTGACCAGGTCAGGTTGGGTCACAGCTCCCCGTCTCGTAGATGCAGACCTAGGCTACTAATGGGAGGGAGGAGCAGCTGGGAGGTGGAAGCGGCGTGGCGAGTTATGGAGGGGAGGAGCGGTGATGCAGGAGGGAACGGGGGTTGGGCTGAGCAGCGGCAGGGAGCAGGGTGGAGGGGCACAGGGCACAACAACTGCAATACCCAAACGAAACCGAAACCGGAGAGGCACAGCGGGCAGCGGTGGCGGCGGCAATCAGGGGGCATAATGATATGAATGCACAAGCGGCACAGTGGGCAGCGGTGGTGGCACAAATCAGGGGGCAGAACAACAATTACAATACAGGGCAAAAATTGCAAATAAAATACTGAACAAGACCAGATCCTTGGCGAGCTCAGGGGCACACCAGAGGCACAGCGGGCAGCGGAGGCGGCAGCACTCGGGGGTCAGGCACGAGGCGGGTGGAGCGACCGGCTCTGACCAGGCAATACATATAGTCTAGTTTTGGATTACAGACATCTAAACTCATGTTGCAAGACTTTTCCAGTACAAAATGCACACAGTGCAGCACTAATGAATAACATTGTGCATAAAAAATATAAAACCACATTAGATATTTCTAACGGTTTCTTCTGTCAAAACATTGCACCAGAAAGTAGGTACTTGACCGCTTTCTCAATTATGGGGAGACAGCGTCAATTCTGTTGTCTCCCCCAGGGATTAAAGAATAGTACAGGATTATTTACAGCCCGAGTAACAGACTTACCACAAACCTATGATGATGATGCATTATCATATGTCGATGACATCTATCTAACAGACGATGACTTTGGTAGGCACTTGAACAGGGTGAACACCATAATATTGGGCTTCACCTCTGAAGGGTACAAAGTCAATGTTAAGAAATTAAGAAATGACCATTTAAATGTCCTTTTCCTAGGATATGAACTTTCAAGTGAAGGCAAAAGCCTGGCAGCAAACTTTCTAGAAAAATGTGCGCTGCTCCAACCTCCAAAAATGCTGAAAAACTTACAGTTGATTCTAGGTTTCCTGAATTTTGGAAGAACTTATATTCTGAACTACGCAGAAAGGGTTAAACCTCTCTACGAATTAATCAAACCTGATTTCAAAACAGTTAATTGGACTCAAAAACACACAGAAATTTTGCATTCATTGCAAACAGACATGTTAGCAACAAAACATTTACAAACACGAATAAACGTACTCAACTTAGTAAACCGAATAATTCCAGGACAATGTAAATTCACATACTTAACCTTTAATGAAGGAGAAAAAGTATCAATAGCTTACAAATCACATATGTACACACAAGCAGAAATGAAATTCACTTCAACAGAAGACAGCGGTTCAAACTGCAGTAGCAAAAGAGAGAGCCCTCACACAGGGTAAGCGCATTATGGTTGTTACACCTGTACCTGCCTTAGAATCAGTGACAAAAGCGAGTATTCTGAATGCTAAAGCTTTACATCCAAGATGGATACAATGGGTTAATTCTCTTGCTGCAACTGACATTGAATACGTTTTTGACCCTTATTTGAAAACACAAGCATTTGTAAAATACGAACAAGAATGTCCTTTGCCTACTGAAATTCTGCCTCTAGAACAATACGAATGTATAATTTATACTGACGGATCAGCCCGACCCGCTACGGAGGGTAAACAAGCTTATAGTGCTGCATGCGCGATTTTTAGAGGTCGCTGGTGCAATGGTAAATTCCGACCAATGGTCACTAAAACACAATCTCTAGGAGATTGTACAGCTCAGCGAGCTGAACAACAAGCATTCAAGATGGCCCTTGAAAATACAGATCGCAAATTCCCCACACTCATAGTGTGCGATTCGTATTATTGTGTTCAATCTTACAATAAATACGTGCAAAACTGGATTCAAAACGGTTACAAAGATGCAAAAGGTGGCACAATTAAGCATAAATTGTTCTTGGAACAAGTAGTTCAGTTACGACAAGAACTACAAAAGGCTCATGTGATATATACACTGAGTCATCAACGTAATGGCCTTCACGTTGCAGGGAATTTATTGGCTGATGAAGCAGCGAAGGCAGCTGTGCAAACAGCTCCGTAGCTGCAATCACTCATTCAAAAACGAAAATAGATGGCAAAATAATGCTAGCTGTCAATGCGACAAGCAAAGGCAGCGGTGCAGCGTTATCTCAAAACTATCCACTCAAATGCTCATACATAATTGACGCAAACTCTGTTCCTTTTGCTCGAATTTCTGGAGTGGGGGATAGAGTGATTCCAAACAGAAAACGTAGAGTAGCTTTGATATATGAAGCACATTTGGGAGAGGGTCTGATACATCAGGGGATCTCTAAATCTATACTAGAATTAAAAGAGACATACTGGTGGCCAGGGATGGATGGTCATATTCACACATTCACCATTAACTGCCATAACTGCAACAGAGATCGAAGCATGGAACGCCGCCAGATACCTGACTACAGTGTAGCCAGCCCAGTACAGACACCACTGCTAGACAGCATTAGACTTTCTACACACAGACATCCCTATGGACAAATGCGGTCCCACAAATATTAAGACAAGATTAATTTGGATGTGGCCTCAGAGCTCGGCTGACGCTCAAACTTTTATAAAGGATTTGCGAGTCTTTATTGGCACATACGCAGTCGGCAGGCTATATTCTGACCAGGGTCCTGTGTTTAGCTCTCGAGCTTACAAGGAGGCCATGGCCAAATTGGGCGTTGCATTATGGTACTCTAGTCCATTCCATCCTGAGGGAAATTCGGTTGTGGAGAGAAAAAAACGGGAGATAAAGCAATCTATAACAGCTAGGGGATTAGGCTTGGGTGATGGGTGGGTCAAACATCTAATAAGTGCCCAACGTAGTCTTAATAATCTGCCAAGAAGTTCTCTAGTGGGAATCACTCCATATGAAATCATTTTTGGAACAAGAATGATTATTTCAGATCTCGATTGTCAGACTTCAGTGGTAGAACAAAAACCCATTGATATCAAAGACTGTTTGGCTGTTCTGCAGGACTTAAATGAAATAAGGAAAAACAAAAGTAACGTGTTTCTGAAGCCAACAACCACTGAAGAGAATCCGACCATCCCAGCAAGACCTGTCTGGATTCCAAAGATTGGGGATCTTGGGCCAGATGTAGGTAAAATAGATTTACCGATTTTTAATTACCGAATTTTACCGATTCGGTAATTAAAAATCGGTAAATCTAAGGGGTGGATATGTAGGTATTCCAGATGTGCTGGAATACCGATTAGGACGAATTTGGTATTTACCGATTCGGTAAATACCGAATTGGTAATGCCCATTCATTCCTATGGGCTTTGAAGCCCATAGGAATGAATGGGCATTACCGATTCGGTATTTACCGAATCGGTAAATACTGATTTTCACAAGGGTGCAGGGGGTGTCACTTTGACACCCTCTGGCACCCCCAAAACAGGCTCGGGTGCCATGTGGCAGGCATATATGCCCTAAGGGCAGGTCTGCTTGTCACATGGCATAGGTGTGCATGCACACATGTGCATGCACACCGGAATCGGTATTTTACCATCAAATTGGATTTGATGGTAAAATACTGATTCTGTAAGGCCTCTGGGACTCTGAAGAGTCCCACCTACATCTGGGTGCCTCAGAATCGGTAAAATTACCGAATTTTTATTTTACCGAATCGGTAAAATTACCGAATCAGTAATTTTACCGATTCGGTAAAATAATGCCTCCTACATACCAGTCACCCATTTACCGATCGGTAACGGCCAAAATCGGCCGTTACCGCTCGGTAAATGGCTTAAAATGGCCACCTACATCTGGCCCCTAGTCAGAGAAAAGATTGTGGACGAGAAGGAATTTGGGCATTCTTACAGACAACCAGTACCTGTCCTAGCAATCCACCGATCAAGAACAGTATTACTGCCGCCCCTTGCTGGTAAAATGGAGAACAGGTTCATGTCCATCGACCTGGTAAAACCACATTATGTAGCCGATCATAAGCAGTAGACCAAGTAGACTCCAAAGATGTAGCAGACGCCCTAATCTGGCTACTATCCAAGAGGTTCAAACTGAGAGACTCATCACCTTCGAAGAATCTTCAGGTTGAAAAGAAGGGCTGTGTTACAAAGCCATGGAACTTGTACCTCTTGAGACCAAAATAACAGTTTGTCAAGAAACGCCTGTCTGCAATGAAGTAGCATCTGACTATACAAATGTAACAAGTGATGAAGTGATACCAGCGATTTCAATGAATCCTGATGCAATCCCTACAATTGACTGAACTGCCTCTGGCTATTTCATTAATATTGATACGTTTTCCGAGGATCCCAGCGAACCTGAAACGGTGCCAGTAAAAAGATCTTTTAAAGAAAAAGCAACAGAACTTTTTCATCACCTGGAAAAGACTTATCTGGCTTCACCATGATTTGAACTTTGGATTGTGTTGGGTGTACTTTTTCTTCTACTTTGGTTGAGTCTTGTAATAACTTTGGGAATGCTGATAAATGTAAGATATGTTAAAAAGGACACAGCAAATAAGAACATCAACTTACTCCTCACAATTCATCTCATAGTGAACAAAGAGACTTGTCATCAGTGAACATCACAGCCGTTCCTATACCTGGTGGTATAGCTTGGGACAGAACTTATTATGGCATTTTCGGTCCGGCGTAGCTGTAAAAGATTCCACATCAGTTCAAGATTTCTTTGAATGACTTTGTTTCATCTTGTACCGTTTCTGATGATTGGGCCTTCAAGACTGTTAATAATATGATGTCAGACTTAGAAATGTCTGCTGTATTTACAAATCATGAATATTTAGAAGGTTCATCAGATTATGAAGAAATGTATTGTTATAATCACTAGGATCATCATTTCTTGCACATATCTGCAAATCCTAGAAATGTGTGGAAATATAACCAATGGGAACATTGTCCAACACCACCAAAGGGTAGCTCAAAAACATTTTTTGCCAAATTTCCATACTTTTCAAGTTTTAATGTTTCAAATTCAGAATCATTTTACTTTAAAAATGTTAATAGGACAGGAATGAAAAGAATGTTAACAAACACCACACAAATTTATTCTGCGACCTTTTATGCTCAGCTGTCTTTGTTAGGTTTTGACTTTTGGAAAGACAACATTGAAACAAAAACTGTCTGGGGCACAAAAGACTGGCAGGAGCAGGCTTTAGAAGCTTTATTTAGAGCCTTCATCATCCCAGAGCAAATAATGTTTTTGAATGACACTGTCCAACAGACATCTTGTCTTGGGTTAGCCAAGTTAAAAGATTTAAACAAACCGTCAATACCTACACCTATACCTGATAGCAGTAACACTTCAGAGGGGGTGGTCGATGTGCATACTATTTTGCTTTACAACAGAACAGATCCAGATTGGAAAAAATGGTTAATCTGTCCCACAGACATAAACAACTGTCAAGATAGATTCCTGAATAAGACACAAGGATTCACATTCACTAGGCCACATCCAAGACAGCATCCCGGAATAGTAACAACATACAGTGTAGGGAAACTGTGCCTTGAATGGCTACACAAGTCTACACTAAAGGAAGTCAAACAAAACTTATCTTTACTTAAAGATGGGGCTGATCTTAGGGACTTCTTACAAAGACCTACTAAACCACGCCATAAACATTTTATACACGCCAGTATCTATGCTGCTTATAATGAAGTATGAAAGATTATGCAAGCAGAGACTGCAAAACGAATACGAGAAATTGATTGTATTAATTTAGAGAAATCTCTCTCTGTAGTTGACAATGGGTTAACAACTCTGTCGTCCAGGATATATTCTTTGGACAGCATAGTATCTTCTGCCATAGACATAATGGAACAGGACATGGTCATGTTGCAACATGGTCAGTCGCAATTACATTCTATAATGCTATTTTGCTGGATGTTACAAAAGCTTCGTTAAGGCGTTTAATCAATAGCACGTCACTGATTTCAGAATTCAATCTCACTGATAAACAGATCAAAATGTAACAGAGGGGAGCAGACTATACGGTGCTGAGCATTGAAAAACTGGAAAGATTGCCATTTACTGTCGCTGAAAAGCCAGCCATTGAATGGAAAATACACGGAACAATCACTCTGCCGGTTACAATTGTCCATTTTCAGTATTGCTTAAAACATATACCAGCAGGCATATATGAAAGGTTGGGTAAAGAATACATCAAGACATCCATGGAATTACCATACATAAACACACTCCTTAGCACACGTATATCAGAATACAGTTATGTATAGGTGTTGCCACCCGTTTGACACAATCACAGTACGTAGTTCTTGGTAATACAGATATTATATTTATTCTTGAATGCTGGAAGTTCTCCACACAGCCGACATGTGTTTCGTCGTGACTGGGAGTGTAACCCAACAACTTTTTCAAGGCTATTTCCAGATCCATTCTCTTTTAATTAGTATGCAGTGATAATTCCAACCCGCATAGGGTTCTACGGGGGTCTTCTGTTACAGTGTCCACTTTAACATGTCCAAAGGACTCCAGTTCAGACTTTGTTTAGGTTGGCTTTCGCCCGAATCGTTTTGTCCGGCGGTGCCCCGGTTCACAATCAGCGCGTATGCTCCATTGTGCTGATTGTGAACGGGGGCACCGCCACACAAAACGATTCGGGCGAAAGCCAACCTAAACAAAGTCTGAACTGGAGTCCTTTGAACATGTTAAAGTGGACACTGTAACAAAAGACCCCCGTAGAACCCCTATGTGGGTTGGAATTATCACTGCATACTAATTAAAAGTGAACGGATCTGGAAATAGCCTTGAAAAAGTCGTTGGGTTACACTCCCAGTCACGACGAAACACGTGTCGGCTGTGTGGAGAACTTCTAGCATTCAAGAATAAATATAATATTTGTATTACCAAGAACTACGTACTGTGATTGTGTCAAACGGGTGGCAACACCTATACATAACTGTATTCTGATATACGTGTGCTAAGGAGTGTGTTTCTGTCAGAAGCGTATGCTCATGTTTGGAAGGATTAAGTGGTTCCTTCTACCTTATAGCACCGTAGGAAATAACCTCTGCACCAAAATAAATTGTGAGACTGTCTAAGTGGCGCCGGATAGCCTATACCAAACCATTGTTTGTGCTAGAATTACCATACATACACAGATATTGGAGTGGAGGGGAAAGAAGTGTTTCTTAGTGGTAAAAATTTTGAAAACGCACTAAGTGGCTCTCTCCTTTGTCAGGGTATTAATTTACATGGGGCCTGGGATGGTTCCTCTAACAATTTATCCTGCCACCTGCAAGGTTCACCAGCTGCAGTGATTGATCCAATTTTTAGGCAACTTTCTAATGGAAGTTACATTATGTTGAATGATCACAGCAGCTGTTGCATGTTGCCAGGTTTAGCCCATCTCGTAACTGTGTATGCAAGTATTGTTTCCAAAAACCAAGACAGACCGAGAGTTGCAGTTATGGCCTTCACTGAACATCTCTTCTATACGAATTGATACTTTAAGCAGAATGAAAGCCATTCTTTTACAGAAAACTGTGCAACTGACCTCGGCCAATGAGACCTATGATCTGCAAGTCGCAAGGACTTCTACAGAGATACACACCCTATTAACTACAAATTGCCCTGTACATTTCTCAGACATGTTAGGTCATATCTTAAAACATGTCTGATGCAAGTGGTATTGTACATGTATTTAAGACTATTTTTGCGGGACTGTTAGCACCTTTTGAAGCAGTCCTAGGAATATTTCCAAACTTCGTGCACTCTGTGTTTGGCGGATTGCCTCTCATTTTGGGACTCGCTGCAGGGATGCTATTTTTGCTCCTACTGCTTTGATATGGCAAGCTAATCCACAGCAGACACCCAGATCAGCGCGGAAAATACTCTACTGACGATAAAGTGTTGTGAGCGCATAGTCCAAATTTTGGGATTAACTAGTTTAAGAGAATTGAATACCACATGGTATATGTCATTCACTCCAAACTGGCAAGATTGCATCTTACCTGTACTACGAAGCCTGCTATGCAGAGAAGAATGCTTGTTAGACATCTGTCTCACATTCCCATCAGTCCTGCCAACGGATGTTGATACTTTGCTTGGACCAGTGATGGCTCATACACTGTGTTGTCCTCAGTGGCTACCAATCCTGATGACGGCATTCATTGAGATCTCACAGATGCAAAATGCTGATGGTGAGGTACGAGAGGAAAGCAGCATACAGGTACCATCCAATTTGAACATTGCTAACGCGACCAACGCTGACGGTGATGCTTCACATCTATGTGCGATTAATCTTCTTAACGAGGTAATCCAACTTTCACCCACAATGGTAGACAAATTCTTTACAGACTTAGAAGATTTGATGTTTTCACCAAACAATAACACTGACTTTTGATTTGGCATGCAGTGTTCTGAGAGACTCTGAATTCAACCTTCATTTTTCAAAACAAAGCCCTAACTTTGGAACTAGATTTTTTCTATGAACAACTTTTGTTTTTCCAAATTTGTATTTTTTAATTTTTGGGCACAAAGTAATCTGCTTAAAGTAGAAGTATCCATACAGAACTAGAATTCTTTGAAAACTTCACAAGAGACAATATTTGACCTTGTCCACACTCAAACAGTTTATATAATCTGCCATGGAATGGTCTCGACGTTTTCTTCTGTAATTAAGAGCCATTTCATAAATGTATTTTCGTGATTCATTTGGATAGCATTTTCAAATGTCATCTATTAGCTTTGAATGAAACATTGCTTTAAATGCGTACAATACAAATGCTTATCGTTAACAACCAGTACCAATACATTTTTATGTATTGTATGTGGGTTTTAACACATCATGTTTAGATATGTTTTTTATGTGTTTAGAACTTAGTAATGTTGTACATAAGAAAGTGGAGTGGGTTTTGTGTGGCATTTAAAGCTCCGAGTGAATTTTCCCGATTCATGCCCTTATATAGGTATAATTCACATTGCCCTCATATAGGCATAGAAATCGAGTCCTTATTTAGGCATAGCCCATGCTACCCAAATACAGGCATGGCTACTTCCACCCTTACCAAACGTCACAACGACTTCTTGGAAAACCAGCTTAAGCAGTCAGGAACTTCCCATTGCTTGAATATTGATTTGTCCAAGAACTCAGTTACTTTACAAAGAACAACTATTCCCTAGAGGTTCTTTCCTGACGTTCATATGCCCGACTTTACGTCAAATTATGGCATTCCTAAACACCTTCAAGGTATATATATATACCTTCACTTGCTTTAGCAAGATACTGTGGTGCAGAGCACTTTGAAGACCTACTTGCCCGACACAGCTTGCTACATCAAGTGCAGAAGGAAGCAGACTCTCCAGCTGACGTAATGATCAGGAAGCTGCCCTACTCCTGCCAAGAATCCTTCTCCATTGTTTACGGCTCCCCTTGCGGGGTGTGGGGAAATCGAGCCCCCAGACAGAGATACCAGACCTCCTTCATTCTAACAAGGTATGGAGCTGATTAGAAACTAGAGAAACCTTTGGTAGATTCTTGGCAAAAACTAAACCTATGCTACCCAATACTTACTTCTTCGCTTGTTCTACACTTAGGTTAGGTACATTGGGGTAGGCGTATTTTAGAAGCACCAGTTGAGTATTTTACTCAATGTTATTTATGTATGTATTTTTATATGGCTTAGAAACCATACAATGCTCTTACAGTATTATTTCATATTGCTGTTTACACTGTACGCATTATACTTTGCAGTCTGCATAACGATTGGGGCAATTCACCTCTCTTGCATGAGAAAGAAGACTGTTTAATAAACCCTTTTATTGAAAACGCCCGTCTCACTATTTCTCTGCAACCTACTCTAACATATAGCTTTTTACTACTACTCCCACACCTACTTAATTTTATTTATGCATTTATGCCTAAACATACTCCCACAGCTACTTACTACTGCATATTGTTACTCCTGTCTATGCCCATTAGGGGCTTATTTACAGTTTGGCGGAGAGGATATTCCATTGTAAGGTGCCAAATTGAAGGCCTGCCCACCTAATTTACTGGTGGATGGATGCTCCATCTCTGTCGCTGGCATACTCCTTTGACGACCAACAAGAGTAAGGGCTGCATTAGTTTTGGCTATTCAACCTGTCGTAATTGGCTTGTTCGGATTAGCGATTAGCTGAACCTACACGTTGTCCTCCTTAACTTGGCTATATACGATAACGCCATTTTGAATGTTGCAGCGGCCATCTTAGACCATGAGCGGCCTCGTGGCCGACGTGCCCTTTAGTCCTTTGTCCGTTCCACTGACCACTCTTGTCTGCCCAGCAACAGGCTATTTTTAGCACTGGTCAAGCCACACATGCGCAGTTCCCACTGACCCGTAAACCTTCAGGAATGTGCCGCTAACTGACCAGTGGGTTTGAAACCCTCCAATGAGTTGGCAGTATTCCAAAAGATGACCATATATGTCTCTAAAACTGTGTCTTAACTTGTGCCGCCTATCTTTTATTGCCCCAAAATTGTATATAAACGGGGTCACACTGGTGTTCGGTGTGATACCTCTTGCATTACCGAAGGGTGCTGTTTGAGTGTACCACCACCCCATGGGGTCTTAATAAACTTGTTCTTTGCCTTTTACAGTTTCCGTGCCAACAGTTCTTGTGTGTAAGTGGGTAATCTCTGGAGCGTGTAGGCCTTGGGAACCCCGAAATACTTCAATTGGCGACCACGAAGGGACTCATCGGCGACTCGGATGCCCGAAGGAGAGGTCGTGACGAAGGCTTGGAAACCCGCCATGAGCGCGCGCTGCCACGAGTGACCCGAGTCTTGGCTGCCACGGTGTTTTTTCCTTTCCTTCCGATCTGACCTTCCAGGTGGCGCCGGTCTCCGACTGAGTCTTTGAAGTGTCTGCATCGCTGCGAAAGTGCCGTTTGGCTGATTTGGCTTATAAGACCTTGGCAGTTGGAACCTGGACATTTGAGAATTTGGTAAGCTTTGTGTTCGGTAAGGTAGTCTTCGGACGCTTACTGAAGTTCTGCGATTTGTGTTCGGTAAGGTAGTCTTCGGACGCTTACTGAAATTTTGTGATTTGTGATCGGTGAGGTAGTCTTTGGACGCTTGCCGAGTTCTAGGAACTTTGATTTGAGTTAGCTAACATTGTGAATTTGTGATCTTTGAACTTGTATGTGTAGTGCACTTCACATAGGCAGGCATGTAGAGATGTTTCTCTAACTTTGTTTTTTTCCTTTGAGCGGCACAATCGTGTGGAGAACTGTAAGTGCCATTTTTGGCTGGTGTCACGCTTTCGTGATACTTTTTGAACATGCCTGTTTTCAGCACACTCCGAGGAATGTGTTGTTTTGGAGAAGGTACCTCAATTAGGTTAGCGGAATCACAGCCGGCTCCCCCAGAGGGAACACCAAATAGGGACATGTATATCAAATTCGGCCTCCCACCTATTATGTACAGTAAATTATGGCATAAGTACACCAAGGCCGATCCTGAATTGCAATGGCCCCTACACGGGTCGTACGATTTGAGTAAAATCCAATTTGTAGAGCAATGTATGTTTCAACGCAGGTCTAGACAAAACATGTTTGATTGTGTGCGAATGTGGGAGAAAGCGGCGCGTGAGCGAATGAAGCGTGAGGTTGCCTTGGCGGACAAAGAGCAGCGCAAGGCTGCTCGGGATAAGGCTTTACAGCTTGAGGAAAAGGAGGCTCAGGAGAAGAAAGAAAGGGAGGAAAGGGAACGTAATTTGCAAACGACTGGTCAGTTTCCTATTCGCCGACCACTTTATCCTGTCCTTAATAATGAAATCGATGATTTTTCTTTGTTAGATCGGTCACCGCCCCCGTACGTTTCGCCGACGGCTCCGGCTGCGGACCTTGAGGATGATGGACAGGATCAGTCGAGCCAGAAGGGGGTATCGGCTCTCAGGTTTACTGCGGATAGGTCCGCTCATTTACGCAGTTGGGCTCGTAAAGTGAATAAGCATTGTGTTACTCAGGAGCAGTTGTTAACGGAAAAGAAAGGGTGGTCGGATCTTGAATTAATGTATTTTCTGTCCAGTCTGGCGGATGAAGTTGTAAACGCATATCGTGAACTTTCTGATACGCTTGAGCCTAAAGTGTTGTCGGTGTATCGTGAGAATTTAGCTAAAGGTGATTTTGATCTTTCAGATGTTGATGACCTGTTCAAGCAATTGATCAAGCTGCGGGATGAGACAACCCATTTGCGACAGGAACGGAAAAGGAGGCAAAAGGAGTCCGAATTGGAGAATAATGGGCAGGCTAAAGAGTGTTCTCTCCGTGGTTCAGATAAGAGTTCTGCGTTGCATGTTATGCCTATGCGTGAAGCTGCGCCTTTGTATGTTCCACCAAAAGGGGAAGGTACGGATGATGATAAGTTGTCGAAGGATGCGAAAGGGTATTTTGTGTATAATTGGGTATATACGCCATGGAATAGAGCAGATGTCATGGCATTGAAAAATTCTTTACCTGATCTTCGGAAGAATCCAGCGGCATTTTATGAAGGGGTGGAGGGGGCTATATCGTCTTGTGTGATGACTCTTGTGGACATAGATTTGTTTTTTGGGCTAATTCTACCACCCGATATGTGGAGGCAAATTCGTAAAACTAATGATGAAACGATTTTGGGGGGGACATGGAAATAAATAAATGCTGCAGACTTAGATAGGGAACCAGCATGTAAGCTTTGTCAGTTAATACTAGATCTCCCAGCAGCTATCTTGCATAAATTGAAAACGCTTGTTCCCTCCAAAAAGATTGATTGGACCATGTTAACGTCGTGCAAACAGAAACCCGATGAAACGGTTTCAGATTTCTTTACGCGCTTCGAGGAGGCTTTTCATGATTACAGTGGTCAATCTTTGACAGACGATACGGGTCGGCATTTGTTTGTAGATAAGTATGTGGGTAATCTCCTACCAGAGATTGCAAAGCGATTGAAGTCGAGTGAAAGTTCCTGGGCCACGGCGACCCCTGCGTCCTTGTTAACTATGGCTCAGTATTATGAGCGGCAGGAAGTGGAGGCTAAAGAAAGTGTAGAGAAAAAGACGAAGGAATTGAAAACGAAGGTGATGTTGGCACAGGTTCGGGGAACACAGGGTAGAGGGAATGATAGAGGTAGACGAGGTGGAGGAAACGCATCGTATGGTCGTACGGACATTGCGGAGGATCAGTGTGCTTATTGTAAGGAGTTTGGGCATTGGGCCGAAGATTGTCCGGTACTTCGTGAACAGCGTAGTCAGCGTGGTCGAGGCAGTGGAAGGTCAAGAGGAGGTTATACTGGAACGAGAGGTGGCGGAGGTGATCGTAGACAGGTTGAGGAGAGGGGCCGTGGCCAGGACGAACGAAATACGTTTGATAGACGGAATCAATATCAGATTTCGGAAGGAGAGAATGTGGAACATCAGGATTATGTGCATGCATAGGATTGCGTAGGATGGGGTAAGGAATCAGTTGAAGTGCCAGTAGATCAGCAAGGTCCATATGTAACAGCGGGTATTTTGGGTTCTACTGATCAATTTCTAGTCGACACCGGAGCTACTCGTAGCGCGCTGTCGAAAAACTTGGTTCCGAGGGCTCCCCTGTCTGGCGAAATGATTACGTGTGTAGGGTTTGATGGCACACCCTTCCCCAGCCCATTGTCCAAGCCCCTTGCACTATGCATTGACAAATACTTTAGTTTTGGGCAATTTTTGTTATCACCTCATACCCCAGACAATATCCTGGGCATTGATTTGCTTAAATATTTCCGAGCGACGATACGCTGCGCTCCAGAGGGAGTGCGGGTTATCCTGAACGACAACTACCCTGACCCTGATGATTGCCCTGACCCTGACAGATTTTATGCCATTTTCGATATTCCTGCTTTGGCCTCTCTGCCGCACACGTTGTGGGCGACATCAGATACGGATGTGGGAGAGATGCGCATTCCACCAATACACATTACTGTTAAGGAGGGGGCCCCTCTACCACGAGTGCCACAGTATAAGATCTCGAAGGAAGGTGAAATTGGAGGTCCCTTATAATGTCTGTAACAGCCCTATTCTACCGATTCTTAAGAGAGACTCAGATGGCAAGATCTATCGGTTTATTATTGATTTGCGTGAAATAAATAAAATTGTTATTCCCCAATACCCAGTGGTGTCCGATATCACGACTTTGCTTACTTTGGTTCCACCGACGGCCACCACTTTTAGCGTTATTGACTTAAAGAATGCGTTCTTTTCGATCCCTGTTCACCCAGATAGCAGATATCTGTTTGGTTTTACGCTCAATAATAAATCGTATAGATTTTGTCGTGTTCCTCAAGGATATACTGAAAGCCCTAGCATCTACAGCCAGGCTTTGAAAAGGCAGCTAGATTCGTTTAAATTACAGTCTGGCGTTGCTCTCATCCAGTACGTGGATGACCTCTTGCTTGCCGCCGACTCCTATGCACAATGTGAACAGAGTACACTTGCATTACTTTCCTTTTTGGCACAGCATAATCACAAGGTTTCCAAGAAAAAGCTTCAATACTGTAGACCCCAGGTGACCTACCTCGGTCATCTGTTGTCTAAGGAGGGGCGGGCATTAACATCTGATCGGATTCAAGCACTTTTAGATACACCAGTCCCCCGCACGCAGAGAGATGTGCGTGCCTTTATAGGGTTGACATCCTTTTGTAGACAATGGATCATGGGTTTTTCACATATCATAAAACCTTTGTTAGCATTACTGTCCAAAGCTACACCGATGCCGCTTGAGTGGACAGACGAATGTCAGAAAGCTTTTGAACAGTTGAGACAGGCCCTTTGTTCCGCACCCGTGTTAGGAACACCAGACTACACGAAACTTTTCACATTATACGTGCACGAGAATGATGGGTGTGCGTTGTCAGTGCTAGTGCAGTTACACGGGGATAAGCAGAGACCATGTGCATACTTCTCTGCCATTTTGGATCCTGTAGCACGAGGGCTGCCTGGGTGTTTTCGAGCAGTAGCGGCAACAGCAGTAGCCATACGACAGAGTGAGGGCATAGTGTTATCACACAAATTGTTGGTGTTAGTTCCTCATGCAGTAGATGCCCTGTTAAACCAAACAAAGACCCAATACCTCACGAGTGCACGACTTACAGGATACGAGCTGACACTCTTAGCGCCACACATAACATTGAAAAGATGCGCTACTTTGAACCCAGCGACTTTATTGCCCTATCCGGCCGAGGAGGGTCAGGAAGAAAAACATCACGACTGTGTTTTCCTGACTGAGGAACAGACAAAGGGTCGTGTTGACTTACAGGATGTGCCACTTCCTGATGTGGATGGGGAACTGTGGGTTGATGGATCGTGTTTGAGGCTGCCAGATGGTACGACTTCCGCAGCATATGCGATCACGACTCTTAAGACGGTGGTCGAAACAGCTAGAATACCACAAAAATCGGCTCAGGCAGCAGAGCTGATAGCTTTAACAAGAGCCTGCGAATTGAGTGCTGGCCTATGCGTGAACATATACACGGACAGCCGGTATGCCTTTGGAGTGGCCCATGACTTCGGGCTTCTCTGGAGGGAACGCGGGTTCCTGACGTCACACGGGGAGCACATTATGCACGGAGAGCTAGTGCGTGATCTCCTGAATGCGTTGCTCAGCCCTAAAAAAGTAGCGATAGTGAAGTGCAGTGCCCATAAGAAGATTACGGATAAAGTGGGTCAAGGAAATGCCTTTGCAGACAGCATAGCAAGGCAGACGGCTATGTCCCGAACTAGCTCCCCTATGTACGTGGTACAATCACAGGCTGAGAGATGGAGTGACGCTAGAGCAGAGATACGGGATATTCAAAAATCAGCTACAGAATCTGAACTTGCGGCTTGGGCAGCAGATGGGGTACTAGATGATGAAGGTTGTTGGAGAAGCAAAGACATGGAGAAGTGGAAATTGCCTGCGGCTTACTTACAGGCGATGGTCCAGATGACTCATGGACTGGCCCATGTCGGAGCTCTTGCAATAACTCGTCTTTTAACACGAGTTTGGGAACATCCTGAGATTGCGAATACTGCAAAGAGAGTAGTGCAGACCTGCCTGGTGTGTTTGCAACACAATCCTGGAAAGGGGACCCATACTCCGAAAGGAGGGTTCGTTCCACCTTCTGCACCGTTTGAAGTGCTTCAAATGGATTACATCCAACTCGAGCGCTGCAACAACCTGAAGTACGTCCTAGTGGTGGTGTGTGCGTTTAGCAAATGGGTTGAGGCCTACCCCACGAAAGACAATACGGCTTTGACAACAGCTAAGGTGTTGCTTAAGGAATTCTTTCCTCGCTTTGGAGTTTGTAAATTTTTGTGGAGCGATAATGGGCCCCATTTTGTTGGAAAGATTGTGGAATATGTACTGAAGGGGTTAGGGATTCAGCAAAAGTTCCACGCTGTATTCCACCCTCAGTCAGCAGGTTTGGTCGAGCGGTACAATGCCACGTTGAAGCTTAAGCTGGCCAAAATTGTGGCATCTACATCGTTGAAGTGGCCAGATGCGTTGCCGCTAGCACTGCTATCTCTCAGATCAGTACCCCACTCACGAACCGGCCTTACGCCCTATGAGGTGGTGTTTGGCCGTCCTATGAATATCTGGGGGGTGCCCAAGCCGCGATTAATACATGATGTGCCTTGTGTTATGATGAATGATTATTTGGCACGATTAACAAATGATTTGCTCTCTATTCATCAACAGGTTCGAGAAGCGCTCCCTGATAACTCCGCTGGAGAGGGCCACGATCTTCGTCCTGGGGACCATGTAATGGTCCGGTCGTTTGAAAGAGCAAGCAGTTTGGAGCCCAGGTGGAAGGGCCCTGAGCAGGTCCTCCTGGCAACCCGCACCGCAGTACGAGTGACGAACAGGAAGCGGTGGGTGCATTCGACACATTGTCGCCGTGTCTTTCCGGATTTGGTGACTCCTGCTGTGTTGACTGATTATAAGGAGATCTTGGAGAAAGAAAAGAGCCCAGCTGTGACGTCGGCCGAAGTGGAGGGAGCCTTCCCGGACCAATCTGCTACCGGAAGAGAGCGCTACGATCTGCGTCCACGATAGGAAGATTTTTGTTCTTTTTGTTAATGACTGGTTGGTTACCGCTCCAGGTTTGTGAAACGCGAACCGGGAATTCCAAGGGGGGGGGATCAGTTCTGCCAGAGTAGCGACACCCGTCTTGGCCCGGAGAAGAAAACAACGGCTACCTCGGAGTTCAGCACCGCATTTTTTTCTTTTTTTTTAGGTATACACGCACGTGTATCTGAGACAATCTGTGAACAACTTGTGAACAATTTGTGCCACTTGAGACTTTGCACAAACTTTCTTGAACTATGGCATCAACGGCAACCCGTGATAAGAAAATATTGGGTGCCATTCTCTTTGTTCTAACTATTGTGGTGATAGCTGTTATGGCCTGGGTAGTCGAACTTGTGGTGCCTGTACGTGAACATTTGCTGCCGACTACCCCGGCACCGTCTGAACATTTTCATTTTACATTGCCATTCCATGAAGAGCGCCATCGCCAAACGTATTTAAATAACAGCTTCATTCAGATTCTTCACCACACGCATAATATGACCAATACTTCCAATTGCTGGGTGTGTGGAATGTTGCCTGGGCACCAGAAGAGAGGGGGCACCCCACTTATTCCACTCCCGTTTTCGCACAATGGGTCATGCAATGCCTGGTACACCCTCCTCTTTACTCTGAGATGGCCAACTAAAGGGGGGGTGCTTTTCCGTTTGAATAAAGTATGTTACCATGATAAGGATGGGTTTCCCCGGGCTGAGGGCACACGTTTCGAATGGGAAGAATACAGGCCTGATAAGGTATCTGCTCCACGTGTATATAGCAATCAGCGAAATGTGAATGTATCCAGTACTCATGTCATAAATGTCATTGCCACAAAAGCCGATTTATGCATTAGAAACAAGGGCACGATTGCGGTGGGGAAAAGCGAATGTAATATTACTCTCACGTTTGATAGCCCGAATGGCATTTCATTTGTTGCATCTCGAAACACCTACTTTATCTGTGGAACGAAGGGGTACCATCAGCTTCCAGTGGGGTGGTTGGGCACGTGCTATGTATCATTTGTGCTACCACCTGTATTCATTGCCCCTCCAATGTACCACAACGATTACACTTTGTACCACGATTTCGTTTTGAACAGGGTTAAACGAACTGTTGCCCTAGAGGACATTGATCAAACGGACACTGCATTACAACAGTATGTGGATTTCAATCTGGGACTATTTTCCTTTGTGGGGGCTGCATTGAACAGCCGGAAAATAAGACGACTGACACGCGTTGTTGAGGCTGTTGCGAATGACACCGCCGTTGCCCTGGGGAATATCACTGAGGAACTACAGATTTCTAGAATTGTTACCCTCCAAAATCGGATGGTTTTGGACGTAGTTTTGGCTGATCGTGGGGGGGCATGCAGAATTATCGGAAGCAGCTGTCGTGTTTATGTCCCGGACAATTCTCCCTCTGTGTATGACGCTATTTCCAAGCTGCATAAAATAGCTGCCGAAATACACCCGGACAATGGAACTTGGACACTTTCTGGATGGTTCTGGTCCATGATTGCAACTTGGGGCTGGAAGCTATTGACAATTCTCTGTATACTTGTGGGAGCAATGTTCTTTATATGCTTATGTATTCAATGTGGCCCTGCCTTATGTTCAATGTGTCTATCAGCTTGCTTTCCATCGAGGCGGGCTCTTGCCCATGACAAAATAATGCTACACAAAGAGGTGACACAAATTATGTTAATAGACATCGAGGACGAACATCCAGACTATGTTCATTATGAGGTAGATTCAGCTAAACGCTAAAAGGGTCGTCTGTCGTAATTGGCTTGTTCGGATTAGCGATTAGCTGAACCTACACGTTGTCCTCCTTAACTTGGCTATATACGATAACGCCATTTTGAATGTTGCAGCGGCCATCTTAGACCATGAGCGGCCTCGTGGCCGACGTGCCCTTTAGTCCTTTGTCCGTTCCACTGACCACTCTTGTCTGCCCAGCAACAGGCTATTTTTAGCACTGGTCAAGCCACACATGCGCAGTTCCCACTGACCCGTAAACCTTCAGGAATGTGCCGCTAACTGACCAGTGGGTTTGAAACCCTCCAATGAGTTGGCAGTATTCCAAAAGATGACCATATATGTCTCTAAAACTGTGTCTTAACTTGTGCCGCCTATCTTTTATTGCCCCAAAATTGTATATAAACGGGGTCACACCGGTGTTCGGTGTGATACCTCTTGCATTACCGAAGGGTGCTGTTTGAGTGTACCACCACCCCATGGGGTCTTAATAAACTTGTTCTTTGCCTTTTACAGTTTCCGTGCCAACAGTTCTTGTGTGTAAGTGGGTAATCTCTGGAGCGTGTAGGCCTTGGGAACCCCGAAATACTTCAAACCATCTGCCCGATTTAAAATGGGCAGTTTTCACTATCTGTCACTACCAGTTAAAACCTGTAGGTAAAGGGCAGTGAAACTGCAAAATGATCCCAAAACCAAGGGAGGCAACTCCCATTGTGTGCGGGTAATTAGGTTTTGTATTTACAAAAATAAAATCCAGCTTTGGGATTGTCTTTTTGAAAATTCTAAACATGTAAAAAGTTTGACGGGCAATGCCATCATGTTGACGGAGTGGTCCATCAAAATTTCAGTAAGTTGACAGGAACAACAGTGATGAAGTTTCATGCTCATGTTAAGAAATGTCCACTGGGCTAGCGGACATGTCTAAATTTGGTGCACAGTTACGACAAACTCTAAATCAGAACTGTTATTCTGCCCATGTCAATTGAAGACTCCTTACGCAGACATATTCTTACTTATTCCTAACTACTTCTAGTTACTCCAACCTGTTCCTGATTATTTAATTTCCTACTTCATCTTTATCCTACACGTCTTCCTACTCTTACTTCTACCTGCATCTATTCTTACAACTACTAAACCCCAATCCTGAACTTATATATGTTTCTTACTCCTAGCTACTTATTCTAACTTCTATTTGTACTTCTACTTGCTGTACCCAGACACACACACACACGCACACACACACACACACACACACACACATCTACTCTTAACCCTAAGTCTAGTTACGCTTTTATACTGTTTATCCTACTCTTACCCCTACTTACTTTGCTTCTCCTACTTACCCCAACACTTACTTCCACTTACTCATATTCTGACTTCTACTTACACCTATTATTCCTGCCATCACTTCAACCAGTATAGCATATGCTGACACTATTCAAACCTGGCTGACGACATCTATTGATGCATGTCTTCCTACAACTAATAAAAAATTAACACTCATCGCTCTCCTGCCCCTTGGTTCTCTGAAAAATTAAAAGTAGTAAAAACCAAATGTAAAGCTTTGAAGAGACGGTGGAGGAAGGACTATGCATCAGAATCAAGACGTACCTATAAACTGGCCAAAAACCGATTATCATGCCCTGTGTAATGCTGCTCGTGCGAAGCATGTAAATAACATTGTTTCATTGGCACATAACAGTCCCAAAGTTCTATTTAAAGTAGTGAAAGAGCTGTCAGGCGCAACTTGCCAACCAGCACCACCTGCGCTAAATGAAGCGCAATTTGAAGATCTGGCAGAGTTTTTTATTGATAAAATAGAAAAAATGTATACAGAATTTAATTCCACACCAACTAATGTGGAGTTGCAAGTAAAGATCTGGAAAACTGGTTGCCTCTAGATACTCCATCCTTCAGCCACATCCTAACTAGTCTCAAATCTAGATCTCCCAAGGACCCTCTCCCTATTCCCATTCTTCAAAAATTGGATTTACCACTACTCAATGGTACTATGGAACTGCTTAATGCATCGCTACGGGAAGCAATAGTACCAGCGGCTTGGAAACATGCCATGGTTCTCTCCCTGCTAAAAAAGTGAATGCTGACCCGGCAGAACCATCCAACTTCTGCCCGATTTCATTACTCCCAGTTTTTTCTAAGATCTTAGAAAAACATACCAATCTGCAGCTGGCGCAGTTTGTGGATTCCCCAAAAATCCTACACACATCACAATCAGGATTCAGAGCTGGCTTTTCTACTGAATCCACGCTCCTGGGAGTCAAAGAAACTCTACGTCAGCGTCTTGACGCTGACGTAGAGAGTAACCGTGGCACTCATATTGCTAGACTTGAGTGCTGCTTTCAATACTGTGTCACACACTGCCCTGCTACAAGTCTTACATTCTCAGGGCATTTTAGGTTCAGCACCCAAGTGGCTGTTGAGCTTTCTGTCTGGCAGGACTTTTCAGGTTTTTTCTCCGTCCGCAAGCTCTAAGGCCCTATCCTGAGTCCATTACTCTTCAATATCTATGTTAGCCCCCTGGACACTATAACTGAAGCGGCTGGGCTAACCATATTTTCCTATGCGGGTGATACCCAGCTAATCTTCTCCCTGTCCACCAAGGAGGCTTCTAATGTATCCTCTCTCCAGGCAGGGCTGCAAAAGACAGCTAGCTGGATGCACACCAACAGGTTGAAATTAAATGGGGGGAAAATTGAAGTTCTAATCCTCTGAAGAAATAAAGACCTCTGGGGCCCCCCCAACATTGGCCGATTCAAATGGGTGACCTTCCCAACTGTCACAATCAGTCCGTAATCTTGGCTTAAACATAGATGACCAACTATCTAGGAGACAGCAAGTGGTTAAAGTCACCTCAACCTGTTTCACCATCCTTAGATGGCTCAAAAAATGCTCTGGATGTTGCCTAACTCTACACAAAGAACAGTTATCCAGGCCTTGATTGTGTCCAGATTGAACTATGGCAACGTTCTGTATTTAGGAGCCAGTAAGGTGGTTCGCAAGCTGCAAGTAGTCCAGAATTCTGCAGTCAAGCTACTCTGTCAGTTACCTAGAAAGGTCTCTATCTCAGGTTCTCTCTGCGACCTTCATTGGCTTAGAATGGAGAATCGCACTAAATTTAAAGCCTCATGCTATGTGCATAAGATTAAATTGGGTGCCACGCCACAGTACCTCAGTGCCTTGGTACACCCTTACCTCCCTTCCCATCTTCTTCGATCCTCTACTCAGGGAAAGTTTCAAGTCCCAAGGATCAAATGAGCACATATGGTATTTTGCTTGCTTAGCTCCTTCACTGTGGAATGCACTCCCCTTACAACTCTGGCATGAAACTATTTACTATAAATTCCACAAAGACCTAAAAACTTGGTTATTTAACCAATAAGGTTTCTCTTTCTTCTTGCGTGGGTCAGTTGGTGCCGAGATACCTCCGGGTAGTTGTGCGCCTTAGAAATGTAATATTAATAATAAGAATAATAAGAATATTAATAATACTCTTACTTCCACTTACTCTGGTATATGCCTACTGTTACTCCTAGATACATTTATTTATGCCTACCATCTCCTACTTACATTTACTCTTGTACTTACTTCTTTGTTCTTTTATTTACTCTTACTGGTCCCTAATCTAACTTGTACTTATTCGTACTTACTCCAATTTACCTACTTACTCCTACTATCTCTTCTCTTACGCTTGCATCTACTTACTTCTAACCAACATCTTCATGCATCTATAATCCAACCTCACTAAGCCAAGTATTAACCCACAACTAAGCATCCACCCATACTTCAATTCACTAACCTATGCAACCACACAGGTCCATCTACCAACTCACTGTGTAGTCCCGATGGCCATTTTGGCTTTTTGTACTTCATCATTCTGACATGGCTGACGGTCATGTTGGAACACTAAACCTAAAATTAAAAAGAAGTGTAGAGCACCAATGAAAATGAACATTGGTAACGTCAACACGTCAGCCTTCTCATTTCAAGGTGCGACCTATTGGCTTTTCTAAAGCTTGTTGAAACAGGCTTCCCTTTTCAGTCAGCTTTATTCTTCAGGTCTATCTGTAAACCTTTAGAGAAATAAGAAATGCCAGATCATGTAGACCATGTATCCTTGTATAAGCCAGGCTGAAGTCGCAGCAAGGGCCAGGGTAAAAGCAAAGGTCAAAACTTGGTAATAAAATGTTTTCAAATATGATTTCATCTTTCTTTTCAGGACAAGCACTCCAACGACTTCTGAAACGTAATCTCTGAGACAGCCGTGCAGGCAACCAACAATGAATGTCCAAGGGTCAGTTTTTTCATGAAATGCTCTATGAAAATGCTGACGAGAGAAGCCTGCGATTTTCTACAGTTATAAAGAAAAATGTTACTTCTGGAGCAGAACCATCTCCTTTAAACAGTTCTAATTGTCCTTGCATAGCAGTTCAATTTGTGACACATGCCAACCCGGCATAAAGAAAGAATTTGGCATTCCACAGTGAACAGATGTTCTGTCAATACAAGAGTTATTTTACAAACACTGTGGCGATCTTAAATATCTGAAATACTGTATTACTTTTAATATAACATTTGAAAGGTTTTACTGATTTGCCATTTCACATAAAACTAACTGCTAATGCAATATTTATTTTTTATGCATTCATATATTTGGGTATTTTTTCTTGTGCCAACATTTCACCCTATAGCCATTAAGTGTACCGTTCATACAGCTGAATAATGTGATGGAAGATAAGGTTGGACTCCAATGTCCTATTTGTGCTTAGTATCATGTGAGGTTAACATCAGCAAACACTAGTGGAATTAACTGCAATTGGGTTGGTGTCAAAGAGAGGGCAGCTAGACTTAGTGATGTGAAGGGTAGTTAGAGTCTATTGAAGTAACTGTTTGACACTTTTATACAGTGTAGCTCTCTCTTCATTTTTTTATTACTCATTAAAACATATGGTTATTGTCACACCTGTATAACAGGACTTTCATTCATATGTCTCTCTGACCAGTTAACAGTTTCAGCATGTTCCTGAAGGTTGGATGATTTGTTTGTGACCTCATGTCTACAGATGTCATCCTTGAACTTTGCTTGTTCGATGGATATTACATAGAACAATTAGAGGTTGCTGGGTGCAGAGTGGCAAATGCCCAATCCTGAAAATAGTATGGGTCTGATTCACAAAGGTAAATATTAACTTATGTGCATATTTACTCATGTGCATATTAAAAACTACACCTACGTATAACTTGTTACATTTTTGGTAGTCACCATTTGTAGGTGGACATTTATATGTAGGTGTAGACTTACATGTCTACACTCCTTCAACTGAGGCAGTGAAACCCCCTACAATTGTATTATGGGAGTAAAGTCATAACAAGTAAATTTACAACAGTACTTTATATTTTGGCTGATTGGAGGACCTGTCCACCACACCAGCAGATACCAATACCATAGAGATGGCGATCACTCTATGGGAAATTATAGACAAGGTTATTTAAAATAACTCAATAAATAAATAAAATATTCTCATACATAAAATATATGTAAACACACTTAAAATACTTATTAACCTGACAAAATAGAATAGCATTTTGCAACAAATGAAATCCTCAAATTTAGTGTATATTAAATAATACAATTATTTCAATATATAAATTAAATCGTCAGTATTATCTTTTAACATTATCTTAAAAAGAAAATTACTTACCTTCACTAGCATTTATTTTTATGCAATATTTAGTAAACTTTTTTAAAAGTTATATATTTAAAATAGACCGTATTTTCTGGGCACTCCCTTTTGTCTCTCCCACATTTCCTAACGTATATCTATATGTGTGGATAGGTAGAGGTCCCCGCCAGTAGGTCTGTGAATTGCATTTTGTAAGAGAAATACTAATTCGGATTCCAATTTGTAAATCGGGCCCATAGATTTTAAAAATGTATTCTAGCTTCCTCACATTGTTTCACTTCCTAAGGAGGAGGATGTATGTCAGAACAACGATGCAACATAGTCCTGAAAATGAGGTAACTTTGTTGCTGCTCAAGGTAAATCTGCTCTTCCTATTTCCTTATAAAGCAATGTGGAGCCAGCACAATCTATGCTTGTGGAGTCAACACAAGCACTAGTGGTAAAGACAAACTTGTCTATACAGTCTACCTATCCTGTGCAGCATTTATGAAAAGTTGACATGGATAAATATGATGTCCAGGCTTCAGGAAAAGCAGTTTTTGCTGGTGGCGATACTGCACTTCTCCAGGAGGCCAAAAAAATTACTTTGATCACAAATAAAACAAATTCCTGTGAGTTGTCAGCCCGGATCTGATCACACATATCAATCAGCCCTCATGAGCTGCATGATACGCTCAACTTATATAATAAAGTAACAGCTCAGGATTCAGATGAGCCCAATGGGACAGATGCGGTCTGGCCCGGGACCAGGGTTCAATTCCCCGCCTCAGCGGGTCTTGGGCTCAAAATTCCACGGACCTGATAATTCTCGCCTTGGTGCCTATTCCAATCATGGAGTCCCACTCTGCAACTCTGGGCAATAGCTTGCTTAATCTCCACAACGGCCCCCACAACGCTAAGGATGCCTGGCCTCCACCTTGGGGGTGCCCAGGAGTGGACGCCTCACAGGGAAAGCCAGGATGGGTTCCACAGCGGTATTCGTACAAGCGCCTTGAGACCCTTGCGGGTGAGTAGTGCGCTATACAAGTATCAATTTACATTACATTACATTTTACTAGTAGGTCAATTAGAATGAGTGGGGGTACACCCTTATCAAACTGCCATGCTGATAAATCTACAGAGCAGGAAGGCTTGATTGATAGTATGGGGCCAGGAGCCTGGCCAAAGGAGAAAACAATATGGCATAGAGTGATTAAAGAAACAAGGAGCAAGAAAAAGATTTTTCTTAATGGTACAGCTCCTTAAAACCAGGTCCTGGGCAGCAAGTGCAACAGTTGAGTGTGTGCAGAGTAACGGAGAAGAAGGATCTCTCGCTAAATCCAGTCAGTGCCAATGAGCAGCGCAAGGATGCTAGCATTAATGTGGCTGTAGAGAATAAATGTAGGGTGTAGTCCAGGATCAATCCCCTACAGGGAGACCCATAGCCAGCAACCTACACAGCTCAAAGCTACCGTTCCAGATTTCCTGGAATGGAGCCAGGGTGGCTGGCCGATCAAGTCACTGACATCCAAGAGCCATCACTTGCCACCATCTTTGAACTCATGCAAACCCTTCTATCTGAGTCATCAACATTTCTGTTGAGCTTAGGGCTGACAACATGCAATTGCAGAAAGCACTTTCAGTAATGAATGGGAAGGTCACTACTTTGGCCACCCAGATGCTCGAGCTTCAAGAGAGTGGTAGATACGAAAGACATTGCTATGGCTGCATCAAAGGCAGTTAGAGTGCATGAAAGCCAGCTGCTGATGGACCAATCCAAGCTGGAAGATTTAGAGAATCACCAAAGCTGAAACAATTTAACTGTATTGGGGATTCCTGATTGGAAAGAAGAGGTTGACATCCAGCCGTTTGTTTTCTAACTGTTCCAATGCACCTTCCCTGATTTGTCAGACTGGCACCTGCACTGTCAGATACAACATGCACAATGGCTGCCTGCATCTCTGGGCAAGTGATGATATAAACAGTAACAGTAACAGGCCTTGCCCAATCCTAATCTACTAGGAAACTCACTCTTGTGATAGGCAATTTATATAAAAGTGTCTCCATCCACACCAGTCACTTCAGTTTGTTTGTATGTGCTAACAATGGATCACAAGTGGAAGCAGTGACAGCTGATCTATCCACTGAAAGGAGCTGGGGTATATGTATTCTTTCGAGAGCTTGTACATTTAAAAATTCAGCATACTGGCAAAACATGAATCTGCTTGATGGAGTGGGGTGAAGCTACAATCTCCGGTAGTGGCAAAAGTAGTATTTGTGGGATGAAACGATTGATGACAGTATAGATATTAGTCATGTTGTCCCCCTGTGGATGGGAGCGAGGCTGCACCTATGAGTTTGAATTCTAATACCTGAAATCGGATATCTTATGTAATGTGTGTATAGTTATTCAACTTGTTGTGTGGTGCTTTGAGCTCTGAATATTAGTAGGTGTTTTTTTATAGGAACATTGGAGGGTGGAGGGCGGTGGAGAGGATGGGTTACATTAAGGGCTGTTAGTGTCTGTCAACTAATGAGGTAGGTTGATTTTCTTCCCTATTGAGTACAGGTGGGGTGATCGGGCTGTTTGAATGACTTCTTTTATCACATAGGGGTGAACCTTTATGTGAAATTGAGATAAAACAAGTTGGTATAATTACTGATGTTGCAATCATTATCTATTGGATTTTCTCCCAAGGTTGCAATATGCTGCAATGAGAAAGGAAAAATGCATATGTATCAGTTTAAATGGATGTGCTGGAATGTGGCTTGTTTGAATTGACCATTAAAAAGACATTTTAATAGGGAGGCAGTCAGTCTATAAACCACAGATATTGTTTCTAACTAATACAAATATTGCTTTTAAGAACTGGGTATGGTAAAGGCAATTGAGGTTTGATATTATTGTAAGCACTACTCAACAGGTTTCTATTTGGGGAGTAGCTGAGCTAAGCTTTCTACATTTTAAATATACAACTCTTAAAACAACATCTGATGCAATGGGTAGATGGGAAGTTGCACAGGCTAAAGTAAAGCACACGATTTACACTAACTGTGCACTGTGTGGTCCAAATACTGGTGATTCCATCATATTTTATATGATTTCGAGTTAGCACATTTGTCTGGGGATTTGATAATACTTGGAGATTTCAACTGTGTAATGAGCTATACAATATAACCAATGAATTGAGTTGCTGTACCTCAAATGGTGAAAATTAGGCAATCTATAAGAGGCACAGGTGCCTGGTGTAGTGGATATTTAGAGGATGCTTAATCCGGATAGACAAGGATACACTTTGTACCACATAATATTCCAGGATTAATATAGCGTTTATGAAACAGGTTTTGATTCAACAATTGAAAAGAGAGTTCTGCCCTAGGATTACTTCTGACACAATCCTATACTTTTTACTCATCGGTTATCAGAACTTAGTAAGGGAGGGTGCAGATGGACATTCCCCAGATCACTATTATCAAATTTAGAGTATAAAACTAAAAATCCCAATTTACTGAGAGAGTGTATAATGGTAAATGTGGGCTCTATAGTACTGTGTGTGGCTTGGGATACTATGAAGGCCTTCATGCTGGCAGTGAACGCAACTTACATGCTGAAACAAAATAAAATGCAGTAAGACAGAGTTCGTCAGTTGTATATGGTATTACAGAAATGGCAGCACCAGCATGCCCAAGCAATTTTAGATAATGATTTATATGAGCAAAAGAAGATAAATTTAGAACTTTTGAAACATCATAGAATAATTGACCATGTCTACAGACAGGAGACACTGCTGAACTTCAATATAAATACAGGGAGCAGATATGGAGAGTTCTGCTACATAAGGTTGCAGAAAGGGGACATCAGAATATGGCTAAGTGTATCAATGATAAGGAGGGGAAATGTTGTTATGACTCGCAGGTTATACTTGATCAACTTTGAGACTTTTATAAGGAAATCTTTGGCTGTGCAGCATTGCTCAGCAGAATGAGATAGATGAATACTTGCAAAGGGCTGGTATATCCTGCCTGAGTTCCCTTCAAATACAGGCTTCCGAGGATGACATCCTCTTTTTAGATGTCCAAATGGCTATAAAGTCTCTTCCATCAGAGAAAGCTATGGGTGATGATACCATACAGTTGGAATTTTATCAGGACGGTGATACACTAGATTCCTGGAGTTATACATATTGGCCCATTTCCTTAATCAACATGGATACCAAAGTCTATACTAAAATACTGGCTTTCTGGCTTATTGAAGATACAACACTTTTAGGCCCTGATTACGATGTTGGCCAGACCGCCACTGACAGGCCATTGGTGGTGGTCCGACCAACTGACAGCCCTTCTCTCAGACCACTGGACTACAATCCAGGACCCTTAATGGTTGGGAGGAAGACCACCTCCTCCGACAGGATCAGCGATCCTCGTCGAGGTGGCGGTTGGAATTGCAATCCCAATGGAGGCGGTGCAGAGGCAGGCACAGCTGTTGGGATCACAATATCCCTTTCCAACAAGCTCTTCATGTCGGAAAGACTGCCATGAAAAGTCTGATGAAAATGGATCTGGGGGCCCCACACAGGTACCCCTTCCATTATGGGCCACCTCCATGCATTGTGTGCCATTCACCACATGCCATGATAGAGGTCAGCAGTCCAACTGACTGCCATCATAATAAGGTCCTCAGTCTCCCCACTGCAGCATGGATTCATACCGGGTACAGATATCACTTGTCACATAAGCACCACTTGCATTATTTTCAAGTATCTACTACTACTGGGAAATGGATCAGTATGATTGTCTCAAATGCCAAAAAGGCACTTGACACGGTTTCCTAGTTATACCTATGGTCAACCAAGTGTGCTAAAGGTATTACTGATAAGAATATGAACTGAGTTAAAATTCTTTAGGGAAATCCAATGGATAAGCTATATTTAGATGGACATAAATCTTCATTATTCAGTATTTGCAGGGGCACGCGGTAGGGATGGGCGTTATCCTTCTACTATTTGCCTTGTATGTAGAGCCTTAAGACAGCTTGGGATCACTCCCTGATTCATCCAGTAGGGCTGAGCAGGGTGGAAATCAAAATTAACACCTATGCAGAGGATGTCACAGTATGTGCATCAGATTCATTTCAAGCCATGGAATAAATTACATAAGAGGCTAAGGGCTTTGGAATGTTTCTGGATACAAGTTTAATTTAACTAAAACACAAACTATACTCAACTTCATGATAGACATGAAACTCGCTGAGATAGTTCCAGTAGCTATAAATTTAAGGGTAAGTATTACAAGCAAGGTGACTGGATGTTTTGTGTAAATTACGAGCAGTTATTACTTTCATGTATAAAGAAAATGAGGAGCTGGAACTGACTTCCAATTAGTATAATAGGGCTCTGTAATATTGTAAAATGAACATGATTCCCAAATGTCTTTCTTTATTACAAGAGAGGAAGCCTTGATATGCATAAACCTCACAAAGGGGTTGAGGATATAGGAACCCTTGCTCCTAATAGTAATTCAAAACATCTTAAATATACTGGATGGAACTTCTACCATATCAATGAAGTGGTTGAAAGTAGCTTTCAGGTAAAATTGAGCAAGAGTTAAGATGAAAATATCTTATGTACAGTTCCTTCTGTAAATTCCCAACCACATTTAATAATGATTCTCCCTTTTGGATATTCTGGATTGCTACTGATGTACCCTCTGAGCATTTGCCCGCCATTCTGACTGCGCACCAGCCACTACTGGTGGTGCCTCTAATAGAGCTGACACTTTCTCCACCTAAATAACATTAGCATTATAGTAAACAGCCCAGAGAACACTGTACAGGATAATGGCTTAGGCCAAAATTCTTAAGAAGGGACCACAAACCCTCAGAGGAAACCTCTCTAACTCAGTCCCTGAAATTAGCATGGCAGCTGAAAGATCCAGTCTCTTCTGAAGAAAGAGAATGTCATAAAATCAGTTTATGTGGTAATGACATGACAATCCAACAAAACCTGTGTGACCAAGACAGGCACTTTGGCTCTCTGATTGATTTTTGGTAAAAACCAATCCTATAATACTGTTCAATGTTTGAATGTCTTAAGCTACACATTTGACCTCCAACTCAAGAAACACACAACTTAGATATCACACAAAACTTTTGAACAATTTCTTTAGATGAAAAAAGTAGAACGTGTTGTGTGTCTCTCACAACATGCCTCACACAGGCATTGTATAGAACAGTATTTCTTCATGTAAGTGTCCAATTCATTGCCCATTCCCTCACATGCCTTCGGCAAAGGCAGCATTAAGACTATTAAAGTCTATGCATATTTACTTGGAAAAGGCCACCTCAAATAGTTATTAAATACATTGTAGCTGCGGTGAGTGTGAATTGCATTTTGTGTTCTGGGATCAATCCACACAAATTCTAATTAAGAGAACTGTCTCACTGAATAAGAGCTGAATTTTAACACTTAAACGTAAATTCCAATGCACTCCAGGGAGATTTCCTGAGCGCAGAAGAATATGACTGTATTCTTTGTGCCTCGAGCACTGAAATCATGCAAAGAGAGCACACACTATTGCACTCGCGTCCAAAAGGATTCTCAGCTTATCAGTCAGTTGTCAGATTCGGTTACAGAAACTGAATTAGCTCTGTTCACTGCAGCCCATAAATTCACATGTTTTAAAAAACAAATATCAATTGCTGAAAGCAAGGTGTCAGATGCTTAGCTTTGGTCAAAAAAGATTAGTGTTACAAAATCAAGTGAAGAGAAGAACATTAGACATAATAAAGAATGTATTACCTAAAGAATATTTATTTTATGCTACAAATAACAGCAGTGTAACCCTCTGCAAAGGCCTAGGAAGGTTGTTAAATGCCGTATTTCTTACTAAGAAAGATCGAGAGTGAACCGTTGACAACCTGTGTAGCCTAAGGCAGAAGGGCTGTGATGCTTTTAGAACATTTCACACAGAAAGGGTCAAATGTTGTTTAAAAATAAGGAACAGAAAGAAAACGACATGCATGAGAATGCCGAAGCAGAAGGTCTGTATGATCTACAATTGACCCTGAGACACTTCATTGTTTTTAATGGAGCACCTACTATTTCTACGATGACAATTATCAAAGAAATATTAGGGCCAGAGGTGCACAGTGTGATACTAAATGACTTCTCTTCATTGGTGAATTAATAAATGAGAGCTTGATGATTGTTATTAGAGTGGTCATTTGGATGAAGCACACCAATATATAAATGCTACTATTTGTGCTGGGTTACAGAGAAGACTATACAGAAAGCCCAGACTGATAGTATATTACATGCTAACTCTGGACACAGTCAGACAGATGAACAGCATCCCAATTCGTGAACTAATTGGACACAATGGTAATTGTAGCACAGATTAAGGGGCTTATTAGGATAGAGGATTTTCCACATCCTCTGGGCAGGCGGAAGCCACCGCCGGCCCGGAGGATGCGGAAAAACCGCTGCGGACCCACCAAAGACCCACCGCCACATTAGGATGGCTGGTGGGTCCTGGTTTCTGTCTGCTGCTTTTCCGCCGCGTTGGCTTACAACCACGGTGGAAAAGCTCTAATATGGAGGCGGTGTCTCTCAGACACCGCCAGCTATATTAGGATGGGTTTCAAAACATGCTTTTCCGTGGCGGGTTTTCCGCCGTGGAAAAGCATATGGAACTTCACTGCAGGGGCCCGTTGCGGGGCCCCTGGGTGAAGGGGGGTGGGGGGTGCACATGGGGGGTACCTATGGTACCCCCCTGCATTTGTATGCAGAAATTGGCAGGCACCGCACAGTGCCTGCCGCTTTCTGCATACAAATGCAATGTATGCATTTTTACCATTGCGGCGGGTGCAGCTTGAAGTTGCACCCGCCGCAATGGTAAAAATAGAGGATGTGACCTCCAGGGTGGCGGTCACATCCTAATTGCACAGGAAGGAACTCTGCAGGCCATGCGGAGCTTCCCGCGTCCGTCCGCGATCCTAATGGGCCCCCAAGTGTTTGAAAGATAAAACAAAGAAATGATCAACAGACTTCAGGGAAGAGCTTATAGAGAGAGAATTCTGACTCTGACAAGGGTCGAACATATAAATAGACAAGAATTATTTTAGGATAGACTCAAGAGTGAGAAACAACATAATGGCATGATGTCATTTAAATATATGAAATTAAATTAATATTATTTTTCTGAAGTTTACGTTAAATAATTTTCCACCTAAAGTGAATAAAATATTCTGTAATAATAAGGACTGAAAATGATGCATAGAATTAATTAAAACCAAATTCATTACATTTTAATGAAAATAAGTTACACTCATTGTTAAATTAAAAACTAAACAGTAAATATGTTTTATTGTTAATTTTAACATTAAATTATATGAATTTATATTTTTACTTATTTTTTTTTAACTTGCTTCCGAAAACCCTCCTTAGCCCTCCTTAAACCCCTCAATAATCTTCCCTAATTTCCTACTTTTTAACCATTAGTATTCCCCAATGTCCAGCCGCTTGCTTCTCTCTCTCCCATTTACTACTAAAACATATCCTGGTGTGTGCAGCGACTCCATAGTCTAAGCAGAGATCTCCAACAGGAAGGGTAGGAGAGGAGAGACATGTAGGTTTGTGAACAGTATTTTATAGTACGTTACTAGTAGCAAACGTACTACAAAATGCAATCTGCAAATAAACCAAGTAGTATTTCAGTTGGCTGACAGAAAATATGCGTGGTTGCTACACATAAAACAAATATGCACGTTGTAAACACATCATAGATAAATTGCAGACATATTGGAATATGGACAGAAGATCAGCTTTATGATTAAAGAGTGTTTCTGAGAAATAAATGTATCGATTTCATCATCTCCAAATGTAAAAGGCAATATGTGGGTTCGATGAAGAGATAAGCAGGCTCTAAAAAATGTCACATTAAGTACCTGATGGTAACCCAATTCAAAATGCAATGTATTGATGAGGTCATCAATGATGTGAGACCTTGTGCTTATCCAACACATCAAGAAAGACAGACGAGGTACTCTTGGGAAAAGATGCTAAGGTAAATCAAAATAAGGATTAAACTCCAATAGAGAACTCTTTTATATGGTAAGTATCATGAAACACATTGTTTGTTAATGGTATTGTTGAGGTGCATGAAAAAATGTTACTATCTGTATCACAATTTCTTACATGGAATGGCAAAAATAGTTTTCGTTTTGGGATTTACGCAGACCCAACAATATTTATAGAACTTTGATTTTGGGATTCTATGCATATTAATTCAGGCAAATAAAAAATACTTAGAAACTCGGTTGTATCTACATTTCTAATGGTTGTTCATAGCTCTTTATTCAGCTCTTGCTTCTAGGATGCTTCAATACATGGACAAACCAACAGGTCATCTTGGAGAGAAATGTTCACTATACATATGAACTATATATATATGGCATATAAGACATCCGAAATATGTAAAAGTTGTTAAACTTCATGTTTTTATCCTATTGTATCTGTAACATAACCTATTCAACCATCCTTAGTGCTGAGAGTGAGGACTTGATGAAGCTTGTCAAAAAGACAGCTATGTGGATATTTACAAGAACGTGCCGGAGCACAGTGTTACACCAAATTTGGCCATGCAACACTCCGACATATTCAAAATGTAGGTACAAAAATATGTTGCACTCCTGCATTTCCCCTAGAGCTGGTGCTAAAAAAGCTACCTAGCGCCAGCACAGTCACCCTGTGTCATGTTCCAAGGGTGTCAGCGCTGTAGGGGTGATTGTTTCTGTGCAGGAAGGGATATCTACCTGCACATAAACAATCAATAATAGCGATTTGGTCTTTTTATGTGTGCTGCAGAATGCAACACAACTGATGTTATAGCCCTTTATGCAAAGCCACCACTTAAGTCAAGACGTAAAAAATGCCCTATAATTTGAGTTCACTTGCTGCTTGCTTTCTCAACTAGTATTCCAAGTATAGCAAACCCGAAAACAGTAGGAGCAAACTCCATGTTAACTTAAGGTGATAACATTAACATTGTTAGGATATCAGTTTCCACATTATTCCCCTAAAATGTATGCTCCTCTGGAGGTCAGCATTCTTTTTCCTTGTGTTCTTCCTGCAAATGGTACTTTGACTATTTGGTAGTCCCATGTTCTATAACCCCATTATGCAAAGGAGTTACTGGTATTAGGCTCCCATTAAATGGGGCCCCCTACTAGCATGACTCCCACCCCAACACCACTAGTTGGTGGGTCAGGACATATTTTCAAGGCAGCATCCTTGTGAAATTGTGGTCTCGTCCGAATCACCACTGGCAACTAATGCTGCATCAATATTTTGCCAGCAGTGTCAAGGCTGTACCGGTGGGTGGATATTACATTTGAAGGTCTCTGAAAGGTCTCTCCAAGACATACTAATATGCAGGAGTATTCCACTGGATCTCATTTCTCTATGGAGGCCACAGAGTCCCCCTTTTGGTGTTATTATATGGCTCTTCTACAATAGGAGAGCTATTACTTCCTTAGGCCCTGATGGAGTACTGAAGCAATGAAGCCATGCTGGCTGAAAAATGTACCACTAAGCCCTTTTTCACCTTCAATGTGGCAAGGGATTACTCTCTGCACTGGCCTGACTACCGGAGTAAATTAACAATACTGCCGACCGGATTGAACCTCCTGTTGAAAGCCCTGTATTACTTCAATCCATCTTTGAACATCTCTTCTGACTTCAAATATACCACATCATGCCATTAATACTGTCATGGAGTGATAGCCAGCTGCATACTCACGTTTCACTAGAGACATAATACCTCCAGTCATTAATGGAATGAGTGTCTCTTGCAGAGGCAATATTGTCAGTGGGAGAGGAAGTACTGCTTTTCATTAAACAGATGAGGTCATGGTGCTTAGTTAAAATGACCAATAGACCGAGAGCAAAATATTTATGGTGTGCAGCAGATCTCTCATATATTTGGGATTCAGGTGATCTACCATAGTTATTGTCGAATGAGATTAGGCGTTTGGTTGCATCTCAACAAATGTGTGCTAGTGTAGTTGCACTTTACTGCTGTGGCTTCCTCAACACTACTACACCAGTCAAAGGTAGTGGTCTGTGGCACAACATCCACCTTAGAATGATTTTTCTGAAAGAAAAAGAAAAAAAATCCAAGATGGCTGTTGTATATTGGGTGAAATTTTGGGATGTGTTAAAAACCAAATAAAGACTAGAATGATACTGTGACAATCATTGACTGACAATGAGTGGGGTTGGAGGCACACAGGTGCCCGGGGTGTAATTGTTTTAGCTAAGAGAAGTGGGACAAGAAACGTTGAGGGCAGTGACAAAATGCAATGGAGGACCCTGATGTCATCAGTGAATGAATGTCATTTATTTGCTCAAAACATGGTGAGACCGACATTCTTCTTGGACAGGCCAAACACAAAAATAGGGAGAAAAACTATGTAATCTGTAGATGGGAAATGAGGTAGACAAGAAAGCTAGTGGTTCATGAGCAAGGGGAGAACTCACAGCCCACTCTAAGTTTATATTGGACAAAACAGAGGGGCATATTATCAAGGGGGTTTATCTCTGCTTTTTTGGCTTTAAAAGCCAAGAAAGCGGAGATAAAATTATCTCCCTATTACCTAGCTGTCGCTAACACCAGTTAGCGACAGCTAGTAGGAGATAGCGACCATCTTGGGCCCCACTTTGCATGTCAGTGATATTTATCACTAATGACATGCAAAGTGGGCGTGCCAAGATGTTAGCGACTGGAAACAGTCGCTAACATCGCTATCTCCTATTACCAACTTATGGCTAAGCGCGAATATCTCCAAAAGCTAACACCTGCCCTGAGCAGTTCTTAGGCATGTTATCCAATGGGAGGTGGATAACATGGCTAAGAGCATTAGCTCGGTAATGCATGAATATCGCTGACTTTTCAGCGATATTCATGCATTGCGGACAATTTTTATCGCATTTGCGATAAACCTTGGTAATACCAAGGTTTATCTGCGATAAAAATCGCCGCAGCTCAGCGGTAAATTTTTGTCTCTAACCAAGCAATAGCGATAATTATCGCTATTGCTTGGTAATATGCCCCAGAGTTTTTGGCAACAGTAGGTGAGACCTAAGAAGGTCGGCAAACATCTAGCATACACTATTCAAAATTTTAAATTAGGGCAAAGGAAGTTCAGAAAACTGGGAGACTTATGGCTTTTGTGGTACTGAAAATTCTGGACTCGTGTTATAAACATCGTCGTATCATGACGATTTTGGTGTCAGCAGACCGCAAATGACGAGTGTAGTGTGTCTGAGTGTTTTCGCATGAATCGATCTAAGAGAACACTCTGATTTCAAGGATTTAGTTTGAACCCTCAGGTTCCATTTTGTGAACGGCAGGCATTTTGTGATTGCCCTCACACAGGCCAAATGACTAAGGCCGAAACGAGTGTAAAGGACACGTACACCTTTTCTGACTCCTCTGTGACCTGGGCAAGCTGACTCCACTGCCTGAAGCCAAACCTGTTCGGCCAGTTCCTTTCCCAGTGGCCGAATGAGATTAGTATCAAGACGCAACATGTCATAAACCTTTGATCGCACACAAACCATGCCTAATCTTACACACACCAGTCCCTGTTTCTTTCTTTATTACTTGCTTTACGAGGAGGTGCCCGTTTTTATTGGAGGTCCGTCTATATCTGATGGAAAACTAGGCCTTGTCGGGTAATTGATTGTGGGCTGGACAAACTAAAATATCGGTTTGTCATCATGACTCTGCTTTTTCTTTGTGGTGAAAATATGTGAATGGTCAACTGTAAAATAAGGAATGTTTGCCAAAGCATAATATTTTGTATAAAAGAGAAGGCTGGCTTTGTAAGTTTGAGCAGTCTCCTGAGAACATACATCGTGTTGTACTTCTAGGATACCTGTTACTGGCTGCAGCCAATAAATATATTTGACTTCACCAAGAAGACTCTGTGTTTCTGTAGTCTGAAACAGGAAGGACTCGAAGTCTTCGAGTGTGTTCCCTGGCACCGCTGGGTTCTTAAAAACCCGGTACTTCAGTTGGCGCCCAACGTGGGGCGGTATCAGCGGTACCGGTCCAAGCCAGAGGTTCGTGAGGAGGTTCGTGTGAAAATTCTGGAGGAAGGCCGCCACTTCATCGACCCCTGTATGTCGACGTGGTCCGAAAGTCTTTGCTGCGAGGTTCCCCACTTCCCAACGGCTACGAAGGACTGCTGCCCTGACTATCGCCCTGTTTTGGACCCTTGATGATTGGTAGAGCGAAACGTTAGACGAGTCTTCTGGTGACGTCATTGATACCTCAGTTAAGTATGAGTGGAGCATCTCCCAGTCCTTAGTTTGGTTCTTAGTTTTTGGGTATCCCCTTCGGATCGCTTTTGTTTGGAACTTGCAAGTACCAAAGCCTAGGGACTGGTGTATTCACGAGACTATCGTATTCGCTAATCCTTTGAAGTTTGAAGCTAGACTAGAGAGCGAAGATGCCTGGTCTTAGCAGACTTGGAAATCTGTTTTGTCTTGGTTGTAATAGGGATTCCCGGTTGGAGGACTCGTGTCCGGTTCCTCCGATTGGAACTCCAACCTATGAACTTTATGTGAAACATGGCGTAGGCCCTATTGCATATAATGAAGTATGGATCCGATACACCAGGAAATATGGTGTTTTAAAATGGCCCCAATATGGTAGTTTCGACGCAGAGATTTTGGATAATCTGGAGGTTAAACTTTTTAAGAAGAAAGCCCGGCCGGCAATGTTTAACTCTTTCCGCATATGGTTCAAAGAAGCCAAACAGAAAGAAATTAAATTAGCAAAGAAAAATAAGCGAGAACGAGGTATGTCAATGGTACAAGCTGCTGTTGCGTTTAGGGATAATGAGGAAGAGCAAGAAAGCAAACAGATGCTTAGAGCAAAGAAGTTAGCGGTAGATAGATGCTACCCAGTTTTGCCGCCTAAAGAGCAGGAAGAGAAGAAAGATCTTGCGAAAGATCCTTTAATGTCACATCCCTTGAGTTCACCACCTCCTTATGCACAGAGTGCTACGGCACCACTGTCACCAGTTGTGGCTGTGCAACCTCCGGTTGTTGTGCCACCCGTAATTCCTCCACAGCCAGCTCCTCTTCCTTTGGCGCAGCCTCCTCAGGGGCCGCCAACTTTGCTCCCCCCTTTGTCTGCTACTACTACGCCTGTCTGTAATATTCCTTCTGGTCCGGCTTTGGATCCTTCTACTGTTGTTCCGTCTTCCTTTATTCTTCCATCTTCTCCTTCTACTAGACAGAGTATGACAGCTGCTGTTTCTGGTTTCTTTTCTCCTTTGTTGGGACAATTGGGTATATCTCCAGTGAATAAGGATAGACAATCACGTAGTCAGTTGCCTGATACAGATGAGCGTGTAGTATTGGATCAAATGGCACGTAGATGGGTTACGTATACTTCCCAGTATGATCTTGAGGGTATTATGGATGTTTTCCGACAATGGAAAGCACCAAAGCAACAGTACGTTTTTGAAATGATGTGTGTGTTCCTCCATGAACAGTGGATGGACGAAGTGGGTAAAGCGCCTGAAGAATTATATCGAGTGCGTTCTGAGTTTGCGAAAGGGACAATTGTGAGTCTTCTCGACATCGAGAGAGCGGTGTTGACGTTGTTGTCGTTTCGTAATAATGCTCCTTCTGAGCGATTGTTTGAGCCCGATTCGTCAGTGAGGAGAAAAGCGCGTCAATATCCGATGCGTGAGGTTCCTCCGGTGTGGAAGGAAGCAGTTCAGGCTAATGCTGCGCAGAATATTGTAGCTGCGCCTGCGCATTTTCAGCGAGTTTGGGTGCATGTTCCTTGGAAGCGTGTTGAAGTTCTGGCAATTAAGCAGACTTTACCTGATCCGCGCAAAAATCTGGCGGGATACTATAAAGAGCTCACTCAAACTGTGGGTTCGTGCGTCATGAATTTAGCGGACATAGACATGTTGTTTGGCAATGTTGTTCCACAGCCTATCTGGAACGTGATTCGACATACGGATCATGCTAATGAATTGGGTGATACCTGGCTTAATCTTGTTGCTGCAAATGATAGACAAGTTGGAGGTGCTAAGCCTGAAGATCTTATTACCGAACTACTTGGTAGGATTATTAATTTCATGAAGACTCTGATGCCCGAAGTGCGTGTTAATTGGGACAAGTTGTCTGCGTGTAAGCAGAAGAAAGACGAGACTGTCTCTGATTTCTTCACGCGGTTTGAAGAGACTTTTGTAGATCATAGTGGTTTGGATATGGCTACCGAAGGTGGCCAGAGATTGTTCGTCGATAAATTTGTGCATAATTTGCTTCCCGAGTTGTGCACTAAGTTGAAGGATTCCGAGAGTGCTTGGCCCGTTTCCACGTCAGCACAGATTTTAGCTACGGCCCAGTACTATGAAAATAGGTGCAAAGATGAGTTAGAGAAAGCGGATAAGAAGACTAAGGAATTGAAGACTGAAGTTCTTCTACAGCAAGCTTATCCACTAATAGTCAGCGCGATTATCAGCAACCTCAGCAATATTCGAGAAACCCACAAAGGAACGAGTTTTCTCAACAGCGTCTCTCGTATGGGCCTAACCAGTGTGCCTATTGCAAAGAAGAGGGTCATTTCAAGAATAGTTGTCCGGTTTTGTTGCAGCGTATGAATGGTGTTTCTAGTGTTAGAGGTAGAGGTGCTCAACAAGCGCCTAGAGGTAGAGGTCACGGACAGAATGTACTTTCTTTGCCTCCACAGAGCTCGATGAATAGTTTTGATCAACAGCAAGGTTCGTCTGGTAGGACAGCACAGTACTATATGGATGATTACTATGTTGAAGGTGAGGAAGTGAATGGTAATGATTGTTAGGACAGCCATGGACAAAGAGAGGGAGTTGTTTCAGTTCCAGTAGATCAGAGTGGTCCTTATGTTGAGGTGATTACATCAGGTGTGTCTGAGCCTTTTCTGCTGGATACTGGTGCTACAAAGAGTTCTATTATGCACTCGAAACTCCCTGGCGCACCTTTGTCTGGCGAAATGAATGTTTCTGTAGGTTTTTCTGGCGCCCCGTTACTAATCCAATTTCTGCTCCATTTTCTCTTTCTGTTGGACCGCGTAAGATCGAAGCACCCCTTCTATTGACTAACGGTTGTAATGAGAATCTGTTGGGTTTGGATTTATTGAAGAGATTGTATGCGACACTGTATTGTTCTCCGTCGGGAGTTCATCTTACCTTGGGTGAGAGAGTTATCTCTCCGATGTATCTATCGAAGGATAGTATTCCATCTGAATTGTCTTCTTTACCGGATTCAATATGGGCTATTGGTCAGAATGATGTGGGCTTATTGGACATTCCTCCATATGTTGTGACGCTTAAGGCGAATGCTAAGTTACCACGCATTCCACAATACCGCATCTCGAGTGATGGTGAGCGTGCACTTTTAGCGATCATTTATGATCTGATCAACAGAGGTGTTATTGAGGAAACAAGAGGTAATGTGTGCAATAGTCCTGTTTTGCCTGTCTTGAAGAGAACTGATTCTTCACAGCCTCCTGTATACAGGTTTGTGATTGACCTTAGAGAGGTGAACAAGATTGTTGTTCCACAATTTCCTGTTGTGCCTGATATTACTGCCTTGTTGACTTTGATTCCGGCTACAGCCACATGGTTTTTGGTGATAGACTTGAAGAATGCTTTCTTCAGTATCCCGATTGCCATAGAGAGTAGGGATATCTTTGGATTCTCTTTAGGAGGACGAAGCTTCCGCTTTAAGCGCGCTCCTTAAAGCTATTGCGAGAGTCCATCGATCTATAGCCAAGCTTTGAAGACACAACTGGATTTGTTGGTTTTACCTGATGGTGCAGCCCTTATTCAGTATGTTGATGATTTGCTAGTTGCAGCTGATACTGAAGAGATTTGTAAGGAAGCCACTTTGTCATTACTGCGCCACTTGTCTGATTGTCAGCATAAAGTTTCTCTCTCCAAGTTACAATATTGTCGACAAGAAGTAACCTACTTAGGTCACCTCTTATCGACGGAGGGAAGGAAACTGACCCCAGAGAGAATTCAAGCTATTGTGAAAATGAGTGTTCCTAAGACGCAGAGAGAAGTGCGTGCCTTTTTGTGTATTACGTCGTACTGTAGACAGTGGATCCCCAATTTTTCTTTGCTAGCGAAGCCTTTGATAGCACTTACTGTTAAGGATACTCCAAATCCTATTCTTTGGACTGACGAATGTCAGAAGTGCTTTTCAGAATTACGCAATGCGTTGTGTTCGGCTCCTGTGTTGGGTACTCCCGACTACAGTAAGCCTTTCACACTTTATGTCCACGAGAGAGAGGGATGTGCATTTTCAGTTTTGACTCAGCAGTTTAGAGACAAACAGCATCCATGTGCGTACTTTTCGTCGACTTTAGATCCTGTAGCTAGAGCGTTGCCGAGTTGCTTGAGAGCCACAGCGGCAGCGGCTGTTTCAATTCGACAGTCTGCTGGTTTAGTTATGGACAATACGTTAGTGGTTATGGTTCCACATGCAGTGGATACCTTGTTGAACCGTACGAAGACACAGCATTTAACTAGTGCTCGGTTGTCGGGTTACGAGTTGACGTTGTTAGCGAGTCATGTGCACATTAAACGATGCAATACGTTGAATCCAGCCACGTTGTTGCCAATTACTGTTGAGACAGATAATGAAGAACAGCATGACTGTTTTCTGAGAACTGAAGTAGAGACGAAAGGGAGAGTAGACCTTAGGGATACTCCTCTTCCTGAGTGTGATGGTACTTTGTGGGTTGATGGTTCGTGCTATAAGCTGCCGAATGGTGATACGACTGCAGCTTATGCTGTTAGGACTTTGCATACAATTGTTGAAGCTGCACGTATCCCTCATAATTGAGCACAAGCAGTGGAATTGATTGCACTTACGAGAGAGTGTGTGTTGTCGAAAGGAATCAGAGTGACCATGTATACTGATAGCCAATATGCCTTTGGCGTGGCTCATAGTTTTGGACGTTTGTGGCGTGAACGTGGATTTTTGACTTCGCATGGAGCTAAGATACAGCATGGTCAGTTGGTGAATGAGCTTCTTGAATCACTGACCTTGCCGTCACAAGTTGCAATTGTGAAATGCAGTGCCCATAAAAAGGTTACTGATGATGTTGGCCGTGGTAATGTGTTTGCGGATGAAGTTGCGAAAGCAACTGCGAGAAATGTGATGAGTCGAATGTACGTTGAGGGTCCAGCGAGATGGGTTCCAGAGAAGAGCATGTGTGAAGATACGATAGAGAGTGTGAAATCCATCCAAGCTGAGGCTACAGAGAAAGAGTTGAATGAATGGAGAGAAAGCAAGGGTAAATTGGATGCAAATGGTTGTTGGGTTGAATTGTCAGAGCATCAGAGATGGTTGTTACCCGATGCGCATGTGCTTGCAGTGGTGACAATGGCCCATGGAATGGCTCATATCAGCGTGAAAGGGATTTGCAAGTTGTTAGCTCCAGTATGGCAAAATGCTGGAATTCCTAAATGTGCAGAGAATGTGGTCAAGAATTGCATGGTGTGTCTGAAATACAATCCTGGTAGGGGAACCCCAACTCCAGCTGGTCATTTTGCTCCTCCTACGTATCCGTTCGAGGTTTTGCAGCTACATTTCATCCACATGGAAAGGTGCAACAATTTGAAATACGTGCTCGTTGTTGTTTGTGCCTTTTCGAGATGGGTAGAAGCATATCCCTTAAAAGACAATACTGCCATATCCACAGCTAAAGCCTTTGTCAAAGAATTCTTCCCTAGGTTTGGAATGCCGAGAATGGTCTGGAGTGATAATGGGAGTGAATTTGTGGGTCGAGTGATGAAGAAAGTATGTGAAGGGCTAGGCATCCAACAAAAATTCCATGCTGCAAATCACCCTCAATCAGCTGGACTAGTAGAGTGCTATAATGGCACACTAAAACTGAAATTGGCTAAGATTCAAGCGAGCTCTGGTCTTAAAAGGCCTGACGCTCTGCCTTTGGCACTCCTATCAACCAGAATGACTGTGCACTCACGAGTGGGACTTAGTCCCTATAAAATTGTGTTTGGCCGTCCGGCCAACATATGGGGAGTGCCAAGGCCGACAAAATTCAGTGAGATCGAACACCCTGTACTGCTTGATTATTTGTATGAATTGACGGCTAAATTGCGTGTTTTACACCAACAGGTGCACAATACTTTGCCTCAGGTCTCTGAAGCTCCAGGACATCCTATCGATCCTGGTGAAGAACTTCTAACGGACAAAGAATGACCAGCCCCGTTGGACCGGCCCTCACCTTGTCCTTCTCTCAACAAGATCAGCTGTTCGAGTGGAAGGGAAAAAGCACTGGATCCACGGCGTACATGTCAAGATGGTCCCTTTGCCTCTACCATACGACCGGTGGGTCCAGGAGGGAATAGCTGACTCTGAGACTGAGACTGTGCCTCGTTTTCTGCCTTTTAGCGATGCATGTGTAAAAGGAACAATTTCTGAACGAGAAAGTGACAATATTTTGCAAGAAGCTGTGCCACTGTCAATTCGATTGAACACTATAGAGCCTGAACTCTTGTTCCAGAACCAGACAGTACCTAGAAAAAGCCGTTATAATTTGAGGCCAAGAACTATGGACAAATTAAAATTCTTTTTTTCTATTTTTTGTGAAGCTCTCTCATCTGAGAAACTTTCTTATTTTTGTTTTTCGAACCGCCATCCGGTTCAGCTGCTAGGGTCGTGGTTGCCCAAGTCTTTGGGGTTCAGCTGAAGACGTTAGGTCGACAGTTCTGGTTGGTCTAAGGGAGTTGCCCTCGACTGACAGAAGCATTCCTTAGCATAGAACACCCTACTGCCACGGGCAGCAATTAGAGAGGATGGAGTTTTTCGAGATGGAGAGACCTGCCAAACAGATGGACTTTAAAGCCAGAATGTGTATATTGATGACAAAGAAACGATTTTTGATATTATGTGTTTTCATGTTGCTTAGTGTAATGACGTTTTTAATAGGATATGTTTTATTCTCTTTTCAAGTGACCTTTGCACCCACTACACAGCCCATACCTCCTTCTGTTTCCTCGCATTCTTTTCACCCTCTGCCTGAGCATGCCTCCACTAGAAGATTAGAGTTTATCAATAACTCCTTCGTTCAGCTCCTACACCAACACCAATTAGTAGTGAACACATCTAATTGTTGGGTGTGTGGTCTTATGCCACATACAACAAATAAGGGCATCCCATACTTGGTTTTACCATTTAGTTACAATGGTTCTTTGTGGGCGTTTCAGACGATGTTCATATATGCCATCGAACCATATCCCCCGCGTTCCACGAGAAGTAATTCGAGCAACAAAGCATTGGTAGTAGGAATCACAAATATGAGCAGAACAATTGACTCGTATAGAACGATTCCTAGAGATGAGTTGCAAGCTTAAGTTAGATGGAATGTAACAGGGTATTCAGTTACTCTGAGTGAGAACCAGTGAGCAAAGAGATCCTCCCCGATTTGGATTGTATCCCATCAGGGTCACCTATGTCTGCAAGGTAATGGCAAGAATCCCAGAGCTCAGTTAGGGAAAAGTATCTGCAAGGAAACATATGTTTTTACGTCTCAGATTTCCCCTTCGTTTCTAGCAGCTAAGGGTACCTATTTCATTTGCCATGATAGAGCTTATACTTGGTTGCCCCCTGACTTCTCGGGCACATGTTTTGTTTCGTTTCTGTTGCCTCCCACCTACACGGCTGCGGCAGATTACCATAAGACAAGGATAGTTAGAGGTGTCATCAGTGAAGAAGACACTACAGGACAAGAATTTGGAGATTTTGTAAAGGGTTTTCTGCCATTTTGGGGACCTATGGTTAACAGCAGGAACATAAGGCAATTAATGAATCCACTGTAGTTGAAACTGCCGGTGCCCTTAGTAATTTGACGGCTGAGCTCCTGTCGGATCGCCTTATGACTCTTCAGAACAGGGTCGCATTAGACGTCATACTTGCAGACCGAGGTGGGGTATGTAAAGTGATCCAATCAAGTTGCTGTGTTTTTATCCCAGATAACGCTCCAACAGTTTACCAGGCCATTTCCAAACTGCATAAGATCTCGGAATCTATTCACGTGGATAAAGGAGACTGGTCATTGATGGGATGGTTCCGGGAACTGATATCTGCCTGGGGATGGAAAATTCTGATAGTCATTGGGATAATCTTAGCCATTCTTTTTCTGTTCTGTTTGTGTGTACAGTGTGCTCCTGCAATATGTGGCCTCTGTGCTACATCGTGTGTAAGGAAACCTGTATCAAGAAACGAGCTAAGTAATAGGATGATGCTACAGCAACATCTCAATGACTTTATGAATATGGACCTGGACTCAGATTAGCGTGAGTATAGGTTATTGCCTATGTAAGGGCAAAAGGAGGGATGTGGTACTGAAAATTCTGGACTCGTGTTATAAACATCGTCGTATCATGACGATTGTGGTGTCAGCAGACCGCAAATGAAGAGTGTAGTGTGTCTGAGTGTTTTGGCATGAATCGATCTAAGAGAACACTTTGTATTCAAGGATTTAGTTTGAACCCTCGGGTTCCATTTTGTGAACGGCAGCCATTTTGTGATTGCCCTCACACAGGCCAAATGACTAAGGCCGAAACGAGTCTAAAGGACACGTACACCTTTTCTGACTCATCTGTGACCTGGGCAAGCTGACTCCACTGCCTAAAGCTAAACCAGTTCCTTTCCCAGTGGCCGAATGAGATTAGTATCAAGACACAACATGTCATAAACCTTTCATCGCACACAAACCATGCCTAATCTTACACACACCTGTCCCTGATTCTTTCTTTATGACTTGCTTTACGACGAGGAGGTGCCCGTTTTTATTGGAGGTCCGTCGATATCTGATGGAAAACTAGGCCTTGTCGGGTAATTGATTGTGGGCTGGACAAACTAAAATATGGGTTTGTCATCATGACTGCTTTTTCTTTGTAGTGAAAACCTGTGAATGGTCAACTGTAAAATAAGGAATGCTTGCCTAAAGCATAATATTTTGTATAAAAGAGAAGGCTGGCTTTGTAAGTTTGAGCAGTCTCCTGAGAACATACACCGTGTTGTACTTCTAGGATACCTGTTACTGTCTGCAGCCAATAAATACGATCTTTGACTTCACCAAGAAGACTCTGTGTTTCTGTAGTCTGAAACAGGAAGGACTCGAAGTCTTCGGGTGTGTTCCCTGGCACCGCTGGGTTCTTAAAAACCAGGTACTTCACTTCCCTTTGTACACAAAACAGGCTGTTACCTTTATGAGAGGTAATATTCATGACTTAAGGAGAGAGAGACACGTCTAGCCAAGTTTACTTGTTGTTTCATTGGGGGAAATAAAGCATGCACCAATACACTTGTGAGGTGTATGCATTGAAAGTATGGGAGAACCTTTACTTATAAATTATGAGGCAATCATGCAATATAAATATGGTCATTGCATCCGGTCATGGTATGTTAATGGGCCAAAGCAAATTCACTTGCACTCCAGTGATGCCAAACTTTTAATTATGGAGATAAAGTTAAGGAGAATAGGTTTTATAAGGCGCAAGAACAGGAGATAATGAGAAAAGAAAGAATATCATCACGCAATAGGCTCCTAAAATTATGTAGATGTCTGAATTTCAGATTTCGTAAAAATCCCATTTAAAGTCAGGAGTAGCTCTATATATATGATAAAGGGCCCTGATGTAATAAAATAATTTTTCTCAATATCCGAAGACGCTGGCTGGTTGCCATGAGAAAGGCATAGCTATTAGTGACAATGCTCTTAGAAACTGATCTATAGCAGTTACAAATGTTAAGTTTGTACTTTAGAAACTTGGAGGCAGGATATAGTATTCTTCAATACAGGTACCCATTTATTATTTTCATGTGCATGTTACACAGTGTTAGGAAAAGAGCACGTGTGTATTGCTCTGCAATGTTCAAATCTCGGGGTCTAATCAACATCCTGTGCTTCTGGGTGAATAACCTTATCCCTACAAGCATGAAATAATGAAGGTGGCCTTGTGTAACTAGTTGGTGCTCATGTAAAGTGCTTCAATACCTTCAAGTCATGTTTGCGCTATATAAAAGGTGCAGAAAAATTTACAAAGAGGTAAAAACAAAGCATTAACACAAAAAGAAGAGATACTGGCAAATCGTGGCTTCCCTGCTTAAAGGATGTGATCTTAGGCAAATATTGTATTTAACAAAATCTAAATTTTCTTCATAATCACTTCTGAAAACACTTTCAAAATACATGAGCACAAAAGACTAGCTTGACAAAAACCTACTTTCATTGATTTAAAAACTGCAATGTTACTCGATAATGACCTGGATCACATGCAGGGTTGACATGACAACTGTCTTTCCTCTTAAATCACTAAGGGCAGTGTCACCATAGTGGAGAAGGAGGCAGCAATGATTCTAGGTTCATGTATAAAAACTATTAGTAAGTACTTCTCAGTGCAATGCTATTATGTGACGTATTAAAGTCAAACCTTCTACATGTTAAAGAAATACTTTTTTTGGGATTTTGAAGAGACTTGATCATATTGTACTTGATGTTTCTTGTATGATATACAAGACAAACATTTTCAGGGCTCGGCTCGTGCACGGGCTCCAAGAACCAAGCCATACCTCTGGCTCGGCACAGATATTTCCTGTTAATTTGTTTGCTCGCCCACCTCTGCGTTAAGGGTTCTTCTGGGGAACAAAGAGTAATCAAAGTGCAGGTAAGGTAGTTAAAGAAGAATATCAGTTTTAGCAAATAACCAAATGTTGATTGTTTTTGTGACTGTCAAATTGCTACATTTTCAGGTCTATGGCTATTCTGAGGTCATGTTAGCCTTTGGCTGCAAACAAGGGCACGATGAAGATAATCAATTGTTAAGACATTTGCCTCAAGCCTCTTGCATATTATTATAAAACAACAAACTTTAGAAACTTGATGAAGCACACCCTACTGATGAGACATTGAAACGAGACTTGTAAACTGCCATTGAATGCTCCCCTGCAAAAACTGGAGATAGTTTTGAAGAAAGTGGCATACCACAGGCCCCCGCAGCCACCGAGGTGAAGGGGGCCGACCTGCAGGGGGCCACCTCAGCACAGTACTGAGACCTGAAAGCTCCTGATTGAATCCGGAGCAGGGGGCGTACCCTGTACCTTGCAGGGGTTGGCCCTCAAGTTTCGTTACACCATTGTTAGAAGAGTTAGTTTAATTTGGAAAGCATCTACATGTATATGCATCCTTGAACTCCAGTATTGCCACTAAGTCATGGTCCACCTAGATGTCCAAGAGGAGGTGAATACTATGGGGTGGCGATAACCTAAAAGTGTATTGACCTACCTGAAATAGGATTCTGGATACAGATCTCACTTTTCTTTTTTAAGTAAACAGGAGAAATATTGCTCACAAAGCCCCAACTAATGAGGTGGATAGAATAACACATGTCAGAAGATATTTAAAGGGCACCCAAATAAAGCAACTGTGTGATTCACCTCTAAGCTATTTCGAGGGTATATTAGAAATCACAACCATGAGTCCATGTAATTGGCCTGATGGCTATGCAATGTTGACCCATATGCTGCAGCAGGTCACTTCGTTCCTTTCTGGGAAGTGAGTCCTTTTGTCTGGGCCAGAGATCTACAGTATGAATACATTTCCTGACAGCTTAGGCCTCTTTTTTCGCACTGGAAGATATTCAGAGTGCCAGTCTTTCCTTGCTTGTCAGACATGTTATGTGTATTTGTATCCAGTAATTTCCCTTCACTCAGGGCTTTAAGTGGTCTGGGTCCTGCCAGTACTCAGCACCGGCAGTTCTGAAAAGCAGGTGGTGATGATGAAGCAAGGGTTCAAGAAAATGAAACTAGCTCAGAAAAAATCCTTTGTTGACTTTTACTAACCGTTAAACGTTGTAGATGAGACGAAACTAATATACACCAAACACTGACACAGGGGAAGAAAGCTTTACGCATGTTTAATTAATGTGGAATAAACTGCAATGTGACTAAAACCGCTTTAATTTGAAAAAACGCTTTGCGCATGTGCAAGCTGGAATTACGTTGAGATAATGTGACTAACTCGCATACCCGGAATATGCCTGCTTGAACTAAAAGCAAAACTGCTTACATTGATGCTTTTGCCCTGAAAAATATTAATAACATGAGAAGGAATAGAAGTGGGTGGTGAACAGTGAGAATTATATATTTGAGAAAATAACATCTGTTTATGATTCTTTTATCAATAGTGTGCATTTCGGCCTGCTTCGCATATGACAGGGAGAGAAAATGGATTCGAATGACAAGGAGATTGCGCATGCTCAGTAGACTCGGAATGTGACTCAATGACCGGAGAAATTAACTGCTGCCAAATATCAATGACAGAAGGCGTGGGAAAGTGAAGACGTGTATGCCTTGTCTATGGAGTCTGCATAGAAGTTGTTATTTAAAATTGCAACAATATATTAATGTGAAAGGAAGCCTGAATGAGCTAAAGGTAAAGGGTTTGCGAAACAATGGTACCTTAATAAAATTGAATATGTCAGCATATTGTGATGAAAACTCCCCGAGCCCTGTCCAATCATATTCCATATTTTAATAATATTTGCAACTATTAAGGGTGGGACATGCAGAAATGAAGACTATAACTAGAGTGACTTTAGAATGTTAGAAAGGAAGTTGGTGATGCTATTGCTAAGCTAAGAGAAGCTTGCTGCTGTTGGTTTGAGAAAGGAACGCTGGGTCGAGCAAGATGATGAGAAGAGAGAGCAGCCTGGGAAGATTCAGATTTGAATGACAGCCTGATTAGATTTGAAGATTCTAGAAGAACATCGAGGAGGGAGAGAGTCTAAGAGAGGGATGCGCCGTGGTATGTCAGGTTTAAAGAGAAGTTTAGTAAGTATCTGTTCTGTCCTGATCCTGTCCTATCGTCTTGGTCTACTGATTCTAATTCAGGGTACCCCCACCATTCCTTTGGCCAGAGGGGTGGATTTCAGTATTTCAAATAGGTAAATATCATTCTGACTCATAATTTGCATATTTCTTTGCAAATGTATTTTTGCCTCTGAACCCTTTTGTCTCTTCAGCTATCCACACCTTTGCATTGATTTATTGAATGAGATTGTGTCATTATTGTATTTGCTAAATTAATTTATCTCTCCCATGTGAAAATTATGGAGTTATGCACTCTGAATTTGTATTGAAAGAGTGTTTTACCTTTATGACTGAACTCTAGATTAAACTTATGAATCTTACCCACAGTCTGTGGTTATTTCACTAAGATATATGAATTAGTTAGAAATCTGTTAATATCACCATCAACTAACTCAACTAATGGCCCATCGACCAGAGGAAAGAGTGTTGATCAGTGAAAGATTAGTTAGGTTCTATATTGGGTTTCGAAAATTTTAAGACTACTGAAAAATAACTAATCGATATCTGAGTGAATTATAAAACTTGACCCCCAGCGGGTACCGGGGAAAAGGTGATGACATTTTGGGTAAATGTGTATGGGCCTTGTTGAATTGTATGGAATATTTATCCCTGGCTCAGCTGCTGGATCAGTGAGACAGGTCCCTATCCGGCTCTCCAGTTTTTTCCTCAAAATCAGAGTGAAAAAAATAATCTTAACTGGCAGAATTACCACCATTCATTCATTTCCTTTGAGGTAACTTCACAGAGACTACGTTATAGTTCTTTCAGTCTCATCAATACAGAATGGAAGCATTTTCAATACTTTATACAATGAAGCTATAGCTGTTGCTAAATTTCTGCAACTAACAACCATTTGTAAAGGCAATAGGCCTGGCTTGTTGCAGATCTAATGTTACTTGTTGTGTTATATATCTGGATGAAATGATAGAAACAGAAAAATACCAGAGTGGTTGTGCACTATGCTAAAGCACAAATTTTTAGTTCAGGTGTTTTAAGCCACACCCTTAATTACAACGACCATGCCCCTTTGAGAGACCCCCAGTATTTCATCCCACTTAAAGCCCGGTTATCTGTAGATTGCAGGCCCTTTCTTATATTACTTCTTTCCTGCCTAGCAACCATTATCATGACTAGTGTGTCTCAGCACGGGAAAATTCTTTGTTTTTTTAACTCAGTTAACACCACTTTAAAAGATGACTTTACAGGAGCGACCGAAGAAAGAGATTGCATGATGGAAGTACTTGTTCTCAAACAGGAATCTTGCCACTAAAGAATGAATCATCCCGAATGTAGCAAGAATGTGCCGAAAAAGTCGACTAAAGTTCTAGATCAATTGTTTTTTTCCTGTTTCCTTTAGTTGTAATTGAAATCTTCTAACTTGTATTCCTTATATCCAATTTGCCATTTTTCCAGACAATACATTAAAACATGCACTTATTTATCAGAGAATAACCATGTGTATCACAAATTACACATCACAATGTAGAGAGGACAAAAGAACAAGGTGCCTGTTATAGCTCTAGAATATGAGAACAGACAATATACCCAGGCATCTATGAGGTGGAGCTGTCCTGCAGTTCACTATGCTTTACCCATTACTTTTGCCAACTATGGCGCCTATTAGAATGGCGGACGGGCCTGCGTCCGTCCGCCACCCCCGAGGTGGAGGGACCGTCCGCAGGGGCAGCGGTTGTCCCTCCGGTGGAATTAGGATGTGACCGCCACCCTGGCGGTCACATCCCCTATATTTAACATTGCGGCGGGTGCTGCTGTAAGCAGCAACCGCCGCAAAGTTAAAAATGCATGCTGTGCATTTGCATGCACAAAGCGGCAGGCACCCCCCCTTCACCCTGGGGGCCAGCAACGGGACCCCAAAGACTAAACCATATGCCCAATGCCGCCACGGAAAGGCATGTCCTGCAGCACATCCTAATATGGCTGGTGGTGTCTGATAGACACCGCCACCATATTAGAGCTTTTTTCGCCACGGTCGGAAGCCGACCGCAGCGGAAAAGCGGCGGACGGTCTTCCCATCCGCCGATGACCCCCTAGCCATCTTAATGTGGCGGGGGGGTCTTTTCATTCACCGTAGCGGTGAATCTGCATCCTCCGGGCTGGCGGTGGCTTCCACCGGCCCGGAGGATGCGGATTCACCGCAATCCTAATCGAGCCCATACTTAGGGTCCGTCCGCCATCCTAATAGGCGCCTATGTTTCCAGCCTCACTCATATTATATTTTAGCCACTGCTTTCCTTTCTTTGGCTACAATTATAAACGTCTCTCTCTGCTCTTCTCTTTGCCATTTGCCACAAAGGGTGGGGAGGAGTAATAGAAGGCACAAGGGGTCAAATAGGTTGGGAACAGAATAGTCAATGGTGCAAATATTTATCATACATTGCAATCCACAATGCAGAAAGATGAGGAGAGAGGAGGGCTTCACCTTGCTGAAATGGTTAAGGGATGATACCATGGATAAAAAGGGAAGTATAACCAGTGTTTTTGATTTTTGGGGCTATGCCTGGGCTATACTAATGAGGTTTTCTTTGCCACTCAATCTTGCAACTCCATTATGACTATTGTGCCGTAGCATTGACATTTGATTACAGCGTTTCATTAATTTGCTGTTATTCCACTTTCCGCACATTCTCTTTGTTGTACTATCTGTCACTTTTGGCAGGAATAACATGGCATAGAAGATAGGAACATCCTGGAGATAGAGGAGCAGAGAAAAACGTCCTCTTTTTCACCCTTTTCTTGCAGTGCCTCCATCCATGGTCCTACTTCCTATTTAGCTTACAATAAGGTATGGGTCATTTTTGACTGCCAACAAAACAAAATAAAACAAAACTGTTATGAGTTCATATGATTTGCACTAGTCTCTAGGCGCTAGTTTGTGTCCAGTATGCTCATGGATCCAGGCCTACTTATTTGCACCCATGGGCATCTGCAGCTCTTGGATTTAAAGCTTACCCCATTGCTTTTAGTATTTACCACTCCTGCTTTTTTCTGCAACTCATGAATTTGTTCAAATGTCCGAGTGATGGTTACATTAAGTTATCAGATCTCCTAATGCTTCTCCTTGATCTTGATTTTTCTCTTCAGATCTTCAAGTATTATGTTGTGTTTGTTACCGATTCAAGGGAACATGGTAATGTAATTTTAGAAGCTTATAAAGCACAGGCCTCACCCCCGCAGGGGTATCTCCGCGCTGCAAATAGGCAGTGCTAGGGCTACAGACACTTGAGTTACAAAGAGTACAGTTTTCAGGAGTTTCCTGAGGCGCAGATGGCCCTCACAGTTGCGGTGCCTATGGGGTAGGGAGTTCCACAGCCAAGGAGCTCTATAAGAGAAGGCTTTGCCACCAGAACATGATTTGTTCACACGCGGAATAGTGAGTAGATTTTTCCTACACAAGCGTAATACTATGCTGGGCTGGTAAGGAATACGTTTCTGAGCTAAATCGCTATGTCCATAGCCGTATTAGGCTTTGTGGACCGTACAACATACTTTGAATATAATTTCCTGGTGGATGGGCAGCCAGTGGAGTTGCTGTAGGAGGGGAAGAGAGGTTGTACTAAGCGGCATATTAGTAGTCAAATGCGCTGCGGTGTTTTGTACGATCTGTAGTCTATTTGGTAAAGGTTCGTTAGCAGCATCCAAAAGTGCATTTCAATAGTCCAAGCGACTAATAACCAGTGCCTGGACTAAGGTTTTGTGCATTAATGGATATTATCAGTGTATTAACTGAGACTTGTTTCCTTGTACAGGTGTATAACAGACATATGTAAAACAGGTGGTTCAGGGTTCGACTGACTTAAGGCAGGGATAGTGATTACATCACCCCTTAGCTTCTTTCTCCTTAGAGTACTGGCAAATTTAGTACTATTAGTATATCTCCTTTATTTCTAATTCAACCAAGATATTGTTGGTGTATTTTCACCTTGACCCACTATTTCTCAAATCCAAGTCTCAGGCTCAAGAAATTTCTGTTTCTAAATGTCTCCATCTCATTGAAGCTACTTTTATTAGACTTGCATTCAGTCATATGCTCTACTTTTAATGGTTATTATAACGTTTCATCATTCTTCAAGAAAACAAATCCATTTTTCTGAGATACAGTATTTGCTCATGGGATCATAAAAACTAAAAAGGGACTACACACTTACAATTATAATTATAAACCCCTACAATTATAAGCTTGGACAACCACACATTTCTGGCATTGTATGTGATGCCACACTGAGACAGGCTGACCAAGGACCCACGGGGCTAATCTATTAGATTTTTTAAAAACAGTGAGTCTTACGTAGTAACGTTTTGGCATTCTTTCTAGTGATTTTATGGGTGGAGATCGATGGTAAAATTGCTATTTATTATTTTGTTTCTGCCATGTTCTATGCAGAAGTTGACCAACTGAAATTAATACATGTAGTCCTCTGAAGAAGGAATATTGGGGGAAGGGAATAAGCACATGAAATGTGATATTCACCAACAATGTGCATGTATGATCATTGATAACTTTCAATATACTAAATGAATCTCATGAAATACAAAAGAAAACCTCCTACTGTTGAATAAAACATATTATAACAGTACTGCTGTAATTCTTTGGATACAAAATAATTAAATATATACGTTGGAAGAGGTTTACAACCTAACGGAAAACTGTGCAATGCGCTGAGGGACTCTGACCTGCTTGATCAGTGCAGGGAACATTATAAATTCTAGTATGATACAATCAATATCATTGTAGTATTTGAGGACTCTGAGTAATAATAGTGACCGGTTTCAAATCAGTAGCTAAAATGTGCATGACCATTTCTTTCTTTTTGATTGATGATGAGTTGTGCTCCAATAAATTCTTGCAGTATGATACAGTAACTCACTGCTTTTGTTGGATTTATAAAAAGACTTGCAAAAACCGCAAGTGATACATGCAGTGTTATGAATGGTCACTAGTCTGAAAAAGGCACAGAGTTTGGGTATGAGGAGATTTCCTAATCACCTTCCTTTAAAGGGCAAGATCAGATAAAAAGCTATGTGATTCCTCCATAAGAGTCTAAGGGCCAGATGTACGACCCTTGTAAATTGAGCCTCGCAATTTGTGCTTGATTGCGAGTCGCAAATTGTGAGGCACAATTTACAATGTACTATCCTGTCGGAGGCACTGATTGCGATTCCCAATGGGATTGCAAAACGCGTGGCTCACGCATATTTATGTGCCACTCGAAATTTGCGGCCCCATTGGGAATGGCTTGCCCTCCCAGAGATGGTGCTCAGCAGACAACCACATCTGGGACTGCTTTTCAGTAAAGCAGTTTTTTTTATGCAGCCCGTTTTCCTTAAAGGAAAACGGGATGCAATAAAAAAAAAAGATACATTTTTGTTTCATTTTCAAGGGCAGGTAGTGGTCCCTTGGACCACTGCCTGCCCTTAAAAAATATTTCAGAGCTAGTCCCAAAGTGGAAGGGGTCCCCTGCGGACCCCTTCCCATTTCCAACTGCATTACCACCCTCTTGAAGAGGGTGGTCATTTGCAAGTGCTTTGCGACCGCAATCGCGGTCGCAAAACATTGGTGAATGACTTGTGACCCGCTATTAGGAAGGGAACTCACCTTCCTAATAGCAATCGCAAAACACTATTTTGCAAGTCGCAAATTATTTGTGACTCGCAAAATAGTGTTTGTACATGGCCCTATCAGAATTAGCATATGCAAATGGTTTGCAAACCAGATTGGGCATCCTAATGCTCATCGTACATCTGGCCCTAAATGTTCTAGTGTTTTTTAGTGTTTTAGTACGTACAGGAATGGATTATTCATACCAATCAACGCAAGCCATATTTTACAAAACAAAAAAAGAATGCCCTTAGTGAAGCGCTTTTGTAGCTTATGGAGGGCACAGATGACTACTGTGGGAGCTCAGCTCTTGAAATACACATTGTGTCCATGAATCAACAATGTCAAGCAAGCTTACATGCCCAAGATACCCTTTTTTGCGTAAATAATTGTGGTCTTCTGATTTTCAAGATGCATCATAACACATCCGTTCATTTCAATTGGAATTCCGCTATTACTTTGGCTGTTGCATTGCATGGAATCCTATATAGACCAACTTAGGATGACTTGTGCGAAACTCAATTGTTATCAAAAGAAGGGGTAGTTTCCTCCTGAACCAGGTGGATACACAGAATTGTACCAGGTGGCTCTTTTGTGTATCGCTGAAAGATCTGAAAATCAGATCGAAGTGCCCTCCCACACCTGTTAGGGTGTCATGCTTCATCGTTGGGTGCTCCTTGTCAGGCCGGCGCTGCAATGCCTGATGGGCCTAGGGGCTTCTTTAGAAGAGATCATTTGATCTGAGGGTGCCATATAGATGAATGCAAGTGAGGAAGTTAAACAGTTGTGTGGGTGACTAGTGACTAATATAGGTACTAGTAGCCTAGGACAAAAACACTTTTAATGTGGAAGGGTACCAGGGCTATGTAAAGACAGTGGTGCTATCGTGTGTTCTTGAGGTACCAGGTTAGCTACTTGGATATCAGGTGTAGACTAGTTAGATGTGGATGGTCAGCATGTTGGAATAAAGCAGTCTACCCACCTCTATTCTTGTGTTATGAAATATTAAGATATTGGGTAAACAGTGAGCTATTATTACCTTTGGTGTGGTGTGTGGTAAACAAAACAATATATTGATTGTCTGGCAAAAAGAAACAGATTGTGGTAATATTATATTAAGCGTTTCATCATTACTTAGTGCAGAAATCAAAGTCAAACCTTGCATAATAAAGATCACTGGCATGTGCTGTACCTTTTTTGGCTTAAATAACTGTAAGGGTGAAGCCAAACTTAACTTGTGCAGAGAGTCCCAACATTAGCCCAAAAGGGCAGTCCCCCGTGCAATATTTTCACTGTAAGTACCTTAATTTTATATTTAGATGTATATAAAGGTATCCAGTGACAATATCTGGAACATATTGCATGACATACCCCTTATGAACTAATGTTGGGCATCACTATGAACCACGAAATGCACAGAAAACATGGCTGTCTCTAAAATCTACATTCAATCTACAGTAGTGATGTCATATTTTTGCAGCCTATCGGAGAAAGAAGCTTATAGCAGGACGTACAAATTCCAAATATTGTACTTTACATTGCTAATAAATGTATATTTAGGTGGCAATTTTAAATCTAAATAACCAAAAAACTGATTATTGGGGAATGGTACTTATTAGTGACCCTATTTACATGGTAGTTTTGTGGTGCACTTGGTCCTCCAGGAAAGCAAAACAGCCAGGGAACAAGGTGTTAGAAGCCTCCCCCTTCAACAAACACTAATAGCAGACAACTTAAAGTTTCAAACACAGTTTTTATGGAGTCCGTGAGAATCCAGAAACATATTTGCAAGATATCCCACATGACATAGGTGAACGTTTTCAGTACATCTGTAAAATGAATAAATATGGGATAGGAAAGAAGAAAGTAAAATCCCCAATTCAGATCATTTATTTTCATTTGAGTACAAAATAAAAATATATAATGTTATAGCTATTTGTGATAGTGCTTAAATGTACAGTATCAATTCAATAACTAATTTGCATTTTTAAACAATAGCTGGAAAATACTTTTTGCAATAAACATCAAATTCAAAAACCAATGGCAAAGCCAAAATGCGTGGCCTTAACAGTGGATTTAATATTATTTAGTGTATTGCTTTGTAACTCCACTGGCTGTCGTATCGTAATATGCTCTAGCTAAATTTGAATTTATTTTTAAACATTTGTTTTGCTCGTTTAATATTCAAATGGCAAATAAATCTGAATCTTTATATGGTTTTAATATTCTTAAGTGTAATGGTTTGAAAGTGCAAAATCTAGTAATATGCATAAATGTCTAGATGACACGTAGACTTTCAAAAACTTACATAATGCAGAAAAGAAAAACTGTGTTAGCTAATCTAATATTTTTTATTAACATAGAATAGTGTTGTAAGTAAATGAAAGTTTAAAGTGACTAAGTGAGATGGATGAGACCAAAAATCAGGCAGAAACATAGATGAGGCAAAGAATCAGATAATAAAGATAGAGACAAAAATATCCATGGTCACTCGTAAGATGTTCTGCCTTTTTCTGTACACCATTTGTGCTGGTATTAGGACGCTGTGCACTGCGACACTCCTATTCAGTGTCTCAGTGTATTTGCTCTGGCTCTAAAATTGTATTGGTAAAATTAGTTTAATCAAATAGGTCTGTTTAACTTTCATGTGGAGTCATTTAAGATGTCTCAGAAAATGCACCATTGACATGGGAATTAAATGTAATGTGTGAGCTGCAATTGGTATTCTCCCCATTCGCATATATGGCAAACATATGATTGCCAGAGAAACCACTGCAGATTAGCTGGACTGCTGGTTAAAGGCACAACGTGTGACAAGGGAAAGTGTCGTTGTCATGTGGGAAAAATATGCTTAATAGGTCATCCCTAAAGTCTGCCTTGTAATCCAACAAGGCAGGGTGTTTGATATGTATTTTTTTTAAGGTGGCGCACTATATATTTAAAAAGTAGAAATGACACTTCCTGAAGGGATAACAGCCGTATCACTTTGTAGGTTCAGTTACATTTTCCATGGGACAAGCCTAGGTGTGATTAAATATTTAATTGCATTCCCTCACCTGGAAGATTGCTAGAAAAGCAATGTAAAGTTATTTTATACTAATGTTCAAACTCTGCGTTAACATTGAAATAAGATGTTTGATAACTTGAGCAGAAAATTAACTTTATTTAAAAATGTACTTTAGGCTGCATAAGCCAGAACTCGATTACACCCAATTCTGCCACTGATCACACCCCTGGAGCTAAAATAAACATTCTTAGCTGGGAGAGTTAATGACTCTGCTCAGAAGAGAATGGCATTCCTTTCAGCACAGGATGGATAAGGTGGTGTTAACTGCCGACCACCTATCATGGTTTAGCAATCTGAGAGCATACAGGAACACTTAGAAGAACAGAGGATGGCCTTAGCTCTACCTCTTTTGATATGGATATGATGGGGTGGCTTCTCCTATTCCTTCTCAGGACCTTTGTAGACAGCCAGGCTCCTGTCACATTGGGGGAGAAGACCTGTTTGCACCTTGGGGCATGTGTGTGTGTAAATTGCATTTAAAGTTACATTTCAGGGGTGCAGGGAGGGGTTCTTTGGACCCCTCCCCCTGCACCCTTGAAATTGCATTCACATTTTGCGAATCGCAATTTGAAATTCGCAAAATGTGAATGCCTTCCCATTCATTCCTATGGGCCTTTTGGCCTTTAGGAATCAATGGGAAGGGTTTTCCTTAATTGTGATTCGCAAATTGTGAATCGCAATTAAGGAAAAATACCAAATCGCAAAAATTAATGCAAATTGTTCATGCATTGCTGTTTGCGATTTCTAAATTTCGATTCCTTAATTTTCGCAATTTAGGAATCGCAAACGGGTGCAATGATGCATGTGGCCGTTAATGACTCATAACTCGCACCCATGGCCTAGATCTGTTATCCAAGGATCAAGTAGTTGGCCTCCTATTTGCCTGCTTCTGGCAGATAGGTAGCAGAAGGCCTCCTAACTCTAACAGTGCTTACCTAACTACAGAGTATGGGACCCTTTAGGAAACCTGGCTGGAGGGAGACACAGTGCCTAGAACACAGAGATAGAGTAAAACAGAGATAGATATAGATAGAGACAGAGAGATATTTAGGATCAGTCAAGCTAGAGATAGACAGACAGACAGGCAGCCAGCCAGCCAGCCAGACAGCCAGACAGACAGACAGACAGACAGACAGACAGACAGACAGACAGACAGACAGACAGACAGACAGACAGACAGACAGACAGACAGACAGACAGACAGACAGATAGATAGATAGATAGATAGATAGATAGATAGATAGATAGATAGATAGATAGATAGATAGATAGATAGATAGATAGATAGATAGATAGATAGATAGATCTAGAGACAAACAGAAAGATAACGATAGCTAGAGAGATAGATACAATCTGACATAGTGATAGATAGACGTTAGAGACATCTAGATATAGATTGATACATATAAACTGAGATACATAAAGGTCGATACGTTTACATAGAGAAGAGATAGAAACACAGAGATAGGGACAGAAAGGAATGAATCAAGATGAGAGATAGAAACAGATACATTGAGACATTAGGAGGGACAAATATGAAAAGACAGAAGCAGATGGAGAAAGACAGAGAGATAATGCCTGGTTACTCACTGGTAATCTTCAATTACTCCAAGTCCTGGTCTTCACGTTCCATACCTTACAAGTGAGCAGCCTGTCTGTTCTACAGAAACCTTTACAATAGTAAATGAAAATACTTCCCCCAATATGGCGCTGCCTACACTGTCCGGCATGCATAAAGGGGGAATTACAACAGAACAACAGCCTGAGAATACCAAAGAAACTCAAGACAAAGAAAAAAAAACACTCACATGAAAACAAAAAACAGGGAGGAAGGGATGGGTCCAGGAATGGAACGGTAAGACTGGGGCTCGGAGTAAAGAAGATTACTGGTGAGTATCTGGGCATTACCTCCTCATCTGTCTTCCCATTCCATACCTTACAAGTGAGCCTATACCCAAGCAAAAGTGATTGAAAACACAAAGACCGGAAGGATGCTGCAGAATCAATAAGTCAAGTTTATCAAAACAGAAACACTACAGATAACAGTGCACAGTCTTGTAGGACAGGACCACTGCAAACTTTAACCACCGAGTCAAAGTGGACAGGGAAAGCTTGAGACCCATGCCAGCTATCCCATAGGTAACAAAAAGAGAATCCACCTTCCGAAACTCACGGGTATGGTCCAGATAGATGCGTAGAGCCAGAAACAAATCTAGGGAATGCAGAATCTCCTCCTCAGGGTACAAAGGATAAGGAAAGAACACAGGAAGAACAATATCCTCCTGACAGTGAAAGGCAGACAAGACTTTGGGCAGAAAAGACTGACTAGGCCGCAAGATCACCTTGTCTGTATAATACTGTAAAAAAGGGGGAGAAGCCAGCAAAGCCTCCTACCCGAGGAAATGGCGACCAAAAAAAGAATCTTATCTGAAAGGAACTTAAGGTCAACAGAAGAAGGCACTCAAACGGGGGACCAGTCAACTCCCTAAAGGGAGATGCCAAGTGGAAACCAGAGAATGGGAGACAGGCAGCTAAAGCTAAAAACTCTGGAAAAGGCGAGACACCAAAGGAGAGACAGTGTCCACCGCAGAACCCCAGAAGGCAAGAATGGTGGCCCATTGGGCACAGAGAGTGGAGAAAGCGAGACCCAACACAAAACCATCCCGCAAAAATTCCAAGGCCCGGACAGGATCACAGGAAGAAGATAAACCCTGCTCAATGCACCAGGAGTCAAAGTTATTCCAATGCCGCACATAAGACTTCAGGGCTGAAGGCCCACGAGATAACTGAATACTCTGGGCCATCTCCAGCGAACATCCCTAATCCAACAAATTCAATGTCTCAAGTGACAAATCCTGAGCAGAGGTGAAGAAGAGTGGTCTCGATGAGAAGGGGCGCAAGCAGAGGAGATGGGGACAGGAGAAACCGCGAATGGGGGCAAATTGACAAAACTTGACGGACTAGAAACCAGGGCCTCCAAGACAATTTTGGGACCACCAGAAGCAGCTCCGCCTGATTCAACTGGACCTTCCTGAGGACCTGTGGAATCAATAGAAAAGGAGGGAAGGTGAACAGGAGCCCCTGGGACCATCAGATGGAGACGGTAATAATCGCCCAGGCTAACATCTAGGGAATCAGGCTGCAAAAGAGTGCAGGCAGGGCCATCTCCTCTGAGTTAATAAGATCAAGCCAAGGAAGGCCGAACTTGGAGACAATCTGCCGAAAAGAAAAGAGAAGACATGCACATGACTATGGACGAGGGAAATACCCTGCTCAAAGAATCTGCAGGCCAACCGCTGTCCCTGGAAGTTAAACTGCTGAGAAGGAAAGGATATTTCGCTCGGTCCACTGACTGATCTTCTGGTAAAGGAGAAACCGAGACTAGCGCATCCCCCTTTGCCTGTTAACGTAGGCACAAACCACCTTATTGTCCCTCCGATCACAGACAGCCCAGGACTGAAGGAGGTGAGCAATACAAAGAAGGGCCCACCAACGTGCTATCAACTCCTGTTAATTCAAGGACTGGAGAGACTCAGAACAGGACCACCGGCCCTGGGCTTTGGAATCCCCCAGATCTGCCCACCACCCTGTGGCACTGGCAGCAGTGGACAGGACCACCAAGGAAGGAGGGGGAAGAAGGTTGAAACCCCTGGAGAGATTGAGAGGGGACAACCACCACTGGAGGGAGTCCTGAATGTCCTGATACACGGGAATGAGAGCCTCGTAGTCCTGTGAAGCAGGATCCTATTGGCGCAGAAGGTGATGCAAAAGGGGATACAGATGAAGACGGACCAGGAATTATTATTATTATTATAATATTTAAGCTTATAAAGCACAGAGCTACCCAGAGGTTTCCCGGCGCTAAGAACCAGATTAAAGGGGGAGAGCAAACAGAAAGAGGAGGCAGATTATTGGTTAAATAACCAAGTTTTGACTTCTCTGTGGAACTTGAGGTAACAAGATTCAGTGCGCAGAAATGGTGGAAGAGAGTTCCAGAAGAAGGGAGTCAGAACGGAGAAAGAACGACAACCCTTTCTGGCTCTCTTAACTCTGGGAACTTGAAACCTATGCTGATTGGATGAGCGGAGAGTGCGGGCAGGGCAGTACCGATGAACCAAAGTACTAAGGTAGGGTGGGGCCCGACCTGCATTGATTCTATGCTTGTAGCAAAGAGCCTTAAATTTCGTGCGGCTTTCAATGCGTAGCCAGTGTAATTTACGAAGGGAATTAGAAGTGGAGGATAGGTTGGGAAGTTTACAGAGCAGCCGAGCCGCCATGTTTTGGACTGTCTGTAGTTTACGGGTCACCTCTTTGCACGCCCCGGGAGAAGAATGTTGCCGTAGTCCGGTCTAGAGGTGATTAAGGCCGGGACTACGGTTTTTTGTGTCTCCTGAGGGAGCATCCAAATGATCTTACGGAGCCACTTTATTATGGTAATGCAGACAGAGGAGGTTTTAACCACGTGGTGCTTCATGGAAAGTTGGTCGTCAAAAATGATGCCAAGTTTGCGTGCTGTTTTTGTGGGAACGGGGAGGGTACCCATTTGTGTGGGCCAATGTTGGGGCCCCCACAGAGTAGTGTTCTTACCAAACAGAATAAGGACATGCAGAGTGGAGGCTATCTCCCCTGACTTTGCTGCCAGAGCCAGGCAGACACTTGAGACTGGGAGAGCCCCCAGGAGAGATGCTGGAACAGAATCAATTGGAGACAGAAACACCATCCCCATATCCATTCGGAAGAGGGCCCCGTAGAAACTTCTAGATTGGAACGGTTGAAGGGATGACTTCTCGTAATTGATGAGGAAACCAAAAGAACTCAGCAGATGACAGACCTGATGAACATCCTCTGCAGCCTGAGAGAAAGAAGGAGGCATAGTCAGCGAATCATCAAGGTAAGGGTATACCTGAATACCACAGGATTGGAGGATACCCACAGGGGTGCCAAAAGCTTTGTAAAAACCCTTAGCGCCGATGAAAGTCTGAAAGGAAGCACCTGGAACTGGAAGTGCCGGGAGTCCGCAGAAAACCACAGAAACTGCTGATATTTTGGATGGACTGGAACATGCAGGTAAGCGCCAATCAGGATGAGGGAGGTGAGGAAGGACCACTGATGCACTAGTGGAAGAACCGGACACAAAGTCACCATTTTGAAGCGGCGATTTGGAATGTGTAGATTCACACCTTTCAAATCCAACACAGGGCATAGGTCTGTGGTATCCTTCTTTGAAGCCAGGAAGAGAATCGAGTATTACCCAGTCCCCTTTCCAGGGGCGGCACCTTGATGACAGCCTGTTCCTCCAAGAGAAGCTGGACACCCTATAGCAAGGCCACTCACCTCACGGGATCCCATCGCAAAGGAGTCTCATTGAAAACCTGAGCCAGCAGAAATGAGAACTCGAACCGGTAACCAGAGACCACCATCTGAACTGCCCAGGCATTGGAAAGACCCTGCCAGCGGTGAGAAAAGAAGCAAATGGGACCCCCGATTGGGAAACATGGACAGTCATTCCTTCCGAACAGAGGATATAGACCGAGACTTGTCACTTCCAGGCTCCCCTGGTCATGACCCCTGCCTTAAAAAGGGCTGGTGAGCACCTCTGGACTGAAGAAAGGCAAATTGATATCCAAACCCCCAAGGGAGAACAAACAAAAGCCACCAGCTTCCAGTTCTTAGCTGACTGTTTTAGCATGTCCTGCAGCTGAGGGCCGAAAACCTTGGCACCACCAAAAGGCAACTTCAGAAGAACCGATTTCTGTGATTATCAAACGAGATGCCCGATAAATAGTGAACATGGAACTCCATTAGGCCCAACAGGGGGAGGTATCCCCACCCTCACTCAATTGAAGTGCCGCCGCCTGGAAGTCCTGCAACAGGGCTTGACCATATAATTTGTATAAGACGTCACCCTAACCAAAACTCTGGAGGCTCCGTTAGACCGTCTAACAGCCCCTTCTACCTGCTTTTCATTGGAGTTGGACAGAAAGCCATCATCAGAAAGCACCATGCCCTGTGAAAAGAGACCAGCCCTTAAATTAATCACTTTCCCAGACTGAAGGAATTTTTCAGAAAGCCCCTCCAAGTTGTAACATGTCCCCCAAAAGCAAGGAAAGGCAGTCTTGTCAACATCACACCACTCAAGTGCAAGAACCTTGCGGACAGCAGAATGAAGCATAAATGAGTAAGGGCCAGGCTGGTGGTACTGGGTGAATAAATCCAATTCCTACTCATTCAACACAGGAGCAGGAAACCCCAAATTGCTCCTAACATGGGCAAATAAGCTCAGCTCCTTGAACAAAATTACCCCACTGGCCCTCAGCACCCTCAGGATCCTCCAGATTAATAACAGGTTGAATCCCAGGAACCTTAGCAGGAGGACTGTTTGCCTCCCATGCACAAAGGGGATCCAAAGTAGGGACACTCGAGGAGTAGCCAGCAGCAGACTCCATCATTCAAACACAAAGTATAGGGTCTTCATGCAGCAGACCTGTTTTTAAGGAATCAAGGTCTCATGTCCGTGACCTCTCGTGGGGGGCCAGCAAGAAGGAGACAACCAGAGCAGTAAAATACAGTCCAGAAGGGCAGACCCTGCATGAGGAGGTAAGCCGGAGAAGAAACAGGAACAGGCAACCTCCACGATAACACCCGCCAACAAAAATCAATGCCCGCTATAGTAGGGCAAAAAAGTCAGACAATAGCCAAGCAAGAACGGCTGCTAAAGCAAGCCATGACCCTGTAAGCAATCAACATGGCACAGTGGCTGCTAAAGCAAGCTGTGACAATTCAAACATAAAAACAAAAGCAACACGGCTACCAATACAAGCTAAACCCGTAGAAGTAAGAATAAAGGCAGCGTAACTGCTAATGCAAGCCACGCCCTCAGAATAAACAAGAACAAAGGCAGAGCGGCTACTAGTGCAATACGGAAAGGAAGTAGCCTAATGGCTAGGGCAGTCAATCTCAAATTTGGGGAGCCGGGTTCGAATCTTGGCAATGATGCTCAACATCCTGTGATTCTGGGCAAATCACTTAATCTTCCCGTGCCTCACAAAATAATAATAATAATAATAATGAATGTGTCCTTGTGTAAGCAACTGGTGCTCATGTAAAGCGCTCTAATACTCAATATATTTGGGTCAAGTTTACGCTATATGAAACTCTGGAAAAAAAAAGCTGTGCCCGCATATTAAACAATAAAGGCGGCAAATGCAAACCGTGTCCACTAAATAAAGAAATGAAGGCAGCGCGGCTGCTAAAGCAACCCGCAACCGTGCTGCAAAAAAACAAAGGCGGCACAGCTACAATGCAAGCCGCAAGACAGATTCATAAATACACTTACCTGATGCTAAGTAAATGGCACTACAGCGTAGAAAAAAATTAACAGAATGTTGTTCTGTCTAACTTACCTCTTTATGAATGCCGGACAGTGTAGGCGATGCCATATTGGGGGAAGTATTTTCACGTGCTATGATAAAGATTTCTGTAGAGCAGACAAGCTGCTCATTTGTAAGGAATGGAAATGGTAGACGGACAAGGAGGTAATGGTAATGACAGATAGACACACGTAGAGACACATAGAGGCAGATAGACAGAAGGGCATCAAGGGTAATTGCCTGGGGAAGGCATGGGATATGGACAACTGGCACTGTGTTAGAAATGCTCACTGCTCTTCAATGGTCCACCTTAGCTGGGCCCTAATGGCCAATGGGAGGCTGTGTGGGTGAGGCAGTGACGCAGGTTTTGTAAATATTTCTTGCCTCATGGTAAGTGATTTAATGATCCATGTGAGGTGGTGAGTGACAGCTTCTTTAGTATCAATTGAAAGTTAAAATAATGAAAGAAATTAATAAGGATCAGCTTGTCTGCATTTGATGCAACCGACTACTGAAAAAATAAGTGCTGGCGATCAATCAATAAACCTAGCCAGATATTAATAACTGGTGAAACGGACATATTTTCTTATTACAAATAGGTGACTCATATACTTTAAATAAAATGCCTCTTCTCTACATACGATATGCAAAAGTAAAATTGATTAAGATGTCATGCATGGTAAATGTATTGGCATGATAAAACGTTTTTATGAGAAGGATGTAACCAACATGTTAAGTCAAACTCACCTCTAAACATGAGTGGGTTAAGTTGCATCAGAGGGAAATTCTTAATTTAGCTGGAAGTTTTAAATCAAAATCCTCGTCAATGTATTGTTGTATTGCCTGCTTTTTATAGAACAGACTTTGTGGCAATTTGTGTTACTCAGTCTGGCCAACAATTATTGTTGCAAATGAGTGTTCAAGTTGCGTAGTAAATATTTCACCTATTTCAGAAAGCTCCAAATAAGTGTGTAACCACCGTAAATCAGCTGATTTGTAGCGGTGGTAAAGTGCGACTAAAATATTTGAGCATGCTCCTCGATAGAAACTTTAGTTGAGGTATTACAACAGTTCAGTAATAACATCATGTTGCAATAAAAAAACACACTAACATTAACACAGCACAACAAAACAACACAACAACACAACGATATCTAAGCAGCAAATATACACCTCAGCATCAAGCCACACAATTCTGTTTTGACTTTCTGTGTTATATTGCTTTGGGTATGTCGGTGTAGTGTAGCAAAAGGACTCTACTGTATTACTATAGTATTTTATGTTAGCAAATTTGTTGTGCCTATGTGCTTTGTTTAATATTCATGTTGCTATTTAAGTATAGTGCACTGTTATTTTGGCTTGTAATATTGTGATATTTGTGTGCATTATTTCGTTGAGTTTTTGTGTTTAGGTTCTTTTTTAGTGATGTTCTGTTGCAGTTTTCTTATTGCGTTGAAAATTTCAAAAAAATGATCTGGTGTTTTTTGTGTTGTCTTTTTTTATTTGTATCACTACATTGTGATTTTGTTGCTGCCGTGTATTTTGATTGTGGTGTTGCTTTCTGTTTTGTTAGTTGTGTTGTTCTCACTTTATGTGATCGAATCCAATATCTAAAAAACCTTTTAAACTGGAACAGTTCATAAATAAGACAAAGTTAGGAACAAGTTGCAAGTAAGACAAGGTAATAACAAGTTGTATCACCAGCTTGCATTGCTAGTTCATAAATAACTTGAATATGGAGAGTTCACATATAGTAATTTGAAAGGGACACAAAATTATAGGCAAGTCAAACCTACGAGAGCTGAAATCACTTAGTCTCCCAGGCTAACATACACTAAAATGCACAAAGTACAGATAAATATAGGTTATTAGGACATATACAAACTGGCAATTGCCCTAAACAGAGTACATCAGGAAAATGTGAACACTACAAAATACTCCTACAATATTTACCCCAATTAGAGGTGCTGTGATGAAAGCCAGCCAGCGGCGCAGCTGCACTATGATATAGCAACCCGTGACTGCAAAACACAGCTTACTTACATCTATAAACGTCTACAAAGATGTTTGACAGTAATAATCTTTTATTTCGGAAATGTGCAGGTGATATAAATGGCTTAAACCACCATGTTAGAGCGAGATATTGTTGAGTCGGCTGCACGGTCTAGATCCTTTGCCATTTATTTTGAAAAATAATAATTTACCGCATGCTATGCAGTGATTGTCAGTGTTTGTGTAAGATAAACCCAGACTTTGCTGCAACACTTTTCATTTTTAAAGTTATGAAAGTCTTATTGGGTATTTCAATTGTGCAACTTTTCCAAGTATACATTGGTCCTGAATTATTCAGGACATGCGATTTTCTTGCATATACATCCAGGGAGGAATGGTGCACCTAGAGCTGTATGAGAGGGCGTCATAAAGTATTTTCTCCAAGGAGAAGGGGATCTTGGATCTTTGCCTTTTCTGTAGAATGCACTCCTGATCCTGAGAATGTGAAGCATATAGGATAAAGCTAATATAACCAAAAGCCATAAAATGTCTCCACCTTACAGTTCATAGGGTAGGGTAAGCCAGCATGGGCACTCGTCACTTTCAAAGAATACACCATAGTCAACTTTCAGTCACCAAACATCTCCATAAAAAATATTTATTAATTCTACAGCACCAAAGAATGAGGAATATTATGAATTTTCATATGTGTGGGTAACGTCCCTCATTTCAGAATAAATGTTCTTCTGTAGCAGTCCCTGCTGTACCGCAGAATGTTTCTTATACCCGGGATATCGGCCAGCATTTTCAATTGAAAGAATTCATATGTGGCGGGTGCACCTAACAAAACTCGTATTGTCAATTATTGGAATTGAATGTCTCAACTGTGAACACTAAGTAGAATTAACCCCTTCCCTGCGGGGCTAATTCCCCCGTTGTGCTGAAGGGAGGGGGGGCGCGCTCAGCGCCCCGTGCTCGTGACGAGCTCAGCTCGTCACGCAGCACGGTGGCGCTGTGCTCATGGCGAGCTTAGCTCGTCAAGACCACGCCCCTTTGAATGGAATGCTCAGCACAGCGGGGGAATTATACCCGCCGCGCGGGTCATGACGAGCTCAGCTCGTCATGAGCATAGAGCAACCGTGCCTCATGACGAGCTGAGCTCGTCGTGAGCACGGATGAGGTTAAAAAAACACCCATCAAAACAGTATTTTTTAATACATACATAACCCCCCTAATCTCCCTGATAGCTACTTTTGGAATTGCTACGACTTCATATACAGATGTTAAACAGCTTATTTTTTCATTTGAACAACGGTCCAAAGTACAGAACTATACTTCCAAAACTGCCTTACTGAAGTTGTCCAGTGGATGCAATCAAACCATTTAAAATGCAACACAGATAAAATGGAGATCTGTTATTTGGCAAGTGCTACTGCTTTTCTCCAATCCAATGGTGGACGATTTGCCACCCACCCCGTCACAGTAGAAATTGCAAGAAATGTAGGTGTGAAATTCAACACATCACTCTTTTTCAACCCTCAAGCTCTTGCTGTGGCAGAGACATGCTTTAGTTTAACCAAATCCTTAACAACATATTTTGACTTCCTCCCATTAGGTACCAGAAAAACAGTTGCTTTCGATCTTATCACTTCCAGACTTGATTACTGTAATAGTCTCTATACAGGATCCCCAAAACCAATGCTCCACAAACTTTAGATGGTGCAACATGTGGCAGCCACAGTTTTGCTGAAACTCCCCAGACAGAGTTCTGCGTCTGCTGCTCTAAAAACGTTACACTTTCTATCAGTACACAAAAGGATCCTCTTAAAAATCCTTTTACTGGTCTTCAGAGCATTCAAAGCCATCAGACCCAAATACTTGACTGCCAGATTCACACACTAGACAACCCAAAGAACCTTGAGATCCTCTCACATGAATATTCTCAAGCTCCCCCTGTTTAGACTTAAATCAGGAGTTGGCAAATCTTCTCGGTACTAGGATCCGAGGCATGGAACCAACTACCCAGTCCTTTGCGGTTTATAGAATCGGAAGCTCTTTTCAAAAAGCCTTTAAATACATGTCTTTGCCTGGCCCCAATGTACTCTGTTACTCCCTCATTTAGTCAGATTCACTTTCTCTCTTATTTTCCCTCTCTTCTGGGGACTGTAGCACCAGGATGCTCCACTGTGAGTGGCAGTGTGCTTTGACAGTTTCAGATTCTTTCATTCAGGTTATTTTAGTCATCTAATAATTCATCAATAACCAACATACCAACATCAGTTCTTCTTATATTGCAGAGAATTTAATTTAATAGTGATCAGCATTCAGCATATATTATTAACATGCACATGGTGCACAAATGGTATACTGCCAGTTTTTGCAACATATATTTTCTGTTTTCATTTGTGTTAGTGTTACAGAAAGGTCCACAGACCCCTTTTTCAATATCCTAAGTGTTGGTCCTCTTGGTATGTATGTACACTGGCGCAGGAGAAACTCCTGTGTCTGCACTCTTTACACTATATACAAATAGAATTACATCCTCAGAGACCACAGCGTTGCATCACAACACAGTTTCTCTAAACATTGGGATCACCAGTAAAGAGCAGAACAACAGGAGGATCCCATGGTTCTAAGCGAGGTTCAAAATGTAAGTTTGATCTTTGACTGCATCCAGTTCCAACATCAGTTAACTTATAAAGTGGTATTACACAATAAATGGCAATAGCATAGAAATACTGAACAGAAATTAAATAAGAAAATATGAAATTACCCAGTTTAAAATAGTTTCCTGAATACCTGATGACACATATTTATCCCAACTAAATTTGTATGAAGTTGCAATTCTTACTGTCATGTAGAAAAAGATCCAACACTAATATTAGATATAGACTAGTAGTACATTATCTGCAATCTTAACACATTATCAAGTGAATATGCAAATGTTTTTTTAATTGATGGATGTTGTTCCATAGATTGCAAGGCGAGTAACACCTACGCTTACAATATTATGTGGTCATGACTGGTACCGAGCGCAACTCATTAGAGATTACAGAATTGCAGCTTAGAACAAGCAACAGTATGAACAACTATGAGTTGAGTAATGTGTTGAATAAGATGTGTTAAATAAGCAACCAGGTCACAACCATTTTAACTTCTTGATTATGTGATATTAAAACACCAATAAGCAGTGCCGGTTGGGTCTAGAAAAGAGAGGCAGATGGAATTTCTCAGTAAGTCACAAATTTGTTATTAGAATTGCAACTCTAATAACACCTCCCATAATTTTATTTGATGTACATTTCAATCAGCATACAGTGGCCTTCTTCACTGATCCGATGTACCCTGCCCTAAACAAAGCGCGCAAATATTTTTATGAAGGCCAAGCATTTGGGGACATAACCAAATTATATGTTACATTTGTTATTTCAACAGTTTTGCAGAAAAAAACATCATTTCTGTTCTCTAGCTAGATACTTTTATCGACCTTCCATTTCAAGAATAGGACTATACGCTACACTTGATCTTAGCCAAAAGGCCGAGTAGCGATAGGACTATAAGTTAATGCTAATCTTTGATAAACGTTTGATGTCTTTGCCTCTAAATGGGAATTCAAATAGGACTGACTCTTTGCAGTGTAAGTGTTATGTACATGGTTTGAATTTGTATTGTTTAAAGAGGGAGCTAAGTCATAAGTTATAAATGCAATAAACATCTCATTGTGATTTTCAGTAACAGTTTCTGTTGTGACTTGTTCATGGAAGACAGTATTTCTATCAATGGTAGGTGATGTTCCCTCATGATTGCATTGATTTGAATAATGATTGAGGAAAATATGTTAACACTCAGTCTCTTTATAAATATTAGTGTTTTAAATGTAGCCTTTTGCATTCCTACAGTCAGAAACATATTTGGCCAATACAGTATTCACTAATAGAGTCAAAGAGAGGAGTCCCAGTTCAAACCTCATCCTGCAGAGGGGTACAGAGGATCTACGATTATGCTATCTGCACCCCTCACCTAAAAGTTCAATTTCAAGGTCCATTGCAAGGAACACATGTTCAGCAATATGTTTGCGCCCGCATTTCAAATCGTGCACTGATTAGGCTTTAGTTTGCCACTTGCTGTTGTTATGTTTCATATAGGTATCCTAATATAGGCCCGGGTGACATCATACCCCTTCACCTACATTACCTCCCCTACACTGCACTGTAATAAGCCTTTTTAAGATTGAACCTTTTACCTAGTTCTAGTCCTGGGTGCAGAAGGAGGGTGTCTCTTAAACAATAGAGTCCTATAACTCCATCAATAGACTCACACAGTATGAATGAATATTCATAGGAGTTCCTAGAAACCAGGCTGGGGCTGCAGCACCTTCCTCCCCATATCTAAGTGCACGGTTCATCCCATACATCATCCTCAAATCCAACAATGGCTAATACAAGCAACAAGTGACAAAGGAGCCCTAGATACCTACCGTATAAATGTAGCACCTCTTGCTATTCTTAGTTAGAGGGAACCGAGACTTCCAGGCCGACACACTGTCCAGAGATGCTGAGGCTCCTGCATGCAGATGCTCCAGCTGACAGTGGTCTGAACATCCCTTACGGGGAGTCCAACCCGAGACCAAGAAGGGTTCCTTCATTCTCACACTTCAGGTAATGGGGTTCGACTAAATCCTAGAGGGAATCTTGGCTTTACACCTACTCATATGCTAGATAAACTGAGGTACATCTAGATAGCATTGTAGGAGTATCCACGCTTTTATCATGCATTTTATATTCATGTATTTATTTATATTAACTGCAAGATGGTAGAACTGTACTATTCTTCTATATTCACAGTACTGTTAATCATATATCTCTGCTACTGTCTAATGGTTGTTGTAGCTCATATATTTTACACAAGAATAACAACTGTTCAACAAACCCTTATTGAAACGCATAGACTGTTTATTCTGTGTATCTCTAATATAAACCAAAAGCGCACGAGTGACTGAGTGAAAAGTAGTACATTGTTTCCACGATCTTGAGGGATCAGGGTTGTCATGTTCTAAGGTTGCCAGAAACTAATCTCTCCCCGATAAGAGGAGACACTAGTGGCACTGCGAGCTAGCTTAAATGCAAACAGGCTAACATTTCTCAGTGTGGGTGTTCGGAACCAGTCTGCCACCAATCCCCCAGTTTATGTTATCTAAACACGCAGGTCCTGCATGGGTACTAGAGGACCTACACGATACTGTAGAAGTTGTTACATAACTAGAAAACGAGTCCAGATTACATAAACTGTATTGGTGCGGGTAATATTCATTGTAATTTGCATGGACCACTTGGCAGAGCAACTAAATCTGCACAGATTGACTAATGCAAATACAACATTTTGCACCATTCTATCATTCAAAATGTCATTCTCCAGCAGTCTGATAACTGTCCAATATGATGTGGACTTTGTAATCTGACCCTAATTTTGTGGTCTGGCTTGATAGCGTAGCTTTTGCCAGACAATTATGTGAGCATTACTAGAGAGAGGCTTTGACTCTGCCCACATTTGGAAGCCAGGAGTACATGTTTTGTTTGGGCAGAGGTTGTTTGCTTCCACAAAATTGTGTTTGACCACCACGCAGCTGTGATCATTTTATTTATCCAGATGCCTGGACTTGAATTTTCAGGGCCACACACATGACCTTGCAATGCTATTAAGTGTATTAGATAACTAGACACTTAATTGTGTTTTCTCTACCACCAGCAATGATGGGACAAGGGCAGTCATTAATCAAAATGGATGTTTAGGTCTAGGTTGAGAGTGTGTCATCTGACCTTTTGGCATAATCAATATTGTTCTTTGTTTCCAAACAAATACATATCCATTCCCATGCGTTTTGCATGTAATGCTTCACACCACCATACTACATTTCCTTAAAGCCAGATATATTGCCATTGCCAATGCTTGATGATTTTGTAGTTTGAGCATGGGTCTGACTTCTGCATTCAGCTTAAATGCCTCTGCAACCTGAGTGCTTCTGACTCATTCTCACATTACCCAACATAGGCTTATCATGTCAGAATGATCAAGCCTCTTTTCCTCATCCAAAAAGAAATGCCCCCTTATATTTCTGTTTAATAGCTTCCTCTAGCCCATCCATTTCCTTCAACAGTGTGATCGCAATCGGAAGCAGTGATCAAATCCGAAGGTTTGTTGGTATATATATATAAATAGACAATTGAGCACATAACAGGTTTATTTGTAAAGCACACAATTACCAGACCCCCTGGTTACAATTACACAATTACAATTACCAGACCCCCTGGTCCTCGCAAACCCATCTCCTCCCGCATCACATACGACGCCGCAACCCTCTCAGCCCTCAACCCGGCCGTCCACCAAACTGCCACCAAGCCGCCCCAGGACACACCCATGGACCATTCACCTGCCACTCCTGCAAGTTCGACTGCATCAGGACCCACACCAAACCCACAAACCCCAAACAGAGCTCCGGCACTAACCACCTAAAATGCATCCTACTCAACACCCGCTCGGTTCACAAACACGCCATTGACCTTTGGAACCTACTCGACACCACATCTCCTGACGTCGCCTTCCTAACAGAAACATGCATGAACGCCTCATCAGCGCCCGACATCGTTATAGCCATCCCGGGCGGCTACAAGATCATCCGAAAGGACCGCACCAACCAAACAGGAGGAGGCATCGCCATCGTCCATAAGAACTCCATCCGCGTCACGACCAGTTCTGACGATAACCTCGCTATTGCCGAACACCTTCACTTCCAGATCCACACCGACCCCAAGACCACACTCAAAGGCACCCTCCTCTACAGACCACCAGTACCCCACACACAATTCAGCGAAGACATCACTGACTTCATCACCCCACACGTCCTCCCCTCTGAGGAATACATTCTACTGGGAGACCTCAATTTCCACCTGGAAAAGAACAACGACAGCAACACTACCACCCTTCTGGACAATCTTGCCAATCTCGGACTCAAACAACTTGTAGACACCCCCACACACTACGCCGGACACACGCTCGACCCAATCTTCACATCCAGCAAGCACATCTCCTTCAATCACACCACAGCTCTCCATTGGACGGACCACAGCTGCGTTTACTTCAACTACAAAAAGACCACGCCCCACAACCACCCTCAACCAATTCTCCGAAGAAATTGGAACAAAATCACCACCGACCAGCTCTTCACATCGCTTCACCAAAACCCTCCTGCCAATTCATCGGACCCAAACCAAGCAGCCACCAACCTCACACACTAGATCACCCACAGCGCCGACGAATTAGCACCCTTGAAAAACCATCAAATCAAGCAAAACAGCAAAAAAGCCCCCTGGTTCAACAATGACCTTAAGAAATCTAAGAAACGGTGCCGTACCCTTGAGAAAGCCTGGAGAAAAGACCCAAACACTGTCACCTTGGCCACCTCCAAAAAAGCCACCCGCAAGCACCACCAACTGATCCGATCAACCAAGAAATCAGCATTCAAGGACCGACTTGACAACAACGCCCACAACAGCAAAGAACTTTTCAACATCGTCAAAGAATTTACCAACCCCACCGCCAGCACCAATGACATCACTCCCTCCCAAGTCCTCTGCGACTCCCTGGCCTCATTCTTCCACAACAAAATCGCCGACATACATAACAGCTTTGACAACCAGGCCAGAGACCAACCCACTCCACCCACCTCCGAATGAAACCCCCCTCGAACAGCCTCTACACCTGGAATCCAATCACCACTGAAGACACCATCCGCCTGATGAACTCCATCCACTCAAGATCCCCAACCGATCCATGTCTCCACCACATCTTCAATAAAGCAGACTCCATTATCGCACCCCATCTCTGAGACGTCATCAACTGCTCCCTCAACTCCGCTACCTTCCCGGAAAGCTGGAAACATGCCGAACTCAGCGCCCTTCTGAAGAAACCCACAGCAGACACCACTGAACTCAAAAACTACCGCCCCATCTCGCTCCTCCCATTCCCTGCCAAAGTCATTGAGAAAGCTGTCAACAGTCAACTCGCCGCCTTCCTTGAATCCAACAAATCCCTCGACCCTTCACAGTCAGGCTTCCAAGCCAAACACAGCACAGAGACCGCCCTCATCGCAGCAACAGACAACATTCGAACACTACTGGACAATGGAGAAACAGTTGCCCTCATCCTACTTGACCTCTCCGCAGCCTTCGACACAGTCTGTCATAGCACCCTTGTACAATGCCTCAGCAACGTCGGAATACAAGGAAAAGCCTTGGAATGGATCATCTCGTTCCTCGCCGGTAGAACCCGAGGGGGTCCGCCTCCCCCCGTTCAGATATGAGGCCACCAAAGTCATCTGCGGCGTACCACCAGGATCATCACTCAGTCCTACCCTCTTCAACGTATACATGAGCCCCCTCGCAACCATCGCGCGACAACACAACCTCAACATCATCTCCTACGCCGATGACACCCAGCTGATCCTCTCCCTCACCAAAGACCCAAACACTGCCAAAACCAATCTACACGAAGGGATGAAAGAAGTAGCCGAGTGGATGAAGAACAGCCGTCTAAAACTGAACTCGGACAAAACGGAAGTCCTCATCCTAGGATCATCCCCCTCCGTTTGGGATGACTCATGGTGGCCACCAGCTCTGGGAAACGCACCCATACCAACGGACCACGCAGGTAACTTAGGCTTCATCCTGGACTCCTCACTCTCGATGACCAGACAAGTCAACGCCGTCACATCATCATGCTTCAACATCCTACGCAGGCTCAAAAAACATTCAGTTGGATCCCCACTGAAACAAGAAAAACTGTCACCCACGCACCGGTCACAAGCCGACTGGACTATGGAAACACCCTGTACGCCGGAACCACAGCCAAACTACAGAAAAAACTCCAACGCATCCAAAACGCCTCAGCCGGACTCATACTAGACATTCCCCGCAAAGATCACATTACCGGTCACCTAAAAGACCTCCACTGGCTCCCCGTCAACAAGAGGATAACGTTCCGTCTCCTCACCCACGCACACAAAGCCCTCTATGACCTAGGACCTGAATGCCTCAACACGCGCCTATCCTTTTACACCCCCACCCGCCAGCTGCGATCGTCCAATCAAGCCCTTGCCGCTGTCCCGCGCATCCACAGAGCCACCATGGGGGGAAGATCCTTCTCCTACTTAGCGGCCAAAACCTGGATTCTCTCCCCACCCACCTCCGCCTTAGACAGAACCACCTCTCCTTCAGAGAACAACTAAAAACTTGGATATTCGATAAGCAAATACCCCCCTTTTCCTCAAGCGCCTTGAGACCCTCTGTGTTGACTTGACGCTGAATAACAGATGCCTATTGTTACCCAGCTCAATGGTACTCATTTTATCAACCTCAGATGGATGAAAGGCTGAGTGGACCCGCCAGGATTTGAACCTGTGACCATGAGGTCAAACACAGGCCCCTGCAATGGACGCATTAGTCCACTGAGCCACCAGACCCAGCTGAGAAAGCTTGCTGTAGGGGGAATCTGGTGTTTCCCCGAGAGTCTGGAAGGGTGGGTGGGGGCACTTTTGCAGCAATGGTGGCCGGTTTTGCAGTGGTGCTGCAATATCATTCCCCAGTAACAAAAGCAGCAGTGCTTCACACTTGCACCCCTCCGTCACTAATAACCCCCCCCCCCCTCAAGCACCTGGAGGGGGGCTGGTACAACAAGATTGCCAGGGCTGCTTTGGGTTCCCAGTCCAGCCGGAGTCAAAACTGCAAGAATGTAAATGAGGAGAAATGTTCTGAAATGAAAGGAACGAGGAAAGCCTAAATTACAAGATGAACTGTGCACCCATTAGTTATTTACTGATTCTTTTAATAGTGCAGTCGCTGATAGGAATCTTCAAAAGCAGTTCCAAGCCACAGCACCTTTCAATATTTTATAAGGATATTTCCCAAGATCATTTAGGAATCCATCTGCTTCGGCGGAGAAGTGGTTTCTTTATATATTTCGACCCCACGCTGGTTAGAAAACACGCTTTTAACGATCAGATTCTGGCATGACATAAGGCTGGTGCCGAATGAAAATGTTTTAGTTAGCTTCCTCTCAAGTTAAATTCTTTATTTACTCATAATTTTGAATTCCAATGACACAGGCAACGCGGCGCAAGGAGTTTACCTCTTGCCCCTTGTTGATTTACCCTATTTAGGGGTGCAGTGTGAAGCGCTATATGAAAAGCAAATTACAGTTTGATTTTCTCCTCCCATTTAGCACCAGCGTTAGCACGCTTCTAATTCATTCAATATATAATTTACTTGGCTTGTTATATATTATTATAACATTTTCAAATACCGGTTTAAAGACACTTGTCACAGCGATTGTCGCTAAACATAGTGCATGCAGTTAAGTAAATATTCATTCTGTGGTGGATTATTGACTTCAAAAATCAAAATTTGCCGCCTGACCTACTCGACATTTTAAAACTAATGATAGCTGATGCTTCTAATACACTTTTAAAAGAGCGGGGTTCGATCATATAGAATAATCATGGGAGAAATGACGTACTTAAAGTTCCTAAAAAACATAAATGTAGGCCTCAGCGACGTATTATAGTTAGACCAAAAAAATCCCCCGAATAAAGCACAAATGTAAAAGGAATATAGACACTTCCTATTGGTTTTTCTAATTACCATAATGACAGTTTAAATGCATACTGTCACGCTTACACCGACTCCCTGCTGCAGCATTGCTATGCCAGAAATCACACTGTGGCCGATCTTCATCCATTTTACATTTGTAAGCCCTGTACAGCTCTTATTTAAATCTATGCCCAATTGTGCAGCGATTCATGGATTCTCACATTAATCATAATACATGGCAATGGAGGATGTAACTACATTTCTTTTTTTTTAAACTTGTTATTGATGGCATGGCATGGTATTTCACAGAAATTGTTACAGCGTCGAGTATGTTATGTTGGACCACTGGAAACACAATAAACACCACTATACTTCAGTTATTTCAGTTATTTCCATTGTATCTTTTCTTCGTATTCCCACATTATGGGGATCCTATATTAGTTCTCATGTGTTGGTCTCCTAGAAAGAGGGTCGTGCATTTCTCTCCTATATAAATGTTCCACCCACCCCAAATTTTCAGCCATTTTCTCGGACAACTACGACTCTCATGAACCACCTTCTCTGCTATCATGCACCAATCTAGGACTTTATCCTAGACTTCGTGTGTTGGCACTTCCGATGCAGCTCATAATCTCGCTATGTGTCTCTTAGCAATTACCATACCCAATGTTGCCCAGGTTTGTTCATTGCTATTTAAGTCAGTGGCCCAGAGGAGGCACCACCAATGCAATGGTGCCAGTTCAACCTCCATAACTTCACTCAAACAACGCCCTATTGCCTCCCAGTATTTTTGAATGTCTGGGCAGTCCCATATTATGTGATAAAACATGCCCTCTTGGCCACATCGCCTCTTAAACTTAGGATCCCACCCTCTCCCCATCTTAGTGAGGGTCTGACATGAGTAGTATGCACTGTGCAATAATTTGAACTGTATTCGTTTGAATTTCGAGTAGATACCTACCTCTCAAGGGGCGGCCATGCACCCTACTATTCTTCGTCATCCGTTTCTCCTATATCGTGTGTCAACTTCTCTCAGAATTTGGGGAGGTGGTCAGGGGAACTATTGGTATACTTTTGGTAGGATAAGGAGATTGCTTTGCGGTCCATTTAGTATGTGAGGAGTCTGTCCTCCAGAGGGGAGGCATCAGGAAGGTCTACTAACTTAGGGATGGCTGCCTGGAGAACATGTCCAATTTGTAGATATCAAAATGTTTCTGTGGCCGCTACGTAACTACATCTCCGATCTGAATTTATGCTATCAGCGGACGTTACTTTAGGTCTGCCCTCAAGTGCAGGCCACAACAGGCCTGAGAGAGACTGTGGACACATTTTGCAAAGATATTTGCTAAACAGAATTAAACTTTTGCAGATTTACTCCTGTCTATGGCAAGAATCAGGGTAGGGGTATAATGTGGGTGGGCCTATCGTACTGTGTAGGAACGGTCCAAAACTGTAACCATGTGAAGTCAATATATTGTTAAGTGGTCTTCACGTGATCACAGTTTTGATCCATTCCTATGTCAAGAAGCAGGGCTACCATACATGTGAAGAATTGCTTTTGTAAGGTAAAATGTGAAAATGCAGAATTTAAAGACTCTTGACATTCGCTGGAACTTCCTAAATATCTTGTCACATAAACATGAGAAATCCTATGTCTTACTCATACTTTACAAGACATTATTGAGTAGAAAACATGCTAGAATTCACGCAGGTCACTTTGCCATCGATTTATCTGGGTCTCTAGTTTTAAGAAATGCCCAAGGGTGGCAGGATTACATGGATGTCGTCCAACTTCGGGCCTGAATACTGCACAATTGTTAATGGAAAGTTGGGCCTTTTATTCTGGGCAGGAAATATACCGAACTCCATGCCATACCACCTAGATAATACAGAGTCTCTAGTGTTCAGAAATAGCCAGGTTTCACAGGGTTCCCTTGTTTCTAGCTGAATCTAAGTTTGAATATTGCTGTCACTCCCAAAGAAAGTGAGAGAAAACGGCACTGTAATACTAATATTTTGCTGACCAATGCAAACCACCCCCTGGCTTCCCTTGCATCTCTAACTTTCAGAAATGCCGAGGGATGGTATGGTTGCCTGGGTGTCGACCAACCCAGGCATGATTAATGAAGTCATCCTCCATGGAAAAGTGAGAAGAAAGTGAGATATTCAAGGTTTTGATGTTTTCTGGGAATTCTGGATAAGAAAACTTACTGGCATCTAAGTAAACCTAGACCACCCTGGATTACCCCTTGCAAAGAAATGTCTATGGTTGGTAGATTTCCCTGTATGCCAAATACTGCAACCATCCCTCAGGAAAGCCGTTAGATGATTTGAGCCATTTGACTGCCTAGAGTTTTGCCTGCAATTATAGGGCTGACTGGTCCTACACTCCATTCAAATAAATAAAATAGTTTCTGATATTCTGGCTCAAGGGTCAGCAAGACAGACTGTGTGTACCCCGTGGATAAGGTGATAAGGCCTGATACCAAAAAGGGCTGTCCTAATGTCATTCATACAAATGAAAAAGTCCCTGCTTACTTTGTACCCAATGCAGGGGGGAACATTGGGAGTAACCATGGCAATCTGAAGCCCAGGGAGCCCTCAGAGTGGGGGTGGGAGGGTTGTAGCCCTATGCAATAAGGGGACGGATCCTCCACAACAAAGAAAAAATATCTTCTGGTGATCAAGAGGGGTTTCTTTCCCCGGTCCGTAAGATTGGGGTAAACCCAGGAGAAAGGGAATGAGGCGTGATGCAAGAAAGTTCTAAATCCAGCCCCACTGATCTAGAAAAAGTGTCAGAATACTAGTGAACATTCTGCCCCCATGAGGTGCACTGATCTGGAGTAAACTTCAGAGGGATGAGAATATATTATTCCCTGTGTGTGTATATGTGTGTGTGTGGGGGGGGGGTTATAATGGTTATGCTAGGTGGCAGCTCCCCCAAGGGAGTGAAAGAGGTACTGCTGGAAAGAGGAGATTCTCCACTTTCCCTCTACTAGTACAGTGTGCTTGAAGCAGACTTACGTCCCCAAGCATGGCTATTTCCACATGCATACATGCCTCAGGCACCTAATTGCTCTAGCTGGTTCCTGGAACACAGTTAATGATGTGAGCACCATCATGTACATCACTAAATATTAATTAAGCCCCAGCTGGGGGCGGGGAGTGTTTTGGCTCTCTGTTGGGGGGAGGGTACTTGATCTGCGAAGTCTTTTTGCAGTAGAGGCCTGTAGTGGGAGTGCTGCCGGGCACTGACGTGGGACGGGGAGGGGCAGGGTCGGGGGGGGGGGTAGTAAACTCCGGAATACAGCCGCACAGAGGTAAGTACACATACAATGAAATAAAACACATTCGCATTTGGTGATGCAGCGCGTGCACCAAAATTTGTTTTATTTATTTGTAGTTGTACTTACCTCTGTGCGGCCGTATTCTGGAGTTTACTACCCCACACCCTGCCTCTCCCCCACACTACATCAGCGCCCGGCAGCACTCCCACCACGGGCCACTACTGCCTTTGTGTGCGTTTAGCAATGGACTGCTCAATTGTTGGGTTGTAGGATGTGACCTCTACATTCTCCACACTACAGAAATAGTGCATAGGATGTGGAAGTCAAGTCCGTGAAGTCCTCCAAACTCAACCAATGAATGCGTTTCTTTATTTTTAGAAAATTAATTTTCATACAATAGCAAAAACATTCATGAAACAACAGAAACATGTTAGGCAAATTTCATTAACAGAAAATAAAATTGCCACAATACATACAACAAAGTGAAGAAAAAATAATATATTAATTTGTGCTCAGAGCGGGTATAAGATAGAATGTAAAAGTCCCATTACACATTTACAGTAAATATACAACTGTAATGCACCAACTAATAAAACAGATGATCTACTATTAAACCAATAGCACTTTAGAGGTGTCTCCCGGTGAAGGGGAGAGCTCTTGGAGTTGATGGGATCTAAGAGTAAGAGCTGTCTCTACAATCTACCTTTACCACATTTCTATGCAGGTAAATAGCTGTTTCATTCTTATCATTTTATTTTGCAGACCTACTTGCCTTTGCAATTGATGTAAATGCAGTGAAATCCAGTTACTTACAGGAGAAGTGTGGCTCAATGGTTAGAGCGGCAGACCCTGATGCAGAGGTCTAGCCCGGGACCAGGGTTCAATTCCCTGCCGCGGCGGGTCTTGGGCTCAAAAATTCCACAGACCTGAAAATTCTCGCCTCGGTGCCTATTCTAATCATTGAGACCCACTCTGCAACTCTGGGCAATAGCTTGCTTAATCTCCACAACGGCCCCCACAACGTTAAGGATGCCTGGCCTTCATCCTGGAGGTGCCCAGGAGTGGATGCCTCACAGGGAAAGCCAGGACGGGTTCCACAGTGGTATACGTACAAGTGCCTTGGGACCCTTGCGGGTGAATAGTGCGCTATACAAGTATCAATTTACATTTACATTTTAAAATCCTATGGGACTATCTGTGACTATGTGCATCCTTGGCTGTTTCCTTTATTTTTCGATCTGGTTGACTAATTGGTTGCCTGATTGTCTCACATTTCCACTTCAACCAACTCTCTAGCTGTTTGTCACAACTCCCCTGACCCAAAAACGCTAAACCCCAGCAGGACCCAAGCTTCAAAAACACTACACGCCAGCAGGACCCAAGCTTCCTGTGAAAATTATGAAGGTAAATAATGAAGCGAGGTGACTTGTTCTTGGAATGATTATAACTCACAGGAGCAGGGCACATATTCATAATTACCCTGATTAAAAACTGTATGCATTTGTATTTCTATTTCTTCTGTAGGTCAACTAAATTTCATTTGACGTGGCCCTGCATGCCTTCATGACCACCGGTTTCTAAGCATTTGGACATCCTCACTATTTATCTATCCTTCAATTTCATATTTTCCCTGCCGAGTTCTGTCACGTGAGACATCACAATCCGTGGAGGAGGAAAACAAACAATGGCGATGAAACGCAGGGAGAACCACCCCGGAGAGTCATGGCCATTGCTTTTTTTTTGTTTTATACAAGCAAATTCCTAACTGGGGAGTTTGTCTGTGAAAAAACAAATAGAGAATACTTGGAGCAAGATTCAACATTCATTAGCGACGAGGCCTATGCCACGCGAACGGCCTTGGCAGAATACCTGTCAGAGACCAAATAACCCCCTCATTCTGCCTCTGTGCTGTGACACTGAAGACACTGGAAAAGCACAAAGTTATTTATTCAGCCTTGTACATTGAAAGATTGCTAAATTGAAACTTATATTTGTAAGTAGCTGCAAGCCGTTCCGTTATTTCAGAGTGCAAGATTATCTGCAAGAAGAAAATAAATCTGTAATGTTGATAGATGTAGTAAAAAAAATATTTTTTTAATGTTTAACACGTTACCTTTTCACAGTTATTGCTAATGCACACTGTTCACTGTATCAGCATCTGGTGAGCTTTCTATATGCAAATGGTTAATCTTGTGAAAACTTTTGCATGCTGATCTCCTGAAGAAAGCAAACCAAGGTGTTAATTACAAAAAATGGAAAACTATCCTTCTCTGTGGTCCAGCAGCTGACCTCTAGTGCAAGCAAGGTGAGCGGTCACGTTCTAATTTTCAGACTCCTTGATGACCCTAACCTTTGATTCATACCTAATGAGAAAGAGGACATTCACAGAAATTGAAGGCAAAAGCCATTTTAGGACTGAAATTAATTGTTTCTGAAAATCTAGGGAAGCCACAAATTGAGTCTCCCAATGTTTGAAATGTCACACTGCTGAAAAGGAGGAGTAGATACGTTTAGTGATGAGTGAGGGCCAAAAGGCTTTGGAAATTTTACTAATCACTAGAGATTTTGCATAAAAAAGGTCGATCTGTGCACACAAAATCTGCAGCAATTTTTGAATTAGAAGAACTCCCAACTCTGGCATATCTTACCCCGGTGCAGTTCCACAAAGCGGGTTTCCTCCCAGCCCCTTAATGTTCACGCTGTAAGGCAGAGCCAGGCGACTTTTACCACATGGTCTGCTCCTTGCGCCAACCTTTTTAAATACATGGGCGTCAATTGTATCTGAATTGTGTGGCATACAGAGGTGGGAAGTCCCTCTCAATCCCCTTGCCCTAGGGTTGGTGGAGGGGCTGGATGGCCCCGTGCTGGCAAACTATTTCTAGGAACAGCCATTCTGATAGCCAAAAGAGACATTGCAGCCGCCTGGAAAGAGTCGACATCTCCCTCTATGGCAAAACGGCCCATGGGTGTAGAATGGTGCGCTGTCCAAGAAAAAGCTGTATTCGAAGCAAGAGGGTGCCCATGTTTACTTTGTTGTTTAAAATGCCAAAAAGTCACAAAAGAAAAAAATAAATAACTGTTGCTTAATGCCCTGACCTCCAAGTTGCTAGCAACACAGAAAGGAAGAAACAAAAGTAGTGCTGAATGCAGTGACCTATATAATTTAGAAAAAGTAACTCAAACTGAACGCCTTGTGCTGAAACACAAAACATATATTAGATTCACAATATTACTCGTGATGAGGTACACAACAACCCTAACTTAGCAAATACTGAAAGGACTATTCACAAACAGTATTTCGTAACATGAACAGTAGTACTAGCATTGTTTTTTTTTTTACAGAGTTTTATATAGGGCAAATTTGATTTATATAGGACAAATTTGACCCAAAGGTATTGGGTATCAGAGGGCTTACATAGCACCAGTTGTGTTACATGGGGACACATTCATTTTTGTTAGACATGTTGAGATGTAGTGATTTGCCCAGAATCACAGGACGTTCAGCGTCACTGCTGAGACTTGAACCCAGGTCCCCAGATTCGATGTCGACCGCCCTAGCCGTTAGGCCAACTCCTCTCCCCAGTACTATCAATGTATTAAAAGATGCTATTTACAAACATAAAAATGTAAATCTTCACTTCCAAATCTCCTACCTCTTCTTTGGGGAGATCCTTACACTTGTAGGTTTACTACTTAGAGGCCCATTAGGATCTCATCCGGAAAGCCTTCAGACCGAATCGGTCTCAAAATGCTTTCCGAACGACTCGGATCCGGGGAGTCTGACCGAGCGATTTTGATGCATCCGGAATCTTCTGGATACGATTCGGTTGGACTCCCATTGACTTCAATGGGAGCCTGTGTTCAGAACGAGAACACAGGCTCCCACTGACAAAAGGGGTGGTTGGGGAAAACTTGCACCCTGTGGCGGGCACCTCATGGTGCCCGCAACGCTGTACATGCATGGGTAGGGGGGACCCAGGGGTCCCCCCTACGGGCCTCCAAAGTCAGATTCCAACAGCCGGGTAATTTTGGAACATCCGATTCAGAAAGGCCATCCAAACCTGACATCCTAATAGCTTGGCTGGAAACGCGCGCCGTCGACTGCTATGATTTGGCTCCGAACAACTCGGTTACTCTCAATGCCTTCCATGGCTGAGTCGGACAGTTCAAACCCTTCCCAGCTATCGTAATCGCCAATTGGGAAACGTGTCTGAGTCGGTCCGAAAGGCGGGTTCCGAATCGGATTCAGAGTAATCAAATGCAGTTCGGAGCCTTTCCGGACGACATCGAAATCGACCCCTTAGTTGTAAATATGGGAGGGACCCGGGTGAGTGGGTGAAAATAAGGGTATACTTACTACTAAATGGGGCCAAAACCAGTAAATTGCTATAGCTGAGAGCTGGAGTAAGTCCGGCACCAGGCATGGCCAATCATTGGTGCTGCAACACTCTCTATGGAAAATAATAGTCGTAGTGATGTAACATAAATCCGAACAGGAGACTATGTTAAATAGAAATTAAATTTAAAATAGTTGAACATATAAATAAATAAACTTTAATTATAAAAAAACATTTCAAATAATTGTATTCATTTTGTTTTAAAGTTACATAAACTTTTTTTTACTTTTTCCTATACTTTACCACAGGGAGACTCCACAGCCAGCATGGAGATTTCCACATGGCGAAGTGTAGGGATAATAAAAAAAGTCTATTATACTTTAAAATAAACTAGTAAAAATATGTGTATGTTAAATATTAATGTAAATCATTTATAAATATGTATTTTAAATGTTGAACAAAATAGAACAATGCTTCAGCACTTTTAACAACATTTTTAATTAAATCTCAAATGAAAAATATTTTTCTGAAGTTTAAATTAAGACCAATTACCACCTAAAGTGAAAATATGTATTATTAAGTCTCACCTGTGACAGTGCTTGGCCTATTTGAATATGTGCTCTCTCCTGCAAGACTATTGAAAAAATTGACAATCCTTCAAAGTCTACCTCTGACATGGTCAGATCACTTTTTAATCCCATTTGTGATTCACTTGACTCAAACTGTCAACAAAGAGTCTGCCATAAGAACGCAAGGCAGGAAATGGTACAAAATATCATGTTCTAACTTAGAACAACACTACCATAACAACCTAAACCCATGCCCTGACAACCTTAATGTAGCGGTTCACACATTTATCAATGATCTTACTACTGCCATCGAGAAACTTGCCCCCTGCAAGCCCTCTCCTCCCGCAGACAAAAAACGTCAGCTCCCTGGTTCACTCAAGAACTTAGAGAGCACAGAAGCAAATGTAAAGGAATGGAACGAAAGTGGCGACAGGCCTATGATCCTGAAGCCAAAGCACTCTAGAGACAAACTCTCAAGGAGTTTCTTATACTCAAACGTAACTCAATGAGAACCCATTTCGCAGAATCTATTACAAATGCAAAGAACTCTTCCAAAGCCCTTTTCAATATAGTTAAAGAATTTGCCAAGCCCACTGCCATGTCCACCTCAACCCCCCCTTCCCAAGAACTGAGTGAAAATCTTTCAGACTTCTTCGAAAAAAAATCTCCAACATTGCGGAAAATATTCGTCAGAATGCCACCACGACTACCAAGGAACCTGCCATCATCAGTAAGCATGCATTCTCAGCCTTCAATCCTCTCACGAAGGAACATGCCCTGAATCTTTTAGTGAAATGTAAATCTGGCTCTCCTTTAGATCCAGCCCCGGCTTCTATCATGAACGAAATTGCCCCTCTCATTATTGACCCCTTCCTCGAAATATGGAACTCTTCCCTACGCTCAGGTGTGGTCCCTTCCGCTTGGAAACACGCCATGCTCATCCCGATCCAAAAAAAAGCTGGCATTGACCCCACCTGCCTAAGTAACTACAGGCCAATTTCACTCCTACCCAAGCCCGCTAAGTTGCTTGAAAAAGCGGTTCAGGAACAACTATCCCATTTCCTTGAATCCAACTCTTTGTTTCATGATAGTCAATCCGGATTCAAACCTGACTTTAGCACTGAGTCAGCTCTCCTTGAGGTTTCGGAGTCAATTCGCGAAAGCACGGATAGGGGAGAGGAGGCCATGCTGGTTCTCCTCGACCTATCCGCTGCATTCGACACCATCTCCCACAACACTCTTCTGTCCCGCTTACATGAGGTCGGCATAAGCGGAACTCCCCTCACCTGGATTAAATCCTTCCTCACCAACAGATTCCAACAGGTGATGTTGGGCTCTTTCTTGACCACCAAGAAACCCCTGATCTGGGGCGTGCTGCAAGGTTCTGCTCTCAGCCCACTTTTATTCAATGTATATTTAAAACCTCTGGCTAAAGTGATTGAATCTTGGGGTGTCAAAGCAACCTTCTACGCCGACGACACCCAACTGGTGTTCTCCTTCAAAGACCACTCTGAAACAACCTTTCACAATTTCCATCATTGCATGACGAATATCGCCTCCTGGATGTCAGCTAACAACTTAAAACTTAATACGGACAAGACTGAGGTCCTATTCTTCAATCAAAAATCCCCGATTCCCTCCACCCTCTGGTGGCCGACTGAATTGGACCCTCCCCCTGAACCTGTTCTTACAGCCCGTAACCTTGGCTTCCAATTTGACACTGCCCTCTCCAGCAAGACACAAATTAATAAAGTTACCTCAGCGTGCTTTGGCAAACTACGCATGATAAAAAAGATTATCCCTTATCTACCAATAGAATCACGGAAAACGGTTGTCCACTCTCTCATCACAGCTCACCTGGACTACGCAAATAGCCTTTACGTAGGTGCCCCGGCTTATCTCATAAACCAACTTCAGAGAGTACAGAACGCAGCGGCCAGACTGATATGCAACATCCCATTTCGCCACTCTATCTCCCCCCATCTGATCAATCTTCACTGGCTCCCAGTGAGACGCTGCATCCAATTCAAAGCCCTAATTTTGGCCTTCAGAGCGATGAATGATTGAGGTCCTCTCTACGTACGCCACAGAATTAAACACTCACAAGCCTCCCGGAATCTCAGATCCAACCATCTCCGCCTTATGATCTGCCCCCGTTTTCGCCTGGCTCGCACGGGTGGAAGAGGCTTTGCAGTGACCACCTCCAAATTGTGGAATCAACTGCCCATTGAACTAAGATTCTTGACATCGGAACCTTTATTCCGGAAAAAACTCAAGACATGGCTCTTCTCCTCTATCTAAAATTCTTCCATCGCAGCATCATCCAAATGCCCCTTGGTGAGAGTATACCTTCAGCGCCGGGACACCTCCGTTGGAGGTAGCTGTGCGCTCTACAAACTACTAAATAAATAAATTGAGTACAACAAAGAGGTTTGCGCCTACCCATTGCTTACCATTCGTTGGATTCTTTGTCATTCGTCTTTAGTGCCTCCTAATTTGCCACACAGTCCAAGTGTCACTTCCTTTCCTTTCTGTGGAAGACTGACCAAGCACAGATTGCTTTATCTTAATTAGTGCCCACCTACTGCTGGCGCTTTGATTTAAGTACTATTTCTTCTTACGCCCTTGTCTTCCCATCCTCCGTTGACTGTGTTACACATCCCACACACACCCTCCTCCCTCTTTGTTGCACCCCGTCCTCCCACCAGTAATATTTAAAAAACCCGATGACATAATCCTCACTGGCCACGTCATAGTGGTTTTTTTTTTAACGTTTTCAGTCATGCGTCAGCATTCTTTTATGCGTACCATGAAAAACTATCATGTTCCTGGACTTGTGGAGGTTTAGGGAGTAACATGTTTTAGCACTAAGAGTTAAATTCAGAGGCAATTGTTGCGGTCCAATTAAACAATATCAGCAGCTATCGGCTGGTACTTGAGCTCTGTACTTCCCTCGGAAACGCTCTACCTGCTCTGCTTCTCGGTCTGAAGGGTTTGTATTCTATCTAGGCAATAGATCAGGTAATTGCATGAGCTCCTGAAGTGTAAACATGTCAGTGTGTGTGCTCAGTTGTATTGAATGCCTTGACAAAAGATCCTTTTTTTTAAATAAATTGGTTCGAAAAATAAAAGTAGTTGTAATACAGCTATGCAGTATACATTGAAATTACAAATGCTTAATGTATTTAATGCTGCATTATGATAGTTACTTTAACATTGTAGCTCGGAAGTAATATGAGTGGAATCCCAAAAATATATATATATTAACAAAGTCAATAGGTTTTTCTTATGAAAGATCTATTGGCTCAGTCAATTTTTTTTAGCCATGTTGCACAACAGCATGGCTAAATGTAAAGAAAATAAAAGTGCTATGTCATAGCACTTTTTTTTAACTTTTTGTACAGCAGTTGCTGTGCAACATGGCTGAAAGTTTTAATGAAACACCGTGATGATGAGCACTGCTGGGTCATAGCACTGGTACGACATGGCTGAAAGTTTTAAAAAAAATCTCTATGATATGGCCACTGATGACCATGTCATAGCTCATTTATTTTCCTTAGTTTCAACTATATTGCACAGTGGCTGTGCAACATAGCTTAAAAAACATTGACAGAGCAAATCGATCATGCATGGGTGAAACATATTGCATTTGCCAGTGCTTGTTTATTGTGCATTAATAATTAAAAGTGATGTATAGAATTAATTAAATGTAATGTAATTACATATTAAAGAAATTAATGTTACATTAATTTATACGTTCATAAAAGGTATTAAATATTTTATAATTCAATAGTATGTTTCATTTTTAAACTTTTCAACATTATATGTATTTATAAGTGTAACTATTTTAGATAACTTCCTTTAATTTTAGTTATTTCCTGTGTGGTTTTATTTTAAGTTTCCATCTCAATTATTTTCTATGGGAGGGTATTGCACTATCAGTGGCTGGTCTTGTGTGATGCTCGACTTACTACTATTTTTTTGTGGCAGTAGTGAATTACACTTGTAAATTTGACTCCACCTCCTTTTTCGGGGGATGCAGACATGTAAGTCTACACTTGTGAGTAACGTTACACTCAAATTTTATGAGCAGTCAAAATTGGTAAAGTTACTCAAAAGTGTAGGGGTAAATACACGCTTCATTACAAGTGCAAGTTACCAAATAGCCCCGTGAGTTGTACTACATTAAGGAAGTCATGAAAATTATTGTGTTTTGGATTGGCATCATAGGTTGGCTAGTTACTCTATATTATTCCGCAAGGTTCAGTTAACTGACCTCATTTCGATTTTCTGAGGAACTGGTGAAGGTGCTATGGCCTGGCCTGTAAGGTTGATTTTGGAAAAGGGGGTGGTGATGGACAGAGTTTCTGAATGATGCAGAATACTCTTACCGAGTCAAGAGATCAGGGATTGATCCATCACCGTTTTTTAGCTCACTGCACCATCTCAGCTCGGAACCTAGCTACATGCAAATTAGTCTGTTCCTGTCCCAGTGCATGATGGGAACAGGGCAAACCAAACTACCAAGCCAATTCTTATACTGGGAAGGAAACAAGCATCCGGGGACAGGTTTCTGGCATTTCAGCCGTCGTCGGCCCGGCTTGCTTGAATCCTGATGGTGCAATGAGCAAGGGACTCACGTCTGAGTATACCCTCCCACACTTAGTGTGGACAAAATTGATTTTGGAAAAGGGGGTGGTGATGGACAGAGTTTCTGAATGATGCAGAATACTCTTACCCAGTCAAGAGATCAGGGTTTGATCCATCACTGTTTTTTAGCTCACTGCACCATCCCAGCTCAGAACCTGGCTACATGCAAATTAGTCTGTTCCTGTCCCAGTGCATGATGGGAACAGGGCAAACCAAACTACCAAGCCAATTCTTATACTGGGAAGGAAATAAGCGTCCGGGGACCGGTTTCTGGCATTTCAGCCGTCATCGGCCCGGCTTCCTTGAATCCTGATGGTGCAATGAGCAAGGGACTCACATCTGAGTATACCCGCCCACACTTAGCCTGTAAGGTCACACCAAATGAAGGCAAGTAAATCAAGTTTGTCCTGCTCAGCGCTTTTTGATGCAGAGAATATGAGTTAAGTAGGACCTTGTGAAAAAGGTATCAGCCTCATGGATTCCTGCTCGGTTACTGCTTCCTTCCTTTACCAAAGGAGGGTTTTTAGAATAGAAAAAGTTAATTCAGTAAATCTATCCTAATGGCAAAGCAAACTTGGCAACTATGAAATACAGCTTTCCACTCTGAACTTTTGGCACCAAAACCAATGGCTTCAGCCTGTAGCTCGATGATGACATATTCGACTTCAATAGGCTCTTGACTTCCTCAACCTTGGATTTTGCCCTGCTGAAGGATATTACCTTCTGTATCAGAAACTAAGAGCTTGATTTAGAGTATTTAGAGTGTGCCAGAGGGGTCACTTCATCACAAATGTGATAGGTATCTCTTCCACCTTTTTACAAGTGCAGAATATCCTATTGTACTTGTAATAAGGCAAATGGGATATCCATCATGTTCTTGATGGAGTAACCTTCCTGTAAATTATAACTCAGACCTGAGCCCTATAGTTAACACTTTGACTAGGACTACCCATTTGCTATAGCAGAACTCTGCTCCATTGCAGGTAGTATGAAATAATGCCTAGATACCGATGAACACTGAATTGGTATATTTTAATGTGTTTTACTTTGTAGTTCTCCTTATTTGATCAAATTGATTTTGGTGTCCTGATGTTAACAAAATGTATCTCTCTTTTCCTCAATTGGTTTGAGAATGTTATTATATTGCTTAATAGATGCAGAAGTATATGCCTCTACATTCAGTGGGCCAGAGACCTCCACTCTGATTTTGATGGCCCTCTGAAGATTACTGAAATTCAGACAACAAATGTCCCAACCTAATCAGACATCTTAATGGCACACAAGTAAACCCAAGCACATTCAGCCAGGGGCCACAAGAACGTTAGTTGCACCGTGGTGTTACAAGATGTCGCTGTGAAATTTGGCCTATGAATTTAAATAAGCTAAACTCCTTGGTGTGGCTAGGACCCTTCAATCGATGTCAGGTCAATATATTAGCTTCAATATGGGTGTAGCTACTCAGATTTTCTCTATCTTGCATGACTGCCAGAAAATAGAAACCACAAAGAAGACTTTTTTTCCAGTGTACCGTTGATGTAACTTGCGTTTGTGGGGGGCACCTTTCAAACAGGTTGGGATTGACACTGTTAGTCACATGACCATATGAATACCTCTGGGAAGTAGTCCATACACTCTGTAGGGGAGATTTACTAAGATTGGGTGCCTTGTTTACAAATCTCAGCAAAATATGTTTTACCCAATTTACTTTCCAGCGCTAAATTTGTTTAGCTCTTGAAATAACGGAAAAGTAATGCGAAGCAGAGCATAGCGCTGTTTTGAATTACTTTGCGCCATGGGGGTGTACCAAGGGTGGTGCATGGGTGTTCCTATGCAACCACCGAAAGTTTATCATGCTAAACCCAATTTACTAAATAATGCAGATTTGGTTTAGCATGAGAAAACTGAGCCCTATTCAAGTAGGCACAAGGAAGGAGAAATGCTTCCATTTCTCCTTCCTTTTACGACTTTGCATGTATGCTGCACTTTACAGCACACATGCAAATTGGCAAAATGGTTAAAGTAAGTCTGTGCATAGTATTTTACACCAGAAGGCTTCCTTCCAGTAAAAAAACATTTCTAGACTCACAGAGACAGCCTTTCACCACGGCGCCAAGGTGTCTCTGAGGCGCACGGAAGCTGATTTCAGCGCCAGCGCTAGTGAGAGGGGATGCAAGTGCCTTATTTTAGTCAATAGCGTGCTCTCCTCCTCTCTCCTCTTCATGTAGTGCAGCGCAGCATTTGCGTCTGCTGCAGCGCACTACATGAAAAAATAGTAAATCTGCCCCAAAGTATGTAAGAATCATCACAGCTCCAGTCACTGATTGGCATATTGGCAAGTTTGAGATTGTCTAAGAAAGGTGTACCTATCAGGGTAGACACATCTCCTCTGTCTACCTGAAAACCATACTGGCTGAACGTGGGGTACCTTACAAGTCCTCTGCTTAAATCAACCCTCAGTATAACATGTTCATGCAAAGGTCTAATAGAACCCTAACATGCCTGATTGGTGGTCTAAATGTTCTTCTGAATGAGACATAATTCATCCTCATGCCATGGTTTCTGTTTGTCTGAGGGTGGTTAACAAGAATGTAAAGGGCTTTTATACCTTTTATGGGATCCTTCAGTGTGAAATACTGCTCGGACCTATGGTAGAATGTCCACATCTCAAGTTTTTATTTTTTTATTTTTAGTGGTCTTTGCAAACAAATGTTCAACACCATTTCTGTATTAATTATCAGAAGTGAAAATGAGATTATACAAATAAAAACATTTCATGTACAAAAATTGACATCTGATCTCTGCCCAGTAGCTTAATAGTTGACAGAGGTAGGTACTTTTGTCCAAAATAGGGACCCTTGCTTCTAGTCAGGGTAAGGGGGATACACACTTTAGATAACCCCTGCACACCCCATTGGTAGCTTAGCACATGCAGACAGGCTTATCCCAAAGGCAATGAGTAAAGTATTTGTACCAACACTCACGGTAACACAGTGAAACATCACAAATGGACACCACACCAGTTTAGAAAAATAAAGTATCTTTATCTAAGTTTTACAAGACCAAAATGACAAAAATCCAACATACAGATATTCAGAAAAAATTATTTTAAAAGGATATTGCAAAAATAAGCTTGAAGAAATCAAATAGCACCATCTGGGGATGTCGTGATAGCAAGAAATCCAAAGTACGGCACTGACCACTAGGATCGCGGTGTCGGGTGCGGAGTCAAACAGACCCCCAAACAAACAGTACCTTGGAAATGAAGACAGTGACGAGGCACTGCATCGAAGATGGCCGATGTCGGCTCCGTTGACGATGTGACATTGGCATGTTCGTAGAGTTGCCCTCGGCGGTTATCAGCGCTGCGATAACAGGATGTAGACACTTGCGATGACGGAGTTGATGCGAGCGTTGGCGTCGGGCACAGCAAGATCACTACCGGCATCGCGGCCGTCATAGGGTGTCGCAGCTGCGGAGCAGGCCGGGGGATGTGTCATTGACTCCACGAACGGCTCCCCAGACATCGATGCAGGTCGCAGCGCCGTTGATGTCGTCGGAAACAGAGTTTCTTGCTTCTCTTGGGTTTCTTCTAGCTCCCAACAGCAGGAACAACCAGGAACAGAAGGAAAAACCTCCAGATGCCCAAAACCGGCACAGGCACCGCAAACGCAGGTCAGAACTGACAACAGCAAAGTTCAGTGGAGCTGGAGGTTAAATCGTTGTGTCTCTGAGACTTCTGAACAGGAGGCCAGCTCACTTGATGATCTCCTTTAAGCATAGGACACAGCACGCAGCAATGTCCTTCTCCTTGCCTTGGCAGAAACAGCAACGGAGGTCAACCCCAGACACACAGCAAGGGCAGTACTTCTCCTTCCTCAGTCTTTCCAGCTCTTCTCCTTGGCAAAGGTTTCTCTTTAACTCCAGGAATGATCTAAAGTCCAGGGGTTTTAGGTCTAATACTTATACCCCAAAATGTCTTTGTTCTCTTTGTGCAAGGGGCTCTGAGCCCAGTTCAAACCAGTTCTGGGGGCACTCTGCCAGTGCACAATAACATCCTTTATCAGGGTGGGCCTTGGTCCCAGACACACTACAGGGAGTGGAGACAACATTGTGGAAGGCAGGCTCATCCCTATTCAGGTACAGGTGCTACTCCTCCCACCACTCCAAATTCAGATCAGGCCTATTCAGCCTAGTGTTGACTCATCCAGACTCCAGGAACCACTGCAACTCCCCAGCCCCTGTCACTCCAAAGCCAGACAGTCAATCCACAAACAGGCAGAGGCACATAGGAAGGTATAACAAGAAAATAGCCACTTTCTAAAAGTGGTATTTTCAAACACACAATTTAAAAACCATCTTGACTGAAAGATGTGTTATCAAATTCTGAGTTCAGGGGTACTACACTAAATTTTTCAATCGTATCCCTATGGGAAGATATGCTTGTAAAATGTTACAAAGAATTCTGTACTATGGGCACCATAGCCTTTCAATAGTGAAAAACGAAATTGGCAGTTTTTACTATCAGGGCATGTTACACACACCAGTACATGTCGTACCTTTCACATACACTGCACCCTGCCCATGGGGGTACCTTGGGACTACCATATGGGTGTCCTATGTGTAAGAAAATGGAGGGTAGGGCCTGGAAAGTGGGTCCACTTGCCAAGTGACAGTTAACAAACTGCGTGCAGGCACTGCAGTGGCAGGCCTGAGACATCTTTTCTGGGCTAATCATGTGGGTGGCACAATCAGCGCTGCAAGCCCACTAGTAGCATTTGTTTTACCAGCCCTGGCACATTCAGTGCACTTTACTAAGGACCTACTGGTAAAACAAATATGCCAATTAGGGAGAACCAATCACAATAACAATTTACACAGAGAGCAAATGCACTGTCAGCAGTGGTAAAGTGCCCAGAGTCCTATAGCCAACTAACAGAGATCAGGAAAAAATAGGAGAAAGAAGCAAAAGGTTTGGGCCATTTCCAACATTCACTTATCCTTAAAATGTCTGAAAAATTGTTAAAACCTATGATGTATAAAAATTGACATCTGATCTCTGCCCAATAGCTTACAGTTGAAGAAAAGGTGCCTAAAGCACTTTCATCAAAGAAACTTCTTTAAATTAAAGAAATGTGGTAACTTGTTTCTGCATATTTTTACAAACTCAAAACACCAAGCATAATCATTGGGTTGGGTAGGGGAGGGTATGGAGGCAATCCAAAAAAGTCTTTCTAACATGAAGTACTGTAAGCAACCACATTACTTTAATATAAAAGGCTTTAAGTCCTGCCATAGCTATATTGGCATGATGCTACTTCTTGTGAATGATGAATAGATAAGTGGGTATGCTGCTGTGCCAATGGTGTTGAAATCCTATAAATGTTCCTGGTCAGGGCCAGTGGCTCTGGTTCCAGAGTTTGGTAACACATAATTGGGCTTCAGTGTGGATTACAGTGCTTAGCTTGGTCATCGAGATAGATGCCTACCGATGCCTACCACTGATGAGCATATGGACAGTATGTGGGGTAATTTACTCATTGCTTTCAATAGGACATTGGACTAGTTTAGATTGTATTAACTGTACGTGTGAAGAAGACATCATCATTCTCATTTTTCAGTGATATCCTTTGGGCTATAGAGACACTCTAGATGCTAGCAAAATGGGCACATATTTCTAGACTGGATCACTTTAGTGTCACTTGCCTGGATGTTAATACCTTTTCAATGCTCCTGGAGAGAACCCCCATTTTTGCTTCAGGGTAGTGTTTGAAGCATTTCCATGAGCACATGTGAATCTTCCAGTAAGGGAATCTCTGTACAAAGTTCTCCAAAAAAGGTGTTAGTCAAAGAAGGAGTCCAAAGAAGTATCAATGTCATAGGGATGGTTTGGGAAAGGATAATATAGGTCCTCTTATGGTGATGATGATGACTATAACTTCAGGTGGAAACATGGGTTGGTAAAGGACGATGGTGGATGACTAATTCAGGGATCAATGTGAAGATTACTCTCTAATGTGGTAGAATTCGGACTGTAGTGAGGTCATACGCTCTTGCTGATGCTGGGATACTCCCAAATAACAGAGCGCATTATAAAATGGTTTATACATACATGCATACATAACCAACTAGATCACATTGTCTCCAGCTGTACACCACAAGATGATAATGGTTTCACTCACTTTTCTTGAAGTATATTCAGGCGCAGCTATTATGTTGTCTTCCTCAAAGACCGTATGATCAGACAGACAAAGGCGTTATACATCTTCATCTGTTAGGCGCTTTTTAACCAGGTTGGTTACAAGCTTCCAGTGAAGAGGTAAACTGCTGATTCATTGAAGGAATAGGCTCATTTTCTGCAGTGGCTGAATCAGGGAATTAGCAACTTCAGTTATTAATGCAATTTCGGGTTTTACAAAGACACTTTGGTCCAACATCTCTTGAGAGACAAAATGGAGTTACCACAATCTTGTAGTTTAAGGATCATGGCCCACGGTAATCATTGCCGGTGGTTATCTGGCTAATTAATCACTTCTCATTTCAAACTCTAATAGAAACTATAATAGATTGCTCTTCAGAGGCCAAATAGTCCCCTCTGACAGTAAACACAAGCAACTCCGGTTACGTTTCAGCCGTTATGTGTTATGAGGCACTTGTTAGAAATGGGGGTTTCTAGTTGGCAGTGGCTTGCACCCTGTCTAAGTAGGACACTACCTTCTAGTCAGGATAAGGGAGTTACACAACCAGATAACCCCTTGTTCACCCCCTTTGTAGGTTGGCACAAGCAGCCAGGTTAATCTCAGAGGCAATATTTGATGTATTTTTACATAACACACAGTAACACAGTGAAATCATTACAAATGGACACCACACTAGTTTAGAAAATAAAGTATCTTAATCTAAACCAAACAAGACCAAAATTACAAAAATCCAACATACAAAACTCTAAATATAACTTTTAAAAGGTTTCAATCAATTCTGTCCGTAGAACTCTATGGATGCAGTAATTTTACTCAAAGTACCTCAACTGCGTCAAAATCTACAAGACAAAACAGCCACGGAGGAGGGAAGCATTGGAAAACACAGTAATGTGTTGAATTCTGAGTCCTTGGGGAGACGGTGCGTCAGTTTTGCTGCATGCAGGAGAATTGTTGTGTCAAATCTGTATTGTAAGGGGAAGCGATGCACCGATTCCATGATGGTTCTAGTCTGCGGGTGATGCATCAGAAAAACTTGGTATTCAGGTGCAATGCGTGGAAATCCAGAAACGCTGGAGGTTGACGTGGCGGCGGCAAAACAGGCGACCCACAATCCATCAATTCTTTCGGAGGGCCTGCATCAGAGAACGTGTGGGGGTCTCGGTCTTCAGAGACATGGTGCACTGCACTCAGTCAGCGGAAGTTTCTTCAGCTGCTGACAGGCGCTGCATCAATTTCTTCCGCCGCACGGCAGCGTTGCGTGAAAATGTTTCCTGTACAGCAGTGCTGCCTCAAAAAATCGATTTTTATGGCTTCACACAGGTCTTTGCAGCAGGAACAACTTCTGAAGGGCCAGAACTGGATTTGGCACCATCAGTCAGGTGAGAACTCCCTGCAGTGCTGTTCAGGGATGCTGAAGGTGAAGTCTTTGATGTGGCCTGAGACTTCTTAACGGGAGGCAGGCGTGCAAAAGCATTTGGAGAACCTTCACAATCAGGATACAAGGCAAAGTGTAGTCCTTTTCCTCTCCAAAGCAGAAGCAGCAACTGCAGACTAACCCAGTAAAGCAACACACAGCAAAGGGGCAGTACTCCTACTCCGAGCTTTCCCGCTCTTCTCCTTGGCTGAATTTCTCCTCTTGATTCAGAATTGTTCTAAAAGACTGGGGTTTTGAGTCCAAGGCTTATACCAATTTTGGCAGTTGAAGTAGACATTCTTCAAAAGATTGCCTTTGTAGTGCACAAGTTCTTGTATCGCCTGGTCTTGGCTTCAGACACACTGCAGTGGGGTGGAGACAGCATTGTGAGAGGCCAGGCACAGCCCTCTTCAGATGCAGGGGACAGCTTTTCCCACCACTCTAGCTCAGGAAGGCCTATCAGCCTGGCGATGGGCCATCAGGATATACAGGGGACACCTCAACTCTCTTTCTGTGTCTGTCGAGAGTGAATGCACAAACAGGCCCCAGACAATCTAAGTCAGACGTTGATTCCACAGGCAGAGGCACAGAATGGTTAAACAATAAAATGCCAACTTTCTAAAAGTGTCATTTACAAACACAATTTTAATAACACCTTTACTAAAAGGTGTGTTTTTAAATTCTGAGCTCAGAGAGCCCAAACTCCAAATCTCTGGCTGTTCCCAATTGAAGTTACACTTGTAAAATTTTAGAAGGCACCTCCAATGATAACCTATGGAAGAGCTAGTTCCTGCAATAGTGAAAAACTAAATTGGCATTATTTCACTATTGGGACATGTAAAGCACACTGGTACATGCCCTACCGTTCACATAAACTGCACCCTGCCCATTGGGGTACCGTGGGCCAAACTTAGGGATGCTTTACATGTAGTAAAAGGGAATGTTTGGGCCTGGCAAGTGTGTACACTTGCTAGGTCGACATGGCAGTTTAAAAATGCACTCAGAGGCACTGCAATGGCAGGCCAGAGACAAGTTTACAGGGCTACCCATGTGGGTGGAACAACCAGTACTGCAGGCCCACTAGTAGCATTTGATTTACAGGCCTTAAGCACACATAGGGCACATTACTAGGGACTTATCAGTAAATCAAATATGCCAATCATGGAGAACCAACAAGAATTACAATGAATACAGGGAGCACTTTTACTTTAGCACTGATCAGCAGTGGTAAAGTGCCAAGAGTACCTAAACCAGCCAAAACGAAGTCCAGCATAACAGTAAAACACAGAGGAGGTGGCGGCAAAAAGACGGGATACCATGCCAAAGATCCCAGGTCTAACAGCTCCCTTCTTAGCCCACAGTGGTGTAACAAGGGGAAATTGATCCAAATGCAAGCCAGGAAAATGGGGTCCTGCACCTCAAGAAGGTAGCAAAAAAAAAATAATGTAGGGTCAGTGGGCCCCTCAAACCTTTACACCTGGTGTGACTGTACTTGCTGTAATAATTACAGCCACACCCGTGAATGACCCGCAACTTTAAAATGTGAAAGTAAGCTAAAAAAGCTGAAATTAATGACTCAACCAGAGGCTCTATGGTGACTTCTAACAGGGGCTCATAGTTGGCATGATAAAAAATCACGTGGAACAAAATCTCTCTGCCTGAATAAGAGGTTTGGTTTTCCACACCCAGATTTACTGTGTGTGTCGAAGAACTTGAGCCACTGTTTCCAGTCACCTAAACTAACCGCAAAAATCGCATGATGTTTTAGGTCTAGTAGTAGATAGTCTTCTGCTCCTTTTTTGTTGCTAAATGTAAGTGGTAAAACCACAGGGAATAGGGGCTTCCAAATGGTTTTATGGATGGAAAATGGTAATTCCCTATTCCATGGAGTTGTACTCATAATTGCATGGCACTGGGACAAAGCTCAAACAAAAGGGGGTTGCTGAACTGTTCCTATGGAAAGTGAGAAATTAAATAAGACTGGCGTGACCGGAGGTGTGTATGTGACACCTTTGGGCATCCATTTTGTTGGACGTATTTGTCTCACACACCCAAAAGGGTGTCATGCTTCATCATAGGCGTTGCTCCTCGTCGGGGAGGCGGTGCAATCCCCGACGGGCTCACCTCGGAGAGGGGCTCTTTGGCGGAGATCTTTTGTGTCCAACAGCCTATTGGTGAAGTGCGGGTGTGTGGGTAGGGCAGTAAGTTTCCTGGAGAAAGTGATTTAAAATGTAGCAGGGGGTGCCGGAAAACACTTTATTCTGGGGGTCCCCCTACTGCAGTTAAAAACGTGGATCTAGCTCGCTGGGTGACGGCAGGTTAGGTAGCGTGACCCTAGAAGAGACTAGAAGGAGGATTGATCGACATGTTTCTCGCATGGGGTTACTTTCCCGCGATTCATCAGGACCTAGTGGCGGTGACAACTAAAAAATGTACAAGAACAACATGCTGGTGTCATGTGTTTAGTGTGGGTATAGTTTACCTCTATGGATAATCCTATGCCTAATGGTCGGGGATTAATTACCACATGAGTGTTCGGCGGGTCAGTACATCAGGGTTGTGCCTTTGGTTTTGGCTCAAACTTCCCGTGTCCGTGCGGATTCACCTACCCATCACCGCCGAGCTCGAATAGGTGGGACAAAGCTGCCACATGGAAACAGTAAAGTTGCATGTAATGTTAGCATGCGGTAAAATTGGCCCAATTCCATCCAACTCCTGATCAGAGCCAGTGTATACTGTGTAAAGACAATCCCTCCCATTTCTCTAGCATAAGGGTGTGAACAACAATTATATTTAACATAGCAGTCCGTCCCGACGTTGTCCGGGTACGAAAAAGAATGTCTTGAATGGTTAGAATAGGCAAGGCAGCATTTTTTTTAAAGATCATGGCATAGTACATTTATTGTTTCATGCCACTTGTCTGTACGGCTGCTCAGAACCCCTCTTTCTGTTGCACGGAAGGTGAGCGTGTGCTCTGCGGTTTGTTGTCCTTTCCGCAGAATGCGAACGTGTGTGTCCGCTCCTGCTGACGCCCCTGATCAGTCCTGACATGCACACTGAGAGCATGTGCCATAGTAGGTTCACGCACTCCCCAAAGACTTGCTTGGTGCACTTAGACACCCTACATAGTGTCACTGCCAAACGCCACAACTCCAAGGACGCTATTCCCCCTCTCCGCAATGCTTCCGGCGTCTCTGAAGGCACACGTCCACAACAATGCTAAACGTGTCAGAACGATATTCTCACACAGAACGCTTTTCGCAAGCATTGCTTTACAGCAGAACGCCCACAACGGACTACTTTGTCCCAAAACGGTCTGTTTCCTTTGTAATGTATATATTGGGCTGGTGTATAGCCTATGTCCATCTGCTTATACTCCCCTTTCCGATGCTGTATTGGATGTTTTGATTGGAGCTGTAGTTCCGGAGCTTACCCGCGTCAAAGGTTAGGGCTCTCTCTTTATAATATTAGTATGGATATGGATGGATATCACCCATGAAGAAAGAGCAGTTTTAAGCCAAAAATGATATAGACTTTTATTTTCAAGATATCATTATATCAAAGCGTTACACCCTGTCAACAATGCCATATTTGAATCAAAAGAGCTGGGGCGCAATTTATCTATATTGTTTGTGCTTATTCACTTGGCTAAGATGCTGGCGTGTAATGTATCACATACATTACCTATACCATCATAAGGCAAAAGCAAAGTGTGGGTTTAGTAGGCAGCAAGGCCACCTTTGCAGCTCAGCTGGAGCCTCGAACAGGAAGAGTCGGGGCTGCGCTCAGAACAAAGAGACCCTTGTTACGCCGCAGAGATGTTAATGAAGTGACTGCCACAACTTCGCGCGTCCGCCTCTACAGTGCTTTCAAACGCAAATGCACACCAATTAATTTCCAGCAAATGTCTTCCTCTGCCCTGCTCTCACTTTCAACAAACTGTTTCTTGAACAGGAAGCTGCGCTCGAGACAAAAGCTTTGTTTGAATTTAAGCTCATCCGAATGGAAAATTGAGTGGCACGTTTATAGATCGTAAGTGATGAGTGCTCCGCAATGAAATAAATTCAAGAAAAGGTCAGGAGGAATTACAAGAAACCGAGCTCCACGTTCCCGTAGACACTCAGTGATACATTTAATGTTGTACAGAGCCTGTTAAGCCCTTTCAAAAGCTTCTTCGCAAGGATTTCTCAATATTTTATGAGAATGTTTCTTCCCCAAGATTATCTAGAAATTATTCTGCGCCAGAACTGGAAACATTTTGTCTAAACTGCTCTGCCTCTCCCAAACTATTGAAATACTAATTTTGAAGAGCTGATTTTATCAAGAAAAGAGAGTGGCGCCAATTTACCACACACACCCAACAAATCCCTGAGTGTTGTGTATTCATCCTTGTTAGACGTGAGGCACCAGGCATTGAAAAGCGATGGGCCTATCAATGCTCCACACAGAGGGTGGCAGGAAACACATCGAGGAGGTAGGTGGGATGGGGAGACATCTGAACTGTGGACATGGCTCTTGCTTTCATCCAGTACGTAATTCCGCGCTACTGCAGCTTTTTTGTAGTGTTTAATTGTGCACTGATTGTATTTTTATTCTTTATGTTTGAAAACATGCCTGCTCTTTCAAAACAGCTATCTATAGATCGAGATATAGATATGAGCAGGAGTCCAATGTTTTACAGCACTGCTTTCTGGCAGGGCTACCAAATACTAAGGCTGACCAGTCTTGAATTTATATCATGCTTCTATCACCACTCTACAGTGTTCCTGTCTTTTATATTACTCTTGAAGGCTCTTTTTCATTCGTACTCTATCCATTTATTACTTTTGTCTTCTTTCATTTTCCTTCTTCTTCCCATATTTCCCATGCCTTGAGACCCTTGCGGGTGAGTAGTGCGCTATACAAGTATCAATTTTATACAAGTATATTTTCTGCCTTTTTCTCTTTAGCTCTGGGCTAAATTATGATTATGCACACTAAGTGCCCAAAAACAGCCACAATTGCCGCTACCTCTAACTACCAACCCAAATTAAGCACTGCCATTGCAAAGCTTATGCAACTGAGGACAATTACTATAATGTTTGAGCACTAGATCCTCCATACAAAACTTTCTACAACATTGCTGAATGCAACACCACTCTGATGAGCCTGCAGACATAGCCTACTCACAGCCACCAGCATTATCTCCCATGCATAAGAAGAGATTGTAAACCACGAGTATACAGATTAAGCATGGGCGAATTTTGCGAATCTCGCGTTCGCGAATTTTGCGGATTTGCGAACTCGCAATCCGCAAAATCCGCGAATTCTCGCGAATTTGCGGATTTTTTTTTTGTGTGTTTGCGCGGGTTTCTGCCAGTTCGCGAGGGTTTTGTACAATGTCGCAAATTGCGAACTTACCTGTCGGGTCGCAAGTTTCGCGAACTTGTTGTTTCTACGTGTCCAGCCTGTTTGGGACACTCTTCTTCATCACTGCCACTCTCTGTCACCACTGCCACTCTCTGACTACTCATGCCCCCCTCTGGTCCACCCATGCCACCCTCTGTTTCATCACAGCACCCTCTGGTTGTCCAGTCAGTGTACATTATTGTGGCAACGCAAGCACACCTTCCCTGCCTCAAGTGACCTGAATTAATTTGGGGCTGATTAATGTGTCACAGAATATTTTTTTAGCTGGCACCTGCTTCCTTAGTGCTTCCTGATTAGTGATCTTTTGCACTTGCTAAGTGCTTTCATTGTTGCAAAATTAGTTACAACACCTGCCCTGCCCCAACTGACAATAATGAATTAGGGGCTGATTAATGGATTTGAACTTCCAGCCTGGCTCCTGCTTGTCTCCCTTAGCTGTAATTCAGGACCTTTGTGGCATATGTGTAACTATTCTGAGGTTCAGAGCAGGGTCATATAATAGTTGCAACTGGCAACTGAACTCTGGAGGGGCCCCTCAGGAAGCACTACAGGAAATGGCTACTAATGATGAGCCTGAACTTTTGAACCTGGTAAGTAGTTTCAGTTTTGCTAAGATCGTATTTCTGCAATTTTGCACTTATTCGCGGGGCGCGAAGTTGTACTGGGAAGCCGCGAACTCACGCCAACAGTGCGAGCAAAATCCGCTGCTCGCGGATTTGCGGATTTTGCGGGAGATTCGCGAATCTCGCGGATTGCGAATTTACCAAAAATCCGCAAAATCCGCGAGCGAAACGGATTTTCCGCCCATGCTCAATACAGATACCCAAATGATGACATTTTCTCATAGGTCCATCATGTCCACTAGTTCCAGAGGATTTTGCATTAATACCCAACACACATTGAGCAGCCACAAAATAAGCATTATCAGCTCTAAACACACTTAAAAATAACACTTACATCATGGGCCCTTTCCAAAGACCTTGCAGCTAAAGCACATCCTGGGACACAAACCATCCCTTGTCCACTGAGCAATTTTATGACAATGGCATTCAAAACATGGTTTAACCACCCCCATTTTCATTGGATAAAGTCATGAAAAGGAAGATCTGGGAAATCATGCAGAATGTGAATGAATGAATAAATGAACGAATGACCAACTTATATAGCGCAAACAAATACCCGAAGGTGTCTTGGCGTTGAAGCAGTTCTACCCTCTGACAGGAGCAAAGGACCTCAATAATAGCCAGGTCTTCAAAGCCTTGCAAAAAGGAAGATGCAATTCTAGACAATAATAAATAGAGGAAGCATATTCCCAAGCTTGGAAGCTGATACCGCAAAGGCTCTTCGTCCCAATCTCACCCGCCTGTAACTGGAGACAATCTGCTGATGTTTATTGGCAGAACGTAGTTGTCTAGTGGGGACATATCATTGGAAGATATGTCTAATTCCCGCCGGTCCTGGGTTATGCAGCGCCTTATGGACAATACATAGGGCCTTGAACAGAATTTATTTCTCTGCTGAAAGCCAGTGTAGTTTCTCGATAGCAGTCAAGATTGAATTATGTTTTGAAACATCTAAAACAAGTCTTGCTGTCGGGTTCTGAACGAGTTGTAGCTTGTTGATGGAGGCCCTATTTATGTTCAGATAGAGGGCATTGCAATAATCTGTCTTAGATAGAATCAATGCCACCGCTGCTTGCTTCCGTGTGGTCAAAGAAAGGCACAGGAATATCTTCCTAAGGGTCCTTATGACCCAAAAGCAAGATGACACAGTTCTATTCACCTGGGGATTGAAGGATAAGTTGCTGTCAAGTATGACACAAAGGTTCTTTGCTGAGTTAACAGGACAAGGACATGATCCAAGCGTTTCTGGCCAACATGAATGGGTTAATATGAGGTGATGGCTACCAAACACCAAAACCTCCGTTTTTTCCCCATTTAATTGAAGACACTTGTTTTCATCCAGGATGCCACCTGTGGGACTCCACAGAGATTCAGAGTGGGGTCCGAATAAAATTGGTCCATCTTAACTTTCTGTGACCTATCAGTTAAAAAGGAATCCAGCAGCTTCAAGGCAAAATCTGTCACCCTGACTTCCTGAAGATGCTCAATCAACTTTATTGGCTAGATGGAATCAAATGCCGAAAATAGGTCCAATAAAATCAACAAAACGATCTGCCCAGCATCAACCAAGGTGCGAATGTTATTTACTGCATGTATTAATAAAGTTTCAGACCCATGGCAACTTCGAAATCCATACTGAGAAGGATTAGGTAGATGCCGTTGTTCCAAATACATACTCAGCTTTGAATTCTTTTGAGTCAAGATTATCTTGGTTTAGTAGGGGCTTGATGACTGCTGTTTTCCAGTTAAGTGGATAGCTTCCAGAAGAGATGACCAAATTGAGCATTGCTGTGAGATAGGGAATGATAGTATCCCTACCCAACCTCATGACCTTCGGATAGGAAGGTTCCAAAGGGTAGCCTGATTTGATCTCATCTAGAATCTGGTCAGTCTGTTCATTTGAAAGAGGGAGAAAGGCAGACAGACAGAAATCCCCTTCCTTGATATGAGAAGAACTAAGGGATTAGGGCTTAATATTTTGTCAGAATTAAAAGGCTGAGAGCTGAGACTCTCCAAAGAGAAGTAAATCTTAGCAATCTTGGAGTGAAAATAATTAACCAGTCCTTCACAACAGACCTGTGAGCTCTCATTATGTGCCGAAGTAGGAGGGTTAGATAGTGAGCTAATCAAATTGAATAAATCTCCAGAGGACTTGAGTGATGATGTCATCTGAGTGTAAAAGGATGATTTCTCTGAATTAATGGCTAATTTATATTCTGTCAACCTAGCTTTATGTTTTATTCTCTCCGATAAATCATAATATTTACACCAGATGTGGTGAAGGAGAACAGTAAACACAAGAGCACTGGGAATGGAAGAAATCAGAACAAAAGCCCTAGGATCACATTCCTGATGAAAACCTTACTAAGCAAACTTCGCAAAAAAGATCAAAATGTGTTAGGATAAGGACTGAGCAGCGCACAAAATATAAGCATTCGAACTCTCAGTGACTAACTTTTTTTGAGAAAAAAGCCAGAGCCACGTGTTCCTCTGTAGGAGCCTGTGATATCACGGTACACATTGAAGAGTAAGTCTCCTATCTTCTAGTTCCTTGCGTATCATAAGATTGTGTGCCTTTCAAGTTTTATAATTTTTTCTTGAGAATTGCCACTAGAATCAAGTCTATGTGGTGTATTGCATTAATAAAGTGAATCAGTTCATCGTTGATTTAGATTGCCATGTAAGTTATCTGGCCCATCTTTAAATTACCATACGCCTTATTTGAGGTTGCTGAAATGATTATGAGTATGTCAGGTTTATGTCTGTCAGTCATTTTGTATGATTTTACAATGTCATTTTCGTGTTTTTTGTTGTTACACGGAGGCATTTCCCTGCTCATTCCCAATGTATACAGCGTTGATGTCTTCAGGGCTTAGTGTGTGCTCTAGAAAACTATACACATGAAAACAATTAATTAATTATTAGTGATGCGTGGGGGTTAATGATCTCGACTTACAAATATTGGTGTATGTTATTATTATGTGTGACTTACTGCGTTAGTACGCCTAGCTTACAGATGAATTTCAACATTATGCTAGGAGTATTCCTCTAACTACAGGCTTTTTCATGGAATTCATGAGTTAACCATGAGTAGGTCACTGCATAGTCTGTGTTAATTGGTCCCCATATGTGTCTGGTGATCTTATTGCAGTGGTTTATAATGTTTGGGAAAAACGTTTTAAAATTGCCACTTGTACACCATCTGAAAGCTATTTTTGCTTACAAAAGATGCTTTGTGGTTTACTCTAGGATTTTCTACCCAAATCACAGAGAAATTGTGAAACTTTTACAACAATCTACATTTGATGGATCTAAATCATTCCTAGAACATTAAAATGTATTTCAAGTAATAGAGATCACATTTCAATTAGGTTAAAATTATGCTAGAATAACACATTTCACTGTATACTAGAAGAAGGTTCTTCAAAAATATATGCAGTATTTACACTGTCTTTGGTTGCAAAGCTTACATATTTATATTTTAACAATCCGAAGCAATGCCACGTTATTCTTAATTTGAAAAAGATTTAAACAATAATTATTTCTCAAAGAACCCAAGTTAATCTATTTGCAGACTGTTTTTCATTACTTCTAGCTCAGAAATATACATGAAGTCGTATCTAGGATTTCTCTCAGTTGATTTAAAATGAGACAGCACTTTGGTGGGCTACAATACACACATGGCAACAGCAGTGCCGTTTTCTTTAGTTCAGTTAAGTCAATTAATGTTAAGTCCCTTTCATAAAACATACTTTCTAAATCAAAATTTGAGAACACATAAGCACAGCAACTTGGAAAAGGGGAACATGGTACCAGAAAAGCACGGGTTAATAAGGAGAAAATATTTTGGGAACTTTGACACATTGCAGGCTTCAAAGTAGAAGAACTGAGCGCAGGGACGTGCCTGGAGATTTATGGATCTCCTGCAGTTTTGAAAAGACTGAATGATTTCTTCTATTTGCATATATGCACTGTGATGGGCCCAGTATCTTAAAATTTTCTCCGTCAGATCAAGATGCAGGATACTGGAGTCGTCGCAATGGACAAAGGCAAGAAATTGATTATAGGAAAGTAAAGGTCTAGAACGAGAAAGATATGAACATCTGAGGCAGAGACAGATTGCAGGACATTCATGTAACAATGCAGGTATATTAGACTCTAACGGCCACATGCATATTGCACCCGTTTGCGATTCCTAAATTGCGAAAATTGAGGAATCACAATTTAGACATCGCAAACTGCAATGCATGAACAATTCGCATTTATTTTTGCGATTCAGTATTTTTCCTTAATTGCGATTCACAATTTGCGAATCGCAATTAAAAAAAACCCTTCCCATTGATTCCTACGGGCCAAAAGGCCCATAGGAATGAATGGGAAGGCATTCACATTTTGCGCATTTCGAATTGCGATTCGCAAAATGTGAATGCAATTTCAAGGGTGCAGGGGGGCGTCCAAAGAACCCCTCCCTGCACTCCTGAAATGTAACTTTAAATGCAATTTACACACACACATGCCCCAAGGGCATGTGTGTGTGTAAATTAAAACTTTCAAAAATGCAATTTGTGCATATTTGAAAGTTTTCGGTAAATTAGCATGAAGTTCAGCTTCATGCTAATTTACCACTTCAGCTAAGGTGCAGAGTATGTACATGCCCGTAGTCCCCGTCTGAGTGCCGAACCATTGAGCTCAGACCAATCACAACACTGCTGCCCTTTTAGACCTAGCTATTAAACATGAGGATGGAACACTGTATACTAGTCTCCTTAGAAAACCCACTGAAAGAAGCTCCTTTCTCTCTTATAACAGTAATCACCCTCATGCCTTAAGAGATGGATTACCATTTGGCCAATTTATACGTCTTCTTAGACATTGTTCCCTACATGAGGGAGGCACAAACACTGAAAGCCAAATTGTTGGCCAGGGGATATCCAAATAAAATAGTGAGAAACTCACTCAAATGTGGGTGGTTCTACCCCAGAGAGGAACTACTTACTACCAGACCCCCCCCCCCCCCTTAAAAAATGGATTTGTGTCACCACCTTTGGGATACATACCAACAAAATTCAGAAGTTAATAAAAAGATTCCATCTTATCCGAAATATAGATCCTGCAATGGAATTACCCATGTTCGCATTCAAACGTGGCAAGAATATTAAAGATCACCTGGTTTATTCCTCTACCCAAGGCAATACTAGGCAAAGGTCTAGAACATTAGAATCAGTCTGGGGTTTGCCAGAAATCAAAGGCCATCGCAGCTGTGGTAATTGTGTTGCATGTGCTTTAACGTTTGATACAGACATCTTTGAACATGGGAACGTCAAACAATCACGTAACTTTTTCTCCAACTGCAATATATGGAATGTAGTATACTGTATATGGTGCCGGTGTCAGTTACCTTACATTGGACAAACTTCCCAACCCATTAAAGCATGCATACGTCAACATCGGAGCAGAATGAGGTGTTTTATTCCAAATGTTAAATTGGTGGCACACTACAATGAAAAGAACCACACAGCAGACAAACTAAAGTGGCAAGAGATTGAAAAGGCAACCATCCCTGAAAGAGGAGGTGATTTGACGCACAAATTGCAGAGACTGGAATGCCAATGGATAGAACAAATACATTCTATTGATCAAGGAATGAACACTGCTGAGGAGTAAGTTGTTTACTTTCTATAGATATAGTAAACATCCTCTTTTGGTTTAAGGTACGGTAGAAATCTGCATAGTTTCTCCCCCTCTTTCTATTTTTTACCTTTTAATCTACTGGTCGTTTCCATTCTTCACCACCTTAATGTTTTCTAATCAAACAATACAGAATTCAAAGGTGGCACGCAACTTTCCGTACCTCGGTATCCTCTTGCAATGCCTGCTCCATGACGCCAATTACGGCCAGCGGGGCAAACTTTAAGATTATAAATGAAGAACACATCCAGCCGATCGATCTTGCCATTGTTCGAGTGGAGACAGACGGAAGCAGTTCTCTGTATATTACGGGTGAGATTTCTTTCCGCAGCAGACCTAGGCGGCACCTCTTACTGGATCATCCTTCGTTTTTTCTAAATTGGGTAAGAGAGTCTCCGCGCCTAATTTTTAAAAACACAGCTATCATACTGGTTATTAAGTATTCACTGGATATATGATACCCCTTCTTCCAGCTACTAAACTTTTACACGGATTGTCATCCCTTCATTACCATTATTGCCTACAAACAGTTCACCCTCTTTGACTGCCAGTTCCGTATTGGGTAAGAGAGTCTCCGTGCATTTTTAAATACAGCGACCACATTTGTATTTTGGGTATTTACTGGGTGTTTGATACCTTTTTTCAGACACTCAAAGTGGACACAGATGGTCGCCCTTCATTTCTATTAAGGCCTGCCTACTAATGAGCCTTCTTGACTGCCAGTACCCCTCCCTGCAATAGGGTCGGTTAATACGTACAGCTGGTGATAACTAGTGGCAATTCCTTGAACCCGAGCCCACTGTAAATATTCCTTGGTTCTTGCCCAAACAGCGGCCGGCTGGGCCCTATATGAGTACCCTTGCTCCCTTATTTCACTCCCACAAGGTGCACACCACACCATCTGACAGTCATTCTCAGGTATGATTACAGAGTATAAAGTACATTTTTTGACGCAGTTTTCTTACTTTCTCCATAACCTCCTTACTGATACAATGGTTATCATTTTTTTAGGTGTACCTTCATTGCTAGGTACTGATGAGACCCCATATTGATAGTTGGGTCGAAACGTTGTAGACAACTTAAAGCAAACCATTTTCCAGCCCCTATTTTTGTATTAGGAGGCTGTGAGTGCCTATTATGTATTGTTTTGATGGTCGACTTTGTACAATTTGCTGAAACCTTGCTTTTATTTCACAAACAGTCACAACTTTTAAATATAGGTTTCACCTTCACTTGGCCACCATGCCCTGGATTTAAAATAATGTGATTACATTATATTAACAACTTGATTTCATAAAATGTTTGTGTTAGATGCCTTTTCTCTCTCTTATTGCGATAGTGCTGTTATGTATTATTTATTAATTGTTGATTTCCCACAGGAACCATTGTTTTTTGTTAAACTGTAAGTACCCTAGTTCTGTGTGAGTAGGGTGTCCCTTGTGTCTTCATATACGGCTGTCATGCTGGTGACAGCAGCTTTGTGATTGGTTAGGGGAGCCTAGGAACCTGTGCTGCTTAAGTGCCTCATGGACGGAAGGATGAAGGAGAGGTTGTAGCAGGCGTTCAGAAGGTAAGTCTATTTTTCTTTTCTTTTTTCCTAGCCCTCCACCCCCCACTCCCCTGGCCTCCTCGCCACCATCACCGACTTAGAGTTGGGTCCTGTTTTGAACCCACAACGTAAGAGTGCAACAACCTTCACTCTGACTGCACCCCTTGGCTTTTCTTTTTTCATGTCCTGCATTTTACTTCTAAAGGGTGTTTTTCATTTTACGAATTATAAACTGGTCAGACAAAGCCTAATGGTATTAAATCTTAAGGCTTTTATATTAAAGGATGCATTTTTTAAAATACCTCTACTGGAGGCCGCTTGTTTTTGTCCCGGGGGACTCCTTCCTCTTTTTGAGTGGCTCTCAAAATATTTTTCATGGGCAGGCAATGGTCTCAGGGACCACTGCCTGCCCTTAAAAAATAATGAAACTTAAAAGTTGTATTTTTATTTTTTTAAATGCATCCCATTTTACCCATAAGGAAGACGGGCAGCATCTTTTTTTTTTTTTTAAACTGCTTTACTTAAAAGCAGTCCCAGACATGGTGGTCTGCTGACCCCAGCAGGCCGCCATCCCTGGGAGTGCCTGCCATTCCCAATTGGGTCGCAAATTGCGCAGCCTCATTAATATGCATGAGGCAAACCTTTTGCAACCCCATTGGGAATCGCAAACAGTGTCTCAGATACTGTTGTGCATCGCAATTTCCAATTTTCAAATTGGTGGGAGGTACATTTGGCCCAAAATGTGGTATTCTTTTTGAGACCATTAAAGCTTTTCCCTTGTACACAAGCCTCATATTTTATGCTGTCTTTCCCCAATGTCCTTTCATTCTCCTTCTTTATGAACCTGCTTGTTTACTGCTATCGTTCTCCATCATCGTAACAGTACGTCTTCCAATCCAAACTACTCAACTAAGGATAACTTTTCTCACCTTTGCATCTGCATTTCCCAGGCGTTTTTTACATTCCTGTTGTTCTCAAATATGTTGTTGCCTCATATGTATTTCTGCATCTTAAACCTTAATTTTGGTGTTATAGGGCAGAGCCAAAGGACTATTAACAGAGGCAATTATTGACTTACATTCACATTTATAACAAACAATGCTTTGCAGATAATGAACACAATATGAAAACTAGAAAACATGTATAAATAGATGTGCATGTGTATATCACAAATCTAGATGCAAATCAATGGAACACTATCCAATAGTATTTGCACATGGGAAATGCAGAGAGCGGGTTTCAACTAGGAGCATTTAAAGGGGAATAGAGAAGTAGATATTAATGCTAGGGATGTTAAATGACAGAGAAGTAAAAGAAGGACACTAGGCATGGAGGAGAAGGAGAGATACAACAAAGGGGGCGTCTTCAGTGTGACAAGAGGTTGCTTGAAGACAGAAGTGTTCAATGTCTTATGGAAGTAGGTAAGGATACGTGTGTGGATTTAGACATAAATAGAGTATCAGAGCCTCAATCCATCATTGGTAACCTGCTCCGTTATACCACCATCAAGATGATTTAGCAGATTAAGTGTCAACTATGGTAAATCTCATGTCATGGTGGTGGGCCCGAAAGGTAGGGTGTTGAAAAATGTAAAGACATTGCAATGCAACGGCCATAAATTGACAAGAGTCTCCAGGTTTCCTTACCTGGGGGTTGTATTCGACGATAGTTCCACCTGGCACCCCCAATTATTGGAAAAAAAAATGCCTTTGTCCGTTCCATTCTGGCAGTTTTGGGTTTTTCCCGCAAACTGGGGGTAAAACCCTTGCAGGCAGTATTGAAGGTATATGCTGCAAAATGTATTGCCATTGCTATGTATGGCGCAGACTTGTGGGGCTTCAGACCAGTTAAGATGCTTCAGGTAGCGGAGGACAATTTTCTGAAATCGATTCTATCCTTGCCACGATCTACGGCCGGTTTCATAGTGCACCAAGAATGCGGCGTAGATTATTTGGAAGATCGAATCGCAGTGGCCCCCCCACTAAAATGGATTTCAGTCTGGCTGAACCAGGAATTGGAGGTGAACCACAAAGTTTTAAAGGATTGTCTTACATTAGATCACTGGGACTTTACCCCCTGGCTGAAATATGTCCAACAATTATCCATAACATTAGGTCGGCCAGAATTGTTCACTGAGCCGGCCAAACTTGTGAAAGGTGACCTGAAATGGGTTAAAAGCACCTTTATGTTGAACAGAGGGGTGGATAGAGAAGGCTTGGAGCTGGTTAAACCAACCGTGAGAACTCACCAGTTGATTGCATCCTCAGGGTGTGAACTGGAATTATATCTAAAAGTTGTTAATATTCCCAATCATAGAAATCTTTTAACAAAGTTCCGGTTAAATAAAATTCATTTCCTGATCTCGGGTCGCCCCTGTTGGACTAAGCCCTCAGATTTGGATCTATGTAAATGTGACAGTTTTTCCCTCTTGGATACTGTTCATTTTCTATTTTTGTGTGGTCACTTCATAGATATAAGGGAAAAGTTTATCATACCCATATTAAAGGGGAAAGGATTTAGACAAGTGAAGCCCGCTTTACTGTACCTTCAATTACTGTCTAATACATGGGAAATTTACAATGTGGCCACATTTTTTACCATAGCTATGAGACTTAGCAAAAAGATTAATTGGTCTTAGATGAATTATTGCATATGGAAAGTTTTTAGACTATGTGTAAAATGATTTTATCCTTTTTCTTAAATATCCTGGCATACTGCACACACTTTTAAAATGACACTATGTGTCCATATTTTATATATTTTCTATTGGGTACTTTTTTCTTAATTGTATTGAATGTCATTGTGTCTTCTGGTGTTTTTTTGGACCTTTATGTTTACATTTGTATACTTTTGTGGTTTTTGATATGAACCGAATAAAGTATTTTTGACTGACTGACTGACTGATTTAGCAGATATTGAAGCAAATGCAGGATGGTAGAGAGAGCTAGTCTTGCTTTCGAGCGTGGGTGTGATTCAGTCTTTGGTATTTAGACATATTGTTCTGATCTGTTGAGAACACTCTTAGGGAAGGCATTTGAGATTTTGGAACATTGACTAGCAGGGCTTTTCCTCTGCTGTGTTGTAACCAAACCAATGCTTGGATTAAAGTTCTAAAGCAAGGGAGTAGCCGCAAATTAAAATACCCCCCACTTTGAACCATAGCTGTTAAAGCACCAAGCAAACAAAGTAGGTCACTGCAGCCCTCCCAAGAGGAGCTTGCCTGTTTCTTTGATAAAAACATCTTTTCATTCATCCTTTCATATTTCCAGCTACCTGCTGATATCCACTATTTCACCTTTGCATTCTGTCATCCATATAATCTTTCTTCCATCAATCTGTCAACATTCCGTCTATCTAGCCACCCATCCCTATCCAAACCTATCCGCTCATTTTCAAACCTATTCATCAAATCTATCCATCCATCCACCTTTTCATTCAGTTACCCATCCTTTCACTTATCTATCCCCTATCATCCATCTGCTCATCCATCCATCCTTTCAGTCATCGATCCTTCCATCTATCCATCCTTTTGCTCATCCTTCTTCTCTTTTACTCCATCGTTCCACTCACTCCATCCATCGAACTATCCACCCATCTGTCCATCCTCTGCTTCACTTCACCCTTTCCCTTATACATCCATCCTTTCACTCATCCGTTCACCCTTTTACCCATCCATCCATCTACTCATCCATCCATTCATCTATTTACCCTTTAACTCACTCTTCAATACACCCTTTCACTCATCCATCTATCTATTTACCCTTTCACTCGTCCATCTGTAACCCTTTATTCCAGCTACCCACCTACCCTCCCTTTCACTCATCCATCCATTATTTCAATCATCCATCCTTACTCTCATCCATCCTCTCGCTCATCCCTCCATCCTTTCACTTCATCCATCCATCTATCTATCCTCTTAGTCCATCCATTCATCCATCCCCTTTCCCTTTCACTCAACCATCCAACGTTTCACTGACCCACTCGTCCATTTTCCATCCATCCTTTCACTCATCCATCCATCCATTCATCCTCCCTTCCACAGATCCATCATTTTCCCCATTCATCAATGCATCTATCCATCTACCCTTTCACTCACTCACCTTCCACCGTTTCACCTTACTTATGAACCTTTGTCTGCCGAGCTGCAAACAGAAGAGGCCAAGCAGAACACCCCTGCCCCTCCACTGAAGCTGCTAAATCAGGAGGTTGTGAGGTTTATGTAAGTGTCCAGCCCTTGCCATAATTCTCACAATCACAACACAGCAATATCAAATAGATGTTTGTATCTACGATTCTTACCTACACCCGGGGATCTATTCACAAAGGTAAACTAGCATGTGTTTAAATCTACATGTGCAAATTAACTCTTATACTTTTGAATCACTTAACTAATTTTGGCCAATTATTCATTTATGAGTGCAAAGTTACTTATAATGGAAAACGTAAATATCTCTACCCCTGAAACAGGGGGTGGAGCCAAATCTAAGAATGTAAATTACTATAGCCAAAAAGGAGCAGTAGTAAGGTCGGCATAACACATAGCCAACCACTGATTCTGTAACACCTTCCTATAGAAAATAATGGAGACTGTGACTTGAAATAAAAGCCGAAAGGTAATAATGTTATATTAAAATAATTTAATTTGATTTTCTAAAAATACAATAATTAAATTGAATTTTAAAACACATATAGGTTTTAAAAGTAATTATTATCAAAAGATATTCATTTGAGAAACATTTTTTTTAAACTGAACAGATTTTTTCTAAAACAAAATGTGCATAGATTTGAATTATTTTTCATTTCAATTAATTCTATATATTACTTTGTGTAATTTTTAATGTATTGTTAGTAAATATAAACAATTTAAATTAGGTGGGCTTTTTTTAATACATCTTAAAATGAATTGTAATTGAATATACTTAATTTAATAGTCCTTTATAAAATAATTTAATAGTTTAGAGTTACTACAAGTACATTTTTTCATTTAAGGAGAGGTTTCCACCATGGGTTGGGGAGCTCCACTTGGTAAAGCATAGGAACAAGTGTAAAAGTTTGTGAAACTTAAAACAAAATAGAAACAATATTTTAATATAAATTGTTTATGTTAAATCATGTTATATATTTATTTTAATTGTAGAAAAATATAAAACGTGACATTAAAAACCTAATTTCAATTTAAAATGTATTTTTTTTCTCCACAAATTAAACTACATTATATATTGTGGTGTAGTTTACAATATAGAAACAAATCCTACAAAAAGTAAAAAATACATATTTTAGTTCTGCATTAAAAATGTATTACATCACTGAAAGGGATTTATAGACTTTTCTGTTTGTGGGAGCCCAGGCTGCTGTGGTTTCAGAAGTAATTGTCTTGGTGGGAAATCACAAATTATTCAGGATTCAGGATTGTGACATATTCTTGCAGCTGTGTTCAGCACCTTTCTTCACATGATTGCTAATGGTATGCTTGATGCCTGTGAGCCCCTGATTCTACCATGGTGTCACTGACTTTGTCTTTGTGGATTGAGAGTTGAAAAGGGAGCACATTGTTGTCTGAAGGGTGGGTTTGGGGCCAGGATGCAGTTGAATGATGGTGGCATCAGAGTCTCATGTATATAGGCCTTTCAATTACTCATGGACTGCGTCAACGATTAGGTACTTCAATGAACAGAACTGTAGGGTGCATACATTTGCATGTTCTCAGTGGAGGTTCTGGAATGCAGTAAATTGGATGAGATGCCATTATGATCAGTCCAGTCAAGTGTTTTGGGGCACTGCAGATTGACGGCTGTTGCAGGAGCAGATTAACTCAGTTATGTTGCCCTTAGAATTGAGAGGCAGCCTGACAAGCTGTTTTATTTTGGCAGTAACCCTTGTGCAAAGTGTTATTTATAATCATGGCATTTGCATCACATGTGAGGATGAAATCACCAAGTATAATTTTGTGAAATTAAGGTATTAGTTGAGGAAGTAAGTACCCAGGTCCCGTTGTAACCACAACCCTTGTCAGGGTGAGACACTAAATAAACCCGAGCCCAACCCTTTGCCTCTGGTACCTATTTCACAGAGCAGAAATGCTTAAATTAGATGCAATATGCAAACTATTTATGCAGTACCAAAATAGTAATAAAGTTAAAATACAACATAAGAAACCCCAAACCAATTTAGATAAAAAACATGGACATGAGGCTGTGCTTGACTGGAACCTAGACAAACGTTAGGCAGACCATGCAAAATTTAAACATCATGCCTAGAGAAAGTCTCTCGCTAGCCAGATACTTTTGGGGACTTTGCCCCAAGAAAATGTCTACCTTTAGACTTAGTCACTTTTTTGGAGCTCAGATTCTTCCAGTGTAGGCTGTAGGCTGTAGCCGAAGAAGGCTCCAGGAGGCCAAATAAATTTGAAGTCCAGCTGAACTGGATTTGCTGCTGCAGAAAAATGCATCCTTGGATTGGCTTAGCATGTTGGTCCTGACCCTTTCGAGGTCTTTGGAGCCAGACAGCTTTTAAGTCCCAGGCTTTAAGAAAATTTAGGTGAAATACTTTGAAACCAGTAAGGGTCCAGGATCTTGGAGACAGCACTTTGGTTGAGGACTCACTCCCGCAGAAGCTAGCAGCAGGGTCCAAGGCAGGTCCAGTTGGAACTGGTCAGCTCAGCAGTTGTGTTCCTGTATTTTAACAGGAGGTCAGAATTATGACCCTTGGAGTCCATGTCCTTGCCTGAGTAGAAGAGGGAGAGAAGTCCCAGTCATCTAGGCTGTTCACAGATCACGGAACAGGTCTGATTCTCTTCTATTCTTCCACTTGTCCAGAAAGTGTTCTGAAGAGGGCACGGTGGGTGATATATGTATGCCTGGCGCCCACATGTATGTGGGGGTGACTCCAGGCCCCTCACTAATTAATAGGGTACAAGTTCCCAGGGGCAACCCTACCCACTTTGTTCAGCACTTTCTGTGTGTGCCACTGCAAACAATTTCACAGTGCCGGTCTCTGCTTAAATCCAAAATGGAGTAACCCTTCTCTCCTTGTGCTGAGTCTGCAGCTTTTTAGCAACTGGGATCTGTGCCTGATTGACTGGGGAAACAAAGAAGGGTCCTGCCTAAGTGTCAACTAATATTTGGCTGTGACAGGGAGGGCCTCTTTAAAATTAATCACGTTCCTGGTCACAGTTCAGATGGGCATCTTGCCAGAGGAAGAGAGACATCTCTCCACATCCAAGGCCACTTTCCTGCTCTAGGAACAGTTTTTACACCTTATAAAGCAACCTATTCAGTTGCCAAGAGACAGTTGGAGCTCATGCAAATCGGCTTTGGACACGGAAAAGGTAACTTTCAAAAAAGTACCTTTTCCAAAATACTTACTCCAAATCTAAACTTACCAGTAAATTGGGCTTGTAATGACTATTTCAAAATGTTCAAGTATGAGTTTTATAACTGTTTCCGTGTTGGAGATAACAATATTACTTTTAATAGGGTTTCCCTTTGCTTTTCTATTGAAACTGATACAGGAAATATCTTTTGGGGAATTTTCACTTAAGGACATGTTTAACATTAAACTTTTGTATGTCCTTTTTTTAAGTACCATGTCCCCTGCCTTATAGCAAAAAGGCCTAATCAGCAGTGACATTTATTTCAAAGGAAGGTTTGGGCCTCTCAAAAAGTGTTAATTTGGCAGGTTGAATTCGCAGTTTGAAAACTGTACTGCCAGTCTACTAATGGTAGGCCTGCAGTCCTGTTTGCATTGTCAAGAGAGACGGTGGACGAATGTGTGATGCAGCTCACTGGTAATGTTGAACTTACAGGCCCTGGGTACCAATTGTACCATATACTAGCCGAGGTGTCTCCAACCAGTCGATCACAAGCTACCAGTTGCTAACCTTCAGAGTTTCATCCAGCCTTGAGTTCATTTTTAACTGAGAACTGCAATAAATACGTTTTGTGTTTTCCTTTTAAAGTTAAGGAAATGCTACATTTATATTACATTAAAGGTTGCAAATAGCAGAGACAGATAATAAGAAGTGCTCCACACAGATTTATGACCCATGTGGCTCACAGAGGTTCAGAACTGAAGCAATGAGGTATTTAACTCTTAAAAAAAAGTCATTCTCAACTCAATATTGGAGCATGTATTTTCCTGTTATAAATATGGCACCATGTCTATAGACCACTAGGTGTAATATGCCTGCTGTGTGTAAAGACTCGTTGACATGAGAGAACATTTAAATGCTTAGTTTTATGTAATGAATATTATCATAAATGTATCTCTTCAGTTGCATTTTCTCCTATTTCAAATTGTCATATCTACACACAGCAGGCATCTTGCTCCCAGTGGCTGATAGATACACTGCCATATTTATAACTGTAAAATACAGCCATTTGTTTTTAAATTGGAGACATTTAAAGTGCACAGATAATTTTCCATCAAGTGCAGAAAAATGTTCATTAATATGAACATTTCTGCAGAAAAATTTTCAACACTTTAAAGTTCTCCTACTTAAAAGGAATTGTTGTATGTCTGTGTTGTACATGTAACAGTGCCACATATAGTGACTCTTGGAGGGGCTCACTGCTGCAACTAAAATACAAAAAGGGCCATACACCAACCCCAGGAACTACCAGATGATTGCCCTATTGGCTATCAATGGCAAGGCCTACGCAAGTATACTATTGCAGGAACTAGTTGATTCGGTTTGCATTGCAGGTCTTCTGACCTTCAACCAGACCGGGTTCAGACCAGGGGGCTCTACCGTAGATAACATTATTGCCCTGCAATATTTAGTACAACAAGCAGTGGCCCTCTTCTCCCGGCTGCTCTTCTCCTGCTTCATTGACTATTCAGCAGCCTTCGATGGGGTAGACCGTACCATCCTCTTGCAGAAACCGGCACGCTGGAACATAAGCTCATCTTTATTACAAGCAATTAGATTGCTGTATTCTCGAAACTGGGTAAAGGGTAACTTTCCAGGGAGTCGGACACAGAGAAAATTGCTCCAGAAGGGGGGCTAAAGCAGAGATGCACCAGTGCTTGTTAATTTGTACACCATAGACATGGTCGAGCACTGCACGGAGCCACTCTAGCTACTCCTAAGATCGGCCACACAAAGATACAGCTGATGCAATATGCCGACAACATGGTTATTTTGGACCATACCAAAATAGGACTTCAATAAGCACTTATAGCCCTCTCCGAATATAACGCCGAAAACAAGCTGGTCGCTAACCCAAGCAAGTCCAAAATAGTGATTTTTGGCAACTACACGAAAAAAAAACTGGCAAAGTGGAGGTTGGGTCCCTGATTTTGGACCGTGCACAAACTTATAACTACCTTGGGGCCTGGTTTAGTGAAACAGGCCGCCCACGGGCCCACCTCCACAAACTGGACAGCCATCTTAGACTGTCCAACCACTATGGCCATTCAAAGAGTAAGGAGGGCCAAATTACCACCATCCCTTAACTACGTGCAACAGGCATTTCCTGGGAAGTTTGCGCAGTACTTGGAAAAAATACACTGCACAGCGTATAAAAAGATATTTCGCTTACCAGCCTGTACTAGAAACATGTTGATTCATCTGGAATTCGTCTTAACCAACAAAAATTAGAAGAGCTGGCTGCCCTGACAAAATACTTTTATTTAACAACTGCGGCTCTGGAGAACACCATGTAGGCCGTCATAAAATTAATTTATCATCTAGTAACCCTTGGTCTGCCTGCCTAGCTACAGCCAAAAATCATCTGCAACTTGCCACAGAGAACTAGGACCCTAGCATAATCAACTGTGCTACCATCAAAACAACAATAAAAAAGCAACTACGCTTACGCTCTCGCAGTCTGGACATGGAATCCTTGGTAACAGAGACTTTCATGAAACCCAAAGTCTCCCTCACATACTGCTTAGCCACAAGCCCCACCTTACAGAGCCAGTGGGGAGACAAGGTTTTCATCAGGTCTTAGCAGCCATACTACATCCGCTCCCCCTAAAAGAACTAATCCAACTGGGAAAGCAAGGCCGAGCATTACGGAGTGTCGCCTATGCAACTACAAAAGAGAGTATCTGGGACACATCTTACTTTGCTGCCCTGCCCTGCGGCTACTTTGCGGAATCTATCTTAGACCTATTCTTCTCCAACTGGGCACCCGCACACCAAAGGAGGCTGTCCAACAACTTTACACTCTGGACATTGTGAAGCATATGGCCAACTTTGGGAAATTCATTTACCATACCCATACATCATTGAAGGACAAATCTATACAGTCTGCGTATGGTGAACAGTCCGGCGGCCCCTAAAAGGCAGGGTCATTGCCCCAGAGGTCTGGTCATCACTGAACTACTGACTCGCCTCGGGCTCTTTTAGCCTTAAAACCCTGTCGCTATGTCGCATTTTTTAATATAGGAAAAACATTTTTTTTAATTGATTTTAACAATGGCCTGCACATGCATTTATTTATCATCCCAAAAGTTTTTATGGTTGCATTTTGTAATGCACACACTTTAAGAAATAATTCATATAGTGAAAGGCATGTCCTGTGCCACATGTACATACAACACAGGCTCTCAGTCACCGATAAACATATATCTCATTCATTCACACACATGTTCATATATCCCCATAGACTTAGCACTCATTTACGCACATGGCAGCCCTATCATAGTACCCCCTAGTCACAGTATTTTGTTTAAACCATAGTATCAGACTCCATGGACGTTGGGCTTAAAGTCAATGAAGCTCAATGAGGGGGTGTCTGGTAACAATGCGCCAGTGACATGGCCTTCAGTAGATCACAATGATTTTCACTGATCAGAAGTAGCTCTCATTATAGAACAGGTTGGAAACCCCTGGTCTATGCATATATAGGTAAGTTAAATATGTTAATTAGAGGTATGACCATTTCATCAGGTTAAAAGGCGGAGCACAAGCACTTTACAGCTGGTTAGAGGAAGTAAAGTGCACAAAGTTAAAGTCAAGCCAAAAATATGGGGGTACGCCACACAGAAGATAGTATTTTCCAACAAATATGTTATTCTTTTGGTTTGGTTGTAGTGATGAGGTCGAACTTATCTGAATGAGGGGTTTGTTTAATGTGTGCGGTCTTTGTTACCATTCTCTCACATGATCTTCATCTCTTGATACCTAAGAAAGGAATCATTCCAAGGGAGAAAGATTTTACGCCAATTCAAAGAAAGGAAAAATATGAACTGCCAAAATACAATTAAAAAAAATTAAGATGTTTGATGGAAAATGTGCAAAAAAAAAATGAAACAAATGTACAAAATATGTTTAAGAAAAAGGCAACTATATCAAAATTAATTCAAATATGATGTTTCTTGAAGGTTTTCGTACGTGTCTTTGTTAAACCTCTATTGAATAAGGTTAGCCTGGTTACTTTGTTGACACTGCTGGATTGCTGTTGGGGGACCAAGGACTGCAAGTCCCAGATCTCTTGAGCACTGCTGACGCTCTTGACGCTCTACGCTGCATCACTGCGCCTGGAGGTGCTTCAAAACCGGCAGCGGGATCCCGCCAAGGGCAGGCCCATCTGCGCACATCAGAGCCCGGACGAGGCTGGGCTGGACCTACTCCCTGAAATCTGTTATGAGACTTTGGGAATACTTCACTTAAGGTACTGGCGTTTTACTCTTGTTACAATTTGAGTGATCCACGGGCTCCACTGGAAAATATGGGCAAGCGTAAAGATACCTGTGCACATCCCGGGGATGGAATAGCAGGGACATTAGATGTTTTTTTAACTAGGGCCGAGTCGGTTCTGACCCACCAAATAGAGTTAACTGAAAGGCGACTCACCCAGGACACCCTTGTCATGCAGAAGCGTTCCTCAATAGGACACACAAGTGCGTTTAAATCCCTTGTGCCCTCCTTATCATCACTGAGCTCTTGCATGTTGTACCCACAGGATTGACCAGGGCTGGGGCGCTAATAGATCCAGCACCAGCGCTAGCAGCTTCTGTTTCTGTTATCACCGAAGAACTCACTGGAACTGATTCTGCCCCCAAGGTAACATCAATTACAGAAATGCCCCTGTTCACTCACAGCTATGTACACAGTGCCTCTTGTGAATTGTGCTCCCCTCATGACACCAGTAGCAGATGATCCCAGTACCTAGCAAGGTCTCTACCAGGTTCAAAATAACACTGAGGGGCAGTCTTGCAAGACCATAAAAAATTATCGATAACGAACCCCCGCCAAACGACAAAGGGGTGGCACCCTTCAAAAACAAAAACAGAAATCCTAGCATCAAACCATCAAGCAAAAAAACCCTAAAGTTATGATTATGGATACTGAACAAGGGCCAACTCCGCAACCCATGGCTAACAGCAGCACTCACACCTCATTTGACCTGGGCAATGATGCCGACCAGTGGAAAAGACTTGAGACATTGGTTACTGTTCTCCTGAATCCTCTACTAAGTAAACTCTTGCTAATTGAGGATAAGTTATTGTATATTGAAGGGTTAAGTAAATCACCGCCCAACCCAGGGGTTTGCTCTTGTAAGTGCCTAGATTCTGATGTAGTTGCAGACTCCCGAGCCTCTCGAGCATCTGCAGTGAGGGCCCCCCTGCCAAGGATCCACAACAAAGAGGGTTTTAATCCACGTACAGATAACTCCACTGTAGCGACAAATAACGTAAATATGGTTGGAAACTCAAATCCAAACCCCATGGGGGTATTGCTCTTCCAAAATTGCAAATGGGCAGGCCGCTAATGTAGAATTGTCATTACAGGGGTCTGGTTCTATGCAGTGTGATGTATACCCACGGCGACCCCATATTGTATGCCAGTCTCTACTCTGCCCTACAGACTCTTCCTCACTTGTGCTGATCCTGGGAAATGTCCCATCTTTGAGGTATGATCAGTCTGAAACCACTGCCCAACTCTTGAACAAATTCCTGCATTGGTTGGCTCATCAAATAACCAAAAGGAGGATCATGGGGGTTTTACTGGCAAACCAAGTTATAATGGCTAGAAGGGTAGAGTGGTTAGGACCGGCCCAAAAAACACTGGAGGGAGATTGCATGGTTTTAAACTTTAACAACTGTCACACCAAGATTTCTCGTAGACCATCTATTTTTGAATTCATGTAATGACACTCAAATAAGAGAACTACCCTAAGCATTTGTTTACAGGTTACACCACACGATGGGTAGTGGAACTAATGATTTTACAGGGGAGGGGTTCCCAAAGTAGGATGCACAATGCAACTTAGATTACATGGGAGTGACTGTAGAGAATAGATTTGCCCCCCTTAGTGGATTAGAACATTGCAATTGACTAATGCCCAGTGAACACCAAACCTTGAGTAATAATGTGTCAATTGTTCACCAAATCCCATACCTGGATATGGAAAGAACGAACGATGTACAACATGATCAAATTGATGGCCTAGATCTGTTCAAATCTTCCAAACCCGTGCTGATATCTTATATTTCCTGGAATATCGCGGGACTACAGTCTAAGCTAGAGTCCTGGGATTGGTTAGAATTAATGATATTTGTGTATTTCAGGAGACGTGGTGTATCAAACCATTACACCATTTAGGATAGCTCAATTTTTATATGTTGCCAATCCAAGGGCAGAAGGGGAAGATCATCGGGGGCTAGGAATCTGGGTTAGGCAGAATTTAAGTTGAAGCATTTGTGTAGTCCCAATTGACAGCCCAGATATAATGGCTATTTGTCTACAGGTCAACCCTAACACCTTGATAATAGCTATCAATGTCTATGCTAGGGGTCTTACAGGTGGAAGACAGTCTAGTACAGTTGACATCCTAGAGGACTTCTTGGGGAGAATGACTGGAGTCTCCGACTTAGTAATCGCAGGGCATTTTAATACTACCTTTGAGCCCCTTGAAAAATGAAGACTTCAAACTGACTGAAGAAGAAGATGCGCTATGGAATGTTCTCATTCTAGAGCTGCCACCATTAAGTGATGGTCTGACGCAGCACTACAACTTAAGGCACTTAAGGCACTGTGTATGGAGAGGGGGCTGAGGGCAGTTAGTGGTCTATCACCATCTGATAAGCAGCGTACCAACACTTGCAGCAATGGTGTAAGCTCAAGTTGAATAGACTACATACTCATTAACTTGGAACATTGGTCCTGATTTAGTGACATGGAGGTATTGGTGAGAGTCGAAAGTGATCACAATCCCTTCCTTCTAAAGATGAATACTATGGGCCCAACCCAGCTTCCAATGCTGTCCCTGTTATGTTCTACTAGGGAGGTCCAGCTCGGTAACATGGGATAGGTGAATAGTGAGCAAACACTTGTAGGAATAAAGGGCCGCTGTCTCCAACATATTAGGAGAGCTATGAGCTATTACTACGCAGTCCGAGCTAAATAAAAAAATTACAAAGTTACACGAGGACTTGTTTTGTAAAATTGGAACCTTCTTCCAAAAACCAGTTAGCAGCTTGAGGAAGCAGAAGGGTAAAGATGCCAATTGGTATAATAAGGATTGTAAGGCAGCCTATAAATCATTGGCAGCTGCCATAAAACAGAGCGAGCATTCTATTGTCAAGCTTGCCCTACAGAAATTCAAATCTGTATTACATAAAGCTAATAAGGAGTGGGATGAGCAGAGATGGTTGGATCTTTACCAGGCCAGCCAAGGGAGGAACCTAAAGCCCTTTTGGCAACAGGTAAAATGGGAGAAAGGGGGACAAGCTCCAGTGCCCCACAATCATGTAGCTCCAGAGATGTGGGTTTCCCATTTTGTAAAACATTTTGCTTTGGAGGCAGATGGTGGAAATGAGAAACCACATCTAATTCCTCCATTCGACATTGTATTGAGTTTTGATATAGGGGAAATTGAAATAGCACTGGGTTCAGTTACTAGTGGAAGAGCCACTGGCACGATGGCGTCCCAGCTCCCCTGCTCCTGGAGGTGGGGTGAGGAGGCTGACTACGATACTTATTTATTTAATTATTTTAAGCGTTTTATATAGCTCTGGCTAGACCTGGAGGTATCAGAGCACTTTACATGAGGTTCCTCAAAATTACACGATTACATCAGTTCCAATTTACATCAGTTGCTAGACAAACAATTACAAGAGCATAGAAAACGAGATAAGTGAAGAGTAGAGGGGAAGGTGGTAAGGGTAAAGGGAGGGAGACACAGCAGAAAGACTAAGGAAAGTCTGTCCAAAGTCCGGCTGGGTAGGTGACGGTCGAAGGGGGAGTACAAAACCCATCTCCTCTATAGCTATCATGTAGCTCCATCAGGCTTTGGCCAAATAGCTAGGTCTCAATGGGAAACATTTAGAGAACATGGAGGACAAAAAATGGAGCGTAAAGGGGAGGGGACAGGGAAGGTGAGAAAGGGAGGATAGGGGAAGAGACAACAAGGAGAGACAAAATGAAGTCTGTCTAAAGGCCGACTGGGTAGATGACGACCAAGGAGGGAGTTCACGGCCCATCTCCCCTCTAGCTAAACTAGGTAGCTCCATCGTGCATCAGACAAAATAGTTTAGTCTCAATACATTGAGAGAGGAGAGAAGGTGAGACATAAATAGAGGGAGGATACGGGAAGAGACGACAGGAGAGACGAAAGGAAGTCTGGCTAAAGACCGATTGGCTAGGTGACGTCCAAGGAGGGAATCCCCGTCCTGTCTCCCCTATAGCTAAACCAGGTAGCTCCAAAATAGCTAGATCTTGAATGACGAGGGAGAATTCACAGGTAGACAGGGTGGGGACTAGGGCCAGGACAGGTGAGGGCAGAGGTCAGTAGCAGGAAAGTGGAGAGGAGTAGAGCGGGGAAGGGTAGGGGGTAGGTAGTTCGGTAAAAGTTACATGGTTACAAACAGTACTGGAGCATGGTGATGCATACGAAGCAGCTACATTGGCTTCCTGTGACACAGCGGTTGATGTTTAAGACCGGATGCATGGCCTGTAAGACCTTGTCCAGTTTGTCTGAAATGGACAGGTCGGGTGGAGGTGCTGTAGTTAAGGCCCATGTCGGGGTCTTTGGCATGTTTTCTGGGGCGGTCTCAGGGACCGCGGCGTGCTGCGATGCTCTCGGTTTCCCCATTGCTGCGGCAACTGAAGGAGTGGTACGTGGTGTTGTGCCCACTGCGTGTATGCTGGGTGATAATGACGAAGGAGTGGCACCCACCTGATGGAGGAAGAACGCGCAGCCGTTCGATGGGCGTCTGGAATTGCGGGGGGCCCTCGCTCGGGTCACCTCAGAGTTGATCTTGCCACTTTGTCGTTGCGGGGGGAGGCGGGTGCTGTGGCGAGGTCCAAGACGGGGCAACATTTCACTGAGGATCTCTCCTATTCTCCTTGCGGCCGCACTCCGGTTCTGGGGAGATGCGTCAGGCGTCGTTGTTCCTTCCAGGGCCTCTCCTGCTGTTCCTGAGCCGCAGTCCCGCTCCTTTCTCATCCATACAGCTGTCCGCCTCTAGGGTTCTCGTTCCCAGTCCCCAGATTTTCTCTCACTTCCTCACGTGTGTAGTCTCCGTCTCAGGGCAAACTGCACTGCAGTGCTACCAGACTTCTATTTGTCAGGGCCTGCAGGGCAGTGCTCACAGCCAATTCAGTTGTAGTGCCATCCGGTGTGTAGCACATCCGGGCCCGCCCTCTGTGTCTCCTAGCTTCTCGCGGCCTCCCCTCGCTGACACAGCTAGCAACTGTGCATGGGGTGTCGGTGCAGATGACCAGGGTGTCATCTTCATCATCACTGAAGATATGTCTGGTCTGCTCTGCATGAGGTGTTGATTGTCTCTCTGCAGGCCAAATGGGAGATGCAGGTAAACAGGGTGTCCCATGTATATTGACTCATTGTACATGTTCCCAGACAGACAGCATGACAATGTACTTTGTGACTGTTTTGGAGCAGCTGGCTATTTAATGGGAGACAGTGACATTTCGACTAAATGACCGATATGCGGTTGTACTTGTAAATAATCATCCCACAGTTTCATGCAATGCTAGATGTGATTGGCCAGTTTCTACGCACAAGTGGCACCAGTTGTGTCCTCTGTCCTTTGGTGTAAGTATTGCACTTTGTGCCACATTGTCGTCAATGTTGATATGCTGGGATTGCTATGTGGGTGCTGCATTGTGGGAGAGTCGTCCATGCAGCTCTGATTTAGAAGCCCCTTTACCCTTTGAGGCGGTGTGACTTTGACTTGTGTGCTCTTCGGGTGCTGAGGTGTGGGCGACATGGTCATTTGTGCTCTTGGACAGATTTTGTACTCTTGTGCATTGTTTGTCTGCAGATGTGTTGTTGACGTCAGGGGTTGTATGTGCACGTGGATATGTCAGAGTATGACCTGCTACTTTGAGGATGTGGTCCACCTCAGTGTAGTGTCATGCACCATGTCCTGTATTTTCGCTGCGCCCATGCTGTCGGTCATGCAGTGCTATTTGCATAGTCAGTGTGGCTCACAGATCTGCTGCTTTGCTGGATTCAGCACATGTGCATAGGTAGGTTGTGGGATTGGTGATCAGGAGAGGAGGCCCCTTTGTACACATAGTGGACGGGGGCCTAAATGGTGTTTCTATGTGTGCTGCAGTGGGCCAAGGGTATCAGGGACATGTTCCACAATCATTGTGGGTGTGCAGTGTGCTACACTTGATTGTGCATGTGTTCCATTGTGCCCATCTCCCTTCATCCCCCCTGTCCCTGGTCATTACTCACACTGTTGCTGTTGGGTCAGGCCATGACAGGCTGTGTCTGGGCTCCCTACTCCTTGCACCGTCTCCACAATAATGACTGTGGCCACCATTTCCACCAGCTTATCCAGCTCCTCCTGTGGTGCAGGACTCCCACCTCCTGTTGCCTTCGCTGCCTTCCTGTTGGCAGTGAGTTTCTGTTTTGTTTGGCTTTGACCATCATGCCAGCGCCCCTTGACCTCCTCCCTTGACCTCCTCATCACTCCTACTGCATTCACGATGTTGACGATGGACTGCCATATTTTCATTTGTGTTGCCAATGACGCAGTGGAGGTGACGAACAGTTGCTGGTAGAGTTCGGTCACCTCCGTGACGACGATCCGGTCTTCCTGCGGACTGAACCCTGGCCTCCTTTTCCTCTTCTCCTTGCCCTTCCCGGAACACAGGGTTCCTGGTTGGTCCTCCGTGGGGCTTGTTGTGTTTGGGTTGTCCTCTGCACTAGATCTGGGTGCATCCATGGTGCTATGCAGTTTGATTTGGTTTTGGTAAGTTTTTTGTTGTTGCTTTCACAGTCCTTTTTCACGCATGACGCGTAGGAATTGCAGGCCTGTCGCTGGTTGTTGCTGATTTTTTTTATCGCGATTTGGGGCATCTCAACTTTTTTCACATTTGTGTTTCGCATTTTTTCAGCGTTCCGTTGATTTTTACTCAGCCATTTGGCGGGGTATCCTGCTACTAACGCATGGTGTCACAGGGTTGGGAATACAACATTAAAACTGAGTTATTTTATCACGATAGACTGCAATATGCAAAGTTGCATTAAGCTAATTTTGCGATGTTCATCACACGTTCTTGAGTAAATCCCCCTTCATAGTGCTTCCAGTTTGCCTGCTGGAGGATTTTGAGCTCCATAAAAAAGACTAAGGCCGAACTTAGAGATCTTGACTAGGAGAACGAGCAAAAAGTATCACCCCACCATAGCACTTCAGCAGCTGTAGAATTTAAATTTCTTCCACTCAGATCTTTTCACACCAAAGTATTCAGCAGGATCACATCCAGCTGCTATTTTACTTTGCAAGACCTTTGGCAGATACAGGCTTCAACTTTGCCCTGCTGGAGGGAATTCAACTTTGATAATAAAGTCTAGGGGCTGCTGTATTAGAAGTGCCATTCAATATAATGTATTTTTAATACACCAGACAGGATATCGGTTATGTTTGTGACTGAGAATCCTAGCCTCCAAAATCTCCATCAAGCCCTAAGTCAGAAGGTACAAACTGCTTCTGGGACGACCTGATCGATGTATCCGACCTGCTCCATCATGGTTGACATAAAATTGTGCATAGTGCCCAGTCAACATGAAACAGTGACTCCTGGTTTGTTTTTTACTTTTTATTGGCCCTTTTTGGCTTAAAATATCCCAAAACCATATCTCCTGTTTCCCTTATGGATATTTGTTTCTCTGGTGTAATTTTTCCTGACTCTTAGAAATTGGTTGTGGTATATTTATTGAGTTCTGTTATGACATTTTGCCTGTTTTTGTTTTGCTAAATACTTCTCACAGCTTCCCAAGTTAAGGTTGCCTGCTCTGTGCAATAGCAATTAGGGGCTGAGGCCAGGCTTACATTATTTAAACTGTGTGTTTAACCTTACAGGACTTTGGAGTAATGACCTGGATAGGACTCACCTACTTCCCAACTAATAATCCATTGCTTTACAAGAGTTATTTAAGTATTTTAGTTTGCAGTGAAAAACATAATCACAATTCTTTCACTGGCATCTTCTTTTGTCCTTTATTCTATTTCCATTTCTGGTTTTGCTCTACCATTTCTACATGCCATTGAGTAGCCCTATTCTGAACATCTTTCTGCCTATTTTCTTCTGCTTTGCTTCCTTTTGCTTCCTTTTTAGGTTTTGCCTGGCGATCCGCTGCGCAGCAGCGTTTGCGCAGGCGAAATCTTTTGTTAGAACAGTTGTTGGCTTTGCACCGCCTCTCTGTTCCATTGGCTAGCTCCATAAATGGAGGCTAGCCATTGGAACAGAGAGGCGTCCGTCATTGTCCGAGGCGATTCGTGGGCGTTCCGTACATTTTTTCCCTCTCCGCCCCCTTGCGATCGTCATTGCGGCGGTGGGCGGTCTTTTTTTTTTTTCTTTAGAGGGTTGTTTTGGGCATTTCTTTGAAGATGGTGCCCGGTGGAGAGTGATTTCAGCCCCTGCTCTGTATTCTGGCCTCCTTCAACCCCTTCATACACGAGGTGCACCTGCATGACTTTCTACAGAGAGCGCAGGCATCCAACATGACCACGACTAAGTTATACATTAATATGGATGAAGAGAGAGGGCAGGGGGCAGCGAGCCCGGACGGACCTCTGTCCTGCATGATTTAACCGGTTCATCAGGCATCACATCTGCGCAAACTGGTGAAATCTGACACCGGAATGCACCGGGAAGCTGTGGGGAGCTTTTGGAAGGTGCTGGGTTAACCTGCTGCAGAGAAAACATACCTTCCAGGCCGGTGGGCACGGCGATCAGAGCTGGACAAAATGGCGTCCACCTATATGTCGTAGCAATGAAGAGCACACTATTTGGTCGCGGGACCGGGGACAAAGGTGCATAGGGGATTGGAGCGGAGACCGCTCCTGTCAGTGGTGGATGCGGGCAGAGAGGTTATTTGCGGGATCTGGCGGCTTTCGGATCTGGCTTTGGGCGCCTACAACTGCAACGCGGAGGACGCGCTCAAATGGTGGCTCCCGCTATTCCACAGAGATCGGACCTCCGGGCCTGATGTGTGGACTCGAGTGCTCCGATCGGCTAATCTCCCGCACCTGACTGCTGCATGGTTCCTCTGCTGGGGGTGAGATTGCACATAAGCGGGTGCCGCGGAGAAAGTCTGGCTGCTGCTGGTGGAGGCTGGCCAGAAACGGGGCTGGCATGGCGGCAAGAGGAAAACGAGCGGAGTCTTACCTGGACCCGGTAGTAGATCCTGATCTAACCACCGGGCCTGATGTGTGGACTCGAGTGCTCTGATCGGCTATTCTCCTTCACCTGACTGCTGCATGGCTCCTCTGCTGGGGGTGAGATTGCTCATAAGCGGGTGCCGCGGAGAAACGTCTGGCTGCTGCTGGTGGGGGCTGGGCAGAATCGGGGCTGGCACGGCGGCAAGAGGAAAACGAGCGGAATCTTACCTGGGACCAGTAGGAGATCCTGTGGTCCCCTGGATGCCCCCCCCCCCTGCTTTTTTGAGTCTCCAGCCCTGCAAGTTACCGGATATTGCTGCTGGGAGGGCCAGCTGAGATACAACATAGCGGCTGCCTCCATCGCTGCACCATCGCAACAGTGAGTAATGTAAAGTGAACTGTGTCCTCTTCACTTCTGTCCGCACATGATGATCTGAAGCATCAAAGCATTTTGAACTGTATACCCAGCACCCTATCATGCTTGTTTAGGTTTGGCAATAACAGTTGTGCACTATGACTCCACTGACACCAACATTTGAGAACAAGCATTTACAATGCAACGGTTTTGCCTTTGGAAAAGTTAGAGCTATTGGCAATGTAAATGACAATGCCATTTATTTATCTGTTTTCAAAACCAACACATAAATACAAATTTTGTCATTTACAATGCCAATAGCTCTAACTTTTTCAAAGGCAAAACCGTTGCATTGTAAATGCTTGTTTCTCTCACCCTCAAAAAGCCCTTTAAACACAAATGATCTAGCTGTACAGATCACTGCCATGTTAAAAGCGAGTGCTGCATCCATTCCTGAATTCCTCTCTACATTCTGGTACTTGTAGTTTTGCTTTTAACAAAAAAAGATACTGTGTAGATGAGGTACTCATTCCTGGCATCGGGCAAAATAGGAGGTCAGTGGAATTCTTTAACTCACAGAGGAAAGAGGAATGCTGGGCAGAGGAGACTTTGGGCCAGATGTACACCATTCAATTTAGCGAGTCACAAATTGCGCAGAATTGTGACTCAAAATTTGCGACTCGCTAAACTGAATGTACAACAGTCTCTCAGACACTGTTTGCGATTCCCAATGGGGTCGCAAATTGCATGCCTCACAATAATAATGAGACAAGCGCAATTTACGACGCCATTCTGAAGAGCTAGCACTCACAGGGATGGTGGCCTGCTGGGGTCAGCAGACCACCATGTCTGTGACTGCTTTTTCAATATAGCATTTTTTTTAAATGCATCTCATTTTCCTTAAAGGAAAACGGGATGCACTTAAAAAAGAAAAACAAAACTTTTCAGTTTCATATTTTAAGGGCAGTCCCTGGGACCACTGTCTGCTCTTAAAAAAATTTTTTGCACCCATTCACAAAAGGGAAGGGGTCCCCTCGGGACCCCTGCCCGTTTGCGAGTGGTTTCCCACGTAATTGAAGTACGTGGTAAACTGCAAGTGTTTTGCGACTGTAAATGCTGTTGCAAAACAATAGTACATTGGTGTTAGAGTCGCTATTAGGAAGGAATGCCCTTGGCACACCTCTTCCTAATAGTGAGTCACAAGCGCCATTTTGCGAGTCAGTGACTCGCAAAATAGCGTTTGTACATACTACCACTGTTTTTTGCAGTCGCAAATGGATTGATTTCTATTTTGCAACTGCAACAAATGGTCATACATCTGGCCCTTTGTGCTGAGGAAAGGGACATGAAACTTCAAGCAGAGGCATGAGGGGCACTGCACACGGAAATCGCTCTGCTGAGGTAAGAAAGCTAAATGTGAATATTTAAGTGATTACGGTTTACGTACTTAAACATGCTCCACACGCACAGACAGTAATTCACATGCTGCTGAATACTTGGAAAAATATGGAAGCTCGCAAAATCTCCTGTCTTTTGCGCCAAGCTTTAACAACATCTATCCCCATCCATTTTTTTCAAGACTGCAAAAGAAAAAATGTTGCACTACATATTTAAAGGTAAGCTCGAAAGTAACCCCTTATTAGAACCTTGTGTACGTTTCTTGCTTAAATATTCTAGCAGATCTTACGTTTGGAAGCTGCTCATCTTGTGAACTTAGGTAGCAAAAGTTCTTGTAACTCACATTCTAATGGCCTCTTGGGCAATCTATGAAGATTGCATTTCTAATTTAGGATTTCACCATTAACTATGCAACAAAAGCATCACCTGGGGAGGAATAGTATCGAACGAGTAATTAAAGTTCATTTATTGTCAATTATGTAGGATTCCGCAGCAATAATTGCAACTATATTTTTCATGTAATCCAATTTAAGTGTTGGCCATAATTAGTGGCACTTAGTAGAATTACATTTTGTTGTAGATTTCGCCAAAATGAACTCTGAAGGGAGACAAGCTAATGATTAAAACAATTGGGTACATTCTCCAATACAAAACATCAATTCTCCTGTACTATGAATCACCAAGCCTTTTAATATCCTGTTTCAGATGGAGATCATGTACAATGAACCCACCTGGCTATTTAATCCAGTGTCACTATGCAAGTAATTGCTATGAATTTAATTTATTGGAACCAGAATGAATTAATCATTTATCTTGCATCTTCAATTGCCAGGCGTTCAACAGTTTGACTGATTATAGTTTTGAGAGAGTTATGCAGGAGTGACGTCCGTGTACAAGTAAAGAGCAAAAGCATCCAAAATAAAATAAAACAGTGGGCCAGAAAGAAACAATATTGCCATGAGTTGACCAAATGTAGCAATCCATTGTGTTTGGGTCGCAGGCAGATGCATCCAAGAGTGCAAAGGAATTTCCATCTGGATTCCTCAATGTGGTATGAATAGATGGAGCACTGTGAAGCAAAGGGATCGAGCAAACTGGTGTGAATCCATTCAGGCTCCTCTTTTATTGAAAGCATTGCGAGCTTTAGCGGCAGAAAGACGCTATGCGTCAATTCTAACTACTCTTTTGTAACTTAGCTTTCAGGAGGTTATGCATGTGTGCACAGTCTGATTTATGTTTGTATGTGAAGAAGTGTGGAAGCAGAATGCTCGGGGAGATGGGAAATTGTAAGTGTTTAGCTATCACAATTCTTTGATTTGTTAGCTGACAATTGTCATAATATTGCAAACTAAATGATAGTTTTCACAGTTAATCAATTACTTATACCTAGTGACAATTCTTCACTCATTTTTCTGCATATTAAAATATTCAGCCTAGTCTGTAAAATAGTTAAACTGCAAATGTGTATGTCCAAATGTTGGGACATCGTCAATTATGAGATTTTACCCACAATATACAAGCTCATGCCTATATAAGTCTGATTTAAGAAAGTGACCTCAGACTGACATGAATAAAAAAAAGATGGCCATGATTAACAAACCCGCTGTTTGTTCAAACTGCAGCTACTTTGAATGGCTTCCTCTGTAGCCTACCTTGGTCCAAAACTGATCAAAGTGAAGCAAACAATTGAAATTGTGTTTAAACCTTCTGATGTGCTTTTTAAAAAACATGCCCTCCGAAATGCATGCATACGCATTGGACACGTTCAAAGCCTTTCAGTGAAATGCGCTGTAGAGTTCTCAAGAGGGTACATTTGTTTTGCATTTAAATGGGTAGGCCTTGTGCTTTCAAATACATGTCAGAGGGTGCATCTATGCCATCTGTTAAAGAGAAATGCTTTGTTGTGCTTTCATAGTTTCCAAACGCTCTCTTTGCCAGTGAGCGCTTCCAGCTCTACAGCACACTGTTTACTATTTTAAAGAGCAGGTACACAATAAACATGCCATTTCATTTAAAGAGGACGTGCATCCATCGTTGAGCAGCCTACCTTCAAATAGACAAAACCATTGTTTGTCAGCAGCATTGTCATTAAATGATAAACAAAGTGCCAGATTTTCTTAGCAGCAAAGAAGCGCTTTAAGGTGGACTCGAAGCTCTTTTCAATAGTAATGTTGTATTTAAGAAACCGATTATTGGCCTTTGTAATTCTACATTTAGGGGCACATGCATTGAGGTAGGCTTTTGCGATTCCTTAATTGCTATTATTAAGGAATCAAAATTATGGAATCGCAACAGCATATGCATGTAGAAATCACTAAAGAAATACAGCCTGATTCATGTACGGGCCGTTTTGCGTGGCCCTAATAGCGAATCATAGCGACTCGCTATTGAGGACACGCAAAACGGCATTCATGTAGGAATTGCTAAATCAATAGCGATTCCTACATGTTCTCTATTTGCGAGTAGCAATTTGCTACTCGCAAAAAAAGGAATTTCTCCCCATTCAATCCTATGGGCCAAAAGGCCCATAGAAATGAATGGGGAGTATCCCTTATTTGCGAGTAGCAATTTGCTACTCGCAAATCAGATAGCGATTTTAAGGGTGCCAGGGGTGTCCAAAGGACACCCTGTAGCACCCCTAAAATGCACATTTGAACAGGTGTTGCGCACACACATGTCCAAAGGACATGTGTGTGTGCAACATGCAACTTAGTAAAATGCTTTTAAAAGCATTTTTCTATGTTTTTGCTATTTACCGAGAGGTCTGACCTCTCGGTAAATAGCGGCCCAATTTTGCTAAATCGCAATTTTTGCAAGTGTCATGAATAGCATTTAAGGAATCTCTAATAGAGATTCCTTAAATGCTAATCCTTGCATATTTGCTAATTCCTCATTAGCGATTTTAGCATTTGGGATTGTGAATCCCAAATGCCAAAATTGCACTCACAAAAGGCAAGATTCTGAGAATCTTGACCTTTGCAAGTGCAATTTTGCTTCATGAATCAGGCGGTTAGTGATTCCTACACATTCCTAAATTGCGACTCGCAAATTGCGAGTCACAATAAATGAATGGCTTACTATTCATTCCTATGTGCCTACAAGCCCATAGGAATGAATGGGAATTGCATGCACAATTTGCAAGTACCCAACAGCTACTTGCAAATTGCGCATGCAATTTCAAGGGTGCAAGGGTACCAAAAGGACACCCTGTTGCACCCCTGAAATATGCATGTGTGCAGATGTTGCGGACACACATGCCCCAAGGGCATATGTGTATGTAACATGGAACTTTGAAAAACGCACTTCAGTGCATTTTTTAAAGCTTTTTCAATTACCTCGAAGTTGAAATTGATGGTAATTTGTGACCCCTTATGGCATCATGCATTGCATTTAGGGAATCGCGCTTTGCGTTTCCCTAAATTGCGATTTTTGTATTTGGGATGATGCATCCCTAATGCAAAAATACAGGTGCAAAGGGTAAGAGTCTGAGAATCTGCCCGTTTGCGACCAGTTTTTCTTTTGATGCATGCTGCCCATTGTGCCTTGACATCTTTCAATGTATATGCCGATGGTGACGTCATCAATTCCATTTGTAATGTGGCATGTATGAAAGCTTATATTTTAAATAAGGTCCATAGCGCATAGAAAGGTCTGAATCAAACACGAACCATAAATGGGAAACTGACCTAATCCATGCATGGTCCCTTGCAACTTGTGATAAAATCTGGGCCAAAATACGTTCTACTGCTCGTTCGACTAGTTTAACACACACCTTATATTTCTTTTATAACATGTTTAAAATATCAAAACTTATACTAGCCAGTCAGAATACCTGCTCAACGGGTGATGATTCTGATAATACATAAATACAAATGTTCTTTATGTGTCCAAATGTTGTGGCTTTTTAGACCGTAGTTTGGTCGAAAATCACTATGCATACTAATGGTATTTTACCCTTTTCCATCCAGAAGTTATTTTTGGGTGAAATACATGCCACTGCTCTCTTAATCTATGAGTTGGTACATTGGTAGATTTACTTATTACAATTGCTCTGCAGCTTATCACCTGCAAATTCAAGTCAAGGGATGATTTATTAGTTCATCTCTGGTGGAACTTGCCATGCTATAATCATAGATTAGATAATTATACATTAGCCTTATTAAAGTTACCCTTTAAAGGGGGATAGTGTATGGTTGGTTACCAGTTACTAATATCGGTCTTAAATTGCTGCACAACTTCATTCTCTCTCAAACAAATAATGCCTATGAGAATGATAGCCTTAGTACGTATTACAGTCATACAATATAGTTAAAAGTTTGTAAACACCAAACTTAGAATCTATTTTGTTACGTAGATACAGTTGCCTTTTGTCTTATATATTACATTTTCCTGCATCGTCTTCTCCCCTTTCCTTTTCTGACCTCTTCTCTTCTTCTTTCTTTCTTTCTTTCTTTCTTCTACGATAGTTTTCCTTTTCCTTTCTCTTTTCTTCATTTATATTATATACAATACTTTATATTTCTTCATGCTGTAGTATATGGTTATTTAACAGTCATTAGCTTTTATTAGATAATTCATTTTGAAGATCAATTATATTTTATGCTTTTGTATACCCTCTTTTATTATTTTTTAAATACATTATTTACTAGGGTTTTATGACTTAAACACAATAACCAATTTCCTCAACTTTGCAGTGTGTGTTATGTAAAACACAAGAGTTCACTTCTTCTCCTATATCAAGGAGATTTATTAATCTGTAATTCTTTGGGGCTTTTAAGGCTCCTTTTTTGTGGATTGACCATATGATTGCTCCTCTCCAGTTTCCTGGCAAAATGCCTGTGTTAAGGATCCCCTGCACCATTTTTGCAAATAACTCTGCCCACCACTCAGGCCTAGTTTTTATAATCACTACAGGCAGATTATCTGGGCCTACGGCCCAAGTAAGATTTAGGCTAGAAATTATTTTACTAATATGACTGGAGGTAAAATGCTCCTTTATATCCTCCCTCATTCCTGGTCATGTTATTGTACTTACTTTCTCTAGCAATGGCCACTTTCCATAAATTTCCCCCAAGTAACCCACCCATTTTTCTTCGGGGACAATACAGTGAAGAGACCCTAATATTTTGCCGGAGCTTTCTTGGACCAATTTAAAAAAAACGTTCACATCTTTGGACTCAATTACAGCTCGCATACTATCTTTATCGGTTCTTTTTTATTTCTAATAATCATTTTATATCTTATGCTTAGTTTCTGAAGGATAAGTGACAGTTCAGCATTTTACCTTACCCTAAATCATCTTTCCATTTGTCTAATACATGTTTTTACTTTACGACACTCCTCCTGCTCAAACCATGGTCGATCTTTATTATGGGGTGTAATATTACTAAATATCCCGGGTTTACTGCATTTGATTTTTTACTCTTAGGCATTTTACCAGTTGTCTTTTTGTATTTTCATACCAGGCATTGGCGCTTTTGATTGGAATTTTTTCTAATGAAAAGGTCTGTTGTACAGCACTTAATTTTTCAATGTGCTCCTCCGATATACGGGTTGTAAGCCGCGTTGGGTAGTCCATAAGTATCTGAAGTGCCCTCTCTCTCTGTTTTTCCCTTGTTGCGTGAAGTTCTGTCTTCAGAGGACAGAGATCACTACCCTCCCCTTTTACCACCTCGAAGTGTGTAATTAGTTCAAAGCTCCAGGCACATAGTCTATAGGGCAGGGTTGCTGTCCTATTCTAAATGTAAGCTTTTTCAGCCGATCAGCCTCCATTCTCCAATTTACACATACCAAACCCATAGAGCCCAACAACAGTCCTAAAGCCATATCTTGGGCCAAAATATCCCCACTAGGAAATATGGCATCCTCTATATTATAGGTGAATAACAATTCCTTACACCATGGATCTATTCTCTCGGGGACTAATCTGTGGTTAAAATCGCCCAGCACCATGAACACATCCTTCTGGTAGTTATCACATACATGAAGCCCACATTATCGGTCTTGAAGGTTCGAAATGACCGTCTCTAATACAAGTAAACCATAGTATGGTCCTTTAGGGCTATTGTCATTACACACAACCACCACTTTCTTTCTCCAAGGTCCTGAAGAAAGCCCACCGACCCAACTGGGCGATCCCATAGGGCTGAAACATGTTGACCTATTCTTGGACATTCTTCAGTGCGTTAGACCAATAATCTGTCTATTTACGCTCAACACTGTTTTTATTCACCTCCATTCCGGGCTTATTAAAAGTTCAGTCTAGGACATACGAGGGTCTTAATTTTAACGCACTTCACTAGAGAACTTCACATTCACCTCTACTTGATCACTATTGCAATAACCAGTGGTTCTCCTCCTGGTTGAGGAAAGCATATGAAAAAGAAGCCCAATGATGATGCTGTTCCATTTTTAACTTGGTGGAGATTCAAGATATACCTCCAGATGGCTTAAGTACGGTAATGAGGGTTTTTTACAGTAAGACAACCAACACGTTGCAATCCCTGGTTATTCAGGTCAAGTGATCCATTCCCCTTTGATATTTTAAGTTATCACATAAAGTCATCATATCCTCTTTTAAATTTCCCAGTTCTACCTTATATTCATCCTCCTTTCTCTTCTGTATATACACATTGATAATAATTATACCTTCCTAACATGGGACAGAAGTCAGTAACAACACTCTATAACCTAATGTCCATTTGCATTTAATTCCAAGGGTTCTACCCTCCTGGCTATTTTTATAGACATCAGCATCCATTGCCCTCCTAAAGGTCTACCAAGAGGTTTCAACCTCGCTACTTTAAACTGTTGGGCAAACCCTTCTATAACTAGGGTTTCATCGCACAGCCAAGTCTCCTGCAATCATACGATATCATTGCTCTCGATAATCTTGTTACAACTTTCCTGGTTCGATATTCTCCTATAACCATTTATATTTCAGTATAGTGTGGACAGGCTGTGCGATGACCCTTGCTCCTACTCGATCTCACTCAGGCACCCATCTTCCTCATACTCTAGAGGTGCTAGGGCTCTTAATCTATTCCTAACTAACATATCTTCTTCACCTCTCTCTTTTTCCTTAGAGGTTATAGTAATTTCAATTTCTTCCTTATTGTCCCAGCAGGAATGATTCAATCTTATCTGTTGAACTCCCAGCCCTGCATGGTTCATAAGGAATGGCATCCCCTGCTTAATATTCAGAATTTCCTCCCTTTTTACTAATCTGATGCCTTCCTTTTGCAGCTCATATTCTGCGTTTACTAATGCTGCTTTTACTAAAGCTGAGTATAAGAGGACCTTAGTTACTTAACTGCCTTTGCTATTTACCATGAACCCTACATCTCTAAGATCCTCAGTGCCGATGCTCCATAGGCTCACACATTTAGATAAGGAAAGAAGGAGTTGTTTTCGATTTAGGGGGTTTAGTTTCCTAGATTTTTCCCACCTTTGCCCTGACTTGCCAGCTAAAAAAAAAAAACACAGGCCCTGACTAAGTTCTGACACTAAACCTGGTGCCCCCCCCAATGGAACATCCTCCCTTCTTCCTTTAAATTCCTCATCCTTTCCCTTTCTTCCTATGGCCTCTACAATTACTAATGCTACTAGGTCCTGCTTGTAGATTCTTTTCCATCCTCCTTTCCACATCACCCCGTTTTATCTCCCCTGGGATTTTCCTAGAGTTATCTTTGCTACTCCTATTTTTTCCTGTATCTTTTTCCCGCCTCCTCCATTCTTCTAGGTTACCTGTAAATCTTCCTTTATCCGGGATCATTTGCTTTTTCGGTAATGGGGCCTCATTCTTTCCTATAGTCTCGTATTCTTTCCCTACTCCATTCCCTGCCGCCTTGAGGTTTGGCCTTTTCACTAGGGATGTTCTTCCACCTCCTAGGCTGTGGGATATACTGCTTGTAGCTCCTCCTATCCCCCCATCTTTACAATCATTGGGTGTCGAGATATGAATGCGTTGGGCTCCTCCTTCTGTATTGGGGTATCCCTAGCCTCTTCTTCCTCCCTGCTACCTACCCTTTCCTGATGGACTCCGACTGACCTAACCGTAGCAGGCATTAGACCTTTAATTTGTATCAGCTCCCCTACCATAATTTTAAACTGTTCCCTTTGGGTTTTTTACATTTTATTATCCAACACTGATACCTCTAACAGGTCTTGCAATCTTTTTTGAGGATGAACATAACTTCAAGCATAGAAACACTAGAGGTACCAGTGACCTCCGAACTATGCATAGATGGGCCCAACAGATCATTTCCTATAACATAAGAGCACCCCGCTCCTTCTTTCTTATTAAGGGGATTTTTTGTGCAATTTTTTTCCCCTTCATTCTGGGCCTTGCTACTTAAGTCTTCCTCTTCATCCTCCTTCCCAATTTCTTGTTCAGTCGAGGACTGGAAGAGTCTTGGCAAAGAGGACAACTGTGGATCCAGGGATATCCCTGAGATATTGAAGTTGGTTTGGATTGAGGAATCTAAATCCAGGGCTGCCAGGTCTACAGGTGTTGGATGAATCTCAACAACACTCAGCTCCTTTTCTATTGTATCCTTCGCTTTGAAATGTTTCCCCAAAAAGTCTTTGATCGAATTAGAGACTGAGGATCCTCCTTTTACACCCCTGGCTTAGTTGTCTGAGGAGTTAAGTTCAAGGATTAGATGTTTCTCTGTGCTGCTTTTTTACTTTCAATAGAAGCTCCTTGCTCTCCTTTTACAGCTGCTTTTTATTTCTGATTTTCAGCCATCTCCTCTACCCCTAATCTCTTGTTATCCGTCTTTTTAGCATTTTGGGGGATTTTCCAAGCTTTTGCTTTCCCCAGTGCCATCCTTTTTTTAAAAAAATTCTTTCCACTTCATCTGTTGAAGGCACCCATCCTACTACTTCTATGGGTTTCCTTTTTTATGTCACGGTTGCACCTCCAAATTACCTTATTTTCCCTTTTTAACTAGCGCCAAAATCCACTCTGGGGCTCTGGGGCTAATTCTCTTTTCTACTGCATGTACATCCGTTCATCCGTTATGACGCACAAGCAACTTTTCTTCACTTACCTCTATTCCTCGGCCTTACGCTCTCTTCACCACTCCACTGCCACTTCTGCTTTTCCTGATGTCCTCCTCAAGAATCCCGGGATTCCAACAGCCCTGTTCCCGGGCTCAAACTGGCTCTTGCACCTCCCTTTAGCCGCTGATGCCGGGGGTCCAAAGGGGGTCCAATAGGGTCAGATTTCAGACTCTGCACTTCAGGCAGTCAGGCCCCAAGGGGCATTGCTCTGTCATCAACCAAGTCTTGTTGCGGCCCAAGTTTCTCAGAATTTCTCTGATTTTAGTCCGAAGCTCGGTTCCTCTTCTCTACATTCTTCTGTACAGCATCTCGGCTTGTGGCTCGCTTCGTCTTTGTCGATTTGCACTACATAGTGCATAGAGCGTAGTGCAGGGTGCAGTGTGGCCAGCGTCTCCAGCGGCAGGGAACAGAGTATCCGGCCAGCGAGGAGGTGATTATCCATGTCATGGTATTTTCTCACTGCAGTGGGGATGAGGTGGATGACAAGGAGTGGCTATTGTCATTTCGGTGAAGATGTGAAAGGAAGGGCCCACATATGTCCTTCGAGCAAGCAGCAAGGTTTAGCTCCTCTGCACACCCCTCAGCCACATCACTACATTAAGCAGAATCCTGGAGCCTTTAGATGAATGTGAGCAAATCTTTTTGCATCCAGACATTAGCTATACGTCTTTTGGGTAGAACCAATAGCAAGGATGTTAGACGGGGAGTTGCCATGGGCATAGCAGACATATTTCCTGAATATAGCAAATTAAGAGAGTAGTCAATTACAAGCTCATGCATGTCACTCAGAACTTTAAATACATGTCACCAATAGTGCAAAACTTTAGGACAGCACCAGGACATGTGCAAAAAGTCAGCCTATAATGGCCCACAACGTTGACAGGTACTATGTCCTGTGTCACCAAATTTAGTAATCCATTCAGGAGTGTAGTAATATTGCTGTATTCATTTTAAGTGTATCAGTTTGTGTTTGTAATTAACAGGTGTGTTTTTTACTTGTGGACAACAGTATGCCCAAGTCTTATCAGGAATGATGCGACCCATGGTGACCTGCAATCTCTGTCTCGCTTCCACTAGGGAACTCACCACAGTGGACATGCCAAAGGAATATAGAAGTGAACTGGAGCATCCCATAACTTCTCTCAGAAAATATATGTGGTAAGGAGTGTCATTTCAGCAAGAGCAGTGGGAAAGGTGCGGAAGCCACTTCTAACGGCTGAGCATATTCTATGATATGCCACTACCACAATTGAAGAGTGTATATCCCTGTTTAAAAAAACTATTCAACAATAGGACAGCCAGTGAGGCCAGCAATGAATAGTATCCCTATTGGGCCTCATCATTGTGGAGTGTGTATTCTTCTATAAAAATGTTACTAATAAAATTGTTTTATGGGGGACATGATCAAGATGGCGGGCAGCTAGGAGCAATACGGCATAGCTACACCGCTGACGGCAACAACTTATACGAGGCCCCCAGGGTGGCAATTAGTTCCAGGGCACACATAAAACGTGTAGAGGCTCCCAGCCAGTGTCAAGGGTTTGCTGAAGCTGCCCGACACACCTGTGATGGGGACGCATGCCATTGCCACATAAACAGCAGAAAGGGAGGACACTTGGAGACCCACAGGCAAATGTTTGAGACAACTGAGAGGCTCCCCATCATAGCCCACATGCAAGCCACAGTGCATCCCCTATGTGGTACCCAAAAGAGATAGATGTCAGCACCAGGCGGGCCCAGAGTGCCTCACAGCTCACGAGTGTGAGAAGTTGGCCCGATATGCAGCGTTCGCTATTCTAGCGACCACTATGCATCGGTCCAAACGACCCTTATGGTGATTGGTTGTAAGTCAACCTTAGACCAGCTATCCTCGTAGCGTGGATACGAGCAGTCTTCGGGCTAAACTCTAGAGGGCGTGTTAAGCCAGCTGTAATACCATCACATACCCCTTGAACACCAAGTGAAAGGACACCACACAAGTGTTATGAAAATAAACAGTGTATTTATTAGAATCACAACAACCCTGGACTCTTTATGACGACAGGGTACTAAGCACAGAACAAAACTCTTAGGAAAATACTTCAAGTGCACAATTAAAACAAGTGCCCGAGGGCACGGAAAGTTCTAGTGGTCTCGGGCGGACCCGATAAGGCAAGTCGGAAGCGGGGGACTCAGGACCCTTAAGTAAGGAGGCTATGCAGACACCGTAGTGTCGGAGTTACCTAGCCACAAGGGCTGCGGCTGCACAAGTCTTACAGGCGTCGGGGTCTTCGCTGACGAGCCAGGAGCCGGAAGGAAGGAGTTGCTGGCCGGCGACCAGTGATGAATAGTTCGTAGAGATCCAAGCCTGGATCAGTGATCGATGATACCTGAAAGCAGAGGGGACCAAGTTCGTACTACTAGCCAGTAGTCAGAGGGTACCAGGAAGGCACCGGATGGCCGTCACCTCGATTAGGTGAGTGGGCGACGCTAGGCTCTGCAGTCTCACGGACCAGGAGGCGTTGTCGGTGACCAGGATGGAGGTGCGAGCTGTCCCACGAAGATTGATGCTGTCGGCGTCGCTGGGCCCAGGATTGGGGCAACAAGCCTTGGCAGATTTCAGGGCCACGTGGTGGGCCTAAAATGGCGTCTTGAGTGGACCAGGAGGGTCCGCGGTGCTCCTCTCGTAAAAAGGAGCAGAAGGCTAGTCTGGAGCAACCAGACCAGCAGCGTTGGTTGTCGTTCGTCGTCAAAGGGTCACAAGCCAGCGGCTAGTGATCGGACAACGTGCTGAGCAGCGGCAGAAGGGTCCCACGCAGATCGTGGAGATGCTGGGAGGCTGCACTTCGGTGCTGGAGCTGCTCAGGGTCGGGGCTTCTCGGACCCCAGAGCACTCACCAGAGGATTCCTTCGGTGGTCGTGCTGGTTAAGAAAGCGTGCAGGTTTTGATGATGGCCGGTCCCTCGAGGTCTCGTCGCACCCACAGATCTCAGCTGAGCTGACGACGTGGGTAGAGGTCAGAGGTGCCAGGGAAGCCGGTTCTCGTCGAGCTGGGTCGTCGGATTCCTGAGGAAGGACTTGCAGCAAACCGCAGAGTTCTTAGATGGTGCCTGCGGGTGCAGGGTGACTACTCCTTAGCCACAAGGGAGAAATCTGGAGAAGAGTCTTGAATGTCCTTTCGTAGAAAGTAGTTCTTGATTCAAAGATGATCTAATTTGGAAGGGTCCCCGCTCCGGCCTTTATCCTAAAGAAAGGGGTGGGTACATGACTAGGTCCTGCCCTAGGGGTGGGACCAGGAAGGGGGGTAGTTACACCCCTCTCCCCTGCCGGACTTTCCCCAGGTCAGGGGCTGCGCGCCCCTGGAACTGGTTCTAACCGGCAGATGCGTAGTGAGCACCGGGGTGCCACTCCGCAGTCACCTTCCTGCAAAGCCCTACCTACCCAGAATACACAAACCCTGTCTGGGACGGTGCGAACACCGCCCTCGACAGGAAACCCTTTGTCCAAGCTCTCCTCGCTGGAAGGACTCCCAGCAGCAGGAGGTCAGACTCGTGTCTGTGGTGGCAGCATCCATTTTGTGGAGCTGAGGCTTCAGTTAACTTTAACCGGGGTTCACAGTTACGTACATGTCGTGTCCCTCTAAAAGGGTGGAATGCTAACCTCGTCGCCAGAATTGGTGAGGGGGCAGCATCCCGATTCGTATGACACCTTACTCGACATGTCTTGATAACGCTATACCGAAGTTACCGATATGATACGCGTTATCATGGAACAGCCATTGGGTCTTGGTTCCGCAGGCTGCAACTGGGCTCGGCTCGTGCCAGAGCCCAGTTCACATGATTCCACGCACTCTGCCTTCAGGATTGTTAAGGCCTGCCATAGGAGTGACTGATAGGAACTCGGGTGTCCATTTTGAGTTTAGATATAGGGATACTATACCTACAGCAACGGGCGAGTACGCCACGTTGCCCCAGCTGTCGTGCAGCCAGTTGTGTCAGATTTAGATGGCCAGCCAGGGGTGGCATAATACATGCTTCAGCCCCTGGTAGGCCCTGGGTTCACCGATGCCCTGAGTTACAGGGTCTGACAGGGTGGCCCAGTTCCAATTGGGTAATGCACCTAAGGTACACGCATCAATTTAGTGAGAGAACAGCTAGGCTGTGGGTCTGATTGGCAGGCCCACAGCCCGAGAAAGTCGTAAACCAGTGAAACAAAAGCAAAAAGTCCGGGTGATCATAGGATTGCAGACCCTACTCTCCTACATGACCCCCCCCAAACGTTGGGACAATAAACTAACCTTGACCAGGTGAGTCTTCTTGTTCTAAGTGGAAATACCTGGAGAGGCCATCTGCATTGCCATGATCAGTGCCAGGTCTATGCTCCACTGTGAAGTCCATCCCCTGTAGGGAAATGGACCACCTAAGCAGTTTGGGGTTTTCACCCTTCATCTGATTTAGCCATAGGAGGGGCTTATGGTCGGTCTGAATCTTGAAATGAGTGCCAAACAAGTATGGCCTCAGTTTATTCAGGGCCCACACCACAGCAAAGGCCTCCCTCTCTATAGCTGACCAATTTTTCTCTCTGGGGGTCAGCCGTCTGCTTATAAAAGCAATGGGCTGGTCGTTACCATCGAAATTCAGTTGAGATAGAACAGCTCCCACACCCAACTCAGACGCATCTGTTTGGACAATGAATGGTTTGGAGTAGTCTGGACTCTTGAGGATAGGTGCCGTGCACATGGCCTGTTTTAGGTCATCAAATGCTTTTTGACAGCTCACTGTCCACTGAACCTTTTTTGGCATTTTCTTGCTCGTCAGTTCATTAAGCGGAGTCACAATCGATCCGTAATTTCTGACGAATTTCCGGTAGTAACCAGTAAGGCCCAAGAAACTAGAACCTGAGTCTGGGTGGTTGGAGGAGCCCAGTCCCTGATTGACTGTATCTTGCTCTCCAGTGGTTGAACTTGGCCTCCACCGACAAGGTGGCCCAAGTACACAACCTGTGTCTGCCCTATCTGGCACTTGGTAGCATTGATAGTGAGACCTGCTGCTTGCAGAGCCTCTAACACTTTCCGCAGGTGGACCAGGTGTTCCTCCCAGGTGGAGCTAAAGACAGCAATATCGTCAAGATACGCCGCGCAGAAGTCATCCAGCCCAGTGAGAACGTCATTCACCAACCGCTGGAAGGTGGCAGGTTCATTTTTCAAACCAAAGGGCATCACCACGAACTGATAATGCCCACCAGGGGTAGAAAATGCTGTCTTAGGCTTGGCGTCCTCAGCTAACCTGATTTGCCAATACCCAGCTGTCAGGTCAAACGTACTTAAGTAGTTGGCCGAAGCCAATCTATCGATAAGCTCGTCTGCCCTTGGTATTGGGTGGGCATCAGTCTTAGTGACTGCATTGAGACCCCTGTAGTCTATGCAGAACCTCATCTCTTTCTTACCGCCCGGGGTGTGAGGTTTCGGCACTAGAACTACGGGACTAGCCCAAGGGCTATCCGAGGGTTCAATGACTCCCAGCTCCAACATTTTCTGCACTTCAGTTTTGATGCAGTCTCTAACGTGATCGGGCTGCCTGTAGATTTTACTCTTGATGGGCAAGCTGTCCCCAGTGTCGACCTCATTGGTACACCAATTAGTCTGACTGGGTGTTAGAGAGAACATATGCCGGAAGGATTGAAGAACCTGTTTACAATCCTCCTGGTGATGCTCGGAGAGGCTGCCGCAAAAGACAACACCATCTACCGATCCATCGTCAGGATTCTGAGTGAGCAGGTCGGGGAGAGGGTCACTCTCCTCCTCCTGTCCCTCATCTATGGCCACGAGCAAACTCATGTCCTTCCTGTCGACATATGCTTTGAGCCTGTTGACATGGAGCACCCTGTGGGGGCTCCGGGGAGTTTCAAGGTCTACCAGGTAGGTGACCTCTCCCTTTTTCTCCAGGATGGTGTAGGGCCCTGACCATTTGTCCTTGAGTGCTGCTGGGGCCACTGGCTCCAACACCCACACCTTCTGTCCGGGCTGGTAAACAGTCAAGACAGCCTTTTGGTCATGCCAAGCTTTCTGGAGTTCTTGGCTGGCCTTAAGGTTTTCGGATGCCTTCTCCATGTATTCAGCCATCCGCGAGCGGAGACCAAGCACATAGTCCACTATGCTGGTTGCAGGCTTTTTGAGAGGTCTCTCCCATCCTTCCTTCACCAAGCATAGGGGTCCTCTTACAGGATGCCCGTACAAAAGTTCAAAAGGGCTGTAGCCAACCCCCTTCTGTGGGACTTCTCTGTAAGCGAATAAAAGGCAGGGAATCAGGACGTCCCATCTACGCCGAAGCTTTTCAGGTAGTCCATGAATCATCCCTTTCAGGGTCCTGTTGAATCTCTCAACAAGCCCATTGCATTGTGGGTGATAGGGTGTAGTGAACCTGTAGTTGACACCACATTCCTTCCACATAGCAGTTAAGTAGCTCGACATGAAGTTTGCACCTCTGTCGGAGACGACCTCCTTAGGGAAGCCCACTCTGGAGAATACTCCAACTAGGGCTCTCGCCACCACAGGGGCTGTAGTGGTCCTAAGGGGAATAGCTTCAGGATACCTGGTGGCATGATCCACTACCACCAGTATAAACTTGTGCCCTGATGCTGTTGGTGGTTCCATGGGACCGACGATGTCAATCCCCACCCGTTCAAAGGGCACCCCCACCACAGGCATTGGTATAAGGGGGGGCCTTTGTAGCGCCACCTGACTTACCACTGGCTTGGCAGGTGACACAGGAGCGACAAAACTCCTTGGTATCTTCGTTCATGTGAGGCCAGTGAAAGTGCGAGACAAGCCTGTCCCACGTCTTCGTCTGGCCTAAGTGTCCTGCTAAGGGAATCTCGTGGGCCAAGGTAAGGAGGAAACCACGCTGAGACAAGGGGATAACCAGCCTCCTGGTCATGCCAGGCTTGGGGTCTCTTGCCTCAGTGTACAGGAGTCCATCTTCCCAGTATACTTTGTGGGTACCTGTGGCGTTCCCAGCAGCCTCAGCAGCAGCCTGCTGTCTGAGGGGTTCAAGGGAAGGGCAGTCTAACTGGTCCTTTCCCAGGTCCTCTCGTGTGGGTCCCCCTGAGCCCAGAAACTCAACTTGATCAAGTTCGAGCTCTTTAGGTTCAGTTTCCCGCAATTCCTGGAGGTCAGCCTCCTCTGAGACCTGATCCTCGACCTGGGGCAAGGGGGAAGGCGAGGCCTTAACCCGACTGCTCTTCTTCTTGGGAGGTGTCTGGTCCTTTGTTCCAGGATCCAGCACCTGTTCAGTGGGGCATCGTCTGACCTGTGACCTAGTCACAGCAAGCACATGTGCTGGCAAGCCTAACATTTCCATGTGAGTCCGGTGCTTCACCTCTGACCATTGCGTTGACTCCAAATCATTGCCCAACAAACAATCCACTGGGAGGTCTGCACTAACAACAGCCTTTTTCTGGCCATTTACCCCTCCCCAGGAGAAAGCAACAATCGCCATACTATGACTGGTAGGGACGTTGCTGGCATTGGTCACCAGGAAATCTGTACCTGGCATGATCTGTCCAGGGTCCACAAAGTTAGGTGTCACCATGGTGACACTGGCACACGTGTCCCTATAGGCTTGAGCCATTCTTCCATTGATTAAAGGCGTCTGTCGGTATTTGCCCAAAGTATTGGGACTGACATCGGGGGATATATCCACATCCCCCGTACAGACAAGGACAGCCTGAGTGAGCGTACCAACTAAGTTGTCACACCCCTCAGAACTCAAGGTTAACCCAACTAGTCCCTTGGGAGGCGCACTACTACTGCTGGCTGTACTAGGGGGCACAGGTGCCTTAGGGGCTGCAGTAGCAGGAGTCTGCCCTCCTTTCTTGGTGCACTCACTAAACCAGTGAGTCTTACTTTTACAGTATTGGCACCACCTTTTCGATTGGCCTTCTTGATTCTTCTTTTTCTGGGAAGCCTGACCCCCCCCCCCCCCCCCCTCTTTGGGTTGTTGGGGACCTGTCGAAGACTTCTGGTCAGTTTGTTCCCCTTTCGAATCTTTACCCTTCTGGTCTGCTTTCTTCTGACCACCCTGGTTCTGGCCCTGGTTTTGCTTAACCCTTGTTCTGACCCATCTGTCTGCCTTCTTTCCCAATTCTTGGGGAGAGGTCAGATCCGAGTCGACAAGGTGCTGATGCAACAACTGGTTCTGACAACTGTTTAAAATCTGTTCTCGCATGATCAAATTATACAATCCTGTGTAATCAGTAACCTTACTGCCCAGCAACCAGCCCTCCAAAGCCATAGTGGCACATTCAACGAAATCAGACCAGTCCTGAGACTGAGTTTTCTGGGTATCCCTGAACAGCACCCTGTACTGCTCAGTGGTTAGGCCGAACCCATCAATCAGTGTGTTCTTCAGGACCTGGTAATTGTTAGCATCCTCGACTCTAGTAGTGAGGAGCTTATCTCTACCTTTACCGTCAAAGGAGAGCCACAAGATAGCTGCCCACTGACTCGGGGGGACGCACTGTACAGTGCAGGCCCGCTCCAACGCAGTAATCGATTTGTGGATGTCGTCCCCTTGCTTAAAGGCGGGCACTATCTTATTCAGGTGCTTAGTGTCTAAACTCCTGGGTTCCCGTGGGGGAATGCTGCCACCAGTGGGAATGGTCCCACTCAATTCTTGCTCTCTAGCAAAGGCGAGTCTTTCTTTGGCTAGGGCAAGTTCTTCCCTTTCGATCCGCAGATTGACTTCCCGCTCCTTGGCTTCGTACACTCTCCTCTGAGGGGATGTCATCCCTCTCCGAGCAGAGCCTCGAGAGCCATTGGTTCGAACGGATCTGTTAGAGCCTCTTGACAGAGACCTAACTCGTCCGTTCCCAATGTTAAGCTGGCCCGAGAGAGGCCCCAGGGGTCTCCTAGTACCATTCTCGTGCCGGCTTAAGTTATCCCTAGTTAGCTGGCTAACCACTACTGGACCTTTGTCTGCCTCGTCCCCAGATGTCTCTGGCTCCTCTTCCTCCTCTTCGCCCTCTGCGGAGAGATGGATAAGGTCAGGGTCACCTCGGGTTCCCTCGAGGGGGGGCATATCCATTTCTGGATGAGAAGGGTCGGTGTTACCCGCCCTCTTGGCATCATAAGTCTCCAAGAGACCAATCAGAAACGGAATGGTAGGGTTTGCACCCTGTTTTAACTTCCGAGATGTACAGATCTGTCGCATCTCGTGGAAGCTAAGTGCAGCATATCTGGAGGTGACCTGTGGAAGGTCGACTGACACAAGGGGAGACTCAGAGTTTCCTCCTTTGTCTGACATGCTGCTTCTAGTGTGGTGTAAGTGATGCACCTACCTACACTATGGGTTTACCTACTGATCCCTTGCTAAGAGTTGTAGCCAAGGTGTGCTAAGCCTTGAGGAGCTACAACAGCTGGTTCAGTAGAACTCGGAGTATTCTAAGCTAAGCTATATGTACCTGGAGTACTTAAGCGATCTTTCACAAGATATTCTTAGGATACGCGTGGTAAAACAACAGCAAGCTCAAATCCCAACCGCTGCTCACCAATGTGAGAAGTTGGCCCGATATGCAGCGTTCGCTATTCTAGCGACCACTATGCATCGGTCCAAACGACCCTTATGGTGATTGGTTGTAAGTCAACCTTAGACCAGCTATCCTAGTAGCGTGGATACGAGCAGTCTTCGGGCTAAACTCTAGAGGGCGTGTTAAGCCAGCTGTAATACCATCACATACCCCTTGAACACCAAGTGAAAGGACACCACACAAGTGTTATGAAAATAAACAGTGTATTTATTAGAATCACAACAACCCTGGACTCTTTATGAGGACAGGGTACTAAGCACAGAACAAAACTCTTAGGAAAATACTTCAAGTGCACCATTAAAACAAGTGCCCGAGGGCACGGAAAGTTCTAGTGGTCTCGGGCGGACCCGATAAGGCAAGTCGGAAGCGGGGGACTCAGGACCCTTAAGTAAGGAGGCTATGCAGACACCGTAGTGTCGGAGTTACCTAGGCACAAGGGCTGCGGCTGCACAAGTCTTACAGGCGTCGGGGTCTTCGCTGACGAGCCAGGAGCCGGAAGGAAGGAGTTGCTGGCCGGCGACCAGTGATGAATAGTTCGTAGAGATCCAAGCCTGGAACAGTGATCGATGATACCTGAAAGCAGAGGGGACCAAGTTCGTACTACTAGCCAGTAGTTAGAGGGTACCAGGAAGGCACCGGATGGCCGTCACCTCGATTAGGTGAGTGGGCGACGCTAGGCTCTGCAGTCTCACGGACCAGGAGGCGTTGTCGGCGACCAGGATGGAGGTGCGAGCTGTCCCACGAAGATTGATGCTGTCGGCGTCGCTGGGCCCAGGATTGGGGCAACAAGCCTTGGCAGATTTCAGGGCCACGTGGTGGGCCTAAAATGGCGTCTTGAGTGGACCAGGAGGGTCCGCGGTGCTCCTCTCGTAAAAAGGAGCAGAAGGCTAGTCTGGAGCAACCAGACCAGCAGCGTTGGATGTCGTTCGTCGTCAAAGGGTCACAAGCCAGCGGCTAGTGATCGGACAACGTGCTGAGCAGCGGTAGAAGGGCCCCACGCAGATCGTGGAGATGCTGGGAGGCTGCACTTCGGTGCTGGAGCTGCTCAGGGTCGGGGCTTCTCGGACCTCAGAGCACTCACCAGAGGATTCCTTCAGTGGTCGTGCTGGTTAAGAAAGCGTGCCGGTTTTGATGATGGCCGGTCCCTCGAGGTCTCGTCGCACCCACAGATCTCAGCTGAGCTGACGACGTGGGTAGAGGTCAGAGGTGCCAGGAAAGCCGGTTCTCATCGAGCTGGGTCGTCGGATTCCTGAGGAAGGACTTGCAGCAAACCGCAGAGTTCTTAGATGGTGCCTGCGGGTGCAGGGTGACTACTCCTTAGCCACAAGGGAGAAATCTTGAGAAGAGTCTCGAATGTCCTTTCGTAGAAAGTAGTTCCTGATTCAAAGATGATCTAATTTGGAAGGGTCCCCGCTCCAGCCTTTATCCTAAAGAAAGTGGTGGGTACATGACTAGGTCCTGCCCTAGGGGTGGGACCAGGAAGGGGGGTAGTTACACCCCTCTCCCCTGCCGGACTTTCCCCAGGTCAGGGGCTGCGCGCCCCTGGAACTGGTTCTAACCGGCAGATGCGTAGTAAGCACCGGGGTGCCACTCCGCAGTCACCTTCCTGCAAAGCCCTACCTACCCAGAATACACAAACCCTGTCTGGGACGGTGCGAACACCGTCCTCGACAGGAAACCCTTTGTCCGAACTCTCCTCGCTGGAAGGACTCCCAGCAGCAGGAGGTCAGACTTGTGTCTTTGGTGGCAGCATCCATTTTGTGGAGCTGAGGCTTCAGTTAACTTTAACCGGGGTTCACAGTTACGTACATGTCGTGTCCCTCTAGAAGGGTGGAATGCTAACCTCGTCGCCAGAATTGGTGAGGGGGCAGCATCCCGATTCGTATGACACTTTACTCGACATGTCTTGATAACGCTATACCGAAGTTACCGATATGATACGCGCTATCATGGAACAGCCATTGGGTCTTGGTTCCGCAGGCTGCAACTGGGCTCGGCTCGTGCCAGAGCCCAGTTTACACGATTCCACGCACTCTGCCTTCAGGATTGTTAAGGCCTGCCATAGGAGTGACTGATAGGAAATTGGGTGTCCATTTTGAGTTTAGATATAGGGATACTATACCTACAGCAACGGGCGAGTACGCCACGTTGCCCCAGCTGTCGTGCAGCCAGTTGTGTCAGATTTAGATGGCCAGCCAGCGGTGGCATAATACATGCTTCAGCCCCTGGTAGGCCCTGGGTTCACCGATGCCCTGAGTTACAGGGTCTGACAGGGTGGCCCAGTAAGCATGGGCGAATTTTGCGGATCTCGCGTTCGCGAATTTTGCAGATTTGCGGATTCGCAATCCGCAAAATCCGCGAATTCCCGCGAATTTTTTTTTTTTTGTGTTCGCCCGTGTTTCTGCCAGTTCGCGAGGGTTTTTACAATTTCGCAATTTGCGAACTTACCTGTCGGGTCGCAAGTTTTGCGAACTTGTTGTTTCTACGTGTCCAGCCTGTTTGGGACACTCTTCTTCATCACTGCCACTCTCTGTCACCACTGCCACTCTCTGACTACTCATGCCACCCTCTGGCCCACCCATGCCACCCTCTGTTTCATCACCACACCCTCTGGTTGTCCAGTGTACATTATTTTCGGCAAAGCAAAGCACACCTTCCCTGCCTCAAGTGACCTGAATTAATTTGGGGCTGATTAATGTGTCACAGAATATTTTTTTAGCTGGCACCTGCTTCCTTAGTGCGCCCTGATTAGTGATCTTTTGCACTTGCTAAGTGCTTTCATTGTTGCAAAATTAGTTACAACACCTGCCCTGCCCCAACTGACAATAATGAATTAGGGGCTGATTAATGGATTTTAACTTCCAGCCTGGCTCCTGCTTGTCTCCCTTAGCTGTAATTCAGGACCTTTGTGGCATATGTGTAACTATTCTGAGGTTCAGAGCAGGGTCACATAATAGTTTCAACTGGCAACTGAACTCTGGAGGGGCCCCTCAGGAAGCACTACAGGAAATGGCTACTAATGATGAGCCTGAACTTTTGAACCTGGTAAGTAGTTACTTTCAGTTTTGCTAAGATCGTATTTCTGCAATTTTGCACTTATTCGCGGGGCGCGAACTCACGCGAACAGTGCGAGCAGTGCGAGCAAAATCCACTGCTCGCGGATTTGCGGATTTTGCCGGAAATTCGCAAATCTCGCGGATTGCGGATTTCCCGAAAATCCGCGAGCGGAACGGATTTTCCGCCCATGCCTATGGCCCAGTTCCAATTGGGTAATGCACCTAAGGTACACGCATCAATTTAGTGAGAGAACAGCTAGGCTGTGGGTCTGATTGGCAGGCCCACAGCCCGAGAAAGTCGTATACCAGTGAAACAAAAGCAAAAAGTCTGGGTGATCATAGGATTGCAGACCCTACTCTCCTACAACGAGTGTAAGCGGGACAGGCCCGCAACAGAGTCTGACTCATGGGTCAGCCTTGGCCTGAGTGTATTGAGAGCCCTTGAAGACCATTCCCCGCAACACACATGCAGCTGCTGTAGGTACAGAAGTGCGAAAATAACAGTTGATGGACAGAATGCAGAACAATATCATACATTCACCCCAGTACAGAGATCTGGGCCCAAATCCATTGTTTTTATGCACTCCACACCACCCCAGTTCAGACATGGCCATATGCAAATCAGCCTTGACCCTGTGGCTCATGGGAACAGTCCAGCCCAAACCCCCAAGCCATGTCTTTACTGGACTGGAATCAAGCATCCTAGGACCGGTTTCTGGCTATCAGCCGTCTTCAGCCAGGATAGCTTGACTCCAGTGGTGTGGAGAGCACAGGACTCACGTCTGAGCATACCCATCCCACTCGGGTGACAAATGCAAAAATAACAGTTGATGGACAGAATGCAGAACAATGTCATACATTCACCTCAGTACAGAGATCTGGGCCCAAATCCATCGTTTTTTTGTGCTCCACACCACCCCAGTTCAGACATGGCCATATGCAAAACAGCCTTGACCCTGTGCCTCATGAGAACAGTCCAGCCCGAACTGCCAAGCCATGTCTTTCCTGGCAATACCATTGGTAGACAGAGATGACCCACTGTTACACAGCTACTCATCCTTTAGGCGAGAATTCCGCAAACTATTCGACAGACATATGTATACTCATTCTTCTGATACAGAATTACTAGATCTTAAACAAGGTACTCAAGATCTAGTTACTTATATAACTAAATTTCGCAGGCTGGTGGTCGAATCCGACTGGCCTGAAGAAAAACGTAGCACCATATTCTACAGGGGTTTGCGGGATGATTTAAAGGATGCTTTATCTCAGATAGTTGATCTCCCCACCTCCTGTACAGCACTGATTGATTTGGTAGTGAAAATTGATCAGCGAATTCAAGAAACGAAGAAAGAGAGAGGGAAGCATGAGTACCGATATGTTGCTGTGAAGGAGAAAAAGAGTGCTCCAGAGAAAACCAGTGATGATAGTGAACCTATGCAGATAGGTATAGTTAGAGGACCCCTGACTCCCGAGGAAAGACAGAGAAGAAGAACACTTAGACTCTGCCTATATTGTGGTAAAGCAGGTCACTTTCTACAAGAGTGCCCGGTAAAACCCACACAGTCAAAGTATTCGGGAAACTAGTAAGCCTGGGTTCTTGTGAGACGAGGAACCCAGGTAGGTCTGGTCTTACAGTCTCTTCCTCCGACTATATCACCACTCCCACTAATCATTTATATGTCTCCGCACATCTAACTCAAGGTGCACTTGGTTTACATGTATTGGTAATGATAGATTCTGGGGCATCGGGGAACTACATGGACGTGGAGTGGGCATAGGAGAATATGATAACCTGTACTAAAAGAGAGATAGCCAGTAATATCACCACCATCGATGGCAGCTCTCTTGTTTCTGGTCCTGTAACTCATCGTACCACCCCATTACACATGACAATGGAACCTGATCATCATGAAGATGTGATGCTCGATTTAATTTGTTCTCCACAATTCCCGGTGCTCCTGGGTATTCCGTGGTTGAGGTCTCAAAACCCTAACATAAATTGGGAGACTTCTACCGTAACATTTCCTCCTGTCACACCTTCACCCTTAGTTGGGGCAGCTGTGGACGAAGTACATATAGGCAGTGAGAGTAGCCCTGCTCTACCGCCCTGTTATCAAGATCTACAGGCGGTCTTTGATGCTAAAGAAGCAGACTGCCGTATCGATCTGAGGCAGGGGCTAGAATTCCATGCAGCAGAGTTTACGCCCTCACTGAAAAGGAGAATGTATATTTACGTGACTATCTAGACTCCATGCTTGAAAAAGGGTTTATCCGACAGTCTCGCTCCCCAGCCTCTTCCTCTTTGTTCTTTATTCCGAAACGAGAAGGGGGTCTGCGTTGCTGCATTGATTATCGGAAGTTAAATGATGTTACAATAAAGAACCGTTACCCTCTGCCTCTTATCGCCTCTCTCCTTGACAAAATCCGCAATGCCCAATTTTTCACTAAGTTAGACTTACGTGGGGCTTATCATCTGGTGCGGGTCAAGGAGGGAGACGAATGGAAAACAGCCTTTTGCACCAAATATGGTCTCTGTGAGTACCTTGTGATGCCCTTTGGGCTTTGCAATGCCCCTGCGGCATTTCAATTCTTCATAAATGAAGTACTAAAGGACATGCTTGAAATTTATGTAATTGCATACATAGATGACTTGTTAATCTTTTCCCCTACCTTGACTGAACACCAACAGCATGTACGCAACGCGTTAGAACGTTTGCTAGACAATCGCTTATATTGTAAGCTAGAAAAGTGTACTTTTCACACCAAGGAGGTTCCCTTTTTGGGATATGTTGTTTCCCCTAGAGGTCTTAGTATGGATTCCTCCAAGGGGGAGGCTGTCTGGCATGGCCTGCTCCTCGTTCAGTAAAAGAAATCCAAACTTTTTTGGGTCTGGCCAATTTTTATCGACGGTTCATCCGAAACATCTCAGCCTTGGTATCACCTATTACAGCTCTGTTGAAGAAAGGTGTTCCCTTTGTATGGTCCTGTGAGGCAGATCATTCCTTTCGGCTACTAAAAAGGGCTTTCACTGTTTTGCGTTATCCTGATCCTGCACTGCCCTTTGTGGTGGAGGTGGACGCTTCTCAAGTGGCAGTGGGAGGCGTACTATCCCAAGCGGATGCGGTGTCTGGCGAGTGTCATCCGGTAGCCTACTACTCACATAAGTTTACCCCTGCTGAATATAATTATGCAGTGGGGGACAAGGAACTTTTAGCCATGAAAAAGGCCTTTGAAGAGTGGAGGCAGTACCTCTTGGGTGCTAGACATCCTGCTGTAGTATATACAGACCACCGTAACCTCCAATACCTCAAATCAGCCAAGGCACTTTCCATGAGACAATTACGTTGGTCCCAATTCTTTAGTGAATTCGACTTCACTGTGCAATATAGACCTGGAAAGAAAAACGGCAAAGATGATGCCCTATCACGATTGGGATTTGAATCCCCTACGGACCACATAGATCAGACCTATATCATTCCCAGAACTAATATCATAGGAAGCATACAGACTGAGGAAGATTTCCTGACACAGGTTAGAATCAGCCAAGCCTAGGTAGACATGATGACGGTGGTGGGTTCACATGAAACTTCTACGAGGGGAGGACTTGTGTGGGTACAAGGGGGAGTGGTATTACTGACAAAGGAGTTACAGGAGCAAGTCTTTAAGTGGTACCATTCTCATCCGGTAGCAGGTCATCCAGGAATCAAAAGATCCACCGAAACGGTGCGTGACCGTTTTTGGTGGCCTAATATGCTTAAAGACATTGAACTCTTTGTGAAGACATGTTATGTATGCGCACAAACCAATGTATCATGCCTCAATCCCGTGGGCCTTCTCATGCCATTGCCCTCCCCTTCTGGCCCTTGGCATACTGTGTCACTTGATTTTATAGTGGAACTACCGCTCACGAAGTTAAAGAATAAGACCTTGCTAGTGGTAGTAGACCTATTCACAAAGATGGCTCATTTCGTGCCTTTAAAAGGGTTACCCACGGCAGTAGAACTGGCATCCATATTCATGCAACAAATAGTTCGACTTCATGGTTTTCCTTCTGTCCTGGTGTCTGATAGAGGAGCCCAATTTGTGTCAAGATTCTGGAAGAGTTTATGTTCTTTACTCCAGATAGAAGTCCGTTTGTCCTCAAGTCACCACCCACAGTCAGATGGTCAAACGGAGAGAGTTAACCAGTGTTTTGAACAATACATAAGGAATCAGGTGTTACAAACCCTAATGGACTGGGATGAGTTAGCTTGGTTAGCTGAAATCTCCTACAACAACAGTACACACTCCTTCATCAACACCACTCCTTTCTTTTGTTCATATGGTTATCACCCAAAGTTGTTACCCTCCGGTATTTCTACAGATTGTCCGACCCCTGCTGCTTCCGACAGGGTAGAGAGACTACATGAAGTACAGAAGAAAGCATTAGAGAGTCTTGAGATGGCAAAGTTGAGATACACAGAAGGGGCAAACCTACACAGGAGATTGGAACCTATTTACGTACCAGGAGATGAGGTCTGGCTCTCCACAAAATATATTACTCTGGGGGGTCCACGCAAGTTTAACCCCAAATACATAGGTCCCTATAAGGTGGAAAAGGTGATCAATCCTGTTGCCATGAAACTAATACTTCCTCCATTGTTTAAGATTCATCCGGTATTCCATGTGTCACTACTAAAACCGGTTGTACCTGGGACTAAAGTGCCTGTAAGACCTGCTCCTATAACTCTTCAGGATTCGGAAGCATATGAGGTCGAGGCCATCCTAGATTCCCGTAGAGCATGGGTACTCACAAACTTTCTCTAGGGGGCCAAATGTACAGTGTGGTTTATGTCCGAGGGCCGCACTGGTGGGGGCGGGGTCAGTGAGGGAAGGGGCGGGGCTATAGCAACAAAAAAAAAACTGTGACCATGAGGTTGATCACAGGTCCCCGCAGCAGACGCCTTCGTCCACTGAGCCACCAGACCCGGCATACACACATCTCTCTCTCTCTCTCTCTCGTTCTTTCTCTCCCTCACTCTCTCTCCCTCCCTCTCTCCCTCTGTCTCTCTGTCTCCATCTGTCTCCCTCACTCTGACTGTATCGCTCCCTCTCTCCCTCTGTCTCGCTCCCACTCTCCCTCTGTCTCACTCCCTCTCTCCCTCTGTCTCACTCTTTCTCTCCCTCTGTCTTGCTCACTCCCTCTCTCTCTCAGTCTCACTCACTCTGAATGTCTCACTCTCTATATCTCCCTCTCCATCTCTGTCTACCTCTCCATCTCTGTCTGCCTCTCCATCTCTGTCTACCTCTCCATCTCTGTCTTCCTCTCCCTCACTCTGTTTCCCTCTCCCTCAGTTTTCCTCTCCCTCACTCTGTTTACCTCTCCCTCAGTTTCCCTCTCTCTCACTCTGTTTCCCTCTCCCTCAGTTTCCCTCTCTCTCACTCTGTTTCCCTCTCCCTCAGTTTCCCTCTCCCTCACTCTGTTTCCCTCTCCCTCAGTTTCCCTCTCCCTCACTCTGTTTCCCTCTCCCTCCTTCCCTGTCTCCCTCTTTCCTTCCTTCCCTCTGTCTCCCTCTCTCCTTCCCTCTCCCTCCCTCCCTCCCTCACTCTCCCTCCCTCACTCTCCCTCACTCTCTCTCTCTCCCTCCCTCGCTCTCTCCCTCCCTCGCTCTCTCCCTCCCTCGCTCTCTCCTTCCCTCGCTCTCTCCTTCCCTCGCTCTCTCTCTCCTTCCCTCTCCCTCGTCTTCCCTCTCCCTCGTCCTCCCTCTCCCTCGACCTCCCTCTCCCTCGACCTCCCTCTCCCTCACTATCTCCTTCCCTCGCTCTCTCCCTCCCTCACTCTCTCCCTTCCTCGCTCTCTTCTTCCCTCGCTCTCTCCTTCCCTCGCTCTCCCTCCCTCTCCCTCGTCCTCCCTCTCCCTCGACCTTCCTCTCCCTCACTCTCTCCTTCCCTCGCTCTCTCCTTCCCTCATTCTCCTTCCCTCTCCCTCCCTCACTCTCCTTCCCTCACTCTCTCCTTCCCTCACTCTCTCCTTCCCTCACTCTCTCCTTCCCTTGCTCTCCCTCCCTCTCCCTCGTCCTCCCTCTCCCTCGTCCTCACTCTCTCCTTCCCTCGCTCTACCTCTCCCTCGCCCTCACTCTCCTGCCATCACTCTCCTGCCATCACTCTCCTGCCATCACTCTCCCTCGCTCTCCTTCCCTCGCTCTCCTTCCCTCGCGCTCTCCTTCCCTCGCGCTCTCCTTCCCTCGCGCTCTCCTTCCCTCACTCTCCCTCTCCCTCCCTCCCTCACTCTCCTGCCATCACTCTCCCTCGCTCTCCTTCCCTCGCTCTCCTTCCCTCGCGCTCTCCTTCCCTCACTCTCCCTCTCCCTCCCTCCCTCACTCTCCTGCCATCACTCTCCTGCCATCACTCTCCTGCCATCACTCTCCCTCACTCTCCTTCCCTCCCTATCCCTCCCTGTCTCTTGCCCTCCCTTTCCCTCCCTGTCTCCCTCCCTCCACCTTGTCCGTGTGTGCCCGGGCTGAGACAGCTTCTGGGCAGGCACACCCACAAACACAGCCTCACCGGAGCACTTCACACGTCTTCAAAAGACACTTCGTTTGTTAATGAGGCTTTGTCACCTCTTAGCCCCCCTGCAGCCCCACTCTGACTGCGAAGGGAATCGCCCGGCCCCCACAGAGCAGCAGTCTTAGTCGCGCTGCCGCAGGGGTTTTTGCTGACACTGTAAAAAAAAATTTAAACACGGGTACATGTCTGCAAGGTCCGCGGGCCGCCAGGGAAGGCTTGCCGGGCCGCCCCTGGCCCGTGGGCCGTACTATGAGTACCCGTGCCGTAGAGTGAGGAATACATTACAATACTTGGTCCATTGGAAGGGTTACGGTATTGAGGAGCGCACGTGGGAACCCGCTTCTAACATCTATGCACCTCGATTGCTACGGGTGTATCATCAAAAACATCCTGACAAGCCCAAACCGGGAGGGGAACATTGTGGAGGGAGTGTACTGTCATGCCTCGAGCCTCCTACAACACTGTCCCTTTAAATTATGAGCTATTTAGATCACCATGAACCACGGAGCGACGCTTCACGTTCTTGCGTCTAGCTCCATTCGTTTCTGTGTCCGTCTTGTTCTTGATTGCCTGACTTCCACTTTGTTGGATCACTTCCTGCTTGGTGTACCGAAGGGAGCGTCCCCGGCCCCCGCGTTCCTGTGCGGGCTCCAGTTTTCGCTTTCTACCAGTAGCGGCCAGCTGTCTGGGCGTTCTCATTTTGGGCGCCTATTTCCGGATTGCTGCTTGTTTACGGAATCTCCCGTGAACATTTCTTCTCCCCGCCCTTGAGTCCCGCCCGGCGGCCGGGTTTCACCCCGCCATCCGGCTGGGCTCAGCCCCGTGTTTCCTTCTAGTATTTGCTCCGCCTGACAGCCGGGCCTGTTCTCCGCTGTCCGGCCGGGCTTATTTCTGGCGCCTCCTCCCTTGGGTTGCTCCACCCGGCAGCCGGGCTTGGTCTCCGTTGCCCGGTTGGGTTTTCCTATTTTACCCTTTAGATAGCTAGTTAGTTCCTTTCTTCCCCTTATCCTCCTCTTCAGTTTGTTCTACCCCTTCCCTTTTGTTAAGCTAATCCCCATTCTGGATTCTTGTCCTGGGATTCAGCTTCGTGTATTTGGTGGAATACTTGCGTGGACCAGAGTGGGTGCAGCTTCATTTTCTCTACATGGAATCACGGTAACAGCACTTTTGCGCTGCACATATATATTGTTTAAAGGGGCCTGTCATAACAGAAGTTTGATTACATGTTTTGGTTTTATAGAAGTTCATACAACCGACAGAGAAGTGGGCAATAGGTTCATTGCATACCATCATACTAGTGGATGTTTCTTCAATCCTTCTACAACAGCCAAAGTGAGAAGTGTAACAAGTTAGATTATATTGTACGTACTTGTATTGAAGTAATAAGTTACTCACTAATATGTTATGTCCTCTTTGCCACAGCTCCAGATGAAGTTCCTTAATTAAGGTTCCACAAAATTAATTCAGCGACAATTCAGAAAACCCTTTGTTATGTTATGTTTCTATGCATAAAGGTGTCCTAGTGATTATAGGTTTAGTGTTGTCCTTAGATAAGGTTACTTACTTACCTTTTATTGCAGCCTACCTGTTGTCCAGTTCCCCCATTGGAGAGGCCATCTGCATTGCCATGATCAGTGCCAGGTCTATGCTCCACTGTGAAGTCCATCCCCTGTAGGGAAATGGACCACCTAAGCAGTTTGGGGTTTTCACCCTTCATCTGATTTAGCCATAGGAGGGGCTTATGGTCGGTCTGAATCTTGAAATGAGTGCCAAACAAGTATGGCCTCAGTTTCTTCAGGGCCCACACCACAGCGAAGGCCTCCCTCTCTATAGCTGACCAATTTTTCTCTCTGGGGGTCAGCCGTCTGCTTATAAAAGCAATGGGCTGGTCGTTGCCATCGAAATTCAGTTGAGATAGAACAGCTCCCACACCCAACTCAGACGCATCTGTTTGGACAATGAATGGTTTGGAGTAGTCTGGACTCTTGAGGATAGGTGCCGTGCACATGGCCTGTTTTAGGTCATCGAATGCTTTTTGACAGCTCACTGTCCACTGAACCTTTTTTGGCATTTTCTTGCTCGTCAGTTCATTAAGCGGAGTCACAATCGATCCGTAATTTCTGACGAATTTCCGGTAGTAACCAGTCAGGCCCAAGAAAGCTCGAACCTGAGTCTGGGTGGTTGGAGGAGCCCAGTCCCTGATTGACTGTATCTTGCTCTCCAGTGGTTGACCTTGGCCTCCACCGACAAGGTGGCCCAAGTATACAACCTGTGTCTGCCCTATCTGGCACTTGGTAGCATTGATAGTGAGACCTGCTGCTTGCAGAGCCTCTAACACTTTCCACAGGTGGACCAGGTGATCCTCCCAGGTGGAGCTAAAGACAGCAATATCGTCAAGATACGCCGCACAGAAGTCATCCAGCCCAGTGAGAACGTGATTCACCAACCGTTGGAAGGTGGCAGGTGCATTTTTCAAACCAAAGGGCATCACCACGAACTGATAATGCCCACCAGGGGTAGAAAATGCTGTCTTAGGCTTGGCGTCCTCAGCTAACCTGATTTGCCAATACCCAGCTGTCAGGTCAAACGTACTTAAGTAGTTGGCCGAAGCCAATCTATCGATAAGCTCGTCTGCCCTTGGTATTGGGTGGGCATCAGTGTTAGTGACTGCATTGAGACCCCTGTAGTCTACGCAGAACCTCATCTCTTTCTTACCGCCCGGGGTGTGAGGTTTCGGCACTAGAACTACGGGACTAGCCCAAGGGCTATCCGAGGGTTCAATGACTCCCAGCTCCAACATTTTCTGCACTTCAGTTTTGATGCAGTCTCTAACGTGATCGGGCTGCCTGTAGATTTTACTCTTGACGGGCAAGCTGTCCCCAGTGTCGACCTCATGGGTTCACCAATTAGTCTGACTGGGTGTTAGAGAGAACATATGCCGGAAGGATTGAAGAACCTGTTTACAATCCTCCTGGTGATGCTCGGAGAGGCTGCCGCAAAAGACAACACCATCTACCGATCCATCGTCAGGATTCTGAGTGAGCAGGTCGGGGAGAGGGTCACTCTCCTCCTCCTGTCCCTCATCTATGGCCACGAGCAAACTCATGTCCTTCCTGTCGACATATGCTTTGAGCCTGTTGACATGGAGCACCCTGTGGGGGCTCCGGGGAGTTTCAAGATCTACCAGGTAGGTGACCTCTCCCTTTTTCTCCAGGATGGTGTAGGGCCCGGACCATTTGTCCTTGAGTGCTGCTGGGGCCACTGGCTCCAACACCCACACCTTCTGTCCGGGCTGGTAAACAGTCAAGACAGCCTTTTGGGCATGCCAAGCTTTCTGGAGTTCTTGGCTGGCCTTAAGGTTTTCGGATGCCTTCTCCATGTATTCAGCCATCCGCGAGTGAAGACCAAGCACATAGTCCACTATGCTGGTTGCAGGCTTTTTGAGAGGTCTCTCCCATCCTTCCTTCACCAAGCATAGGGGTCCTCTTACAGGATGCCCGTACAAAAGTTCAAAAGGGCTGTAGCCAACCCCCTTCTGTGGGACTTCTCTGTAAGCGAATAAAAGGCAGGGAATCAGGACGTCCCATCTACGCCGAAGCTTTTCAGGTAGTCCATGAATCATCCCTTTCAGGGTCCTGTTGAATCTCTCAACAAGCCCATTGCATTGTGGGTGATAGGGTGTAGTGAACTTGTAGTTGACACCAGATTCCTTCCACATAGCAGTTAAGTAGCTCGACATGAAGTTTGCACCTCTGTCGGAGACGACCTGCTTAGGGAAGCCCACTCTGGAGAATACTCCAACTAGGGCTCTCGCCACCACAGGGGCTGTAGTGGTCCTAAGGGGAATAGCTTCAGGATACCTGGTGGCATGATCCACTACCACCAGTATAAACTTGTGCCCTGATGCTGTTGGTGGTTCCATGGGACCGACGATGTCAATCCCCACCCGTTCAAAGGGCACCCCCACCACAGGCATTGGTATAAGGGGGGCCTTTGTAGCGCCACCTGACTTACCACTGGCTTGGCAGGTGACACAGGAGCGACAAAACTCCTTGGTATCTTCGTTCATGTGAGGCCAGTGAAAGTGCGAGACAAGCCTGTCCCACGTCTTCGTCTGGCCTAAGTGTCCTGCTAAGGGAATCTCGTGGGCCAAGGTAAGGAGGAAACCACGCTGAGACAAGGGGATAACCAGCCTCCTGGTCATGCAAGGCTTGGGGTCTCTTGCCTCAGTGTACAGGAGTCCATCTTCCCAGTATACTTTGTGGGTACCTGTGGCGTTCCCAGCAGCCTCAGCAGCAGCCTGCTGTCTGAGGGGTTCAAGGGAAGGGCAGTCTAACTGGTCCTTTCCCAGGTCCTCTCGTGTGGGTCCCCCTGAGCCCAGAAACTCAACTTGATCAAGTTCGAGCTCTTTAGGTTCAGTTTCCCGCAATTCCTGGAGGTCAGCCTCCTCTGAGACCTGATCCTCGACCTGGGGCAAGGGGGAAGGCGAGGCCTTAACCCGACTGCTCTTCTTCTTGGGAGGTGTCTGGTCAGTTGTTCCAGGATCCAGCACCTGTTCAGTGGTGCATCGTCTGACCTGTGACCTAGTCACAGCAAGCACATGTGCTGGCAAGCCTAACATTTCCATGTGAGTCCGGTGCTTCACCTCTGACCATTGCGTTGACTCCAAATCATTGCCCAACAAACAATCCACTGGGAGGTCTGCACTAACAACAGCCTTTTTCTGGCCATTTACCCCTCCCCAGGAGAAAGCAACAATCGCCATACTATGACTGGTAGTGACGTTACTGGCATTGGTCACCAGGAAATCTGTACCTGGCATGATCTGTCCAGGGTCCACAAAGTTAGGTGTCACCATGATGACACTGGCACACGTGTCCCTATAGGCTTGAGCCATTCTTCCATTGATTAAAGGCGTCTGTCGGTATTTGCCCAAAGTATTGGGACTGACATTGGGGGATATATCCACATCCCCCGTACAGACAAGGACAGCCTGAGTGAGCGTACCAATTAAGTTGTCACACCCCTCAGAACCCAAGGTTAACCCAACTAGTCCCTTGGGAGGCGCACTACTACTGCTGGCTGTACTAGGGGGCACAGGTGCCTTAGGGGCTGCAGTAGCAGGAGTCTGCCCTCCTTTCTTGGTGCACTCACTAAACCAGTGAGTCTTACTTTTACAGTATTAGCACCACCTTTTCGATTGGCCTTCTTGATTCTTCTTTTTCTGGGAAGCCTGACCCCCCCCCCCTCTTTGGGTTGTTGGGGACCTGTCGAAGACTTCTGGTCAGTTTGTTCCCCTTTCGAATCTTTACCCTTCTGGTCTGCTTTCTTCTGACCACCCTGGTTCTGGCCCTGGTTTTGCTTAACCCTTGTTCTGACCCATCTGTCTGCCTTCTTTCCCAATTCTTGGGGAGAGGTCAGATCCGAGTCGACAAGGTGCTGATGCAACAACTGGTTCTGACAACTGTTTAAAATCTGTTCTCGCATGATCAAATTATACAATCCTGTGTAATCAGTAACCTTACTGCCCAGCAACCAGCCCTCCAAAGCCTTAGTGGCACAATCAACGAAATCAGACCAGTCCTGAGACTGAGTTTTCTGGGTATCCCTGAACAGCACCCTGTACTCCTCAGTGGTTAGGCCGAACCCATCAATCAGTGTGTTCTTCAGGACCTGGTAATTGTTAGCATCCTCGACTCTAGTAGTGAGGAGCTTATCTCTACCTTTACCGTCAAAGGAGAGCCACAAGATAGCTGCCCACTGACTCGGGGGGACGCACTGTACAGAGCAGGCCCGCTCCAACGCAGTAATCCATTTGTGGATGTCGTCCCCTTGCTTAAAGGGGGGCACTATCTTATTCAGGTGCTTAGTGTCTAAACTCCTGGGTTCCCGTGGGGGAATGCTGCCACCAGTGGGAATGGTCCCACTCAATTCTTGCTCTCTAGCAAAGGCAAGTCTTTCTTTGGCTAGGGCAAGTTCTTCCCTTTCGATCCGCAGATTGACTTCCCGCTCCTTCGCTTCGTACACTCTCCTCTGAGGGGATGTCATCCCTCTCCGAGCAGAGCCTCGAGAGCCATTGGTTCGAACGGATCTGTTAGAGCCTCTTGACAGAGACCTAACTCGTCCGTTCCCAATGTTAAGCTGGCCCGAGAGAGGCCCCTGGGGTCTCCTAGTACCATTCTCGTGCCGGCTTAAGTTATCCCTAGTTAGCTGGCTAACCACTACTGGACCTTTGTCTGCCTCGTCCCCAGATGTCTCTGGCTCCTCTTCCTCCTCTTCGCCCTCTGCGGAGAGATGGATAAGGTCAGGGTCACCTCGGGTTCCCTCGAGGGGGGGCATATCCATTTCTGGATGAGAAGGGTCGGTGTTACCCGCCCTCTTGGCATCATAAGTCTCCAAGAGACCAATCAGAAACGGAATGGTAGGGTTTGCACCCTGTTTTAACTTCTGAGATGTACAGATCTGTCGCATCTCGTGGAAGCTAAGTGCAGCATATCTGGAGGTGACCTGTGGAAGGTCGACTGACACAAGGGGAGACTCAGAGTTTCCTCCTTTGTCTGACATGCTGCTTCTAGTGTGGTGTAAGTGATGCACCTACCTACACTATGGGTTTACCTACTGATCCCTTGCTAAGAGTTGTAGCCAAGGTGTGCTAAGCCTCGAGGAGCTACAACAGCTGGTTCAGTAGAACTCGGAGTATTCTAAGCTAAGCTATATGTACCTGGAGTACTTATGCGATCTTTCACAAGATATTCTTAGGATACGCGTGGTAAAACAACAGCAAGCTCAAATCCCAACCGCTGCTCACCAATGTGAGAAGTTGGCCCGATATGCAGCGTTCGCTATTCTAGCGACCACTATGCATCGGTCCAAACGACCCTTATGGTGATTGGTTGTAAGTCAACCTTAGACCAGCTATCCTAGTAGCGTGGATACGAGCAGTCTTCGGGCTAAACTCTAGAGGGCGTGTTAAGCCAGCTGTAATACCATCACATACCCCTTGAACACCAAGTGAAAGGACACCACACAAGTGTTATGAAAATAAACAGTGTATTTATTAGAATCACAACAACCCTGGACTCTTTATGAGGACAGGGTACTAAGCACAGAACAAAACTCTTAGGAAAATACTTCAAGTGCACCATTAAAACAAGTGCCCGAGGGCACGGAAAGTTCTAGTGGTCTCGGGCGGACCCGATAAGGCAAGTCGGAAGCGGGGGACTCAGGACCCTTAAGTAAGGAGGCTATGCAAACACCGTAGTGTCGGAGTTACCTAGGCACAAGGGCTGCGGCTGCACAAGTCTTACAGGCGTCGGGGTCTTCGCTGACGAGCCAGGAGCCGGAAGGAAGGAGTTGCTGGCCGGCGACCAGTGATGAATAGTTCGTAGAGATCCAAGCCTGGATCAGTGATCGATGATACCTGAAAGCAGAGGGGACCAAGTTCGTACTACTAGCCAGTAGTCAGAGGGTACCAGGAAGGCACCGGATGGCCGTCACCTCGATTAGGTGAGTGGGCGACGCTAGGCTCTGCAGTCTCACGGACCAGGAGGCGTTGTCGGCGACCAGGATGGAGGTGCGAGCTGTCCCACGAAGATTGATGCTGTCTGCGTCGCTGGGCCCAGGATTGGGGCAACAAGCCTTGGCAGATTTCAGGGCCACGTGGTGGGCCTAAAATGGCGTCTTGAGTGGACCAGGAGGGTCCGCGGTGCTCCTCTCGTAAAAAGGAGCAGAAGGCTAGTCTGGAGCAACCAGACCAGCAGCGTTGGATGTCGTTCGTCGTCAAAGGGTCACAAGCCAGCGGCTAGTGATCGGACAACGTGCTGAGCAACGGCAGAAGGGCCCCACGCAGATCGTGGAGATGCTGGGAGGCTGCACTTCGGTGCTGGAGCTGCTCAGGGTCGGGGCTTCCCTCGAGGTCTTGTCGCACCCACAGATCTCAGCTGAGCTGACGACGTGGGTAGAGGTCAGAGGTGCCAGGGAAGCCGGTTCTCGTCGAGCTGGGTCGTCGGATTCCTGAGGAAGGACTTGCAGCAAACCGCAGAGTTATTAGATGGTGCCTGCGGGTGCAGGGTGACTACTCCTTAGCCACAAGGGAGAAATCTTGAGAAGAGTCTCGAATGTCCTTTCGTAGAAAGTAGTTCCTGATTCAAAGATGATCTAATTTGGAAGGGTCCCCGCTCCGGCCTTTATCCTAAGAAAGGGGTGGGTACATGACTAGGTCCTGCCCTAGGGGTGGGACCAGGAAGGGGGGTAGTTACACCCCTCTCCCCTGCCGGACTTTCCCCAGGTCAGGGGCTGCGCGCCCCTGGAACTGGTTCTAACCGGCAGATGCGTAGTGAGCACCGGGGTGCCACTCCGAAGTCACCTTCCTGCAAAGCCCTACCTACCCAGAATACACAAACCCTGTCTGGGACGGTGCGAACACCGCCCTCGACAGGAAACCCTTTGTCCGAACACTCCACGCTGGAAGGACTCCCAGCAGCAGGAGGTCAGACTCGTGTCTTTGGTGGCAGCATCCATTTTGTGGAGCTGAGGCTTCAGTTAACTTTAACCGGGGTTCACAGTTACGTACATGTCGTGTCCCTCTAGAAGGGTGGAATGCTAACCTCGTCGCCAGAATTGGAGAGGGGGCAGCATCCCGATTCGTATGACACCTTACTCGACATGTCTTGATAACGCTATACCGAAGTTACCGATATGATACGCGTTATCATGGAACAGCCATTGGGTCTTGGTTCCGCAGGCTGCAACTGGGCTCACCTCGTGCCATAGCCCAGTTCACACGATTCCACGCACTCTGCCTTCAGGATTGTTAAGGCCTGCCATAGGAGTGACTGATAGGAACTCGGTGTCCATTTTGAGTTTAGATATAGGGATACTATACCTACAGCAACGGGCGAGTACGCCACGTTGCCCCAGCTGTCGTGCAGCCAGTTGTGTCAGATTTAGATGGCCAGCCAGGGGTGGCATAATACATGCTTCAGCCCCTGGTAGGCCCTGGGTTCACCGATGCCCTGAGTTACAGGGTCTGACAGGGTGGCCCAGTTCCAATTGGGTAATGCACCTAAGGTACACGCATCAATTTAGTGAGAGAACAGCTAGGCTGTGGGTCTGATTGGCAGGCCCACAGCCCGAGAAAGTCGTAAACCAGTGAAACCTGGTCTTGGTTCTTCTCTCCCTTCTAACTTTAGACCCATCTCTCTTCTTCCCTATCTTGCTAAAATTCTGGAATCTTACGTCACCTCCTGTCTCTCTGCTTATGTTGAACAGAACCAACTCCTTGCTTCTCACCAAGCAGGTTTCCGCTCGGGTCATTCGACCAAAACCGTGGTGCTAGCCGTCCTTGAGGAGCTCAAAGCGAAGGCTGACGTCAACTCTCCCCAAGCTTTGATTCTCCTCGACCTGTCCGCTGCGTTTGACACGGTCGACCATAACATTCTTTTGGACCGTGTCAGCGCAGCGGGCATACGAGGCCCTGCCCTTTCTTGGATCACGTCCTTTTTGACAGGACGTTCTCAAGCTGTTCACCTCCCCGGCTTTTCCGCTCCCCCCCTCCCGGTGCCCTGTGGGGTCCCCCAAGGTTCCTCCCTTTCTCCCCTTCTCTTCAATCTCTACATCCATCCACTTATCTCTTCCCTCCTTGAGCTGGGGGTCTCTGTGTATAACTACGCAGATGACCTCCAGCTCGTCTTTGATCTTTCCTCTTCTTCTCACTCTCTATCTTTCTTCCACTCCACCATGGTCTTTATTTCTGGGTGGATGAGCGCCAACCACCTCAAGCTCAATCCAGATAAGACTGAGCTTGTCCTGACTGGCGGCTCATCCAGCCCTTGGTCCCCTGCCTTCTGGCCCCCTATTCTTGGCCCCCCTCCCACCCCGGTTCCCTCCGTCAAAATATTGGGCATCAAGGTCAGTCAGGACCTGTCCATGCATGGCCAGGTCAGTGCCGTGGTGTCCTCCTGCTTCCTCTCCCTCCGGATGATCCGGAAAATCTCCCGCTTCTTTTCTCTTGACTCAAAATCATTATTTCTGCCCTCATAACTTCCCGCCTTGATTATGGCAATAGCTTGTTCGCAGGCATTCCTGCCTACGAAACCCGCCGCCTTCAAGCTATCCAGAATCAGGCTGCCCGTCTCATCTTTCACTTGCCCAAAACCCACCACATCACTCCTGTCCTCAAATCCCTCCACTGGTTACCCATCCTGCAGAGATCTTTGTTCAAGCTAGGGTGCCTTGTTTATCGGGCCCTCGATCACTCTGCACCGGCTTTCATCAATTCTCTGATTTCCCTTCACACCCCCGTCCGCACTCTCCGTTCATCTTCTTCTGCCCTCCTCACTGTTCCCCGTTTCCACAAATCTCGCACTGGTGGAACTAGATTTTCTGTTCTTGCACCCCGGTTCTGGAACTCCCTTCCTCTCTCTATGCGTTCTATCCCTATTTTTTCACATTTCCGTAAAGCGCTCAAAACTTTCCTGTTTGCCCTGGCCTACCCCCGCTAACCCTCCTGGCCCTGTCTGTTCTGTTCTTTAGAGCTCTCAGCGCCAGGAAGCCGTTTTGGCCATCGTGCGCTCTACAAATAATTTCATTCATTCATTCATTCATTCATTCATTCAAACAAAAGCAAAAAGTCCGGGTGATCATAGGATTGCAGACCCTACTCTCCTACAACGAGTGTAAGCGGGACAGGCCCGCAACAGAGTCTGACTCATGGGTCAGCCTTGGCCTGAGTGTATTGAGAGTGTATTGAGAGCCCTTGAAGACCATTCCCCGCAACACACAAGCAGCTGCTGTAGGTACAGAAGTGCAAAAATAACAGTTGATGGAGAGAATGCAGAACAATATCATACATTCACCCCAGTACCGAGATCTGGGCCCAAATCCATTGTTTTTATGCACTCCACACCACCCCAGTTCAGACATGGCCATATGCAAATCAGCCTTGACCCTGTGGCTCATGGGAACAGTCCAGCCCAAACCCCCATGCCATGTCTTTACTGGACTGGAATCAAGCATCCTAGGACTGGTTTCTGGCTATCAGCCGTCTTCAGCCAGGATAGCTTGACTCCAGTGGTGTGGAGAGCACGGGACTCACGTCTGAGCATACCCATCCCACTCGGGTGACAAATGCAAAAATAACAGTTGATGGACAGAATGCAGAACAATGTCATACATTCACCCCAGTACAGAGATCTGGGCCCAAATCCATCGTTTTTTTGTGCTCCACACCACCCCAGTTCAGACATGGCCATATGCAAAACAGCCTTGACCCTGTGCCTCATGAGAACAGTCCAGCCCGAACTGCCAAGCCATGTCTTTCCTGGCAATACCATTGGTAGACAGAGATGACCCACTGTTACATAGCTACTCATCCTTTAGGCGAGAATTCCGCAAACTATTCGACAGACATATGTATACTCATTCTTCTGATACAGAATTACTAGATCTTAAACAAGGTACTCAAGATCTAGTTACTTATATAACTAAATTTCGCAGGCTGGTGGTCGAATCCGACTGGCCTGAAGAAAAACGTAGCACCATATTCTACAGGGGTTTGCGGGATGATTTAAAGGATGCTTTATCTCAGATAGTTGATCTCCCCACCTCCTGTACAGCACTGATTGATTTGGTAGTGAAAATTGATCAGCGAATTCAAGAAACGAAGAAAGAGAGAGGGAAGCATGAGTACCGATATGTTGCTGTGAAGGAGAAAAAGAGTGCTCCAGAGAAAACCAGTGATGATAGTGAACCTATGCAGATAGGTATAGTTAGAGGACCCCTGACTCCCGAGGAAAGACAGAGAAGAAGAACACTTAGACTCTGCCTAAATTGTGGTAAAGCAGGTCACTTTCTACGAGAGTGCCCGGTAAAACCCACACAGTCAAAGTATTCGGGAAACTAGTAAGCCTGGGTTCTTGTGAGACGAGGAACCCAGGTAGGTCTGGTCTTACAGTCTCTTCCTCCGACTATATCACCACTCCCACTAATCATTTATATGTCTCCGCACATCTAACTCAAGGTGCACTTGGTTTACATGTATTGGTAATGATAGATTCTGGGGCATCGGGGAACTACATGGACGTGGAGTGGGCATAGGAGAATATGATAACCTGTACTAAAAGAGAGATAGCCAGTAATATCACCACCATCAATGGCAGCTCTCTTGTTTCTGGTCCTGTAACTCATCGTACCACCCCATTACACATGACAATAGAACCTGATCATCATGAAGATGTGATGTTCGATTTAATTTGTTGTCCACAATTCCCGGTGCTCCTGGGTATTCCGTGGTTGAGGTCTCAAAACCCTAACATAAATTGGGAGACTTCTACCGTAACATTTCCTCCTGTCACACCTTCACCCTTAGTTGGGGCAGCTGTGGACGAAGTACATATAGGCAGTGAGAGTAGCCCTGCTCTACCGCCCTGTTATCAAGATCTACAGGCGGTCTTTGATGCTAAAGAAGCAGAGGTTCTCCCCCCACACAGGGTCTACGACTGCCGTATCGATCTGAGGCAGGGGCTAGAATTCCATGCAGCAGAGTTTACGCCCTCACTGAAAAGGAGAATGTATATTTACGTGACTATCTAGACTCCATGCTTGAAAAAGGGTTTATCCGACAGTCTCGCTCCCCAGCCTCTTCCTCTTTGTTCTTTATTCCGAAACGAGAAGGGGGTCTGCGTTGCTGCATTGATTATCGGAAGTTAAATGATGTTACAATAAAGAACCGTTACCCTCTGCCTCTTATCGCCTCTCTCCTTGACAAAATCCGCAATGCCCAATTTTTCACTAAGTTAGACTTACGTGGGGCTTATCATCTGGTGCGGGTCAAGGAGGGAGACGAGTGGAAAACAGCCTTTTGCACCAAATATGGTCTCTTTGAGTACCTTGTGATGCCCTTTGGGCTTTGCAATGCCCCTGCGACATTTCAATTCTAAATAAATGAAGTACTAAAGGACATGCTTGAAATTTATGTAATTGCATACATAGATGACTTGTTAATCTTTTCCCCTACCTTGACTGAACACCAACAGCATGTACGCAACGTGTTAGAACGTTTGCTAGACAATCGCTTATATTGTAAGCTAGAAAAGTGTACTTTTCACACCAAGGAGGTTCCCTTTTTGGGATATGTTGTTTCCCCTAGAGGTCTTAGTATGGATTCCTCCAAGGGGGAGGCTGTTCTGGCATGGCCTGCTCCTCGTTCAGTAAAAGAAATCCAAAGTTTTTTGGGTCTGGCCAATTTTTATCGACGGTTCATCTGAAACTTCTCAGCCTTGGTATCACCTATTACAGCTCTGTTGAAGAAAGGTGTTCCCTTTGTATGGTCCTGTGAGGCAGATCATTCCTTTCGGCTACTAAAAAGGGCTTTCACTGTTTTGCGTTATCCTGTGGTGGAGGTGGACGCTTCTCAAGTGGCAGTGGGAGGCGTACTATCCCAAGCGGATGCGGTGTCTGGCGAGTGTCATCCGGTAGCCTACTACTCACATAAGTTTACCCCTGCCGAATATAATTATGCAGTGGGGGACAAGGAACTTTTAGCCATCAAAAAGGCCTTTGAAGAGTGGAGGCAGTACCTCTTGGGTGCTAGACATCCTGCTGTAGTATATACAGACCACCGTAACCTCCAATACCTCAAATCAGCCAAGGCACTTTCCATGAGACAATTACGTTGTTCCCAATTCTTTAGTGAATTCGACTTCACTGTCCAATATAGACCTGGAAAGAAAAACGGCAAAGATGATGCCCTATCACGATTGGGATTTGAATCCCCTACGGACCACATAGACCAGACCTATATCATTCCCAGAACTAATATCATAGGAAGCATACAGACTGAGGAAGATTTCCTGACACAGGTTAGAATCAGCCAAGCCTAGGTAGACATGATGACGGTGGTGGGTTCACATGAAACTTCTACGAGGGGAGGACTTGTGTGGGTACAAGGGGGAGTGGTATTACTGACAAAGGAGTTACAGGAGCAAGTCTTTAAGTGGTACCATTCTCATCCGGTAGCAGGTCATCCAGGAATCAAAAGATCCACCGAAACGGTGCGTGACCGTTTTTGGTGGCCTAATATGCTTAAAGACATTGAACTCTTTGTGAAGACATGTTATGTATGCGCACAAACCAATGTATCGCGCCTCAATCCCGTGGGCCTTCTCATGCCATTGCCCTCCCCTTCTGGCCCTTGGCATACTGTGTCACTAGATTTTATAGTGGAACTACCGCTCACGAAGTTAAAGAATAATACCTTGCTAGTGGTAGTAGACCTATTCACAAAGATGGCTCATTTCGTGCCTTTAAAAGGGTTACCCACGGCAGTAGAACTGGCATCCATATTCATGCAACAAATAGTTCGACTTCATGGTTTTCCTTCTGTCCTGGTGTCTGATAGAGGAGCCCAATTTGTGTCAAGATTCTGGAAGAGTTTATGTTCTTTACTCCAGATAGAAGTCCGTTTGTCCTCAAGTCACCACCCACAGTAAGATGGTCAAACGGAGAGAGTTAACCAGTGTTTTGAACAATACATAAGGAATCAGGTGTTACAAACCCTAATGGACTGGGATGAGTTAGCTTGGTTAGCTGAAATCTCCTACAACAACAGTACACACTCCTTCATCAACACCACTCCTTTCTTTTGTTCATATGGTTATCACCCTAAGTTGTTACCCTCCGGTATTTCTACAGATTGTCCGACCCCTGCTGCTTCCGACAGGGTAGAGAGACTACATGAAGTACAGAAGAAAGCATTAGAGAGTCTTGAGATGGCAAAGGTGAGATACACAGAAGGGGCAAACCTACACAGGAGATTGGAACCTATTTACGTACCAGGAGATGAGGTCTGGCTCTCCACAAAATATATTACTCTGGGGGGTCCACGCAAGTTTAACCCCAAATACATAGGTCCCTATAAGGTGGAAAAGGTGATCAATCCTGTTGCCATGAAACAAATACTTCCTCCATTGTTTAAGATTCATCCGGTATTCCATGTGTCACTACTAAAACCGGTTGTACCTGGGACTAAAGTGCCTGTAAGACCTGCTCCTATAACTCTTCAGGATTCGGAAGAATATGAGGTCGAGGCCATCCTAGATTCCCGTAGAGCATGGGTACTCACAAACTTTCTCTAGGGGGCCAAATGTACAGTGTGGTTTATATCCGAGGGCCGCACTGGTGGGGGCGGGGTCAGTGGGGGAAGGGGCGGGGCTATAGCAACAAGAAAAAAACTGTGACCATGAGGTTGATCACAGGTCCCCGCAGCGGACGCCTTCGTCCACTGAGCCACCAGACCCGGCATACACACATCTCTCTCTCTCTCTCTCTCGTTCTTTCTCTCCCTCACTCTCTCTCCCTCCCTCTCTCCCTCTGTCTCTCTGTCTCCATCTGTCTCCCTCACTCTGACTGTATCGCTCCCTCTCTCCCTCTGTCTCACTCCCACTCTCCCTCTGTCTCACACCCTCTCTCCCTCTGTCTCACTCTTTCTCTCCCTCTGTCTTGCTCACTCCCTCTCTCCCTCTGTCTCACTCACTCTGAATGTCTCACTCTCTATATCTCCCTCTCCATCTCTGTCTACCTCTCCATCTCTGTCTACCTCTCCATCTCTGTCTACCTCTCCATCTCTGTCTTCCTCTCCCTCACTCTGTTTCCCTCTCCCTCAGTTTTCCTCTCCCTCCCTCTGTTTACCTCTCCCTCAGTTTCCCTCTCTCTCACTCTGTTTCCCTCTCCCTCAGTTTCCCTCTCTCTCACTCTGTTTCCCTCTCCCTCAGTTTCCCTCTCCCTCACTCTGTTTCCCTCTCCCTCAGTTTCCCTCTCCCTCACTCTGTTTCCCTCTCCCTCCTTTCCTGTCTCCATCTCTCCTTCCTTCCCTCTGTCTCCCTCTCTCCTTCCCTCTCCCTCCCTCCCTCACTCACTCTCCCTCACTCTCTCTCTCTCCCTCCCTCCCTCGCTCTCTCCCTCCCTCGCTCTCTCCCTCCCTCGCTCTCTCCTTCCCTCGCTCTCTCCTTCCCTCGCTCTCTCTCTCCTTCCCTCTCCCTCGTCTTCCCTCTCCCTCGTCCTCCCTCTCCCTCGACCTCCCTCTCCCTCGACCTCCCTCTCCCTCACTCTCTCCTTCCCTTGCTCGCTCCCTCCCTCGCTCTCTCCCTTCCTCGCTCTCTCCTTCCCTCGCTCTCTCCTTCCCTCGCTCTCCCTCCCTCTCCCTCGTCCTCCCTCTCCCTCGACCTTCCTCTCCCTCACTCTCTCCTTCCCTCGCTCTCTCCTTCCCTCATTCTCCTTCCCTCTCCCTCCCTCACTCTCCTTCCCTCACTCTCTCCTTCCCTCACTCTCTCCTTCCCTTGCTCTCCCTCCCTCTCCCTCGTCCTCCCTCTCCCTCGTCCTCACTCTCTCCTTCCCTCGCTCTACCTCTCCCTCGCCCTCACTCTCCTGCCATCACTCTCCTGCCATCACTCTCCTGCCATCACTCTCCCTCGCTCTCCTTCCCTCGCTCTCCTTCCCTCGCGCTCTCCTTCCCTCGCGCTCTCCTTCCCTCGCGCTCTCCTTCCCTCACTCTCCCTCTCCCTCCCTCCCTCACTCTCCTGCCATCGCTCTCCCTCGCTCTCCTTCCCTCGCTCTCCTTCCCTCGCGCTCTCCTTCCCTCACTCTCCCTCTCCCTCCCTCCCTCACTCTCCTGCCATCACTCTCCTGCCATCACTCTCCTGCCATCACTCTCCCTCACTCTCTCCTTCCCTCCCTCTCCCTCCCTGTCTCTCGCCCTCCCTTTCCCTCCCTGTCTCCCTCCCTCCACCTTGCCCGTGTGTGCCCGGGCTGAGACAGCTTCTGGGCAGGCACACCCACAAACACAGCCTCACCGGAGCACTTCAAACGTCTTCAAAAGACACTTTGTTTGTTAATAAGGCTTTGTCACCTCTTAGCCCCCCTGCAGCCCCACTCTGACTGCGAAGGGAATCGCCCGGCCCCCACAGAGCAGCAGTCTTAGTCGCGCTGCCGCAGGGGTTTTTGCTGACACTGTAAAAAAAAAATTTAAACACGGGTACATGTCTGCAAGGTCCGCGGGCCGCCAGGGAAGGCTTGCCGGGCCGCCCCTAGCCCGCGGGCCGTACTATGAGTACCCGTGCCATAGAGTGAGGAATACATTACAATACTTGGTCCATTGGAAGGGTTACGGTATTGAGGAGCGCACGTGGGAACCCGCTTCTAACATCTATGCACCTCAATTGTTACGGGTGTATCATCAAAAACATCCTGACAAGCCCAAACCGGGAGGGGAACATTGTGGAGGGAGTGTACTGTCATGCCTCGAGCCTCCTACAACACTGTCCCTTTAAATTATGAGCTATTTAGATCACCATGAACCACGGAGCGACGCTTCACGTTCTTGCGTCTAGTTCCATTCGTTTCTGTGTCCGTCTTGTTCTTGATTGCCTGACTTCCACTTTGTTGGATCACTTCCTGCTTGGTGTACCGAAGGGAGCGTCCCCGGCCCCCGCTTTCCTGTGCGGGCTCCGGTTTTCGCTTTCTACCAGTAGCGGCCAGCTGTCTGTGGGCGTTCTCATTTTGGGCGCCTATTTCCGGATTGCTGCTCGTTTACGGAATCTCCCGTGAACATTTCTTCTCCCCGCCCTTGAGTCCCGCCCGGCGGCCGGGTTTCACCCCGCCATCCGGCTGGGCTCAGCCCCGTGTTTCCTTCTAGTATTTGCTCCGCCTGACAGCCGGGCCTGTTCTCCGCTGTCCGGCCGGGCTTATTTCTGGCACCTCCTCCCTTGGGTTGCTCCACCTGGCAGCCGGGCTTGGTCTCCGTTGCCCGGTTGGGTTTTCCTATTTTACCCTTTAGATAGCTAGTTAGTTCCTTTCTTCCCTTTATCCTCCTCTTCAGTTTGTTCTACCCCTTCCCTTTTGTTAAGCTAATCCCCATTCTGGATTCTTGTCCTGGGATTCAGCTTCGTGTATTTGGTGGAATACTTGCGTGGACCAGAGTGGGTGCAGCTTCATCTTCTCTACATGGAATCACGGTAACAGCGCTTTTGCGCTGCACATATATATTGTTTAAAGGGGCCTGTCATAACAGAAGTTTGATTACATGTTTTGGTTTTATAGAAGTTCATACAACGGACAGAGAAGTGGGCAATAGGTTCATTGCATACCATCATACTAGTGGATGTTTCTTCAATCCTTCTACAACAGCCAAAGTGAGAAGTGTAACAAGTTAGATTATATTGTACCTACTTGTATTGAAGTAATAAGTTACTCACTAATATGTTATGTCCTCTTGGCACAGCTCCAGATGAAGTTCCTTAATTAAGGTTCCACAAAATTAATTCAGCGACAATTCAGAAAACCCTTTGTTATGTTATGTTTCTATGCATAAAGGTGTCCTAGTGATTATAGGTTTAGTGTTGTCCTTAGATAAGGTTACTTACTTACCTTTTATTGCAGCCTACCTGTTGTCCAGTTCCCCCATTGGAGTACCACGCATCCATTCTGAAGACCACCATCAAGCACATTTTTCCCCCAATCTTTCCTTGTTTTGTCACCCTGTTTTCCCCTGGCGTGTCTCTCGTACTCTATTGTTTGATAGAGTCGGAAGGCCGTAGGGGAAGGCTGTGGAATATTCTTCGGATTCCTGACGCTCCTGTGGAACCTACCTGCAATCCTTACAATAGCCAGAAACCAGTCCTAGGATGCTTGATTCCGGTCCAGAAAAGACTTGGCCTGGCAATTCGGGCTGGACTGTTACCATGAGGCACAGGGTCAAGGCTGATTTGGATATGGCCATGTCTGAACTGGGGTGGTGTGGAGTGCAAAAAAACGATGGATTTAGGCCCAGATTACTGTACTGGGGTGAATGTATGACATTGTTCTGCATTCTGTCCATCAACTGTGGTTTTTGCATTTGTCACCCCGAGTGGGATGGGTATTCTCAGACGTGAGTCCCATGCTCTCCACACCACTGGAGTCAAGCTAACCTGGCTGAAGACGGCTGATAGCCAGAAACCGGTCCTAGGATGCTTGATTCCGGTCCAGGAAAGACAGGGCTTGGCAGTTCGGGCTGGACTGTTCACATGAGGCACAGGGTCAAGGCTGATTTGCATATGGCCATTTCTGAACTGGGGTGGTGTGGAGTGCAAAAAACGATGGATTTAGGCCCAGATCTCTGTACTGGGGTGAATGTATTACATTGTTCTGCATTCTGTCCATCAACTGTGGTTTTTGCATTTGTCACCCCGAGTGGGATGGGTACGCTCAGACGTGAGTCCCATGCTCTCCACACCACTGGAGTCAAGCTAACCTGGCTGAAGACGGCTGATAGCCAGAAACCGGTCCTAGGATGCTTGATTCCGGTCCAGGAAAGACATGGCTTGGCAGTTTGGGCTGGACTGTTCCCATGAGGCACAGGGTCAAGGCTGACTTGCATATGGCCATTTCTGAACTGGGGTGGTGTGGAGTGCAAAAAACGATGGATTTAGGCCCAGATCTCTGTACTGGGGTGAATGTATGACATTGTTCTGCATTCTGTCCATCAACTGTGGTTTTTGCATTTGTCACCCCGAGTGGGATGGGTACGCTCAGACGTGAGTCCCATGCTCTCCACACCACTGGAGTCAAGCTAACCTGGCTGAAGACGGCTGATAGCCAGAAACCGGTCCTAGGATGCTTGATTCCGGTCCAGGAAAGACATGGCTTGGCAGTTTGGGCTGGACTGTTCCCATGAGGCACAGAGTCAAGGCTGATTTGCATATTGCCATTTCTGAACTGGGGTGGTGTGGAGTGCAAAAAAAACGATGGATTTAGGCCCAGATCTCTGTATTGGGGTGAATGTATGACAATGTTCTGCATTCTGTCCATGAACTGTGGTTTTTGCATTTGTCACCCCGAGTAGGATGGGTATGCTCAGACGTGAGTCCCATGCTCTCCACACCACTGGAGTCAAGCTAACCTGGCTAAAGGCGGCTGATAGCCAGAAACCGGTCCTAGGATGCTTGATTCCGGTCCAGGAAAAGCATGGCTTGGCAGTTCGGGCTGGACTGTTCCCATGAGGCACAGGGTCAAGGCTGATTTGCATATGGCCATGTCTGAACTGGAGTGGTGTGGAGTGCAAGAAAACGATGGATTTGGGCCCAGATCTCTGTACTGGGGTGAATGTATGACATTGTTCTGCATTCTGTCCATCAACTGTGGTTATTGCAGTAGGTACAGAGGTGATAGGATGGAGGCACATTTGCTCAGGGCACAGCGGGCTAACCCCCCCTAATGCGTAGCTGGCCCCCCATGACAATAAAACCTGGATTCACTTCTGGCCAGAGGGGGCTGCAGGCTAGACCAGCGCTCCCCTGTTTCCTGGCTTCTGTCGATCCTCTTGACAACAACCACCCCACAGAGGGAGAGGGGGCACACAGAGCCCAGGTGCATCCATAAAGTACCGACCGTGAGACAGCATGGCCTAATGAGGAAACAGAATTGACAAATCGTACTCTGGGCGACAGGCACTCTGACACCCATGCAAGATCCTCTCTATAGTGGAGCACTCTTCCACCACCCCAACAAAGCTGGTGGGCTGAAGTGCAGGGCACCTCTACATCACTGAGAGGAAAGCTTTCCTCCAAGGTTCTATGGCGGCCTACAGAGCAAAAAAGACCTCTACCCTGAAAGACCTACTCACCAAGTCTGCCTCCATAAAGAAAGACTCCTCTAGGGACACAGGCACCACGGGCTCACCAGCTTTGGCTGACGCAGGCCAACCCCTTGCACAAGAGAACAGGCAGGCCCCAGTCACACACTCCATTATGGAGAATCTGTTCAACAGGCTTAGAGGGGAAATCACTTCACTCAGGGGCGAGGTTGTCACTGATATTAAGGAGATTAACAGTAAGTGGTGGACCTGGCCCAATGAGCAGCAAACCTAGAACTAGTCGGAATGCCTGTGAAGAAAAATTGGAGTATCACAGATGGGAGCTGTTGGAGCTGAGGGAGCAGAACAAGGATCTCCAGATTCATTTGGAAAACCAGGTTAACAGGTTTCAGAAGTCGAGACCTGGAGAACTAAGTGACTAATCTTTTCCGCCATACACTCCCAGAACTGGCTGGAAAGGACATCTTTCTTGATTCCATCCACAGAGCAGGTCACCCCTTGAACACCCCTGGTCAGCCTCGAGACATCCTCACCTACATACATACTTACTGCATGAAAGAAGCTATAATGAATGCAGTGGAACACCAAGGAACAATTTCTTTTGAGGGTAGTAGGATGTGGCTTGTCACCTATCACGCTTCAGCGGAGCGGCGCCCTCAGGACAGCCACCATATTCCTATGCGAATAAGGGGTGAAGTACAAATGGAGACACCCATTCTGCCTAATCTCCTTCTTGGATAAAGGAACACAATCCATATGCACCATGGCAGAGGCCTCTTACATCCTGGGAATTGATACCCCACAAGAGTGGTCTGACCACAAGACATGACCCAGGGATGTCTCAAAGCAGAGAACCACACCGCAGGAATGTACAGCACTCCTGCAGCACACCCAGAGCCACAAAGCTCCTCAATCTCAAACCTTGATTTAACGTCACTGAAAGCCATGAGACAACACTGGACCCAAATACAATGGCCAGCCCAAAGGGCAACCAAGCAGGTTGGAACCACAGGCACACTTATTCAATTTCACTGGTCGGGAGGAGCTGCCATACACCTGACCTGTGAAGTCTCCCCCATGGCTCAAGTTAATGACATACAAGAGACTCCCTGGAAGGCAGTAGTTCATCACCCAGTTGATCCTACCAGCTCAGTGTTAACACCCCCACTTTGGTCACATCCTGAGTAGCTTCACCTTAGAGCAAACACATAACATCACTACATATAGCTTAGATGGCCACCTCCGAGTCCCGCGCTACATAAGTTACCCCACCTTACACAAATAGTCAAGATTCTGAGCCTTAATGTTAGAGGCCTTAACTTTATACTGAAACGCCTTGCCCTCCTATCCAAACTGAAGGACTCCCAATGTGACATAGCGCTGCTCCAGGAGACCCATCTCCTAAAAAAGAACTTGAAGAGACTGCAATCCCACTGGTTCAACCAGCAACTTACCTCATCATCCCCGAGCAAGAAGGCTGGAGTAGTAATATTGATACCCAACACACTCTAGGACAAGATCGTACAGACCCAAACTATCATATCGGGCAAACTCCTGTTGTATAGATCTCCCTTCATGACTATACATTCACTCTTGCCACACTTTATGCTTCCAATGACCACCAAGAGCAGTTTCTGCTAGCCACGGTGGGCTGGGTCATGACTTCCCCAGACAAAGATATTGTGATATGGGGCGACTTTAACATTATCCAACACAACTCACTGGACTGGTTGTTCCAGCCACAAGACAATACTGGGGCCCTTTAAAAGCTGGTCTGCAATGGCTATAAGACATAGGCCTAACAGGTGTGTGGCGATTCATGTATCCTATGTCTAGGGGGGGGACACCTTTTTCTCGGCCTCTCACCAGACTTACGTCTGCATTGACTAGTTCCTGGTCTCCCTTTGCATTTTAGCAGCTATAGAGCAAAGTGAAAAAGAGGTAGGGGCGCTATCCGATCACTTCCCTATTACAATCATTTTCCCCATCCAAGGCAGCACAACCCATAGACTCAAAAGAAAAATGTATGCTGTTCCTAATGGGGACAAAGGACAAAGGGAGTAGGTCAGAGAAAAGGAGTCACTACAATGGGGGTAGTTCCTTTTTGGAAAAGGGGCCCTCACACACCCTTGCGGGTGTCATGCTTCATCATCCGGCTTGCTCCTCATAGGCCAGCACTGCAATGCCTGAGGGGGCTCTTTATCAGAGATCTTTTTCCAAAGCCATGATGTGAAGTGCAAGTTAAGGGCCCTTTGTGTAGATAGAGGAAACGTAAGTGCCGATGTAGTGATTAGTGACTTAAAAAAGGCTAGGTAAGTCTCAAATAAAATTTTAATCCATGAGTATGTCTAACTTATTAAAAACATGATGTCACCAGTTATGAGATCAACATGTTTCATGCTGTCAATTAGTCAAGAAATGATCTAGGGCAATTCTTCAGGACCGAAAAATTTATAACTAATCTACACTGTGTCTGGGACCAAGGATGCAACAAGTAGTGTCCAAACACTAAGTACCCTATAAGTGTACCTGCATATTATAAAACCACTGACCTGGGGGAGGAAGACAAGAAATCGTAAAATAGCACCATACAGAGCAGTCTTGTATAGTACTTCTAGAGGCATGCAATCATTGTATAGTACTTGTAGAGGCATGAATTCATGATTAGTAACCCACTGACCTACTCCCCTTTGTCCTTTGTCCCCTTTAGGAACAGCATACCTTTTTCTTTTGAGAATTAACAGTGTATGATGGACAGTTATGAGGTCTAGGTCCCCGATTGTTTGTGATGAAGCACAACCCCTATTCTTTCTGTGGAAACTGAATGATAAACTCCTCAGATATGACTATATATAGGCTGTCATTCGTGAGACCATGGAGCATTTTCTCCAGGCCAATGACACAGCGTCTCCTCCCATAGCCCTAGCCTGGGAAACAATGAAGGCTGTTTTACAAGGAACCTTCAGAACCATATCGGAAACAGAAAATTGGGCACTCGCAGAATATGTAGACAGTTGACCATGGCTAGGAAACAACCCAAAGCCCTCGATTTGGGAAAGGGCTGAATATAATCTCTGATGCACCAAGCAAAAGTACTATGTGTGGGAGATAATGCAGGATGCCCCCTAGCCCATAAATTGATAGCTCAAATCCAAAAGAGTAGAATCACTGAGATACGAACAAAGGCCGGTCTCAAGGGGCATTGCAACACCAATATCACTCAAGCCTTTGAGCACTTCAATGCCACACTATAAACAGCGGAAGAAATGGATCTACTAACAATAAACTGGTTCCTTTCCTCCACTCCTAGATGCTGACATCCGCCGGGATGAGGTGCAAGCCGCAATCTCTAGACTACAACCAGCCAAAGCCTCTGGAACTAATGGATTACATTTATTTGCAGAGAACAGTACGCTCCCTGCCATGATGAATGAGGCAATGATCACTGTCATTTTCAAGCCTGGGAAAACATCCAAAGCGCTGCTCCTCATACAGACCTATTTCCTTGCTAAATGTTGATGCTAAGCTATTCACTGCAGCCCTTGAAGTTCACCTAAACCTGTCCATGCTCAAGCCTTTCAGAGAAGTGTTGGGCTTGAGAAGGAATATTCAAAAGACTCAGATTAGAAACTTGACACTTTTCACGGGCAGACCAGAACCACCTGGAGAACCATTTTCCCTTCCCCTGGATGAGCAACCGAGTGACTCATTTAGGCCACACACTATTACCCATCTTGCTCAAGACAGTTGACCTCAATTTTGTTAAGCTACGTGCTACGGTCACAAGGACCTACAGAGCTGGAAGGCCAGAGGACTTTCCTGGCTTTTCTGGCCAGTGAAACTGATGCTATTACCTCGGATACTTTATATTCTGCATTATGGGAACAATCCCTCTAATCTAATCCCTACATCTGCTGGGCAAACCATAGCACATAGTAGAATCTTACATCTGGAATGGGAGGAAACCCTGAATGGCCAGTATGTTCACATACTTATCACTGGTGTATGGAGGCATGGGCATTCCCAATCTTATCCATTACAGCTTAACCGCCCAGATCCGATACAGTATTGAATGGAAGAGGCCTCTCACAGAAAAACACTGGTGTTTCATTGACAAGGTCATCGCAGGGGTGCACATTTGGAAATTCCCATGGTTCCCCAAGAAACACTGCCCCATAGGGGTCTACATCTCACTCACGTGGGTGAGTGGGACAGAGTCATGGTGAAGAAGGGACTGCCCACTCCCATCTTCATGCCCATTATGGAAAATCCCACATCCCCCGTGCCCAAGCAACCTTAGAGTACCTCGATTGGCAAATGGCTAATTGCAAGTGAATTGGCAACCTATTTGATAGTATAGGTGCATTGGACTTCCCACAACTGCAAGCCAATTACATAGTTATTATGCAGAAGATGGTAATCCTGCTGTGATTCTGAGAATCCTCATGCATAATAAATTAGGCTAGTTTTGGGAGAAAACCACACAACATTTATTCCTCACCAAATCAGTTATGTAACACAATGGCAGGGTAAATGTAGGACAACGGTTAGATGACTACCCCGGCCTATATTGGGGTACCTTGTGAATCATAACAGTGTATAAATTATGCCTAAGGTCACTTTTATTCTAAGTTAGGTAGCATATTTTAGCATTTTCTGTTAATGTTTAGTTATTTCAACCAGCACCAAGAAGCTACAGTGATCGCTGTGCTTATTAAATATCTTTGACATAACAGCATAGAATAAAATAAAATAACAGTTACTAACTTTAACTTGGCCCTGATTTCTCATTAGCACCTCCAAAGTAGCAGAAACAATGGCTGCATTATTGCACTAACCTGAACTTTATTTGAGCTTTCAGAATAAGCTCCAAGCAAATGTCCAGAGAGACATTTGCTATGACTTACAAAGAAGAAAACTGCACTGCTTAGAGCAGAGAGAAGCAGACCCAAAAAGGAAAGATCAGGAAGTAAGGCCCCAAAACATGAATCCTGCATAAATGCTGTCTCCACAAAGTGAGCCTTACAGGAGCCAAGAATACCTTCTTGCCCAGCTGGCCAGTAGTGGCTAAAACAACTGCTGTGGTTCAAGACAGTCAATAAGGCCACCCTCTCATACGTCCCCAAAACTAACACTAACACTGACTTTGCCACAAAAAGTAACTGAAGCCATTTTGCCGGATGAAGAAATAGAGGTTTTCCTTGTCATCTTATGTTAACAAGTATGACAGGTTAACTGTGCTTGGTCACCTTGACACCGGAAAATCTGGAAGCAAACATTTAGCTAATATAGCTATACAGATTTTATGGTTGACCTTAATTTAAGATGCAATTTCCAAAGTCTAATTGATGAACCAGTTGTTGTTTGTTGGTTCCCGCAAAGGGTAATTCTCAACTGCGATCGGTCAGTGCCAAGATATGGCACCATGAAGTTTTGCCACTTGCGCTGACATATTTTAGGTGTCAATGAAGCATCAGCAGTAACCCTACATTAGCAGTAAACAGCTGGGTCCCTAGCTCATTTAGCCTGAACTGTATCCAGTGCATACAGAGACTCACAATTGCCCATGAACTATGTTAGTAACAAGATTATTGACTTTCTGGAATTATCACTTGTCATCGTAAAATGTCATTCATTGTCTTGGGTGCTGACCCCGTTAATTTTTACTCGGGTGCATTTGGATAAAAACGTCGACATGTTTCAGCTCCTTATGGACCAGCCGGGTCTGTGGAGCTTTCGTCAGGACAAAAAAACATGTTTTAAAATTACTTACACAATTAGTGTAGTATATCTGGGTTTTAATTTTCTTACCCAATTATATTCAGGGGTATTGTTCACCTTGTTATTACGGTGCCTCTCCTTGAAAATGCTTAAAGTATTTATCGACAGTCGTCATCAGGGGGAAAAGGACTACTTGGTCCCAGGCCGCGAGGAAGGCGGATTCCGCGTCTGGTGCTGGCTCTGCCCCCTGGATGAGGCAGCACCAGACGCGGAATCCGCCTTACTCGCTGCCTGGGACCAAGTAGGCCTTTTCCCCCTGATGACGACTGTCAATAAAAACTTGTTTTTTGTCCTGACGAAAACTCCACAGACCAGACTGGGCCATAAGGAGCTGAGACATGTCGACGTTTTTGTGTATGTTTAAGCGATATGCAACAGACCTAGTTACACGGTCTGTTTAGCATACCCATTATTTTTTAACAAAAGTTATCCAACCAACAAAATAAAAGTCTAAGGTTGATTGGAGACTACAGTTTTTTAACTATTAACCTTCATGTGGGGGTAAAACACATAGATTCTCTGGATACTGCCACGTAACACTAGAGAACGCCTCTGGTTGGGGCTGGCATGAAGCACGTTGTTTAACCCGATGATAAATGCCACAACGCGAGTGTGGGGCGGAGAAAAAACATAAACCGCACGAATAAAACACAGCGTTTATGAGGGTTATCTAACATATCTCCGTGTATCGTGGTTACAAGTGTCCTATCCACCATTTGATTAATTGTATAAACTTTGGGGAATTGATAGGACCTTCATTCGTCCTCCCTAATCCTGATCACTAAGATTCTTTTTCAGAGCTACATGGGCACAACTGGTTCCAAAGACCTCTTTGCAACTGCCCCACTGACCTGCTCCAATTTATCCTGTCAAGACCTGTAACTGGACCTTCCTGGATCTACAACTGGACATGCTGCCCTCTTATGAAGTGAGTTCCGGGCCTCCACGAGATGCTTCCTCTAGTCCTGGACCCTTGTTTGGCATCAGTTGAGCTGCACCTGTGAAATCATGAAGTTTTGAACTCTGTGCACCATTCTCAGAGAAGGTAACTTTTTCCCAGGCTTAACCTGGCCCCTGTATTTGGCATGCACTCCATCACCACCAGCCTGACCTTGAGACTTTGCCCTGATATAGCAAGACCAGATACCAGATACACCGTTAGCACTTTCTGCTTATTGGCTTTATTTTTACTTAACCCTTTAAAAGGCTGATTGGATGTTGCCATATGGTCTCATTAATATATTTTACTATCATTTTATACATTGGTGTGGAATATCTCATGTGTTATATTTTCATTATTACTGTTTGTGTGCTGCAAAAATCCTTAACAGAGTGCCTTTAAGTTAAGCTTGACTGCTTTTGTACCAAACTACAAGATGGATAAGCACAGGTTCATGTAGTGCCTGTCCTCGACCAGAAGAGGCTGGGCTGGGCCACCCCTCAAACATTCACTCCGAGACTCTAAGTAAGCTCTTCTAAAGGACTGTCTGTATTATAGTGGGGGTGATAAGTTGTCAAGAATATCACTATTTGCAAATTCAAGCAAATTTCTTTTCTTTATATATTGGTTTTATAAACCAGTTTTGAAATGAGTAAGAATACACGCAAAGGGTGGGGTCGGAGTGGCAGGGACTTTGGATTCCTTTATTACTCGGGCCGAATCCGTGCTTATGCACGAAATTGAGATAACGGAAAGGAGGCTTTCACTAGATCCTCTAAACCTACCTATAGGACAAACTACCACTATAGACCCTATTTCTGGCTCAATACCATGCCCTCAACAACTGCTAAAATCTACAGGTAGCCCTCAGCTGGGCTCTCTTAATCTGGCCATTGAAGATAGTATATCTTCCACCCCTGTTGCTTCTTACAGCAAGGCTCGCACTAGACAGAAGAAAGTAGCAGCTGCTCCCAGAAGTAATGCTCAATCAAAGAAAATAAAAGCGCGTAGTGCCCCCAGAGCCAGCTCACAGATCGCAAAACAAGCTAAGAATAAGAGCGCGGTTCCTGAGAGGGGAGGGACTTTAGTTCCCCAGTCGAGTTAGAACAAACTGGGGCAGGGGGGGGGTAGTGGGTACGGATCCAGCCCAGTCTGGGTTGCAATGCCCAGACTCTACAGAAGCTAAAGATGTGTTCCTCAAGCAGATGGAAGTTAAATTATTAGCTTTAATTGACCCTCTCATGTGTAGATTAACAGCAATATATCAAAGACGAGCTAAAATAGAGGATCAACTAACTAAAGCACCAGCTAATAATAAAGGGAGTAGCCTTGCAAAGACCATAGGGTCTAGTCGGGCTGGAAACTCATTTAGACCACAAGTTCAGCCAGTAGCTCGCCCAAATCCTTTAATAACTACCCACATCCCAGTGTGCCCCCGAATCCTCCTGCACAACCTACATCAGTATCTAATGCCTCGCACACACGCAAACAAGTGTCAAATGGCCCTGTGGTGAGACCTCAGGGGGAAGGTGGGGAAAAGTCGACAAGGGTTTTTCTTGATCTCCCACCAGAGGCAACGCCACACACTATAGTACTGGCCAATGTCCCACGATTGGAATCACGTGAGGAGGAACATTGGTCATCTCTAAAGAATAAGGCCCTCCATTTCTTGGATTTAAAAACTGGGCTCGGAAATCATCTATTTGAAGAATTCATGATGGTGAGAAGGGTGGCCTGGGTGGGAAACTCTGAAAAAGGCATGGCTGGGGACAGTGTAGTTATATGCTTTAGGTTTCAAAATATATAGTTAGGTGAATTCTGGAAAGGGCAGCTCCTTTTAAAATCTGGAAAGATGCTATCAATGTCCTCCCCCTGGGGTTCTATTATCGATCATATGTAAACACAGGAGGGGGAACTTACAGGAATTCAGGAGATTTGTTAGGCCCTACCAATTGTGTAGTCCCGATCCGTAACATATATGAGGCACTGAGCACATTGGAGGAAAACAATTGACTGGGTCTCATATCTAAACACCGTACCCCCGCGCACTAGATATAAGGGACAAGGGAGTGCCGGGTTTAAATTTCAACAATCAAAATTCAGGGGGTTTTCCTCCTAAAATTATTACCCCTCCAGATAGACCAAATACTTGAAGAACAACCACAGAGTTAAGTGTAAGCCCCACTAAAATACACCAAGAAGAAAACAGCCCACTGCTAGTCAGAACTGACACATGTATAGCAAATGGGGGCAGCAAGGTGCACACCTTCGGTGAGTCTCGAAATAGGGCACAAACTTTTGTTCTGACATCATGGAATATTGCCGGGTTGAAGAATAATTTACAGTCATCTGACTGGTTATCCTTTATTGAAACCAATGAAATCGTGGTCTTACAAGAAACCTGGTCAGTGGGTCCTGAGTTTAGACTAGGTTACATACATTTCTATAAACCTGCCATTGCTGGGAAAAAGGGGGAGACCAATGGGGGGGCTAACTATTTGGGTAAGATAGAGCAACAGGTATACAGTTCAGCAGTTAGACACGGATATTAATGACAACCTAATAATTAAGATAAGAGTCCTCGGTGTAGAGGACCTGAACTTTTAATGTATATGCTAGAGGGTTGCCTGGAGAGAAAGCCTCAGGCACTATTGCCCTTCTTGATTCCTAACTCAATTTGTTCAAAGGAGAGGGAAACATAGTGGTCGCTGGGGATTTTAACTGCTCCTTCCAGCCGCTAGATACAAACGATATAGAGTTAGGCCAAGAGGAAGATTTGATATGGGATATCCCGCAATTAACATGGAATCCGATCAAGAAATTGTGGAGGCGGCCTTACAGCTTAAAGCGCTCTGCTTGGAGCATGGATTAAGGGCGGTCAACGGGAGGGCAAAATCTGACAAGCATGGCTCCTTCACTTATAGATGCAGGATGCGATGCAGCCGTATAGACAAAATACTCATTAATAAGGAATATTGGCCAAGTCTAATGGATATGATCGTCCTGGAGAGGGTGGAAAGTGATCAAAAACCCCTGGTGCTACCACTCGTACCAGTAGGCAATTGCATAGAAGATGGTCTTCCTGCGGGTGTCGAACTTCATCTAAGTAATGACACCAGGAGAGTAAAATGGTATAACTTATTAAATAAAGAGGATCAGCTGGAGGCTATGAACATTTTGGTGACTAAGGCGACCACAGACCTCCAAACTTGTCTCGAGCAAAGTCCAATGTTACATCAGTTCATAATGAACTTTTTAATAAGCTTAACCGCATCGCTGAGGCGGTTATTTTTCCCCTATGCGGCTTTTTTCTAAAAGCTGCGTTAGATGACGAGCTCAGCTCGTCATCCGCACACGACCACCGTGGCTGATGACGAGCTCAGCTCGTCATCACCATCAAAGGGGTTAAGGGCTTTTTTATATCTAATGTAGTAAAAACAAAAATCTCTGTAAAGGCACCTGCTGACTCACGGTATGGGAAAACATGTAGAGTGCCATACAAAGCACTAGCTATGGCGATAAGATCCAAGAATAGGGATAAGATCCACAATGCACGGGTGGAGTATAAGTTAGCACAACACAAAGCGAAAAAGGAATGGGATGAGGAACATTGGCAAGAGCTGTACTGTGCTAGCCAAGACAGGAACATGGTTGGATTTTGGCACCTGGTTAAGTGGGGTAAGGGAAAGCCGAGCCAACCGCCAAACAACCATGTAGCTCCCAAACACTGGGTTTTTCACTTTAAAACACAGTTTGCCAATGATGCCCAAGAATGTGAATTATCGCAGGGTCCTCTGATTACTCAAGTTGGTACTCATGCGCTGTATTTTACTATGCAGGAAGTTGAAGCTGCACTTAATACTGTACCGAGTGGCAGAGCGCCGGGGTTTGATTGTGTTCCCGCCGACCTGTTCTTGCATAATAAGGCTTTGTGGGTAACATATATACAGATCTTAGTGAATGCCATCGCAAAGGGTTCTCCAATCCCTGAGTCATGGATGGGTGCAGAGATCATACCAATTTTTAAAAAAGGGGACAGATCGGATCCTGGTAACCACAGACCTATTAGTTTAATTGACTGCATTCAGAAGGTGACAGTCAGGCTTGTGCTAAGTAGAATCCAGGGTTGGATTGACGAGTTTGATATACTCTCACCTTTACAGACCGGGTTTCGCTCACATCAGAGCACAATAGACCAGGTTTTTAGATTTGTTTTAATTTACTGGTGTGTGGCGATCCTTAATGGAGGCAGAATATATGCCGCTTTTGTAAACTTAAAGTCGGCTTTCGACTTAGTCCCGCGAGCCAAGTTGTGGAGTGTCCTCGCGGAACAGGGAATGCCTTTGGACCTGCTGGCCTTTTTAATTAAACATGAAGTACCTTTGCCCAAGTTCACTAGGACTAGCAAGGCCAAGTGACAGATAGATTCCAGATCGCTAGAGGGGTTCGACAAGGTTGTGTACTGGCACCAACTTTATTTTCTCTTTACATTAACAGGGTGACCAAGTACTTTGAGGCCACCCTACTGATGCTCCAACTTTAAATGGTAGGAAGATACCCCTGTTAATGTTCGCTGACGAACACCCTGTTAATTTAAAAAACCCAACAAGGCCTACAGAAGGCCATAGGGAGATTTGAGATGTTTTGCCAGGATTTTGGTCTCACAATTAACGTAGATAAGACCAAGTTCATGGTACTACACAAACAAAAAACTGTAAGAGGGAGAGATACCATGAACAATGTTATACTTGAGCTGACCCATGTTTTAACGTATTTTGGCATCACACTAGACTCCAGGCTAAATTAGAACCCACACTAGGATCAGTTGCTACTTAAACTTGCACAACTATCTGGTGCTTTGCTGAAAGAACACAGTTTATCCTTTACGAAGCCGACTGCCCCTGTGCTAAAAATCTATAATGCAAAAATTACAACTTCAGTTTTGTAATGGGCTGAATCGACTCCACTAATACCGCTCTGTTATGACTTGGGGAGCCAGTTTTTAGAGGATGTGGCTCGCTTCAGACCAGTGGCCTATTGGAGGAGGCTCTGGGTCACCCAGGGGCTTACCCAGTATGCACAAGCCCTACTTGAGATCAGGGACGCTGACAGTGCGGGCAAAATTTCATGACTGAGGCAGGTAAAGGCCACTTATACAGATATGGGCCTTAACTGGTTGTTGCAAAATCCAACAAATAGTGTATTTCCATCTCGAAAAGATTTGAGGGAGCTTTACTGGAACATGGTCATTATGAAACGTTTCATGTCCCTGACGAATCCCTAACTGTCAAGAGACGTTCTAGAGACCAAACATGCATCTGACTACGAAGTGTATTGGGACCTTATTACAGTAACCAGTGATAGGAAATGGTACCACCAATTTAGGATAGGTACCCTTCCTATTAAATCGTTTACTGGTAAATGGGGTACAGGTTCCTGCACTGAATGTCCGTTTTGCCCAACACAATCAGAAACAACAGCTCACATCTTATTTATTTGCCCCGTTTATAAGAAACTGAGGTACAAATGGCTGAGGCCCATTTTCCAGATGAATGAGATTACTTCAGGTTCCGAAGCACTAAGGATTTTAAAAACAGATGGAAATTAATTAACTATAATCGCGATCGCCAAATTATTACATGGTATGTGGATGACCCTTGCCCACAGACTTCTTAATCAATAATGTTAATGGATACGATAGGTCTACCATAATGAGATTATGTTGAATCTGCTTTTACTTAAATTCTGGTTTATTGTATGGTTTGAGATTTTTGATACTCTACTGTGTTTTTAAATGTGCTTGATACTAATTTATTGTATATTTGTGTTTATTGATGGAGTAATTATGGACTTATTTCTAGAGTCATTTTGCTATATAATAAGGATGGAATGTTGGGACATTATTGTTTTAAATGTTAATTTTTTTATGATTATGTAATCGAATAAAGACTTTTGAATTGAGTGACTATTATGGTTCACCTTGAGAAGCATTTTTACCTCCTCAAAGAAAAAATACAATTTCTCACAATACATTTGAACACCAACAGAATATTAATAAAAATAAGTTTAATGGTGCTTTAAAACAAATGTTTTATTTTCAATTCACACCATAATCTTCTTGTGCCCACAAAATGCTGATTAGTGAAAATCCGTCAATTTCAGTGTGTGTCAAAAATTTACTTTATAAGGTACACACACAATTCCCTGAAGTGTCATGGAAGTCCACACAAGTCCTAGATTTCCAGGTATATTTCTACTCTTCCTAATGAAATACAGTGAGCATGTTAGAAAATCTGCCTACGTATGACAGAAATGTTGTTTATTTACTGGATCTGTGTAATGTTTACAGGGAAAACTCCTAGCCTTTTATAACCATTAAATATCCATGTGTTCACTTTGTCTAATCCTACTGTGATTGTACTTACTCATATATTTAGTTGTGGTTTTATTTACATTTCCTGAGTGGGTAAGGCCAAGCAAGATGTTTTTGACCCCTCCCACTGTAAGAGTAAGTAAATGGACTATGTTGTCTGCTAGTCAGTGTTCCAGACCATATCATTAATATAGAGAGCAAATCAACTTTGGGACATCCCATTAAAGTAACTAATTACATTGTTCACTTTATTTCAAGCCCTCAAGAGGGCTACTTTTAGATTGCAGGACCGTCATACTTTACGCAGGCTTCATTATACTCTGCTTGCTCCATTGCAAAAAAAAGGGACTCAGTGGCATGCGTTACCTGTATTGCAGACAAATCAAACGACCATCTTCTAGATTTTTCAAGGTTGTTTGATAAAATTAGTTTATAGTCATTTTTTTTAAATCATGGAGATGAACATACAATATTGTCAATGGGAAAAAAATATCATCCTTGGTCATAATGACTGCAAAACCAAGTATAATAAAAATCTTTACTATTATGTAACTGCAGGGCCACTGTAAGGCTAATATTGCAAAAGACTGGCTTGAAGGTAATCCAACGAATGATGATCAACGAATGCAAAAGATGATCTGCCTCTCATTGTATCATAAATTATGAAATCATTTATAGAAATAATAGTCACCAATAACTAATTACCTAATCAACTGTTTTTCTTTTTGTGTACGGAGGGAGTCTAGTATTATCATTTTTTAAACAGAACTCATCCTGCTTTTGTAGGGTATGTGAGAGCTAGTATTTGTCAATATTTCACGTTTAGTTTTATTTTGTTTATATGTCTTCTAAATTTCAACCAATAAATGTGGAAATAACGTGTTTTGTGGGTGGTATGTCAAATTTTCTATCACACTAAATTTAGTCTGTAGATGCGCAACTCTGTAGATACTACTCTGTGAAAAGAGATCTCGGATTTACAACATCAGGCGGCCTTCAACTATAGTGTGCAAAACACAATTGGGTTTCCAGTGTCAAATGTGAACTTAAAGCAGTGCAGCCCTGGCCATAAACGTTAGTCATGCTCATCCAAACTTTAAGAAAATATATTCTACTCATTTCCTTATCTGTGCCACTGGCACATAGTCTTCTACTAAATGGTTCTGTCTCCCTTCTGGAAAATTGTAAATCAATTTAATGTCTGATCAGTATATCAAAACCTTACTTGAACAGCCTCTCAGTAGATTGCATATGTGCTCAACACATCCCCCAAATGGTATAATACTCTGATCATCAGAAACGTATCTCAATCATTAATAATACTTAGCAGATATCTATGTATCAGAATGCCTAGTTCAAAAATATACTTTCTAAAAAAAAGCTGTTCGACTTGTTAGCCATTCTATTGTGGACCTTAGCACACTGGCTTCTTAAAGAAGTCTGAGAGAAAGATACTTCTCCCTGACAAACACTGAGCAAAGCTTTTGGTGCACTATAAAAATAAGACGTTAATCTTACTGGGGCCTATAAAATAGTTCTTTTCTGAAAATTCCCTGGTTTACTCACAAAAATTTACATAATTGAGATTTTTGTATTATTATTCATTTTATGTTATTGCCACACTGTTTCTATAGGTAAATTTAGACTTCGATGGACAACGTCTCATTTCAATTTTCTAATTTTTTCGGCTATTTAATTAAGATCTTAAACTCCTAATGTGGAAGTTTTTTACTCTATTTGATCCTTGTATTTTTCTTCCTAATAGTGATTCATCTATGTCCTCATAACACTTCACTGAATATTGTTTATACCCCTTGAATTGTTTTCCAGTTTGAACGTATGAAAACAACTATTTTAAAAACATTTTCAATAAATCCGATTGAACAGTGTTAATTAATTTATTTTTAATTAGCATTCCCAAAGGAGACATTTTGCTTTTACCTCATTTTGGTTCGGCCACATGTGTAATTTCTCTTTACCACAATCATTTTATGTCATGGGCAAATGTAGGTAGTTGAGTATCTTAAGTTCTTTTACCTTTCTAGGAGCAGCATATTCATTTTGTATCGCAAACTACTATGAATTTTTATGTGGCCTATGTTTTTTTTAAGTAAATTCTTTATTATGATGGACAGTAAATTGGGAATTAATCGAGGGGACGCAAAAATAAACTTACCTGACACGCTGACACCGCCGACACCGCCAGGAGTCACGAGAGGGGCCAGGTGGAAACGCCGACACCGCCAGGAGTCTTAATATCCACAGCATCGCGCCGCCGCCCCGGGGGACTACAGTACCCGGCAGGCTAAGCGGCGGCGCGTCCTACACAGGAGCAGAGCGCCTGAAGGCGCATTTAAACAGCGCAGTTCCCCGCGTCGCGGGACGCCGGGCGAAGCCCGGGCCAAGGGCGGGCCCGTTTAAGCCCGGAGAGGCCGGGTCGGGCCACCCCCCTTTCATCCACCCACCAGTATACCTGAGTGAGTACATTGCCATTAAAATCCTCTGTGACAATCCTAGACATTTGGCATGCCTCCTAAAGAGGCCAAGGGGAGGGCGGGCGCTGCAATATTCACGGGAGCTATGGACCAATTCATAACCAAGATGAACAGTGTTGTTGACGAAGGGATTACTATAATGGAGCGACGTGTCTCGCATGAATTAGCCATTGCAAGAAGATCTTCCATGGGACTAATTGCGGACGCTCGAACTCCTGATAACCTAATAATCGCTTGAGTGCTTCCCCCATTTTAGAACTCCCTATTCCGCAGCTCCCCCTTTGTAATTTGTCACAAACAACCCTTAGCAGGCAATCCACAGCCTCTGAATCATTGTTGTTGTCACCTCAGATGCTCCCCACTGCAGCTATCGTAGCTAGCGTAGTAAAGGTGCATAATACTAGGCAACAGTGTGGGAAGGACCCAGGGGCAATACCTAAAAAGACCCACCAGTCACCTAATAAAGCAGGTGGGAGGAGAAACAAAGGCCGTAAGGGCAAGAAAGCAAATTCACCTATTGCGGTGCAAGGAGTCGCTAAATCACCTCTTGGTCTGATAGACCCCGTTCCACAAAGCAGGGCTGCAGAGGTTTTAAGGGGGTTATCAAGCCAGGAAATGCCACAGAGGGTGTTGGAGGTGGAGCCTAATGCTGTCTATGACACCATTAGGCTCCTGTTAGCTCCATTAGAAGAGAGGTTGAGCAAGATCGAGGTCCACTTAAAAAGGATCGAACGTGATGTCAAGAGCCTTGTTGAACCCACTCTTAGAGTTGTTCCACCCCCAGTTGCAAAACTGTCTAAACCACCCAAAATCCGCAAGGAAATAGTTCCCACTCCAGTGACCAACAAGGAGTTAGTAGATTTAGGTTCAGCCCAGACGACTATACCTGTTTCTGAAGCTATCCCTACCCCTAAAGAACCAACTCGTCCCAATGTGAATAGCTTATCCCAAAGAAAGAAAACCCCAGATCAAAACATGCCTGGTGGGGGGGAAGTGGTCAACCAACCCATTGCAGGTAAAAAGATCTCAAATCTACCTCCGGAGGTTTGCCCATTTGTGGTGGTGCTAGCGGGAGCTCCAGAATTGGCCACAAATGAAAGGGAAAGCCCACAAAATTAAGGAACAGAGTGATACACTGGCTAAATGTGAACAGACCTTTGCCCCCATACCTAGCAGGCAAAATACTTATGATTTGCAGGACTCCATGGATGGGACATTTGGCTAAAAACATAAGGGGAGATTGTATTTTGATTAATTTCAGTAACCCTAGAATTGTCGATTTCATTTGTAATTGGAGATACCCTAGCACAGGCACGACTGTTCATTCCCTCCCTCTAACCTATTTCTACCCCCCCCGGCCATTTTTCCTCTCAACCTGACGGATGGACCTTGGTTCCTGGGCGTAGGAGGGGAGTAGTACAAGGAGATTGGTCTATGCCACCTGCAAATTCTGATAGCTTTTTTCACTACAATCGCTATGACTGCTTGGACGCAGTTGATTGACCAGATGCTACTGCAAGTGAAATAAGTATCTCTTCTTTCCCCCAGGGTGATCATCCCGTAGAACTACCTGTATCTCAAGTGTCAGAGGATATAAAACCCACTGGCATAGCCTTGGACCCAGTGGTTATTACTAACACTAAGGCCTCCCCGACCTTGACTGACATTTCAAATATTTTATCCCATGGTAGAGATAATGCTAGTACACTTAAAATTGTTTCGTGGAACGCAGCAGGTCTGTGAAGCAAGCTTTTGTTACCCGACTGGGCTGACTTTATAAATGGGTTTGACATCTGCATGTTTCAAGAGACATGGAGCTTAGAACCGTTGCATATGCATGGTTTTTCCTGATTTTGTGTACCCGCTATATCGGTTGGTCGTGGTCGTCCTTCCGGTGGGCTTATAACATGGGTAAGGGTTGATCTTAACCTTAGGATTACACATCATACTCTTCCCTGTCCGGATATTATGAGACTATCTGTTGAAAGTATTAATGGTGACCCTGCCTGGGAATTTTTCAATGTTTATATAAGAGGAACACAGGGGGGGGCAAATCGCCCACAGTTGAGACACTAACCGATTTGTTAAGGCTGTGTGCTCCTGATTCTTTAGCCCTAGTAGCTGGGGATTTTAACTGTTCATTTGAACCCTTGGCAGTAGAGGATATTTTAGGAATACATGAGGATGACGCACAATGGGGCATTCCGTCCCTAACCCTTAAGCCCGTGAGGTCTCCTGTAGTCATTCAATTAAACGGCTTAATGACAGAAACAGGTTTACGGGCTGCCAACGGCCGTACTACTTCCGACGCTCAGGGTGCTATTACCTACAATAGAGTGTTGCGCGAGAGTAGGATTGACTACATAATGATAGATTGGAGGACCTGGAAGTCTGTAGTGGATATGGTCATTATTCCATCGGTTGAGAGTGACCACAACCCTTTGTCCCTCACACTGCAAAACCCATGGCACAGAAAGGAGCGTATATCCTCAAAAGACAGGAGTTTATTAACAAAAGAACATATTCCATCGAATTGTAATAGATTTTTAAAATGGCCAAAGTTCTGTTTGGATGATTCTAAATTACGCAAGCTGGATGGAATCCTTGCAGAGCAGCTACTAAGGCTGTCTGTAGTCTGCGATGAGGAGGCAGGGTCAGTAGAGATAGAAAATATTTATACTGCCACAATGGACCACATTGGTAAGCTGTTTATGGTCCCACCCAAGAAGAACCTGGCACATACCAAACCACTGCAGAGCTGGTTTGATAGTAATTGTAGAAGGAGGAAAACTGATTTAATTTCTGCTATCAAATCTTCGAACCCAGTATCTGTACGTTCGGCAAGATTGCATTATAGAAAGGCAATTATAGCCGCAAAAAGGGCTTGGGGAGAGTCCCATTGGGAAAATCTCAGAGATGCAAGTAGAAATAGGGATGCTAATTTGTTTTGGTCACTAGTTAGAAAATCATCTGGGTGCAGCTCGAACCAAATTTCAAACCATATCACGGATAGTGAATGGTTCGAACATTTTTTTAAGCTTTATGGAGGGATTGACCTGCCCGGAGTCCCCGGGCATTTGAGCGGTGCTCTGGTTGATGGTTCCGGTCAGCTCACGCCAACTATAGTTAATAAAAAAGAGGTTCTCGCTGCAATAGCCAAAATAGTTTCTGCCAAAGCCCCAGGACAGGACGGAGTGCCTGGGGACCTTTTTAAAGCTAACCCCGAAGGTTGGGCAACGTATTTTACCATCTTTATAAATGCATTGATGGCAGGCTCTCCAGTCCCTAGTTCCTGGAAAGCGGCCGAGGTGATTCCCATTTACAAGAAGGGCCCCAGGGAGAACCCTGCCAACTACCGTCCAATTAGTCTGATAGACACGGGACAGAAGTTGGTCGGCAGGGTTCTCCTTGAAAGGATCCTCTCGTGGGCAGAGGAGAACAAAATCATTTCCCCTTACCAGGCTGGTTTCAGGGCATGTACTGGTACAACTGATCAAGCATTTAGGTTGCTCCTCCTCCACTGGAAGGTGGTTACCATCGGCAAAGGCAGTCTTTATTTGGCATTTATTGACTTGAAGTCCGCCTTTGACCTGGTTCCTCGAGACCGACTGTGGACTATACTGGAGGAGATAGGGATCCCGCTTCCAATCCTAAACCTCTTGATACGTATGCATGATGGCACTTATGCCTGCATTAGATGGGGCTCTCAAGGGCAAAAAACTGATAGGATTCCTGTTAAGCGCGGGGTTAGACAGGGGTGCGTGTTAGCCCCAACACTTTTTTCTTTGTTTGTGAATGGTGTTGTCTCTTTTTTACTTGAAATTGACGCAGATGCCCCGGTTCTGGCAGGTGATAAAGTGCCCTCCTTACTCTTCGCAGACGACACCTTGTTGGTTTCAAAAACCTCTGTGGGCTTGCAAAAATTGCTGAATCGCTTTAGTTTGTTTTGCGAACTTAGGAGCCTAGTCATTAACACCACCAAAACTAAGCTTCTCTATTTCAATCCGAGTAAGTCCTCCAGGTCCACCCTCTTTCTTGATGGAGAACCATTGGAGCGCATAAAAGAATTTGATTATCTGGGAATCAGAATTTCTCATAATTTGAAGTGGCAGCCCCATATTGATAAAATGCTTTTGAACCACAAAAGGGTGACTGGTGTTTTGGGGCGGGAACATCGCATGTCCATCTCTAAGCCCATTGCCCCTGCCCTAGATATATATGCTGCAAAGGCTGTGGGCAGCACCCTTTATGTGCCGAGCTGTGGGGTTTCGAATGTATTAGTGCACTTACCACTTCTGAGAATAAGTTCCTCAGAGAGCTAGCATCCCTTCCGATGGGTACCCCCATCAAACCACTATTGAGCGATCTGGGTCTCCGCCCTATTCGAGACTTAGCTAGGCTACGACCTCTTTTATATTGGGCCAGGCTATGGCGGACCCCCGAGCTCTCTAAGTACCTTGATGGCTTGATAGAGGTTATGAACCTTAATGGTTCTTATAAAGTCAGTTGGATCCGTAACATTAAGAAGCTTTTGAGCGAAATTGGTTTGCCAATTAGTTGGGAGCGTGGAGCTTCCGTATCCAAGCTTGAACTCAAGCGAGTCTACTGGAACTGGGTGGACGAGCAAGATCTAAGGGACCCAAACCAGGGTAGGCTGACCGAGGAGTTTAAACAGCATAAAATCAAGCCTCGCTTGGAGCCTTACCTGGACCTTATTGTAAAACCAAGGGATAGATCGTTGTTCATCCAGTTCAGGTTGGGAAATTTACCTTTACACGATTACACTTGTAAGTGGAAGCCCCCGTACCAATCTCCATCCTACTGCCCTACCTGTAATGGCATCACTGAAACTACTGCCCATGTTTTTTTTGTGTGCCCAGCGTATGCAAAGCCGAGACAGAGATGGCTAAAACCTACATGTTTACTGCTCGGTACCAGGAATCATTCCGTAGCTTTGAGAATTTTAAAGACCGACACCAGCACATGTCTAGTTTGTGGGGTTGCTAAATTTCTGAGCTGGGCCTGGGTAATCAGAGCAAAATCTTTGAGATGACTCAGTTTTTAATCAAACTTTCCTAATTTTTACTTTCACAAAGCTGCTATTGTTTAATATGCTTCTTAACTTATTTATTGTAATATGGACGTTTTTACTGTAACTAATTCTGCAAAATGTAAAGACCTATGAATTGTGTTTTTTTTTTTAATCTTTTGAATGTGCTTTTATGATATCACGTGTTTATCGAAATAAAGCTTTGAACTGAACTGAACTGAATTAATTGACTTGAAACCTTTATCTTACCTACTAATTCTAATACTTGGTGTACCAGCAGAAAAGAACAATAATGAAAAACAATTCCAACTGTTTACAACAGAGACCCTACATTTCATTCTCTTCAATTAGATGGATATTCCTTCCTGATTGACGTTTTTTCTAATGCTGGTTTTTATCTAAAAACTTCTTTACACCATTCCCTACTACTTTCTCCGTTCAATACAGACCAAGACTGTGCTGGTGAAGAAGATATAGAAATAATGATCTTCAAAGAAGTCTCACTCTGAGAAATTGCAGAATGTCGATCAGAGTGTTTGACCACAGGGACTATCTATGGACAAACTAAAGTGACTGAAAGGGATGGAGAAAGAGAATGTTCTCTAACAAAAGTGGGGCTGAGCAATTACCAAGAGGTGGGTTGACATGATTTGAGGGTCCATATAAAATAATCAGTAACTCTCAGATTAGAGCTCTTCTAACTGCATGCTTACCTTTGGGTTGATCTGTCAAATCTTATTTCGGTCCATAACATAATCACTTTCATTAAGAAGGAACAATTCTGTTGTCTGCATCCTTCCAGTGATATTTCATTGTTTTATTCAATAAAGGAAGAAAGGGGTCTTGAAATATTGTGATAGCTGTGGAAACAGAACATATGGCACTTAAAGGACTACTTCCTTCATTTGAATAATTATCAATAATGCAAAGCACTACATTAAAACACTGCAAAAGAATTAAAACATTTCATTTCTAAGGGACAGACTCCCAAAAAGTGGACATTTATTCCAAATGCATCGAGTTAATTGGACAGGATTTTATTCCTACCTGCAAGGCATGGATAAGAATCACATACTGTACACCACAGCCAATGCAGTGCATTAGAATTGGGGTATAGGAGAAAACAGCACATGCTAGATACAACTATACACCCCTGTATATCATTTTTTCATTCACTGGGACAAAATATGTTTTGGAGAAGCATGCCAAAGCAGATCAAAGAGACTGGTGAAGCCCATCATGAAAGCAAGATGCACCAGAAAATTATCAAAATAGGTCAGAATGATGTATATTACAAATTCCCCATAAATTGTGCACAATTCTATGATATCTGAAGGATGATATCTGAAGGTGAAGCAATTAGCTATTTTAAAAGTGTGTTATTATTCCAGACAATTCATATAATTCCTCAGTAATAGATGGTTTCACCCTCCCCAAGAAAACCTTGAAGGATGATATCTGAAAGTGAAGCAATTAGCTATTTTAAAAGTGTGTTATTATTCCAGACAATTCATATAATTCCCCAGTAATAGATGGTTTCACCCTCCCCAAGAAAACCTTGAATGAAATGTAGAATACAGGTGTGTTTCTCAGCAACAATTGCACTTCATTTCACTTTTCCGCATAGCTCAGTAGATTCTCAGTTGTAAGTTTATAGCTGAGACTATTTCAATAGTCTAATCTTGAAGCAATTAAAGCATGAAGGACTGTTTTCCGAGCCACTAGAGGGGGAAAAACTTTTTCAGGGACTGGATCAAAGAGAAAAATGTCCCTGACACAGTAAACACATACTGATGAAAAGAAAGGTTGTTTTCAGATGTCACTCCTAGGTTCCGAGAAGCCTCCGTAGGTGGAGGGGGCATAGGGATATCCTCCAGCCACCTCAAAGGCAGAAAACTGATTACCATTTCCAAAAAGGGGGATTTCTGTTTTCTCAGAGTTACACTTTTACTAGTTACAATTCATGCAATTGATTAATTGAGCGAGACAGTTCTTAAAATCTGGCTCAGAATTAGAAGAGTTCTTATTGAGCAGCAAAATCCCTTGCATATCATTAGCATTCATCATGATGGAGATGCCATATGATTTGATCAACGCAATAAGAGGAGACACATATATTAAAAAGAGTAGGGCTTGAGAATTTTTTTTTTAGTAGATCTGAAAGCACCTATAATCACCAAGTGTTTCCTGTTTCAAAGAACGATTGAAACTAAGCCCCACTTGGCCTTGTATTCCAATATCAGCCAGATGTTGTAACAGAATGTCGTGGGATATTGAGCCAAATGCAGTCAACATATCTAAAAGCATTAGCACTTAGTTGTTACCTCTGTCTAATATGAATTTTGTAGTTTCAGAAATTTCCAGAAGAGAAGATTTTGTAATTCTGTAGAATGCTGAGGTCTAAAGCCAGTTTTTAAAGAGTGTAGAAGATTGTGTGTTTCAAGATGTTGAACAAGTTTGTCAGTGACTAGCTTTTCCAGAATTTTATCTGGCTCCGGGAAAAATAAATGGGCCCAAAATTTAACAGGATTTTAGGATCGGCATTGACTTTCTTCAGCAGTGGCTTTGCTAGATCCAAGTTCTAAATATCTGTCTCACGAGCCAGCTGTAAAGACTGATTTAAAATGTAGTTCTGAGCTAGGTTAATGACTTCAATTGCTTTCTTAAAAACTGAAAAATCAATGAGCGAGCCTGATTTACTGAGCACTATAGCACGTTTACATTGTTTTAATATGATAAGCCTGAACTGTGAGAGGGAGACCAGTAAGATAAACCTTCTAAGGCCATTTCTTTTCAACTGGTTCCCCAGGCGGAAGACAAGCATGGATGTCTTTGATTTTTTGCTCAAACAAATCAACCCGTTTGTCTCAATGATCTTAATGGACAGCAGGATTAGCTGTGTTTGCTTTAAAGCAAAGAAAACATTTAGATATTTGAAAGATTAACTGGGGGTTATTTTTTGCTTGTGCAATCTATGCAAAATAAAAACTTATTTTTGCATTTTTAATATATTTATGGTAATTTTCATGGGTAGTTTATAGGAGTCCTTATTGCCCTGAGTAACCTTAGATCTCTATGCTGGCACTGTCTACAAGCTTACTGTTCCTTAGCTGGAGCAGGAGAGAATCAAGTTTCCTGTAATAAGAAAATGGTGTTACTCTAATAAGTTATGACATTTGGAACTGCAATGTCACTGTGCTTGCTGCCAGAGCCGGCAGACAGCGTGATGGACAGGTCACATAGCTTTATTGCAACTGTTGTTTAAGCAGTGTGATGGAGAACTAGCTTTTCTCTGAGCTACTTTTTCCTTGAAATGAGCGGTCATTAACAGAATGGAGACATTTATGTCCGTTTGCTTAGTTTTTGAAATACGTGTTTCATGACAGAAGTAGAAATATATCTTCGTGTTACAAAGTCTGTCGAAATACAACCGCTTTTTGAAATGAGTTATATAAACTGCTTATAAAAATATGTTTTCCGACAAATTTCAGTTTGTGTACTTTAGCAACATAGAGCCCGCATTTACACTAAATATCTTCAGTAATAGTATTTTTGAAAATAAAAGAGCATGAGGCCACACATTTTGGTTTTTGGGAAGAGTAAAGAGGTTATCTTGGCTAATAAGGAATACAATACCCACTACTATAGGTTAAAAGGATATTTATTGTAAGCCACTTTAGAATTCTGTGACCTTATAAAGGAAATTGATCTTCATCCTCGTTCCTGTATATGATCACGGAACTCCTTGGAGTCTCTCAGTATACTTTTAATGTTTTGAACAGTCGACTTTATCCCATATGTAATGAGCTATCAATCAATGAATCAAGGAATTTTTAGAGCGCACTACTCACCCGTTAGGGTCTCAAGGTGCTGGTGGTGGGGGGGTGGGGGGGCGCTACTGCTTGAACAGCCAGGTCTTGAGTTGTTTCCTGAAGGCGAGATGGTCCTGGGTCAGCCGGAGGTGGGTGGGGAGGGTGTTCCATGTCTTGGCTGCCAGATAGGAGAAGGATCTTCCTACGGCGGTGGCTCTTCGAATTCGTGGGACGGTGGCGAGGGCAAGACTGGCGGAGCGGAGCTGGCGGGTTGGTGTGTAGAATGCGAGGCGGTTGTTGAGGTACATGGGGCCTGCGTCGTGGCGAGCCTTGTGTGCGTGGGTGAGGAGTCGGAAAGTGATCCTCTTGCTGTCGGGGAGCCAGTGTAGGTCTTTCAGATGGGCAGAGATGTGGCTGTGGCGAGGGATATCCAGGATGAGTCTTGCCGAGGCGTTCTGTATGCGCTGTTGCCTTTTCTGGAGGTTGGCTGTGGTTCATGCAATATTTGCCTTATTCAAGGTATTAACTACCTTTTGAGAGCAGGAAATTAGTACTGTCTAATGTTGTAAGGATTGAGAGCTGCCAGATGACAAACTAGGAGTCTGTTGTTTTAAATATTTCTGAAAGGATTACTGATTCTGGATATCGATCAGTTTTTCCCTCCAGGAGAGTTCTTCAGTTTCAGTAGGTCGAATGGCATCCCTTCAGCAGCAAAGGGCTTTACCAATCCATGATTTTGTCTCTTCCACTTCACTTACAAAACTGAGGGAAACAGCCTACATGCTATGTATGATCCCAGCAAAACAGCTGATTTGCAGTTTACCTCATGGTTTAATGTTCAGTGAGTTCTACAGAGTGAGAAACAATGATCTGCTCTTTACCAGCTTAGTGTAAAGTTTGCTGTAATGGAATCCAGGAGCAGTATTCTGTGTAAGTCCTACAGAGGATCAAACACTGATGCTGCTCATAACCAGCAACCAGCATAAGGTCTTGTTGAAATAGCATGCAATACCAGTATCCTTACGTACTCGATGATTTCTGCAGAGGGCCAAACATTGATCTGACTCTGTACCGTCAACCATTGTAAGGCCCTCAAGGCTGGTTGTTTATGTCTCCTCTTTGGCAGCTGAAAGCTGAGCCTGGAAGCTTAGTAATGAATGAGCTGGAAGAAGTGCACTATTTTCAGCAGAGATTTCAGTATTCTGCATTACCACAGTCCAAATGTCCACGTCGTTCTACTATCAATGAACCAGAGGTACAAACATTAGGGATGCCGATTCTCTAATTGCGATTCTCTCCAAATTGCAATTAGGATATCATTGTGACTAATGTATGAAATTCATTGAGTTTCAGTTAGGGATTCCTTGTGGGTTGCAAATCAACCTACCTCATGAATGTTAATGAGGTAGATTTGCACCCCATTAGAAATCATAGCCATGGCAGAGATAATAGCGTACTGATATCAGTAGACCACCACGTCTGTGGCTGTTTTTTAACCCCTTCGATACGGCCGCGATTCCCCTGGTGTGCTGTAAACAGCACGAACAGGGGCGAGCCGTGACGAACCCCAGACGTCATCAGCACACGAGCACCGTAGTGCATGATGGCTGGGGTTCGTCATCAGCATGGAAGGGGTTATTAAAGCAATCTTTTTTTAATGCATCCTGTTTTCCTTAAAGGAAAACGGTATGCGTTTAAAAAGAAAAGAATGAAACCTTGAAGTTTAATTTTTTTAAGAGTAGGTAGTGGTCCATGGGACTACTGCCTGCACTTGAAAAATATTATTATTTACATTCTCAAATTGCCAATGGATTATCACAAGTTATAAACTGGTAGTAAATTATTACTTTTTCGTCTGTAATTTGGTCGCAAGCAGGGGAGGCTTCTCTGCTATGGCGAATACGCCTGCCTCCCCCCTACCTCCCCCCGTCTGCCTGCAGCAGCAGCTGCAGAACTTGAAAAATAAAATGATAAAAACCATGTTTATTATCCTTTCCCTTACCTTGCAGTCTTGTGGGTGGTGCTACGGTATGACAGGTACTGAGGGGGAGTGGTGGGCACTGCCTTCAGTGTGCATGACGGTTTGGCCGGTCATCTGAGGCCAGCCCAACCGTCATGCACACTGCAGCTCTAGCCAACCCAGCTGCATTACCGGGTTACAGAGAGCAGGCACAAGCTCCCAGTCTCCTTGGGAGCGCAAATCGAGAGCGCTGAGTCCTACCCTGACGCTGTTCTCATGCTGTGAGAGCAAAATCAGGATTGAAAGCAGGGCAGACTGGGAACCTGTACCTGCAATGCAGCCAGAAGCGGGACGATGCAGCGGGAAGTAAGTTCTTTTTGTTTATTTGTTTTTTGTTTTGTCCCCCACCTCCCTCCACCCACCACTTTCCCCTGACACCAGCCGTGAATGGCCGTAAAACTGTAATACATACCATACCGTTTCGGTATTTGGAAGGGACGCCCTAAACAAATCCCTTCCAAACACCAAATAGCAAATGCAAAATGCGAATCAGTAACAAGTCACTTAATTGAATTTTGCATTTTGTACATCTGAAAAGGCATTTTTCCACTTGCAAACAGCCTGATTTTGCGAATCTGCGATTTGGTCCGTTTGCGACCAGAAAAATACTTTGTCCATCTGGACCTTGATTGGAATATCGAAGATTAAGGTAGCAGTGAGGTTTCTCAGTAGTCCATGGAGGTACAAGTGTGATGGTGTTTTCTTCTCTTGTTCACGAGGTATTTAATTCAAGTTCACTGACCCAGTGTTACAGTGCATCTGAAACCCGTCAGGATGAGATTTTTTAAGTTAAATTATTACTTCTCAGCTTTATACACAATGCTCTTTATCTGCAATGTCTGCACTAGTCCAATCATTAGAAATAAACACGGGTCTATCCATCATTGTTATAATGTACTGTCAAAAAATAACTTCCATTTGCTAACCTTTTCTAGCTAGCACAACAACTGCATTTTCAATTGACTTTAAGAGAAACCATTTCTCTGGAATTAACTGAAAAAAGTGAGTCAGAGTTTTAATCGTTGATCCTGTCAGATACTGCAGTCATAAAATGTGCCCACAAATTCTGTTATGGTTAAATAAAGTGGCAAATCACTGCAGTGGAAATGATGTACTGTCCTCAGTGAACTAACCATTTTGAATTTAGATTTTATATCTTATGCGAAAATAAATCCATTTCATGATTAATTGAAATGTGATCCCATCACCTTCTATTTATGTTTAACGGTGGTTGATGTAGCTCAACTCATATTTCATCAATGTGAAGCTCTGTACACTTTAACCGTATTTAAAAATGTAAATCACATCTCGTTCTTGTTCAAATGAGAATGTTTTTCTCAAAAAAATCCTTTAATGGAATTTATATCTAATTTTCTGATTTATGCTTAGACCCTCAGCGCTTGTCATTACAGCCTAAAGTGTGCCTCTTCTGCCTGCCAAAATTTGTTGAAAAGGCCGCTCTTTCGACTGTATATTACAAATTACTTTAGATATGGATCATTGTGAAATACAAAACTCATCACATGCATGTTTCTGGCCTTGAAAGTGTGAAAGCATCTGGGCCCACATGCATCAATATCGGCTTTTGCGATTTCTAAATTGCGATAAATAGCGATTCGCAATTTAGAAATCGCAAAAGCCTATGCATGATTATTTTTGTCATTTTTTATGCAATTCGGTAGAAATCGCTATTTTTACCGAATCGCATAAAAAATGCGATTTTCAAATAGCAAATTCGCAATTCCCATTCATTCCTGCGGGCCAAAAGGCCCATAGGAATGAATGGGAATTTCGAATTCGCAATTTGAAAATCGCAAATCCTGATTGCATTTCAAGGGTGGTGAGGGGGGTTCAAATGAACCCCCCCTGCACCCATGAAATGTTGTTTTCGCATCATGTTGCACACACACATGTCCTAAGGACATGTGTGTCCGTAACATGAATGTTTTTAAAATGCATTTTCTGCGTTATTTACACTTTTTGCAAATTTACCGAGTAGTTCAACTACTCGGTAAATTTATCCCTCTAATTGCGAATTCGCAATTTAAAAATTAATCATGCATTGCTTTTAAGAAATCGCAAATTTGCGATTTCTTAAAAGCAATCGCAATTTTAGAAATCGCAAAAATTTTGCGAATTCTAAAATTGCTTGATGCATCCAAATAAGCATTTTTGGAATCGCAAACGGCCGATTTTAAGGAATCACACCGTTTGCGACTCCAAAAATGCTTGATGCATGTGGGCCACAATGTGTCTTCATAACTTTGTGTTAATTGGACAAGAGCTGGTACCTGTACAACGTTACATTGACTGCAATTTATTCCACACAATATGCATCAAGGTAACCTTGTTTTTCATCAGTTCTACATTCTATGGATATTTTGGCACAAGTAGAGGAATATTAGGGAATTTCACAACATGATATTAGGGCCACACTGAGATATAACAAATTAAAATTTTATGGTAAATGAACTCAGAGAAGCACGTTGAACCTGCCCAAAGCCTCTACTGTGAACACTAAAACATGCCACCATCGACTGTACCAAAGTTTCTACATCATTGAAATCAATGGCCGATCGTTTGATGCGCACGACACAAGCGTTTATCAAAATGTAATGTATTGGAATTAGTTTACAATTGGTCTGTTTGCAGCCAGGCACAACACCCTTTTTTAGTCGGAGAAACCATAAATGTGTATCAAAATCAAATATCGAGTATGATGCGTTTGTTGCCCAAGAATAATGAGTCTGCTTCACATTCTGGCCTTGTGGAGCCTCCTTCCTGCCTTCAAGATGTCAGAGCACGCCATTACTCTTCACGTGGTGGAAACCAGGACTCAGATATCAGACAGCCATTTTAGGTGCACTGGATTGAGGGAGGGCATGTGTTCAGCTTCCTGCTGAACTTAGCAACTGTAATCACACAGTGGTCACACCTCTCTCCAATACAAGCCCGATGATGCAATAATATACTGCTAGAACTGATAACCAAAGACAAATAACCCCAAAGTCTGAATGCAGTTGACACCTGGAGAGAGCATATCTGGGGACGAGAGAACTACACTGACAAACCTTCCAATCTTGTATTAAAGGAAAGCCCCCCCCCCCTCCCCCCCCTCCACACACTCACACACTGGGTGAGGCTGGTGTGCTGGTTTGCAGTGACAGAACCAGCAAGCGAGGTCAGAAAAGTGATTGTGAGCACACAAGGGAATATCCAGGGGTCTCCGAAGAGGCAAGTCCGAGAACTTGGGCAACGTCATTGGTACCAGCCACAATAACAGATAAGCTTTTTTAATGCACTACAGGCTAGAAGTACTAAGATTTCTTTCGCAAAAAAAGAAAAAGAAAATGGTCGTAAATTGTTCACCAACTTTTTGTGAATGTAATCTGATTTTGCTAACAAATCTATGTAGCTGTGCTGGTAAAAATCACCATTTGCAGGGGATCCCAGAAAGAGCACCTAATTAATTTACTAGGCAGTCACAATTTGCAATAAACACCAATGGAGGGCTTCAATAGGACAGTACATTTAAAGCCGGAAACAAGATGAAAGTACTGCTATTTAAATTGGTCACCACACACCCTTTCAATAAAATGTGTTAAAAGCCAAGTAATATTGAAATGGAGAAGTGCTGAGTATAGGGCTTTGCTTAGAATACGTATGTACAACTTGTACAAAGTAAACTGGGATTTTACTAGACATTAGGACATAATACAAAGACATGCCTATGTGGCGGCGTATCCTCCATTGTGCACAAAATACCTTGCATGCTGCATCATTCAGAGTTTTTCGTGTTTCATACTACAATAAAATGGGTGTAGATGCGGGTGCTATAAAACTAATTATATCACTGCCAAAAATCTTCGTCAAGTCACACATATGATCTCATTCAGAAGTTGTTGAAGCACTATAACAGGTGCAAAATATATGAATGCTCTGCCAGTTACAAGGCGAATGAAAGCTGCGTTCACTTGGTGTTTTCAGTTTGCTCTGCCATCAGACTTCAGATGGTAGTGACAGTCAGTAATAATTCATTCAAGCAGTGTGTGAAAGCAATTCCTATTTTTGTTCTGTTTAGTAATTCAGCCGCAGTAATTTAGAGATCCTCTGAACATACGTAATTATTGATACTTTGCATTAACACCCTGCCAGTTTTGCACAATTACAAGGTAAATCCCACTGATCGGAGAAAAACTGCATGATAACATGAAGGCGAGTTAAAGAAGAGGTTAGCATGGACTTGGAATTAGGGGAACACTGGTGTTTGGGGCTTTAGAGGAGCATGGCATTGATGTGTACAGTTCGTGGACAAAGGGCTTCGTGCATTAGAGGCAAACAGAGTGATGTACAATTGAGTCACAGGGTTATCGTTCTTCTTAATTCAGGGACCCAGATTATTGTACTGCAGGTGGCACATGCATTGATGCATCATTGAAGGAACCCACCCATTCACGCATAATAGGTTGCCACAAAGTGATGCCAAAGAGGTCTCAAATTGATCGATTTCAGTTGTATCTCCCATGTCCTCTTGTTTTGTATGCATTCCTGCACATATAGTGGGCCTCATTTACAAGCCCATTAGGCTGCCAGTTAGTCACTTTTTAAGATGCACCGGTGGCGCTGTACGCCTGCCCATACTTACAAGGTCACGTAAAGTCACCCTGCTTGACTTTTCATGGCCATGTGACTACGGGCCCCTTTCAAGCATTACTCTGCATGAAAGGTGCGTTCAATGGGTGTCGCTGTGGGTGTTCCAACGCAACATCCATGGAACCCGACACATTCCCAGATTTACAAAGTGTCATAAAGTTGAGAATGAATCAGAATCCTACGCCTTCCCAGGGGACACAAAGGAGTGGCACAACGAGGAGAAATACTTATATTTCGCCTCCTTTTTTGCTCTTTCTCTTTGTGCTGCATTCTGCAGGTGTCCCTTCCTGCCCAATAGCAATTATCTGGCAACGCAGGCACCCTTGCACCATGGCGCAAGGTTGTCTGCGTTGGGGCGCGCTGCTGTTTGTGCATCGGCGCAGGGGAGAAAGACAGCAATGCGCCATATCTTCTAGATATGGTGCATTCCTGCCCATTTATTTTGTCGCACAGCAGCGCAACAGGAAGGCTTGCTGCTCTGCCACGTGTCAGGATATAGTAAAGGAGGGCCAGTGTATTTCTCTATAAATGCAGAACTACAGTTACCAGCATGCAAATGCATGATTGGATGAGCTGCTTATGCCCTAATCGTAAGAACTGGAAAACATTAAAAAACATATAGCAGGAGAAATTCAGACATTTTTGGGAATACTTTTGCGTTACTGCTGTAAAAAGGAATAGACGACATATGCAGGTAGATACCACATTTACAATGGCTTGCTTTGTGCAGACTACATTGTAGACAGAGAATACTAAGGAGCAGTTCACATAAAACACAGATGCAAACCTCCATAACTGCGAATTAGCCGATTACTTGTGTGATTACTTCATACATTCTAGGTTTTAGAACAACAGTTATTCCATGGTGGGATTTTTAGTTGACCTGGGTGAAATTTGCATCAATCAATCAATCAATCAAGAGTATTTGTAAAGCGCGCTACTCACCCGCTAGGGTCTCAAGGCGCTGGGGGAGGGGGGCTGCTACTGCTCGAAAAGCCAGGTCTTGAGTTGCTTCCTGAAGGAGAGATGGTCCTGGGTGAGTCGTAGGTGGGTGGGGAGGGTGTTCCAGGCCTTGGCCGCCAGGTAGGTGAAGGATCTTCCTCCGGTGGTGGTTCTGCGGATCCGTGGGACGGTGGAGAGGTCTAGGCAGGCGGAGCTGAGCTGGCGGGTTGGCGTGTAGAAAGTGAGGTGGTTGTTGAGGTATTCGGGGCCCAAGTCGTGGAGAGCCTTGTGTGCGTGGGTGAGGAGTCTGAACGTGATCCTTTTGCTGACGGGGAGCCAGTGCAGGTCCCTCAGGTGGACAGAGATGTGGCTGTGTCGGGGGATGTCCAAGACGAGTCGTGCTGAGGCGTTCTGGATGCGCTGGAGTCTTTCTGTAGTTTGGCGGTGGTCCCAGCGAAGAGGGCGTTCCCGTAGTCCAGACGGCTGGTGACGAGGGCCTGGGTGACTGTTTTCCTGGTTCCAGTGGGGATCCAGCGGAAGATCTTACGGAGCATGCGGAGAGTGTTGAAGCAGGAGGAGGTAACGGCGTTAACTTGCTTGGCCATCGTGAGGGAGGAGTCAAGGATGAAGCCCAGGTTGCGTGTGTGGTCCGTGGGCTTGGGTGGGGGGCCCAGAGCAGGGGGCCACCAGGAGTCGTCCCAGGCGGAGATGGATGGGCCGAGGATGAGGACTTCCGTCTTGTCTGAGTTCAGTTTCAGGCGGCTGAGCTTCATCCAGTCTGAGATGTCTTTCATTCCGTCCTGGAAGCTGGCTCTGGCGGAGGTGGGGTTATTGGTGAGGGAGAGGATCAGTTGGGTATCGTCGGCGTAGGAGATGATGTTGAGGTTGTGCTTGCGTGCGATGGCTGTGAGGGGGCTCATGTAGACGTTGAAGAGGGTGGGGCTGAGCGAGGAGCCTTGAGGTATGCAGCAGATGATCTTGGTGGCTTCTGCGAGGAAGGGCGGGAGATGGACTCTTTGGGTTCTGTCGGAGAGGAAGGAGGTGATCCATTCCAGGGCCTTTCCTTGGATCCCGGCGTGGTGGAGGCGGGTTGTCAGGGTGCGGTGGCAGACCGTGTCGAACGCAGCCGAAAGGTGGAGCAGGATGAGGGCGGCGGTTTCTCCGTTGTCCAGCAGGGTCTGGATGTCATCGGTGGCCGCGATGAGGGCGGTCTCGGTGCTGTGGTTCGCTCGGAATCCGGACTGCGATGGGTCGAGGGAGCCGTTCATCTCCAGGAAGGCTGTCAGCTGTTTGTTGACTGTTTTCTCGATGACTTTTGCAGGGAAGGGGAGGAGCGAGATGGGGCGGAAGTTCTTGAGGTCTGAGGGGTCTGCGGTGGGTTTCTTCAGGAGGGTGCTGATCTCTGCGTGCTTCCAGCTCTCCGGGAAGGTGGCGGATATGAAGGAGTTGTTGATGATGTCCCGAAGTTTGGGTGCGATGATGGAGTCGGCTTTGTTGAAGATGTGGTGTGGGCAGGAATTGGCTGGGGAGCCCGAGGGGATGGTGTTCATCGTGTGGGTGGTATCTTCCATGCTGACCTGAGTCCAGGTGCACATGGTGGTGGGGGGGGTGTAGGTTCGGTGGTGGGGTACGTGTTCTGAGCGCCGAAGCTGTCGTGTATGTCGATGATCTTACAGTGAAAAAAAGGTGGCCAGAGTTGTAGAGGTCTTGAGAGGCGTGATGTCGTTGTTGCTGGCGTTGGGGTTGGAGAGCTCTTTCACGACGTTGAAGAGTTCCTTGCTGTTGTGGGTGTTGTTGTCCAGTCGTTCTCTATAGGATGACTTTTTGGTGGTTCAGATCAGCTGGTGGTGTTTGCGGGTGGCGTTCTTGAGGGCTGTCATGTTGTCCGATGACTGGTTGTGGCTTTCTCAAGGTCACGGCAGGATTTCTTGGAGTCTTTGAGATCGTTGGTGAACAACGCAGCTTTCTTGCTGTTGAGCTTGCTGGGAGCGTTTTTCAGGGGAGCAAGGGTGCCGGCGCTGTCGGTGATCCACTGTGTGAGGTTGCATAATTTCATTTGCGAGAATGTTGCGAAAATGCCCAAAACTATTTGTGAAATTAGGTGTTGTAATGCGAAATGTTGGCATTTTTGCACTATGCGAGATGTGTCCATATCTGGTATGCAGGGATGCATATTGCCCAAAGAAATACAGTGCCAAACAGCATGGGACTCAAACAACATTTCATGTTCCCTTGACTCTTCCCATGCTCCTGTGATAGGATTCTTACCTGAAGTGAGTCTCAATTTTGTGACGTGGCACAATGGCATAAACTCAAGTATTTCAGCAACAATAAATACGTAAAATGTCGGAAATTACATGAGTACACACATGCATAAACGAAATTTCACCTGAGCCCAATTTCTAATCCTTTTCTTTAATTCCAAATGCAAAATTATATGTCAAGCAAATGAAGCTCTGCTGTCTAACAAACCAAACTAAATAAAGCTTTCACGTGTGATAGGATCCATTTTGGCAGCTAAACTGGTCTATATACTTGTTAATAAGCTTGATCATCAAAGATGTTTTAGGGGAGAGGATGTGGCCTAAACGGACTAGGGCGGTCGATGTCAAATCTGTTGAACCAGGTTCAAACTCGGCAATGACGCTCAACATCCTGTGATTTTGGACAAATCACTTAATCTCCCCCTGCCTAACAAAAACAAAACATGAATCTGTCCTTAGATAACGTGACTGGTGCTCGTGTAAAGCGCTCTGATACCTGACACCTTCGGGTCAAGTCTGCACTGTATAAAACTCAGGGAAAGACAAAAAAAATAAGGCATGGGCAATCTGGGCAATTACCCAGGGTCCCCATCTTTCAAAAGGCACCCCTCGAAAGTGAACTTTCTCTCTAGCTCACTTCTGTTTATATTTTGTATCTTAACCTTAAACGTACAATTCAATATTGTTAGGCAGCATAGTGTATGAATTAGTAAATAATGGGTTAAAAAATTCAAAATTGTCCCAAAAAAGGGCACCCAAAGATTTTCTTTCTCGGGGACCCCAAAATCCTTAAGGTGACACTGCTAATATTAGTTACTCTTGAAGAAACCTAAGCACGTCCCACATGCTAGCAAATGAAACGATGGTCTTGATCGGATTTCTGTAAAGGTAGACCTTTCTCTCTACTTGCCACAAACACGAAAACATAAGATGACACATTATTGCAGTAAGGAAACGTGATTCCTGAATCACGATTCTTACATTCCTCTTCTGCTCAAGAAAACCGAAAACTGTAAATTTCACACTGTGGAAATGCTCCAAAAGAATGTAGCAGGAATGTATGCCACAGTAGTAATTCATTAATCCAAACATGAAAAAGGAGAAACTGAGCACATTCGATTACCCTTTGCATGTATGCTAGTGAGCCATAAAGGAGTTAGGAGAAGGGCTATCCAACCTCAGAACAGTGGAGAGAAAAGTCTTGGCTTCTACTAGGACAGGCAACAAATGATGTTAATCACAATCATAAGCAGTCAAAAGAGCTGAAATTGACACTTCAGGCTTAATCACTTTGAGATTTACAGGTAGATGCATCAAGCATTTTTGCGAGTGCAAACGGTGCGAATCGCAAAATTCGTCCGTTTGCGCCCGCAAAAATGGCATTTGAGATGCATCAAGGGTTCATGCACTCGCAATTTAAAAATTCGCAAATAATTGCGAGTTCTCAAATTGCGATTGCATTTAAGGAATCGTAATTTGGGATTCCTTAAATGCAATGCATGAACCATTCCAAGATTGCGTATTCGCAATCTGGGGTTGCTATTTACCGCGAATCCAAACTACGTGGTAAAAAGCAAAAACGTAGAAATATGCACTTAGGTGCATTTTTCTAAGTTGTATATTACACACACACATGTCCTTGGGACATGTGTGTGCGCAACACTAGTGAACATTACCATTTCAGGGGTGCAACAGGGTGTCCTTTGGACACCCTGGCACCCTTGAAATTGCGGCACATCTGTGATTCGCTAATTGCTAATCGCAAATAAGGAATGGCTTTCCCATTCATTCCTATGGGCCTTATTCATTCCTTAGGCCCATAGGAATGAATGGGAAAGCCATTCCTTATTTGCGATTAGCAATTAGCGAATCGCAAATAAGGAATCAGTAGGAATCGCAAATAACATTGCGATTCCTACATGCATCCCGTTTTGCAAGTCTTTAATAGCGATTCCTTAAAATTCGCTATTAAGGACTCGCAAAACATAACTTTGATGCATCTGGGGGATTATCCCTTGAATCTTAAATCGCACTTGGATGAGTGGTTTGTAAGGCATGCTGATGCTGGGTGGGGTACTAAGTCTCTGCCATACAAGGTGGGAAGAGCTCACAATTTATGCTATGCCTACTATATCTGGAGGTAGGAGGGCTCTATGTCTTACATTTTGAAAACAAGAAAGGGAAGAAACGTTGTTAGATTTATTATATCTTTCAATGAATCTTCAACAAAATAAATGCTGAACCTGCAGAAATTGTGAAAGGCGATTTATTTGACGCACATTTTGAATTTTTTAACTGTAAAAACGGTGTAAATGTACCCAAAGAGTTTACAAAATAAACGAGATTGAAATCTGAGATTTTTTTGGGGGTGAACTCATTTACTAAATTGGCGCCATACATGTCAACACGTGTTTCAGCAGTGCTATCAAAAATACTGTACTAAACAATGCTTCTTTAGACAAAGTTGAGCATTATTGTCTCTCTGGTTGTTGAAATGAAGGAACATTTTTTTTATACCGCCCTATATTTCAGAGACACATTGCCCAAGAAGTAGTCTACAAATATGACGCCTCTACTTGCTCCTATATCCGACCTGGACACTAAAAATGGAGGCCACATCAGAATGCATGCCTTAAACCAAGGCCTTTGGCCTTGACCGTTTTCTTTTTTAAATGGCACTCCTTTCATAGTTGCAAGCACATGCCCAAACCTCCTCCTGAGGTTGTCACTGTAACTTTGATTCAGCATCCCTTTGTCAGTGTGTAGGGCCTTGTATGCATGAGTCAGGAGCTTGAACTGGCATCTTTTCTGTACAGGGAGCCAGCGGAGTTCCCTGAGGTAGGGCATGATGTGGGTTTGTCCAGGGTGATCCAAGAAGGGTTTAGTTGCAGGGGTCTGTATGGTGCACGAAACCGACATTTCCAGTAAAAAATAAGTTTAGCCTGTCTCCTACATTAAAATAAAGTAATGAAAACAAGTGTCTGAATACTCCTTTTTAAAGTATAAGTTTGAAGATCTGCAAGTTTGGATATCCATTGAGCTATAGGAATTGGATATCAGAGCACACATCTTATTCTTCCCTTTTCAGAATATTAAAACGTTCACCCTAACTAAAGCCTCAACTGGTCATACCTCTAACTACAAGGTAAACTTACAACTTAGTGCCATATTATTATGTCAGGAGGTGACAAGGGATGTTCTTACTCTTAGGTGCTGGTTCTTCGCAATGTGTTACTTTGATACTCATAAATGTGCATGTCTTCAAGAGTTGAAAAGGATGGGAGGGTTGGAAGGCTGTCAGTGCTACTTGAACAGAAATATTGCATCTCAGAGAGATGCATTTTGTGAAACATCTGGGTGAAAACAAGAAGGACTACATATTTTGGGAGTCCATAGAACTCTCAAGTGACTTGTCAAAGGTGTTAGCCACATCATGGTCCATCGCGTCCTTGCTAGGCAATTGTGCGGAATAGCTTCTGCGGCTGGGACTTATTGTTCGAATACTGTATTTTGCTCTTCCTTGGAGTTGATCAAATACATATGGAACCAGAGAAGTATCTCACAATGATACAGACTTGCACTGCAGTTTTTATAAGGAGGCCTCATATTTGAGAGCCAAGGGTAAAAACTAAGCATGAAAACTAACAACACTTTTCATGTTACACTTACCACTTTTCCCTTTCAATGTAAACCAAGCGCATCAAGTTATTTCTTAATATTGAAGGTTACTCTCTTTCGCATATACGCTATTGTTACCCGATGATTCGCAGTTACTAATGACCCTTAATTTTATTTCTGCTCAGAAGACCAATCGAATTTCGATTTATAATTGAAAATGGAAATACCAAGAGTATCGCACCCCCCCACCCCCCCACCCCCACCCCTAGCACCTTGAGACCCTTACAGGTGAGTAGTCGCGCTTTAACAAACTCCTGATTGATTGATATCACAAACAATAGTTGAGGTAAAACTTCAATGTCCTAACTGAAGTGATGCTAAGCATCATCTCTACTTTTTTGTATATTTAGGCTCATATACTGATGACTAAGTCCGGCAATGCAACCGGGTGAGTAACAACATCTGGCATTTCTGTTTCTTATGCTTGTCCCTTTCCCCGTTCTCCAGTCCTAATGCAATTCTCCAATTCCCAAGACAGTATTGTGGGATTGGCTGTAGACTATCATTGGTTCAGTTGGATCTGGATTTCCAGGTTAGTGTGTCTTGATAAATTGGTACTGGCAGGTACTTGTATAGCCATAGATAAATACGATAATCAAAAAGTGCACTAATTAAAAACGCCAGAAGTAAATATTTTTTCTACACATATAACCACAATATTGTATGGTGTGGTATATTTTCTTAGGATCACTGAAATAATATAGAGAGACAGAATATCGACCATCAAGAATATCGTTGACAAAATATAGACTGACAAAATATCGAGTTTCTATCTACAAAAAGGTAAGTACAAAAATATTGAGTTACAAATATCGTTTACAAAAATATAGTTATAAAAAATATCGACTTTACTAAAAACAATGTTAAATTAAATTAATATTAAAAATGTATTACAAAAATATACTTAAAAATACTTAAATTAACTTATAATACTTAAATAATTATTGAAAGTGAAAAAAAATGTTTTAATTCATATTTCTTAAAACATATATATATATATAGTAACAAAATATAATTAAATATTAGCCAATATTATTAACGTACAATAACAAAAGTGTAAAAATTACTATTCCCACTCCAAAGAGTGCAAGCATAGGGTAAGCGTTGGATAGCGTAGGGGTTAAAATTACTATTCCCACTCCAGTGGGTGCAACAGTAGGGAAAGCGTTGGATAGCATAGGGGTAAAAATTACTATTCCCACTCCAAAGAGTGCAAAAGTAGGGAAAGCGTTGGATAGCGTAGGGGTTAAAATTACTATTCCCACTCCAGTGAGTGGAACAGTAGGGAAAGGGTTGGATAGCGTAGGGGTAAAAATCACTATTCCCACTCCAGTGGGTGCAACAATAGGGAAAGCGTTGGATAGCGTAGGGGTTAAAATTACTATTCCCACTCAAAAGAGTGCAACAGTAGGGAAAGCGTTGGATAGCGTAGGGGTTAAAATTACTATTCCCACTCCAGTGGGTGCAACAGTAGGGAAAGCGTTGGATAGCGTAGGGGTTAAAATTACTATTCCCACTCCATTGGGTGCAACAGTATGGAAAGCGTTGGATAGCGTTGGGGTTAAAATTACTATTCCCGCTCCAGTGAGTGGAACAGTAGGGAAAGGGTTGGATAGCGTAGGGGTAAACATTACAATTCCCACTCCAGTGAGTGGAACAGTAGGGAAAGGGTTGGATAGCGTAGGGGTAAACATTACAATTCCCACTCCAGTGGGTGCAACAATAGGGAAAGCGTTGGATAGCGTAGGGGTTAAAATTACTATTCCCACTCCAAAGAGTGCAACAGTAGGGAAAGCGTTGGATAGCGTAGGGGTTAAAATTACTATTCCCACTCCAGTGGGTGCAACAGTAGGGAAAGCGTTGGATAGCGTAGGGGTTAAAATTACTATTCCCATTCCAGTAGGTGCAACAGTAGGGAAAGTGTTGGATAGCGTAGGGGTTAAAATTACTATTCCCACTCCAGTGGGTGCAACAGTAGGGAAAGCGTTGGATAGCGTAGGGGTAAAATTTACTATTCCCACTCCAAAGAGTGCAACAGTAGGGAAAGCGTTGGATAGCGTAGGGGTTAAAATTACTATTCCCACTCCAGTGAGTGCAACAGTAGGGAAATGGTTGGATAGCGTAGGGGTAAAAATTACTATTCCCACTCCAGTGGGTGAAACAATAGGGAAAGCGTTGGATAGCGTGGGGGTTAAAATTACCATTCCCACTCCAAAGAGTGGAACAGTAGGGAAAGCGTTGGATAGCGTAGGGGTTAAAATTACTATTCCCACTCCAGTGGGTGCAACAGTAGGGAAAGCGTTGGATAGCGTAGGGGTTAAAATTACTATTCCCACTCCAGTGGGTGCAACAGTAGGGAAAGTGTTGGATAGCCTAGGGGTAAAAATTACTATTCCCACTCCAGTGGGTGCAACAGTAGGGAAAGCGTTGGATAGCGTAGGGGTAAAAATTACTATTCCCACTCCAAAGAGTGCAACAGTAGGGAAAGCGTTGGATAGCGTAGGGGTTAAAATTACTATTCCCACTCCAGTGAGTGCAACAGTAGGGAAATGGTTGGATAGCGTAGGGGTAAAAATTACTATTCCCACTCCAGTGGGTGCAACAATAGGGAAAGCGTTGGATAGCGTGGGGGTTAAAATTACTATTCCCACTCCAAAGAGTGCAACAGTAGGGAAAGCGTTGGATAGCGTAGGGGTTAAAATTACTATTCCCACTCCAGTGGGTGCAACAGTAGGGAAAGCTTTGGATAGCGTAGGGGTTAAAATTACTATTCCCACACCAGTGGGTGCAACAGTAGGGAAAGTGTTGGATAGCGTAGGGGTAAAAATTACTATTCCCACTCCTGTGGGTGCAACAGTAGGGAAAGCGTTGGACAGCGTTGGGGTAAAAATTACTATTCCTACTCCAAAGAGTGCAACAGTAGGGAAAGGGTTGGATAGCGTAGGGGTTAAAATTACTATTCCCACTCCAGTGGGTGCAACAGTAGGGACAGCGTTGGATAGCGTAGGGGTTAAATTACTATTCCCACTCCAGAGAATACAACATTAGGGAAAGTAAATATTTTATATTATTCAAACATCTTAAAATGAATATCTATTAATAATTAATTAAAAATAAATAAAAATGTTATCTAATATAATAATTAATATATAAAAATTACTAAATAACAATAATTATTTAAATTAATCACCTATTAATACAAATTAATTAAACATTAACAATTAATTATTTAATAATTAAACATTATTTCACAATTATTTCCCAAAAAATACATTTTAATTAATTTAATTATTTAATTAATTATTAATAAATTACTTCCCCCCCTATTCCCCTATAAACCCACAACCCGCTACAGAAATTAAATTAGTAAAATTTACATAATTACCAATTAATCAATTAATAAAAATTATTTAACAATTATAAATAAATTAATTAACACATATTAATTAATTAACAATTAATTACTAATTACTATCAATAAATAAATTTACATATTTAATTAATTATAATTAAATTACTTCCCACCCTATTCCCCTATAAACCCACAACCTGCTACAGAATTAAATTAGTAACATTTACATAATTACCAATTAATCAATTAATAATATTTATTTTCCAATTACAATTAAATTAATTAACACACATAAATTAATTAACAATTAATTACAAATTACTATCAATAAATTAATTTACATATTTAATTAATTATAATTAAATTACTTCCCACCCTATTCCCCTATAAACCCACAACCCGCTACAGAATTAAATTACACAATAACTATAAAAACAAAATTCATTAAATAAAATTATTTATAACATAAATACACACTTTTCACACATAATATAACATAAATATACACTATCCAAAATTATATATTATTAAAAAATCGATATTTTTAACTATCTATATTATATACTTCGATATTTTAACTATCTATATTTTTAACAGTCGATATTACTTCACTTACCTTAAAAACAATATTTTTGTTATCTATATTCTGTCCAGTCGATATTTTGTCCTGTCTATATTAAAAACTCAATAATATGTCCAATCGATATTTTGGACGCGATATTATGTCTGTGCACCATGTTCTTCCACAATGAAGACTCCTCACCAAATGGTTACACATTTACCAACCCATCACAAAGAAACAGATCTCTTTGTGTAGCATAATAGTGATTTTAATGTTTATGAAGGCTCATAAAATACAGAGTGAGCTGAAACTCTTTGACCTTAAAGGCCCAATCAAAAAATATTGAAAACGGAATGAAATAAAAAAACTGCTGTTTTCTCCAAAAACTACTGTCTGCTAAATTCTTGACTTAGCCACCCCTAACATGGGGGTGGATTGTGCTGATACGATCCTATGGGTCGTATCAGCAAGGTTATCGCCCTTTTGCAGGGAACATCGCTGGAAAACGAGCGATGTTCCCTGCAAAAGGGAGATAACCTCGTTATCTCTGGAATTTTTATAAAAGGCAGAGATAGCCTGCGATAATCTAATTATCGCTAAGCACGGCCAGCGATAATTATCGCTGGCCGTTGCTAATATGCCCCTTATTCTTATATTGCTTAATCCCTATTTTCGCGACTTTGCAGACACATGTCTGGAAAACACCTAAGAGCCTAAATTCGAAGCAGGGCACGCAGGGTTAGCCACAAATGTTGGCTAATGTCGCATACCGGCCATACATTAAATAACCCCCTTAATATTAACTTATACGGGATAGGAAATGTCACTTCTCAGTACCGTAATAAGACTTATTCACATGTCAAATTACACCAAACGTATGTAGCTTTACAAATCAGTAAATCTATTTGTAAATGAAAGTTCATATTTTACTTATATCAAATGTGACTCTCTACTTGTCAGTCAAATCGACGGCACACTTAAATTTAACTTTAGGCATTATAGGATTAGATTAAAGTTTTACACATACAATCCTGGAAGTCATTTCTAATATCTTCATTCATGAGCCACCAGCTTTGATATAATTAGATGAAGATAGCAAGGTCAAATAAAGTTTGTGGCCGTCCGTGGTTCTAAATGCTTGGAAATAAATGCTGCTTCATTTATTTCAATGAGTGTGAACGTGCCGGACGTTCTGATCTTCAGATCACCCTCTCTCAGAAACAGTCTTTAATGATAAAAAGGAGCCACCTGTGAAATGCTATACATTGATGCTTATGTGATAGCTCCAAAATGTACAGTTTAAGACAACAAATGAGGACATGGCTTTTTAACAAAATCCTTTCATTAAATTGTTTTATAATGTTATGCTTTCGCTCTCACGTCTCTTTTACTACAGCCGGTCTTTTCCAACATTTTTTATTCAATACCATAAGGTTTTTTTGTTCTGTTGAGCTTGGGATCCCACATAAATAAAACCAATGCTTCTCTTTATTTAAAATAATTGTCTCATGAGGTGGGCGTTATGAGGTCTGTTTTTAACGAAAAGCTTATCTTACTGTCACATCCTGCAGTTTTTCCTTTGTTCGGGATTTCCCTTTTATTTTCCATTCTGGTCCAGTTTGAAGAGCCCACAATCCTAAAAAAAAAACTCCAAACTGCACCTTATATTCACCTTGCTGACTCCTGTAATTTACCCTAGGAAATGGAGACTATAAGGCGGTATTTGAAGCATTGAGGTGGATGGCCTCTCCTGAACTCCTTTCCTGAGAATCACTGTGGTGGCAGAATATATGTATTTTTGGGGTGCACTAGTTGCACCTGGTGCTTATTTTTCATGGACACCCCTTAGATCAAATATAGGCACCTGTGGTGGTAAGGACCCTTTTTATTTTTTTTATTGAATATTCACAAACTACCTTGTGGACATTGCAATCAGTACATATTCAACGTTCATTGCAATCACACTCAGGGCACCATTCATTATGGCTACCTTTAAAGTATCATTAACAACTTTGCGCATCCATCATCACAGCCACCTTCCCCGATGCATGGAAACACGCAGAAGTCAGATCTGTCATCAAGAAACCATCTACTGACCCCAGCGAACTCCAGAACTACTGCCCATCTTGCTGCTCCCTTTCCAAACAAAAGTCCTCAAGAAGGCCATCAACCAGCAGATCACTAAATACATTGAGAGAAACAACCTGCCTGACACCTCCCATTCCAGTTTCCGTGCCAATCACAGCACAGAGACAACCCTGATTGCCGCCACTGACCACATCCCCACCCTCCTCAACAGAGGAGAACATGCAGCCCTAATCCCCCTTGACCTCTACACAGCATTTAACACCGTATCCCACAACACTCATCAAGAAATTGCACCACATCGGGATCCAGGAAGATGCCCTCAGATGGACTGCATCGATCCTCAAAGGACAAACTCAGAAAATCCACCTACCTCAGAACCCAAGAGCACCATCTTCATCATCCCTCAAGGTTTGGCCCTCAGCCCACTCTCAACACCTAAATGACACCCCTAGATGACATTGCCAGGACCCACAACCTCAACATCCTATCCTACACCGATGCCACCCTACTCATCCTCTCACTCTCGGCAGACCCTACCACCACAAAGAACAAATTCCACAAGAGCATGAAAAACTGTCTGAAGCTCAACACTGACAAAACCAAAGTGCTGATCTTTGGCAACACCGCCTTATCTTGGAACAACACCTTCTGGCTTGCCAAGCTTAGACCCACTACCACATTAACAAACCACACCCACAACCTCAGCAGCATCCTGGACAGCAAGCTCACCATGAAGCAACATATCAATGCAGTTTCCTCCGCCTACTTCCACACGCTCTGCATGCTCGGATGAATCTTGAAATGGCTCCCCATCAGCAAGAGGAAAACCGTCATTCAATCCCAAGTCACAAGCCAGCTGGACTATGGCAATGTACTGTTTGCAGGAACCACCACTGAACTCAAGAAGAGACTAGCACCTATACAGAACTCAGCAGCCAGACTCATTCTCAACCTGCCCAAATGTATCCACATCACTACACACCTTAGGAACCTCCACTGGCACCCAGTCGAGAAAAGATGCCAATTCAAGATAATAATGCACGCCTACAAAGCCCTTCATGACCTAGGACCAGCATTCATCAACCAGCGCCTGAACTTTCTCCAACCATCCAGAGATGTTCACTCTGCCACCCTCACCCTCGCAGGCACTGTCCATCCAGCCAAAGCCACAGGAGAGGCCGTTCCTTCGCCTACCTCACCACTAAGTCCTTGGAACTGCCCCCCCCCCCCTCTGGAAATAACCCTTGCTGGAGGAATTCAGGAAGAGACTCAATATCTGGCTTTTTGACTGAACACTGCTACCTAGATCCTGGATACCCTTATGGATGATTAGCAGTGCTATACAAATACTGTTTGATTGATTAATTGAGTGTTTGAAAGCATTAATGTAAGATAGAGGATGAATGTCTGCAGAGAGAAAGTGTTCATCCTTTCCAAAACTGCTCTGCTCTTCTTCCATGTTGCTCCTTTTTCCCCAGGACGTGTATGAAGGGTATACACAAGACTGTCCTCCAGAGGTGACACTGGTCAAATGTACCTGTTATGTCACAAAGGCACATGACATCACCATATTATGGGAAGCAGGACAAGACTGCTCTGACAACCTCTTCTCTGAGGAGGGGAAATCTGACCCAACCTGAATGTTTGGATTGTTGGTGGAACTCACTTTAGCTGTGTGACAGATGCCAACTTTCCATCTGCTGAGGGCTGTGAACATAAGCTGTAGCCCCACTGAGTCAAGATCTACATTGGCACAGATCTGCATGGACCCTGTTGCAGTGAAGTTCAAAATGTGGAACTGTGGAAATCCCTTTTCCAAATTGTTAGGGCTGCACCCAATCATTTCCTGTTCCAACAAAGTTTGTAGGATCATCCTCAGAATGATCTTACCCACTAAACGCCACTTGGTATGGCATTGATGGAGCGAGATTTAAACTCGCAAAGTTAAACTTCCATAATAAAATAACAGTACTAATGGCATGGGTTGAATAAATAATCAACATAGTTTAAAAGTTGCAGACACTACATGTGGGACTAATGTGCTTTTATGTTGCATTTGCAAGTACATGAAAAATAATAAACTAACCTTGTCTTTTGTTTTGTCAGTATTAAATGTGGCTGTTTAATTAATGGCATGTGCTTTATTATTTATGTGCAACATGTTTTGTCATGTCTTTTCTGTGGCAAAAGCTCGTGGAGAATCCTTATGGCCTCAAAGAAGAAGGTTTTTATAAAGCTGCTTTTGTGCTTTGGCTAGATAACATAATTAACTTGGTTAATATTTAGAAGAGGGGTGGGTAACAGAATGGGTCTCAATTCTCTAATTAATTACTGTCTTGTGTTTGTTTAAATACTAGTTCCCTGAGAGGCCTTTTGGGCCTACGCAAAAGATGGCGTTTATGAAACCTGTCCAGAAAGGAGCCTTGCACGCACGAGAAGTGGAAAGTTTTACCACATTGACAGAAATTACTGATGAATAAAGTCGTGCATTTTGTGCTCATGGAGTTATGTTCAAGGACAGGAAGCGGCAGGATTGCCAATGCAAGGAAGCTGAGAAACTGTAACTCGAATGAACTCGATTTTGTAACAATCTCGAGGAAATGGAGTATTACGAACAATAGGGCTAAAGAAGAGCCCGTTCTTGGTTTGAAAGCAGCGATGTCATGGATGGTCTGACATAAGTCAACCAATGAGAACTCTGTTGGAAGTGAAAAGAGACACTTTTTTAGTAGATTAGTTAGTTAGAAAGGTTTAAAATCTGGCCCTACAGGTAGGAGGGGGCTCTTGCTTCCCGGTTCCTGAGTGACGTGCTGTTGGACTTCTGGTGCACGTAAGGACAGGAGACTTTATTAATTATTTCTTTAGGTGAAGTAAGTTTAGTTAGGAATAATAGAACTTAGGGAATGGAAACTTTATTTTGCTTTAATTCATGCTGATTGATTTACCTTTAGAAATGTCAGACAAATGTGCCTTTCCTCGAATTATGTTTTCAAATTGCTAATAAAATAATGATTTCTGAATAAAAATACTCTTTCTTTGGATAAAATAAAGTTAATAAAATAGATTTTATGGGTTTAAGTAGTGATTCGTGATTAATGGTGAGTATTGCGAAGACGGGTAGTGTTTATGAGACAGTTTACCATTAGGGGCGCTGGATCAATTACTTGGTAGCAGAGGATGGTTACTATGGTAACGGACATGCTACATGGTAGATACATAGGATACATGTATGTTTAAAACATGTTAAATTTGTTCAGTTGTTACATGTAGTCGAAAGGTTTTTTCCAGTAGTGTGAAAATTCCTGGTTTGCCGGCAAAGAGTTAAGTGTGACAAGTGAGGTTACACAGTGCATTTTTTCTGTTTCAAAAAGTGGCATTGATACATATATCACAAGTGTTGTGGACGTACAGCACAAGTTTAGGGATTTTAGGTGTGTCAGGTAGAATGTATAGTGAGGATTGTCTATGAAATCGTAGCTTTCGAGTATAGGGACAACTGTCCTGCTTTAGAACTCACTGCGAAAAGAGTAGTAGAATTTATCTAAGCTTGAGTAAAGGGTAAGGAAAGCGTTGTCTATTGTTACTGGCAAGTGAGGATTTTTGTTGGCGGGTTAAAGTCCTACCATAAATTTCATGTATGAATGGTTAGGGATTCTTTCCGTTTGATTGCGTGTGACAGAAGGGTAGAACAAGGCATTTGTTTTTATCAACGAATTTAAAATAGCGTCGTCTTTTTCACGCGAAAGGATACTTGTTTGTTTGAAAAGCTATCTCATTATTTTAGCGAAACAAACAAATTGTTTGTTTTTGTGTAGTTACTAACTGAATTTCATTGAAAGATTTGTAAAAATATGGCGGTGTGAAAATATTTTATAAAGGAGGGTCAGTTCAAGGAGTGGAACGGAGACAGTGAAGCTGCAGCAGCAGTGTACGTCACAGGGTTCGCGCTGTGATTGGCTAGCATACGTCATAGTATTCGCACACTGATTGGCTCATGTGACTTTGCAGGCTCGTACCTGATTGGCTTATTCTGAAATTCAGTAATTCTACCGGCTGAACAGAGTAGTGACGTGGCTTAACCTGATTGGCTTGTTGGTGAGTTTCGTGCACGGATTGGCTGGAATAGCGGAACAACAACAAAACATTTACGATCATTTTGAAATAAGCGGATTTGTTTAGAAACATGAGTTATTATTACATGTTTGAGGAAAAGAAACCTTCATGGTTTTAGAAATTAAAAAATATTTTCAAAAGTAACAAGAAAATTGAAACGCGAGGTGGAAAACTACTTCATAAGTATAAAACACCTGCAGCTTATATGGAAGGTAAATTTGGTTATCATTCTTGCCTTTGGATAGATAATTGGATGGAATACACTAAAGATGATGGTGTTCTGGCATGGCCGGAAGACGGGTCATTTAACATTAAGGTGTTGAAAAACTTGAGAGAAAAAATGATGTCTCTGGTACCAAAACCCAGACCTACACAATTTGAGGCTTTAGCTGAATGGGAGGATGAGATGTTTGAATTAGAACGAGAAAAAAGAGGTGTAACAAGAGGCACTAGATTAGACATTAATCGAGAAACTCATGAAGATAGAATGCGACGTTGGAGAAAAGCAGATATGTTTAATGGTTTGTACCCAGCAAGATTTAGTGAGGAAATAAGTCAAAAGAATCCTGCTAAAAAAAATATTTTTGCTGAAGATAGTGAAGTAGAAGATCCAGTTTTAGAAGAGATTTATATTACCAAGACAAAACACCCGCCACCTTATCAACCAGTTTGTTCATGGTCTACCCCGAGAATTCCTCAAGAAACTTCTCCAAGTGCTCCTCCTAGAGAAACTTATGATGAGTCTCCATATAGATTAAATCCGAATAATGCAAAAATTCCTGAGAGAGTAGGAACAAGAACTAATTCTAGTACATCTGGAGAAAGCAGAAATTATGCTGAAACTCCGGATCAGAGAACTGAAATCCCAAGAAATATAAAGAGAACAGAAAGACCTGAAGATATACCAGTTATTTCAGAATACCTTCGATCGAAGGAAGAGTTAATACAACAGTTAACTAAAGGCATGGAAGCAGTAGCAGTACCAGTAACTATTGGACCTGTTGTTCCAGTTTTTGATCAAAAAGAAATTAGACATTCAGCTATAACTGTTCCTTTAAATGCAGAAATTCAGAAAGTAGCTGAAAAATTTTATTCAGATTTATCAGAAATTCACCGGGAGAAAATAATGCCAGATTTAACTTTTAATCAAAATGTTTCAAATGATAAAACTCCATCTGTTGCAGGTTCTGATTCTGGATCTCCAGAAAAGAGCAAAAGTAAAATAGATTTAACCCGAACTCCACAGCCCTCAGAATTTAAATTACTTGATGTTGCAAAACTGAAAGCGGATTTAGAGGAATTAATTATTGGCACAATTGGACCTGACAGTTTGAAATTATATCAGGATGATGAATTGTTGTTCATTTGCAAAAGCATACGATTGAAAATGAAAAATGAATATGATCTATTAGAAGAAATGGCTGCTGAATTAGATGTAGATTTAAGTAGACAGAAACATTTGCAGAAACATTACAGGGTGGATTTCTCTGAAAAAGATATTGAAAACATGAACACCACAGGAAGGATAACTCATGTAAAAGAATTAATAGCGTTTCTTAAAAGATTAGGTGAATTAAGCAAATGGAGACTGAAATGGACAAAGAAAAGAGAGGAAGACAAAAGAGAAAGAGGGGAAGTTGCAACTGAGTTTCCCATGGGAGAAATAGCTGGTGGAGGGTATGTTCATGTTCCATGGACAAGGCAGGACATTTTGCTGTTTACAAATGATTTTCCCAGATTGAGAGAAAAACCTGTGGAATGGTATCGACAGGTAGAGAGATTTGTTAAGGTCTCAAAAGTTCTGTGGATTGATCTTGATGGATTCTTTGACATTGTTGTTCCTTCAGATCTTTGGACAGAATGTAACATTTCTATAGATTGGCCCAAAGAAGAACCTGCCCGAGATAAAGTAACAGGTGCACCTTCACCTGATGTTACAAACCTGTATGATAAAGTGATTGTGTGGTTGAAAAACAAGATTCCCCCAAAAGAAGTAGATTGAGTCAAAATTGACAGAACTAATCAGGAGCCAAAAGAATCAGTACATTCTTTTTTGAAAGATTACTGCTGGTATTCAAACAATACAGTGGTTACGAGAAGCTGAGTGAAAAGGATATGAGCCATTTTATATACAGATTTATATATGGCTTTAAACTTGAAATTGGTGAGATGGTCAGATCAGGAATAGTTGGTTGGCAATCACTGTCAGTTGATGACATCCTGAGAAAAGCAATATACTGCAGTGATGAGACAGATGCTAAACAGAAAAAGCTAGAAGAAAAAGCAATGTGGGCACAGGTGAAAGTGGCAGAACAACAAATTGCAACTTTAGAAAATAAAAATGTTAACCAGAATCAAGGGAAATTCAAGGGTAATTATAATAAGCCAAAGTTAACGGGTAATATTGAAGAACTCAAGCAGAAACTCCCATGTTTTAATTGCGGCGAAATTGGACACTGGAAGCGTGAGTGTAAAAATCCGCCCAGAGATTTCAAAAATACATCATTAAATCCACAGATGCAGAATGAGATAAATCAGCAGCAACAGCTACAGCGACAGTTAAACAAAATAAGTCAGCAGCAACAGCTACAGCGACAGTTAGTGAATCAACAGAGTCAGATTCCACAACCGCCACTTCCAAATTGTGTTAATGCGCAGAGATACAATACTGAAACAGGATTCTGCGGAGGTGAACAGGTAAACAGATCACCAAGAGTGAATGTGTCGAACGTTTCTCAACAATATTGGTTGAAAGAAAATGATGGGAATGAGTCTGATGATTACTTATGACAGTGCCTGAGAGAGGAGGAAGAGTGTGTGCTTGGAGCCACTCTTGAGGTAGATCAGTCTGGTCCATTTGTTAATGGTAAAGTGAATGATGTAGAAATCACTTTTCACAGGTGCTACCCGTTCTACTGTTAGATCAGTGGAAATAGAAAACCTGCCTCTCTCTGGTGACACCATCCAAGTAGTTGGCGTAGCTAATCAACAGATTAAAACGGATTTAACAGAACCAGTTAAAGTTGAAATTGGCAAATTTAAAGACAAACACAGATTTGTGGTCTGTGACAGCAGTCCTGTAAACTTGTTAGGGAGGGACATCCTTTGTAAGATGAATTGCAAAATGTATTGCTCACCTGATGGAATTGAGCTTCAAACTCCAGAGGAGGAGGATGGTCTTTATAAATTAACGATGTTAATGATTGAAGCAGAAGAAAGTAAATTATTTCCTGCTTTTGACAAAAAAAGATTTACCTGAAGAATTAAAAGAAACAGTCAACGCTAACATTTGGGATTTATCTGGGTATGAAATGGGTTTAATGAAACATGTAGACCCAGTTAAAATAACAGTGAGACAAGGAGCAAATTATCCGAACATTCCTCAGTATAAAATGAAAGCAGAAACTATTGAAGGTGTTATACCTGTAATTGAAAAATTCATAAAGCAAGGTGTTCTAAAAGAAATCAAGAGTAGCCCATGTAATTCACTGATTATGGGATTAAAAAGCCAAACGGAACTTTCAGAATTGTTCAGGACCTGATAAAGGTTAATCAAATAGTTGTTCCATGTTGCCCGGTTGTACCAAACCCAGCGGTAATTCTTTATCAGATTCCGCATGATGCAGAATGGTATACAGTTATAGATCTTTGCAATGCATTCTTTACTGTTCCATTGCATCCAGAAAGCCAACAAATTTTTGCGTTCAGGTTCCAAGAGCGTATCTTAGCATGGTGTCGTATCCCTCAGGGGTATACAGAAAGCAAATCTATTTTTAATCAGTTACTCAAGAAATCCCTGGAAAATCTAGATTTGCCTGGTAAATCTACATTAGTGCAATACATTGACGATCTCCTTGTTGCTGCAAAAACACGAGATAACTGTGTGACAGATACCATTACTCTTTTGAATCATTTGGCAGATGAGGGACATAAAGTGTCACCTGCAAAATTACAGTTTTGTAAACAGGAAGTAAAATATCTTGGTCACAGGATTGCAAAAGGAATTAGACAAGTGGCAATTGAGAGAATAAAAATGATCCAAGCAATGCAACCTCCAAAAACACAGAGACAAGTCAGAATGTTTCTAGGAATGGTAGGTTATTGTCGTCAATAGATTAGTGGTTTTTCAGTAATTGCAAAGCCATTGCAGAGACTGACAAAAGCAGACATAAAAGACCCGATTACCCTAACAGAAACTGAGTTAGAGGCTTTTGAGCATTTAAAAAGAAGTTTGTGTGAAGCTCCAGCATTGGGAATTCCGGACTATGAGAAGGAATTTGAGCTGTATTGCAGTGAAAGGGAAGGATGTGCATTATCAGTTTTGATTCAGAGAAATGAAAAATTGAGAAAGCCAGTTGCTTACTTTTCAGCAGTTCTTGACCCTGTTGCGAAAGCATTGCCAGGTTGCTTAAAAGCAGTGGCTGCAACCAGTGTGAGTCTTGAACAAAGTGAAGGGATTATAATGGGGCTTCCTGTAAAAGTATATGTTCCCCATTCAGTTGAGATTCTTCTTACCAGAAGCAAAACTCAGCATTTGGCGAGCAACAGATTGACAAAATACGAAAAAATTATTCTGGGATCAGATAATGTGTCTATCGCAAGATATGTAAATTTAAATCCATCCACATTGTTGCCTGATGGTACAGTGACAGAAATCAGAAATGAGAATGACATTGACCATGAATGTCTGGATGTTTTAGAATATTGCACCAAACCTAGACATGACATAAAAGATGTTTCCTTGCCTGAGTCAGATTATGTTTACTTTGTTGATGGATCATGTTTGAGGAGAGAGCAAGGTGTTCTGAGTGCAGCATATTCTGTCTGTACAGTTGCAGATGTGGTTGAAGCCTCTTGTCTTAAAGGAATTCGTTCAGCTCAAATAGCAGAATTAATTGCTTTAATTCGTGCATGTGAAAAAGCAATCGGATTGAAAATTACCATAGTGACTGATAGTCAATATGGGTATGGCGTAGTCCATGACTTTGGCCAGCTTTGGGCTCAAAGAGGTTATTTGACCTCTGCGGGACCACCAATCAAAAATGCAAAATTGATTAAAAGATTGATTGATGGCATTCAGTTGCCAAAGAAAATTGCTGTAGTAAAATGTACAGCTCACCAAAAGGGAAATGATTATTTAACAAAAGGTAATGCATATGCAGACGAGATTGCGAAGTTCTGCGCGAAAAATAATATGTCCATTAATCGGGAGAAAAATGATGAACATGTTTTGAACTCACTTATGCTAATATCTGTACTTGATACATGGCAAGGAGTAAAAGATTTACAGGATGAGGCAGATGATGAGGAAAAAGACACATGGTTAAAAGCAGGTTGCAGACAGCGAGAGGAAGATGGCATTTGGGTTTACAAAGATGACAGACCAGTGATGCCAAATTGCATGATTGCTGACATGGCCCGAATGTATCATGGTTCAGGACATTTAGGCAGAGACTCAATGATTAGGTTGTTTAGGTAAACATGGTTTAATCCAAAATTCAGAATTATTGCAGGGTCCTTTTGCCAGAGGTGTTTCATCTGTCAGCATTTCAATTCAAACAGGTAGACAGTTGTAAGCTTGGGAACCATAGGACGGGAGGGTGGTCCTTTCACCAGGTTACAAATGGATTTCATTGATATGCCTCCACACAACAGATTGAGATATGTCCTTGTGATTATCTGTCTGTTTTCAAGATGGGTTGAAGCATTTCCGACTTGTAATAATGATTCAGTTACTGTGGCGAAATTGCTTTTGAGGGAGATCATACCTAGGTATGGATTTCCAGTGATGGTCGAGACTGATCGCGGCACACATTTTGAAAACAGATTGTTACAAATGATTTGTGAAGCACTTGGTATAAAACAAAAGCTGCACTGTGCTTACAGACCAGAAGTGTCAGGTGTTGTTGAGCAAGTCAATGGTACAATCAAGAATAGGCTTGCTAAAAAGTGCTTGGCTACAGGAATGAAGTGGACTGATGCACTTCCACTTGTCTTAATGTCTCTGAGAAGTACACCAGATAGAAAAACTGGTCGAAGCCCTCATGAAATATTGATGGGCAGAGTTATGAGACAGGCATTTGTTCCAGTAGGTAAAGTGCTTAGCATTAATGACAGTGTAATTATGTATTATTGTATGACTCTGTCTGATGTAGTGACTTCTGTGTTTCATCATGTAGGAACTGAAGTACTTACAAGAGAAAAAGAACAGGCTCATGATCTTTTGCCGGGAGACTGGGTGAGGTCAAAGGTTCACCGAAGGAGAAATTGTCTAGTACCGAGGTGGCAGAAAGCAAGACAGGTGATTCTTGTCACAACAAATGCAGTAAAGTGTAAAGGTCTGAAAAGGTGGATTCACGCGAGTCACACCATTCGAGTACCACCACCTGAAAATCCTGACGAAGAAAGTGACACAACAACTGATTCAGATTCTGAAGAAGAACCTGAAAGAAATCCAGATCCTGAAGATCGACAAGAAAGTCGACATCTGGAAGACTCAAATGCGAATAAGGCATTGAATGGAAAAGATCTAGAAATCATGGTGGTAGATTCTGACAAAGAAGAAGATCTGCTAGAAAAAGAGGCAGAAAAAGAGTCTGAAGTGAATCAAGATCAGGAGAGTATTGAAAAGCAGATTGGAAGCTCTGGAAGAAGGGACGAAAATTCTGAAACTGGTGGTTTGGAAGTAATTCAAGAAGACGAATTACCGAGTACCAGCTATAAGGATGATGTTCCTAACAGAGTGAAGCTGCCGAGTAAAGAAGTACCTGGATCTAGAATTCAGATCTCTGAAAGTGAAACTGACGAAAGTGATGAAGAATCTCAAATAAAAGAATTTAGGAAAAGAGCGTGGAAAGCTGAATGTAATTAATGTGAGCCTAAGAAGAAACTCTCAAGAAAAGGAGATAATTGGCCAAATGAAAATGAGGGCCTGAAATTCAAATTTGTGAAAAAATCAAAAGAACAGGTTGACGAAATTTCTAGTCAGAAAAGTGATTTAGAAAAGAAAACTCAAGCAGGAAAGGAAATAGAAGTGAGTAGCAGTAGAGCAAAGAGAGTGTTAAAACCTAATCAGAAGTACAAGTCCCCTGAATGGACTTATATAATAATCCCACCAGTGGTGGAAATAAGCAGTAGTAGTCAAGAAGAGGTAGATGACACAAGTGACATAGATTAAATCTGTTTTCACATTTGATTTAGGTTGTTAATGACATAAGGTCGAAGAAAATGTGTTAGGTGACACAAGGTCGAAGAAATTGTGTTAGCTGGAAAAACACGTTGATGTAAGACGTAAGGTCGAAGAAAAGCTGTTAGAGGATTCTTTAAAAAAAAAAAATAAGGGGGGTATATTCAGTGACTTTTGAAATTTTAAATTTTTGTTTTTGTTGTTTCTGAAAGGCTCTTGTTCCAAGTAAAGGATGCTTAATTCTAACAATAATTCAAGATGTTCCATTTTAAGGAGATGTTCTATTTGTGTGATTCTAATAATTTTGGTTTGGTTAATTTTAGCTGTCATTTTCCCATTTGGAATTGACAAAGAGATATACAAAGTTAATATGACAAGTAAAGTTGAATCTAAACAAGTTATTCATGATGTAGTGTGTAGGACTAATAGAGTCATTGAGCACAAACCAGAGATCCACCAAGATAGATCTGTTGATGATTTTTCTAGTAATACCTTTTCTAGACTTTTATTTGAATATGTAAAGGTGATGAATGTAAAGGACTGTTATATCTGTGTGAAACTTCCTGTTTCTTTTTCAGAAGGGGTCACATATAATATGCTGCCCCTCACTTATGGTATTACTTGTAGTGTAATAGCTAGTTTGTTTTACAAATTTGGACGTCTGGAATATTATTACTCAGACTATGATGAGATTTTTGCAAATTTAAAGATTGACAATAGCTTAAATAAACTAAAACATGCTAAGCAGATGAGGGAATTTGTTATAGTAACTAATGAACTGACATATGAGTATGCTTTCAGAAACAATTTGACATGTAAATTGAGAACAGAAGAAAAGTCTCTCTTAAATATGGTTGAGGAGAGAAGAGCGATTTACAAAAGGAATAAAATGCTGAAACAAACCAAGTCTAAGTTTTGGCAGAGTGAGGATGAAAAGCTGAATGGCAGAAATGAAAATTTGGCTATACACATAGATAAACCTGTTAGTGGAAAATTGTGCATAAGGAGAGATAACACTCAATTTGATAATTTCTTTGTGGGAGCTAGTCAATGTGAAGATACCTATCGTATCCTAGGAGGGTGGGGATTTAAAGGTGGGAAAGAGCCAATTCTCCCTGGAATTTATTTTGTTTGTGGGAATAAAGCTTACTTCAGTCTTCCCGACCACTGGTACGGGACATGCTATATTGGTTTAGTTTTTCTAAAGATTTTTCACATAGATAGAAATTCAGAAGGCTCATTCGAAATTGGCAAACACCTGAATAGGTATAAGAGGGAAAGTTTTACAGAAATTTTAGGATATATATTTGGTGCAATTATACCTATGGTGGGAATAACCCTCAATGCAAATAAAATCCGAAAAGTGTCTACAATTGTGGACAGACTGTCAACAGATACTGCAAGTGGTTTCCAATTAGTTGATACAGAGATCATTGCTATGCGTTCGATGGTTATGCAAAACCATCTTGCCCTTGACATTCTTCTAGCAAAAGAAGGAGGAGTTTGTGGCATTTTGCATGTCCAGCATTGCTGTACTTATATCCCAGATAAGAGCCAGAACATAGAGTTGTTAATCAGAAATATTACAGAATTACATTCAGAAATAGAACCCCAAGAAGAAGATGATTTTTCAGAACGTTTGAGTAAAAGATTTGCAGCAATCAGAAACTGGTTTCATGAGATTGGTATTCAATCATTGGTAAAATACTTTATCCTGTAATAGTTAAAGTTGTAGTGACCCTTTTACTAAAAATTAGTTGCATGATTCACAAGAGAAAGAAATATGTGAAGGAAAAGAAAAGAATTTAAAGGCTCAGAGAAGAGCATGATAAGGAAATAGAACTGGAAGAGATGCGTAGAGCTCAATATGAGAGTTTCAAACAGACTGCAGAATCAAAGGTTTAGAAATACTAATTTGGTGATGTTCAAAGCATGGACAATATAGATAAAATTTTTCCTGAAAAAGGTGTGGTTTGGTGATTATGAAATCACCAGATGAGGGAGTTGATGGAGCGAGATTTAAACTCCCAAAGTTAACTTCCATTATAAAATAACAGTTTTAATGGCATGGGTTGAATAAATAATCAACATAGTTTTAAAGTTTCAGACACTACATGTGGGACTAATGTGCTTTTATGTTGCATTTGCAAGTACGTGAAAAATAATAAACTAACCTTTTCTTTTGTTTTGTCAGTATTAAATGCGGCTGTTTAATTAATGGCATGTGCTTTATTATTTATGTGCAACATGTTTTGTTGTGTCTTTTCTGTGGCAAAAGCTCGTGGAGAATCCTTATGGCCTCCAAGAAGAAGGTTTTTATAAAGCTGCTTTTGTGCTTTGGCTAGATAACTTGGTTAATATTTAGAAGAAGGGTGGGTAACAGAATGGGTCTCAATTCTCTAATTAATTACTGTCTTGTGTTTGTTTAAATACTAGTTCCCTGAGAGGCCTTTTGGGCCAACGCAAAAGATGGCGTTTATGAAACCTGTCCAGAAAGGAGCCTTGCACGCACGAGAAGTGGAAAGTTTTACCACATTGACAGAAATTACTGATGAATAAAGTCGTGCATTTTGTGCTCATGGAGTTATATTCAAGGACAGGAAGCAGCAGGATTGGCAATGCAAGGAAGCTGAGAAACTGTAACTCGAATGAACTCGATTTTGTAACAATCTCGAGGAAATGGAGTATTACGAACAATAGGGCTAAAGAAGAGCCCGTTCTTGGTTTGAAAAAAGCAATGTCATGGATGGTCTGACATAAGTCAACCAATTAGAACTCTGTTGGAAGTGAAAAGAGACACTTTTTTAGTAGAATAGTTAGTTAGAAAGGTATAAAATCTGGCCCTACAGGCAGGAGGGGGCTCTTGCTTCCCGATTCCTGAGTGACGTGCTGTCGGACTTCTGGTGCACGTAAGGACAGGAGACTTTATTAATTATTTCTTTAGGTGAAGTAAGTTTAGTTAGGGATAATAGAATTTAGGGAATGGAAACTTTATTTTGCTTTAATTCATGCTGATTGATTTACCTTTTGAAATGTCAGACAAATGTGCCTTTCCTCGAATGATGTTTTCAAATTGCTAATAAAATAATGATTTCTGAATAAAAATGCTCTTTCTTTGGATAAAATAAAGTTAATAAAATAGATTTTGAAATGACAAGCTGGTCTTGTTTATTCATGGTCTAGTTATCATTATTAGATCCATTCGCCTTTGTGACTTAATTAAATGTTATTTGATTAAAAACCATGGTAGGAAACAAAATTCTGCAGATGTATATAAATTTGTAAATAGTTTTGTGAATAATATTGATTAATTAGGTCACATGATTCAGTCGCTCAAATACTGCCTCGTTAGTTTATGGGCCTAAGTAGTGATTCATGATTAATGGTGAGTATTGTGAAGGCGGGTAGTGTTTATGAGACAGTTTTCCATTTGGGGCGCTGGATCAGCATTGATCCACAGTATCCCCTCCACCTGCTTAGTGACCAGTGTGCTTGCAGAAGTGTTGTCAAGTTGCACTGGGGAAGGCTGTAGAACCTGAACTAACCATTCTGTGCAAAAGAACCTCATCCAGCATGCTTTCCCTCAATGGCATCCCAAATCTTGAAGAAGTCCTGCACAGTCCTTGGGTAACCATGTGGACCTGCACCTAACTGTTTTCAAGAGTCTCTCCCCTCTCCACCACCCCCTCATCAGGTTACAATCTCAATTAGGAAACAAGTATTTTCCCTGAAATCCGGCACTCAGTTAAAAAAATGCTTCCTATAATGTATTTTTGATTTTTCACAAACTGCATCCAAAGAATTGGTCTCAATATCTCAGTCTGTAAACTGTACAGTATGTCCCTGCCTGTTTCTTCTAAGGATGTAGATTACGGTAAGCCACAGAGATGTTTCATGTAGGCCTCAGCATCTTCCTGTCTTGACATGTTTAGATCCACTATGCTGTGCCTCAAATCCTTTTTTTGGATAAAACTACAGTTTATATCACTTTGGTCTGCCAGTTTGGGAAGCTTTGCAGAATAAACTTTAAGGGTTAAATATATAAGTCGTTGAGCTCCATGTGCTGTATGGCAACTATGTTGAAGAAAATCCAAACAATTTTGGGAAATAAAATCACTGAGGTGCAGGGAAAGTTAAATGCCATTTAAACAGTCATCCAGGTCAACAGAATGAATGGCACTATGGCTCTTAATATTCACAACACTACTTGACGTGGCACACAATTAATTGACAATTACTGGCATTTAGCACGAGTAAAAACAAATGGATAGAACGTCACCCAGAAACTTTATTTTCTTTATTTTGTGAGTATTCTTTCCTTATCACAACACACTGCTAAAGGTATAGACTTTCTTTTTTAGATCTTCAAGGCATTTCAAATTGGCAACGCTATTGGTGGGGTCTTATAACGTCTTGGCTTTGTTTAAGTCAGATTATTCGTCTTGTCTGCAGGCAACTCCATGAACAAGTTACAAGCCAAATATACAGAGCCAAGCCCCTGTGGAAGCAACAGATTTGTTTCTGCTATTCTAAGCTCACTCGTTCATGAAGTTTACACCAGGCACTCTCTTGCCAAGACTTGCTGTTCACAGATGGTGGATGTTCCGTTTTATTTGTGACACACATCCTAATTAGGCATCACATAAGTGATCTAGGCTCAAAGCCCCAAACCTTAATGCAAAAGAATGACATTTCTCTGCAAAGGCTTTAGACTTAGAAAGCACACTATAGGCTTTATATCAGGAGTGCCCCAGGGGTGCAACAGGTGTTTGCACCCACTTTGCACTCGCCCGGGGCACTTTGATATTACAGAAATGCATTCTGTAATACCAATAGTGCTGATGCACATAAAGCTCCAGTGCTATCATCAGAGGGTGTTCCCTCATTTGCATGGGGGTGTGGCCCCATGAAAATGAGGTATTCCCTTTGCTTCTGTGCCCGCACTGTATTACAGATGCAGGCACAGACACAAAATAGCTGTCAGGAGGCGCACTGTTAGTACGCCCCCTGATAGCAGCCCTCTGGAGTGGGGCAAGGGGGTCCCATGGACCCCCAGGCATCCCCTTGCAGGCGGTTGTATGGCATTACAACACAGGCTTTTACCTTGCATGCCATTACAACACGGGGATTACAACAAAAGTCGTTACAACGACTTTCGCTGGAGGGCGCTGGATAGTGGAATAGTTTAATTATCTATTCCAACTCCAGCCACCGTTGACAGTAGGGAAGGTGTTGGATAGAAAATTAAACTATTCCCTAGCCAACAGCGCCCTCCAGCGAAAGTCGTTGTAACGACTTTCGTTGTAATCCCTGTGTTGTAATGGCATTGCGGGGTAATCCCTGCGTTGTCATGGTTGTTCCCCCTTGCAGACATATGCAGTCACTCACTAATACCCCTTCAAAGCCCGGGTGGGTTGCTGCTTGCACTATGAAACACAGAGCAGCCGATCGTTTTTTTACCTGAATGCGCATTCTCTATAATGCAACGCACTTTCCTGGTTAACCTGGGCACACCTTTTTGAAATGTGCGCCCAGCACTAACCAGGAAAATGAGCTGCATACCATAATATGGCGCCTGGATCCTGCACTTTTTGCAGCTGTGAACACGTGGCTTGAGATGCCTTTGCTGGCTTGAAACATGTAAGTATTCTTTTGCATGCTCTTGAGAGAATTCACTCCCGAATTAACAAGCATTGGCACAGCCAATAGATCAAACTCTTGTCAAGTTTAACATTTTCGGTTCTTCATTGAAGTGGTATGGAAAGAGGAGGGAGCTAGGGTTGACGTAGGAATGAGAGTTAGGTTGGATAGAATATTGGAAGAATAAATGACAATTTGGGGCTGGAGGACTAGATAGAGGAATTACAGAGAGTTATGTTGGATTGCTGTATAAATGTTGATGTGTGTGAATGTTTGCTTAGTGCTTGCTTTGCATTTTCATGCTCAAGCATTATGCTGGCAGCAAGACTGGAGATCTTTTTAACCAGACCTAAGATATATGTCTTAATATAGTACAGAATGTTTTCTAAATAAATGACGCAAGGTTTCTTATTTACATGGTGGAAATGTTGACATCTGATAAGACCTATGTTATCTATACAAATATGCAAAAGAAAGGTACATGTTTGTGAATACTTGGATATTTTTATATAATAATAAATAAGATATGTTCATGCACACAAACAATAATCAACAAATTGGTTGTAATAACTCATGTCGAGAAATATTTCTTACCATGATATTTTATATTAAAATATGGTGTGGTATGGTATGTCACTTCCTGTTCCAAAACAGATAGGTCCTCCTTAGAATATTAAACTTTAAATAAAGTGTCCAAGTTCTGCACAAATGTACTCAAAACTGTGGAACTATTTGATGAACACTTCTGAAGTTGTTCAGGGTAGTTGTCCATGTCGATAAGGGAGACCTTGTGTGGTTGTATTGTGCTATAGACCTACAGTCACCTGCTAGTCTACATTTTCACATACAAAACCAAGAATATAGAGGACAGATCGCCCTGGAGAAAAACATTGTATGCACTAAAGTTTCCCCCAGTTAAATGTAACCATCCAGAAATGTGTGGCAATTAGAATAAGGCCAATGGTGTTCATAAACAAAACTGAACTATGTCTAGGACAAGATTAAGTTGAGCAGTAAATGTTGTTTCCCCTGCTGCGAACATAAGGAAGCATTTGCCTGATGACAGTGCCTATCATGTTTTAATTGATATATGCTATTCTATGCCTAAGCGTTATCTATTAGTCGTGGATGTCTATTTGTATTAATTTTTAACTTGTATGTCTTATCATGTCCAGTAGACCTGCCCTGGATTTAGTTACATGTGAGAGTGGTGACTGGTCTTCATTACCACTAACATGCCGGACCATTAGATTTGTTTTCGTTCTTAGGTGCTCCTATCCTCAATTCTTTCTGTTTACTTATATGGTGTGGGTATCGAGACTTGTGATTCTGTTTTCAGATTTAATTTTAACATGTTAACTGTGTGGTTTTAATTGTGCACTCTGTTTTAAATTAATTGGTAGTATAATAACTATGCTGTTTTACTGTGTACTTTTATGCTTTTTCGAATATAGAATTAAGAAAGGAAGAAAGTTGAGCAGTTTAAGGATTAGCAATCAATAACCACTTTGGCAAGGGACATCTTTTCTCCATCATCTATAGCTATAGAGAAGTGTCGGGCATATTCTGATGCAAGATTGGATGTGGAACTAAACAGTACTGACAAGGACCAAAAACTGTGTGCTTTTGCTCAATACACATGATGCATGCGGGTGAACTGGATGAGTAAGCGCTTAATTTGTGCTAGTGATTCCTGGTGAGTACCACCGGCATCTCAACCACTGATGATTTGTCGACAGCTCATCTTTGAAGGATGCGGCTGAAATTATCACTATTTTTAAAAAGGGGGATAGAGGCGATCCAGCGAACTATCGCCCCATCAGTCTTTTAGATATAACACAGAAAATGTATGCCAGACACATTCTAAACCGCGTAAACACGTGGTTGGAGGAAAACTTGGTTTTATCCAAGTATCAGGCAGGGTTTAGGGAAAAGACTGGGACCATCGACCAGGTATTAAGGCTATGCTGCTTGTACTGGAAATATGTCATCATCCGCAGAGGTAATCTATATGTTACCTTTGTAGATTTACGAGCAGCATTTGACCTTATCCCTCGTGACTTATTGTGGAAATCACTGAAAATGCAGGGGTTCCCAGGTGAACTATTGAAATTAGTGACTGGGTTACACCAGAATAACTACGCTAGGGTAAGATGGGGCCCAAATGGTGAACTCGCAGATGCAATCCCTATCAAGAGAGGAGTACGCCAAGGGTGCGTGCTGGCACCTACACTTTTCTCCCTTTATGTCAACGATATTGCAGTTTATATGGAGAATTGTGACAATGACTCTCCTCGCCTGGGGGGGGAACGAGTTCCGTCCCTCCTCTTCGCGGATGACACGATTCTCATTTCTCACACCCCTCGGGGCCTACAGATTCTATTAGATAGGTTCCAGCAGTATTGTACCACAAAAGGGTTAGAAATTAATGTAAAAAAGACGAAATATATGGCTCTTAATCCCCATAAAAGTTTCAGGAAAAACCTAACACTGAATGGAGAAAAACTTGATTATGAACTAAGTTTTACTTATTTGGGGGTATTATTAGATTCATCTTTAAATTGGAGACCCCAATTAGAAAAATCTAAAATTGTGTTCAAACAAAATTGTCTTCCGATACTGAAAAGACATAACAAATGTGCAAACAAGGCAGTTACCCCAGCGTTAGAACTCGTTAAATGCAAGGTCCAGTCAGCAGTTTTGTATGGGGCTGAACTTTGGGGACCTGTGTGTAGAAAGACCTTTGAAATCTTGGAGAATAAGTTCATAAGGGGATTATTAAAGGTTCCTAACAACAATCCATTACTACCCCTACTCCACGATATGAACATACGACGCACCGATCTACATGCAATATTAAGACCGCTATTGTTATGGGTCAGGTTGTGGATTACCCCTGAGTTAACTGAATACAAAAATGGACTGGTTGAAGTTTTGAAACTAGACACTAGCAGCAAGATTTCTTGGTTTAAACATGTTAAAATCTGGTTAACAAAATTGGGTTTATCCCATTTTTGGAGCCAGCCAGAATCCTTGACTGTGTCCTCAAAGAAAATAGTCAAACTTTCCTTTTGGGCCCTTGTGAGCCATGATGCTGTATATGTTGGGGCACATGGCCCTATAACTGAAAACATTTTAATGGTAAAAGATGTAGCCCAGTTTGAAATGTTTCTTGATGAGATTCAGCCACCATTGGCGAAAACCCTGTATTTAAAGTATAGGTACGGTATACTAAGAACCCGGGAAACCGAGTCAAAATGGGGGAAAATTAGTAATGACAAATGTACCTTATGCACAAATAATGTAAGAGAAGACATTTTTCACATTCTGTTTTTCTGTTCAAGCTATGTAGAAACAAGAAGGAAATGGATAGTGCCATTGTGCCGTAATATCGGAACAACTTCGCATAAGGAAGCTGGAAGAATATTAATTACGGACACTAGTCAAGCAATAGTGTTTGGCATTAGTAGATTTCTCTTGGCAGTAAAATTCATTAGACAAAAACTGTCTCTGCCATTTTAAGCGTCTGGCTGTTATAACTCAATTTAATGCTTTTTTTAACCTTGTAAATATTTTAAACAAACTTTTAACTGCACTGAACACTCGCAGCTAAGACATGGTCCTCCACCATACTATCTCTGTGTGCTCCCTGTAAAGTCTGGCATGGACTCTAGGGCTTAATTTGTACTGGTGTTGAGACTCTTTTCCGAATACCAGAAGATCTTTTCATTTAAACTGGCAGTGAAATCTTGTGCACACATACTGGGTGCCAAACCTGGATTTTACATCAATGACACAATTTAAAGAGTTCTTTGGTTGACTCGAGCTCAGTAAAGACTAACTATTTTTGGTGACAAAATGACACCACCATTGCTACACAAATCTTCCTGCCCTCGAGCCCAGACCCATTCTGTAAAACCTACCGGGAGGACAGCTCCAGCACTGACCTGTCTTCTATTGGCTAATTCGAGTCATCATCCTGTGTGGACCAAGCCATCCATTACTCACAACTTCCTGCTTCTTGGTGAAGACTGGTGATTGACAGGGACTGCCATTTATCTTCGCTGTAGCACTAGCAGGGGGCTCACCGTATTCGGGGTCTCTCTGTCAGGCTGTAACTTTTCCATCATTTTTCAGAGCCGTGCAGAACGTCCTATTTCTTGAGGAACTCTGGTGATTAATCAGTGACTATAGGTCAGGCCGGCCTATAGAGTAATCTGGTGGGGTCAGAATGATTTGGCTTTATGGCCCGTTCTGTTTAATGGTTTGGCGGGCTGTTTTTTACTGTTCATTTCCATTACATCACAAACATTGCATCTGATTTACAAATGTGAACCCCTTTATTAGCTATGCCATTTTGTAATCGGGACCACTTTTATTTTGATGCCTCGGCCTGTTTTCTGTCCAAGTCTGACCCTGACTGACAGGCCTCCTCCTCACAAAACTATCCGGGGTCCCGTCATCTTTGGGGACCTTTTGATTAGCTGAAATTGTCCAGTAGATTTGCTAAGCGGGGCTGAGGCTGGCACTGGTCTGAGGACCAGACCCCAGGTCCTGTCTTCCCAGTGTCCATGAATAGCTTACCTGTAAGTGACGCTCATCATTACAGTAATCTATTGGTACTACATGAGACAGAAGTGTACACACGCTAGTGACAGATAAAGAAGGAAGCAATAAATGTGGAGCGAGACAAAATTCCATAAATTTACAGTATGAAAAGAAAAAGGTGCTTTATTTGTGCAGGGTTTTGCCTGTGCTCGGTACTAGAACTTGGGGGCTCATTAGGATGGCGGAACAATTGCACCGCCGGGCTTGCGGTGGCGATCGTTCCGCCATCACATTGGGATTTACCCACAGCCATATTATTATGGTGGTGGGTTTTGCGGCAGAAGCAAAGTCCGTCCACCGCTTTTCCGCCGGTGGCAATCGCGCCGATTGCCTGGTGGGCACCGCAAGGCCACTAATATGGTGGCGTGCCTAGCAGCCACTGTCCACCATACTAGGATGTGTATTCCATGGCAGCGATGGAAAGGCTGGCGGGTATTGGGTTTAGGGGCCCGATGCAGGCCTCCCTTGTTGGGGGGATGTCGCTGCACTGGGGGGTACCCATAATACCCCCCTACATTTCCATGCACAAGTTGACAGGCACCCAGTGGTGCTTGCCACGTTGTGCACGGAAATGCACAACATGCGTTTTTCAACACCGCGGCGATGCTGCAGCCAGCAGCACCTTCCGCAACGTTAAAACGCTGGGTGCGGCTGCCACCGTGGCGGTCGCATCCTGATTTGGAGTGCGGTACTGCCGTCTTACAGGTGGGCCGTCCCGTTACCGCTAAGATGGTGGGCGGATTCAAGTCTGCCCGCCATCCTAATGACCCCCTTATTTCTTAACAGCGGTATTCCTCACAGGATACCATATAGTGGTGCAGCAGAGGGTTTAAAAATTCAATATGCACTGAAATTAAAAGAACAATACATCGTTCAGGTCACTTTTACTGCTTTGGAGACAAGGAATAATTCTAATCATCACATTTCTAGGAGTGTGATGGTCAGTAGGTAAGGATGGCACTGACATCTGGAAGTTGTAAGACGCAGTAGCCTCCCGTTAAATACCTTCGGCCCTTGCACGTCTTTTTACAAATCTAGGACTGAAGGAAAAGCATTCCCCATCGGGGTAAAGTGCTCCACAAGTGCGTCTAACGCTGAAGACAATGCAGGCCTGTCCTCGTGTTTTGCTTGAACATTCTGTGAGGAGAATGACTCATGTTAACGCAAACACACGATCAAACCGCGCTCACTGCGTAATATTAAATAATTATCATTATTAAAGCAAAGATATTAAGAAAACAAGGAGCCCAGACTATTGACACACTAATATATAAATGTTCGTTGCTAGTCAGGTAACTCTAATGATTTGCTACAGAGATGGAACATCTCCATTTTGAGTATGAGAGCAAACATGGAGACCAACACATAACCAGGTGTCCTGATTCTCCGATTATCAAGAATTGAAAGCTGCAGCTCGTGGGGGAAATGAGTTTGTTCAGATGGACTGTTTTTCTTTGTTTCAAGTGTTTTTTACCCTTGTGAGTTATTTGTTATGCTACAGTGACTGGTGGCGAACAGTCACTTCATCAAACAACTCCACACATTAAATTAGAAAAACAGAATACCGTGGATAGTGGATCATTTTTAATGATGGACATCTGTACTTTCATACTTATTGAAGCGCAATCTGATGAGGATTTAACAGCGGTTGTCACAAAGATTCAGCCGTTTTCTCTCATAATTGTTTTCATTGCCCCTTTAGACACTGAAGTATGGATGTTGGACAAGTTCACATTTCCTAACTTAAACTTTCTTTGCCCGCCCATCTTCATTTCTCTCAATTAAAAAAATACTGTTAAAAGTATGACGACAAACCTAAAAAATAATTTTTTAGAACCATTAGAAGGGCGTTAATAATGAACCCTACATATGGTCTTACAGTGAAAGCACAAAATAGCTCAATGTTATCTTAAAAGCTTCTCGGGAGAGTAGCCCCCCCAAACCACCTGTAAAAAGGCAGGCTTGGTTGTTTCTCTGTTAGTAACTCTGATCAAGTTTTTGGTGTTGTTCAGGTAGGCAGGAGGAGGTGCCAGTGTTAGAGGCAGGAGGCACCAGCGGTGGATGTAAGTGCTCATGTTGTGAAAGCTGGGACCGCCTCCTAAAGATAGTTTTGGTACCAGCACTTATTTTGTTAGAAATTAGAAACACGTGACAGGCATCCATAAAGAAGAGTGTAAGAGATGATGAAAGGCATCCACAAGGGCATATGAGGTGAGGAAGGCATCCATAAGGGCATAAGAGGTTGTGGCAGGCATCCAAAAGGGCATAAGAGGTGGTGACAGGCATCCACAAAGAAGGGCATAAGAGGTGATGAAAGGCATCCACATGGGCATAAGAGGGGGTGACAGGAATCCACAAGGGCATAAGAGGTGGTGGCAGGCATCCACAAGAGCATAAGAGGTTGTGGCAGGCATCCAAAAGGGCATAAGAGGTGGTGACAGGCATCCATAATGAAGAGTGTAAGAGATGATGAAAGGCATCCACAAGGGCATAAGAGGTGATAACAGGCATCCACAAGGCCATAAGCGGTAGTGGCAGGAATCCACAAGGGCATAAAAGGGGGTGGCAAGCAACCACAAGGGCATAAGAGGTGGTGACAGGCATCCACAATAGCATACGAGGTGGTGACAGGCATTCAAAAGGGCATAAGAGGTGATGACAGGCATCCATCCACAAGGCCATAAGAGGTGGTGGCAGGAATCCACAAGGGCATAAAAGGTGGTGGCAGGCATCCATAAGGGCATACGAGGTGGTGACTGGCATCTGCAAGGGCATAAGGGGTGGTGACAGGCCTCCACAAGGGTATAAGAGGTGGTAACAAGCATCCAAAAAGGTCATAAGAGGTGATAAAAGGCATCCACATGGGCATAAGAGTGGGTGACAGACATCCACAAGGGCATAAGAGGTGGTGGCAAGCATCCACAAGGGCATAAGAGGTCTTGGCAGGCATTCACAAGGGCATCCGAAGTGGTGACAGGCATCCACAAAGAAGGGCATAAGAGGTGATGAAAGGCATCCACAAGGGCATAAGAGGTGGTGACAGGCATCCACAAACAAGTGCGCAAGAAATGATGAAAGGCATCCAAAAGGACATAAGAGGTGGTGACAGACATCCACAAACAAATGCGCAAGAGATGATGAAAGGCATACAAAAAGGCATAAGAGGTGGTGACAGGATTCCACAAGGGCATAAAAGGTTATCTTATTGTAAGAAATAGGTAGCACAGTAACTATAAAACGTTCTAAGGGTGAAATCAGCACTTTAAACTGTGCCCTTAACCAATTGAGAGAGCAGTGGAGGTTCTTCAGTGTGACTCGTTTTAGGCAGATGGTCATATTTTAGGTTATTAGGTGATGCCCCTTGGGGAATACAAGGGAGGGCTACACGTTGGAGCATCATCTTAGTTCAGGGTGTAATTGATTTGAATCACTATTAAATTGGCATGTGTGTCCCAAGGATGTGTGCTAGGACTTTGCTAAACTGGCTGAGCTAAAAGAAGACTTCTTTAGTTGCATGCGTTTCTCTTACAGACGGTGTAATGAAAGACAATAATAACAACATCATGGTATCAATCAGTGATCCTGAGTACTTAGTAATACCCATTTAGATACTGTGGCTACTGACATATAAACCAGAGCCAACAAGTCAATTCAATTCAATTCAATTTCAATTTTAATTGTCTTTATTTCGATTCGATTCATCATAAAAGACAGTTTGTACAATAAGAACAGCCACAGGGAAACCGAGCAGTAATTCATAAATATGGTTAAAATACAATTTCCATAGGCTAAAAGGACACTTAGCATTTAAAATAAGCATAGATAAAACATTTGTTAAAATTCATAAAAATCAAAATAGATGCTAGACTGATTCCGGCCTGGACCTAATAATCCATACCCATCCTAAAAATGTTGCTACGGCAATAACCATAGGTTCACTTGTATCATACCGTAGGACCCTTAAGGCTACAGATCCCACCCTCGTACCCAGGTTTCGACAAATCGTTTTTAACCATTTAACCCGAGGGGCCACATAGGCCGGACACTCAAAAAATATGTGGCCAATAGATTCCCTGCGATCCACACACCTTCTACAGGATTCACCAACCTGCCCCCCCAGGTTTTGTAAATGAACGGATGGGAAGACAACCAACCCAAAGCTGATGGTATAATTTCCTATCACTGGACCTACTAATAGTGTCCCAATATTCTTCTAGTAGAGGGTCACTTTTTATTCCAGAAACATCCCAGACAGTGAAGTGGTCGGAGTCTGACTGAAGTGTTTCTGGCTAATCATAGTCCAGTACTGCTGTTTAAATAGCTTTTTAGATGGAAAGAGGCTATTAACAGGGTCAGACCACAAGTTTCCCAATCCCATACCCTCCAAGAGCAATCTGATCTGCCTAAACCATGGGAGATTTCCCGAACCCATGATGGAACGGACATCCAACACTGCCTTTGCATAAATAGCCAGTTCTGGGGTGGACCATAACCTCCTCCATAGGGCTAATGGTTTAAAACGGGTAATGTCATCTATGGCATGGCACCCAAGGTCCAATAATAACGGTTTCATGGGGCTAGAACCAGGGAGACCTATTAGGTTACTTAGAAATTTGTTTTGGGCCTTAACCAAAGTGGAAAGGTCCGCAAAGCCCCATAGGTCCGCTCCGTACAGAATCGCTGAACCTATCCTGGAGTTATATATTTTCAGAGCTGGGCCTATACTTTTGGTCTGGGACGTTCTCTGTTCTTTTATCAGACATCCTGTAAGTTGGGCAAACTTGAGGGTCAGAGTGTCAATTTGCGGCTTCCAACTCATTTTGCTCTCTAGCACAATACCCAAATAAGTCATTACATTAGTCTGATCTAGTTTTGTGTTGTTCATTGTAACGTGGCCCATAACAGGTCTACCCCTGTTTAATACCATAAACTTAGTTTTTGAGACATTAACCTGTAAATTTTGGTCTTTACAAAAATCATCAAACTTGTTTAGGGCAGCCTGCAAGCCCATCCGCGTCTGTGACAATAGAAGCGTATCATCCGCAAACATTAAAAGCGAATATTTGGTCCCACCCAGGGAAGGGGCGTCCGTCGAGAAGTTTGAAAAATACTGCACGACCCTATTAATGGATAACAGAAACAGGGTTGGCGCAAGGACGCACCCTTGCCTAACACCCCTTGACACTGGAAATCTGCTAGTGACCTGCCCTTGCTTGCCCCATCGCACTTGAGCGAAATTCGACTCATGGAGTCTCATAACAATATTCAGAAGTTCCAGGGGCATCCACATACTACCTAGGACCCCCCACAGTTTGGCCCTAGGGACGAAGTCAAAAGCAGACCTAAGGTCAACGAAGGCGGCGAACAGGGTACCACCGCCAAGGGTTACTATTTTCCAGTAGATAAGTTTGAACCTGAGAAACAGGCATGGGGTTTTTAGTACTTCAGAAGATTGAAGGGCGCTCTACCTAGTGTGGACGCTAGTGTATGCTAGTTCTCAGGTTCAATGTGGTGCAAGCAGGCGAACGGAAAAGACCCCCCTAACCGCTCAAACTAAGTTAGTAGACTAACTTATATAACAAATGATAATCATTGCGCCAGTCATGTAATTACACTGGCATTTCTGGTAAAAAAAAATACAGAGAAGGAGTGCGGGAACAATGCATCAGAAGGTAAGCAGCTGTTATTTGAAGTGGTTGTGTTTTCCACACTACTTTTTTGTGTGAAATGTGTCCGTACATCAAAAATTGACATGAAGACGCATTTCGCGCTATAATAGACCACGAAATTATAACGCCATAACACGTTTTTCTTTACTGGCATAGACAAGAACTATTGGCTTTGCCTATTCTTGTTTTGAAACTACCTTTTTGAACTCCATAGAGAAGGTCAGAAGGCAGGTCTTGCAAGGCTGGAGACTTCATGCTCTATATGTAAAATAAAAAACAACTAGACTAAACTAAACTAAAACAAGCATTTGCAATGCAATAGTTCTCGCATTTGCAAGAGTTTAAGGAATTGGCATTATAAATGAAAATGCCTTAAATGTATCCGTTTTAATAATTAAAACATAAATAAAACGCATTGTCATTTACAATGCCAATAGCTTAAACTCTTGTAAATGCGAGACCTCCAATTGCCACGGACGGACTGCTTGGAAAGTGAAAGCGCGCTTAGCATGCTGAATGTTGCAAGAAAGCATGTTGTGCCTGCAGTAGGGGATACGTATTAAAGAAAATAGTGCTTACAAACCTAAAAAGAGGCTGCATTCCGCTCTTTTGATTTTTGCTCAGTGTCATTACAGATCAGGAGCAACTGTGCACAAATCAGTCTTGAGGCTACCCCAAAAGGGAGAGGGGGACAATCCAGTGCAAACAACTCGACCTCTCTGGTGGTAAAACTGCTATGAAGCTGTAGTGGTGGCTGAGTGATGCATAGAAGATAAAGGCCTTTAACCTGTATTTCAGATTTGAGGATTTCTTCTTCGTGTATCTGAACAGGTTGTCTTGACTGAGCTCACGCTTCCTGCATATCAAGAAATGTGTGCAACGTGTTAGTAGGAACAGGCTGTAAAAAGGCGGGCTGCGATGTTGAACAGTACAGACATTTGTGTACTTGTCTCTCTTTTTCCCCACACATTTATTTGCACTGCTCTTTCTCCCTACACACGTCGGGTCCTTCAGCACCAACAAAATGACGTAGAGCACCGTGCCGTGGGTTTATTTCTTCTTATTTAGCCGTCTTCAAGCATCGGAGATGCTGCACAACATAGTTTAAAATCCAGTGACTAAACTAACAGAACCCAAAGTCGAAAGCCACTGGCTTTGTCAGTGCTTGTTATGGTTCTCGCCGCACTGTCTCTGGATTCTCACTGCACTATAACCCTGTTAAGGTCCTGCGAGAGACACACTCTCTCGTTATGTACGTTAAACTCACCCACCTACGCAAACTGATTTTTTTTACCCTTGTTGTGTTCCGATTGGATTCAAGATCTGGCAGCCCCCAACCACGAAAAACATGCCTAATACAGTGCAGAAATCACATGCATCTTCACACATCTGTGCAGTTATGGGAGGAGGTGGAGTAATGACCCCAACTCTCCTCCCTCCATCCTAGTCTGCGTGACTTCCTCTCTGCTCACATTTTCCAGAGCACTCTTCCTCATACCAGGCGCATAAAATACTTCTGCAGTTGGCGATCACAGGAGCCCGGGGGAGAAACCGTGAAAACAGAGAGACCGACAACCGTACGAAGGCAGCAAGCAGGAGGATTCCCAGGTTAGCCGCGCCGCCACCAAGTCACTAAACGTAGGATCCCTTTCTGTCCGTCGGGTCTCATCAGTGCAGCCTTTAGAGCAAGATTGTATCATTCACCTGTGTTTTTAGGGTCCATTTCTGGTACGTACGCTTGTACTGTTTCTAGTGCAGTACTGAACATCTCTTACTAAGGCTGCATCATGTGGCCGAGACTGTCGCACACTTCTCACTGGGTCTATCGCTAGTTCTACCTAGGTTTCTTTTTGGGATGGCCGCTCGGATGCCTCTACGTGGCACGGATTTGGTGCTGTCTGTGTGTGGGCGTCTGAGCTGTGGTCTGTGGCTTTCTCAGCTCAACTTCATGCCACTGGTATTCCTGACTAGTGCTGCCGGAGGACAAGTGTAGCACAGGTGACTCCTGCAACCAGTGCTGTTGGAGATCGGCGTACTTTGGGGTTTCCAAACAGTAAGGACCCCCTCTGCCCCCTTCAGCACGCCGATTTTCAGGCTCACTGCAACAATCTCCCCATGAATTTGGCCATAAGAAAAGTGCGTTTATGCACTTTTTCCCCCTTCACCTTCTCCCTGCTCCACGAAACTTTCAGTGCATAGACAATTAAAGAGGGTGAATGGGAGGGGGACAAATATGGTTTTGTCCAGGGCTCTCCAAGCAAAAGCCAGCTCTTAATAAGAAAAAAAGAAAAATGAGTGACGAAAGTGTGTGCCTTGCATATTAAATGTATGAGCTGGCAGCCTGAGAAGCGTGCGCCACAGCAATTAAAACAAGCGCTGAAAGACCACAGCGGCCCGAAAGTTAAAGTGACGTGGGAGCGAGCAGAGGGCATGTACAGCGTTTACCTTGCGGGAGCGTGCAGCGGCAGGCGCAATAATTGCTAACAGATGGCGCTGCTGCTCGCTCCCACAAATCAAACGCCGCACATGCACAAGGGCCCATTGGAAACAATGCAGAACATGCATGAGTTTCCACAAAAGCCCGAAGCGATTGCGCGCTGCGCAGGCGAGGCCTACAAACATCTGCATATTGGCTGGAACACCTTTCATGGCTTCTCTAACACACTGATGATTGTGTTAAAAGAAATAATCTCTAAATGGTGCTTCGTGGAAGTGATCTGGGATCATTGGATGAGCAGAGGTGCAGCTAGATCCCAGAGGTGGATCTGGTGGTGAGACCACAACAGTGAAAGCCTTTCATAGGTTGCAATGCTAGTGAGACAGATGCTGTCTGCGCCTTATGTAGATGGGAGGAAAGACTGAAGGCTTGTGTGTGATGAGAAGTCTGAGGGAGTCTAAAATCTGATGACCGATCAAGGTCCTAGGGGAAATATATTCAGTAGAGAGGTCTTTGGGGTTGCCAGTCTCCTGGATTAGTGGACGTGTTGTACTTTAGCCATTCCAAATGTAAGACATTTCTTGAGAGAGGTGAGGGATCCATAGTGCACCTCTCAAACCTAATTACTGAAAACATATTTTCCTAAAATAGTTAACTTTTTAGTGCTGTTAATTATGTGGTTTTGCAACACAACATTTTACTCATTTTATTGACATTTGAAGGATAAAAGGCTGATATGTAAACATTGGGGTTCAAAATAGAGGCACCAGTTTCCACAGATCTCTTCAGGGAGACAGTGACTAGTTTTATTTTTTGCAGATTTATATAGCGAGAACTCGGCACAAGGTCATTTGAGCGCTTTACATGAGCACCCTGCAAATGTTATGCAAGGTCAGGTTCTTTTTCAGCATTAATGGGAGGATAAAGTGATTTCCACAGAATCACAGGATGTTGAGCTGACGCAGGGACTCGAACCTGATGTCCCAGCTCAAAATCAGTAACTGAAGCCTTCAGAGCACCGCTGATGGGCCTCCCTGCTTGGTTAGTGACTTACCAAATGACTTCAGAGGCAGGCACTGATAATAGTAAAGGCATCGAACTTAATTGATAACGTCATACACACGTTATTTCCAAAGTAAAAGAACCCCTGAAGTGATGAAAAGCGGAATATTAATGAGTTCCTTTGATGTGTGGACTGTTGTACTTGACACAGGAGGTTTAAGGAAGTTGGTCAGGTGGTATGTTTCAGCATTGTTTGTTGTTGTGGCACAGAGCTTCTGGCCTCTAAGAGCTATGATGGTGCAAAGCAATTTCAACCAGGCTCTCATTTAGGGTATTGCGGAACACAATGTTCTGCACAACTTTGGCCAAATGAAAAGATCACATATTTGTATTTGAAGTTTGCTGGTGTCACCGAATGCGGTAAATCCAGCAGGGTGACGGTTGCTTCGCAACAACTGATAATAATATATAACAACACCTCCACCACAAAGTACGGGGTGAACCCTCAGAAATAGCACCAGGGATAGGCCCATTCGCATTTGTCAAACAGTCAGCAGCAACAAACACCGCTCAAATGTCTGCTGAATAGTTATAGTGATATTACATTCTGCTATCCACCAGCACCAAAGCACTTGTTTTCCTTATTTTATGAGTTTATTGAACAGCACAGCAGCTTCAGGGAGCCCTGGCACCTAGGCTGGCATCAGTCAAGTTCTTTGATGTGCCAGGAATGTCAGTAATAGTCTGTGTAGGAGGTAATGGCTAACAGTCAGGACACTTAATAGATGTCAAATATTGAGTAATTCTTCCAAAACAGCTGTCAATCACGAGCACATACCGAGCACGACTCCCCTGAGGGCGGGAAGCTGCCTGCTTGTCATCCTTACAGAGGCTGTTCAGCAGGAAGCTCGGTGCGACAGGCTACCTCAAAAAGACAAGCCTAACCAAACAAGCAGGGAGGCAGAGACAGCCCTCCATTCGGGGATTTACTTGTGCTCAGGGCTCTCTTGAGTTGCTGCACAAAGGAGGATACAATGAAAATAGCATCCAATTTGAATCAGAAGGATGGGCAGTGGGATGGGGTGGAGAGACAGGGGAAGAAACACATATGTGTGAGTGGGAGGGAGGAACTGGGGATAGAGAGACATTGACGAGATAGGTGTTAGAAATTGGGGTATCTGGATGGCAGAGTTATGCACCCTGTACAAGGAGGAACCACAATCCTAATTAGGATAAGTCACAAACACTGGCGCTAAGAATTTTTAATGATGAAACTGAAATATAGTGCTCAAAAGCATAAAGTGCTAACTGGGGCTATTGGTTGTTCTAGACTGGGTCAAATCAAAAAGTTGAGGCCGACCATGATGGAGAGTGGGTTGGGTACATGGTACCTTGTTTGCGTTGTCGCTGGAGATCCGATGCATGAAGCAAAGGAGGCAATGCATCATTGTTGAGCTTTTGGATGTAGGCTATGCATCGGTTCAGAAATGGGCAAAGTCAGAGATGGGTCAAAGCTGAAGGTGATACACCGCGCCGACGGTGAAGTGCTGTACTTGATTCTTGCAGCAGCCGCGATGCGTCATCATCGGAGGAGGTGCCCCGGTTCCGTGCGGTGCAATGATGGTGATGCATGGATTTTGGCAGTTGCAGCACTTTATAGCCACTTTAAATTGCCCAGCACTGGATGGGCACTACTCGGCAGGGCAATACTCTCAAATGGCAGAGTCCAGGTGCTGTAGGTGGATGGTTGGAAGTCTTTAATATCCCTGAGACTTAAAACAGGAGGCAAGAAGACAAGCCCTTTAAATGACTTTGGTTCTGGGGTGGAGAGATGTAGGTCCAGTCCTTCTCACTTCCAGGCAAGAGGACAGCAGGCAGTAGGTCAGCACATAAAATCAGGAGTCCAACAGAGTAGCAGTCCAGCAGAGTGGCACTCCTTGCAGCAGCACAGCAGTCCTTCTTCCTGGCAGAGTATCCATAGATCCAGAATTGTAGTGAGGTGGTGTTGTCAGCATACCCAGTTGTGCCTGTGAATCGGAAGAGACATTAAAGAGAACACTTTGAAGTGTACAGAGTCCCTGTCCTTCCTGCTCTGACTTCAGACTCACTACAGCGAGATATGCAGCCCTTTGTGTGGGGACTGGACACTGCCTATTCAGGTATAAGTGTCAGCTCCTCCCACCCATGCTGCAAAGGATGGCCCATCAGGATGCGGATGGCACATCAGTCACATCTAAGCTCCCTTTATGTGTAGCGGTCTGGAGGAAATGTACAAAGACCAGCTGTCACCCACCCCAGATGTTTATTCAGAGACAGACAGAAGGCACCAAATGCTTCACGTACGAAAATGACAACTTTCTAAAAGTGGCATTTACAGAATTACAATTTAAAATTTACCTTCACCATAAATTAAGATTTAAATTGTGATCCCAGAGACATTACACTTGGTATTCCATCTCTCTCTTCTCATTTGGAAATTACACATATAAGATGTAATAAGGTAATCCCAATGTTAACCTATGGGAGAGACAGATCTTGCAGTAGTGAAAAAGAAATGTAAGAGTTTTTCACTACTAGGACACGTAAATCTTAAAAGTACATGTCCTACATTTTAAACATGCAGCACTCTACCCTTGGGCTGTCCAGGGCCTACCTTAAGGGAGACATATATGCATTAAAAAGGAAAGTTTGGACCTTGCAAGAGAGTTAACTTGCCAGGTCGAAAAGGTAGTTTAAAACTGCCTGCCCAGGCTCTGCAATGGCAGGCCTGAGACATGTTTAAAGGGCTACTGAAGTGGTTGGCATCATGGGTGCTGAAGGCCCACTAGTAACATTTAATTTACAGGCCCTGAGCACATGTAGTGCACTTTACTAGGGATTTATAAGTAAATAAAAAATGCCAATTGTGGATAACCTAATGTTACCATGTTTAAAACAGAGAGCACATGTAAAGTGCCCGAGTCCTAAGGATAGCAAAAATTAAGTCAGCATAAATAGAAGGTCTGAAGGCAAAAGGTCAGGGGAAACCATGCCAAGGATGCAAGGTCTAACAAGGAGGAATCCAGAGAGTGATGGAGGAGCAAAGGTTGTGACCTTAGAGCCAGAACTGGTGACTTTGGTTCTGGGGAACTGGTGAGCCAGTGACTGGTGAGCCATCCATTCAACTTTCTGTGATTCTAAGCACATCACTTATTCTCTCCCTGCATAAACAAATTAATGTGACTGTGTGCAATGTAACTTGTGCTCATAGTAAAGTGCTTCCAAAGCATAAGAGTTTATAAATATGGTTAACACTAACATGGAAACAAGAAGTGCAGAGAAGCACACTGTGCTTGTGAGCAACAAAGGGGGTGGGTGAGAAACATACAATGGAGACAGCTAAAACATGCACTCTAATGGAGTAATTCAGGAACAAGCAACAGTGAAACTCTTTGCCCCTGACGCTACGTAGTACCTCAAATCTGCTGGCTTTCAGGAAGGGCCTGAAAACCTGGCTTTTTGCCTCTTAGATTTTCGTTTTCTACTGACCTTGTTTCTTTTAATCTGTTTGTTGTGTTTGGCTTTTCAGCTTGTCAATAAAGCGCCGGGACACTCTTTTGAGTAGCCGAGCGCTATAAAAGACACAAAATAACATAACATAACATAACAAGCGATAATGCGGGAAGAAGAAAAAATAAAGTACCTCAACTGTGAGCAGTGGGAGGGCACCAATAAATACACTGATCAGTACTTGGTCCATCAAAGAGATGAACAATCGAAGAGGAAATGAAGTCTGCAAGCACTTACAAATGAGGAGCAAGGAAATCAGAGTCACAAAGAAGCCTACCAATGGTAAGTAATGGGAGAGCTAAAAGCTCCCTTTAGACTTTTAAGAAACAACAAATCACAAGTAACATTGCATGCACATTGCTCAGAGGCGAGGCCTAAAAATGTGTGTTGCTCACTAAAGGCTGCATTTAGGGCTGGTTGGTCTGGGTTTCTGGCACCTTATGGACCTGCAAGCAAATTCCCACTGGAACATTTTCTGTGTTCTGTATGAAAAGGCCTGCCATGATCAGCGTGTAGCTCAGTTTCTAAATGAATGGGGTTCTCTCATAACTCAGGGCATTCACATTTGACTCTATTAAAAGGTGGCTCTAATCTTAAAAACTAAACCCAAATACATTTTCGCTATTACTCATGCATCTGCATAGAGATTTGAGGAACCAAGCATCTGTAACAGAACAAACACTTATAGGAATTACAACTCACTACAGGGGTGAAGCTTCCTTTGGAGAAGCTGGCCAGTCGCTCCTGGGCCCAGAGCCCTGAGCATTGCCCCACTGCTATTTCAGCAGTGCAAAAAAAGAAAAAGAAAATTATAATAACATGAAGTTATTATAATTTTCTTTTTCTACATGGAAGTCGGGTGGGGCGGGCTCCGTGACGCCCGAGCAGGGGAGGAGTGGTTTGCACTATTCTAAATGCACTTGACAGTTTGGCCAGCCCTGTATGGCCGGCCAAACTGTCATGCGCAATTGGCATGTTCTCCATTAGAATGTGTTGCGCATCCCCATGGAGAACATGCCCAGCCTCCCCAGGCACTGCATGATCATCCAAATAGGATGCTCTGACCAATCATGATGCTGCTCCTGCAGCGTTGTGATTGACTGGGGGATCCCAGAAGCCTGAGTGCTTCGGGTGCTTCCAGCAGATGGAGGAGAGGCGTGCGGCGGCTGGAGAGGCGTGCAGTAGCACGGCAGACAAGCTAAGTTCTTTTTTTTTAATGGCCTCACCACACCACCCCCATTCCGAATGAGCAGCCAATGCCTGAGGGACTTGCTTAACCCTGAATATTGCTATATTTCATAGTTCATTTCCTTCCTTGTATGAACAGGACCATGACGCACTGGCTATGCTGCTGCTCACTACTTGGTATAATCAGTAGCGGCCCGTGGAGGGAGTTCCGTGGGGTGGAAAGGCGGGGCGGGGGAGGGGCAGTGTGGGGGGTAGTAAACACCGGAATATGGATGATCGGAGGTAAGTAAACAATCAAATAAATAAAACGAATTTCATGCAATGCATTGTGCGCTACGAAATTCGTTTTATTTATTTAAATGTTTACCTCCGATCATCCATATTCTGGTGTTTACTACCCCCACCTGCCCCTCCCCCGCCCTGCCTTTCCGCCCCACGGAACTCCCTCCACGGGCCGCTACTGGTATTACACTTCCTCCAAAACAATAACCAAGCAGACCCAGAAACATCTGCCATATGACTTTGCTAATTTTACAGCAAAAATAGTAACCACGCTTGTAATGAACAAGGAACATAGCTAGGACAGCGGTTCCAGTCTTACAGAGGCCCAGAAGAATTAGGCACCAACTACATGCCATTTATGGCTGTATGCCAATACCCACGCACCAGGCGGAGAGGTCCATGTTACTGTATTGAACAATAATGAGAAATGTAAAGTCAGTGTTCTGGAAAACAACGCGTGCAGGACTTGTGAGCACTATCTGACATTTGAGGCACGTGTTATGGTGCGTTACCTTGATATATTTCTAGAAAGAGATGTTTCAAAGGATTGCCAGCGTGAAGGCACCATAATACATCTCTGATGATATATCTATTAGAATAGATGAAACAATTTAAATATGGCTTGCTTGTGGTTGGCATTTTTTGAGTAAAAGTGGTGCCATTGCTCGAGTGCTGATTGTAAGGACCCGATAGTCCATGACCCGGTTGAAGTCTCAAGTGTCTACAGTTGATGTAAGAAAAGACATGCACACGAAAGGATTACCTTCAAAATGAGGGCTGATTTACTCAACTTGGCAGCCTTTTTGGAACAACACTCAAATTGATATTCGAAAATTGATTGATTTATGCGGATGACTTATTTAAAGAAATATTCGGGAAAATGAAAAACTCTGTGTGTGTGTGTAAGAGAGATGTGGGGCTATGCGGCCTAAGTCTTCAAACTCTTTGACATGAATTTAGTGTAGTGTAATATAAGGGAATTACAGAAATACTTGTTCTCCTGCTAGCCCCACTTTCCAGGGTTAACCTCTTCCGGCGCACATTTTTCCTGCTCTCCCCAAGGAAAAGATGAAATGCCCCGGGTGCTCAGTTCCCGCCCTGTACACGATGGCTGCAGCTCCCGTCATCAAAAAACACATTTGACACCATACCTGTTTACAGTGCTCAAACTATTGATAGTAAATACAGCTCACTAGTTCGCTGTTTGGCTAAACGTGACACATTTGAAAAACATAAATTGTGCTTCATTTCTGGCTAGGTAAGGTCCAAATTCAAGATGCGTCGCATATTTTGGCAAAAGTTTGCTGAATGTTCTTCAGTTGGCTGTGTTGTTATCAAAATTGTACCTGCACTGAGCAATCATTTTAAAAGCCAGTGAAGCTAAGACGACCCCCCACGGTGTCCACTCAAGAGCACAGCAGAAAGTGCCCATCCTGTATGGAGTACTCCCAATTAAGTGGCCAATTTAAGGAAGGGTGGTAGTTAAGTCAGCAGGCGTGAATGAAAATTGTAACGGGTAAACAGTCTGCCCAGCTACAGACTAAAATTTAAGTAACAAGCTGCTGCATGTTGCCAAGTTACCCGAAACCTATATTAATCCTTTGTAGAAACGTCTGTCACTGGTTGGAAGGCCTATGAAGAAGGCAGATACTAGAAAGCAATCATTTAATAAACTTGTGGTAATATGTATTTGAATACAAATCAAGCTTTTTTTGTACAGTTATTTAAAACCATTACAACAAACTAAGACACCTAGGGCCCGATGTAGGTAATCCCTGATTACCGATTCTTAAATACCGAATCATTCGGTAAAATTACCGAATTTGCAAGGGGGACAGGGTGTCACTTTGACACCCTGTTGCACCCCTGATTCTGGCTTGTGTGCCATGTGGCACACATACATGCCCTAAGGGCATGTATGTGTGCCACATGGCACAGGTGTACATGCACAGATGTGCATGTACACAGGAATTCGTTATTTACCATGACATAGTATGTCATGGTAAATAACGAATTCTTAAGGGCCGGTGGCACTGTTTTCAGTGCCACCTACATCACAAATTTGAGATTCGGTAACTGTACCGATTCGGTAATTTACAGAATCAGTAGATTTACAGATTTTGTAAATATACCTAATCAGTAAATTTAAGGCCCCCTACATCTCAATCACCAAATACCGGTCGGTAACGGCCAAAATCGGCCGTTACCGACCGGTATTTGGTGACCTACATCTGGCCCTTAGTCTTAGTGCACCATTGGGTCGTTGGTGGTTTCTCGATTATAGCTGTTGTAAGTGTGTTTCCGGGCCTGTCAGTTGAGCATAGGTTTTGAAAAAGCAGTGCTCGAAGAAGGCTGTGCTGAATAAAGTTTGGAAAGTCTTGCTAGCAAATCTCATGCATACGCGTGTATGGAGAACATAGTTTCTGATACCATGCTGCTTTCAATACCACTGGTGCAGCCCACGCTTAAGTTTCTGGTCTCTTCCCTGCACGGGGAGGTCTCTTATACTTGATTATGTCATCCTGCTCTGTGATTACATCACTTTCATTCACTCCTTACTCCTATTTCTTTCTCTCTCCTTTTATAATTCACTCATCACTCTGACATGCATGGTAATGAATTGCAAATTCACAAAGCAGTCAAAGGCCATTTTGGAAAATGGCGGACAAAGCATAGATAGATCACCCTTTCCCTGTGGGCTGCTTAATCCATCTCATAGTAGTCGTTGCACTCTTTGTAGCAATATAATAACAGGGAACCTACAATTAGAGTCTAAAAGCCTATCTCTAATTTCCATATTACAGTTGAGTTGTGATGTCTTAATGACGTTGGTGCCCTTCTGTAATAGGTTATTACAGTTGAGTTCTGAAATCACACTGCGGCTACAAGAGCTAGAAGTTTAGGTGAAAGGCAGGTCACAGAAGATCTTTACAGTTGCAGTTTAAACAAGGAAAACAGGGACTGGCTTTTTCTCTTTTTCTAAAAAAAAGAGACCAGTCTGAAGGTGACATTTATGGCAACGTGATAATTTTTCCAAACTATAGGTCATTACTAGAAAGAATCCACACATGTTTCTTTTCAATCTGAGCCACATCATTTTAAAAATATATTTACATTAACTGAGTGTAATCTCTTTTTGCAAAAACTACATACTGCTTTTTGGAGTGTGTTAGAAATTAGGTTCTTGGTTGACTGGAGTGTGAGCCTTGGCCACGCAACAGCCACAATCCCTTGTAGGGTGATGTCTTAATGACGTTGGTGCCCTTCTGTAATAGGTTATTACAGTTGAGTTCTGAAATCACACTGCGGCTACAAGAGCTAGAATTTTAGGTGAAAGGCAGGTCACAGAAGATCTTTACAGTTGCAGTTTAAACAAGGAAAACAGGGACTGGCTTTTTCTCTTTTTCTAAAAAAAAGAGACCAGTCTGAAGGTGACATTTATGGCAACGTGATCATTTTTCCAAACTATAGGTCATTACTAGAAATAATCCACACATGTTTCTTTTCAATCTGAGCCACATCATTTTTAAAATATATTTACATTAACTGAGTGTAATCTCTTTTTGCAAAAACTACATACTGCTTTTTGGAGTGTGTTAGAAATTAGGTTCTTGGTTGACTGGAGTGTGAGCCTTGGCCACGCAACAGCCACAATCCCTTGTAGGGTGAACCACAAAAGTCACTAAATTGGGGAGAGGGTGTCGCTTAATGGCTGGGGAGGCCGACTTTAAATGTGGGAAACTAGGTTTGAGTCTGACGAGAGGTTCAAGCATCCTGTGATTCTAGGCATGTCACTTAATCTCCCTGTACCTAAAAAAAATTAATGTGTCCATTTATAATGCAACTGGTGTTCATGTTAATCTCTCTGATACCTTCGTTTTGAGTGTACACTATATAAAAATGCAAAAAAACAACAACCTGTGCTTAACCCTGGGTTGCCTGGCACAAAAAGTAGCCAGGCTTAACTGATGGTGTAAGTATTTATGCAGCACGCAAACAGTAATACATTGAAAACAAAGCACAGAAAAAAATCCCAAATCAATGTAGAAAGATAGAGTAAACTTTTGGCCTCCTGTTTGTGTTGGTTTTAGGACACTGTGCCCTTTACAACTTATGTTCAGTGCTAAAGTCCATATGCTCTCTGTCTAAAATGTTATTATGGATTGGTGTGTCCATAATTGGCTTTTTTGATTTACTACTATGTCCCTAGTACAGTGCACTGTGTGTACCCAGGGACTGTAAATCAAATGCTGCTAGTGGGCCTGCAGCACTGATTGTGCCACCCACACAAGCAGCCTTAAAAACGTTCTGAGACCTGCCACTGCAGTGTCTGCATTCAGTTTTTACTACCATGTCGACCTGGCAAGTGCACCCACTTGTCATTTCCTAACATTCCCTTTTATTACATGTGAGTTACCCCTAAAGTAGGCCCAAGGTATCCCTGTGGGCAGGGTGCAGTGTATGTGAAAGGAAGGACATGTACTGATGTGTGTGAAGTCCTGATAGTGAAATACAGTGTATTTCGTTTTTCACTTTTGTAAGGCTTTCTGTCCCGTAGGATAGAATGGGAGTAGATTTATAACAACTTATAAGTATAACTTCTCATTGGGACAAGATAGAGTTTAGTATGCCTGAACTCAAGACTATAAAAATACATATTTTAGTAAAGATATTTTTTATATTGTGTGTTTGAAAATACCACTTTTACAAAGTGGCCATTTTCTTGCTAAGCCATCCTGTGTGCCTCTGCTGGTTTGTGGATTGACCGTCTGGCTTTGGAGTAACAGGGGCTGGGGATGTGAATTCTCTTAGACAGTGACTGGGTGGGGGGTTGATGTGTTGGCTGCCTTTCCTGGATGAGTCAGGGAAGGGCTGATTAGACCTGGGCTGCATTTAGAGTAGGGGGAGGAGCTTTCCTTGCACCTGAATGGGCCAGGTCTGCCTTACACACTGCTGTCTCCACCTCCTGCAGGGAAGCTTGACCAGGGAGGACAGAACTGGTTTTGACTGAACACAGAGCCCCTCTGCCACAAGGAAACAAAGGAAAATGCTAAATAAAAATTGGGGCCCAGAACTCAGAACATTAGATAATTTCTGGAATTCAAGAGGAACCTTTGCCAAGGAGAACAGCTGGAGAAACTGAAGGACTAGTACTGCCCCTTTGCTGTGTGCTGTCTGGGGTTGGCCTGCAGTGGTTATGTCTGCCAAGGAAAGGACAAGGACTTTGCTGTGTACTGTGTCCCCTGCTTTAGGAAGATCTCCAATGGCTTGAAGTAAAGCTTGCCTCCTGTTCTGAAGGCCCAGGGACACAAAGACTTCCCCACCAGCTCCCCTGAACTTCCTTGCTGGGAGTTCTGACCTGACAAGAGGTGCCTGCGACTCTGTTGGGCCTCTGGAGGTTGTTCCAGGTGTTGGTAGATGGAAAAGTGACACAACAACGAGAAGCGCAACGCATCCACACCTGTTTCTGACACATCGAAGAAGAAACCAACGCAGAGCCTGCCTGCGCCTGGAGAAATTGCCACACGCCGAATCCCGTGCACCTATCTCCAAAGTCCAAGATCACTGCACAGATTCTGACACAGTCTCTGCTGTGCGGCTGCAAGAACCAACTTATTGTGGGACCACAGATGGAGAAACCAATGAAGCGCCGTTGCCATCGCTGCATTGAGAACTGACGCATCCAAGATCCCCATGCATCGCACCAGTGTGCCAAGTCTACAAGGACACCAGGGCTGCAGTAAGAAACTGATGCTTTACCTGCCCTCACAGTAAGAAACCGACGCATCACCTACCCTTCAGTAAGGAACCAACGCATCACCTTACCTGCTTGGCAGTAAGGAACCAACGCATCACCTCCCCTGGAGTAATGAACCGACGCATCCCCTTCCCTGTGCATAAGGAACAAACGCATCACCTTCCCTGCTGCTGTTTTTGTTTATAATTGCAATGCATCGAAGGTACTTTGTGTTGAAAGTGTTGCGTTTATAGTTTGCTATAGACAGAACAGTTTGACCTTTTAAAAATCATATTTTGATTACTATATTTTGGATTTTTGTCATTTTGTTATTGTTTGGTTTAGATGAAGATTACATATTTTTCCAAACTGGTGTGGTGTTCATTTGTAGTTTTTTCACTGTATTATTGTATTTTTGCAGAAATGCTTTACACTGCCTGTCTCTTTGTGCCAAGCTACCAAGGGGGTGAGCAGGGGTTGTTTTAGAAGTCCCTTACCCTGACTAGGAAGAAGGGTCCCTATTTGGACAAAGGTGCAAACCATTGCCAACTAGAGACTCCCATTTCTAACAGAGAACAATGAATTTAAATCATGAATCAGAGGCCACAGAAATGTATAAAAGCTGTAGCATCAAGGTCGAGGCTTGAGAGTGTGAAGAGGTCTTTTCACAGAATCAGCACGTAAAATCCTACCATTCCAGGTCTAATTGCAACCAGTGTTACCACAATGGAGGGACATCTAAAAATGTAGGGCCTTATTTATTTGTGGTAGACCGAACATTCTGTCTTGGGAAGTGCACTTTACAGTGCAGCCGGAACCACATATTACCTTTACAACGTGTTCATTGCAACGCATGTGTCTTTACCATGCACGTCTTTACCACACATTTTTTTATCACAAATATGAATCTACCATGCATGTCTTTGCAATGAAAAAGTAAGTATTTCGCAGTTAAGTGTATCATATATATTTTTTTCATTGAATTTCTAGGGTTTTTTAATGTTATTTCCTAACTATAACGTCCCTATATCCTTTGGGTTTTTAGCGAATTTCTAAATTGTAATTTTTTTTATTTTCTAACTGTAACCTGTAACCTCAGAGGATGGTTGTGTGAGTAGCTTTATGTGTCGGGGAGAGGGGGTGAGTGGCTAAATGAGTGTGGGAGTGGGTGTGTGATTGGCTGTATGGGTCTATGAGTGGGTATGTAGTGGTTTTGTGGGTGTGTTGCTGGGTGTGTGAGTATCTGTGTGGGTCTTTGAGTTGGTGTATGGGTACACAGACAAAATATTGAGTTTTAGATTTCGATATACAATTATATCGAAGTTTAAATATCGATGGGACATAATATAGAAGGTAAGTAATATCGACAGTCTTAATATCGATATTAGTATGATATTAGTAATTTCGAAGTTTTAAATATCGATGTCAATAATATCGAAATAAATAATTTGGATGTTACTAATATCGATTTTTAAATACATTTTGTGTATATTATATTGTATTTATTATGTTTTATTATTTATTTTTAATGTAATTTAATTAAATACTGTCTTTTAGTACTGTAGCGGGTTGTGGGTTTATAGGGGAATAGGGTGGGAAGTAATTTAATTATGTTAAATTAATTATTAATTAGTAGGAATTATTAATTAATTAATTGAGAATACATTTTTATTTAATTTTAATTAATTGATTAATTGATAAATATGTTCTGTAGCGGGTTATGGGTTTATAGGGGAATAGGGTGGGAAGTAATTTAATTATGTTAAATTAATTATTAATTAGTAGGAATTATTAATTAATTAATTGAGAATTATTTGTAAATAATTTTAATTAATTGATTAATTGATAAATATGTTCTGTAGCGGGTTATGGGTTTATAGGGGAATAGGGTTGGAAGTAATGTAATAATGTTTAAATAATTATTAATTAGTAGGAATCATACATTAATTAAAAATAATTGGTAATTATATTTAATTATTTTGGTAATTATTTTTAATTAATTGATAAATATGTTCTGTAGCGGGTTATGGGTTTATAGGGGAATAGGGTGGGAAGTAATTTCATTATGTAGAATTAATTATTAATTAGTAGGAAGCATACATTTATTTTTATTAATTGGTAAATAAATTTAATTAATTGGTAATTAATTTTAAATAATTAATTAATTGATAGATGTCATTTATAAGTATGTAATTTAAACCCCTACGCTATCCAACACTTTCCCTACTGTTGCACTCTCTGGAGTTGGAATAGTAATTGTTACCCCTACGCTATCCAACACTTTCCCTACTGTTGCACTCGCTGGAGTGGGAATAGTAATTTTTACCCCTACGCTATCCAACACTTTCCCTACTATTGCACTCTCTGGAGTTGGAATAGTAATTGTTACCCCTACGCTATCCAACACTTTCCCTACTGTTGCACTCTCTGGAGTGGGAATAGTATTTGTTACCCCTACGCTATCCAACACTTTCCCTACTCTTGCACTCTCTGGAATAGGAATAGTAATTGTTACCCCTACGCTATCCAACACTTTCCCTACTGTTGCACTCTCTGGAGTTAGAATAGTAATTTTTAATCCTACGCTATCCAACACTTTCCCTACTGTTGCACTCTCTGGAGTTGGAATAGTAATTGTTACCCCTACGCTATCCAACACTTTCCCTACTGTTGCACTCTCTTGAGTGGAAATAGTAATTTTTACCCCTACGCTATCCAACACTTTCCCTACTGTTGCACTCTCTGGAGTGGGAATAGTAATTGTTACCCCTACGCTATCCAACACGTTCCCTACTGTTGCACTCTTTGGAGTTGAAATAGTAATTTTTAACCCTACGCTATCCAACACTTTCTCTACTGTTGCACTCTCTGGAGTTGGAATAGTAATTTTTAATCCTACGCTATCCAACACTTTCCCTACTGTTGCGCTCTCTGGAGTTGGAATAGTAATTGTTACCCTGACGCTATCCAACACTTTCCCTACTGTTGCACTCTCTGGAGTGGGAATAGTAATTTTTACCCCTACGCTATCCAAAACTTTCCCTACTGTTGCACTCTCTGGAGTAGGAATAGTAATAGTTACCCCTACGCTATCCAACACTTTCCCTACTGTTGCACTCTCTGGAGTTGGAATAGTAATTTTTAACCCTACGCTATCCAACACTTTCCCTACTGTTGCACTCTCTGGAGTGGGAATAGTAATTGTTACTGCTATGCTATCCAACACTTTCCCTACTGTCGCACTCTCTGGAGTGGGAATAGTAATTTTTACTCATACGCTATCTAAAATTTATTTAGCTTTTTTATTAGTATTATTTTGTTATTAATTGTTATTTATGTGAATATTTTATGTAAATAAATGTATTAGTAATTTATTACATTTTAATTTGTTTTTAAGTTATGACAATAATTAATTTAGAGTTATTATTCATGAAAAATACATTATGTATTATATATTTATTAATGTTAATTTGTATTACATTATGTATTAATTTTAAATATTATAGTACATTTTTAAATATGTTTATTACATTTATAAGTATTATTTTGTTAATATTACATTTTTATTATATTAAAAAAAAATATATATATATATACAGATATATTTGTACTTACCTTGTTAGGGATAGGATTCCTATATTTTTGACTTCGATATTTTTGTATATCGATATTTTTGTTTTCGATATTTTGTCAGACATTCGGTGTATGAGTGTATGTGCGTGTCTGTGAGTGGGTGTGTGACTGTCTAAGTGGGTCTGTCAGTGAGTATGTTAGTAGCACTATGGGTCTGTGAGTGGGCATGTAAGTGTCTGTGAGGAGGTGCAGTAGTGTCTGTGTGGGCCTGTAACTGGGTGTGTGAGTGCCTGTGTGGGTCTATGACTCTGTTTGCCAGTTCCTGTGTGGGTCTGTGAGTGGGTGTGTGAGTGCCTGTGTGGGTGTGTGAGTGGATCTCTCAGTGGGTGTTTGAGCATCTGAATGGGCTTGTGAGTGGGGGCATTAGTGTCTGTGTGGGTTTGTCAATGGCTGTGTGATTGTGTCTGAGTGTGCCTCTGGGTACATGAGTGTCTCAGTGTGTGTGTGAATGGGTGCCTGAGTAGGACTGTGAGCAGGGGAGAGAGTGTTTGAGTGGGCATGTGAGTGTCTGAGTGGGTCTGTGAGTGGGTGTGTGAATGTTTGAGTGGGTGTGTGAGTGCCTGTGACGGTCTGCAAGTGAGTGTGTGAGTGTCTGAGTGGGTCTGTGAGTGCGTGTGAGAGTGTCTTTTGTGGGTTTGTTACTGGGTGTGAGAGTGTGAGTGGGTTTGTGAGTGGGTACATTAGTGTCTGAGTAAGTATATATTTATATATTTTTTTACAGAATTCACGAATCTGCCGCAGAGGTGCATTTTGGCCGCATTGAGCATTGCAGTAGATTCACAAACCCTTATATATGCAAATAAAATAATTCCTGGGCATTTTCTTCCCCACCCAGGGTTCCTCACAGCCCCCTATATTGCACCCATGGGGTCAGGGTGCATCTACCCTTATGCCTTCTACTACATTTTATGTAAATTTTTGCCGCTGGGGACCATAACCCGATATCTAAAATGGCAGCCGCAACTGTCTACTCAGGTTGCGGCCAGCCAACCATTGCATTGATGTTGGCGAGTGGATTTGTGAAGTGCCGCAATGGATTCATGTCTCTAGATATACAAATGTGTTTTTCCTGTAATAACTCAAAAACTACTGAATGGGTTTACACCAAATCTAAAAAAGGGCCCCTTCTGGGCCAAGAGGTGGCTTTCTGCCGTATTTGGTGGAGTTACGCCCAGCAGTTCGGGTTCTAGTCCTGTCTTAATTCTCAATGGGAATTACCTGAGAGGCACACTTTTTTGACCCTCGCCTTTTTCTCAACCACCAGTTGAAGGATCACCCGAAACATTCCATGCACAACTAGACAAAGTCGGGCACTTATTTGGAAAATTTCGTGAAGATCCGTCAAAAGGCGCCAACGTTAAAAGTAAGTTGAAAAAGCTTTTGTGTGCAAGGGTATTTTTAGGGTTCAGGGTGGGTGTAGGTTTTTTGAGTGGCAAGTGTATTTGTAGGGTTCAGGGTGGGTGTGAGTTTTTAAGTGACAATTATATTTTTAGGGTTCAGGGTGGGTGTGGGCTTTTGGGTGGGAATAATATTTTTAGACTTTAAGGTGGGTGTGGGGTTTTGGGTGTCAAGGGTATATTTAGGGTTCAGGGTGGGTGTGGGTTTTTGGCTGGCAGGGGTATTTTTAGGGTTTGTAGTCAGTGTGGGTGTGTAGAGATTGAGTCAGGTATGCATGATGAGTTTCAGGTAGCTTTATTCAAGATGGTACAATAGACCCCACCAGGAGCAGCCAGCATGCTGCTCAGCCCAGTCAACTGTGAAGATTTGACTCCTAACATTCTGTAGGTGACATCATCGTAAGGTTCCACAGAGAGGGGTAGACAAACATTAGAGTCAAGATACAACATATCCCCTTTTCTTCTATATATAAAAAAACAACAATGAGGGAACAAGAAAAAAGAACCAAAAGTGAGAAGAAGCTGAGAAAAGCAGAAGCAAGAAACAATTGAAATAAGAGATGAAACTCAAAATATACCAAACATGGGAACCATCCTCCCTTCTACACACAACAGAAAAGAAAAGAAACAACATGATAAGAGAAGAGAAGAGAAGAAAGAGAAGCACAAACAACTGCCCCAAAACACACTCACTGACCAGAATAAGAATGTAAGAAGGCAGAAGAGGAAAGAACCAACAAAACTCTGGACTACAGGATGTGGAAAACACAGAGAAAGAAAACACAGGAGAAAAACAGAGGAAAGCTCAGAATGAACACGAGGCACCAGGAGAAAACATCACAAAAGGAACAGAATAGAAGAAAGAAAATAAGGAAGATGAGGAAAAGTAAAAGGATAATCCTCACCCAAGTCAAACACCATCATCAATGCATAATAACAAAATATAGTGTAAAGACAATAGTGCATATTAATAATACATAACTATATGTGAGATTCTGGAGGACTAGAACCCGAAAGCAATCCCTTAAAAGATACGGCAATACAGCAGTACCAGATGGGACTAAGACCCATAGGAAATATAGTCCTTGTAAAACTGACATTGTGAAAACGAAAAGAGGTTAAGTGAAGTCACCAAACAGATATAGATAGGGACCCATATAATAATGTGAGTAATGTCAAAAAAGCATATATGGATAGGGACCCATATAATAATGCGAAAGGGTCTAAAACCCTTGCATAGCTCCCAATAGGAAGACAGACTAAAATTGTGCACAAGTGAGACATGTACGAATGTACAATGAGCAGAAGGGACTGAAAGCCTCTGTGAAACCTATAGCATGTATTGACTCTTGACGGTGTGTACCATGATAGCGTGTACCTACATGGTGTATACCTAGGGCCCATAAACCAATAGGATCTGCGATTCCCACGTAGGGAAAATTATAGCATGCATGGGACATTATAAAAAAAAAAAACAATGGACTCTTGACAGCGTGTACTATGATAGCGTGTACCTACATGGTGTATACAAAGGGTCGATGAACCAATTTGAAAAGAGATGTACTAAGCATGATAAACTATGGACTCTTTACAGCATGTACCCTGACAGTGTGTACCAACAGGTTGAATACCTAGGGTCCATGAGCATTTGAGTACAATGTTGAGACTACGGTACCCATTCAAAAATACTAAGAAGGATAACACTGGAGAAAAATAGACACCTGCAGGTGTGAAAGTAGGGTCCATAAACATTATATGTACGCAGTAAAACACAAGCTGAAAGTAGTAAACCAGACATGCAAGTACAAGATAAAAAAACAAAATCCCTTGATATGCGCACTAGAAAAGCGCACAAACACTGTAATCGCAAAAACTGCAGAGGGGAAATTAGAGTTAAAACACTATATACACAAACAATCAAGAAGCCATAGTAATAACAGTTAAATCACGTGGACAAATGTCACTTTTGTAAAACATGCCTTACTCATGACAAGCGTGGTTAAAGTTATTGTGTATAAAAAAAATGAAGAGTCTCAACAAATTCGCTATCACTTGTAGAACCTGTGAAGGAAATGTTGCGAAGTATCTTGTGCACGACAGAAGGTCAGGAACCTATTAAGGAACTGAGAACTCACAGTGTTCCTTGACATGACGATGCCAGAAAATAAATGTTCATATGTTGAAAGGTGGCAAAGAAATGGAACATTGTGGCATCACCATTAAATGAGACAAATACATTGGGGATCCAACAGGCGCTTCGCACGATAATGCGTACAGGGTTGAAGACATGGATGGCATATTCCGTGGTTGGCGTTAAAACATTTGAAAAAAAACAAAACCAACCCCAAGATGGCGCTACGCTTCCTCACGCAGTGCTGGATGGCTCCCGGCATCAACGTGCTCCACAACGTCCATAACACCAAGAACCCTCCCAAGGCAGTAGACGTCAGGAGGGTTGAATGAAGAGAGCACAAAAGAGCAGGAATGAGGTAAGACTGCACGTGCTCTGTGTAAGCATAGACTGTGCACAGTTCGTGACGAGTTTGAAAGAGTGATAATCGTTCTACTGTCATGGTGCAACCGAAACCGCTATAGGGAAAAACAGCAAGAAAGTACTCAACAAACACTACGACCCTTGCACACTGAATCCTTGTGGATGGCAGCTGCCTAAATAACCTCAATTCCCTAGATTAGCGCAGCTGATTTTTCCGCTTATATCATAGATCACACTCTGCTTGCCACAATGAACTCAATCGCCAAATGAGCACAGTGTCGGAGGTTACATTTCGTTGCTAGTCATCCGCCAGAGCCCCCGCACACTGCACTAACTGCCTTCCAAAAAAACGAAATATTGTGCAGTTATTTCTCCTTACAGGGAGTCTCTGTCACAGTGGGCACAATTCACAGCCCAGCACCCCCACAACCGCTCCTCACCAGCTAGTTGAGAGGTAATCAGTGCTTGATTACTTGCGCTGCTCCACGTCGTCTAGTGATACATCCTCTCAGAAACGCTGCTCCTTGACAGGCTGCCTGACACTCCACACCGCTCCTGGTCAGCTTGGAGACATGCACTTCCAAAATCGAAGGCAGATTCTGCTCAAATCAGACACAGTCTTCACTCAGGAGATATACGCCGAACAGCCCACACCATCTGCTTCCGTTCAAAGTAGATAACACACTCAGGTTCCCTGTTTCAGTTTATCTGGAGAGTGGACACCCAAGATTTGATGGGAAGCTCCTCACAAATAGACGTAGGATTTCTCAGACACTGATGGACTCTGGAGAGTAGACGCCCTTAATTGGAAGAGGAGCTTATGAAGTAGCACTTCTCCAGGCGCACAGGAACAACTGGCAGACTGCTGTGGGTGACCGATGTAAAGGTCACTGGTTGGGTCAGGGATGCCAGTTGCTTTATGTTAACTTGAGTTGTTCTGAACCATAATGTTGCTTGAGATTTGATGAGTTGACAAACGCAGGTTCGCTTCAGGATCGTCGCCAAAAACTTGTAGAGATTGAGTCAGGTACGCATGATGAGTTTCAGGTAGCTTTATTCAAGATAGTACAATAGACCGCACCAGGAGCAGCCAGTAGGCTGCTCAGCCCGTTCAACTGTGAAGATTTGACTCCCAACATTCTGTAGGATGACATTATAGCAAGGTTCCACAGAGAGGGCAAGAATAACATTAGAGTCAAGATACAATAGGGTGTTTGGATAAAAGGGTACTTTTAAGATTCAGGGTGGGTATGGTTTTTTGGGTGGCAAGGGAATTTTTAGGATTCAGGGTGGGTATGGGTTTTTGGATGGCAAGGGTATTTTTTAGGGTTCAGAGTGGGTGTTTGGGTGGCAAGGGTACTTTTAACGTTCAGGGCGGTTGTGGGTTTTTGGGTGGCAAGACTGTTTTTAGGGTACAGGGTGCGTTTGGGCTTTTGAGTGGCAAGGGTATTTATTAGGGTTCAGAGTGGGTGTGGGTGTTTGGGTGGCAAGACTGGTTTTAGGGTTCAGGGTGGGTGTGGGTTGAGTGGCAAGGGTATTTTTAGGGTTTGGGCTGGGTGTGGGGTTTTGGTTTGCAATGTTATTTTAGGGTTTAGGATGGGTATGGGTTTTAGTGGTAAAGGCATGTGTGGTAAAGACATATGCGTGGTATAAAGATTAGTGATAAAGACATGCCAATTGGATGTTTCTGCATTGGGAAGAAGGATGTAGAATGTGGAATCTGATTTAAGGAAAGGCTTTTAGGTTAAGTGAGGAGATTAAAGAGGAACTAATGTTAAGGTCAGTGACGTTTGGAAAAGGAAGCTGTACGAACAAGCAGGGTAATGTTTAAAGGGTTGTTGTACAAGAAAATGTAGGATAATTAGGATCAATGTATATGTGAGTGTTGTATGTAAAGAAGTTTATAAAAGAGGATCAAGGTTAATGAGAGCATTTTGGGTTTAAGACAGGTCTGATCCAGTAAAGACAATTATTATTACATCTTATCTTGTGTGTAGCCACTCTTTGGTTATCTATGGTTGTAGACTGTATTACAATAATAATAACTATGGGTCTAAAAGAAACTCAGAACTCTGTGTTCAAAAATGTGTCTAATCCACTACATGATACGCTTGGACCCATCACTCCGTGATATGGAATCCCATCAGTTACACGCTCTGGACCGCCCTGTTTTTTATCATTTGGGCAAGTCTCACCAAGTGGTATGTCCACAACGTACAATCAGTACACTCAGACGTAAGTAACTGAAAAGCAGTGCACAAAAAAATAAGTGAGAGTGAGTGGTTAAAAATGGATAGTGGATGCAAAAAATGGCTTTAATGAAGAGCAAACCACTTCCAAGAGACCGGCGCCGCTCCTCGCCTGGCCACAGCTCAGGCCAGGCGAGGAGTGGCGCCGGTCTCTCAAACTCTAGCTTCTACTAAACAGGAGCCTTGAGCAGGCCTTCTTAGGTGATATCCTTAATATTTGTTTGATTTCTATTATGCACACACGCACTTTATAGAAGCAGTAGCAAAATATAATTTTGGTCCTGAAGAAGCAGGTGATACACTTAGTATCTGCAACTGCAGAAACATGTCGACCATTCTATACATGAAGTAGATATTTGTTTAAAACTACTGTTATTTTGCACTTCACGTTTTTTAATCTTGGAAGTGGTTTGCTCTTCATTAAAGCCATTTTTTGCATCCACTATTTGTTAAGTTTAAAATTAGAATTATTCTAAAGTGAAATCTTTCTTAGAAGACTACACATTGTTGCCATACTTTTTTATCAAAACACAATAAAGCAAGTTTAGTGGCATTAAAAAAGGGCAATTGTACCAATTTTAGTGTTGCCCATGGTTAAAAAGGCAGGTAGAGGGAAAGGGTGTAAAAGGTCACGTTCCATTAACACCTAATTAGTGTGTGGAAGGACAGCCATTTAAAACCATAAAGAATTGTGTGCAATGAGGATTGATTACTGTTTGTTTTTTAAAACAGGGGATCCAATAGCACCATCTTTTTAGGTATCTGAAAAGTTTATAGGTAATGTGTTCTGGTGTGTTGCTCCAAATAAATATATTAATTAGTTTAGATAAATTATCATAAAGAGTAGATGGAAAGAAGATAGGTAACATAGATAACATGTAAGCTATTCGAGTGATAGCCATTTTGATCACTTCCATTCTTCCTCATCAATTTAAGTGAAGGGTAGACCATTTATCAATTTTGCCCTTGGCCTTACTTATTATGTTGGAAAAGGTCTATATTTTTTTTATAGAGTTGCAATTGATATCTAGCTATTCAAGGGAAAAAGAGTTCCATAGAATATTATTTGTGTCTGTTATCAGGGTTGGAGTACAAAATCATTTAAGGGAAAACAATAGTTTATGCTAATATTTAGTGTATAATCAGAGACATGCGCATACAAACTAATAATATAAAAAAATAGAAACAGAGGTTGAAGGGTTAACAACATACAAAAAATATCAACAGCATGAGTTGAAACTTTTAAACAACATATTTAATAAGAATTTCAGTACATTCTTTATTAGTGCAATGATAACATAAGAGCTTAAGGCTTAATAGTAATAAGAAATACTAGAGGCGAAAAGGGGCATCCCTGTCTAGTACCCTGATATAGATTAAAGGAGGGGTAAAAAAGCCCATTAATGTAAATTGAGGCTGAAAGACTAATACATAATGTTTTAACCGTATTTCTGAAATTAGGACCAAAATGAAAATGCTTGAATTAGGAATTGCCAATTCACTTTATCGTAAACCTTCTCTGCCTCTAAAGCTAATAGACCAGCAGATTATTTGAGTTTATCAGCATAATATAAAACATGACATAGGAGGTGTGTATTTATTATGTGCAGAAAATATGCCTTTCATAAAACCAGTTTGATTTGATTGGATAATGAAATTTAAAATAGGTGTTAAACTGTTACAATTTACTTTCTTGGTTAACAAGTAAAATTGGATGGTAACTAGCAACTGAGGTAGGACATTTATCTGGTTCAGTGTGACAATAATAATGGCTTTTTTTTAAAGAAACCTCATAAAATAATGAGCGCAATATGGATGATAATTGAGTTTGAAAACATTTGTAAAATTCTGCTGGGGTTCCATATGTAGGAAGAATGTTTAAAAGAAAACAAAACACCCAGAGATGTATGGACTATATTAAATAAATAGACAACCAGAAACTGAATTCTATTACTTGCATGTATGAAGGCAATCAAAGAATTAGAATATATATGTACAAAATAATGTAGGTTGCTCCATTAGTGCAAAAGTGAACATCTGCTTGTGCAGAGTGACAAGTGAAAATGTTGTAACTAAAAACATAGGATACAAGGTAAAATTTCAGTGCAATAATAAACAGCGCAGTGCCTGTCTTGTTGTGATGTATGCTCCCATACATCAAGGTCAACATATAATTCTTCTTAAATGCCCATGAGAAATATTGAATTAGTAGGGCCAAACAATCAGATCGTCGATGTTTCGACCCAAAATAACACGATTACTCAGAAACATCTGTGCGGGTCTTCATCAGGATGTGTCTTACTGGGTTCATTATTAAAAAAATAATCATTAAAGGCATTTGAAAGCTTAGGTGACATAATTTGATTTTAATTTATTCTCCATCCATTTTTGGAGGAACAGGTATCATGTAACCTGAGAGAAAAATAGATCAGAGCATGGTCTGAAAGTGAAATGTGTCCAATTGTAGGGTTTGTGATCATATTACAAAAATGTCTAAAGGCAAGTAAGTAGTCAATTCTACAGAAAAGTATATTATGTGTTAAAAAAAGGTAAATTATTTTGGAACAGGGTTAGCCAGTCTCCAAAAGTTAACAAGTTTACTTATGGAAAAGAAACATTTCAGTAAGTAAACGAGTTTAGTCGGCTGAAACAGGAAAGTTGAAGAACTATTTCAACAGGCATCCTGAATGAGGTTAAGGAAAATTGTAGTTTAGGAAGCTGAGGGCCAACCCACAATAAGACTTCCCACTCCTGATGTTTTATGATTTGTAGAATCAAGCCAGGATGGAAGTAGGGAGTGATCACATCAAGCAACAGTAATCAGCGCAGCAATCTCGTTGTTTGATGTGGTGGTATCTGGTATGGATACCATTGAGCCATATGATATGTAGGAATATCTTTATCAATCGTATAGGATGCATCACATGTTGCCTGTATGTTCACACAATAAGTGTATATGAAATTGCAGAAAATATCCTTCCTGCCCTCTAGTCAGAGTAACTGGGCTAATGTGCAAACTAATTCTGGAACCATGTTTTATGTTAGAATATGTGTTTTGCTAAATTGACAGCTTGTGTTTCTGTATGGGTGTTAAAGAATGTTTCAACATGCTTGAAGAAGCCCCTCATCATCTGATGTACTACTGGCTAAAAGTGGAATGTCATTCACTGTGAGCAAGAGCTAAGTATGCTATTTGGCAGAGTGTCACACATAATTAATACAGCACTGGTTGCACTGCAGTTCTTAATTGAATTTATTGAGATATATCATCCACAACCATGACCAGCTTATCAATTGCACAATTCAGATCAAAATGGTATTCTTTAAGAATCTGTAATTTTTGCATGTGCTTTTTGTCTAGTTGCACTCAATTAGAGGGCTCACGGCTTTCAGACAGAGGAAACACAGCAAACTTTGGAGCAGTTGTTATCAAAATAAGGCTATATTACAAGTTGTGAAAACACTGCTAAATTGCCTGGTGTAAGAGTGATTGAATTTCATTATGCTTAATCTATGCTTTTTTTTTTGGTCCTCATTTTCCACCATGGTTTACAAGCTAAGGCCAACAGAGAGCGACATACGTACTGGAAGGGACAGCCAACCATTAGTTCAGCGTCACCAATCAGTAATGTTGGACCAGTATACATAGGTGCACCAGAAAAGGCAGGAAAAAACAAAGCAGCATAATCATTGGACCATGGGGAGAAAAAGAAAAAAAAACCATAGTCGAATTCACTATTGGTCCCACTTCAGAAGGTGCCAAAAGGCTCTTTTATTTTGATTTCCAGACCTTGCCAAGTCCAGCTTCGACACCTGCAAAACAGATTATGTTTTTTCAGCTAGCCAGTTTTCCTGCCTCACGGCACTACAGTTTTTTTATCATCTTAAATACAAGCCTCTTTCTCCTTTGAAGTAAACTACTGGTGCCTTATTGAAATGGTGCTGCCTCCACTAATTCCAATGGCCACTACAAAGTCAAATAGATAATGGTATTAAACATCAAATAATCATTGAATTTAAATCAAAACCTAGTATTACCAGCAGGTTCATTTGTACTTAAACTAGATTAGCAATGGAAAATGTGCTTAATTAGGACTTGCAAAGGCAAGATGGCCGCTGGCAGGCCGTAGGGGGAAGACGTGTTCTCTCCTCACTCCCGAGGTAGCGGCTTTGAGTTGAACATAGAGCACGCCACTCTTCTAACCGACGGTGATGACAAAAGAGCGGTAAAATTTCCCCTTCGAGAGATTCCTCAAAAATTCCCCAATGAAAACGCTATTTTGAAATCAAATATCAAAGTAACTTATCTACGGTGAGCTTGCTATTGAGTGAATTGGACTCCCCTACTGAGACATTAAGGCCAGTCCTGATTCTAAAGGACAATATAAAAGGGAGCCTGACTCGCGCACATGAACTTCTTGAGAGAATAATTGTCACGAGCAACTACTGTTTGTTTCGACTGAGGAGGCGTATTAAGGCTCCAAAACAAAGAAACACAAAGGAGGATGAAGAGAAAGCAATTTGTAACGATCCTGACGCTCCAGCAGCAGACCTTCGAACAAAAACAAACATACGGAGAATGGAGGACCCAGAATCAATTAAGGCGACTGGTAACAATGTAACAGCAAACGCAGCAAACGCAGCGGTAAACCAAAAGGAAAAAGAGAAAAAGGAAAGATTAAAAGATAAAGCTACTGTAATCAGAAGAAATAACAACGGCACAAAGGCATCTGAACAGGCAGGATTGAGACAACCTACAGTTTTGGAGGCGTTTTCTGCTGCAGCAGTACGATTGAATGCTAAGGCGACGACGAGCGCTAAAACAAATGAAACGACAGGTAAAGTGATCGCTCACACCCCGCTGTCAACGATCCCTGAGAGTCTCTGGGAGGTGAATGGGACACTCACCAACGGCACTGGCAGCACTCGGGAGCAGATAGTTACGATGACTGCGGGAACACGGGCTCAGCAGGGGGCGGGACCGCAGACGGAGCAGCGGGCGGGGCGGACCTCGCAGACTGAGCAGACGAGGCACCCGGAGTCATCGGAGCAGAGATCGGGTCGGGCTTCGCTCCATACTGCGGTTGGGCGCTACGCCAGGCAAGGAGCAGAACGGGATACAGGACTCAGAGAGGGTTCCTGCTACTAATCAGACCCCGGTTAACACGGAGACCCAACAAATTCAGACAATGCAGGTAACACAGGAGGAAGGGGAGGAAGGGGAGGTATTCTCTAATGCTGAATTACTATCAGAGTGTATGGAGGAGGTAGGAGCCAAAATACAGGATATGAACTGTACAGAAGATACTATGGGAATAGAGGAACAAGATAAAGGTGGAGTGACAATGCCCATATCAATGGGGTCACAGATTGATAAAAATGTACTGGTTTTGGACTCCAATACTATAAGTGTTACTCTACATTCTCCTTTAAACCCAGGCTCACCGAGTGATGATTGCTTTTTTACATTGAACGAGGGCGGTGACGAGGAGGAGGATGGAGCTGTGGGAGGGACTGAACCTGAACCTGGTTCAAATTCAGAGTCAACTAATGCTTCAAAAGATTCTGATACTGATACTGATATTGAAGTGAAAATGGAGTTACTCCCAACCGGACTAGACTCAGATATTACAGATAGCTCGGAATTGAGGGAAGAAACAGCTCATAAACTCCCCTCCAGACGTAAATCAAAGTCCCTAGTGAAAAAGAGACGGAATAGAACTAAAAGTGGTGTAAGTCCTCTACAAGTACAGGTTGTAAAAAGACTGGATTGGGACTACTCTGCGACATCGCAAATGTACCAAGAGACAGCAGGTTCTGAACCAACCCAAGATATGTCACAGAGGCAGACTACAGGTCAAGGTCAAGGTCAAGACCAGCTTGGATTTGAAACGATGTACTCTATGCTGAAACAGATTCAAGTGGAGGCTAGAGTGGAGAGCCGTAGAGCGAGACAGGAGAGTAAGAAGATACAGGGCTCTCTCAGGAAAGTTAATAAACTATACACAGATCTTGAATGAAATAGAGACTTATATGCAAAGGGCATTGAGAATAACAGTTAATTTAACCCCCACTTTAATCTTGTTGGGTGTAAATTCAGACGGTACACAGGGGGAAGAATGTTATTTTATTTTTGTGGCCATGGCAATATTAAGGTTATGTATTGCTTCAGCTTGGCTTGACCCAACACCACCGACATATCAACAATGGTTGGCAAGGATTTTGAATATATATAATCTGGAAAAAGCAATCTATGCTAGAAGGGGAAAGAAAGGGAGGAAACTGGGATTGAAAATATGGGAACCAATAACTAGATGGAAAGATGAGATCTAGGATAATTGAATTGTATATAGAGATGTATTGATGAACGATGTCATTAACTATTGAGATAAGCTGTACTAGCTATGATGCATTTATGTTATTACCTTTTGATTTTCTATTATTCCCTGGTTCTTGTTTGTATATCTTTGGGATTCATGAATCTATTCTTCACTTGTGTATGTACAAAGCAGATTTTATTTTTTGATATCTTGTGCTTCTTGCCCTCGGTTTAGGGGGAAAAATTGTTAAAAAATTCAATCAAAATATTTTTTTTAAAAAAGGAAAATGTGCTTAATTGGGTGCTATATACAGTGGCTGCTCCTCGAGGGAGTGCTGTTGGGTGGTGGGCAGGGCGGGGGAGGGGCAGGGTGGGGATAGTAAACTCCGGCATAAGGCCGAAAGGAGTTAAGTACATAAATAAAGAAAGAAAATGAATTACATTGCACGGGCTGCTAGTCTGAGAAGTGGTTACGATCAATGGAACTAAGGTCACTGTGCAACAAAGTAAGTAAGCAACAGGTGATTTGAAGCGTCTCCTGGTTCAAAGATGTTGCGGCTGCAAGGCATTGCTCTGAGAGACTGGCAGGCAAGAACATGGGGATGAGGAACAGTATTCCATAATTTCCACCTCTCGGCCAACGGACAATACTCCACGAGCATCTGAAATGGCCCATGCAAGTAATATCCCCCTATCGCCTGTAGTGACGGAGACACCTGGCCCGCACTATACAATGTTGTATTTGCAGGCACTCGGAGGGCGGGCACGCCCAAAGGTATAAAGTAAAGAGGCGCATGACCGCTCTGGGTCTTGGCCCATAACTATCAAGAGTGTGTGCATTACCGTTATTTCTGTAACACCCTTAGACCTACCTGCGTCCACGAGTGTCCGCTTCTTTACACAGCGACACCACATTGGCGATCAGGCGGGTCCTACCCACGCCTCTGCCAGCCAGATCCCAGCCTTTCATTGGCCTGCTGCTGTGGAGGACGCGCAGATCGACTGCTGTGCGCCTGCAAGTGTGTGACTGGGCCCTGTGGTGCTGTAAGGGTTGTCGCACCTGCGGGTGCCCACCCTGCATCGTCGGAAGTGCGGAGTCCTCCCGAGGTGACGTTGTGACTGCGGGAGCCCACCCCGCGTCACCTGAGGTGTGGACTGCTCCAGCGGTGACATCGTTGCTGCGGGTGCCCACCCTGCGAGCCTGACCGTGGAAGGGGCCTCAGTGTCGATGCCTACACAGGTCTGTGGGCCACGAGGGGTGTGCGCGAAGTTTGAGCCCCAGAGGATGGCTGATTCCTGCACCTGCGAGTGTGGAGGACGTAGTCACAAAGGTTTGCACATCCACGTAATACTAGGGCAATGAGCGTCCGGAACTCAGATGGGGCAGGTGCCCCATTGCCTCAGCACCAACCCCTGCTGCCGGCTCAGCAACAAGCTCCGCAGCAAGCCCAGCAGTCACCAGGTCATGCAACGGCACCCCCCTTCAGAGAGTTAGCTGATCCTGCTACGGTCACCTCAAGATGAAAATCATGGATTGGCCAGTTAGACCATTATTTCGTGGGGATGAGAAAAACAGATGGATGTGTGAAAAGGTCCCTTATCATGAGCTACGAGGGTAGCACGCTTAATGACCTGTTCGAAACTCTACTAAATACAGGGGCTGACGAAATTTATGATGCAGCGGTGGCGGCCCTGAACAGGCACCTTGATCCTCAGATCAACCCTGATTTTAAAAGGTTCAAGCTCTGCCAGGCGAAGCAAGGGGGGACTGAGTCCATTGATGTCTTTTATGTGCGATTGAGGAAACTAGCAAGCTCCTGCACCCTCACTGACCTGAGAGAAGAGATAAGAGCCCAGATCCTTCAGGGCAAAAAATTGGTGATGCTGCAACACCTGATCCTCAGGCAACCCGGAATCACGCTGGACGAGATCCTGGTGCTGGCCAGAGCACATAAGCTGTCGAACACAATGAGATGGAAGTAGAGCTCAACCGCCATCCAGGCACCGCTGGCCCACCACGCCCACAGATAATACAAGAGGAGAAAGTAGATGCCATTCAGAGACGCCCAGCAGTATCTCGTGGGGGCAGGAGGCCTCCGAGCAGTGGCATGTGTGGCAACTGCTGCCTTGAACACCCACCAGCAGGGCTGTGTTTTACAAAGGAAAAGACTTGCTCCTCATTTTGAAAATGTAACTACTTTGCAAAAGTGTGTTGCAGCGGGAAAAACCGAACCAACACCTCGGGACGATGAGGGATGCCGTCAACTTCACAGACAGCTGTCACTTGAAGACCCACAGGAGCAAACAGACACTGTCCTACAAGGATTTGGTTTAGGCGCAGATGACGATGACGTCTTTGTAGTGTCTTTTGTGAGTCACGATGGGCCCCGTCGCAGGCCTCCGCCCATGTGCTCTATTAAAGTGGCTGGGTCCACAGTCCAAGCACTTATAGACACTGGAGCCTCGGTAAACGTCATGGACAGTGACCAGTACAAGGATTTGTCCCCAAGGCCACGGCTAACACCCTCGAAGTCTAGAATTTACACGTACAGTGGAACCGAACCGCTTCCCCTGCAGGGAGTCATAGAGGTCTACGTATTCAGCGAGGGACACTACAGCGGAGGACCTGCAGTTGGTTTTCTTTGCTAGCCAAGTACACGATCTCCACGCAAACAACATTCTCAGGGATTTCCCCAGGCTATTCAAGGTTCTGGGATGCCTCAAGGGGAAGCTAGTCAAACTACACATCGACCCCCACAGTCAAACCAACTGCGTTCCGACACCGGAGTGTGCCATTTCATCTCCGCTCTCAAGTGGAGGAGGAGCTGCGGAAGCTCGAACAGTTAGGAGTGATCGAGAAAGTATCCGGCCCCACCCCGTGGGTGTCGCCATTCGTGTTAGCTCCCAAGACAAAGCAGCCCGGAGTGATTTGTCTGTGTGTGGACTTGAGACTCCCCAACATGGCTGTGAAGCGATAGCGGCACCTGATTCCTACCATGGATGACATAGTGGCAGATCTCAATGGAGCCAAGTGGTTCATGAAACTGGACCTCATTGCCGGCTACCATCAATTGGGGCTACACCCAGAGAGCAGGAACATCACAACGTTTTCTTGGCACGTGGGGCTGCGAAGCTACCAAAGGCTGAGCTTTGGGTGTCGTCAGCCACTGAGGTCTTTCAAAACACCATCGGGGAGACACTCTCAGGGCTGCAGGGGGTGATCAACTTGAGTGACGACATCCTGGTGTTCTCGAAGACTCTGGAGGATCATCACATCCATTTGAGAAACACACTCCAGTGACTCACAGACAATGGGCTGACCCTGCATCGAGCAAAGTGCTCCTTCAATCAGGAGTCCGTAGAATTCTTCGCTTATATCTTCTCAAGGAACGGGCTCCAAGTCGACCCCAAGAAAGCTACAGCTATACGCTCCGCCCCCAGGCTGACATCTCCCACCCAGGTTCACAGCTTCCTTGGCATGACCACACACTGTGGACGCTTCATCCCCAACTTGGCGTCACCCTCTGAACCTCTCAGGTTGCTGACGAAGACCGGCACTCAGAGGGAATGACCGGAAAAGAAGACACGCTATCAAAGAAGCCCTCATGGACAAAACTATCATGGCCTACTTCCAGCCCAATAGACGCACCAAAGTGATAGTGGATGCCAGTCCAGTGGGACTAGGGGCTGTCCTTTTCCAGGAGACATCAGAGAGTCAGAGAGTGGGTCCCGGCAGCCTATGCCAGCAGAGCCCTGACTGACACAGAGACGCGGTATGCCCAAATCGAAAGGGAGGCTCTGGCAATTAAGTGGGCATGCCATCATTTTCATCTGTACCTCTTCGGGCAGAGTTTCACATGGTGACAGATCATAAGCCGTTAATCCCTCTATTCACTGGCACTACACAGAAGGCCCCTCCCCGGATCGAGAGATGGGCAATTCAGTTGCAGGTCTACCAGTTCAAGGTGGTGCTCCATCCAGGCATCAACAACCCTGCAGACTTCTTGTCAAGCCACCCTGTTAGGACTGCACTGGCTGGGCAGTCCACTGATGAAGAAAACACGGAAGAGTTCATTCAGCTGGTGTCTCAGGAGGCGTGCCCGCTAGTGCTCACATTGGAGGAGGTCGCAAGAGCTACTGTGGATGATGAAAGCCAGGCTACGGTGAAGAAGACGCTGCTTGACCGCAGCTGGCAGCCCTTCCTGGATGGATCCAGGAGCCTGAGGGACGATGAAACAATGGTGCAGCAACGCTTATGGAGGGTGCGAAGTGAGGTGAGTGAAGGATCGCACAGAGTGGTTCTGCGGGGGTCCACGATTGTAGGTCCCCGTAGTTTGCAGAATAGGGTTGTTGACTTTGCGCACGCGGGGCACCAGGGGATTGCCAAAACTAAGGCTTGTTTCAGAAGCAAGGTTTGGTTTCCTGGCATAGACACCATGGTGGAAGATACCAGTCTCACCTGCCACTCGTGCAACATCACCAGTTGCGACCCGGCTCCTCACCCGTGCCACGACCCGTGGGCTCAAGTCAGCATTGACTTTGGATTGTTTCCGGATGGTCGGAGCACACTGGTCCTCATTGATTCACACTCCGAGTTCCCAGTCATAGAGGTGATGGGATCCACTGCTTTTCCTCAGGTCAAGACCTCCCTAGACAAAATCTTTGCAATGATGGGGCTTCCGGTGGAGATCAGATCGGACAATAGGCCTCCTTCCAGGACAGAGACTTTTAAGACTACCTGGTGTCTTAAGGCATCAAGCACAGCAAAATTACGCCGCAGTGGTCTCAGGCCAATGGCGAGGTAGAATGCTTTATGCGTACTCTGAACTGGGCACTGTGAATCAGCGTGGAGAGAGGCGAGAACGCCGAACAGTGCTTACAGCAGTTCCTGAGCGCGTATCGTCAGACGCTTCACTGTACGACCTGGTGTGCTCCGTCCTACTTGCTGTTCCGGAGAGCTCCGAGGGATTCCATTCCTGTCGATCCATCCTGGAGTCCAAAAGAACTTGATTCATCAGCTGCACAGGCCGGGCTATCTCTAATCAGAAGGCGAGCCAGGTGCGAAGAGCACAAGTGGCAGACTTGCGAGTGGAGAATCATTTCATATTGAAGGCACGTCATCCCGGATGGAAATATCGCACTCCATACAAACCAGAGGTGTGGGAAGTCACAGAGGTGCAGGTAACCATGGTCTACGCTCGATGTGGGCACCACACCATTCCAAGGAACTTTTCCTGGTTCAAGAAAGTGGAGGGCGGGAGTATCAACAGAAGTAGGGAAGCAGAAAGCAAAGTAGCTTTCCCAAGTGCCCCTGAGAGAAATGACGATAACACCCAAAGAAGTCTGGAGGGGTTTGAACCCTCGGCTGGGGAATGACCAGCGATTGTCACGGGCCCCTCATTGGCTGCAGAAGGATTAGCTGGGAGAGGGAACACCAACAACTCCCGGAGCCAGAGGTATGGTCTCCGGCCGAACCCTACTCACAGCTAAGCATGGGCGAAATTTGCGAATTCCCGTTCTGCGAATTTGCGGATTTCCCTGCGAAATCGCAAAAAAATCCACGAATTCGCGAATTTTCCCGCGAAATTGTGGATTTTTTTGCCATTTGCCCTGGAGTAATTTCTACTGGCTAATCCAGTAAGTGCTCCCTCATAGGGTAAATGTATAGTGTGTTTACTACACTGCAGCTGCGTAAAGGGCCAGAAGATGTGTCTCCAGTGACCATGTGTGCCTGTAACACAGGCACACATGGTCACTGGAGACACGTCTTCTGGCCCTTTACACAGCTACAGTGTAGTAAAAGCACTATGGGGCAGATTGACAAGCCACTTGCGCCTCTTTTGCCCCGCAGTTGCATCACTTTTGTGACGCAGCGGCAGCACAAAAGATGCGCCATGGTGCTGGGTATTAACAACGTGACGCATCTGAGAGATGCAAATTACAAAAAAAGTGCAAAAAAACGATGGATTTTGGCCCAGATCTTTTGACTGGGGTGAATGTGTGACATTGATCCACATTCGGTCCATCACCTGTTTTGTTTGCAATACCGCCATAAGTGCGCTGGGGATGCTCAGACGTGGGTCCCAGGCACTCCACACCACTGGAGTCAAGCTAGCCGGGCTGATGAGAGGTGTTACCTCGAAACCGGTCCGGTCCTCGGATGCTTGATTCCGTTCTGGGAAGGACATGGCTTTTGTAGTTCGGACTGGACTGTTCTCATGGGGCACAGGGTCAGAGCTGATTTGCATATCGTCATTGTCTAACCCAGGGTGGTGTGGAGTGCAAAAAAACGATGGATTTTGGCCCAGATCTTTTGACTGGGGTGAATGTGTGACATTGATCCACATTCGGTCCATCACCTGTTTTGTTTGCAATACCGCCATAAGTGCGCTGGGGATGCTCAGACGTGGGTCCCAGGCACTCCACACCACTGGAGTCAAGCTAGCCGGGCTGATGAGAGGTGTTACCTCGAAACCGGTCCGGTCCTCGGATGCTTGATTCCGTTCTGGGAAGGACATGGCTTTTGTAGTTCGGACTGGACTGTTCCCATGGGGCACAGGGTCAGAGCTGATTTGCATATCACCATTGTCTAACCCAGGGTGGTGTGGAGTGCAAAAAAACGATGGATTTTGGCCCAGATCTTTTGACTGGGGTGAATGTGTGACATTGATCCACATTCGGTCCATCACCTGTTTTGTTTGCAATACCGCCATAAGTGCGCTGGGGATGCTCAGACGTGGGTCCCAGGCACTCCACACCACTGGAGTCAAGCTAGCCGGGCTGATGAGAGGTGTTACCTCGAAACCGGTCCGGTCCTCGGATGCTTGATTCCGTTCTGGGAAGGACATGGCTTTTGTAGTTCGGACTGGACTGTTCCCATGGGGCACAGGGTCAGAGCTGATTTGCATATCGCCATTGTCTAACCCAGGGTGGTGTGGAGTGCAAAAAAACGATGGATTTTGGCCCAGATCTTTTGACTGGGGTGAATGTGTGACATTGATCCACATTCGGTCCATCACCTGTTTTGTTTGCAATACCGCCATAAGTGCGCTGGGGATGCTCAGACGTGGGTCCCAGGCACTCCACACCACTGGAGTCAAGCTAGCCGGGCTGATGAGAGGTGTTACCTCGAAACCGGTCCGGTCCTCGGATGCTTGATTCCGTTCTGGGAAGGACATGGCTTTTGTAGTTCGGACTGGACTGTTCCCATGGGGCACAGGGTCAGAGCTGATTTGCATATCACCATTGTCTAACCCAGGGTGGTGTGGAGTGCAAAAAAACGATGGATTTTGGCCCAGATCTTTTGACTGGGGTGAATGTGTGACATTGATCCACATTCGGTCCATCACCTGTTTTGTTTGCATCTGAGAGATGCGTCACGTTGTAAAGCCCTGCGCCATCAGGAGGCATTCCGGCGCAGGGGAGGGCGTTCCTGCGCCGGAACGCCTATTAAAAGTGGCTGAGTGAAATCTACAGGATTTCACTCAGTCACTTTTAGGCCAATGCTGCGTCAAAACGCTGCGCCTGCTTGAAGCAGGCGCAAGGCTTGACGCAGCATTGGGGAGATAGGGCCCCCCAGAGCATTGCTGGAGCTGGGTCGCGCTTGCGACACAGCTCCAGCAATGCGCTGCTTTTACGGCACAGATGCGTGACGCATCTGTGTCATTTTTGTCACATGGTGCGCCGCATTGTAAATGCGGCAGACCATGGGTGGCGGAGCTGCGGCGCCAGTTATTGTAAATCTGCCCCTATACATTTAGCCAACGAGGGAACACTTACTAATTAGACAGTAGAAAGTACTCCAGTTGAGTAGAGGTATTGCACAAAACGGTGGCATCTTCGTTGACAAACACGCAGGGCAGGATTCATTCTGCCCCCTGTTAGACTCGTTTTTTGTGCCCTTCTGCCCTCTATTAGACTCGTTTTTCCCTTGTTTTTCTGCCCTTCTGCCCTCTGTTAGGCTCATTTTTCCCTTGTTTTTCTGCCCTTCTGCCCCCTGTTAGACTCGTTTTTTGTGCCCTTCTGCCCTCTGTTAGGCTCATTTTCCCTTGTTTTTCTGCCCTTTTGCCCTCTGTTAGACTCGTTTTTTGTGCCCTTCTGCCCTCTGTTATTCCCTTGTTTTTCTGCCCTTCTGCCCTCTGTTAGATTAGTTTTTTGTGCCCTTCTGCCCTCTGTTAGACTCGTTTTTTTGATTTTCTGCCCCCTGTTAGACTCGTTTTTTGTGCCCTTCTGCCCTCTGTTAGACTCGTTTTTCGCTTGTTTTTATGCCCTTCTGCCCTTTGTTAGACTGCTTTTTGTGCCTTTCTGCCCTCTGCATCACCACATCATCACTCAGGGCTACCCCAGCATCACTCAGCACCACCACATTATCACTCAGCACCACCACATTATCACTCAGCACCATCACAGCACCACTCAGCACCACCACAGCATCACTCAGCACCACCACAGCATCACTCAGCACCACCACATTATCACTCAGCACCACCACAGCACCACTCAGCACCACCACAGCATCACTCAGCACCACCCCTGCATCACTCAGCACCACCACAGCACCACTCAGCACCACCCCAGCATCACTCAGCACCATCCCAGTATCACTCAGCACCACCACAGCACCACTCAGCATCACCACAGCACCACTCAGCACCACCACAGCACTACTCAGCACCACCCCAGCATCAATCTGCGCAACCATTTAACAACAACTGGTTCAAATATGTTCTCTCAATGTTTCAAGCTTTATTACAAATGTCACAAAAAGATGTTAATATTTCACTTCTGTTCTTGGATTTTTGTCACAATAAAATACATTGAACATAATCTTCACAAAAGTTATTTACAAAAGTTTAAGCTATTGCCATTATAAATTAAAATCACTTTTATTTAAGTATTAATTATTTTTAAAAAATTCAAAGCCATTGTAATTTGTAATATCAATACATCTAAGTCACGTAAATACAAAACATGTTCCATTACAAATGCTATAGGTGTCACATTTGCGAAAGTTATAACTATTGGCATTGTAAATGACAAAGCTATTAATTTAGCTATTTTCAAAACCAACACATAAATAAAAAAAAATCATTTACAAGACCAATAGCTCAAACTTTCCGAATGCGAGACCTATTGCATTGCAAATGCTTGTTTTTATATCTGTCAATGCTTCCTGTGAGGTTTAATTTTCGTGACAGGCGCCTCATTGCCTACTTGTAACTATTCTCTGACCCTGCTTCAAGGGTCAGAGCAGGGTCTGAGAATAGTTGCAAGTAGGCAACGAGGCGCCAGGAAGCACTTACAGGCTTACAGCAGCAGGTGCCCAAGTTGAAGTTAATTTCTTTGTAACCCTTTTGTAAAAGGTTACAAAAAATTAGCTTCAACTTTTGCACCTGCTGTTGTAACCCTGTAAGTACTTGGCTGAAAATTCGTCCCACTGAATCGCGGATTTTACCGCGGTTTCGCGAGATTCGCGGATCGCGAAATCGTGGAAAATCCACAAATTCCGCGAGCGGAACGAATTTTCAGCCCATGATTACTCCCAGCCAGAGACTCAGAGACTATGGGGGCTATTATGATGCTGGACAGATCGCCACCGCCCAACCAGCGGTGGTGGTCCACCCGACATCTTTGCCCGTCCGCCCTTCAATTACCACCTCCATATTACAATGGTGGGGGGTACAGTGGTGGACGGTCGACCGTCCGCCGCTTTACCGCAGGTAGGCAATCATCACAATTGCCTGCCATGAGGTCCTGGCCCAGAATATGGTGATGGTGCCTATAAGGCACCACCTGCCATATTACGATGTAGGCAGATGAGGGCGTTTCCATGGCGGCGATGCTGCCATGGAAAGGCATTCAGTCTTTTGCAAAGGGCCCCTGGGGTGTTGGGGGGGTGAGGGCTAAACTTGGGGGTACACATCGTACCCCCATACATTTGGCATGCACAAGGTGGCAGGCACCGTGCTGTGCCTGTCACGTTGTGCATGTCAATGCACGACATACCTCTTTTACATTGCGGCAGATGGTGCTTGCAGCACCGCCCGCCGCAATGCAAAAGATGCAATCATTTCTCGGACCCCTTGCTTCCTGCCCTGTTCAAGATTTTAAAAACATCTATACTACCATTATGGTCTAAAATTGTAAACACCTCCCTGAGTCAAGGTGTCATTCCGGATTGTCTTGAAATAGGACAGGTCACTCCTATACTAAAGAAAGGTTACGCCTCTCCATCTGATCCAAACAACTACCGTCCTATAACCAACATCCCCACCTTGGCTAAATTATTGGAGAAATGTGTTCAAATACAATTATGCAATCACATTGAGAACATCAACCTCTTAGACTGTCACCAATATGGCTTCCAAAGAGGACACAGCACAGAATCTGCACTCACACACATTATGGATGATATACTAACTATGCTTGACCAAAACTAATCATGCCTTTTGATACTTCTTGACCTGTCCTCCGCCTTCCATACGGTCAAGCACGACAACCTCCTGTCTCTATTGGAAAGAAGGATGGGCCTATCGGGTACTGTGCTGCAATGGTTCTCCTCCTTCCTGAATAACAGATCTCAAAGATTCAAGATGAAGAATTCACTCTCGCAACCTTCCATGGTCACACTTGGTGCTCCCTCAGGGATCTGCCCTCTCACCCATTCTTTTCAATCTCTTAATGGAGCCTCGGGCAAATGCATTGAAATCAGCAAACATTCTATATCACCTGTACGCGGATAACACCCAGTTATACTTGAAACTCACCTTGCCAGATGACTTCATTGCTCTTAACACTTCGCTTCTAAACACGCAAAGCTGGCTCACTAACAACCACCTGGTGTTGAATACCCAAAAAACGGAATTCATTCTCATCTCACCTCCAAACCACACTCCAAAGATAGACCTCTGGTTAAAACACCTAACCTCCTTTGACTGTGTCCCCCTCATCATAGACTCTGCAAAATCCCTAGGTGTCTCCATTGACAAACATTTGAATATGCAGTCGCACATCTCTATTGCTTCCAAGGGAGCTAATCACAAGATGATTATATTAAGGAAACTCAAATCCTTCCTCCCTCAGGCTGATCTAAAAATCGCAGTACAAGCACTAGTACTGCCAAGATTAGACTACGGAACCACCACCCTCTCTGGTCTCCCTAAATACAGGCTTGCACCGTTGAGAGCAGCCCTGAATGCTGCGGCTAGACTAGTATCAGCAACCAAAACAAACAGTCACATTTCACCAACCTTGAAAGCACTGAATTGGTTGCCTTATGAGGCAAGAATACACCTTAAAGTGGCGTGCATGACGCACAAAGCAATTCACAACAATACACCCACTTACTTGGCGCTAAAGTTGGAAAAATCTGGAGGCTGTAGACAACTACGAAGTGCGAGCACTTTCCTTCTGAAACCCCAATCCTTCCAGAAGAAGAGAACAGGCTGTAGAGCTTTCTCAGGGATTGCACCAAAGATTTGAAACTCTCTACCACCTCTAGTGCGTGGAATCACCTCCTTTACTGTTTTTAAAAAGGAAGTAAAAAGACTACTAATGAACAAATTCATGTCCTAAGTTTAAGTATGGGATGTATTTGAGTGTAAGACTTTTAATCACAACCCTTGTTGCTCTATAATTGTATGCAGCTTAATGCTAAGCTGGCAGTTGATCCGCTTGATCATTTATACTTTTTATATATCTTCTATTAATCGTTCAAAGTTATAATATGTATGTCTGATAGCACAATTTCCTAACGTTCAGTAACTGTCTAATGTACAACGTTCTGCAAAATCTAATTTTGGTCCTCTATGTTTGCTATGTATATACTTTTTATTTCTATTCTTACAAACTGGCAAATTTGTTTTGTGTAGACTACTACATCCATTTATATTATTCTATTGTAAAGCGCTCTGATACCCTTGTGGGTCACGTTCGCGCTATATAAAACTCTATAAATAAATAAATGTGAAAGCCAGCGTGGCAGTCGCATCCCGATTGCCCCCGCGGGACTGCCGCACCTCTGGCGGGCGGTCCCGTTTTCAGTAACGGTGGCGGGCAGACCTTTGTGTGTTGTGTGCCAAAATAGGTTGAGGAATACCCTAGGCAACATTTAATCTAAACGAAAGGAGGGATGTAGTGACGGAGCCACCCAACCCGCACTATACAATGTTGTTATTGCAGTCACCCCGAGGGTGGGCACGCCCAAAGGTATTAAATGAAGGAGCGCATGACCGCTCGGGGTCTTGGCCAGTAACTATCAAGAGTGTGTGTGTGTAACACCCTTAGGCCTACCTGCATCCACGAGTGTCCGCTTCGTTACACAGCAACACCACATCGCCCTCCCCTGGACAATGGCAAACACGGATCACTGAAATATTATCGACGGGCACATTATCGACTTACCAAAATATCGTTGAAAAATTATCGACGACAAAAATATCGACTTTCTATACTTATTACACAAACTACAAAAATATCGAGTAAAAAATATCGAGTACTAACTATATCGAATACATAAATATCGCTTAAATAAATATCGACTACAAATATATCGTTGGACATGAAATTAGCCCTAACACTACAAAAATATCGACTACAAAAATATAGACTACCAAAATATCGTAAAAAAAAAAATATCGAGTTCATGTTTGTACACTTTTCTTACTAAAATACCATCTTTATCATCAATAAAAGTCATTTCTCTATAAAAAATACATTTCACATATAATACCTGTTACTTACATAAAATTACTATTAATCCACATTTGCTATACATTCTATTACATGCATTTTATCATTTTCTACATTTTCATTGCATTTAACTAACATTTTCATTACTTATTTTCACATATAAATATATTTCATTTAAACACGAACCTGCTTTAATTCGGGAATAACCACATACCACCATTCTCACATCAACAAACACTCCAATTAACTAAAAAAAATTCAAACTAGCCTATACAATGCTTCCTTACATCCTACAACCAATCAAATCAAAGCACACATAACACATATACTATAAAAGGGATACATGCATTCTACCATTTGTTGCTGCTACCTCTCTGGAAAGTAGATGCCAACACTCTGAAGATTTTGTTGCAGAATAAACATCTTTAAAGATCCAGCTCACTAGCTAATTAATCAAGTAAGTAACACAGCATTTTTGTAGAAAACTAAATTAGAAGTGCACTATTTTCCTTACATCTCCTAAGTCTTACACTTATTTTATTTTCATCTCTTCCTACTTTTCTGATAGAAACTACTCCAACACAATTCCTATTACATGGTCATATTTCTTCACGTGCAAAATCAGATAGTAAGTATATAATAATTCTCTGTTATACACCAACTGCTGTTTTTAAACACTAATTTACAAGAGTATTTAATGTTTTAAAACATTATCTTTACAGATATACTGAAATTGTCCTATTTCTACAGCAAAAACGATAAAACTACACTAATTACACATGTAAGTATAGATGTGTTTGTTATAAAACAGCCAATTTCATTAATGCACATTTCAAAACGACATATCTTGCTTTTTACATCTTCCCTATAGATCATTTGAAAGATCCAACATCAACTATACCAAAACACAAGAGTACCCTTCTGAAAAATGTAAGTATAATTGTAATTTGGCTAAACGTGGGCACAAAAAACGCTAACTATATTCTTAACACCATGTTATATATTTTGGATTGCCTCTACAGATATTCTGAAAACATCATACATCTATTCTACATATCATATGAAAACATCCTACACAAAATATACCAATATACAAGAATACCCTTGTAAAAAATGTAAGTATACTTGTCATTTCTCAAAAACTGCCGAAAATAACACAGACTATGTTCTTAACAACATGTTATCTATTTTATATTTCCTCTACAGATATTCTGAATACATCATACAGCTATTCTACCTACAACAAAGAAAACAACATATTTAGAAGTTAGTATATGTTTAAATCTGTTACATTTCCAAACGGTTCAATATAAAAATTATAATATTTTGCTTTTATTTCTTCTATCTACTCTACAGATCAGACCTGTACTAACTTGAAGTACTCCAGCAATTACTACTATTCTACTATTTAAACAAGTAAGTATATGTAATGTTTACATCAAATGCACTAGTATGCAAAAATGACAACTGCTTTTGAGTAGGAAATACGTTTGTTATGTGTAAACATTAACGTTGCTTTTCTATATTTTCATACCAACAGCAAATAAAGACATACATACAAGAACATCATTTAAAATACATTTCTGCTTCTGTGACTACTACTTTGATTAACTGTAAGTATAAATGCATCAATAATGATGTTAGCACCACAAAAGTAAAAAAATGTGTTCTGATTTTGTTTCTTTCTACTCTTTCCTAGAACAAGTAAATCAAAATGACTGAAGGTGCAGAATTTGTCATGTCTCAGAAAAATAAATTACTATTATGCTACATGGGTTATGTGTATAATCAGGAGAGACAAAGTGGTAGAAAGGTTTTTTGGAAGTGTACCAAATATTACTCCAACAAATGTTATGGGAGGGCCACTACTGAGGAAACTAATGTGCTATTTACTAGGGAACACAATCATCCCCCAAATGTCACAGAAATTGAAATTAGAGATGCTTCAGAAAGTATTAAAAGTGCTAGCACACAAAGTGACAAACCAACCACACAAATCCTTAAAGAAGAACTGGTAAAAGTCCCAGCCCATGCTTCAGGTCAACTACCCTCTATTGACTCCCTGAAACGCACAATTGCACGCACTAAACGACTCACTAGCACAACCCAACCCAACCCAACAAGTTTTGAGGAAATTATTATTTCACCAGAAATGGCCATCACACACAATAAAGATAAATTTATTCTTTTTGATAATGAAAGCAGTACAAACAGAATAATTATGTTTGCAACTGCAAGTAATTTACGAAAAATCCAACAGTGTCCCCAATGGATGATGGATGGAACATTTAAACCCTGCCCAAAACCTTTTTATCAACTGTATTCCATCCACGGTTTATACCATCATTCTAACATACCTTTCATTTACTGTTTGCTACCCAACAAACAGCAAACAACTTACACCGAAATTTTAAATGTTCTCAAAACGGAAATCAATAATTATTTTCCCCCAAAAATAATTATTGATTTCGAATTAGCTATGATTAATAGCATTTTGAGAACATTTCCCCACACAGCAATCCAGGGTTGCTATTATCATTTTAATCAGAGTATATGGAGGCATCTCCAAAAATCTACTTTAAGTATACTATACTCTACAGATAGCACCTTTGCCTATCAAGTTAAAAAGTTAATAGCCCTGGCCTACGTCCCTGTTACAGATGTTGCTGAACATTACAATTTATTAATTGACAGCGCATATTACAAGAGGAATGAGGATAAACTAACCCCATTGCTAGACTATTTTGAAGACACTTGGGTGGGAAGGTTGCACAGATCTGGACATCGACGCCAGCCCAAATTCCAAATCCCTTGGTGGAATGTCTATCTTAGTACTTTAAACCAAGAGGCTAAAACCAACAACAGTGTGGAAGGGTGGCATAATGCTTTCAAAGCAACTACAAACAGAGGCAAACCCACATTCCATAACCTTGTAGAAGCTTTGAAAAAAGAACAAAGCTATCAGGAACTAAGAATGGAACAATCAGTGTCACAAATAGGTCCAAAACTCACTAAACAAACAAAACAAATGTTCCGACTACTTCAAAGTCAAGTCACACTATACCCTACAACTAGAGGATTAGAATACCTGGCAATAATAGCAAAAAGTCTACTATGAAAATGTAAACTAAATATACGAATGTCTTCTTACAATAATAGTAAAATTTACATGTCATAAACATATATAATGAATTATAAATAAAACATATTTGTTTGACAAACTTATGAAATGTATGTAAAAAAATTCGTAACAAATATGCAATGTTTATAATTTATTCACACATACATATAACATTAAAATTCAACATTTCCCACCCAATCAAAATTGTAAAATAAATACTTACAATTTTTGGAGATGAGAGACGCAATCAAGGAAAAAGCAATCCATACAATCCAATCCAATATCTTACTATTCCAATATGGGAAACCCTCAAAAACCCGAAAATAAAATGTAAAACGTAAAAAAACGCTCCAGGAAATCCCGAAAACAGTAGTGTGGACACTTTAGTATTTAAAGTTATATACACACAAAATAAAAAAAACGGTCACGCATATCAATGTATCAATCCGAATCGAAACCCTAAAAAAAAACCGAAAAAGGTTTAAAAAGTGTTAAAACCGCTCCTGGCAAACACGAAAAATAGGAGATAAATGTCAAAATATAAGCATAATAACTTAAACATTTGTTTCTCCGTTAAAAAACACGCTTCCTTCCATGTAGTTTTCATGCGAGGAACCGAAACCTGTAAAATAACATACATAACGAAACCCACCCACAAATATTCCCTTCACATTTGTAAATATACTAACAATTAACATTAACCATGTAAGAAGACATTTCCGAACACTTAAAATAAGACTAGAAGGAAAAAAAGCACGACACATCTATAACGGAGACTTTTCATCCAAACGCTACTTAAACTATTAATACATACACCAAAATACACTACAAAGTTCGATTATACCCTCAAACATGACCACTTACTTATAATTTGTAGTTAAAAATAACCTTACCTCTCTCCACGCGAAGCAACTCCCAACTGCGAGCTTCTCCAGTCCAGAATGGTGCGCAATAACCTTACGCGGTAAAAAAGTAGTCCCCTTAACCCATTTGTGTAAAAGGATAATAGAAAAAACAATGTAATATGTAAAAAATATAATACATACACATGTATAATGTAACAAATTAATACACTATACTCATGACAATTTTCCTTTATTAAGAAAAATAAATATATTTAATAGAAATTAATATATAATAATTATTATATATTAATAATATTAAAAAATTATGTAAGACTTTAAATAAAAGATGTAAATATTTTGTTATTGTGTATATTTATATGAATAATTTTGTGTTTAATTTTAATTAAACATTATAAATGTTTATGGTAATAATTAATAATGATAAATAATATAACTTATTTATTGTTATTAATATAACAATTAGAACCATTTACTATATAAAGAATGGCCTGAAAAAAATATCTATTTTATCTGTGAATGTATATATTTTTGAAAATAATAAATGAATGTTTATGTTTATTAATTAATAATAATAATAATTAATAAAATAATTATTATTTTTATTAATTATTACAAAAAGTTTTATAATAATTTCTAACTATAACAAAAGTATATAATTGCTTAACTAATATTTTGTCAATACCAGATATTATAATTAAACATATTGTTTCCCTATACAATTATAAACTTTACAACCAAATCGATTTATATGTTTAATGTAAAAACAACATTTTCTGAAAAATACACCAAGAAATTATTTTTTTTGCATTTCAATTTATCCTAACAAATGTAATAATAGTCATGTTACTTGTTAAAATTAAAAATGTAATATATATATTTTATTATATTAATATTTAATATTAACATTATTAAATATTAATGTAAGAAATGTATAACAAATCATTTTTTATGTATTTCTATATAAATACTTGAAACTGTAAGTGACTGATGGGAATATGTAAAATTTACTGAAAGAATGTTGTAAACAAATGTTTTTTTTATATTGACAACATGTATATAAATGTAAAGATGTTATTCTGTGAATACTAAAAGTCAAAAAAATGTGATGTTATATTTGTTTGTGATTGTATTGTAGTACACAATAAAAAATTAAAAAATTGTTTAATAAAGTTATTTGAAAACATCCATGTTGCATTAATTTTTAATATTAAAAGACAGTAATGAACAAATGTATACAAATGTGCTGCACACTGACCAATTTTATATGTCCTATTACTACTCCAGTCAAGCTAATATCATAGAAGCTGCAGGAGAGTAGCAAAACATTATTTACTATTCCTACTACACTCAAGCTAATACCATAAAATGTGGTGGAGACTGACCAATGTTTATTTATTAATCCAACTCCAGTGTAGGTAATATCAGTGATGGTGCTGGACACCAACCAATTAATAATTAGAATTCCAACTCCACTCTAGCTACTGTCTGGAAACATGCTAATACATATATTTTTTTGATCAAAATAAAACTTAATAATGTAAATTTATAATATTTTGTATTTTCGTGTAATAGATTTAATGTATGTGTTTTATGTTACACTATACATCAGCACTCTAAAATACCCAAAACTGTCCCAAAACACTAAAAATACCCCTTCACCCCAAAGGCCAAAACTGACCCAGAACCCTACAAATACCCCTTTATCCACAAACTTAAAACTGACCCAGAACCCTACAAATACCCCTTTACTCAGAAACTGAAAACTGACCCTCAACCCAAAAATTACCCCTTTACCCAAGAACTGAAAACTAACCCAGAAGGCCACAAATATCCCTTTACCCACAAACTGAAAACTGACCCTGATCCCAAAAAATACACCTTTACCCAAAAACAGAAAACTGACCCTGAACCTTAAAAAAAACTCCTTTACCCACAAACTGAAAACTGACCCTGAACCCTACAAATACCCCTTTACCCACAAACTGAAAACTGACCCTGAACCCTACAAATACCCCTTTACCCACAAACTGAAAACTGACCCTGAACCCTACAAATACCCCTTTACCCAATAACTGAAAACTGACCCAGACGCTTTAAAAAACTCCTTTACCCACAAACTGAAAACTGACCCTGAACCCTACAAATACCCCTTTACCCACAAACTGAAAACTGACCCTCAACCCAAAAAATACCCCTTTACCCAAGAACTGAAAACTGACCCAGAAGGCCAAAAATATCCCTTTACCCACAAACTGAAAACTGACCCTGATCCCAAAAAATACACCTTTACCCAAGAACTGAAAACTGACCCTGAACCTTAAAAAACTCCTTTACCCACAAACTGAAAACTGACCCTGAACCCTACAAATACACCTTTACCCACAAACTGAAAACTGACCCTGAACCCTACAAATACCCCTTTACCCACAAACTGAAAACTGACCCTCAACCCAAAAAAATACCCCTTTACCCAAGAACAGAAAACTGACCCAGAAGGCCAAAAATATCCCTTTACCCACAAACTGAAAACTGACCCTGATCCCAAAAAATACACCTTTACCCAAGAACAGAAAACTGACCCTGAACCTTAAAAAAACTCCTTTACCCACAAACTGAAAACTGACCCTGAACCCTACAAATACCCCTTTACCCACAAACTGAAAACTGACCCTGAACCCTACAAATACACCTTTACCCACAAACTGAAAACTGACCCTCAACCCTAAAAATACCCCTTTACCCAAGAACTGAAAACTGACCCAGAAGGACAAAAAAATCCATTTACCCACAAACTGAAAACTGACCCCGATCCAAAAAAATACACCTTTACCCAAGAACTGAAAACTGACCCTGAACCTTAAAAAAACTCCTTTACCCACAAACTGAAAACTGACCCTGAACCCTACAAATACCCCTTTACCCACAAACTGAAAACTGACCCTCAACCAAAAAAAACCCTTTACCCAACACCTGAAAACTGACCTTAAACACTATAAATACCCCTTTACCCACAAACTAAAAACTGACCAAGACCCCAAAAAATACACCTTTACCCCTGAACTTAAAACTGACACTGATTATTAAAAAACACCCCTTAATGCACAAACTGAAAACTGACCCTTAACACTTTCAAAACCCCTTTACCCACAAACTTAAAAATGTCCCAAATCCCACTAAATACACCTTTACTCACGAACAGAAAAATGACCCTGAACCCTAAAAAATTAACCTATACCAAAAACTATTAAACTGAGCCTGAACACTATAAATAATAATGAACACAACATTAAACATTAATATATAATTAACCAAAAAATAATATTTTACAAAAACAAAAAGAAAATATATTATCACATTAGCTATAATAATAAATTTGATTAATTAATATTGTTTAGTTCCAATTAATTAATTAACATCAACATAAATTTAAACATTACATTTAAATGTATCCAATTAATGTAATTAAGTCATTATTATAAATTAATTACCAATTAATTATTTTAAATAATATGCAATATATTAATTAGATCATTAACTAATTATAATTAATTTGTTAGCAATTTATAAATTTAAATAATATGCTAATTCTTAATAAAATAAATCACTAATTATTAATAATTAATAACCAATGTATCAATTAAAATAATATACAAATCAATTTACAAAAACATTAATTAATAATAATTAATTAATCAATTAATCAATTAAATTATATGCTAAATACTTAATACAACAATTAACTAATTAATATTAATTAATTACCAATTAAAATCTAATTAAAACAATTACCAAACATATATTGATTAATTAATTATTATTAAATTACTTCCCACCCTATTCCCCTATAAACCCACAACCCGCTCCTAAACATTAAGTACTATTTATTTATATATTATATATATATTTTTTTTTAATCATTTTTTTCCAACATATTCTCGATATTTTTTACTTTCACTATATTTCGATATTTTGTCTGGTCGATATTTTTGAGTCGATATTTTTGTATTCGATATTTTTGGGTCATTTTTAGAGTCGATATTTTGTCCAACGATATTCCTATAGTCGATATTTAGTTAATGTCGATATTTTTCCGTCAATATTTTGTCCATTCGATAATATGTAGTCGATATTATGTCCAGTTACCGGCAAACACGAAAGGCCCAGGTTGGGGAGTCAACTGATGATAGACCTGATTGGCAAGGGACTGATAACATCTCCCGGAGCCAGAAGACTGAGAGACTTTGTCTGTTGGGCTCGAGCAGCCTGATTTTTGTTTATTGCAAACATATTTATAAATATGGGAGAGATGTGGAGTGCCACTAGGCCGCTACAATAAAAAGTATCCCCTGTTGCATACAGGGGGCCGGGCTTGGATCCACGGTAATACATTAATTGGCAAATGGCCTCTCTGGGTCTTTGCTGATACCTGAGTGTGCATTCATGTCTTTTGCGGCCAAGGGGTGCAAGGCGTACCCAAGCGGCTACATGCAGACTGGCCCGCTACACAAACATTTATGGATAGATTTCTATTAAAGTAAGCAGCAAATAAAACTAATATTTTTAAGGGGTGATTCACTGTGCAGTAATGCATGGTATCATGCATGAAAATTAAATCAATAAATGCGCAGATAACTTTCAAGCTGGTACATTGGTTGAATTGTCATTTAAAACTGCCATTGTTATTTCACTTTTTAAGTTAAGCATGCTAAATTCTATTATTTTTAAAATGTCCAAAGAGCTGCTTGGATAAGGTTTTTCAAAATGCACTGAGCCTCATAGCAGAGGGTTGAAGTTTATGTACACAGAGCCAGGCTGCAGAATGCATAATATATTAGTTATTGACGGTTTTTAATTTGCCTTTAGAGTAGATTCTCGCACTGGTAAATATTAACAAATATTAAAATTCCATCAACTGAGAACAGATTTATTTTCCTGAATCTAAAGCTGTGACCAGATAGGGCACACGCTGCATGTGTGCCTTCGTTCCTCTGAAGAAAGATAAATAGCATCAGATGCTCACAACAAATAGCAAGGCAGCTTTATTTACAGTTTTATCCAAGTTTTAATTTTGCCAAGAGCATTTGTTATGAAAGTAGAAAAGTAAAATATGTGTTGCATCTGCTTAGCGACAGATAAAACACTTGTGAATGAGTGGGATGTCAACATGTATTTATTGGCTTAGAACTGCAGAAATTCGACACCTGGTGATAAAATGGGTGCTGTATTCACATCAGGTTCCAAACTAACCTCCTGCTACAACTAAATCATCTCTCTCTCACTCTCTATCTATCTATCTATCTATCTATCTATCTATCTATCTATCTATCTATCTATCTATCTATCTATCTCTATCTATCTATCTCTATCTATCTATCTATCTATCTATCTATCTATCTATCTATCTATCTATCTATCTATCTAACTATCTATCTGTTTGTCTATCTCTCTCTCTCTTTTTCTCCCTCTCGCTCTATCTTTCTCCCTCTCAATATCTATATTCTCTCTCTCAATCTCTCTCTGGCCCCATTTTTCTTCTCAGTGTTTTTGTCTCTCTTCTCCATTGTGGTAGTTAAGATTAAAATGTAATTTCTATAGGAAGGTCTTTTTAAATTACATTTTGTATAACTTTAGACCGCTCTCACCAATCTGCTCCAAGCTTCCCAAAGCAATATGTTAATACACTCAGGGGCCTAATCACAAATTACATTTTTTAGTATGTTTTGTACTACTACAATAATACTCTAAACATCCTACAAAATACTATGCACAAAAGTCTGTGCAATGTCTCTACCTCCGCTTCTCCTACCTTTTTCTGTGCAAAGACACCGCCCCCGAATGTGAAGTCAAAGCACCAGTCGCTAAGGTCAGGAACCTTGGAGTGATCTTTGATAAACAACTATCATTTAAACATCATGTATATAAGGTTGTCTCAGCCGCCTTTTTCATGCTGAAAAAGATAAAAAAACTGCTACCGTATTTACCAGCATCAGCTGGAAAAACCCTAATTACCACCTTGGTGTTTTCCAAGCTTGATTACGGAAATGCCCTCTTTTTCAACACCCATAAATATATTTTGAACAAGCTTCAATCGGTTCAAAATATGGCAGCCAGAATCCTTCTCAACATTCCTAGGCGCCAGTCCACCTCGGCAGCTATACGCCATCTTCATTGGCTAAGAGTGGAGAGCAGGATCAAATTTAAGGCCTTATGCATTGCCTACAAGGCCATTCACCACACTGGCCCGAAGTTTCTAAAGGAGGCATTTCAGGTATTTACCCCTATAAGGAACTTAAGATCAGCAGCTAGTTGCCTACTATCTGTGCCCCGAACAAGAACTGCTACCTGGGGAGACAGACGATTCCTGGTAGCTACCCCCAGATTGTGGAATTCCCTCCCTCCTAGCATCAAAATTGCCCCTACTCTCATCTGTTTTCGTAGGGCCTTGAAGACCTGGCTCTTCAACCAATAAGTTTGTGCGCTGATCATCGTATCCTAGAGTATCTTCTGCGCCTAGACACCCTTGGGTATTAGCTGCGCATTAAAAATCATATAAATAAATAAATAAATAAATGTGAGTTTTAGAAGTAAATGTGGGAGAGATAGAAGGGAATAGTTAGAATACTTAAGATTAAAGGGGAGGGTATTTGTGAGGAGTAAGGAGGAGTTTAGGAAGGTTTAGTGAAGTTCAGGGAGTTTCAGGCAGGGACACAGAGACCACCCTCCCACTAGAGAGTATGCCCATTGCTATTCCCATTCTGAACTTCAAATGTTACTACAGCCAAAAATGGACCCACTCGTAAGGGGTAGATTTATGGGGCTATACTGCTCCGAATAAAATCCAAGTCGCAGAAAATAGGTTCTTAAGATCACTCCTGTCACTTCCTCAGTCGACTCCGACCTATACTCTACTCACTGAACAGGGTATGGGTTATATTTCAGACCACCTAAAAATGGCCCCACTAATATGCTGGGTGAAATCGTGGTTAAATGAAGAAATCACACTAAACCACTTGATTTTAAAAGATTGTGTAGCCCTGGATAAGGCAAACAGGATTCCACGGCTGAGTTACGTTAGAGCGGCGTGCTGCAGGCTTGGGCGTCCTGAATTGTACACCTGAGGGCCTACAAAAAGATGATATAGGTTGGATTAAACGTAATTTTTTGAATCTGTTAGTGACAGATCGGGAAGAGCAGGAGCTAAGGAAACCAGGGGTTAGAAACAACTATTTGTTAGCCACTTCCCCTGCTATTGAACCATACTTAAAATTTGTAACTAAGCCTTTCCATCGATTCCTGTTGGTTAGATTCCGGTTCAATCAAATTTATTTAACCTTGGGTACCTTCCCAAGGTGGGGTAAAGCGGAAAATTCAGCTCCCTGTTCTTGTGATATGTTTTCCACACAGGATACGCTACATTTTGTGATGTTTTATGAGCATTATCTAGAGCCAAGAAAAAAAATTCTATACCCCTTACTGCGTGAGGTCGGCTTCGTACAAGTGCTTTATCTACAAATGCTCAGTAGTATGCATGTCACTTATAGTGTAGCATGCTTTTTAGCGGCCGCTGTCCGGTTTCATAATAGAATGAGAGTGTGTATGTAATCGGCTAGAAGGACTCATATTGGGAAACTTGTTGGTTATTAATTATACTTGATATAGTATGCGATGAATTTTTGTATTGTAAATAGTGTGCTGCTGAATTGGAATACTCAAACGCATATTATTTTTTAATATATTTTTATCTATGTTTAGGATGTATTTGTTTCTATTGCTCTTTTATGATTTTAATTAATCGAAATAAAGCATCTTTGACTGACTGACTGAGTAAAGCACTCTAGTCAGAGCTAACATAGGTCCAGAACCACTCATGTCCAAACACTGGTACTGTACCCTACTATAGAAAGTAACAGAGAGTGGGATTACATTTAAACCCTTGTTGGAAATCGTTTTTAATTACATTAAATTATTTAAAATAGCTAGAAATAAGTGGTATAAATAATTATAATTTAATGTTTAAACATTATAAACATAATAGATATTTATTATGTAATATTTAACAACATTTTATAAATTTAAAAATTGATGTAATAATACACTTTATTAAAAGGTAATTGCTATATTTGTATTCAATTCTAGGCATTGTTTTTAATAATTATGCATAAAAACCTTTTTCTGTTTACTTTAATTGGTATTTTATATATTAATTTATACTTCAGGAGAATAAATGTAATTGAAATTAAAATATTTAAATTCAATCAAGATTAATTCAAACTTAAGTTAATAGTGCTGAATTATAATTTTATTTTGTTCCATATTTAAAATGAATAAATCACATTAATTTTCATTAATATTTAACATAAAAAATATTTTTACAATATTTTTCGAGTTACTTTATACAAATAAATCCTGTACTTTAACATAGATACATTCCACAGTAGGTTGAACATCTTTGCATGGAAATGTATAGTGAAAATTTAAAAAAAATTGTTAAACTTGGAAAATGTTTGTAGAAATATTTTTAGGATAAAGATGAATGCAAATCATTTTTAGATACGTCTTTTATGTCACACATTAAATAAAAATGCTCCAGTACTATTGACTTCATTTTTATTTAAATCTTTAACTAAGGGAAATATATTGAATTAAATGACATTCATATTTCTGAAATGTACATTAAATTTCCACGTATATTAACATACATTAATAATTAATATGTGAGATATAATTTAATTGTATTTTATTAAAATCCCGACAATACAGATTTAGCTCAAAAACAATTATTAAAATATCTTATGACTCAATAATAGGTATGAGTTATTTCTATATATTTTTAACACTTTATTATAATAATCAATATTTTAACAGTTTTGAAGAATTTCCTTTAATTTGACATCATTTTCTTTAGGGTTTAAAATTAAGTCCCTGCCTCCATTATTTTCTATGGAAGGGTGTCCGAAGTTTGAGTCTACCCTTTTTTCATGGAGTTGTACCTAAAAGTCAACTCTTTTGAGGAACTTTATACTCAGATTTTGTAAATAGCCAAAAGTAATAAAGTTACTCAAAATTATAAGAGTAAATTGCACTTGGAAATTACTCAAAAGTGTAATTTACCTTTGTGAGTAGCCCTGTCAGATGTTACCAATGTAGGTGCAGAACACAGAGGGGTGCATTTGGGAACGGCAGGGGTAAAGATGTAAAGGGGCCTCAAACGTATTCTTTTCCTTGAACAGGACCATAAAGAATTTTCACAGTGAAAATCAAAAAATCAACAAAAGTAAACCACATTTGGCAGGCATGTTGATCTTGGCTTTATGTGCTTTTTCTTGATTTTTGTGAAATTTAGTTCTGCATAAGGGAGAAAAAAGAAAATATATAACTAGCTGGCAGATATGCATGTTACATATTGTTAAAAGACTGCTTGCGAGTATCAGCTAAAAATAGAAAGCTAGATATTTGATTTGCTGAATTTGCCTCTTTGCAAACATTATACACAACTACTGGCAAAAAATCTCAGAGCAAAAAAGCTAGGCTATTGTCTTTCCCTATTCTTTTTGCCAATTGCACGTGTGTATGGTTCAAGTTCAAGATGGATGTATGTGCATACCACACAGTATTGTAATGAATTTTTTAAATTAATAAATCCATTCCTTGATGGCCACCTTTGCACATATATGCATTGCGAAGTGTGCCTTATGACCCACTCACACATTTGCATAGTGATGGGCCATGTGTCATGACAAAGGCAACTATTTTTAATTTACTATTGTAACATGATGGATGGCCATGTTAGAAGTGTAGATTCAAATATTAAAAAAATGAAAGCAAGAAGCTCACGTGAAGCCCAAATGAGGAATACAGTGGTCCAGTCAGCACTACACAGCTGATGAGTCCTCATAACAAAGTCCCTCAAAAATAAATAAGTAAAATATATATAAGGAGTGGGATGGTAGGGATGGACTGAAAGGGCACATAGGGTGTTAAGAAAATAGCAGAGAGTGCAAGTGAAAGGTAAATCTCATCCTATGTGACCATTGTGAGAACTAAATGCTCCTGGGTGGAACAAGCACAAAAACAGGGTGGAAAGCCATTCAATCAGGAGCAGACAAGTGAGATTGAAAAGAAGGCTACCCAAACATGAGCAGGAGGCCCATTCTAGGTATATGTAATGGAAACAAAAGGTCTACCTATAGAGAGCTGAGGATGCCTGTAGAAAGACATACAAATAAGCGGGTTAAAAGGGTAGCTATATGATTTCCAGAGGAGTAGAAAACCATCTCTGCATTAACAATGACTCCATTCAACTGTCACGATCAGTCTTTTTCCACATCCATATGAGTGGAATAGAGACCCATGGCCGCTGTCTCCAATTTGTAATTTTGAAAGAGAAACCAGGGCAGTTCCCTGCTGTACTATCATCATTTGATTCAGAAAAGGGGGTGGTGATGAACAGAGTGTCTGAATTAAGCAGACCACTCTTACCCAGTCCAAAGATTAGGGCTTTATCCATCACCGTTTTTTAGCTCACTGCACCATCCCAGCTCAGAACTTGGCTATATGCAAATTAGTCTGACCCTGGCCCAGTGCATCATGGGAACAGGGCAGGCCAAACTACCGAGCCAATTCTTATACTGGGAAGGAAACAAGCTACCAGGGACCGGTTTCTGGCATTTCAGCCGTCTTCGGCCCGGCTTGCTTGAATCCTGATGGTGCAATGAGCTAGGGACTCACATCTGAGTATACCCTTCCACGCTTATGGTGGACAAAAATGATTCAGAAAAGGAGGTGGTGATGAACAGAGTGTCTGAATTAAGCAGACCACTCTTACCCAGTCCAAAGATCAGGGCTTTATCCATCACCGTTTTTTAGCTCACTGCACCATCCCAGCTCAGAACTTGGCTATATGCAAATTAGTCTGACCCTGGCCCAGTGCATCATGGGAACAGGGCAGACCAAAATACAGAGCCAATTCTTATACTGGGAAGGAAACAAGCTACCGGGGACCGGTTTCTGGCATTTCAGCCGTCTTCGGCCCGGCTTGCTTGAATCCTGATGGTGCAATGAGCTAGGGACTCACATCTGAGTATACCCTTCCACGCTTATGGTGGACAAAAATGATTCAGAAAAGGGGGTGGTGATGAACAGAGTGTCTGAATTAAGCAGACCACTCTTACCCAGTCCAAAGATCAGGGCTTTATCCATCACCGTTTTTTAGCTCACTGCACCATCCCAGCTCAGAACTTGGCTATATGCAAATTAGTCTGACCCTGGCCCAGTGCATCATGGGAACAGGGCAGACCAAACTACCGAGCCAATTCTTATACTGGGAAGGAAACAAGCTACCGGGGACCGGTTTCTGGCATTTCAGCCGTCTTCGGCCCGGCTTGCTTGAATCCTGATGGTGCAATGAGCTAGGGACTCACATCTGAGTATACCCTTCCACGCTTATGGTGGACAAAAATGATTCAGAAAAGGGGGTGGTGATGAACAGAGTGTCCGAATTAAGCAGACCACTCTTACCCAGTCCAAAGATCAGGGCTTTATCCATCACCGTTTTTTAGCTCACTGCACCATCCCAGCTCAGAACTTGGCTATATGCAAATTAGTCTGACCCTGGCCCAGTGCATCATGGGAACAGGGCAGACCAAACTACCGAGCCAATTCTTAAACTTGGAAGGAAACAAGCTACCGGGGACCGGTTTCTGGCATTTCAGCCGTCTTCGGCCCGGCTTGCTTGAATCCTGATGGTGCAATGAGCTAGGGACTCACATCTGAGTATACCCTTCCACGCTTATGGTGGACAAAAATGATTCAGAAAAGGGGGTGGTGATGAACAGAGTGTCTGAATTAAGCAGACCACTCTTACCCAGTCCAAAGATCAGGGCTTTATCCATCACCGTTTTTTAGCTCACTGCACCATCCCAGCTCAGAACTTGGCTATATGCAAATTAGTCTGACCCTGGCCCAGTGCATCATGGGAACAGGGCAGACCAAACTACCGAGCCAATTCTTATACTGGGAAGGAAACAAGCTACCGGGGACCTGCACTGGGCCAGGGACAGACTGATTTGCATATAGCCAGGTTCTGAGCTGGGATTGGGCAGTGAGATAAATAACGGTGATGGATCAAGCCCTGATCTTTGGACTGGGTAAGAGTGGTCTGCTTAATTCAGACACTCTGTTCATCACCACCCCCTTTTCTGAATCGATTTTGGCCACTATAGGTGTGGCAGGGTATACTCAGACATGAGTCCCTTTCTCACTGCTCCATCAGGATTCAAGCAAGCCGGGCCGAAGACGGCTGAAATGCCAGAAACCGGTCCCCGGTAGCTTGTCTTCTTTCTGGTGAAGAATTGGCTTGGTAGTTTAGTCTGCCCTGTTCCCATGATGCACTGGGCCAGGGACAGACTGATTTGCACATAGCCAGGTTCTGAGCTGGGATGGGGCAGTGAGATAAATAACGGTGATGGATCAAGCCCTGATCTTTGGACTGGGTAAGAGTGGTCTGCTTAATTCAGACACTCTGTTCATCACCACCCCCTTTTCTGAATCGTACTATCAGCATTTGACATTCATTCCTCCCTTACTTTGCAGGAAGCCTAATGAGAAAATTAGTGTTGTGCACAAGCTCTTGTGCCTGGCTATGTGCATTCCGAAATGCCCGAGGCCAGACAGGGTAGTTAAGGTAAAGCACAATTTTGTACAGCCACTTTCAGTAAACCATGGCTGCCAGAAAGAGGGCACATAAAAGCTGGTGGACTTACGATATGCTCAATTTTGCGTTATACAGCATAGAGAGACTCCCTTTGCGCTGCATTTTTTTAAAGGAGTACCATACTTTTATTATTGAAAATGTACCCTTTATATGGTTTTTCTTTGTGTGTTGCCATATTTGCGATTAACTACATAATAAATATGATTGAAGCTAATTATTTTTTATTATGTTCATAAACATTAAGAATAGTCAAAGGTTTTTTTTTCAATTGTCCCGATTTTCTCAAGCTGGAAAACAGCTATGAGCACAATTCCAAAAAGGGTTTACTGTGATTTACACTTATAGTGCTCTCTGCTTACTTCTAAATTTCAAGAGTAAGGGAAGAGTGCTTCAAGAGTAAATGGCAAATACTCAAAGAACATATGTCTGGATGAGACATTACAGGCATATTTCATGCATGCACACTGAACAAGATAAAGCTTTTACACATGTGTCACATACTTCCCAATGCAGGTCTCACTTTGAATGCGGCAAAGTGTGAATTTCATAAAACAAAACTTGTGTCCTTTGGTCATATCTTTTCTGAAGGGGGAATAACTCTAGATCCAAATAACATACAATCCTTTTCATTCACGTCTCCCCCACAAAATGTAGCTATGCTTCAATCCTTCTTTAATATATCCATTTGTTGTTCAAGGTAGTGACTTTGCCACTTTAAGAGTACCAAATAGAGCCAAATGAGAAAGACACTGAAATGGTATACTTTAATCTGAAATTGCAGACCGGGGTTGTTGTTGATGCAAGCCCAGTGGGGTAAGGTGCCATCCTTGCCCAACACACTGAGCATCCCAATGCTCCAAGACACATTGTGACCTATGCTACCTGAAGTTATTCATCGAAAGAACGTGGCTATTTACAACCTGAAAAAGTCAGCCTCACCATGGTTTGAGCTTGCAAGACTTTTCATGTGTTCCTATAGGGAAAGCATTTCACAGTTATCACCGATCAGCAAGCACTGCTCACCAATTTTGGCAATCATAAAACCAAGATGTTCCCTCGCATTGAGAAATGGGGTTGTAATGGCAGGTAGTAGGATTATACAATTGTGCATCCTCCAGGAAAAGAGCAATATCTTGCCGACTAATTCACACATATGCCAATAGAGTGTCAGGGCAATATTTCTAAAGCGGCTGATGCTTATTTTAACTTCATCATGAAACCCAGTACCCCTGCTGCCATATCGGTAGAACAAGTAATTGCTGCCTTGAGCACTAACAGAGACATGTTCATTTTCAAAGTCTTTATTACATATCAATATTGGCAAAAACATGCTTGACCTCTTCATGATGACCTGGAATACCTGAAACTCAAAAATATGCAGGAGGAACTTTCCATTACCCCTGAAGGCATCATCTAAAGAGGGTCAAGAATTGCCATTCCAGAGAGTCTGAGACAACAAGTTATTGAATTGGCCTATGAGGGACATCGTGGAGTTTTTGCTACTAAAAGAGCTCTAAGGGACTGAGTGTGGTTCCCTTGTCTGTGATGAAAGAGTAGAAATAGAGTTAAGGCCATTCATTTGTGCAACTGCTTGTCATCCAAAACAACCCCACATCCCTGTCTGATCTTCCAAAGCATGTATGGGAGAAGAATGCAATTCATTTCTTTGGACCCTTTAACAATGGACATCATCTACTAGTGATTGTTGATCTATATTCATGTTTTCCTCTTGTGTAAGATCTGTTGTCAACTACTTTATGGCATAGTCCATTGAAAGATTAGAAAGTATTTTTGCAACTTGGGGTGTTTCTTCAAATTTGAATTCTGACAATGGCCCGTCTGTCAATAGTCAAGAATTTAAAGATTTTCTCACTCATCTAAATGTCCAGCATCAGAAAAGCCCACCTCTTTCGCCAGAGGCGAATGGTGTTGTTGAGAGATTTCTGAGCATCTTCAAGAGGACTCTACAGCTTGCTGTGCTGGAAAAGCTTGAACACAAATAAGTTCTTCAGTCTACGCTTTGTGCATACAGGTCAACTTCCCATTCTACCATGGGTGGAAGACCTGTCACCTTAATTTTTGGAAGAGCCATTGAAACCGAGTTGCCACAATGAACCACAGAGAGATCTATTGACATTGATAAACTTTGCACTACTGATTTATCTCACAAACGCAAAATGAGGATCTATGCGCCACTGTGCTCGGAACACCGTTGTCAAAAGAGGAGACCAAGTCATTGTCAGAAAGAAACGGAAATGCATGTCTGATGCTCCTTTTGATGCTGATCTACTGAGGGCTTTGACTAGTAAAGGATACACGGTGAACGCTCACTATCCTGGAAAGATCATGACACAAGACTCTTGCCATTTCGAGCACCAAGAACTGGGCAGTCTCTTGGGAGACTAGCCATAAGCCTCAATGTAACAGATATTTGGAGGAAGAATAATTTTGATGTCAACATTTTGTCATATTACAGAGGGAAGTACAACAAACATTCACAGTTTTAGCTCTATTTGTCAGATCTAAGGCAAGGTTTGTGATCTAAATACTTGCCTCATCACCTGTTGGACCACTTTGATTTATGTTTGGATGTACAGTGAACTCAGTCACTGGAAGAACGTGGTTGTTAGAAAAAAGAATTCTACTAGAAAGTTGATGTTTTGGCAAAAAGTATATGTCAATCTGAAGATCTTTCCAGACAGTTAAGGGACTGTGACATGCCAATAAAGCATTTAAATGAGGCATCCTCACTGTAGTATGTTGGAAGATAAGCATGTGTTAATAGGAGTGGCAATGTATAGACTCAAAGGTGCTGATTCACAATGACACATTTACAAAAGTTGTTTTACTGATCTATTCCTACAGCAAGATGGATATCACCACTTTTGTGCTATTCACTCGTTCCAAGTGAATATTTACACATCGAAGTAGACTTAGGGGGATCTATGCCCTCAAATGAGGGGTGGAACCTCTTACAACTCATTTTTTGACTGGTATGTATCTATGTCTAACTTTAAATATTTTTAACCCTAAATATAGCGAATATTTTATTCAAATGCTATTAATTTACATTAATGTATTGTAGAATACAAATGTAAACAAATTTAAAATAATGAATATCAACCTAGAAAGAATAAAATTAAGTTACACACGTTACCTCCTGAATTAAATTTGCATAAAACCTCATGATAAAGTAAATATATTAATTTATTTTATAAATATTTTTTTCTAAACACATATTTGAACATAACATCATTCACTCTCACTCAAAATTGCATTTACTTTGTAAAAAACTAATTTGGTTAAAAGTTACGTTTTCAATTCATTTGATACAATTACATACTGCCATTGTGCTTTTTGCAATTTTGCAGCAAACTCTTTAAGTTTAGGTTTAGCAATTGCTATTCTTGCCTTACTCAAAAATTACAAAAGTCTATTACAGGAAGAGTGTTACAGCTTTGGATTGCTTAAATACCATTCAAGCCAAGCTGGAATGAATAAAAACAGTGTCTTTTACTTTTATTCGAGCTCATCAGAGAAGCACTGCTTTGTCCAGACACAAGTGAGTAACCAATATTAAGCCAAACAATGCACTTTTATGCTTAGGCTGCTGCATACATTAGGCAAAAAAGGCGTAGCGAACCCTATGTAGTGAGAAGTTCCTTTATACCCAGTTTTAACCAGATTTACAAAGAGAATTATCAGAAGCAGACAGACACACAGCCTGTTTCTGAATCTCCAATTGCACATGCAGGTCTAATACTAGTTCAATAACATAAACAACACCACAGAGTTCCAAGTTACATAACATAAATTACCTTTTCTACCTAGTTCAAAGATAAACAGCTGTCCATATTCAGAGTTTCCATTCTTCTTTAGTTAGCTAAAATATGTATTATACATTTCAATGTTTCCCTGCAGTGTCTTTATACTAAAAGTATATCTTACAGTAAACAGCTCTAACTCTTCCACTAGCTCCTCCTCCGCCTTCTCATTCGCCTTAATTTAAGGATTGGTGCAGGTACTCGTATACGTATAGTTGAGAAATAATTGATAGTATTTTTGTCATACTTATTGATATTGAACTCGATCATGCAACTTGTGAATGCTAGTAATGTATTCAATCCAATATTATTTTATTACTTGCATATTTATATCTATTTCTAAAATCAAGATAAGATGCCTCATTACTGTGCAATAATAACAGTCAAATGAGGATATTTACGTTCCACGACCAAAAATAGAATATATATCACTTCTTATGAGATTGTACGTTTTCGCAGAAACCATGACAGTAATTTTATTGTTAATAATGTACTCTTTTTCTGTAAACAACATTCTATTTATGGCATGTAGATGAGGCTGTTTTTATTCTCTGTATAGTAAGGAAGTAATTGTCATATTTTAAATAATGTATTCCTTTGCTTCCAAAATGGGAGGCAGGTATATATGTTCTCAGAAAACTGAATATTCCTGCAACGTGGCAACGGAAAAGGAAAGGAATACACGGCCTTGCTTAGGGGTCAATGTTGAAAAATATAAATTCTTCTCAAGGGCCTATGATTGGTGTGTAAATGCTACCAAAAGACTGATTGTTTCTTCATTTACTTCAATTGCTTTTGTTTGTATCTGGCTCTCTCTACAAACCACCGAAGCCTGCACTCTAATCTGTGAAAAGCAGAAGAATCTTTGTACACTTTATAGATGTCCAGGCTACAGCAGACTTGTACAAACTATGCCCATTGGTGGTGTCATGAGCTACTGAACTCAAAAGGAACATTGGCCACCGTTATGTCTTATAATAATAGATAGATCAGTTCATGTCCAATTCGACCCGGGTCAGGCTAATGTAAACTGCCTTGGGAGTGAGAATTATATTTACAGTACATTCCCATTAGATCCTCCTGTTAGACTGACTTTTTCACAATCAGGTTCAGTGTTCTAAATGCAAAACTTGCAAATCAGTTTGAAAGACATGGGGCCAGTCCCCCCAGGTGATGGAGGAAGTTTAACAATAATAGCCTCCGATATCAAAACAAACCTGGTATTAATTTTTACACATTTCAATTTCAACTCCAAATATTCAATATTACCTGTGTATAACCATGTACACAGCACAAGCAGCGGCAGCAGTGCAATTTTCCCTCACATACATACTGATCAAGCAGCAACAGTGCAAGCTTTCAGCATATACACAAGCACATCACAGTCAACAGCATCACAAGCTTCCATAAAACAAGAAGAACACCTAGGGCATTGGCTGCAGTTATTGGGGCGTTTAATCACTGTTGGAGCTGAAGACGATCTTATCCAGTTTATGGACCCTGTCTCTGCTGAGCCTCAACTATCCTAAAAGCACCTCTGCTAGCCTTCAAGCCCTTACTTTATGCCCTAAGAATACCAGTCACTCATCTGTGCTACCAAGAGTCCTTCAGCCACTTTCCATTTGGCCCAGAGCCCCTAGCCAAAGTAACTGTCCTAAACTCTCAAGCCCAAAGAAAACTCAAACACTTCCAATCACGGTGCAGCTTGGCACGTTGCTTAATAATAATGAGCTGTTTTGTGTAAAATACGATTTTTAAAGCTCGGCTCATGGGAAAGTGACGTTTATTTGTACCAACCTTCTTCACATAAACACACATTTGTATTTTGTTTTACTTTCTTCCAAAGTCTTGCTGGTAAGTAGAAATGTAAATTCCAGCAAAATATATATATACACCACGTCAATGGACAAAAATTAAATCAGTGTTTGTCTAATGTATGTGCATTTTGCTGGCATTTGGTATGAATTTTGAGTATGTAGTGTTTGATTCTAAATGTAGGCTAGAGCGAATGGATTTGGTAAGCGGGAGACTTCCCTCATTGGTGCATTTTTGTTTTTATAGCAATGATTAAAACATACCTCTATTTGTGATGCAGTGACTATGTCACAGTACATGGAAAGCATTGCTAAAATGTACATGTAGACTCCTTAAAGACTTTGTAAAGATATGTGCATTTGAGATTATTAAATGTGAGATACTTTGCAAAATAGAATAAATCTGGTTTTGTATTAAACAAATATTGTATATGTATTACAATTTCATTTCGGGAACAGAACCTTTAGCACTTGGGAGGCATATGAGAAGAAATATATGCCAATTTGGTGTATTTTTCTATACAGTGTTATTTTCCCCCTCTGCCCAGACCTAAAAGTACTAATATAGGGAGGTTGCCTACGTTTTTTATGATTAGATAGATTCTCTACCAGATAAGACATTACTGAAGGTAAGAAACTTGTTCATTAGATAGAGACTTCTAACCACAGATTCCATACAGTAGAATATATACCTAAGCAATACCATAGGTGGGTCTGCAGGCCTATTTCACACAAGGAATTCCTGCAGGATCAAATGGGCAAAATGCACATCCCTACAGACCTTACTGTACAGGCAGTAGTTGCTTGGTAAACGTGTGCAGGGAAGCCCATGTTGCTGTCTGGCAGATGTCCAGGACCGGAACTCCACATGATAATGTAGTGGTTGCAGATTTAGCGTTGGTGGAATGAATACGCAACCCCTTCAGCCAAATGCGCAGCAGATTTTGATTCTGAGAACGATCCATTGTGAAATGAAACTCTTCTGTAAGGCTTGTGCTTTCTTTGCTCTGGCATACCCCACAAAGAATTAGCCGCACACCCGAATCTCTCATGTGCGGTCAAGGTAGGAAAACATTGCTTGTTTTGGGTCCAGACAGTGAAGTCACTCCTCTTCCTTGGAGGGATGTGCATAAAAATAGGAAGAGTGATGGATTGGACTATGTGAAAGGGAGTGACCTCTTTCAGGAGAAACAAAACTCTTATATGAAGCACCAGTTTATCTAGGAAGATGTTCAGATAAGGAGGCTTTGATGACAAATCCTGAAGCTCACCAACCCTCTGGGCAGATATTATAGCCACACGAAAGGCCATCTTGATGGTAAGCAGCCTGAGTGGACAATTGTGCAAGGTCTCAAAGGGAGTACCCATATGGAAAGTGAGGACAAAGGGGAGTTTCCATTGGGGCATAATAAAGGGAGTAGGGGTGAACAAATGGTGTAAATCTTTCTGAAACCTGTTAATAATAGAGGATATGAATAGGCAATGGAAAAAAGCTGAAGTAGCAGAGAGATAGCTCTTTATATTGCCCAGAGCAGAGCCCTCGGGACAAGAAAACTGATGAAAAGGAGAACCTGAGAAAGGAGGCAGAAATGGGATCGATTTGCTTTTCTGACAACATACCACAAATGTTCACCAGTGGCAGCCGATACTTTGTTGATGGAAGGGCACCTGACATCCAAGATCAGGTTATAGACTTCAGAAGGAAGGCAAAAAGGAATCACCTGCTCAATCTCCACATACGAAGGCAGAGCATTGACAGGGTTGGGTGGAGAACCCTCCCCTGCTGCTGCGACAGAAGATCGTCCCAAAGGGGCAGCCTGAGAGGAGGATCGATGGCCATGCTCTACAACTCAAGATACCAGATTTTCCTTGCCCAGTCCTGAGCCACAAGGATGACATAGGCCCAGACGATCCTGATCTTCCTGAGTACTCAAGGCACGAGTGGTATGGGTGGAAAGGGGTACAAAAGGCCTGAGCACCACTCAAGACGAAAAAAATGTCTGTGTGAGAGCCACCTTGGAAACTCAAGCACACAGAACGTCTGACATTGCACCTTCTCAGCGACGGTGAACAGATCTATCAAAGGCCCTACCAACTGCTGAAAGAAACCTTGCACCACCTCCAGATGGAGATGCCATTGATGATCCGCTAGGCCTCTTCAGCTGAGTTTGTCCCCTCTGGTGTTCAGAGAGCATGCCAGATGTTGAAACACCAGGGAATTTCCCTGACATTCCATCCATGTTCAGAAATGTAGGGTGTCTTGAAAAAGGGTCCATGACCATACCTTGCCATGTGTGTTACATTACCACATAGCAGTGGTGTTGTCCATGAACATCTGCACTAGTCTTCCCTTCATTGAGTGCAGAAAGGCTTTCAATCCAGCCGTAACACCCGGAGCTCCAACAGGTTGATGTGGAGTCTGCATTCTGCCAGCAACCAGAGGCCTTTGAGCTCCATCTCTCCGAGATGGCGACCTCATCCCAGTGGGTGCTGCCGGGGCAGGGATCATAGGCCTTGAACTGGTGTGGGGGAAGGGCAGCATTGCATGACTGGCACCAATCTGGCTCCATCTGTTGATCCCTGGGGCCCTACTGCCACCAGTAGGGACCCCTCCCAGAACCGCAGGCCCGTAGGTACGTTTGAGGGAATGGGATGCCTAAGTATGAGCTGCATAGACTCATAAAAAAGTGTTGTCATGGGGGTTGGGCCTTGCATTTACACTGTGTTAAGTTAGCATGAGCATATTGGAAGGTTAAACGCCATTTTCCTTTCTGCTGCCTTTGCACACGGCACATCTTATTATAAATGTTTAGAGTCTAGAGGACTGTTTTGCTTCACACGAGAATAATATGTTTTTCTATAATAACAGCTTGGCTTAGTAAGCTTTGTCTGAACAGTGAGTGCCGAGGCCTTCAAGGTTATTTCAACACAGTGGTTGTTGTTCGGTCTGATCAGCGCACGTTCTAGACATATCATATATGCAGCTATGGCCACCTCTGATTTTGGTGCATTTAATAATGCACTGCGCAGGCCTGCTCAAATAACACTTTGGAGAACATTTGCATGCAGAGAGCTGGTGTAGAAAGTGATGTGATCCATTTCTACTAGGACCAGAGGTATGGGGCCGCTCTTGTAAACCCAAGAGACCTTTTGTAGATATAAAATACCCTAATAGCAAGGGAGGTATAATCTAGTCTATTTCCATTCAGCATTTTAACATGCTTTCTCCTTTTGTATTTTATGGAATAGTAACTATGCTGATAATCTTGTTGCTTATAATATGTCTGCTTGTATTAGCTAAGATACTGCGCTTGAGAGTACGGCAGTAGAAATAAATATTTCAAACTTGCACGTGTCTTCATTTACTTCCCGTTTTGGACTAACATGAGAGTATAATGAAAGAGTGTTCATGTGTTCCACATTGCCTGAGGTATTCTAAGTTCCATGTTCTGGCTTGTCTAATCATTGGGGGTATGGAAGAACCAATGAGACACTAATTGCTAGTCTGGTAGGGGATTTTGGCTACTAAGGTGAGTTTTGGCACACCCTAATTCACTGAGGTTCCAAGTCTCTCTGCACAGTTCTGTGTAGGAGCAGAAACCCTGCTACAGTGTAAATTAGACAAGGGTCGCTCCGGCTCTCAGAAATTTGAGGAGGTGCAGAGAAGGCCCAGGCATTGGTTCAGGCCTCAAGTAACAACACTCATTCGTCGGCCAACGGGTGAGAGGAAGTTGAAGCATGCTTTGACTTCTTCTTGTGACAGGACCTATCCAAATGGCCCAACAAAGCTGAGTGTGAAGAGGATCTCGGACTGCACGACTACTCCCGGGATTGTCCTCTCGACCAGGATCTGGGTTGTGTTGGCGTCGCATGTCGAACCACAAGAAGCTTGAGGGGTTGTTCCCTCAAGGCCTTCAGGTGCATGGCACGCCAATCGGAGCAGGCCTTTGAGTTGTGATCGTGCTTGCAGCACAAAAGGCAATCAAGGTTCAGATCTGTCACTGACATCGTGCGGTGACAGATTCCACAGGGCTTGATGACATTCCTGCCACATCGGAAGGAAAAAACCTCAAATAACGTCAACAAAACATCAAAAAAAGTTAATAAAAAACGGACTAAGGGGTAGCTCTTCCCGGATCTTCACTGACTGGTGCGGAAAGAAAAGAACTGACATCAGCATGCTGTGGTGGCGCATATAGCGGCAACATGCATGTCAGTTCCAGTGAGGACAATTTCAAGCGGAGTCAAACAACGCCATCTACAAGCACACAGAGGTACTGCTCATGAAAAATACCAGATCCAGTCTGATGCCTGGGGATAATTCTGAGGTAAGGAATCTGTGGCTAGAAGTCTCTATCAGATAATGTTGATCTTGTGAGTTAAATAGTCATGAATGTCAGTTGATGTTTATGCTGGGAGGGGGATGAGAGGATGGAGGGAGGTGAAAAGAAATACTGCGCAAAGTTGCTTATACCTCAGAGAAAACCATCTCGGAAACAGTTTTATGCTGTTGTGTTGTTTATTGTTGGAGTTTGGTGTTGGTATGCCATGTTCTATTGATTTTTTTTTAATTATTGAGTGTTTTCCTGTGTTGTCAGTAGATTTCTGTTTTGTTTTATTTAGTGTGTCGTGTAGTGTATTTGTTGTTGTGTTATTGCTGCATTTTATGATATGATGTATTTGTATGCTGTATTGTTGTTAATGTTCTAACTTGCTGCACTACAGTGTTATGTTGATGTGGTAGTGTCATACTTATACTTCAACTGCAGGCTGTGCACTTAAATATGAACAAACAGTCAGGTCACATGTTACCTCTTTCACAAACCTGCTTTTGTAATACCGTGGTGAAAGGTGTTTGCACCAAGCATTGCGTTACTTACCATCTCAGACATGTAAAAGCCCTGGCATAAAGTATGTTTTCATCTGGCCCGAACCTGGGATGATCCTCAGTCACTCCTTCTCATTGTCTCTGTTCTGCATAGTAGGGTTTTTTAACATACATCTGCATTCTTCAACACTTTATTACTTTGCCCTGGGAGTTTCATCTCATTTCCTCTGCCTACTTTAGCAGTCACTGGAGATGAATGTTCGTTGTTGCTTTTTGAGCCCTGGTTATATAATGCTTTTAGCTCCTTCTGTGAATTACTGAAAGGCATATCAACTTGGGATCAACGTGTCAAGCTATTATAAACAACTGCATATCATATCTCGCAGTTGAATAGGTGGGCAGTAATGCACCTTATTAGTCACTGCCAGATCAATGAAATCATACAGTAATTTCAACATTAATTATTTGACCTAATGATTCTTGCCAGCCCAGACTTCATTCCTAAGTCTAATTTCCATGTTCCTAAAGGTACCCTAATGAATATGGTAGAGAGTTTTCTCAAACACCTATAAGAATTTGGGCAGCACCGTTATATTTAAGACACCCCACTAGCAACGTTAACAATGTGTTACTTAACAAATCTCTACAATGCCCAATGTAGGCAAGAAGGCATTCCTTTCCTGCACCTCTGTCAGATGGGAGGGGAGAAGACAAGAAATTACTGGTGCAGACGGCTGCAGAAGAATGATTATACAGGACCAACACCCATCCACGTTTGACACCCAAGGACTGGAAAAACAACATAGTCACTTAGCTATAAGGAGAGAGAGTCAACTGTTTTCTCTGAATCAATGGAGGCAGTGTAGTACCTGACTAAATACCAGCAGAAGGAGCCACATTTGGTTGCAATTACAGAACTGCTTGCATGGTGATGCTGCCTAACACAAAGAAGACTGATTTTGATGATGACTCAATTTGGGAACAACACTACTCTTCCCCACACTACACCATTAAATACCCTTTTGTTCCTAGGAACAGGGCAGTACCTTTTTGACAGAGGTATGTTATGTTATGTTAGTATGAATTTGTAGAGTGCACGTTCACCCCAGGGTTTCTTGGCGCTGTGGGCCGCTGGGGAACCCGTCCTGGCTTTCCCTGTGAGATGGTCCCTATTGGGCATCCCCAAGGTGAAGCCAGGCATCCCCGGCAGTGAGGGGGCCGTTGTCGAGATTAAGCAAGCTATTGCCCAGAATTGCAGCGTGGGACCCAGGGTTAGAGAGGCATCGAGGCGAGATTTATCAAGCCCGCTGACATTGGTTCCATACCCTGCTGCGACGGGAATTGAACCCTGGTCCCGGGCCGACCTTTGCTTCTGGGTCTGCCGCCTCTAACCGGTGAGCCACACTTCTCCTAAGAACACTTTTTTTTCTGGTCGACTATTAGACAATATACAGTAAATTCCAGCCAGGGGTTCCAGATTACAGCATTGCAGAGGTTCTGTGAATTACATCAGGCTTCAATGATGCTGTAATTCAGGCATGCAATGGACACCACCTGTCCTGCTCAGCAGCATAACAACTGCAGTCACAGAACAAGAGCAGCAGAGGGTGAATCTCTAGGAATCTGGGACAGCACTGAATGCTCCTTAGGATGCCCTACTGTCTGTGCATACCTTAACCCCTTCCATGCTGATGACTGCTGGGAGCCGTCATGGCACACAGTGTTTGTGTGCTGATGACGGCTCCCGGCGTCATGACCGCACCCGCGATAGGAATGTGCCGCACAGGCACAGAATCGCGGCCGCGCCAAAGGGGTTAATAATTAACTTGTTAACATGGCTGTGCAGCTCCTCCAGTCTGATCGAGCAGGTAGCCTCTCCACAAGGCAGGAATAAAATAAAGCCTTGAAACCAGGTTGCACTTTTTTTTCTTTTTTCCCTCTTGCACCCGTCAAGAGCAGCTCATAAGGTCTTGGTCAGTGGCCACATTAACTTCCGACAAGTAGCGAACATGTTGGTGTACAAAGGTGCCAGAAGTAAGGAAGCACAGAAGAGATGGTACAGCAAAGAACAGAGTCCCAATGCCAGAATCTCACCAGCTGAGCAATTACTTCTCTGCACACTAACATGAGGAATCAGAAGCCTGCAGAAGTAATTATCAAAGTATCAAAGTAGGACTATTGGCCCAGTGTTGGCAAAAAAACAGCCACTCAACTTGACAGCTGGTTCTGGACCAAACAATGTACATTATGTGTTTCAAAATTATATATTTTGACTTGTAGCCTCACTTCAGATACACACGGCACAAGGCACTACATAACACTGGCCGAGCTTAGCTTAACAATGCATCTGCTTTCACAAACCTTCCAGACACCTCCACTCCTCCAGACTCCTACTTGCACACATCTTGTACGTATGGAGAACCAGATCCGGCGGTCGAGCCTTCTAGATCACTCTTAAAGTGTGGCACAACCGGCCAATACACTTAAGAGCCTCCTCCTCAATTCTTGAATTCAGCAAGAAGCTGCAGATCTGGCTTTGAGTACTCCCACAGGGCCCTAGTTTTGGCTACACTCACACCTGGTGGGTGCCTGGATACTCTCCCAGGTAATAGTGCGCTCTACAAACAGGCTTAATATAATATAACAGGTAAACAACCAGCGTGTCTTCAGTGAGTTAACAGACCTTGCACTTGTTCGCTTCGTCAAATATAAATTTCAGTTTTGCTGCTTTTTTTCCTAGCACAATCCTCGGTACTTTAATTTAATGCTATCTTTCTGCTGTAAAGGAATATCGGGCTAACCAGGGAACACGATTTCATGCTTTCATTGCATTCCAACAGCTTTACATTTTGCCTTATTTTTAAAGCAAACATAAAGAATTGCTAATATGCCAGAACAAAACTATTTGTGTTCCAAAGAACACATCCTTCGAGGTTTATCCCTGCATTCATTATTGTTCATTCATGTTGCATTATACAAACTGTGATCACTTGCAAATGGTACCAATAAAACATTTCCAGGGCCAGGGATCTAGACAATAATCTTATTGGTTCAGTAAATCTTACCCTTTAAGCAGGAGAAATACAGTAGGGGGTGTTGACTCAGACCCATAAACTTTGCCATGAAGCTTTCTAATAAAAGACATTGCAGAGATTAACAGTACGTGCCCTGTGAAGCTTTTGTGCTCAGCTAATGATCTGGATCCCAACATGGTGCATGCCTCAGAAGATATTATTGTGCTTGTAGGGCCTGTAATCAATTTCATATTTATTCATGATTGCTACAGAATATGGTGCCACCTACACAGATGATTTGAAGCAATTTTACACTGGAGGGGAACTCTGTGAAAAGAGGCGGTGATGGCATGATTATGTTTTCTTTATCAGCTTCGCTATTTGCACATTGGTCCAGATCATTACAGTTGGCAGCTCATTCACCTTTTATGACGAGCACAATCTTTGGTTGCTTAATTCATTCTCTAAATTGTTAACACTGCAATGGAAATGATATTCCTTGAGAGGTTAGATTTAATCCAAGCAGCTCATGCGGAATTAAGCATGTTCCAAGCAGAAATGTCTGACACTGCGGCCATTTGTGCATAAAATATAGTGGAAAGCGAAACAACAGTTTGGGTTTCAGCTAAAGCTTATTCTGAAAGTGCCCCCACGAATGTCATAAACACAGCCGCATAGAACACAAAGACAAAACCACACAAACACATGAATGCAACAAAATAAACAACAAAATAATGCATTGCCAAAAACACAATGCAGAGCAGCAACAGCACAACAGCACACCAACACAATACAGCAATGTCTAGACAAAACGTGTGCACCCCTGTATATAAAGGAACAATAAAAGAACACACTAACACAGCAACAGAAAACTCCAACGCTAAAGCACATCCTCACAACAGTCACAAAACAACAATGCAATAATATAACCGTTCAGCAATACAACTACTTACTAACAAAGCAAACAGCAAAATAGCAACCAACACAACAACCACACATCAACACAATACAAGATCACACAATAAAACATCAACATAAAATAACAACAAAATACAATACACCAACTAAATATAGCAAATAAACAAATCAATCGCATGCAATCCAATTGCATTTTGTTGTGCTATTTTGTATTTTTTTCTTTGCTGTGCTGTTTTGATTTGGGGTGTTATATTGTTGCAGTGCGTTGGTGTTATGATATGTTTTGTTCCTGTAATGTGTTGGTGTGGTGAAATATAGTGTTGTGCGAATGCATCGTTGTGGTTTATTGTTTTGTACTGTGTTGGTGTAGCCGCGTTTTCAAGTTATATTCTGTTTTGGTTGTCTTGTATTGTATTGTTGGGTCATCTTTTCATCTTTTGTCATGCTAGAATCATACTTGTAGTTGGTGTGTTACTGGTTTGTGTTGTTATTATGTGTTTGTGTTGTATTTATAATCAATACATTCTTTCTTTATTCAACCTGGTAAAAAAACATCATAAAAGATGCATTGCACAATTACAGCAAATGAATTTAGGTGTTAAGAATAGATAAAAGAATGGTAAAATATATGTTTCAATTATGCAATAAAATCCTGATATTACATAAGACACGCATAAAAGTACATACTGAACACAATCAATGCATGAAAGTGAGGGGCAAATGGAAGCCAAAATACAGTAAGAGATGGCCAGCATAGGGCACAAACTAAAACACCATAGATTTACGTAGATAGAGTGTGTATTTTTTTTTTTAAAGAGCAAAACGGATTTACAAATAAGTGGACCATTCATTTGTTGGAGGAAAAATTAGCACCATTCTACTCTTACTAAATTTGTGTTTACGCAATAACGGAATTAATAAGCGTTCTGTGCGGTGTTTATAAAAGTTACAAAAGAAACCGAACTGCAAAAGGGTTTGTGGGGATGTCTCATCACAGGGACACATTCTTGTCTCAGAGAGGGGACAATTAGCCTTGAGGTAAACCTAGCAACCAACTAATAGAGCCAGCTCTGAACCCTGTCAGTGCCCTCCTCACCCACGTGTTCTTGACAAGAACTAGATAGGGAGCCACCGCGTGCTTCCTCTGTGCCTGTTTGTGGGTTAAAAACAGTCTCTAATCCACCCTTATCCCTCTTTATAATGCTTTTGGGTTTCTCAAATATGTACTAAATCAATCATTTAACGGACTACGGCAAGGTGCCTCTGGGCTCCCCTCCTCTTTTCGTTATACCTCAGTGACCTACCAGCATGTTTCTCACAGGTCCTCAATTTTCCTCCAAAGATAGATTCTTCTAAAATTTATATCATGATGTATGCTGATGATGTTGTAATACTAGATCTTACTCCAATCGGTCTTCAAAGGAATCTTGAAGAGCTCACTAAATATACAAAAGAAAATTTCCTGATCCCCAATACAACAAAAGCTAAAATATTGCCGTTTAGAGGGAGAAAGCACTATTCAAAGTATAATTGGACATTGGGGGCAGAATCGCTGGAAGTAGTAAAAGAGTATACATATTTGGGGTGAATATTTGCTCAATCATTACAAAACTCTCCCCATCTACAGCACATCAGTCAAAAAGCAGACGTTCATGTTGGGGCGCTCCAGAGCTTATATTCATCCTCAGGACAAAGGCATTTTCTTCCACTGCTACAGGTTTACAGTTCTAAGATCCCTCCAATTTTATCATATGCTTTGGAATATATTCCAATATAACACTGGCATCAAGGACAAATTAAGGAAGGGAACATTCTCTGCAAAATGATCAAGGTCTATCATGCCGTCCCTGCACAAGCATTACGTCTAGAATTTTCCTTAGTCAGTTCCAATGCCCGAGCCATCACTAACATCTTAAGATGGGCTTACAATCTCCTACATTCAGACCCAGGTACCTTAAAATCATTACAGAAAATTGAGACATTCGATCAGGAACCAACAAAGTACATTTTTAGCCAAAACCTGACTACTGTTTTTAAAGTATCAAACTGCACAATTACACTTTTGAAATCATGGACTCCTGCACAACTAAAGCTTTTTTAAAACATCTAATGCCGCGGCTAAGTTTCGATTTGGACATCAAACATTGCTCCAAACTTCATCATTCCGAACTTTATGCTGCATCAATTGAAAATAAACAAATACAATATTATATTCATTTTACTTTAGGGCATGGAGTTCGGCGATGTATTATACTTTTACGTCTTGGGATACTCCCTTTTAATTCACAGACATCTAAATGGAACTATAAAGAAAACTTTACCAGTGAGTGTGATTTATGTAAAGGAAGAGTACAAGATATAAAGCATGTTTTGTTTATTTGTCCGAATCCGATAGTAGTAGAGGCCAGAAAACGCTATTTAAGATTAATTCGATTCAGATATAATAGTATATCAGTGCAGAGTTTGATTTTGCTGTTTAAATCCCCACCAGAAGAATTTGTCTGTCACAATCTGTTTACATTCTTTAAATCATTTTTAAATTTGTATTTAAAAATGTATTGTGTACTGACACATTTTAAATGTTTTATCAGCAAATTTGTTGTTCCCAGTAGAGAACTAAATCAAATAAAGAAACTGCAACTAAGTACTCAATTAATCAATCATAAATTTGTAGAGCACATTTATCACCAGTGAGGGTCTCAAGGCTCTGAGTGGGGGTGTGGGTGCAGCTACTGCTCGAACAGCCAGGTCTTAAGAAGTCTCCTGAAGGTCAGCAGGTCCTGGGTCTGTCGCAGCTGTGTGGGGAGGGTGTTCCATGTCTTGGACGCGAGGTAGGAGAAGGATCTTCTGCCGGTGGAGGTTCTATAGATGTGTGGGACAGCGGCGAGGGCTCGGTCGGCGGAGTGCAGCTGGCAGTTTGGGGTGTAGAAGGTGAGACGTTTTGAGGAGCTTGAAAGCGGTCCTCTTCTTGAATGGGAGACTGTTTAGGTCCTTCAGGTGGGCAGTGATGTGGGTGTGGCGGGGTATGTTGAGGATGAGGTGTGCGGAGGCGTTCTGTGTGCGTTGGAGTCTCTTCTGGAATTTGGCTGTGGTTCCTGCCTAGAAGGCGTTGCCGTAGTCCAGCCTGCTGCTGACGAGGGCCTGTGTGAACATCCTTCTGGTTTCGTTGGGAATCCATCTGTAGATCTTTCGTAGCATGCGAAGGGTGTTGAAGCAGGAGGAGGAGACAGCGTTGATTTGCTGGGTCATTGAGAGCGATGAGTCCAGGATGACCCCCAGGTTGCGTGCGTGGTCGGTGGGGGTGTGTGCAGCTCCCAGGGTGGCTGGCCATCAAGAGTCATCCCAGGCTGAGGGGGTGGATCCGAGGATGAGTACTTCTGTCTTGTCTGAGTTAAGTTTCAAGCGGCTGGTCTGCATCCAGCTGGCGACGGCCTTCATTTCTTCGTGGAGGTTGTATTTGGTGGTGATAGGGTATTTGTTGAGTGAGAAGATTAGTTGAGTATCGTCAGCATAGGAGACGATGTTGAGGTTGTGTGAGCAGACGATGTTGGTGAGCAGTGCAATGTAGACGTTGAAGAGGGTGGGGCTGAGGGAAGATCCTTGAGGCTCGCCGCAGAAGATCTTGGTGGCTTTGGAATAGAAAGGCGGGAGGAAGACCCTCTGGGTTCTGTCAGTGAGGAAGGAGGTGTTCCAGTCCAGAGTTTTTATTGCGTAATCCTGCGTCATGTAGTCGTGTGCGTAGGGTGTAGTGACAGACGGTGTTGAAGGAGGCCGAGAGTTCCAGGAGGATGAGGGCCGCAGTTTCGCCGTTGTGTAGTAGGGTCCTGATGTCGTCTGTGGCAGCTATGAGGACAGTTTCAGTGTTGTGATTGCTGCGTAAGCCGGACTAAGAAGGGTTTAGGATGTTGTTCTCCTCGAGGAAGTGTGTCAGATGGTTGTTGGTGATATTTTTGGTGACTTTTGCCGGGAACGGAAGAAGGGAGATGGGTCGGAAGTTCTTGAGATCCTTTGGGTCCGCTGTGGCTTGCTTGAGTAGGGCGTCAATCTCAGCATGCTTCCAGCTTTCCGGGAAGGTGGCGGTCTCGAAGGAGCTGTTGATTATCTTCCGAAGTTGTTGAGCGATGATGCGGTTTTCTTTGTTGAAGATGTGGTGAGGGCAGGGGTCGAGTGGATGGTGTTCATGGTCTTGATGGTGTCATTGTCGCTGACGTGGATCCAGACGAGCAGGTGGTTGGTGAGTCTGGGAGGCAGTGGTTCTGCAGTGTTGGCGGCTGTAGGGAGGGTCTGAGTGTTGAAGCTGTCGTAGATGTCTGCAAACTTGTGATGAAAGAAGGTGGCTAGGGAGTCACATAGGTCTTGCGAAGGCGGGATGTCGTTGGAGTTGGAACTGGGGTTGGAGAGCTCGTTCATGATGTTGAAGAGCTCTTTGCTGTTATGTCGTTGTTGTCGATGCATTCTTTGAAGGGCTGTGTGGTTTTCCGGTGTCTTTTCGTGGTGCCAATTTTTCTCGAGTCTTCGTCACGTTTGCTTGGTTTCCTGGAGGACAGTGGTGAACCAGCTGCCTTTCTGTCAGTGTCTCTGTTTGAGGGTTTTTTGTTCATGGTGAGAGTGTTAGTGCAGTCGTCGATCCATTGCCTGAGGTTGTTGGCATCTGTGTCGGTGTCATATGGCCTTAATTTTGTGATAAAAGAATGATTCGGAGAAATAGTGCATCCCTCCTCTGGTATGAAGGGCTCTAAACTGTTCACCTGGGTATAGGTCTGCAAAAGTTTGAATCCCCATCTTCTGTGCCAGTGCCCTACTCGCATCCTCCCCCATTGTGGGAACCAAAGGGTTGTGTGAAAGGGGATAGAGGGAGCATATAGGACTTTAAATGCGCTTTTTCCCGTAATTTGTCCCAAGCCCATTTCTGTGTTTCCACCGTGTCAATATCTCCCGAGGCCTTTAATAGGTCTGATATAGAGCCCCCTGGAGGGGGCCTGGGGCAACCACATCTGCCTCTATGGCCACATGAGACTGACCGGGGGTTGGATAAACCCAGTGGTGTAAAAATTGTGCCTGCGCACTTAAAGCGTACAACTTGACATCTGGGGCTCCAATGCCACCCGGGGATAACGGTAGTGTCAAAAGTTCCCATGAAACCGTGGCCTGTTTCCTGGCCCAGGCCATGGAGATCAGCAAGGATTGGGATCGGGATGGTCACAAATAGGTATAGCAGTTTAGGCAGCACCACCATTTTGGCGATGGCTATTCTCCCGGGCAGAGACAGGGGGAGGCCGGCAGAAACCTTGTCCACCGACCAGGACACTGTGCGCCTTTAGTTCATGCCTCAAATTTCCTGCAGTTTCCTGCTCAGCCAGATTCCCAAATATTTTACCGGGCCATCAGCCCATCCTAATGGGTAGTCTAGAGGAAAGGGGGTTGTGGCATTAGTAAGGGGTAATATGGTGGATTTCAACCAGTTAATAGAGACACCAGATAGGCCCTGAATGTAATCAGTTTGCGCAGGATGGGCACATTGTTTGTCTCCGTATAGCAAATGTATAGAGTAACGTTGTCAGCATATAGGGAGATCGATAGGCTTCTTGAGCTAAACCCTATGCCTCTAGCAGTATGGAGCTGCCTGATTCGTGCCGCCAATGGCACCATCGCAATCACGAAGAGCAATGGGGACAACAGGCACCATTGCCTCGTGCAGCGTGAAATTGTGAATGGGTCTGATAACATGCCATTTACTTTGATTCTGGCAGTGGGGCTTGTATAGAGCAGACAAACCAGACTGAGAAAGAGGGGGCTAAACCCCATTCTCTCCACTACTGCAAATAGATAGGGCCGTTCGTGTGTGTCAAACGATTTTGTAGCGTCCAGGAATATTGCGGTGGATTTAACATTAGAATGGAGATGGTGCACTATTGAGAAGATCCTGAGATTGTGAGTAGTAGAGCGCCCGGGAATAAAACTCGACTGGTCTGGGGGGGCGATCAGCGGGAGAAGAGGATGCAAGCGGTTAGCGAACAGTTTTGCAAGGATTTTAACAGCTAAATTTATCAGTGAAAGTGGACGGTAAGAATCACGTTCGTCTTGCCAGATTTAAGTAGGGTGATTATGATCGCCTCGCGCATCGAGGACGTTAAGATGCCTGAGGTCTGCGATTCCTCGTAGAGCGCAGTAAGTTGAGGGGCCAATTTTTCGGTGTAGGCCTTATAGAAGGTTGTGGTCAGCCCGTCAGATCCCAGGGCCTTGTCCGGGGAGACTCCTGATTACCCGTAACACATCCTCCACCTTAAAAGGATCATTGAGATATTCTCTGTGTCCCGACCCAACCACAGCAGCTCGAGTGAGTCCAAAATTGCCCTAGATTGGTGTGTACCGAACCTTATGTTGTCATTGTACAGCGTGGCATACAACTGAGTGAATTTATTGAGTATTGCCTGCAGGCCTCTGCTTACCATAGGAGGTTCTCCCTCAATTTCCGTGACATAGGCAGTGGTGCGCTGGGGGTGCAGCATCGATGCTTAGGTTTTCCCAGCCCTGTCTCCCTCCCCATATCTCCTAGCCTGTGTGTATTTGCAGAGAAAGTTCACTTCTTGGAGGGCCTCATCTTCAAAACTCCAGTATATTCTCTTTAATTGGGGCAACTAGTTTGGGGTCGTCAGTGTTATATAATTGTGTTTTCATCTCCATGATCTGATCTCCATTGATGCCAGAGTGCCCCTTATAGCCTTCAGCACCTCCGCTTGTCTAGCTATGCACTTCCGCCTGAGTACAACCTTAAATGTCTCCCAAAGGGACGCCTGTGTTGTCACCGAGCCGGTATATTTCTCTGAGATATTATTGATTTCTGCCTGTAAAGCCTCAATAACCTGGCAGCTATTATGATTAAAAATTATATAATACCAGTTCACCACTAGTACCTTAGCTTGTAACATATTAGAAAGCATAATTAATTGAAACCAGGGAGAAGTACCAACAACAGTCATTTGTATGGCTTCATATTTAAGTGAGTTTAACAGAACCAACCCTTCTTTCGCCCTTCCTGCTGGTGAAGGTATAGCATGGACTGTGTAAGAACAATAACCATTCAGCCCGATGTCATTCTTGTACTATGTCTCCTGAAGACAAATCATGTCAAAGCCTCCAATTTATTTTAGCCACACCTCATCAGTCAGTTTAGGGCGGATACCTCCTATATTCCAAGAAATAACTTTAAGTAGAGACTTATTATGACCCTGATTTTTCAAACCTACAAGTTCATTATTTATAGCTTGATCAATTATAGTAGTAGGCGGACCCAGATCCTCTCTAGCTGTGGAATCATTTGAAGTTAAATTCAAGCATAGGAAATGAATTTCAGATTTGTTTTGGCTCTTCCTACTCTTCCTACTGCTGTTTATTTTAGGGATGGGCATTTCTGGAAGATCCACATGGTCCCTATAAGTAAGTTCATCTATATGAACTCCTCTCCCTTGAGCACTATGATATAATCCTACTCTCACTGTGACAGCTGGTTGTCTAAAGCGTTCAGTTAGTCAGTCAATTTCTGACAGCCCAGTAAGGACGTCAAAACGGTTAGGGTGACTAAATGGAGTAGGCTGAGTGATGTGTACTTGAACCCAACCACAAAGACTATTTTCTCGCCAAATTGTGGAGGGTAAAAAAAAACAATGGGTAAACCTCAATTGCCTCGCCATATGAGTCTTTAAAGTGTGTTAGGGAAAAAAGTACACACCATGCATTATTGAAATTAAGCACAACTCAGTCCCCACCCCCACATATAGTTGTGTGAGCCATATTTGAAGTCAATATTATTGTTGTTGCTATTACTGTCTGTTTTATAGGATGGGTCAAAAGGCAATATATATGCAGTAGACATTTAGGAAATGCTTTTTTTTACATCAAAGTATTTTTGTAGTCAATATAATGACAAACAAATTCCTAAGATTGATAAATCCCGAATCAGAAGTTGCTCTTTTGATTCTTTGGCCCAATGTGCTGAAACCAACTTTCCCTCATGCATCTTAAAATGACAATTTTTTACAATTTCGTAAGCACCAGAATGTGGATTTTCCCACTGGCCTAGTTCCTTTTCCAGTATTAATTACTCAAGTCCCATCAGTTCTGCACCACTACACCTGATTTGCTAACAACACGCTTGACAATATAAACTCTCAATGAAACAATCAATCAGGAAGGGGTGATATAGTCCAGTAAGATATTTGTCAGGATCTACTCAAGAGCAGGTCTTAGGGAGTTGTAGATCCATGTGAAATTCATAAACCAAAGCGCAGCATGGTATTTTTGGTTTCAGGTAGATGGAGGCAGGAGAGTTGTGGATACACGCTTTGGTATTCTAACCATTCCAAGACAGCAGGGCTCTCAGTTTGCGGAACAGAAAACAAACCAAAGAAAGACAGTGACGATGTTTCCCTTCTAGGTCACAAAAGGCAGAATAATATTTAAGGTCTACGGGGCATATTACCAACAACTAGCGATAATTATCGCTATGTTGGTTTAGCGGCGATATTTTCATCGCTAAGCTGCAGCGATTTTTATCGCTTAGGAACCTTGCTATTATCAAGGTATATCTCCTAAGCAGTAAAAATCGGCCGAAATGCATGAATATCGCTGAAAAGGGTAAACAGTCAAAATATCGAGTTTTTAATTTCGACCTACACTTATATCGAGTTGCTAATATCGATGGGACAGAATATCGATGTCCAGAATATCGATGGCCAGAATATCGATGGCCAGAATATCGACCCTAAGGTAAGTAATATCGAAATTACTAATATCGATAGCATATATATCGATGTAAGTAATTTCGATTTACTAATATGTGTTAGAAATATAAGTTAAGTATTTAAATTAATTGTTATAATATGTGTTTAATATGTTTTTATAATTTAAAAATATATAAGAGTAAATAATATGTTTTACTACCACAGCGGGTTGTGGGTTTATAGGGGAATAGGGTGGGAAGTAATTTATTTGTAATTAAATAATTAATTTTTCAATGATTAATTTATTTTGCAATTAAATATTATTTGGCAATTATTTATTTAAATTGATTAATTGATTAATTAATTGATAATTTATGTATATTTTTAACTAAATTATGTTTTACTACCACAGCGGGTTGTGGGTTTATAGGGGAATAGGGTGGGAAGTAATTTATTTGTAATTAAATAATTATTTTTCAATTATTAATTTATTTTGCAATTAAATATTAATTGGCAATGATTTATTTTAATTGATTAATTGATTAATTAATTGATAATTTATGTGTATTTTTAACTAAATTATATGTTTTACTACTGGAGCGGGTTGTGGGTTTATAGGGGAATAGGGTGGGAAGTAATTTATTTGTAATATTAATTAATTTTGGGTAAAGGGGTATTTTTAGGGTTCAGGGTCAGTTTTCAGTTTATGGGTAAAGGGGTATTTTTAGGGTTCAGGGTCAGTTTTCAGTTTTTGGGTAAAGGGGTATTTTTAGGGTTCAGGGTCAGTTTTCAGTTTTTGGGTAAAGGGGTATTTTTAGGGTTCAGGGTCAGTTTTCAGTTTTTGGGTAAAGGGGTATTTTTAGGGTTCAGGGTCAGTTTTCAGTTTTTGGGTAAAGGGGTATTTTTAGGGTTCAGGGTCAGTTTTCAGTATTTGGGTAAAGGGGTATTTTTAGGGTTCAGGGTCAGTTTTCAGTTTTTGGGTAAAGGGGTATTTTTAGGGTTCAGGGTCAGTTTTCAGTTTTTGGGTAAAGGGGTATTTTTAGGGTTCAGGGTCAGTTTTCAGTTTTTGGGTAAAGGGGTATTTTTAGGGTTCAGGGTCAGTTTTCAGTTTTTGGGTAAAGGGGTATTTTTAGGGTTCAGGGTCAGTTTTCAGTTTATGGGTAAAGGGGTATTTTTAGGGTTCAGGGTCAGTTTTAGGTTTTTGGGTAAAGGGGTATTTTTAGGGTTCAGGGTCAGTTTTCAGTTCATGGGTAAAGGGGTATTTTTAGGGTTCAGGGTCAGTTTTCGGTTTTTGGGTAAAGGGGTATTTTTAGGGTTCAGGGTCAGTTTTCAGTTTTTGGGTAAAGGGGTATTTTTAGGGTTCAGGGTCAGTTTTCAGTTTATGGGTAAAGGGGTATTTTTAGGGTTCAGGGTCAGTTTTCAGTTTTTGGGTAAAGGGGTATTTTTAGGGTTCAGGGTCAGTTTTCAGTTTATGGGTAAAGGGGTATTTTTAGGGTTCAGGGTCAGTTTTAGGTTTTTGGGTAAAGGGGTATTTTTAGGGTTCAGGGTCAGTTTTCAGTTCATGGGTAAAGGGGTATTTTTAGGGTTCAGGGTCAGTTTTCGGTTTTTGGGTAAAGGGGTATTTTTAGGGTTCAGGGTCAGTTTTCAGTTTTTGGGTAAAGGGGTATTTTTAGGGTTCAGGGTCAGTTTTCAGTTTTTGGGTAAAGGGGTATTTTTAGGGTTCAGGGTCAGTTTTCAGTTTATGGGTAAAGGGGTATTTTTAGGGTTCAAAGTCAGTTTTAGGTTTTTGGGTAAAGGGGTATTTTTAGTGTTCAGGGTCAGTTTTCCCTACTGTTGCACCCACTGGAGTGGGAATAGTAATTATTGTTAAGTAATTATATATTATATATGATTTTTTTTTTTTATTAAATATGTATTATTATTTTTTTTAACAATTATTACATATATTTAAATATGTTTAAGTAATTATTATGTATTATTTACAGTTTTTTTTATGTTATTTTAAATTTAAAAAAAATCGATATATTTAACAACGATATTTTTTACATCGATATTAAATTTTCGATATTTTGGTACTTACCATGTTGTACATAGGGCGTCGATATTTTTGCTATCGATATAATTACGCCGATATTTGTGTAGGTCGAAATTCTGTCTGTCGAAATTCTGTCATAGATCCGCTGAAAAGTCAGCGATATTCATGCATTACCGAGCTAATGCTCTTAGCCATGTTATCCACCTACCATTGGATAACATGGCTAAGAACTGCTCAGGGGCAGGTGTTAGCTTTTGGAGATATTCACGCTTAGCGCGAATATCTCCAACAGTTGGTAATAGGAGATAGCGATGTTAGCGACTGTTTCCAGTCGCTAACATCTTGGCACGCCCACTTTGCATGTCATTAGTGATAAATATCACTGACATGCAAAGCGGGGCCCAAGATGGTCGCTATCTCCTACTAGCTGTCGCTAACTGGTGTTAGCGACAGCTAGGTAATAGGGAGATAATTTTATCTCCACTTTCTTGGCTTTTAAAGCCAAAAAAGAGGAGATAAAGTCCCTTGATAATATGCCCCCACATTCTCAATCAGTATTTGCCTTGCTCCTGTGTAATGTTGTTGGGCTAATTCGGCCCTCATTCCAGTTCCCCTCCTGTTTACACATTTGTTATTTTCCCGTTTTCCTGCAGGTAGCTTCGCTACGCAGAAATCATGGTGCTGTTTCTACTTAGCTCTCTCTCTTTCTCATTCAGCTCCTTTTATCCAAAAATATCAGGATTTTACGTGTCAGCAAACTGTCCCACAGCTGCTGAGGGGATTAACCAATGATTGTGTGTATGTGACTTACCAGTTATTTTGGTAATGAAAGTATGGGAGAGTCTAAGTGGATGCTATCAGTTTAGCTACAAGCATTCACTATAGATTTTGCACAAAGGAGTTGGAGACAGTAGTGAAGGATTATTTGGAAGCTTACAGTTAAACCATCAGAATGAGTGCAGATTATGTGGGAAGTACCACTGGCTATCAGAAGAAAAGCAAAGGAAGCTCTTGTGGCAAACTTTGTGATAACTGTGGTGAATTGGAAACAATTGTGACCACCTAGGATGAAGGTTAGCCATTATTCAGGCACTATACCTATGCACCCAGAAGCTCTTTAAGGATTAATTCTAACAACAACAAACAAATAAAACATTGCCGATATTGTAAACATGGAAGTTCTAGTGACTTTCTCTACTTAGAACTAACATAATAGACCATTATGCAATTAAAACAAAACAACGTACTATCTGAAAAGAATAAGGGCATCATAACTTCTCACAGAGAGTCCAGCATGTCTAACTGAATTCATCACAGTTTCATGGAAAATCAGCATCTGAAAGTGCACCAGCACCCAAGCAATGAATCCCAAAGCAGGATGCAACATTCTCTAAGGAGGCAATTCCATTCATATATTTGAGAGTTCAGCCCAACACTTATATTCATTTCGGAAACAAAAGATCAACCAAGTTATGTGCAAAGCCTATTGCTTTTATGAACAAAATATCTCTGAATCACAGAGGACAACTGCTGTCTATGAGAAATGTAACTCTGCATTAAATAGTGACACACAGTTTTACTAAGTCCATTCATGTAGAGCACCTATGTACAATCCTCGGAAGGAATGCATGATAGCAGATTCTCAAGGAAAACAGTTTTTTCTAGGATGTTATCTATGCAGAAACCATACAGAGACAAGATATGCCTACAGAAAATTTAGACTTCACCAGGATAAAGTCTCAAGCACAGAGGGTAAAGCTACAACATGGCTATGCCATCATTATCCTTCAACCCAACATAGCACAGCATTACATGACTGACAACAGAAGAGTTCATCGGAGGACTCAGGGGGCATCCAGAGACATCTTGGACACCACAATTTGCATTCACAGTCTCACCTAACTTCACCACTTATTAGTTACACAAGCATTACAAATTAGGAATTGAAAGCTAGATGACATTTATCAAGACAAATTAAATCTTCTTCCCACTAAATGAAGTCAGCCTCTGCGTCACTCATCAGTATCACTCTGGTAAACCCCTTAACAGCCTTGGGAGCATAGCTGTCAGAGATTCTGTGTCAGGGCATACCAGAGCAAGGTGGTGGCACATCTCGGTCTCAATAATTGACAGTATTAACTGCCAGTTAAGTTGAGCTAGCTACTAGATCAGAACAGACCATGTCATCCCATATCCTAAGTGAATAAATGCAAAGAGTATCTAAGAATAACGGGGATAAACAAGGCGCGCACATTGTGCCCTGAGTATGAATTTTTTCTTTATATGCATACTCTGAAGCTGGGTGTTATTCATCCACATGCAAATAATACTTATGCAAAACAAAGAGCAGCTAAGAATGACATGAATAGGGAGGCGCGCGGCGGCAAGATGGCCGCACTCTGAGAAGGCTCTGTCACACCGAGAATTAAAGGCTTGCAACGGGACACTTTAATGGTGTCATAGCCTTTCAGAAACTCGTATATTTAGGTCGGAAATCGCCAGGAGCTGGTGGACGAATTTTCGACACCTTTCAACAATGCTGTGACCCGTTTCCATGCAAATAGGTTTACCTTGTGAATCCTCAATGCTGCGGACGTCATTTTGTTCTTGTTGACACCGGAGCCTCACAAATCCCATCAAAATGACCTACATTGTGTCTGGGGCTGATGGCATCTCAATATCACAAGTAATTTTGCCTACCTTCATCTGCTTCGTGATTATTCTCTCACTGTGAGCCTCTGTGGCTTGCACCTAGTGATATCTGCATTTCATTTACTTTTCCTACTGAGGATGTTCCATGCGTAAACGTATTTTCTTTTTGTTGTCTTTTTCTTTTTCGCCTTGCATTTATCTTTGCATAACTCTGCAAACAGCGTGAAAGTGCCAGGAGCGACTATACAAGTCTCTGAATGGTATTGACAACGCACTAACTTGCTTCCAAAGGAATTTGGTTTGCCCTGGCATTCCTTGATATTATGGTCGCCATTTTACTCCCGTTGTAGACGACAAATTTCCTCAGTATGATCCGAAATATAATTTGTGTGGAATAAAATCTTCATATTATAAATAGGTACGCCTACTTTTCCCGTTTTGCTTGGCAATTATCATCAGGGATGCAGTTTTGCAGCTTATTTTTTCCCTAGTGTCTATTCATAGCATGTGGATTCTTTCAGGTGAAGTTAATTTTTCCTCAATTAGTGGCGTTGTTTTTTTTTGTTCTGGAATTTTTTTGCTTAACACTTCAACATGGATCTTTCTCTTTCCAATAAGTCACATGACAATGCTGGGACTTCTTCTGGTGGTCGGAAGGACTCTACAGCTAACAACAGTAAACACCTTAAAAAACACCCTTCCTCTCCAACCAAGACCCCTCTTCCTATTACTTTGGAGGACATCATGGACAAACTGTGTCTTTTCTGCCCTTTCATGACTGACACTACCACCACCCTCCAACGCATTAAAGAAAAATGGTCAGGTCTGGATATGAGAGTGAGTGATGCACAGGATGTCATAGCTAAAGTTGAGACCCTTACCAGGGAGGTTCATCAACTCAAGTAATCTACTGAGGATTTGGAAAATCGGAACCGGCACAATAATCTCCGAATTTATGGCATTCCGGAAGGTTCCGAAGGCTCTGACATGATCACCTTCCTGAAAACTCAGGTTTTACAGATAGTTGGCATATCAAAATCAGCAGACTTTAGTATTCAAAGAGCACATAGACTTGGTCCACAAAATGCATCTTCCTCCACCATACCAAGAAGTATCATCACCTATTTTTAGCTATATTCTGATCTGATGGCGGTCCTATTGGCTTCCAAAAAGCATAAACAAATGTTCTGGTCAGGTCACAAAGTTTTTTTCAGTCAGGATGTATCCAAACCAACTGCCAGCAGGCGGAAAGAATTTCTTGACCTCAGACCTTGTTGGACCCGGCCCATTGGGCAGGTTCACCCCTAGACTTTTTGCTTTTTCCTAGCCTGTTTATGGAACCTGGTGTTGGTGATTTTAGGCCTCTGCGCACTTTTTCATTGTGGTACAGTGTAAAGTGCTTGAGCTCTCTGTGAATGAGTGGTGAGTGACCTGCCCTCCCATAGGAATAAATGGGGAATATGTATGCCCATGGTAGTTCCTGATGTGTGGGGAGTGCAGGGGAGAGTTTGGTATGTATGAACTCGTGAGAATGAATGCTGCAAAATGATATATGCGACATGACTGTGTCTAGTCTAGAAGTACTACTTTTGGAAGTTGGCATATTTGTGTAAGTTGGTGCTGGCATGTGATTGGCTGGTGAGCCTGGCCCGGAGTGCCTAGGCCTGCTTGCAGATTAACTGTCTGGTTTGAGGGTGACAGGGGCTGGAGAGCCCAGGAGGTTGTCTGAGTCAGCCCATGGATGAAAGGCAGCATCTGCTGCCAGGGATGTGGGAGGAGATGGCACCTGATAGTGAAGGGCTGTGCCTGCCTAACTACAAAGCTGGCTCCACCTCCCGCTGGGCGACTGTCACCTCTGTCCCTGATACTGAAGGGACTTCCCTATAACCAGTTCTAGCTGGTTCTCACACTGCCTGCTTCAAAGGACTTCAAAGGACTTCAAAGACTTTTCTGTGTATAAGAAGGGGCTGTGTCCCCTTCCAAAAGGTTCTTGTTTCTGACTTGAATCTACCAGGGGTGGGCGCTGCCCAGCCCCTGGATGCCTGGAGGACTTCTGGGGGGACCCCTCTGCCTTGCCTGGGCTGAGGGGGGGGACTTTGCTGGACTTTCTGCCCCCCTAAGCACCTGGAAGTGCTTTTTCTGTGCTATAGCGCTTGGGAGCGCTGGATTTGTCCTTCTTAATGCAGGGAGCGCTTTAAATTTCCTTTAGCGCTTAAGAGCGCTTTATTCCTACTCCTGGGAGCGCTGTGGATCGTCATTTAGCGCTGGGAGCGCTTTATTTACTTTGCAGGTGCCCACCCTGCTTATGGTTGCCCTAGCGAGTGCCCACCTCGCTTATTTGCTATTTTTTATATTTTACTCGAGGGAGCCCACTCCTCTGTAAATTCTCCCCAGCCTCTGAGCCCCTGAAACGGGCCGCCGCGCTGCCCGCGGCGACCCGGAAGTGCTTGGCCGGCCGGCCAATCACAGCGCGGCTGGCCGGAAGTCCGGCCCCGCAGCCTGGGAGGCGGAGAGAAGAGGAAGCATGGCGGCCGGTGAGCAGGGCCCCCGTGTGCTGAGGGAGCCCTGCAGCGGGAGAGAAGAAGAGGCAGTGCGGCGATGTCCCAGCGAGGCTCCTGGGAAGGAAGAGGAGCCCCGCCTGCTGCCCCCGAGGAGCCCCGCGATGTGGAGAAGCCCGGCCCGAGGCCCGGTAAGTTAGGCGTGGGCCGGGTGAGACGGGGGCAGTGCTGTTGCTGCTCCGTGAGAGAGCAGATGGAGTTTTGTGGTGCCGGTGAAGCAGAGTTGGTGCTTGGGTGGCCCCGGTTGGCAGTGGGTCGCCCCAACGTTAAGCCAGAGCCTTGAGGCTCCAACGAAGGGGCATGTTTTATTTACTTAGAGCCTTGCGAGGCTCACGGCGCCCTTGTCCACGAGTCCGTGAAGGCTCCCACGATGCCCGCATTTTGTTTGCAGAGCCACGGAGGCTCGTGGGCCTATTTTAGTTAAGAGCCACGAGGGCTCTAGGGGGCACAGTGAATTCCTGAGCCAGATGGCTCCAGCACCCCCCCCTACTTCTTTCCAGAGCCCAGTGGGCTCCAACGCTTTGGGGGCATGTTTTGCTGTAGAGCCTGTGTGGCTCAGGTGGCGCAGATTTGTTCTAGGGGCTACTGAGAGCCCTGCCACAGTTTTTTTGTACCCAGCTGCCCAGCACCTTGTGGGCAGCTGCCACGTTTAGGCTTTTGGTACTCTGTGACTGGCGCTGCATGGCAGCGCGCCCTGACATTGGACTCAGGGCATCCTTGCCCCACAAGGCCAGTTGGCCTAGGGACTGCCACAGGTGGTGGCTTATGTAAGTTATGCGCAATGTGATTCCTATGTTTTTAATAGTAATTGCCTACTGTGTGTTTTTGCGCTATTGACTTATGTTCTGGCACCCATGAATGTGTAGGTTTATGCATTATGTGTCTTTCTTTCCATGCGCTGCACCTCTGAATGTTTAGTCATCATGTGTCTTCTTGCGCTGCACCCCTGAATGTATTTTATTGCATCATGTGCTTTATTCTTAACACCTCTGAATGCTTTAGGCATCATGTGTTTCTCTTTTCTACTCCTCTGAATGTAGGTTTATTGCATCATGAGTAATGTATTCTTTATTAGACCCCTAAATGCTGTGTGATACTTAGGTGGTTCTTCTTTTTTTAGTACAGGTGGCCCTAGTAAGGTCCTGGTTCCTGTTACCAGTGGTTACTGGTTGTTATCTTTGATTATTATTTTATGTTACATTTATTCTTTATTCTAGAAGTGATTTTACATTCTACATTTTATCTAGAAGTGCTATATCTGATTCTGACAGGCGCCATGTGGCCCTGTCTTGTGTACATAATCCAAGTGAATATTACCCGTGCCAGTTGGCACCATGTATATGTGTGATTTTATCTGATGTGTTTTTATAATACAAAAGTTATTTTTATAATAACCTTGTGTGGAGTCTCTTTTGTGGTGGGCCTAGTATGCTGTTGCTGTTGTGCGCTGACGCAAATGCTTTACACATTGCCTCCGAGTTTAGCCTTACTGCTTGTGCCAAGCTACCAAGGGGGTGAGCAGGGGTTATCTTGGAGTGTGTGACTTCCTTGCTCTGACTAGAATGGTGGTTTCTGCCTGGCTTTGGCGTCAGCCTTAGCCTACCAGAAATAGCCAGTTCTAACAGACCTGCATTAAAATCTATGAATACCCGCCATGTCCTCATACATCCCTGTTTCTTTAAGGTGACTTACAAAGATAGAACTTTCTCTTTTGAAGATCCAGCTGATCTCCGGATGTTTATACATACGCATCGAGGAGCACATGGATCTTAGCAAACGTTGACTGATGCTTAAAATGCCTTCTTTTTACTCCTTAGGTTTTGCATTTGGTGTTTGCCTTTGTTAACTTCTCCCTTTATCCGTCTTTAGGTCTCCTTGTGCTGTTGCCGAGGACTTGATCATACTCCATCCGTTTGTCTGTCTGTTCAATGTTTCCAGTCGACTTGTTCCTCTTGTTCTGGTAAGCACTTGTTTTTCTTGTTTCTTCTAGTACTATTGTTTTTCTTGCCCACATTTTGTATTGTTTTATCCCTTCCTTTTCATCTGATTTTGTATTAGTGATATATGTTTCTCAGTGCCCCCCATGGTGGTGTGGTTGTTCTGGTTTTGCCATCCCCCAGCCTTCACTAATGTCATTTACTCTTTTTTGTTTCCTTGTCGTGACTACTACCCCTTGGCTTTTTGTCATCTCTTCTTTTCTAACTCCTTTCTCACTTCTTCTTTTCCCTCTATCGCTTTTCTGGCAACATTATTCTTTTCTTCACTCCATATCTCTATGTATCTATCTTTCCTTTTCAACTTATTCATTTTATTATGCTTTTATGGTAGTTATTCCTCCTTCTCCTTCCTTTCTCTGACATCATTTAGCCTAGCTACCCTTTATTACATTCTTTTTTCTCTACTCATTCTAAATTTCGAATCCTTTGATTTTCCTGCTCTGTCCTGGTTCTTTTTCTCAGTGGTGCTCATATGGACCATTTTCTCCTTCATTTACCTTTCTGTGTACTTATTACTTTTTTTTATTAATTCTTTAACCTTTTTCTCTTTTTTTCTTAATCTTCTCTGACTGCTCTACATTCTTTTGCCTACTCTCATTGTATTTTCATGAATGAGTAGTCTTTGAATTATTTCATGGAATGTTAAAGGTATTCGAAATCCTTTGATCTTTGACTGAGCATACAAGAGCGAAGCCGAAGGGGCCCCTGTTATAAGAGACCTTTAGGACTGGTGCCACGGCACATAGCACTGTAACCACTGCTCGAATGTCTTCTCTTTCTTTGTACTCTTTCAACAAAATGCTTTAAACCTAAAAACAACGTGTTTTGTCTCATCTAGCGAGAATTAAATGTCAAGTGGCTTTACTTCAAGAAACGCATTTAACTGTACAAGACCTGTCTTCATTGCGTAAACAATGGGTGGGAGCAGCTTTTTGCTCTCCAGCTGTTAATAATAAAAATGGTGTTATAATTTTGTTTCACAAATCGTTGAATGTCCAGTTACAAAATGAGTTTCATGACACTGATGGTAGATGGTTGTTTTTAGATAGCATTGTTAACAATGTAAAGCTTTCCTTCTGTAATGTTTATGGCCCTAATGGTATTGATTCAACCTTTTGGAATGACTTTTCCTCACTTCTTTCCTCACATGCAACTGAAGATTTAATTGTGGGTGGTGATTGTAACCAGCTCATGGACCCCTTTTCGGACCGGAAATCACAAACCAAGTATGTTCCCAATAAAATGCAAAAATCCTTCCACAAAGCAATCTCTTCCAGAGGCCTTATAGATTCCTGGAGAATATGCCATCCTGACTCACTTGAATTTTCCTTTTTTTCTCCACTGCATGCTTCACACTCTCGTATTGATTACATCTTCCTCACTCAACATGCCTTCCAGTTTATGACTAACTCAGAAATAGGCTCCATCCTTATCTCAGAACATGCCCCTGTCATTTTAGACATGGATTAGCCCTCTCCTATTCCTGCTTCTCGACGTTGGTGTTTTAATAACTCTCTCCTTTTAGATTCCCAGTTTATTGACCATTTTACGCTTTTCATGGAAGAATTTTTTCACAATAATCGTAACTCTGCCTCTGATTTTCATTTTATTTGAGATGCCTTCAAGGCTTCAGCTAGAGGTTGTATTATCGATTTTGTATCCAGTAAGAAGAAAAAAGCCCTCTCCCAATCATCTCAAATCCTTAAACAAATTAAAGATCTTGAACATCTCTATTTTACCACTAATTCCTCTGACACTTTATCTTCTCTTATCAAAGCCAAAATGCAGTACAATAAACACTCTTGGGACTCTGCTTCCAATAACCTTCTCAAATTTAATGCCAAAATGTATGGTGGGCGTAACAAAGCAGGCAAATCACTTGCGAATTATCTTAAAATTAAAAAGCAAAAATCTAAAATGATACCCATTACTGACTCTCGGGGAGTTTCTCAGTCCACTGATGCTAAAATCCTTTACTGCTTTGTTCAATACTACTCCTCCCTCTACACCCCAGAATCCAGTCCTTCCTCTGCACAAATTGACTTTTTCTTTCAGCCCATCCCCAAATCCCCTGACAATTCTGTGGATCTTTCTTCCCTGGACACTCCTATTTCGGAGGAGGAAATACTTAATGCTTTTATTCTTCTACCCAAGGACAAAACACCTGGTCCAGATGGTTTTACAATGTGCTTCTCTCTCCACTTTAAAAATGTTTTAATACCACACTTACTTTCCTCGATCAACTACTTTCTTGCCAAGGGCAAATCTAGGGGATCCTTTACACAAGCAGTGCTTTGTCTTATTCCTAAAGAAGATAAAGATCCCTCCTTTTGCAAAAATTATCGGCCCATCTCCCTAATAATACAGATTGTAAAATATATGCCAAAAATCTTAGCCATTCGTATTAATAATGTTATCCCTGATCTTGTTAATATCTATCAATCTGGATTTGTTAAAGGTAGATCTATTACTGACAACTCAAAAACTCTTCTTAATATTATACACCTTGCTTCTAAGATGGATTCCCCTATGGCATCTATTACATTAGATGCTGAGAAAGCCTTCGACAGAGTAAATTGGGATTTTATATTTGGAGCATTGAGATGGCATGATTTTAGTCCCCCCATTATTCATTATATTCATCTGCTGTATTCTGATCCTTCTACTTCTATTTGGGTCAATGGTTCACAATCTAAATATTTCTCCCTTCAAAGAGGCAACAGGTAAGGCTGCCCCCTCTCTCTCCCCTTCTTTTCTTCCTTGCTGTAGAACCTTTTTTAGAAACAATACAGCGCTCATCATCTTATACTGGCTTCACTTATAAGAATATTGAAATTAAGTTTACTGCTTATGCAGACAATATGTTGCTCTATATTTCTAATACTGATACTTCTCTGCCTGCACTTTTTTCTTTATTACATGATTACTCCTTAGTTTCTGGATATAAATTGAACATAGACAAATCTGAAGTTTTACCTCTTAATAAAGTCTGCCTCTCCTATATGTTTCAGGGATCTGGCTTTGAATGGAATCCCAGAAATATTAAATGTCTAGGTATTCTTTACGCCAACACTATTAGAGAAACCATCAAAATCAATCACAAGGATATACTTAAGAAAGTCTCTTCACTCATAGACGTTTGGTCCCCTCTTTTCTTATCTTGGTGTGGGAGGCTTGCAACTGTCAAAATGATGTAACTTTCTATTGTCAATTTTTATCTTTCAATGCTTCCCATCTCTCTGACGCATTTTTTCTTCAAAACCATTAATCGCCTCCTGACAAATTCTGATGGAATAATCGCAAAGCTAGGATTTCTCTCTCTTGCCTCCAACAACTCAAAGATTTAGGTGGGGTTAATTTTCCTAATATTTCTCGTTTTCACTCAGCCTTTACTCTCAAACAAATTTGGCTTTTCCTAACAGATACTTTCTCTCCTCCCTAACAGCCAGGAGCTCTTTAGAACTTGCACAACTCGCTCCTTTTTCTTTCCTTACAGCTACTCGTTTATCTCAACCTGCAAAGCGATTTCTTACCCCGACATTTAAATACTCCAAAGCACTAGCCCTCTCATTGTTTCGCTCTTTTTTCTCACAAGATGATCTTCACTCTCTTACTCAGATTTGGTACAATAAATTCCTAAAGATTAATAATATAGCGCTTTTCTGGAAAGAATGGATTGATAAAGGTATTATCACTTACAATCATTTACTTACTGATAATTCTTTGAGAACCTTCCCAGACGTCCACAACACTTTTCATCTCTCTACTGCATATTCTTCTCAATATCCCCTGCCTAAACATCCCTAACCTGTATTATTTCTCAAAATAACTCCCTAACTACCATTGCTCCAACTCTCTCACCTCCAACAGATTTTTCTATTCCTTTCAGAGCTGCTGCTATCTATAAAATACTTTCCCAGCCTACTACTGATAGGCTCAAATCTAAACTTGAGCTCTTGTGGGAGAAGGACCTAGCTCAAGACTTTTCTTTACAGGTTTGGGACACTATTTGGTCCAAAATACACACAGTCTCCCGATCTGCCAGTACTAAACAAACTTTTTATTTCTTTTACAATAGACTCTTTTTTACTCCCTATGATTTACACAAATTCAAATTACTTGATTCCAAAAAGTGTTGATCCTGTTCACATGATAATAGTGATCTTTTACACATGTTTTTTCATTGTCCATTGGTTAAGTTCGTTTGGTCTCGTATTTGGTCAAAATTAAATAAGATTTTAGCCACTGATTTTCCCTTTGAGATTGTTCACATTTTCTTGGGTGGTTCTTCTCCTATATGGAATGTTCATTATAATGTATGTAAGTTTATAGATCTTGTCATAGCAATTCCTTTTCAGAAAATTACTACTAACTGGAAGGATTCTTCAAAGATATCATATAATGCTTGGAGGATCTTGCTATGTCATCATCATAGGCTTGACCGCGCCTTTGCCTCCACCGTTCCTTTACTAATTGAAAGACACTTGTTATGGTTGCCGTTAACTGAGTTCCTTTCTAGAAGCGTCCCTTGATTGTCGATCTTTTGTTTTCATTTTTCTAATGACGTTTACTGTTGTTTTTAAAAAAAAAATTGTATTTATAGAAATTTTACGCGTCAAGTTTTATATTTTAGGTTGCCCTTCTTTTTTTTCCTTCCTCCCTCTTCTCGCTCTTTCCTTTCTCTCTCTCCTACCATCCCTCAAAACAAAATACCTTTAAAAAGCTTGTTTCCTTGGTACAGTTTATTTACTCCCTTTGGGGTTGTTGTTTGCATTTATATCACATTTTAATACTTTATTGATTGTTTTCCTTGCCATTTATTTATGTAATGATGTTTTACTTTGTATATCGTATTTAATAAAGCTTTCTAAGCTTAAAAAAAATAATTACATGAATGAACAAGGTGAACATATTTAGATCCGATTGCAAACTTAATGCAAATTCTTTTTCAGGTGCAGACTCCCAAGTCGGGCATTATCTGCCCACGTGCCAACTGTGTGTGCGTGCTACTTGCCTACAGGAAGGTAAAACCTTGTGATGATTGTGCTGGCAAGCAGCACACAATTTGGATTTTATGCACCCTGGAAAAAGCATGAGCAATCCAGAGAGGACAAAATAAATGTTTTTAAAAGATGATTATGGAAATGTTCTGCTTCAAGTTCCTTTTGGCCATTTTTCATAATCACAGGTTTTCCCAGATGAAGCTGAGACTGATGGCCTTTCCTTTCCTTCCTTTATTTGTTCTCCTGTGAAATTAATACAAAATATAAAAACGCTTTTGCTTGAAATGTTTAATTTTTTCTGACATTTTTCACTTACAAAGTGCAGCCTTGGGATGAAGAGAAATAAAATGTAAAAAATGTAAAAAATAACTAAAGCAAGACAGAGTGGGTCGAAAAGGGGCCAGATTTATTTTATTCACACCCAAAACACATTAGTGCCACTTTACAGAGTTTGTCAGTGAAGCGCTACTTTTGTTTTCTTGTCTTTCTCTGAACAGCATTGTTTTCCCCGAGTGGGGAAGTGCACCATTCCAGGATGTACTGCAATACCTGCTTGATGGGTGGGTTCAAAAACAAAATGCATACCACAGCTCTGTATTCATGAATGTATAAGCAATGGACAATGAAACTGGTCCGTTTTTGAACACACAACAATCAGAGTTGTTCAAATACATCTTTCATATTCCGAGGTTCGTATTTCAATCCCAGATCCACTTGGAATTCGGTCTACTAAACCAGCACCAAATCAGACAAGCAGCCATATTAAAAACATGCTGGAAACTAAGAGCTGCTGAAGAGGACACCCTTATGGGCCATTGCTGGACTGGGATAAACAACCAGAAAAAGACCAAAAACTCATGGAAAATGGTATGGGAGAACGCCGTCTCGAGCCTTAATATGGAAAAGGCATGGAACACAAATCAATCATTTGTGGCGTTCAAAAAAGAGACAAACGCAGGAGCAAAGCAAATATAATGGACAGCAGATAAAGCTGCCACAGCAAACAAAAACCATGGATGGACTGTATTGGCCACATATGGGAAGCCGGAGCCACAACCATATTTAGTCAACCATATATACCCAGCTGCTCAAAAAATAATTTTAAAATTACGGCTGGGAACCACCATATTAAAAAATCACACACCTGCATGGAAGCAAACATGGCCGACACCCTCTTGTAGACTATGTGGGGAAATGGAAGAATCCTTGATGCACATATTTTGTATTTGTCCATCTTTAACAAATTTTTTTTTTTTTTTTTTTTGAAAACCTTTATTTAGCACTGTTCATAATACAAATACGGGCCTACAACCATCCGGCCGGCCACAACACTTCTGAAGCTTGATAGCAAATTATACGTCCACTCAGTAGCTCGTCAGCACATGAAAGCATACAACATACGTTACAAGAATTCCACGTGCACCAAGTGTCAGGAGATATTAAGGTTAATTTAAAATTTTTTATATAAGGAGATACAGAAACTAGAACGGATCAGTGTACAGCACATGTATTCAGGTAATAAATGGGCAACGTCCAACAGGAGAGTCCACTAACAGTAACATATCTAAAATGGCGGCACAAACTAAGATACCAGGATAGTAAAACGAAACGAAGTGTGCCCCCCAACCGTCACCCTCCTACCAGCAGCTCCACCCACCGACCCAAGAAAACACAGAAGAAAGAGGAACAGAAAAAGAAAAAAAGAGGCACCATAGAAAATAAAAAATGAATCGAGGAAGACCCCCCACCCTACACGCATGCCAAGGCTATGGCCTACCCCCCCCCTAGCAGTGTGTCTGTCGCCCCAAAGGAAAACCCGAAATATAGGAGCAGGTAGAGAAAGAAAAAGGAAAGGTAATAAATTGTTTATATAAAGAGATACAGAAACTAGAACGGATCAGTGTACAGCACATGTATTCAAGTAATAAATGGGCAACGTCCACCAGGAGAGCCCACTAACAGTAACATATCTAAGATGGCGGCACAAATCTAAGATACCAGGATAGTGAAACGAAACGAAGCGTGCCCCCTAACCGCCACCCTCCTACCAGCAGCTCCTTCCACTGACCCAAGAAAGCACGGAAGAAAGAGGAATAGAAAAAGAGAAAAAGAGGCCCATAGAAAATAAAAAACGAATCGAAGAAGACCCCCCACCCTACACGCATGCCGAGGCTATGGCCTACCCCCCCCCCTAGCAGTGTGTCTGTCGCCCCAAAGGAAAACCCGAAATATAGGAGCAAGTAGAGAAAGAAAAGGGAAAAGTAATAAAAAGTCCAGAAATGCACGGTAGCACGTAGGGAGAGAGGGAAGAGTACACTACCCCACTACCCCCAGGAAAAGGAAAAGTGGGGAGGAGCCCACCCTGCAACCGAACTCCCGGCTCCCCTCACCGTCGAGATCTCCCGCACCAACCACCTTACAATGACAAGAAACTGTGCCCCCAGTCAATCCGAAGTAATAACAACCAGTACCTCAGTCCGGCGCAAACCCCCCCCCCCCCAGCAGGTAATATAAACAACTGGAGAAATCGACAATAACGTGCAGCAAAAAACCAGGATATTAAAGGTTACTCAGCCAGTAGTGAAAAACATAGGTCAGTCCAGGTCCTCGCCAGCCGATCCAATCATGACAGCAACAAATAATCCCTCAACCCTGACCAGACCGGCAGAAGCTCTCCAGGCCTGTCCACTGCTGCGAGGCGCCTGTAACCAGGACAAAGAGGCAAGATGGCCGCCTACGCGGAGGGAGAACGATGAAGATTCCAATCGCCATAGTGACCAAAGCAGTACATAGACAGACCCCGGGGGCTCCAATGGTAGGGGCAGCGAGTGACACAGGTAACGATGAGAAGGAGTTCCTGGGCCCCGGTGGATAGTTCATAGGCAGAGTTGTCTCGTAGAAGGTAGAGGGTGCCTCTGCTACTGTTGCAACGTCAATGGACAGACTCTGTACATTGTATCCAGGAGAACGCCTCGCCGTCCTCTCCACCGTCGGCAACAATGTATCCTCTCCAAGTTGGAACAGGGACGGCGGGGAAACCTCCAGCCGGGATCGCCCCTTGCCTGGGAGCGTGTCATCAAATCTTCGGACCAATGCCCGGGCCGTGCTCCGCATTTCAGCCCTCAAGTCCATGAGAGCGGCCAGGACGTCTCCACAGGTCGGGTCACTCCGCGTCGGTAGCCGGTCCGCCACATCCCCCGGTTCACTCAATTCGGCCACTGGTCTCAGGGCACATGGGCCCCCAGTCTCTGCAGTCCCCGGATCAGCCAACGCATCGGCCCGGAGGACAGGCGCCATGTCCGTGCCTGCAGCCCCCAAGAAAGGACAATGCGGGGACGAGAGCGGCCTCGGAAGAGGCAATAACGGAGCCGCCGGGGGAACTCCGTGAGCAACTGGGGAGCAGCACCGGATGGGAGTCCTCTACACGTCCCGTGGGGAACCGCCGTCCACCACGGTGAAGCGCTCCAAGATGGAGGTCGCCCAGTTCACGACGGGGATGGCGGGGGAGTGACGACCGTGGGGGGGGGCCTCCGTGTCTTCCACGCCACAAGCTGTGCAAAGGAGAGTCTGACCCAGTTGGAAGGGTCCGACTCCGGTCGTCCGAGCAACGCTCTACGCCCCCAAGGTCCACAGCGTTGCACCAGCTCGTCTCCCCATATACGTCTCACGGCGTCCAGCGGCGGCCATCAGCGCAGGGTCCAGGGGAAGCGCCGGAGGTCAGAAAACTTCGAGTCTGCCACCGATTCCGCCGGTAAAGATACCGGAAGATAGCCAGTCGATTCAGCGCCACTATTCCACGCAGGTAGGTCGGTGCAGGGCAGGATAACTGATCAGGATGTCCAAGGGAAGCCAGACGGCTTGCGGAGCCGGGAGCTCAAGCGTCCGTCCCGTCCGCCATCTTGGCTCCTCTCATCTTTAACAAATTTGAGACGTTATTACCTACTTCATGTTTTTCGACTTTCTCAAATTAGATCATGCCGCCCGGCTGTCATGCTGGCCCTGAACAGCTACAAACTGCAGACAGCTTGTAGGGCCGCTAGATTTTGCCAAAAGGCACTTCAGCTCATCACGAACACTGAGGTAAAGGACGGCAAAGGCCCGAATCCGACTGTGCGAAGTGCAAATCCAACTGAAAAATCACTATGTACACAGACATTTTAGAAAGTTTCTCTATTTTAATGTATCTTTAGTTTGTATACTTTAATTTTAAAGTACAAGCTGCTTCTTTTACATGAACAATATTGTAAAGGTTTTAATTAACTATATACAATAAAAATTTACTTACTGGTCCCTTCCGGCCCTGTAGTCATGGCCTTAACTTTTCATGTAAAAGCACTCATTGATTTCTGAATAATAAGTGCAAACATGTTAAGGTAACCATGTTGTTCATGCTTACATTTCACTTGCTTTTACTTAATCTTACATTCCTTATGAGTGTTTGCTTTTTCCAGGATGATGTCATTTTTTTTAAGGCAGTATATTGCTCTTGTCTTGTGCCTAATTTGAATTGAGTCCCCTCCAGGTGTTTAGCAGGGCGCAATTGGGTTGAAGGCAGTGCAAATTTCTCTCAGTTGGGCAGTATGGTGTTCAGTGGGGGAGTGGATGTGGCACAATGTTCAGAGCTGCCGAATTTGGAACTGTGGAACCAGGTTCAGTCTTCATGACCAGTCCACCAGACCACTCTCCTGAGAGAGCACATTTCCATGCTAGACCTTAGAAGGCCCGAAAGACCGTACAAGAATGGTGTCTGAACGCCAGCAGGTGGACCATAGTGGTGGCAAGTGTAGGTTAACCTTGAACGTCAGTCCACTACAACCCCTATTGTAGCTCACCTCGAGTCTTTTGGGCCGGCCTACGAAGCAGCACACCCTAGAGCAACAGTGACTCTGTCACTGAGGTCACAGGACTCTTGAGCAGGAAGGCTCTAGAGCGGTGTGACTGATGAGATCGCCCTGAGCACTGACATTAGGTGGGGGCGTCATGATTGCGAGTATATTATGTTTCTAAAAGAACTTGCTGTCTCCTTTCTGGCCTCTAGCAAATTTCAGCAACAATAAAAATGTCATGATAACTCCGGTGATTAATGTTCCTCTTAGAGAGAGATGGAGTTTTGTCAAGTGGAAGTTTTGACTTGTGGAAAGGTAGCGCAGAGGGTTAATGTGCCTGCTGCAAAGAACACGTACCATGCAGATCACTAAGTCCACCCACATAATGTAAATAGGCCAGTGGGTTACTGCTTTTGTCAGAGAGATCCTATTGTTACTTGGAGTTTATAAGTCAAAATCCTAACATTGAAAAATGAGCTATTAATGGTCATCTAAGAGCTGCATGCAAACTGCAAGGTATAAATTACAGCGTTATGGTTATTTCCCTAGCCTTTGATTATCCTAATGTTGCAAAAAGGGTTCATTTAGACAGAAAACAATTGTGATTATTAAAGAGAACCACCAACCATGGTATTGCGTTCTAAAGTCAGAGGTTGTGTTTCTCCAGACTAATCACTAATAAACTATAATGCCTACAAGTATGATTGTCGTGTGACTCCTACTCCTTTGTCTTATGTAACATTACTTATTGTGATTTACACACATATGATTGTTTGTCTCTGTGTAATGTGTGATATAAAGTTCTCTGACACCCTACACTGGTATCAGTGGCGCTGTAAATCAAATTAAATGCATCTGAGCGAGAATGTGGTTATGGAGACTTGAGGGGCATTGTTAAAGAGTGGTAGTGAGGGAATCCGTGGCAGAGCAAGTCATGGGGGCACCAACATTGTCGCACAGGGCTCCACCAGCACTAAAGGCGGCCACTTCTACTTCCTACAGTTCTGAAACCAAAGTAAAAACGTTAATTTGAAAACCCCTTGAATCTGAAGCATATCTTTAAGTCAATGTATGATTTAGCAGTGGTCTCGGCTGTTCTAAGTCTTTTTTTATTTATGTACAATCTTTGTTTGTTTGCAATGGTTTCTTGTAATTTTGTACTCTGTTTGTTGCCGCTGCCCGCCCTGCCTGCTGTCACGAACTGCCGAGAGATTAAACCCGAGATTCAACCCAAGCACACAGCACGCAACGTGGTGCTCAGATCAGCCAGGAGAACACCGAGAGCGTCAAGCTCGAGTACGAGTTTTGGAGCACCAGGATTGCCGGAGAAGGTCCGACGCGGCATCGTAGCAGCCGGTTGGTAGCACTTTTGACCCAGGGGAAACTGCAGGAATGTTAGCCCTCCCTGGGCCCGCTCGGAGACGCCCGGGAGAGCGAGCCGCGCCGCGGGTGAAAAGCGGTAAGCAGCCGGGTCTGCTTTGTGTTTGGCAGCGTTTGGTGGTGTTTGGTGGCGTGTGCAGTCTCTGTCCCCCAAAGGGAGGAGTGGGGAGAGCTGTGCCGAGCTGAGCCCATGCAAAGGAAAGAAGGGTCATCAAGAGCCTGCGTGGGGAGGTAGGAAGAACTTCCAGAACCCCCAGAACCTTCAGAAGAGAGGAGGGTGGGGGGAAGGAGCTCATAAGTGCCAGCTCCCCCCCCCCAACAACCCCCAGCATCCCCACACGTTCAGGGAGTAACTGTCTGCAAGTAAGGGGAAAGGAGGGTGTCAAGGAAATTTCAAGCATTCCCTGGCAGGCAGGCATGGGCAAATGGCACAACAGAGGTAAGTTAGCGCACGTAAGGAGCTAAGAGTACCCCATATTGTATACCATAGCCCCTAGTAGAGGGCAACTGTAGGAGGACAAGTAAGGGCTACACTTCCCACTGTATTATTTGAGCCAAAGGAGCCTCCCAGAAGGGGAGTAACTATGAAGAAAAGGACCATGGCGCCAAAGAGGAAACAAAAGATCCGTAAGGAATCAGGGGAAGACAGCTCAGGGAGAGAGCAACCTGGGGGGGGGCAAAGACTTTGGATGAGAGTCAAGAAAGCCAGGCTAGCCCCGAGGGTCCAGTAAAGAGGCACGCCAGAAGAGGAAGAAAAAAAAAAGCCACCAAAAAGACCCCTCTAGCTCAAAGGGTTTGTGTCTTAGTGCCCAATCCCAAAGGTGACCAAAAAGTGAGCACCCCAATCTACCCTTGAGGGTTTGGGCAAGAGATATGGTAGGGTATAGATACCTACAAGGGATTTCGTTACTATATATTTCAGACGAAATTTCAAATAGTACTTAGCGGCCTTGTACAACTGGGGCCGATAGTGCAAAGCAACAACCACAAATATTCAATCAATATACATAAGTCACTATAAGTGATCAAAATAGAAGAGAGAGAAAAGGTGTGTATGAAAAAAGTTCGTATTTAATACTCAAAATAGATTTGAAAAGGGTACAGAATAAATAACAATGTTATAGGAAGGATATTTCAAGAGTAACAATCAAAAGAAGCCTCTCTATAACAATTGTGTACGCTTATCTGCCTATTCACAGTTAGTCTATTAGTTGAGCAGACAAGGCGTATGTGTCGACGTTTCGGTCTCTAATCTTGAATTGATGAGACCATCTTCAGGACACGCGAATCATATCTTGGAAACCCTGGTAGACTGGAGTCTTGTTGCCTTCAAAATAATAATAAATTGATGATTAAAAAGGCGATATGGTGCCTGCACAATAAATATCACAGGGAGTCTTCCACTTTGATTTAATTCTGGTAGACTGGAATCTTGATGCCCTCAAGGCTTAATATTGGTGATTGACAAATGTGAGCTGCGCAAAAAGATGTCGCAGAGCGTCTTCCACTTTAATTTGGTTCCTTGCGGGAGACGAAAGGTCTGGATAGAAAGTCCTCAGACAGCCAGCGTAACAGCATGACTCCGAAGCAGGGCATGCATACTGTTACACTGACTATCTGAGGACTTTCTATCCAGACCTTTCGTCTCCCATAAGGGCATCAATATTCCACTCCCAACTGTTGTGGTTGAGACATAAAAATGGTCGTAATGTTCTACTGATTAACTTTTATAATAGTTTGTCCTATTCTATGCGATCGACCGCGGTCAGCGAGGTCGATAAGGTCTTGGATGGGATTGTTTGGGTTAATCATGTTAATTTTGTATTCATCTGGGGTGGGGATTTTAATATTTCACCGTGCCCCTTTTCATTAACTAGGGTGTGCGGGATACATGATGACAGAGGAGAAGGATATACTAATTTTAAGCATAGTACCTACGGAGAGTCCTTGAATTCCGTCCTCACAAAATTTGACCTCGTCGTGTTACAACCTGCAGGGGATGGTGATGGAAACCCCGTCCCTACCTTTACAGGGAGGAATACAGCCACAATTATTGATCACTTGTTGGTCTCAGAAGATAATTGCAAGCATTGTCACACTCCGGTCGTACTGGATCTTGCGATCAGCGACCATAATTGTGTCACAGTAACATTGCTTGTTTGGGGTAACAAAGTACCAGCAGCCCAAACTGTTGTCACTGATATCGCCCCTTGTAGACCAAATGGCCATCGGATAAAATGGAAGGGTGATAAATCCGAAAAGTTATTGGTCAAAATCGTTGCCGCATGTTTGCCCGATTTGTATCTCTGCTTGGACGAAAGTACAGATTCCTGTGGTATATTAACCAGCTTTAACAGGATTAATAATATAGTTGAAAACACCTGACCTCTACCAAGCACACCAACTGTAAACCTAGGATAGGTTGGTTTGATTCCCTGTGCACCGAGTCGCTGCAGAAGCTTAAGAAGGCTCTATCTAGTAGGCCCAGAGAGAGGTCGAGTATTTTAACTCTTAGGGCAGCTTATAAGGGGCACTTAAAACGTCGAAAGCTGGAATTGCAGGAGGAAGCATGGGATAATTTGACCAAGGCTGTCGAAGTATCGGACAGCTAACTATTTTGGGATACGGTTAATTGTCCCTTCCTCAAGAGTGATGACACACCAGCTCTCACAGCTCAAGTTAGTGGCGATTGCTGGGTTACTCACTTTGCTAGTATTTTCGACCCACAGAGGGCGGTGGATTCACCGTTGGCAGAGGCTGACCCATGGCCAATTGTCCCCCTAAGTATTACAGTACCAGAGGTAGATCTTGCTATTAGGATTAGTAAGGGAGCTGTACAAGGCAGATATATTACTGTGGGGTCCCGTCTTGACTAAGGTCTTTAACGCAACAGTCATGGAAAGCACAGCGCCTACCTGGGGTGAATCAGTAATCATTCCAATATATAAAAAGGGGAATAGGTTGGATGCTAAAAACTACTGCCTTATCTCCCTTTTAGACTCATCACTTAAAACCATGAGTCGGGTACTGTTGGCAAGGTTAGAAGAGTGGGCAGAGGGTAGTGGTATCCTTGCGCGGTCCCAATTCGGATTCCGAAAGGGTCTGGGTACCGTGGAGCAATGTATAAATTTAGATCTTCTAATAGGGAAATACACCAGTGCCAAGCAGGGATCACTTTTTCTGTGCTCTGCTGACCTAAGCAGCGCGTTTGATCTTGTTGATCATGCGCTGCTATGGTCAACCCTTTTAGAACAAGGTGCTCCAGCTGAGATCATTTATTTCCTTGCCAGATTATATTCTAAACTCTCCGCCCGCATTAGGTATGGCCAAGGGGGGGAATGCACTGATTGTATCAGTGTGAAGCTAGGTATCAGACAAGGTTGTGTCCTTGCGCCCCTTCTTTTCTCCCTCTTTATCAATGCAATAGACATTGATCTTAAGCAAGTTAATTCTGATGCCCCGTTAATAGATGGTCAGGCTGTTTCCATCTTGCTTTATGCCGATGACTCTGTGCTCCTATCCAGAACCCCCCGTGGTTTACAGAAATTGATGGACAAGTTTGCGGATTTTATCAAGGAAAAAAAATTTAAAATTAATAATACCAAAACCTTCATTATGCCATGTGGAAAGAAAATGAGGAAGTTGAAATCCTTCCACAGAGAGGGACAAAAAATAGAAATTGTAAAAAAAGTTTGTTGTTTGGGCATAACTTTTAGCAGTAACGGAATGTGGCCAGATGTAAAAGCCAAGATATCTAAAAGTGCCCATGGGGTTTTTAAATTTGCAAACAAGCTTGGTGACCGCCGTATACACAACATGTTACACATATATCGCTGTAGATGCGTTGCAATTGCGCTCTACGGATCCGGTGTTTGGGGGCATTGTCGACACAGGGACTTGCAGACAGAAGAAAACAGGGGCATATTACCAACAACTAGCGATAATTTTTGTCTCTAACTTGTTTAGAGACAAAAATTATCGCCGCACATCGGCGATTTTTATCGCAGATAAACCTTGCTATTAACAAGGTTTATCGCAAATGCGATAAAAAACGGCCGAAATGCATGAATATCGCTGAAAAGTCAGCGATATTCATGCATTATCGAGCAAATGCTCTTAGCCATGTTATCCACCTCCCATTGGATAACATGGCTAAGAACTGCTCAGGGCAGGTGTTAGCTTTTGGAGATATTCGCGCTTAGCGCGAATATCTCCAAAAGTTGGTAATAGGAGATAGCGATGTTAGGGACTGTTTCCAGTCGCTAACATCTTGGCACGCCCACTTTGCATGTCATTAGTGATAAATATCACTGACATGCAAAGCAAGGCCCAAGATGGTCGCTATCTCCTAATAGCTGTCACTAACTGGTGTTAGCGACAGCTTGGTAATAGGGAGATAATTTTATCTCCGCTTTCTTGGCTTTTAAAGCCAAAAAAGCGGAGATAAACCCCCTTGATAATATGCCCCAGAGTTTCTTAAAAAGATTTTTATGCCTGCCCAAGTCTGCCTCCACTGCGATAATACACCAGGAATTGGGCCTGGAGTATTTATCAGATTTAATCTGTCTAAGACCACTGCTGGTCCGGAGAGCAATCTGGCATAAGAAAGAAACTGGCTTTCCAAGGAGTAATATTGCTGATTGTCTTCGCCTAGATAAAAGCTCACTGATCCCATGGATAAATTAGGTTGTGACAACTGCAATGGATTTATTTAATCTCAATCTCCTGGATGATCAGGAGAGCTTCTCTGATATCCCTAAGAAAGAGCTTAAGTCTTTTTATTTGCACAAGAAAGCTCAAGTGCGTAGAGACTCTACTAAGTTGTTAACTATTTCTCAGTATTTCTACTCCAATAGGGACTCATCTGGCTTTTCCAAATATTTAAAGTTTGTCACCAGACCATCTCACCGTTTTGTCCTTATCAGATTAAGACTTGGAATTGTCCACCACTTGGTCGCGTTCCCCGTTATTAAAAAGTATCCATCTATATCATGTCCATGCGACGGGGTCACCAAACAGAGTACTGTGCATTTCCTGTTTTTGTGTGACCTTTATAAACACCTTCGCGTTGCCTATCTAAAACCATTTTTCAAAAAACGGGCAACTACAACAGTTAATTTGGCAATGAGGTTACTGTTTTCCTTAGATGATCCCGATATTTGTTTTCGCACAGCCATGTTAATTGAAATCTGTGGCCGCAAAGAATAGTATGGTTATTTAATTATTCTGTTTTATTGTATCACTGTGTTGTACCAAATCGGTCTTTTTAATTCCTAATGATTTATCCGATGAATAATTTTTATGGGGTACCCCCATTCGAGTTTTATATTATGAATGTATATGTATTGTATGCTTTTATGATTGTTTTTAATAAACGAATAAAGCTTTGAAACTTGAACTTGACAAAGCTATCTTAAGAAACTAAAAAATTAGAACAAAAAGATGGTTACCACTGCTAAAAGGAAGTTTAAAGAAAAATGTTGGTCTAACCTACTAGAAACGATAGAATCAAAACATTTGAGACAGTTCTGGAAGCTGGTAAAAACAGCATCCGTCCCCTCGACGGGAGCACTGAATTGTGTAGTTAGCGTGGCAACTTGGGTAAAAGATTTGAAGGAACTTTATGGAACTCCAAGTGAACTTGTAGTAGAAGAACCCGAGACCTGGCAAGCGCCATCGGAGGAATTTAGATCAGACTTTTCCTAACAGAATGTGGAAAGTATAATATTGAAATTGAATCTAACATGTGCGGCAGGACCTGACAATCTTCTGGCAATAATACTGAAGTCAGAAGTAAAGTGGTGGGCGAAATTCTTTTCCCAACTGTTCCAAATAATACTAGCAGAAGGGAGAATGCCAATGAACTGGAAGGGTGCTGTAATCAGGCCAATCCATAAAAAAGGGAGCATGGAGGTGCCACAAAATTATAGGCTGATTAATCTCCTAGATATTGGAGAAAACGTTTTTTCAAAGATAGTCCTAAATAGGTTAAATGGATGGGTAGAGGAGTCCTCAATAGTTCCCACTGAACAGGGGCGCTTTAGAGAAGGGCACTCTACGATTGACCACTGTTTTGCCCTATGGGCAATAGCACAAAAGTCTACGGAACAGAATGGTAAGCTTTGCTGTTGCTTCGTAGACTTTCGTGCAGCATTTGATTCAGTAGATCAGAATTGTCTCTGGGAAACACTTGTACATAAGAATATACCGAAAGATTTGCTGGCCATAATAAAGGAACTGCATCCTGACAACTGGGCACAAGTAATTAAGGATACTGAGGGGTCATTGACACCAAAAATACCTATTGAAAATGGCCTGAGACAGGGCTGTGTCTTGTCCCCCCAGTTATTCTCTATATTCTTAGCTGATTTGCCGGCCTGTTTAGAAGTTGAAAGAAGCACAAGCCCAAGACTGGATGGTAAAAAAGTGCCTTGCCTATTGTACGCCGATGATTTGGTGATACTAGATTAGACCGAACTGGGTCTACAAAGAAAGTTGAATTCCTTTACACAATACTGTATAAGGACATTTTGATCAGTAAATCTGGACAAGACGAATATTGTATGCTTTGGAAAAAAAGTCAGTAAGTTTAATTGGTTTTTAGGTGACCTGAACTTGGAATCTGTCAATGAATATCGCTACCTATGGATGTGGTTTCCTAAATCCCTAAAGTGGAATATGCATCTTGAGTCGCAGAAAGTGAAAGCTCTCACATCGATCGCTGGCCTGAAAATCTTTAACCGCGACTATGGCGACATGTCTCACCGACCGCTGTTAAAGGTATTCAGCACAATGATACCCCCACAGGTACTCTATGGTGCAGAAGTCATTTATTTGAGCAGTAAAGGCGTCTGGGACCTGGAGGAAGGAAAGTGTCTGAAATCTTTGTTGTCCTTGCCACGATCATCAATGATCCAAGCAATAAGATCTGAGCTAGGAATAATAGCGTGGGCGGTCCAAACCCAAATAGCTTTGCTAAGATTTTGGAAACGGCTGGATAAAGAGAAAGGCCAGTAAGTATCTCAATGGTGCAGAAGTAAGATCCAATTCAGTAATCTAAGATGGGCAAAAGCGAATAGGAAGAAAATTGAGCAGGCTTGTGAGAGTATGAAGGTTGAGATTTGCCAAGAATCACTATGGGTAGAATGCACTAAAATGGATTTGAAGTATCAGGGGCAAGAAGTGTCAAGAAGAACATATGGAATACTTGGCCAAGAAAAAATATGTAAAGTTTATGATGGAATCCTGGTCTAATGAAAATTGGTTCCCCTACCTGGATCTCTTGCCGAACCATTCGAATAGACAGGAGATCCTAAGACTGCGAATCGGTATAAACCCGTGGTTGGTAAACGAAGAACTAAAAACAAAGAGGTTGAACCATAAAGGGTGTTGTAGGTGCAGGTTGGGGACAAAGGGGGATATGATGCACATCCTAATAGACTGCACTTTAATACTTGAGCAGCATAAACTATGTCTTCGCCCTATATTTTTAAAATATGAGATAAAGACGCGAATACAGGCGATCAACTTACTTATAGAAATGCCCACTAGAGAAATTGCAATTACCACTAGGGAAGTATATGAAGGTAATACAAAGATTTTTAAAAAACCTTTGAGCAATCATTTTTAGAAACTTTTTGATAAATTGATGTATTATGACGTTTTTATGAGGGAATTCTTTGTGTTTAAGTGTATAAAATGTTTAAAGAACAGGTCTGCCCAAAGAAATTTTGCTGCTATTGTTATCTATTTTGTGTTACGTTTTAATCGGTGAATTTTACATAAACGGTTTTGTGGAATGTTTTTAACTGTACATATTTTTAGTACTGTTTAAAGACTAAGGTCTAAATAAACATAACTTTGACTGACTGACTATATGTGTTGTGTTTTTGCACTTAACATAATTCTGGCAAATAAAGAGCCTACACAAAAAAAAAGATTGTCCTTCGTCTCTAAGCATGTGCGTGTGGGATACTGGTGAGAGGATTTATGTTAAAACAAATGACAAAGTATTAATGGCATCCTAACGTAGCACAATATTAGCAAAGAAAGATACGGGAGCCTTTTGAAATTTGCAATTATATCCATGGTTTGAGAGGTTTTCTCTTCTGTCATTTTATATTTTGAATGATCCAGCCCCGTGATTGGCTTAGGGGAAGGAGCCTGCCTGCTTCCTGTTCCTGTCAGAGGCAGGAAAGCAGGAGAGATGGTCAGGAGCAGAGATGATGCGAGACCCGATAAGGTAAGTTTATTTTATTTTTAAATTAAACCACCTCCTGCTCGTGAACCCCCACGAGACCGCCATCCGCAAGACCCCCCACCCGTGAGTCATGCTGGCCGCGACTGGATGTTTCATGCAAAGTAGAGGGGCCTCACATCTCCCCTTTTGCCAGGGCCCCAGAAGTTCTAGGACCGACCCTGGTTCCACCACCCTTATTAACACCAAGAGGCAGATGGGACAGACTCCGTTTTTGGACGGATGCTCCATTAAGGCTCAAATCTAGATGACCCCACTATGAGCAATTTTAATATCTATTGCATTTAAATCTGCTCAGCCAGGTCGGCATCCTTATCCCAAACTGATGCTGACTTTGTAATGCTAGCCACAACAGCAATGAATTACCGCCACTGGTGATTGTGCTAGAGATTTATGCAAATAAACAGGAACACTTTCCCAGAGTGACTTGTGCAAACAGGTGCCAGCTGAAGACCCAAATATCCTATTATTTACACGCATAACACATTGTTCCTGTATCATAAAGAAAGCAACATATTCTATAGCTGCAAGGTAACTCTTCTCTTTAAACGCTGGACAGCTATAATGTCCAATAAAAATGGTCTATTCTCATTATTGCGTAACTAAGCCGTATCAGGCAGGTTCATGTATCTAAAAGTTTACTTAACTTGGTGATGCTCACCCAGCTGAAGTTGTCAGGATCATATAAGTCAAAATATATTATGTCAACAAAGTGTAATTTCTGATGGCCCTTTGAGATATAGAGCTAGCCTATGTATCTGCAGAAATGGAAAACATTCCGGGGTCTCACCAACACTCACAAAGGCCTAGTTCGCAAGTTTGGATGGAGCAACTATCTCATACCTGCAAGAGACTGTGCAATGGGATCTCCCATTTTGTTCTAAGAATTCAAATAGAACTTCAATTAAATTTAGCATTAATATAGGCCACTATTAGAAATATGAAGGGGCAATAAATATCTAACATGTTGTTCACGGCTACCCAAAACTTGCTTTTTTTTGCTATAAACTTAAACAAATTTCCCTCATAATTATCCTTGAGTTATCATTAGTAAGTGCACCTTTTATGGAATTGATGTTTAAATTTCATGGGCAGAGCACTCATCCGACCAACATTTAGCCCCCTTAAATTGAATACCCTCAGCAACTAAAATACAGTTTTTTACACTGTTTCCCTCTACAAATGTAGGCAATTCCCATGATACCACTCTCTCCAGACATCAGGCCACAGTGTGATAGGTTGCCAGGTAGTCAGAAACTAGGTGCTCACACCATGCATGTGATTAGGTCAATAATTGTTTTTTACATAATACTGATGAAAATTATCAACAGCAAACAATTTTAAAGTTAGATTTATATTTAATATATGCAAGTAACTCAAAACCACAACGAGCAAACAAAAAACGTACATCATGTGAATGAATTAGTGCACCACCAATTCATGTTACTCTACCATTGAGCAGGCTTCAGAAATCAATGGCCATAAACGGTGATAAAAGCCAATTGTTACATGAGATTGGAGTATCAAAAAGCACATTACATGAGGTTGGAGTAAAAAAAGCACATGAAGGTAATTTTCTTTATAGAATATATCATCCACAAAAATGTTGTTGTTTTCTTCTGACGTAAAAGTATAGTATTTCTTCTTTAACTGTAAGTTGGATAATTATTAATATCACGGGAGAATGTCACTCTTAGTATGAGAAAGGCACTTAGATTAACTCTGATTAAAAATAATTATGCATTCAGAATGTCTAATGTTCGCAGCAATGACAATAACCACATTTTCAAAACGACCTTAAGCCATGGGATGAGCCCTGTGAAAAACTATATCAAAATCACATAATGATTTACAGTAAAAAGGACATGCAATATCAAAAGATTGTGATAAATACAGAACACTGACCTTGTGCTGCGGTCTGTTGAATACATTCATTCGAGAAGTTCCAAGTATTTATTTTGATTGTTGTCCAAACCAACTGGGGCATAACTCTTCCATTATAATGTGCATTCGCAGACTCTCAAGTACTGTAATGATAAAAATAATAGTAATTGTAGTAGCCAATTTAACAGCAGTATCAAATCAAGTAATTCAAACAACTGTATTAATTACATATATGAATACATGTACAACTGTTCACAGCAGAACTTGAGCTTTACAAAAAACAGAAAGATTTAATGACATGGCGAAATATCAGTTAATAGAATGAATGCCCTCACGTTTGAGGTAATTATTTTTAAAGAGCTAAGGCCTCATTAGAAATACTGAGGGAAAAGCATAATAAAATATGCCTCAGATTTATTTTTTACCTGCTTCCATTCTTTTCCCATTGCAGTGGGGAATAACATGTGGTAACTGTGTTTTGGATTACCACACAGTATTTCCCTTATTTTAGAGTTGAAAAGTATCTAGATAGTACCTGGAAATAAAACCAGGGACTAGGCAGAATGTTTTTCACCCTGTGATATTTCAAAGTTGCTCATGCACGCAGAAAGAGCTTTCAAGTAATTTTCAAGTGGGATTTCTTAATTTTGTTTAAAACTGATCTAGTATATCACAGTTGGAAAATGTTCACAGTTGTTTACATACTACCCTTATTATTTGTCCCAAAATATAATATATTCTACTGGGACATATTTCACCTTCATCCCCTCCATTAAAGTGGCACAGTCTATGTCATTCTATTTCACACATCTCTTCTTTGGCACTAGTTTGATATTTCAGCACAGAGCCTCATTTGACTCTTTTCTATCCTTAAATCTGTAAAGTTATGTTTTTTTTCTCCTCAATCTGTTCAGTTGCTTTTCCTCATACCCTTAAAACTGTACAATACGCTATGCAGCTAACAATAAAGAGGAAGTATATGAGTGTAGTCTTCTACTGCCCATGTGATTAGGCAGGTAAGTCACATTTAATATCTGGCTTTAAACAATTTCACTGCTCATGCCAACTGTCCATAATTCAACTCAGTTAGAATATCCTGGGAACTGTTAACAGCACTAGTAGGCAAACAGGAGTGAGAGACCAATTATACTCCTCTTAGGAGTTTTAACTGAGTACACATTGCTCACAAATGTATAAAAAAAATTGCAACTACAGCTTTATTCCGTCTCAGTGGTGCATATTTACACATTTTTAAAATTCAGAAAGGAGTGTTCTTGGAGACGTTGCCTATTCTTAAAACAAATTAATGTATAACTGGTTCCGGAGTGAGAGTCTGGTGTGAAGAAGTTTGTAAATCACAGGTTGTCATACAACTCTAAGTTGGACAGTGGTATGTAATCAGTAGCAGCTCCTGGTGGGAGTTCTGCCTGGTAGTGACGTGGGGCGGGGGAGGGGCAGGGTGGGGGGTAGTAAATACCAGAAAATGGATGAATGCAGATAAGTTGACAATTACATCTATATAATGAATTTAGTTGTGCATGTTGCATCGCATCTGGCGATGCAGCGCGCGCGCGCAACGGAATACCCCCCACCCTACCCCTCCCCCACGTTACCGCGCGGTAGCACTCCCACCATGAGCTGCTACTGTATGTAATATATGAAACTAAAAATGTCCACTAGCTAACAGCTACTGAAACAATCTTATGGTGAGGGAGAACGAATATATACTATAACCAAAACTGTGAGGAGTAAGTATTGGAATTGGGCTGTTAGACTTCTGAGCCTTACGGTGGTCTTCCCCCAAACCTTTTGCCTACTTGACTCCAATCTTTGCTGAAATTAGCTTTTGCTGGCCTGAGGATACTGTGCACTTCACCACTGCTACCAATTGCTAAAGTGTTATGATCACCCCCTTAACATGGTTTGATTGGCATATGCCTAATTGGCATATTTAATTTGCTTGTAAGTCCCTTGTAGAGTGGTATATTACATATCCCGGGCCTCTAAATGAAATACTACCAATGGCTCTGCAGCAATTTTTGGTCACCCACTTAAGGATCACCTTAAACCATGTCCCACGCCTGCCATTGCAGCCTGATGCAGTTTCCACTGCCATGTCGACTTGGCATTTAAACCTCCATTCTAAGCCTTAAACTCCCCTTTTATTACATATAAGTCATCCCTAAGGTAGGCCGAAGGCAGCCCGTAGGACAGAGTGCTGTGTAAGTAAAAGGTTGGCCATGTACTTTTAAGTTTTACATGTGCTGGTAGTGAAAAACTCCTAAATTAGTTTGTTGTAATACTGTGAGGCCTATCCCTTCCATAAAATAACATTGAGGATTCCTTATTATATTTAATAATTATGCAATTACTAATTAGGAAAAGGTAGATAAATAATGTTTGGCACATATGAATTTGCAAAGATAAACCCTCTTTAATGGTAAAGTCAGATTTGTCATTACAATTTTGAAAATATCATTTTTAGAAAGTTGGTATTTTCCTGTCTATAACTCTGTGTGCCTGCAGTCTGTCTTGGTGTAGCTGACATTTAGACTTTGGAATTCCTCTCAGAAAGTCACTGTTAGACTGAGGTCTATTAGTGGGGGTACATAGGGATCTACCACTAGCAATAAGGCCACAAACAGAATAAAGGTTTCAGTTAAGGTCTCAATAAATTATTCGCTTGATCAACCATTGTTTACAGGCAACGAGCAGGCCGGTTTAACTTAGGAGGCAGTTGTGTAAAGCATTTAAAAACAACAGTAAAATAAATAAGTCAGACTTAATACACAATATATATATCCAACAAATATTTTTAAAAATCCTTTACATTTTAATGAGCAAATAGACACCAAAGCAACAAAAGTCCAATGTCGGAAACCAGAGATATATTTTTTTAAAGATTAAAAGTAAAATCAGGGCTTACAAGCAAGTAGCTCTCAAAGGGTTAATAAAAGATCGCACTGGCCAGTGACAAAGTCCAGAGTTTAGACCACCCATGATGTAACACTTTTACACATACTTCTAAAAGTATTTCTTGATGCAGGAAAGCGGTGCAAAGCACAAGCCAAGGGTTCAGATGCTCTGGTTTGTTTCTTGGGGTCTGGGACTATACATGCACCTACAATGCACCTGGTCAGCTTATCAAGCTTTATACAAAAGTTGCTCCCAGATTCTTCAAACTTCTGGACCATGACTTCGACCCAAGGTCATCTGACAATGAAGCTGCCTCCTCAAACACATCCTGCAGCTTTGCCCTGCGGAACATTACCTTCTCAGACACTTTTTCACAGAATTTCTTCTAGGTCCGAAGGTAAGCGCTGACCAGACCCAATGCACTTCTGGAATCCAAACTGTGCTTCATCTCAATCTGCCATGTTTTTTTCGACTTTGGCCCAGTCTCACCGAACTGGGGGGCATATTACCAAGCAATAGCGATAATTATCGCTATTGCTTGGTTAGAGACAAAAATGTACCGCTGAGCTACGGCGATTTTTATCGCAGATAAACCTTGGTATTACTAAGGTTTATCGCAAATGCGATAAAAATCGGCCGCAATGCATGAATATCGCTGAAAAGTCAGCGCTATTCATGCATTACCGAGCTAGTGCTCTTAGCCATGTTATCCACCTCCCATTGGATAACATGGCTAAGAACTGCTCAGGGCAGGTGTTAGCTTTTGGAGATATTTGCGCTTACTGCGAATATCTCCAAAATTTGGTAATAGGAGATAGTGATGTTAGCGACTGTTTCCAGTCGCTAACATCTTGACACGCCCACTTTGCATGTCATTAGTGATAAATATCACTGACATGCAAAGTGGGGCCCAAGATGGTCGCTATCTCCTACTAGCTGTCGCTAACTGGTGTTAGAGACAGCTAGGTAATAGGGAGATAATTTTATCTCTGCTTTCTTGGCTTTTAAAGCCAAAAAAGTGGAGATAAACCCCCTTGATAATATGCCCCTGGATGTTTGTGGTTAGTGCTTTGAAATGTTAGCCTCTAGTTTTTGATAAAAACTTTAAAAAATGCATAACTTCGGTCGATGTGTGGCAGAAATATTCTGCTGTTTGCGGCTCACAGGAACAATGAGGGGCTCCACAGCATGCCCTCGCGAGACAGTGGTGGGCAAATCTTGCTTACACTCGCGAGGGTATGCTGTGAAGCCCCTCATTGTTTCTGTGAGCCACAAACAGCAGAATATTTCTGCCACACATCTACCGGAGTTATGAATTTTCCAATTTCTTTTCCTTTGCCAAGTTCTTGTTTTCATTCTATCTAGCAGTAATCTATAAGTCTAACTTTCAAAGATGTTCAAAATATTTCTCTGTTTTTCTCTTACCCTCCAAATCTCTTCCAATTCAGCTCTTGACACACTGTAATTAAAAAGTTACAATTCAATGGTTTTCTTTCCTGAAATAACTTCACCTTTGTGAGCACCAAAGCAAGAAACAATTAAATAAATGCTGAAGTCACACAACAAAACTGACTTTTTCATTGTGCTAATTCTTCAAGCAACCACATTTGATAATCATCTTAGGAGCTATAGCATTTAAACTATACCTCTCCAGTGTGTGTGTACTCTTTTCATAAACTGCAGACCTACTTTGCTATAAACTATCAGTACTTCTGCAGCAGGCAAACATAGACACCAATTGAGTACACATAGATAACTAGATTAGCATGTATATACACAAATACTTCTGAAAATGTTTTTTAATTTAAAATGTACTACAAACATAGGACTATCCACGTAGAAGAGGAACTAGGAGTCTCCTAAACCTTATCTCAAACATGAGGCAATTTTGGAAATGTCAGAAAAAGTCTATTCCGTTTTGGCAAACAGGATAACAGGAAGACTTACTCTTCTGAAGAAATGCAGGCTCAGATTTAAACAAACAAATGATATAGAATGGACCAATAAAATATTGAATGTAAGACGTAATTGTTTCCAGATTCATAAAAATATAGTAAGTAAGCAACATACTGTAGATATTTTTCTCTGGTGTAGTTAATGCAGTACATACATTTTGTTGCAGTCTGGATTACTAATGAGCTCAAACACCTGAGATTTCCACTCAATGTTCTATCTGCTAAAGCAACACAACCAATTTTCACCTAGCATCCTAGCACTAAATCACAACATAGACAAAATTGGTCAAGCAGAATAACCTGTTACATTCTAATGTGGAAATGTGTAATTCACCAAAACTAAATTTTTTTGTGGGTTACCCTTAGGTGGCTGTACTGGATGGTGTACCATGCGTAAGCGTCTCAAGCAACACCTTGCTTCCTCATCTTTGTGCTGCTTAGCATTGTACTAGCATGGTAATTTTGTGCAAGTGTGGCTGATGACATAATTACTCGGTAACTAAAAGTAAATTTGTTGCTTCATATTTTGTTTCTCTTTTACACAATTTAGCTTGGGTGACTTTCACAACCCATTCGGCTGCCTGATTTTTCGTAAATGTTGATATATGATTAATTAGAACATTGGAATGCTAAATGCTCCATTGAAGACAATTGAATGCTCCAGACTTATAATGGCTGGCAGAAGTCCAGAGCAACAACATTCCAATGTTTGTTCACAGATGCTACTGTAAACAAGGGCCTCACAGAGCCAGAGGTGATTTCAAATCCCTCAGGCTCCGTGAGGCTTTTGTTTTTACAAGTTAGAGCATTCTGCCCTCTAGGGGTGGAATGGTACAATAGTCTTAGAGCCGTCAGTATTGGCCTCTAAGGCTTTATTATTAAGCATGGGCTGAAAATTCGTTCCGCTCGCGGAATTTGCGGATTTTCCGAGATTTCGCGATCCGCGAATCTCTCGAAATCGCGGTAAAATCCGCGAATCAGCGGGGACGAATTTTCAGTCAAGCTCTTACAGGGTTACAGCAGCAGGTGCAAAAGTTGAAGCTAATTTTTAGTAACCTTTTACAAAAGGGTTACAAAGAAATTAACTTCAACTTGGGCACCTGCTGCTGAAATATTAGCATCTTTTTGTGACATTTGTAATAAAGTTTGAAACATTGAGGGAACATATTAAATTTCTGCCTCTGCTACCTGTCGAGTGCCGGAAAACGGTTGTTCATGCAACAATCACTTCCTGACTCGATTACTCTAACGGCCTCTATCTTGGTCTGCCTAAATATTCGGTGCAACGCCTACAAATCGTGCAGAATGCGGCTGCGAGATTAATAAAACGGATCCCTTTCAGGCAGCACATCTCTCCGCATCTGCACGAGCTGAATTGGCTACCAGTGGCAAGCAGAATTAAGTTCAAAGTGTTAACCCTGGCTTTTAGAGCGCTAAAAGGCACTTGTCCAAACTATCTGAAACTCCGACTCCCCCGCTACCACCAAAAACGTGAGCTGCGCTCCAACTCCCTACTCAAGCTAATTGTACCGCGCGTAAGGAAAGCTAGACTTGGAGGCATGTCCTTTTCGGCCGGCACGGCGAAACTCTGGAATACCCTGCCCCCTGCCATCCAATCTGCCACGTCAGAAGCAAGCTTTAGGAAACTCCTAAAAACCTGGCTTTTTACGCAATAACTCTGCCCCCCTCCTGACTACTTACTCTTGCTGTGGGACTCGTTAGCGCCGGGACACCTCCCCAGAGGTAGCTGTTCGCGCTCAATAAGTTTCTGTATTATTATTATTATTATATTTGAACCAGTTGTTGTTGAATGGTTGCGCAGATTGATGCTGGGGTGGCGCTGAGTGGTGCTGTGGTGGTGCTGAGTGGTGCTGTGGTGATGCTGAGTGGTGCTGTGGTGGTGCTGAGTGATACTGGGATGGTGCTGAGTGATGCTGGGGTGGTGCTGAGTGGTGCTGTGGTGGTGCTGAGTGATGCTGTGGTGTTGCTGAGTGATGCTGTGGTTGTGCTGAGTGGTGCTGTGGTGGTGCTGAGTGATAATGTGGTGGTGCTGAGTGATGCTGTGGTGGTTCTGAGTGATGCTGTGGTGGCGCTGAGTGGTGCTGTGGTGGTGCTGATTGGTGCTGTGGTGGTGCTGAGTGATGCTGTGGTGGTGCTGTGGTGGTGCTGAGTGTGGTGGTGGTGGTGCGGGTGCACTTGCGTGGTTGACATGGCAGTGTAAAATAGCATTCACAGACAATGCAGTGGAAGTTCTGAGACATGGTTGCAGGGCTACCCCTGGGAGTGGCACAATCAGTATTGAGGGCCCACTAGTAGCATTTGGTTTACAGGACCTGGGCACTCACAATGCACTTTACTAGGGACTTACCAGTAAATAAAATATGGCAATCATGGACAACCAACCACAATTTATACAGAGAGCACTTGCACTGATCAGCAGTGGTAAAGTTCCCAGATTTCTAAAACCCAGCAAAAATTAAATATAGCACACAGGAGATGAGAAGCAAAAAGAAGAAAGGGCAAAAACACGCCAAATATGACAGATCAAAACTCAGTCCTCGAGGAATTCACACCAAATTGCCTTACCGCATACAGAGGACTGCCTGAAATACCAGACTGACAAATTTCTTGTTGCTGTAGTTACTTAGTGTGACTTACCTAAAACTGTTGATTAACAATTGTAATGTTTTATGTTTTCTCCCCAAGTGCTTAGTGTGGTAAAGGAGTAAAATGCATCAGTTTATAAGCTAATTAAAGCAACCCTTGAACATAGACATTGTTCAGCATGAAATAAAAACTTAAAGAAGAAGACGACATAAGAATTGAACTTTGATTGAGCGCATTTAGTAAAGTGAAAATTAATAATATGTCTATTACACCTATCCCACAGAGAAGAAAACTGAGGGGCATATTTACAAACCCCATAGGAGCGTCACTTTTAGTGATGTTCTTGTGGCGATATGGGTTTCACCTTATTTACAAGACAGCTTTAAGCCACTTAATTTGGCTTAATGCTGCCTTGTATATAAGCCCCCCTTTCACGCTATACTTAGTGTGAAAGGGGAGGGCAATGGGTGTTGTGGTGGGCGTTCCACCGCAACATCCATTGATTTAGACGCTGCCCCATTTTAGCAAGGGCAGCGTAAATATGGGGCACCGCCAAAATTAATGCCAGGGAAAACCTGGTCTTACACAGGCGCAAAGAGGAGAAATGTTTAATTTCTCCCCGTTATTGATGTATCTATGTGTGTTGCGTTGTGCAGCACACATAGAAATAGCAAAATGCCATTGATTCTTTATGTGCAGATGTCCCTTCCTGCAGATAAACAATCAATTTAAAAAATGATGTTTTGCAACTTCTATGTGTACTGCATTAACCCCTTCGCAGCGGGGGTAATTCCCCCACTGTGCTGGGGGGGGCGCGTACGGCGCCCCGGTGCTCATGACGAGCTCAGCTCATCATGAGGCACAGTGCTCGTGTGCTCATGACGAGCTCAGCTTGTCACGGCCACACCCTTTTTCGTGGAACGTTCAGCACAGCAGGGGAATTATCACTGCGTGCGAGCGCTCCACGGCTCATGACGAGCACCGCTCGTCATGAGCACACGAGCACCGTGCCGAGCTCGTCATGAGCACGGAAGGAGTTAAGTAGCATACATTGAAGTTACAAAATACCATTTAAAGATTGTTTAAGTGCAGGAAGGGACACCTTCCTTCACATAAACAATCTCCCCTACAAAGCAGGCACCCTTGCACTATGGTGCAAGGGTGTCTGAGTTGGTGCTAGGGCAGCTACAATTAGCACCAGCACAGGGGGAAACGCAGAGCTGCACCGCATCCTTGTAAATACGATGCAGCCCTGAAATTTGGAAGTGGCGTAGGGCAGCGTTAAGTCAAGGAGATTAACGCCGTGCTCTGCTACTTCCTAGTCAATATTCTCCTAAGTGCTCATGAAGAGCTCAGCTCGTCATGAGGCACAGTGCTCCTGTGCTCATGACGAGCTGAGCTCGTCATGACCACACCCATTTTCATTATGGCCCAGCACAGGAGAGGAATAAAACCATCGATGTGGTTACCAAGAATGGCATTGAGCTTGATTTCCATGATATGTTTCTTGCATCTCAAACAAATAGTGATATTATAATGTGAGGGAAAAAAATCAATGAATATTACATGTCGGTTTGACACATTAACGTGGATTATCATATGCAATGGAATTATATATGAATAATATTAAGACTGCATACAAATATTTGTGAGATTTTGTCTATAGATGCTCCCTTCGATTTGCTTCCTCTGAAATATAGTTTAAGCACGAAGTGGATCAAGAGTCGTCAGTCACTCAGGAATGGCGGACGCAGATCAAAAGCTTATCACTTTCACAACTAGGTCAAATAAATACGTACATCCTTGCATTTCCGATCTGATTTTGTAGAAATACCTTGGATGAAATCCTAACTTATATTGAAACATCTCTGCCATTTCTCAACCGTCTACACTCTGTTCACACTGATTGCCTTGACCTATTCAACACAGCTATTCAATTCTACTTTATTACAACCATTCTTCAACAGAAATCGTTTTTAATCTGATGGCGTTTTTATAGTAACGGTTTAGGTTGAAAAAAAAGGCCTCATTTGTACTAGAGTTCCACGAAAGAGCATTGTGTTTGTCCTGCTATATATATTTTTTTCATAATTTTCCAGGAATACCTCTGCCCACGAGTGCATATGCAAAATGGTTACTTGCACTTGAAGGAAACACAAAACCAACCACTTTGTAAGTGTGACTTGCAACAGACATACCTTCACGCAGATCATACATGCATTTGTATTTTAGTTTCTAAAAAAACAACTTATCTCGTCTGATAGTGCTAGGAAGTTGGATACATTGTAACGCAATAAACACATAGATACATTTCAGGAAAAACTTATTTGAGGAATTCATTCGGCGCTAACCAATGTTTATCAACAGCTAAAGACTTGTAAACAGGTACACCTTGTAGTTGTTGCCAATGATTTAATAATCAATATAGATCCAAAATAAACCACGTTTTAAGTCACAGAAAATAGCAAGCATTGGCAAAGCCAATATATCGCGCCTTTGGGAACTTATAAGTGCTTAGCCATGCAACAGTTGATGTTGTTGCACCAAGGATATTGTGCTGGATAACCAAACACTTATAAGGTCCCAAAGGCGAGACCTATTGGCTATGGCAATGCTTGTTTCACATGTTAACACTGTCTGGGCGTTGCGTTCACCTCATTAGCACCAGTTTAATACCCACATATAGCAATAAGCAAAGGAAAGGTGACCAGTCAACCTTTGCAAAACTCCTTCCAATGCGCTGCAACACCTGTTGCTGCATTGTTTTTAACTTTTTGAACAGTTTGAGCTGAAATATTTGTTTCTTTTTGTTAAAATCTGCAGATTATGCAGCAGATTATGGTTTATCTGGCAAAAGTGGCAGATCTATGATTATGTAGCGGCACATTCGATCGCATAAACGTTATAGCAGAACAATCCAATACAGAATGGCACCAACTCTACCTGCTGGAGAAAGCGACACAGTCACAGACATCAGGTTAACAGTCTGGGTTCTGGTGTCCTGGCATGTGGATGCAGGAGGCCCCTTCCACTCCCAGTCAGACACCCTCAGCATCCTAGCAAGCACAGCTGCTGCTCTCCAGAAAAGAGGTGGCCCACACCTCTTCGAGGACCCCAACATCTCTACACTGACTCTGCTCACACTTGGACACTTAGGCATTCAGGCGGATCAGGGAGTTCCTCTCTCGAAGCAGCAGTTAGTGGCATCCAGGCTTGGGCTCGGGCTAGGGTGGGACTGGCTACTGGGCATTTTGGCATTCTGCAGAGCTGGGGGCTGATGTCACTGCGGTAGGGGCTAATTTCAGAGATGGAGACCTGCGTGTGCTTCGAATTCGACAATGTAAATGTAAATGTGTGGGACTTGTAAAGCGCACAGCTGCCCGTAAGCGTCCCAGCGCTGAAGACCGCTGGGGAACCCGTCCTGGCTTTCCCTGTGAGATGGTCCCTTCTGGGTATCTCCAAGCTGAAACCAGGCATCCCCGGCGTATGTGGGGGGCCGTTGTAGAGATGAGGCGAGCTTAATGCCCAGAGTTGCTGAGTGTTATCCCTGGTTAGAGTAGGCACCGAGGTGAGAATGATCAAGTCTGCTGACCCTGGTCCACGACCCTGCCGCATCGGGAATTGAACCCTGGTCCCAGGCCGTTCTCTGCTTCCGGGTCTGCCGCCTCTAACCAGTGAGCCACACCACTCCACTGCATAACGAATTTCGTTTTGCACATGCAGGTCACCATCAACGAAATCAGCCCCCAGCTCTGCAGAATGCCAAAATGCCCGGTAGCCAGTCTGGCCCTGGATCGGGAACCTGTATGTGCATACTCATTTGCATATGTCCCGCAAGCACTGGAAGCATGCTGTGTCCTGCTGCAAACAGTTGTGGTGTTGTATTTCAGAGGCCTCTGCTGGGACCCACAATCTCCGGCCCTATTTGAGGGTCTTTACTGTGCTCGCCTCTTGAAGGGGTTTTAATAAAATATAGCGCTTTACGAAGATGCTCGTGTGTGATGATATCAGTGTGGCGCACAATACGAAATCAGTTGTCAATGTTGCACGATTGGGGTAGTATTATGGCCTCGGTAGTCATCGATTTGATGTGTGCGATCGTGACAGCATGAAGAGGCAGGCAACCATCCTTTCATATGAAAAAATATATATATAAACGACTCCTGAGTCCCAGAATTCCAGTGTTTGAGCCTGGTATGAAGCTCATATGCACTCAGGTATGAAGTGTGTTGTTTTGTCTTATTTTAGAACAGGCATCTTTTTAAATCAAACTCACTTTACTTCCATGCGTACTTACACAATCCACCACACTAACTCTCCAGAATCGCATCTAAACAGTGAACACACTCCCAAACAAAATCACACAACCACACGCCAATAAACAGTCACTGTAAAAGGTCGGCTCTGGCTGCTAAGCACAAAAACCCCCAAAATGAAGACACTGCTGCCATAAAAATTATTAAAAGCACTAAGCAAAGCTATAACATCATACTCAGGGAACTACCGAGTGATGGAAGACGTGTCTAAAGGGGCAAATTAGTCACCCCCTGTGTGTGTGATTGAATCAGTTATTGGTTGGGTTTGGGGTGACCTGAGGCATTGTAAGCGGGTTGAGCAGATACCCGCCGCTCCTTCTCTGTAGTCTGTGACCTGAATGAGGTCTAGTCCCTGCGAGTGAGGCCACACCAGAGCAGAGGCTCACCCCACAAACCCCGCGCACTGAGGATCACTGCGGGGCTGTGTTAGTAATTGTGAAGTACCTCCTAGGGATCAATGTAAACATGCAAGTCTATGTTTCTTCTTCTATACCAGATGACTGAGTTACATAACCAGGGACTGATCCCTCCCCCACTACACACGCGCGCACACACACACACACACACACTGTAGTTTTACATTCATAACTTACTTTCTGAATAGTGCTACACACTTGCTTCCTCTGTCGGGCGGCTTCCTAGCTCAGTAAACACAGGGATTACAATTACGCTGCTTGGTCTTATCAACCTATGAAGGATAAAAGGCTGAGTCAGCCCTAGCCTTATTCGAATCTGTGAAAAGTGGGTTGCCAACCTACTGAGCTTTTGTGCCAAGTTCGCACAAACCCAAAACTAAAATACGATGAGAAAGTAAAACAGACAAAATAGGGCATGGACGTATAATGATATAAAGGTGTGTTACACTCAGTCAGTCAGTCAAAAGTACTTTATTCGGTTCATATTAAAACCATAAAAGCATACTAAACACTTCATACAAACAAACATTAAAAAAGCCATACAATTACAATATGACTGCACAAGCTTAAAATACATACAGTACAAATAATCAGTTCATTTTAAAATAATTTCTAAAAACCACATTGCCAGTTTAGAGCAATTAAATTCAGTTAATTCAGGCTAATTCATAAAGTGGGCTATACCCATCTTATTTTCTTCTTTACTCTAACCGCCGAGAAAATTAGCAATATTAAAAATCTCCAGCACATTAAAAAGCAGCTGCAGATAGAAAAGCGCAGGTTTAACTTGCAAAAAGCCTTTGTCTTTTAAAATTGGAATAATAAAGCGTTTCCGAATTTAAAGCAAATGCTCACAGAAAAAAATAAAGTGCATTGTGTCTTGAACAGAAAAACCATCACAGGAACAAATCCCCAAATCTTCCTCCCTTTTCCACCCCGGGGAGCCAGCATGGAGGAAATGGAATTGATTAAGCCTGAATCTGACTAATAAAAAACTGTGATTTGGGTTAGTGACAATGTTTAAGTATGGCTCAATAGCACATGATGTTTTTAACAATTGGAGAGCTCTTCCAGTCTGCTTTATCAGCTATCTTTCTTCTCTAACCATAGCAGCCATTAACATATATGATTCCTTGACCCATTTAAAATCCCCTTTCACTAGCTTCTCAGGCGAGTTAAACAACTCTGGTCGACCCAGTTTTACTGACAATTTGTAAAGATAACTCATCCAGGGGATACGGGACCCAAAATGCAGAGCTGAACAATCTCTTAGGATTTCCTGGTTCAATTCCAATTCAGGATTCAACCAGGTTGAAATCCATTTTAAAAGTGGTGCAATAGCTATTAAATCCTCTACAAAGCCAACTCCACACTCCTGATGGACAATGTAACCGGATGTTGACTGTGGGACAGATAAGATATTTCTTAAAAACTTATCCTCAACCACTTGGATTGCCTTCACGTTCTTCACACTTCAAAGATCCGCCCCATACATTGTGAGGGAAATGCATTTTGCACCGTATATCTTTAAAAGCGCTTGCATTGGTCTGGCTCCCAATTTGCGGGCAAATCCCAGGACAGCGGAGGTTGATCTAGCCAAAAGATTTCTTTTTGCTAATATTTGAGGTGACCATGTGCCTTTATCATCAAATATGATACCTAGGTATGGAAAAGTGGAAACCCCCAGACAACACATTCCCCTCACAATGCATGGTTTTTACCCCTTTTACTTTGGTGCCAATCATCATGACATGTGATTTAGAAAAGTTAACACTAAGATCTAAAGATTTCATGAAAACAGCAAATGAATTTAAAAGGATTTGCAACCCAAACGCTGTGCGTGCTAAAAGGGCAAAGCAAAGAAGGGGGTTGCTGAACTGTTCCTATGGAAAGTGAGGAATTAGATAGGACTGGCGTGACCGGAGGTGTGTATGTGACACCTTTGGGCATCCATTTTGTTGGATGTATTTGCCTCACACACCCAAAAGGGTGTCATGCTTCATCATAGGCATTGCTCCTCGCCGGGGAGGCGGTGCAATCCCCGACGGGCTTACCTCGGAGAGGGGCTCTTTGGCGGAGATCTTTTGTATCCAACTGCCTATTGGTGAAGTGCGGGTGTGTGGGTGGGGAAGCAAGTTTCCTGGAGAAGTGATTTAAAATGTAGCAGGGGGTGCCGGAAAACCACTTTATTCTGGGGGTCCCCCTACTGCAGTTAAAAACGTGAATCTAGCTCGCTAGGTAACGACAGGTTAGGTAGCGTTACCCTAGAAGAGACTAGAAGGAGGATTGGTCGACATGTTTCTCGCATGGGGTTGTTTACCCGCGATTCATCAGGACCTAGTGATGGTGAAAACTACATAAAAATGAAAATGAACAACATGCTGGTGTCATGTGTGTGTGGGTATAGTTTACCTCTATGGTTAATCCTATGCCTAGACAAGGGAGAGAAAGGAATAAAAGGTTAACAGTATTATAATTCTCCTGTAAGCATACATGGTCAGAGCCAGGGCATGAACATAGTAAAGCATGCTAGCGGTGGTGTTTAACTACTAGCACGACTAAAACATGCCTGTGTTGTTGCAGCGTGCAGTGTAAAAATTACACACACTCTGTGTACGTGAAAAAAGTGTAGTAAAGAATCATTAAAAACAGTAATTTAAAAACAGCAGCAGCAGTCTAGTAGAAATTACCATGCTTATCAATGTGGGTGGCTAAATAGTGGTGTTGATTTCATTCAAAGCTAGCTCCTAACTCACCTAATGGTCGGGGATTAAATGCCACATGAGTGTTCGGCGGGTCAGAACATCGGGGTTGTACCTTTGGATCTGGCTAAAGGAGAAGATAAACCTATTAGCCATAGCACACTCGAGTATTAACAAACCCCCGGGGAGGGCCAAGACAGGTTGTCGCTGGAAGTGGATAACACAATGCATGGTTTATGCCCCTTTTACTTTGGTGCCAATCATCATGACATGTGATTTAGAAAAGTTAACACTAAGATCTAAAGATTTCATGAAAACAGCAAATGAATTTAAAAGGATTTGCAACCCAAACGCTGTGCGTGCTAAGAGGGCGGCATCGTCCACGTACAGCAGTGCCGGAATTGGGCGTTTCCCTGCCCTTGGAATATCTTTGCACACTTCAGATAAAACTGAACCCAAGTTATTAATGTAAACTGTGTTACACTCACCTGTCCAGTATTCTGTGTTTCAAGTGCTGGGCGAAGGGGCCAGCGTTCCAGGTCGCAGTGCTTCTCACACGGGTGGAGCATGCAGGCTGGGGTGCAATGAGCATTCAGCCCTGAGGGGAAGTGTTCAGTCCTAAATGAACAGGACTTGTAATACAGACTCCACGGCCCTGTACAGTTCTATCATGAAATGCCTGGTCCTGGGGTGGAGTCTGCAGTGCTGAGGAAAAATGTGTTGTTTTACAATATTGTGAACTGTACTAGTTTTAAGTGCTCAGCCCTTTGCTGAAAGGTGTGGCCCTGGGGCACAGTGTCCGGTGCTGAGGGTAAATGCGTTGTTTTACAGCGAAGTGAGCTGCCATTGTGTGAAATGCACCACCCTGTGATGAAATGCTTGGCTTTGGGTTGAGTGTACAGTCCTAGAATGAAGCGCAAACTTTGGGCCGAAGTGAGATGTCTTTAAATGGAGTGAGCGGGCCTGGGTTGAAGTGCACAGTCCAGGGGAAAAGCGAGTTGCCCTTCGATGGAGTGTGCTGCTCTAGATCGAAGCGCACAGCCCGGGCCCGAAGCGCGCTGTGTTTCACGGAGTGTGCAGACCTGGTTGATGTGCGCAGCTGGGGCTGTCACCCTTCGGTGGAGTGCGCAGTCCTTTCCTTCGATGCGCAGGCTTTGGGGCAAAGTGCGCAGAACTTGGCAAGTGGTCAATTCTGGGATGGGGTAAAAGGCCAGGGGCGAAGTGTGCAATCCTGTAGTGAAGTGTGCATTTGTGGAATGAAGTGTCCTGTCACGGAGTGAAGTGGCAGACCTCAGCCAAGGTGCTTGGTCCTGTTAGAGTGCACGGTCTTGGCTAAAGTGCGCAATGCTGTAGTCTAGTGCCAGTTCTGGGGTGAGGTGCACAGTTCTGGACTGAAGTGCGCAATCAGTCCTGGGCTGAAGTGTGCGGTCGGTCCTGGGCTGAAGAGCGTAGTAGTGAGGTGGGCTGCACGTCTTTAAGTAAAGTGCACAATGTCCCAGCATGGCCTGCAGGTCTAAATCCCATGCGAAAGTGAATGCGCTGCGTTCACCAGGGCTAGAGCGACCACCATCTGTTTTCAATTAACACGGTGGTGAGACGTGGGCGTGATAATTGGAAACAGATGGCGCTGCTGCTCGCTCCTGAGCTCCCTAGGCCATGGGAGAGAGAAGGCGGAACATGCACCCGCTTTTGGACAATTGCATGCTGTCTGAAAATGAAAGGAGGAAAAACCATAGCTGTACAAGGTACCAAAGCCTGGAACACCTTGCCGCTCCAGCTGAGATTGTCACAATCAGAACATTTGTTCAGGAAACTGTTAAAAACATGGATTTTCACAGCCCCTGACGAAATGGTGCTCTCTCTTATCTGATACTCTTTTTAAGTTGACTCCCGCTGCTGTACACTACATACCTCTTGAAGTCTTCCCGCTAGCGCCAAGATGCTCCTTGGAGTGAATGTAGCGCTTTATAAATATATTCATTCATTCTTGGAAAGACGCACGCAAAGGCCAATAGCAGTGAGCAAAAACAAAAGCACACGCACGAGCGTATGGTCTTGAGTTGAAAGTCCTTACTAAAGCCTCGCAGAGCACCGCATGCACGCAAGCTCAGGCGAGACCTATAAACTACAACAATAGAAGGGGGCTCCCCGTAGGGTTTCTTAGGGATATATAGGCAGGCCAAGGGGGGAGAAAACCACTGTATAGAGAAAAATAAAAGGTACCCTGCCACTTATTTATAGAGGTCCCAGCTAGAGGATCCTAATTTGATAAAGAAAGGGGGTGGTTAACCCAGCGGCTGAGGCTGCACAGGACAAAATTAAGTCATTCCAAACAGATTCAACAACATGTTGTGAAAAAATACATATTTTTTTATTATTTTTCTCTTTTATATATATTCAAATGACATACATGTAAACATTTATATATTCACTGATTGTTCAAAAAAAACAAAAACAAAATTTCTTTTCAGAATTGAGATCTGCCCACACTTCATACAAACTACCACACTCATTCACACAGGGATTTTCCTAGCTACGGTGGAAACATTCAACTCTAATTTATCCATTTCTCTAGTCCTGGTGCAGACAACAGTAGATCTTAATTTAGTTGTCTAACGCGGGGGGTTTTTTCATCCAGGAAGATGGTATTAATACGGGTCCTGATGTACTTGGAGAGGGTTGCCGTATTCCTGGGACAACGTGCCGACGCGCGTTTCGGTGGAAAGCCGGTAAGGCTACACCTTCGTCAGGGCCAGGGTAGTATGTTGGGCAGAGGTAAGAAGTAAAAATCTAGAGGTAAAAAAGTCATGCCTTAATATTGCATTCTTGGTAGGTTTACACGAACAAAACATATTTCAACATTTCATTTACTTTTATTAATATCACTCTATTGGACACTTTATAAAGCGAGTTGATTCAATGCATTTCAGGGTGACGTTTTTGACTCTGTGCAGTAACAGACCACTTGAAGACACTCCCCGAGTGAGAATTCCCTATTTCGTGGAATCCAAAGAAGGCATACAGATAGCCTTAGCCAAATGACTAGTAGAATTCCTATCACAATATCATACAACATCATATATCCTTTTTCCATAATGTAACACACTCAGTTTCATCCACCTACGACCTCTAATTTCAGCAGGACAGTTTCTATTTCTCTTTTTAGTCAAAGAAGGTTATTACTGGGCAATTAATAGGCATTCTCGCCAGGGAGATAACCAGACTGTATTATCTACCTAAGACAGATTATAGTCTTTTAGAACACGGAATTTATACAAGATAGTGTATTTTCAAGAATGTTACCTGCTTAGTTTTATTCGGTACGCCTATAGAATAAGGGCCACCTTCAACCTTTTTTAGGAGAGACTCACTGCCGTTTGTTACCTTAAGAAAGTACATTGGGTTACTATTTCCAATCAGAGATAGAAAGAATGCTATTACATCTTTTTAAAGGAAACTATTTATTTACCAAGGTTTAAGGACTCCACTCGTGATCCCTCCTGTTGGCTTAATAGCGTCCTATCTCTCGACCACACCGCGATCACACCGCGACATCCGATTCTCGGTAATTTTATCATACCATTCTAAATATGGACAAGACAAGAAGATTAAATCTGCTATTCTTTTGTCTTCGACAGAACAGTCCTGTCCACTATTAACTAAACAGGTTAGCATAGGTTTATACCTTCCGTTTGGTTATACTGTAGGTTATTTTGTCACTTCTTGAAATGAGACCGCTGGGCATCAGATGGGGCGTAGGTTAGTGGGCGATCCTATTCATAACATAACACATGACGTTTTTTAATTATTTTCTAGGCATGTCTATGTCTCAATAACTTAAAGCAAGAGATTCGTCTATGTTTAGTTACCTGCACTCCCTGATTCTTTACTCCCGGCGCCACAGGTCGGCTCAAAATTAATGCATCGGGTATTCTTGTATCTAATAAAAACAGAGAAACAGATGGAAATGAGGGATATATTTAAACATCCCTTTTCATGTTTGTAGAGATTTCATTCCAGTTTTAACACAATGGTGTTCCCCCTTACTGCCAGAGTCGGATTTTAAAAGTGACTCGTTTTATAACTTGCAAGGTGAAATTTTCCGTCCGGATCAAATTTCAAATGACCCGTTTTGTGATTAGCATGGAGCGGCTTTCCCTTAGTAATTATTCAATAACGGACCGATAGACAGATAAAGACGACCCCATTGTGTGATAATTTAGGATAAACATTTCCAGATTATCGAGTGATGGATCAAAAGTGCATACGCCCGAGCTGTACATGTTAAGATAGCTTCTCAGTTAACCGTGTTTCAATTTCAAAGGTGAATCTTTACCTCGAGGTTAGAAAAAGCCGGGTTCCTGGTTAGGGATTCCACCGACAGTGTTCAAAACCATAGCGGGCTGCCGTTTCCGCAAGTCCCTGAACAGGGGCGAGAAAGAATACATATCGCCCGTCAAGCAGTGACTTGGCAAGGTTTTACAAGCTCAGCCCCGCAGATGTCCGCAATTCGCTTTTTAGTACTTACCGTCTACGGGTCGGTTGCTTTCGTTCAAAGGGGTTCCGCCGGCTGCCTCGGTCGGCCAAGTGCGTGGTACAGGACACTCGCCTGTCCACTTTGTATTTAGGTTTAAATAGAGGTAGTTTCGCGCTATCCTCAATTGGCCACAGCTGTGTCCTGGTTTTGGCAAACACTAAAAACGGACTTCTCATTCAAAATTTGACGCGTCCGCCATCTTTGTTAAACCTACATTAGGCACTCGATTACCTGTTTAACCAAAGAATCACTATAAAACCTTGTGATAAAGGGGGTGGAATTACATTACTTGATACATCCGATTACAAAAGGAGAATGACCGAGCTTTTGTCATCATCAGGCCATTATATAAGGATCACCCGCAATCCTGAAAACGCCCTAAAAAAGCGTATCTTAAAAATGGTCCAGAATGCTGTTTCACAGAACCAAATTTGTGAGGATGAGGCGGAATTCCTGACCCCTAGCAACACTAAAATACCCATAATTTATGGGCTCCCGAAAACTCACAAGTGCAGCACGGACCCACCGTTGCGACCAATTGTCTCGACGATTGGTTCGGCCACCGAGCCATTGTCCAAATATATCGACAAATTTTTAAATCCTATTGTCGCGGAACTTGAATCGTACGTGCGTGATACAGGACACTTCATTCAACAGGTGGAAGGCACTCCATTCTTTGAGGACTCTGAAATCATGGTAACACTGGACGTAGAATCATTGTATTCTAACATCCCCCAGAGAGGAGCATACGACGCTGTTGATGCTGTCATCTCTAGGAATAACGATATTACCAACAAAGACTTCATTATGGATTGTGTTAAGGTGGTCTTGTTTGAAAACTACTTTGAGTTTGATTCTACCATGTACAGGCAAGCATCAGGAGTAAGTATGGGCGCTAGCTGTGCCCCTAGCATAGCCTGTTTGTACATGGGTGAATTCGAAAGAACCAACATCTTTAACGAAATGGCCCCCTTCTACGAAAACGTCAAAAATTGGAAGAGATTTATTGACGACATTTTCTTTATTTGGAAGGGGGCTGAGGAACAACTACACGAATTCATTGAGTGGCTCAATGCGGCGGATGCCAATTTGAGATTTACTAGCCACCTGAGCACTACCAGAATAGAATTCCTGGATATTTGGATTGAGCACCACGATAACATCATTAAGGTCTCACTTTACACCAAACCCACGGCTCGAAACACGTTACTCCAATATGCGAGTTACCACCCACGGAGTCAGAGGGATAGTATCCCGTACAGTCAGTTCCTTCGGATTAGAAGGAACTGTACGTTCATGGATGACTTCCTGAACCAAGCCGATATTCTGCAGGAAAAACTACTAGTCCGAGGGTATCCACCCAGACTCATCAAAGAGTCGTTCAAAAGAGCGAGGTACACGGATCGTGAGGCTATGTTTGTGGAAAGGGAACCAGAAAAACTAAAACAACTGGTATGTGTGACCCGCCATTCAGAGTTGAACCATAAGATAAGACAAGCCATCAACTCGAGTTGGCATATTCTAAATCTGGAAAATGACAAAGTACACTTACATCGTCCCATTTTTGCGTTCAAGAAGAATCCCAACCTCAAAAACCGTTTGGTTAGGGGCAAGATTCAAGAGAACCCTATGAATAGACAGACAACCATTGCTGGTCTGGAACCAGTATATGGTAACCACAAATGTGGGACCTGTCATGCCTGCCCACAGGCCATCACTGGCGGAACTGTCAGCACAAACATGCGCACAGTGTCTGTAATACGAAATAAAAACATGACCAACTGTCGGACCAGCAACATCATCTACCTAATACTGTGCCCTTGCAATCTCCCTTATGTCGGAGAAACTGGCAGAGAATGCAGAACACGAATTGGTGAGCACAAGTCTAATATCAGGAACCAAAAGTTGACCGCCCCATTGGTAACCCATTGGATTGAAAAAAATCACACAGAACTAGACCTGCGATGGTTTATCCTGGAAAAAATAAAAACATGCCCAGGAACAAATACCATAAACCTCCGAAAAAAGCGGGAGGTATTCTGGATTTTTTATCTAAATGCGGTTGAAAACGGGTTAAATGAAGAATGTCCATGGCACCAGGCTATCTTGTAAGAAGATATTGAAAAACTGTAGGTGTGCATAATGAAAAACTGACAGTATTCTGAGAAGGTGAGAGAGGATAACCTACTGTACGGACGATGTAACCCTTAGAATTAATATGATCCTATAGGAATTAATTCGATCTAACCTAAGAAATTAATTGTGGCCGTGAATGTAAGAGCATGGGTCCTTTAGTAAGTATCCTTGCTACTTGAACATAATATCGATAAAAGGTAGCACAATTAGGCTTTGTTATTTAGTTCCTTAAATATACAATTTAGTTACATTAGAAAGGGTCTTAGCGAAAAAATAATCAAATAGCTATAACAATACCACCTTTTGACACATCCTGGAAAAGTAAGTTTACACAACATGGCCGACCCTGTCTGTTTTTTAACTGTGTAAATACAAACAGGTAATCGAGTGCCTAATGTAGGTTTAACAAAGATGGCGGACGCGTCAAATTTTGAATGAGAAGTCCGTTTTTAGTGTTTGCCAAAACCAGGACACAGCTGTGGCCAATTGAGGATAGCGCGAAACTACCTCTATTTAAACCTAAATACAAAGTGGACAGGCGAGTGTCCTGTACCACGCACTTGGCCGACCGAGGCAGCCGGCGGAACCCCTTTGAACGAAAGCAACCGACCCGTAGACCGTAAGTACTAAAAAGCGAATTGCGGACATCTGCGGGGCTGAGCTTGTAAAACCTTGCCAAGTCACTGCTTGACGGGCGATATGTATTCTTTCTCGCCCCTGTTCAGGGACTTGCGGAAACGGCAGCTCGCTATGGTTTTGAACACTGTCGGTGGAATCCCTAACCAGGAACCCGGCTTTTTCTAACCTCGAGGTAAAGATTCACCTTTGAAATTGAAACACGGTTAACTGAGAAGCTATCTTAACATGTACAGCTCGGGCATATGCACTTTTGATCCATCACTCGATAATCTGGAAATGTTTATCCTAAATTATCACACAATGGGGTCGTCTTTATCTGTCTATCGGTCCGTTATTGAATAATTACTAAGGGAAAGCCGCTCCATGCTAATCACAAAACGGGTCATTTGAAATTTGATCCGGACGGAAAATTTCACCTTGCAAGTTATAAAACGAGTCACTTTTAAAATCCGACTCTGGCAGTAAGGGGGAACACCATTGTGTTAAAACGGGAATGAAATCTCTACAAACATGAAAAGGGATGTTTAATTATATCCCTCATTTCCATCTGTTTCTCTGTTTTTATTAGATACAAGAATACCCGATGCATTAATTTTGAGCCGACCTGTGGCGCCGGGAGTAAAGAATCAGGGAGTGCAGGTAACTAAACATAGACGAATCTCTTGCTTTAAGTTATTGAGACATAGACATGCCTAGAAAATAATTAAAAAACGTCATGTGTTATGTTATGAATAGGATCGCCCACTAACCTACGCCCCATCTGATGCCCAGCGGTCTCATTTCAAGAAGTGACAAAATAACCTACAGTATAACCAAACGGAAGGTATAAACCTATGCTAACCTGTTTAGTTAATAGTGGACAGGACTGTTCTGTCGAAGACAAAAGAATAGCAGATTTAATCTTCTTGTCTTGTCCATATTTAGAATGGTATGATAAAATTACCGAGAATCGGATGTCGCGGTGTGATCGCGGTGTGGTCGAGAGATAGGACGCTATTAAGCCAACAGGAGGGATCACGAGTGGAGTCCTTAAACCTTGGTAAATAAATAGTTTCCTTTAAAAAGATGTAATAGCATTCTTTCTATCTCTGATTGGAAATAGTAACCCAATGTACTTTCTTAAGGTAACAAACGGCAGTGAGTCTCTCCTAAAAAAGGTTGAAGGGGGCCCTTATTCTATAGGCGTACCGAATAAAACTAAGCAGGTAACATTCTTGAAAATACACTATCTTGTATAAATTCCGTGTTCTAAAAGACTATAATCTGTCTTAGGTAGATAATACAGTCTGGTTATCTCCCTGGCGAGAATGCCTATTAATTGCCCAGTAATAACCTTCTTTGACTAAAAAGAGAAATAGAAACTGTCCTGCTGAAATTAGAGGTCGTAGGTGGATGAAACTGAGTGTGTTACATTATGGAAAAAGGATATATGATGTTGTATGATATTGTGATAGGAATTCTACTAGTCATTTGGCTAAGGCTATCTGTATGCCTTCTTTGGATTCCACGAAATAGGGAATTCTCACTCGGGGAGTGTCTTCAAGTGGTCTGTTACTGCACAGAGTCAAAAACGTCACCCTGAAATGCATTGAATCAACTCGCTTTATAAAGTGTCCAATAGAGTGATATTAATAAAAGTAAATGAAATGTTGAAATATGTTTTGTTCGTGTAAACCTACCAAGAATGCAATATTAAGGCATGACTTTTTTACCTCTAGATTTTTACTTCTTACCTCTGCCCAACATACTACCCTGGCCCTGACGAAGGTGTAGCCTTACCGGCTTTCCACCGAAACGCGCGTCGGCACGTTGTCCCAGGAATACGGCAACCCTCTCCAAGTACATCAGGACCCGTATTAATACCATCTTCCTGGATGAAAAAACCCCCCGCGTTAGACAACTAAATTAAGATCTACTGTTGTCTGCACCAGGACTAGAGAAATGGATAAATGAGAGTTGAATGTTTCCACCGTAGCTAGGAAAATCCCTGTGTGAATGAGTGTGGTAGTTTGTATGAAGTGTGGGCAGATCTTAATTCTGAAAAGAAATTTTGTTTTTGTGTTTTTTGAACAATCAGTGAATATATAAATGTTTACATGTATGTCATTTGAATATATCTAAAAGAGAAAAATAATAAAAAAATATGTATTTTTTCACAACATGTTGTTGAATCTGTTTGGAATGACTTAATTTTGTCCTGTGCAGCCTCAGCCGCTGGGTTAACCACCCCCTTTCTTTATCAAATTAGGATCCTCTAGCTGGGACCTCTATAAATAAGTGGCAGGGTACCTTTTATTTTTATTTTTCTCTATACAGAGACCTATAAACTACCACATTCATCTACCAGATTTTCCATTATGATGGAAATACTCCGCTCAGGGGTTTAAAAGGCAATTTTTAAAAAACCTTTTTTGAGGGAGCTTCTGCGTTTACTTACAGCGTCTGAGTAATTTTATGATTGATAGATATGAATGCTTAATAATGAAAAATGCCCCAGAAAAAGGATCACCCTTTGCATTTTGCAAGCTTTTTTAGTCTGTGATTGAAGATGGTTATCTCAATTCTCTGTGAATAATCAAACTTTAGAGTATATCTTCTTCTTCCTGCGCCTCTTTTTGGTGCACACTTTGGGTTGGGAGTATTTGCAGCCGAGCAAATGGCCTGTCAGCCCACCAAGTCAGTGGGGGCTGTGGCCCCTTCTTCCCTGGTAGAGGATGTCCCACCATATTTTGAGATTCCCTCCTGTCTGGAATGAATGTCACTGCCTTCAGAACAACCACCAGTGCAGCAGCTTGTCTGAAGGTAGAGAGCACTCTGTCAAATGAGCACCATATTTTTTGGGTACCGTTCAGCAAAGTTATTTTTCCCCATAAACAAACTAAGAATGTGGGAGTTTGCTTTCAAAAAATCATTAAAAAAACTGACCACATGTGTAGGGAGTTTTCTCCTTGAACATTAAATTCATATCATTTTTTATTTCTCTGCCCAGAACAGCTATGTCTCTTGGGATGTGAAAGGAGAAGAGAGTTCTGTGCTACAGCTCTATCCATTACAAGCAGAGGAATCTGGGAAATCTACTGTTGTGATTTGTAAAGGTCAGCAGCCCCTCGGTCCTTAAAACAGCTAAACAAAACTTACGGAATAGCAGGTTTACTGCTGCTGCACAATATGGGATGTCATATTTCCTGGGTATGGTGGGCTCTACTCCACTTGTAAAACGAAAAAATTCAATTGTTTCCCTTTGAAAATGTTTCTAAATTCTTCACAGCAAATTTGCATTATGTATTTATTTATTTATTTATTTATTTATGAGTTTATAATGGGCAGAGCTACCCCCAACGGGGTGTTCCTGCGCTGAAGCAGACGGCATTAGAGCTGAAGTGAAACCTTGTTTTGTTTTATGTAGTAGGTGCCCTCATGTCATACACCAGCAATGGAAGTTTCCAAAACCACTGGTCATGGTAACTTTTTAAAAAGTAAAACATGTTTTGGTGAAGTTTATTGAAAATGTATGGTAGCATTTTTAAATTATGTGTTTTTTTTAACATTCCAGCCATTGTCTAGTGCTTTTGCATAACTTCCAAAGGTTGAACAGGTACCTCTAAGCAGGACACCCTTATGTATTCCATTTATATATATTTTTGAAAAATAAGAATTTTAGAAAAAAGTATGGGGTAGCTTTCTGTACATAAACTCGACAGGTTGTTAAAATGATTTTTAGTTTGTTTGGGATCTTGTTATCCATTACAGTTAAACATACTTAAGAATTAAAATTGCTAGTTAAATATTTCCAAAATCCATTTTCTAAATGTTACGGTTTAGTCAAGTTAGAGTGAATTAAATAAAGAGTTAGAACTGATATGGTAGGAGTGCTAGGAAAATGACAAGGCATTCTTGATGATTTCTAAGAGAAGGCTAAATATAGTTTGGATGAACATTGGAGGACATGAATGAAACGAAAAGAAAATTCTTGTGAAAAGCCATTGCAAAGGCACAATTAAAAGTGACAGTGATGACTGCTGCTTGGAGAGAAATTTTAACAAAAGAGCAGTTAAGTGGAAGAAATAAAGGATTTAAACAAGAGATGACGTTTGGTTGAAAGAAATTGAGATTTAAAAAGTTGAATTTACTCTGGATGTAGAACAAATATAATTCAGATTTTGAAACTGGCAAAACGATAGAGAGAGAGGTGTGGTGTTAGAGTGAGCAGGAAGATGTGTGGAAAACAGTATATTTGGGAGGTAAACAATGAAGTGGGGTTCTTATATATGAAATGTGTGATCAAATCAGAAGTACTCAAGTAAGAGAAAAGGGCTAGTTATGTAAAGGTAGAAACAATAAAAAGGTAGGGATAAAGAAAAATGAATGAGGATATTATAGCAGAAGTCCTTAACTGAATAACTTATTAAGTGCTGCCCACACACACTACCTGCTCAGTACGTGTGACAGCCATTGGCCAACACTGCGGAGAGCTTCAAATGACCCTCTAGTGTTTCCACTTTTTAGGTCGAGCATTTGAGACCTCTTGTATATACTATAGTATATATACTTTAGTATATACTCATATGTGTATGTATTTGTGGGCTCTGGATATCAGCCCTAGGACTTGTCTGCTTCCGCTTAGGGTGTGGTAGTTTAGCAATAATTAGGTAATTAGGTTAAGTATTAGCAGAAGACATCTTGTATTTAGAGACTATCTTGCCCGTTTTGCGGAATCCATTTTGTATTTCTGTCGGCCATTTTGTATGCCATGTGCTCTGTCCTACCTTTCTGTCAACTGCTCTTGAAATCTGCCTAGAGACAAGATATGTTTAGTCTCCTTTGCTTTGCACATGCCCAGTAGAGCTTACAGCTGTTGCTAACTTGTAACTGTCAAGCTGTGCCCACCAAAATTAGCTAACTTTCAGCCCTTCCCACTTGTTGCTAGCACACTCTCTGTATGACCTTATATGTGTCTGAAAACCAATACTCTGTACCTTGTACCGCCTTCATTACAGCCCCTGTGTGGGTATAAAAGGACCAAGCTCCTAGTCAGTGTGCTACCTCATACTATACCGAAGGATATTGTGTGAATGTAGTTCCACCTCATGAGGTTTAATAAACTCTGTCTTTTCTATTCCAGTTTCTGTGCCAACTTCTTACCATTGGTCTTAGGACTCTGAGCAGAGAAGGGCGAATCCCTTGCACTAGTAGGCCTGGCTGGGGCTTGCTACAACAAGTGACTGTTTTTTTCTGCTCAACTTCCTCTATTTAACTGTCTTGATAGAAAACGTCCAGAAGAGGTCAGTAAAATACGAGATTTGCTTTCTGCTTGTTCAACTGCCTCTATTTAACCGTCTTGATAGAAAATTACCATTAGAGGTCAGTAAAATACGAGAATTGTTTCTGCTGAGGGACTTTCTTTTTTAAAATGTTTGTGGCTACTGCCTCTATTTAACTTTCTTGATAGAAAACGACCAGCAGAGGTCAGTAAAATAACAGAATCACTTTAGCATTCTCTAGATTCCAGTTCATAGAAATTGTCTTCCATGAGCACCCGTAGACAGTAATATTATTTTTCAAATCTTGCATTTTCAGTACTATGACCACCAAAGGCCCTGATTTTGAATTAGCATTTTTAGCGCTGCGCAAAATCTGCCACGCTGCGGGCGTTCCATTGCGCGGGAGGGGCCGCGTCGGCCAACAGACGTGCGCAGCACTACCGAGGTAGTGCTTGCGACGGCCGTTGGCCGATGGCAGCAGCTAATGGGTTAAAAGCAGAGCTTTGGACTATACTATTTTCCCCTGAAAGGCAATATTTCTCTCCAAGTGTTCCCATAACTGGCGTGTCACGCAGTTTGGTGCTTACTTTCCCTCCATGTAAAAGAACAGTAGATGTTTCAGGACCCAGGCTAATGTGCTGCATAGCTCAATACATATAAGGTCCCAAAGGCAAGAGTGATTGCATTGCAAATGCTTGTGTATTTTAGAGTTCAGGCTGCTTGAGAAAAGCTTACCTCTGACGTCACTTTACTGAAAGTGAAACTGAAATGATGTAATTGGTTCATTTCAAATTCCTCAAGCACCAGTTTTAATGGTGGAGGTATCACTGGAAAGAGGAGAATCTCCCCTGTACAATGGTATCCCTCCCTGGTGGATTGTTGTCAGGGGGTTGCTGCAGGGTGCCTAATCCCAAGCAGAAATCCACCTACTCGACACCAGGGATATGTCTGTGACTGGGCAACAGCCCCCAGCATGGGCCTGTGGCCCCCTGCATTGTGGTCCATGAGATTTTCTGATCATTGTAGGGGTGGGTGGGTGTTCACCCGCAATTTGCCCCTTTTGTGAGGGTAGAAATTCCACTAAACACTAGGAACTGCATTTATGCAGTATTTTGGGAAAGGAGTGCTGCCCTGGGCACGGGCTCATGCTCCCCCACCCCGGAGATTAATAGACTTTCTGCCCCCCTGTCAGTTGGTTAGGGTTTTTACCCCAAACTAAACACTTGGGAAAACATATTTTTTTAAAAGGGTGGAGGTCATGCCCCCACTCAAAAAGAGCGAAACAGTCTTCCGGACCCCCAGGGGGCACATTGGAGATTTGCCCCAATTGCCTCCTCCAGAGGGTAGAAAGCCCCTTAGACACCACAGATTTCAAAATGGCACCAAAAACCCAAAATAATGGGATGGGCTTCCCAGGCATTGAGCCATGCCCCAAACCCAGAAAAGGCAAAAGTGTCTTTTTTTGCCATCAATGGGGGCCGATAGAAGGTGTTAGAAATGGGGTTCCTGGTTGGCTGATGTATTCATCAGGACAGGCAGGACCAACCAGTCTAGTCAGGGGAAGCTAGATACACACTAAAAGATAACCTGTGCTCACAATCTGGTAGCTTGGCACAGAGTAGGCAGGCTTACATAAAGAGGCAACATCAGGCATCAGTGGGATTTGTTCTTGGTTACTTTCTTTGGGGACTCTCATGTAATCTTAGCGCCGGGACACCTCAGCCGGAGGTAGCCGTGCGCTCTACAAGTCTCTAAAATAAATAATAAATAAATAAATGTGTAAAGTCATTTTGCAACACACATGCACAGAAACACAATGAATACACTGCAAAAGACTCCACAGGGTTAGAAAAATAGAAAATATGTATCTGCACAAACTAAGACCAGAACAACAAAGATTCAATTAAAGGAAGTCGAGATATGAATTTTTAAAGATTGATTGTAAAGCAGTGCTTAGAAGTCAATAGCGCTAAAAGATTACTTTAGGTTGTGCTAGACAGTGGTAAATCCACAGCTCAGGCCGATTGCGATGAAGCATGGATCAGGTACTGTTCCAAACAGGTCCCTCTGAAATGTTACCTTCCTAAGCTGAACCAGGAGCCCCGTTCATGGGGGAGATGGCCGCCAGGCAGAAGTAGATTATGGCTAGAGATGACCAGGGTGCAAAGAGTTGGCCAGGTGTCGCAGACGGGGCCTCACGGCCACAGGTGACGATCCGTACTGTGCGAGGAGATGCTGTTGCAGTGGCTCACACTGATCCTTCGAGTGAACGATGCAGTCCTAGTGTGAATGGGCCTGCTCATGGTTGCAAATAGCCCAAAAGCTTGATTTTAGAGGCACAAACACCACTTCCAAATGCCCAGGCCTAGGAGATCACTTGGAGGGAAGGCAGAGTCCTTCCTGCAGAATGAGGGAACAGCAGACAGCTGGGCAACAAGCATAAAAGCAGTCCTTCCAGAAAAGCAGTTCAGTTGAGTGATTTAAGCAGCACAGCAGTCCTTCTAACAAAGCTTCAGTCCAAGATCCAGAAGCGTCTGATTTTACTTATATCCAAACATGCTTGTGATGTGTGGTGGGTGGTGACTTCAAAAGAACTCTCTGAAGTGTGCAAGGATCCCTTTCAACCCAGTCCTGTCTTCCAGGCTACCCTGGGCGGTATATCAGTGCTTTGTGTGTGGACAGGACACTACCTATTGAAGTGAAAGTGTCAGCATCTCCCATTCCTCCCTTCTCAGGAAGCCCCATCAGAACACAGATGAGTGTTCAGAATGCAGACAAGACCCACCTTCCTGTGTTTTTGGCTGTGTAGAAAGAATCCACATAGTATAGTTATCACCCTACCCAGATGTGTATTGGAGGCAGGCTGTCAGGCACAAAGAGGAGTATTTACGGAGAAATGTCCACTTTCTAAAAGCGGTATTTCAAAAAAAGTATTTTTAAATCCATTTTCACCAGTAAGGAGGATTTATCATTACCATTCCAAAGATATGAAACATGAAAAAGTTACAGCTTCAAAGTGTATTAAAATATACCCAATGCTGGCTTGTGAGAGGGATCGGCCTAACAGAAGTGAAAAACGTAATAAATAGGCTGTTTGTCACACCATGACATGCAAAACATAAAAATACATGTCCTACCTTTTACTTACATAGCACCCTGCCCTTAGGGCTACCTAGGACCTACCTTAGGGGTGACTCATATGTAATAAAAGCGGAGTTTAAGGCTTGGCCAGTAGTTTTAAATACCAAGTCAAAGTGTCACTAAACTGCACACACAGGTACTGCAGTGGAAGCCCTGAGACAGGTTTAAAAAGGTACTTCTCCAGGTGGCACAGTCAGTGCTGCAGACTCTGTAGTAGTAGCATTTAATTTACAGGCTCTGGGTATATGGTATACCATTTTACAAGGGACTTACAAGTAAATCACATATGCCAAACAGGTGTAAACCGATTATACCATGTTTAGAGGAGAGATCACATGCACTTTAGCACTGGTCAGCAGTAGTAAAATGCTCAGAGTCCTAAAGCCAACAAAAGCAAGTTCAGAAAAATAGGCGCAGGAAGGCAAAAAGTTTAGGGTGATCCTTCAGAGAGGGCTATTTTGCGACCAAAGGTTTTGTCCTAATTGGGGATGTTACCCCAAATATACACCCTGGTAGGGTAGAAAGCCAACTAGAAACCAGGGATTTTGCATATTGGGCATAAGAAAAGGGCACAGCAGTTGTACTCTAGCATTCACCATATCCCAAAACCAAAAGGGATAAACCAGTCTTTCTGCACCCCAGGGGCAGATGGAGGGTTTCCCTCAATTTGCCTCCTGAGGCAGAAAGCCCACCGGGTGGCAAGATGTTTTTTTTCAAATGGGGTAGAACTGGCCTATCTGATCAAAATGCCCCACCCTCACTCCTAAAGCCTCAAAAGTCTTTCAGCTCCCCTACGGACTAAAACATCCCATTCCAATGGCAATCGAGAGGACATCTGAATACTAGACATTGAGGGAAGTACAGAGTAGTATGCCTTGTATTGATCCTACAACATGTTTTTACCCACAATGCCCTGCAAATCTAATATTTTCCTCATATTTCTGTGATGGAATCTTCCGGAACCCACAGGGATATAGTAAAATTCCTACTACCCAGCATTACCTCACTTACCTCACTTGATAAGATTACTACCCCACTTGTGTGGCTAGGCCTAGTTCCCGCGACAAGAATGGATCCAGCCAGGGTCAATGTGAGTCCTTGGGTGGGGGAAATGTGTGATTGTATGCAAAGTTTCAGGCTAACAGCCCCGGCCCAAATACTGCAGCTACCCCCATTACCAAATTAGGTATTTTTTTCAACAGGCAACCTTGATGTTTATATAGTGAATAGCTTACCTGTTGTGGGCACTCGACTCATGCACACAAGTAAGGTACTATTTTAGTTAAAATGCTTAGGGGTCTGCTCAATGGTAAGACATTTGCAGCACCCCGCAGATTCCAGATGTTTTACTCACAGAAACATGAGGAAAATGTCTGTTTTTAGTCAAAGTTTGAGGTTTGCAAGGACTTCTGTGTAAGAAAACATGGAGAGAGCCACATAAGTCACTTACACTGAATTTCCTTTGGTCTCTAGTATTAAAAAATGTGCAGGATTCTTTTGTTGCACTAGGTGCCAGCTGAGCTAGATCCCAAAATACACAGCTATCCACATTTTGAAAAATGGGTCAGTGTTCAGTGGAAAAATGTGATGTGTCCATATTCAGTTTTGGCCCTTTTCTGTCTCAGGCAATAGACATACCAACACAAGTGAGGTACTATTTTTATTGTGAAACATGTTAGAACATAGAATAGTCGAACATTTGTTATTACAAATCAGATTTTCTGCATTTGTATTTTCCAAATTTAATCTAGTGGGTGAGAGAGAAGACATTTTGAAAAAAGGCCCTCTGCATCCCATGCTATTATGGGTACCCACAAATTCAGATTTATACAAAAAAACATTGCTACTAAACTCTGTATCTGGTGTCTATTTCAGAAATACATAGGTTCCCTTGATACCCATTTCTCACTCCTTATATTTTACTATATGAATTGCTCTACACTTTGTATTTAATGGTAAACCATTGTAAGGTGAAATTTCAGTTGTTGGCTCTGGGTACCTCTGGCTTTTGCCATAAACAACAACAGTTAGCGGTTATTAACCCCTTCCCTGCTGATGACGAGCTGGACTCGTCATGGCACACAGTGGACGTATGCTGATGACCAGTCCGGCTTTTCATGGGTCCCACCTATGGGGGAAGCGCTGGCGCTCCCCCCATGGCTGTCCAATTTCGCCCCCACAAAGGGGGATGGCAGTGGAAGACCTTCCGCTGCCACCCCCGACCCCCTCCATGGGAATCCCATGACGTCAGCACGCACAGGCCGCGTTGACGTCATCAGGATGTCCCAGACGCTCGGGAAGCCATTTGCTTCCTGAGTGTAGTTGGATCAGTTAGGATTCGTAGGTCCCGGGTGGGTTTGGGGAGCGCATTGAGGCATCAGGGGAGAGGAAAGAGATTTTTATTAATGATTTTCTTCCCCCCTGGGGGCAAATCAGACAATTTTTTCAGCCATTTTGCCTCCAGGGGGGGTAGAAAATGCCACTAGATACCAGGAAGTAGTAGGCGGCCATGTACATTTAGATGGAAGCAAGTGGGGACATTTTTAATAATGATTTTCTGCCCCCCCGGGGGCAAATCAGCCCGTCTAGTTGGCCGTTTTGCCCCGGGGGGGGGGCAGAAAAATGCCACTAGACACCAGGGATTATTTTTGTGGCATTTAAATTTGGATGGAAGCGACCCCTTGGGCAAGGGTCGCCTCCAAAGGGAAGCATTTCTTGTGGATGTTTGTGTGCCCCTGATCTGCCTTTTTTTTGCCTTTCTGGCCCACTAGGCCCTAGAGATTGTGTTTTGTATTGTGAGGAAGCGACCCCTTGGGTAAGGTTCGCTTCCAAAGGTGGTTATATTTTTGGATGTTTTTTTCTGCCCGCCCCCCTTGGTAGCAGTCAGTCTTTTTTTTGTTCTTACTGCCCCCGGGTGGGGAGGTACAGTAAAGACAAAAAAAGACCGACTGCCACCAAGGGGGTGGGCAGAAAAAAACATCCAAAAGTATACCCAGTGGCTTGGTGGAAAACCTCACCTTCACCTAATCCCCATTGGTCTCAGTCCTATTTGAAGGCCCATCTGGCCGAATTTCCATTTGGGTAGCGACATTGTGTGTTATCATTTTAATTGTCATATTGTTTGTGAAATGTTATAGTAATTTTTGTATTTCTCTATTTTATTCTAGTTCAAGGCTTTTGCTGTGTGGATTGTTGTAGGTTGCTTTTTTGTTACTGCTGGTTTTGCAGCTTGTGAAGTTGCATGTGCTTGGTGAGTGAATTTATTTTGTACTATTTACTCTAAATTAGTTTAATTTCCCTACATGAATGTGTGTTTGTAAATGGTGTAGTAATAGCAGTTTGTTTGGCTTCTGTGTTTTGAGTGTCAAAACCTTTTTTGCATTAGTGCTTGATGTGTACTTTGTTGTCATATGTGTAATTGTTTTTTTTTCTTTCTAGTGGGATATCGTTGCTTTTTGCTGTTTCTTTGCAGAGTAGATGCTGGTGAGTGTAGCTATCTTTGGTAAGAGTTATATTGTTTTGGAGTATATAGATCTTTGCGCTAAAGCCTCACTTTGTTTACTAATTACTTTGCACAGTGTTGGTTGTTGTTGACTTGTTTGTGCAGTCTCCTTTCTTAGTAAGGATAATGGATAGAGATTGTTGAGCAGACTAATTTGTATGCCGAACAGTTTTTGAAGGGACAACAGTGCCAGTCTTAAGCCCTAATCTGGAGCTACTCGGCGGACTCCCACAAATCTTGAAGAGATGAAGAAGTTCTTGGGATTAACTTTCCTGATCGGCTTGCTAAGGAAGACATCAATGTCTTCATATTGGTCTACTAGTCCCTTGATGGCAACGGCTATATTTCTGGCAGTCATGAGTCGTGATAGGTATTTGCTTCTGCTTCGGATTATGCATTTTGTCGATAATGGTTTAGCGTTGCCACGAGATCACCCTGATTGTGACTGTCTTTTTAAGATTTGGCCTGTCCTTGATAACTTTGTGATCGTTTTTCTGAGATCTATGCTCCAGGAAAAGAAATAGCAGTGGATGAGTCTTTGGTGTTGTTCAAGGGCCGCTTGGTTTTTAGGCAATACATTCCTAGTAAGAGGGAACGCTATGGAATAAAGCTGTATATGCAGTGTGACAGTGGGACTGGATATGACTCTAATTTCAGGGTGTACACTGGTAAGGAGTCCAGCATTAACCCCCCTGGTTGTCCGTCCAATTTTGGAGTGACTTAGAAAATTGTGTGGGAACTAGGTAGAGGATTATTTAACAAATGCCACCATTTATATGTACATAACTACACTGGTGTGCGGTTGTTCAAGGAATTAGCCAAAGTGGGCACTGTTGCTTGTGGAACAATGCGCTGTAACCATAAAGGTTTCCCAAAAGAACTTGTTTGTCAAAAGCTTGTGCTGGGACAGTGCAGTGCATTGCAATGTGAGGATCTTCTAGCTGTGAAGTTTTCATACAGGAGAGATGTGTACATGCTGACTACCATCCATGATGAAAACACTGCACCTGTGCCTGTTTGGGGTCAGGCTGCTGAAGTGCGCAAACTTGTGTGCATTTTAGGCTATAATAGGCATATGGGTGGTGTTGACAGAGTAGATCAAAGTTGGAATCTTACGCTGCACTTCGTAGGGCTTTCATTTGGTATAAGAAGTTGGCTATTCATCTTTTCCACTTGGCAACCTTTAATGCTTTTGTTGTGTTCCAGAATTCTTGTCCTGAGTCAAAGATGACTTTTGTTAAGTTTCAGGAGTCTGTAATAGGCAGCCTTGCTCTAGTGGAACAAGCAAGTATTCCTAGAGTTAGAGTGGTGGAGGATGTGGCTAGATTGAAAGATTGACACTTTCCTGAATACATTCCTCCCACAACCTCAAAAGACTTTCCCACTAGGACATGTAGAGTCTGTTGGCGAAGAGGTATGCGGAGGGAGACTCGTATGTACTGCCCCGACTGTCCTTCTAAACCTGGATTGTGTGTGTCAGCTTGTTTTAAATCAGACCACACGCATAAGAATTTATGGGAGTATCCATGAGTGGTAAAGTGAACTGCCTGGCCTGTATTGTTTAATATTTTTTATTCTGTTTCAAGGTTGGCATTAGTGCAATGTATTTAGTTTCAGATTTTGTGTCAGCCCATTTGTATCTATTTGCAATTTGTTTGTGTTATTTTTTTGTTTAAAAAAAATTCTAAATGTGATGGCGGTGTGTGTAGGCTGGCGCTTGGATGGCGGTGTGCGTGGACTGGCGCTTGGTTGGCAGTGTGGGTGGATTGATGCTTGTCTGGTGGTGTGCGTGGACTGGCGCTTGGCTGGCGCTGTGTGTGGACTGGCGCTTGGCTGGGGGTGTGCGTGGATTGGCGCTTGGCTGGCGGTGAGCGTGGACTGGCGCTTGGCTGGTAGTGTGCGTGTACTGGCATTTGGCTGGCGGTGTGCGTGGACTGGCGCTTAGCTGGTGGTGTGTGTGGACTGGCACTTGGCTGGCGGTGTGCGTGGACTGGTGCTTGGCTGGCAGTATGTGTGGACTGACGCTTGGCTGGCGGTGTGCGTGGACTGGCGCTCGGCTGGCAGTGTGTGAGTAGTGACTTGCTGCTGGTCAATACACACTGCTAGCTGAGCGCCACTCCACGCAATCCATCAGTTTGTGTAGTTGTTGTGTCACGAATGTGGGCGTGTGAAAGTGATGGGCCCTTGAATGGCGCTGTTTGCTGGTGTGAATGTTGTAATGTGATGGGCCCGCGGCTGGTGGTGTGAATGTTTTGTATGTGTCACATGTATGAAAGGTGTATGAATGGCCTGTAAAGCAGTTGGTACCTTGTCGTGGCTTTACAGCTCATGAGCTGTGAGTCAATGTTTCAGTTTCTCGTCTTTTAAATTATTACCAGTGCATTTCATTTTTGTGAAATCACTTACTAATACAATTGTATATACTGAACCATCACTCAACCTCGTGCTAAATACAACCAGTATGTGTGTGTGTTTGAGGATTAGATGGTTGTGCAGTAATATTTGTCTTTTTTGTCTTTCTGAAGCAGGGTGTACCTTGTCCCTTTTTGCGAATGTTGTAATGTGTTGGTTTTGTGCCTGGTCATGTGAATGGTCTTGTGTGTATCACGTATGAAATGTGCGTGAATGGCCTGTAAAACAGTTGGTGCCTTGTTGTGGATTTACAGTTCCCGAGCTGCGAGTCACTGGTTAGGTTTTTTGTGCATTTAAATATTGACAGTGCATTTCATTTTTGTGAAATCTCTTGTTAATAAAATTTTATGTACTGAACCATCACTCGCCCTCATGCCAAATCCAACCAGTATGTGTGTGTGTTTGAGGAATAGATGGCTGTGCTGGAATTTTTGTCTTTTGAGTCTCTCTGTCAAGGTGTACATTCCATCTAAGAGTAACCTACCAAATATAGATATTATTGGTAACCCACGGGAGTACATGGTGATGTCTCGCTTGTGAATTCCAACAAGGTATTTTATCCACAATGTTGTGAAAACTTAAAAATGTCTGTCACATTTTCCTTGCAATATTGTGCTAAAAATCTCTTGCTGCAGAAATAAACACATACTTATGTCATTACGATTTGGTTTTGCAAGGGAGGTCACCTGGGTTTTTGGTCCCGTGCTCGGCGGACATCTACAGAAACCTACCAAACCCAAACACCTCAGAAAACTAGACACCCGGGGGCTTCCAAGGAGGTATGGCTTGTGTGGATCTCCCAATGTTTCCTTACCCAGAATCCCTTGCAAACCTGAATTGTAGCTGAAAAAAAAAACAGTTTTTTCACATATTTTTGTGTGGGAAAGTGTGGCATCACCGGGCTCAAACAAATGCCCTACCACCCAGCATTTCCCTAGGCTTCCCGATAAAAATGGCGCCTCACTTGTGTGGGTGGTGCAAGTATCCGCGACAGGCAAGGGCCCAAAACGTAATGAGGCGACATCAAAATTGCCTATCTCAAAACCACCTGCAATTGCAAGGGGGTTACCTGGGTTTTTGGCCCCGTGATCACCGGCCATCTAGGGAAACCTACCAAACCCACACATTTCTGGAAAATAGACAGCATGGGGCTTCTAAGGAGGTATGGCTTATATGGATCCTCCAATGTTTCCTTACCCACAATCCCTTACAAACCTCAATTGTATCTGAAAATTTTAATCACACAAATTTCCTACCACCCAGCGTTCCCCCAGGTGTCCCGATAAAAATGGTGCCTCACTTGTGTGGGAGGCCCAAGTACCGGCGACAAGCAAGGGCCCAAAACATTTTTTGATTGGCAAAGTTGATGTTACCTCAAAACATGTTGTGCCTTGCAGGTCGCGGGCACTTGCACCTCCCATGTACTTGCACCTCCCACACAAGTGAGGCACTATTTTTATCAGGAGGCGTGGTGGAACCCTGGATGGTAGGAAATTTGTGTGAGCCCAGTGATGCCACACTTTCCCACACAAAAAAGTGTGAATAAAATTATTTTTCAAGCTACAATTGAGGTTTGCAAGGGATTCTGGGTAAAGAAACGTTGGGGCATCCTTGCAAGCCATACCTCCGTTGAAACCCCCGGGTGTCTACTTTCCAGAAATGTGTGGGTTTGGTAGGTTTCCCTAGATGGCAGCCGAGCAAGGGGCCAAAAACCCAGGTGACCCCACTTGCAAAAGCAGGTGGTTTTGAGATAGGTTTGGTAGGTTTCCATAGATGCCAGCAGAGCTAGGGTTCAAAAACTACAGCTAGGCACTTTGCTAAAAAAGGGTCATTTTTCACTGCGAAATTGAAGTGTGACCACGTTGCGTTTTGCGGTGTTTCCTGTCACGGGCACTAGGCCGACCCACACAAGTGAGGTACCGTTTTTCTCATAAGACTTTGGGGAACGCGGGGTGGGTAGAAATGTATGGATCCACACAGATTCCAGAACTTTTCACCACAGAAATGTAGGGAAAATGTTGTTTTTTTGACAATTTGTTAGGTTTGCAAGGGATTCTGGGTAACAGAACCTGGTGGGAGGCAGTCACGTCAACTTATCCTGCATTCCCCGGGGTGTCTAGGTTTAAAAAATGTATAGGTTTGCTAGGTTTCTCTTGGTGCCGGTAGAGCTAGGGTTAAAAAACTACAGCTAGGCACTTTGCCAAAAAAGGGTAATTTTTCACTGCGAAATTGAGATGTGACCACGTTGCGTTTTGCGGCGTTTCCTGTCGCGGGCACTAGGCCGACCCACACAAGTGAGGTACTGTTTTTCTCATAAGACTTTGGGGAACGCAGGGTGGGTAGAAATATGTGGATCCACGCAGATTCCAGAATTTTCCACCACAGAAATGTGGGGAAAATGTTTCTTTTTAAACAATTTTTAGGTTTGCAAGGGATTCTGGGTAACAGAACCAGGTGGGAGGCAGTCAAGTCACCCCATCCTGTTTTCCCCTGCGTGTCTAGTTTAAAAAAATGTATAGGTTTCCAGGTTTCCCATGGTGAATGCAGAGCTAGGGTTAAAAAACTACAGCTACACACTTAGCAAAAAAAAGATTCATTTTCAATGTGAAAATGTGATGAGTTCAAGTTGGGTTTTGAGCCCTTTCCGATCGTGGACACTATACCCACCCACCATTTTTATCGGGATACTTAGGGTAAATTAGATTTGTAAAGCATCTGTTATTACCTATAGATTTTTGATGCACTTCTGCCATCCAAAAATAAGACAGTGTGTAAAATTATAATTGTAAAAATATTTCTCAAGCTAGTATGAGTATTCCCAATTTTGGAAATGTGCAAATATGTACTGTTTCTAAACTCTATAATTTGTTCCCATTTCAGAAATGCATAGGTGTCTTTCATACCGATTTCTCCTTGTATACATTTTCACACAATAATTGCTATATACCCGGTACCTAATCAAAAGCCATTGCAAATTGCTACTCAGTTTTTTACTTTGGGTTTGTCTGGTTCTTGATGAACCTACAAGTCCTATATATCCCCACAACCAGGAAGGTCCAGTGGATGTAACTGTATATTGCTTTGAAAGAGTTGTCATAATTACAAGAAGTTACAGGTGAAGACGTTGACACAAAAGGCTGTTTTTTTCAACTAATTTTCAATTTTTCCAATATTTAACTGTTAGTTTCTACAAAGAAACCTTGATGGATCTACACAAATGACCCCTTGCTAAATTCAGAATTTTGTCTACTTTTGTAAAATGTATAGCTTCCCAGGATCCATTATTGCTTTCACACTCATTTTTACCATTAACTGGAAAGAGGTTGAAAGCACAAAAAATAGCAAAAATAGGCTATGTCCCAGAAAAATGCAAAAATTGTGTAAAAAAATTGTAGTTTTCTGACAAAAGTCTGTCATTTCCTAAAAGCTGGGGAAATGGTGATTTCAGCCCCACAAACCCTTTTTTGATAACATTTGCAGGGAAAACTCCTCCAAGGGAATCCACAAACCCTGGGTACCTTGTGAATCCCCATGATGTTGGAAGAAACGGACGCAAAATTGGTGTGGATACCTTATGTGGTCAAAAGGTTACAGGGGCCTAAGCGCGCACTACCCCAAATAGCCAAAAATAGGCTTAGCACATGGGGGGGAAAGGCCTAGCAGCGAAGGAGTTAAAGGATAGAAGGGTACCCACTTTTCATGGACTGCAAAAAAACAACCTCTTACTAGCCCAAACAGTAATTTAATCAATGTATTTATTTTAAATTAATTCATATTTATTTATGCATTTTATAAAGCGCACAACTACCTGAAGGTGTCTCGGTGCTGATTCATAGATAAATCAAGCTAAGATATCTCTAAATAGAAAAACAATAACATACATTTACACAAAATACAATATAGCTAAATCAATTTAACCTCAACAGTACAGAATGAATCCAACTCAGACATTTAGTTTGTAATTTAAAACAGGGCTGCAGCTGTAGACATAAAGTCCAGATATAATGGAGGCAAGTTTTCCTTTTCACTCCTTGTGTGGCTGTCAGTTGTAGGCAATTTTAAAAGATGTTGACTTATGTTTCTTTGGAACCCATTGGTTTTACTTCCACCTTCATCAGGACACAAAACAATAATACAATGGTCTGAAGAGCACAAAATCGTAATCTTTCTCTTGTATTGTAAGGGGGTCTAACCAAAATACAAGAATAATGCAAACAATCAATTAAACATAGGTACAATGTATAATGAATCAGATCTGTATAGTCACAAAATCTTCGAAATCCATTGATCAAGAAGCCATAAAAAAATCATTGTGCATTCCAGAGAGAGCATTCATCAGTAAAGAGGAAAAAACAGAACAAAAGAACATAGATCAGATCTGTACATTCACGAAAACTTAGAAATCCAATGGTCAACATTTTATATATTATAGAAGGAACCTTTCAAAAGAAAATCTTAGTGAAAACTTGCAACAAATTAGAGGACATAGAGACATTATCAATTAAGAATATTCTAATAATAATCCTCAATCTGCCCTAATTTGCTGTCACAATGAACAGTTGGTTTGTTCAATTGCAAATGCAAAGAATATCATATCCCACCTTAACTCATTTCAACCTACACTCCTGAAGAACAATTTCCTCATGTAATAAGGACACAAACCTTCCAATCTAAATAATTTATTCTCAGAGACACTCAGCAAGATTTTAATTACCGGTTGGAATATGGTGATTTCAGCAAAAAACCTTTCATTGGTGCAATTTTTAGGAAAAAACTCGGATACTTTTTTGAGGAGCCCTTTATTTCTATTTTTCCCCCAAAACTCAAAAAGTAGCTATATTTTGGCTATTTATGTGTCCCCTCTTGGGGAATCCATAAACCCTTGGTACAGGGGAATCCACAAACCCTGATGCCTTTAAGACACTTGCTCCATGCTGATCATAATTACTGCTGTGATTAATTCCTTTTACATGGTTCAATGGTTTATACTGCAGCTAATAGGGAACTCGGCTAAGTTTCCAGAACTACTCTTTATGAGGGGTTTGACTTTTCATAGCTATTAGCCTGTTGCTCCAAATTTCTCTTTCTCTTTTCCAAAAGAACTCTAAATGGGTTCTTGCTAGGATAGGTTATGTCCTTTAGATTAAGATAGTGAATAATTCCTTATGGAACACGCTGTTATTTTGTATGCTGTCGCTAACTACATTTTACTCTACATTTCGGTAAACAGACTTATTTGATTAACTTGAAAAAAGACAACAAAAATACAGACTAATCTCTTAAAGAGAAAACAAACCTTCATCAAACCTCTCATCACTGACTGAACATTAAATACTGTAATTTGGTGATTTTCTTTTTAAATGTATTTGGGTTGTGCTTTATTCTAACAGTGAGGCAAAGATTCATCAAACTAAACAAGAAATTGGTGTGGAAATTGGAAACTCACTTAGTATGTTTCAAGGTGGAGCTGCTTATACATTTTTTATGAGATCCCTGCACTCACAGCAGGATTGACTGGTTTTAGGTATGACCAACTAGCAGAGTGACTGTTGTAATCTACGATGTCCATCTGAAGTTGCTGCATCGGTTGCTGACAGGCGAAGCAGAATTAACCTCTGAACGTGTGAAATTATACCTGCGTGGAAGAGCTGTCGCCACAGACTACAGCTGCTGCCAGAAATGATTGGTAAAAATAACTGCAGCAGCCTCCACTGGTCATAGGATCTGCCTTGAGACACAAATGCATGTAGAAGGGTCAAAACTGCTGTCAATATTGCCTTTGATGTGGATTATCATTAAAAGCTCTGCCAATTCCACTATTAAAAGCATTTTCAAGTACTACCATCAAGCAATGTATGTATGTGCCATTTGGAACAAACTGATCCCAGCTCATCTATCAACTATGATCACATCGAAAACAAACATTTAAATCAGCGCAATCCAAGAATGTACATTGTTGTTTATGTCGTTCTTTTCCTTTTATGCAATGATACCCTTACTTTTACAAGTCCTATAGTATATAGTGGACTTGAAAAAACAAATTATGTATTTTTCATCCATTAAGCAAGACTTGGTGACCTCAATCTCCTCGGCTATTACTTACCATTTTGTGGGCTGTTCCGGAGTGATGTTTAACCCGTCTTTAGAAACATGCACAATGTGGTAAAATATTATAATTTCAAATTAAAATAAACTTGAGTTCACATCTACAGGTGTCCTTGTCGGCACAGGCCACAACATAGTCAATCCATCAATCAATCAATCAATATCTAGCTTTATTCGACCATGATAATTACAGTCATAAAAGCACATATCATAATCAATAAATATTAGAATAAAAAGTTAATAGCGAAAATGTTAAACAGAAAAGGTAAAATACCAAACACACATAACATTAAGAATTTAAATCATTTAAAATCCAAGAACATTTCAAATCTCACTACACCACCAAGGAAGAAGCCTCCCAGGGCTCGAATGACATACTTTTCTTCTGCCACAGGACCTTTTTCAGCAATTTGGATACCCTCCAGGCCACGTGCTCATTCTCTAAAAGTTGTAAACGAACAAGAGCTGGACAGCATTGCCTAAGGACCTGCTGTCTTAAAAGAGGGAGTAGCCAAATTGTCCTTAGTTCTGAGAACAACTTGCAAAAGAAAACTAGGTGGATCGTGGACTGCTCTGAATGGGAATCACACAGACACGGGGGAAACAATCTTGACCAGTCATTCATTTTGGGAGTAGTCACTAATCTATGTACCATGCCCAGTCTAAATCTTATTAACATCATTCTGTCATAGCCACTTGGGACATAATATACATAAGGTTCCATACCCAGAGAAGTAAGCCTTAACTGATGGTGAATAACTGTGGGTTTGGAGGCTTCATCTGCTATTCTCAGAGAACCCTACATTTTCAAGGCCCTCTTTCTTCAGGGTTTTTCTCGAGATTTGAGCCATAGAGCTGGGGTTTGAATAAAAATCTGGGTATCCAAGACCAGTCACGAGCCTATAGACAAACCTGAGCCAGGGAATCTTCAACGCCCCGTCCAACCTAGTACAGTCATGCATGATATCTCTTTTTAATTGGGTCTGATCGCTAACCCATATCCTGTGCCAAAGGAGTATTGGCTCCAGTTTGATAAGTTCCGCTAGATACGGGAGACCCAACTCCTCATGACACACAAATGAGGACGTACCGGACGGGGACAGAAAGAATGTACCGGAGGAAGGTGTTTTCCACAGTTTTTAAAGGTAGGGAATTGGCGATGCCCCACACCCCTGCACCGTATATCGTTGCTGAAATGCACTGAGTCTTATAAATTTGCAAAAGTTTGCCGGGCGGCTTCCTGTCCAGTTTCTTTGCAAAGATGGCAAGGGCTCTAGTTGATCTACTAAAGCCCAGTTTTTTCATCTCAATTAAGTGGGACCATGTATCATTCTGATTAAAAAGGACACCGAGATACGGGAAAGTACTCGTAGATGCTAACTTCCTACCATCCAGGCAGATGTTCCTGCCCGTATCCCTATGACTCCCTGTGCCACAGCTCATTATAAATGCCTTGGAAAAACTTAATACTTAAGCCCAAAACAAGCATTAAAGTGTTAAAGCTGTCCAGAACCCTTTGTAAACCATTTTGTGTGCGCGCCATAAAAATGGCGTCCTCTGCGTATAAGAGATATATAGGTCTCCCACCGGCTAGAGGAAAATCTTTTCCACTCTTTAGGAGTGCCTAAGCCAGCCCATTAATGTATAGATTAAAAAGGAAAGGGGCCAGGACACAGCCCTGACTGACCCCTCTTCTGACAGGAAATCCTTCTGTCTGCTGACCCTCCACCCCATATCTAACGGTTGCTGAAGCTCCCTCATAAAAACGCTGCAGGAAGACAATAATATTTGGGTCCACCCCTAGGTCAGCAAGGATCTCCCATAACCTGGCATGGATTACAGAGTCAAACGCTGCAGTTAAATCAACGAAGACTAAGTAAAGTCTCCCTTTTTTTGCTCTTGTGTATTTCCCAATGATGATGGCCAGATTTAAACTCTGTTCTGTAGTGCCAACCCCCTCTCGGAACCCATACTGAAGGTCAGACAGAACGTGCTTTTCTGCTGCCCAGTCCTGTAATCGCTGCAGGACGACTCGACCTGATACCTTCACCATGGAATCAAGAAGGGAAATTGGTCTTTAACAACCAGGATCTTGACAATTTCCCTTCTTGAATATTGGAACAATAATAGACTCTGTCTAGGTCTTTGGGAAGGTAGTACAATCACTGGTGTTAACCAACTGGGTTAGTAGTGGGCCCCATAGCAGGACGTTTGACCTAAATAAGTCAACTGGGCCCGGAGCCTTACCCCCCTGACTACGAGCAAGAGCCAAGACTATTTCATCCAGAGTTACATGAAGATTGCCATGATGCATAGAATGGGCTCCCTGGGATAGCTGCTCATCAGAGGTTGGACCGTAATATAATACGGAAAAGTGGCTTACCTCTTACCCAGTCTTTTTCTGGGATCGCAATCTCAAAGGAGGGGCCTCCAACCCCACACATGGGTGGACCCTTAAAATCTTCCAAAAGGCCGCAGAGTCCTTCTTTTGGGCAGCTAAATGAAGCAACTCCCAGGCTTCCTCCCTCAGTGACTTTTCTTGCAGCAATTGTCCTCTTATACAATGCTCTAACCCTCCTTATCCCCTCACACGATCTGGGGTGTTTGTGAAGCTCTACCTTCAGATTACATTAAGCCTTAGTGCAAGCACTATTAAACCAACAAGGGGTTTTCAGCCCAGTACAGCATTGAACACTCAGTAAGCTCCTAACCTCTTTAGCTATCTCAAGGAAGGAGTGCACTCTATCATCTGCAGTGGAAAGCACATTCAGACAGATGTCAAAGGCAGTTTTGCAGGATAGAATGAGCTGTTTAGCCAGTACCTCGAGATTGACTTTAGACCAGCGAAGAGCATACCCATTCATTTTCTTCAGCTCTAAGGTACCCATCACCCGGTTCACTTGATTCTTGGAGCTTTGGGCAGATAAATTTAACTTAAGACAAAGTGGATAGTGATTGCTCAGTGCAATGCTTCCTATCATAAAGGAAAGTAAGCTTGGGGCAAGGGTATGTGAAACCAGCATGAAGTCGATGGTGGAAACGAGACCTCTACCGTTAAAGGTCGGGGACATAATCACTAGGGTGGAAACAAGTTCATTTACAAATCCCAGATCATATCGGGACATTCATTCATTAAAAAGGTCCCCAGCCTTTGTGTGTGAGAAATGACAGTTTAGGGCCCCCTCTTCATTGTGGATACCGCATAGTTTTAAATTAGCTGATTTACACAATGCACAGTTAAAGTCCCCCAACAGAATAATCACAATGTCCATACAGCTTGAATTACAAATAACATCCAAGGCCTCACCAATCCTTAGAAGCTCCATCCCTAGCTCTCCCGCAGGAACATTATTATAAAAGTTTACCATGAGCACTCTCTTTGAGTGCTTTATGTACAATTCAATAATCTAGTACTAGAAGTCCCCAGCGGAAAAAACAATCTTATCCACCACTAGCATGTTAGAAATATACTTGCATAACTCTCCCATAGGTCTTCCTCCCAAACCCTTCACCGCAGGGGTGTGGAAAGTCATGTAGCCAGTGATGTATACTGGCTCCAATTCCCATATTTCTTGTAGGCACAAGATATCAGTGTTATCTATAAACTCACACCATAAGGGATTTAAAATCTTAGCGCACAACCCCGCAATGTTCCAGGAGATGATACTAGTTTCTATCGTTACTTTATTCCCTCCCTCATAAAAACGCTGCAGAAAGACAATAATATTTGGGTCCACCCCTAGGTCAGCAAGGATCTCCCATAACCTGGCATGGATTACAGACTCAAACGCTGTGGTTAAATCAATGAAGACTAAGTAAAGTCTCCCTTTTTTTGGCTCTTGTGTATGGCTCACTGGGAGAGTGGAAAGGTGTTGACTTACACTGTAAGAGGACCCTTCAGTGGTGCGTAGAGCGCTAACATTTTTTCTCAAAAATCTATGTGGGAGTTACTGCAAGTAGTCTCCATATGGTTACTCGCAGTAATAGTGGAAAGTGAGTTGGTGGCAGTACTAGGGCTGGCTGTCCTACTACAATGAACTTCAGGACAGGCGACAGGCTTACCAGAACCCCATCTGCTATTTCAGCAAACCGTGTGGGACTCGCCAGTCAGTCTACCTCATACAGATTATAGAGAGGTACATAAAAGTTACTAACGGGAATTGGGTAATTTAGAGGTGGTGGACCTCCACAGAAGCCCTCTACACAGTGTTGGAAAGGTCTTGCAGGATGTTAAAAGAAGCCCAACAGGACAATACTGACTCCCTGACTTCTAACTGGCCAAAAGCCCACCCTGTTCATAATTGTGAGGACAAGTGCAGGGGATGCAAACAAAAGAACCACAAAATCTCCCATAAGGGACTTGTCAGAGTATCCCACCTGCCATATCCTGCGAGTCATTCTAAATTCACGAACAAACTCGGTGTCAAGCCTGTTTTCCTGCTTAGATAGTGCAAAGATGTATTGTGTAGGGTAGACCAGTGTTCGGACTTCCCTTGTGGGAGCGGATGGACATTCATCAAAACTATTGTAAGTGATGTCGCTTCCGGCGGAAGGTGAAGTATCTTTGGGCCCATAGCTACCCCCCTGCTACCCTCTGGGGTCTTGAATCCATGCAAGACGGCCGTCCCAAAGTCACCTTTTGTAGCGGGTGTTGATTGAAATTAGATGTTAAATTGGCAGGGCTCGGCTTGCCCTGCTGCCGATTAGAATGAGTAGGGACCGAGTAACCTGCCAGGGTTTGGGAAAAAAACGCCTTCAGAAATGGTACAATCTAATTTAGGTTGCGGACTAGCACAAATAGGGGCCCCTGGGGGTAAGGCGGTCTAGTCTGGGGAAAGTTATGCAGAGAGGCATCCAGGAAACTGGGTGGGACCCTAGGTACGCATTGACTAGGGCCTTGTGATGTCACAGTAGGGAGATTGATAAGACTTTCAAGATTCGTTAATCTGTCCTCGATTTTAGTAAGGGTGGCTTTTAAAGGGCTCACAACCGTTGTAAATATTTCCTCCAACTTTTGCCAGAACTCTGTCATACACAAACCGGTAGGGCCGATACTAACAGCCTCTACAGATGATATAAGCTCGGGAAGCAATTTTTGTGGCCCTGTGTTTATCACGGGTTCCAAAGGAATGAATTATTTGTTATTATTTTGCCTAATACTGGCCATGGTCTTCCTTTTCTTCACAGGAGGTTTTATCCGAGATAGTTGGATGTTTTTACCTTTTTGGGCCCTTGTAATAATTTTAGGCCTCGTACCCTCCTTAATTGTTGCCTGGGAATCATGTGGAGGGATTACCGGTGCATTCTGTCCATCAATTGTTGTTTTTGCATTTGTCACCCGAGTGGGATGAGTATGCTCAGACGTGAGTCCCATGATCTCCACACCACTGGAGTCAAGCTATCCTGGCTCAAGACGGCTGTTAGCCAGAAACCGGTCCTAGGATGCTTGATTCCGTTCCAGGAAAGACATGGCTCGGCAGTTCGGGGTGGGCTGTTCCCATGAGGCACAGGGTCAAGGCTGATTTGTATATGGCCATGTCTGAACTGGCGAGGTGTGGAGTGTAAAAAAACAATGGATTTATGCCCAGATCTCTGTACTGGGGTGAATGTATGACATTGTTCTGCATTCTGTCCATCAATTTTTGTTTTTGCATTTGTCACCCCGAGTGGGATGGGTATGCTCAGACATGAGTCCCATGCTCTCCACACCACTGGAGTCAAGCTATACTGGCTGAAGACGGCTGATAGCCAGAAACCGGTCCTAGGATGCTTGATTCCGGTCCAGGAAAGACATGGCTTAGCAGTTCGGGCTGGACTGTTCCTATGAGGCACAGGGTCAAGGCTGATTTGCATATGGCCATGTCTGAACTGGGGTGGTGTGGAGTGCAAAACAATGATGGATTTATGCCCAGATCTCTGTACTGGGGTGAATGCATGACATTGTTCTGCATTCTGTCCCTCAATTGTTTTTGCATTTGTCACCCCGAGTGAGATGGGTATGTCAGACGTGAGTCCCTTGCTCTCCACACCACTGGAGTCAAGCTATCCTGGCTGAAGACGGCTGATAGCCAGAAACCGGTCCTAGGATGCTTGATTTCGGTCCAGGAAAGACATGGCTTGGCAGTTCGGGCTGGACTGTTCCCATGAGGCACAGGGTCAAGGCTGATTTGCATATGGCCATGTCTGAACTGGGGTGTTGTGGAGTGCAAAAAAACGATGGATTTAGGCCCAGATCTCTGTACTGGGGTGAATGTATGACATTGTTCTGCATTCTGTCCATCAATTGTTGTTTTTGCATTTGTCACCCCGAGTGGGACGGGTATGCTCAGAAGTGAGTCCCATGCTCTCCACACCACTGGAGTCAAGCTATCCTGTCTGAAGACGGCTGATAGCCAGAAACCAGTCCCAGGATGCTTGATTCAGGTCCAAGAAAGACATTTCTTGGCAGTTCGGGCTGGACTGTTCCCATGAGGCACAGGGTCAAGGCTGATTTGCATATGGCCATGTCTGAACTGGGGTGGTGTGGAGTGCAAAAAAACGATGGATTTAGGCCCAGATATCTGTACTGGGGTGAATGTATGACGTTGTTCTGCATTCTGTCCATCAATTGTTTTTGCGAGGAGAGAGGCAGCGCTTTATGCGCAGTGGACAGGCCTCCCCCTCACGCAGTGGAGAAGTGTGGCTCAATGGTTAGAGCGGCAGACCCTGATGCAGAGGTCTAGCCCAGGACTAGGGTTCAATTTCCCACCTCGGCGGGTCTTGGGCTCAAAATTCTACGGACCTGATAATTCTCGCCTTGGTGCCTATTCTAATCATAGAGTCCCACTCTGCAACTCTGGGCAATAGCTTGCTTAATCTTCACAACGGCCCCCACAACGCTAAGGATGACTGGCCTTCACCCTGGGGGTGCCCAGGAGTGGACGCCTCACAGGGAAAGCCAGGACGGGTTCCACAGCGGTATTCGTATAAGCGCCTTGAGACCCTTGCAGGTGAGTAGTGCGCTATACAAGTATCAATTTACAATTTACTCGCGGCAGCTGTGGTGAGTCAGGTGCACCCTGGGAGTTGCAGTCCTCTCCCAGGGTGAAGGTAGTAGCAATGGGGCAGAAGGCAACAGGTACCTGGGATCCTTGTCCCACCAGGGAGCTCCAGCAGCAGCAGGCAGGTCCAGGAATAACCGCACGTCCCAGCCACAAAATAGTCACCTATAGACTTATAACAAAAGTGATATTGTATCAATATCTTCTCTAAGTGATGGGTTCAGACATTATAAGTCTGCCAGTGGTGCAATTTTATTGCTTTCTGAAACTCTTAAACAGTATTGATGATTTGGAATCTGGCATGGCACTTCCTGTATAGTAAGTAACAAAGTCTATCCAAAGTACATTCACAAGAAATCACAAGAACAAGTGCGCCCAGAAATTTTTTAAGGACCCCTTTAGAGTAAAAGTGCTTAACTGTTGTTAGAGTGCTCAAACGGAGTGTTCCTAGAACAAAGATTCCGTTTAACGTGGTTGCCACAAATGTATACTGTGTTATTTCTTTTAGACTACCGAAATGAAACATCGAACAGCGTGGGCTGAAAGCCAAGTTCTAATTAGTGCACGACAGTACAGTATGGCTTCTCATACGTGGTAAAAAAATAAATATATAAAGCAAATTTGTTGACAGATCCACGTCTATTTGCCTCAATTGTGCCAGAGAAACAGAAAAGAACACATTTAATTCGGGCAGCAGGTGGCTCCATGCCTTTTTTGTGGACATGTATAAACAGGAACATAATGGAAAGCACGTTTCTGCTTTTGTGAATTTGGCAGGTTTCACTTACAAATGAAAAAATGCAAACTAAATGATTAAAATATATTTTCGGTCAAAGCACACAATTGCAAAAGAAGTTTAATGTAACTCTTACTTCAGAACTTCATTTTTTAGTTTTATGGAAAACGCAAAACTCTGCGTACAGAGAGCCAATTTTCCTCCATTTCGTAAGGAAACAAACAATGGCAAAGCCAATAGGTCTGGTTTTGTTGTTAGGGGAGTGTTTAGAGATAGTTGGGCAACTTGTTGTGCTTTGCCACTAGCTGCCCTACAATGACAATCCCATAATGAAAATTCTGCAACATGGAAGATGGGAGTAGGACTCCAGTCACTTCACAGAAGAGCGTTATGAAAAAGAGTCGGAAGATGACGTTCAAATTGTAAAATGGTGAACCCAAAAGGCACACATCAAAGTATTGAATGATAGACAATTTTGAAATAGGGCCCATATTTTCATTTCATTTCTAGGAAAGCCTTTGTTTGTGCACATTTTTACAACACAAAAACTGTAAATCTAGTACATGTTACCATGACAGCACAGTAAAACAAATAAACAAGCAAGGGTGCAGAGTACTGTTTCTTAATGATAATTAGTCATTCAAACAGGTTTGCCATAAAGCCTCATTTCTTTGCTAGCGTTGTTTGTGGTAACTGTCCAGAGGCTCTTCACACTGTTTTTACAAAGATTTAACAGAGCTCTGAGTTTCCTTCACTCTCCAGTGGTATTTGTGGTTTTACAAGAAAGGCTTAGGCTAGTATGTAATTACGGTTTTGTGCTCTAATATAATGTAAAATGCTGTGCAAACAAATGATGGACGGAATGCTGAACAAATCAAACATTCACCTCCAATCAAGAGATCTGAGTTAAATCCACTGTTCTTTTGTCACCATGCCACTCCAGTTTGGACCCAGACATATACAAATCAATCTTGACCCTGCTCCTCATGGGAACAATCCATTATGAACTGTCAAGCCAGATCCTCCCTGGACCAGAAACAAGCATCCTGGGGCTAGTTTCGGGGTATCGACCCTCATCAGCCAGGCTAAGTTGAATCCAGTGGATTAAACCCAGATCTGGGGTTGAATATTGATTTGTTCAACATTCTGTCCATCATCTATTCTTCTTGCTGTTGTTCTCCTAAGTGGGAAGTATATGCCCAGATGTGGGTCCCGTGCTCACTGTGTCACTAGATTTAAGCAAGCCTGGCTGATGAGATTTTGATCAAATTAATTGGTAATACGTTTTCAGCCCTTCAATGATTTGACTTTGGTTCTAAATGTATTTCTTATGTGAAACTTACATATTCTAACCCCAATGCCAGTGTATTTGTTAATGGGCATTTCTTCCCTTAGTTTGCATTACATAGGGCTACCAGACAAGGTTGACCCTAATCCCTTTTATTGTTTGTTCCATGTTTGGAACTATTTCTCGAACTGATTCAATGTAATTCTGATATAACTTCTTTTAAGAGTGATACTCAGGAAGTTAAACTATAGGCATATGCTGATGATAGATATTTTGATATACATGTCTAATCATCTTACATCTCTGTACCTTCTATTTTACAAGGAACACTGTGTGTTATATTCATCTATTTTGCTTAATAAATTTCTTACGAAATGTAATAGATCTTTCTATTTTGAACACTTGCACCAACAAGTGATTTTTTTTATATACATCAATTTATATATGGTGCACCTATTGTTACGTTTGATTATTTACAATGCAAATACAATTTATCTGACAAATATTTTGATGAGTGCAATTTATTCTCAATAGCCCTTCAATCCTTTTTGTCTAAATCCATCCAATATTAGCCTTGATTCACCTCCACCATTACCGACTACATATCTTGTTGTTATTTTCAATATGCCTCTTCCCAAGGCTGTTATTCTGTATGAAACTCGAGTATCGCCACCTAACTCCGGACTTAAAAGCGTGCTTGAATTATTAAGGGAAGAAGATTTAAATATTACCTTGTCTTCCCACCTTTGGCTTAAATTATTTGGAAACCCCTAAAACAGTGCACAGTATCCAGTCACTTTTCTTTATTATACTAGAACTGTTCATATCCCTAGAACAATTAGCTAAATTCAATACATCAATCTCTCCGTTATTTTGCTCCAAATATACTGGATCATTAATACACATTTTATATAATTGTTCTCATGTTCATAGATTTAGAATTTTAGTTTTTGGTAAATGCTTACAAATTTTACAAATATTCCTCTCACTTTACATAATAATTTATTTGCTCTTTATGAATTGACTCTATGAGTCATTGACATGTATCATTGAACATTTTTATTTTTATTTATTTCAAGGTAATACGTTCCTGAGGGACAGATTTCACCACACTATCTGTAACTACTTGGTGGATTTTTTTTTGTGATGAGCAAATAATCCACACTACATCATCTCTCGCACTATTCCAGAAGAATAAGTCTGATTTATACTGGCCACATTTCACTAACTTTATCTCCCCGCACTCACTCATAATTCTCTTACTTTCTTTTCTTTCTATTCTTTCATCTCCTTTTCTATTCCCCCCTCCTCTATTTTGTTTGTTTCCCTTTTGCTTCCTTTCCTTTTCTCTAAATCCAAAAAGTATTCTATTCATTCTAATATTTATGTTTGATTATTGGAATCCTAATTTGTACTGGTTTCCATGGTTGTAATTAATTCTCTGTATTGCTTTCTGAAATTATAATAAAATCAAAGACCTATCTCCAAAAGCCAGTTATCATTGCAAAACTTGTTCCACTCTGCCAATCACATGAACCCACCACACTTATTCATTGCAAATCATGTGTCCACGAACAGCAACTGAACATGGTCAAAAGTGTTCTTAACAAAACACTATGACTGGCTAATGAACGACCCACCACTGGCAAACTTAATAGGTCTGGGTTTAATCTGCTAAAACACGTAGTGTAAGCACATGAAAGCAAAGGAAGAAACACATGGTAGACTATATTGAAGGTTCTCTTGCTCTCCTGTTTTTTGAAGTGTGGAAAGCAAGGGACCCCTCATTACAGTCATCTAGGGCCATATGTATAAAGAACTAATGCGTTCGCAAATGCCGTTGTTTGCTAACTGATTTTTGCTAAATGGTATGTATCAAAGAAATCTGCGTGCAAAATAAGGAATCGCAAAATTTGCGATTCCTTATTTTGCAATTGCATTTAAGGAATTGCAAATTTTGAGATTCCTTAAATGCAATGTAAGAAGGATAAAAAAAATGCAAATTGGCCTTAAGGAATCGCAAATTACCAGCAACTTCAAGTTGGTGGTAATTTGCGAATCACTTGAAAAATGCACTTTTTTGCATTTTTCAAAGTGCAATGTGAAGCACATACATGCCCTTAGGGCATGTATGTGCGCCACATGTGCACCCATGCTTATTTCAGGGGTGCAACAGGGTGTCCTTTGGACACCCCGAGACCCTTGAAATTGCATTCTCAATTTGCGATTCGCTAATTGCTAATCGCAAACTGAGAATGTCTTCCCATTCATTCCTATGGGCCTCTAGGCCCATAGGAATGAATGGGGAGGTATTCCTAATTGTGAATCGCAATTTGCGATTAGAAATTAAAGAATATATAGGATTCTCAAAATGTATTGCAAATCCTACATACATAGCATTTTGCGATTCTCAAATAGCGATTCACAAAAAATCGCTATTTGAGAATCGCAAAATGACTTCTTGATACATATGGCCCCTAGTTTCTAGGACACAGAGAGAAAGGAACTACCATAAAGTATGCTTGCTTGCCAATCAACTTCTTTTGACATAGATACAAAAGGGGGTCGGTATTAAAGTAAAGCAAACCTGCAATATAGACCACCTTTCTATTCTGTGAAATTAAAAAATATATCCTGCTCTGGCAAAATGTATGAGCAGCTGTCTGGAGAAAAGGGTGATCGGGAGGATGGGAGCACAAATATGAGGAGGGGTAGGACCAAGATATGAGAGGTTGGAGGGAGGGGGAAATGAGGAGCACAATGGAGACGGAGGGTGGTTGTAGAAGGTGATATGATTAGGGAAACAGGAGAATACTTGGGAAAGATGGAAGGTTGTGAGTGAGCAGAAGAGGAACAGAGTGAGAAACAGGGAAACAGCTGACACCAAGGGATGGAGTTCAATGCAAGCACTTGAGGAGGATACAGTAATTCAGTCAGTAGAATTAGATGACAAATGAACATGGGGATTAGTCAAGACAAGATTCACAATTACACAAGCCCATGGGTGAAAGAGGCTTGTTGAAGACAGCCAGTGGTTGTTTGAGGCAGACCCAAAGCCCACACTATGTATGCTACATGCATAGGAATATTGTCTGCAACCTTTTGAAATACAGACCGAAAATAATCCGATTGGCAATGCTCCTGTTAGGTTCCAAAGTGTTTCAGCGCACAATCAACTTCGAAATCTTATGCCTTTTCCACAAATGCTTGTCAGAAATAGCCCCTGCACACTTTCATGACATATATTGCCAAAAACAACTGAATTACTCCCAAGCCAAGATATACCTGGTCTGGTAGGAGATAAATGGATACTGAGGAGTAAGCCTTTAATGGAATAAAACTCTCCTCTTTCTCTCCATTAGTGACATTTGAGGATTGGACACAGCAGGTTTGGACAAGCTAACGTCATTTTTCCCTAAGTGAAGCCAACACAATTGGATACCTCCATGCTCCGCCGCTCCCTGTGATGTAGTTCCGGGAGTCTCTCAGGGCTTTGCTCTAAGCCCTACACTTTTTAATCTATATTCAACCCCTCTGGCTCAACAAACAGAAGATCTGGGAGCTTAAATGATCTCCTATGCAGATGATATGCAATTGCTTTTCTCTTGGGACAAGAGAGTTGAGTTGAAGGATACCCAGATTAAAACTTGCCTGACTTCTGTTTTTCAGTGGCTAGCAACGACTCAGCTCAATGCAGTGAAGAGAAAACAGAAATTATGTTCTTTGGTAAGGTCCCGCCAGATTTCTGGCAACACTTTTGGCCAGATGATGCCTCTCCCCCAGGACCCCACAAAGACTCAGTTAAGAATATGGGTATTACATTTGATAACAGGCTGTCCTTTAGGCCTCAAGTAAAAATGGTGATTGGCACTTGTTTTGTGATTCTGAGGTCCCTAAAGAAATTTCTGCCTCTCTTATCCTTTTCAGCAAAGAAAACCGTCATTCAGGCACTGATAACATCTAGAATAAATTATGGTAATAGAATATATTTTGGCTTACCAGAGTACTGATGGATATACTCCAAGTGATCTAGAAAGGGGGGGACCGGCCTCTGTTAAATGTTCCTCAGAGAAAGCAGATTTTGCCATATTTTCATGCACTTAATCGACTGCTCATTAGGGAAATAGTCTAATTTAAGGCGCTTATATTGGTACATGATTCCTTCTATCCATTGGGCCCTCTCACCTGAGAACCAGATTTGACTTACATAACCCCACAATACAGCTGAGATCCAGCAATACATTTCTGGCAAAGATCCCCAGGATTTAGTGGGCAAGAGCAGGAGACCTCGAGCATACCTGGGCTTGATAGTTTGGAATCAGATTCCTTTGGAGCTGCGGACTATGAGTGACACAGCAATGTTTAAGAATAAACTTAAAACCTGGGGGCAGATATACAAACCCCTTGCGCCACTTTTGCGTCAGTTTTCCCATGTTAAAAATGACGCAAAAAAGGCGCAAGGGGCTTGTAAATCTGCCCCCTGGCTTTTTGGGCAGGCTTAAGCCTTTTTTCCTATTCCGACCTCACTGCTTCGCGCCTGGACACTCCTTGGACTAGCTTTGTGCAGTACAAATTGCTAGCATCATCATCATCAGTATACCCACTCTTGTCTACTAGCCTCTCGTCCTTCTTACATGTGTAGTAGCTTTTCCTTGAGATGTTTTGCTTTGCAGAGTATGCATTAGAAACATAATAATTAAAATATACACATAATAGTCCCACAAGCTATACAAGTTCCTACCTTTTTCCACTGACAGACCACATGATCTGCCCTTTAATGTGCCCGCCACCCCAGGTGTTGCTGAGCAGCTCTCCGGACATGCCACAGCATTATAAAACAGCCTGTTTTTCCTGAGACCTTTTCAAAGTCAAGCTTTTGTCAGATAATCAGAACACATTTGGAGTCCCCATAATATTTGGACGAACCCTGGTTCCTCTTGTAAATTCATGAAGACTAAATAATCCCTCGTGTGCATTTCACTGTCTCATGGGCACCTAGGGGCAGATTTACAAGGCCCTTGTACCACATTTGCATAATTTTTAACATGTGAAAAGTGATGCAAAAATGGCGCAAGGGGTTTGTAAAAAAGCCCCCTAATATCAGCACTAACTGTTACGATATAAACTAGGATTTAATTGTGTAGAAAGCGTTCAGGAAATATGGCTGGAAGTTTAACTTCCCTGGATTAGAGATACTGCACTAATTAAGTGTTTCTTTACATTAGCACAATAACATGTTCCACGCTACCGCAGGGGTTTAGACAAAGTGAACAGTGAGATGTCTTCCTACTCAACAAACCTGTGATTCTGGGGCCTCATTTATGAGAAATGATGCATAGCTGCGTGAAAGCAGCGATGCGTCACTTCTCAGTGCGCACTCCTTGCGACATACCTGATGCGTCATATTTACTGTATGACGCATCATGTCGCAAGGAGTTACAGATACGTCAGTATTTCTGACGTATCTGTATGGCGCAAAAGTGACGCATTGCTGGAGTGTGTCACAAAAGTGACGCCACTCCAGCAATGCGTCCTTTGACATGGGGCAAGCCCCATGTGAAAGGGCCTGCATCAGCCTCACGCCTGCTGTGAGGCAGGCGTAATATTTTGACACAACAGCGTCCTAGAAGTGACGCAATGAAATCTCATAGATTTCACTGCGTCACTTCTATGAGGCTTTTTGCGGGGGAACGCCCCCCTGCATACTTTATACCTAACACATGTATTATGTAGCGCAGGGGTTTACAAAATGACGCATCTGCTTAGATGCGTCACTTTGTAAATAGTGCGCAACAGGAGACAAGTTTTACGCCACCGATGCGTCACAAAACGTGACGCATCGGAAGGGCAAAACTGACGCAAGGCCTCATAAATGAGGCCCCTGGGGCCTCATTTATGAGGCTGTGCATCACTTTTATGCCGCTGGTGCGTCACTTTTTGTGACGCACCAGTGGTGTAAAAAATGCGCCTTGTTGCGCCATATTTACAAAGTGACGCATCTAGGTAGATGCGTCACTTTGTAAACTCCTGCGCTACATTACACCTGCGTTAGGTATAATGTATGCAGGGGGGGCGTTCCCCCACAAAAAGCCTCGTAGAAGTGACGCAGTGAAATTTATGAGATTTCATTGCGTCACTTCTAGGACGCTGTTGCGTCAAAATCTTACGCCTGCCTCACAGCAGGCGTAAGGCTGATGCAGGCCCTTTCACATGGGGGTTGCCTCATGTGAAAGGACCCATTGCTGGAGTTGCGTCACTTTTATGACAGACTCCAGCAATGCGTCACTTTTGCGCTTACAGATAGGTCAGAAATACTGACGTATCTGTAACTCCTTGCGACATTATGCGTCATATTATAAATATGACGCATCAGGAATGTCGCAAGGAGTGCGCACTGAGAAGTGACGCATCGCTGCTTTCACGCAGCGATGCTTCATTTCTCATAAATGAGGCCCCTGATATATAAAACGAAAGCGCAAAGATAAATTAGGAATTTAGAGCCAAGATTGCTGTAAATATAAGTAGTACAAATACTCATTCACATGTTTGAAAATGGCACTCATCACAAAGTACAGATACAAATCCTGGTTATTTCTTCGTTTTGTCGACGTGTTATAGCTATTTGCGATACTGAGAAAGAAGGGCAATTAAATTTCTCTTTTCTAAAAGAGAAAACATGCTTTTAAATCGTATAACATTTTCAAGAACCTCTTTCTGGTGCCAGAAAACAGTCAAATAGCCAATGCCAAAAACATGCTTTTCGACAGCTTTATCAGTTTCAAGTGTTTGCTTGACAATATGTTACTGTTTACAGTCGTCCTGAAACGAAATCTACGTGTAAAATTAACAATAACGAAGTTATATTGTATACACCCGCGCGGAAGTAAGTACATTTGAAAACCTTTTTTTCCATTTAGGAATTGGTGTTACACATTCTGGAAACCATCAGTGGAATTTCAGCAACTCTCCAAAAGACGTTCATTCAGAAACGTTGTAAGCGGCATTAATATGCGGACACCTCGGCAACGAGCGGTGTTTAGGGATACGAATTGACACGTTTATTCTCAAAACTCATGGCACGATCTTGGCTTCTTCTGCTTTCAGATGACACGGGCCCAAGCGTGACAGTCTGTAGGAGAATGTTTCAATGGAAGTGGAATGGAACACATTTTTCTACAATTTTCAAATTACTTACGTCAGTTATTTTACGTCTGTAATCAGGAATAGAGGAGTTTAAGGAGAGACTCCACCATAATTAATGCACCAGCAACCTGATAGGCTTGAGGGTGAAAAAGGGGAAAAGGCCCCCATTAGATTGTCCGTTAAAATACACGGAGTTCTCTCGCCCTTTAAATTACTTTTACTAGGGGTCCATGTAATTCTAGAGGTGTTGAAATAAGTAGGTTTATAAGATTTTGGGGAAGGACATATTGAGGCCCATTTACTAAGGTAAAAGTATAACTGAGGAAATCAGCACATGTATATTTACTCTTAACATGCTGTCGTAAATGTATTGCTTTTGGCTATACACTATTGCAGAGTGTAAATTCACTACAAAGAGTAGACAGACATTCCCCCCACTAGGGTGGAGCCGAATACATTTTTTCACAGGTCGGCAGAGTTCTGCACCACCTGGTCAAGATCCCTCTAACATAAAGCAGAAGGAAAATCTAAAAAGTTTAATAAACTTCCAAAAATGTGTAAAAATATTTTTATCTTAACCAGTTCGCGTTGGCCGACGCAAGAACTACCTCACTGGTGCTGCGCACGTCCATTGGCCGACGCAACCCCGCCCACTGAATAGAACTCCCTCACTGCGGTGGAATTCGCTCCGCGGTCAAGGAGTTAAATAATAGAATAATTTATGTTTACATATTTATTTAAAATGCAGAAAAAAAATATAGAACGCTACAGTACTAATATAATTATGAATTAAATATTTAATTATTTTAAATATATTAATTACAATTAAATTGATATTTTTAAATATGTATATGAATACATTTCACTTACATTGAAATGTTTGTATTTATTATTCATATATTAAAACATGATAAAATGTTATGAATAATCTAAATTGAAATTAAGTCAATTATATGTATATTTGTTTGCAATATTTTAAAAATCAAGTTTAATTGATATATATTTTTTAAAAGTCGAAATGAATTAATTTATTTTAAGGTTATTTCCTATTTGGTTCTATTTTAAAACCTTGCCTCTATTATTTTCTAATGGAGGATGTTGAAGTGCCAGTGTTGGCCACTTGTGGTGTTGGACTTACTCCAGGTCTGAGCTGGACTACAGTAATTACTTTTTGGTTATTTTTGGCTGTAGTATCTTCAGAAGTGCAGTTTGTGAGTAGCAATGGGCTTATTCTTCTGTAGATTGGTGTCAGTCCCTTCCTAAATCCCTTGTTTTTCCTCCCTAAACCCCTCTTATTTACTGGTAAGTGTTAAACCTCTCAGACTTAGGCTGGTCTTCCTCCGAACATTTTGCCTGCTTGCCTCCAATTTTGCTGAATTCATTTTGTTGGCCTTATAGTGCTGAGCACTTTACTACTGCCAACACGTGCTAAAGTGCATGTGCTCTCTCTCCTAATTTGGTTTGATTGACTTATTCAGAGTTGACATATTTATTCTACCTATCAGTTCCTTGGAGGGTGCACTACATGTGTCCAGGGCCTGTTAATTAAATGCTACTAGTGGGCCGACTGCACTGATTGTGCCACCCACACAAGTAGCACTTTAAACATGTCTTGGGCCTGCCACTGCAGAGCCTATGTGTGTAATTTACAGTGTCATGTCAAATTGGCATTTCAAACCCCTTGCCAAGCCTTAAACTCCCTTTAATTACATATAAACCAACCCTAAGGTAAGCCCTAGGAAGACAATAGGGCAGGGTGTTATGTAATTAAAAGGTAGGATATGTACTTTAAAGTTTTGCATGTCCCGGTAGTGAAAAACGCCCACAGTTGTTGTTCACTACTGTGATGCATACACCTCTCATAGGTTAACATTGAGAATTCCTTTTTACATTTAATGATCCCTGATCAAGAAGGAGTAGATCTGTCATGTTTCATGTCACTGGAATGGTAATGATAAATCCTCTTAACTGGTAAAGATGAATTTATCATTACCCCTTTAGACAGATGCCATTTCTTTGCTATTATCTCTGTGGGCCTGCATCATATTTCTAATAGATGTCTGGGGTGGGTGACAGCTGGACTTTGTGCATTCCCTCTGGACAGTCACACACAAACGGAACTTAGGTGAGACTGAGTGGCCATTCACATCCTGATGGGTCATTCTGGGCAGGATGGGAGGAAGGAGCTGACACACCTGAATAGGTGGTGTCCTGTCCCCACACAAGGGGCTGCATACCCCCCTGGAGTGAGTCTGGAGCCAGGGCTGGTGAGGCAGGATCTTTGTGCACTTCAAAAAAACTTCTACATGCAGTCTCCCTCACTTCAAAGGCACTACTGGGTATAAGAACTGAACTTTTGACTCTACCCCTTCAGTACACTACTGGACCTGGTAAGAACTCTGCCATGAGGAAGGACTGCCGGGTTGCTACAAGGACTGCCATTCTGCTGGACTGCTGGTTTAGAATAACTGCTTTTCTGCTGTACTGCCCTCTACCCTGACTGAGGAAGGACTAGATCCATCTCACTTGAACCCACAGTGACTACAAGGGCATGCTGGCTTGCTTCCTGTTTTAAGTCTCAGGGACAACAAAGCCTTCAACTCATCCTGCAACAGCACCCCAACTTTGCTTAATGCAAGTTTGTCCCTGCCAAGTGGTACCAATCCATCCCTGGGCCCTTTTGAAGTGAGTATAAAGTGTTGCTACAACCAGAACCCCTGCATCAATGTTATTGCGACAATTGGAACAGGCACATCTCCCTTGACACAGACGCATCACTGCTGCTGCGAGAACCGCCGACACCGCAAAGCTGACTGCACAACGCATCAGCTCTGACTTCCGATGCATCTCCGACTTTGTTTGGCCTTCAATCCTGTGCTTTGACAACAACACTTCACCTTCTGATTCACGCATCTCGGCGTGACAATGATGCATCTTAGGTACTGTTCAACGAGTCAATGCTGGACCGTGTATAACCCCCGCTCCATCGTGACCAGCCTGAACTTTTAGATTCACCCAAGTCTAGCATGACCAAATAGACCCGGTTGGTGTTTTAAGCTTTTAAGCTCTATAATTTCATTTAATCTTTCAAATATCATAACTCCGGTTATACTTTTTTTATTTTTGTCATGTTGGTCTTGTTTTGTTTATTCAAATGTAATTTTCTTTCCTAAACTGCCGTGGAGTTCTTTTTAGCAGTGGGCGGCGAACTCCGCTCCGCCAGCAGAGTTTGCTGAGTTTCTCCACTCCACCTTCCACTTGGATCTCCGAGTTCAGTAAAACAGGAGCTCTTCTTTGCCAAGTGCCCATAGGAAAGTCTTTTAGCAGGCACATTTTCTTTAGGGGTTTTCCTCTTTAATTGTTTATTATGAAGTTTTATGAAGCATGGACTAGAATCCAGCATGGGCATCCGAGTTCTACACTTACAACTGTGTTCCAATAAAAAGATACAATATATGTAAAGACCAATCTTTATGTAGTGGAAAAAGAACATATGGAAACTGCAAATTTCATGAGGGTTATACATATCATCATTATCAAACAACTTTATTTTGATTCAAAGAACCATAAAAGCACAAAAAGGAAAACAGAGACAAAATGTCATAAAAAACAATAAATAACAAAACTCAATTTACTACAAGGCAATTGATTAGACTGGTATGATTTCCAATTGCATCCTTTAGTCCAAATAATTGTTTGAGCCAGAGGTGTACCCCCAATAGGATTTCTAAATACTATAACAAAGTTCCAGAAAAGCGAAAACCTCAAAAATGCCCAAAAATAGCTCCAAATGGGTCTGTTATGCCATCCAGCAAACTTAGGTAGTGCCCATAGGAGGAGACTCAAATATGCTGGCTATTACAAGAAATTCAAGGATCTCATTGACTAGATAAAATCAAAAAATTGTGAAAATTTCACTCGTGAACAAGGGAGTGTTCCTGAAACGCGTTGAGTGCTACTTGCCATTAGACCCGAGTGAAATAAAACTGAGGTTTATTGCAGCAGATCTTGTGTCCGTGATTGCTGTCCCGGTTGGAGTGTGTGACGGCTTTGGCGTATATATATATATATATGAAAAAATCAATGAAGAAATTGAAACAATCAAGAGGAAGAAAAACAAAAACTACGTAAGGAAATGATGGCAAGGCTTAAAAAGGAGGAAGACAAAATAAAAGAGCGTAAAACATACAAATTTTTCCGCGACAAAATAGACTACGAAATGGGCCAAATTTTTACATTTTCTAAAAAATATGAGGCATTGAGAATTAATAAAAATACCACCAAAATGGCGATTCCCAAACCTAGAGGGGCGAGAACAGATAAAATCTCTACAGGCACCTCACAATCAGAATTAAGTTCAACTCCTGATAGTGACTACGAACGTGAAGGGCAAGCTCGGGAAGCAATACCCAAATGCACCCTGGATGAGGAAATAGCCCTTTTTTGCGAGGACAGAAGGCAAACCCTCCGCCCCCAGACACAAAGAGCAAATTATGGCCAAGCAAGAACTGGAAACGGGGACAACTCCGGAAAGCCAAAGGAAACAGGAACAACACGCAAAAAGAAAGGCGGATGGAGAAAGGGGAAATAAATGCTGCCCCAGGACTAAACGAAACCATTGTAAATCTTTCTGATGTGAAACTCAGTAATGAAGAAAAAGAAGTCTTGAGCCTGGGTCTCACATATTGCCCCACAAGAAATTTAAATTATGTAAACTCTAGACTGGACATTTTCAAAAGTACGCAGAAACTAAAACTGAAAAAGTACTATGCTCTAAATAAAAACCTGAAGGATCAAACAACGTCGGGGGTGAATGAAAATATAAATATCATTGACAATACTCAAACCACTGAACCACTTGTCAATGAAATTCAGGAGCTGTGGGATGCAGATTCCATAAGCGATACTGGATTAAAACAAGCCAGGCAAGGCCGAAAAATGTGGATAATGTCTTATCAACATTCCAAGCGAATCAGTCACTAACTGGATTTAGACAGAAATTAACATTGTATCCAGTTATGTTGAAAGACTCAATCGATCTTTTTCATGACCAGGTAACTAATCAATTAAAGGACCTAAACATCAAAACCCATTGAGGTAAAGCAAAATATAACAAAGAAAAAGCCGAATACAACGCCTTGATAACAAAACTAAAGAAAAATAACGAAGTAATAATTCGAGCATCAGACAAAGGAGGAAATATTGTTCTAATGCAGAGAGACATGTATACCAAGGAAGCTCATAACCAACTGAATGACAAATCATGTTACACTAGACACACCGGGATAGAATTAAAAACAATGTACTCCAATTTCAATAAAAAAATGTCTAATTGGAGATCAGAGGTCCTTATCACTGTACAAGAGCATACATTCCCTAAAAACAACTTCCCTGTAGTACCAACAATATACTTTTTACCAAAACTGCACAAGGATTTCAAAAATACCCCCGGCTGGCCCATCATCTCGGCAAGGAAGGGATGTCTTGAACATACATCTCAGTATGTTGATTTCTTTTGGCAAAGTCATGTAAAAACTCGGCCATCTTATGTAAGTGACACCAGTGACTTCCTGCACAAAATAGAGGATATCAACTGGGAAGAGAATTTTTTACTGATAGCTTTAGATATGAGTTCATTATATACTAGTATTGTACACTCGGGATGGCCTTAGAGCACTTGACTTTTATTTGGAGAAATCCTTGGGAAATATGCCCAAACATAAACAAATGTTGTTGGAAATGGTGGAATTTTGCTTGAATAACAATGTTTTTATGTTAAACAATCTCCTGTACAGACAGCTGCGTGGTGTTACCATGGGGGCTAGCTTTTCCCCCAGCTACGCATGTCTTCACATGGGCTGGTGGGAGGAGCTGGTCCTCATGACGGAACACGCAGAAACAAAAACTTCCAAGGTAAAAACGTGGCTGCGGTTCATAGTTGATTTATTTGTAATATGGGATGGTAACATGGAGTCAGCAGAGAAGTTTGAGCAGGATATCAATGTCAATAACCTCAATTTGCATTTTACTGCCAGTATAAGTTCTACAGCAGTGACTTTTTTAAATACAGAGGTTTTTATTGAACAAAATAGAATTGAAACAAGGCTCCACCGTAAATCAACCGCAGGGAATTCTACACTCCATGTCAACAGCTCGCATGTAAAACACTTGCTTAACAGCATTCCATATGGAGAGATGTTGAGGTTAAAACGCATCCATAGCAGGGAAAGCGACCTCAAAATAGCCCAGAGGGAGAACAAAGAAAGATTTAAAGAAAGGGGATATTCTGATAAAATAATTGATGCTGCTATTTCCAAATCCGTGCAGAAAAACAGGCTAGAACTATTGGCTATAGGAGAAAACATCACTACTCTGAATCCAGAAAATACAGAGATCAATAAGGAGTTTAGGATCATTGTCCAGTACAGTAAACAACACAAGACAATTGAAGCTATCATCACTAAGAACTGGCCCCTAGTCTTAAGTGACCCGATTATAGGTGCAGGACTACCAAAAAGACCATCAATAACCTATAGCAGAGGAAACTGATGTCAGATGTCACTGACCATGTCATGAATGATGTAATATGTGACATCATCAGCAGTGGATTGCGGGTGCGCGATATATAGTTATTGCATCTAACTATATATGCGAATTTCTATGGTTTTGTGCGAGTAAATTAAGGTTTTGTAAATGCTAATCCCTAACTATATATGGCCTAAAACCTATGGTTTTTTTCTGTGAATTTCAATGTTTTTTTAATAGCAAATATCAAAAGCTGTCAAATGTCAAGTACGTGATAGGTCAAAACTTTTTCGTGTTTATGCACTCTGATGTGCTTTGAACGCTGCCCCCCCCTCTTTTCTCTTAGTAGTACTCTCTCTTTGCAGATAGTGAAGGGTAGTTAACGCAGGCCTTTGCCCCCGTTCTAATCCGTCGTGTCTGCTTCTCTCTCCATTTGATTGATTGTTATCCAAGCATTTACTGTTTGAGAATTGGTTCTCTTTGGTTCATTCTCTATTTACAAACAAGCACAGAGTCGCAATACTCTGTTTAGTCTTTGCAGATAGTGAAAAATCGTGTAAAAAAACAAAAGGAATCGAGCAAAATCAGTAGGCCACTAATGGGATCTCTTTTTGACCCAGCTAAAATAGAAACATTAAGAACAACCCTTCATGAGAAATACGAAACTAGTGCGATGAACTGAGCTCCACACGATGATGACTGCAAGACAGCTCGGCTCCGCCACCCACCCCACCCAAAACAACGACAAACCCTATGCAAATATTATAAATATATACAACACACCAGCAAAGTAACAGGGTAAAACATTTTATTAAATAACTATTTACATAACTATTTTATACTTTTTGTTGCCCGATCCGGCTAGCTCAATCGATCAAGCATGAGACTCATGCACTCTGATCTCCTTGGCCTCAGTCAAGCATCAATACTAAAATTTTAATACATGAGTGTTCGTTCATGGTTTTGGTCCCTGAGTTGCTTCGATGTCACTGCCTTGCACAAATGGCATAAGTCCTGGATGTTGGGTGCCATACTTCAGAGTTCTGAGCAGCGCTTGTAACACTGTCTAAATCTTATTTGCACCTGCTGCAGCTTCACTATTCTCAAAGTAAGTGGGGGCCGTTTGTGGACCTGACTGCATTTGAAAACAATGTGATATGGTACCTCCCTAAACCGCTTGACGGAGGCCCCCGAGGGGCGGTGTGATGGCACGGACTCGGAGAAGACGCTTGGCTCCGACCCCCTCCCCAAGTCTTATAGCACTGGTGTAGCCTGAGATCGCACCCGACATAAGCGGCCGGCTCCCGGGGTCAAGCTGTCTTTGACGTTTTGTAGCCTTTCGAATTCTATCCTTAGACGGCATTGTCTAATTCCCAAATAATCTGCAGTTGAATCTGTGGTGAAATATACTAAAAAATGTTATTAACCACTATTACCAAACAGTAAATCAATAACAGTAAGAACTAGATTCGACAATGCTATAAAAAAAAAAAAGTATGCACAAGGATGCAGGGGGTATCACTTTGACACCCTCTGACACCCTCAAAAGAGGCACAGGTGCCATGTAGCAAGCAAACCAGCCCTAAGGGCAGGTCTGCCTTTCACATGACATAGGTGTGCGAGCACACATGTGCATGCACACCGGAATCGGTATTTTACAATGAAGTTTGATTTCATGCTAAAATACCGATTCGTTAAGGCCTTTGGGACTCAGAAGACTCCCCCCTACATAACAAATTAACAGAATCGGTAAAATTACCGATTCGGTATTTTACCGAACAAATAATTTTTCCGATTCTGTAAATGTAGATTTACCTACACGTGGCCTTGGATTTAAGCCCCTACATACCGATTTGCCATTTAACGATCGGAAACGGCCGAAAACGGCCGTAACCGGTCGGTAAATGGCCTGAAACGACCACCTACATCTGGCCCTAAGTGTGCATGCATTTCATTTCAAACAAAGTTTTAAAACTTGTTATGTAAAACAATAATACACCTAGGGCCAGATGTAGGTAAATCACATTTACCGATTTTGAAATACCGAATATTACCGAATTTTACCGATTCGGTATTTCAAAATCGGTAAATGGGATGTAAGTACCAACATCTGATTTATTACCGATTCCTTAAAAATTCGGTATTTACCGATTCGGTAAATACTGAATCGGTATTTCCTATTGAATCCTATGGGCCTTGAAGCCCATAGGATTCAATTCAAATACCGATTCAGTATTTACCGAATCGGTAAATACCAAATTTGTCAAGGGTGCAGGGGGTAACACTTTGACGCCATCTAGCACCCCCAAAACGGGCATGTGTGCAATGTGGCACACAGACATGCCCTAAGGACACGTCTATCTGTCACATGGCATATGTGTACATGCACAGATGTGCATGTACACAGGAATCGGTATTTTACCATGGATTTGTATTCCATGGTAAAATACCGATTCTGACAGCCATGTGCAAATGGAAAATTGGCTACCCACATTTCAATCTTGCATTTTCGGTAAAATTACCGATTTGGTAAAATTACCGAAAACGCAACATTTAAGGGCAAATTAATTAATTTTACACATGGGGGCGTATTTACAAGGGCCTTACACTACAAGGAAAATGACTTCAAATGACCAGGCACACATGGGGACGTATTTACAAGGCACATGAACCCGGGGGAAGTGACTTGAAATTGCTAAGCACACATAGGAGAGTATCTACAATGCCCGTGCAACACTTATGCATCATTTTTTACATGTACACCGTAACATTAACAACACAATTACATCATATATCTGTTCCGCAAAAGCGACACATTGCAGGAGTCACATCATTTTACCATCAAAAACAATTTCACCAATACCTTAAGAAACATGGAAGTGGTGAAAAAAGCCAAGCTTGACGTTACGGCAGCCACGAGGTAGCTAGGCTCCGCCAACCCCCCACTACTCCACGCATGTCTGTCCCACCGCCCGCCACGCCCATTAACGGTAACATGAAATAGATACAAATCAGCAGATACCTACCCCCATTCCGGAAACTCCCGAAGTGCAACAGGACCACGGTTACGCCCATCCGGAAGATGAGGCCTCGACACGTGCAGGGCGGGGCCCGGCTAACCGCCATCAGCCGTGGGGTGGAAGGCCCAAAATGTACTGGTCTCCCGATTCCCTTCTTCTGCCGCCTTGCAGGCCACGGGGGGATGTCTTGCCTCTGCCTCCGACCCCCCCCTCCCTCTTATCGCCTGGTCCGGACATCACGGATATCAACGCCAGGTGTCTGCGTGGGGTGCGCTGGGAGGGAGAGGCGGCGCAAATGAGCCTCTCCCACCCCCACAGGTGGGGGCCCCTCAGCTGCACCCCCAACGCTCCACTCACCCAACAAAAGGGTTCCTCCACTCTTGCGATGCAGTGGCGCTGCACTCACCCGACAAAAGGTTTCGTCCACTATTGCGAGGCAATGATGCTCCGCTCACCCAGCGGGGGTCTCGTTCACTGTTGCGGTGCACGACGCTTCTAGTTTCCTGCGTCCAGAAACCTTCTCCTCAACTTTGAAGATTCTATAAGAGCCACGGGGGCCCCCGACACCCGATGGGGAATGACTGCCATGATCACCCACGGAACGACCACGACGTAGCCGCGGGACGTCGGCGCGCTCATGCCGGCGCCGGCCTCAGTCTTGAAATCACCAAAATCCTGCAAGACTACCAACTTGATCAGTTCCGGTGGGACACCAGTATGACCCGGTAGGAGAAATTGATTCCTCCCACCCCACTTTCACTGATGGTTCATTTCACCAGTCCCCTCTGCTACCCTTCAACAAAAACTTTTGGACTGCCGAAAGAGGTCCCGGTCCAACCACGAGTTGGTGGAGACATCACCCAAAATGGCGCAGGTACAAATGAAACTCTCAACTCCTTGTTGTGCCCCGATTGCTCAGCCTTGATATCATGAGATATGTATGCAGTTTTTAGCACATGAATTGATATGGGATAAGACTGATTGCATGTTCGAACAATGAATTGATATTAAGTTCTAATGCATCATTGATTACTGTATTTATTATTGAAGGTTCGAATTGTCGACACTTTTGGTACTTGCTCACAATGAATTATCGATATGATTTTGTTGCACTTGTCGCACTTTTTACTATGAAATCAACGACCACTGACTCTCTGTTATGTTTTCCACAAATAAATACCCCCCCTCCCCCCATTTACAGTTCCAGCCTGCTCCGTGGCCGGCCCACGGGGTTGTAAGCCTGTATTTGGGCACCAACATTTTTGTTAAAGGTTTTTGAAAAAGCAAACGTAGTTGTAACGCGTAGATTGGTAAGTTTCGAAGAAATGGCCACTGTTTCCGATTTTTTTTTTTTTAAAAAAAAGCAGGTGAAATGAAGCAGCTCAATTAGTTAAGGGTTAAAAAGTATAGTACGCAGAAACATTGAAAATATGAATGGTCCAGGTTTGTTGTGTGTTTTCCATTTTTCAACAGCATAAAGCAATCAATAAAGATCCTGGTATTTAGCCTCTACTTTATATGCTACCTGTATCAGGGAAGTTGTTTTAAATGCCCCTAAGCCACCCCGAACGAATGTCACTTGGCCCCCCTAGTACGAACGAAAACGACCCCGTACCACTGTAGGTTATCTCTCTTCCTCAAAAATGACAAAAATTACTTTCTAGGACGTTTTGGACATTGATGATTTTCATATGATCTATTTATTAAAGTAATACTCATCTCTCAGCATGAAATTAATTTTCCACATGCTACACAAGTCAATCTCATCTGCCTAAAGTTCTTTTACAGATTTGGGACCGTTTCCCTTGCCTCTGACTCACTTATTGCTAAGTCATTGGTGGATGTTTTTACCGGTCGGGGATTATCCACCAAATCTCGAAGTTGTGCTTTAGAATAATTAAGAGGGTGCCACCTCTCCATGTGCCAATGCATGGTATGATTACCATAGCTATATTTTTTTTTGGTCCCTCTCGAGAGTTTTTTTTTGGCAGATGAGGCTGGTAACGAACCTGGCATTAACTTTCTTTTCATGAGAAGGAAAAGCAAAAAAAATTGCCAGATAAAATTCACTTTCACATGGGACGTTCTTGGCATTTCTTTCAGAAACTTTTACATCACTGTGTCATTTCCTTGTCTATCCTGCTTAAAGCAATGTCATGTAAATAGTTGTTTAAAAAGTTTTTTTTAACGTGTTTACTTTGTTGGAGCGTTGTATATATTTATAAGTTATTAAAGTGTTATAATCCTACAACTTTGTTGGAGTGCTATATATTTTTAATGTGACACATAATTGTGAAGACTTTGATGTACAAAAAGGCATCCCTGGAATCTTCCGCTTCAGGCTCGGACCCACACACCCTCACAGTGAGAATCCCCTCCCCAAGCACAATACAGGATGGTTATCAGATAGTAGGAACGCGTGTGGTGTGACGGATCTCATCGGGTGGGGGCCTTGATCTACTGTAACTCCTTTGAAGAGGGGTGATTCTCTACGGCTGGAGCCATAAACTACATCTGCAGGGCTAAGTGATAGCCTGGGACCGGCCTGGACAATCGGACACAGAGGAAGAGGAGTGTCAGAGGGTGCGGTAGTGAATAGGATGAAAGGGAGGTGTCGGGCGGGCACAGGGTGTGATTCTCAGGGAAGAGCAGCGCAAATGGGGGGAGGTTTATGGCCCATGCATGAGAGAGAGAGCGGGGGTGACCAGTGCGTGGGGGAGATGCTTGCGAGGGTGGGGAGCCATGCTGAGGATCGGCGGCGTGCAGAGAGTGGGTCTGGTCAAGGCATCTAAAATGGCTGCCGTGCTCAACAAAAGTGTGGCATTGCAAAAAAGGCAAGATGGCGCAGACAATGTTTATCAATAAGGATTAATTTATAACAATTATTTTTAACAAAATATTTACTCGCAGTGACAAAATGGCGGTCAACAGTTCCTGATTTCCATCGAATCGAACGTTAACAGACATCACGCAGCAAAAAAAAAAAAAAGCTCACGCACAGCCGCTGGAAGACATGTATCAACATATATGAGCCTCCTCAGCCACCCTCAGAAAACATAAGGGGTCAGGATACATCTCCCGTACCCCCTTATACCTAGTAATTTAATTAAATCGAAACACAAAATGGTGAATTCACGTTTCGCTACCAGTTTGCGACCCGGTTCGCGAACCGAGAAGCGCTTCTACCGCGAAAAATCAAATTTTTATTATTTGCCCCACGGGACCCTTTAATAACCCCAACATTATTCCTAGGGGGTCAAGAAAGATCTACCTTGCCCCCTTTCATTAAATTCCCCCTCCGTTTTTCTCCTCCTCTTGTCTCTCGATCCTACCGAGAGACAAGATGGCGGCCGCACCGGACTGTTTAGAATGTTGACAGACACCGGAGAGCCAATCAGCTTCGCTACGCAAAGCTCCGTTTCGCGAAAAGTACGCGATCTGGTGCGCTATCTGGGACGCTGTCACAGATATATCTGTTTTTTGAAACGTTAATTTCTCAAAATCCACTGGAGCACATATATTGAGACCCAGCAAAGGCACATCGGGCTAACAGTCCCTATAATTTTGCCAAGTTTCGTGTAAATCCATTCAGCCGTTCGAGCTAAAAGTGAGGCCAAAAGCCCTATGGAAAAATGAATGGGAAAAATGCGTTTTGGGACCCCCCTTTTTTCTCGGCCCCCCATTGACGGAACCCCCCAAATTTTCAGGGGCTGCTCAGAAACAAAATGTGCCATTTTCCTGAAAATTTCAGCCGATTCCGTCCACAAACGCCAAAGTTATTAGACATAGAAATTTCAAAAGTTCCATAGAGAAAAAATCCTAACTATATATACCTACTGGCTATCGCCAGTAGGTTATATATATATATATATATATATATATATATATATATATATATATATATATATATATATATATATATATGACAACCAAATCCTTGTGAAGCAGCACAGCAGGGCAAAACCTCCACCCAGCGCCTCAAATCAGGAACGGACCGCAACAAAAGGTAGTTACTTAAAGTGCAGTTTTATTTTCCACCAACATGACGCGTTTCAACCAGGTTACCCCGGCCTTGATCACATGAAGTGCGTGAAAAGCCCACGCCCTTAAATACCTCATGGTAACATTATAGATACTCCCACTGGTATATGGAAATAGAAAACAGACTATATCTTTGTAGTGCTAAATAAATAACACATCATGTCATACAAAGTATTTACAATTAGAAAATCCGGGGCTAGTGCCCAAATTAACTGTAAATCCGTAAATATCTATTTCATATTTAAATTGTATTACAAGGGAGAAAAAAGAGCCAACAATAAGGTACACCCAAAGTGCAATGACTAAATACAAGAATAAACCTAGTATTAGTCAGAAAAATCTCATTTAAAATAAGATGAACAGAAGCGAAAATATAACAAAAAATGGCAAAACATGATGTCGTAAGCCTATCAAATAACAGTTTTGAAAGAAAATGCAGATCATAAGCAGTGTCTTTAATATCTGAAGTGTAACTATCATATGTAGAGAATATAAATCACATTAAATTATTGCATAATTGGCAAATTCACTTCACCCCTGCCAGAGAAATTTATTAGTAAAACTAAGAACCCAGTTAAACCAATAAAAACCCTTCAATCATGGGTGGAATTCATAAAAACCAATAAATACAATAAATAATTCATTATATTATCTAAAACTCAACAATGATATATATACGAACAGTCAAATATTAAGAGAATTCAAAATTCGATTTTTACAGAAATTCTCAGAAAATGTCATTGAATAAGTAGCAGAATCTCAAAGAGTAGTTTAATTTCATCATAGAAAGTAAAAACACATCCAAATTGATTGTAAAACAACAGACTATATTCTACAGTTTAAAGGAAGTAGACCAAATCCTCTCCATTGTTAAGCCCATTCGGAATTTTGGTGTTAAGGCGCACAATGTATTGACTCTCTAGTTGACGTAGTTTCTTTTCACGGTTCCCACCTCTAAAAGATTTAGGAACCGGGTTAATAACATAATATTTTAATTCCTGAAGATTATTTTGGTGCACTAATTTAAAATGTCGGGCAACCGGGTAAGACGGATCTGAATTAACGATTGCCTGTAAATGCTGCAAAATACGATTACAAACAGGAAGTTTAGTGCTGCCAACATATAACAATTGACAACTGCATTCTAAAATATAGACTGCAAAGTCTGTTTTACACGTAAAATAGCCTGTGATTTGATTTGGCAAATTTGAAAAAGGATCTACAAAAGTCTGTTTGTGTGTCCCAAACTTACATGCACGGCAGGAACTGCATTTAAAAAACCCTTTCTTGTTAGTTAGCCAGTTGACAAGGACAATTGTGTGTGTGGTACGCTAGTTTAATAGGCTACGGTCCTCACCCTCAATCTCAATCACAGCGCCAGGAAACCTCCGGTGTCAGCGCGCTTTATAAATGTAGCATAAGATAAGACTGTCTCAGGGCTTGTTCTTACCAATGCATCCCTCATAGAGGGTGCTCTCCTAAAAGTAATTGTAGGTTGTGTTGCAAGTTCAGGTGCTAGTGTCAGATCAGTTTTTAAGATAGGCCAATATTTACTGACAATTTTTCTTATTTCTCTTTCTTGACTACTGAACGTAGTGATGAGTCTCACCACAGGTTTGGCTTGAACAACAGAAGTTAAAGTTGTTTCATCTAAATGAGGAGCATCAGCAGATGCTATCCCTCTTCTCAATTTAGCCAATGCAAGTTCTAAAATTTTCAGGTCATATCCTCTAGCGAGAAACCTATTTTTAGATTCAGTAAGACAGATGTTCAAATCAACTACTCTGCTACAGATTCTTTGAATTCTTAAAAACTCCCCATAAGGGATACTGTTAATAAGGTGCTTAGGATGGGCACTATTGGCATGGAGTATTGAATTACCAGATGTAATCTTTCTGTGTAGTTTAGTACAGATGACATTCTCTTCTACAAAAATCTCAACATCTAAAAATTCGACTTTAGTGTTACTAATTTGAGCCGTGAATTCAAGATTGAGTGAATTTTCATTGATCTTACTCACAAACTCCAAAGCAGATTCTTTGGAACCCTTCCAGATGACACAAACGTCATCGATGAATCTCCACCATCGAATGACGTGGTCAGCAAACTCATTTTTGAAGGTCTGAGCTAGGACGTGCTTCTCCCACCAGCCTACTTGTAAACACGCATAGCTGAGGGAGAAGCACGCACCCATCGCAACACATCATAGTTGCTGGTATAACTCCTTATTAAAAATAAAGAAGTTGTTATTCAGACAGAGTTCTGTCATACGCAGCAACATTTTGGTGTGTTCATTATAGCAGACATTTCTATCAGATAAAAATGACTTATAGCATTTAAACCAGCTGAATGATCAATGCTGGTATATAATGAACAAATGTCCATCACTAAAAAGTGATAATTTTCTTCCCATTTGACCTCTTTGAGATTTTCCAAAACATGACCCGTGTCCCTGATAAATGAAGGAAGGTTAGTAACATAATCATGAAGAAAGAAATCAACATATTTTGACATGGCCTCGAATAGACTTCCTTGAGCAGAAATTACTGGACGACCTGGTACTGGGGTGACTTGTTTATGAACCTTAGGAAGAAGGTGCAATGTGGGAGTGATAGGGCAGTTTTTAAAAAGTTGAAATCATTCTTATTAATTAGACCCTCCCTCCAGCCACTTCGGGAAGGGAGAACGAACTTCAGCCTACAAGTCCCAGCATGCCTGCAGACTGAACACCAAAGTCAGTCCACCTGGGGGCAGGTATTGTGGCTTGAAAAGCGGAACTTGCTAAGAAGCTGCTGCCATTTTCAACCATGGTCCGTAATCAAGAGGCAGGAGCCTCGAAACGCGTAGGACCTTGCACAAACAATTTTGTAAAAGAATGCCGCTTCCTAATGAATTAAAGAGGACCTCGCTGCCAAAATTGGGGCCCTACTTGTGTCTTTGTGTGCGCCTCCAAGCAAACGGCAAACTTTCTTTTTATATATATATATATATATATATATATATATATATATATATATATATATATATATATATATATATATATATATTACCTACTGGCGTCTCGCCAGTAGGTATATATAGTTAGGATTTTTTGTCTATGGGACTTTTGAAAATTCTATGTCTAATAACTTTGGCGTTTGTGGACGGAATCGGCTGAAACTTTCAGGAAAATGGCACATTTTGTTTCTGAGCAGCCCCTGAAAATTTGGGGGGGTTTCGTCAAGGGGGGGGCCGAGAAAAAAGGGGGTCCCAAAACGCGTTTTTCCCATGTTAATTTCCATAGGGCCTTTGGCCTCACTTTTAGCTCGAACGGCTGAATGGATTTGCACGAAACTTGGCAAAATTGTAGGGACTGTTAGCCCGATGTGCCTTTGCTAGGTCTCAATATATGTGCTCCAGTGGATTTTGAGAAATTAACGTTCAAAACAAGATATATATCTGTAACAGCGCTCCGGGCTGCGCTCCGGTCCGCTTACTTTTCGCGAAACGGAACTTTGCGATGCGAAGCTGATTGGCTCCCCGGTGTCTGTCAACATTCTAAACAGTCCGGAGCGGCCGCCATCTTATCTCTCGGTAGGATCGAGAGAGAAGAAGAGGTGAAAAACGAAGGGGGAATTTAATGAAAGGGGGCAAGGTATACCCCTCTTGACCCCCTAGGAATGTTGTTGGGGTTATTAAAGGGTCCCGTGGGGAAAATAAAAAAAAAATTATTTTTCACGGTAGAAGCGCTTCACGGGCCGCGAACTGGGCCGCAAACTGGTAGCGAAACGGGAATTCGCCATTTTGTGCTTCGTTTTAATTAGATTACTAGGTATAAGGGGGTGCGGGAGACGTATCCTAATCCCTTATGTTTTCTGAGGGTGGCTGAGGAGGCTCATATATGTTGATACATGTCTTCCAGCGGCTGTGCGTGAGCTTTTTTTTTTTTGCTGCGTGACGTCTGTTAACGTTCGATTCGATGGAAATCAGGAAGTGTTGACCGCCAATTTGTCAGTGCGATAAAATATTTTGTTATAAATGAATCCTTATTGATAAACATTGTCTGCGCCATCTTGCTTTTTTTCCAATGCCACAATTTTGTCGTGCACGGCAGCCATTTTAGATGCCAGGCCGGTCCCAGGCTATCACCTAGCCCTGCGGATGTAGTTTATGGCCCCAGCTGTAGAGAATCCAGACATGCCAACCCTCCCGATTCAGGCGTGAGACTACTGATTTCAGTGCTAGTCTCCCGCCTCCCGATTTCTGCAAGCAAAAACCCAGGGGCATAATACCAACAACTAGCGATAATTTTTGTCTCTAACTTGTTTAGAGACAAAAATTATCGCCGCACATCGGCGATTTTTATCGCAGATAAACCTTGCTATTAGCAAGGTTTATCGCAAATGCGATAAAAAACGGCCGCAATGCATGAATATCGCTGAAAAGTCAGCGATATTCATGCATTATCGTGCAAATGCTCTTAGCCATGTTATCCACCTCCCATTGGATAACATGGCTAAGAACTGCTCAGGGCAGGTGTTAGCTTTTTGAGATATTCGCGCTTAGCGCGAATATCTCCAAAAGTTGGTAATAGGAGATAGCGATGTTAGGGACTGTTCCAGTCGCTAACATCTTGGCACGCCCACTTTGCATGTCATCAGTGATAAATATCACTGACATGCAAAGCGGGGCCCAAGATGGTCGCTATCTCCTTTTAGCTGTCACTAACTGGTGTTAGCGACAGCTTGGTAATAGGGAGATAATTTTATCTCCGCTTTCTTGGCTTTTAAAGCCAAAAAAGCGGAGATAAACCCCCTTGATAATATGCCCCACGATTCCTCTGGGGTTTCAGCTGACAAGGCATGGTATTGTGTTACGTGGTAATTCTTCCAGGAAACGTCAGAGGGTCGATGCAGGGGTTCTAGAAGGGGTGATAAACCATTTAAGCCTCATGAACAAGCGCATGGTCTTTTAAAGATCTGTGAAGTACTCGGGGCGGCGGTGTGTGTGTGTCCTCTTTCAGGAGCGGGCGGGGGGGGGGGGCACTGCCAGCAACTTGCCAGGCCAGGCAGTGTTCAACACTTGCATCACCCTTTCTCTGCCTGCTATTGCGCTCCATGCTTCGGAAAGGTAAGAAAAAGAACGTGCATTTGAGTTTGAAATGTCCGATCCTGTAGCAGTACACTTGCAAAGCCCACACATGACAATAACCCGATTCAAGGCCCCATTCACCCGATTTTTTAAAAATATATAGCACTCCAACAAAGTAGGATTATAAAACTTTATTAACTTTTAAATATAACGAACGGAACAAAAACTGTAACAAACATTTAAACATTTTTGACAAAAAAAAGCAACAATGGTCAGAAGCTGTCTTTTGTGCGAATAGTCCAAGGCAGCACAACGTGCTGAGTTCTGGACGGCACCCAGGTGATGTCACCTGGGTGCCGCACTGGTTTTTGGGATCCTACAATGCAGCTCAGAAAAACAGCGTGGGGCGTCCCGGGTGGTGCGGGGGGAGGCCTCGTCAGTAGCGGTCTGTTGTGCGAATAGTCCCAAGGCAGCAGAACGCGCTGAGATGTGGATGGCACCCAGGTGATGTCCAGTAAACTGCCGCACTGGTTTTGGTATCCTACAATGCTGCTCTGAAAATTGGCGTGGGGCGGCCCGGGGGGGGGGGCGTGGGGGAGGCGGCGTGAACGGGCCTCCCCAGGTGGCGGCCATCCAGCTGAGTTGCGCCCGCTCTTGCGGCTACAGCGTCTCGCTCACCATGTAGTTGAGTTGCTCCCACTCTTGCAGTGCAGCGATAGGCGGCTGCCACAGGACTCTTAAAATGGCGGCCGGCTCTTCGGTTTTGGGCCTGGTCCACTAAAATGGCCCTGGGACACCTTGGAACTCGGACGCTTGCCTGCTAGGGCTTGGGCTCCATTCTCGAAAGCGTCCCCTCAGCCGTGAAGATTCTACAAAAGTCTTGGGGGCCCTCGACTCCTGCAGGCTTCCGGTGGGGAGCGGCTGCCATGATTGCTCGCGGAATGACCACGACGGAGCCACGAGATGGTGGTGCTCTCATGGTGACGCCAGCTTCAGTCTGAATCATCCAGAAACAAGGTGGGGCTTTCATCGTTTGGGAAAAAAAAATGTTCTAAACCAATGAAAAGTGTTATTTTTAGGTCATATGACCAAGCCTTCCATCTTTAGGAAACCAAAAGTAAAATGAACCAATGAAAAGTTTTATAAACAAGTCACATGACCTGTTATGCGGCATAGGGCTACAAAAAGCGTAGAAAATCCGTTGGCACGTGAGGCGGCGTCAGTAGCGGACCGGTGTGCGAATAGGCCGAAGGCAGCACAACGCACCGAGATCCGGATGGCACAGAGTTAGTGTCCAGCAAGTTGCTGCACTGGTGTGGCTATCCTACAATGCTGTGCCGAAAGACGGCGTGTCCAGCTGAGTTCCGGTCACTCTTGCGGTACAGTGACTCGAACGCGCCGAGATCCGGATGGCACCAAGGTGGTGTCCAGCAAGTTGCCGCACTGGTGTGGCCATCCTACAATGCTGTGCCGAAAGACGGCGTGTCCAGCTGAGTTCCGGTCACTCTTGCGGTACAGTGACTCGAACGCGCCGAGATCCGGATGGCACCAAGGTGGTGTCCAGCAAGTTGCCGCACTGGTGTGGCCATCCTACAATGCTGCGCCGAAAGTCGGCGTGGGGTGCCCCGTTGGCTTATGAGGTGATGTCAGTAGTGGACCGATGTGTGAATAGGTCGGAACCAGCACAAGGCGCCCTGCACTGTTGAGCCTTTTTCAATGCCTGTTTTTTGTTGTTTCCCCTCCATCAAAAACAAAAAAAAATATAAAACTGTGCAAAAATACAAAAAAATCAAAAAATGTTTAGAAAAGCAGTGCTTGTAAGACTGTCTGAAGCTTATTTGCACCTGCTGCAGCTTCACTATTGCCCTGGTGTGGCCAAAGATCGCCCATGACATAGGCGGCAGGCTCCCGAGGTCCGGCGGAACTTTTTTCCTTTTCCTTTCTGCTTCTTGTCCCACAATCCGTTTCACCTGAAGACACGACCAGGTTCCTGAATGTGTGCAGGGGGACGCTATTGATTGAATGAAAATGGCGGCTTGACACAAAGCTGACTCAAGCGTTGCTGTTGATGCTATACAGACAAAAATTGGTTTTCAGTTTGTACATTCTTCAGGATTTTTTTTTCCATCCAAGGCTGATTGAGAGTTTGTAGAAAAATGGCTTCAGATTTTCCACATATTACTCTTCAACATTCTTTCTAAATGTAACAATGTGAGACTCACTAGGAGAACGGCTGTTTATCTTTCCTTTCAAAATGCTGCCAACAATATTTTCTGAATGGAAGACACCATCTTGTAGCATAAAGGGCCGAAAGGGGTTCTGGTCTGGCCGATTGTTGGTGGAGACATTTTGACTATATCTTGGACCTGCCCGGCCTCGCCCAAAATGGCGCCGGTATAAATGGGACTCGTAACTCCTTGTTGTGTACTGGTTGAACAACCTTGATATCACGAGATATGAATGCAGTTTTGATGCTCATGGCGGGCGGGGACGAGAATTGATTGAATATTTCTACATCCCTATTGATATTAAGTTCTGATGTGTTATTTATTACTGTACTATTGAAAGTTCGAATTAACGTCACCCATGGTACTTGCACGCAAATGTATATCTAGATAACTTTTTTGTAAGTGGCCCTGTCGTATTTTAATTACAAAATGTACGTCCACCGATTCCGCAACTGTTAGACATCTTAGTTCTTGCAACCTAATGGCTCGCTCGTTACGTTCCTCTATAATGTAAATGTCTCCTCATCATATACGATTTCAGTTTGCTCCGTGGCAGGCCCACGTGGTTATAGGCCCGTATTTGTATACTGACATTTTCACAATAAAGGTTTTTAAAACAAAACATGGTAGTAGTATTTACATTGGTAAAGTTTTTACTTTTAGTCACTGTTTTCGAATCAGTAAAAGGCAAGTGAAATAAAGCAGTCCAATTACATGACGGATAAAAAGTATAATATGTAGGAACGCAGTAAAGATAAATGGTCAAGGGCAGTTGTGTTTTCCACTCCTGCAACATAAAGTGATCGATAAGAATCTGATAATCAGGCGTATCGGCGACTAAGACAGCAGGCCGAGTCTCTTTTACTCAACGGCTCCGTCATGGAACGAAGAAACGCCCTTTTTCTCGAAAAAGGAATATATTTTACTTGCAGGACAGTTGTAAATTTTCCGGGAAAGTACATTAGCCTGGAATATTATAACATATATGTTTAAAAAAAAATAATGTTCGAAACCAATAAAAAGCGTAATTTTTAGGTCATATGACCAAGCTTTTCATCATTAAAATAACAAAAGTAAAATGAACCAATGAAAAGTTTTATTAACAAGTCACATGACCTGTTATGCTTACGTTACGCGCTGCGCGCCGCGCCCCGGATCACTTCCGGGTGCGCTAACGCGGCGTGTCATATAACGCATTACGCGACAACGTAGGTCAAGAATATAGTCAAAATGTCTCCACCAACCAGCGTTCGGAACACAACCCCTTTCAGCAGTCCAAAAAGTTCTGTTAAATGACAACAGAGGGGACAGGCAACAAGAACCATCAGTCAAAGAGGGGAGGGCAAGTTCTTCTCTACCGGGTCATGTTGGGGCGCTACCGGAACTGATCGAATTGGTAGTCTACAGTGTTTCTGGATGTTTCAGACTAAAGCTGGCGTCAGCATGAGAGCACTACCATCTCGTAGCTCCGTTGTGGCCATTCCACGAGCAGACATGGCAGCCGCTCCCCACCAGAAGCCTGCGGGAGTCGGGGGCCCCCAAGACTTTTGTAGAATCTTCACGGCTGAGGGGACGCTTTCGAGAATGGGACCCAAGCCCTATCAGGGAAGCGTCCGAGTTCCAAGGTGTCCCAGGGCCATTTTAGTGGACCAGGCCCAAAACCGAAGAGCCGGCCGCCATTTTGAGAGTCCTGTGGCAGTCGCCTATCGCTGCACCGCAAGAGCGGGAGCAACTCAACTACATGGTGAGCGAGACGCTGTAGTCGCAAGAGCGGGCGGTAAACAGCTGAATGGCGGAAGAGGCACAGTGTAGCAAAAGCGGGCGGAATGGCAACTAAAACGGTAAAGGGGCGCCCCACCACAGCGTGTCTTCAGGTCAAACGGATTGTGGGACAAAGTCCAGAATAGAAGAGTCATCAAAAGGCAAAAAGTTCCGCCGGACCCCGGGAGCCGGCCGCCTATGTCGGGGGCGATCTCAGGCTACACCAGTGCTATAAGACTTGGGGAGGGGGTCGGAGCCAAGCGTCTTCTCCGAGTCCGTGCCATCACACCGCCCCTCGGGGGCCTCCGTCAAGCGGTTTAGGGAGGTACCATATAACATTGTTTTCAAATGCAGTCAGGTCCACAAACGACCCTCACTTACTTTGAGAATAGTGAAGCTGCAGTAGGTGGAAATAAGCTTCAGACAGTCTTACATGCACTGCTTTTCTAAACATTTTTTGATTTTTTTGTATTTTTGCACAGTTTTATATTTTTTTTTTGTTTTTGATGGAGGGGAAACAACAAAAAACAGGCATTGAAAAAGGCTCAAACTCAGAACTCTGAACTATGGCACCCAACATCCAGGACTTGCCATCCGGATCTTGGCGCCTTGTGCTGCTTCCGACCTATTCACACATCGGTCCACTACTGACATCATCTCATAAACCAACGTAATGTAAATAGTTATTTAATAAAATGTTTTACCCTGTTACTTTGCTGGTGTGTTGTCTATATTTTTAATATTTGCATAGGGTTTGTCGTTATTTTGGGCGGGGTGGGTGACGGAGCCGAACTGTGTTGCAGCCCTCATGGTGTGGAGCTCAGTTCATCTCACTATTTTCGTATTTCTCATGAAGGGTTGTTCCTAATGTTTCTATTTTAGCGAGGTCAAAAAGAGATCCAATTAGTGGCCTACTGATTTTGCTCGATTACTTTTATTTTTTTACACGATTTTTCACTATCTGCAAAGACTAAACAGAGTATTGCGACTTTGTGCTTGTTTGTAAATAGAGAATGAACCAAAGAGAATCAATTGTAAAACAGTAAATGCTTGGATAACAATCAATCAAATGGAGAGACAAGCAGGCACGACGGATTACAACGGGGGTAAAGGCCTGCGTTAACTACTCTTCACTATCTGCAAAGAGAGAGTACTACTAAGAGAAAAGAGGGGAGGGGGGCAGCGTTCAAAGCACATCAGCGTGCATAAACACGAAAAAGTTTTTACCTATCACGTACTTGACATTTTACAGCTTTTGATATTTGCTATTAAAAAAACAATGAAATTCACTGAAAAAACCATAGGTTATAGGCCATATATAGTTAGGAATTTGCATTTACAAAACCTTGAAAATTCACAGAAAAAACCATTGGTTATAGACCATATATAGTTAGGGATTAGCCTTTTCAAAACCTTATTTTACTCACACAAAACCATTGAAATTTCATATATAGTTAGTTCCACTAACTATATATCGCGCACCCGCAATCCACTGCTGATGATGTCACATATTACATCATTCATGACATGGTTAGTGACATCACTGATGACATCACTGATGACATCTCAAATGACATCACTGATGACATCTCAAATGACATCACTGATGACATCTCAAATGACATCACTGATAAAATCACTGATAACATCTTCTTTGACATGACTGATCACATCACTGATGATATCATTCATGTGATAATACCATGAACCTCTTCAGACTCTAATATAACCTTAGATACAATCAGTGTAAACAGACAGTCACAGACTGTCACTCAACCATGGAGTTACTCACACACCTAGTCAGTTATGCAAAAAATCAATCACACCTCCATTTTCTCAACTATACAGTTATACACACCTTACTTATTCAAACATATACTAACACATATTTACTTTACTCTCTTATACAATCCCTGATACATGTTCACAATGATCCATACAGCCACTCACACATTCACTGGCTCTTATGCACAGTTATTTATATATGTCAACTCTCACATGTACTGTGTTTTACATATGTACTTACTTTGACATGTAGCACTGAGATATCCATTCACTCACTAATACACTCATGCACAGTCAACCGCCCATACAGCTGTTTCCACATGCACTTTTGAACCCATACATATAGTGAATCAACTACTCACACATCTATGTACAGAGTCACACACCTCCCAGCCACCCATACACACACACTCAGTTTCCCATACAAATACTTGGACAACCAATGAATAACCCATACAGTTACTCATATAGCTACTGATCAACATATGCAGCAGTTTGTAGAACAACAGATATAATGATGCACAAATTAAAACAGTTTAGTCACTAACCCATGCACTCAGTGAGACACATTTAATCACTCACTCATACAGTCAGTCATGCACCTACTAAATCCTTCATCCAGACACTTATACATCCACTCATTCTTCAATATGTAAGACATATTTTAACTTTACAGAAACATACAGTCACTGGATGTTGTCATCAGTGATGTCATCAGTGATGTCATTTGAGATGTCATCAGTGATGTCATCAGTGATGTCACTAACCATGTCATGAATGATGTAATATGTGACATCATCAGCAGTGGATTGCGGGTGCGCGATATATAGTTAGTGGAACTAACTATATATGAAATTTCAATGGTTTTGTGTGAGTAAAATAAGGTTTTGAAAAGGCTAATCCCTAACTATATATGGTCTATAACCAATGGTTTTTTCAGTGAATTTTCAAGGTTTTGTAAATGCAAATTCCTAACTATATATGGCCTATAACCTATGGTTTTTTCAGTGAAATATATATATATATATATATATATATATATATATATATATATATATATATATATATATATATATATATATATATATATATATATATATATATATATATATATTAGTAATGCACAGTTATATATATATATATATATATATATATATATATATATATATATATATATATAACTGTGCATTACTAATCATTGTAAGTGCTGTATAGAATTAATCAAAATTAAGCAGGTCATATTTACATAAAAATTATTGTTACATTATTTTCTTTAACTTAAAATATGGCAATTAAGTATTTCGTAACTAAACAATAAGCATGCACTTTTTGTACCTTTTTTAGCATTAAATATATTTATTTATATGTTTATTTTATTTGTTCTGCTGATTTTAACATTAGTTTCTCATATTTCTAGTGGTTGGCCATGTGCAGTGCTGGACCTGCTAGTAGATTTTTTTAAAAGGAGACTCCACTGTTGGGGCAGAGATTGCCGTTTAAATATAAAAAAGTATTTTAATGTTACATTATTATTGGAAATTAATGTTATACATTTATTTTAATTGTAAAACAAAAGAAAAATACTATTGCACAACTATTTCATATTTAAATAACATGCATATATTACATTAAATAAAAATTATTCGTTTAAATTAAATATTACACTTCCCATAACGAGAAAAATAATAATATGTGTTTTATCTATTACAAGTGACGTAACGGTAATTGTTAATTTTAAAAATGGTTGTTTAAATATTTTACAATTAAAAATAAACATGTATTATTTTTATATAGTTTAACATTATATTGAATTTTTATATTTTTAACAATTTAAAATGATTTAATTTAACAACATTATTACCTATGGGGCTTTATTTAAAGGCCTTACCTCCATTATTTTCCATGAAATGGTGTTGTAGTACCATTGGTCGACCATGTTTGGTGCTGTACTTACTGCTACTTTGACACTAGTAACGTGCACTTGTTAAATTTTCTACATCCCCTTTTCAAAGTGGTGGAGACATGTAAATGACATTTTGAGTAAAATGACACTAGTATGAATAGCTAAAAAGTAGAAAACTTACTGAAAGGTGTAAACTACTCAAAAGTGTACATTACCTTTGTGAATCAGCTCCACAAGGATGTTTGGCTAGTAGTTGGTGCAGCAAACTTCGACATGGCATGCTCACACTTGGGGCCCCTTTAGGATTGCGGGCGAATCGCCCCCACCGGGCAGGCAGTAGTCACCCCCGGCCCGGCTGGGGCGATTCGCCCCCGACCTTGCAGCAAAGAACCCCCACCATAGTACAATGGCTGGGGGGTCAGGGGCGGACAGAAAGACTGTCCGCCACTTTTCTGGAAAAGGGTTCAATGAGGTGGCGGTGTCTGGTAGACACCGACAGCCATATCAGAATGTGGGCGGGAACATGTGGAGTCTGCTTGCAGCGGCTAGTTGCGGGCCCCCAGGGACTCTGAGGTGGTGGGGGTGCACATGGGGGTACCTATGTACCCCCTGCCTTTCAATGCACAACGTGGCAGGCACTGCGCGGTGCCTGTCACATTGTGCATTGAAACGCACAACGTGCCTCTGTGGCATTGCGGCGGGCGGTGCTCTCTGCACCGCCCGTTGCAATGTTGCAGATGCTCCATGCGCCCGCCAGTCAATCAGGAGTGCGGGACCGCGTCAATCAGGAGTGCGGGACCACCACGCCCTAAGCGGGCGGTCCTGTTTCCCGAGGGTATGCCGCCCGCCATACTAATGGGGCCCTTGGTTTTGTACTTTCAGTTTACAGGGTGGCTTCTGGGTCACCAAAGGCATTGACAGCATAAGAATGACACTTATTTATTGTGACTCTGGGCCTAGCAGAGTCTGGGAATTTGCTTTAGACTTTTGTTTGTAACTACAATTTGCACTCAGCTATTCTGCTTCCCTAACTCTGCTGTTTTCTTCTTTTCCGATTTCATTTCAAGACCGAAGGCTACCATTATGCATTCATCTCTTAATTGCCATTCCAGCAAGATGTTTTAAGTACTTACAAACAATAAAACCACAATCTAGAATTAGAACACTATAGTCCATAAATATTCCTCTTATTGAACACTCTTCCTCTATTGAATGCTGCTCCTGAGAAAAATAAGCACCATGAGTGAAGGTTAATTTTGAAATGTGAAGAGTGTTTTTATTGTATAATTGTTAAATGTGTGAATGTTAAGCTTCAAATTCATAGAAGCATCATATTCATTTAGTTAATATTATAAGGATATGTGAGTTCTTTAATCAAAAATAGCAGGGTTAAATAAGAAATATCGTTTTTATAGACAAGCTAACTCAGGTTCTTTATCTGTCATTGTTATCCTCACCTTGTGGTTATATTCCCATATAGTGGTGCTGTCTATAGAAGAGCTAAAGAGGTTCAGAGCTACCTAGGATTTGCTAAAGGTTATAAACATTTTAATCAAGACGTTTCGTAAATAGTTTCCACAATCACCAGGTTAAACAATAAGGGGAAATGACCTGGAACTGGACGGTGCTTTTAACACACTCAAAGTTGCTTTCACTTTGGCACCAATCATTCGGCATTCCAATCTCAATTTACCTTTTATTGTTGAGACCAGTGCTTCAGCATTCACCATCGAGTCAATGTGCAATAATACTATCTGGAACCAGAAGATTTACATCATGTTACTTTTTATTCAAGAATTCTAAGGGCCTCATTATGAGTCTGGCGGTCCGGGAACTGGCAGACTATAGGGGGCGTGGTGGTGGCCATCCAGCCACCGCCACACCAGCGGTTCAACCATCCCATTACAAGTTGGGTGGTCAGACCTCCATTGCACTGCCGCAGCCACCAGGGACCTGCCATTCCCTGGCGATGGCACGGAGGTCAGGGCCTCAGTAATATGCTGGTGGCCCCACTGCAGCACCGCCATGCATATTACGAGTTTCAGGAATGCCAGCGGTGTCACAGAAGTCTTTCCTTCATAAAAAGACTGGCGGTCCAGAAACAAAGGGGACCCTACAGGGCCCCCTGTTGCCCATGTGCATATGCAGGGGGGCACAACATGTGCCCCTCTGTGCGCATGCACCCCAGTTCCTGCACAACATGGACTTTACATTCCATGCTGTGCAGGAACTATCTTTGCCATTCCTATTTTGATGCCCATTTTAGATGCACCACCATGAGTCTGCCTAAAAAAGCCCACAAGGCACAAGGAAACTAGTGATCTAGTAGGCAGTGGGCACACAGGTTTGGCGGTGTGGGAGCGAGCCGCCGGCATGGCAGTCCCCTCCCGCACCACCAAACTCGTAATTAGGCCCTTAATACTATCACAAAAGAACCACACCATTTACTATAGTAAACAGACATCAAAGATTTTTTTTCCTCATTGGTGAAGTTATCTTGAGGGGCATAATCTACAATCACAATCTGATGACCTGGAGGTGACCATGCAAAGTGAAGCGCTATGTTCACCCTTAGTCTGTGGCTTCCCGGATGCTTGCTCAAGTTCAACACATCCGCCACAAACCAATTTTCTCATGTGTTGAGTTCTCCTTTTGTTCTGGCTAATACTATCACGGGGTGATTATGTGTCGGAGCCCATCTTAGTTTCCTGTTGCCACAATTATAGTTTGCCAGGAGGATATATTGTTGGATACTTCTGGGAATAGAAGGTACACCAATGTTTACCTTGACAATTTCCTTGCAAAGCACTCCTGATGAACTTGTGTGAGGGTCTATGCAGGAACCTTTGCGGACAGGAAGAGACCAATTTGGTGGTGCGGATATAGAAGGCTGAGTCCCAAGATCTAGCCATTGTGTCCCTTCCAGAGGACACGTATTACAACTGGCCTCTGCATATTCTAGAGTCCACAATTAAACTTACATTACATTTTGGGGTTAGATAACATTGGCAAATAAAAAACAATTTCGTACTTCTAAAAGATTCTTAACACTAAACTATTTCTTAAGGTAGGAGAAATATTCTGCTTGCTTCCTCAGCAACTGCCCTCTGGAGATGCACAATGTAATATGAAACATTTCTTAACAATAGCTAATATAATTCAGGTCTTCTACAAGTCTGCATCAGAAGTTCCAGCATAAATCCTTCAAATTTGTACATCAGGTATACAATGAAAAGTTTCATTCACAATACATATTTTCTGATACAACCGTTTATTAGAGTCATAGCTTTCTATGTTCCACAGAAACTGTTGGGAGGGAAAACTTGCAAAGGGTAGCTGATTGGGAGGATGGATGAACATGAGGAAGATACAGAACACTAGAAACTGCAGCTATTTTAATTAAATGGTGTCTCATACTAAAATGTGGCATAACTATACTACATTATGTATTATACTTCTAAATTAAACAATTATATTGTTTTAAGTGCCAAATCATTAGTTCATCCATTATGGTTATATGCACCATTAAAATTACTGAGCCTCACAAATAGTTTGTCACCCAAAATTGCACATCAGAAAAATCTTCGACACTGATGGCACCCAGTTCATCACTTGACTAACTTGAAATGCCTGGGAATGTCACATAAGAATAGACTTGCTTTAACGGGCTTGTTGTGACATGGACGAACACAAATGCCTTGCATCTAAATTCAGGCACAATTGATATTTCTATCTTCAAGGCTAATGAACCACTAAGCCATGGGCCTGCAGCACTTTCTGCTAATTGTCTAACACAACCACTTTGGGAAGGTGGAGTCATTACAAATTTACATGCTTGGAGTATGACCTTGTACGCAAAAATCTGATAAATTAGATTAAAAAACACATGCAAGACACTACAACTGATTTTCCAATCTAAATTGTTGCACTCATGTACCCCAAACCCTGATCACTCGTAGATAAATATAAATTAAACAAAAATAAACTGTTCTTCACTGCTAAGCAGTGAAACCTTGTAACTGAATCATCAGATCTGTGACACCAACGGACCTATGTGCTGTAAAATCACCCATCAAAAAGAGATATAATTTTACAATTGCTTGGAATATGTTCCCAGAAATCATGCAAGCCTACTCTAATTTTAATTAACACAACCGCCAAACAGCAGATATGGCAGAACATTACGATTTATGCCTACACTCTAATACCACACACTGCAATGGCCACATTGTTTGAGAACACATCCAAAGAAATAAAGTGATCATGATGGAGTTGGCAGCAAACTGTGCCCTTCATCCACACACAAATCAGTAACTGCTAAAATTGCTTGAAAGCCTCTGCTACTAGCAGTACCCATCAAAAGGCCCCGTTTTTAAAACATGGGAGCTTTTAGTAGCTCAAAGAACTCTACAGATTGAGCTTAACCTGAACACAAGATTAATCACCCTAAGAAATTCCAGTTACGTGATGAAGAGCCACTTCCTTCACTTACCAATACATTTACCCAACACAGAGCACCATATTTTTAAGCTTATATTGATTCCCCTACAACTAGGTCCCGTGAATTCAATAACATGTCAAAGCGATTTCTTGAAAAGTTTTTTTCTTTTTTTGGGAAGGGAAATATTTAATGTTGAGGTAAAATTCTGATGCTCTCAAAAACATCGTTCACTCCAGTGCATCCTAGTTCTTCATATAGTGAGAAAAGTGAATAGATCATATGTGACATTAGAATATTTGACTTTCAGGCGGTAAGGTTCTTTAGTCCTTGAATATATTTCATTTTTCCTTACTGGTAGTAATTTAAATTTTGTATTGGCTAGTTTGGTTGCAGTTCGCACTTTTGAAGTGTATGTGTTGAAGCACTACAAACATTTGGAAATTGCTTTTTTATTTTTATTATGTATACTTTAGAATTTCCTCAGGTTGTTAACCTAGGAAGTAACCCATCAATGGTTTAAAAAGAAAGCCTTGCCATTAATTTTCTTTAGTCTGTCATCTTGGCCTATTGGCCCCGAAGTTGAGGGGCAAATCTGTCGATGGTTTCAATGGAATAAAGAAAGGGAGCTGCCAGAGTTTAAACACTGATGGAGATGTAGGTCCTACTCATGCTTAACTAGGACCATACGCCCTCCTTAGCTGAGAGGTAGATCACATATTGTTCTGCGATAATACCACTCCACATGATAACAAGTCTTAAAGGGTGCAGAATCCTACCTGATGTTACAAGGTGAGATTATATGCCTAGCATTGCTACAACCACTGATACCACCTGATTTTCAGTTCACATACATGTGGGATGTGTGACCAAAATAATGGCTAACGTGTGGTAAATGTCTTGGTAATTCCAGGTGCGGCATAATATTCAAACCTTTGGGCCCAAAACACATATTGTGTCCCTGGTAATGGAGTGGAAATTCCATGGTAATACCAGGTCTGGCATTGCCACCCCACAGGGCCCGATTCATTAACCCCTTCCATGCTGATGACGGCCCCCAGCCATCATGCACTACGGTGCTCGTGTGCTGATGACGGCTGGGGGCCGTTATAAACCCGCCCACTCGCGATTCTGCCTTACAGGTGCAGAATCGCGGCCGCATGGAAGGGGTTAAGGTTCTCAGCACTTGTTTCGGAGGTCCAGCAGCTGTGGTGGGGGTCCTGCACTTGTCCTGCACTTGTAGCAGGACCTCATTGCTGAAGTTTCTCATTGAGAAGCCCGCCACATCTGCGGTGCCTTTGTCACGTCTGCAAGTCCATTTGTGAATCGGGCCCATAGCATCCTGCTGACATGTTGTTCACTGGCAGCTCTCCCACAAATAATATTTTAATACATTGGGGAAATGGCTTGTATCTTGGGGCAAAAAATCTATTTTGAGTTGAACAGTCATTATAATTCCACAAACAACATTAGTTACCAATGTATTTAGGTCTTTTGGTAAGGGCAATGGTTCTTTGCAGCAAACCTCAGCTTACCTGCTGTTGAAAAGGAGTTTAGGTTTAGAGAGTAATTATTTTATTAAGAGATTGTGATTAACATACTTCTCTTTATTGAAATAGATTACTTTTCACAACTTTCAGCGTGGAGAAATGCAGTTCATGCTGTCGTGCTCGGTATAGTTGCAGAGGCGATCCTGCTCAATTAATTCTAATTTACATACTTGCTTTTTTTGTTTCTCGTTAATTAAACCGGTAATTGAGAGCAACATATCCGGCAATTATGGTGCATGGTAGAACCCAGATGCACCCTAATCTGCAAAGATTTTGACATTTTAAAAGGCAATTTGCAAAAACCTAACTCTGACAAAGCAATGGGATTTTAGTAGAGCGCGATTCAGTATCTAAGGCGAAATTAAATCCTCCTGTGGAATGGAAGTTGCTTGTTCATTAAGGTCTCCTCAATTATACTAATGTCTGACATGCCTACTGAATTAGAGCCGAGGATGCCAGCCATGCTCCTCTGGCCATTCAAACCAGATCTCAATCAATAGCAGCAACATCTCTCACATAAATAGAGTTGCCAAGCAGCAGACGTTTGACTTTTATGAAGTGGATACAAACACTCTAGTATAATTTTACAATTCATTATGCACATATGACTTTGTATAGACCGAGGCACCTTGTTGCAGAACATATTAAATGTAAGCTTGGGGAGAAGATAACAACTAGGCGGATGTTTTTTGCGAATTTCTGGAACTGACTTTCTCTCTAAAAACAGAAATCATTGGGTAGGGTAAACATTTTATTACCATGTATATATGTGGCTGCACATCATAGATTTGCAATCTTCTTGTGCTTTATAAATGGTAAAAAGAAAACGGTTAGGGAGTGAACACTTTGGAAAGTTTTTTTGTGGGTGGGTGGGGAAGTACATACCCCAAACTTGTCTACAAGCCTAGAAAGTCACTACTTAAGAAATATATTGAATCAATTTACCTCAAAAGGAAAATGCAACCAACTGCATTATCGTATCGTAGCGTATCGTAGGGGGAGCTTATAAAGCGCGCTGACACCATGGGTTTCCTGGCGCTGGTAGAGAGTACAGAAGACAGAGAGACTAGACAGATTGGGGAAAGAGCCAGGTTTTTAAAGACTTGCGAAAGAGGGTTAGGGAGTTAGAGGTTTTGAGGGGGAGAGGGAGAGAGTTCCAAAGCTTGGGGGCCAGGTGGGCAAATCTCCGGCCTCCAGATCTACAGAGCTTGAAAGAATGGACAGTCAGAAGATGAAGGTGAGAAGATCTCAGGGTATGGGATGGACAGTAGGGACTGATGAGGGATTTGACAAAAGCAGGGCAGGGGCCGAGTAGTGACTTAAAGACAGGCAGCCGGTCTTGAAGGCTGCCCTGGAGACGACAGGGAGCCAGTGGAGCTTGACAAGGAGGGGCCTGGCAGATTGCCACTTCGGAATCCCTAAAGCTAGTCTCACCGCCTGGTTTTGGACCACTTGTAGTCTAGCCATCGATGTTTTGGACAGGCCGTGGTAGATCGAATTGGAAAAATCTAGGCGGGAGAGGACAAGGGCCATGATGACGTGCAGGAGGGCATCAGGCGTGAAGAGGTATGCCACTTTCCTGATCCTGCATAGTTGGTAGATGCAGGACGAGACCACGGTCCCTACCTGCGGCCCTAGGGATAAGGCGGAGTCAATGGTGACCCCCAGACTCTTCACCAAAGCTGCAGGGGTGGGAGGGGGGCCCATATCCACCGGCCAGAATTGAGGCCCCCAGAAGGAGGCACTCTTGCCGGGGAGGAGAAGCTCCGTCTTACCGGGGTTCAGTTTTAACTGATTGTGGCCCATCCACTGGAGAATGTGGGACATAACTGCTTGGAAGTTGGGGATAGCAGAAGGGGAGTTAAGAGAAAAGATGAGTTGCAGGTCGTCCGCGTAGTTGAACACGGTAACGTCCCACTGCCTCAATGAAATAAGAAGGGGGCGAAGATAGAGATTGAAAAGAAGAGGGGACAGAGAAGAGCCCTGGGGAACCCCGCAGAGCGAATGCTCTCTGGGAGCTCTAAAGGAGCCCAGGCTGAGGGTCTGGGACCTGCCCGTCAGAAAGGATCTGACCCAGGCCAGCGCCCGGCCCTGGATGCCAGCCTGTTCGACACGGTGGAGAAGGATGTTGTGGTCCACCGTGTCGAAGGCGGCTGACAGGTCTAATAATACCAGGGCCTGGGGAACAGCCTTGTCCACACCGTCTCTCAGGGCATCCAGCACGGCCAAGATCACTGTCTCCGTAGAGTGGCCGGGTCTGAAGCCTGCCTGGTTGGTCTCGAGGAAGTTGGATTTCTCGATGAACAGGGAGAGACAGGAGGTGACGTGGGCTTCCAGGATCTTCGAAAAGAAAGGTAAGAGGGAGATAGGGCGGTAGTTTGCCGGGACAGCGGGGTCAGCCCCCGGTTTCTTCAGGAGGGGCACCAGCACGGCCTCCTTGAAGAAACCCGGCACCATACCAGAAGAAAGAGAAGAGTTTAGCAGAGGGAGGATGCAGTCGGGTAAAGAATGGCAGATGTCCCGGAGTATGGAGGGAGGGCAGCAGTCGTCTGGAGATCCCGACTTGACGCGGGTGGCGAGAGTCGCCAGAGATGTAGGATCTAAGAGGGGAAATTGAGTGAAAGAGGAAGAATTGTGAGGAGGGGAGACAGATCCAGCGCCAGGAATCATGATGGGTATTATTTAATTAATTCATTTTAATGCATTTTTCTCAAATTATGTTTTCATAGAAAGAAGCATTGATTTGTTTGTACTGGGTGAGAGTTTATTGTGAGGGCGGACAAACGAGTCAGCACGTTCCCCTGTGTGCTTACTTTTGTGTAAGCTCTCTGTTCTGTACACAATGCTTGTGCCTTCCTTATTTTCTGCGAATTGATTCTTAAATCAGGCATAGGCTCCATGTCAAATTACTCTCGGAGTACTTGGCAATTATTAACATTCATTCTAATTGTTTTTGATCTGAATGTATCAAACTCACTTTGGCCTAATTAACAAGGGTAAATGTTCACTAAGGAGCCGTTACGATGTCATGCGGAAAGCCTTCGACCGACAGTCAGATTCTCCTAGACAGTGTCAGAATCCATCTGCCCGACTCGGTTACCTGTTATGATGCTTGCCGTCAGAAGGGAAACCATTCGGTCGGAGCCGATTCGTACAGGTCTATGGACTGTGTTTTCGACTGACCGATTACGATGTCGGATTCTGACAGCTTTTCCGACTCGGTTTGTCCGACATGAAAAGGAAACTGACTTAGGGAGCCCTAACAGGCCCTCCTTCATCCTGAGGCCTTCGGTTGGGGGCCATTGGGGTACCCATAGGACTACCCTGAAAAACCATGCACTGTTTGACAAGCACCATGGGGGGCCTGCAAAACGGTGCAAGATTTCCTGCAGGGACCCATTTTCCCCATAGGAGCTTGTGTTGTCTGTCAGAACACAGTCTCCCATAGGAGTCAATAGCATCATAATCGGTTGTGCGGAACCGCATTACGTTAGTCGTCTGAACTGAATCAGACAAGGAGTCGGACGGAAAGTTTCCACATGACATCGTAATTGGCCCCTTATTGATTAACTTAATGTTTGTTCGCTATTCACAAAAGCTATTTACTAGTATGATCTTTACAACTGTGGTGTATTCAAACATTAAATGATAGGACAGTCCTCTTTTTATTGTGGAGCCTCCGCAGTCGTAATGATGTTACTAGTAAAATACCTTTGTGAACAGGGAGCAATCGTAATTACACAAAAGGGTACTTCTACCATTGTGAATCAGGCCCTATGTTTGTTGACTGCATTCACTGACCACATCACACTACAAAGGAAAAGTGAAACAGCGTGGTTGCACTCCGGCTACAGTAGAAAAACGAATATAGTGCAAATGTGCATGTTCACATCGTGGGTAAAACAGTAGGAAAACATGAGGCCTCATTGCAAGTCTGGCGATCCTCAGGGTTGGCCGGGACTTAGCCACTCTGAGAGGAGTTTGTCCCATCAGAAATAATCGCACTATTCTTAAACAAGTACATAATGACTCAACTGTTGTTCATCAACATATGCATATAGCAGCTTACTTGCTGAGGGAGAGCTCCACATTCATCAAAAATTGGATCCTGCTAGATAAAGTATATTATGTTTTAGATATTTAAATGATTCTTGAAATCACAATATAAACAGAACATTTGCAGTTTAGTGTGATACGTAATGGCTCAGCCGCTGTTAAGTAACAATTGAATTCAGATAAAGTGCATTATATTTTAAATGTTTGAGCAATTCTTAAAATCACAGTAGAGGCAAAACATTCACAGCTTAGTCTGATATATAATAGCTCAGCCGCTATTCATCGTCACATACATTAATCACTGAGAATCTACTCGACATTCATTGACAGTTGAGGCATAGTAAGTAAAGAGCATTTAACTTTAAATATTAGTACTGTTTTTCAATAACCGTACAGTCAAGACTTTGGCAACTAGTCCAATTGGAAGTGTGTTGTGCTTTAAGTGTTAATGCAGCTCTTCAAATAGGTTTTGAGACCCAACATTTGCAACTTAGTCTGTGAACATCACTCTTGTCAGTGAGCCAGTGAGGGAAACGGCCTTAACAACGCAGGCTCAGCCAAGCGTGCTATTTCCACACAAGCTGAACCAAACTTGCCTTAACCATGCCCCTTCGACGCTGATGACCAGCTGGGCTCGTCATGGCGTAGCCTCCTCGCACGCTGATGACGAGCCCAGCTCGTCACGTAAAGTGCGTTTCCGCAAAACCCAGCGTGCGAGCGGAATTCCGCTAGCGCGCATGGTGTTAACAACGAATATGTGTGCTTAAGGCAATCCCTGGGCTAGATGCAGAATAGATAGGCAGGCACAGGAAGACAGGAAGAGGAAGGACCAGGAGAGGACGCAGTAAGGTAAGTGGGGCTGGGTCTTGAGGGGGTCAGGTAGTTTTTCAGGGTGGGGTCGTTTTTAAGGCTCGGGGTTTTTATAGGACAGGGTGCAGTTTTAGTGCTCAGGGCAGTGGGGAGCTGGAACAGGGCACTTTACAGGTGTAGGGTTCAGTTTTTACGGATCAGGCTGGGGGGGCTTGGGTCAAGGTAGTTTTTAGGGCGTGGGTCAGTTTGTAGTGCTCAGGATGGGACAGGTTTTAGGGCTGGGGCAGTTTTAGGCCTTAGGGCGGGGCGGCGGTGTCAGGGTAGTTTACAGGGGGTAGCGGTCAGTTTTTAGGACTCAGGGCTAAGGACGGGGGTAGGGAAATTTTTTAGGGCATGGGGACAGTTTTTAGGTCTCAGGGCGTGGTGGGGTGAAGGGAAAGTTTTAAGGGCTGGGGGAAGTTTTAGGCCTCAGTGCAGTTGGCTGGGTCAGGGTACTTTACAGATGTTGGGGTCCGTTTTTAGGGCTCAGGGCAGAGGGTTGGGGTTGGGGACGTTTTTGATTCATGGGTTTACTTTTTAGTACTCCGGGCCTACCCTTGGGGCAGGGGCATGATCTTTAGCACACATGTCCCTTTTCCAATCATGTCTTTGCCACAATATTACGTGGTAAAGGCATGCGAGGTAAAGACACATTCTTGGTTAAGACCGCGTGGTTCAGGCATGCGTTGTTCAATCATACAACCCGCCAGTGGATCTCCTTCATATACTAAACAATCCTTTGAGTTGTTTGTGGGTAGTCCCCAGCTAAGATACATTTATTTACTAAAAACCAAATTAGCCTATAAAAAGACTATAAATAGCTCATTAAATTGCACTGTGTATTAGGCAGCAAAGACTATTCTTAACATCCTCGCAGGGGTTGTTTAACTAAAGCCATCAAAATACTATTTGCACACTGCAAGTTCAGGGTGGTTTGGTCAGACCAGCAAAGTGCACCTCTTTTTGTACAGCATATCACCTCGCTCCTTACCCCTTTTGAATGTCATCCCTGATACATATTAAAGGCACTTAAATCGATTCCATATTCCAGCTCTCATTAGTTTGTGACATTCTGCTTCAGCTGCATTATCACACAAAAATAAACAACCTTTGGTGTTTTTGTCATTTTCTTTACTGTGTTTCTTTTATTGAATGCCAAAGGCCAACTCATGTTTCATAAGTTTTTGATTTTGCTTTGTCAGGTCAAAAGATCTGAAGAATGAGGTCAACAATTCCTAGAGACATTTTAGGAAAAACGTGTTGCATCCAGAACCTTTCTGGTACTTAGGTTAAAAAAATACACCAAAGATCAGTAGAGTACTACATTTCATAAGGCGACTGTGATATTTTTCGCTGCGCTTGTGTGACTTCCTAATAACAGTGATGGTTCATATTTGGAGCAACCCCATCATTCAAGGTCATTTTGGGCCTATGATTACTGCTCTTCTTTACTGGGTCATAATAACCTGTGATTCATTCCAAATGACCGGTGAGCCGGAGGATGTCACTCCAGGTACACAAGGCCTTAATCATCATTCTCTTTCAGAACTTGTTTCATCAATGCAATGAGAAAATGCTGAAATGAAGGGGAACATTTACAATAAAATCTCAGAGCGTGGTGTTATTCCAAAATTGGTAATGCCTCGCTAAACATTTTTTCAAACACAGGGATAAACCGTACTTACAAAAATACGGCGCACACCTGCGTTTCCCCTAGCGCTGGTACTAAAAAAGCTGCCTAGCACCAGCGCATGCACACTTGCGTCATGTTGCAAGGGTGCCTGGCCAACAGGGGCGTATATTTATGTGCCGGAAGGGACACCTTCCTGCACATAAACAATCTTTAAAGGCGATTTGGAGAGCAAAATACAAGGAAAAGTGAATACTTTCTCCTTGTATATCCATCCTAAGACCAGGTTTTTCCTAGCCATAGTTTTTGGCACTGCCCCATCCTTGTGAATATCAGGCAGCCTCAATAAGCAACAGGTGGTGCGGTGGTATGCCCAATGCAATGTCTATTGCATGCCCTTTCACACTAAGAGAAGTGTGAAAATGGGCCTTATTTATAAGATGACCTTAAGCAGCGCTACGTGGCTTAATGCCAACTTTAAATAAGTAGAAAGGGATGTCACCACCAGAACATCACTAAAAGTGACGTCTGATGACGTTATCCCCTTGTAAATATGCCCTATAGTATTTTCAGTAAATGTGAAGAGCACCACTTACCCATTGAAAATGCATGGAAATCCTTTCACTTGAAAAACATTGCTGCTCCATACCATTGTATTCCTAGACACTTATGTCCTGTAGTCTGAACTCTTCAAACAAGTTAGGTGATTGAATGGTTAAAATATACTTTTCTGCAATACAGGCAGAGAAAATGAGGCTACTGCCAAATACCTTGACATTAATAATTTACACCAACAGTCTACAAATGACAGGATGTGTGGGCTAGTGAATTTGAGACCTGAGGGCTACATGTAGGTAGAATAGATTTACCGATTTTTAATTACCGAATTTTACCGATTCGGTAATTAAAAATTGGTAAATCTAAGGGGTGGATATGTAGGTATTTCCAGATGTGGAAATACCGAATCTGTAACATTCGGTATTTACCGATTCTGTAAATACAGAATCGGTATTTCCTATTGATTCCTATGGGCTTTGAAGCCCATAGAAATCAATGGGAAATACCGATTCTGTATTTACAGAATCGGTAAATACCGAATTTTGCAAGGGTGCAGGGGGTGTCACTTTGACACCCTCTGGCACCCCACAAATAGGCATGTGCACCATGTGGCACACAGACATGCCCTAAGGGCATGTCTGTCTGTCACAAGGCTAGGTGTGCATGCACACATGTGCATGCACACCTGAAATCGGTATTTTACCACACAATAGGATTGTGTGGTAAAATACCAATTTTGTAGGGCCTTTGGGACTCAGAAGAGTCCCACCTACATCTGAGATTTACCGAATCGGTAAAAATACCGATTCTGTATTTTACAGAATCAGTAAATTTACCGAATTGGTAAAGTTACTGATTCTGTAAAATTGTGCCCCTACATGCCAATTCTTGAATACCGGTCGGTAACAGACGAAAATACCGATTTTCAGCCGTTACCGACCGACCTACATCTGGCCCTGAATCACTTATTGTTGAATATTGTACACTTACACTCACACAAGGAATAGAGCTTGGTGTTGTTCTCCCTTTTACCAAGTGATAGGTGGACAGACGAACCATTTATTTATTGTATTGCATTAGGATTGCATTTATATAGCACTTACTACCCCTGAGGAAGGCGCCAAATCTCTTTTCAGCGAGTAGCACACTACTCCGGAACCCATAAAGGATTAGTAGTGATTTAGCATAGTGAAATATGAAAGTAATTTGAGTGGTAGACATGTTAGTCAGTTATTTAACTTGAGAAGGATAGTTGAGAGATAGTAGAGGGAAAAGGTTTGCATTTATATAGTGCTTACTACCACAGATGAGGTGTTGAAGCGCTTTTTCGGCAAGTAGCACACTACTCTGGAATCTATAAAGGATTAGTGGTGAATTAGTATAGTGAAATATGAAAGTAATTTTTCTGGTGGACATGTTAGTCTGTTATTTGAATTAAAAAGGATAGCGGAGGGATAGAAGAGGGAAGGATCTAGGGCCCGATGTAGGTCGGTCGGTAACGGCCGAAAATCTGTATTTTCGGCCGTTACCGATCGGGAAATAGGTGATAGGCATGTAGGGGGCATTATTTTACTGAATCGGTAAAAATACTGATTAGGTAATTTTACAGATTCAGTAAAATAAAAAATCGGTAAATTTACCGATTCTAATCCACCCATATGTAGGTGGGACTCTTCAGAGTCCCAGGAGCCTTACCGAATCGGTATTTTACCATCAAATCCAATTTGATGGTAAAATACCGATTCCGGTGTGCATGCACATGTGTGCATGCACACCTATGCCATGTGACAGGCAGACTTGCCCTTAGGGCATGTATGCCTGCCACATGGCACCCAAGCCTGTTTTGGGTGTGCCAGAGGGTGTCAAAGTGACACCCCCTGCACCCTTGTGAAAATTGGTATTTACCGATTCAGTAAATACCGAATCGGTAATGCCCATTCATTCCTATGGGCTTCAAAGCCCATAGGAATGCATGGGCATTACGGATTCGGTATTTACCGAATAGGTAAATACCGAAATCATCCGAATCGGTATTCCAGCACATCTGGAATACCTACATGTCGACACCATAGATTTACCGATTTTCAATTACCGAATCTGTAAAATTCGGTAATTTAAAATCAGTAAATCTATTCTACCTACATCTAGCCCCTAGAATTTTTTTAGCAGTAGGAGGAGGCTTGGGATGAGTAAAAGTGAGGTCAAGGAGAAGTGTCAGAGGGAAGGGTTTAGAAATGCTTGTTTGGGAGATCTGAATAGTAAAAAAGAGGTATGCGATGATGTTAGGAGGGTACAGTAGGGAAGAGCCTAGAGATGTTATTTTGGGGATCATAGTAGTGATATGGGTTTGGGATGAATGAGAGAGTGGAGGTAGAGGATATATTGCTAGGATAGAGGTATAGGGTGGGAGATAGGGTAGTGCATTGGATTTAGTAGAAAAATAATAAATATATAGTTTTTTTGTAATTTAATAGTGAAGCAAGTGTAGGTAAATAGTTATGATAAAAGATTTTCTTATTTAAACAGTCAATTATATACATGTCAAAAACATTGAATATTGTAACTACCAGTAATATGTACATTTGTTAAACAGAACTAAATATCTATATTTTTAAAAACATAATTATTATACATGTTTATCCAAAGCAATACAATATATAGGTACAAATCTATAGTCTAAATGGTTATCTGTGGATCTTATGTTGGGGGGTAACTAGTTCCATACACATATTGAGGCAAGGTGCCACTCTAGAGCGGAGGTTCCTTTGTTGAATGTGTTTGGTGATTTTATTCCTGATGAAGAGCTGCCCCGCTCCATGTATCGCTTTGTGAGTGATACAAAGCATCTTGAACGTGGCTCTTCTGCCAATCGGGAACCATTGCAGGACTTTTAAGGCAGGAGAGATGTGGTCTTGCGGCTTTATATTTAAAAGTAGTCTGGCAGCCGTGGTAGAGGCTATTGATTTAATCGAGTTTGAACAGAACAAGAGAGATGGTAGCCTGGACCTTGTATGGAAATTCCAGATGAGGGAAGATTTTCCGCAGAGTTTTGATAGTGACAAAGCATGATCTTGCTAGTTTGTCTACTTGGGCGTTCATTGATAGCTTGGAGTCCATGGTAATTCCAAGGTTTCTTACTTCTAATGATACTTAAGGCAGTGTTCCCAGATCATCAGGCCGGGCAGCGAGTGGGTCATAATTTTTCCAATAACCACACATGAGTATTTCTGTTTTGAACACATTCAATTTGAGATGGATCCACATCATCCATTGATCCACGGCTCTGAGACAACTGACAATTACAGTGTCTCCAATTCTTTGGGGCATTCCAATACAAGGAGCATTTGCATAAGTATAGAACATGAGATAAAATTGATGGCTCAGTGCTGGTAATGACTTCACGTAGATGTTGAAAAGCATGTTGAAAAGCATGGGTGAGAAAAGCATGATAGAGCCTTGAGGGGCCGCTGCTTTACAGAGTAGCTGAAGGCTGAAAGCTATTGATTCATTCTGCCTTGGATACACAGGCAAAAGTTCCATTCCAAGCCACCAACTCCCAAAGAGTTATCAAGTTACCATTGAGATCCTGTATGCCACCTAAGAGGGTCATTAGGATGGCGGACGGACCTGCGTCCGTCCGCCACCCCAGAGGTGGAGAGATCATCCGCAAGGGCAGCGGTGGTCTTTCCATGCCAATTAGGATGTGACCGCTACCCTGGCAGTCATCTCCTGTATCCTTAACATTGCGGCGGGTGCTGCTTCAAGCAGCACCCGCCGCAATGTTAAAAATGCATGCATTGCATTTGCAAATCACTTTATAAATATTTGATAAACTGAGACTTAATAACAATCCAAGTATTAGAGAAAGGGTGGCATCAAGGAGAGAGAAACACAATTATATCAGTTTCAAACCATTTTTTATGCTTCAAAGACCAAAAATAAATAAAATAGATTTGACTGCGACATATAATACAATATACAAAGTGCAATGTGTCCCCAGTGATTTGTGAAGTAACCAAAAAACAACGTGTGTACAGTTAGGTGAACTATACAGGTTAAAGTGGTGGCTATTTACAAGAAAGAGACATGACTCAAAGCAATTATTTAAATCAATTGTAGAACAGCCGCTATAAAATCATAGGAGCTGTGTGAGCCTTATTCGCCTCCAAGTACGTCAATGGCATTTCGACCCTTAGAATGAGGGTCTCATCAGGACTGGGAGTGAGGGACGTCTATAAAACATAATGTACAATGTGAAATTGTAAGTATATGTAGTCACCATGAATATATATGAATATTCTTGGAGAAGGTGAAGGAATTTACCTTATACTGGGCTAATAAAAAGTGTAACCCATGCGTGTGAAAGTTAACCGAATTTACTTACAGTGAACCCAGCCGGGCACTGTCGAGGGGCAGACAAAGAAAAGGCATGGAATTAGCCACATACGAAAAAATATTTAAAAAATATATAGTTTGTATATGGTGCAGCGCCGTTAGAGCAATAGCACAACTTACCACTGTCATTGACACCTTGGTAATTGTAGTCTATCTGTCTCAGACGGTCGGTGCCGTCACCGCGCAAAATGAACAGGGAATATCTGTAATATAAAAACGGTGTCTCAATAGTTGTGAGCTGCGGGTGGCATTGAGGCTGCAGGCGATAAGTAATCATGGAATTATAATCTGTACCTGGGCGCGTTTTCAACCAGCTCGATCGCTGCCTTCGGGTAAATGTTTGGTAACTGGCGGGTGACGTCACCGCGTTTTAAAGCGCGCGGCGTTGCGCACGTAATTGCTACAGGACTATCGTGCAATGTTTACAAATATGGAGAAGGATAAACCCGTATCGATTGCGCAAAAGTCTAAGGTGGCTCTATCGGATGGGCACATATTTGTGTTGACGAGATAGAGTCACAATTAAGGCTCTATCTCGTCAACACAAATATGTGCCCATCCGGTAGAGCCACCTTATACTTTTGCGCAATCGATTGCGCAAAAGTCTAAGGTCGCTCTATCGGATGGGCACATATTTGTGTTGACGAGATAGAGTCAAAATTAAGGCTCTATCTCGTCAACACAAATATGTGCCCATCCGGCGCTGCACCATATACAAACTATATATTTTTTTATATTTTTTCGTATGTGGCTAATATCATGCCTTTTCTTTGTCTGCCCCCCGACAGTGCCCGGCTGGGTTCACTGTAAGTAAATCCGGTTTACTTTCACACGCATGGGTTACACTTTTCATTAGCCCAGTATAAGGTAAATTCCTTCACCTTCTCCAAGAATATTCATATATATTCATGGTGACTACATATACTTACAATTTCACATTATACATTATGTTTTATAGACGTCCCTAACTCCCAGTCCTGATGAGACCCTCATTCTAAGGGTCGAAACGCCATCGACGTACTTGGAGGCGAATAAGACTCACACAGCGCCTATGATTTTATAGCGGCTGTTCTACAATTGATTTAAATAATTGCTTTGAGTCATGTCTCTTTCTTGTAAATAGCCACCACTGTAACCTGTTTTGTTCACCTAACTGTACACACGTTGTTTTTTGGTTACTTCACAAATCACTGGGGACACATTGCACTTTGTATATTGTATTATATGTCGCAGTCAAATCTATTTTATTTATTTTTGTTATTTGAAGCATAAAAAATGGTTTGAAACTGATATAATTGTGTTTCTCTCTTCTTGATGCCACCCTTTCTCTAATACTTGGATTGTTATTAATTCTTAGTTTATCAAATATTTATAAAGTGATATGCCACAGGAACCATTGCTTTTCTGGATAAACGCATTACCCTGGTTCCTTTGTGAGTAGGGTCTCCCTTGTTCTCTTTTTTTTGCATTGCATTTGCATGTACAAAGCGGCAGGCACCGCGCAGTGCCTGCCGCTTTATACATGCAAATGCAGGGGGCTACCATAGGTACCCCCCATGTGCACCCCCACCCCCCCCAGAAGCGAAGGTCCACATGCTTTTCCACGGAGGAAAAACCGTCACGGAAAAGCATGTCTACACATGCTTCCTAATTTGGCTGGCGGTGTCTTGCAGACACCGCCACCAAATAGCAGGCTACACCCCGCGGATCAGTGGCGGATGGACCTGCCGTCCGTCGCTGATCCTACCGCCATCCTGATCTGGCGGGTGGTGTTTACAGGGACTGCGGCGGTGAATCTGCATCCTCCGGGCCGGTGGTGGCTTCCACCGGCCCAGAGGATGCAGATTCACCGCCATCCTAATTGAGCCCAAAGTCTTCAAAGTGACAACAAACATTTGTCAAAGCTTTATTATTAGATGCGTCAACTTATACACTCTTCTGTAAAAACTGATGTTTTAAAGATAGCAGAATTGTAAGTCATGTTGTAAAACACATAAGTGAGACTTTTCATTTTCTGAGACGTAAAGGAATGCACTAATTCTAATTGGTCTGTGTTTTTGGAGCATGATTTTAGGTTTAAATTGGCAATGTTATGAACTTCTCAAATACTTAACCATTAAGACAAAAGGTCTATGTGGTTGAAATGGAAGGAAAGATGGGCAGAGTTCTAAGGAATTAAAACGCTTGTGGCTGCAAATTTATCAACCATCAAACTCTATGGGCCTCATTTATGAGGCTGTGCGTCACTTTTACGCTGCCGGTGCGTTACTTTTTGTGATGCACCAGTGGCGTAAAAAATGTGCCCTGTTGCGCCATATTTACAAAGTGACGCATCTAGGTAGATGCGTCACTTTGTAAACCCTTGAGCCACATTATACCTGCGCCAGGTATAATGTATGCAAGGGGGGCGTATTGACGCAAGAAATTATCGTAGAAGTGACGCAGTGAAATCTATGAGATTTCACTGCATCACTTCTAGGACGCAAATGCGTCAATATCTTACGCCTGCCTCACTACAGGCATAAGACTGACGCAGGCCCTTTCACATGGGGCTTACCCCATGTGAAAGGACACATTGCTAGAGTTGCGTCACTTTTGTGACACACTCCAGCAATGCGTCACTTTTGCGCCATACAGATACGTCAGAAATACTGACGTACCTGTAACTCCTTGCACCATGATGCATTATTATTATTAAGACGCATCAATCATGCCGCAAGGAGGGCGCACTGAGAAGTGACGCATCGCTGCTTTCACGCAGCGATGCGTCACTTCTCATAAATGAGGCCCTATCTGTTTTAGTCAAGAACAGCATTTCTTTTTGGTGTGATGCTTTATAGTAGGCAGACCCAGTGTTATCAGTGGGGGCTTTAAGAGACCAGCATTTTTGGCACTGTAAAAAGAAAGCAAAGACAGCATTGTTATCTTGATTATGCAAACATTCCCTTGGGTTTAAAATGTATTCAGTTTAGTTGATGTTGAATAAAATGCAGTTATCATTTGGAAACACCTATGGTAGAAAATTTTACCATAGATTGTGTCTGCTAAATATATTCAACACAATTGATTTCAAATGTATGACTTTCATGGGATTCATCATACACATATAGCTCATCCTTAGTAGTGTATGGGTGGTTAGAAATTGTTTATATAATTGAGGTACCTGCAGCGAGGGAGCAAGAAAAAATGGTTCTCCGTGGTTATATGGTCAAATATATTAGGAGAAATTGCTATATGCTCATTCCATCTTGAGATGTAGGAATCATGTTTTCTAAACCTGTCAGTTTTTTAAACATTAGAGTCGGAATGTATTATAATTAGGGCTCCCTATTTTATGGTATTTTTTTTTATTATTTCCTTCTGTATTTATCCATATTTACTTTTTGCTAATTTTATCTCTATTTATCCATAATTATTTTGAGTTTTCAGGAAAAATGAAGCTGAAATTAGTATATTTCCATGTATTTATCTGGTAAATATGCACTCATGCTTGAATGCCTACCAGGTTTCAATCCTGTAAACACCCACAGAAGATAAATCAATGGCTTATAAGACAATTTGCACATTTCAGTATCAACCTTGTGCATATCTACTGCTATTAAAACCTCTTTACTAAAATTCCTTTCATTTTAGCCCCCTTACCTATCAATCCACACAGCTATTGGCCTTGCAGTCATGGTGGATAGTACTACTCAAAAAGTAACCCAATTTTCGTTCCTTTCCATGTTTAGAAATAAAGACAAGAAAATAAATGGTTTCTGTCTGTATTTATCTGTAAAAATCAGTAAAAACAGAAAACAGGGAGCCTTACTTATAATATGTAAAACAGAATATTATTTAAACTTTTTAAATCATTATTAGAGAGGCTGATCTCAGAATTGTGGCTGGTTGGTAGCACTGGCAAACCTTAGACCAATATTCTGGTGTATGTACATGAAACAACATGTGGGTGATACAAAGAGTCTGAAATTAGCATTTTGCTCATTCTAGGGTAACAGAGAAGACTAAGGGGCTGATTATGACCTGGGCAGTGCGAGAGTGGGGCGACACGCCACTGCCCTTCTCCTGTACAGCCAAAGTCAACCGCTGGCCGCCTGCCAGATTAGGATTTTTCTCCTGGTCTGGCTCGGGGTCTTTGGTGTTCCCAAGGTGGGCTGCAATGGGAATGCCAAAGCAAGCTTCTGCATGGCATGCACTGTTTAGTCCACGCTGTGCAGGAACTGGGCGTGCATGTACACTGAGAGGCACACCACATGCCCCCCTTCATCCATCCTATACCTATTTAGGGGGGGCAGTGCTGGCGCGCGCTCATCTTTGAAAAACACAGTCTCTGTTGAAAGCGCTGTGTGCTGGTGGTGCTCGCACGAGCTCTTTAACTTTTAAGTCGTTTTTAACTTGTTTTCGCTGTTTTGCAGCTTAAGTACTATTGTTGCCACAAGGTACGGGGAAATACAAATTTACACTAGGAAATTTAGAGGTACGCCGTAATTGCATTTGCTGCTTGTGAAATACCTTTTAACTGCTGTTCTCTTACTCGCACTATAAAAATCACTCCAAACGCACTCCGCTACTTCAGCGGGACTCGGGGAATACTATCTACCCCAGCGCCATCTTTGTTAGCGCTCTAGTGGATGGATCGCCTGCAAGTGCTTATCTATTTAAGCATCCCAATGCAGGCGCGCAGCGAAGCGCCGGAGTTGCGCCAGAGATAAGCCCGTCTGTGCCCGTCCGTGTCCCGGCCGCGTCGAGCGCCACGGGGCTGTCAGATTAAGGTATTCAAGGGAGGCTCTATTGAGTATAGGAAAGAGGGGAAGGGACGGGCCCCAAAAAGATCTAACACATACCTCTGTCAGCTTGGGGTGTGGTTTGATTGACAGTAGATCCCTGGTTAAACACCATCAGGAGGTGTCGGACCTGTTGGGAGATATGAATCTGGATGCCCTTTTTATTACTGAGACCTGGGCCAGTGCGGACTCCGCTGTTGAGCTGGGCCAAGCGTGTCCGGATGGGTACAAGATGTTTCACAAACCCAGATCCCAGGGAAGAGGGGGGGTGTCGGGGTGATCTATAAGGACAGGTGGAACTTCGTCCCCTTACAGGTCGACCCAGTTGCAGGGATAGAATTGATGGGCTTCACCCTACAGGAAACCAAAGGAAGGATACTAACTGGCATGATCTGCTATAGACCACCTGGCCTGGACACGGGGTACCAGGCACTGTTTGATACTATCGCCGCCCTTGCCCTAACTCATTCCAGACTATTGCTCCTGGGGGACTTCAACCTTTGGGACAATGGGGTCCTAGGGAGCCACCTGAAGGATTTACAATATATATGCGGAAACTGTGGCCTTGATCAACTGATATTGGAGTCTACCCACTTAGGCGGACACGCATTGGATCTGGTGTTCGCAAATCAGTCAGAGACTAAGGTGATTGGTATTCTACCCCAAAGTTGGACTGACCATTCCCTGATTCATTTTCAGATCACTGTGCCTATTCAGGTGAATAAAAATGCTCGCCCTGCAAACTACTGAAGGGGAAGGGACTGGTCCAAATTACCAAAGGACAAATTAAATTTTTTCTTTACCAATCAGACTCCCTTTGATCCAAATGAGTCAGTGGGCCACAACTTTCATGTCTACTGTAATCGTATCACTGAGACCCTTGATAAACTTGCCCCCCTGAAAAAGATAAAGAATAAAAGCAAACCATCAGCCCCCTGGTTCAGTGAGGAGCTGAAATTACTACGTAATCAATGTAGACAGGCAGAAAGGAAGTGGCGAAGACTCTATTTAGAGTCTGATAAGACACTGCTAAAGGTAGTATAAGCTAAATATAAAGAGGCCATTGCCAAAGCAAAGGCACATTTTTATGCTACTGCCATACTTCAGTCTCCGAATAGCACAAAAACTCTCTTTAATATTATAAGAGACCTCTCCAACCCCGCCTGCATGAGCAACAAGGTGGTTGCAACTCAAGAACTTTGCGACGAAATCGCCGTCTTCTTCGAAGGAAAAATTGCCAAAATAGTGGTGGGTTTTGCTCAGGGTGAGGCTAGCTGTCAGGACGCACCACTTCAGATGGTAGAGGAGGAATTACTGGTGGTATCATCTATGGAGAGTTTTCCCCTTCTCACAGATGAGCTCTTTACCAGCTTGGCGCTCAGCATATCCTCTGGGTCCCCTTCTGATCCCCTACCCCATAGGTTCTGGAAGGAGTATGGCCCAGAGCTTTTTCCCTGGATGCGTATGATCTGCTGCCAATCCCTGGAGGAAGGAGTAGTGCCGGAGGCATGGAAACAGGCAGTGGTAACCCCTCTACTTAAGAAGCCCTCGCTGGATCCAACACTCCCAGCCCATTTTAGGCCTAAATCTCTTCTGCCCTATCCCATAAAATATCTGGAGAAAGCGGTTAGCAGGTCCCTGTCAAGCTACCTGGAAGATAACTGTCTATTGGACGGGGTTCCGTTTGGATTCCGCCCAGGCCACGGGACAGAAACTGCATTGGCAACCATGCTGGACACTCTGCGAATGCGAGCCGACAATGGTAACTCCTCAGTACTTGTACTGTTGGATATGTCGGCAGCATTCAACACGGTTAGCCATGCAGTTTTGCTAAACAGACTGGAGAAACTGGGCGTGAAAGGCAAGGCTCTGAAATGGCTACAATCTTATCTGTCCGATAGACAACAGATAGTGACCATGACTCAGTTCGCCTTCCCTAAGTCCCCGGTCCACTATGGAGTACCACAGGGCTCGTCGATCAGCCCTATCCTTTTTAATATATACTTGCAGCCTCTGATCCCTATTATAAAATCTTATGGGATCGAATTGATTAATCACGCTGATGACACCCAACTGGTGTCCTCTCTGGAAGGGAAACAGGCGGTACCCATGGACAGATTCCAGGGTTGCATGCGTCGAGTCTCCGCCTGGCTCAAAGCAAACTCCCTTCAGTTTAATGAGGGGAAAACGGAGGTAGTCTATTGCTCGACGGTCAAACTAAATCAACAGATACCGTGCAAGCTTTGGCTCTCGCCGGGGGCCTACCCCTGCGTCCCAGTAAAGACCGTGCGGAACTTGGGAGTACTGTTTGATGAAAACCTTCAAATGGTGTCACAAACTAACAAAACAATTAGTGTTTGTTATGGTCTGCTAAAAGCACTCAGGCAGATTCTCCCTCTCTTGCCCGATGACACTAGACCCTTGGTGGTAAGGAGCATAATCTTGGCTAGACTGGATTACTGTAATTCCCTTTACTTGGGCGCCCCTTTATACATCTTGCAGGGTCTGCAGAGAGTCCAGTCGATAGTGGCCAAGTTGGCGCTTAACAGACCATGTAGCTCCTCTACCACAATGGCCTTGAGAGACCTTCATTGGTTGCCTATACGGGACAGAGTCATCTTTAAATCTCTGTGCATAGTCTACAGAGCGTTACACAGTACGGGTCCTCTACCAATGCAGGAAAGATTTACATGGTATAAGCCCACTAGGTCTCTCCGTTCTTCTACTTTAAGTCTGGCAACCACCACCAGATTTAAGAGATCCAGGATGGGAGGCAGAGCTTTCAGCATAGTAGCCTCTCGCCTATGGAACGAGCTACCTCAGAACATCAGGCAAGCCGACTCCTTGGTAGGTTTCAGGAAGAGCCTAAAGACATGGCTATTTGCCAAAGTCTGAGACTCCTGCGCCCATCATCTAGCCTTTCAATCTGCGGTTTCCATCTGATAATGTTTTTCCCCGAGAGCCCCAGGATACCCGTAGGGTGGCAGTCGCGCTATGTAAGAGCAAATACAATACAATACAATACAATACAATACAATCCTAGTATACAGGGGCAACAGGGGGCCATGTAGGGCCCCCTTTGTTTCCCCACAGCCAGCCTTTTCATGGCAGGCTCACCTCCATGAAAAGGCTGACAGTGGGCATACTCAGAATAAGCTTGGCACTGGATCAGCAGCACCGCCAAGCATATTTCTGCACCAGACTGCGCACCACCACCAGGGAACATTGTTCCCTTGCGTCAGACCTAAAACAGTCCGACCGCGGCACTTGTAATACGGTGCAGTGGTCACTGACCTCTACCGTACCTCCAACACAGGCTTGGTGGACCAATGGAACGCCAAACTCGTAATCAGCCTCTTAATGTGGCAATGGTGTTGCAGACTAAGGATGAGTCTGGTCATGTGTTCAGAACTCTTGGAGACTGGAGTTCTTCATGTAGGAAAGCCAGAGTATGGGGTATCACTACTGTTATTGGAACAGTTTTGTTAGGGAGGAACAAGCTGGTACAGTATCTTTTCATTGACATAAGTGGAAGAAAGTGTTTTTTATGGGAGAATTAACTTGGGAATGAATGAAAGTTCACTCAATAATGACACAATGTCACAGATTGTGCACATTCTTCTGTAGAACTGGAGGAGGTCCGAAAGATGTGGTCCATGTAAATGGAAATAATGAGGAGTCCCTGTTGCTTTAAATAACATCCTCTTTGCCTTTGAGAGATAACCTGTTAAGCTGCCTCCAAAAACTGCGATTTCTGCTTCCTCCATTTATAGATGATGCTCTACTCAATGGGCATCCACAACTGTGGATAGTGAGCCCATGTAAGAGTTTAATGGGGGTGCAGGCAGTGCATGGTTTGTAAAATGTAGAAATCAGGGTCCATGGTATTTTGCAGAAGTCTGCTGCAGCTGGCACCACCCACGGCTCCTGCTACTGCTGCAGATTGTCGGTGCTGGCATTAGTTTTCTAACCATCACACTCTTACTAGTGTGTCATTTTGGACTAGCCCAAGTAATCTCAATCAGTATAGCTAGCCTGAATGTGCTAGTTCTGTAAAAGCATATTGGTGTGTTTAACATGTTGCTAAGCAGCAAAATGATAGACAGTACACCATGTGCAAGTCTCTGGTTAATAAATGCCGGTCTTTAAAAATAGATGCGAGTGCCAAGCAGAGGCAAACACCAACACAAATTAGGCACTGGTTGCAGGTAGGGCCAAGCCTTAGGAACCTCAACATGCATAGATTCTAGTTTCATTTTGAGGGACTACTTGGTGAAAAAGACATCCTCCAAACAAGGGCAGGCATTTCAAATAGAGCAAAAAGTTGGTGAAGCAATGTAGAGCATGTGTTTTCCAACATTTCTTCTGGTCTTTGTATCAATCAATCATATAGGATTTTTTTAAACTCTGCTTATCATCCCTGAAAAAGATGGGGGTGGGGGTGCTGCTGCTTAGTTTAATTAGTCAAAGAGCAAGGTCTTCAGATGATTCTTGAACTCCTGCATAGTGGCGCATGTATAGAGGTAGAGGGAGAGGCCATTCTAGGACTTGGCCACCAGGTGTGAGAAGACCATCTCTCCTGCTTCTGTGGATGCGGGGTGTGGGCCATGAAGAGGGATGAGGAACAAAGTTTGCAGGTAGCTAGGTGGAAGTTTACACTGTGGTTAAGGTAGTCTGGGCCCTTGTTGTGAAGGTAATTGAAGGTGTGGGTGAGCAGTTTGAACTATCACTGTGCTGATGGGGTGCAAGTGTATGATTCTGAGATGCGGGGAGATGTGGTTCTACCTCGGGATGTTGAAGATGAGACTGACTGCTGAGTTTTGGATGGTCTGGAGTCTGTTTGGTAGTTGAGCAGTGATTCCCATGCAGAGGGAGTACTGTAGTCAAGGCGGCTGGTGATGAGGGCTTGGGTGTAGGTGTGTCTAGTGTTTGAGTGCCTAAGCAGGTGCAGGATGATAAAGCAGGAGGAGGAGACAGTGTTTATCTACTTTCTCATCGAAGGCAGCTGTTGAGTATTATTTGGAGATTTCTTGCATGCTCTGTGGGGGTGGGTTCAGGGCCGAGATACGTTGGCCACCATGAGTCATTCCACGGGGAGTCACTGATCCCGAAGAAAAGTATTTCTGTTTTGTTTGTGTTGAGATTAAGGCATCCACTATGCATCCAACCTGCAATAATGGTAATGCAACAGTGGAAATTAGATATGGTGTTAGCTGGGTCAGTTTGAGGAGAGTGAGAGGATGAGCTGAGTGTCATCAGCGTAGGAGATTATGTTCATGCTGTGGGATCCTACCATGGTGGCCAGGCGTGCCATAAAGTTGTTTAGAAGAATAGGACTTGGAGAGGATCCTTGTGGGATGCAGCAGATTATGTTTTTCAGTCCGAGGTAAAAGATGGGAGGTGGACGCTTTGGGTTCGTTCGGAGAGGAGTGAAGAGACCCATTTGAGGGCTTTCCCTTTGATTCCTACTTGGCGAAGACTGTGCAGGAGGGTGTGGTGGGACACAGTGTCCAATGCTGCAGAAAGAACGAGGAGGATAAGGGCCGCAGTCTCTCCCCTGTCTATGAGGGTCCTGATGTCATCTGTGGGCCACAATCAGGGTGGTCTCTGTGCTGTGATTTGAGTGATACCCCGATTGGGAGGGGTCTAGAATGTTGTTGGAGGTTTACTGCTTTCTCTAGCACTTTGGCTAGGAAAGGCAGAAGAGAGATGGGGGCTGTAGTTTATTAGGTCTTTGAGGAATACTGTGGTTTTATTGAGGTGTGGTTTGATTTCTGCATTTATTTTATCCTTCAGGGAAAGAGGCATATGTGACGGAAGCATTGATGATTGTGGTGAGCTCCATAATAATGGTGCTTTGTCCTAGTTTGTACATGTGGTGTAGACATGTATCCTTGGGGGCTCCTGATGGGATGGAGCCCACTCATGTTAAGACAGAAGCAGCCAAAAGTACTTTCAGAGGCCACTACTGTCACATTTCTGTTTTCCCCAGTGAAACAAGAAATGTGATAATACTCTTCTTATTTGTCTAAGGGTTCTTTTGTTTGTTTTGGTTAATTTTATGGAAGCACACATTTCAACCAAGGGGTGTACTGGCACTTAGAGGTATAACAACAAGAGAGGGACGAATCATAAGAAGAGTGACATTCTCAAAGATTTAATCGGGCTGCAATTGCTGGGAAGAAGCTAGTAAGGAGTAAAGAGGATGTTCTTAGTCACTTGCACCTAAAATGAATGACGAGCCAGACATTCTCTCTTGTAGTACGAGATCATCAGCTTAGTGGCAGAAGCTTAGCTGAGAAGCATAGAGAAAGTAAGGTGTGTGAAATTAGATTGCATATAAGTGTGTGTCTGTTTGTAGAGGGCACCATTGTTGACAGTGCTTAAAATGCAAGGTTCCTCTCTATGTGAACCCTAAAGAATAGTTGTGAAAGCATCATGGTAGCTGGAAAATGGTACGTACAGCACAGTGTTTGGCCAATTGCATCCAAGGTAGCAGTCTTCTAGGGGAGAAAAGACAGAGGGCATTACAATAATCCAACCTAAAAGGATGATCACATCTTACATTGTTGGTCAATAGTCAAAAGATAGAAAAAGACAATCTTTCTAAACCTCTTCAAGTAATGGACACTAGAAGTAAACTTGTAAGATTGTGATCTAAGAGTGATAGCATTCTCATGAGAATTTTGAAGATTTTTAAACATGAATGCCAGAGAAGGAAGGGGAATTAAATCAGAGGTCCGCCAGCTATCCAACTAGTAATTTCTAGAATGGTCAAGATTAAGTATCTCCATCTTATGTGTATTCAACTTCACAGCATTATCTCGCATCAAAGATGCTATTGCTGAAACTTTGCATCAAACTTTAACACCATGAAGAGAGATCATCAAAGCATACAATGAGTTGGTTGACATCAGAAGAAGGCATTAAGGTAAAACTGAATGATCTTGTTTACGGGACCAGGGGAGTTACAAAACATGTTGATTATAATGGGACTTAGAAAAGACCCCTCTGGAATAGATTTAGCCAGTTTTTTAAATGTGCAGTAGGAAGCTGTAATTTTAACTTATTGGGTTTGCTCATGCATGTTGGAGGCAAGCCAATTGACAGCCTTGTCCCTGATTGAGCTTCCATGTAGACAGATGGCATCGAACGCAGAAGAAAGCTTGAGAATTTGAAAGCGCTCTGCCTCCTGGAGAGATTGAATAGCGTAATTCATTCATCGCTGCAACCAAGGAAAATTCCATGCTGTGCAATGGATTGAAGCCTGATTTATCAGGTCAAGAATGCAATTATTGCCCAAAAACACAGAAACATCTTTGTTAATGTACTTCTCAAAGCTTTAAATAGGGAGCAAGAGGAGTAAAACTGCTTGCTTCCAAGATGTGAAAAATGCATGCTGCAGATAGGGAAGCATAACAATGCCAAGATAGGGTTGGACAGATAAGGTCAATTCCCATTATGAAAAAAAAATAACTGGACTACATCATGAGGAAAACTTTTTTAATTAACTAGTGACATTACTTTAGTTATTTCAGGTGTAAGAGCTTCAAATTTAGATAGAAGAGAATTGGTTTTCTTTAAAAATAGGGTTGTATGGATTCATAGTAGGGTACAGTCCAAGCTGTTACTAAAAATGAGGTGATCTTAGTGATTTTATTTGAGAAACAAATCTGTTAGCGACTTACACAGCTCACTTGTGTTGTCTCCATTAAACCATATCTCTTTGAGGACAGGGACATAATTTCACAATTTTAATAATGTCCCCAGAAATATTAATGGGTGAGGAAATGTGTACATATCGCTACACACCTCTAGAAATGTATACGTTCATTTTCTACTTATGAAGAGCAGGGGAATAAAGGCTTGGTTCTTTAGTACTCATCTTCAACTATATAAACTATATTTTTTGCATTCCCTTTTGGCTTGTGCCAATTCGGTGAGTGAGCAAGGTGCAAAGAACAAGAACTTCAGTATGACATTTGCTTTATAACAGCCACAGGGTCTAACGAGTTGGTAAATCAGGTTTCTAGATCAGATTTCAGATTGTAAACATTTCAGCTATCATAAGTGATGAAAAAGAGTCTAAGGGCTGGCAAAATGCTTCTTCACACACCATATTCCAAGATCTTTTAATGATTGTCTTCTGCAATAATTCCTTAGCATGATGAAAGTCAAACTTTCACTGAAGAAGAATGTCATATAATCCATTCAGCTTACTGGGAAGATCAGTCTCTCTGGTGCTAGGTATAATTTTTAGCATATATGCAAGAGATGCCACATTGGGTTAAGATTGAATCTGTTCATGCATCTGTAAGAATGTGTTTAGCTTGGTGCTCTGCGTGATCAGACCATATATCAAAGTCACCCAAAAACAAGAGCTTGGCCACTGATAGAATCAGAGGACGTAGTAATTCAAGGGCAGACTAAAACAAAAATCAGGACCAGGAGAGCAATACAATAACATTCCAGTACACATACAGCAGGGAGAAAGAGATATTTTAAAGCCAAGTAGTTCAGGTGATGTGAGGGGTTCTAGAGAGAAAGGGTATGTGAGCGAGATTCTTTAAAAAACTCCATCTAGGCTTCCCCCTTATTTAGAACCTTGGCCTGCACGAATTACTCTAAATACCGCTAGTGCTATGTCTTGGCCAGAATCATCACACAGCTGTATCACTGTGAGAAACATGATTCCTATCCAAAGGTTAGTGATGACATTGTGAATTACATATTTTTGTTCGCCAATGGAGAGCGATTTAGGCAAGGCAGTGAAGTAAGTTCCCATCTGCTTCATGTAAGGGAGGCTTCGCATGTTCATTTTTCAGGGCTTTGTGGGTTAATGAAACAACATTTAAATCCCTAAGTTCCTGTTGAATATAACATTTGAAAGGGCTACCTGTTTAGTGGTAATGGTTGCAAAAGGGCACAGACAAGTGGCACCTACTGCACATGCCCACTTTGCGAATACTCTTCCCCCCAGCCCATACCCTGCATGTGCTCAGAAGTTGTCTGTCAAGAATGATAAATCAAAGAACAGTGAACTTCTCAAGATGGTCGCAAAGCAAACACTGTATCTATCAGGAATCTAGTTGTGGCTGTGTTCCTGCTGTAAGGGCCAGATGTATGACTGTTTTTTTCAGTCGCAAACAGGAAATGGGCTCGTTTGCGACCGTAAAAATGGGTACTGGCATGTACAAATGCTATTTTGCAAGTCCATTTAATTTTTCTTTTTTAAATGTGGGCTGCATTTTTAAAAAACTGCTTTATTTAAAAAGCAGTCACAGACATGGTGGTCTGCTGACCCCAGCAGGCCACCATCCCTGGAAGTGCTAGCTATTCCTAATGGGGTCGCAAATTGCACCTGCCTCATGAATATTAATGAGACATGAAATTTACAACCCCACTAGGAATCGCAAATCTGTACGCTGTACATTCCAATTTCCGAGTCGCAAAACAACGCAATTTGCGACTCGCAAATTGGTAGGGTTGTACATCTGCTCCTAAATCCCCAGCACATGCTCAGAAGTGGTCTGCTAAGAACGCAAGACCAAAGAGTGACTAACTCTCCAATATGGTACAAAAGGGGGTGGTGATGGACGGAGCATCTGAGTCAATCAAATACTCACACCCAGTCAAAAGATCTGGGTTTAATCCATCACCGTTCTTTAGCCCACTCTGCCACCCCAGTTCAGACATGGCTATATGCAAATCAGTCTGACCCTGTGCCTCATGGGAACAGTCCAGCCCTTTAACGCAAGTCGTTGTAACGACTTGTGTTGTAAAAAACACGATGTAAAGTACCGTAATCAAAATGATTGCGTTGTACTGTCATACATTCCATTGAATGACATACTAACGTTACATTTTAACAAATACCATGTACTGCCACGGAATCTTGCAAAAAATGTCTAACATGAGTTTAAATCCTCAATCAAGGGAAAAAGTCATCCCTTTGTGTTGATTGCTCAACCCTTTTTCACTGCTCTTCCCCGTACGCTTATAGATGGACTGCAGATGATGTCAGAGGCCAATACTACAGGGTGTTATAGAGCCTCCAATGTATGGGTGTTGTGCCACAGATACTGAGCAGAATGGGGTATCCTTCCCATCACCAAAAAAGGGAATACAAGTAGCTTCATAGAGCGGAAGAGCTCCACTCGTCTCTACCCTCTTTACGGTTGAGTCACCCTCAGCCCCTAAAAAAAGCCCAGCTGAATATGCCCCATCTCCTCATTTGCCTAAGGAGTTTTCCACAGGAAGCAAAAAGACAAAAAACAGCTGCAGTCTGTGGAAGACAATATCCTTTAGCTTCTTCCTGCATGATGAGGCAAAAATCACTATTGTGGCCGCATTTCTACTTTTGATTACCTTCTAAAATGCTGTGAAGAGACTAGGGACCATCCATCTTGCATGCTGTGTTTTCAGGTTTTTCATATTTTAATGTAAACTGTATTTTGCTGCCATCAAAATAAAGAGTTGCTGCCTTATAAAAAGAGGAGTATGCAGAGCCGACTTTAGAGCTGGTGGCACCCGGTGCGACAATCTTTTTTGGAGCTCCCACACCCCATGACCGCGTCCTCTGATTCATTTACTACCACCGGGCAAAAGTACCCCTCATCTCTCCAATCATAAGTTATTGCTAAACAAAGTATCCCCCCCTGTGGTAAGCACCCCCGCCACAGTTCAGCGCCTAGTGCGACCGCACCAGTTGCACTGCCCTGGGAGTATGTCCATAGCTTAGGGCCTGATCTAGGTTTTGGAAGATGTCTACCTTATTACAAGTGCATAATAACCTATGGCACTTGTAATAAGGTGGGTGTATATGTAACATTTCTGGCAGACTGCCCACGCTGTAAACTCTAAATTACACCCTTAATCTGTAAACAAGTAAACAGAGGGACCCACAGTTTTGCTGGGAGCAGAGGACGATGCTGCAAATGCCCAGGAAGCTGAATACCAAGATTGCCTAGTCTTGATTCAAGCTCTCTTTCTGTGTTACATCCACCACACTTTCAGTCTCTTTATCAATTTCTTGCAGGCTTCTTTTCACTCATGCTGTACCACTTTGCCACAGTTTTGCAAGCTTTCTCTTCTTCCATCTTTTCTCACTTTTGCTTTTCTTCCTTGCCATGCAATTATCTTTCACGGAGCTCTCAACCTTCCAATGTTCTAATAAATCGCTAAAACCATATATAGCTAGCAGGTTTTATGTCACCTTTTTATGCTTGTAAAACAATTCCAAGACATCTGGAAACAATAAATAATATGTGAATGCACCATGCACGGAAAGCAACTAACCCATATTGACACATGCCAGTACCAATTCTGCCACAGCTAGTAATATTAAAATGATTCTGCTCTCTTCTCCTGTTACTACCGGTGACTCATGTCATCATGTCAACTTAGCTTCACATCAAGGGTCTAGACAGCTAGCATTTAAGAATGAAAAGTTCACAAAGTGGAAAAGTCCCTAAGCCATATTTGTGCATCTGACCTGATCTTTAAGTCAGTGAAAAGTGCATATTATCAAAACAAGGAACGTTATGTTGAACCAGCAGTAAGTAGCCTTGTTGAAACTGCATCATTTTGGAAAATACCAACTACAGAGAAAACTATTAAACAGGTGGGTACAACCAAATTTTAATAGTGGGTCTCGTACAATATTTCTGAACACTGTCTCTTCTCCAGAAGATCTATTTAGAGTACAAAGACTGACTTTCTATTGTCCAAGATGGAAGCGCCTGCTGGCCTTAGACATCAGTGGCACAGACCATGAATGCACTATTGTTTTCTTAGCACTTTGCTCTTTATTCATTTCTAGGCACTGCTTAGCTATGTGTTTGACAAGCCTCATCAAGATAGCATTAGGGGGTTGACAATGTTTTTATCACTTGCAGCCTACAACACTGTCTTTATGTATATAAATCACAATTTATGATACTGCAGTATGTATGTTGAAGGCTCTTAAAATTGTCTGGTACCCTAGAGAAACAATGCACATCTTTGGTGAGTGACCTGCTGCCAAGTGTTACAGAAATACAATGAAATTTCATCTTACTGAAGTGATATTGCTCAGCCTGTTTGTTAGACCTGGCATCTTTTGGTGTGGTTTCTCCAGTCTTTTGCATCTGACCTCCTGGTTTTAACTGTGTACTGCATTTAATGTTTGCTGATGTGAGGACTCTGGGCACTTTATCACTGCCAGTGCTAACGTGCAAGTGCTCCCCATCTAAAATTGAATAATATTTGGTTTATCCACGACTGGCCTATTTTATTTACTAGTAAGTTCCTAGTACAGTGCACCAGATGTGCACAGGATCTGAAAATCAAATGTTACTAGTGAGTCTGCAGCACTGATTGTGCCACCCACATGAATAGCCCTGCAAACATGCCTCAGGCCTGCCACTGCAATGTCTGAGTGTGCAGTTTTAAACCTGGCAAGTGCACCCTCTTGCCAGGCCCAAACCTCCCCTTTATTACATGTAAGGCACTACTAGGGTAGGTCCAAGGTAGCCTCAAGGGCAGGGTACAGTGCATTTAAAAGGTAGGACAAATACTGTTGTGTTTTAAATGCCCTGGTAGTGAAATATTGTTAATTCCGTTTTTGCAAGGGATATCCATCCCCTGGGTTAGATTTGGAGCTGCCTTGTAACATCTTACAAGTGTATATACCAATTGGGAACTGATAGAAAATTTGAGTTTGGTGTCACTAGGCTCAGAATTTAAAAATACATCTTTTAGTAAAGTTGTTTTTGAAATTGCAAGACTGAAAAAGCTACTTTTAGAAAGTTGGCATTTTCTTACTTTAACCATTCTGTGCCTCTGCCCGGCTCTGATTATATGTCTGGGTTAGAATGACAGTGGGGCAGTTTGTGCATTCACTCTAGATAGTCACACAAAGGGAGCTGAGGTTTGCCCTGCATATCCCCATGGCTTGTCACCCGGTTGATGGGCCTTCCTGAGCTAGAGTTGTGAGAGGAGTTGACACTAATACCTAAATAGGGCTGTGTCTGTCCTCACACAAAGAAGTTTCCAAACCCTATAATGTGTCTGGAGTCAGTGCAGGGAAATGCAGGGTCTTGTGCACTACAAAGACTTTCCTTTTAAGTTTGACTACTTCAAAGGCTGAAATGGGTATAAGTACTGGATCTCTGACACCATATACTCAGAACGTTTCTGGGTGAGGAAATTCTGCTAGGAAGAAGAGCTGGATTGCTGTCAGGAGAGACTGCCCATATGCTGTTTGCTTTGCTGTGTTGGTCTGCTGCTTGCTGCTACTGTCCTGGGAGTGAAAGGACTGGACTATACTTTCTACATCCTGATTCCAAGTTTCTCCAAGGGCTTGAGTGTATGTGCCCCCTGCTAAGAAGTCTAAGGGCCATCAAAGACTTCACCTGTTCTTGCTACCAGTACTTGGACTCCTCTGCTAAGGGCCCTGTCTTGCCAAGTGATGCCAAATACAGGTCCTGGACCCTTGGAGTCAAGTGGTGTGTGCTGCAACCCAAAAACAAGCAACCTCACGGCTGTCATGTACACCGCTGCCAGCTCTGGAGCTAAGGGCACCACACATGATAAGCATAATGCACTGCCCGACTTGCACCACAGCTTCGGATGCCATTTATAGCAACTTACCAACTCCAAGGTCATCATTGAGACTGATGCCTGCAACGGAGCAGAGTGCACTGCTCATGAAGAGCACGACACACTGCCCTAACTTACACCACAGCCTAAACATCACCGACGACACAGCAGAGTCAAATACCAATGCATGTGACCTCACAAACTCATTGACCCTGCATCAACATAAGGAACTGTCGCACCGCTGCCAACACAGCATCACCTACCCTGAAACAGTAAGGAACACCTTCTCTGCTTCGCAGCAAGGAACCAACGGCTCACCTGCTCTGTGGGAGTAAGGAGCCGATGCCTCACCGGCTCCATTGAAGCATCAGCTCCCGAACACCGTGCAGCATCTTTGTTTTTCGTCACCTTCCAAGGTACTATATCTGGGGTGCTTGTGACTCTGCAGCTGGCCACGTTTCCTCATGGTTGGTACCAAACTGTTGGATTAGTACCGGTCATAACGCTGAGAATTTCAAACTCATCAGACCCATCTCTCTGCTACCCTTCCCAGCCAATTTAATCGAGAAGGCCATCAACGCCCAAATGTCAGAGTTTATCGTAGCGAACCACATCTTGGACCTCTCCCAATTCAACTTCCGAAGCAATCACAGCACCAATACTGTCCTTCTCTTTGCCACGATGATGTGTGCACCCTTCCCGATCGAGGTGAAACTGTAGCCCTCATCCTCCTGGAACGCTCGCCTGCCTGCTATACCATCACCCACCACACCCTATGCACAAGACTCCATGACGACAGCATCCGCGACAAAGCCCTGGAATTGATCCTCTCCTTCCTCACCTGGTGAACACAGAGAATCAGACTACCACTGTTCTACTCTGAACCCACAGACAACAGCTGCAGAGTGCCTCAGGGCTCCTCCCTGAGCCCAATCTCTTCAACATCTATATGGCCCGCTCACAGCCATTGTCAGGAACCACAGACTCAACATTATCTCCTATGCCGTCGACACCCAGCTGGTTCTCTCCCTCGCCAACAAATCCACAGATACCAAGAACAACTTCCACGATGGGATGAATGTTGTTGCTACCTGGATGAGGAACAGCTGCCCCAAGCTCAACTCAAAGAAAACCAATATCCTCATCCTGGGCTCTACCACTTCCGCCTGGGATGATTCCTTGTGGCCCTCAGCTCTTGAAAACTCCCCCACAGCCACACACCAAGCACAAAACCTCAGCATCATCTTAAGACTCCTCGCTCCCCAAGAACTGCCAGATCAACGCATCTCATCATCCTGTTTCTGCATGCTACACCTGCCTTGAAAGATCTTCAAGTGGATACCCACTGAGTCCAGAAAGGTGGTCACCCATGCACTTGTCAGCAGCAGCTGAATTAACCACTGCAACATACTCTACACCGGCATCCCCCAGAAACTCCTTAAAAAGTTGTAGAACATCCAGAACACCTCCGCCAGACTCATCCTCAACATCCCGCACAACAGCCACATTACCGGACACCTGAGAGACCTTCGCTGGCTCCCAATCAAAAAAAGAATCACCTTCAAGCTCCTCACAGACACCTCCAAAGCCCTGCACGACGCAGGACCTGCATACCTGAACCACAGCCTCGCATTCCACGCACCCAGCAGAGACCTCTGCTCCACCCATCTAGCCCTGGCCACCATCCCACTGTGTCTTCGACTGAATCCAGTAGCACCCCCCAGCACCTTGAGACCCTTACGGGTAAGTAGTCATTCTGTACAAGACACTTGATTGACTGATTGATGTAGCCACAGTGGAGCCATTGGATTTCTAAGAGCCACAATTTTAAAGTGATCTTTTCAAAAGTGGTATCTTGATTTATGTATGTTGAACTTTATTGTTGTTGTCTTGTTTTATTCAGATAAATATTGGCTATTTTTTCAGTACTGGTGTGGAGTCCTTTTGTAGTATTTTCACTGTGTTACTATGTGTGTTTGTTGCGTGTGTGTGTGTGTACAAATACTTTACACATTTCCTCTGGGATAAGCCTGGCTGCTCTATACCGAGCTACCAAGGGGGTGAGCAGGGATTATCTTAGGTAAGTAAGTTACTTACCCTGATTAGAGTAAGGGTTCTTACGAAACCCAATTTCTAACACTGGTTCTACGTTGTACATGAAATAACTTGCTTTGACAATGCATGAGATCTGGCTTTAAAGCACAGTCCTCACTTTTAGGTCATACAGACACAATTAACTCCATACTCATACAGCTAGATTCTTCATTTGTGTAGGAAAGTGCACTTTTTGTATGGCCACCTCCACACATTAATGTTGCTCCATTACTGATGGTTATGGCTCTGAAAGTGCACTGGAGCCTGTTGCCCAGGTCCCAGTGCCTGTGCTCTCTCCATATAACTGACATGTGTGAATTAGCAACCGCAATTATCAAGAACTTTTACCAACCTAATAAGTCCCTAGTATGTGGTGCCAGTGTTACAGAGGGCATAGAAGTTAGAGGAGTACCCAGGGCCTGAAGCACTGTTTGTGCCACACTGAGTGGCCTAAGTAAACTACTGACAGCAGGCATGTAATTGCAGAGCATCATTTTAAAGCTGTGGACATGTAAGTGCAAGGATTTATGTCCCTATAGTGGCTTTTCCTATTAAAGGGCACTATAAGTGATAGAAAGTCTATAGTATAACATGGGCTGGCACTTGGCCAAATCTTTCATGGTACCACATAAATATATCGTGTTTGATATCAAACAACATACCTCCTCACACCTGAAGCAAGACTTGTGTTGATGACGATGTGGTATGAACCCAGGTGGCTACGTTAGAGGTAAGCCTCAGACAATCCTGTGCTCTGGCTGCCAGCCCATGCTTGCTGCCGCCAAGACAGAAATCTGAACCCCTGCCAAGAGTTGTGAACTCTCCCAGGGTTCATGAACAAAGGCCTGGACGGGAAGATCACAACTCCCTCTCTGACAGGATGGCTAGCGAAGTGGCACATAAAACCAGCGAGCTTCAAAGACTACACTGCCTGTGATATGCAACCAGGCTGACTCCCAAAAGAAGAAACAGTCCTCCCCCACCCCCAGGCACATTTGCAGTTAGGCAGTTGGGAAAATTAGGTATTCAGGAGATGTACACCCCCAGAAGGCTAGCCAAACCTCTAGTGTTGGCTACATGGTCCTCTGCCATTTTTAAAAGTGATAGAATAGAGGCTTCTCAATAGAAAAGACGACCTACACTGCTCTGGCTGCACTCATCTACACTACCTTCACTCTGCACCCATACTGACAGTATGTTCACCTTGTACACATATCGACATGCCACTCACTCTACAAACATAAAGACATTCTGTTTGCCCTGGAGCCATACCAACATACTTCTTACCATGCACTCCTACTGCCACCGCTGCTCGCCCAGCACCCATACCAACACTTCCCTCACCCTGCACCCATTGTACCCATTCCAACACTCCACTCACCCTTCATTAGTGCTTAATCTCAGCGGGTGGTTGCTGTTGGGGCCCATCTGCACTCATTTCTGGGGATTGTCACTATTTTTTCTAGAGAGAAAAACAAATGGGAAAGAAGGAGGTAGAGAACGATGAAACAACTGGCAAACAGGGACCAGCAAGCATGAGATAAAAGGGAAGCAGTATTTGGGATTTGATTAAAGAGGTCTAAGGTGAATTCAGCACTTTGCACTTAATATTCACTCACCCTGAACTCAGAGACTCCCCTTACCCTGCACTCACATACACACTCTCCTTACTCTGCACTTCTCTCACCTTGCACTGCCACAGGCACTCCGCTCAAAATGGACTCACTTCATCCTGCACATATTCCGACAAAAACTAATATAGATACCCCACCCATCATTCACTCACAATGAGTGATAAATTCCAATCCACTGGCAGAGTTTTCAGAGTTTTGCCCAATCTACGCTATGCTTGTAACCCGGAGTTCCAGAGTTTCTTGCCCGCGGCATGCCAATGTTACATTGGTAAGCACAAGAGAGAATTTATATCCCCTAGCCCGATGTTCGGGTGCTAGAACAGCACCCAGATAGATTTTCTCACGTGGCCTGCAGTGACTGTTCTCCATGAGAAAGCTGTAGAAAACCTAACCGAGCGGCAGCAAAGAAGCAGCACCTTCTGGTGCTTTGCGTGGTGCTGGTTCTGCTGATTCTGCAAGCCCTCGGCGCTAAAAATAAGTAAAAGTAGCACAACGTACTGATTTCTGCCCGCTCGCGGAACTCCATGGAATCTTGTTAATTTTTATGTAACTCTTCAGAATTCCACAGAGTAAAACTCTGTGAGTTCCACTAACTCCTAACAACGAGGAGGAATTACTCCTGTCCAGCCCTGGAGACAAATGAAGCCTCACCACATGAGTCGACCGGCCACTCACATGTGGGAGCGGGTGACCATGGGAAGAGAAAGGCACTGTAAGAGAGAGCAGAGATGAGCAGCACCAGCAGAAAGGAGCAGACAATAAACCTCACCTCTTCACCACAAAAACACCTTCCAACATCCTATCCTTGAAAACAAGCGCGGCAAAAAGCTCCAGAATCATCTGAAAGCGTTGCCGAAATATAAAGGATCGATGGCCTCTGGCCCGTCTGATGTGTTACTGGACTATAAAAGGATTCCCTTCTGGAGCGCCATTATGTCATCAGGTTTGAATGTGGCATGCATTTTAGGTGAGGGGAACCCTTCCAAGAACCAATGAGGGTGAAGGAGAAGCACTCTTTTGGTGGAAGCGCACAACTTCCGCCCAACCAAAATCCCTACTGATGGCAATTAACATCTTAGCGGAGCCAAAGCCTATCTCAGTGGTGCTCCCTGAAGCTCCTTTGTGCGGTGATCGAACGAGTCTAGCAACAGTATTGTCACACTTAAAACCACTCAGTCAGATGAACGCTCACAATGGGTGAAAGTTTAGGATCTCGTCTTATCAATTGCTCCTCTAAATTACACATAAATATACACCCTAAAGTCCAGCTCATCTTGCTAATAATGTACTCTTTGTAAAAGCTGATACCTGTTCCCATGGAAGTCAAGTGAATGGTGATTCCTTGGCCTCTTCAGACATTGAACGTCTCCATGCATATACAAAAACAAAAAGTGCGCTCTAGCAAAACATTATTTTGAACACGCTAGGCTATCATTATAAATACCATTATAGTTTCCGAAAATATTTGTCCGACTTCCTATGTAACAGTTCGCCTATTTAGTAAGCCTCAAGCCTGCTATAATTGGGAAGGATTCCAAATATGGTCATTTGAAAGAAACCCACGTAGTACACACGACTTACGTTAGCTGTTCTCCACAATAAAATGATGTATAAGACACAACTGAGGCCCAGATTTTCAAAGTAGCACGGAACTCAGAGCAGCAGCCAAAAATTCTGCGTTGCTTTGTGTGACAGGGAGGGAGCAGGAGAAGGCTAGGGGGCAGATTTACAATTACAGGCACATCCCTGCATATCGGCAGGGATGCGCCAGTAATTGTGCGCCGCAGCTCCGCCACCCTTGATGCGCCGCATTTACAATGCGGCGCACCATGGGGCAAAATCGGCACAGATGCGTCACGCATCTGTGCCGGAAAAGTGGCGCATTGCAGGAGTTGTGTCGCAAGCGCGATGCAGCTCCAGCAATGATTAGGAGGGCCCTATGTGCACAATGCTGCGTCAATCCTTACGCCTGCTTCAAGCAGGCGCAGGGTTTTGACGCAGCATGGGCCCAAAAGTGACTGAGTGAAATCTTGTAGATTTCACTCAGCCACTTTTGGGAGGCGTTCCTGCGCTGGAACGCCTCCCCCTGCGATGGTACGCCTCTTCTGGCGCAGGGCTTTACAACGTGACGCATCTGGGAGATGCGTCACGTTGTATATACCCCACACCATGGCGCATTTTAGCGCCGCCGCTGCGTCACAAAAGTGACGCAACGGCGGCGTAAAAGCAGCGCAAGGGGCTTGTAAATCTGCCCCAAAATCTACAGAGATATGGCTCTCTACTCCTCTATGCCTAGATCCAGGAACTTATATCAGCTGCTGTGCGTCAAGCACACACCTTAGCACCATAGCACTAGGGTGCGTGTCTGCGTCTAGCATAGGTTTTGAACAGGAAGGGTACCCTTCCTCTACAAAATATTATGCTTAGATACAATTTAGAACTTTTCCTACTTTGTACGTGTACTGCACAGCGCAGGACACATGCAAGGTTGGAAAAGAAAGGAGAAATAAAAACATTTCTCCATTTAACGCCTCCTTTCAAATGGCATTAACTTTTGGCGCTAAACCCTGTCTACTATTGTTTGTAGATAGGTTTTTGCATCAAAATGAATGGGTGTTTTTATGTTTCATGTTTCATGTACCGCTAATGTAACACCCCTGTGGCGCAAAGCAACACAAAGCAGTGCTTCACGCTGCTTTGTGTTACTTTCAGGGTACTTTCCAGCACAAAACAAGTTTGTACTGGAAAGTAAATTAGGAAAAAAATATTTTGTGCTGGTAAGCGTCACTTTTGTGAGGTTAATCCAGCTAAAAACGTTTGTAAATCTACCCCTGAGAGTCTGCATATGAACTGCACCTAGAGCATACTAGTCTCTTGATAAGATGCAGTTCGGACGGAGCTACCAGGTCACCTTGGATAGAACAATTTCTATCAATGTCCTTTAATATGTGCTGTCCCTCCTGTCAGACTAATCCGCTAATATCCTGCCTTCGATCATTCTAATACACCATGGAACAAATATGCATTATGTTTAGATTTTTGTGTCGCAGTCCATTTATTAATATGTTGTCACAAGTGAAATAGAAAGACAATGCGTTAAAAATGTCAAACCTGTGTGTTTACAGTTCCGGGCTAGCAAAGTACAAAAAGTAAGAAAAGATTAAAATAGCTCTTGGAAAAATCAATGGTACACAACGCAACATTGACTGAACAGGTTTGTGAAAACTGCAGTCTGGAAAGATTAAAGTTTTTAGATGACACAGATCGAAGCACCCACATGGGTCAAGGAAACTAGATTTAGGGGCTCATTATGATGGTGGAAGGACCGGCGGGCGTTGGCGTTCCTTCTGCTATCATACTAAAAATTCCCACCGCCAAATTAGGATGGCTGTGGAATCAGAATTGTTCCACGGCGGACGATAAGTCCGTCCGCCAAGGTACAGCAAGGCAGTCTTTTTCTGCGCGCCTTGTGGAACTCAGAACTAGGGCATCATTGTGGCGGTGCCATGCAGGCACCGATGTAGTGAATAGGATATGCCTTTCCGCCTGTGGAGACTGGCTTTGGGGGCCCGTTGTGGGCCCCCTCTGTGTGTGAGGGGTGCACTGGGGGGGTACCCATGGTACCTCCCTGCAGTTCCATGCAGCAAGTGGCAGGCAGCGCGTGGTGCCTGCCACGTGGTGCAGTGAAATACTGGGCATGCTCTTTTGACATTGCGGACAGTGCTGCAGCCAGCAACACTGTCCGCAATGTTTAAAGGCCAGGATGCGGCCGCCATACTGGCGTGCACATTCTAATTGCACTGGTGGGAACGCTGCGCGTCTGGCGGGTGGTCCCAGCACCGTTATGATGGCGGGCAGACTGATGTCCACCCTCCATCATAATGAGCCCCTAAGACCTTTCTGGGTGCAGATGTTGACTTTTATTGATTAACACAGTGCCACATCAATTAGGAATGCCGTTTGTCATGTATGCTGTTAAACCATGGGTTCAAACATTTAGTGTTCACAAGTTTGGCTGTGTGTTTCTTCATAAGAGTGTATATGTTTCTATAGAGTATGGGCTGCAGCCACATTTTTGAAGGCTCCAGGGTGCGCTATGTAGATGTCTATGTAAGTATCAAAAAAGGACTAGCTAGGTTGTGTTTTACCAATGGAGACTCAGTACGTATGACGGCAAACCATTTGGTTTGGTTGTTAAGCCCTCACCCACCGACCTAGTCGGTGGCATGCTTCATCATCGGGCCCACCACAGTAACGCCGAATGCGTCCCGGGTGTGCTTCGACTCCAGATTACTGAGGAGCTGGTATACTTCTCTGAGTGTGCTGTGAGGGGGTGTATAAGAAAGTGATTTAAAAGCTATGCTGTAGGTCCCAGTGCCCGAGGGTATACAGAACTTTAATAGCTGGGCCCACGCTAGCGTATAAAAAGGCAAGCGGACGCGATAGAGCGGGTTATGAACTCCCGCGTCCTATGTGGTCGACATGTTTCAGCCAGGCCTTTTCTTGTTATAAAACTGGCTTTCCTCAGGACCAATGAGAGTGTGGGTGAAAAAATTAATATTAAGTGAAGTGTTTAAAAATGTGTCGCACACGCTAAGGTGCTATACGTGTGTGGAGGGGGGTTCCCTCCGCTTTACTGTACACAAAACATAAAGGACGAAGACAGACGTACATGGTAAAGTCAGGTAAATATTAATTACCAAAAACACAACGTCCTGCCGGCAAGTTAAAGGTGAGTGAACGACCTCTATCGGCGGGAGTATAACGTGGCCATGAAATTGTATGGCGGCAGTGAAAATAAAGGGCGTTTCTTAAGCGAAGTGAAAGTGGTGGACTAAACAGCGGGAGATAGTCAATGAGTGAGAATGAGTAATTCTGTTTCCTCACACATGCTATTTGCTGTTAAAGCCTCAAAGGTCACCAGGCAGGGAAGAGCGGACCCTAAAAGTTTATAGGGAGGCAGGGGTTAGAACCTGTTGGGAGAGAAGGTGGCTTACCTACTTCGACGTGAAGGTTGGATCTCAGTACTTACGAGATTACCGGCCTCCGTGCTCCATGAACCTGTAGTCCTGCTGCGGTGTCCCGAGTGAGTTGAGATCAAGAGCACTCTGGTATTTATACTCGTTCAGGAGGGGCGGTACCTGCAGAGGGGTGGAGCAAGGGGTGTAGCTGCGCATGTGGAAAGAACAGTGTCAGGTGCTCATGGGCTACGCATGCGCAGAAATGTGTGATTGTTTATTTAGAAAAAGTAGCACAGCACAGAGGGACAGGGCCACGAGTCCAGACGGAAACAGGACTCAGCAATTCAGTGAATTCCATGGTATGGAATCGTTAAGTCCAATCAAGTGGGTGGAAAGGCGGTAAATCCACCTTTGTTCCTTGGTGTGAAGGGTTCTTTCATCGCAGTTGTCGAATTTCTCGATGACTGTCCACGTGAAATCGTTAGGGGTATGGTTATGTGACAGAAAATGTTCTGTTAGTTTGCTGATATTTATGCCGCACTCACCTTTAACTTGCCGGCAGGACGTTGTGTTTTTGGTAATTAATATTTACCTGACTTTACCATGTACGTCTGTCTTCGTCCTTTATGTTTTGTGTACAGTAAAGCGGAGGGAACCCCCCTCCACACACGTATAGCACCTTAGCGTGTGCGACACATTTTTAAACACTTCACTTAATATTAATTTTTTCACCCACACTCTCATTGGTCCTGAGGAAAGCCAGTTTTATAACAAGAAAAGGCCTGGCTGAAACATGTCGACCACATAGGACGCGGGAGTTCATAACCCGCTCCATCGCGTCCGCTTGCCTTTTTATACGCTAGCGTGGGCCCAGCTATTAAAGTTCTGTATACCCTCGGGCACTGGGACCTCCAGCATAGCTTTTAAATCACTTTCTTATACACCCCCTCACAGCACACTCAGAGAAGTATACCAGCTCCTCAGTAATCTGGAGTCGAAGCACACCCGGGACGCATTCGGCGTTACTGTGGTGGGCCCGATGATGAAGCATGCCACCGACTAGGTCGGTGGGTGAGGGCTTAACAACCAAACCAAATGGTTTGCCGTCATACGTACTGAGTCTCCATTGGTAAAACACAACCTAGCTAGTCCTTTTTTGATACTTACATATTAAATTGGGGATTCGGACTGGCTTATCTAGTCCTCTCTCTCCGTTTTGATTTGCTGATGTCTGACTATGTAGATGTCTGCCATTTGGGGATTGCCATATTGCTAGTAACGTATTGCACAGTAGCGGCTCCTCCACTAAGGCGGAGGAGCGTCACCTCACTGCCTTGAAGCAGTAAAAGATAGGAAAAATAAAATGATAATAACATAATGTTGTTATTGTTTTATTTTGTTCTCTTGCTCTGCCAGCTTTGCGTGATGGGCCGGGGCTCAAACAGCCAAACAGTCAAGCGCACTTTCCCTGTCCTCCATGCAGGCTGCATTACAGCCTGCATGGAGAGCATGCTCAGGCCCTCAGTCCCTGGCTGAGTGCTGAACCACGGCACTCAAGCCAATCAGGGGAGCCTGGGTGCTTACCCATCACGACGCTGCATTGCAGCGTTGTGATTGGTCAGGGGAGCCTGGCTGCCTGCTTCCTGTTTCAGTATGGATATGAGGAGAGACGACAGAGATACGCGCCGGTAAGGTAAGCTCGATTTTTTTTAATGTCCCATTCCCCCCTCCACCCTCTCTCCCCCACCCCACCACCCACGATCCATGCCGACCACTACTGATATTGCATAGAAATAATATGCTATCTATTAGACTGACCCACCACTACATTTTCAGGTAAGTGTTTCGCCTTGCCAAAACATTAATTATGCCTGAGTAATCCGCTGCTGACTGCTGCTGCTCCTCTTCTGTTGAGTGCAGTGCTATTTTCTTAGCACAAAATAGCATTAAATGCTGTGGTGTACTGCTTGCGCAATTCTGTAATAATTGATTTGGTCCATAATGTTTTAGTACAATATACAGATAATACACTGATAATACATAAGGTTTACAATTTCTATGACATTTGTTTAATGATAGTTTTGAATATGTTTAATTTATTGAAATATTTGTAAATATGTTTGTAAACTATAATTTAATATATTTTTAAGGATGGTGTAGTGTTCGGGTTTTGGCGGATATTGTTATTTTAAAGTATTTGTAAATTATTGTTGCTTGTTTAATATGTTATAAATGTAATGTTTGATATTTTATTATGTTTATCATTTTATATTCTTTTCTCGTATGTGAAGTATATTTGCGGAGTGACTAAAAAGGTTGAATGATAATTGTGTTTGTGTGTTATATGGGGAGTGGTTGAAGAAAACATTTTTGTATAATATTTACTGCCTTTGGTTGTTAGACTGAACTTAGGATAGTAAATCTGACCCTCCCAGTGTAGGTGCTTTCCCACTGTTAGCTAGATTGGAATTAGAATAGTAAATCTGACTCCCTCAATTATACACTTTTTTGCTAGACTGGTGTTAGAATAGTATGTATATTCACCTCTGGTTCACCTCTGGTTCATGAATGTAACACCTCAAAGGCTGCTTGTACATCATCCAGACTTCGAGGGCAGTGCCTGTTTGAAGCTCTAATCAACCAAGACTTAATTCTTGTTATTGCTCAAGAATAAAATACAAGAAACAGAACAAACCTGGCTCAATGACATCAACCTTGTTGACTTTGAACCCCATCTTTTACACCATGCCACATCATTTGGTTTCTCCTTGGACACCAACCTCTCCTTCAAGGAACACCGCCAAAAAACAAAGACAGCCTGGCACCGGTTCTCTTTTCTATTAAAAAATGACACTTTTGCTTTCAGAGGGCAACTTCAGAACCGCCTATCTTATCTGCATTACAGGCCAGAGGATGTTGTGTTGGCCGGACACTGTGGAGGGTGAGGCACCTGCGCTGTGCCGAAATTGTGCAATGAGAGCACTGCAACTTCACCCCTAAGGGGGCCCCATTGCATCACGTGCATTGGGAAGTTCCCCAGTGGATTTGGCGGCAACTGCTGTACCCAGGATTGTGAAATCCTGCCTGGCTGAGGCTCCTGCTGGCTGAGTCACAGATTTGGAGAGAGTGCAGCGGATTGCGCCACGGTGTCAATGTCTAGGTGAGGAGAAGGTAGGACGGGTAGTGGAGGTGGCCCATGCCTAGCACCTGTGGGTGATGCACCGCCAGTGGCGGCTCATCCGCTATGGCAGAAGAGCATCGCCTCACTGCTTTCAAGCAGTGCAAGAAGATGAAACAGAACATGATAACTTTCTGATGTACTCATGCTATGTTACCTTTGTGGGTGGGAGGGTGGGTGGGGCTTCTGTACTCACGGAGCAGGGAAGGGGCAGATTGGCATGCCCACTCGTGTGTGCAATGACTGTTTGGTCAGCCCTCTCAGGCCACCCAAAGCAGTCATGCACACTTCCCTGTCTGCAATGTAGGCTGCATTACAGCCTGCATTGAGTCCATGCCCACCCCTCTAGCCCCTGGCGGAACGCCTTGTCAAGGCACTCAAGAACAATCACAATGCTGCATTGCAGCATTGTGGTTGGCTTAGGGGAGGGAGCCTAGCCTGCCTGCTTCTTGCCCCTGGAAGCAGACTCAAGAGAGCAAGAGCACAGAAGACGCGGGACCCAGACTTGAGGTAAGAATTATTTAAAAATATATTTACAACCTTTCCCGCATTTCCCACCTCCCAGCTGACAAGTCCCCCCGCAGCACTACCTAATGGCGGCTACTGTGCCCCCATGCACAGCGGGCGTACCACTAGTGTGTAAAAGGCAATCCCATCTGCGTCCGACCGCCCCTGGACCAAACCAAGGACCCTTCCTCTCAGACGCTCCACTGCCATGACGTCAACACCCCCCTTGCCATCAACCCTGGATCCCACACGGCCTGCCATCTAGCATCACTGAAGAATTCTCTTGCACCCTGTGCATGTCGAAACTGCAAATGCACCTTCTGCCACATCAGCACACCAGTGCCTCCTGCCGCCCAGCCAACCAACAACGCAGCAGATCGGCTCAACTGCATCCTCCTCAACGTACGGTCACTCCGCAAACGTGCTACAGAAATCTGGGACCTACTCGCCTTCTTTACGGAAACCTGGACTAACCTCTGCTCCGGACCGGATATCGCCATCACCATCCACGACAGCTATAAATTCAGCCGCACTGATCACCCCGAGCGCCCAGGAGAAGGCATTGTCATTGTCTATAAAAGCACACTCCAACTGACCAGGCACTCTAATGACCCGACAGTGACCATGAAACCCCTCCACTTCCAGATCTGAACCAACCCCAACACCACCCTCAGTGGCACCCTCATTTTCAGGCCCCCCGGGCCATGAACCCCCATTCACTGATGCCATTGTAGACTTCATTGCAACCCAGGCTCTCCCATCCACCAACTACATCCTACTCTGAGACCTCAAGTTCCACCTGGACAACCCCAGTGACCAGAACACCATCCCCCTCCTGGGGAATCTCACCAACATTGGAATCACGCAGCTAGTCACCGCACCAACCAACATAGCCTGACACACTCTTGAGCCCGTCTTCTCCACCAGCATGAACTTCAACTACAGCCACACCACAGCACTCTGCTGTCCCAACCATCATTGTTTACATCACGCCTTCACCACGCCCACGTACACCATCACCATCATTGCCCCCCCTTCGCAGCTGGATCAAGGCCATTGAAGAACTTACCGTCAACTCCGTAAGCACCACCCCATTCGCCAACGCTTACAGATGCCAACACCACAGCGTGCAACCTCCACCAATCAATCTGCAACTGCGCAGACACCCTGGCACCCCTCAAGAAAAGACCAGGGAAACAACACTCAAGAAGGACAACTGGTTCACTCCTGCCTTTCACTAGTCCAGCACCATCTGCAGATATCTCGAGAAGAGATAGAGCCACAACATCAATCAACTACGCAACACAGTCACCCTTGCACCATGGAACAAGGGTGCCTGCGTTGGCGCATGGCAGCCATTGTGCACCAACGTAGGGAAAAAAGACAGGGGGGCTTATTCATGAGCTCCTTCTGACAGTTTCAGCCCACTGGTGTGTCACTTTCTTGACGTACCTGCAGTGTGATTCTTGCACCATGTTGCGCTGTAGTTGTAAAGTGATGCATCTAGGCATATGTTATGTTATGTTAAGTGGGAATTTGTATAGCGCACGTACACCAACAGGTCTCTTGGCGCTGGGGAGTCTAGATGGGGGAACAGTTAAGCAGAGCAGCATCTAATTGTAGGCAAAGTAAACAACCAGCTCTTAAGTTGTTTCCTAAACCTAAGGTAATCAACCTCAAGCCTGAGGGAGATAGGAAGTGCATTCCAGAGCTTTGGACCCAAAAAAGAAAATCGGGTCCCACCAATGCGTTTATGTCTGATTCTGGGCACCGTCAAAAGGGTCTGATGCATAGATCTCAGAGTGAGCTTGAGTAAATGCTTACAGAGGAGCAAGACTATGAATCTAGGGCCGGTTTCTTGGATAGCTTTAAAAAGAATACAGCCAGATTTAAACATAGCTCGCTGCTCCACTAGGAGCTAGTGGAGATCTTTAAGAAAGTGGGTGATATGGCAATGTCTATCCTTAAGGTAGAGGATCCTTGCTGCTCGATTCTGGATCATCTGAAAACAATGTCTCTGGAATTGTGGAAGGCCTAAGTAAAGAGCGTTCCCATATTCAATTTTGGAAAGAATAAGAGCTATGGGTTTGGGTAGTAGCCTCTTTACTAAAGAAGCGTCTTATGCAATTTCCGAAGTTGAACAAAGCATGCAAATGTAACTGAGCCAATTTGGGCACTCATAGAGATCCACATCAATATGAAGGCCCAGACTCTTTATCACTGGTTTAGGCGTAGGTGCCACACCTAATTCAGGGGGCCAGTAAGAGGGAGTCCAAAGATCAAGTTTGCTACTGGGAACAATTATTTTAGTCTTTTCAGAGTTTAGCTTGAATTGGTTGTTGTTCATCCAGGTTTTAACATGCATCATAGAGCTCCTGACAAAGTCTTTGAATTCCGTGGAGTTCGCCAGGGCACAGATTAGCTGCATGTGATCAGCATAATTGAAGATCTTTACCCCCATCTGCCGAAGAAAAGAAATCACTAGACTAGAAATCAAAGGTCGTATATATATATATATATATATATATGCACGTGAACAAGGGCTTTTAAAGCTTGAAACGCGTTGTGTCTGGTCGAATAAATTTGATTGACTGAAGTGCTGTGGGGTCTGTGCCTCCTTCTTCGCCGTACCACCACTGTGTGGATTCGGAAGTGGTGGGAGCAGAAAGCGTGTGGATATATATATGTGTGGCACTGCGATGGGCACCTGCTTCGCCCCCAGCTATGCTAATTTGCATATGGGCTGGTGGGAGGAGCAGGTGGTCCGGAAGCAATAACATCCTTCGTTGGAGTCGTTTTATTGATGACTTGTTTGTTGTCTGGAGAGGCACAATATCTGACTTGAATGTATTTTTGGCCAAAATTCAGAAAAAGAGTTTGAATTTAAAGTTTACTAGTACTGTGAGTACAGAGTCTGTAAATTTTCTAGACCTAACAGTCTACATAAAAGATAATAAATTACAGACAAAACTTTATAGAAAAGAAACATCTGGAAACACTGTGCTTCATAACAGTAGTTTCCATCCCACGAATTTGGTGAACAGTATTCCCTATGGGGAGGGTTTGAGGGTACTAAGAAACTGTAGTGATCCCACGGAAAGAGACTGTGCTCTGGATACCCTTAAATCTCGATTTAAACAGCGTGGGTATAGTGATAACTGTTTGAACACCTCCTTTGCAAAAGTCAGACAAAAGACTAGAGAAGATGTCCTCTTCAAACACAGGGAGAAGATGAAGAGTATGGCTGAGATTGAATGTAGGCTGATTACCAACTATAACAAACTACATGGTTCAGTGAGGAAAATACTGTCACGACATTGGCATGTCATTAAAAATGATCCAATTTTAGGTCCATCATTAACCAGTAGACCCCTCATAACATTCCGTAAAGCGAAGTCATTCAAGCAAATGTTAGTTAAAACCACGATGACTAAAATTAAGAAAAAGAGCAAGAAGAGTAATTGGATGACTAGGAAAGATGGATTCCTTAAATGCAGTAAATACAAAGCGTGTGAACATGGGAAGAATGTGAGCACATACAAACCAGGTCTCTCTAATAGGATCAAAAAGATAAAGGGACAATATGACTGCAAGACAGATTATGCCATCTATGTCTTGAAATGTATATGTAACCTGCAATATGTGGGGAGCACGATTAAGCCCGTCCATCAGCGGGTGCTACTGTGCTACAACATCTAAGGGCGATAAAGAATGCAGATCGATCCTATCCGGTCGCCCGGCATTTTGAAAGATTTCATGACAAAGATGCAAGCAGTCTGTCCTACTTTGTGATTGATTCAATACCTACTAATGAGAGAGGGGGGGACAGGATTAAGAAGCTACGCAAGCTTGAATCATGGTACATTGTAGAATTAAATTCTAAAAACCCATATGGATTAAATCTGGAAGAGGATCTGTATACGCACCTATGAACAATAATCAGTATTGAAGTGATGAATAATTTCTGTATCTCTGCTTCCTAGGGAGTGCTAGCCATCTCTTATTTTTAAAGTTTTTGTTATATCACAAATTATAATTTTGCTTTTTTCACTTTAAGATGAACTGAATGTCTCGCCCACTGGGGCAATACTAAAAAGTCTACTAGACTCTGTTTGTTGTTGTTATTCCACACTATAATATTGAGAATGCAATTTAGCGTTGAGTGGAATGGGAGAGCAAAATTTTATTCCTTGTGAATATAAAAACATCATTGCTATTTAAGCATGTTTTTGCACATTTGTATGATAATGTAATGAGTACATGGAAATGTTAGATGTTATAGCCCACTTGGGCTTGACTGTTTTTAAGAATAGGTTACAATCAACCTTTTTCCCAGAATATTATGCCTTAATGATGATCGTGACTATTTGCGTTCTATTTTATAAATATTCTCTGTTGGAATTTAAAAAATACTCTTTATTCAGCTAGAAATGGTCATGCAATCATTCACCAAATTAGCGTTCTTAATGCAAATTAATTTTGTTTGTACTGTGGAATTATAAATCACGAACATTGCTAATAAGTCTGTTTTTCAGTTCTATAGTTTTACGGGCCATGTGATGAGTCACGTGACACCATTGCACTTTAAATGTTGTTTGTCATTTGAAAACTTTATTCGTGATCAAGCCTGCTGGGTCAGGCGAAACGCGTTGAAAAGCGGCGATAAAGGAAAATAAAAAAGTTTCACCACATTTGATGTCGTCTCTTCGTATCCCGTGTTGAGGCTGAGTTTGATATATATATATATATATATAGATATATATATATATATATAGATAGATATATCAAATATAGGACTATCCACGATTTGGAAAATAATCATCTGGCACTCCAGGTAAGATTTATAGACACCCTTGGGCTTTATTTATATCGAGGAAAACATCTATGCCTTTCAGCAGCCACTGCTGCCTTGTTCACGATGGTTGAGGCACCATTTTTTCACATTAAAATACCAAACAGGCAAAATTGAGAAAGGACATTACATGCTATGGAAACAGAACTAAGCCTTCAAACTTGTGGCCGCCATATTTTAACATGTTTTCTTTTCTTTTCTGCATTACAAAGACATAGCAACACATTTCATTTAAATACAGAGTGGTTCCATAGATGCTAAAGTGCATATTTATAGCGGGAAAATTCATTACTCACATTTTAAAACACTATATTACATCTAAAATACCACAAAATTCATTTTTAGTCAGTGCTTGTCAAAAATGTAAAGTGCAGATGCATAACCATGTTTCAAATTTTGGCAACAACATTTTATTCTAGTGCCTATTTAAATCGGGTTTGAATACCAGAAAAATAAAGTGCAAGTGCTTTGGTGCAAAATATATATCTCCTTACCTCTATTATAATCATAATCTTTCAATAGTTACTTCACTATAAAGTGCAACTGCTAAATAAATACAATATATCATGATGTACATAAAATAATCTATGTTAAAAATTATTAAAAAAACACATCATTTCTTGTATTCATTACAAAATTACATATACAAATTAAAAGAGGAAACTCAGTTTAAAGTGCAAGTGCTCATGTAAGCTAGGAAAGTGATACATTTTCTATAGCGGAAAAAAACTTTTTGTATCCTTTTCCCTGTAAACGTATCACTACCTCCAATATATGCATACTACACCAAAATCCACTCTAAAGTGCAAATGCATTTTAAAAAAAGGAAAATTCATACCCGAATCAATTAATTAAAACCAACCATAGCAATTCATGTGTCCCTACTCATTACTGTCTTCAAGGTTTACATTAAAAACATAAATTTCATGGTTTTATATTTGTGCAGGTTTTTACATTGTTACTCTTCATTTCATTATTCAAGACAGACATGTATACAAATCCTGATCCACATTGAGTCCATATTGTTCTATGCAAAATAAAATATGCTTCTAACTTTTGGAGTTCCCTCTCCCTGTCTTCTCCTCTCTTTTTTCTCGGGACCTCTGCTATACAGGTGTACTGCAGGCTCACAGGGTTACTTTGATGATGGGCCTTGCAATGGGATATGTCCTGTCTAAATTCACAATCGCTCGCCTATGTTGGAGAATTCTTTGAAATACAGGGAGAGTTGCACTCCCTATATAGATTTTAGGACAGTAGCACTGTAATAAATAAACAACAAAACTAGATCTGCAGGTTAAGAAAATTCTAATGGTCACAGTCTTATTAAAAAAGGTTTTCAACTCTGTGCGATTCATGCTATGCTGGCATGCTTTGCTTTTAGAGCACTTTTTAAAGCCAGGTTTCTGCTGTAACCAAATAGGGGGTCTAAGTGAGAGAGAGGGAGTTCCCTTAAGGCACAACTTAGTACAGGTTTAAAATAACGAACCTTATGACGTGACAATTACATACAACAAATGTATAGGGAAAGTTAAAAATTCATTTATTTTGAATACATTAAAAAAACAACAGTTAATAGGGATAACTAAACTAGATCCCTAGTCTAAAACAAAAGTAAAATTGAGACAGTACAGTTAATTGCGCCCTGCACAATTACAAGCAGACAGAACAGTTACAACATAAAATTGTTGGATACAGATTTGTATATTCTTGCTCGATCTGGTAACACCAGTATTGTATCGCTACCACCTCAGCGTATCAATTGTAGTGTTGGAGACTTGAATTATACACTTTTAGTTGCGTCGACGCATTTCGGTGATGTTTCGTTATTATGACCACCTTTATCAAGACATGTGAATTGTCTGCCAAGCACAGGGGGTGTATACAATCGCCCTAGAAGTAGATATCATGCAAATAATTAACATCAATTTTAATGCAGTAAACTAGTTGCAAAACTATCGGTGATTTGTGGCAAAAACACAAATTATTCACAATTCATTTTCTACATTGTTGCAAGACTCATTATTGATAGCATAGGAATCATAGATTCTGGACGTAAATCTGTCTATTTTCTATGGTTACACATATACTTTTCAAAAGAATTATCTTTTTTTATAGGAAGCAAAAATCTGACACTGGTTCTTTGCTATTACCGCTCTAAATTGGGCCACAAAATTTATCAACATTGGAAAATTATTAACAGATCTGTCTTACACTGTCCCAAAGTGCATTGAAATCATGACAACATTAAAAACAAGTACAGCTATTTGTTCAGAGAAGGGTCATTTTTTAAAACATTCATAGGTGACCCAATTTTACGTCATAGATTCCACATAGGACGGTTTTTCTAAAAGCATGGCGGGGAGGCCACAGGGGGGGGGGAATATTAAGACTACTCTTAACTCAAAAGGGAAAAGGGCAATATCCCGAATGGATTATACCAAGGAACACCCAAGATTCAAGGATAGACGTGTGGAATAGTCTATTTAAATTCAGCTTACCCTAGGATAATATGGAGGGTCACTTGTAATAATCAAGTTCCGTGTCCTGATTGGAGCATGGGCTTCAATTATCGCCTCATTGAAAATACTGCTGCTAGTAGAATATTCTGTGGTACCAGGAAATGTTACATTAGTACATTTATATTCAGCTAGACTTTTGGACATGTAGAAAAACATTTTTTGGTCAATGCCTACCTGTTCTGAATGTATACGACTTATGTTGTTCCCACTAAACATAAGTGACAAAAGTTAAATTGGTTTTACTGTCGGCCCTTAAGTGTCTCAATGATTAGGCCACACTTGCCTGAGATATGGGAAGAATAAGAAAAAGCCAGAAATTAGGGTTTGAATAAAGAGTTATAATGTTGTTCTGGGTAAAGCTATGGCGTATAGTATGAAGGATTACCGTGTGCGGATATCCCGATCTCCCAACTTCTTACAGGTAATGTCGCGGGGGATTGTTGATGGATAGGGATTCACGGTTAGGCTTCTCGAGAATTACCTTAAAATCAATATGAAGTATGTTATAACAAATTTATTGTCTTGGATTAATATCTAGGTGCTCTAATTATTTTAGGTAAGCGAGTTGAATACAGCTTACCTAATGGGACGGTAAATGACTCCGCTGTCCCTAAGGCTCCCTACTGTGGCCAAATATAACGAGAGACTACCTGCAGATAAATTAAAACAGCCATCAAAACAGAGCTCTGCCGGTCTAGAAATAACCTACAGGCTCTCTTTGTATCCTTCAGGGATCCCAGTAGGGCCAGAATGTTCACTCACCTCATCAGTGGTAAAGAGTTCTGTTCTCTCTGGGGGTCCGAGTCGTGTGTCAGGCTTAGCCGTGTTGCTGGCAATTATAACTCGGAAGCTCCAACGTGATTGGGCCATACCAGGCGTTAAATGCACCAATCCGAGTTGAGCAATTGGATTTTAGGTATGCTAATTAGTTTGTTGTGGAGTCTTTGTTGTTATTGGATAAGAATGTCCAATCAGAGAGCCCAAGACCAGGTTTCCTTTCTGGTCCGTAGTTGTTTTGTCCGCACGTAAAGTTGGGCCCGGGCGGTTGCATGATTAACAGAGAGGAATGAGTGGATAATGCCGTATGTGGCATAAAGATTGTTACAAGAAATCAGATAGGCCAGAAGCTATGTTCATGAAGGAGAATTAATTAGAAAAGAATATATAGTGAAAAAAATTTAGCAAGTGGATATTTTTATATATATCAGGGTTATATTTAGATAAGGGCTGGCGCATGGTTGGCTTGAATGAGCTATGCTGTTATAAAGTGACTGTAAAGGAATATGTGCCCGAGGTCAGGTTGACTGTTACGTTGAGCGCGATCTGTCGCGCTAAAGAGATGATGTAAGGAGCCATTGCTGCTAGATCCAAAGGCTTGCAAAGGATGTTGTGGTTGTTTCTGGGTGCCATACCTAACTAAACATCGCTCTATGATAGGAATAATACCTAAATGAGATCTATTTTAATGGGAAAAGCACATGGATTGTTTACCATGGGAGGGGATGGGAGGGGAGGAGTGCGGAGGAATAGGATGTCCAGCACATTATGGAAAGCTAGAGAAACCTAATTTTTAGGGAGCAAGGACAGTGTTGTTATAATCGAAATCGATACATTGGAAATGGAGATGAAGGACCAGTGCGTTCACGGAGGCAGTGTCGTATCTGATCGGTCCGTGGATAAGAACCCTTGGCTCAAGATAGTCCTAACATCTATAGGCACTTGGTCCAGTCTTCCCGATTGTTCAATCCTTGAGAAATTGTGTTTAGGTGGCAAAAGTACCACTGTTCCCTCATCTTTCTAGTTTTCTCGATGTCACCCCCTCTCCTGTTGATTCTGATTTTTTCCAAGATGAAACCACCTTAGATCGTCACACGTGTGGTTGAGGGCTTGAAAGTGTTCCGTTAGTGGGGCGTTAGGTTTGTTTGTCCATATTGCAGATTTATGTTCCAGGACACGGGTACGCAACTCCCTGCTTGTTTCTCCGACATATCCCAAATTAAAAGGACGTAGGATCAAGTATACCACGTTTTGACTGCGACAGTTGTTGAAAGTGGTAAGGGTTAGTCGCTTGCCATTGTGTTCTAAATTTTTACCTGTGATACAATTGGGGCATATGGAACATGTCCCACATTTGTAGTTGCCTGACGCTAGCCCCCCAGTTAGGGTTGTTTGGATTTCCTTACTGGGTTTGTAGGTATGAACTAAGCTATTCCTAATGGTTTTGTTTCTACGGAAGGAGAACAAGGGTTTGTTGAGTTGTTTGTCCATATTAAAGTTGAGAATTTTCCAGTTTCTGTTGATAATGTTTTTAATTTGGTTACTGACGTGCGAATACTGTGTTACAAAAACTAGTCTATCTAGGGTCGCATCCTGTCTCTTATTGGGTTTGTCCTGGTCTAATAGGCTGTCTCGATCATAAAAGCGTGCACGTTTAAGTGCATTCTTAATGAGTTTGTTGGGATAACCCCTTGCTTTTAGTTTGTTTTTGGTATTTTCGGCGTGTTTATAAAAGTCATCAAGATTCCCCCCCCTGTGGCCTCCCCGCCATGCTTTTAGAAAAACCGTCCTATGTGGAATCTATGATGTAAAATTGGGTCACCTATGAATGTTTTAAAAAATGACCCTTCTCTGAATAAATAGCTGTACTTGTTTTTAATGTTGTCATGATTTCAACGCACTTGGGGACAGTGTAAGACAGATCTGTTAATAATTTTCCAATGTTGATAAATTTTGTGGCCCAATTTAGAGCGGTAATAGCAAAGAACCAGTGTCAGATTTTTGCTTCCTATAAAAAAAGATCATTCTTTTGAAAAGTATATGTGTAACCATAGAAAATAGACAGATTTACGTCCAGAATCTATGATTCCTATGCTATCAATAATGAGTCTAGCGACAATGTAGAAAATGAATTGTGAATAATTTGTGTTTTTTCCACACATCACCAATAGTTTTGCAACTAGTTTACTGCATTAAAATTGATCTTAATTATTTTTATGATATCTACTTCTAGGGCGATTGTATACACCCCCTGTGCTTGGCAGACAATTCACATGTCTTGATAAAGGTGGTCATAATAAGGAAACATCACCGAAACGCGTCGACGCAACTAAAAGTGTATAATTCAAGTCTCCAACACTACAATTGATACGCTGAGGTGGTAGCGATACAATACTGGTGTTACCAGATCGTAGCAAGAATATACAAATCTGTATCCAACAATTTTATGTTGTAACTGTTCTGTCTGCTTGTAATTGCGCAGGTTGCAATTAACTGTACTGTCTCAATTTTACTTTTGTTTTAGACTAAGGATCTAGTTTAGGTATCCCTATTAACTGTTATTTTTTAATGTATTCAAAATAAATGAATTTTTTACTTTCCCTATGCATTTGTTGTATGTAATTCTCATGTCATAAGGTTTGTTATTTTAAACCTGTACTAAGTTGTGCCTTAAGGGAACTCCCTCTCTCTCACTTAGGTTTAATAACCCCATTTCCCTTGGCTTATTTAAGGGGTACCTCTCTGTCTTTTACACCAAATAGGGGGTCCCCCTTCCTCTTTTTCTGAAATTCACTCTTGACGCTTAAATCCTTCAAGGATTTCGATCTCTTGTAGGTGATCTCAGGATTCTTCTTGATTTTAGAGTCTAACACCGGATCACTTTTTATCAAGTGCCAGTGTCGATTCAAAATAGACCTGATCTCTTTGTGTTTCATATTAAAGGTGATTATGAATCTAGAAGAGTCCTGATCATTCTGATCACTTCTCTTTTGTTGACGTTTCTTTGTTCTATAAGGTTCGAACAATATTTTATGTTTTTCTAGATTTCTAGCCTTAGTTGATGCACCTTTTAAAGCCTCAGGCAAATAACCTCTCTGGGTGAACCTCTGTGTCATTTCATTTTCAACGTTCTCGAATTCCCCCTGTTCACAGTAGTATTCCCAGAATGGTATACTCCTAATTAACGCAGCAGGCTGAGCACTTGCCGCATGAAGAACTGAATTCCCAGCGGTAGCTTTGCGAAATACGGATGTTTCCAGTTTACCATTCCAGTTTACCATCACAGGGCCTGATCCGGATATCAAGAAAATCTATGGATAATCTGCTATGGTGCCCCACAAATTCCAGATTTAGGGAATTATTGTTTAGATCCTTGATGAACAACTCGATCTCGATCTCCGTGCCCTGCCACAACTCGAAGACGTCATCAATAAATCGGACCCATAGCAGAACATGTCCAGCCCATTGTTCCAGGAGACTGCCTCCGAGCACCTGTTCCTCCCATCTGCTGAGATGTAAATTGGCATAACTTGGGGCAAAACAGGTGCCCATCGCAGTCCCCTGCTCCTGTACATAGTAGTCATCACCAAAGAGAAAAATATTCTTAGTCAGGCACCATTCCATTAATTCTCAGATCATTTTGTTCTGATTCACAAATCGTACCGGTCTTCTACTTAAAAAATATTTGGATGCTCTTAGGGCATCTACATGTCTTATACTAGTATAAAGTGTAGATATATCAAGTGTCAACATTGCCATACTTTCTTCATACCAGCAAATGTCAAGAATACATTTTAAAAAGTCAGTAGAGTCCTTAATATACGAGGGAAGTGTTCTCACGATTGGGTTAAGGAAATATAGAGCTCCTCACAAAGTCTTTGGATTCCATGGAGTTCGCCAGGGCAAAGATTAGCTGCATGTCATCAGCATAATTGAAGATCTTTACCCCCGTCTGCCGAAGACTAGAAATCAAAGGTTGTATATATATATATATATTTATATATATTGAAAAGAATCGACTCAAAGCTATCCTTTTGGATTTAAACGGAGAGAGCCACACCGACTGTTTGCGGTCCTCTAAAAAGGATCTGAACCAGTCAAGTGCTGAACCCCCGAGACCCACTGCCGCGATCCGGTCCAGCAAAATTTTTATGGTCATGGGGTCAAATGCCGCAGACAGGTCGAGGAGGATCAGAGCCTGAGTGCAATCAGTGTCAGCCTGTCCTTTGAGGTCATCCATAACAGATAGAATCAGAGATTTAGTGGAATGCGCTGGACGAAAGCCTGCCTGATGGGTGTCCTAGAACTTGGTGGCTTCCAAGAAGGAACCAAGATAGGTGGCTACATGAGTCTCCAGCACTTTAGCTGGGAACAGAAGAAGTGAGATGGGTCTATAGTTCTCCAGTTTTTTTGGATCTAAGTCTTGTTTATTTTTTTGTGGGATGACCAGTGCCTGTTTGAAAGCTGGCGGTACACTACTGTGGGACAGTGAGAGATTAGGAAACTTAAGAAAAGTATAAGAGAAGGACCGATAGATTACTTTCAGAATGTTGATGCGGCAATCCTTCTTGGGGGAGCCAGATTTAACCTTTGCTACAAGATCCAGAAGGCGTTTCCTATCTAGCATAGGAAAGGTGTTGAGGGAGAACGAATTGGAATAGACCATACTGTCTATGGTTCTACTGTTATTAGGGTCGATGAAGTTTTGGATTTGTTTTATTTTTTCCACAAAGAAGGAGTTCAGGTCATTACAGAGTTCTTGGCTGGTCGTGAAAGGTGGGGTCACGCGACTCAAATTAGACAGTTATTTCACAATCCTAAAGATTTCTTTAGAATCATTGTCAGAGTCGAGTACCCTATTAGAGAAGCAGGCTCTCTTAGCCTTCAGAATGGCAACTTTGTATGTTTGCAAAATTGCAGTATAGATTGTTTTGTCTTCTGCTATATTTAAGTTTTTCGCCATTTCCGCTCGGCTTTCCGTGTATGAAGTTTAAGTATTTTCAAGTCCTTATTAAACCATTTTGATGCTTCGTGTTGCCTAGAGGTTGAACTTTTAGTCTGTAAAGGAGCATGGAGGCTAAAGGCCTTCCTATGCCAGTCGGTGATCCCTTTTTCCCAGTTATCAGTTATCTGACTCTCCTTCAAGGGCAGGCTGCTCACAGGAAAGAGTATTCACTAGTTCTTTCAGGTGAACCCAGTTCCAATTTCTGAAGGTTTTTCTGGAAAGAGAGGGGTTTATGAATAGTGGTAGAGCATATGCAGCTTGAAACTAATGGTATAATGATCTGACCATGCACATGGTTGATCTAACAAGTTATGCAGAGTGACATTGATGGACCACACTTGGTCTAGAGTATGGCCTTTGATGTGCGTGGGGGTGTGGATGTGTTGAGTAAGATTGAGGCAGGCAAGGGACTCAGATAGTTCCTTAGACAGTTTTACCCCATCTGTCTCATTAGCCCAGTAGTTCAGGTCTCCTACGACCATCACTTTATCGTAGTCAGTAGTTAATGACGCAATATGACACGCTATGACTTTGGGAAAATCAGGCATCATTATAGGAGGTCTGTATAATACTACACAAATAAGAGTGCTATTATGCAGGTTTAGTTTGACTACTAAAGAGTCAACTAAGGAACTTTCAAAGTGTGGCAGAGTGGCAGAGTAGAGGCAGATAGTTATTTTTTGATGCCAGCAGCCACTTCTCCTCCTTTTGCTCCTGGTGGTCTGTCGGTGCGTAAAAGGAAGTAGTTATCAGGAAGGGCTGCCAGAATATCAGGGGCGATTCCTCTGCGAGCCAAGCTTCAGTCAGTACAAGCATATCTGGTGCCTCATTTTCCAATATGTTATATATTACTAATTTATTTTTGGCCAGAGAACTTGTGGTTAAATACATCACATTAAGATCTTTTACTGGTCATTTGTCTGTAACAGTGATAGGTGGCGCTAATTGGCTCATAGGATGTTCACCTATATTTGACGTATCGATATAGGCCGAGGGATTGGGATTTAACAGTTCCAAAGATTGCAATTTTAGTGTTAATTGATTTTTAGGTGGTCGTACCTTTTTGGCTGCCATGGCTTTCAGGCTGGCTGCTGAATAGATGTAATTTTGGGCAGAGTAACATGCCCCATCCTTGCGCGGACGGTCAGAGACGGGCTTGCCTTTGGCGCGCCGCCGGCGCGTCCGCTGCACGCGTCCACCCCACCATTGAATGAAGTAGCTGGCAGGAGCTGGGGAACCTCAAAGCTCTGCCCAACAAGCCTGAAATTAATCAAGCCAGGCAAGGAGGTGTGACCGCTACCCTCTGAACAAACGGCAACGCCGGGTCAGACCGGGGAAGCGGAGACAAGAAGAAATAAAAACAATACGGCTGTAAATTCAAAAACCAGCAGTAAAATGTATTGAATACAAAAATTTGCAAAATTCACAAGTGCAAGGCAAACAGTTAGAAAAATAGAAAGGATAGGAGGACAGGTTAAAAACAAGCAGGTTTAGAAGATCTAGGGTAATGGCAGATATGATCAACAGGAATACAGCAATTGAAGTAGAACAAAAACAACGTGCTACAGTCTGTAGGACTATTCAATATGCATGACTTGGTGAAGCCCTGTGCCACATTATACCTGCATCAGGTATGATGCAATGCAGGTATAATGTATAAAGGGTTGGCCGTTCCCACGCAACAAAGCCTCATAGGAGTGGCGCAATGAAATCCAACAGATTTCACTGCAACATTTGTAGAACGCCACTGCGTCAGTACCTTATGCCTGCCTCATGGCAGGCTTAAGGGTGACAAAGTGCCACAGGGATATGCTGGCCCCATGCATTGCTGGATTTGCATCATGCTTGTGACACAACTGCAGCAATGTGTGACTTTAACGCTGACAGATACGTCAGGATTCCAGACGTATCTGTCATTAATTGCGACATGGAGCGCCATACAGTTAATACAGCGCTTCCACGTTGTCGCAAGAAGGGCACAGTGAAGTGTTACAACGCTGTTTTGTCGCAGCAATGCAACACTTTTCATGAATGAGGCCAAGGAATGCAACCTATCTTATTGATGGTGCACATTCCTGCCCTGTAGTTTTGTTGCAGGGCAGTGCAACAACATTCCTTGCAGTGCTGTCCAGCACCAAAACCTTCTGAAATGAGGCCCCAAGTGTTTGCAGCATTTTTAAGACCAGCTAGTTTTCGGTCTTAAAAAACTGCCTCTAACTGGAGATAGAGGCAGTTTTTTTGGTTTTGTACCATACTAGGAATTCCTTGTAAACATCGCGAAGTGGGGTTAGCTGCAGTTTTTGCACAGGAACGCTGACCATCTCATTTTCATTAAGTCCCGGTAGCAGAAGTGGCAATCCTAACAATTCACGTTTACGCCGGAAAACTGCTGCTAACTGCGGTTAGCGTCAACTTGCAAATACAGCGATAAACAAAAAGCCGCCGTAACGGCAAACGTTTTACACAACAGCAGCTTTAAGTCCTTGTACATATGCCCCACAATTTGTCCGACAAAGAGGGCATTTAAAATATTTGCATGGTGTTCAAAACAGCCTTAACTTCCAGAAAAAGTGTCTATGAACACTTTGGGACTGATTCACAAAGGTAAACTTACACTTTGTGTAAATTTACGATTTTATCTAATTCACAATCTTTGCGACTGGGGAGTTACTGCATTCCTGGCGGAAAATCTGCACACAAAAAGATAAGCAGTCATAAAGATAATACTGATAAAAATCTATTGTGAATTACAAAGTAAATCGCAAACTTACACAAAAGTAGAAGTTTACCTTTATGAATCAGGCCCTATTTGTTTAAAAGTGGGTATTTGTTTCGTAAAGCGTTATCAACAATTATTTCCCAAGATAAAAGTAAAATATTACGAAGCAACGTTTTAAAATGAGAAAATGATTTTGAATTCGTATGATTTAGAATGCTAAAATGAAAAATTGTTTAACAGAATAAAGGTGTACGTTTCTGTGGCAGAAACAAAAATTGTGAACTTTTCAGCTAAGAATTGTAAATATTACATCTCCATCATCATAAGCCCCTTTATCGAGGGTACACAACGTGCCCAAGCTAGAGAGCATCAAAGCACGTCGCTGGAGTAGAAAAGGAAAGAAGAGGAAAGGCAACGACCAGAATAGTAAATAGAGGGAAGACATGTGAAGCAGTCAGGCTCAAGGGAGGCTTGTGTGCATCTAGGAAATCCCGGATGCTGGGGGCATTGCAGATGCGTTTCAGCATCTCATAACACAGCAGCAGTAAGGAGCCCTGGACCCTTGCTGTAAGTTCACCGTGGTCAGCATCACATGAAAAGGACCAAGGATGGGCCTAGCTGTAGGCAAGTATGCATCACTTCAGCACCCTTTTTGCACTGACATTTCCAGTGTAAAAGTAACACTTAAATCAAATGACCAGAGCAAAAAATCATTTAGGACTTGTCAGTCAGTACAAATGTTGGTTCAAGTCTACGCACAACGGCAGAATGGCCCTTCTATACTCTTATAGTGACTTAAATATTTGATGTTTGTACATGAGTGTTTCTTGGTATTTATACGTTAAATCCGGTTCCCCAGCTTCTACTCAGCCGGAAGGGATTGTCGATTTTCCTTTAGGTGTGTTTTCGTGCCTTTAAATAAATAAAGACATATGCAACAACCTTGCTTCAGGGCTGGTGGAAATCTGCCTGGTACCGGTGCTAAATTGCTCGGCAACAATGTAACTCTGCCCACGATATTACAGTATGCAAAAGAGCCATATGTCTTGAAATAAATAGGCTAGTATAAATACATACTAACCACGTGCAGTTCTTTATTTATTTCTTCCACAGAGCAGGCGTATTTTGGTGTAAATGCGAACAATCAGAAATGAATAACACGTGGAAACAGTACCATTCCTCATTCACAAGGGGGTCCTGAGAGAGGCATTGCTTTCTCTTCAGACAACCTGGGGCCTCATTCATGAGGCCTTGCGTCACTTTTACGGTGCCGGTGCGTCACTTTTTGTGACGCACCAGTGGCGTAAAAAATGCGCCTTGTTCGCCATATTTACAAAGTGATGCATCTAGATAGATGCGTCACTTTGTAAACCCCTGCGCCACATTATACCTGCGCCAGGTATAATGTATGCAAGGGGGCGTATTGACGCAAGAAAGGGTCGTAGAAGTGACGCAGTGAAATCTATGAGATTTCACTGAGTCACTTCTAGGTTGCCGTTGCGTCAAAATCTTGCGCCTGCCTCACAGCAGGCGTAAGACTGACGCAGGACCTTTCACATGGGGCTTGCCCCATGTGAAAGGACGCATTGCTGGAGTTGCGTCACTTTTGTGACACACTCCAGCAATGCGTCACTTTTGCGCTTACAGATACGTCAGAAATACTGACGTATCTGTAACTCCTTGCGCAATGATGCGTCATAAGGTAAATATGACGCATCATTGGTGTCGCAAGGAGGGCGCAATGAAAAGTGACGCATCACTGTTTTCACGCAGCGATGCGTCACTTTTCATAAATGAGGCCCCTGGACTGGATCTGAGTAGAAGAACCACTGAGACATGTGTATGAAATATATTTGTATCTGACATTAAGCTTGAGGGGCGGTACAAATCACTTCAAAATGTATACTTGTAAAACATGAAAAACATTGGAGACTGTCGCATATTTAATGCTACTAAAGCTCAATTTTTCAGAAGGATGAAAGAGGATTAAATCGCTGATGTGTTTGAAAGACTGGAAGTAAATCAGTTTATGAATAGGATTTGCAAATACGGCTTTGTTGATTTGATTTCTGGTGAGTGCTATTAAACTTTAGTCGCTCATCGCATATGCCTAAGTAAATTGCTGCTGGAATTCCTTTTTATGTGATGTAAAAGCTTTAGGTTTGCTTCCTTTGTTAAGAGAGTTCGGTGTATGGTAAAATATATCTTTCAGTTTTTTTTAAAAGCTTAACTGTCCCTTTTGAAAGGCAGAGAAGACTTGTATCATCGAAAAGAAAACGATTGACAGATAAGATGCACTTTTGGATAATCAGTACTGTCTTTACTTCTCTTCAAAGCGTTTTTTATAATGAGAAGGTGCATTGTTATTTTCACTGACTTTTGTTAAATAAAGCTTTCAGGTGTTACAGATATTAATTTGCACCGGTGTTTGCCAGTGGCCAGCAACTGCATTTACTTTGAAACGCTGCTACATGTTTATAAGAGTGCACCACATGGTGGCGTTATCAGCCCATATTTTTAGCTCAGCACAAGTCTTTATTAATTAAGTGAATAAAAAAAAAAGGAAAACTCTCACTTCCAGGCTGCATCTACAGCTTAGGGGGGTTTGTAGTAGTTTAAATTGTCACACACTTTAAGTGACATAGTAGGTAATGCTGGCTCTGCAATTCGGCAGCAGAAGCAGGTGCGTTGCAGAATGCAGTAGAGTACCATATGCCCTGGCATTTATTGTTTAGCAAATTAGACTCTGGTCAATAAAGCACAAAAACAAAGGAATGTAAGGCTGCCAAAATCACATTGAAAGTTACATTGTTGTTAAGTGCAGTACTTTTTAAAATGTAATTCAAGAATTCAACTAATAATTATTGCATATTTTTTGTAAAAGGTATAAAGCGAAAATTGATACACATTCTTAGTTTGATTGAATGAGTATCAAGAATGAATCAGCATAACTGTTGATTGGTCTTCACAGTATTTCACATTTTTCGTGTGATTTTTAGCTTTTGACGTCTGTTTTCTATATCTGCTCTCAGTTCACAGAAAGGTCTGAGTCGAGGTGCATGTGGTGTCTTGGGCCCTAGGCCACATACTGCACGAATGACTACACACACTCGCAACAGTTAGGTACTGGCACGTGCGCCCGGCCCCTATTATTAGCAGGGTCACCTGACCAGTGGCGCCTGTGATGGGCGGTGTTAGTGTGGGTGTAATACAGGGTGAAACACTAAAACGTGTCCAGCAGGACACTACATCCCTCCAAAACTTTAATGGAAAAGAAGCAAATGAAAGTCCAATCTGTAAGAAAAACAAACCACAATGCACAGCACCAATAAGTTTCGTCAGGCCATCTGCTGGGCAGTGCTGGAGCTCTGGACCGTATGGCCAGGATACTTTGGTTCACCTCTGCGAGGTAGTTCGGACCGGCCTGGTCTTGTGGTGTTGGAGTCTATTTACAAAGTTCAAAACGGCGGTGCATCTGCAGTGTTGGTGGAGTCCACTTTGGAGATCTTGCAAGCGCTCAGGTTCCGGTTGATGACAAACCTACAGCTATTGAGGAGGCTCTTGGTGGGCGATTCTTCTCCTTGGAGGCGACATACTTGATGACCTTTCCAGTTCCAGATAGCCAAGCAGCTTTAGACCTGTCTCTCCCGCTTGGACTCCCCTCTCACAGGAGTTTCCTGGAGGGCCTCCCCCCGGGCTGTCATGGGACCGTGTGGACTGTGCAGGCTTTGGTTCTATTGATGCCAAAGCAGCCGGTGAAAGGTGAGTGGACGGTCGAACTGTGAAGCGTTAGGCCTGGACGCAGATCGCACTTGCTAGCTGCTCACGGTTCGTCATCCCGCAAAGCTGTCTCCAGTGACGTCTCTTCTCCCCGGTAGCTGGCTTGAACACCTTCTCCAGTGCTGGCATGAGTCCTCTGTCTTGTCGTTCTTCTCCTTTCCTTCTTGCGTGCCTGTGGTGGTTGTATGCCCTGTGGCGTCGTGCCACTGTTCTTTCTTACTTTGCAGAGTGGCATCATGCCATGCTCTTCTCCTTCGCTAATTGGCATCCAGCCAAACTCTTCTCCTCCTTCTGACCAGGTCGTGCCACCTGTCTCATGTTTGCGCCACATGGACATGTTGCTGGTCGTGTCCGGTTCTTGAGACAATCTTTACTTTGCTGCTGACATGTCGCAGGTCTGACCTGTTGGTAGGACGTGCTTCTTCTCCTTGAGGACCACTTGCAGGCCCCATCCCCTCCTCAGAGATTTTCGCGGTGCTCCTCTGCCAGGATGGCAGGTTACCTCATCACTCGAGGGTGTTATGCTAGAACCTCGAGCCTGTTCTGTCATTGCATCTGCTCTGTCTCTGTTCGGGCATTCTTGCCAGGGTTGGTCACTTCGTGTGACGTGCTCCTCGCTTGTGGTGCGACGTGGCGTCTGGCCGCGTGTCACCTGTTGTCGGAGCATATGCTGCGGTGGCAGCTTGCCATGTGGAGTGCGCAACCCCCCTCTTGCCTGTCTGGTGACTCTGTCTTGACACTCAGCTGCCATTGGACCACTGCGTGCTTCGCTGGTGCAGTGGAGATGTGGATGCTCTCCTTGCTGCATTCAGCAGTGCTTCTTCTCTGTGGAGAGGTCTCTCTCTCCTGGGTGCCTGCCTGTGCTGTCAGGCTCTCTGGTGTAGCCTTCTCCACCTCTCTGACCTTGTGCGCTCAGTCCTCTTTGTGAGTGCCCTCTTCATGTGCTTGGCGTGTCCATTTTCTGGCTTGCAGTGGTTTCTTTTCACCACTGGGGCATGTGGCGCACTTTTCTTTCTTATGGTGGCATCAGATAGCTATTGGAGTTTGCGCTGTGCTCACTTGTCTCCTTAGGAGCTTTTCGTCTTCTCTCAGGTTGACGCTTGGTGAGCTTTCGCTAGGGAAAACAGATCTCTAGCTGCCGGCTGTGACAGCAGTGCTTGCTGGCGTGAGCAGTCTGTGTGCAAAAAGCATAGAAGCAAGCAAACAAGATGTATAACCTCAGAGAGAGTAATGCCACCTCACTGTCAGAAATATAGCAAAGCACTTATAACCATTCCAACAAACCAACTTTATTCAAGAGGACAACACTCCAAGGAACCCCCCACATTGCATCCATCCTGACATTGAAAAAAACCTAACTAAATGTGGGTATCATACTGCTTATTCATAGGCCAGCATGGCCGCGGAACAATATAACATAGTGGTGTAGCAGAGTCATCCAGAAACTAACATTGCTCACATTTATACTGTGAAGTTAAAACAAGCATTAATTCAACACGTAGGGTAAAGACCAGTCTCACTGTAAGCCCTTGCGAGAACAAAAGTATATATAGTAAAACTCACATGCAGATTACTGCTCATCACAAATAAACGGGAGACATGCTAACACATTGCACCGTTGAAGACTGAGTCATTGAAATCAAGACTCTCTATGACATCAGTAAGTGCAATGGTTGCTAAAAGTAGCCTGTGGAGAGAAAATATATGATATTCCATGGTACAGTGCCCTCTTGGTATCCCTATTTAAGTTGAGATCTAGTTTTCTCTCTATGCCTAGTCAAAGTAATGTCTCCAGGCTAGTACATCAGTGAATCTCTCCCTGTCACAAATTCCAGCCTTTGCATTTCAAGCATTGATGATTCCATGACAGGAATGGAGGTCACACTTTTACAGCAGCAATTGAGATGCCTCATTTCAATGAGCTGGTGTCTAAGAGGTATCCATAGCAGATGAGACAAGTGCTACCAGAAACTCCTGTAGGATTCTGGCTCCTAGAACTGGCTCATTGAACCGTTTATATCAAACGTCGATTTTAATGAGCATACAATAGTCCGAACCTGATATTCCAATTCTGAAGCGTATGGTGAAGGGTGAAAATGTTTTTCTATTTATACTTGTCTTTTGTGCGAAATTAGCTAAACTAAATGTGAAGGATCTTGTGAAAGAGTGGGTCATTTTACTTCTTGGAAAATTAGCTATTTCGTTTCTTGGTGAAGCAAAAAACAAGATATGATAGACCTCCTGAATCAGATTTCCCAGGAGTAGATCCGAGCACCCTCTGGAGTTCGACTGGACAATCAGAGATATGCTGTATGAACTCTGGTTGAAATGTTGTGAAAAAGAAGCAAATGATGACCTCAAGGCCTTCTAGTATGCCTGAAAACCAGATAATGTTGCAACGTCTCTGGTTCTCAATGTCGATCATCTTCTTCTAGAGATTCCAGAGTTCTTGACCCAGTCAGGGCCTCGATGTAGCTGTTTAATGTGATTTTTTATGACAGTGATTCTTCTGTTTGTTGAACCCAGAAGGGCTTGTAATTAAGCCAGAACAGTCTGTAGGGATTTCACCTTTGGAGACGTCACCACAGTATCTTCCCTGACTGACCACTTAGTACTTTTTAATGTTATTTCTCTCAGAAACGTCTCATGGGTGATCTCTTGCGTGCAGTCTGAAGAGGCCGAGAAGTCATGGTTGATTTTCAAGCAACTGCCTCCACAAAAGGATTCTCACATATGGACCTGTGCTTTAACATGAGGCAACAAGCATGAAGAAGATCACATTCAAAATGCTACAATAGATTCAGAATATGAAAGCAGTAGAGGTGCACAGTGTTGGCTGTCACCTAGAGACCAGAGGTCAAATGAATAATCATATTTGTGTAGGCAAACTAGACCTGTAAAAACCAGTATGTTAGGAGCAGCCTCCAGAAAGTCTGTAACCCTTCATTTAAGCACTACAATGGGTCCCAAGGGTGCAGGTGTAAAGCTGTACTCGCACCAGCCTAAGACTATCTCCTAAGTCTGAAAAGCAGAAAACTCACATTGAGTAGAACACAGTACCATGAGAAGCAGGGTATTCATAAAGCATTCCGCAGCAAGACAGAGATAGATCCAAAGTTTTTCCTTCCTGAATGTAGCACAGGGACATCTGATGAAGCGATCAGATTTCCTCCTTTACCCTTAAGTGTTGAATACGCCAGGCATGACCCAGAACTACGCGCTGTGGGTGCCTACCGTAATCTGGCTTTGATTGCCCTCAAGGACCCACCAGTGCAGGTGTCCCGCATTCCCTATACAGTCACATAATACAAGAGGTTGAGTTTAGGAGAGTGGTGAGCAGTCCTCAGTCAACACTGGTGGCAGCTACTCCCCGCTTGGCGCTGAGCCTGTACTCTTAAGGCAGTGACTCTGGGCTTAACGTGATTACCCTCGAGGCACCCGAGTCTTTACTTGATAATTTTATGTAGCGTGATTTGCACTTCTCCTTATCTTTTAATATTGCTCGTGTTTACTAATTGTGTATTTTAGACGCACGCTGTTTACGATTTCTTACCTGCACACACCAGGGATATTAGCGCATTCACAGGGCTGCTCTACCCCCTGACGCTACCGGCACTGCAAAAAATCGCGATGTTGGAGGGCGGGGCAGGGGCGGTACCTCACGGAGTGACGAGCGGTTAGCGCTCTACACCTCCGCTTCCTGCAGGGCTATTTAGGCGGAGAGGAGGATGGCGTTTTTGCGGTTAGAGTTGGTGGCAGCTACTCCCCGCTTGGCGCTGAGCCTGTACTCTTAAGGCAATTACTCTGGGCTTAACGTGATTACCCTCGAGGCACCCGAGTCTTTACTTGATAATTTTATGTAGCGTGATTTGCACTTCTCCTTATCTTGTAATATTGCTCGTGTTTAGTAATTGTGCATTTTAGACGCACGCTGTTTACGATTTCTTACCTGCACACACTAGGGATATTAGCGCATTCATTGGGCTGCTCTACCCCCTGACGCTACCGGCACTGCAACCAATCGCGGTGTTGGAGGGCGGGGCAGGGGCGGTACCTCACGGAGTGATGAGCGGTTAGCGCTCTACACCTCCGCTTCCTGCAGGGCTATTTAGGCAGCGAGGAGGACGGCGTTTTTGCGGTTAGAGTTGGTGGCAGCTACTCCCCGCTTGGCGCTGAGCCTGTACTCTTAAGGCAGTGACTCTGGGCTTAACGTGATTACCCTCGAGGCACCCGAGTCTTTACTTGATAATTTATGTAGCGTGATTTGCACTTCTCCTTATCTTGTAATATTGCTCGTGTTTAGTAATTGTGCATTTTAGACGCACGCTGTTTACGATTTCTTACCTGCACACACTAGGGATATTAGCGCATTCACTGGGCTGCTCTACCCCCTGACGCTACCGGCACTGCAACCAATCGCGGTGTTGGAGGGCGGGGCAGGGGCGGTACCTCACGGAGTGACGAGCGGTTAGCGCTCTACACCTCCGCTTCCTGCAGGGCTATTTAGGCAGCGAGGAGGACGGCGTTTTTGCAGTTAGAGTTGGTGGCAGCTACTCCCCGCTTGGCGCTGAGCCTGTACTCTTAAGGCAGTGACTCTGGGCTTAACGTGAATACCCTCGAGGCACCCGAGTCTTTACTTGATAATTTTATGTAGCGTGATTTGCACTTCTCCTTATCTTTTAATATTGCTCGTGTTTACTAATTGTGTATTTTAGACGCATGCTGTTTACGATTTCTTACCTGCACACACCAGGGATATTAGCGCATTCACAGGGCTGCTCTACCCCCTGACGCTACCGGCACTGCAACCAATCGCGGTGTTGGAGGGCGGGGCAGGGGCGGTACCTCACGGAGTGACGAGCGGTTAGCGCTCTACACCTCCGCTTCCTGCAGGGCTATTTAGCCCCTCATCGGGTACTGCGTGCAGCGTTGGCGCGCAGGGTGGCGCCTCATCCAGCGCCGAAGACGAGCCAAAGACTAGCCCGTCTGTGCCCGTCCGGGCCAGGCCGGGACATGGGGCAGGATACTCTGGTCCAGGTATGCTATCTGCTGATCAAATAAGGTCCCTCCGCCCTAGTAGACATAGGAAATGTACTACCTTACAGCCATCACTATCAGGCCCACAATCCTGTGTACATTGCGCCTTAACTTTGACCAACATCCAGCCATATCCTATGGTTAAAAACAGCCACAGCAGAACAGCACCTCTTCTAGACAAAAGTTACCATGATTACACATTCTATACTGTTAATTGCAGATCACTACCCCAGCACAAATTAGACATATTTCATCTTTTAACTGAGGAAAAACCAAGTGCTGTGTTCTTGACAGAGACCTGGCTCCACGATAGTGCAGGGCCAGACGTAGCGGCCTCCCTGCCTTCAACATACGCTATTGTTAGAATAGACCGAGTGGGACAAGTTGGGGGGGGGGGATTGCAGTGATCTACAATAGAGACCTGAAATGTAATCTTGAGTCTGTTGACATACCGGACTGTAAGGCAGCATTTTTCAAAATTTCTCTGAACTCTAATTTTATGTTCTCTGGCTTTCTAGTCTATCGGCCACCTGGAAATGGTAATTCCTGGGCTGCTAATTTCGCTAATTTTATCTCGCCATATTATCTCAATGCCCAAAATTTCACCGTATTGGGAGACTTGAATCTTCATCTAGAGGATGAATCTAATGTCGTCGGTATGAACCTGTTAGAGGATCTTGCCGCTTTTAACATGACGCTGCGTAATAAGGGCCCTACCCACAAAGCTGGCCACTTGTTAGATCCTGTCATATCTAATATGCCGGAACTTAAATGGTTAAAAACCGACCCTATTCTCTGGTCAGACCATTTCCTAACACTCTTTAGCATCTCCCTTAGAGTACCCACACGCCTGGTCCTGGCTCGACCACGGGCTCTCATGAGAAACTGGAAAAAGCTAGACATGGTTGAGCTTCACTCTGCCCTGAAGAAAAAAATCCCTGTCTTGGACAGTGATATGGAAAATAATGCACTTGTGACCCAAAAATGACTGGAGAATGCAGTCGATGCCTGCTTGCCTCTAACTCGTTGTGGAGGGAACATGCACCGCCCACCTGCTCCTTGGTATACCGAGTGTCTTAGACAAGAAAAATCTAAGTGTAAGGCGCTCGAAAGGCAATGGCGCAAACAATATGATCCTAGGAAAAGAGAGATCTACCGTAAAGCTAGTAATATTTACCACTCTGCATGTACAAAAGCCAAAGCCTATTATGTGACTAAGACTATTAACGCAGCCTCTAACAGAGCCCGTACTCTTTTCAATACGGTCAAAGAATTAGCCGGAGGAAATTCTTTGGCTGCGGCAGGTCCTCTTAATACCAAGCAATGCCAAGACTTGGCCACGTTCTTTGTGGAGAAAATTGAGACTATCATCTCAAACATTAACACAACCTCGACAATTATGGACGAGCAAGTAGACACTTCTCCAGTTTTGACAGGAGGGTTTTGGCTTGAATCTTGGCCCCCTATCACTCTAGACATTATGAAATCTCTATCACGTTCCATCAAGTCAGGTTCTCCTTGTGACCCCATTCCTATTAGTATTATAAGTCAGTTGGATGACTCTTCCTTGGCTACTATTACGGAGACACTTAATGCCTCTATCCAACTCGCCAAAGTTCCATCGGCATGGAAACATGCCATGGTGAGCCCCCTACTCAAAAAACCGACAGCTGACCCGGAGGTTTTGGCAAACTATAGGCCCATCTCCCTGCTTCCCGCATTCTCAAAAATTCTGGAGAAGCATATTCATGGTGCTCTCACTATGTTTACTGAAAATAATGGTCTACTGCATTTCTCTCAGTCGGGCTTCAGGGCGGGGCATTCCACTGAGTCTGCCCTTCTTGGAGTTACTGAGAAGATTAGGGAGCTTCTTGACGACGGCCAAACGATCGCACTTGTCTTGCTCGATCTAAGTGCAGCCTTCGATACCATTTCTCACTCTATACTACTTGCTAGGCTGAGGGAGAATGGTATCGAAGGTATGGCGCTGAAATGGATTGAATCCTATCTGAGCCATCGCACCTTTCAGATCTCGTCATCTCAGGCCCATTCGGACATCTTCAGCTCGCCTCACGGTGTGCCACAAGGCTCAATCTTGAGTCCGTTATTTTTCAATTTGTACCTCCGCCCCCTGGCTGACCTAGCAGAGAGAGCTGGCCTAGCATTGATGACTTATGCTGATGATCCGCAGATTGTTTTTTCGTTATCTAAATCTGATCCTCTATCTCCATCTGCTCTTAAACTAGGCCACCATGAAGTCTTCAGCTGGATGTCTAAAAACCATCTGAAGCTCAATGGGGAGAAAACAGAGATCCTCCTTCTTGGTAAAAACAGAGATCTCTGGAACGACACTCACTGGCCGTCTTCCCTGGGTGTTGTTCCTACCCCAGCTACCCAGGTTAGAAACCTGGGGGTCTACATCGATGATTCCCTATCGATGAAGCAACAGGTTAGTAGAGTAACGGTCACTTGTTTTGTCATCCTCAAGTGGCTGCATAAGATCCTATGGATGCTGCCTCCTGCGACCCAGAAGACCGTGGTCAATGCACTAATTACATCCCGTCTTGACTACGGTAACATCCTTTACCTGGGTTCCAACCAAGCTGTCGTGAGACATCTTCAACTGGTTCAAAACTCTGCGGCCAGGTTGTTGTGTAAAATCCCCAGAACAGCGAGGATTTCTAAGCATCTTAGGGATCTGCATTGGCTCAGGGTGGAAAACCGGGTTAGGTTTAAAGCCCTGAGTTATATGTTTAGAATTAAAGCGGGTACTGCTCCCAAGTACCTACAGGAGTTGGTTAGGCCATACCTCCCTAAACGCAACCTCCGCTCCCTCAATGCAGCAAAATTCACAGTGCCTAGATTTAAACTGGCTAGAGTTGGGGGAAGGTCCTTTTCCTATCTGGGCCCGACCCTTTGGAACTCCCTCCCCCTCTGCATCCGGAAGGAAGATAACTTCGCCGTGTTTAGGAAAAGCATTAAGACATGGCTTTTCGATAAGTAGGGGGCCTTCTATCCTCTGCCTTCTGTGTACAGCTCTGTCTCCATAAGCCCCGGTGCCGGGAAATCCTTTGTGGGTATCTGTGCGCCTTATAAATGTAATAAATAAATAAATAAATAATAAACACTGCGCTCCGCATCACACAAGTTGTGGTACTGAGCCGCACATTCTGTGCCAACCGCAGGGATATAATTTATGATGTTTATAGTGAGGTGTGATGTGATGGCACCAGTGATGTCATTGATGATGCCATCTATAACATCACGCGTGACATCAGGAGCAGTGCATTGGGGTGGGTGAAGGTTACTGTCGAACGTCTATGATTTTTGGAGATTGAAAATCAGAACCATAATATTACTTTAACTGTTTTTTTCAGTGACTGTATATTGCACAGCCCAGCAACTTACTATTATGACCCAAATCAATTAAATATACCTTATGTAGGAAAACTGACGTGATTGCCTCTTAACTGTGATCTTGCACGTTAATATGGACCTGCGCAGGCCTTCGGAGATTCGTAAAACATAAATCTAAATATTTATCTCTACAGTAAAACAAACATATTGAACAACGCACCTTGCTGGATGCCTTATGCAGAACTATACAGAGTTCTGCAGGCAGAAAGACCGACCTACTATAAATAGAATCATCATTTCTAAAAAAACCCTTGCAATAAGCCAAGTGAACTTTGATACACAATGATGTTTGGCTTTTTCCTTTTAATGGTTCAATCCTCCGCATTAGGTGCTTGCAAAAATAGCTTTGCCTGCATTTCTTTCTTGTGCTTGCAAGCACAAATCCAAACACCTCCCAGTGGGCAAAATAAAGCCATGTTAGATGTTTGTGTTTCCCCACTGGCCTTCGCTTGATTAAAGAAATCTGCTTCATTATGGAAGCAAAGTAGAACAATTCCTCCGAGACGTAAACTGCAATTTTCCATATTTATTACCATGCAAGGATTAAAAGATGAAATCTCCGTTTCTAAAAAACCTGACCGCCGGGGTTTAATTCAAGTGATATGCTGCTGAGATGTGGAGCGCTCGCTTTATCAAGTGGCAATCTAGACACATTTGAAAACAATTTTAAAACGTCGCGCGGTTGCATTATATATTCTGTTATCTGTGCTGTGATGCAAACGTTCAATGTTTCTATTTTTTTTAAAAAGCGTTGCAAGTGGGATAAAACTAACTCGCAAATCGTATTGCACAGCGGGGGTTCTTTTAAAAACAATGTCACATCTATGGTGTCTTGAAACAGGGCTCGAGTCATTCGCAGGACATGGCTCCAAGTCATTTTCTGCAGGATTCAGTGAACTAGTCCAGCTTTTACATGAGGAAAATGGGGCTAGCGTGAGAATGCAGCAGAGGATGAAAATAATAAGTCTGTTCTCTTGCTTCATTCTCCAGTGCACACGTCAGATTCTGAACCCGGAGTCAGCCAGAAGTGCGGAGGAGGCCATGCATAGCACACAGATTTACTTAATGTAGTCTGCCAGGAAGAGGGCACGCATAGCACTTAGGCTACCATATAACAAAAAACGTAAACTTGGCATGCGCACATGACTGTGCTGCACGGTGGGGAATTGCACAGAATTATTACAGCAAATGAAATTGGGGCTAAGGAGCAAAGCAGTGTGGTTGGCAGGCAGGGGGAATCAGCTTTCGGAGAATGACTCTGAGACCCTGGCAGCTGCCCTCTGCCAGGATTTGTTTCCAAAATCTGCATGCACTGAATTTAAGTAGAAAGGGATTTATACGAGCTTCACTGTGAAGAAGACGGGAGAACGTTTTAGTTATTTGGACCTAGTAATAGGGGTCTCAGTGCTGTGCAGCAAAAACATTGCCTGTTAGCAAGGGGATTGCTTCCTCAGGCTGAAGTGTTGGTGGTGTTGTGGGGGGGTGTAACGTAGTCTTTAGAGATATTTAAAAACTCTTTCCTGGTTATCCCTCCTGCCTGTGAAGTCTGATACAATGCCGACTTGAACTAGGCCACCTCCAGAAAGTGCATCTTTATCTTTGTTCAGCTAATAGAGAACACGTCCAGGGAGCGACAGATGCAGGCAGACACATCTGCAGTACCCATGCCTCACATTGGTGAAAGCAAGATGGGAGTCGGACGAAGGTAAGAGCAAGTTTATTCTTCCATCTAGTGTCGAGGTCCGGGCAGCAACTGGCGACAGAACACCTTGCACAATCTACCCCCAGTTCCACACAGGGGACACCAGCACGCTCTCCCATTATTCCACACAGGGAACACAGCACGCTCCCCCACCCGACATCAACACGTCCCAACACACTTCCCTTCCTTCACAACAACAAATAGTAACAAACCCAACAGCAAACAAAGTAACCAACATTTACAAGAATTGCATAGAAACAAAGAAAATACATGAAAGTCAAACCATGACATAATCCTTAAACTTCACAAGGCCCGATTTTACCCTCCCTGAAATTCTTCGATCAACCTTTTGTCACATTTAGCAGAGTTTTCATAATCCATTGTGCACCTCATACATTTGTCACTAAAATCCCGCTCTATCGTGTCCAATTGAATGCTCATTCTGCTGGCTACACACTCAGCCTTGGATTCTGGCACTACTGAAACAAAACTCTTATTCCATGTGTTGCCATCCTTCAACACCATCACCTGTTCCTTCACTTGCATAGGGGAAGAAAAACGTGACAGCCCTTTGGGGACAAAACTAGGGGGCATATTACCAAGCAATAGCGATAATTATCGCTATGCATGGTTAGCGGCTAAAATTATATCGCCGCGCTCCGACGATTTTAGCGCTGAGATACCTTGATATTATCAAGGTTTATCTCAAAAGCGGTAAAAATCCTGCGAAATGCATGAATATCGCTGAAAAATCAGCGATATTCATGCATTATCGTGACAATGCTCTTAGCCATGTTATCCACCTTCCATTGGATAACATGGCTAATAACTGCTCTGGGCAGGCGTTAGCTTTTGGAGATATTCGCGCTTAGCACGAATATTTCCAAAAGTAAGGCTTTGTTGGTAATTGGAGATAGCGATATTAGCGACTGTTTCCAGTCGCTAACATCTTGGCACGCCCACTTTGCATGTCATTAGAGATAAATATCGCTGACATGCAAACTGGGCCCCAAGATGATGGCTATCTCCTACTAGCTGTCGCTAACTGGTGTTAGCGACAGCTAGGTAATAGGGATATAAAATTATCGCCGCTTTAGCGGGAAAAAGTCCAGCTAAGGCGGCGATAATGGCCCTTGGTAATATGCCCCTTGGTTTCCTGATTCTCACCCAGTCCCCCACTTGAACCACCAAAGTTCTGTGCTGTTCATTCACTGTAACATACTTATTCTGTACTGCAGCTCTCACATCTGCTACCCCTGACATACTTCCTGCATCCACAGACTTCCTTAACCCCTTCGCTGCGGGGTTTTTTCACCTCCTGAGCGGGGGGGAGGGTAGCCGTGCGCAGCGCGCCCATGCTGGTGACGAGCTCAGCTCGTCATGGAGTACAGCTGAGTTGTCCTCATGACGAGCTGAGCTCGTCACGGCCTTACCCATTTTTGGAACGTTCAGCACAGCGGGGAAATTAGCCCCGCGTGCGAACGTTCCAACGGCCGTGACGAGCTCAGCTCGTCATGAGTGCAGCTCCACTGTACTCCATGACGAGCTGAGCTCGTCAGCAGCATGGATGGAGTTAACATCCACTCTTTGTTCATATTGGTTCCGGCAACCCTGCCTCTCAGCAAAGTGAAAGGAAGCACTCCCGAACTGGAATGAGAGGTTGTCCTCATGGCCCACAACATGTCATCAATAGTTTCCTTCCAGTGCAACCCAGTTAGATGTGGCAGCTGCAACTAGCCCTTGATGACATGGTTCACCCTTTCTACAAGACCATTGCTGTGGGAATGATAACAGCTACCAGCAGCCTTTGTCAAAATAAAGGTTACTGTGCCCAACCACCCAATAAAAACATACCTCCAGGTCATAGAAACTGACAAGTTAATGTTCTAAAATATAAATAATGTTTTCATGTGGAAAATGCAGTCTCAAATCAATACATATTATGGAAAAACTATTACATATTTCGAGACGGAAGCTCAAGGCTTTATTATATAAATTTCACATCTTTGGAATAAATCAGTTCCCATACATCCATCCACTCATGTCTAAAGCAATAAACATAAAAAAGAACTTGTTCACAGCTTGCCAACATAAACAACATATTTTCTCATTTCAATTTATCTATTAGGATACCAAAGGTTAAACACAGAGGGGATAGCCATCAATCTTCTCAAAATCAGTATAATTATTATATGACAGTAAACATTACTCAATCATTGTCATTTGTTATCTAGTAAAACTCGTATCCTCAACATTATGACACCACTGAACTCATAATATTGATAGTGATCCTTCCTACAACCTTCAGTCATAAGATGCTTATTTGATAAACATTTTCATGAGATACCCATTTTCTATTATCTTTACAGCATGTAATATCCCAGAAGGACAAACCATAAAAATAAAGAAAGTAAAAAGTTTATACCTGGTGTCATGCAGTTGTCTATTCACTTTATACACAAGCCTGCCCACTGGAGTTGTATACTATAAACCTGTTCTGTGATCCTTAGTTAACCCCAAAATGTAAATATCTAAAAGAATATGTAGAGACTGTGTGTGACTACAAGTTACTATTCGACGTAAACGTCTGTACAAAGGATTCTTTTACTGTACATTCCTGCTAACCATGTTGTGATCCAAGCAACCTACCACATACACTATACCACAGTATTATAAACCATGTAATCTCAATCTAACACCTCAAATTACAAGACCTAGAAGGCAATTGATGCTATGTTACCCACAGGGATACCACCAGTGACCTATGTTCCCTCGAGTTCTTACCCCCACATGAGAGCAAACATGATAAGTATATAACCAAGTTAAAAACCTGAATATAGCACAGAACTAAAACTGTCCTGTTAATGTACCCACAGGTCCCCTAACATACTATCTGTGCTAGTAGTCCCAGTAGGGGCACAATAGTTACCCAATGTGTTCATATATGTCCTTATTTTTATTGAGGGCCTGATTATGAGTTTGCCAGTCAGGTCAGTCAGGTCTGCAACGTGCCCTTGATCGTTTTTTAGTTTTTTGAAATGACCACAAGCTTGTGGTAAATACGGACAAAACCAAGTTCATGGTATTGCATAGGCACAAATGTGTCAAGGGTAGGGTAGCATTTGATAATGTATCACTGGAACAGACCGATACTTTTACCTATCTAGGGGTAACTATGGGAAGGAAGACGAAATGGGTTTCCCATTTAGATGTCTCAGTCTTAAGGCATAATCAACTGGCTGGAGCCTTATTAAAGGAACATCGACTGTCCCAGACAAACCCTATAGGGCCAGCAGTTGACATCTATATTGGGAAAATTAAAGCTTCCATTATATATGGTGCTGAACTTTGGGGTTTGAAGACCTCTCACCCCTAGTACGAGCACAAAACATGTTCTTGAGATCCCTGACCGCCCTTCCACAATCAACACACATGAAGCCCTTGCTTTTAGACTTGGGCTGTATTGCTCTTGATGAGGTCACAGGATTCAGACCCCTAGCTTATTGGAGGAGACTTTGGACCACCCCTGAACTGGCACTGTATGCGAGTGCAGTATTGATCCTCCAGAGTGCTGATCTTTCTGCTAAAATTAAACAGCTGCAGAAGATCAAGAACAATCTGAAGGAAATGGGTCTTGGCCATTTAAGGGATGATCCCATAGGAAACATCTTTCCAAATAAAATCGATTTCAAAGTGCTCTATTGGGAGATGATTACTAGAAAGACCCTGTCAGCGGAAGGTAGCACTCCTCTTACAGGTATCTTTCTAGAACATAAGCTTGCAACGAAAGCAGAACCATACTGGAATTTGATAACAAAACAAGAGTGGTAGGAAATTGTATCACCAATTCGGAGTGGGTTAAATCTCCATTCAGTTTTCGGATTGGAAATACGGTACTGCCTACATATCTGAGATGACACAAACATTCTAGTATGTATACACAATAAACTGTGCCACATGTAATAAGCTGTCCAATCTGTTTCAAACGACCATTAGGAAGGGAAAAGCTTTTCCTATTAGTGGATCCACTAAAGGTTTTACATCTGCCACATTTTCAAAATCCTTTTAGTTTGGAAGACCAGTTATCCCAAGTTCCGTCTTCCAAGTAACAATAAACTAGACCATCTTGCAGTGATTTAGCTTTTGTATAAGCCATAGATACCTGCTTGCTGATGTCTATGCCAGTGACATTGCTGTCTCTCCCTATTTTACTGTGTCTAGACAGAATGTTTCTCACCTCATTGAATTTCGTATTAAACGTAGTGATGGACCTAATGGATTTTTTGAATTTGGGTTTGGTTGATCCAAAAACGTACTGTTTACTTGTGATGGACCACACTTCTTTTGCTGCTTTCTTCCAAATCCTATTGGGATAACCCCTCTGTTTAACCGCATCGCTGCAGCGGTTATTTTCGCGCTACGCAGCTTTTTTCTAAAAGCCGCGTTAGATGACGAGCTCAGCTCGTCATCCGCACACGCCCCCCGTGGCTGATGACGAGCTGAGCTCGTCATCAGCATCGAAGGGGTTAAATATATTTATCATTCTCCTTATATGTGGTGGAGGGGCCTATACTGTTGTTTCTAGCACGCAGTTGCTTACCATATGGAATACTCAATTAGATTTTCTGGATGGTGACTTGCTTTGTGAAGCAAACTGCTTTCTGCTGCATCTTTCCAGTGTAAGCTAGTGAATAAATTGTTATCAACAAACTCAATGTGTACTTCTAAGCCATTTTATCACTGATTTCATATGTAAGTTTAAATTTTAGGTCATTGTCCTGTAGTCCATTTATGAAATTCTCAGCAGTCAATCTGTCCCCATCCCAAAATAATAAGATATCATCTATGTATCTTAACCACATTAGCATAAGCTTGGTCATGTCCTCGTTTTGTGATGTCCAGACCTCCTCCTCAGCAATAAATTAGCATAGCTGGGGGTCAAGCAGGTGCACCGAGTCCAGGAGATTTATGTAGAAATTTTTGAAAAATGTATATGTTATTTTAAGTCCCTACCTTGTGTCTTTAATATGAGTGTGTGTTGCAGTTCCCGTGAGTGTCCATGTGTAGGGTGCTTTAGTTACTCCAAGGCTTGGCTGGGATGAATTTACTGCTTTGATACTTTTAGGGTTGTGGTCACTTTAAAAATGTAGATTCTGAATAGCAGTGACCTCATTTATGTTAATAGGGTGGTATAGTAGCATGTCCCTCCTTAAACCCTTTCTTAAATTTTCCCAAACCCCTTCCATGCTGTAGCAGACATTTTTCTTTATTTTCCGCCTTTCCCTCTCACAAAAGATACTACTAAAATGTAGGAATATATGCGCAGCGATCTCCACATATAAGAGTTAGCAGAGGCAGAGGTCTCCACATCACCAGTAAGTTAGTGAGTAGCATTTTGTAGATCATGACTAGTGCTAGTATAGTACTACTTCATGAACTACGAAATGCAGCCTGGGAATAGGACCCATAGTTTATACAGTGGAACAGAGCATGATGACCAGCCTGTTCTCTGTTTGGCATTGCGAACAAAATCATTACAATATTTACAACAGTCTCTGATGACATGTCCCTTCTATCTGTAACAAGAACAGTATTAACTCCGGACTACATTTCTGCTAAAAGCACAATCTGCAAACTATGAGTTATCTCCTTGATATAAACAGTAACTCTGGCCTTATCCACCGGCAGCACCTTTAGAGCACCTTTATATGTATCTTTTAGGCGCAACAGTACACATTCAGAGCTGATATTGATGTAAAGGGAGGTATAAATCCCCATAAAGAGACAACAGAAAATGACCTACAATATTAACAAGAATAGGGAATAATAATGATGAAACTAAAAGTATGTTCAGGCGTCTATGCAGGGGCTTAGGCTGCCTTGTCATCTTGTGCGGGACAGGTCCCAACTAACAGTTAATTGCAGACGTGATACTGCTGCTTGAGAGTAAAAATAGGCATTACAATGTGGATGTATGACGTTACCACGCATACTATTACCACGCATACCATTACAACGCGGTATTTACAACACATACCGTTAAAACGCATAGCGCTTTGAGGTGCTGGATAGTGGTAAGTATAATTTTATATTCCAACTCCAGTCCCTGTGGATACTAGGGAAGGTGTTGGATATAAAATTAAACTTATTCCCTATCCTAGAGCGCCCCCCAGCGCAATGCGTTGTAATGGTATGCGTGGTAATGCCTGCGTTGTAAGTGTAGTGCGTGGTAAAAAATGCGTGGTAAACGTTGTATACCTTACAATGTTCATGCTTCAGCAACCTAGACCTGATACTCCTGACCTGCGTGTCGAAACCTTAGTGCACCAGCACCTCACGCTCACTTAGGGCATCCAAACATGACCGGTACAGCACATGACCCAGACACTGCTTCAGATCTACCAATTCACACAGTGCCACCATTTGTCACATGACATCGGTTCCCTTTACACTGTCACCCCTTAAATAGGTGATATTACACCGTGGCAGGAAAAGCTAGCAACTACTACAAAGGGTGGATTTTCAGGTCGTCTTTTGAGGTTTTGACCAGTCGAAATCCACTAAAGGGTGTGAAACCACCCCAGGACATTGGCACCAACCTCAGCAAGCTACCATTTCTGTTTTTGGAGGTGGGAATTTGGTGGGGGGAGAGAGGGCAAAAGTGCCTCTTGGGTTCTTCTCAACACGAGGCTGTGCCCTCTCCAAGGCCCCACCCACTCCTTACATTGTGATTATGTTTTTTTTTTAGTTGGCAGTTCTGCTGCTCACTCTTTCTAGTGCTGACGACTTCTGCACAGTCCTCTTCGTTTCCTTCCTCTGATATCATAGGCACGAGAGGCGTATTCCCCCTTGAAACGCCCCAAGCCGAAAACCATCAAATCATAAGCTTCCAAAAGGGTGGTGTAGAAGCAAAGGGTGGTAGCACTGATCTCTTCCCCAACCATTAGTGTCTCAGTAGAATGTAGTTTGCTCTTGGGAATGTGTGGGAATGGGACAGTGGTCAGAAGGCTGCATATGATAAACATGGCTTGAGAGCCCTATTTACTTTCTAATCATGGGGCTTCTCTGTGGCCTCATATTCACGGTTTGCAAGGAGGTACTATGGGGTACCAAGAAGAAAGCCAGGGTTCTCCTGCTAACTCTTAAATAACGTTCACGGTATTTCCAAGAGGTAATGCATGAACTTTAGGGAGAACAAGTCTAAACAGAGAGAGAAAATCTTCGCTCTCCTTTTTCGCCTCGTTCTGTCTAAAGTTTATGAATTACCTTGGAGAAAATGTGAATTACATTTATGAACTTTATACTCCTCAGAGGTACAGAGAGCAGGCTGTCAGCTCTACATTGAGACAGTGCACCTTATCATGATAGGACCCCAGGTGTGCTCGTGCATTGCATTGAGACACCAGCCTGTGCCCTGAAATAGAAGGCGATCACGAGCATCAAATAGCTGCAGATTGCACAACAAAATCAATTTGATACCGTACAATATTCAATAAAGAATGGCGCGCCTTCCAATAACTGTTGATTCACTTAAAAAATATTGGGGCATATAACCAAGCAATAGCGATAATTATCGCTATTGCTTGGTTAGAGACAAAAATGTATCGCCAATAAACCTTGGTATTACCAAGGTTTATCGCAAATGCGATAAAAATCGGCCGCAATGCGTGAATATCGATGAAAAGTCAGCGATATTCAGGCATTACCGAGCTAATGCTCTTAGCCATGTTATCCACCTACCATTGGATAACATGGCTAAGAACTGCTCAGGGGCAGGTGTTAGCTTTTGGAGATATTCGCGCTTAGCGCGAATATCTCCAAAAGTTGGTAATAGGAAATAGCGATGTTAGCGACCGTTTCCAGTCGCTAACATCTTGGCACGCCCACTTTGCATGTCATTAGTGATAAATATCACTAACATGCAAAGTGGAGCCCAAGATGGTCGCTATCTCCTTCAAGCTGTCGCTTACTGGTGTTAGCGATAGCTAGGTAACAGGGAGATAATTTTATCTCCGCTTTCTTGGCTTTTAAAGCCAAAAAAACAGAGATAAACCCCCTTGATAATATGCCCCTTTGTATTATAGTAAACCCAGGAAAAAATGTTGTAAAATGTTTGAAACGAAATTAGTGTAAGAGTGGAGATTGGTATCAACAGCGAAAACAACAAACGTGAATAATACAAATAAAACCGTACATTCCAAGGAAACTGCACACCTTTCTCTGCTGACCCCATTTAATAATAAAAATACATTTGGATGTCACTATTTTCTGCTTACAAAGCAACCTCACTTCTACGTTTCACGATACTCCATTTTCAGGTCAATTATATTTTTCAAACCATGTAGTGTCTGCCAGTATTTTCTGAGAAGTAATGATATTCAGTTACTGCTCCAGAAAAATTGCAGGCACCAATTTCCCTGGAGAGTCTGCACAGCTGCAGCACGCTGGGCTATAGGGGACGTTTCAGCATCACGCAGCTTTGTTTTTAGAGTCCAAATGACACCTCGTGCTTTTGTAGAAAGAAATGGACATTAACATGCATGTCAACTATTCCCCTGCCTGTCACTCACATTCTCATGACTGTGAAGAATCAATACTTTACCACCTCAAACTAAAGAAAAGAAGCATCTATAATTCGCTGCGTTGCGTTTCAGAAATGCACACACGTGACTTACATTAAATAAACAGGCAACTAAAATGCAGAATTCAGGTAAAATTAAAATCACAAGTGAGTGACATGTCAACCCTCAGATTCAAAAGATAAGTTCTAAGGCTGGTTTAAAAAATGTCTATACCTCCTTCTGATATGTATTACAACTGGAGGGTTATATACCGTTTAGAAGTTTGCTTTCTTTACTTACATAACCGCAATACCTCAGTTTCGAATAAGGGCAAAATTCGGGACGTGCCGGCAGTCTTTGAAGTCATATTAATGCTGGTGTAAAATTGAAAATTAATCTGCTAACTTTTTCTTTCTTCTCCATGGGCTCCATAGAGAAATATTTTTCTCATCGAGAAAACATTTCCCTGTAACCCAAGAAAAGGGAATCTACAACTTTTTCTTGGGAAGGAATGGGTCAGAGATGTGTCTGAGAATACCACAAAAGTGCGCGTGTTCAAAAACTCTGAGCTTTTTTGCCCTTCAGAACCCACTCTTTACCTACTTCCCATTCTCGGTCGTAGTTTAGTCACCTGCAAATCTCAGTGTGAGTAAATGCATTTTCCGGTGCAACCACAGGCTTTTTTGGATGAGGAGAGTGCTTTTCACTCCAAATTAAGATTGTTTGCACGTTTACGTCTGATTTACGTGCAAAAACAGAGAATTGAGGCCAGTAACATATATATATGTCTAGGTTATGTCCAGATCTTCTCCATCCCACTTCCACTTCTTCTCTCTGAATCTGGCATGCAGCAGGGCGCCACCACTGTAATATATTAATCTGTGTTTGTCTCATGCTGCTGCTTACTTGATTGAATAATTTGATGTGATGTACTTACACCATGCAGATCACACTCAAATTACAACGCCTCAATGTTTCATTGATTAGACTTGACTCGTCGCCATAACAGTTTGGATACCCAGTAATCACCTGAAAATCAAAATAATTTCAAAATCATGTTCATGCCATTGTTGCTCTGGAGCTCAATCATCTGGCCCATGTCATCAGAAATCACATTCTTTCAAAGTTCTACCTGCATTGACGGTAAGCGGTCCTGAAATAAAAGTTAGATTGCTATTCTATCTTTGACTCTGACTCCAGGATCACATTTCTTTAGAATAGAGGAAGAGAGTGTCTGAGAAAGAGAAAAAGCTTCATTTACCTAGGAAAGATCCCATGAATGTCCTTTACATCATCACCATGCTTTAAAAAGTATTGCACTCACAGGTCCAAGGGCCTACCACTCCAGGTACTCATACTCAAAAATTAATCGTTGTACTCAAGTCACAAGTTTAGACAAATCTGAGCTTGGAGACTCCCAAAGATTCAGGACATTTACCTCACAATAATTGAGAATTCTATAAAAATATGAAAGAAACAAACCCTGTACTCATGTGGAAACAAGTGAAGTGTAAAACGTGTACCTCCCACAGCTTCAACTTTCATTAAAAAGTGTGTAACCTCAGGTCAAAAGTTAGCACATATCTGGCTTGTGTCTCCCAGTCTACATGGCGAAAGAGTATTTTATTGATTCAATTTGCTCAGGGTGAGCATTTCCATTTTTGAACATCTTGAATGAGAATGCTTTCGCACTGGCAGTGGTGTATCTAGGCTAGATTACAGCAATATGATCTGCCCTGGTCTACCAGGCAAAATATTTGTCAATCTAAAAGGGCTTGAAATCATGCCTCCAACTAATTCTAAATGTGCACAAATCTGTTCACATAACCCCAACGCAGGGCAACTACCAACAGAACAGCAAAAGCAGTTCAAAACAACATGAATTGCCCACAAGTCTCTGGATTGCAGGTTCCAAAAATACCAATCAACCAGATATTTGAGGTCAGCTGTAGCCAGCTTCAGGGAATTTACTGGTGATCAAACCTCCCAATATAAGCAGTTAATGTTAATATCTCTTCACCATCAAGACCCCATTAAGTGATTTAACTGGACGATGGTATTGATCATGTTATAAAATAATTAAAATATGCATACAGAATAACCTACCAAGTAATAAGCACCAGGGGAATGAGATTACAATAACTGAACTCAAAAGCTGCTTCAAGAGTGTATTAAATATCCATACTGGTGCTGCATCTTTCTAGATTTGAGCATGAAGGAAAAGATCTTGAATGGACTGGCATTCGTCAAGACATGAATTCCTTAATGAAAATGTAATAGTATATAACAAAGAGGGGTCTGATGCTTGGCTTCTCACATTGATGGCTAAATTAGGGGGAGGGTTCAGATGTATTTCCATTATAATCATGAATTAGCCACCTTATAACCTGCAATCCCTTTCCTGCAAGAGTAGACCTCATGCAGAATTCTCATGAGTATAACTCCTTAACAGAATAATTTATACAGCTGTTTAGCTCCGGCAGATAATGCTGCTATAGAGTTTGCCTGAATTAGAAACATAACAAGCATATTCAAAGACATTAGGACTTGACTTTAAAGGCAAGTGCCAACCTTTTGACTTTACCAATGCTTGTTTACACTGGCCACCCACAGGCATTTTTTGTGCATCAAATTTCTTGTGCACACACAATGGCCATATTGGTTACCATTTTAAGATTAGCATTGTGTACACACCTTTATGGACATTTGCTGTGTTGCATTTACATGTACCTGTCATCACATGTAAATGCAGATATCGTGATATGAGGTGTCCATTTTGACTTCTTTTTTTTATACTTTACCATTCCAACACTCCAAAATGCTGATAGCCATATCAGAAAGGGAAAATTAAAAATTAAAAAAGCATGACAAGTACTTAAATGTGAAGTGAGCAACCCAGTAGCACTTGACAGCCCCCAGGCCCTCAGTAAGTAAAACTGTTTATCCACATCTACCAGGAGAGTCATGGGAGCTTGAGAGGCCAGATTAATATTGAAGATAGACAACCCGGGGGCCTATTAGCAAGAAATAGCGATATTTATAGCTAAACGTGGTTAGCGACTTTTTTTATCGCTGGCTATCGCTGGATATTTTAGAGGAGAAAACATGCTATTAGCAACGTTTTTCTCCATTGTGCAAAAATATCCAGCGATAGCGGCGAAATGCGAGAATATCACTGGAAATCCCGCGATATTCTCGCATTAACGCTAATGGGGGCTTAATCTGATAATCCAGCCCCCCATTGACTATACAGGTAAGTAAACTTTTTAGCAGGTGTTAGTTTATAGCGATAATCGCGTTTAGCGTCATTTATTTATCTCATTGCCTGCCTTGCTAATAGGCGAAAACTGTGTTAGCGAAGTTTGGGAATGCCCACTTTGCATGTCATTAGCAATAAATATTGCTAATAAATAATAATAAATAGCGGGCCCCAAACCTGTAGCTATCGCCTAGAAGCTGTCACTAACTGCTGTTAGCGACAGCTTGCTAATAGGGCGATAAAAATATCGCCGCTTTAGCGGGAAAAAGTCACGCTAAAGCAGCGATATTGCACTTGCTAATATGCCCCCCAGTGCCTATGTTAGTGGCAATTATCAGCATCCTTTTTCCTGATACTGCTTGATTATTCTGACAATTGTAAGGATAAGAGAAAAAGCTTCATAGTTGAACAAGTAACAAACTGAACAAATATAACGGCAGAGGCAGTCCTGCCAAGCATATTCTGACTTTCCTCACTGCCACTGATTTCATGGAGTTGAGAAAAGAAAGAGGCCCTGCAGGGCCTACTTGTGCCTGTATTCATGCACCCCCAGTTCCAGCACGGCATGTACTTCACAGTCCATGCCATGCTGAAATTTCCTTTGACATTCCAATTGCTGTGCCTATTTTATAGGTACCCTAGTGGGAACACCAAAGAAACTGCCCGCCAGTGACTAAAAAAGTCATGATACGGTGGGCAGTTCTCACACGAGTTTGATGGTGTGGCGGCAGGTCAGTCCCGCCGCTGCACCGCTAAACTCGTAATCGAGCCCTTACTTGTACCTTGAATAAGCAAAGAATATGTGAGGAAAGTTGCTTATTGAGAAAATGAGTGGCAAAGAAAATTGTAAATATGAAAACAACCCTAAAATCAGATCCATAGAAGATGGTGGGAGTTTTAGGGCGATAAACAACAAGCATAAAATAGTGCATGTATTTGGTGAATTAAAACAGGGGCTATGTGCAGGAAACTTACGATCAGAAAAGAATTCAGTTTCAGATTACCTCAAGACAATAAAGTTACAGGGGGTCAAGGATAACATAACAGAATTACAAGGAAAGGGCATCCAACCTCATGGCTATCGCAGCACATTTTAAAAGATCTTTAAACAAGTCCTAGCATCCTAATTATTATTGATATTTAATTGAACGCACTCATTTGGTAGGTCCTCCGTTACTCCAGGAGGATTGCTTTTCATGGTTTATGAAAGCACAGTAGGACACAGAACGAACATTTCACTTCAATCCATCATGCTTCTAAAGCAGCCTGCAACACATAGATGAAGACACTAGTCAATAGACTGTCTTCTGTGATTTGCAAACAAAACAGGTGATGGACAGAATGTGGATCAATGTCACACATTCACCCCAGTCCAAAGATCTGGGCCCATATCCATCGTTTTTTTGCACTCCACACCACCCTGGGTTAGACAATGGCGATATGCAAATCAGCTCTGACCCTGTGCCCCATGGGAACAGTCCAGTCCGAACTACAAAAGCCATGTCCTTACCAGAACGGAATCAAGCATCCGAGGACCGGACCGGTTTCGAGGTAACAACTCTCATCAGCCCGGCTAGCTTGACTCCAGTGGTGTGGAGTGCCTGGGACCCACGTCTGGGCATCCCCAGCGCACTTAGGGCGGAATTTGCAAACAAAACAGGTGATGGACAGAATGTGGATCAATGTCACACATTCACCCCAGTCCAAAGATCTGGGCCCATATCCATCGTTTTTTTACACTCCACACCACCCTGGGTTAGACAATGGCGATATGCAAATCATCTCTGACCCTGTGCCCCATGGGAACAGTCCAGTCCGAACTACAAAAGCCATGTCCTTACCAGAACGGAATCAAGCATCCGAGGACCGGACCGGTTTCGAGGTAACACCTCTCATCAGCCCGGCTAGCTTGACTCCAGTGGTGTGGAGTGCCTGGGACCCACGTCTGGGCATCCCCAGAGCACTTAGGGCGGAATTTGCAAACAAAACAGGTGATGGACAGAATGTGGATCAATGTCACACATTCACCCCAGTCCAAAGATCTGGGCCCATATCCATCGTTTTTTTGCACTCCACACCACCCTGGGTTAGACAATGGCGATATGCAAATCAGCTCTGACCCTGTGCCCCATGGGAACAGTCCAGTCCGAACTACAAAAGCCATGTCCACACCACTGGAGTCAAGCTAGCCGGGCTGATGAGAGGTGTTACCTCGAAACCGGTCCGGTCCTCGGATGCTTGATTCTGTTCTGGGAAGGACATGGCTTTTGTAGTTCGGACTGGACTGTTCCCATGGGGCACAGGGTCAGAGCTGATTTGCATATCGCCATTGTCTAACCCAGGGTGGTGTGGAGTGCAAAAAAATGATGGATTTGGGCCCAGATCTTTGGACTGGGATGAATGTGTGACATTGATCCACATTCGGTCCATCACTTGTTTTGTTTGCAAATTCCGCCCTAAGTGCGCTGGGGATGCTCAGACGTGGGTCCCAGGCACTCCACACCACTGGAGTCAAGCTAGCCGGGCTGATGAGAGGTGTTACCTCAAAACCGGTCCTCGGATGCTTGATTCAGTTCTGGGAAGGACATGGCTTTTGTAGTTCGGACTGGACTGTTCCCATGGGGCACAGGGTCAGAGCTGATTTGCATATCGCCATTGTCTAACCCAGGGTGGTGTGGAGTGCAAAAAAATGATGGATTTGGGCCCAGATCTTTGGACTGGGATGAATGTGTGACATTGATCCACATTCGGTCCATCACTTGTTTTGTTTGTCTTCTGTGATTGGCAGTAGATTTAGGGCATGATAAATGAAGGTATATTCCTGAGAGATTGCTGAACACATATACCAATTTCTTTAATAAGGTAATTTCTTACCTGAAGTATGAAGGGTAGTCTGGTTTCATAACCATATCAGATGATGCAAAAGTATTTGATTTGGTGAATTTTAAGGCATTTTCTAAAAAGGACTGAAATATGGTCCCAGTTTGTCACATCAAGGGCAGGTATTTATCAAAGCTGTGCCCCTCTTGTGATGAAAAGAGAGCCAGATGACTTGATCAGAATGAGCAGAGGGAATCAGCAGGGATACCCTCTACTCCCCGTTTACAAAAACCTCTTTATTGGCTTTAACACATTAAGGAACAATAATTTCACGTGCACCCCCTTTTCAGTTGGGAGCCCATTTCACCAATATTTAAAAAACAGCTCATGTGCCATCATGTTGCTTTTTATGTTCCTCCACTTCCACCAACACTATTCAAGCCTGATTTCCACAAGATCCCACTTCAATATGCCCCCTTGACCACAAGTTGGGTACTGCAATTCCTTGGGCACCCCACATTGTACTCTCACCCATTTAATGATTTCATTATTCCACTGTTGTGAAGTCAGTGCAGTATTCTTGATCCATCTGACAGCAATACATTTCTTAGTCACAACAAGCTCCAATTCTACTAGTATGGACATTTGTTTAGTAGTGTTATTCCTTGGGACCAAACCCAAACCCAATAAGCATATTTGGATGGTTAGCTTCACTACTCCTCATCTTGTTAGATAGGGTCTATACTTTTATAGACACATGGTGAAAACGACATTTATTAGACACACAATAAACATAATAATACGTTTGGTATCTTACCCAGGCACATAGAATTTTTTTGATCTCTAACATAATGTCAATGCTTACAATATCGAAACACAGAAATATCAGAAATTAAATATTGATAACAAAAATATTTAGTTCCTATACTTAACTATAAAAACCACAAATATCAAGAACACAAATATCGTTAAAAATATTGATTTTTACCTATATCAAAAACAAAAATATTGTAAATTAAATATTGTTACCTTTAAATAAACATATAATATATAACAAATGCTGATTCACACAATATAAACTACAATATCATCACAAAAAGTATATTAAATAATCATGAATAAATAGATAAAAAAAACACTGTTTACATAAAACAATGACTTCAAATAAATCTAAATCTACTTCTACAGATATTTAAATTTAATCAAATACATTATAATCAAATATGTACCATTCACCCCAAAACATTATATATCTAAAATATTAACAATACAACCACCCAAAAAAATTAATATTAACTACAAACATTTATGCACCAACCAAAATATGAATAGAAATATGTATAAATAAATGCAATGCCCAAAAATCTGAGATCCCTGCGGTCTTGCAATTGTCTGAGACTACAATATGCTGGTGATGCAGCCACTGCACGCCAAGCATAATATGAGTTTCCTTACGTCCCTCTTTTAAATGGTGGTAAGCCCGCCATGAAAAGGGTGGTGGTGATGAAACTAAGGAGGCCCTACAGGGCCCCCTGGTGCCTCGGTGCACAGGTGTCCTTGCAGAGGGCACATGGTGTGCTCCCCTGTCTTTATTTACCACCAGTTCCTGCACGGTATGAACTTTACAATCCATGGTGTGCTGGAACATGCTGTGGTGGTCCCACAGTGCTTCCTTTCTAAGGCTTTCTTATGAGACTTTGAAAGGCAGCGCCATGGGTCGGACACTCCAGAACTGCCCTTTAATCCATCAGGCGGTCGGCGGTGGAGTTTGGCGGTATGGGAGTGGGGCAGTGGCGTGCTGCCCTGCTTCCACACTGCCAAACTCATAATCAGGCCCTAAATATTATTCTAATGCATTCTACGGGAGGCTACTACAAAATATGATATTGTAATTCATGCAAGAGAGCACAACCACCCTCCAATTGTTACAGAAATTGAAGGAAGCAACAAATTGCAGGATATAAGAGAGGCAAGCACTAGTTCCCAAGAACCCACAAGCAAAATCCTTAAAGATAAATTACCTAAGGTCCCGAAACACATAGCAGGGCAACTACCACCCACACCCACATTAAAACATTTATTCACACAAACAAAAGAAGCCACCAGTGATACCTCATCCACCCCTAGATGATACCATACTCATACCTGAACATTTAACAATACCACATAATGAGGAACAAATCCTAATATTCTCTACAGCAGACAACTTAATAAAACATAGCCAATGTCAAACCTGCATGATGGATAAAACTTTCAAAATGTGTCCCAAACCAATCACTTAGTTATAAGTCATACATGGTGCAAATCGAAACACAAATTCCCTTTTATATATGCCTTGCTACCTAATAAACAAAGCAGCACTCACAACTACCTTATAAACCATATAAAACATAAACAAGTAACTACTTACCCCCAAAAATAATCATAGACTTTGAGCAAGCCATTATTCAAACCATTCCAAACATTTACTCCCGCACACTCATACAAAGCTGTTACTATAATTTTAGCCAAAGTATATGGAGACAACTCCAAAAATCTGAACATAGTGTAGAATATTCTACAAACAGCCAATTTGCCTTTGAAATTTAAAATATTATAGCACCAGCCTATGTCTCTGTCACAGAAGTAGCCAACCACTAAAATTTACTAATAGAAAGCCCTTCCTACCAAGAAAATGAAGACAAACATCGGGGCTGATTACGAGTTTGGCGGTCACACTGCTATGGTTGCGTTGGCAGCGGTGACTAAGCAGTTAGCCTGACATATTACAATGTTGTCGGATTTCAGAAAGAAAGACTGCCGGAGTACCCCCTCCACCACCAGCCATCCACGGACCACTGCTGCATCAGTCGTGGGAAACAGCTGCCATAGGGCAGTACAGGGAAGTGCCTTTGCCATCCAAATTATGAGTTGGCTTTCCAGTGAGCCAACCGTGGCCGCAGGACCAACTTTGAGTAATCAGAAACAGAGGTATTGGGGTGCATTCCTTTTTCTTCCTTTCAGTCTCCAATGTGGATCCGTTTCTCCAGGTCCCCTATCACAGCAGCAGCTTGACCCTAAAGAAAATGACCCTTTTGGTGCTGAAATCCAGGTAAGTCTGTTTTGTAGTATTTACCCTTTGAAAGGTCTGTGCACGTATGGTCCAGACTCCAGCAGTGGTAGTGGTTTTTCATGTGTCATAAATATGTGTACATTCCACACCTGTGCTGTCATAATAATCACAAATACATCGACAAATATGAAAAAACATTCACTGCCACCAGAAAGACCGCCTCTGGCCCATCAGGGACATCGTAATACAGCAGGCAGGAGACCGCTGCAGCTGTGGTCTTCTTCGGACTGCTGCTGCAGCTGTAAGGTGGTATAGAGGTGGGGCAGTCAAACTCATAATCAGGCCCTTAATCGCTTAATGGACTATTTTGAAGGCACTCAGGTTGGCAGACAGGATCGTTCCATACACAGACATCAACCCAAATTCCAAATACCATGGTGGAATATCTATGACAGCACCTTGATACAGGCAGTCAAAACAAACAAAGCAGTGGAAGGATGGCACAGCAACTTCCAATCCACACTAGGCAGAGCTCAACGTACACCCTACAAATGTATAGAAGCATTGCAAAAACAGTAATGCTACCAAGAACTACTATCTTTTATTAGATCAGTCTAAAAAGTATTAAAAAAACCATTGTTAATAAAGACTTATATAATAAAATTATATCAGAATTATTTTTTTGCAACCATAACCAACCAAGATATTTGAAATCAAACTCAATCCGTCACATAAAATAATTAGAACACATAAACCAAACAATTACACAGAACAATCACAGAATTTTCTAATAAAAATATAATATCACATTCCCCACCGAAAAGAAAAGAAAGTAATAAAACTTACTGTTCTCTAGCTAGAGATCTATCTCTGTAGCCACGTAATAAATATAGTAATCCACTAAAAATGAGATAAATAATTAAAAAAATTCCCCCCTAAAAAATGCAAAAATATAACGAATCTAATAGAAATCCCTCGAAGTTATCCGAAGTATCTAGGATAAATAAAAAACTGCCAAAAGGTTTTAAAAAAAATAAGCGCTCCAGAAAACCAGAAAAAAATTAATTAAAGTAAAAACCATTGGTTTATTATAAATGAAAACTTATTTCCTAAAAAAAAAAAGTAAACTTGAAATGCCATATGGCACATTCTTAGACAAAAACCTGAAAAGTAAATTAAAACAAAACACGAAAGGCGGGACATGTACTATTCCTACTCCATTCTAAATCAATTTAGGGAAGGTGTTGGACACTAAAGGGGTGAAATGTATTATTCTGATGCCAATCTAACCATATTAGAGGAAGGTGTTTGACACTCAATGGGGGACATTACTATACCCACTCCATTCTAACCATATAGGGGGAAGGTGTTGGACACTAAATGGGTGGCAATGATTTTTACAACTCCAATCTAAAGAAATTTAGGGAAGGTGTTGGACACTAAAGGGGTGACATTTACTATTTCCACTCTAATCTAAACCAATTTGGGGAAGGCGCTGTTCTTTACTATTCCCACTCCAAAATAATCACATTGGGGGAAGGTGTCGGACACTAAAGGGATGACATTTACTATTCCAACTCCAATCTAAGACAATTTGAAGAAGGTGTTGGATGCTTAGGAGGTTAAATTTAGAATATTAACTTCAAAATAAAACATTTTACACCAGCTAATACTAACTTAAATGTTTAATTCACAATCAATACTCCATATGCACACATTTATATACAACTAAAATATTATCTAAAAACACACTAATCGGGGGTGCTGCTTAGAGGAGCTCCGAGAAGGCATTAGCCTTCCGCAACAATCCGATCAATAATCCGTATCACCACGACACCCCGGAGACTCTCGCTGGTGTCTGGAGGAGAGCGGCGGCTGTGGGACTAACTCCGGTTGAAATCCGACCCCGGAATCGGGTTCTGCCAGGGACGGACGGTGGCGGCCTACGGACCCCGCTGAAGCCGGGGTCTAGCCTGAAGAGCGCGCCCGGCGCAAGACAGAGTGGTGCAGAAATGTGCGGGCCTGAGTGGGCGGAACCAGTGGAGCCCTCACGCACACTGTGGCAGGCGCTAGAACGTGACAGATTTGAGCGCAGGAGCGGGCGCCGTGGATCGGAGGCCAGCGAGTGCGCGCCCTGAAGTGGCAGATCCAGGGTGAGGCTTGCCCACAGCCGAGAAGCCGGGGACTCGCCTACCCGGGAGCCCGGACCTTCCACAGGGCCGGAAACGCAGGACCCTGCGCCACAGTGGGGGCAGTCTCCCACAAACATTGAACAGAGCGGGGGACCCGGTGCGAGCCCCCCCACTCGTAAATGTAGCTGGTGATCCCGGCTGGACATACGGGGGTGGTGAGGCCCGGCTATCCATGCAGGGGCGGCCATGTGCTGGTGATGGCTGGGGAGTACAGCCACATACATTCTGCACTGCGACCTGCAGCAGATATACTAAATGAACGGTCGCCCTCCGTACGAATTGATCCGTAGGTGGTGATACCGCGTGAGGGTGCGGACCCTGTATTACGCCGCCAGCCACGCAGAATCTTGTGACCTATTCTGGACAGACCCGAGATATCCCGGTAACTCACGACGTCGCAATGGCGGGAATGGGCCCACGGAACCAGGCTACGCAGTCCAAGCTGGACAAATATGCTTATGGAAAGGACTTTCCACCACTCACAGAATGAAAGGACCAGTCAGAAAAGACCCTAGGTGAAGGAGGCACTGCGAAAGTAACGTTGGAGGACATAATGGCAGCCCTTACTATGGTGCAATCAGCGGTGGGGTCCATATCGACAGATGTATCTCTCTTAAGGGTGGACTTTCAAAAAATTGCGACCAGGATCACCGAGGTCAAACAAGTGACCAAAACTTTAGTAACAGACACGGCGGCCCTGCAGAAAACAGTATCCCGGCTCGAGGCTGAGAACAAAATAATAACGGCAAAACTAGATGACCAAGAAGGGCGTTCCCGAAGAAATAACGTAAGAATTCTCGGAATTCCTGAAAGTGAAGGGAGCCCAGCGATGGACCTATATGTAGAGGAACTTATAAAAACACGGCTACAACCCAGAGGTCTGTCAACCTTTTTCTCGGTCGAAAGAGCCCACAAAGTCCCTGGAGGGAGGCCCAAACCCGGCCCCCCCTAGACCGGTATTGGCCCATCTGTTCAATTTCCACGGCAGGGACGCCGTGCTGCAAGTGGCCAGAGTAGCCCCACCAATCCGAGTGCTGAACTCCATAGTGTCCTTCTTTCTAGATTACACAGCGGCAGTTTTAGGCGCCGCCGAAGCTTCATGGAGGTCAAAAAAGAGCTGAGAGCCAGAGAAACAAAAGCAGATGCCGTAAGGGCGAAGCTGGAAATACAGACGATCAGGATCAGCATCAGGATGAGGGTGTGCACACGCAGCAGAGTGAAATGGAAGACCCTGGTCTCGGATGAACCTGAAAGATGGGAATTGATTGAATATATATGAACATGTACCGGAACTGTTGTGCAGTCGCGCTTGCTTGGGACGCTAAGCTGAGGCGGTCTTTGGGGGGAAGGGAAGGACTACGCCATCCTCGGACTTCGTACCCCCTTCACGCAAGTACTTTCTCGGGGTTGGGATTGAGCACTCTGCTAAGTTGGGAAGGCGGGCAGTTTTGAGTCTCTCGGGCAGGGAGGCAGGGAGGCAGGGAGGGGGGGTGGGGTTTCAGTTTGTAACAGTACTGTTAGGATGGCAACGTACCCGCTGGCTGCTATGCGTGCACATCACATGGGCGAGTTAGTGTATCCACTCCTTAAACACTGTACACATGGCGACACCAATCCCAGCTAAATGCGCATCAGAACTGCCCAATAGCGCTCCAGTGACCCCCCTAACACTGCTCACATGGAACGTACATGGCTTGGGAAATAAAATCAAGAGGGACAAAGGGACGATAATCCAGTTTGAGGAACTCAGACAACAATACGAGCTTGCACCAGCCGAAGTTTTTCGTTCTGCACACACTTAGGCAGGCACTGTTAACGGTGCTACCGCCGGACACTGACGTACCCGAGGCCTCTCCGTTAGAGGACAGGCTTCTCACAGACTACATGCAAAAGCGAGCCTTATCCTTCACCTATTGTAAGCTGATTAATAACTTACCGGACCCTACAGTCTCCCTCCGAGAGAAGTGGTTAATGGACATAGGGGAGCTAGATGATACAGAATTGCAGGAGGCATTGGCATCACCTAAACAGGTGGGTATACCCTCACAGCTTAGGCTGGTGCAGCTCAAGATACTACACTGCACATATCATACTAGGTGCAATCTATACAAAATGGACAGAGCGCAGCATCCATATTGTCTGAGAGGATGTGGGGAGGAGGGATCCTTTTTTCGCACATTGTGGGACTGCCCCAAGATAGCAGATTATTGGAAAAAGATATTGAGAACAGTGTCACAGACGGTGGGAGTGTCGTTGATCCCAGAACCACGCCAATGCCTTCTAAATGTGTGGGAACCCAGTGATCTTACACCCCCTTTACAAACATGAGCCACCATGGGTTTGATGTTGGCTAAGCGCGATATAGCGCAGAAATGGGGAGCAGTGGGGGGGCCATCGCTGACGACTTGGTGTATGGACATGGACATGGCTATGATGGCCGAAAGAATGGTATTCATAAATCGGAGATGCCCCCAGAAATGGAGCAAAATATGGGGACCATGGAACAAATATCGGGGGGATATATGTGAGCTGCCGCCAGATTGGGATGATGACAGTTCTGAAGATGACGAATAATGTAAATATGGGGAGTGGTTTCGCAGGATTTTCCTATGTGTGGGCCGCAATTAGCCAAATTTGTACAGGTGTTGAAAATGCATTGATATGGTGGTTATGTATACTCATTGTAATGTATGATCATGTCCAGCCTGACTTTATTGCCAAAGTTGTTACTGAAAATAAAAACAGAAATTTAAAAGTAAAAACACACTAATCTCAACCTCAAACATTTATATACATATTTAAATTTTAATATATAAAATTAATATTTTCTTGACTATTAAAATAAAAATATTGGTGAAAATATTTACTACCATTCAGAAACTTTAAACAATAAACTGAAAATAAAACAATAATACAAAATGAACTATCATAAACTAAAACAATATTCAAATACATTTAATATTTGAAAAAGAAAGAGAAAATGTTTTAACACCATCGATGCTGATGGTATTCTCCTCTAGTGCTGGAGAAGAAGAAATCCCATTGTTCATGACGAGCTCAGCTCGTCATGAGTGTACGAGAGGTGTACCTCATGACGAGCTGAGCTCGTCATAAGCATCGAAGGGGTTGAATCAAACTAACTTTACATAAATTCAAATATTTAAAAAGTATATACAAATCTAAATGTTAACATAAATTAGTTCCAAATATGTTACTTTATTAAATTATTTGTATATGTTTTAAATGTTATTATTTTTTTCTTATTTCAAAACATTAGTTAATAGCATTAATATACATCATTATTAACATCAAATTCAAATATATTACAAATATAAATATAACAAAATGGGTTTTAAAAAATTGAAATTATTAATTTGCATATCTTTAAAAGTATTAATTCAAATTCAAATAATGAAGGCCCTGATTTTGATCTTTACAATCTTGCCACCGTCCTGCCGTGCTGGTGATCTCTAGTTCTCTGCTGAATCGATGATCTTTCACCCACCGTATTTAAAGGCATGCAGGCTTCCGCCAGCCCCGTCGACAGAGTGTTTCCTGCCATGGTCGCCGCGCACAGTGGCCAACGTGGTAGACTCCAATGCTGGCGAATACTACTTCGTTGCTGTCAGGTTGGTGGGTTCCCGCTGAGCAGATTTAGATGTCACAGATGTGCTGGCAGCCTACTAGCAGTGAACGCCACACAGAGTGAGTCCGTTGCAGTACACGCTTAACAATGCATCATCACTGTGGCTGTTGGATGGATGCTGGCAGAGCACACCTAGTGTCCATTGGCCAAAAGGAAACACCTGCATACCACATTATAAAACACACGCCGATTCCAACCCTGATCCTTTGCCATTCCAGCTCCACCACAACTTTTGCTGCCAGAGGTTTTGCCGACCAAGTAAGGGTTTTACTTTTTATTCTCCCTGTCTCTTGTCACTTTCTTTAAGTAGCTTGTGGGCAATTATTTAACCTAATCTTATTGTTTGCACAATGCCATGCCCCAAAAATTCATGTTCAGTCATAGTGAATGAAATCCAAGGAGTGGAGCCACAATTCCTTGAAGCCCAAGTCCAAAATGCACCCCGTCACAGAAAAGTCAAATGTGGGACAGAATAGTCGACAGAGTGAATGCTGTAGTTACATTGTTCTGCATTCTGTCCATCAATTGTTGTTTTTGCATTTCTCACCCAGAGTGGGACGGGTATGCCCAGACGTGTGTCCCGTGCTCTCTATGCCACTGGAGTCATGTTATTCTGGCTGATGAGGGGTGAAACCTCGAAACCTATCCTAGGATGCTTGTTTCCAGTCCAGGGAGGACCTGGCCTGGCAGTTCGAGCTGGACTGTTACCAGTGGGTGCAGGGTCAAGACTGATTTGCATATGGCTGGGTCCAAACTGGAATAGCATGGTGAGCAAAAAAACTATGGATTTAGGCCCAGATCACTGCACTGGAGTGAATGTATGACATTGTTCTGCATTCTGTCTATGAAGTGTTCTTTTTGCAGTAGTTAACAACCTGTGCACACAGGAGGAAATTGGGAAGAGATGGTACAACCAGCGGGGGAGAGTGCGTTTTTTGACCTTCAAGCGTCATATGGAGGCCAACTGGAATGGTGGTGTTTGTCCCAGGCCTCCAATACCATTCATGCCCTGGGAGAAGAAGGTCTTGCAGATTCTGCATACTGAAAGCTTGACAGGAATACCTGATGGAGTGGAGTCTGGTAAATTACACTTTGCAAAGTCTGAATAAACCTTAATGTCCTGTTTGTTCTCAACTCAGCTGTTGCCAATGTATCCTGCTCAGATCTTCATAACATACAAACCACAAAGTATCAGTATTCAGATAATTTATATTGTTTTCATGAATGTATTGTGTTGCATCTAAGATCACATGTGTCAATCTCCATTATATATCACATGATGTTATGGTGCCTGTAAGTGCTTGAACACCAAATAACCCATTACCCATACATGTGTCATAATGTAAGTGTCTGGCCCATTTAGTGCCACTAACAATTTTGCAAGAGTTGGGAATTTGTTTTCGAAATGACTACAACTACCATGATTCCCTGTTTCTCTTTCTCAAAAGAATATTGACCAGTCTCACTTTTCTAACAGATTTCAATATATGGTAAAGTGTCATGTAGTGATCAATCCCTATTGAATTATCTCTTCTGAAAATGGTTTGCGCTGTTTTGTGAATGATGTGCTCTTCTTCTTAACCAATTGTATTGATGTCACAAGTTTCACTAATCAAACTGTGTTGACACAAAAACTGTCAGGTATGCAAAATACTATACTGAATATAAGTGGCAATTGCTCATCCAAGTTGTGTAAATGTATGTTTGGAGGTCAGTTAGGTCTTGGAATTGTCAATTACACATTTTACCTCTCCACTGTGTTGGGCTGAATGGTTGGGAGATGTTAGGTATATTTCCTAATCACTTCATGAACTTTTCAAGACTACTTATTACCTGCTCATTTGAAGTTGTACTGATTGTAAATTATAGAATTTAGGGTAATATGTGCAATACGACTGAAAGCTATTTTCACAATCATTTCAACCGATTTTGTCTTCTATATATTTACATTGTCTCCGATGATTTGAATGTACAATACACACTTTTACAAATAAGAATGTTTTCCATTTCTCAATAGGTTAAACTGGCTGAGCAGGTCACTGAGGGAAAGCCCCACTCCAGCACAGGATCAAGCCTTCAGTGAGGAAAAGCACTCCTGGTGATATGCAGGTGCTTGAGAAGCATGGTACATCTGGTCAGTCTGGACAGAAAGCTTCAGTGAAACTATCTGTGCCGACACCGACACCTCCCACTGAAGCTGTGATACCTCAGCAACCCAAAGACTTAACTTCCTGTGTTCCTCCCACTGTGGCACCAATCGTGTGCCTTCCAGGCCTGGGTGATGTTGAGACAACACAACCACCACCTTCAGCTCACCCAGGAACCTGTTGGATGGGGCACATTGGGGCAAGGACAAAGGTTAGTGTGAGTTACAGGTCATAGTAAGGTGTTTGTGGGCCAGCATACTGAGTACACTAGGGTCACAGACACCCAGAACACAAGTCTTGGAAGCCTACCATCAGTCCCAAGACATGATGGGCCAGGGGCTCACCGAGCTCTGGGAGATGAAGCAGTTGCAGAAGGAGCACAACCAGCAGGTGGGGGCTCATAACTCAAATATGGGCTCCCTGATTGGGGTGCTGCAGGACAGATATACCCACATGTGATAGGATGTCCCACCATCATCTGCTCCTTCCTGTGGTCCTACAACATCTGAGCCACCTATATCAGACACTGCCATAGAAAGGGAGGCCCTGCCACTGGAAGATCCACCTACAGCCCCCCCCAGCACCTGCAGATGTGGATCCATGCCCCCCACCCCAGGGGATGTCCACACATATCACCAGAAGGTCAGGATGGCAAGACCTCTGCAACTACCAACAAGATACCTCAACACTAATTTTCTCCAGTGTGTGGCTCCTATTCACTGTATTGCCCAGTTCTGGACACATTTGACTTTCTAATTCCAGTAATATTTTGGACATTAAGACTTCAAACAATTTTGGCTCTCCAACTATGGTTTCATTCACCACGACTGACTTCTTTACTTTTTGCTTTGCTTTTGTTATTTTCACCGTCTTTACTTTCTTCACGTTTATTACAATAAAATTACAAGTCAAAACATCATAGACATTGATGTATATCTCAGCTCAGCTAATGCATTTGTTATATTCCATCATAGCATGACAATAACAAAACATCAAAAGATTATGCAAACATAATTGATTTGCAAGTCGTAATGTTTATTTCAAGTTCCCAAAGATAACTCCCAAAATATTCGATCATCAACTCTATTTATCCCATTTGACCAATACTTGTCTGACAACATTTGCAATAACATAACAATCCATACATTACTCTAATACTATATACCAGTTTGCACACTTCTAGTTCAAGACCTTCCCAACATAGAAGTGCGGGATATGTCGAAAACAAGATAGCATAGGCAAATTAATATTGATTCACTTCATCAGCTGTAGCCAGATCCTCTGGCTCACATGAGGAATCCCACATCAATAACACCAGTAGACGAAACCATGGTAGCACTGCATTTTGTAGACACAGGATCATTACAAACCACAGTTCCAGAACCTGCTGGAATGTCACAACCAAGTTTCGGTGGTGTGCCAACAATGATGTAACACATCAACACCAATATACACTTTACACACAATGAGGATTTTACCAATGTGAAGGGAGATTATCATGTTTTGGCTCCACTACCACAATTTGAACAAATGATGTTACACATATTGCATTAGTGCCAATACACAACAGAGACAATGTAATCTTCAATTTTCCCATTCAATCACAGTGCAAGTTGCCTTGGTACAAGATTTGTACATCTAAATTCTGTTTCTTGCTTTCCCAGGATCAACCAAGATACCCTTTGCACTTGGAAACAGCACCATATATTATCACTCCAGCAATGTTGTTATTAGGCAAAATCCCAAAAGACAATTCATCGGAATCACTTTTTCAATATCGTCATTTCATTTTTTTTGCAATGACTGTTGCACGCCTGTGCATAGCCACGGAGTGGCTACAGGAAAAACCACCGGACTTTCAACAGTGGCGTGCTGCTGAGTCTATATAATCTTGAATGGAGTTTATTTTCAATCAAAGGACTAAGGAAAAAAAGACTGGGTATAACAATTTGGAGTGCGTTCAGGGACTATTATGAATAATGAGTTTCTTCATTTGGATGTAAATATATTTGTATTGTATTCCCTCTTCTTTTTCTTTTTTTCTCTCTCTGTTTTTATTTCTTTTCATGTGAGAGGTGTTGGAAATATGAATTGATTAATGTATATTTTCTCGCAGTTTTGCTGTACAAGAACAATAAAATAAATAAAATAAAAAAGGAAACAGCACCATATATATGCAACTGTCTCAACTCTGAACTGTCCAAATCAGGATGACATGGGAAGGAGCCTAAAACAAATTCAAAATACATTTTACAAATCACACAGAACATGTTGGCCACATTACAAAGTCAACTTTTGGAGGTCACAGTTTCACAAAACAATCAGGAATAACCAATGTAACTAAATGCAGTAGTCAATATGTCCACACTTTGATCAAAAAACAGCTTTGGACTGATTTCCCCTTAAGATGTCCTTCTCAACAAAGTACCACCATATACTTCTCTCATCACGACATCAATAGTTGGTGTAATGGTGAAATACATGGCATATCAAGATATGCTTACATTCATAAGAAGAATTTGTCAATGAAATCTAGACTCAAGGCAACCCATTCCTCTTCACCACTATCATCTTCATTTGGCATATCAAAATTCTCACCCGGAACTGCTTCATGGTCTCCATCTTCTGCGATGTAAGGGATATTTCATTGCAGGGTGATGTTGTGAAGCATGCAGCAGGCCATGGTGATTTGACACACCTTAGCGGGTGAATAGAGGCAGGCACCGCCAGTTTTGTCCAGAAAACAAAACCGGGCCTTTAGGAGCCCAAAAGCTCGCTCCACTGGCCGCAGTGTTCTTCCATGGACCTCACTGAAGCAGACTTCTGCTGGTGTTGTTGGATTCCTCAGCAGTGCCAACAACAATGATCAGTTGAGATAAGCTGAGGCTCCTAAATGGAAGACAAAAAAAGGCCCAAAATAATGTACCACAATTCCTGATTATGCAACTAGGCTTACCCCAAACTATATTATGAAAGATTGTACTGACCAACAAGCCAGACCCTCTCAGGTCCAAATATGACATTTGCAGGGGAATGGGCTGGATCTGTAGTACTACGGAATCATGGGCAGAAATGGGCACAGACGCTTGTTATGTACAAACTCGATAAGCAGACAACTTGCACGTTGGTTGAATCGAATTTCTTTAGATTCTGGTAGACCTGTTCTCTTGTGTGTGGTGACACTAAGGTAATATGTGTGCCATCAATTGCTCCAACCACATGTGGCAGGCAAACCCAAACCATAGAAGTCACCCTTCACATTGGTTAAATCCTGCGGCAGAGGAAATTGGATGAAGCTGTTGATGTGCCTCATCTTTGAAGATATAACTTCTTGTAGGACTCCAATTACATTTGGTTGTGACATGCCACCAGATACTGCCACAGTGTATTGGAAGGATCCTGTGGCCACTAAATAAATACTGACATGAGTTTGACAACTGGTGTAATAGATGTGGAATTTCTGTTGTGAGGCTGAAGATCTGGCTCCAGCTGATGACATAAATACAGTAGAGTTTGCCTATTCAACCTTAACTTCTTCCTTATTTCCCTTTCTTCTATGGTGGCAAGGTCTAGAAATGGGGGGCACAGCAGAGGTTGTTGTGTCCTCACTCTCCCAGGGTTCACATGTCTGCATTTGAAAGAAATGTGAGAACATTTTATACAACATAGTTGATGAGTAACACAATAGTCATATTTCGACAAACTGCATATGGTTTACTACATATTTTGAAGCAACATTTGCTTCTTGTCCTTTACTAATCACAAATTATTTTCATGACCTTGATATGAATCTTAAAAATAAATGTTGAAATAAACTTTAAAAAAATTAATTTATCACTCTAAAAACGGAAACAAATGTGTACACAACTCCACATTAATATTGTGGTCCTGCACAATAACACATTGCACATAATTTTTTTTTTTTTTTTAAAGTGTCCATCAAAGTGTGATTACACAGTTTAAACTCCTAAAATGGCGAAAGCCTGACCTCGCCAATAGGACATTTGGTATCAGAATGTGGCGGCGGAAGTCGACTGAGCAGTGGGTGTTAAACTGCACGATGGACACAGCCATAGGCTAACATTGGTGAGTGTAACGGTCGAAGGCCAATGAGTGTGTGCGTTAATGCTGAAAATCATGTACATGTACACAGCGGCTGGAAAAATAGCTCACTTGCTTCCTAACCCTGCTGCTACCAAGACCTCCTCCACTATTGCTGCTGTTTGTCACCCCTGGGATCAACCAAGCCAGGTCAAGCAGGTGAGAGGGCCCCTGCCTTCCCAGAGTAAGAGCTAGAGCTGCTGGCAACTGAGGTCCTTTACCTATATGGACAGCTCTATGGCTCACTAGAGGAACAGGTACATGTCTGAAATACAAATGTGAATCTGTCTAACTAGCTCATTTACATTTACACAGGCTCCAATGCGCCTTTGAATTCCAGATTGAAGTATATTCATTGGTGTTAAATGTCATAAATTGTGGCCCTTACATAGGACACTCATTTCAGGGATTCGAAAGCTCTGTAGAATGCCTTACATGCATCACCATTAAAATGTGCAGTTTGTTGTAAGCCCTTGATCATATGTGGGACCTTATTTATGAGAAGTGACGCATCGCTGCGTGAAAGCAGCGATGCGTCACTTCTCAGTGCGCCCTCCTTGCGACATGATCGATACGTCATATTAACTGTATGACGCATCATGTCGCAAGGAGTTACACATAAGTCAGAATTTCTGACACATCTGTATGTCGCAAAAGTGACGCATTGCTGGAGTGTGTCACAAAAGTGACGCAACTCCAGCAATGTGTCCTGTCACATTGGGCAAGCCCCATGTGAAAGGGCCTGCGTCAGTCTTACGCCTGCTGTGAGGCAGGTGCAAGATTTTGACGCAACGGCGTCCTAGAAGTGACGCAGTGAAATCTCATAGATTTCACTGCGTTACTTCTGCTAGGCTTTTTGCGGGGGAACGCCCCCCCTGCATACATTATACCTGACGCAGGTATAATGTAGTGCTGGGGTTTACAAAGTGACGCATCTGCTTAGATGCGTCCCTTTGTAAATAGTGCGCAACAGGAGGCATGTTTTACGCCGCCCATGTGTCACAAAAAGTGATGCATCAGAAGCGCAAAACTGATGCAAGGCCTCATAAATGAGGCCCTTGGTGTTTATGTAGATATATGCATGTATATATTTGTTCACTTGTGTTAATTTGGCAACACACATCATGGCAAATGGAAAACAAAATATATACTCTTTACAACTGGAGATGTATATGTACTCTGTAAAAAGCAATAGCAGATGATGTTAGATATGTGTATAGTTTCACAATTCCCTCAGCCTAGATCAGGGCTCTCCAAACATTTGTTTGGGAGCTACCAGTAGCTTCCAGACATCTTCAGAGTAGATCACAGCCTTGAGGTCACTTATTGGATCGGCGTAAGGTTACCTTTTCAATGTAAAAGTTGGTGAACGGAGATGTTCATGTGACATCATAATCATCGGACTGCAGATAGCAAACCCTGACAATGAATAATGGTCAATCAAAATCATGGGCTAGGCTGGAGTCACAGGGTCAAACAACTGAACCACTGAGGTACAGCTGTGAACAACATATATTGTTTGCAGATAAACAATGTTGGTGTGCTTAAGATATCCCCCTGAATGCTTTGAAGGGGACAACTGTTGAAAGGGAGAGATTCCTGACTTCTTGCACTAACACTTCTTTTACAAAGACTCACATGTCAAAATATGTCATGTCCAAACTGCAGGTCCCTTCTTCACAGTGGCCACTATTCATTGTGCCATATATTTGAATGTTTAGCCTTCAGTAGTTCACAATCCCTTGAACTAATCAGGTCACATCACAGATTATGTAGGAACCCCTGGGCTACATGATGTCAAAGACCTGGCTTAGTGTGTTTAGACCATTGCATTGATTGAGGATGGGCAACAGGTCACTACCAAATATAAGTATATAGGTTTAGGTCAGCATGTGACAATACACATGTTGTATGCCAACTCATGAGTTATGCTTCTGATAGCTCTAGACATATTTTGTGACATCAATAAAGGTGATGGAGCAAGGACTCGTAGAAAAGAGACTTGCTCGAAGGCAATCCTGTCATAATAACTTATAACTTCATACTAAATAATGTCTTGTGTAATTAATGTGCACCATATTTCAAATATCAAGAATAAGAGAAGCTTGTGTACATGTTTTATTAAAAAGTAACTCGAGTGAAATCTAAAATGGCTGCTAACACGGGAAATTGCATTGCCCATGCGTCAACTACGTCTACGTAGTGATGACAAGCTTTTGTTTGGAGGAAATTTTCTACACATGCAGAGACACCTCCAAAATGGCTGCTTGAGAACTCACATGCTAAGCATCTGTTTTTGCTGAAACTAAATGACACTATTTTACTAATTGCTAATGCAGGGTGAGCATTTATAAGTAAATGGGACTAGAGTAGAGATAGGTGGTATACAGTGAAATAATTTTATTTTGAAACTAATATACATTTTCTTGACTTTCCTATTAGTTTGTATGCGGGCCTCCTGAGAGAGACCGTGGTCTATATCCCATGTGACCGTTACACATTCACAGTCTAAGTGAGCCAGAAACCGCCCTGTCATCCTTGAATGCTATCCAAGAAAAGAATCAGCAACATACCCTGGGAACCATCCTGATGTCCTGTGAAAGGAAAAAAATAATACCAAATGTATACTTTGTGATGATAAAAATTGTGAATACAGGTGGGAATAAAGATTTTTGAATAAAGATTAAGGGGAGGGATTACTAGACAATGAACTAAAGAAAATGATGAAAACTTGGCATGGTGTGATGATCATCCTTTTCGCCTGTCGAATCAGAATTAGGGTTTCTATGAATCTGAAACATTTAGGGGTGGTAGTAGGCATTAGAAGAGTATAATTGAGGAGGTTTAGTTAATTAGAAAGCACAGAGAGACAGGAATGCTGCAGAGCTCGGGATGCTGTCGGAGTATCGAGCGAAAGCTGAAGAAGAATCCTATTACAGACTTATAATTTAAGCCAAATAATTAGAAAAAGATCGCGGAAGAATCAAGGAGGAAGTTAGTGTCAGAGAAGGGTGCGACGCAGGCGTCAGATCTAGAAGAGGTCCCCTTATCCTGTCCTGAATCCTGTCCTGAAACCTGTCCTGAAACCTAAAGCCTTTGTCTCCTGTCCTTTCCCCGGGGACTTTTCCAAACTCCTTGCTAAGGGGTAGGTTCTCACACCATTCTAGGTAACTATAATGTGCTTTAGATCTAATTTGTGCTGCTCTCTCTATCCTCTCATTTCCAAGTACTGTCATTTAAAGCCTTATTAATTTAAATCTTTTCCTTCCATGGGTGACGGAGACCGTTGTGTACTTTGATTTTGGCTCAGATGAATTTCATTAGATAAATATTTTTTTTAAATCTAGAGTCTGTGGTTATTTCCATCGCATTTCATGTCATTTCACCATCAACTAGTTCAACTAATGGTCCATTGAACAGAGGAAATAACTTTTTGATCTGTGAAAGATTTAGTTAGGAGTATTAGATAACTAAATCTCAGTCTGACAATTATAAAATTGACCCCAGTGGATTAAACTGGCCTATGTGAATGTGTGTGTTTATGGGCCAAAGATGAGTATGAGGTATTAGAGTATCTGAGGCTAGTTTACCACTGGATCATATGCAAGCTAAAAGTCACAATCCTATTGATTTTTCTTGCCTTTCTTGTATCCATACAGGTCAATGTCCATCATAAGGGAGATATATGGAAGGCCATCGCCAGGAAGGTGCGGACCATAGGGCTATACAGGTGACACAGCGTTCATTGTTGCAAGAGGTAGGAGGACCTAAGACACTGGACCTGGAAGAAGCACAGGAGTCCAGCTGGGGAAGTCCTCCCAAAGTGTGAGAGGCACACACTGCACCCTGACCCCCAATGGCCCGCATTCCTACGGTGGCTGAACCAGAGCTTGATTAGCAGTTGAGGGCCCAACTGCACCAATAATGGGATAAGTCCTAATCTGAGTTTCACATGTTACATGACCCAATTTTTGTTGCAGGCTGGAATTTTCCCATCAACATTAAGGAGGACCCATGTCCAATGCACAAGAGTTTTTGAAGGTGTAAATCTCGTACAAGGTGTATGATTATGTGCTGTGTCTATCTATTGACCTTTTAACAGGATCCCACCTAATTCCTATCCTTTAACCAATGTACTGTCCTGAGCAGACACATGTACTCCACATAAACATTATGTACTGTGATGTAATGGAGGACACTTGCACCAAACAGGCCACAAGTCTTTATTTATGTTGGATGTGATGCTCCTTAAGTAATGTTGATTATATGACGGAAGCCCTATTACATGTTACATGTCATACTTTGCACTTCTGATGCATTCGACGTACCAAACGTTACATTGGTAAGATGGAAGTCTACACAAACATGAGTGAGCATGTGAGCCAAAATAACTTGTTACATCAGTATTAGTGCTTACATTTTGGATTCCAAACATATACTAAATGGTGTTTTGCATAACAAATTACTGTTTCATTCCTGTTTAAAGTGTCATATTAGCAAGATGTCTCACTCCTTCACAAATATGTGTGTGGTAAGCCTGTCTGTATGTTATAAAATAATTGTAAGAGGTATACAATTATTGTGAAAATACAGACATGAATGTGCACCCATTAGTGGCAAGGAAACACATACCCTAAAGCATTACTCAATATCCTTCGTCATGTTCAGATGATGAAGTAATGACAGAGTAAATGGCATACTTTCAGGGATTTATCAAGTTTGAAAGTTCTATGCTACATGTGTAGATGTATTCAATCAGGGAACCTCAAAATCAGGCCAAATGCGTGACTCATTATCCAACTGTTGACATGCATTCATGTGTAATATGTTGCCTAATCTGAGTTTTATGTATATATGGCCGCCTAATATATCCGGGGTAAATCAGCTTAACTTCCGGGTCATTCGTGGGTAGACGCTACGCCAAGCAATGCGGTAAGCTCCGCTGGTTAACTGTTAAATCGTTGCCTTAAATGTTTATGCATGCTTGTACTTTGTCCAAATCTCATAGCACGGGATTTTATTAAACGCCGTTAATCACTCAGAATCTATTTACGTTCACGGTCCTATCGCGCATATTACATTAGAAACCTCACCCGTCTTTTTAAGAGCACCACCTAAGCTTTGTTTGTCTTTTCATCTTCTGCTAAGCGTCTAACGCTTTTTCGTTTAAACACAGGTATCACCTATCTTATTTATACCTTTTGGGGAACACCACCACAACCGTTGTTCTTAAATTCGTGCACCTTTTGAAATCTTTTTATCATGGTTTCCTCATACCAGAGTGCTAAAATAGATACTTCGTTTTTCTTAAGAAATATCCCCGATGAAGGCATGTTTTATGCTGAAATGCATTGGGAATTATAAAGTGGATATCTGAAATATGAATGAACCATTACATGCATTATAAGAAATCTTGTGAAATACAACGGGATCCCGAAATAAACAACATACTATGAATCAACACAAATGTTTTCAACTTTTATTTTAAAAGGATAAACCTTCGCATTGAAGGCATCAACGGAGCCTGGGGGTCATATCCCACGTTGATGGGTATGCAACCTACCTTGTTATCCATTACACTCCCTGTCAGAGAGTGATACTCCAGAGCACCGAACAACGGATCAATCATAGATTAACACGAGTAGTGCGCCCTACCAATACCTTTTTGTACGTCATCGTTAAATGCCCATAGAAAGGTGACATAATTTCACTTTATCCTAATATCGGTACAACAGTGGAGTATTTATGGACTCTAATTTATTTCGAAAATAAAATGAACAGTGTCCTGAAATTAGGGTGAAACAGTGAACAAATATATATTTGGTAGATTTCCTTTTGGGTGACATCAGTTCACTTTTCTAAACTACAAAGTTCAAAGTTATAGAAGTGTAAAACAGCTCCAGGAGGTACATAATGATGGATTTGAGACAAGATCATACATGGTATAGGAGCTTCCAGTGGGGATGGCATAACTATGACCACATACATACATGAGGTCATGCTAATGGGGAAGCAAATGTTGAGAGCCTTAAAGTAGGGGTAATCTGTAAACTTTGAAAATGTTTTGTGATCGAAGGCCTTGATCATTTCTGTTTACACAGATGTGGTAAACCTATTGTATATGTCATTTCAGCATCATCCACGGCAAGCAAAGGAGAAAGGGCCAACATAGGCGGAAGCAGGTGGCCACAATGGTTCTGGTGCTGAGACCAGCAACACTGAGAGACCCAGTGGCTCAGATGGTGAGGAAAGTGAAACAGAGGATTCCAGCTCATCAACCTCTTATTCTGAGGAGTACTCCAATGGGCACTCCCTAGTGGTAGTGGACCCAACAGAAACTCTGATAAATGTATCCTTCTCCACCACCCCAGTACTATCTCCACACTCCCTGTTGCTCCCTCCCAGTTGGCCCACATGCACCCCTTAGAGGGGTGGCATCTCCTTTGCTCCAGGTACCTCCCCCTGTACTTTTGGCAGTGCTGCATGAGGAGGCTATTGCCCTCCCCAAGAACATCTCTGTAGATCATACTGTACTACTAATTGCTATCCAGGGACTCGGCAGCCATACGCAAAACATAGTAGCCTACATGGAAGCCATTCACAGTGCAATGCCTGTCCTACAGAGGTATTTTCAGACTCTGGCCTCCCCATTTATCACAGTCTTCCATCCATCCCAACCTCGTGGCCCAATTTCTGTCCCTTCCTCATCCCAATTCTTTATTCCCAGACATGTCCCAATCACATGTACACATTTACATTCACCCACTCTTACAGACACAAGCAGCACACCAACACAGAAACATAAACAGCACAAGAAATGCTTGCAGACATCCAAACATACAGACACCGCAAACACCATCACACCCACAGTTACCAACCCTACCCCATCACATCTGTACACACCAAAGGCACCACCACACCGACAGTTACCACCCCCACCGCCATCACAACCACACTCACCACAGATACCACCACACCCACATTTATCACCCCCACCACCATCACATCCACATTCACCATAGATACCACCACACACACATGCACCATGCCCACCCCCACCCCTACTACCATCACATCCACACACACCAGAGAAACCAACCACACCCACATGCACCACCCCACCACCATCACAACCACACACACCACAGACACCACAACACCCACATGCACTTCCCATACCCTGAGCATATCCACACACACTAGACACCACCACACCCACAAGCACCACTACATAAACATGCAAAAAACCCACAACCAGCACCTCCACACCACACCCGGATCCAAATACACACCTACCTTACAGTACACACCTAAAAAAACATAGACGCACACAATCAAGCACACAACAGACCAAGACACACACGTACTTGCAAAACATACACCAGACCCACAGGCAACTGCACCCTCAACAGACACAGGCACATCACACACTGGCTCTCCCTCTACCTCCCAAACCCCACTTCCTACCAAACAACCTGCCAAGTTCCCCTTAGAGGATTACAACTTTTCCTTTGCCCTAACCCCTCCCAAACAATCAACCACCCCTACCAAATGGCATTTTACCACTCCCATATACAAACCCACCCTTTCCAAATCCACCCCTACAAAAAGCCCATCCACCCATCCCACTTCCCAATGCACTCCTTCCAAATGTAAATTTACCCCTTTTACTTCCCAGCCCACCCCTTTCAAATGGAAATTCACCTCTTCCCATTGTAAGGACACCCCTCCCAAACCCAACCCCGCCCTTCCACGTAAGATCTGTGAGGTGCCTGCCCAGTCACCCACTGGGTGCCCCTTCCTGAGGAGGTTTCCTTTGGCAATGTATTAGGACTAAAGAACTGCTAATTGTCTTGGACTTTATTTGGAGGCATTTTGACATTCCTGTTGTTCAATAAATACTTTATTTAGATTTGACCAAATTAGTCCTGTCATTACTTTTCCTTAGCTATTATTTGATTCCAAGCAATATTGTCGTTAGGTGGGAATTTCTTAATTTGGTTGAACATGATGGCAGGTTATGTAACATATTTTGTAAAGTCTACTTTGCTATGTGCATACACTGTTTGGCATGCTATCTGAAGGACATTTGATTTTATGGGAATGCATTCATTATTGTAATGGCTACATGCACAACCTAATTGATGTGGATTTTTTTATTTGGATGTGTTACTACAGATGTGTTGGTTTCACCTTGATTGTTGTTTAGTATGAAAAGGTGTGTATCTATTAAACTTTGACTCAGTGCAGGACTTGCAATAGACAAGGGGAAATGTCACATGGATGGATAAGGTGCAGACATCAAATTTGGCGCTAGCATTGATTTAACTGGTTTTTCAATTGGTAATGGTTACACCTTGTCTGAAGCAATGTCAACATCATGTTTCATTGCACTTTTCACTGGGATGTGTGTTGCATATGCTTTTCATTTGTGCGAGTTAGATATTTCTTTATGCACACCTGGAGGGTGATTTTTTTACATTTATTTTGATATCCTTTTTTTGTGCATGTGTCCGTTTTTAGTTATGTAGCTTCTACCGAATGTATCTACGATTCGAGTGATGCAATCAAGATTTCCTGGTGGTGACAGCGGGACCACAACAGTCTTTCTCCTATGGCACATGCTTCTAAATAGAGATGGCGTACCACTAAGTTGGCGGGCGGGAAGACTGCTGAGAAAGTGATGGCAGGACTCGCTCCACCAAGACCTAAATGTGGCCCTATGTTTTATTTAAGCCTCAGTACCTTTATCCCCTAAAAACCCAGACTCCGCTGCTAAAAAAAAGTATTTAACACTTAATTATATATATTAATAAAAATAAAAAACAAGCATTTGCATAGCCAATAGGTCTCACCTTTGGGACCTTATAAGTATTTAGTTATGCAGCACAATATCCTTACTGCAACAACATTAACTGTTGCATGGCTAAACACTTATAAGGTCCCAAAGGCGAGACATATTGGCTATGCCAATGCTTGTTTCATCTGTCATTGGAGTGAAGGCCTACTAGGTACTCACTCATGTAAATGTGCTCATCTATGTGCATTTCCAACTCCTAGCGCTTGCATCCCAAGTCACTTTAAGAAAGGCCTATGGGAATACAGTTTGGACACACTGAGCCTCGCCTTTGTGCGTGATGGTGAGATTGGTTTTGTCCTAGACAGTGGAAGTGTATTATCAACATTTTCGAAGCTGAATGGAGAAGACCAAGATATTGATGTGACAAGAGTGGAGACAGGGCTCCTTTAGAAATTCGATTAGGCCTTTTGCTTAGCAAGGAGCTGCCGATTAGTCTTCCGGAAGTCTGCCATTTGGTAGACCGCAGGGATGTAAGATGGGACTGGAAACAATGTTGTGCAAGGTAAGGGGAGCTTTTAGGCGAGGTCGAGCTTTCTATTTTTACCCCAAAACTGTTCTGACAAAGCAGACTGTGGATACACATCTCCTTTCTGATTTTGCAGCATTAAAGCGAGACCACAGTACCCTACTTGTTATTTCAGTTCCATGTTTTCAATGAACAAAGAAAGTAGTGCTCCAGAGTACTTAGATGTCTACTGTGCAACCAGAACTGAGCTGAGTGGGCATCACATGCGCATGGCCTCCATTTTGGAAAAGCTGTATACCAATCCTGAAGTGCCTACAAGCCTGTCTGACTGCTGAGAGAGGGAAGGAATCGGTCAACCCTGCAGACAGGACGGCTTTCCAGGAGTATCGTGGTGCAACATGCCTCAGTGTCTGTAGAACGCCCAGAAAAAGAAGACAGAGGACAGAAATCTGCGGACCCCTATGTTCGTAGGTCTGCAGTCCTTCCATGGCAGTTCTGCACGGAAACCACAAAGATTAGGAACATGATTGCCAAGGCCTGGCAGGGGACATGATGACAAATTAAGATACGCCTGCGCATGGCCGTATCGCAAGCAGAGTATCAGCCTGTGTATTGTCACTTCAGCACCAAAGACTTGGAGACTTCGAAGCTCTGAAGGTTACCCCGAGAAATCATTTGCATATACGTGCCTGCCGTACGGAGTATAAACAGGCTTCGGCCACAGGCAAGGGTACCTTGAAGGAGGAGGCCTGGAGGGAGCTGTTAGAGACGAGTACTTTAGAGGAACAGCTAAAGGTTTTGGGGCATTGTCAACAGGGTGCTGTTTGAGTCAGTTAAAGGTGGTGACTTAGGATCACATATCTTGGAGGAAGAATGGGTGTCCCATTTTCAATCTATGTTAAGGGGCTCTACGGTTTATTGAGAACACCCGAACAGGGACACTAATACCGTTGCTGCGGTCTTTTAGCAGAAAGAGGTTGAGGTAGGGATCGCCGGCCTGACATGTAACACGGCCCCGGGCACGGACGGCATCCCCCGGATCTCTATAAATCGGATCCATCATTTTGGGCTCCGATCCTTGTGACTGTACTTAATGCTACAGCCAGGGACGGCCGCCCTGATTCCTGGGCTACTTCCACTATCTTGCCGGTGTTAAAGAAGGGGGATTGCAATAGCCCCTTTTGCTATAGGTCGATCTCCCTTCTTGACTCAGTAGTAAAGGTAGTGGGAGGGGTGTTATTAGAAAGATTATCCTCCTGGGCAGAGGAGAATAAGATCATTTCTGATATCCAATATGGGTCCGCCCAGGGCGGTCTACCGTGACTCAATGCCTCAAAGTTTACTTGATCCTCAGTAAGTACACGATTGCATGCCCAGGTACGATCTACATGGCCTTCATGGACCTTTCATCCGCGTTTGACTGCATCAACCAGGTCAAGCTGTTGCAGTCCATGAGGGCCATGGGGATGGAGGACAATATTGTTAACTTAATAGAGGATCTGCATAGGGATACCAAGGCGAATGTTAGATATGCTCAGGATCTCCGTGTCTCCAGGGATTTTAAAATCGGGAGAGGGGTACGTCAAGGATGCATCTTGGCCCCTTTTTTGTTCAACATTTATATAAATGATCTAGATAGAGCTTTGGTTCGCACTGGGGCAGATTTTCCGTATGTAGGGGCACGGGGCCTTCCTGTCCTACTATATGCAGGTGACGCGGTACTCATAGGCAGAACTGCTAGAGGACTCCAATCACTGCTTGACATGTTTTTGAATTTTATGGGGTCTCGAGATCTGGCAAAATAATAACATCAAATCGTATATATTACAGGAATGGGCGCGGACTGAGGTAAAGTATCCTTTTTAAGGTAGGACCCGAAAAGGTCCCAGTGACGACTGAGTTTTCATACCTGGGGGTTCTACTGGATGACCGCCTTAAGTGGGGGCCTCTCATCCAGAAGAAAAAGGGGGAGTGCACAAGGGTAATAGCTGCTATTTTCAACTTTGCTGCAAAGATGAGTAAGCGCCCAATTGCAGCCATGTTGAAAATGTATCAGGCCAAAGGTGTAGCAACAGCTTGCTATGGCAGTAAAATCTGGGGGTATACCACCACAAAAGTATTGCAGGTGGTTGAGAAAAGCTTTCTAAATCGTTTGTTGTGTGTGCTGAGTGGTCTATTAAACCTGGTGGTTCATGAGGAACTGGAGGTATCTTTTTTATGTGACACCCTGGCTTTGTGCCCTTTAGTGTTTTGGCTCAAGTGTAGGCTGAATAAGGAATTAGTCCTCAGCCAGCAGATTATAACTGATATTATGAGCCTTCACTATATGTCCCGAATACCATGGTTGAAATATATCAGAGGTTGCTTTGCAGAGCTGGGGCGCCCCAAACTTTTTTTTTTAAAGCCTGATACCATTGTAAAAAAAGGATGTGGAGTTTGTTAAGAAAGCTTTCAGCTGTATAAGGAAGCTAGAAAGAGATGAGTTAGAAGTACGAAAACCTAGTGTTCGCAAATTCTTGGCACTAAACACCAACCCGTCGACAGAGCCTTATCTCCTGGGGTCATTGACCACATACAAGCCTTTTTTATTGTCCAGATTTCGCTTGGATCTTTTTTCATTTTTTACTTGCCGTTCCAAAAGGGTGTAGAAGAGGACAGGTGTTAGCGCCCTGTGGTTGCGACGGTGTGTCTCCACAGGACTTGCTACACTTTATGCTAAATTTTATGAGGTACCCCAGAGATATTTTTTAATTCCACTTTTAAAGAGGCTGAATTTTAATAAGGTTCGCCCAGCGCTTTTGTATCTGCAATTGTGTAAGGCAGATGGCATTTTTTTCTTCGTAGGATATTTAAAATCTACGGTGAGAACTAGGGCTTGCCCGGAAATCTAGCTATCTCATTGGTAGAAGGCACTTTCGGTTTTCATGTGTGGTATATGTGTTTTTTAACAGATCTATCTTCTCTTTTTATTGATATGAACTGTATTTTTAATGTACCATGTTTTAAATGAGTTTTGGATGCTGTGTAACTTTTATGGTTTTCTAAATGTAAAACCGAATAAAGTTGTTTTGATTTGATTTGGAGACTTGGCCTCTGCATAGTAGCATTGCAATCAGAAGGACCAACATATGCAAGACTTCAATGACTGTCCTTTGCAGGACCTCAACTACCTGTGACAAACAGAAGTACTGACTGCGTTTACAGGGCAGGCTACCCAGCAGCCATTGAGGATCACATAAACTGAGCTGCCAGTTGGCGCACTACTACCCAAAAGGAACAAGCCAGATGGCTGCCCCGAGGACCTATCCACTATGTGTGGTAAAAACTTAAGACTGGGTCATAAGAAACTGAGTGCAAGCTCCTCAAGTAGTGAGAATTGCACCAGACCTCTAATTACACTAATATCTTAACCTGAAGGGAGGGACCATGAAGATAACATGAGAGCTGAGGGAAAATAGCAGTTAGTGGCACAGCACTGTTGGATAGCATTCAGGGGCACTAAATTGTATTTGGGTACGTTGATATGCAGCATTACCTTAAACTGTGCATCAAGTACTTAAATAAGCACAGGACTGGGAATTAGTTTATCGCACTGTTGCGTGATTGTCGAGCTCTGAGCTGGAGCACCTCCACACTACCCCTCCTTGAGATGCTTATGACTGCTCGCCATTGGTACCTAAGGGCAATGAAAAGGGGATCTAAAGGAAAAGAACAGCAGTGATAGGTTAGAATAGATATAACTGTGCAAGGCGTGGGGTTAAGGTTGAAAGACTGTAGTAGGAAAGGATGCATCATTGAACAGGCATGAATGAGCAGAAACTGGTGGTATAGCAAGGTCCAGGCTCTGAAGGTTCAACAGATACGCTGAAGGGTAAAAAATAAACAAGACTACCGTAAGGGGGTACGGAACGATGCAGGGCGCAGAAGCACAGGGAGCAAGGAGGAAAAACAAATGAAATTGGTATGTGACAAAGGGATAAAACAAGTGCGGAGAGGGGTGAGAGAGCAAGGGTCATGCTGTGGACAGATGGGTGAGCAATAAAGAAGTACAGGAGTTGAGAATAAACATAGGTAACGCAATGGTGGGTAGTACAATGCAGAGCAGAGCAGAGGAGCAGAGGCCTGGGAGGAAAGGTGAAAGTAATTATAGGGGTTGTGTGCCAAACGTACCCTATGAGTGTTATGCAGTAACAAACATAAATTGATTACTATTAGACGGGTCTTGAAAGTAATGAACGAAGAAGGTGAGAAAAAACTAAAAGTGTGAGGAAGCATTAAAGTAACAGGCAGGATGGGAGGGGAGAGAAGCAACACGGAGAGCATGTGCAAACAACAGGAGAGAAGAGTGGGGAGTGAGAGATATATTGAACAGGAATGGATGAGCAGAAACTGGTGGTACAGCAAGGCCCAGGTTCTGAAGGTTCAACGGATGTATGACGTTAAAACGCATACTTTTACCACGCATACCATTACCACGCAATTTTTACAACGCAAGATCCTTTACAACGAATGCCTTTACGACGCATGACATTACATCGCAGATACTAATACAACGCATACCATTACAACGTAAGTGTAGGTAAGTATATTATTTTTTTTAAATGTAATTAATAAATATTTAATTAATTTTATTTATGAAATACATTTTTTATTAATGTAATTGTAATTTTAAAAATATATATTTTTTTATACGTTTTTAATAAATATTAAAATTACTAAAATATATTTATTTAATTTAATTAAAGTATTTTTTTTAAACTGAATCCTTAAAATACCCCTGTAAAACCCAAACCTAGCCCTGAACCCTAAAAATACCCCTGTACCCCAAAACCCAAACCTAACCCTGAACCCTAAAAATACCCCTGTACCCCATTACCCAAACCTAGCCCTGAACCCTAAAAATACCCCTGTACCCCATAACCCAAACCTAACCCCGAACCCTAAAAATACCCCTGTACCCCATAACCCAAACCTAGCCCTGAACCCTAAACATACCCCTGTATCCCATAACCCAAACATAGCCCTGAACCCTAAAAATACCCCTGTACCCCATAACCCAAACCTAGCCCTGAACCCTAAAAATACCCCTGTACCCCATAACCCAAACCTAGCCCTGAACCCTAAAAATAACCCTGTACCCCATCACCCAAACCTAACCCTGAACCCTACAAATACCCCTGTACCCCATTACCCAAACCTAGCCCTGAACCCTAAAAATACCCCTGTACCCCATAACCCAAACCTAGCCCTGAACCCTAAAAATACCCCTGTACCCCATTAGCCAAACCTAACCCTGAACCCTAAAAATACCCCTGTACCCCATTACCCAAACCTAGCCCTGAACCCTAAAAATACCCAAACACCCCAAAACATATACCTCAGTACCACAAAAACATATACTCCTTTACTCATACTTATTTTTTTAAATTACTTAAATTAATATATTTAATTTATTTTATAAAAATACATTAATTAATATATTTATTTTTAATATTAATTAAACTAATTAAATAATGTTAAATAAAATATAAAATAAAATGATATACTTACCTATACTTATACTTATATGGCATGCGTTGTAATAGCATCTGCTATGTAATGTCATGCGTTGTAAAGGCATGCGTTGTAATGGATCCTGCGTTGTAAAAGTAGCGTTGTAGTAGTATTGCGTGGTAAAAGATGCGTTGTAACGGGTGTTTACCGGTTCAACAGATACGCTGAAGGGTAAAAAATATACATGACTACCGTAAGGGGGTACGGAATGATGCAGGGCGCAGAAGCACAGGGAGCAACGAGGAAAAACAAATGAAATTGGTATGTGACAAAGGGATAAAAGAAGTGCAGAAAGGGGTGAGAGAGCAAGGGTCAAGCTGTGGACAGATGGGTGAGCAATAAAGAAGTACAGGAGTTGAGAATAAACATAGGTAATGCAATGATGGGTAGTACAATGCAGAGCAGAGGAGCAGGAGGCCGGGGAGGAAAGGTGAAAGTAATTAGAGGGGTTGTGTGCCAAACGCACCCTAGGAGTGTTATGCAGTAACAAACATAAATTGATTACTATTAGACGGGTCTAGAAAGTAATGAAGGAAGAAGGTGCGAAAAAAAATAAAAGCGTGAGGAAGCATTAAAGTAACAGGCAGAATGGGAGGGGAGAGAAGCAACACGGAGAGCATGTGCAAACAACAGGAGAGAAGAGTGGGGAGTGAGAGATAAACACAACAAATATTTTGAAAAACAAATGGCCTCTGCGCGCGCCGTTGTTTAAAACAAGCCTGGCAGCGGTGCGTGTGTGCGTAGTCTGCTCTTTTTGGAAGCACGTACTTGTGCTTGTGGCCCGCCCCTGCTCGCTCCCGCAAGTGGATGCCGCCACAAGCACGAGTATGTGCTTCCAAAAAGAGCAGAGCGACGGCTGAAGATCCTCCTATGCAGCACATGCACGCGTCGTAGGTGAGACCTAATGAATTTCAATAATGTCATAACTACAAAATTATATTACTAAAACATAAACAAAAAAAGAATACACTTATACAATGAAACACACTTCAATAAACTACATACAAATTAAAACTTACAAACGATATTACATACAATATTTTATGCATTAATCATTTTTACAACAAAATTAAAAACAACACAAAAATTATATTTCTACTTTCGATATTTCTATCGACAATATTTTTGATATCCCAATATTCTTGACATGATAATTTTGTATCACAATATTATATTTTTTTCAAATAACCCATTTTTCTGTTTTATCTGTGGTTGCAGCTAAGGAGGTGAGTACAGATCACCTATATTCTTAGATCATTCTCCAGTAGCTTTGTAAAAAATTATAAATATCAAATAGAAAGACTAATTTCAAGATGGTGATTTAACAGCTTCAAGGAAGAATTAAAGAAGATGGCACTGAAGTATACAAGGGAACAGTTTGAAACCAGTCCTATCCAGATTTACTCTTTGACAGTTGTAATCAATTTAAAGATGTTAGATGGGATTATGCATATATTGCAGCTTAAATACATTGGGTTGATTGGTTATATACCTGGTGGTAAGAAACTGAAACTATACACATCCCAGACAACAGTATTATTATTAGGACATTGAATAGCATGATTTTCGATGTTTAGCCCACCTTTTCAAAGATCAGCAGGTACAACATTTATTGTCAAATGTATAACATCCCATTACTCAGTCCTCACATAAACGTCTAAGTGGAAGAAATACAAAAGATATATGTTAAAGCACTAACAGCCTTATATACTAAAGGATTTTGCACTCTTAAACTCTAATATTAGCAAAATTACTGGTTTTGCAAGCACAAAATTACTTCCTGCTATTTACTAAACCCATTTTATGAAATGATAAAGTGTTACTGACTCATAAAGTGGGTTTAACAATAGTTACAAAATCACAATTTGCAAGGGACATGTTTGGACTTAAGTTCCAAATTGCAAATTGGTACCATGTGTATCAGTAGTGTGTAAATGTAATTCCGGTAGCAAAATACATTTGTACAGTTGCCAACTCCCAAGATGTGTTCGTAACTGATTCATAAAAGTGAAGTGGTCCACATTGAATCCTTTACCCTTTCCAAGTGAATTAGGCACCCTCAAGGAGAGTCGGCAGTAGCCCGGGGAACTACTGCCATCTTTCACTGAAGTCCTGAAGTCTTTCAAAATGTAAATAGTTTTTTTATTAAAAGCATACTAATTTCTTTGAAGGGATTTGGACTTCTTAAAAAAAATGTATTTGGTATGCAAGCACATGGATTTTGGACTACAATCCCTTGCAGGGCACAATCCCTAATATTGTCACCCATCATAGGAATCACAAAATGCGGCCTGTCTAATCAGCATGCAGCAGGCAGGCCATTCTACAACCCCCTACAATTCCTCATTTTCCAAACATAACAAATAGTACGTAAGTTTGTTTGCAAAAATAGATACAAGTTGCAAAATATCCGGTCACAATTTGCAACCCTTTTGTCTATCCCATATATTAATATATTTGGCCCTAAACTTTGTACCATTGGTGGTCGAAAGTTAGAATCATTAAGGCTCCTAGAACACTCATGCTTTCACCTTAGGTGGAAGAATTAGCTCATTCAAGATGGGGATTCTGTTCCAGTGGTTAATTTGTGTCAATCTTTACCTTGTTTTTTGATAAAAACAAAATGTTTCACAACACAATCATAAAATGGTTCTTCTAAGTTGGAATACAGAGCGGGTGAGATTTAAGAAAGCATGCCAGGCACTAGATCGAGGTGAGTGGACTTTACCTAATGTTTAAAAATATTACATATTTGCTACAGTGGTGTATTTCTGTGTTTGAAAATAGAGTGCTGTCCAAATATCACTTGTTTAAATCAAGCAATTACGCCACAGTTCTAATTTCTTTTCACAGCGCTAATCAAATACAAGCGACACAATAAAGAATATAATGCCTTGTGAAATGGCAGTATACTGCTGACAAGGCTATCATGTGGAAGCAAAATCAATTTTGAGCAAAAATCAGTGCATGGAAGACACTCTGAATATCAGGCTCTTAAATTACTACACAAGAATTTAGAATCTGAAACGTTCACACTGATGGTCATATTAAGACTTACCTAGTAGTGTGATAACACAATGAATCCTAATTCTGCGGGGTTGGACCATGAGAGAGGTGATTCCAACATGAGAAATAGCATAGTGCAGCCCCCCACAACAAACACCAGCATTGCCTTACCCCCAAATCAGACCATAAGTGCTCTTTCAGAGAATATATGACCTTTAGCAAAGTTAAATGACATGATTATTTTTCTTAAAATTGCACCATGTGACCAAATGGTTAGAAATATTTCATTTTGGGACACCTCTTAAAGAAGGTGGGATCACTCGCTGTAATTCAGGATAGGAATTTATTACATCCTATGACTTTCAAAGACTACCATCCACCACTTATCTAGTATGCTAGAGCTTGAAAACATATCCTGGTGGTGAAAACATTCTAAATTTGTGTTTCACTACTGTGAGGTCTACCTCGCCAATAGGAGAACATTGGGTTGCTTTAATACATTTAATAAGTGCCAATGTTTGATTCGGAACAGGTAAGCATTTCGTGTTTGATGTCTGAGAAATTGTCATTAAAAATACTTTAAATGTAAAGTCAGATTTATGTTATAATTTTGAAAATGCCACTTTTAGAAAGTTATGCAAATAAATAAAGACCTGGTCTCGGATTCATCAAGCTGCTCTTTATTTTATAGCAGACTTCGCACCTCGATTAATTAATTCTAAGGCACTTATGCAGTTGATAATCCTTGTTAATTTCGAAGAGTTACATCATTTAAGAATGTCAAGTTCCAAAAACACCAAAATACAGGTTTCAAAACATGAATCAAATCATAGACAATAAATTATAAACATTCAATACTGAGACATACATCAGACAAGTTATAAATCTTTAACAACATTACATTGGTACACCAGAATTTTGACATAAATGGTCCTATTGGTGATGCGTTCACTAGTTTTTTGGACCATTCCCTCACTAGGCTTATCGTTGTCCTAAGTTGACCGTGTCTGATCGATATAGACAGTGCTACGTTAGTTGCCTTTGATGAGTATATTGGATTAATTCCATGAAAATGCTGATGCGTTTCCAAACCCATTCTGTATTTTGGGGTTTTTCTTCAGGACAGTACTGGGTACCTTAATCAATTCCAAAGCAACTCTTTTGGCTGTGTTTTTATTAAATTTCTGTGTTGTGCCTTTAGTTTGCTGCAGAAGTTGTATAATCGTGTTTCCACTCGTGGTTGCCTATATGGCTCATTTATTTCGTGGGAACTTGTTTAAGAATTTGCACTTTATGTGTAGATTCTCCTCGGTGTCACGTTTATCGTTTACTTTTTCCTGCCCTAAACTATTTGGTGCCTGCACCCTGTCCTAGTTCACATGACTGGATATAGTTGGCAGTTACTCTTTTGTTATTCATCTCAGGCAGCCATACAGTAACAGGATTAGATGAGTCTGGTTGGGCCATCACCTGGCAGGACTGGGGTGCGCAGCTGGGCATAGCCCCACTTGCAATTGAATAGGCTATGCTCTGCCTTCAAAGAAAGGACTTATTACCCATGCATTCTTCATGCAATCAGCTTGGAGCCACGGTAGGGGAAGTAGGAGACTTCAAGCACTTCAAAGGGAATAGTCTAAAAACTTCGCCTACTTCAAGGAATGCACCATATAGGAAAGGGGACCCGCAGACCCACTCTTCTATCCTCTTTCTGGACCTGCAGAAGGACTGTCAGAGGACTGCCTGCTGCTGTGGCTTGCTGTGTACTCTACAAGACTACTTAGAAGGACTGATTTTCTGCCTGAAGCCTGCCTTGGACCCTCATAGGCCTACCCTTCTGCTTGAGTCCTGATTCTACACTTGAACCCAGGACTACCAGAGTGACTCCAAGGGCTAGTTGGCTGGCTTCCTGATCAGAGCCTTGGGGACAGAAAAGGCTCAAACCATCCTGAACTTGCACATAGACAAAGCCTGAGTGAGTTCTAACCCTCCAAGTGGCACCCCTCCAGTCCATTCCTGGACCCTTGGTGGTTGTGCTAAAGATACACAGAGAGTCAAAATCCAAATTTCAGACATATACATTTTTTTGGCTAAAAACTGCTATAAGAAGTGAGAGAACACTGGGACCAACATGCTCGTCTATCTGCCCAAGATTCATTACTTGGCTTGACTTCGGGGCAGCTCCCCTTACGTTATTCTCCACAGCAGTAAATTCTGTTCAGTGGTCCTTTGGCAAACGGGTATCCGTCATCATTGGCTGAGCCTCCAGCTTTTTTTTTTATTATTATTTTTTTATATTTTTTTTATTAAAGCCAAGGTTGATGACAAAACATATACATAACACACCATTAAAACAACACAGTTAATCTTATTTAGAATACAAAAAATCACGTTAAGTCATAGTCTCTTTACATTTTATACACTTCATAAAAATAGCAGATCATGTATAAAAGCATCATATTCCCATAGAAAAAGCCACATGTAAACATTTACACAATAAATAAATAGACAGATAAATAAGTAACCATTTAACGAAGTCATAATTCACATTTTAAGCCCTTCACCAAACAAGCTAACCACCACGTCCTTTCCTTTTGTTTTAATCAAATCTCGTGTCCCATATTTTATTGAATTTAGGAAGTCCCCCATTTCTTGCAGAAAAGTTAAATTCACTGTTCTTAACCCTTCTCATCTTACACCCTGAGGTTCCGTGACAATTGTAAGTGGTGTTTTCGACTCACACGAATATGGTTGAGTCTAGTATCTATGAACCGCAAATGACGAGTTTAGTAAGTGTGCGCAGTTTCGCTGTGCTAACTTAAACCGTTCGTTTGCTATGTGGGTTTCTCATCTGTACCCACGGGTTCCATCTTAGATACGGCATCCATTTTGTCTCTTGCCCTCAAGTAGCCAGCGAACGGACGCTGTCCGCTTCGCGACCCTGGGACTTCCAAGATATGGCGGAAGACACATGTTCTTTGTAAGTGTCTTTATGACAAGGGGGATGCTACTGTAAGGCAGATGGCGCCGCTCGAGGCTCATCTTGCCGCACGGGCTTATTGTCTCAGCCGTGCATCTCATTAGGCACGTCCCTTTGATGCCTGTATCTCGTGCTTCTCGATACCTCCCCTTTTTACACCCTTTTCCGATCTCCCTACTGTCTCCGTCTTCCTCTGCACCTGTCTTCGTTCCTATTTCGATCTCCTTTACTGCTGATTGGAATTTGCTAATGATGGGAAGATGGGTTTTTACAGTTGGGAACCGCCAAATGTTTCCGCACTTATGTTCCGGACCTTGTGTGTTTCAAAGTGACCAAAGCGACCCCTCTGAGAGCGACTTGTGGGAACCAGGTTGTAAACTATTGTGTATCATGTTATCCTATGGGTAAGAACTGTATAAAAGGAGCGATCCACAAATACAATTTGAAGCAGTCTCCCCGAACTACACTCGATGTACTTCCTGTGACTTCTGTGTTCCCTGCAGTAAATAAACCTTGACTCTTTGACGCCGAAAGGAAGTGTCCCGTGTCTCTGTGATTTGTACGCCGGAGCAGGTTACCCACGAAGGTTTCAGGTGTTGTGCCCTGGCACCGCTGGGTCCAAAAGAACCCAGTCCTTCAGTTTGGCGCCCAACGTGGGGCTGCATCAGTGGTACCGGTCCAAGCCCGACGATCGTGAGGAACTTCGTGTGAAATCTCCGAGGGAAGGTGCACCCCGCTTCATCGATCCTGTTGTCGAAATAGGTGGCCCGAAGACTTTTCCCGCGAAGATTCCCGCCTCCTAACGGCTGCGACGGACTGCTGCCCTGACTGTAGACCTGTTTTGGCGCCTGGCGTAGACCTTGGTATAGCGAGACGATTGACGGGCCTTCCTGAGGACGCCATTGATCTTTGAGTTAAGTATTTGTGGGTCGCTCCCAGGGTTCTTGGTTGTAGACACTTTAGCGAGTGTCTTTGTTGTAAACACTTTAGCGAGTGTTTTTGTTGTAGACACTTTAGCGGGTGTCTTTGTTGTACACGCTGTGTGAGTGTTTTTGTCGGTGACACTTTGCTAGCGTACTTTGTTGTTGTTGTATTTGTTTGACGACTGCAGCCGCCAAAGACCGAGGGTTTAGTTCTTTGCTGGGACTTGGTAAATCCCGAAATCCCGTAACCCTTGAAGTTTGTGAAACTCGGCTAGTGTGCAAGATGCCTGGTCGCAGTACTTTGTTCAGTTGCTTTAGACCTTGTGGTGCGGATTCCCTGCTGGAGGACTCGTGTCCGATACCTCCGGTTGGAACTCCTACTTATGATTTATATAGCAAACATGGGCTAGGCCCGATTGCTTTTAACGATTATTGGATAAAATATACGAAGAAAGACGGCGATCTTCGTTGGCCACCTCACGGTAGCTTTGAAGCGTCGATCTTAGATAATTTGGAAATAAAGTTGTTCGAACGTAAATCAAGGCCGGCCATGTTTGATGCCTTTCGGTTCTGGCGCAAAGAAGCCCGACAGAAGGAGATCAGACAAAATAAACGTAGTCAGCGAGATACTGTTGCTACTATAGTGAAGAAAGCTGAGCAGTTTCAGCGTGATAAGGAGGATAAGGATAAGGAAGTGTTTGAGAGATTACAGCGTATGTCTATAGACAAATGCTATCCTGTTTTGCCTACGGAGTCGGATAAGAAGGAAGAGGCAGTTGAGGATTCTTTAATGTCCTATCTTATGAAGTCGCCACCTCCGTACGTACAGGGTACCGCAGCTCCCGTGGTCCCTGCCGTACCTGTTCTTCCACCTGTTATTCCTCCACCAGTTCCTCAACCTGCACCCGCTCTTCCGCCTGTTCCTGCTCCTTTGCCTATTTCTATTCCTACTGCTCCTCCGCTTCCACATACTCCTGTTCCCGCTACTGCTCCTGTGTTGTTAACCCCTGTTGCTGCTAATGTCTCTACTCCTTCTCTTGTTAGTCCTGTGTCTTATTCTTCTCCCTCTACTCGTAATCGTGATTCTCCCCTTGCGACAAACTTCTTTCAGTCGCTCGGACCTGTTTTTGGGTCTGCTGGTTCTGATGGTCCTCAGAGACGTAGCCAGCTTCCTGGTAATAGAGAACGTGTTGCGCTATACAATATGGCGATGGGTTGGATGATAAACCCTGTTAGAAATCCACCTCGTGTTGTTCTCGAAACGTTTGATCAATTCAACATACCAACTCAGAGATATGTGTTTGATGAAATGTGTAAGTTCTTACATGATCAGATAGTGGCCAATGCGCCTGACGAGGTGCTGACCGCCCTGTCTGAACTTCGGCTTCAGTTCGCAACTGGACTGATAGTAGATACTAATGTTCGGCGTGCTGTTGAGCGGTTGCTATCTCTTCGTCCCGCTCCTATTCCTCATGCATTGTTCGTTGAGGACATTGAAAAACAAACCGAGTCTGGCCAATATCCTATGCGCGAAGTTCCGCCAGTTTGGATGCCAGGTAATCCTGGGGCAAACCCCCCGGTTCCGCCATTTTTCCAGAGAGTATGGATACACCTCCCATGGAAAAGATCGGATGTATTACAGGTGAAGCAATCTTTGCCTGACCCTCGCAAAAATCCTGCGGGGTATTATAAGGAATTATCGCAGCTTGTGGATGCTACGGTAATGAATCTTGCCGATATCGATATGTTGTTCGGTAATGTCGTACCGCAACCGGTATGGGCGAAGATTCGTCAAGAGAATTACGCGAACGAACTAGGTGGTACTTGGGCGGCCATTGTAGCGGCAGATGGGTTGCAAGCTGGTGGCGCTAAGCCTGATCAGCTGATTGCTGCTCTTCCTCAGCGAATCATTACATTAATGAAAACGCTTATGCCAGCTATGAAGGTAAATTGGGATAAGTTGTCAGCCTGTAAGCAGAAGAAAGATGAGAGTGTTTCCGATTTCTTTACGAGGTTTGAGGAAGCATTCATTGATCATAGTGGACAGGATATGGGTACTGAGGGGGGACAGAGGTTGTTTGTGGATAAATTCGTGTCAAACTTATTGCCCGACTTGAGCAATAAACTAAGGAATTCAGAAAGTGCGTGGGCCGTTTCTACCTCAGCTCAGATATTGGCTACGGCACAATATTACGAAAATAGAGAAAAAGAGGAAAATGACCGTGCCGATAAAAAAACGAAAGAGCTGAAAACTAAAGTGTTGTTACAACAAGCGTATCCGCCGCGTTCTAATCAGAATACGCCTCAGCAGAATAGATCGCAGTCGCAATCGAATCGATCGCAGCCGCGTAATGATTCTTCTTTCCAAAGATCTTCATTAGGGTACAACCAATGTGCTTATTGTAGACAGGAGGGACACATTAAATTTAATTGTCCTGCTTTAAATGACCGTAGTGGTGGTAATTCGTCTAGAGGAGGCCGTGGTGGTGCACAGCACGCATCACGTGGTAGAGGTCGTGGTGCTCAGAATGATCGCTCTGACCATTCATCAAATTCTAATAACTGTTTCGATCAACGTGGATCATCGCAAGGACGATCTGCGCAGTACAATGTAGACGATTATTACGTCGATCAGGGAACTGACGATAGTAATTACTAGGACAGCCAAAGACAAGGAGAGGGAGTGGTATCAGTTCCGGTTGATCAGAGAGGGCCTTACGTCGCAGTTGCTACATCGGGCGTCGTTGAGCCTTTTCTGTTGGACACTGGTGCAGCGAAAAGTTCTATCATGCATTCGAAACTCCCTGGCGCACCTTTGTCTGGCTTAACAAATGTTTCCGTTGGATTCTCTGGCGCCCCCGTTAGCAATCCAGTTTCGCGCCCTTTGCCCCTTAAAATTGGGCCTCGTGAGCTCGAAGCTCCATTGATTTTGTCTACTGGTTGTGGCGAAAATCTTTTGGGTCTGGATTTGCTTAAACGCTTGTATGCAACTTTGTATTGTTCTCCTGCGGGTGTAAAACTTACGTTAGGAGAGAGAGTAGTCTCTCCCATGTACTTATCTCTCGATAAGCTTCCACCGGAATTGGATTCTCTTCCTGCGTCTTTGTGGGCGACGGGTCCAAATGATGTGGGCCTACTTGATATCTCCCCTTATGTTGTTCAGTTGAAATCTAATGTGCGCTTGCCACGTATTCCCCAATACCGTATCTCCCTTGATGGTGAACGAGCTTTGTTAGCGATCATCTATGATTTGATCGAGAAAGATGTCATTGAAGAAACTCGGGGAAACGTGTGCAATAGTCCTGTACTGCCCATTCTTAAACGTACTGATCCTACCAAACCGCCTGTTTATTGTTTTGTTATCGATTTACGGGAGGTAAATAAAATTGTGGTTCCTCAATTCCCTGTTGTGCCTGACATCACGGCGCTACTGACTCTGATTCCAGCTACTGCTTCATGGTTTTCGGTGATTGATTTGAAAAATGCGTTTTTCAGCATCCCGATTGCCGACGAGAGTAGGGACCTTTTCGGTTTCTCTCTTGGTGGACGTAGCTTCCGGTTCAAACGCGCTCCTCAGGGCTACTGTGAAAGTCCATCGATTTACAGTCAAGCTTTGAAGGGTCAACTAGATGCGTTTAGGTTGCCGGTTGGTGCGGCTTTAATCCAATACGTCGACGACCTATTGGTGGCTGCTGATACTCAGGACATCTGCAAAATCGCTACAGTGTCGTTGCTGCAACATCTCTGTGAGTTACATCACAAGGTGTCACCTTCTAAACTCCAATATTGTTGTCAAGAAGTAACCTACCTAGGTCACTTATTGTCAAAGGAGGGAAGGAGATTGACCCCAGAGAGAATTGCAGCGATTGCACGCATGGCTGTGCCACAAACCCAAAGAGATGTGCGTGCCTTTCTAGGTATCACGTCGTACTGCAGGCAGTGGATTCCTAATTTTTCATTGCTAGCGAAACCATTGGTGGCTCTTACGTGCAAGGATGTTTCGACTCCTTTACCATGGACGGAAGAATGCCAGAAAAGTTTTTCTGAATTACGTGATTCATTGTGTTCGGCTCCTGTGTTAGGTACCCCTGATTACAGTAAACCGTTCACGTTATATGTTCACGAGAGGGAAGGTTGTGCTTTGAGCGTCTTAACGCAACCTTTTGGTGGTAAACAACGTCCATGTGCATATTTTTCCTCGACCTTAGACCCAGTAGCTAGAGCATTGCCGAGTTGTTTGAGAGCAACTGCGGCAGCTGCGGTCTCCATCCGACAATCAGCAGGATTGGTCATGGATAATATGCTTACGGTGATGGTTCCGCATGCAGTCGATACTCTTTTGAATCGTACGAAAACTCAGCACTTGACGAGTGCGAGGTTGTCTGGGTACGAATTGACGCTTTTGGCAAGCCACATTCAGATAAAACGTTGTAATGTCCTAAATCCGGCAACTTTGTTACCAGTTAGTGCAGAGTCAGATGAAGTAGCAGAACATGACTGTTACTTGCGGACAGAAGAGGAAACAAAAGGTCGTGTGGACCTTAAAAACACCCCATTGGAAGACCCGGATGGCACCCTGTATGTGGATGGGTCATGTTTTAAGTTGCCGAATGGTGATGTGACTACTGCTTATGCTGTGGTGACATTGAATACTGTTGTTGAGACTGCGAGATTGAATCAGAATTCTGCCCAGGCTGCAGAGCTGATTGCTCTCACTAGAGCATGTGTATTAGCAAAAGGTAAACGTGTGAATGTGTACACCGATAGTCAGTATGCTTTCGGTGTAGCGCATAGTTTTGGACGGTTGTGGCGAGAGCGTGGTTTCTTGACGTCGCATGGCACGAAAATACAGCATGGCCAGCTTGTGAATGATCTTTTGGATGCATTGACTTTGCCTGCTCAAGTTGCAATTGTTAAGTGTAGTGCGCATCGTAAAGTGACGGATGATGTTGGTCGTGGTAATGCGTTTGCAGACGAGATTGCTAAGGAGACTGCCCGGAACCTTAGCACTCGAATGTATGTGACGAGTTCGGTTAGGTGGCCTACAGAATCAAGTATGTGTGAAAATACTATAGAGAGTGTGAAAGCAATTCAGAATGAGGCCACCGACACTGAAAAGATGAAGTGGAAAGAAAGTACGGGAAGGTTGGATGTGAATGGTTGCTGGATTGATTTGTCGGATCAGAAAAGATGGATGTTGCCTGATGCGTATGTACTGGCCGTTGTGCAAATGGCACATGGGTTAGCACATATTAGCGCGAAAGGTATTTGCAAGTTGCTGGCTGATGTGTGGAAGAATGATGGAATTACTAAGTGTGCTGAACGTTTGGTGAAGAATTGTATGGTGTGTATAATGTACAATCCTGGCAAAGGAACCCCAACTCCTCCTGGAAGTTTTGCTCCTCCTTCGTATCCCTTTGAGGTGATCCAATTGGACTTCATCCATATGGAGCGATGCAATAACCTGAAATACGTTTTGGTTGTGGTTTGCGCATTCTCCCGATGGATTGAGGCCTATCCCCTCAAAGACAATACTGCTTTGTCTACTGCGAAAATCCTACTGAAGGAATACTTTCCTCGGTATGGAATGCCTAGAGTTGTGTGGTCAGATAATGGAAGTGAGTTTGTTGGAAGTGTGATGAAGAGTGTGTGTAAGGGCCTTGGAATTAATCAGAAATTCCATAGCGCCAATCATCCCCAGTCAGCTGGATTGGTTGAAGGGTACAATGGCACCCTTAAACTAAAATTAGCGAAGATTCAAGCTACGACTGGACTTTCGTGGCCTGATGCTTTGCCTCTAGCATTACTGTCAACTAGGGCGACTGTACACTCTCGAATGGGGCTTAGTCCCTATGAAATAGTGTTCGGCCGTCCTGCGAATGTGTGGGGGGTTCCTAGGCCAGGAATATTCTCTGATCTTGAGTTTCCGATGTTGATTGATTACTTACATGACTTGACTGCTAAACTGAGGTTAATTCATCAACAGGTTTACGACGCCTTGCCGACGCAGACGGAGGGTCCAGGCCACCAGCTCCAGCCCGGGAACTGGGTGGTTACTCGTAACTTCTCACGAAAAAACAATCTGGACCCCCGATTCACCGGACCTTACCAGGTGCTCCTGGCCACGAGGACTGCCGTTCGTCTTGAGGGGCGGAAAAATTGGGTACATGCTACCCATTGTAAGCGAGTCCCTATTCCTTTGCCGGCAGACCCGTGGGTAAGGAAAGGCATTGCGTCAACAGAAACAGAAACATTGCCGGCGTTTGTACCTTTTAGCGACGCACAGCTTGTTGGAGAACCCTCAGCGCAGCAGAAAGCCACTGTTGAACATTTGTCAGCAAGAGACTCAAGACCAGATCAACCAACTGATCAGCAGGACGCTGTCTCTTCAACAGATCCTTTGTTCGACGAGCAGACACGTCCAGGGAAACATCGATATTCTTTGCGATCTCACACTAAGGACAAATAAAATTTTCTTGCTTTGCTGAAATTGATAACTGCAATATCTTCGTTTCCCATGATCAACTTTGAACATTCGTATCATTGAAAATTGTTTTGTATATATATATATATATATATCAAGCTTCTTCCTTGTATCTTTTTTCTTCCACAGCTGAGAAATATTGTGCTAAATAAATACATATTGTGTATTGAGGGCCGTAGGGCCGCGCGCGTACTTCCTTCTGGACAGTAGGTCTTGACGCTAGGTTAAAGGCCGTCGGTTCCTAGGAACTCCTGGGGATTGACTATTGCTGCACAGAACAAAGTGCGTCAAGAAACGTTGCGGACGGTCGTAGGGAAATGGCATTTTCGAAGCTGAATGATTTGGAAGGAGCTCAGGCATATAGAGTCAAGCTGCAGAAACTTAGTCGTACGAAATGTTTTGTATCACAATTGTTTGTGTTGTTTCTGACCGCTTCTGCATTTTTGGCGGGTGGGGTGTATTACACTATGTCTTACTTTTTCCTTGCTACTCCTACTCCTTACCCTAACCTTACTTCTACTGCTTCTCCTCATTCCTTTCATATGTTACCAGAACACGAACAGGCTAGACGTGTAGAATTCCGCAATAATTCCTTTATCCAGCTCCTCCATCAGCATCAGTTAGTGGTTAACACTACTAACTGTTGGGTGTGTGGGTTGATGCCACATACTACGGGTAAGGGAATTCCATATCTGGTGTTACCGTATAGTTCCCAAGGGTCAGCTCGAGCATTCCAAACAATGTTTCGAAGCGCACTGGGTTTCCACCCCACGCAAGAACAACGTTCCCCCTACTCTGGTCCTACCTCGTATCAGAGGCTGCTATCGATGGCTATAGAGGATATGGAAGATGAGATCCATGATCCTTTTCTTATCCCTAAAGAAGAGGTACAAGCCTATAGAGTCCTAAGTAGAGGGGAATATAGTATGTTCACTAATGAAAAACAGCTTAAAAGCTCGCCTCCAATATGGGTCGTACCCCACACTGGTAATCTTTGTCTTGTGGGTCGTGGCTCGCAAGCCTCACTTGGAGCAAGTGCTTGCACTGAAAGTTACGTTCTGCCAATGTCCCCGTCCCCTGTGTTTCTGGCTGCCAAGGGTACCTACTTTATCTGTCATGATCGTGCATACACATGGTTACCCGCAGACTTCATGGGATCATGTTTCGTTGCAAATCTGTTGCCTCCGACGTTTACTGTAGATGCCGATTATCATAAGACTAGAGTTGTACGAGGCGTAATTAGCGAAGAGGATACTGCCGGTCAAGAGGCAGGAGACTTTTTCAAGGGTTTCCTCCCGTTTTGGGGACCTATGGTTAATAGTAGGAACCTGAGACATTTGACTCGAGTGGTAGAATCGACAGCTAATATTACTGCCAGTGCCCTTGGTAATATCACCACAGAACTTCAGGCGGAGAGACTTATGACATTGCAAAACCGTATGGTTTTAGATGTTGTCTTAGCAGATCGCGGTGGGGTATGTAAAGTGATCCATTCGAGCTGTTGCATTTTCATTCCAGATAATGCTCCTACTGTCTATCAAGCCATCTCGAAGTTGCATAAGATCTCCGAATCCATACACGTGGATGTAGGGGATTGGACGCTACTTGGTTGGTTTTGGGGCCTGGTGTCGACTTGGGGTTGGAAGATTCTGACGATCATCGGGGTTGTGGTAGTGTTCCTGTTCACGTGTTGCCTTTGCGTGCAGTGTGGTCCTGCCTTATGTGGCCTCTGTGCTACAACGTGTATGAGACAACCATCTGTTACCAAGGGGACTCGATCGGACAGAGCTATGCTACACACACATCTTGATGGTCTGATGAATATCGAGTATGATTCCGACTAGTGCTTGCCTACATGAGGGCAAAAGGAGCGTCTGAGGTTCCGTGACAATTGTAAGTGGTGTTTTCGACTCACACGAATATGGTTGAGTCTAGTATCTATGAACCGCAAATGACGAGTTTAGTAAGTGTGCGCAGTTTCGCTGTGCTAACTTAAACCGTTCGTTTGCTATGTGGGTTTCTCATCTGTACCCACGGGTTCCATCTTAGATACGGCATCCATTTTGTCTCTTGCCCTCAAGTAGCCAGCGAACGGACGCTGTCCGCTTCGCGACCCTGGGACTTCCAAGATATGGCGGAAGACACATGTTCTTTGTAAGTGTCTTTATGACAAGGGGGATGCTACTGTAAGGCAGATGGCGCCGCTCGAGGCTCATCTTGCCGCACGGGCTTATTGTCTCAGCCGTGCATCTCATTAGGCACGTCCCTTTGATGCCTGTATCTCGTGCTTCTCGATACCTCCCCTTTTTACACCCTTTTCCGATCTCCCTACTGTCTCCGTCTTCCTCTGCACCTGTCTTCGTTCCTATTTCGATCTCCTTTACTGCTGATTGGAATTTGCTAATGATGGGAAGATGGGTTTTTACAGTTGGGAACCGCCAAATGTTTCCGCACTTATGTTCCGGACCTTGTGTGTTTCAAAGTGACCAAAGCGACCCCTCTGAGAGCGACTTGTGGGAACCAGGTTGTAAACTATTGTGTATCATGTTATCCTATGGGTAAGAACTGTATAAAAGGAGCGATCCACAAATACAATTTGAAGCAGTCTCCCCGAACTACACTCGATGTACTTCCTGTGACTTCTGTGTTCCCTGCAGTAAATAAACCTTGACTCTTTGACGCCGAAAGGAAGTGTCCCGTGTCTCTGTGATTTGTACGCCGGAGCAGGTTACCCACGAAGGTTTCAGGTGTTGTGCCCTGGCACCGCTGGGTCCAAAAGAACCCAGTCCTTCAACCCCCATTCCAGAACTGACGGGATTGAGTCGGAACGCCAGTTTTGGAGAATCAGTGTTCTCGCAATCGCCATAGCTATGCAAATAAATCTAGTTACTGGATCAGGAAACTGAAGGTCCGGATCAAATCCAAATAGGATTAACCTGTCATTTACTTCCAACTGCAAATTACATACTTTTTCTAGATAGATAAAAACGTCTGCCCAGAATGCATTAATCTTTGGACAGCGGAGCATAATATGAGTCCAATTCGCAGCAGGACAGTTCATACATCTAAAACATTGGGAAGACTGATTGGGGTACATTTTAGCCAGGGCAGCTGGGGTTCGATACAAAAGCCATTTACTAAAAAATAACATCCTACGCCAATTTGCCCCGCTTAAGGAGCTGAAATTCAACCTGTTAATAGTGGTCCAAATATAGGGAGACATTTCACAATTTTCCTGTTTTGACCATTTCCTTAAAGCTTTAGATTCAACATCAACCCCGCTTACTGAAATCAAATATTTCTTCCATGCTCCAGGTTTCCTGTCTGAAGCCTTTACTAACAGATTCTCCACCAGCTGATTCTGAGCCAAGAAAGAGATAGTACTGATTTTGGATAGATATTTAAATAGAGTACTATAAGAATTCATTAAGATAAAATCACTGGTTAATAATTGACGCATATCTGTTATAGACACCCAGTTACAATCCTGTTTAAAAATCAGAAATTTTAACGAATCCCGCTTTCGCCCATTTTACGGCCAGGTAACTGGGTTGTCTAACACCAATAAGGGGGAGAATCTCTTCTAACTAAGGAAGTAGAGTTGATTGCAGGTAGGGAATATTTTTTTTAAAAAGCCTGTCTTCTTTTTAAAAGCCATTGCAAGCTCTTATAGCGGACCAGCTTTGGCAATCTATGCATCAACAAAGGAAAAGGAATTTGGCTATCCTGACACATGAGAATAATAAAAAAAGTTAATAAAGAAGTGGACTTGCGGTGCGGGCTTAAACCTCGATAAATATTGTGCAAAGTACACATCATAGTAGGCTTTGACATTGGGGAATGCTAATCCACCCTGATCGAGGTCTTCATTTAAAGTGCTAAGTGCAAGGCGTGGAACTTTCTTTGCCCATATAAAAGTTGTAAACATTGACTCTACCTGAGAAAAAAAGGAATTTGATAAAATACACGGAATTGAGGCAAACAAAAAATTAAATACCGGTAAAACAGACTTTTTTATCAGAGCCACTCGTCCCCTGATAGATAAGGGAAGTAAATTCCATTGGGAGAATAGCCCTTTAACTTTTTTTATCAGGGAAACAAAGTTTGATTTGTAAAGATCATCAATAAGGTTTGAGAATTAACGGAGCCTCGAAGATCAGGGTGTAAATTTAAAGCATCACTCCCACATTGAATAATTTCCGTCTTACCCTTATTAATACGATACCCCCCTAAAGCTTCAAAGTCTGCAAACAATTCAAATACCTTGGATTGCGGCTCGACTGTGGGCTTAATTAGGAGCATGATGCCGTCAGCATACAGCTTTATTTTGGGCATTGTTGAAATTGGAGGGGAAATATCAGAAAAATTACGAATAGCTGTTGATAAGGGTTCGATAAAAAACGCGAATAGCACGGGAGACAAAGGGCAACCTTGCCTTGTACCCCGCTTAATTTTAATGGACCCTGCAACTTCTGAATTAATAATTATATTGGCCATCGCATTCTGATATAGGCTCTGAATTAACAATATCAGTGACCTTGGGATATTAAAAGAGTGTAAAATTTAAAATAACGTTTCCCAAACCACAAGGTCAAAGGCCTTTTCGGCATCTAATAACAAGATGAGAGCCGGAATTTTCCGACCCTCAAAAAAGTCCAGGGCTTCAGCGAGAAAGTGGGTGTTAGTGGCCATTTGCCTTCCAGCTAAAAACTCATTCTGATCGGGGTGAATTAAATGTGCTGCAAATGTATTGATCCGACAGGATAAAAGTTTTGTTACGATTTTATAGTCCGAGTTCATCAGCGTAATTGGTCGATAAGAGCTAGGATCCATCGTATCCTTGTCTTTCTTCGGAAAACTTACAATATTCCCCTGTCTAAAAGATTCAGGAACCGACCCCCCTTCCAGTAAAGAATTAATCAAGACCAAAAGAAAATCTGAAAGTGCTCCAAAAAAAACCTTAAAAAATTCAGCCGGCAATCCGTCCGGACCACAGGCCTTGCCATTTGCCAAACTCATTACAACCTCCTCGAGTTCAGACAAAGAGAAAGGGTGCGCAATAGATTGATTATCTATTTCGGAGAGGGTTAAAGATGGATTTTCATGAAGAAATTTGGCCAGTCGTTGGTTATCGACCCTTTGTGATTTCCCATAGGTAGTTTCATAATGGCTCTTCATAATATCCCCTATTTACCCTGGATCTTGTGTAGGAACAGCTGTCAGGGACATTTTAATGCTTTAATTTGATTAGCTACTGCCTGCTCTTTGGCCTGCCACGCCAAAAGCCTGCCAGTGAAATTGCTTTCTTCATAGACCTTCTGCTGAAAGCGTTGAAAGAAGATCTCGCTTTGGGTGTTATAAACAGTGCTAAGCTCGCGTTTAGCCTGATCAAGAAGTTTTCTATTAGAAAAAGTGGGGGCCTCTAGGAAGATCTTATTAAGGGCGTGGATCTTATCTTCGAGCTGTACCTTTTCCATCCTCGCCTTCTTGGATATAGCTGTGTCTTTACCTATCAATAACCCCTGTACAAATGCTTTCATTGAGTCCCAAACTATGGGGCCGATTATGATTGCGGACGGACTTGCGTCCGTCCGCGATCATTGAGGAGGAGGGGACATCCGCATGGGCTGCGGAGTCCCCTCCTGTGCGATTAGGATGTGACCGCCACCCTGCCGGTCACATCCTCTATTTTTACCATTGCAGCGGGTGCAGCTTCAAGCTGCACCCGCGGCAATGTTAAAAATGCACGCATTGCATTTGCATGCAGAAAGAGGCAGGCACCGCGCGGTGCCTGCCGCTTTCTGCATGCGAATGCAGGGGGGTACCATAGGTACCCCCCATGTGCACCCCCCACCCCCCCTTCACCTAGGGGGCCCGCAACGGGCCCCCTAGGTGAAGATCCGTATGCTTTTCCACGGCGGAAAACCCGCCGCGGAAAAGCACTTTTAGAAGCCCATCCTGATATGGCGGACGGTGTCTGAGAGACATCGTCACCATATCAGAGCTTTTCCGCCGCGGTTGTAAGCCGACCGCGGCGGAAAAGCTGCGGACGGAAACCAGGACCCACCAGCCATCCTAATGTGGCGGTGGGTCCTTGGTCAGTCCGCTGCGGTTTTTCCGCATCCTCGGGGCCGGCGGTGGCTTCCGCCGGCCCCGAGGATGCGGAAAAACCGCAATCATAATCAGCCCCTATATGTGGAGCAGCAGAGGTGATGTTCTGAGTTAAAAATTGCCTAAGCTCCAAATCCATGGACTTTACCCAATCTTTATCATTAAAATATTGCTTATTAAAGGCCCACCGTTTGGGGGTTCTCAGCCTACCTCCAGCTGTATTTCTAAGATCAGCATTGCATGGTCCGAAAATGCATTAAAGAAAAAATTTTGCTGCAAAAACTCTAGTCCCTGGGAGAGAAAGAAGAAATCAATGCGAGAGGAGGAGCAGAATCGACCAGATCCACACGTATATCTCTTTTGGGAAGGAAACGCTAAACGCCATGGATCATGTAGATTCAGTACAGATTCATAGTATTTCAAAACTTTCAAAGATCTTGGCTTTGTCTGCCTCTTCCTCTGTACAGTTGAATCTAGCCGTGGATCCATCAAAATATTGAAATCCCCTCCCAAAATTAAATCCCCCGGCACCCTGATCAATGCTAGAAAAAGATCTTCGTAAGATTTCATATTATCCTCTACAAGTGCATAAAAACTCACGAACGTAAGAGGGTGGGGTTTGGATCTAAACAAAAAGGAGGCCCAGCACCATCTCCCGGATGGATCGCTCCCAGAATTAATAAGTTCTGCTTGTAAATTCTTATTAACAAATATGGCAGTCCCTCTATGGGATACCGTAGAGGTTGAGAGCCCCCTATATCCTGCCCATGATCTGAACATAGAAAATTCCGAAGCCTTAATGGTCGCAATGTGGATTTCCTGCAGAAGAATAACCCCTGGTGAGCCTCCAGCTTTGTCTGAATTTAGAAATCTTCGCCACGACTCTGTGCAGCAGCTCCCCAATGATAACACTCCCTTCTTTGATACCACCTGAAGCTTTGCCCCGCCGAACTTTACCTTCTCAGAACATTTTCCCTGAAATGTCATCTAAGTCCGATGGAGTGACGACCGGACCCAATCCACTTCTTATATTGGACTCCTGCTCCATCTTGGTCGGCCATATTTTTCGGCTTTGACCCGGTCTCACGTGACAAGATATCCGCAGTTGTTATTTTGATCATTTAGGCACTATTTTGTCCCATAATCTTTAAAAATTCATAACTCAGCTTCAACTGAATGGATTTTTGTCATTTTGGTGTCAATAATTTATTTAAATTCACTCTATTTCTCTAAATTGGTATGGAATTTTTCTTGGGTTGCATTTTCACTTTGTTTCTGTCTGTGTGCTGCATAAATACTTTAAACATTGTCTCTAAGTTAAGCTTAACTGCTTTTGTGCCAAGCACAGGTTAATTTAGTGTGGTTCAACCTGACGGGATTACGGTTGTTGCTCAAACAGGGACCACCCCCTTTTAACCAACAACTCAGGTAAACAAATTTATTGTACATGGTTAATCAAAACCTTTACAATATTACAAGAATTAAAAATTAGTTCAGACTGTTTTTGACTAAGATTGAAATAGAGAGTACGGTTACATTCTATAGTGTCCTTAAACTTTTAAAAGAAAAACAAAAGAGAAAAATGAGAAAGAAAAATGTAAAAATAAGAAGCAAATATTGCTTAGTCTGTATTCTTGGCCGTTGATTATAGTTCATGCCTTCTATTTTGTGCCGTTGGTCACAATTTCTTCGGTTTTCTGTATGAGAAGGGTCACCTTCTGTAGGAATCTGGTGGCCCTGCAAGATGTCTGCAACTGATCACTGTTCAGTGCTAGCATGACTGCTGGCCGACATGATCTGATTTGGAATAAACGAAATATATACAATAAGTAATAACGTCTCAAGTTAGCCAAAGATGGGCAAATGCACAATATGTGGGTCAATGTTTCATCTGATTGGCCACAGAGTCTGCAGAGTGATGTCGGCCATGTTTGCTTCCATGCAGGGATTTGATCTTTTGAGATGTAAGTTCCCATCCGGACTCTTAGGAGCGTTTGTTAAACGGCTGCAGTTATATGGGTGACTAAATAAGGTTGCGGCGCGCATTTCTCATACGAACCGAGCATGGTCCAGCCATGTTTTTTCTTTGCTAAGGCTGCTTTGTCTATCGTCCAGCCTTTTAGTTTTGCTGCTCTGTTGACTACTTTTTTGAAAACCGCAAATGTGTGTTGGTGCTAATTTCCAAGGTTTTCTTGCGTTTGCTTGGTGGTTTATTTCAGACCAGCATAAAGCCATCAGCGTATTCTCTTGTGCTGCTCTTAGTTTCCAACTCAATTTTAGTAAAGCAGCTTGTCTGACTTGTTGCTGATTTAGCAACCCGAATTCGAGTCGTACTTGCGCTTGAGATGCAAACTTCGGGATCTGAAAGATGTATTTAAAAAGCTCTGACTGTTGTAAGTTCAGAATGTTTGCGTCTTTCCCTCTATATAGTTCAGAACCATACGTAACGGATGGCAAAAACTTCGCCAACAACTCAATTTCACACAAATGGTCTAAATAAAAATATGTTTCCTCCAAAGATTACTAGCAAAACCTGAGCCTTGTGTCACAATCTATAGCCCGTAGTTAATTTGTGAAAAAAGAAATGCCTCATCAGGAAGCAGCTTGCACCAGCCCATTTCTCCTGTAAAGCTGCCTCAAACAGAGCCAACTACTAACCAGGAAGTGGGGAGAGGGTGTGGCCTAATGGCCAGAGCTGTCGACTTCGGAGCTGGGGAACCAGATTCCAGTCTCAGCATCGGCTCAACATTCAATGATTCAGGGATAATCACCTAATCCCCGCAACTACCATAAATGTGAAGCTGTAGTGCCAATGTGGTGATTAAGTGCCGGTGCTGGGCACCGGAAACCACAGACTCAAATTAGGCACTGTCTATAGCCAGAGACAATTAAAACATGAATTTGTCAGCTAAAGGCAAAACACACTTAAACATGTTCAGCTTTCACAGATTCACTTCTTGCCCTTTTATTTATTTCCAAGGTTGCAAATAAAGAGGCAGTTTAACCCACCTAATGCCGCTTTTGAGTAATTGCTCATCAATCAGCTTCTTGTTCCGATTCTCTGGTAAATACTGCATGTGAATCAGTGCTTAGTTTGAGCTGGAGTTGGTGGTGTGGCCCATCTTACTATTTCTGCGGTCCAGACCTGATTTGCCCTCAACAGACTCTGATTCAGAGCAATAGAGAATAAAGAGACATGAGATGGAATCAAGACTACACAGCCCTTTGTATACAGCACCTCTAACATTCAGTAGAGCCGGCTTGGACCGAGAAACTTTTTGGGCCCCAGCACTTATTCTTTAACGTATTAAGCACTGACGTGAACCAAACACCGCATCATCCTCATGTCATTGCCATCGACAAGGGCATAATCTGTGTCTCCTTCTGTCCATGTCTTCACAGGGCATAGTGGCAAAAATGTATTAGTCTAAAGCTTCCAAATGTCTTTTGATTCTGTGTGGTGGATGAGTTATCCCACTGTGTCCTTATTCATCATACAACAAAAATGAGTACAGTTATAAAGAATTATGGGCTAGATATAGGTAATGAAAATTGACCGATTCTAAAATACCGAATTTTACCGATTTTCAGGTTTACCGACCGGTAATCGGCCACCTACATCGTCACATTTTGAATACCGAATTGTTCATGTTTTCTGTAGTTTTTAATTTAACTGTATCTTTGATGAATCCATATTCGTGTTTATGTTATGAAACAACCTTCCATGGAGTCAACATATCATGTTTATTGCCGTTGCATGTAAGATATTATAATCTCTAGAGGGGACCCCCTGCTGAGTGGTAAAAATGTCAACAGTCAGATAAGAATCCTTTATAACATTGCTGCTTATCCTATTGCAAAATGTAAAATAATGAGAAATGCTGAAAAACTAATTGCTACCGAAGTTTCATAATTGAGGTGCAATTCATAAAGGCATTTTCAGCCATAAACGTGTTTACAAACGAAAATGCTTTAATTTGTAGCTGCAAGGAATTCACAAATGAATCCAGGCAGGAGTACATTGGTTTATTTCTGCATATTTCTATGCAATGATGCAGGAGAAATGCTCAGTGGTAACTTGCGCCAGAGTGGGAAGTGAGCAGGACAAGGTTACCCTTGTAAGAATATGAATGCCCACAAAGTTGTTAACTTCTATGTATTTGCATACTCCGATCTGACTCTTTCCCACCCTGTAAATGATCAGAGATCTACACAGTAAAGGTCTAGAGTAGGTCTCTATTCAGGGTAGGGAGCAAAACGGATCATCTCCAAACTTCAAGGATATGTAGAAGAACATGTTTATGCCTGGGGAGAAGAAAAAAAAATGAAAACATAATATGCATTTGTCACATTTACCCAGTGCTTAAGTCTGTGCAAAGTAGTTTATGCACTTGGGAAATGGGAAGCCTGGCAACATGTCACCTGACATTTCAAGTGGGATACCTAGAAACCTTTTCTTTCCCAGCATGTTACTGGCAATGTTTGTGAATTCCAAAAAGTATTACATCTGCACCATTAGTCAGAGTACTTTTATAGGTGGAGATATAGGGCCTTATTATGAGTATGGAAGTCCTCCCACTGACCGGCCAGCCTGTAAACCATGGCAGCTGGTGCTGTGGCGATCTCACGGCAGAGGCTGTATAAGGCTCATAGGTATGCCTTATCTGCAGAAGCTGCCATGAAAGCACATTCCTGCACTGTGTGACATGCATGCCACACCATGCAGGAAGTAGGGTGCCATTCCAGGGGGACACAGCATGTGCATCCTGCATGCACCCGTAGGAGTGGCAGTTGCCTCTCTGCCACCCTTTTCATGGCCTTTTCACCGCCATAAAAGGGGCAGTGGACAGGCAATTTGTAATATGCATGACAGTGCTGACGCAGCACCGCCAGCATATTGCTGCCCCCTTCTACTGCATGACCACCGGCATACCCGGCGATCCTGTGGTCGTCCAACTGCCACACTCTGAATACTGCCGGCGGACCCGCAGCGTGGCGGTGGTTGGACCTCCTCCGGTAGTACAGCGGTCCTGTGGACCACCATACTCATAATATGGCCCTTAGTTCTTTTTTCTTTAATTGCCCCATACTGTATCAAACACCTGTGTGGGGTATTTAACTGAAGGCCCTGACTACAACACCAGCACTGTAATGTTGATATAGGCTCTGGTTACACAATAACGCTTTTTTCATAATACTCCTCAGCATCGCTCGGTGTTGTTTCTACATAGGTATTGGTATCAATTTTTTTTTTATATAAAATAAACAAGCAGTGTGGGAAGAGCTCTCTGTTCAGCATGCGCAATTGGCTTGCTGAAGAGGCTTCTGGTGTTGCATAAATCAATCAACCTACTGTGCCTAATTTTTCATGACAGTCAAGTCACTTCAATACAGGGTATACTTTCCAGCAGCCAATACTAATACAAATTACATGAGCAAACAAGATTGTCTGGCTAACATGTACCGTTCTGGACTGGTGCTAGCTTGTGATGTGCTTTTTAACTCTTACAGACTTAAAAAGTAAATATTTACGGGTAAGCAGCACCCTAATCTTTACTCGACAATGTAAAGCATAACATGTGCACTGTTTTTATTAATGATGTGGACAAGGAATAAGCTGACAATGTTTGTCATTAGGCAGTCAGTCATCGTTTTTACAGTCATAGTGAGTGCAAAGGAAAAAAATACAAGATATACATATTTATCCCTAAGTGCTGGGAGTGGGGAAGTGAGGCATCGGCACAGAGGCACAACTCCTTAGCCTTCTTAGAGCGTAATTCTTTAAAACAAAGCTTAAAGTGATGTTATAGATAGGTAGAACGCTAAGATTTTAGCTTACTTTAAAAAAATACAAATTTACTGAAAAAACACAAAAGCTAAAGTTAAGTTTTAGTTAGATCTTGCAAAAGTAAAATAAAACTATTGTTTTATAACAATACAAAATCTGAACTTCACCAGTTAAGGTTTACTGAGCTAACTAGAACTTGAACACCAATCATGCACTGCTTATGACCTCGCATATTACTTTGCACATGACATGTTAAATGACATAATTTATGATATCACTGATGATACCTCAAATGAATTAATTCAAGATATCACTGATGAGGTCATACAATCAGTATGACAACATCCTAAAGGGTCTGTGGACCCTTTGTAGTAATTCAACTTGCTACAGATGTGGCCAATTTTCTATTCACATCAACATTATTACCCACTTAAACACTTCACATGGCACACAGTTTTAAGTCAAGAGGTTGACAGATATTCATTTGCGACTGTCAAGACAATTTCTGTAAGGCCATATGGACATAACTCCATAGTTTAGTAAGATACACTGTGCAGGTTCTTGAGTTGGACACTGTGGCATACAACCTTAGGGACAATGTTACAAAAACCTTAAGAGATGAACTACCTCTAGGTGGGACACCCCTACATTCTACATTATTCAACAATCGCCAATGCCTCAACATCTGAAGTAAAGTTCTGGAAAAAAAACATCCACACTTTATAACCATCCTTAATAAATAGAAAGATTTTTTGGGCTAGAAGGATTTATCTCTTGGCTAACCTTTCATGAAGGCAATAATGTTTAGTCTCTTCCTAATGGAAGAATCATTTAGATCTAACATTTAATTTCTTGCGAGAGGCATGTAGATCTCTGGGTGTAATACCCTAGAGACATCATTTGGTATGATCTTGGGTGAATTTTGATCGAATGTCCACTCCTCTTTAGATTTGCAACCATCTTGAACTTCTCAATGTGTAAATTATCTTTCTCACTTCTGAAATAACAGATTTCATGCTATGCTTATAAGTGACATGTAATAAGCAAGGGTGCAGTTCATTGATGATTACCATTCAATGGCTTGAGTCATGACGTATCTCCTTAGAGAGAGAAAATATTTTTGACAAAGATTGGCATAATTAAAACCACTTTGTCAACAGTGACCAAAAACACTCTATGGGCAACCTTTTAACTAAAGTTTTTCGATTGGAAATATATACAGCATAATTGATACTACTGAAATAAGGGTAAAGGTGGCAAAGCAAATTAAAATCCAATCAGATTATTTAGTTTTATTAACAAATAAATAGTGAATGTGAAAAACAGTATATTCTATCTGCCAATGCCTACCTAATGTATGCACTATTAGGTCGGTTCTTAAAGTTCCAAATCGTAGTAGGATGCAATAAGACCGACCTCATAAAATGTATTGAGGTATGTCGCAAATTGAAACTCACTACGATTGGAGGCCATCACAAGGATGATGGCCTGCTAGGTTCAGCAGATGACCATGGCTATGAAAAATAAACCAAACATTTATTTGAAATACAGCTAGTGTTTCCTAAAGGAAACAGGGCTGTGTTTAATACAGAACAGTTTTTGTTTAAGTTTGTTTGAGAGTTTGCAGTGGTCCCATAAACCACTGCCTACTCCCCAAAACCCAAACTTTTTTTTTTAAACAAATTGTATTTGTCAAGTTGCACATGTTTTGCAGAGCACTGGACCCCAGAGACAGCTGCACAATCCAACCATACAGATATGATGACTTTGACTTTTTCAAGTGAAATCCAAACATATATATCTAACAATGAAATTAATACCCCAACTCCCCCCCCACTGATCGTACAAGTTCCGCATAGTCCTGCCCGCAAAGTATATTCATAACAGACGGGGTGCACCCCTCCACCCCCCCCGCATCATATCCCCACTGTCCAAAGATGTACATATGAGTTATCCCAAGGGAGTTGCTGATGGCAGTTCTAATAACAGCCCCGATAATCCGCCCACCGTTTCCAGATCTTGTAGTGTGCACCCCCTAGTGACAAAGATAGGTTGTTCCCGCGGCAAGCAGAAATCCAGCCCATTTTTCCATGCGGCAACTGATGGGGCCCTTGGCGCCTTCCATGTCCTGGCAATGTCCCTTTTCGCCAGAGTGAGACCCAGATGCATGAGGTGTCCCTTATAAATGTTGCCTCCTATTCCCTCCATGACATGAAGTAGGGCCAGCTGCGGTGTGCTTGGGAGCTTCCACCCCAGGACCTCCGAAAGACAGGCAAACAACCCCCTCCAAAAGCGGTCAAGGGAGAGAAAACACCAGACTGTATGAATGAATGTACCCTTCTCTCGACTGCAGCGAAGACACATAGGAGAAATGATCAGTCCTGCCCTCCACAAACACACTTGAGTAAAGTAAACCCTGTGTAAATACTTTAACTGGACAAGGCGAAGTTGCATTGCTATAGCCGCCCCAGTGGGGCCGCCAGGCACTCGGTACAGTCCTCCTCCCCTAGTGTGCCTATGTCCTCCTCCAAATCCCCCCGAAACTTCTGTAGTGTGAGGGAGCAATGTATAACCAGGGACTGGTATATCCAGGAAATTTTCCGGTCAGTTAAATCTCCCGTGAAGACTTCTGCCTCCAGTGGATTCAATTCGAGTAATGACTCCCGACCCTCCAAGCGGGGGGTTAGGGCATGTCGAAATTGAAGATAGCAATAAAACTGGGACCGAAACATGAGGAATTCTTTCTGAAGATCTTGAAAGGATTTGAGCATCTGGCCCCTCATAACATCACCCAGGACTGAGATGCCTGGTAAACGCCCATTGTCCCAGAGGGGGGTTTCCCGGGTCAGTGTGTTCCACCACTCAATGCATTGCAATGCCTGTCTCCAGATCTGGAACACAACTTGCGTAACCGACAGAAGCAACCCCCGCAAGGGTGCCAAGTATAAAATTGCATATAGTGAGCAGTGCCCCATGAGTTGCCACTCAACTGTATATGCCGGGTCTCCCCTATCGCAGTACTACCACTTGTTGAGGACTAGCAGATGCGATGCTTGATAATAAGAAAGAACATCAGAGGATCCTAACCTCCTGCAGTAGGTGGGGAGAAAGCATGTGCGTAGAGCTACACGCACCTTCCCCTCCCCCCCACAGAAACTGCCCCAGCGCCGCATTCACCTGACAGAACCATCGAGCGGGATCTGATATGGATTGTTTTGCAGCTGATAGAGGAGCCAAGGGAGCGCCACTGAATTGAATATCACCGATCTGCCATATAACCACTGGGGCATGCGAGACCCGGCCTTGAAGTCTTCGCGGATCCGCTCCCATACTGGAACCAAATACGCTCCCAGGAGACTGCGGGTACATCTGATAACACACCCAGATATTTCAGTCCCCCCCACCGCCAACTGAACTGAGGAAGCTCATGCGCCCATTCCAGACTGATCCCTCAGAACCCATAATGTCGACTTACGATGGTTCATATTTAGTCCCGAGGTCTCCCCGAAGATTTGCATAATGCGCAATAGCCCCCGCCCGTCCTGTCCATATCTGTAAAAAAAAATAGGACATCATCCGCGTATAATGTGATTCTATTGGACAGGCCTGGCACCCACTCAGATCCCAGGACCTGCGCACCAATACGCACCCATGCAGCCAGAGGCTCCATAGCTAGCGCAAATAGGTATGGGGACAGAGGACTGCCCTGTCGCGTGCGCCATCTGAAAGAGAAAGTGTATAAGATCATCCCAGCCACTCACACCAACGCTGTCAGATCTGTGTATAAGAGCATTAAATATGAGAGAAAGATTGCTACCAGATTAAGTCTTCTCAACAAGGCAAATAGATACACCCAACTGAGGGAGTAAAATGCCCTGTCCTTGTCTGCCAGTAAAAGCGCCGCCGGTTCCCCCACACGCCGGATGGCCACCATCGCCACGTGCGCTCGCCTAATGTTGTGCTTGTACACCCTCTGAGGCATGAACCCAGCCTGGTCAGGGTGTACCAGAGTGGACATGTGGGGCAAGAGGCGATTGGCCAAGGCCATGGCCAGAACCTTTGCCTCTACATTTAAGAGGGAAATCAGACGATTCGAAGCATGTTGATCCGGGGGCCTGCCAGGTTTGTGGAACACCACCACCTCCGCATATCTCCAGTCCGGGGGTAGGGAGCCTCGCTTACGAGACTCCTCCACCACAGGTCGAAAGTGAGGGGCTAGCTGTAAAAAATAGTGCACAAGAAATTCACTGGGGAATCCATTGGGTCCCGGCTCCTTCCCAGGGTTGAGCTCCCCCAGGGCCGTGCCCAATTCTTCATCCGTCATTTGGAGCTCCAATTGCTCCCACACCTCATCTGACACAGTTTTAGGTGAGAGGTCGGTTATGAATTTATCAATCACAGCAGCAGGTAGGCATTCTTGGGGAGAGTACAGATCGGCATAATATTCGGCAAAGCTTTTGGGGGTCTGTAAGCAGCTCACCCTCCGGGTCCAGGACTCCTGGCAGGGTCTGGGAATGGAAGGTACTTTGACAAAGACGGTGTAGCATCTTGCTGGACTTGGCGCCCATTGATATACTCTGCTACGCGTCGCCAGCCAAGCTTGGCGGGCCTTGTCCATCAGAAGAGTCACATCATTCTGTTGAGCCATCAATAAATGCCTCCTGGACTGGCCTCCCCCTGCCTCTTGCGTTCGAGTACCTCCATTCCTGCTTCCACTCGCAGCAGCTCTGCCTTACGCTCCCTACGCACTGCTGCACACCAGTAAATATTCACCCCCCTCAGTGTGGGCTTTAGTGCCTCCCACAATGTCTCGGCACTAGATACGGACCCCACATTAGCAAGTCGGGTAGTGATCAATAGCTTCACTCATGTTATCTTTGTAGTCAATATTCTGCAAATTCCATACAGAGAGGCGCCACCTAAGCGGCTGATTTCCCAGACCTATGTGGACCGTGAGGGCCACCGGGGAATGGTCTAACAGGCCCTGGGGCAGAATCTCCGACGACACTACCCTGCCCACCACCACTCTGGGAACAAAAAGATAGTCAATTCTGGAATACGAATCATGAACCACAGACAAAAAGGTGAATTCCCGGCTATCACCGTGAAGTCGCCGCCATACCCCAACCAAATCAAGTCCCGTCACTAAGGAGTGCAGTCGTGTGGGGCGACCACTCTCCGGAGCACCCCCCGCCCGCCATCTGTCCCTGGCCAGCTCCATGACATCGTTCCAGCCCCCAACAACTACAGTGAGTGCCTACGGGATATCCGTCTATATAGTCATAAGCCTTTCTACCAGATTCCAACACCAAAACTTTTTTAAACATTTACAAAGGCGGAAAGGGTCCCTGAGGGACCCCTTCCCATTTGCAAATGGGCCAAGCCAACTTGAAGGTTGCTAACTTTTCAATGATTTATGAACTCTGTTTCAACATAAATCTTTAATTCATATGGATAGAAATTGCTATATGGAAGGGATGCCCACAGCACATGCCTTACAAATAGTGATTCCTTGGGTTTAGTACATTGCAAAAAGCACGTTTCAGTAGCAAACTCAGAATCAGATTTGCGACTGAAAAAATGCTATGTACATCTGGCCCCTTAATCAGTGAGCATTTTTATGCATGTGAATGCACTTGCTTGCATAATAATGTGGAATGCAGCTGTCACTGCTGACCTGGCAGGACTTGATGAAGGATGACTTGTTCATTCTGATAAACTGATTAGCACTCATGAGTTTTGTTTTTTAATGCATTGCTGTTTACTTTGTTGTTCTGGCAAAATCTAAAGCACGCACTTGCAAAAGCACTCCCTGGTTCAACAAGAAATGCAGAAAAGCGCAGCACTCCCTAGCCAGTGCAATCAGATTAAAGATATTCTCAAAGTTTCCCTAGCTAGAACAGCCTACAAAGACTCCATCAGTCATGCCAAGAGGGATTGGGATTCTCAGACGAGGAATACTCTCCATGAAGCCTGACTATCTAAAGATGCCATCCTGTTTTGGCAACTTTTAGCGCACAATGGAGCTATGGTTCCAATTGAACAACATTGCCCCTGTGGTATGAGTTGATTCTTTTTCTGACCTCTATTCAGACGCTCCGACAAATAACCCCATTAACCCTACAGTGATGTCACCCTGCCAAACTTCCATAATGCCATTTTTTTAAATGTGTATAATTCGTTTCAATTAACAATCATCAACATATAACATACAGTACAAAGGATTAGGCATGTGTTCACACAGTGGAGTCAGATAATTACTACAAATACAGCATTACTGTATATTGGATGCTACAGAGTAGGGCTCTCATCATCTTCAACATTCCGGGGCATAATGCCATTTATGACATCTTGGATTGAAGAACCTCTTTCAGTTTTTGTACATGGAAGGTCAGCCTATACACAAAAAATAGCCAGGTCTCGTCCTAACAACTACAGACTGATTATCTTAATCTACTGCATACAGAAAGTCTTGTCCCAATGTTTGTTGGCTAAGATACAGGACACGATGTTTGATGAACACATCCTTAGCCAGTACCAAGTGGGCTTTTGGACAAAGATTTTCACCATTGAACAGGTGTTCCATTTCCTTTAGTTATATTGGTGTAGTGTTATAATTGGCAATGGCTTTGTACATTGTGTTTGGGGATCTCAGATCTGCTTTCGATATAGTACCACTACCACATTCCACACTCTGGCAGTTTTTGCATAACATGAAGATGCCACCAGACCTCTTGCCCTGGTTAGAGGCTTCCATGAGGAAAACGTTGCGCAAATCAGGTGTGGGGAACATGGTCAACTAATTAAGAAAATCCCTATGCTGGGTGGAGTCCGCCAGTGTTGCATTCTGGCCCCTAAAGTGTTTTTATTGTTTTTTTAATGATGCTGATTCTTTCTTATTAGTTGAAGCTGATTACCCTTGGCTGCCTGGATACATAATTCCTATCCTTGTATTTGCGGATGACACGTTGTTGATCTCCAAGACCCCAAGTGGGCTACAGAAGCTTCAACATCACTTTCAGGAGTTCTGTTTTTCTCCGGGTCTGGAGATCAACACAAACAAAACTAAGCTGATGCCTTTCAACCCTTATAGATCATTCAAGAAACGTGTTGTCCTGGGGGATGCTCCTCTTGAGATGGTGGATAGTTTCACCTGCTTGGGTATTATGCTTTCTAAAAGCAAGTCTTAGAAACCACATATCGATAAAGCTGCTCTGAAGCTTAGACAAATAACGGGTGCTCTTTATAAAGAATTTTCTACTTCTTATACCAGACACATTTCTCCAGCACTACGTATCTATGAGGCCAAGGCTCTACCCTTTACGAGGCAGAAGTGTGGGCCTTTTCCAACTTAGACTCACTCACTAGTGTGGAGAATAAATTAATTCACAACCTTGCTTCTCTACCCCCAGCACTAGCACTACAGGATGTTATGGAGGCAGATCAATTCCACAAAGTAACATGGCTTTTGAACAAAAAAAATCATTTAACACCTTAGGCCTCTCAGATGTCTGGGACAACCCGGCCTCTTTATTTTCCCCATCCAAGAAAGCATTGAAGTTACTCTACTGGGAAACTGTAGCGGTGAACGACTTTAAGAAGCCTGCCTCCTCCAGGCTGTCTTGTGACTTGTTTTATGTTAGCCTGTGCGTACATACAAGGAGTATTGGGACTTGGTTACTGCCCCTCTAAATCGGAGGTTATGCTTCCAGTTCTGAGTGGGTACCTTACTGCTGAAATATTTTACTGCTAGGTGGTCCACGGATGCTTGCCCAGCCTGCACACTCTCAGTGGAGAGTGTTGCTCATGTTTTCATTGTCTGCCTAGCCTACGCTCGCCCACGCAGCTCTTGATTAGCCCCCACTTGCAGATGCTCGGGCATGCACAATCACTGTGTGGCCCTACGAATTTTAAGATCGGATACCAGCCCCTTTGTCTCAGTGGCTAAAATTCAGAGCGCAATGTAGAAACTTAATAGAGTGATCTGTTCATTTTATGTGATGGTATGTTGGCTATTTTATCTATATTGCAACATCTAGGCTTTCTATTTTCTTCGAATAGTACTATTTTATATTTAATGTACAGTTTTAAACTATTTATTATGCATTTATATTTGGGTACTTGAGCTTTTATGACCCTAGTGTTCGAAATAAACGTATTTTGAAGTGAAGTAAAATTTGTGTACATAAAAAAAGTGTGCTTGAGAAAATAAAGAAAAACAAAAGACATGTGAGGTGCAACGTATGGTGTCTGTGGGCACAATGCCCTTTTTTGAGCATATGACGAGCAGCAGCAAAAAAGTGGGCATAGTACTGACAGGTCGGTGCAAAAAAAACAAATACATTTCCGAATGCCTAATGGGAGTGTCTTAATTGGACTCAAGGTCAAGATATGTAAAAGAATGAAACACCAACGTTTACAAATCTAACAAAGATGTTTAGTGAATCACAAAATAACAGTAAAGTATTTGTGTAATTATGACATTCTTTGAGAAATACCACTGGAATTTTTGATCTTTGGCTTGATGTAGGAAGAGTCATTCCAAATGCCTTATGTTCAATGTTATCTTTTCTGGTTCCAGATACAGCACGGATGCCCCCTGATTTGGTACTTCCTCATCATATGCGTGCACTTTCAAGTGTAATAGTTACGAGATTTTTCAAGCAATGAAAGCACTCTACCTTTCGAAATGTGAGCCTGTTTTGGGCTTACAGTAACTATAAAAGGCATTAAGAGAATCACTTTCATTTACATTTGGGCATAGGTTAGTTTAGGATTGGTGATCTTTAAGGTAGAAAACTGCACACAGTATCAAACATTTCCTCGGTATTGGGCTTATCTGGGACCCGCTGTCTAGCGTTGACTTTGTAGAGTGTCTCTGAATGTTAACACTTTCTTAATTTCTGACGCTAGGACGAAAATACTATTAACTCTTGTGTCAGTGTTATTGTTGGATTGAAGTATCTAAGGAAAGCTGGGATGTGCCAACTTTCCGATTTATCACTGGACTAGTGGATTGTTGTACCTATTGTTTTGCCCTATTTGCCTGTTATGGGTGGCCAATGTGTTTGAAAGGCGCTGTGATTTGGTGTTTTTTTACATGGATGGAAAACAGAGAAGTCAAAGACTGCAGTAGACACGAACGTGACTTGCTTGATGAGTTGAATTCACCCTATGACTGAAAAGTGAAATATGCGGGGGGATTCAAACAGAAGCGCAGGCATTTGACAAATGAGAATAGAGAACATTGAACTCTGGATGTTTTCAACTTAAAAACCATGCACCCGTTAATAGGTAGGCATGGAGGAAAAACTGCATTTAGGAATCAGGACTCTTTAAAGTTAGTTCATGTCTCTATTCGTAGTCTACAATGCAAGTGCACAGACTTTAAAGTTTGAATATATCAACAATCTGGGTGCATACACCAAGATAAAAAAAATGTCCCATAGCCTTGGGGGCGGAGTGGTCCACTGCGTCCTTCTGTATTGGGGCAAAGAGAGTTAACTGACCAGGTGTTTTAAACGTTGCACCTGTTTGGTAAAATTGCAATTCTTAGAGTGGAGCCTTGGTGGTGGCCAGTGGACCATCCACCCCCTAAAGCTATGGTAATCTAACCCTAAAACTAGATAACTTACTGAGGACACTGGCGTGATTGGGGCAATTCTATATTTTTTTTGCTGATGTACTAAGAAAAATCAGTGATGGACACTTGGCCACTTTACCCTCAATAGTGCTGAATCGCCATCATTGTAATTGTACTAATTTAATGGTTCGATCTTCAATTCTGCTTTTTAGGATGGAGATAGTAGTAAGTGATTTATATAATTAGACTCTTCATGGGTGTTTCAAAACATCAGTTTATTTTTCCACCTTTTAATAGGGTAATACAGTACAGAATATGCATATTTTCCCGACTTGTCAAAATTGTATTTTTATGCGATTGAATTGTTTTAACGCATATCATCCACTTATTTTACTGGTCTACTGTAATTCTACTCTGCCTGTCCATGTTGCTTTTGTGTTCAAAGTTCCCACCAACCCTTATCGATGAAAACTTTAGTGTAATTCAACCCATGGCCGCCGGGATTTTCTCAAGTATGTAAGTGGAATTTAGGAGTCGTTAGTGAGGATTATGGAGTGACTTTATCACTGAAAAGCTAATCATCACAAATTCCAGAAAAGGTATATCATTCACTAAGACTCTTAAGTATGTGACACCTAACCCAAGGGACACATTGAAGGTAACAAGATTTGAGAATCCTATAACACACATAGGATTTTTAATGGAAATTACAGTAACTTATATTATAAAAATTGTGGTATATCTTAAGCTAATGTTCTGCTGTCAGGTTTCAGTGCCAATCATAACAGTTTTAGTTAGTATTCTCAATGCTTAAGGGCTGTTTCACAAAGGATTTTATGCCAGCAGTTGTGTCCTTTCTGAGGTATTAATTGCTACTGAATTTCCAGGTCTGATTTACTAAACAGTTTTAGGTAGTATCTGTTGTGCTTAAAGCGTGCAGGTGGTTGCAGATGGTGGACTCAGGGCACTCATTATTGGGGATGAGGACCTCTTTTTCATGAATGACATTGATCAAGAGAAATTGAGGGAAAGGCAAAAGCTGAGAAGGGAGAAGCGAAAGATAAGAACACAGTGACAAAGGGAGAAAGCAGGGGTAAAAAAACTACCAAGAAGAGTTACATAAAGAGACTGAACGTGTACAATTTGGTAAGATATAAGCATTAGGTATAATCAAGATTATTTAACCTCGGTAATGTGCAACCCTAGTATTCACCAGCATGGAGACAGGTTGTTCAGAAAAACCTTTAGCCCATGAACTTATCCTGTTACAAATTAAGCACTGAGTTGTTGTTTCTTACTCAAGGCTATGGTGTGAGTGGCAGATAATGTTTCAGGACTAAGACATGCATATTCACAGAAAAATGCCACAATTAAGCAAAAGTAAAACGCTAACACTCACAGACAAATCTGTGTAAATCAGCCCGCTAGTCAATAGCCCAGTTTGAATTGCTAGTCTATTAAGTGACTGGTGTAACAAACTTAATAATGTGCAAATTATATGTATTTTAAATTAATAATCAGTTAAATAGCTATGCAGACAAAATGCCAGTTAACCAATTGTAAAACTTAATTTTTAGGTCTGGTGCTAGGCAAGGTCTTTTGATTTCACCAAAATGATATGTACAAACTTACAAGGGCTTTCATCCAGCCCTTTTCGTCTACTGGTCTGTTATTGGTTCCTTAACATGTTTCTTCTGCCTTCCACAGCATACAGTATTGAGCAATGTATGAGCACACTTCAGCCATTGGCTAACTTCAATGTGAGTGACGGTATTCTGCTCTATAATAAGAAAACAGGTCCACCACAAAGTAGTTCCATTTAGTGACCCTGACTGCCCTATCAATGTATGCTTTTTGATACCAAGAAATATTTTTGATCTAACACAATGTTTGTTTTTAATTTAGACTGATGAGGGCACAGCTGTTTCCCCAATAATACCGTTATGCAAAAACCATGACAAACAAAAACAAAACAAAGCATTGACAAATCCAAAAGACTGTCAGCCGATACCAGAATTATTGGGTTTGCCAATGCTTGTCTCTTCTGTTGAGTTGTCTTCACCTGAGAACATTCAGGGTTATCACCATTATCATATTTATTGACACTAGTTTGTGAATAATGACAGCAATGATGTTCGTTTTTCTTGTGTAATGCACTAAATAACAAGTGATAGAGTCAATCAATCAAATGATTGGCTAAAAAAAGTATTTAAACCTTTGGTAGCCATTGACATTTTGATATCACACTTTAACCCCACTTACTGGAATAAATCAATATTTTGATTTCAAGGGGCTATGCAAACTAGGCCCAGATGAAATGTAAATTACTCCTGATCAATTCATGTATTTTCGGAAACTTCACGTTACGCTTATGCAAAACTTCTGAAATGCCGCCATTACACCATGTTGGATAATTGGGTGCTATATGCAGTAATACACTGACATTTTTACGACGAGCACTCAGGAATTCCGAGAAAGGCCAGAAGGCGAGTAAATGTTGCTCATGCCACTGGTGTATTTTGTGCTATTTTTACTGCGAAATGCATCCTTGCATTAAAAGTTGACAGGAGTGCACATTTCACACAAAAATATAGCTCTAATGATGGATTTACTTTTCACATAATTATGCATAGTTTTATGTCATTTTTCTGACATTCCACGTTATTGCCTGAAAGCAAATTACGTGAATTTCACGTACACTTAATGTAAATCTAAGTGGCCAAATCATAAAAGGATTTATGAGCATGGGAAGTAGTACTACAGGAGTACTCATACATACACTAATATGCATTTGTGAGTCAGCCTAGAAGCAGCCAACTCATTATTATTAAAAGTGTGAACAAGGCACTGTTATTTCCATCGGTTCTAATTGCATATGAATATTCTCTGAATATTCCAATTTTATTCCCATTTTAGATGTTTTGTGGCCATTTCCAAAAGCCTTTTAAGAGTAACAGAGAAGCTACCAAAGAAGGGGAGTGCTACTTTAAAAACTTGAAAATGCCTTTGTGAATAGAGGTGTTGCTTCTGTTGGCTCAGTCAATTAAAACAAATACACACATAAGTAACATTCTAATCAGGAATTAACTGTTCACATTCAATCTACACGCTCACTTCTCATAGCATCCAAGACTCTTGCTCCTTTTAAAAGATCATTACTTGTAGTTGCTCTTTGCCGATCAATGTGTTTTATTGAGAAAATACATGTAGATAAAACGTATCCAACTGCACATTTATTGCTTTTTTCTAAAAAAAAACTTCTACATTCATTTTACCGCCACTTTTCACTTTCATGCCAGGTTTCTTTCACAAGTGATGACCAGCCAATTCAGATATGTACTGGTTCAGTTCTATGTGGATGTGTGCGATTGATAACGTGACTAGTGGAGGATGCTTGAAAAACACCCCTTTAATGCCTGAAATTCACTAGGACAAAATGCAAGCTTCATGCGCATATCTGCTTCAGAGACTGTTTGCGAATTATTTCAAAATGCTTGATCGGAGCAGGATAGTAGGAAATGCAACTGCTAATAAAACGTCTACTGAAATGAACAAATAAACCACGTGGCGATGGACACATGATACAGGCACATCCCTAACATCCAAAGAAGCCCAGAGTTGAAATTAAAACCTGTAATGTGGCTACTTTCTTTACACATCCAGTTATGCTAATATATGAAACAACAGCAACTTGAGGGAACTCTGACAGCTCTGAAAGGCACTAGTCTCACAGTGGCCATTTCCTTCAGTCTGCATGGTCGCTTGGACACAGTGACACCAAAAATCCTTCTTCCCAAAACTAAAACCTATTACATCTAACCACATAGCTCAATATGCATTCATTCAGGCTTCACTCGAGATCATTCATTTAACCTTCACTATTTTGAAGCTACTGTACTCGGTTCAGGGGTCCTGCCTGAGAAGGGGTGTGAGTGTTCCACAGGGACCAACTGTACCGCTTCGAAGCATTCGGTGCATCAACAGCCTTTACTGAAGAAAACAGTGCCTTTTTTATTTAAAGGCACATGTTGCCTAATTTGGGGGGCACAGACCGCCACTTCTTTTTAGGGAACACAACACACAGCACTAATGCGAGCCCACGGTTCTTCTAAAGTGTGCTGCCATAGATTCAGATGCCTACCCACCACAGGAGACAGCACTGGAATATCAAGTGAAGAGAGAGTCGCCATTGCTTTGAGTCTCACGTGTATATGTTTACCTGAGCTGTCACGGTTCATTGTACTTGACCTCTATGAATAGCAATCAACGCCTTGAACCTCTGCTCAGTACCTACTGTACGTATGTAGGTTTGCCTTAAAATACCATAAAAGAAAAAGAAACTGAGGCTCTCAGCATTTCTGTACACATCAACTACAAAAGATTACTTTTAGTGACACTTTTTAATTAACTTTAGAACACATGTAGTAGTGATGTACAGCAAATAGACACATTGAACTACTCAACATGTTTGTGACATAAATATCCATGCATCAGGAAGACCACAATTTACAAAAAGATTTTACTTTTTGCGCCATACATTGACCAGTCATTTGCATTTCTTTTTTTCCCTCTATAACTCTACTACAAAACAATTCAGACATTTTCAGGAAGGCTTCAAAGGAAGAAAAGACTTTACCTCTCCGTTGTTCCTCAAGAAGGGCACTAGATTTGACCACGAAGTTTGTTTCTCCGTGGATGCATGAAAGAAGTGGACTGACTGAGACCCGTCTGTGATGCTGGGGCTCCCCCTCTGCCCTTCACTATCACTCCAGCTTCTTAGAGTCGAAGCCTGGCTCCGGGCAGCCTGCTCCAGACAAATGTTTTAACAGCCGCCGCCGCATCCTTATCAATGAAACAATCCCAATGGCGAGCACAAGAAGGGACAAAAAAGAGTACAGAAATGCAGGTAAGAAATAACTAGGAGCGAAAGCAACCGCCGGAGCGCCTGCCTTGGCAGAGAATGGTTTATATGCAAGTCTTTCGGCTTTTGCCAGCTGCACTCTGAGGCTGCGGTGAAGTGTGCGCTGTCTTTTGGTATCAGAAAGCCATGCACGGCGTTTCAGCGCACGATGGAGCACCCCCTCCTCCTAAGCGGGCATGTAATGCAGCTCCTGATTGGTGATCCCTCGAGCCTCGTTCTCTGATTGGCCGGCCAACAATGAACTCTGATTTGCTTCTTTTCATTTTCCCACCCTGTTTGTTTTCCTTTCATGTCAGATAGCGTGAACCTTCCTCTGCAGAAGACAGCTTGTGTCTGACTGCCGCACTTAATTTCACCATTGCTATTTTTAAACTCCATCTAATTTTAACAATCCCAGGACATATTCGTGCGTCTTAAACACCGAAATGCTGATTGTGCTTGTCAGGTATGGAACGTGTTTAATTTAAATATTGATATTTTATTACTGTAAGCAGTGCAAATAAACACACACATATCAGATAACGAATTACAGTGAAATGCATTAGGCCTGCTGGAGCTGGTAATGGTTATCTCGGGCGTTGCAGCCCTCCTGGGAGAGCATTGATCTGCCTGCACAGTATATTTAACGTGAAGCAGTGTAAGCTATTTATCAATGCTGATCATAACTCGACTCCCTTAACATATGTTATTTAATGTCAGGAAAAACCGCGGCCAGCTCCTTTAGCAAATTACTGCCTTCATCCTAAGAGCAGGTTCTTGTGCCCACTGTGCTCACATCTGTAACATCCATTTACCTATATTATTAAAATGACAGAACCTTAAGGGGAAACGAATATCAGCTGTGACATGTTTAACAGTGCATGGATTTGCTCTAAACCAATAGGTTAAATGTTGTTATGCTTATTTAACACTGACATTTGCTGCAAAGCCTGCGTCTGTTTTGATGTATTGCAAACAAAATTATTTTTTTTAAACTAAGTACTCTCCTGTCTCCTTTCATGATTCTGTATTGATCGCACCTGACATGGATAATGCTTCTTCACCCCCGCCTTTCACATAAGCTGAGTTAAGGCATAGTTGCTCTCCCCCGGGCATAACCTGGCAGGCGTGCTCTTCTGTGCCAGTATTGACCTGACATGAGTGGTGAGGAGAAAGAATGCTGTGGTGGAGAGCAAAGACAGCACCGAAGCAACGAGCTACGGCAGAGAGCAGCACTTCATTATCCTTGGGGTGCAACCAATTACGCTCATCCTTAAGCTTCACACTTTAGTTAATAACTTGGAATTTGCAGAGCTATTTCGCCATAAAGTGGTACCAAACTTTTAGAAGAGCTGTGCAAATTGAACTGCAGTGGGGTCAAAGAAAGCAACATCACAGAGAGCGGGAAGGGATGTCGTTTAAATGAAAGATGAAATGAGTAAATTATATAGTCTTATTCACTCCTTTGTTTTATAGGTGCAACACCTAATCAAAAGAGTGGGACAATAGCGGAACCAATAGGCGGTGATTAGGTATCTGCATTCAATTCTCACGAAACAGAGCTGACTACTTTTTTTGATTCCTACCCAGTGGTCAATTGATTGATCCTATGGACAAGCAAACCACAGGTTAAGTAGGAGGAGCAAGGGCGCTAATTTTGAAATATTTACTTCTGATATTAAATACAATGTGTGCGCACGAGTATGCTGTTTACCTGAATAGAACAACCCTCTATTGTAACTTTTGAGCATGTGAACTATTCATGAAATGAAGTCAACATATTTCAGTGTTGTTAATGGGCCCTATGGATCCCACACAGGAATGAAAACAAAAAACGCCTCTGAACCCAACCTCTGCAATACCGTTTTCGAATTGGACACTTGCATGCATGATAAGAAGGGCTTGCATAGAACAGTGTGCTTGTCTCACCTGCTTCTGAAAAGTAAAAAAAAAATAAACCTATAAAAAGCGGCCTTTTAAACATTTTGTGGCAAATGTAGGCACACCAGTGGCACTTGTGGGTATCTGTGTTCCTTCCATGGGGGCTCAATCAAACCTGAGTAGTGTTTATGTGATTTCACCATGTAGTGATAACGTGTGAATCTCAGCAACCCATCTGTAGTGTCGTAATGCCTGACCCTGTGTTCAGACAGGACAGGCAGCCACACAGGAAACAGGAAACAGGAACAGGAAAAGGTTTTAGTCTGTAAGCCAGTAAGGTGCTGGTAGGGAATAAAGTAAGACGTGAACCAGTACAGCTCCGACTCCTGTGTCTTATTTATGCGGGCGCAGCGTGACATTGGCGACGAGGGTGGGATAACTACATCCCCTCACAGTCACGCAGCCCAGCCGGATGCAGCCGGCCTGACCAGCGAGTCCGCAGTCGTCGTCGTCCACAAACGCGTGAAAGGCGCGAAACAGAAACCGACGCCGAGACTGCCGGAGCCAACATACAAGCCTGTCGAAACATACAGAGCGTACGACGCCGAAGCAGATGACAGGAAGAGAGCAACGAAAAATACATAACTTGTGTGCACACGTGACGGAGGACATACATGAGCAGCAGTGCCACGAGAGACGCCGAAAATCCGCCCGAGAAGAAAGTCAAGACTAGCGGAGAAGCTGGGGTGAGTCCTGTGGAGGCCGCGTGAAAGCAAAGAGTGAATGGAAAAACGTGGTACGACCAAGACCCAAGACATAGCGTCCCGCACGGCGGCCATTGCAAAGTCAGGCGCTGGCCATTGGCTAACCCACGGTACAGGAGCAGCGCCCATCTTAAAACCAGGCAAACCCCAAGAACACAGTGAAGTGTGCAACAAAGAGCGGGAAAAGCTCAAAGAGCGGGAAGGCTCCAAACAAACGCTTCGGCAATAAGGAAGAGAAGCAACATACAGCGCAGAAAATGTCTCTCACCCCTGCTAGCAGCATGACGGACGGAAACGCAACAGCCAGTCCAGCAAATACAGCAGGTCCAGCACCTCAAGCTGGCACAACCATGGCGCCTCATGTGCCCCTGGGGGCACCCTTCATGAGACAACCACAACCTCTGGTACTAACACCGGGCAACACCATGGGACCTGCCTGGAAAAATTGGAGCGAGGATTTCGAAGACTACATGATTGGCTCATCAGTACAAGACCCTAAACAAAAACTGGTGGCCTTGAGGAATTTAATAGGCCAAGAAATAGCGCAATTCATCAAAGACCTACCGAATGCAGCGACTGCAACTTACGAAGAAGTCAAAGGAGCTCTCGACAGACGGTTCCTCCACAAACGCAACGTCGACTATGAACGATATACATTCAATCAGGTAACTCAGGAGAAGGATGAATGCATGAGTGACTTTATCATACGCATCAAAAGAATGCCGCGGTATTGCGAATTCGAAAATTTCAAAACGGAAGACGCTCTACGCCTCCGCATCATTGATGGCTGTTTATCCGAATCTCTGCGCCGAAGACTCTTAAAGAAACCGTACACCCTGGAAGAGATCGAGGAACTGACAAGGATTAATGACCAAGCTGAAAATTATGCCAAACGAATGGGAACCCACAAATCTGAACGGAAAGACCACGCTCTTCGAATACAAGCACATCACACAACTAGACACACAACGAGCTCACACAAATCCCACAAGTCAAAGCACTCCTCTCGCACATCTCCGTCCCGACGAGACTCGAGGCAGGACAAGTCAACCAAGCCATCACCCGCATGCTATAGGTGTGGACAAGATTACCCACACTCAGGACAATGCCCAGCCATTGGTCAGCGATGCCATCGCTGCGGAAGAGACAATCACTTTGAGGTGGCGTGTCAAGCCAGGCGATCTACACGCAAGTCATCACCTCCACGCCGCAGCACCCGACATCACGCACGTGCTGTCAGAGGAAGAGAAGATCAGTCATCTAGCTCCTCAAGGTCCAGTTGTCAATCAGTGAGTCCATATCATCCCAGAGGCTGCTCCGCAAGCTCCCATCGCTCCAGACATCAGACTGTGAGCTCCTACAGATCACACAGACCCACGTCCAGTGATTCCTCATCACACACACTGGCATCACAAGACAGTGATGAATTCATCTGCATGGTCTCAGATCCAGACCGCCTGAAACGATATCCAAAACTGGACATTATGATAGGAGAACACCCAGCAAAATTCGTCTTGGATTCAGGAGCGTCATTAAACTACATATGTGTGCTGGAGTACAACAGCATGAAACAACGTCCTAAATTGGAGCCAGCGGCCGTTCACATCTTCACATGGATGGCGCGGAAACCCCTTACGTGCCTCGGTCGCTTCCATACGACCCTGACATTCAAGGACAGGAAAATTCAAGCTTACATTCATGTCGTAGAAGGACCGGACATAGCTGACTGTTTACTCAGTCTACCCACCGCGGAAAGGCTGAAACTAGTGGAACTACTTTACATGACTGAAGATGCCCCAGACATCGTGGCAAAATTTCCAAAACTCTTTAAAGGTCTCGGAAAGTTGAACCACTTCAAGGTGAAATTACACATAGATGAACGTGTGACACCCATCGCTCAAAATCACCGGAAAGTGCCTTTCCATCTACAGCAAGCCGTCGATGATGAGTTACAAGAACTCTTACAAACCGACATTATTGAACGCACCTCGGGACCCACTCCATGGGTGTCCCCGGTGGTAGTAGTCACCAAAAAGGGACAAGATAACAAAGTTAGACTGTGTGTCGACATGCCTGCTCCCAACACCGCCATCGAGCGAGAACGCCATCCTGGGCCGCATATAAGCGACATGATCACAAAACTCAATGGCGCCACCGTCTTTTCCAAACTTGACCTCAATAAAGGTTATCATCAATTGGAACTCCATGAACAATCCAGGTACATCACGACATTCACTACACATCAGGGCCTCTTCCGCTATAAGCGCTTAAACTTTGGCATCTCGTCGGCCGCCGAGATCTTTCAAGAAGCCATTCGGAGAGTCATACAAGGCATTCCAAATGCCTTCAATTACAGTGATGATTTGCTAGTTTTTGGAAAAGATCAAACCGAACACGACACAGCCCTGGACAGAGTATGTCATGCACTGCTGAATGCAAACTTAACACTCAACGCAGCCAAATGTGAATTCCATAAAAACACACTGAAGTTTTATGGGCACATATTCTCCAGTGAAGGGATGAAGGCTGACCCAGAAAAGATGGCCGCGCTTGTTGACTCACCAACTCCCCGAGATGTCAGCGACCTTCGCTCCTTCCTCGGCATGGCAAGCTACTGCGCTCGTTATATCCGCGACTACGCCACAATCAGCTATCCACTACGGGAGCTCACACGCCAGGGTCAGCCTTTCAACTGGACAGACGCATGCGAACAGGCATTCACTATCATCAAGCGAGCTGTTAGCTCAGCCATAAACCTTGCCTACTTCGACACAAACAAGAAGACTGAGATCACCGTTGACGCCAGTCCAGTAGGCCTTTGAGCCATTCTGGCACAGTATCGTGAAAACTCAGATCAACGCCATATCATCGCCTATGCGAGTCGCAGCCTCACAGACCCTGAAAAAGCCTACTCCCAGCCGGAGAAAGAAAGCTTGGCTGTAGTTTGGGCATGCGAACACTTCCATCTGTTCGTCTATGGCAAACATTTCACAATCGTCACCGACCACCAGGCACTTATTATGATCTTCGGAAATCCCAACGCCAAGATGCCACCTCGCATCGAGAGATGGGGACTGCGTCTCCAAGACTATATATACACGATTGTTCACAAACCTGGAAAAGCTGAAAACCCGGCCGACTATATGTCTCGCCACCCCCTGGACACCACGAACCCTGCTCACTCTTTGGCTGACGACTACATTCATTTCGTCATTGATGCAGCATGTCCCCCCACCGTTCCTCTGGAAGCCATACAAGACGCATCTGCTAGTGACCCTCTGATACAAGCCGCCATAACCCGTGTCCGCTCGAACTCCTGGCGTCACGTGAAAAGCACAGCACAAGAATCAGACCAACTTCTTCGAGACCTGACCGCATTCCAACAGGTTCATGATGAACTGTCCATCAGTGACACGGGTCTCCTTCTGAGAGGGGGTAGGATAGTCATCCCACACAAGCTACGTCAAGGAGTCATCAACTTGGCACACGAAGGCCACAGAGGGATAAATGCCACCAAGAAGGCTTTGAGGGAACGCGTCTGGTTCCCCACCTTGGACCAAATGGTAGAGACAACACTAAGAGACTGCACAACATGCCAACTTGTTAGTCGAGATGAACTGCCAGCCCCACTTCAAATGTCTGAACTACCCGATGGGGTATGGCAACAAGTCGCAGTCGACTTCTTTGGACCACTACAGTCAGGACAATACATCATAGTTGTCATGGATGAATACTCGCAATTCCCTTTTGCACACCTAATACCATCGACCAGGGCCACAGCAGTCATCCCAATCCTGGATGAAATCTTTGCAGCATGGGGCATTCCCCTTCGAGTCAAATCTGACAATGGACCCCCGTTCAACAGTCATGACTTCACCTTTATGGCCCCAGGCTAATGGGATGGTGGAGCGATTCATGGGAACTCTTAAAAAGGCCATTCAACAAGCCGAACTAATGCATCGAGACATCCAAGTGGCTCTGAATGAGGTATTAAGGGCATACCGGACCACACCACACAATACCACAAACCAGTGCCCAGCTACCCTCATGCTAGGGAGAGCACCCCGTACTCGCCTACCCATGGCGACTACCGCCTCACAATCTCGGACCGTCACCGTCGACCATGACACATTGTTCAACATAGACCAAGAGAAGAAGCTCAGAATGAAGACATACGCTGATCGGCGTAGGCATGCCAAGGACTCTCACATACAAGAAGGAGACTTGGTGATAGTCCGAAAGGACCGGCGAACGAAGGCAGACAGCCGATATCACGACACTCCCCTACAAGTCAGCAAAAAGAAAGGAACAATGATCACCGCGAAAGCTGACAACAAGCAAATAACGAGAAACATGTCATACTTCAAAAAGTACTACCCACACAACCATCAAAAGGCTTCCTCGAGTCAGACCTCAAGTGACTCGGTGAGCCACAGTGACAACGCTGATCAGGACAGTTACAGCCCTCCGTGAATTGTCAATGACAGAGACAATCTTCACATCCAAATACCAGAACGAGAGAGCCGCCCCAGGCGTCAGATAAGAAGACCCAGACGTCTGGTTGAAAAAATCTGAGGTATGAAGAGACTCTGTACAAAAGGGGGAGATGTAGTGTCGAAATGCCTGACCCTGTGTTCAGACAGGACAGGCAGCCACACAGGAAACAGGAAACAGGAACAGGAAAAGGTTTTAGTCTGTAAGCCAGTAAGGTGCTGGTAGGAAATAAAGTAAGACGTGAACCAGTACAGCTCCGACTCCTGTGTCTTATATATGCGGGCGCAGCGTGACACCATCCTAAGCTTATATGCAGGGGTATTGTGGTTTCAGACAGTGTGTCTGCGTTCGTGTAGACATGCAGTCCCAACTCTTGTCTGATAATAGGGAATAACTGGTAACATTGTCGGAAATGTGTTTTTGCATCATGCAAAGAAATACTTGGCAGCAATCACCATATTCATACAAACAAAACCAGGATGTCTACCACCTCTACCGAGGGGTCCTAACATCTTTAGGGTGGCCCAATCCACATCACAGAGTGAACATTCAAAATAACGAAGACCACTTTCCATTGTGTGGATCACACATATGCAGTGATCTAGTACTCACCTAATGCTGAGCATAAAACAACTGTGACTTGTTGTACTCGAAGTCAGATCCAACCTATGATCCTGAATCAATACCTGCAGGCATATTGACTAGTCTCACACGGTGCATCATAAGCCCAGAGAGAGGCAGATGCTATATCTGGGAGAAGTCATGTAGTGGATATGCTCTTAACAAGATGAACTTGTAGTTTATGGGGCATAATTAAATTCAGGTAAATCTGTGTCTAAGAACAGTTTTTGTCTTTGTTAAAGAGATAGCCACATCATGCTGATACCTAAGTATACTTGAAAAGCTACAAGATGAAAAATAATGCAATGAAACGAATTATAAATCACTGTCTACCCACATATGATGTACACAACTATCTCTCCTGAAAATTCACATTCACCGCCCCCCCCCCCCCCCACACACACACACAGGTAGCAAAAACAAAGGGGAAAATGAGCATAAGGGGGCAGAGTACATCCTCCCCCTAGGTTTGATGAGGGGGCTTTAACCCCTTCCACGCTGATGACGAGCTGGGCTCGTCATGGCGTAGCCTCCTCGCACGCTGATGATGAGCCCAGCTCGTCACGTAACATGCGTTTTTAAAAATCTCAGCGCAGGAGCGGAATTCCGCTAGTGCGCATGCGGTTAAAAGGGCCCCGCGGGGCAAAAAATACCACATTTTTATTATCTTTTTTTTGCGGGGGGAGCGCCCGGTACGCGCACCGGGAAGCGGTCCGGGGAGCGTAATATAGGGAAAAAAGAATGAAAGAATTTTCAAATATTGTATGTTTATTGATTGTTCTTTTTGTTGTATTTTTTTTAAAAAAATTGTATTTAAGTACCAACATGTAGGTACCAATGCAGAGTCTAAAAATAAATATACACCGTCTCCTTTGTAGATATCTTGCATGTTGTTTCAGAAGTTATTGTGGTATATGGAATTCATAGCATAGTCTGTCAGGAAAGCAGAAAGAACATGGAGGCAGGAGATGATAAAGAGATGTTAAATACACATTGGAGATAATATAGTGGGAGAAAGGAAGTAACTATGAGCAAACTTACTATGTACCACAAAAAAGTTGCACAGTATATTTTAAGTCTCACTTTATATTTTATCTTTTTGGGTACTATTTCATAATTTTCATATTAAAAGGAATAATGTCTCAAACAATTTTAATTTTTAAAATTTACATTTATTGTTCTGATTTTTCAAAATCTAAGAGAATTTGTAACATTAAATCATCAGGTATGTCCTCCTTTTCATTCCAAGAATCACATTCTTCAGCACATTTTATTAATTCTTGGTCTAGTGTTTCATCCATAAAGTCTACTTCTTCTTTTTCTTCGTTAGGATTGTTTTCAATCTTAATTTGAAATGAAATTGTATTTTCTTTTTGCTGTGCTTCCATTTTCTTGCTGTAAATTGCATAAAAAATAAATATATCAGTGGAGATAGGGCACTGTTGGGTTTAAGTTCAGACAGGTGCTTGTGAGTTTTTAACAGTGAAGTTATCTTTGGGCAGTGCATGGTTTCAGGCAGGAAGTAGAACTATTAAAAAGTGCCTGTGATGAAGCCTAAGTAAATTCATAATTATACCACAGAAGCCTAACTCAATCAATAATTTAAATAATTAAGTCTTTCTCAATGACTAACTCTTATAGAGGGACAGTATGTAACTATCTGAAAACGTTTTCCTAAATTAATTTAAAGTGCATAACATAGTTCTCCTTTCAATTTTTTTAAATTATATCTTACCTTTGAAAAAGAAGTTAAAGTTGTCAGTGAAAATGCTCTTGAAATGTACTTCAGGAAGTAGTAGTCAAAATGGCTGTCTTTCTCTCTCTTTCTTTATATATATTCAGGTACTTAACCAATCAAATGTCTTGAAATAATAGTAGAAAATGAAAGTAACATTTTAATTGGTTGTCAATTCTAACACTTCATATGTGTTTTTGTCATGTAATTTTCCTCAGGATATTTAGTCAGGCCTACAGCATAATTTTCTCAATGGAATTCCATCAAATTTGGGTAAATGGTAGGGACTGCTATGTAGTAGGGCCTATTCTATATTTGATGAAAGTGTCTCCAGTGGTTTTTCAGTAAATTACTTTCCCACCTTTTTTTAGCGAGCGCTCACCGGTGCGCGCCCCGGTACGCGCACCGGCAGCGTTACGGAGGTCCTCCATTTTGTGTTTCGGTAGAATTGTGACACAAGATGGATGGCAAACAATGTTCGGAATGGGTAGAAGGGGGCAGGGAAGACACTTCCTGACCCTCTAGGTTTTCTGAGGGGGGCTTAGGACGCTCATATAGGCAAAAAAAAATGAAAAAAAAAATTTGCGTGGGGAGCGCCCGGTACGCACACCGGTAAGCGAACCGGGGAGCGTACTTTGGTGAAAAATAGTGAAAAAAGTTAGAAAAAGAAAAACGTTTTGAATGATCAGAGGTAGGGTAGCTCTGAAAAGAGCTATTGGGTTCTGTGGCTAATTTAGGTACCTACAAGTAGGTTCCAATGCACAGTTTTAAATTCAGGAGGAATATTCTATTCCCCTCATCGGAGAAGTGCACACCATCTCCTCTGTAGATGTCTTGCATGTTGTAACACAAGTTATTGTTGTATATTAAACCCATTCTAAAGTCTCTCATGTAAGCAGAAACAGATTTATTCACATGTTTCCGTGCTTTCTCAAATTGTGGGCAAAATTGGTTGGACCAGTTCCATTTCTGTCTTTGGCATATATTGGAATATACCAAGGCAGTTTGGGGAAAAAGTGTCATCAATTGATGAAAGGTGTCCTTTAAAAGCATTTCCAGACCAACCCCAGTCAAAGTGCCCAAATCATTTCCACCACAGTGCACTATTAAGAGGTCAGGGTTTGGCAGATGCTTAAAAAAATTATATTAAAAAGATATAAAATATATTTTTCCTTTAAAAGAAGAATACATTTTACAGCTTTTGATATTTGCTATTAAAAAACCATTGAAATTCACTGAAAAAACCATAGGTTATAGACCATATATAGTTAGGAATTAGCATTTACAAAACCTTGAAAATTCACTGAAAAAACCATAGGTTAAATACCATATATAGTTAGGGATTAGCATTTACAAAACCTTATTTTACTCACACAAAACCATTGAAATTCGCATATATAGTTAGTTGCACTAACTATATATCGCGCACCCGCAATCCACTGCTGATGATGTCACATATTACATAATTCATGACATGGTCAGTGACATCACTGATGACATCACTGATGACAACTCAAATGACATCACTGACAACATCACTGATGACATCATTCATGTGATAATACGATCAACCTCTTCAGACTCTAATATAACCTTAGATACACTCAGTGTAAACAGACACTCACAGATTGTCACTCATCCATGGAGTTACTCATACACCTAGTCAGTCATGCAAAGAATCAATCACACCTCCATTCCCTCAACTATACAGTTATACACACCTCACTTATTCAAACATATTCTAACACATATTTACTCTCTTATACAATCACTGATACAAGTTTTCAATGATCCATGCAGCCACTCACACATTCACTGGCTCTCATACACAGTAATTTATATATGTCAACTCTCACATGTACTGTATTTTACATATGTACTAACTTTGACATGTAGCACTGAGATATCCATTCACTCACCAATACACTCATGCACACAGTCAACCACCCATACAACTGTTTCCACATGCAGTTTTGAACCCATACATCTAGTGAATCAACTGTTCACACATCTATGCACAGAGTCACACACCTCCCAGCCACCCCCACACACACACTTACTCTCCCCTACAAATACTTGGGCAACCAATCAATAACCCATATAGTTACTCATATAGCTACTGATACACATGCAGCAGTTTACAGAACAACAGATATAATGATGCACACATTAAGACAGTTTAGTCACTAACCCATGCACTCAGTGAGACACATTTAATCACTCTCTCATACAGTCAGTCATGCACCTACTAAATCCTTCATCCAGACACTTATACATCCACTCATTCTTCAATATGTAAGACATATTTTAACTTTACAGAAACATACAGTCACTGGATAATGTCATCAGTGATGTCATTTGAGTTGTCACTCACCACTGACCATGTCATGAATGATGTAATATGTGACATCATCAGCAGTGGATTGCAGGTGCGCGATATATAGTTAGTGCAACTAACTATATATTCGAATTTCAATGGTTTTGTGTGAGTAAAATAAGGTTTTGTAAATGCTAATCCCTAACTATATATGGTATTTAACCTATGGTTTTTTCAGTGAATTTTCAAGGTTTTGTAAATGCTAATTCCTAACTATATATGGTCTATAACCTATGGTTTTTTCAGTGAATATATATATATATATATTCACTGAAAAAATCTTTGGTTTCACACCCGTTATAGTTAGCTGGAAATTTTACTGACATAAAACCATTGAAATTCCACGTTATAGTTAGTTGGACTCACTATAACTTGCGCGTGTAATGCACTGCTGATGACGTCACATATTACATCACTCATGACATGGTCAGTGACATCACTCATGACTTCACTGATGACACCATCCAGTGAATGTGTGTCTTTCTGAAAAACATATATGTTTTATATATGTATTTGTAAAGGACGATGGAAGAATAAATGGTTAAATAAGTTTGTAAATGGATGTTTGTTTTTTATAAGAATTGATTGGTTAACTGCCTTATTAAGTGTATCTTAGTGAATACATATATTAGCAAGTACATTTTAAATATTGAAATGTATGTATCAGTGTTTCACTTTGTGTATAAGTGGCTGTATGGGTTGGTGATTGACTCACTGTTTGTATGTGTTTTGAAGACAGCATATGTACAAAAGTGTATGAATGGATGAGTGTGTATATGTGTATGTTAGTGATAAACGACTGTCTCACTATTGTCTTTTTCAGTAACAACATATGTTTTAATCTAGTATATGTGTGTATTGATTTATATAAGTGAGTATATGTGAGAGTGAGAGATTGTAAGAGTTCCTGTTTAAATAAGCATGTGTTTCTATAGTGATTGTTTAAGAGAGTAAGTATGTGTAAGTTTCCTTAGAAGTAAACTGGTAGTGTGTGTATTGCTGTATGTGCAAATAAATGGATTTTCAATAGTTTTTTTGCATGTGTGAATATGTGTGTGAGTAATTTTTGGATGACTGTCGGTGTGTAACAGGATGTATAGGTGTATCACTACATATAATGAGTGAGTATATGTATGAGTGACTATATAGAACTGTTGGTGAATGAGTGGATGTGTATATAGATGGTGGAATTACTGAATTGTTTGTTGTAACTGGTATGGGTATCTCCATTTTTTTGAAAATGTTAAATACTATTTTTGAATATGTGTTTTAAGGCTTACATTACACTGAAAGGAGGTCTGTCACTCTGTCACAAGGATGGTGTCATCAGTGATGTCATGAGTGATGTCACTGACCATGTCATGAGTGATGTAATATGTGACGTCATCAGCAATGCATTACACGTGCAAGTTATAGTGAGTCCAACTAACTATAACATGGAATTTCAATGGTTTTATGTCAGTAAAATTTCCAGCTAACTATAACTGGTGTGAAACCTATGGTTTTTTCAGTAAATTTAATAGGTTTTTAAAATGCTAATTCCTAACTATAACTGGTGTGAAACCTATGGTTTTTTCAGTGAATTTCATAAGTTTTTTACATGCTAATTCCTTTCTATATTGAGTTTCTAACCTATGTTTTTTTTTAAATTTGCTGTTTTGTGTAAGTATAAATTTTAAAGTTTTTTTTTTTTAATCATTTTTTCCTGGAGCGCTCTGGGTGCGCGCTCCGGTAAGCTCTCCGGAAAGCGCACCCAGAGCGCTACTTTCGTTCGTGAAAAAAATATGAATGAAAAGTAAATAATAACGCAAAACATTTCGTACCATACAAATAAAAGCAGTTTTTTTTATAAGGAAATGAAAATGATTTTGCATTTCCGTGAAACTATGAAGACGTCACTTCGGCGCGCCGCGTAAGCGCCCCCGGAAGCGCCTACGATCGCGCCGCGTATGCGCCCCGGAAGCACCTACGTTCGCGCAGCGTGTGCGCCTACGTTCGTGCCGCGTGCGCACCCCGGAAGCGCCTACGTTTGCGCCGCGTATGCGCCCCCGGAAGTGCTCCAGTGCACGCAGCGTCAGCGCGTCAAGTCATGTGACCTTAAAATAACACTTTTCGTTGGTTGCTAACAGTTTTTTTTACAAGGAATGAAATCCCCACCCATTTCCTTCACTTCTTCTTTCACTTTTGTGACTGAAAGACCTGTTTTTTGCTCCTGGATCTTTCTTGGTTTACCATGGCTGCCAGAGAATCCAGCAGTGATGAAGAGCCTGAATTCATCAATGAAGAGCCTCCTCAGCCAAAGGTGAAGGAGCATTTTATTTGGAAATTTTTTAAAATACCACCTAACCAGAAAAAGGTGAATGCTCCAAAAGTGGAGTGCAGGATCTGCAAACAAGTCCTGTCACAGGGTGACCCCAAAAAATAATACTCTTTTGGGAACTTTACAATGATCCGGCATGTGGAGAGGAGGCACCCCCAGAATTTTGCCCGGGAAAGTGTCAGGGCTCTGGCACAAGAGGTTCCCAGTGATGGGGCCTCTACATCCCCCGGAGGAGCAACTGCTTCTGGGAGGGGGCAATAGCTTTTAACAATGGTGTCCTGAGATGCAGATACTGCAATCAACTCCTTACCTATGGGGAGCAAAGTGTCCTGCTCATGGTTCGAGCATTGGAGAACCATCACTGCCGTTCCCAGCCCTAATTTTTTTTGTTTTTTTTGCTCCTGTTGAGCAGTTTCCATTCCCTGTTTTTGTTTCTGTTCTTAAAAAAAAGAAGAAAAAAAAGTTATTTTCAGAACTACCTCCAATTCTCCTCAAAGAGCTATATTCTTAAAAAAATGAAAAAGAGTAAGTGAAATGGAGTGCATTGATAATGGAAAGGAAAATGAGTAAGAAAGAACAGAAAGGTATGAGAGGAGAAAGGAAGTGAAGTAGGGGGACTGAAAGAAGGCGAGTGTTGCGAAGGAAAGTAAGGAGAAGAAGAGTGAATATGGGGACTGTGGATATTCAAAGAAAATGTTGAAAAGGAACGGGGGTGTGGAAGGGTAAGAAAAGATGCATTGCTGGAGTTGAAGAATGAAGGCTTCATTTATGAAGCCATGCGTCACTTTAACGCCACCAGAGCTTCACATTTTGTGACGCATCAGTCCAGTAAAAAATGCACCTTATTCAGTCATATTTACAAAGTGGCGCATCTAGGTAGATGCGTCACTTTGTAAGCCCCTGCGCCACATTATTCCTACGTCAGGTGTAATGTATGCAAAAGGGACATATTGACGCAAGAAAGGGTCGTAGAGGTGACGCAGTGAAATCTATGAGATATCACTGCGTCACTTTTATGACGCTGTTGCGTCCAAATATTACGCCTGTTTCACAGCAGACGTGCAGGCCCTTTCACATGGGGCTTGGACCCATGTGAAAGGATGCATTGCTGGAGTTGCATCCTTTTTGAGACACACTCCAGCAATACATCACTTTTGCGCTTACAGATACGTCTGAAATACTGACGTATCTGTAAGAACTTCCAACATAATACGTCATAAATTTAATATGACGCATGAGTAGAAGACTAAAGGCCTCATTTATGAGGCCATGCGTCACTTTAACGCCACCGGTGCGTCACTTTTTGTGATGCACCAGAGCTGTAAATAATGCACCTTATTCAGTCATATTTACAAAGTGACGCATCTAGGTAGATGTGTCACTTTGTTAGCCCCTGCGCCACATTATACCTACGTCAGGTGTAATGTATGCAAAAGGGACGTATTGACGCAAGAAAGGGTCGTAGAAGTGACGCAGTGAAATCTATGACATATCACTGCGTCACTTTTATGACGCTGTTGCGTCCAAATCTTACGCCTGTTTCACAGCAGGCGTGCAGGCCCTTTCACATGGGGCTTGGCCCCATTTGAAAGGATACATTGCTGGAGTTGCTTCATTTTTGAGACACACGCCAGCAATGCATGACTTTTGCGCTTACAGATACGTCTGAAATACTGATGTATCTGTAAGAACTTCCAACATAATACGTCATAAATTTAATATGACGCATGAGTAGAAGACTGAAGGACTCATTTATGAGGCCATGCGTCACTTTAACGCCACCAGAGCGTCACTTTTTGTGACGCACCAGTGCTGTAAAAAATTCACCTTATTCAGTCATATTTACAAAGTGACGCATCTAGGTAGTTGCGTCACTTTTAAGCCCCTGCGCCACATTATTCCTACGTCAGGTGTAATGTATGCAAAAGGGACGTATTGATGCAAGAAAGGGTCGTAGAGGTGACACAGTGAATAAACTGGGGGCCTCATTTATGAAAAGTGACGCATCGCTGCGTGATCTTAATAGTGCATACGTTGAACAGGAATGAGCTGACTGCCCCTGTCCACGAAATCGCTATATCATACGATCGTTAACAGTGGTTAGAACATTAACACAGAGATCAGGTAAGTAGTTAATCATGGGCACCGAATAGATATGACTCTGCCCAACGTCTTTTAATTAACATTGTTGTCGCGTGCAGGGTCTATCACATTGAGAACTCCATCCATTTCCTGCTCACCGTTTTATTGATTTTCTCTGAACTTGCAGGATTATCCACATGTCTTGTGCAGAGTGTTTGCCCCATCGTGTTTAACCTTAGATAAACATGTCTTAGGTTCGCACCACTTACAAGTGTTATTTTCATTATTAGGAATCCTAACAATCGATAATTATATGTTCATCAAAAATATATGAAGATTTCACCTTCCGTTATCTTACTGCATGGATAGAGTCTCCATTGTTGTAAGTATGCTGCCATCTATTGAGTACTATGTTATGTTACATCATGACCTCCTTTAACATGTAATGAGAGCCACGTGACCAAATATGTTTGTAATGTCTAACATCTTAAATGACAACATCCAATCCTGTATACTGTGAATTGAGTGTACATCAGTCGGAGTATAGAAGTTCCATTAGGTGTTTCTAAATAACGGGGCTTGTTCTCAATGACTTACTCATGATGATCTTCTGCTGATTCAGATACTGTACAATCGCTAGATATTATTCTGCCAATCATTGGCTTTGAGTGTACAAATCGTTAGTCAAGGTCAGTTGTAAAGTAAGGAATGTCGTTTTAATATGTTGGTAACAGTAAATAGGGTTTTTTGCCACCTTGTTATATTTTCGCTGATATGTTGACACAAAATCATGAATATATAGATAACATATTTTCTATTCTTCCTTTATGAATGTATTTCAGGATTTAATCTGTGACTCCTGAAGAAGGCGGTCCTCTGCCGAAACGCGCATCGAGTTTTTATGCCTTTTTTTTTTATTACCCATGTCACTATATATATGTTTCTGTCGATAAATTTCACTGTGTTGTATATGAGTTTTATGCTAATTGTTTATTAGAACTGTATGTAATCAAGGAATTTTTCATACCCATCATATGGTTTGGCCTTTTGGTCATTCACAATATGATTTTTAATTATATTGATTCAAAATATATTTTTTATACAAATTTGTTAATTTTTTGATTATTCCTTCTTGATCACTGGTCTGTCCGGATTGTTCACTCATATTCTTAGATGTCCTAGGATTTTTTCTCGCACCTGTTGCTACCCTGCCCTAGGAGTCTATAGATCTTTACTACCCAGGGGGTCCTTGTTATTTTCACCTGCATCGCTGCGTGAAAACAGCGATGCGTCACTTTTCAGTGCGTACTCCTTACGACATTCCTGATACGTCATATTTAATGTATGACGAATCATGTCGCAAGGAGTTACAGATACGTCAGTATTTCTGACATATCTGTAAGCGCAAAAGTGACGCATTGCTGGAGTGTGTCACAAAAGTGACGCAACTCCAGTAATGCGTCCTTTCACATGGGGAAAGCCCCATGTGAAAGGGCTTGCGTCAGTCTTACGCCTGCTGTGAGGCAGGCGCAAGATTTTGACGCAACAGCGTCCTAAAAGTGACGCAGTTAAATCTCATAGATTTCACTGCGTCACTATTATGAGGCTTTTTGCAGGGGAACGCCCCCTCTGCATACATTATACCTGACGCAGGTATAATGTGGCGCAGGGGTTTAAAAAGTGACGCATCTACCTAGATGCGTCACTTTTTAAATATGGCGCAACGAGGCGCATTTTTTACACCGCTGGTGCGTCACAAAAAGTGACGCACCGGCGGCGCAAAGCTGTCGCAAGGCCTTCATAAATAAGACCCTGGATTTTCCCCATGCTTTGCTCCCCGGTGCGCGTACTGGGTGCTCCCCCCACGCAAATCGATTTTTTTTTTAAATGCCCCGCGGGACCCTATTTTAGCCCCCACATCAAACCTAGGGGGTCAGGGGGGTCTACCCTGCCCCCTTATAGTCATTTCCCCCTTTTTTTATGCCACCTCTTGTGTCTCGATCCTTCCAAGACACAAGATGGCGGCCGCTCCGGACTGTTTCGAATCTTTACAGACACCCGTGAACCAATCACCTTTCCGTGCGCAAGTCGCGTAGCACGCCCGGTGCGCTCCCCGGTGCGCATACCGGGGCGCGCCTATAGATATATATATTTTTTTAACCTAAATTACTCAAAATCCACTGGAGCACATATCTTGAGACATAGCAAAGGCACATCGGGCTACCAGTCCCTACAATTTTACCAAGTTTGGTGGAAATCCATTCAGCCGTTCGGGCTAAAAGTGAGGTTGACCGCCCTATGGAAATTAACATGGGGAAAACGCGTTTTGGGACCCCCCCTTTTATCTCGGCCCCCGCTTGACGCATCCCCCCCAAACTTTCAGGGAAGGACCAGAGCTCGACGAGGCCATTTTGAGGAAATTTTCAGGCAGATTCGTCAACCGGCGCCAAAGTTATTCCAAATAGAATTTTGAGATTTAACATTGAAAAAAATCCTAACTATAACTACCTACTGGCGACCGCCAGTAGGTAATATATATATATATATATATATATATATATATATATATATATATATATATATATATATATATATATATATATATATATATATATATTCAATGAAAAAACCATAGGTTATAGACCATATATAGTTAGGAATTAGCATTTACAAAACCTTGAAAATTCACTGAAAAAACCATGGGTTATAGACCATATATAGTTAGGAATTAGCATTTACAAAACCTTATTTTACTCACACAAAACCATTGAAATTTCATATATAGTTAGTTGCAGTAACTATATATCGCGCACCCGCAATCCACTGCTGATCATGTCACATATTACATCATTCATGACATGATCAATGACATCACTGATGACATCACTGATGACATCACTGATGACATCTCAAATGACATCACTGATGACATCATCCAGTGACTGTGTGTTTCTGTAAAGTCAAAATATGTCTTACATATTGAAGAATGAGTGGATGTATAAGTGTCTGGATGAAGGATTTAGTAGGTGCATGACTGACTGTATGAGTGAGTGATTAAATGTGTCTCACTGAGTGCATGGGTTTGTGACTAAACTGTCTTAATTTGTGCATCATTATGTCTGTTGTACTGTAAACTGCTGCATGTGTTGATCAGTAGCTTTATGATTAAGTATATGGGTTATTGATTGGTTGCCCAAGTATTTGTATGGGAGACTGAGTGTATGTGTGGGTGGCTGGGAAGTGTATGACTCTGTGCATAGATGTGTCAGCAGTTGATTCACTAGATGTATGGGTTCAAAAGTGCATGTGGAAACAGCTGTATGGGCGGTTGACTGTGTGCATGAGTGTATTGGTGAGTGAATGGATATCTCAGTGCTACATGTCAAAGTAAGTACATATGTAAAACACAGTACATGTGAGAGTTAACATATATAAATAACTGTGCATAAGAGCCAGTGAATTTGTGAGTGGCTGTATGGATCATTGTGAACTTGTATCAGGGATTGTATAAGAGAGTAAATATGTGTTAGTATATGTTTGAATAAGTAAGGTGTGTATAACTGTATAGTTGAGGAAATGGAAGTGTGATTGATTCTTTGCATGACTGACTAGGTGTGTGAGTAACTCCATGGATGAGTGACAGTCTGTGAGTGTCTATTTACTCTGAGTGTATTTAAGATTATATTAGAGTCTGAAGAGGTTCACCGTATTATCACATTAATGATGTCATCAGTGATGTGATCAGTAATGTCAAATGAGATGTCATCAGTGATGTCATCAGTGACGTCATTTGAGATGTCATCAGTGATGTCACTGATCATGCCATGAATGATGTAATATGTGACATGATCAGCAGTGGATTGCGGGTGCGCGATATATAGTTAGTGCAACTAACTATATATGAAATTTCAATGGTTTTGTGTGAGTAAAATAAGGTTTTGTAAATGCTAATTCCTAACTATATATGCTCTATAACCCATGATTTTTTCAGTGAATTTTCAAGGTTTTGTAAATGCTAATTTCTAACTATATATGCTCTATAACCTATGTTTTTTTCAGTGAATTTCAATGGTTTTTTAATAGCAAATATCAAAAGCTGTAAAATGTCAAGTACGTGGTAGGTAAAAACATTTTCGTGTTTATGCACGCTGATGTGCTTTGAACGCTGCCCCCCCCCTCTTTTCTTTTAGGAGTATTCTCTCTTTGCAGATAGTGAAGGGTAGGTAACACAGGCCTTTGCCCCCGTTGTAATCCGTCGTGCCTGCTTCCCTCTCCATTTGATTGATTGTTATCCTAGCATTTATTGTTTTGGAATTGGTTCTCTTTGGTTCATTCTCTATTTACAAACAAGCACAGAGTTGCAATACTCTGTTTAGTCTTTGCAGATAGTTAAAAATTGTTAAAAAAACAAAAGGAATCAAGCAAAATCAGTAGGCCACTAATGGGATCTCTTTTTGACCTCGCTAAAATAGAAACATTATGAACAACCCCTCATGAAAAATACGAAACTAGTGAGAGGAACTGAGCTTGACACCATGATGGCTGCAAGACTCCTCGGCTCCGCCGCCCCCCCTACCCAAAATAACGACAAACCCTTTGCAAATATTATAAATATATACAACACACCAGCAAAGTAACAGGGTAAAACGTTTTATTAAATAACTATTTACATGGCAGCCTGCTGCAACATCGATCCAAACAAGCCTTTTTATTTGGGACTCAAAATCAACAAGTAACAAGGTAAAACGTTTTATTAACTATCTATTTACATAGCAGCCTGCTGCAACATCGATCCAAACAAGCCTTTGTATTTGGAGCTCAAAATCAACCATCAATAGTAAGATTTTCATAGGTGAGTGTAGGTTCATGCTTTTCCATCCACAGACTAAAAGCCTGGAGTGGGAGTGAAAGAACAATAACTAGCTAAGAAGGAAGGCAGAGGTTGTGGGAAGGACTCTGGATATGGTATGTTGCTTGGTCCCTGAGCTGCTTCGATGTCACTGCCTTGCACAAATGGCATAAGTCCTGGATGTTGGGTGCCATAGTTGAGGGTTCCGAGCAGCGCTTGTAACACTGTCTGAAGCTTATTTGCACCTGCTGTAGCTTCACTATTCTCAAAGTAAATGGGGGCTGTTTGTGGACCTGACTGCATTGGAAAACAATGTGATGCGGTAACCACTTGACGGGGGCCCCCGAGATAATTGCGCCTGCTCCACACCTTGTCCCACAATCCTTTTGACCTGAAGACACGTCCTGCGGTGCCCTGGTCCGACCATCACATATACCTGCGCCAGAAGACGGCGTGGGGTGCAGTAGAAGGGAGAGGCGGCGCAAACAAGCCTCCCCCACCTCCCCAGGTGGAGGTTTCTCAGCTACACCCCAGCGCTTCACTCGACCAGCTGACTTGCGCCCGCTCTTGCGACACAGTGCCTCGCTCGGCCAGCTGAATTGCGCCTGCTCTTGCTATTACAACGTCTCACCCGCCATCCAACGGAATTGCACCCAATCTTGCGGTACAGTGACAGGCGGCTGCTACGGAGCTCACGAAATGGCGGTCGGCTCCACAGACTTGGGCCTGGCCTGCAAAGATGGCTCTGGGCAACCGTGGAACTCGGACGCTTGACTGCTAGGGGATGGGCCCCATTCCCAAAAGAGTCCCCTCATTCTTGAAGATTCTACAACAGTCACCGGGACCCCCGACTCCCGTAGACTTCCGGTGGGGAGCGACTGCCATGATTGCTTGCGGAATGGCCACGACGTAGCCACGAGATGGTGGTGCTCTCATGCTGACGCCAGCTTCAGTCTGAAACATCCAGAAACACTGTAGACTACCAATTCGATCAGTTCCGGTGGAGCCCCAACATGACCCGGTAGAGAAGAACTTGCCCTCCCCTCTTTGACTGATGGTTCTTGTTGCCTGTCCCTTCTCTTGTCATTTAACAGAACTTTTTGGACTGCTGAAAGGGGTTGTGTTCCGACCGCTGGTTGGTGGAGACATTTTGACTATATTCTGGAACCTGCGTTGTCGCGTAATGCGTCATATGACGCGCCGCGTTAGCGCACCCGGAAGTGCTCCGGTGCGCGAGGCGCAGCTTCCCGGAAACAATCCAGAGCGCGACGCGCAGCGCGTAACGTAAGCATAACAGGTCATGTGACTTGTTAATAAAACTTTTCATTGGTTCATTTTACTTTTGTTATTCTAATGATGAAAGGCTTGGTCATATGACCTAAAAATAACACTTTTCATTGCTTTCGAACATTTTTTTTTCACAAATGATGAAAGCCCCACCTTTTTTTTCTCACTCTGACTTGTAAAGCAAAGGACTCAGATGCATTTACAGTTTATCACTAACAATGTTCCAGGCTAATGTATTTTCCCGGGAAATTTACAACTGTCCTGCAAGTAAAATATTCCTATTTTGAGAAAAAGGGCGTTTCTTCGTCCCATGAGGGAGCCGTTGAACAAAAGAGGCTCGGCCTGCTGTCTTAGTCGCTGATAGGCATGAATATCGGATTCTTATCGATCACTTTATGTTGCAGGAGTGGAAAACACAACAGCCCTTGACCATTTATCTTTACTGCGTTCCTGCGTATTATACCTTTTAACCGTCATGTAATCAGGCTGCTTTATTTCACTTGCCTTTTACTGATTCAAAAACAGTGGCTATTATTCAAAACTTTACCAATCTAAATACTACTACCATGTTTTGTTTTAAAAACCTTTATTGTGAAAATGTCAGTATACAAATACGGGCCTATAACCATGTGGGCCGGCCACGGAGCAAACTGGAATCGTATATGATGAGGGGACATTTACACTGTAGAAGAACGTAACGGGCGACCCATTAGGTTGCAAGAACTAAGGTGTCTAACAGTTGCGGAATCGGTGGACGTACATTTTATAATTAAAGTACGACGGGGCCAGTTACAATAAAATTATCTAGATATACATTTGCGGGCAAGTACTATGGGTGACGTTAATTCGAACTTTCAATAGTACAGTAATCAATAACACATCAGAACTTAATAACAATAGGGATGTCCAAATGTTCAATCAGTACTCGTCCCCGCCCGCCATGTGCTTCAAAACTGCATACGTATCTCGTGATATCAAGGTTGGGCAACCAGTACACAACAAGGAGTTACGAGTCCCATTTATACCGGTGCCATTTTGGGCAAGGCCGGGCAGGTCCAGGATATAGTCAAAATGTCTCCACCAACCAGCGGTCGGACCAGAACCCCTTTTGGCTGTCCAAAAAGCTTCCGTTAAATGACAACAGAAGAGATAGGCAACAAGAACAATCAGTCAAAAGAGGGGACGCTTTCGTGAATGGGGCCCATGCCCTAGCAGGCAAGCGTCCGAGTTCCAAGGTGTCCCAGGGCCATTTTAGTGGACCAGGCCCAAATCCAAAGAGCCGGCCACCATTTTGAGAGTCCTGTTGCAGCCGGCTATCGCTGCACCGCAAGAGTGGGCGAAATTCAGCTGGTTGGCGGGTGAGTCACTGTACCGCAAGAGCGGGCGGAACTCAGCTGGATGGCGGGCAAGACGCTGTACCGCAAGAGCGGGCGGAACTCAGCTGGATGGAGGGTGAGGCACTGTGCCGCAAGAGCGGGCGGAACTCAGCTGGAAGGCGAGCGAAACGCTAAGAGGCGCCCCACTGCAGATGAGGTGCCTCCAACTGGGGAGGCGGCAGAGGCCCGTTTGCGCCGCCTCCCCCCCCCCCCGGGGCACCCCACGCCGTCTTTCGGCGCAGCATTGTAGGATGGCCACACCAGTGAAACTTGCTGGACACCACCTCGGTGCCATCCGGATCTCGGCGCGTTCGAGTCACTGTACCGCAAGAGCGGGCGGATCTCAGCTGGATGGCGGGCGAGACGCTGTACCGCAAGAGCGGGCGGAACTCAGCTGGATGGAGGGTGAGGCACTGTGCCGCAAGAGCGGGCGGAACTCAGCTGGAAGGCGAGTGAAACGCTAAGAGGCGCCCCACTGCAGATGAGGTGCCTCCACCTGGGGAGGCGGGAGAGGCCCGTTTGCGCCGCCTCCCCCACCCCCGCGGGCACCCCACGCCGTCTTTCGACGCAGCATTGTAGGATGTCCACACCAGTGAAACTTGCTGGACACCACCTCGGTGCCATTCGGATCTCGGTGCGTTGTGCTGCCTTCGGCCTACTGTAGCAGCAAGTGCGGGCGTAACTCTGCTGAACGGCGAGTGAAACGGTAAGGGGCGCCGCACTGCAGATGAGGTGCCTCCACCTGGGGAGGCGGGAGAGGCCAGTTTGCGCCGCCTCCCCCCCCCGGGCACCCCACGCCGTCTTTCGGTGCAGCATTGTAGGATGGCCACACCAGTGCGGCAACTTGCTGGACACCACCTCGGTGCCATCCGGATCTCGGCGCGTTGTGCTGCCTTCGGCCTATTCGCACATCGGTCCGCTACTGACGCCGCCTCACAGACCAACGGATTTTGTAGGCTTTTTATACCCAAAGCCGCATAACAGGTCATGTGACTTGTTTATAAAACTTTTCATTGGTTCATTTTACTTTTGGTTTCCTAATGATGAAATGCTTGATCATATGACCTAAAAATAACACTTTTCATTGGATTGAAACATTTTTTTTTCCCAAACGATGAAAGCCCCACCTTTTTTTTTTTCACTCGGCAATCCAAAAAGGTTCCGTTAGATGACAACAGAGGGGAAAGGCAACAAGAACTATCAGTCAAAAGAGGAGAGGGCAAGTTCTTCCCTACCGAGTCACGTTGGGGCTCCACCGGAAGTCATCGAATTGATAGTCTACAGTGTTTCTGGATGTTTCAGACTGAAGCTGGCATCAGCATGAGAGCACAACCATCTCGTAGCTCCGTCGTGGCCATTCCGCAAGCAATCATGGCAGCTGCTCCCCACCGGAAGCCTGCAGGAGTCGGGGCCCCAATGACTTTTGTAGAATCTTCAAGGCTGAGGGGACTCTTTCGAGAATGGGGCCCAAGCCCTAGCAGGCAAATGTCCGAGTTCAAATGTGTCCCAGGGCCATTTTAGTGGACCAGGCCCAAATCCGAAGAGCCGGCCGCCATTTTAAGAGTCCTGTGGCAGCCGCCTATCGCTGCACTGCAAGAGTGGGCGCAATTCAACTGGATGGTGGGCGAGACGCTGTAGCCGCAAGAGCGGGCGCAACTCAACTGGATGGTGGGCGAGACGCTGTAGCTGCAAGAGCGGGCGGTAAACAGCTGATTGGCCGATGAGGCACAGTGCAGCAAAAGCAGGCGGAAAACCGCTGAATGGCAACTGAAACGGTAAAGGGGCGCCCAACTGCAGCAGAGGAGCATCCACCTGGGGAGGCCCGTTCGCGCCGCCTCCCCCCCCCCCCAGGGCGCCCCACGCCGTTTTTCGGCGCAGCATTGTAGGATGCCAAGACCAGTGCGTCAACTTACTGGACATCACCTGGGTGCCGTCCGGAACTCAGCGCGTTGTGCTGCCTTCGGCCTATTCGCACAACGGACCGCTACTGACGCCACCTCACAGCAGCCCATTGTTGGTTTGTTTAAAAAAAATTTTTTTTACGTGTTTACTTTGTTGGACCGTTGTATATATTTATAAGTTATTAAAGTGTAATAATCCTACTAATTTGTTGGAGTGCTATATATTTTTAATGTGACACATAATTGTGAAGACTTTGATGTACAAAAAGGCATCCCTGGAATCTTCCGCTTCAGGCTAGGTCCCACACACCCTCACAGTGAGAATCCCCTCCCCAATCACAATACAGGATTGTTATCAGATAGTAGGAACGCGTGTGGTGTGACGGATCTCATTGGGTGGGGGCCTTGATCTACTGTAACTCCTTTGAAGAGGGGTGATTCTTTACAGTTGGGGCCATAAACTACATCCACAGGGCTAGGTGATAGCCTGGGACCGGCCTGGACAATCAGACACAGAGGAAGAGGAGTGTCAGAGGGTGCGGTAGTGAATAGGGTGAAAGGGAGGTGTCGGGCGGGCACAAGGTGTGATTCTCAGGGAAGAGCAGCGCAGATGGGGAGGTTTATGGCCCATGCATGAGAGAGAGAGCGGGGGTGACCAGTGCGTGGGGGAGATGCTTGCGAGTATGGGGAGCCATGCTGAGGATCGGCGGCGTGCAGAGAGTGGGTCTGGTCAAGGCATCTAAAATGGCTGCCGTGCACGACAAAAGTGTGGCATTGGAAAAAAGGCAAGATGGCGCAGACAATGTCAATACGGATTAATTTATAACAATTATTTTTAACAATATATTTACTCGCAGTGTCAAAATGGCGGTCAACACTTCCTGATTTCCTTCTAATCGAACGTTAACAGACGTCACGCAGCAAAAAAAAAAAAAAACGCTCACGCGCAGCCGCTGGAAGACTTGTATCAACATATATGAGCATCCTCAGCCACCCTCAGAAAACATAGGGGGTCAGGATACGTCTCCCGTACCCCCTTATACCCATTTCTCACATTGTTTTTCCTCCATCTTGTAATTTAATTAAAACGATACACAAAATGGCGAATTCCTGTTTCACGACCCGGTTCGCTACCCGGTTCGCGAACCGGAAAGCGCTTCTACCGCAAAAAATCAAATTTTAATAACCCCAACATCATTCCTAGGGGGTCAAAAAGGGTCTACCTTGCCCCCTTTCATTAAATTCCCCCTTCGTTTTTCTCCTCCTCTTGTCTCTCGATCCTACCGAGAGACAAGATGGCGGCCGTTCCGGACTGTTTAGAATGTTGACAGACACCGGAGAGCCAATCAGCTTCGCTTCGCAAAGTTCCGTTACGCGAAAAGTTCGCGAACCGGAGCGCTACCCGGGACGCTGTCACAGATATATCTGTTTTTTAAAACGTTAATTTCTCAAAATCCACTGGACCACATATATTGAGACCCAGCAAAGGCACATCGGGCTAACAGTCCCTACAATTTTGCCAAGTTTCGTGCAAATCCATTCAGCCGTTCGAGCTAAAAGTGAGGCCAAACGCCCTATGGAAAAATGAATGGGAAAAACGCGTTTTGGGACCCCCCTTTTTTCTCAGCCTCCCCTTGACGAAACTCCCCCATATTTTCAGGGGCTGCTCAGTAACAAAATGTGCCATTTTCCTGAAAATTTCAGCCGATTCCGTCCACAAACGCCAAAGTTATTAGACATAGAATTTTCAAAAGTCCCATAGAGAAAAACCCTAACTACATATACCTACTGGCGACCGCCAGTAGGTAATATATATATATATATATATATATATATATATATATATATATATATATATATATATATATATATATATATATATATATATATATATATGTATATGTATATGTATATATTTATATACTACCTACTGGCGATAGCCAGTAGGTGTATATAGTTAGGACCTAGTTACCATAGGAAATGCTGAACATTCTATTGGGAATAACTTTGGCTCCGATTGAGGGATCTGCCTGTAATTTTCCTTAAATTTGCCTCGCTGCGCCCCGCTCCTTCCCTGAAAGTTTCGGGGGGATTCGACAAGCGGGGGCCAAGAAAAAAGGGGGTCCCAAAACATGTTTTCCCCATGTTAATTTCCATAGGGACATTCTGACAAGGCTACAGCTCGAACGGCTGAACAGAATTACACCAGATTTGGCAAAATGGTAGGGACTGGTATGGAGCAGTGCTTTTTGTATGTTTGGTGTAAATCCCTGCAGTAGTTTATGAGAAAATTGAATGTGAAATTGAGTCCAATGCAATTTTCCATAGGACCTTTAGACACAGCTACAGCCCGAACGGCTGAATGGAATTACTGCAAACTTGGCAAAATGGTAGAGCCTGGTATGCAGAAGTGCCTTTTGTATATTTGGTGAAAATCCCTTCAGTAATTGTTGAGAAAATTGACTTTTTTCAAATTATATATCTATAGGCCGGACACGGTGCGCGCCCGTGCCCGCACCGTCCTTGCACTGTCCTTCCACGTGCGTGGACCTTAGCATGCATGAGCTGCATGCTGATTGGCTGCCAATGTCTGTCAACACTCCAAACCAGAAATTGTTGGCAGCCATCTTGTGCCTCGGTAGACTGAGACACAGGAAAGCAGAAAAACAAACGTGTAGAACTCAAAAAGGGGGCAGGGTAGAAGTACACTGCTCCCCTAGGCCTGCTCAGGGGGTCCCACAAGGACCCCCAAGGCCCAATTTTTTTTTTTTAATCGGACACCGCGATTTTTTTAAAAAAACATTTTTTTTTTCAAAAAATAAATTGGGGGGGGCCTGGTGGGTACTTGTGGGACCCCCTGAGCAGGCCTAGGGGGTCAGGGTGCTTCTACCCTGCCCCCTTTGCATGTTTTGCACCTTTGTTTCACTGCTTTCTTGTGCCTTGGTTCTACCGAGTCACAAGATGGCTGCCAACACTTCCTGGTTTGGAGTGTTCACAGACAGTGGCAGCCAATCAGCATGCCTTTCGCAGGAAAGCAGCATGCTCATTGGCTGTCAACACTTCTAACCAGGAAGTGTTGGCATTCATCTTGTGCTAGGTAGACCGAGGCACAAAAGAAGCAGAAAAACAAACGTGTAGAACGCAAAAAGGGGGCAGGGTAGAAACACCCTGACTCCCTAGGGCTGCTCAGGTTGTCCCAGAAGGATATTTACATATTTAAACGTTATCTGCTAATAGAATTAGCATTTAGAAAACCTTCGAAATTTATTGAAAAAAACTATAGGTTTCACGCCTGACATAGTTACGAATTAGTATTTAAAAAGTGGTCCCAGAAGGATATTAACATATTTAAACATTATCCGCTAATAGAATTAGCATTTAAAAAACCTTGCAAATTCACTTAATCAAACATAGATTTCAGGTCATACATAGTTAGGAATTAGCATTTAAAAAACCTTGCAAATCCACTTAAAAAACCATAGGTTTCAGGTCATATATAGTTAGGAGTTAGCCTTTAAAAAAACCTTTGAAATTCACTGAAAAAACCATAGGTTTCAGGCCTTATATAGTTAGGAATTAGCATTTAAAAAACCATTGAAATTGCTCCTATATAGTTAGTTGTACTAATTATATTTCGCGCACCTGCAATCCACTCCTGATGATGTCATATATTACATCATTCATGACATGGTCAGTGACATCACTGATGACATCTCAAATTATATCAATGATGACATCACTGATGACATCATCCACGTGACAATCACATACACCTTTTCTTACACTAGTAAAATCTTTCATCACTCTTTGTAAAATACAGAGTATCATATTTGAATCCATTGACACAGCAATACAAGTATCTAAACACCCACTCATTGATTCCTAGATGTATACACACATCTAGTCCCTTACCTGTAGATTCACTCATACATGCTGTCAATGATCAATAGAACACTATCAAAAATACTTATACACCTATATCCACATTACACACCAAAACACAACCTATTCACATATGAAGTTATCCTACTCACCTATGCAAACAATGGATCATACTTACATACTTACTTAGCTACACACTTATGCAAACACCACTTCATCTATTTATTTAGATAGTAAGTCAGTGATATCATCATTGATGCCATTTGAGATGTCATCAGTGATGTCACTGACCATGTCACAAATGATGTAATATGTAACATCATCAGCAGTGGATTGCGGGTGCGCGAAATATAGTTAGTACAACTAACTATATAGGAGCATTTTCAATGGTTTTTTAAATGCTAATTCCTAACTGTATAAGGCCTGAAACCTATGTTTTTTCCGGTGAATATATATATATATATATATATATCTATATATATGTGTGTGTATATATATGTATGTATATGTATATATATATATATGTATATGTATATGTATATGTATATATATATATATATATATATATATATATATATATATATATATATATATATATATATATATATATATATATATATATATATATATATATATATATATATATATATATATATTCCTAACTGTATAAGGCCTGAAACCTATGTTTTTTCCGGTGAATATATATATATATATATATCTATCTAAATAAATAGATGAAGTGGTGTTTGCATAAGTGTGTAGCTAAGTAAGTATGTAAGTATGATCCATTGTTTGCATAGGTGAGTAGGATAACTTCATATGTGAATAGGTTGTGTTTTGGTGTGTAATGTGGATATAGGTGTATAAGTATTTTTGATAGTGTTCTATTGATCATTGACAGCATGTATGAGTGAATCTACAGGTAAGGGACTAGATGTGTGTATACATCTAGGAATCAATGAGTGGGTGTTTAGATACTTGTATTGCTGTGTCAATGGATTCAAATATGATACTCTGTATTTTACAAAGAGTGATGAAAGATTTTACTAGTGTAAGAAAAGGTGTATGTGATTGTCACGTGGATGATGTCATCAGTGATGTCATCATTGATATAATTTGAGATGTCATCAGTGATGTCACTGACCATGTCATGAATGATGTAATATATGACATCATCAGGAGTGGATTGCAGGTGCGCGAAATATAATTAGTACAACTAACTATATAGGAGCAATTTCAATGGTTTTTTAAATGCTAATTCCTAACTATATAAGGCCTGAAACCTATGGTTTTTTCAGTGAATTTCAAAGGTTTTTTTAAAGGCTAACTCCTAACTATATATGACCTGAAACCTATGGTTTTTTAAGTGGATTTGCAAGGTTTTTTAAATGCGGTCGCCAGTAGGTATAGTTAGGACCTATTATCCATAGGAAAACTGTAACATTCTATTGGCAATAACTTTGGCATTGATTAATGAATCTTCTTGAAATTCTCCAAAATTTTGGCCAGATCAGTTCCGCTCCTTCCCTAAAAGTTTGGGGGTGATTGGTCAAGCAGGGGCCGAGAAAAGAGTGGGGTCCCAAAACGTGTTTTCCCCATGAAATTTCCCATAGGACTTTTAGACACGGCTACAGCCCGAACGGCTGAACGGAATTACACCAAATTTGGCAGAGAGGTAGTCCTCAGTTCTGACTTGTGCCTTTTGCTTATATGGTGTCAATCTGTTCAATAGTTCCTGAGAAAATGACGGTTAAAATCATTTATATATCTATGGGCGCGGTGGATACGCGTATCTATCCGCGTACCCAAAGCGCAGCCTGCACGCGCACCCTGCCGTGCACGAGCTGCATGCTGATTGGCTGTCAATAGTCAAAATCAGAAAGTGTTGGCAGCCACACAAAGAACCCAAAACAAAAACCTCAAAACGCGAAACGGGGGCAGGGTAGACACACCCTGACCCCTAGGCCTGCTCAGGGGGTCCCACAAGGACCCCTAGGGCCCCAAAACATTTTTGGTAAAAAAAAGACACAATGGTCTCTAGGCCCCACCCCCTCCTTGCACCACTCTGCAAACGTGCCTCCAGGCTGAGGTCAGGGTTGGAAGAGTCCCTGATTCATGTTTCGGTCAGGAGCATTTCATCCCACCCATGGGTAGTAAGGAAGAGCCAAATGTCATTGGAATGGCGGGGAAGTGAACAACAATTAAGTAGACAGGCTTCAACAGGGGAGAGAGGGTCAGAGGGATCACTGGGGAGAGTGGGGGTAGAAGCGTTGGGAGGGTGGGGTTCCAGGCAAATTTTAGTGGAGCAGTAGTCACATTGAAAATGTGGTGAAGGATCCACTAAATTGTAGAGAGAGGGGTGGTACAAACACACAATTTTTCTCTAATAGCAAGAAGTTGAGGGACAGACCAGCGGGTAGGGGAGTCAGGGGGGCGTCCAGCAGTGTGGCTAGTGCTGGCCACGGAACAGGCACGGACAGGCACAGACGGGCTTGCCTTGGTGCGTCAGCGGCGCACCCACTGCGCGCGTCCGGGGCACGTCAGCCTGGGCATGTCCTTTAGTAGTGAGGTAAGCTAAAATGCTAACCTCAAGGTTGTAGGAGGGGCGGAAGTGTTGACCTGGCTTCCAGTAGGTGGCACCTCCGTCCAGACAAACGGAAGGATCCGCGCTGGACCGGGGAGGGACGCCAAGCCCAACCGTCAGGTAAGTGAACGTGAGGAGTTGAAAGCAGTTTAAAAGCACAGTAGTAAAGTATCTTTAAAATGCAGCGAAATACAGTACAAGATAATAGGCAGGAGAGCCTTTTACCAGGAGCTCTCTAAGAGGTGAGCAGAAGTGCAGAAGCAATAGTGAGGGTATCAATAAGGGTAGTAGCATAAATAATACAATGATTTACCCGTAAAGATCAAACGGAGCCCTTTCCCAGGCGCTCCACAGCTGGAGAGTAACAGAGCACTCACTTAGCCCTAAGCCCTGACCGCTGCAGTACAGTTGTGGAAGTAATGTCAGCATGTGTTTATACCTACTAGGATGAACTACCGACCCGTACTGGTGTGAAAGTCCTGGGTACGGAAAATATGTGAGGTATTGTCTAGAGTCTCATGGAAGGAGGAAGTGTTGGCCGCCATTTTGTGATTCAGTCGAAGCACGTAAGGGGAGAAAAGAGCAAAAAAAGTGGGAAATAGGAGGTTAGGAGCACTGTAACCTCTGTGGGATGTTTAGGTTGTGCTATAGAGGGGGTGCGAAGTGAACTAATCATACCTACCAGTGTGAAAGTGCTAGAATACGAAAATTAAGTGAGGTATTGCCTAGAGTGTGATGGTGCTAAGGTGAGGTGGTGCAGGACTCGGGTAGTAGAGCATCAGCACAAATTGTTTGTGTTATGCTGTGAAGTCATTTGACCTGGCTGTTGCCGTACAACTGTGAAAGTAGTGTCAGCATGTGTTTATAACTACCAGGACAAACTACTGACCCGTACTGGTCTGAAAATTCTGGGGTACGGAAAATATGTGAGGCAGTGTGTAGAGTCTCATGCTGCTAAGCTGAGCTGTTGACGGACTCGGAGATGAAAGCGTGAGCCCAACCTGTGTGTCATATGCTGTGAAGTCATCTGGTCTGGCCGTTGTGTCACATCTGTCCAAGTAGTTTCAGCATGTAGTTATAGGTACTTGGAGGAACTTTTGTTTCAAACGTTGTAACTTGTGTATGGTGTTTAGGGGGTGTTATATAAGGAGTGCAAAGGTAAATTTGTGTGTATGAAATGAATTTGGTATTTGGAAAGTGGAAATCACTGACTCCTATGGGTTTGATGGCGCTGGGGCGTAAGTTGAGGTGCTTTTGGAGTTGGGAATAAAGCTGATGAACTACTGACCCCTATTGTGAACTTTTAACCTGCACATTCGGTTAAATGTTCGATAAAATGTTGCAAAAGTATATCGTTGGGTTAAAAAAAATGGATGAAATTTTAACCTGCAGGTGTCGTAGAAGGTTCCAGAAAGTGTGGTGGTAAAATAGGTTGAACTTGTGACCTGTATATGTCGCGGAATATTAAGTAGCTTTTCGGAAGGAACATTCAAAATTAACCAATTGATTTAATTTTTGGAATGTTGTTGAAGTAATGAAACATTCTGATTCGTTTGTTACATGTATTTATGTGTGGAGTGACAGAGAAATTGTGCCATTCCTGGTTTCATCCTTGATGAAGTCGGAGTTTTATATGTACAATGTGAGGAAGACAGAATTGTATGCGTATGTAATTTGAAATCCGGATAACAACTACAAAGGTGAGTTAGAAATGAACAAGGTGTGTTATGTGTTTTATAATAGTGATTAAGTATTTGAGGTGATGTTTTTAATTTTGAAAGTTTTTTTATTTCAAAATAGTATAGTGTTAGTAAAGTGTGGTGTTTGATATTGGTTATGAAATATGCATACAATTTGAACTGTTGTTATATAAGTACTTTATATATGTTTAGAAAATGTTCACAGAGAAGAAGTCTAGTTTGTCATCTTCTTAGGACTGTATGGTTTTGAAAATGAGGTACAGCATTAATTTGGGTTTATAATGTATTCGGTGAGATAAAGAAAATGTTGCACCATTGCAACATATACTTTTTGTGGAAATAGTGGGTTGGGGTGGAGGTAGGAGACGTATGTGTTATTAAGTTAAAAGCGATAAAACAAAATGCAGAAATGTTATGTGGGCAGGTTGTGGTCTTATTTTTGACACAGAGAGGTAGCTTTAAATGTAAGTCAGGGTAGGTTGTTGTACAGTGAGGCCATGCACAGTGTTTGGAGATTACATGGAGAGGAGATGGAGATAGGAAAAGTGATACCTTCCTTTTATATGTACGCATAGTTTGAATCATGTGATCCTAAGTTGAGATATAATATGAATATGGTTTCTGATTTGCATTTAGGTATAGTTGATAGTTTTTGTAGTTTCTGACTAGTGAATAATAAAAAGGTAGATATACTAAAATATATGATGGTACACATATTATTATTGTCTTTTCTTATGGAATAGAAGTACCTGGGTAGTGCTTGTTTAGAAGAGATGTTTTATGAATGTGTGAGAGATAAATAAATATATAAATGTGCGGTATATTGTCTGTATGACTTTGTCGACATTAGAGAACTACGGGGCATATTACCAACAACTAGCGATAATTTATGTCTCTAACTTGTTTAGAGACAAAAATTATCGCCGCACATCGGCGATTTTTATCGCAGATAAACCTTGCTATTAACAAGGTTTATCGCAAATGCGATAAAAAACGGCCGAAATGCATGAATATCGCTGAAAAGTCAGCGATATTCATGCATTATCGAGCAAATGCTCTTAGCCATGTTATCCACCTCCCATTGGATAACATGGCTAAGAACTGCTCAGGGCAGGTGTTAGCTTTTGGAGATATTCCCGCTTAGCGCGAATATCTCCAAAAGTTGGTAATAGGAGATAGCGATGTTAGCGACTGTTTTCAGTCTCTAACATCTTGGCACGCCCACTTTGCATCTCATTAGTGATAAATATCACTGACATGCAAAGTGGGGCCCAAGATGGTCGCTATCTCCTACTAGCTGTCGCTAACTGGTGTTAGCGACAGCTTGGTAATAGGGAGATAATTTTATCTCCGCTTTCTTGGCTTTTAAAGCCAAAAAAGCGGAGATAAACCCCCTTGATAATATGCCCCTACATGTGATTATAAGTGATACTATTTGTCAGGCTGTGTCACTGTGGCAGATATATATAGGTGCTGAAGTGGTCCGTGTTTTACTGAGGGTGAGCTTCACTATCCCTTTTGAGATACTTGTCAATTTATTAATTCCTTTTAATATCTTTAATATAGATACAGTAAAGGGATGGTATATCAAAAGTTTGGGAATTAGAACTTTGTTTACTCTCCCCATGCCCTGCTATGCACTGTACAGAGTGTTTAAACGACTTTTGTAACATATAGAGGTCTAGCTAGTAAAGGTGGTGTAGTTCGACTGGGCCCATTTATAAACCGTGCTATGGGATGGTTTTATGTTTTACCCGCCAATTTGCATGTTTGAATAGTTTCTGCTGATAAGTGTTCCGATAGACACCTGTTAAAATTAATCATGTGTAAGGGTATAGTAGCGCTACTAGGAATGGGGGGGTTCTGTTTGATTTCGTACTGTTAGGCAAGGGCGGGGTGGGTGTGGGGGAGGTAGTTATGTTGCTGTTTGAAACACAGAATATAGTAACGTGGAGATGTGGAGGTTCTAAAGGTGATGTAGTAGCACTGGGAGTACTTATAAAGTGCCATATGGCATGGTATATGTTTTACCCACAAATTTGCATGTTTTAATACGTTTTGCTGACGAGCTTTTCGGGAGAGATCTGTTGAAGTTAAGGCTGTGTATGGCTATAGTGGAGCTTCTACGTTTGCTGGGCTCTTTCTTTTATTGCGTAAAGTTGAGTAAGGGTGGTTGTTGAGGTGATGTAGTGGTACTGTGACTATTTATAAATCGTCTTATGGTATGGTGTATGTTTGAGTTGCAAAATTGCAGGTTTTAATAGCTTTTGCTGATGAGCATTCCGGCAGACACCTGTTGACATTAAGTCTATGTATGGCTATAGTGGCAGTAACAGGAGTGCTTGGGCCCATTGTTTGATTTCGTAAAGTTAATCAAGGGCATGGGTGGGGGAGGTGCGTATGTTGCTGATTATAAGACGGATATTTGTAACATGGGCATGTGTAGTTACTAAAGGTAATGCAGTTTCACTGGGTCCATTTATAAATAGTGCTATGGGATGGTTCATGTTTTACCTGCCAATTTGCATGTTTGAATAGTTTTTGCTGATAAGTGTTCCGGCAGACACCTGTTAAAATTAAGCCTGTGTAAGGGTATAGTGGTGCTACTATGAATGGGGGGTTTCTCTTTGATTTTGTACTGTTAAGCAAGGGCTGGGGTGGGTGTGGGGGAGGTAGTTATGTTGCTGTTTGAAACACAATTATAGTAACGTGGAGATGTGGAGGTACTAAAGGTGATGTAGTACCACTGGGAGCACTTATAAAGTGCCATATGGCATGGTGTATGTTTTACCCGCAAATTTGCATGTTTTAATACGTTTTGCTGATGAGCTTTTAGGGAGACATCTGTTGAAGTTAAGGCTGTGTATGGCTATAGTGGCGCTTCTACGTTTGCTGGGGCTCTTTCTTTTATTGCGTACAGTTAAGCAAGGACGGGTGTTGAGGTGGTGTAGTGGTACTGTTACTATTAATAAACCGTCTTATGGTATGGTGCTGTTTGAGTTGCAAAATTGTAAGTTTTAATAGCTTTTGCTGATGAGCGTTCTGGCAGACACCTTTTGACATTAAGTTTAGGTATGGCTATAGTGGCGGTAACGGGAGTCCTGGGGCTCGTTGTTTAATTTTGTAAGGTTAAGCAAGGGCATGGGTAGGGGGGGCGGGAGGTGCGTTTGTTGCTGATTAGAAGATGGATATTTGTAACGTGGGCATGTGTACTTACTAAAGGTAATGTACTTTTACTGGGCCCATTTATAAACAGTGCTATGGGATAGTTTATGTTTTACCTGCAAATTTGCATGTTGGAATAGTGATTGCTGATAAGTGTTCCGGTAGACACCTCTTGAAATTCAGACTGTGTATGGGTATAGTGGCGCTACTAGGAATGGGTGGGGTTTCTTTTTGATTTTGTACTGTTAACCAAGGGCGGGGTGGGTGTGGGGGAGGTAGTTATGTTGCTGTTTGAAATACAGAATATAGTAATGTGGAGCTACTAAAGGTGATGTAGTACTACTGGGTGCAATTGAAAAGTGCTGTATGGCATGGTATATGTTTTACCTGCAAATTTGCATGTTTTAATACTTTTGTTGAGGAGTTTTTCAGGAGACATCTATTGAAGTTAAGGCTGTGTATGGCTATAGTGGCGCTTCTATGTTTGCTTGCGGTACAAAAGGGGGTGGTGATGGACGGAGCATCTGAACCAATCAAACACTCACACCCAGTCAACAGATCTGGGTTTAATCCATCACCGTTCTTTAGCCCACTCTGCCACCCCAGTTCAGACATGGCCTTATGTAAATCAGTCTGACCCTGTGCCTCATGGGAACAGTCCAGCCCGAACTGCCAAGCCTTGCCTTCCCTGGAACATATTCAAGCTTGCAAACTTGCATATGGCCATGTCTAAACTGGGCTGGCAGAGTGGGCTAAAGAACGGTTAAGCAAGGTCGGGTGTTGAGGTGGTGTAGTGGTACTGTGACTATTTATAAACCGTCTTATGGTATGGTGTATTTTTGAGTTGCAAAATTGTAAGTTTTAATAGCTTTTGCTGATGAGCGTTCCGGTAGACACCTGTTGACAGTAAGTCTATCTATGGCCATAGTGGCAGTAATGGGAGTGCAGGGGCTCGTTTGATTTTGTAAGGTTAAGCATGGGTATGGGTGGGGGTGGGGGATGTGCATATGTTGCTGATTATAAGACTGACATTTGTAACGTGGGCATGTGTAGTTAGTAAAGGTATTGTAGTTTCAGTGTGCCTATTTATTGACCGTGCTGTGGTATTGTTTATGTTTTTCCCGCAAATTTGCATGTTTGAATATTATTTGTTGATAAGTGTTCCAGCACACACCTGTTAAAATTAAGCCTGTGTATGGGTGTAGTGGCGCTACTAGGAATGGTGGGTGTTTCTGTTTGATTTTGTACGGTTAAGGAAGGGCGGGGTGGGTGTGAGGGAGGTAGGTATGTTTCTGATTAAAACACAGAATTTATTAACGTGCAGATGTTGAGCTACTGAAGTACTACTGGGAGCACTTATAAAGTGCCCTATAGCATGGTATATGTTTTACCCGCAAATTCGTATCTTGTAATATGCTTTGCTCATGAGCGTTCCAGTAGACGGTTCTTGAAATTAAATTCTTGTATTGGTATAGTGTGGTTACTAGGTTTGGTGTGGCTCTTTCTTTAATTTTGTAAAGATAAGGAAGGATGGGGAAGATGATGGTGCAGTGGCAGTGTGCCCATTTATGAATCGCTTTATGGTACGGTATATGTTCTTCTGGCAAATTCCCATGTTTTAATACGTTTTGGTGATGAGGGTTTCAGCAGACAGGTACAGAAATGACACAACATTTCTGTTGATAAGACATCTTCGTGCTGATGGACACTCTTGTATTGTGGTAGAAGGCTGATAGCGTTGATGGAAAATTATGAAACTTGGTGCCATTTTAGAGTTTAATGGAAGGTTACACTGTTTGTTTGTTACTATGGTGTAGTTAGGGTTCTAAGTGGGAGAAAAACGTGGGGGTGCTTTAAAAGGGGAGGCCAAGCTCTTTAAGGGGTGTGGGCTATGCAAGTTGGGGTGTGGTCTAAATCAAGATAAGTATAATTGTGTGCTTTAGAAAATCCTCTCCAATTATCGTAGGTTCAGAAAAAAACATTGTTTAAAGGATTTCCCTTTCTTCTACAACATTGGTAACCTAGCATGATGTCTCCAGTTCTCAGTAGTTAGCAAAATAGGCATGCATACATCGATGTGCATGCTGTCACAGCACTGTAATAAAAAATAACAAAAAATTGACTATCTTTGAGAGGGCCAAAAATAGAGCCTGGTAGAGAGTCGTTTGGAGGCTACCTGAAAATAAGTGGTGGTCCCCAGACCCAGCCCAATTAAAGCGCAGTATCCATGCAGCCTAAGCACTGCACCATTCAACCATTTTTTAATTGATGCATATATTCCTACTCATATATATACATAAATCTGTTCATCCGCTTATCTTAAGCATCTGTGAGCGCACTCGCCTATAGTAAGCACTGTGCCATTCATGCAGACATACGCCTATATATGCATAGATATATCTGTCCCAGAATCAATCCTAAGCATTTATCAGCCCCACGTCTATCATAAGTACTGGTCTCTGCATTCATTCATCCTTCCATCCTTCCATACATTGATACATTGATCTATGTACCTATCCATTGATGCATCTGGCATTGCATCCAATCGCTCTTTATTCAGTTACTAGCAGCCCGCCCCAGCGTTGCCCGGGGCAGAAGGGGGCTGGTGGCAGCATTTCAGGCTTGCATGCACCTTACCTCAGCTCTTTCTCCCAGTCGCACAAACCCAGACCCCCGCTCCAGTCCGCCTCACTTAACCGCCCCGCCACTACTCTCACTTAAATGTCTGCACCAAATGTGAAAGCCGTTTTAAAACCTATCATTTATTTTGCTATCCCGCTCCAGTCCGCCTCACTTCACCGCCCCCCACTACACCAAGCCAGTCTACACGCCCTGCTGTAGACCGCTATCCCACTCCATTCCGCCTCACTTACCGCTCCTCCCCACGTACTTCACCGCTCCGCCCCGCGTTTCACATACCTCATGGCGCTGCAGTCTTGCTACGTTCTCCGCTCCTCCATGCGCTGTTGTCCTCCATTCCGCTCCAGTCCGCCTTACTTCACCGCTCTTCCCCGCGGTTCACGTACCTCATTCCCTCTAGTCTGGCTAAGTTTTCCGCTCCTCCCTGCGCTGTTGTCCACTCCTCCTCACATTCCTGTCCTCCGATGATGTCAGCACGCACGTTGTTAGCACACACGGCCAGCGCTACTTCTTAGGGACTACTTTTTTTTATTGTTTATTTTTTAAATAACGTTTATTTTTATAGCCTATGTCCATCTACTGGACCCCCCCTTTCCAACGCTGTATTGGGTGTTGCAATTGGTGGTGTACTTTTCGAGTTTACCTGGCTCAAAGGACACAGGGGCATATTATCAAGCCTGTGCGCTAAAATTATCGCTGCTTTATCGGCCGAAAACGGCCGATAAAGCGGCGATAATGGGCTTGATAATATGCTCTATCGAATTCCAATCGAAGCACATGTTAGATGTGAAGACATCTAACATGGGCTTCGATTGGAATTCCACAGAGCATATTATCAAGCCCATTATCGCCGCTTTATCGGCCGTTTTCGGCCGATAAAGCAGCGATAATTTTAGCGCACAGGCTTGATAATATGCCCCACAGTTCTCTCTTTATAATAGTAGTATAGATACGTTCTTATTTCGTGCATCGTCCGCCCGATCCTAAATACGACGTATTATACTAATCCAGCTACCCTCTTAAGGCATTGAAAAGGCTTGCGAAAAAGCATTGACAGGCAGACTTTTTAATAAAGAATAACAAAGCTTTGAGTTACTCTTTGTGGAGCATACTTCAACACCCTTCTCTGGTTGTGTTTTTAAACAAAGGTACATCTAGCAAAAGAAATATAAAGGAGCTTTTAAGTATAATGTGTTAATTTAGAATCATAACATTCTGTCGAGTTGTTTATAGGTACACTGTTTTAAAGTGGCTGTGACTGACAGATACTGAATACCTGTACTTTTCATATTTGAGAAAGTATTGCAGAGAGCTAATTTGGGGTGGTGAGAAGTTCTATATTTCCATGTGAAGTAAAGTATAGGAATATAAAAGTAATTGGAAAGCTTTTATGTTCATATTAAAGAGGGGGTGTGAGAAATTAGTGAGGCAGGCAAAGTGTGTGTTTTCGTTGCACTAAAACAAGAGAATGTGTAAGGTCAGAGCACGTTCCTGCTGGAGTTGCCTTGTTGTGGTCGTTTGCAGAGGCACAACCAGAGAAAAATTTTGGGGGAGCCTAATTCTTTCAGCAATAGGCAGAGTGGGAATGTAGGGGTTGTAAAAAGGGGTGAAAAAGAACAGAGTCTCCTTTACAAAAAATTATGTTTTGAAGACCGGTAAAGTACTCGCCTGCTGCTCAGTGTGTGTGCGCCTGGGAAGCTGTGTCAGAGAGTCTGGGGCAATGGGCGTTGCGCACCTGGTGGTCTGTCTGCTAATTACCCCAGGATTATGTTGCTGCTGCGTTGCAAAAAGAGCAGGGAAATACTGAGAGAAAATGGCTCTCTTTAAAGGATTTCCCTTCTTCTATAATGCAAGTCATTTGGCATGATGTCTGCACTTCTAAGTAGTGAGCATTGTGGATGCTCTCACAGTGTCACTGCAGTGCAATAAAGAAAAAAAACAGATTACGTCCGTGAGGTCAGAAAATAGAGACCTATAAAGACCCGTTTCGAGGCTCTTAAAAATAAAGTGCTGGTGGTCACATCCCCACAGACACCCCCTCCACTTAAAGCCCTGGGTGCAGTGTTATGTCTGCAAAGTTTTAGATAAAATTGTTAGGAAATAATGGACATTTTTATGTGTGCTGTTTGCTTGATAATATCATTCTAAGTACATAGATTAAAAAGCTTTAAAATAATAATTATATACTTTTGTGCGGTGGGTTGCAGAGAAAGTGGTGTGGGGTGGTGGGGTGTGGCGGAGAGGTGAAAAGTATGAGGTAGTGCAGTTATATATAAATTGTAAAGGAGTATGTAAATAATTAAATACATACTTGCTGTATGTTCAATTTCAAATACGAGGAAAAGGACAGATGGTAAAGAAATAGTATGTTATACTCAGAGACAAAAACAATTTCAAGAAATTCATCAGAGACTTTTTTGATCTAGAGTGATTCCAATTTATTGAAAACATGCTGCAAATATAAAAGAAGAATGTTCCAATTGAAAGAGAAGCAGCGTATTGAAAGTAGAGTGGATACTGCTTTCAATTTGAAACAGAAGTTGTTCATTTTGATTTAAAAGAGAATGAAAGTATTGGATAAAGTAGCCAAAGTATTGAAAGACAAAAGTAGAAAAAAAGACTTGTGAACACAACCAACTTTTGTAACATGTTTAGTGGGCATTGGAGACATACTTCTAGTACTGAGCCTTTTTTTAATGAGGAAAGTTATTTCCAGGAAAATAGTTTATCATTTGCAGTTGATACTGGAGGTTGTTGCTACGAAGTTCAGGATGGTGTTCCTATTCCAAAGGAGGAAATGGTTGGTTAAAGTGCAGAAGAGTTAAGAGCTGAAGAAGTGCAAGGGAAACGTCCACAAGCTCCTGTGTATAAGCGGAGTTGTAGTAGCATTTGTAGTATTCGACAGGAATCCATTGATATAATTTGAAGTTTGCTACAAGAATATACACAGAAAAGTATAAAACAGAAGATTAAGGGCCATATGTAGGAAGCCTAATTGCGCTCGCAAATGCTGAAATTCGCAGAATTTCAGCATTTGCGATCGCAATTAGGGCAGTGTGCTATGAGGCACACAAAAACCCACAAGCAGAAATTCCTTATTTTGCAATTGCACTTGAGGAATTGCAAATCCTTAAATGCAATATAGGAAGCACCCAAGTTGTGCGAATTTTGGTTTAAGGAATCGCAAAATAGCACCAACTTCAGGTTGGTGGTAATTAGCGAATTCTTTGAAAAATGCACTTTTTGGCATTTTTCAAAGGGCCATGTGGGTCAAATACATGCCCTAATGTGCACACATGTTAATTTCAGGGGAGCAAAAGGGTTTCCTATTGACACCCTTGAAACCCTGAAATTGCATTCTCAATTTGCGATTCTCTAATTGAGAATCGCAAATTGAGAATGTCTTCCTATTCATTCCTATGGGCCTTTTAGCCCGTAGGACTGAATGAGAAGGTATTTCTTATTTGCGAATCTCAATTTGCGATTCGCAAATAAGGAATAAGTGGGATTTGGAAAAAAAAATTGCTAATCCTACCTACATTGCGTTTTGCGATTCTCTAATTGCGATTCCCTAAAAATCGCAATTTGAGAATCACAAAACACAAATTACCTACATATGGCCCTAAGTTGTTAAAAGGACTAGATCCATGTAATGTAGGAAAATATACTGAGAAGTATGGGCATTCTCTGGCTTGTCTTTCAAGAAAAGTTTGTAAAAGTGTTTTTCATAATTTCAGGATATTAGCAGTACACCATTCAGAAATTCAGAACTTTGTAAAGAAACTGTACTATGTAAAAAGTCCCACATTAAGTTTAAGTGATCTGAATGGAAGTCTTTGTATGGTTCTTTATCAGATGTTCAAAAAAATTGTTAGAAGAGCAGAAGACCATCTTAAAGTCTATTTTTAATGAATTGGGAGGAAAATCTTGTAGAAACGCCATCATTTTATGATTAAGTGGAGCCACTACTCGCCTTATTTCCCGATTTGTTCAGTTTATTTTTGTAGCTGAAAAGAAACTTTGCAATATAGGCAATTTAAGTGTAGATATTTATGCTATGAAAATTATTTTAAAAGCTGCAATGATTTTCTTGGGTTATGCATTGTCTTTAAACCATAGTTGTTAGGGTTTGATAGCCAAAGTGTGGTTTTTATATTGTTATTGAATGGGAGAAGAGGTGTGGCGCAGCGGCCAGGGCGGCTGATGCCGGACGCTGGGGATCATAGTTAGATCCCCGGCACCGGTGGCAGGGATCTGCCCAGCACCATGTGACTCTGGGCAATAGCTTGCTTAATTTTCCCGATGGCCCCCAGCGCCGGGAAACCTACGGGTAGCTGTGCGCTTTACAAAAACAGGATTAATATTTTTTTTAGGGATAGTGTGGGCATTCTGAAGCCTGGCTAAAGTCTATTACTATAAATGCATTTTATTGCCGCTTCTAGCGCAATTTTTATTATGGTTGGTTGTTTTGCATGTACCTTTTATTCAAAAAGTTTATTTGGTATATTGACAACTGTAGCTGCTAGCACAAGGCACTTTAGTTTCTGCTGCTAAAAGTTTATTAGCTTAATTGTACTCTATTGTCAAATGTGTCTTAAGTGTTATTCTTTTGTGCGTATTTTTATATGTCTTATTGTTTTAAAGTATTGTATATTGTGAATTATAGCTGCTGGCACAATGCACTTTATTTTTGCAAACTAAATATTTGCATTTAAACAAACTATGGGTTCAATTAGGATGGCGATGGATCGCCACCGCCATGCAGGTGCTGGCGATCCGTCCGCCATCCCTGCCCGCCCGCCACCTATTTTCCCAACGCCATATTACAATAGTGGGGGGGACCCTGGCGGAAAAGGTCAAATATGGTGTCTATCAGACAGCGCCAGACATATTAGGATGGGCTAAGGAAAAGGCATACGATCTTTGCTTTGGGGGCCCGTTGCAGGCCCCCAGGGTGAAGGGGGTGTGGGGTGCACATAGGTACCCCCCTGCGTTTTAAAATACAACATGGCAGGTGCCTGTCATGTTGTGCTTTCAAACGCAAAACATGCTTTTTTAGCATTGCGGCCGGCGGTGCTTTCAACACCACCCGCCGCAATGTTAAAAATGCGGGATGCACCCGCCACTGTGGCGGGTGCATCCTATTTTGAGGCACGGAACCTCAGCCCCTGTGGCGAACGGTCCCGTCCCCAGACAGGATGCCGGACGGACTTTGTCCCGCCGCCATCCTAATTGACCCCTAAGTAAGGGCTTAGCTGTAAATTTTAGTTTGGATATAAAAGTACATTGTACCTGCATATTTTTTTATCTAATTTTTTTAGGGCATGTACTTTGCTGATTGTAATGATTTTAGGTAATCAATACATAAATATTTACTACTACTGAATTTGCAACTTGCTTGTTTAAAGAAGGTCGATTTGAGTTAGATTGGAATTGCAATCTACAAGTAAAAAAGAAAAAAAGAAATTGGAAATTAGTATAATTTTTTTGTTTGCACGTAGTTTCACAGTAAACATCGGTGCAGTAGCAACTCAACGAGAAGGTCCTGTCAAAAACTAGGGACAAACTTCTGTAGGCTGAAACATTTTGACCGGATAATACAGGCGGTGATGTAAGAAACTGCCTGGTTGCACTCTTTTTAACGAGGATTATAACCAGATATTTCTGTTATAAATCCTGTTTTAACCTACACTTACACTTTTGCACTGCATACAATTATTCCCATTCTATCATCCTGTTCATAGGACTATTTTATATGGTCTTTTTCATACTTGAACCTTTTTTCTTCTTTCGTGTTTTCTTTTGATGACCTCCTTTATGATATAATCCACAATTTAATCCTCATTGCTCAAGAGGAGAGGTAGATGGAAGGCTGAATACCAAGATGATAAGATTGATCAAGTTTGCGATTGATGGGAATCCAACTACTCATAAGGGTTGTGGTTCTATCCTAGAGTCATTCTGGGGTAGTTGTTAGTTGATGATCATTGTATGTGCATTTTATACAGATTGATAGTTATTATTAGACCCCCATGTTCTTCTGTTTGTTGACATTTTGAGATTGGGGGACTAAACCCATGGCTAGGTCTTTAAACTCCCTAAAGACCACCTTTGTTTGCACAAGAAACTGAGTTGTGAAACTCCAGATAAGCGAGAATTTGACTATTTAGCACTTCTGCAGCTGTTTAAACCATGGCATAGTGAAAGTGAATTACTTGGAGAGTTTGACTGCTATGGAAATTTGTTTAATGCTTGTAAAGATGGCATTCAATGTACAATTTTCCCTACATATTTAAACATGTTGAATGATGAAGTTAAACAGGAAAAGACTATTATAGCTGAAATAGCTCATGAAAGTTCTCAAGATAGTCAAAGTAGTGGTCCATGTAGTCAAGATCCTCTTGGACAATCAATGATGGAAAATGAAGCAGCGATTGCTATGCATGAAGTCAAAATTGCAATGCAACAGGCACATGAGGGGAATATAACATTGGAAAAGTTAGAAGAACAAGTAAATGTTGAAGAGAAAGAAGTATATGTGAAAGTGAGAGAATGGATAGAACATGGTTTGTTGCATGAAAGAAAAGAATGTCTGTGTTCATCTTTTAAACCTCTTCTGATGTACATCAGTGGTCAAGCTGGGACCGGTAAACGTTTTTTAATTAAAGTTTTTACCAGTTATTTTCAAAACACTACAGGTTCACATTTATGTTGTGTGGTAACAGCTCCAACTGGATTAGCTGCACACAATGTCAAAGGAGTTACTTTGCATAGATTATTGATGTTACCAGTGGAGCATGATAATAAATTAGAATATCAGAAGTTGTCTGGAGAAGCTTCTTATGAAGTGTCAAGAGTGCTGCAGAAAATGAAACTTTTAATTATTGATGAGGTGAGCATGGTCTCAAACTTAATGCTTGCTTTTGTACACTTAAGAATGCAACAGGTATTAAATACAGATTACGACGTTCTCTTTGGGGGAAAACATTTATTTGTATTTGGAGATCTGCTACAACTAACCCCTGTAAAAGGAGAACCAGTGTTTAAAACTTTTCTACATGAAGACACTAAGAAATCTTTGGGAAGTATTGGAAATGTGAATCTGTGGTTACATTTTGAATATAAAGAACTCACTCAGAATATGCAACAAGCGAGAGACAAAGAATATGAAAATATTCTAAAAGATGTAAGAATTGGTGTTCTAAGCAAATATGGTAAACAAGCTTTTCAAAGTCGTCTACTAAAGGACTTGCTTACCAATGAAAACGCAGAAGCAATGTACAAGAAAATAAAAAAAGGTATATAGTTTGCTTAATGCCTACAGTGGAAGTGTGTTATATAATAGAGAGCTTATGAAATTGGAAAATCAAAAAATAGTTCACATTGAAGCTTTTGATAAAATAGAGCATCAAGGAATAACAATTGTTCTTTCAGAAAAACTACAGACTAAATTGGAGTCTTTGGAAAAGTCTGTATAAAAAACTGATGGCTTAGAAAAAAATTTAGATGTATATTTAAACTGTCGGGTAATTTTGAAGTGTAATCTGAATGTAGAAGAATGTTTAGTGAATAGAGCAATGGGGAAAGCTGTTGATTTTGTGAAATATAAAAATAGAAATGGAATTTGCAGAGGTAAGACAGATTGCACGTTTTGCTGCATGTTTTTTGCTTGTAAAAGTCTTGTATGTTCGTAGAAAACAGTTTCCCTTCTGTTTAGCATATGCAATAACTATTCATAAATCACAAGGTTTAAGTATTGATAATGCTTTGGTAAATGGTGAAAAAACTGTGTTTTAAGAGGGAATGGTATATGTTTCATTATCTCGAGTTAGAACTTTGTCTGGTTTGTATTTAATTGATTTTGATGAGAACAAGGTTAGTGCTGATGTTAATTGTGTAAGAGAATACAATCATTTAAGTAGGTTTTATGCTGCCCATTTTAGTGAATAGCCTATTTATGAGAAACGTTTTGTGTGTTCAAAATGCAAATATGTGGAAGAATTAACTATTGTTGAAAAGCAGAGAGAAAATCAACAGAAAAGAAAAGAAGTAAAGAAGCAGATAATACAAACAAGTGATGATGTTGTTGGATGCCAATTAGAAAATGCTTCTGGTGTCACCTGCTATGGTAATGTTATTCTAAATGTTATATTTTAACTTGAAGATGTTTGTGGTGAAATTATGGAAAGTCAGGAAAAAACTTTATGTTCTGCACTCTACACTTTGTTTCAAGAATTGAGACCTAATAGAAGTAAGATTCATTCTGCTTCTGGTATTCACCAACTGAAAGACATGGAGCACCCTCCCCATCTTCCTTCGGCAGACCCAGGACCGGCTAACCTTCAGGAGACTTTTCAAGACCTGGCTGTTCGACCAGCAGCTTCTTTCCCCACCCCCTTAGTGCCTTGAGACCCTCACGGGTAAGTAGTGGCTAAGAGGCGGGAAGACGGTGCACACCACTAGTGTGTGTGTGTGGGGGGCAAACGGGCGGGCTTCTATGCGAGTTCCATGCCTCTTGTGGGTATAAAAGGACAGGCACCGATCAGAGCAGCAGATCCGGGGAGAAAGAAGCTTGTGGTCACAGGAACTACACGGGGATACCGCTGGTGAAAGTCAACGATGCAAAGGCCTCCATCATGCATCATAGCTAATTTTCGACGGTAGATATGGGGAGAACACACACCTGCACAGCCTGGACAAAACGCACATTTTTTGGGGGCTAATTAACTTTACCATCGCGCCGAAGGGTGCCGGGGTCCCTCGAGTGAGCTGTCCATCATAGTGGCTAAAGGGCGGGAAGACGGTGCACACCGCTAGTGTGGGTGGGGGGGGTTCTATGTGAGTTCACATGCCTCTTGTGTGTATAAAAGGACAGGTACCGATCAGAGCAGCAGATAGGGAGAAAGAAGCTCGTGGTCACAGGAACTGCACGGGGATAGAGCTCGTGAAAGTCACGGATGCAAAGGCCTCCATCAAGCATCATAGCTAATTTTCGACTGTAGATATGGGGAGAACACACACCTGCCCCATCCAGGAGACTTCTCAAGACCTGGCTGTTCGACCAGCAGCTTCTTTCCCCACCCCCTTAGCGCCTTGAGACCCTCACGGGTAAGTAGTGGCTAAAGGGCAGGAAGACGGTGCACACCACTAGTGTGTATGTGGGTGGGGCAAACGGGCGGGCTTCTATGCGAGTTCACATGCCTCTTGTGTGTATAAAAGGACAAGCACCGATCAGAGCAGCAGATCCGGGGAGAAAGAAGCTCGTGGTCACATGAACTTCACCGGGACAGAGCGCGTAAAAGTCAAGGATGCAAAGGCCTCCATCAAGCATCATAGCTAATTTTCGATGGTAGATATGGAGAGAACACACACCTGCCCAGCCTCGACAAAGCGCACATTTTTTGGGGGCTGAATAACTTTACCATCGCGCCGAAGGGCGCCGGGGTCCCTCGAGTGAGCTGTCCATCATAGTGGCTAAAGGGCGGGAAGACGGTGCACACCACTAGTGTGGGCGGGAGGGGCTTCTATGTGAGTTCACATGCCTCTTGTGTGTATAAAAGGACAGGCACCGATCAGTGGGTCAAAGCAGGGTCAGAGAATAGTTGCAAGTAGGCAAGGAGGCGCAGCTCAGGAAGCACTTACAGGGTTACAGCAGGTGCCCAAGTTGAAGTTAATTTCTTTGTAACCATTTTGTAAATGGTTACAAAGAAATTAGCTTCAACTTGGGCACCTGCTGTAACCCTGTAAGTACTTCCTGAGCAAAATGTGTCCCGCTCGTGAATTCACGTATTTTGCTGCGATTTTGCGCGATTGGCGGGTCGCGAAATCACAGAAAATCCGCAAATTCGCGAGCGGAACGAATTTTCCGCCCATACTTACTAATTAAATCTCAAATTACATCACTGATGACATCATCCACGTGATAATGTGATGTGCTCTAATATAAACTTTGAGACACTCATTCTAAAATGCAGATTACTATTTTTGAAACTGTACACACAAGAATGCTATATACTACATGCCACTCACTATTTCCTCGGTCTACACACACCTCTAGTCAGTTATACTTGTAGTTACCCATCAATACAGGACTATAATATGCACTCATACATTTATACATGCAGTCACACTCTACCACTCATCAATAGAGTTACTCAGACACCTAGTTAGTAAAGCAAAGAATCAATCACACACCCATGTACCTATGTATACGGTTATACACATCAACTTCGTTATTTTTAGACATACCACATCACTTATTTATACAGATACTAACACATATTTACTGTCTTATAAAATCACTGATAGAAGCAGACACTTAGTTATCCATGCAGTCTTCAAATAACTTAGTGTCACGTATACTCATTTATATACTCCAACACTCACATTTAGTGCCTTAAAACATAAGTAGTTAGTCACAGATATACCTTTGATACATTTATTCACTCACCAACACACCCATGCACACACTAACTCACTCATACATTCCTTCCCATACAACCACTGAATCACCCACTCAGAAATCTATGCCCAGACTCATGCACCCCCCCACCACCCATCCACACAGATACTCAGGGACTCATACAGATACTCAGAAAACAAATCAATAACCTATATAGACACTCATGTAGTTATTCAGCAACCCATGCAGTTGCTTACACACCAATAGAGAGACTAATAAAGACTTTTACACTGTTTAGTCAGTAACCCATGCATTCAGTAAGACACATTCAATCACTCACTTATACAGTTAGTCATGCAGCGATGAAATAATCCCTTTAGGCATTTGTAAATGCATTCATTCTTCAATACACCTTGGCATATATATATATAAAACATATTTAAACTTTACAAAAACACACAGTCACTGGAAGATTTCATCAGTGATGTCATCAGTGATGCCATTTGAGATGTCATCAGTGATGTCACTGACCATGTCATGAGTGATGTAATATGTGACATCATCAGCAGTGCATTGCAGGCGTGAGAGTTATAGTTAGCTCAACTAACTATAACAGGGAATTTCTCTGGTTTTATATGAGTCAAATGTCCAACTAACTATAACATCCCTGAAACCTATGTTTTTTTCCGTGAATTTCTAAGGTTTTTTAAATGCTGATGGTTTTTTCAGTGAATATATATATCTATATATAGCGAGAGAGTGAGAGAGACATACATGTATACATACACACACATACACATATATGCTATTTTATATTTTTTGTATTTATTGTTTTAGTTTAAGAGCTTTATTGAAGCAGTAAGAACAAAGGTGCTACATTACATCAATACATGTAAAGAGATAGAAAAAACTAACAAGGAAAATGTATAATAATAAAACAATAAAAACTTAAGATAACTAACATTGTCAAATGATTAAAACCAAATGAAGTAAGCACTAGAGAAGCCTGTCTCAATTTATGGATTGTAGGGAAACCGGAGGAAGACACCTCAAACGCTTTGGACAGATGGTTAGGATGTGAGGCCTTATTATTGAAATCTAACATACTCCAAAAGATAAGTAGAAAAGTATTAATTATGCTGCACCATCTGCCAATGAATGTATGTATAATGCCAGAGTATGCTATTATATTATAGGTGTGATTAATATAACACAGTATGTCATTTTTAATATATAACTTTTGATGTGCCATTGTTTACTTTTAATTAGAACTTTATAATGTGGTAGCGGGTTGTTGGGTGTAGGGGAATATGATAGGAATGTGTTTAAATCATAAATTGCAGTTTTGTCTTTTAAATTAATGTTTATGTTAATTAAATATTTCGTTTCTAATTATTTATGTAAATGTTTTAATTTATTAATTATTATTTAAATTAGTTAGGTATATTGTTATATATAATGTGTAATTTTATTTTACTACAAGTTGATTAATTATTTTTAATTTAGTAGCAGGTTATAGGGTTTGTAGGGAAATAGGTGGGAATTAATTTAAATTATATATTTTTTTAAATTGTAATTCAATTTTGATATTGAATAGATATTTATTTCGTAATTAATTATGTAAATTATTTATGCCGGCATCTTCACCCAGCTCTTTAGAAGACTCCAGACCACAAAGAAAACTGCAGTCAGACTCATTCTGGACCTTCTCAAACTGGCCCATATCACCCCACCCCCATCTCATAAACCTCCACTGGCTCCCCATCCAGAAGAAATGCCAGTTCAAGACACTCATGCAAGCCTACAAAGCTCTAGATGATAAAGGGCCGGCCTAAGTCAACCACTGACTGATCTTCCATCTACCCGTAAGACACCAGCACTCCTTCTCACTGTCTGGTGCGCACCCCCATCTGTTAATGCCACAACAGAGTACACTCCTTCTCCTACATCGCCGCCAAGTCCTGGAACGATCTGTGCCTACATCTTCGAACAGCATCCTCGCTGGAAACTGAAGATCTGGCTTTTCGACATAGACTTCACACCCAAGCGTCCAGATAGCCCTAGGGGTGAGAGTGCTGCTCTATACAATTGCTGATTGATTGGTTCAAAGATTAATTGTTATCTTAATAATATAAATGTATTTTGTAATCTTTAAAATCTATATTTTATTTTTCTATAGTTTAAATACTAATTTATCATTATGTAGCAGGTTGGGTTTGTAAGAATATAATGTGGGGGACTATTTAAATTACAATTGCTTTCTTACAAATGTTATTTTATGCTAATTAAATTTTTGATTGGTAATTAACGATGTAAATGATTTAATTGACTATTTGTTATGTAAATTATTTGTTGTGCTGTAATTGATTGTTAATGTATTGATAGGTGTGTTTAATAATACACTTTGTAAAATGTATTTTGACATTTTTTATTGGGTTTAATTTTATTTGTTTCATTTAATTCCTGTTTTAACTTTAATGCTCTTTTATTTAAAATACATTTTATGTTTTTTAGGTGATGGTGTTTTTAAGGTAATATGGCAGGAAGTGAAGTGTACTTGTTTTAAATGTATTGAATTTTGTTTTTATTTGTTAAAATATTTTTGTATTATAACTATTTATAATAAATTGTATTTATTTATAAAGCACATATATGGATATTTGTAAGATGTTTTAAGAAATGTATTTTGTAACATATTAATTTAAATGATTTAAAAAAATCTTAGGAAGTGGAATGGTACATCTAACCATTCCTTTCTCCACAAATTTCTTTTCTTTTGCTTATTTTGGAACGGAATAGAGAATCTAAACCCACCAAGTCCACCACTTTCCCTATTGTTGCTTAATTTGGAGTATGATCAGTAAATCGAACTGTTCCAAAGTCTAACACTTTTCAATCTGTTGTTTTAGGCTGGAGTGTGAATTATAAATTTACCCTATCCAAATTCCAACCCTTTCCAGGATTTTGCCTGTGTTGAATTGGAAATAGTAAATCTAATCCTTAAAAAGTCCAACACTTTCCAGGATTTTGCTTATGCTGAACCGTGAATAGTAAATTTAACCTTTTCAACGTCCAACACTTTACCTACTATTGCTTACATTGGAGTGGAAACAGTTAATCTGACCCCGTCAACATCAAACACTTCCATACTGTTGCTTAGAGTGGAATGAAAATAATAAATGAACCACTCCAAAAACCAACATTTCCTTACTGTTGTTTAAGATGGAGTGGGCATTGTATATTTAACATCTCCAGACTCCAACAATTTCATTACTATTGCTTGGATTCAAGTGGGAATAGTATATCTAATGCTTACAAAGTCCAACAATTTTCTTGATTTTGCTTATGTTGGAGTCAGGATAGTAATTATCATGCTTTCAAAGTCTAACACTTTTCCTACTGATGTTCAGAATGGAATGGGAATAATAAATCTAGCCTCTTCAACCTGCAACCCTTTTTCTACTGTTGCTTGGATTGGAGAGTTAGTAGTAAATCTAATTCTTCCAAAGTCCAACATTTTCCCTATTGTTGTTTTCTTTGGAGTGGGCATTGTTGAAGTTTCAAGGTAATTTATTTTTTGCTCAGCTAATTAAAGTCATTACAAATGTGTTATTACATATAAAACAAACGCAGGTAAGTATAACACCGAATACTATCATAAAATATATTTCAGTGAAAATTTTAAAATTGTTGTTATAAATTCATGTCGCATATAAAAAATGGCTGCTTACAATAATGGAGTGTTGGACAGTGCCTTTCCACAAGTTATGAAATCAACCACAGAACTATCAATATCTTATACATAAGTTAATAGTAATACATGTTTAATTAAGACCACAGTGACCACTATTGCACTCATTATAGTAAGTTTAAAGTGTCAATGCATTAATAAAAGTAAGCACATTGTGCAAGGACAAGATTTTGCTCAAGTCCCGCATGAGATAACTATCTGATAACCAATGCACATTTAATGTGTGCTCTTTTAACTACCCATGCATCAGTGATTCATGTATTTGTGTAAGAATAAAAGTTCAAATTGTAGATAGTTGTTTGGATGCAACAGAATTTTAAGCATAAAAGCACATAAAGAAAGGAGGATAGTGAATAACAGTTTATGTTTCACAAGTGACCGGCAGCGTAGCAGCTCTTAGCAACTTGTCGGCTTTACTTAGGAATTTGATCTGACCACAAATAGCTTGAGGATGAGCATCATTGAGCAAGAAATCTACTGCTGCTTGAATTGTATGGGAACCTTGTTCAATCCATATTTGATGAAGTAGTTTCCTGCGGTCGTTAGTTAGAGATGGACAAATACAGAGAAGGTGAGATAGATAGCCAACACTCTATTGATGCTGGGCACATCAACCATGGTGGTAAAAGGTCGACTGATGTGAAAGTTACCATCCTAATATGACAATACTTCATTTAGTAGTGCAAAGCAAAACTGTCTGTAAGATATTTTGAATCTTTCTTTTATTGTAACTTCTTTGTATAAGCTTGGCATGCTTTTGGACCATGAGGGCCCAATGATCTTTTACAAATTATGCTTTAAAGATTAGTAGGTTTAACTCCTTTCTAGTTCTGGTGTGGCAGATTTTGATTCCACAAAATAGTAGCTGTTTTAAGATTCAATGCTTCATGAAAGGCGACAGTCCAAGAATTTTGAGCGGCTATCTGATTCATGGGGATTAACTTGGTTTTTACTATTTTCAGCAAAGGTTCTAGGGTAGGTTCCTTAGTCGGTTTAAGAATGAATTGAGCAGTGATGCACACTTTGGTTTGAGGGAAATCTCGTGATTTAGGTGCCCTATCTTATCATCTAGCCAGCATCCAAGGTACTTGTATCTTGGAGCTATGGACAGACGGTGTTCGTTGAAGTACCATGTTCCGGGTTTGTTCTTTATCCACCTGAAAATCATGACATTGGTCTTCTCAAAGTTTACTGTCATGTCATTTGTAGTACTGTGTGCAAATGGAGTGTGAATAGTACATCTAAAACCTACACAGTCTAATACTTTCCATAATGTTGCTTAGACTGGAGTGTGAATAGTAAATCTATCCCTTCAAAAGTCCAAAGCTTCCCTAATGTTGCTTAAGTTTGAGTCGGAATAGTAAGTATTTTGAGAATGGTGGTCGGACCGCCACAGGACCGCTGCATCCACCAGGATCCATGATCTCATGGTTGTGGGGCAGCAGTAAGGAGCAGTAATATGCTGGAGGTGCCGCTGCGGCACTGCTGATCATGTTCTGAGTTGCTTTTCTGCCGCCCATTTCATGGCCGTGGGCCTGTGATGAAAAGGGTGGCAGAAATGCAAATAGGGGAGCCCTAATCGGGCCCCCTGCTGCTTCTATGCCTAGGGGTGCATGTGGGGAGGCACATGTTGTGCTTCCCTGGGATTGCACCCCAGTTCCTGCACGGTGTGGTATTCAAGGTATAGTGTATGCCACACCATGCAGGAACGTGCTGCAGGTGCTGTCACTGCAGTGGTCTGCTGTTAAGGCTCTCGTATGAGCCTAACACAGCCATGACTGTGAGACCGCCGCTGTACCACACTCATAATCCAGTGGGTGGGCACACCATGGGTTTTGTGGTCCTTCTGAAAGTACAGCAGTGATGGTGATGCAGGAGGACTGTCAAGCTCGTACTAAAGCCAAAAGTCTAACCCATCCAAAGTTCAAGCATTTCCCCTGCTTTTGTTTTCATTTGAGTGGGAATGGGAGAACTTCGCAAAGAGCAATTTCTGGAGTGCATGACTTAGCTAGACATATTGGTCATAAACCACCCAACCTTGTGTTAAAAATACATACGCCAAATGTATTCCAATGGCCACTTCTGGCCGCAATATTTGGGGGTATGCCAAAATGGATCAAATTCAAGTAGTTGAAAATACCTTTTTGAGGAATCGTTTGGCTGATGGTCAAGGCACTCCATCCGAGATCATCCCTGGGAAACTGGCAATCTCCTTTATTTCTGACCTCATTCCTGTATGGCCACTTCTTTTGTGGCGTTCCTTCTAGTCAAAGGAGGATTTACATTTAAATAGACAAATCGTACAGGATTGTCTGCTGTTAAACAAAGCTGGCCATATACGATGAATCTGGTTTATAAAGAAAACTTTCATGGATTTGGGACAGACAGACCTCTTTTATGATTCTATGGGTATTACTAATAAGGACTCTTTTTGGGTTAAGCAGCCTTTTGTTCAGAGGGTGATTGCAGAAAGGGAGATTTCTCTTTAACGATCCAGTCATGTTGTGGGTATGTTATGGTTAAATCAGTCCCGGGCAATGGAGCCATATCTCCTATTGGACATGTCTAATTTCCAATGGCATCTCTTAACATCTCTGAAACTGAATATCTTTCATCAATTGTTATTTCCAAAGGGGGTTTGATTCTCTCAATCCACCCTGCCTCCATGTAGCCGTTACAATTTTTCCATCTGTAATTCCATACTCATAGTACATTCATGTCCAAAATTCTCTGCCCTCTGGCATAAATATTTAAGGCCGGTATTATCTGCATTTGGTTTTAACCATATCAGACTCCTATCTATTTCTACAGCTTTTGGCTACACCCATTTGCCATTTTCTATCTGGGGTTTGAAACATTGCTCAGTGGATATCTATTTATGTGGCTTGGGAATGCTCTGTTATTTTTTTTCTTTTTTATATAATCTTAATGTAATTGCTTTTTAATGTGACTGCTTTTTAATTTATTTTATGGACTGATGCATCTGATTATTTATTCAACTTGCTTGTGTATGTTATTGACTTGACTTGAGTGAGAATGGTAAATGTAACCACTGCAGAGTCCTCCACTTTTCCTACTTTTGCTTAAATTGGAGTAAGAATAGTCAATCTCTCTCATTTGTAGTCCAGCATGTTTACTAATGTTGCTTATTTTTGATTGATGTTAATTTTTAAAATTCTTTTTTTTACTTACATTTTATTTCTTTTTAACATTACATTAATTGTATTAAATATATTTTATAAGTATCTGTGATTTATGTTTATCAATCTATGTTTGCTAATTTTTAATTTTAAGTTATTCTTAATATTGTTAATAACATTTAAAAAATCTTTAAATGTTGTTTTTACATTTGTAAAGTATGTGTACATATAAATATACATACATACACAAGACACATACATACATATTATTTACATGTATATATTAGTTTATAATCTTATAACAATTATTTTTATATTAATTTTAATATTTAAAATAAGTTATATATATGTTTTGGTTATTTTTGTTACATATGTGTGTGTGTGTGTGTGTGTGTGTTTTCATATATGTATTCGCTGAAAAAACACATAGGTTTCAGGGACGTTATAGTTAGTTGGACATTTTTTTCGTACAAATCCATAGAAATTCCCCCGTTATAGTAAGTTCAGCTAACTATAACTCGCGCACCAGCAATGCACTGCTGATGACGTCACATATTACATCATTCATGACATGGTCAGTGACATCACTGATTACATCACAGATGACATCTCAAATGACATCATTGATGACATCATTCACATGAAAATCTGATGCAACTCCTCACACTCTAATATAACAGCCCTGCCAAACTCCTCTCCCTAACTGAAAGTGGCAGGCTGAAGGCAGAAATTTGCAGATGGTTGGGGTAGGAGAGCTATGGAAATGAGCCATACTGGGCGTTAGTTTAACTAGTTCTTGCTCCTCTGCTCCAAGTTCAGCCATACTGAATTTTGGAAGAATGGTACTTTCTGGGAGAAGATTGTGCCACACTTTAGAAGAAGTGGTCATGCCCTGGGGTGTTGCCCTGCATCTCACTGGACAGGAGTGCTCTTCTGCTTGACCACAGAGACCACTGAATACATATGTGGGAGGTTTAGAGCCTCTTAGATCTTCTGCTTGAAACTAAGAGAAGAAGAAGGCTTTCCAAGCTGCAAATTTGATTTTCACTATCAGACCCAGCATTCTGACTGACTGCGCCTGCTGTATTATCTGGAATGACAGCCCTTTGGATGTACCTTCCTTCAAGAAGACTAGAGAGTGGATTCTCTGCAAGATACAGGTTAACAGAGCTCACCTGGATTGTCACCACCAAGAATCCCCAGCCTGGAGTCCAGTGGATTTGTAGGGGTTTTTGTTCAAGTAGATTGTGGAAACTGCAGTCTCAAACTTTCAAGGACCATCTTGGAGATTCCAGACCCCCTGATTGGGTTTTGGACACTTTGGAACCCCCAGAGGAACTTCAGGAAGAAGTCTCAGAAGATTGGAGAACTTTGGAGCAACTTTGGAAAAAAGCTCCAGAGGGGGCTGACTCAAACGCGAGAGCCAAGCTGGCGACCTTCAACTTCAAGCCGGCCTTCCCTGCTGGTTCGGCCTGCTGAAATGTCTGGAGGTCCGACTACCATAGTTTGACCAGGAGCTCCCTGGAAAGCAAGCTGGTGAACCCTCACTGAACCCGGACTGGTGAAGAGCATCAAGGGACCCTGCAAAAAAAGCTTCAGAAACATTTCTAAGTCAGAAGGTAAAATCTTGACCGAGGCCTACTGCGAGGGTTATCCGGGCAGGGCTCCATCACGGTCAGTCTGAAGCTTTGACTTTTCCTGGTCAAGCTCGACCAGATGTCCCAAGGTGGCACTATAGGTTTCTAAGTACTATATAGTGCTAAATCTTTAAAAAAAATCATATGTATGGTTCCCTGCATTGGATATTTGTTGTTTTGATGTCATTTTATTGATAGAAATATTCCCTAATTTTATAAATTGGTGTTGGATTTGTATTGTGTGATGTATCTTAATTATTTACTCAATTTGTGGTAATAAATGCTTTGCATAACTGTCTCTTAAGTTAGGCCTTCCTGCTCGCAGCCAAGCTACCAAGGGTTGAGCATGGTGTTAATTTGCTGAGACCTATTCCAAGCCCTAGACTGTGTTAGTGGCCTTATTGCTAGTGGTAGAAGAATATTTACCACTACTAATGACCCACTTCCTAAACACTTCAGCTATGAAATGCGGAACAATTTAAGAAAAAGAAAGGCAGCTGGAACAGTGTCAAAGTCTGTATCAGCCAAGGGAATAATTATTCTCTTAATTTAAGGGACTTTGCATGTAAAAGAAAACCATTTATTCTCGGTCTATTTTTTCTGCAACACAGGCTTACGTCATGCCAAATTGATGTCAAAGATTCACAGATCTTATACTGACTGTCCCCTTCATCAATTAGAAAGCAACATGGGAATAATTGTATTTCTCTGGTAGCAACCAGACTTCGGAAATCCTTTTCTCGCTGTGGTGTCCCAATTCTCAATGCCATTCATACAACAATGGTCAATTTCTGTGTGCATAAAGAAGGATTTCTGGATGGAAATTCTCATTTGGGATTCTCAAATTATGGATTTACACTGGTATAAAGATTTATTCACAGACACACACAAACATGAACACTCACAGACAGACACACACACACACTCACATACACACAGAGTTCTACATTTATTGATAATCACAATCTTTCCCTATGTCTTTGGACCAGTGGACGTGGTGGTATATTTACTATTAATTATGTATGGAAATATTTTTTCTCATGGTGGTAATTACAAATTCACAACAGAATTCCAAGGAACCTGATATATTCACACCTTCTGAGGTACATTCTAGGACACCTTTGTGAATACCAAAAATGTCAGAAATATAATCCAAATGTTGTAGGAAATCTACAGAAGTACATGTCTGACTTTTTCTGTGAATCGGATGCTCTGAGGTACATTAATTAGGATGTTTTGCCAAGTTTTCATCTCAAAAGTGATACAATTCCAGGCAAAAACTTTTAATTCCAATTTACTTTCTAATGCATAAAGTGTGCTAGTTTTTCACTTGAAATTAGTAGAAAGCAGCGTTAGTTTTGCTTTCCATTAATTAGAGCAGGGGGGGGGGGGGGTTTCATGGGTGCTGCGTGGGCATTCCCATGCAACCACCCATGGATTTAGATGCAATACCCTATTTACTAAAAAAGGTAGATAGGGTTTGGCATAAAAAATACCTCCTTTTTGAAGTAGGTGCTATCAAAGAAAAATGCTTTAATTTCTTCTTTCTTTTCCAACTTTGCATACATGCTGCATTATACAGCACACTACAAAGGCAGACGCGTTTTAAGGTTAGTCTAAACTTGGCATTTTGTACCAGAAGGGTACATTTCCAGTATAAAACCTATACTAGACTTATGCAGACACCTTTGATCGATGGTGCAGAGGGCTGTCCGTGGCTCTCAGCAGCTGATTTGCACCAGCACTATGGAAAGAGGAGGAGAATGCCATATCTCTGATGATCTCTGTAGATATGGTCTTCTGCTGCTCTCTCCTTTTCATGCAGTGCAGTGCAGTGCAGCATTTTTTACTGCTATGCTGTATTGCGTGATAATCTAGTAAATGGACCCTTTTGTGTCACTGGGTAGTTTAAAATTATTAAAAAAAGGTTTTTTAAAACCATCATAAGGCCAATTTACTTTCAAGTTCTGTTTAAGTGATGAGTGGAAGCTTTTCAATGAGTATCTGCTGGGTCCCATGAGCTCTGCAAATTCTGGTTACATCAAAACATAATACGTTCTTAGACACAGACATACAAGAACAGGAAAGATCAATAATTGCACTTTGTAAATAATCATATCCTATCCAATCATGCTAAGGGACAGATCATGAGGTGTCTTACTTAACATTCATTGATTGTTTTGTTTACAGGAGTATACCCATGGAAAGGATCTGTGTGTTCTGTCAACATGCCTAACATTTTGTTGACAATTCATTTAATTGCCATTAGAAAATGAAAAATATGAACATGTTTACAGGAAACCAAGAGTGAATGCTTGGAAGTAACTCCCTCTGTAGCTTTTCTTTTTGCTGAGGAACTGGCCTTCAGAAAAAAAGATTTCTTGATGAATATCGCATATTGTGTCTAGATCAACTTTAAATGAAAAAATAATCTGTACTTGGGACTACATTCACACAATACAACGAAGGAAAATGAGATGATAATTACTGGATGATTAGAACAGGACCACAAGCGGATTAAAGTTTGAATAGCAGCAAATTGCACAGTTTCTTACATATTCCTAACTATTAGCCAGAATTGTCGGGTATTTACATAAGACTCTTAAAACTATGACTATTAGCCACAAACTCCTAAAGTCATTTCCAAAATTGGCAGTTATTGTTAAAAACATGTGGTGACAGAAGAATGAGAATCTGATTGAAACTCGCTTGCCATCAACAAGTTACAATGCACCTTTACAGTAACAGACTGACAAATCCGAGCCAGTCAAGTTAAAATAAAGCCATTCTACATGGTCCTTGCACAAGAAATAAGATGTTCAAGCATCCCATGCTAAATAAAAAACAACTGCTACAGGTGTAAAGCCTTACATGCTGCAGTGATGCAAGTGTTATGGTCTAAACTTGGCCATTTTAGACGTGAACGTGATGTATATAATCCTCTAAACCAACAGGGTAGTAACAATCTGTGTGCAGAATGTGAGCCAATCCTGACATATACAACTAACTTACACATCTAACAAATTGATCACAACCAAGGACTGATCCAATAACTGCTACAAAACAAAATAGATATCCACTTAGACCAGCCTGTGTCACTATAACGTAGTATACATTGAGAATCAAAAGGAACATTTTAGAGTCCCTGTGACCCAATTGGGACCTGGGCCTGTGAGCCAGAAAGAGCTACGATCACCCTGGCTGATGGTCCGCGAGATCTCTGACCTTATGCCCCATGAAGGGGGGAACACCCCGCGCGGTGGACTGTGGATACCCCACCTCCCTCCTTCTGTCGCTGACTGTGTGGGGAGATTGGGGCATTATCCTAACCCCCTTCCCCTCTACGCACCTTTCATCTCATCTTCTATGCTCTTGAAATGTTTTTCCATGGAGACCTAGCCATTTGGCCGATGCCCGGTGGAGCTACTGGATAACTATAGAGGAGATGGGCTGTGGACTTTCCCCTCGGCCCTCACCTACCCACCCGGACCTTGGGCAGACTTTTCTTTCGTCTCTCTGTTGTATCTCCCTCCTACCCTTTTTACCGTACCCCTTTCCTCTCTTTCTCTCCACTTCCTAGTCTTCTATGCTCCTTAAATGTTTTTGTCTGTGACTAGTGACCGTGGAGACCTAGTTTTCTGGCCGACGCCCGTGTAGCTACCTGGTAGCTAAAGAGGAGATGAGCTGTGGACTGTCCCCCTCAGCTATCACCTACCCAGCTGGACGTTGGGCAGATTTTCCTGCGTCTCTTTGTCATGTGCTCCCTCCTACTCTTTTACCCTACCCCATTACCCCCCCCCCCACGCTCCATTTAACTCTAAGAGAAGAAGAAGGCGTTCCAAGCTGGAAATTTGATTTTCACAATCAGACCCAGCATTCTGACTGACTACGCCTGCTGTATTATCTGGAATGACAGCCCTTTGGATGTACCTTGCTTCAAGAAGACTAGAGAGTGGATTCTCTGCAAGATATAGGTCAACAGAGCTCACCTGGATTGTCACCACCAAGAATCCCCAGCCTGGAGTCCAGTGGATTTGTAGTGGTTTTTGTTCAAGTAGATTGTGGAAACTTAAGTCTCAAACTTTCAAGGACCATCTTGGAGATTCAAGACCCCCTGAGTGTGTTTTGGACACATTGGAACCCCCAGAGAAACTTCAGGAAGAAGTCTCAGAAGATTGGAGAACTTTGGAGCAACTTTGGAAAAAAGCTCCAGAGGGCAGCTGACTCAAATGCGAGAGCCAAGCTGGCGACCTTCAACCTCAAGCCGGCCTTCCCTGCTGGTTCGTCCTGCTGAAATGTCCGGAGGTCTGACTTCCATAGTTTGACCAGGAGCTCCCTGGAAAGCAATCTGGTGAACCCTCACTGAACCCGGACTGGTGAAGAGCATCAAGGGACCCTGCAAAAAAAGCTTCAGAAACGTTTCTAAGTCAGAAGGTAAAATCTTGACCGAGGCCTACTGCGAGGGTTATCCGAGCGGGGCTCCATCATGGTCAGTCTATAGCTTTGACTTTTCGTGGTCAAGCTCGACCAGATGTCCCAAGGTTGCACTACAGGTTTCTAAGTACTATATAGTGCTAAATCTTTAAAAAATCATATGTATGGTTCCCTGCATTGGATATTTGTTGTTTTGGTGTCATTTTATTGATAGAAATATTCCCTAATTTTATAAATTGGTGTTGGATTTGTATTGTGTGATGTATCTTAATTATTTAATGAATTTGTGGTAATAAATGCTTTGCATAACTGTCTCTTAAGTTAAGCCTTCCTGCTCGCAGCCAAGCTACCAAGGGTTCAGCATGGTGTTAATTTGCTGAGACCTATTCCAAGCCCTAGACTGTGTCAGTGGCCTTATTGCAAGTGGTAGATGTATATTTACCACTACTAATGACCCACTTTCTAAACACTCCAACTGTGAAATGTGGATCAATTTAAGAAAAAGAAAGGCAGCTGGAACAGTGTCAAAGTCTGTATCAGCCAAGGGAATAATTATTCTCTTAATTTAAGGCACTTTTAATGGAAAAGAATGCCATTTATTCTCGATGTCTATTTTTTCTGCAACATAAGCTTACGTCATGGCAAATCGATGTCAAAGATTCACAGATCTTATACTGACTGTCCCCTTCATCAATTAGAAAGCAACAGGGACATTTCGCCTGCTAGCTGGTTTTGCCGCCAGCGTTTCCGCGGACCAGCGCTCACCTCTTCTGATCACATCAGCTGTTCGCCGCACCCGCTCCGCGGGTGCCGCTTCATCAAGGGTCTTGCTGACTCTGCCTGCTGTTTGTCGGCGCACTCCTGGGCGAACCTTGGGCATAGGAAGGCTTGAGGGCTGCGAGCGTGCAGGGACTACCAGATCCAGGTGTCCCTGCGAGACCGTTTCCAGCTTCCGGTCCGCTCTCCCTCTAGCCCCGCCCCCCGCCCATCGGACGGCTGACAAAAACCACCTGTGCTGCCCTTGACCTTTGGGACATTTCGCCTGCTAGCTGGTTTTGCCGCCAGCGTTTCCGCGGACCAGCGCTCACCTCTTCTGATCATATCAGCTGTTCGCCGCACCCGCTCCGCGGGTGCCGCTTCATCGAGGGTCTTGCTGACTCTGCCTGCTGTTTGTCGGCGCACTCCTGGGCGAACCTTGGGCATAGGAAGGCTTGAGGGCTGCGAGCGTGCAGGGACTACCAGATCCAGGTGTCCCTGCGAGACCGTTTCCAGCTTCCGGTCCGCTCTCCCTCTAGCCCCGCCCCCCGCCCATCGGACGGCTGACAAAAACCACCTGTGCTGCCCTTGACCTTTGGGACATTTCGCCTGCTAGCTGGTTTTGCCGCCAGCGTTTCCGCGGACCAGCGCTCACCTCTTCTGATCACATCAGCTGTTCGCCGCACCCGCTCCGCGGGTGCCGCTTCATCGAGGGTCTTGCTGACTCTGCCTGCTGTTTGTCGGCGCACTCCTGGGCGAACCTTGGGCATAGGAAGGCTTGAGGGCTGCGAGCGTGCAGGGACTACCAGATCCAGGTGTCCCTGCGAGACCGTTTCCAGCTTCCGGTCCGCTCTCCCTCTAGCCCCGCCCCCCGCCCATCGGACGGCTGACAAAAACCACCTGTGCTGCCCTTGACCTTTGGGACATTTCGCCTGCTAGCTGGTTTTGCCGCCAGCGTTTCCGCGGACCAGCGCTCACCTCTTCTGATCACATCAGCTGTTCGCCGCACCCGCTCCGCGGGTGCCGCTTCATCACTTCATCGAGGGTCTTGCTGACTCTGCCTGCTGTTTGTCGGCGCACTCCTGGGCGAACCTTGGGCATAGGAAGGCTTGAGGGCTGCGAGCGTGCAGGGACTACCAGATCCAGGTGTCCCTGCGAGACCGTTTCCAGCTTCCGGTCCGCTCTCCCTCTAGCCCCGCCCCCTGCCCTTTCCAACCTACCACAAATAGGGTGTGTACTCCCGCAGCGCGGGACGCAGCTCGGGGCGAAGACCGGGCAAAGAGCGGGCCGTTTGAGGCCGTTCGAGTACGAGAGAGTCCGGTCCGGTCCACCCCCCTAACTGCTTTATCACGGCCATCTCCATATAGGCACTCATTACACTCTGATCCTTTCTAATCCACCTATTGGACAATGAATACTCGTTCTAATAAACAGAAGAAAGCCAAAAAAAATGGGATAGGAGATAAACTGCTTGGTCCAATGGACGATTTCCTCGCCAAAGCTAATACATTTATTGATCAAAGTATAAGCCTAATTGAGGGAAGAGTTTCAACTGAACTCGCCATTGCACGCCGATCATCAATGGGACTACTAGCCTCCGCAAGAACCCCAGATCCCCAGGCAACCCCAACTCCAACATTTGTGTCTGCGAACAGACTCAGTCTGCCAAACAACGTAGATCTTTCTGCCACCCAACTCTCAGTAGCTTTCTCGGATAGTGACCTCGAAAAAACCCCAGTCATTTTTCCCGACCCAACGCCTGAAGAAGTAAGGCAATCGAGAGGGAGGAGGGAGGGAGCTATCAAAAAAAGAAACGCTAGCAAAAAACAAGACCACACCGAAACCATGGGAGCAGCTAACCTTATAGTCTCGGTAGGCGACACAAATCCCGTAGTATTGCCCCTTCACTCTGTTCCCCCGCCCAATAACATTGAAATGATACATCATCTTCCACACGATCGTCATGATTCTCCAATTCTGGAACCAAAAAGCCCACGACTACAAGGTAAAGAAAAAGAATCAGCTAGATTAATCAAGGAGATAGCTTCCCTGCTGAATTCTTATATACGCCCTTTAGAAGCTAGACTTAGTAACATCGAGAGTCTAATTCTAAAAATCTCCAGTCCTCCCAAAACTACATCCTCGCATGTCCCTCAAAAGCCTTCTTCAGATTCCTCGACCATAACTCACCCAAACAAGAAATCGGTATTGTTGCCCCCTCCACAGACCAAAAAACAACTTACACTAAAGGTTTCAACAGTACCAAATCCTCCTACTGCCCAAAAAATCACTCCCAAGTCCTTGACCATTCCTCCAACATCAAATCCACTTCCTTCACCAATAGTAAACACTCCAAGTTTAAATAACCCCTCCTCTAAAACCCCTGTTACGACAAACCCCCCTGCCTCCACAATTCCTGCCATAACAAACACAAAACAAACAAAAACAAAAGGCACCCCGAGAGAGGTTACTGACCAAAGACCCCCCGTAAATCTGCCCCCCGCAGCATGTCCATACGTAGTGGTCATGACAGGGGTCCCTGAACTTACTGGAGATGGGACCGAACCCAACTGGTCACTGAAGAATAAAGTACAGTTTTGGCTGAACACTAATCGCCCTGTTCCCCAACACTGGAAAAGCACCATAGCCTCAGTCTCCCGGACCTCGTGGGTGGGCCACAGAAAAAAAACTATCCGGGGCGACTGCATTGTAATCACGTTTGAGGATCCAATCATAGCAGAATATATCTGCTCCCGGGAGTTTAATACCTCTGGGGGAATTGCCACAAGACCCTTGTCATACTTCTACCCAAAACGATATCACAACAATAACTATTCCCGTGATATCGATAGCATCTGGAGGAAACCAATACTGCAGCCATGGGAGCTAGATATTGCGGGACCAAAACTAATGCCGCGATACAATGAGCCCGACCACCCTTGGTGGCCATCAAACCAAAACCTCCCGCAAAGAGAAGCACCATGGCAGATCATAGGCCCACACAATAGATCCAGAAATTGGGAGCAGTGGGAGAGACCACCGCAGAATCCATATGGCACCAGTTATAGAGAGCCCACAAATGGGCAAAACTGGCAAGGGATACCGCTAACGAATCGTTTTAGCGGCCTGGAAATGGTCGATTGACAAAGAAGCCATTCCACGGAGCCAGCACAAACAACTAAGGTCCCGACTAATCTTATAAAAGAACTTCCTCAAATGAAAAGTCCACCGTTAGATTTGGCACTCTCACCGTTATCCATTACCTTCTGGAATGTGGCAGGCCTTCGAAACAAAATAGAGGACGGCTCGGCCGTTGGTTTTCTGAAGGATTCACAAATTATTTGTCTACAAGAGACCTGGACATTGATCCCCTCACATCTTGTGGGCTACAGGACATTTTTCTCCCCCGCCCTTCCCAGCAGCGCAGGTAGACCGAAAGGGGGCCTGGTAATATACCTGGCTAACACAATTTCTGATTTGAAGATCACTAAGGTAGACCTAACTCCACACTTCCAGATCCTCACAATTACAACTGGGAAAAAATTTTGCTTTACAATAATAAACCTCTACAACAACTTAGAGGATGACTTCTTTTTGGACGTTCTTTCAGTAATCCAATTAAAAATAACCGATCACTGGCATCCCAAACAGAAAAAGGAAACACCGCAGATAATCTGGGGAGGTGACTTTAATATTCACCCCTGCTCCCTGAACGACATATGTGGGATAAAAGATGAGAATGACAACCCATTGGTACACTTTTCCCACTCAGGAGCGGGAACTGCCATGAACAGAACATTAGCCGATCTAGATCTACAAATTATGAACCCTACACATCAGAGTCATAGCAAACTGGAACCCACCTACAGAGGAAGGGGTCACGCGACCACTGTAGACTTTGTACTTGTGACAGAAGGTTTAAAAGATCATACCAAAAACTTCAAAATTCTGGAAAACAATCTTAGTGATCACTCTGCCTTAAACCTGAGCTTCTATATACATCAACCAAGGCCACTGATGGCATTGATAGCAAACACGCTGACGCAGAATAGACTGGAGCTGGGGAAGAACAATGGTTATACCATAAAATGGGAAAAAGTGGACCCAAACACATTAACAAAACGGCTAGTAGAAACTTCCTACAATAGCTTCATGATCTGCCTTGACCCTTATGCAGAGCCAAAACAAATTTTGGAAAACTTCAGCATTATAATAGAGCAAGTCAAAAAGCAGCTGACTAAAACATCCAGGCAAACTAAAATAAACTCCACAGGTTGGTTTAATCGAGACTGGGGGAAAGCCCAAACCAAATTAAGGAATGCTCTCGGAAAACCAATCAGAGATGCAACAGAGATCCAAGCTCTCCGACGAGAGTACATCTCCTCCAGAAAAGAGAGGAAAAAAGAACTGAAACAATCCCTGTGGAATGCCCTACATAAGAGCGCTCTCTTGAAAGACAGTAAGACCTTCTGGAAGATCGTTAAATCACCCATGCTAGCTGACTCTGCTGGTCCAAAAATAGATGTGGCCATCGATGAGGATGCGTGGGTGAATCATTTTTCAGAAATCTTCAAATTGACATTAACCAGCGAAGATAATCACTCCGACATCCCTTTAGTCACCTATCCAATAACCATGGACCTCGATATGCAGGACCTAGAACGGGCACTCTCTTCAAGTAAAAGCGGGAAAGCTCCTGGCCCTGACGGGGTTCCGGTTGACTTGTTCAAACATCTGCCGGACTTATGGATTCCAATATTGACAAGAGTATGTCTAGCCACAATGGAACTTGGCCTATTAGAGTCATGGTCCTCCTCAATAATGGTCCCAATTTTTAAGAAGGGGGACCGTCAGGACACAAAGTGTTACCGGCCGATATCGCTCCTAGATTCTCTGGGAAAAGTAGTTGGAAGAGTCCTCCTCGAAAAACTACAGCAATGGGCAGAAGATAAAACCATCCTCTCGGACTTACAGTTCGGATTTAGAGAGGGCTTTGGGACAGTTGAGCAGGCCCTAAATTTAAGTCTGCTAACCTCAAAGTATATCCATGCTAAACCTGGTTCCATCTACATGGTCTATGTGGACTTGTCCTCCGCATTCGACTGTGTTTCGCATGCGAAGCTTTGGTCACTGCTGAACGTAATGGGGGTCGATCCTCCCCTCCTGAATTTTTCGAGGGAATTGTACAGCGAAGCTACGGCGAGAGTAAGATACGGAATAAACGGAGAACTGACAACACCATTCAGGGTAGAGCGGGGAGTAAGGCAAGGGTGTGTCCTTGCTCCCTTTCTCTTTTCATTGTATACAAACGGCCTAGAAGAGTCCATGCTGAGAGGGGCGAGGGATCTCCCCAGCGCAAAAGGTCGCTTGATCCCCGCGCTCCTATATGCGGACGATGCAGTCATCCTAGCTCGTACCCCTAATGAACTGCAGAAATCCTTAACTAAATACGCAGACTTTATGGGGGCTTTAGATCTGCGTATCAACATCAAAAAAACGTTTGTTATGGTAGCCGGTGGATCAAGAAAATCAACCAAATCGATCTTTTTGAATGGTGAAAAAATTGAAAAGACCCCACAATACCCGTACCTAGGCATCATGATTGATGATGCCTTAAACTGGAAAGCGGCGGTTGAGTCCAGGAGGCTTCTCTTCAAAAGAGCAATCATGGCGCTGATAAAATTCTCTAACAAGCTGGGAAAAAGAGCACCAGTAGAACTGCTTCAGATCTACGCTGCAAAATGCCAATCTATTGCATTATATGGAGCAGGGATTTGGGGTCATGTTTCCTCCAGCTCAATACAAAAAGAAGAGAACATTTTCATCAGTTTCCTTCTCTCCATTCCAAGAGGTACTTCCACCTACGCCTCACATTTAGAGCTGGGAATTTCTCATATTGAAGATTTAATAAAAATTCAACCTCTCCTGCTTTGGAGGAGAGCCTGGTTGTCGGTAGAAAACACTCTGACTAAAAGTATCCTACAGGACACCATGGATCTAGACCATGCTCATAAAATCGCATGGCTCTCGTATGTTAGATGCTTTTTTACGGACCTGGGCCTACAAAAGTACTTTTACACCCCTGAAACCCTGAGAGAAATCTCCAAAAAGGAACTGAAACGACTCGCGTTGGGCCATTTGGAGTCACTGAGACTGACTACGCAGATCACAAAAAACTCTGTCACCCACGCAATTATGATCCAGCAGTCCTTGAGAATTCAGCTATACCTGACCATGGAGCTCACTGTCTACGAGAAAATGCTCTTAACAAGATTTAGAATGAACCTTTTTTTCAGGCTAGTGTCCTTTCCCGATAAAAACAACTGGAACACACAGATAGACCCATGTCCATGCGACGACCTTTCTCAACAGTCCACCATACACACGGTACTGTTTTGCAAGTTTTATCATCCCCATCGGAAAATCTGGTTAATTCCTTTACTAAAAAAATGGGGCCATAGACAATGTCGCCCGGCCATGCTGGCCCTCCAAACCTTGGACTCTGAGTGTACTGTCTACCATGTTTTAAACTTTTTAAAGTGTATCATGAGGCATCGTAATAACTTGTAAGACAGTGGATTTGTATCAGTATTGGAAAATGTAACTTTTTTTAAATGTCTAGCTTAAACTGCACTTTTTAATTGACTCTAAATATTAATTCTGTATTTTGTGATATCTTTTATGGTTTTGCAAATGCTAAAAAACCGAATAAAGATTATTATTATTATTATAGAAAGCAACATGGGAATAATTGTATTTCTCTGGTAGCAACCAGACTTTGGAAATCCTTTTCTCGCTGTGGTGTCCCAATTCTCAATGCCATTCATACAACAATGGTCAATTTCTGTGTGCATAAAGAATGATTTCTGGATGGAAATTCTCATTTGGGATTCTCAAATTATGGATTTACACTGGTATAAAGATTTATTCACAGACACACACAAACATGAACACTCACAGACAGACACACACACACACTCACATACACAGAGAGTTTTACATTTATTGATAATCACAATCTTTCCCTATGTCTTTGGACCACTGGACGTGGTTGTATATTTACTTTTAATTATGTATGGAAATATTTTTTCTCATGGTGGTAATTACAAATTCACAACAGAATTCCAAGGAACCTGATATATTCACACCTTCTGAGTTACCTTCTAGGACAACTTTGTGAATACCAAAAATATCAGAAATATAATCCAAATGTTGTAGGAAATCTACAGAAGTACATGTCTGACTTTTTCTGTGAATCGGTTGCTCTGGGGTACATTAATTAAGATGTTTTGCCAAGTTTTCATCTAAAAAGTGATACAATTCCAGGCAAAAACTTTTAATTCCAATTTACTTTCCAATGCATAACATGTGCTAGTTTTTCACTTGAAATTAGTAGAAAGCAGGTTAGTTTTGCTTTCCATTAATTAGAGCAGGGGGGGTTTCATGGGTGCTGCGTGGGCATTCCCATGCAACCACCCATGGATTTTGATGCAATACCCTATTTACTAAAAAAGGTAGATAGGGTTTGGCATAAAAAATACCTCCTTTTTGAAGTAGGTGCTATCAAAGAGAAATGCTTTAATTTCTTCTTTCTTTTCCAACTTTGCATACATGCTGCATTATACAGCACACTACAAAGGCAGACGCGTTTTAAGGTTAGTCTAAACTTGGCATTTTGTACCAGAAGGGTACATTTCCAGTATAAAACCTATACTAGACTTATGCAGACACCTTTGATCGATGGTGCAGAGGGCTGTCCGTGGCTCTCAGCAGCTGATTTGCACCAGCACTATGGAAAGAGGAGGAGAATGCCATATCTCTGATGATCTCTGTAGATATGGTCTTCTGCTGCTCTCTCCTTTTCATGCAGTGCAGTGCAGTGCAGCATTTTTTACTGCTGTGCTGTATTGCGTGATAATCTAGTAAATGGACCCTTTTGTGTCACTGGGTAGTTTAAAATTATTAAAAAAAGGTTTTTTAAAACCATCATAAGGCCAATTTACTTTCAAGTTCTGTTTAAGTGATGAGTGGAAGCTTTTCAATGAGTATCTGCTGGGTCCCATGAGCTCTGCAAATTTTGGTTACATCAAAACATAATAAGTTCTTAGACACAGACATACAAGAACAGGAAAGATCAATTGCGCTTTGTAAATAATCATATCCTATCCAATCATGCTAAGGGACAGATCATGAGGTGTCTTACTTAACATTCATTGATTGTTTTGTTTACAGGAGTATACCCATGGAAAGGGTCTGTGTGTTCTGTCACCATACTTAACGTTTTGTTGACAATTCATTTAATTGCCATTAGAAAATGAAAAATATGAACATGTTTACAGGAAACCAAGAGTGAATGTTTGGAATTAACTCCCTCTGTAGCTTTTCTTTTTGCTGAGGAACTGGTCTTCAGAAAAATAGATTTCTCGTTGAATATCTCATATTGTGTCTAGATCAACTTTAAATGAAAAAATAATCTGTACTTGGGACTACATTCACCCAATACAACGAAGGAAAATGAGATGATAATTACTGGATGATTAGAACAGGACCACAAGCGGATTGAAGTTTGAATAGCAGCAAATTGCACAGTTTCTTACTTATTCCTAACTATTAGCCAGAATTGTCGGGTATTTAACATAAGACTCTTAAAACTATGACTAGTAGCCACAAACTCCTAAAGTCATTTCCAAAATTGGCAGTTATTGTTAAAAACATGTGGTGACAGAAGAATGAGAATCTGATTGAAACTCGCTTGCCATCAACAAGTTACAATGCACCTTTACAGTAACAGACTGACAAATCCGAGCCAGTCAAGTTAAAATAAAGCCATTCTACATGGTCCTTGCACAAGAAATAAGATGTTCAAGGATCCCATGCTAAATAAAAAAACAACTGCTACAGGTGTAAAGCCTTACATGCCGCAGTGATGCAAGTGTTATGGTCTAAACATGGCCATTTTAGACGTGAACGTGATGTACATAATCCTCTAAACCAAGTGGGTAGTAACAATCTGTGTGCAGAAAGTGAGCGAATCCTGACATATACAACTAACTTACACATCTAACAAATTGATCACAACCAAGGACTGATCCAATAACTGTTACAAAACAAAATAGATATCCACATAGACCAGCCTGTGTCACTATAACGTAGTATACATTGAGAATCAAAAGGAACATTTTAGAGTCCCTGTGACCCAATTGGGACCTGGGCCTGTGAGCCTGAAAGAGCTATGATCACCCTGGCTGATGGTCCGCGAGATCTCTGACCTTATGCCCCGTGAAGGGGGGAACACCCCGCGCGGTGGACTGTGGATACCCCACCTCCCTCCTTCTGTTGCTGACTGTGTGGGGAGATTAGGGCATTATCCTAACCCCCTTACCCTCTACGCTCCTTTCATCTCATCTTCTATGCTCTTTAAATGTTTTTCCATAGAGACCTAGCCATTTGGCCGAGCCCGCTGGAGCTACTGGATAGCTATAGAGGAGATGGGCTGTGGACTTGTGGACTTTCCCCTCGGCCCTCACCTACCCACCCGGACCTTGGGCACACTTTCCTTTCGTCTCTCTGTCGTATCTCCCTCCTACCCCTTTTACCCTACCCCTTTCCCTTCTTTCTCTCCATTTCCTAGTCTTCTATGCTCCTTAAATGTTTTTGTCTGTGACTAGTGACCGTGGAGACCTAGTTTTCTGACCGACGCCCGGTGGAGCTACCTGGTAGATAAAGAGGAGATGGGCTGTGGACTGTCCCCCTCAGCCAATACCTACCCAGCTGGACGTTGGGCAGATTTTCCTGCGTCTCTTTGTCATTTGCTCCCTCCTACTCATTTACCCTACCCCATTAACCCCCAACGCTCCATTTATTTCATCCTCTATGTTCTCTAAATGTTTTCCCTTTGAGACCTATCTAATTGGCCAATGACCGGTGGAGCTACCTGATTGCTATAGAGGATATGGGTTCTGGGACTTCCCCCTCGACCGTCACCTACCCAGCCGGACTTTGGTCAGTCTTTCCTTCGTCTCTCCACTTTATTTCCCTCCTACCCCTTTACCCTTACCCCCCTACACTTTTACTTATCTCGTCTTCCATGCCCTTGTAATGTTTGTCTAGCAACTGATGTAAATTGTAACTGATGTAATTTTGAAATTTTTTGAAACCTCATGTAAAGCACTCTGATACCTCCGGGTCTAGCCAGCGCTATATAAAACTGTGAAAATAAATCAATAAATAAAAATAAACTGTGTTTAGGTAGGTCAAGAAATACTTTGCCTAAATGTTTGCACATATACCTGTGCTACAATTGGCTTTACTCAATCACTAATCTCGTGAGAATCATCAGATGCCACGTTCTCAATTGTCTGTCATTCTTTTTAATTAGTATATTTGCCAGTCCCATCTACGCTGCCCTGAAAAATGACAAAAGCCATTTATTGCTCCATGCACAGTACAACAGCTTTGGATTGCTAAACTACCAACGAAACCTGGAATTAATCAAAGCGGTTGCTGACGGATGTGTTTCACTCTCATAGCTCGTCAGAGGAAAAAAGCTTTATTCAGGCACAAGAGAGGACCCAGTAAAAGATAAAGTATTACCCTTTCAGGCTAAGAATGCCACATAAAATATGCAAAATGGAAGTAGGGAACACTGGGTCGATCCCATGTTTTAGGTGGAGTGCAGTTCTACAACACCAAACAACACACTAAAACTACTCACCTCAAATGTTTTTCTAGCAGATTTTTTTAAACTTAGGATTAGTATAGCACCTTCAACACTGAACTACAAAAAGTGACAAAGGACCTCATTACAACACAGTTGCAGTTTGGAACCGCCTGACCTTAGGTCGGCAGTTCTGGCTGCAGGTTTAAGATGTGACCTCCCATAGGGTGGTCGAACATCCATTTTTCAATGGACACTTGCGCGGTGGGCAGATAAATCCTGCAGCACAAGCTTCCATTGAAAAATGAATGTTTGCAAACATCCCTGTACCATGTGGCAGGCACCATGCGGTGCAGGGAAGTTTAGGGGGACACCATAGGTGCCCCCAAGGCCCCATAGTGAAGAGCCAGTGTGGTAAGAGGACCCTGCTAGGGGCCCCCAAAGTTTCTTGACAGCCTCTCCATGTTGGAAAGGCCGACATAGAAAGGCTGGCAGAAGCTAACATTGTAATCCCAACAGCGAGCAGATGCTGGCTCCGCCATCATTCAAGGGATTACAATTCTTCTCCTCTTCCAATGGGCTCTGTGAGTCTCTCGGAAGAGGATCAGAATCCTGTGGGTTTCCCTCCGACTGCTGTCATCATATTATGGCATTCCCAGGTAAACCCTTGATGTCGGGTGGAAAGCCTCAGACAAACTGTCGAATGACTTTCCGCCCGACATCCAAATCGGGCCAATAGTCTTTAGCCACTTGTTATTTAGAATATCTGGTGGAACAACTGTTGGGTGCCAAATCAAAAACTGATGGCATAATTTAGACAAACGCATAATCTACAAAGTAAAGGTTTTAGGAAAAGTGTGTAGAATTATATAATAATACCAGCATTTCTAAAGCGCACAGCTACCTCAGGCGAGGTGTCCCTGAGCTGGGGCCATCGGGAACATTTGCCCAGAGTCACAAGGTGCCGGGCTAACCTGCCGGTGGCGTCGGGGATCGAGCCATGAGCCCCTGTGTTCCGGAGTCAGCTGCCCTGGCAGCTGCACCACACCTCATCCGTATTTCAAGACTATAAAATGTGTTTACATTGAGAAAATACAGACATTATGGGACCGATGCGCAAAGCCACTCAAATGAATAAACATAGGTTAAAGCTCCAAATGGCCCGATTTGCTCCTGAAGCTCTACACAAAAGGATATTTATCAAGAGTTAATGCTTGTAATGCCATGAGCGACTGAAATAATGCAAGAGTAAACCACATACAAGTCAGGCAGTTTGTGATTGCAAACAAGCTTTACAATCCTTTCCCATCCTGAATCATTTGCATAGAGTATGAGTGCGAGGGAGCTACCCACTTTTTACCATTGCCTCTTATTCTTAAGGCTGACTCATAGCAAAGAAAAGAAAATAGGCTTATGGATAGAGGTACTAAAATTACAAAACAACAAAAATGTGGATGACAATTATTGGGATAATTGTAGGAATGGAAACATTTTAATGATGGCATGGATTAAATGTAGTTTTTGGTCATACTTCTATATTTCATAAATCCATATGACTTGGACCTTTATGTTGTGTTTAGTCCCTGAAGTAGCAATGGCTTACATCGGCCATTAATTGACTATTTCGACCCATTGTTAACTGGCATTCACAAGATGGTAGAACCGATGATGTGGGTAGAACAATGTTTTGAAGGTTAAATACGTATCACTTATTGTGAAAGCATATATTATTGTTTCAACAAACGTCAAGGTAACAACTCAAATTATGTTTTATCAGAAAAAATACATTAGAGGAATAAAGCCATCGCAATGTTAGATGAAAGAAAGGGTGTCCTTGGTCCTAGGATTTGAAACTGAATATTAATCTATCTTTAATAATGTTATCTATTGACATAGTGAAACAATACAATTGTGTATGTGCAATTAACAATAGCATTACTGACTGCAGTTTGACGCCCACCTTATTTTCTTGAGCTACAGATATGGGATCACAAACAGTGTAAGAGCTACTAGTCAGTGTTATTGACTGGCTAAAATGGAGATCTGATTTCAAGACTCAAATTGGAATATACCTTCGTTTACTTAACCCCTTCGATGCAGATGACAAAGCCAGCTCGTCATGGGCGTTACCTGCGCTGCGCGCATGACGAGCTGGCTTTGTCACGAAAGCCGCGATTTTCAAATTTCAGCGCGCAGCAGGAAAACCCGCTAGCGCGCATGCGGTTAAAATGTTACATTAAATAAATGTATCCCGTCTATAACCGTTATGTATGCGCCCAAAAGTAAGGCTGTTTGGCCTCACATTATTATCTGCAGCTTCTTTTTCCCACAATGCATTTGTAGTAACACCCTGGCTAATCCAGATGTTCGAGGGTTGGCAGAAGGCAGGCTGCCTGCCACCTTTTCTATGAATCTAACATCAGTGCTATTTCAGTGTGTGACCCCAAAGCCATTACTCGACGAACAAAGGGGCATATTATTAAGAACAGGCGATAAAATTATCGCTGCTTTATCGGCAGGAAACTGCTGCTAAAGTGGCGATCATGGGCTTGATAATATGTCCTTGTGAATTCCCATAGCATCCCAGGTTCTGCTGTTAACCTGGGCTGCTATCGGAATTCACAAGGGCACATTATCAAACCCATTATCACCGCTTTAGCGGCAGTTTCCTGCCGATTAAGCGGCGACAATTTTATCGCCTGTTCTTGATAATATGCCCCATTATTCGTCCGGTTGGTACATACTATTGTCTGTACAATTGAGCCCACGGTATGAGTGACTGCTCAAAGGATACTTATACGCTGTGTGATTCGTATCACATAAGTGATGTCTACTTGAACAGCACACAACACTGGCTTCTTTTGTTCCCAATCTCATACCTATGGAAACACAGTGAATGTATTGAGTGTGAAATTCATAGATTGCACTGGTGCCAATGCAATTTGCAACTAAGATCTGTACCACTTAAAAATTGCAAAAACATTTTTTTAGAGACTGATGAGTGAAATAGTAACATAGTGCACCAACCTGCTAGTCCAAAAGTCAGTGCAAATCTGTAAAAAAAATTAAACCTGTGCAATTTAATGTGACCCAGAAATCAATAAATAAATTAAATATTGCACTAAACCTTGACCCTTAGGTCTCACATGATTTATAAAAAAAAAAATATATTCAAAAAGCTGTGTCCGCATCCACATTTGAAAGCACAGTAATACTCTCAGTCGGTATTTAATTAATTTTAAACTTTTTTATTGTTACAACCAGAAACCAAATACTTTTCTTTTGGCTCTTTAAGGGAAATACATCTAGTGAAATATCTCGGCGTGTTAAAACACGCCGAGATATCCACTTCTTTTTATATGCACTGCCAATCGCAGTCTCATTCATGCACACACACTCATTGTTTTCACCCTCCATTGGTGAAGGATAGTTATCATTTTCATAAAAAATGTAATCTCTGCTGTAACTTCACTGATGACACTGATGCATAAAGAGAGGAAAATTCGGGAACAAGCTTAAAACTGCACACAAAGGCAAACGAGGGGCTGTATCAATCAGCAAAATAAAACAAAGGTTAAGTGATGAATGAGTGGACATTCTGTAAAATAATTGCATGACATACCTGGAGCTTATCTGCTCATTTATTCACTTCTGCTTGTTTCCATCTATTTATCTCAGACTAAGTGTAAAATTCCATTAAAGTGCATTTCATTTTTCCCTTTGTGTGCTTCGTTCAGCTAGCATCGCTGTAATTACATTTTAAAATATTGGTTATGAGACCGACATTAGAAAGTTCTGTTTTCCTATTGAACTGTTAATAAAATGAACTGACTGGAAAATAAGTTACCCATAGTAGGCAAAGCAGGTATGAATGTAAAATATATCATTTATTGGGTATGTGTTTATATATATATATATATAACAAAACATCCTGTAAAATGTACATGCTACTCAGCATACATGTTTATTTTGTGTTAAATTTCTTTTATGTCTAGTAACTGACACCTGGTGTCCATGTATGTGTTTGGTGCCTTTAAAATGGGGTCTGACCATGGAAGGGGTCATGGGACCATGACCACGGACATGGTCGAAACATATCTTTCTGCTGTGTAAATATATACCTTGGAAATTGTTCAGCGGGCTCGTGGAGCTTCTTCATCCTATGTTTCTTTGTACATTTGGAATATTCTGGCGGCAGCGTCCACCAGCGAAGCCCCGACTCATCAGGAAGGGCCTTCCCTTCAGGCCAACCTGCATCTAGATCCCTTGTCGTTAGGAATGCCCGTCGGCTTTCAGCGGATTGTGGCAGCCAAAAGAGGGATGCTATAGGCACCTGGGGAAGCGTCGATGGTGACAGGTAGGTGGCTACACACCACTAGCATCCGGCTTAGTCGCGAGCAAGTGCACAGGAGTCAGCCGAGGCTGCAAGTTGACCCCGCATTAACTCTGCCAGGCCACTGCTAAACCAGAGTTCACGTCATCAACAGCAGTTATTGACGTGTGATCAATCCATAGGAAAGGAGTGGAACTCCGCCGGTATCATTGCATTGGAACATTGGAACCATGGCAGATGAGTTTCTGAAGGGGCGTGAGGCCTCAACCAAAGCGATTTTCAGTAAAAGTAACACAGAAATGAATGCATCTAGGAGCACGATGTCGGAAACAGCCTCAGTGGGAATACAACAGAGAGGCAACACTTTAGAATGCAGGAGGCGCGAGGAACTCAGCCGGTGGTGGGAGGCAACCTCCCTACAAAATTACTGAGAAATTAACTGAATACCAAGGGGTCTAAGAATCTTTCTCACCCCAACCTTAGCTATCCCCAAACTGCAAGTTCTCAAAGATTGGATGGAGAACACAACTGCATGCTCTAGGAGGATGCTGGAGATCCTCATCATGAATGCCTGGGAGGAACATAAGGTACTTAAGTCACGTGTACAGGAACTGATGGAAGAGTTCAAGAAAGATGCAGCTCAAACCGAGACAGGCAGACATATTTGAGAAAGAAGTTGTGGCCAGGAAATAACAAAAGTTCCTAAGGGACGAGAGAGATTATGCCACAGGCAGAATTCTGACATTCACCAGGAAATTTGACAAGGTGAGATCGGAATTGGCGAAAGACAAAGCACTAGGAATATTAGAAGCCAACAAGGATGGGTCGACACCGGTCAATAGAGAGCATGTCATCTAGCACCCTGGAGCAGCAGTCTTTTTTCGAGGAACTACGCCTCCTACAAATGACAAAAGTACATTTGACCAGAGGGAGGCTGAAAGGAAGAGGATGTGGAAACAAAGACAAAACCGGAAACAGAGGGGCAGACGAAGGAAGCACGAGAACCGCTGGCATAGGAACAAGAGGCCAGACAACTAAGAAAATATAATGGAGGACTCTGTTACGCAACTAACGGTAATGAACTTGACCAATAGAGTACTAACAGATGAGGAAGAGACTCTACTGAAACAAGGCCTGTCGTTTTGTTCCGAAATAGACTTTGACTATGCCCAGACAAGGGTGGATCTATATAAATTTGAATGCAAACTTAAACTATGTAATTTGCACACTTTACACAACAGTACAGGGACTACTCGAGGGAGGTGACCAGCCCTATCCAATGACAAGACAAGGTTGGCAATTGCGGACATTCCCATGTTGCATGGATGGAGTAGGGAGTTGGCATAACGGGTACAGGGTGGCACATATAGTTCCCAGAACACAGTCAACAGATACAGGCTGGCTGCTGCAAGGACAGCCTCTTCCTCTATCTTGTGGCCCCTGTTAAAAAGCCTGCAACCCCAAACCATGGTAGAAGAAAGCATTTATATATATAGTAATGGGGCCTTTCTTGGGTAAATTGACAATTTCTGAGCAGCGAAAGTATAAACTTTTTGCTTAGGGGGTCATAAAAATCACAGGAAAAAATTCAATGTAGAGTATCCTGCTCAGAAAAATTGTCACAAGGGCAGGGCCTCAGTGCACCAGGTTTCACATAGTCCTTAGGATAGGCTAATAACCAGGGTATGAGATTCAATCAGAATCTGGTTAACACAAAGCAATGGTATGCCTTAGTGACAACCAACAAGTATGGCTGTACCTGTGGGCTCATACTCAGTGTAACACACCTTCTCACTGTGGGCTTAGCCAGCTCATTACCTTCTGTAAGCCCCTGCCTTTTGGCCAGAAACTATTGTTTAATGTTTGAAATAGCAATTGGGCCTTGGGGCATAAGATTAACATACAAGTCAAGGCAGCCGGATGTATGACGTTACAACGCATACTTTTACAACGCCTACCTTTACAACGCATTTTTTACACCGCAACATCCATTACAACGCATACCATTACAAAGCATGCCATTACAACAAATTCTTTGAAACTACCTTTACAATGCATTCCACTACAACGGATACTACATTTACAACGCATACCATTACAACGCATAACATTACATTGCATGTAAGGTAAGCATTGGATAGTGTAGGGGTAAAAATTACTATTCTAACTCCAGGGGGTGCAACTGTAGGGTAAGTGTTGGATAGTGTAGGGGTTAAAATTACTATTTTAACTTCAGGGGTTGCAACAGTAGGGCAAGTGTTGGAGAGTATAGGGGTAAAAATTACTATTCTAACTCCAGGGGGTGCAACAGTAGGGTAAGTGTTGGATAGTGTAAGGGTACAATGTGTTGTAATGCTATGCGTTGTAATGGTATGCGTTGTAATGACTGCGTTGTAATGGCATGCGTTGTAGTGGTGTGCGTTGTAGTGGCATGCGTTGTAATGGTTGCGTTGTAAATGCATCCATTGTAATGGATGTTGCGTTGTAAAAGTTTTGTTGTAATGGTAGTGCCTTGTAAAAGTTGCGTTGTAAAGGTTGTTTCCCGGGCAGCCTAACCATTTCATTTGCTCCATAATATAATTTTGCCAGGGGGTACGTAAGGCCCCCTCATGTGCAATGCAGTCTGTGATAACAAGTTGATTTAATGTGGGGGTGGGAGAAGCCCAGATTCTCAGCCAGCACAACAGCGGGGCAACAGCAATCAGGTCTGAGATATACCCCACACCCAGTTCCTGATGTAGTATTTATGACGGAATAGTGGGGAAGAAGGCAAGAAGTTTGTGCATGAATTTATTTTCTGCCCCCTGGATGACCCTCACGTCTTTGTAACTCCAAACATCAGACTCATACGTGGCCATAGGAGTGCATTTTTCTCTGTACACCTTAAGCAAGGTGGAGATGGGCTTAGACCACAGCCTTTTTGAAAACTCCAACGTAGCTCCTGCTGCTCTAGCCAGGATGTTCTTTTTGTGTATTCTTTGCACAGTGCAAGTCCTTTGATCATCGAACAGCACCCCCCAATACGGGAAGATTGAAAGTTTTGTTCACTCAATCAATCAAAATAACTTTATTTGGTTAAAAAAACCATAAAAGTTCAGAAAAACATAACACAAAAATAAGATTTCATATCATGATTGCAGAGGCATGAGTAAAAGCAAATAATAAAAACGTAAACAAAGAAGCCTTCAGGGGAGATGAAAAAGAAACATCAATTACGCCAAACGTTTATCTCCAATATCACCCATACACTTACGTCCATGTAATTAATTTTTATAAAAATGTAACATAGATTTTATTAAGTTACTCTAGCTCATAGCGTTTTCTTATAGACATAACAACTCTAATAACATTTGAAGCAGCAATACAGGTGATTGGGGTAGATAAAGGCTGTAAAAAATTAAAACCACAAATATAAGTGCATGGCCACATTTCCCTCAAAATTGGGGTAAAAAATGTCCCACTCGGCTCTTTATAAAGGGGACACCACAAAATTAAGTGCAGCGTGCTCTGAGCTGCCAAATTATCACATGGACAAGATGGTAGACTATGGGCCCAGCTTGATTGCTTAGGGAATGCCACTAAAACGTGCAATGTGCTTAAACAGAACCTAGTCAAGTAAAATCTTGTTTGAAGATTAGTAGTAAAAGATAAGTAAAATTTCTGTTCACCTGGGAATAAACAAGAGGTGCCTAATGCTACCATTTCTGTATGGCGCAGATGTACCCTGGTATAAAATGCCTCTATTATAGCATCTTTCGCGTTTATATCAATACTTGCAGGATTATCATAAGAGAGCCAAAACCCTTTTCCTTCACAAAACAGAGCCAATTAATAGAAAATGCACTATCTAAGTTAGTACAGTTTTTGATGACGTCCCATGAGAACATTAATCCCTCAGATAACCAGAGCTTAGGCCATACGAGTAGTGGGGCGATATCTATTCGATCTTCAAGGTAGGCCAACCCAAGCTCCTGGTAGCAAAAGGGTGTAGGGACACTATTTGGGACCAGCCGCAATCTCTTTATAAATTTGTTCTCCAGTACCTGTAATTGTCGGGTTTTATGATAGCCCCAGACTCCCGCCCTATAGGATGCCACAGGGAGACATTTGGCTTTATAGAGGCTAACCAGTTCTGTCCTTGGTTTATGGCCTAGCTTGCGGGCAAAGCAAAATAACACCTCCACAACCGACTAGTATCCTGTACCCTACCTTTAATAAGATGGTCCCAATTTAGGGTTTTCATTGTAAATATTCCCTAGGTATGTTAAAAAATTTTGCTTGTCAATGGTCTTGCCTCTAGCCTGAAATTTCCTTGTTCTTGTTACTTTAGGGCTGCACACCATGACATAAGATTTAATAAAATTTACTTTTAGATCCAACTCTGCCATAAAATTGGTAAAAGCATTCAATGAATTTTGAAGGCTATTGGCTGTCAGAGCCATTAAAACAGTATTATCCACGTATGAGAGCTATGGAATCGCGTTGCCTCCAATTTTGGGAAATCAACTTCCTTCTCTATTAAAAAAGGCTCTAAACCATTTGTGTACAATAAAAAGAGGAATGGAGCTAAAATGCAGCCTTTTCCGACACCTTCTGTGGAGAGGATTGGCCCCGTCTTCTCCCCCCTAGAATCATATCATATGGAAACCATAGTAGAGGTATGAAGTCTACGCAGGAGGGATATAAGAGCTTCTTCAAAACCCATTTGCTCCATTTGTCCCCACAGTTTGCCCGATTAACCGTGTCGAAAGCACTGGACAAGTCCATGAAGGCCAGGTGAATAGAACCCCTTCCAGCCTTCATGTACTTGCCCAAGATGAGGAACAAATTAAGGCACTGTTCTGTGGTAACCATCCTCCTTCTAAAACCATATTGTAATCTAGACACAATCTCTTTACTATTTGCCCAAGATTCAAGATGTACCAGGATAACCCTCTCCAATACCTTTGCAGTGGCATCAATTAATGAAATTGGCCTGTTACAGGCAGGGTTACTCCTGTTACCTTTATTATATACTGGGACCACAAATGCCTCCTTCCAAGTTGATGGAATAGGGTCAATCACTACAGCTTTAAAAACATTAGTGAGCAGAGGCACCCATAGTTTGGGGTTTCTTTTAAAGAAATCCAAGGGGACCCCATAAGGACCCAGGGCTTTCATTCTAATTCCCTTTGCTATGGCCACCTCAATCTCTGACACTGTGATTGATGAACTTAGTTTTGAGGTCAGGGTTAAATGGAACACCAATTCCCCACTTCCTTCAAATATTAAGACGTTGTTAGATCTGCCCAGTTACAGAAAAACGTAATCCTGGAAACCTACAGAGAGCCTATCAACATCGTATGGGATTTGAAGAAATTAGTGGCTAGATCAAGTGAATCCAAAAATCTATAAAACCATTTAAGAGTTTTTGAAGAATCACAGCAGTTATGGCAAACAGCTTCGTCTGTGTACAAGAGGGCGGGGATCATCTTGGATCCAACTCTCGGGATTTATTTACAGCTGGATGATAGGATGTCCCCTAACTTATTGATACACAGAGTGAACGTCATGCCACCATCCTCATTAAATCTTACTGCTGATGTGATGTTAATATGGGCGGCATGTAAGAAGGCCACCAGTATGGTGTCCAGGCCCAGATCCCGGAGAGTCAGCCACAGCTTGGATCTATTTACACAGTCAAACGCTGACATCAGGTCCATAAAACCCATATGTAAAATTCCCCACTTGGCAACTGTATATTTCCCAACCACCAAGTGCAGGTTGAGACATTGATCAAGCATCACTTTGCCTTGCCTAAAGCTGTACTGTATGTCAGAGATAACATTAAAATGGTCTAGCCACAATGTTAAATGATCCAGTATCACTTTCCCTATGATTTCAGCAGCCGGTCCAGAAGCGAGATAGGTCGACAAAAAGCAGTGTCATCCCTTGAGCCCTTTTTAAAAACAGAGATAATAATAGCCTTGGTCCAGGAGGGTGGGAAATCACACATACAGGGCGCATTGAAAACCCGTGCCAAAATCTTCGCCCAAACCACAGGGTCGACATTTTACAGGTCTGAAGGGGCTCTATCCGGTCCAGGTGCTATCCTACCAGATGTTGATCTACTAGCTTTGTTAACCTCATCTGTGCTGAAATTAAGTGAATGCTAGCTAAACCGGGTCCCTGTGTGCCTCAGGTTCTTCTAAATTGTCACCACTACACATGCAATAAAAGTGCTGAACCCAGCGCTCCGTACATATGGGACAGTCTGTTCCATAGTTGGCTGTACCATGAAAAGAAGGGACTACTGACTACGGGACAAAACTTTGAGCTATCAGACAGAACACTAACTTGTCCGAGAGCCTCCCAGGCCTCTTCCCAGATAAAATTCTTCCTTTGATGGACTACAGACTTGTAACCCTTCTTACAGCTCTAACCACAGCCTCATCCTTCGGGGCTTGTTTGAGAGCCAGCAATATCTTCCTATGGGCCGTGGTGCAAGTACCATTAAACCACCTCTTGTCTTTGGGGCCTTTACTCCTCCTCTTGATCGTTAGACTGAAGGCTATCTGCTTAGTTAGTTTGTCAAAGTCATCTAGGACAGCTCTATCTTGAGTGTTGGTGTCCGTACAAACGGAAATATCTGAGGCGCATGCAGCATACAAATTATCCAGGAAGCTTTCCGGTATCACCTTCTCCCACTTCAGCCTTGGTCTTTGGTACCAATGTCCTCATTTGGGATACTCCTGCCCTCTGCTCCTTGTAGAGTAGATGGGTAGCCCAGATCAAGCCTAAGGGGATTGTGGTTCCTGTGGCTGCTCCAGGAAATGCTCAGTTTCTCCACTGCCTGGGCTAGAGGTGCAGAGAGCATTATATAATCAATAGTACTGGCGTAACCCCCGCCGGTATAAGTGGGAACTGGCGTGTTCATCTCTGTTTGCTTTAAACAGTACAGATTGTTAGCTGAGAGGAGCCCCTCCATGTGAGTGCCTGATGGTGAATGCTCAAAATGTGTGACCAAATGTGAGAAGTCCCCCTGATCCATCGTGGCGGTACAACTAATGTGACATTGATTAGTGTTAAAGTCAGAATAATTTTCTCATAATAGTGTTTCCCCTTCCCATAATGTTCAAGTAGCCCCTCCAGGGCTATTAGTCATTGATTATTTATTCATTTAAGTATGTATTTATTTTGAGTATTAATAAGGCTCCATTTGTACAGTTTTGTACAGCCTACAGAAGGGAACATTATGTCTAAAATGGCCCCACATATTTTACTCATGTTTTCACCCTGCATTTTTTACTCCGCAAAAACTTTTACTACACAGGGCTTTACACTGCAAACTGTTACAACGCATTCCCCAAAGTAAAGCCCCCTGGAATTAGAATAGTAATTGCGTTGTAATGGGGAATGCGTTGTAATGGAGTGCATTGTAAAGCCTGCGGTTTAAAAGATTTTGCAGAGTAAAAACTGCAGGGTAAAAGCGCGCAGGGTAAATGCATGCAGGGTAACATGCAATCATCAAAATATGCTTATTTTCTGATTTGATTTTAGTGTCAGTCCAGATCCAGGTTATGAATCATAATAATGATAATATTTATTACTTGAGTTTTAAAACTTCATAGTATTTATATCCATTGTAATGTATTTTTGGGTAACAGAAGTACGCCTTGAATGTTTGTTGAGTGTAGTTGATCAATCAAACATTAATAAGGTTCCCATTGGGATTTTTCATTAAGTTATTACTAAAATGGTTTAGCCCTGTTTCCAACATCAGCAATAATAATGAATGAGAAGGCAGAAATGTAGTACTTTTGGAGATGCAATGTATTCCTTCATGAACCTTTCTTTTTAGAAGTACAGTACAAAACAGTAACAATGGAGACAATCAATGAATACAACCCATAGTATGTGTTTGCAACATGTTTGTGAATCACGCCATTGTGATACGATCATTGACATTTCAACTGCCTAGTCTCAATTCCACAGTGCTGATTGGAGGAAATCAGCATTTTCTGTGTGATCACCCCTGAACTTTTGCCTTTTTCTGGTCCATATTTTTGCTGGCTTCAGAACACTGTGCACTGCTCCCCTACTAGCCTTTGCTCCCCTTTTAAACATGATTAAATTGGCATTTAACTTGCTTCTAAGTCCCTTACATATGGTGCAGAAAGTGCACGCACGGCCTGGAAGTCAAATGCTACTTATGGACTACTTCAGGTATTGTGCCATCCACTACAGTGGCAGTTAAAAAATGGCTACATGTCTTCCCTACGTAGCTTGACTGATGCATTGTAAAATCTGCAGTGCAGCCTGTCACAATAGCCCATTGTTGACACCACAGACCTCCCTTTTAACCCATATGTAGGCCTTGTAGCTCCACTGGGAAGGTCGCATGGAAGTTAAAAGAGGGGCACATGAACAATTTGTATTATCATGTCCCTACAGTGAAAAGACCCAAAAAGCTATTTTCACTGTGGCAGGTCTAGCTCTCCTATGTAGAAAACCAGAGTGCAGATTAGAATACTAATACTGCTACATCAGGAAAGAGACAAGCTAGAACAATAATTAAACCACTATTTTAAATAGTTATTAAAAATACAGTTCACTGTTTTCTAATTTTAATAAATATTGGATAATAATAAATTTTCAATGGGCTAATTAGCATTAGCCTCTGCTAACTCCCAGCCTCTGCTCAATCTGAATGAGATGTGAAATTCCTTCCAGGGATAAGACAACAGGTTGACCTGAATGAACAAATAGGACTCTGAGCACTGCAGAATGCTCAGTGTGGAAGCTGTGACCATCCTGTTGACACCACAGTGTCAAATCCAGCCTGACTGGTCTGTTTGAGCCACATATAACATGTTGATGCACTAGAAAAGAAGCAAACATGATGCCAGGACAATCCTTGTGTATTCCCTGTCTAGGTGCAATAAGGCTCTGCTTTTGCCGTACCAGACTTCTCTCTCGTAGTTTGTTGTGGACACAAGACCTGCTTCAAACAGGATTTTAGTGTTGGAAGTGTAAGGACAGTAGATATATGCACTGTGGACTCCCCCACACACCAACAACACTCAGTGGCCAAATTGAGCATGGCTGAAGATGTTTGACAGGTTGAAAATGTCCTAACATATGGCATTTTGGGCCTGATTGCAATAAAGCAAACAGGAACTACTGAAAAGTGGGTGGGGTTGCCCTTGGGAAGTTTTACCCCATTGGTTAGGCAGTGTCCAGGAATAATTTCCACCTGAAAGCCAGTGAGAGGTATAAATGTAGCACTCAAAGGCAATACATCAGAACAATTTCTGGACATGTGGAAGAACATAAGAAGACTGGACCTGCTGTCTGTGACCTGAGAGGAGCCCTGAAGGAATGGCCCAAAACGAAGAAGTGAACTCTAAGAATGATTTGGATGACCTCCTGGATGGCTTGAAGGACACAACAACCATCAGGAGACCTGTTTCCTAAAGTGTCCAGCTGACCAGTTGCAATGTGATTTGGACTGGATATTGCTGTTGGCCTCTGCCTGATACCGGAAAGGTGTATGTTAGACCTGGCATCCTTGGTGTGGTTTCCCCTGACTTTTTGCCTTTGCCTCCTGTATTTTTGCTGTGTGCTGGACTTCATTGTTGCTGGTTTAGGCGCTCTGGGCACTTTGACACTGCTGATCAAGGCAAAAGTGCAAGTGCCCCTTGTGGAAATTGTAACTCTGATTGGTTCTCCATGATTTACATATTTGATTTACTGTTAAGTCCCTAGTAAAGTGCACTGTGTGTGCCCAGGGCCTGTAAATAAAATACTACTAGTGGGCTTGTAGCACTGCTTGTGCCACCCACACAAGTAGCTTTTCAAATGTGTTTCAGACCTGCCACTGCAGTGTCTGCACATGCAGTTTATAACTGCCATGGTGACCTGATAAGTGCACCCACTTACCAGGTCCTAACCTTCCATTTCTTACATATGTCACCCCTAAAATTAGGCCCATGGCATCCCCACGGGCAGTGTGAAGTGTGTGTTTAAGGTAGGACAGGAACTGGTGTGTTTTACATGTCATGACAGTAAAATATTGGGTATTTCGTTTTTTACTATTGCAAGGTCTAGCTCTCCCATAGGCTATCATTGGAGTTGACATGTAACATTTTACAAGTGAAATTTTCAATTAGGAAATGCTAGGGATTTGGAGTTTGGGCTCTCTGAACTCAGAATTTTATTAGCACACATTTTAGTAAGGGTGGCTTTTAGAAAGTGGGCATTTTCTTGTTTAACCATCCTGTGTGCGTCTTCCTGTTTGTGTATTCACTGTATGGTTTTGGAGTGACAGGAGCTGAGGATGTACATTGACTCTAGAAATTCCCAAGTGTGTCCTGCTTTCCTGGGTGACTTATAGCCAAGCTGAATAGGCCTTCCTGCATTTAGAGTGATGGGAGGAGTTTTCACTAGCACCTGAATAGATTGTGACTGCATGGCAGGACTAGCTATAGCGGGCTCCGGGCATTTCCGCTGTGGGCCACCAGGGTGGGGGCTGGTTTAAGAGCTCTGGTGAGCCGCTTTTGTTACCGGGGTCGGGTTTTGCGGCATAGCCGCAATATCGGCCCCAAGTAACAAAATCGGTTGAAACTGGCCCTAACAAACAGCTTGGATGCACCCCCGGGGATGGGGTGTGGGGGGCTGAGCAGTTTGCCAGGGCTGGTTACGGTTCCCAGTCTGGCCCTGTGTGTCAGCTCTGCACAATGCTGTCTCCACCTCCTGTAGTAAAACTGGACCAAGGAGGACAGAACTGGTTCTTACTGAGCTCAGAGACTCTTGAAACAAAGACTTAATAGAGAAAATAGGGTATAGACTCTAAACCCCAGAACTTTAGATCACTTCTGGAAGTAAGAGCAAACTCTGCCAAGGAGAAGGGCTGAAGAGCTGTGCGTGCTTTGCTGGATTGACCTGCCAAGGAGAGGACAAAGACTGGACTTTGCTGTAAACCTGCTTGAGAACAATCTCTGCCCAACACAGGCACCGCACCATCTTCCAAACACTGTGCAATGCCGTTATATGGATCATCACCAAAGGTACGACTTCTGTGGGGGTCCGTGTGACTCTCTGGTTGGCCCGCGGTGCCGTGGCTTGGCAGTTCGGGCTGGACTGTTCCCATGAGGCACAGGGTCAAGACTGATTTGCATATGGCCATGTCTGAACTGGGGTGGCTTGGTGAGCAAAATAACGATGGATTAAACCCAGATCTGTGACTGGAGGTGAATGTGTTGCCATTGCGCAACATTCCGTCCATCATCTTGTTTGTTTTGTAGGTTTGCTAGTTTTCCCTAGGTGCTGGCAGATCTAGGGTTCAAAATCCACAGCTAGGCACTTTGCAAAAAAAGGGTCCGTATGCACTGTGAAAATGTGGTGTGTTCACTTTGCATTTTGGGCCATTTCCTGTCACGGGCACTAGGTCTACCTACACAAGTAAGGTACCATTTTACTCAGAAGAGTTTGGGGAATGCAGGGTATGTGGAATTATTGTGGATAAACGCAGGTTTCTGAACTTTCCACCACAGAAATATGTGTAAAATGTTTCTTTTGGCCAAAGTTTTAGCGTGGCAAGGGATTCTGTGTTGAAGATCCTGGTGAGAGCCAGTCAAGTCACCCCATCCTGGATTTCCTTTGTGTCTAGTTTAAAAACATGTATAGGTTTGCTAGGTTTCCCTAGCTGCCGGCAAGGCCAGGGTTCAAAATCTACAGCTAGGCACTTTGCAAAAAAAGGGCCAGTTTTCACTGTGAATATGTGGTGTATCCACATTGCATTTTAGGCCGTTTCCTGTCATGGGCACTAGGCCAACCCACACAAGTGAGGTACCATTTTTCTCTGAAGACTTTGGGGAAACCGGGGTTGGTGGAGTTTGTCTGTACCCATGCAGGTTCCAGAACTTTTCACCACAGAAATGTGAGGAAAATGTGTTTTTTTGGACACATTTTTAGGTTTGCAAGGGATTCTAGGTGACAGAACCTGGTGGGTGCCATTCAAGTCACCCCATCCTGGATTCCCCTGGGTGTCTAGTTTTCAAAAATCTATACGTTTTCTAGGTTTCCATAGATGCCGGCAGAGATATGGTTCAAAATCTACAGCTAGGCACTTTGAAAAAAAGGGTTTCGTATACACTGTAAAAATGTGATGTGTCCACATTGCGTTATGGGCCGTTTCCTGTCGCAGGCACTAGGCCTACCCACACAATTGAGGTACCATTTTTCACGGAAGACTTTGGGAAACGCAGGGTGAGTGGAATTTTGTGGATCGATGCAGGTTGCAAACTTTCCACCACAGAAATGTGAGGAAAATGTGTTTTTTGGGGCAAAGTTTTAGGTTTGCAAGGGATTCTGGAACGAAAATCCTGGTGAGAGCCACCCCATCCTGGATTCCCCTTTGTGTCTAGTTTAAAAAAATTTATAGGTTTGCTAAGTTTCCCTAGGTGCCGGCAAGGCTAGGGTTCAAAATCTACAGCTAGGCACTTTGCAAAAAAAGGGTCAGTTTTCACTGTGAATATGTGGTGTGTCCACATTGCATTTTAGGCCGTTTCCTGTCATGGGCACTAGGCCTACCCACACAAGTGAGGTACCATTTTTCTCTGAAGACTTTGGGGAACGCGGGGTTGGTAGAGTTTGTCTGGACCCATGCAGGTTCCAGAACTTTTCACCATAGAAATGTGAGGAAAATGTGTTTTTTTGGACACATTTTTAGGTTTGCAAGGGATTCTAGGTGACAGAACCTGGTGAGAGCCAGTCAAACCACCCCATCTTGGTTTCCCCTGGGTGTTTAGTTTTCAAAAATGTATACGTTTTCTAGGTTTCCATAGGTGCCAGCAGAGATAAGGTTAAAAATCTACAGCTAGGCACTTTGAAAAAAAGGGCCTGTTTTCACTGTAAAAATGTGATGTGTCCACAATGCGTTTTGGGCCGTTTCCTGTCGCAGGCACTAGGCCTACCCGCACAATTGAGGTACCATTTTTCACGGAAGTCTTTGGGAAACGCAGGTTGAGTGGAATTTTGTGGACCGATGCAGGTTCCAAACTTTCCACCACAGAAATGTGAGGAAAATGTGTTTTTTGGGGCAAAGTTTTAGGTTTGCAGGGGATTCTGGGTCGAAGATCCTGGTGAGAGCCACCCCATCCTTGATTCCCCTTTGTGTCTAGTTTAAAAAATTTCATAGGTTTGCTAAGTTTCCCTAGGTGCCGGCAAGGCTAGGGTTCAAAATCTACAGCTAGGCACTTTGCAAAAAAGGGTCAGTTTTCACTGTGAATATGTGGTGTGTCCACATTGCATTTTAGGCCGTTTCCTGTCATGGGCACTAGGCCTACCCACACAAGTGAGGTACCATTTTTCTCTGTAGACTTTGGGGAACGCAGGGTTGGGGGAGTTTGTCTGGACCCATGCAGGTTCCAGAACTTTTCACCACAGAAATGTGAGGAAAATGTGTTTCTTTGGACACATTTTTAGGTTTGCAAGGGATTCTAGGTGACAGAACCTGGTGAGAGCCAGTCAAGTCACCCCATCCTGGATTCCACTGGGTGTTTAGTTTTCAAAAATGTATACGTTTTCTAGGTTTCCATAGGTGCCGGCAGAGATAAGGTTAAAAATCTACAGCTAGGCACTTTGAAAAAAAGGGCCTGTTTTCACTGTAAAAATGTGATGTGTCCACATTGCGTTTAGGCCATTTCCTGTCGCAGGCACTAGGCCTACCCACACAATTGAGGTACCATTTTTTACGGAAGACTGAGGGAAACGCAGGGTGAGTGGAATTTTGTGGATCAATGCAGGTTCCAGAACTTTCCACCACAGAAATGTGAGGAAAATGTGTTTTTTTGGACAAGTTTTTAGGTTTGCATGTGATTCTGGGTAACAGAACGTGGTGAGAGCCAGTCAAGTCACCCCATCCTGGATTCCCCTGGGTGTCTAGTTTTAAAAAATGTATAGGTTTACTCGATTTTCCTAGGTGCCGGCAGAGCTAGGGTTCAAAATCTACAGCTAGGAAGTTTGCAAAAATAGGGCCTGTTTTCACTGTGAAAATGTTATGTGTCCATGTTGCGTTTTGGGCCGTTTCCTGTTGCGGGCACTAGGCCTACCAACACAAGTGAGGTACCATTTTTCTCGTACAACTTTTCGGAACGCATGGTGAGTGGAACTTTGTGGATGCATGCAGATTACAGAACTTTCCACCACTGAAATGAGAGGAAAATGTGTCTTTTTTCGGATACATTTTTAGGTTTGCAAGGGATTCTGGGTAACAGAACCTGATGAGAGCCAGTCAAATCAACCTTTCCTGGATTCCCCTTGGTGTCTAGTTTTCACAAATGTGTAGGTTTGCTAGATTTCCTGTTGGACTTGGCCTTTTTGGCAGGTTTACCTCTGAACTTTTTGCCTTGAGATCTGACATGGTGATAGTGATTTTAGGCCTCTCCGTACTTTAGCACTGTGGTCCAGTGTAAAGTGTGTGCGCTCTCTGAGTGCGTTTGATGAGATTAGCCTGCACTCCCATAGGAATGCACAGGAGATATGTGTGTCCATGGTAATTTCTGGAATGAGAGGCGTGCAGGGGCGAGTTTAGTATGTATGAACTTGTGAGAATAAATGGTGCGCAATGGTGTGTGCAGATTTATGGTGATTGGTGGAGAAATATCACTTTTAGAAGTTGGCATTTCTGTGTACTGTGTGCCTGACTGCCAAAGAAAGGAGAGAGGAACTTTGTGTACGTTTCATCAACTTGTAAGGATCTCCAAGGGCTTGTAACAGAGCTTGCCTCCTGCTGAAGTCTCAGGGACAACAGACTTCACCCACCAGCTCCCCAAGAGTTTTCTTGAAGTGCTTGCAGTTGTGCTGGACTTTATGAGGACTTGCGTGTCGCAAGGAGCTGGAAGCACGACTCAAGAACAGGAAGCGTGTTGCCGAACTGCCGCTGCAACTTCACAACACGAAGTGCCTCGCATCGCCGGAGAAGAGGATCGACGTCGCAGCAGACTCTGCCCCATCACCTGGAAGCGTGTTGCAGGAGAAGAGGATCGACGTTGCATCAGCAACCGCCGCCTCTCCGAGAAGCGCGTCGCGGACCCTGTCACTGCTCATCACCGGAGAAGAGGATCGACGTCGCTGGAGATGCTGCCGCATCACTGGGAAAAGTGTTGCAGGGTCTGTCATGGCTCTCTTCGTTGTGGAAGTAACTCGCATCGCCGGAGAAGAGGCTCGACGTTGCAGCAGACACCGCTGCATCACCGGGAAGCGTGTCGCATCAAGGAGAAAGCGCCATCTTTATTTCTGCACCAGATCTTCAATGCATAACCGTCCTTGTGTGTAACGGACTACCGCATCACCTTTCCTGCAACACTTTCATTGCCCTGCGTGTCGCATCTTAAGGTACATTGACTCAAAGTGTTGCATTTTAAGATTAAAGAGAACTAAGCTAATTCTACCATTTTAAGTATAATATTTAGATTTTTGACGTTTGTAGTCTTGTGTTAAATCTATATAAAATGTACTTATTTTTTATTTAAAACTTGTGTGGTGTCCACCTGTAGTGTTGTCACTTGATTACCGTATGTGTTCACAAATGCTTTACACACTGCCTCTGAGATAAGCCGGTCTGCTTATGCCAAGCATCCAAGGGGGTGAGCAGGGGTTATTTTAGGAGTGCACCCCCTTCCCCTGACTAGACGTAAGGGTCCCTATTTGTCACAGGTACCTACCTGGGCCAACTAGAGATCCCCAAATCTAACATTTCCCTAGGTGCCAGCAGAGATAACGTTCAAAATCTACAGCTAGGCACTTTGCAAAAAAAGGTTCAGTTTTCACTGTAGAAATTAAGCGTGTCCACGTTGCGTTTTGGGCCTTTTCCTGTTGCGGGCACTAGGCCTACCCACACAAGTGCAGTACCATTTTTCTCTGAAGACTTTCGGAAATGCGGGGTGGGTAGAATTTTGTGGATCCACAGAGGTTCCAGAACTTTCCACCACAGAAATGTGAGGAAAATGTATTTGTTTTACAAAGTTTTAGGTTTTCAAGGGATTCTGGGTAACAGAACCTGGCGGGAGCCAGTCAAGTCACTCCATACTGGATTCCCCTTCGCAGGGCCAGGGTTCAAAATTTACAGCTAGGCACTTTGCAAAAATAGGGTCCGTTTTCACTGTGAAAATGTGGTGCGTCCACGTTGCGTTTTGGGCCATTTCCTGTGGCAGGCACTAGGCCTACCCACACAAGTGAGGTACCATTTTTCTCGGAAGACTTTGGGGAACGTGGGGTGTGTAGAGCTTTGGTGATGCATGCAGATTCCAGAAGTTTCCACCACAAAAATGTGAGGAAAGTGTGTTTTTTTGGGACACATTTATAGGTTCTTAAAGGACTCTGGGTAACAGAACCTGGTGAGACCTAGTCAAGTCACCCCATCCTGGATTCCCCTTGGTGTCTAGTTTTCAAAAATGTATATATTTTTTAGGTTTCCTTAGGTGCCAGCAGAGATATGGTTCAAAATCTACAGCTAGGCACTCTGCAAAAAAAGGGTCAGTTTTCACTGTAAAAATAAAGTGTGTCCACGTTGCGTTTTGGGCCGTTTCCTGTCACAGGCACTAGGCCTACCAACACAAGTGAGGTATCATTTTTCTTGGAAGACTTTGGGGAACACGGGGTGGGTAGAATTTTGTGGATCCATGCAGGTTCCAGAAGTTTCCACGACAGAAATATGAGAAAAATGTGTTTTTTTGACAAAGTTTTAGGTTTGCAAGGGATTCTGGGTAACAGAACCTGGCGAGAGCCAGTCCAGTCACCCCATACTGGATTCCCCTTTGTATCTAGTTTTCAAAACTGAATAGGTTTGGTAGGTTTTTCCAGGTGCCGGCAGGGCTGGGGTTCAAAATCTACAGCTAGGCACTTTGCAAAAAAACTGTCAGTTTTCCCTGTGAAAATGTGGTGAGTCCACGTTGCATTTTGGGCCATTTCCTGTCACAGCCACTAGGCCTACTCACACAAGTGAGGTACCATTTTTCTTGGAAGACTGTGCGGAATGTGCAGTTGATGGAATTTTTGTGGATCCACGTATGTTCCAGAACTTTCTACTACAGAAATGTGAGGAAGATGTGTTATTTTCTTTTCACAAATTTTAGGTTTGCAAGGGATTTTGGGTAACAGAACCTGGTGGAAGCCATACAAGTCAACCCCATCCTTGATTCCCCTGGGCGTATAGTTTTCAAAAATATATAGGTTTTATAGGTTTCCCTAGGGACCGGCAGACCTAGGGTTAAAAATCTACAGCTAGGCACTTTGCAAAAAAAGGGTCTGTTTTCACTGTGAAAATGTGGTGTGTCCATGTTGCATTTTTGTCTGTTTCCTGTCACGGGCACTAGGTCTACCCACACAAGTGAGACATCATTGTTCTCTGAAGACGTTGGGAAACGTGGGGTGTGTGGGATTTTTTGGATCCACACATATTTCAGAACTATCCACCACAGCACAGAAGTTTGAGGAAAATGTGTTTAAAAAAAATAAATAATTAGGTTTACAAGGGATTCTGGGTAACAGAACCTGGTGAGACCAAGTCAAGTCACCCCATCCTGGATTCCCCCGGGTGTCTAGTTTTCAAAAATGTATAGGGTTGCTAGGTTTCCCTAGGTGCCGCCAGAGCTAGGGTTCATTTTTGTCTGTTTCCTGTCACAGGCACTAGGCCTACCCACACAAGTGAGACATCATTGTTCTCTGAAGACTTTGGGGAACGTGGGGTGTGTGGGATTTTTTGGATCCACACATATTCCAGAACTATCCACCACAGCACAGAAATTTGAGGAAAATGTGTTTAAAAAAAAGAAAATTAGGTTTACAAGGGATTCTGGGTAACAGAACCTGGTGAGACCCAGTCAAGTCACCCCATCCTGGATTCCCCTGGATGTCAAGTTTTAAAAAATGTATAGGGTTGCTAGGTTTCCCTAGGTGCCGACAGAGCTAGGGTTCGAAATCTACAGCTAGGCACTGCGCAAAAAAAGAACCTGTTTTCACTGTGAAAATGTGGTGTGTCCATGTTGTATGTTTGTATGTTTCCTGTCATGGGACTAGGCCTACCCACACAAGTGAGTTACAATTTTTCTCGAAATACCATGGGGAACACATGGTGGATTTTATTTTGTGGATCCACTCAGATTCCTGAACTTTACCCCACAGAAATGTGAGGAAAACATGTTTTTTTGGACACATTTTTAGATTTGCAAGGGATTTTGGGTAACAGAACCTGGTGGAAGCCAGACAAGTGATCCCGTTCCTTGATTCCCCTGGGCGTATAGTTTTAAAAAATGTATAGGTTTTCTAGGTTTCCCTAGGGGCCGGCAAAGCTAGGGTTCAAAATCTACAGCTAGGCAGTTTTCAAAAAAAGGGTCTGTTTTCACTGTGAAAATGTGGTGTGTCCATGTTGCATTTTTGTCTGTTTCCTGTCACGGGCACTAGGCCTACCCACACAAGTGAGACATCATTGTTCTCTGAAGACTTTGGGAAACGTGGGGTATGTGGGATTTTTTGGATCCACACATATTCCAGAACTGTCCACCACAGCACAGAAATTTGAGGAAAATGTGTTAAAAAAAAAATAATTAGGTTTACAAGGGATTCTGGGTAACAGAACCTGGTGGGACCCAGTCAAGTAACCCCATCCTGGATTCCCCCGGTGTCTAGTTTTCAAAAATGTATAGGGTTGCTAGGTTTCCCTAGGTGCCGACAGAGCTAGGGTTCAAAATCTACAGCTAGGCACTTTGCAAAAAAAGGGCCTGTTTTCACCTTGAAAATGTGGTGTGTCCATGCTGCATTTTTGTCCGTTTCCTGTCATGGGAACTAGGCCTACCCACACAAGTGAGGTACCATTTTTCTTGAAAGACCATGAGGAACACATGGTGGATGTTATTTTGTGGATCCACACAGATTCCTGAACTTACCCCCACAGAAATGTGAGGAAAACATGTTTTTTTTGGACACATTTTTAGATTTGCAAGGGATTTTGGGTAACAGAACCTGGTGGAAGCCAGACAAGTCACCCACATCCTTGATTCCCCTGGGCGTATAGTTTTCAAAAATGTATAGGTTTTCTAGGTTTCCCTAGGGGCCGGCAGAGCTAGGGTTCAAAATCTACATCTAGGCACTTTGCAAAAAAGGGTCTGTTTTCACTGTGAAAATGTGGTGTGTCCATGTTGCATTTTTGTCTGTTTGCTGTCGCCTACCCACACAAGTGAGGTACCATTTTTTTTGGGAGACTTTGGGTAACACAGAATTGTACAGCAACTATTGACTTTTGATGAATTTCTGCCTTCCAAATGAAAGACAATGTGTAAAAAAGAAGTAATTTTAAAAAATGACCTATAATTCTCCAGGTAGTATGGGTACTCACAGTTTCGTAAAGTGCCAATTTACAGAAATATATAGGTGTTTTTCATATCGATTTTTCCATGTATATATTTTCCCAAATTAATTGCTATATACCCAGTACATAATGATTAACCATTGCAAGACGCTGCTCAGTTATAGGCTCTGGGTTTGTCGGGTTCTTGGTGAACCTACAAGTCCTATATATCCCCATAACCAGAAAAGTCCAACGGATGTAATGGTATATTGCTTTTAAACATCTGTCACAATTAGAAGTTGTTACAGGTGAAAACGGTAGCACAAATTGCTGTTTTTTTCAACTTATTTTCAATTTTTCCTATATTTAACTGTAAGTTTCTATAAAGCAACCTTGAAGGATCTACACAAAGGATCCCTTGCTAAATTCAGAATTTTGTCTGCTTTCCTAAAATGTATAGCTTTCCAGAATCCATTATTGCTTTCATACCCATTTCTACCATTATATGGAAGAAGGTTGAAAGCACAAAAAATATCAAGAATTGGCTATAGCCCAGTAAAATCCCCAAACTGTAAAGAATGGTGATTTTCTGACAAAAGTCTGTTAGTCCCTAAAAGCTGGGAAAATTGTGATTTTCACAAACCGTTTGCCGATACCATTTGCAGGAAAAAAAACAGACACTTTCATTTGCAGCTCTTTTTTCCCATGTTTTCCCCATGATGTTGGAAGAAAAGGACGCAAATTTGGCATGGATACCTTATGTGGTCAAAAAGTTACAGGGGCCTAAGCGCAAAATACCCAAAATGGCCAAAAAAGGCTTACACAGGGGGGAGGGGAAAGGCCTAGCAGCGAAGGGGTTAATGGAAAAGGGCCTATCTTTTTAAAGCAAAAAAATTCATCGCTTCGGAAATGCGCAGTACAATTTGGTTACATAGGAGAATATTAAAATGCAGTGGTCCCAACAATGAATCACCACAAAAGAAGTATATGTTGGATAAAGCCTTGATGGGTTGAGTAAGCACCATTTGCACTGCACAAGTTATGCGAACCAGGTTCGAATCTCAGCAGGGACCCTCAACATCCTGTGATTCTGGGCAAATCACTTAGGGGCAGATTTATGTTAACTGGCGCATCCCCAGGGATGCGCCTGTTAACGTGCGCCACAGTGCGCCACAGCTCCGCCACCCATGGTGCAAAAACGGCACAGATGCGTGACGCATCTGTGCCGGAAATGTGGCGCATTGCTGGAGTTGCGTCGCAAGCGCGACGCAGCTCCAGCAAGGCTCGGGGGTACACCATCTCCACAATGCTGCATCAAGACCTACGCCTGCTTCAAGCAGGCGCAGGGTTTTGACTCAGCATTGCCCTGAAAGTGACTGAGTGAAATCTCATAGATTTCACTCAGCCACTTTCAGGAGGCGTTCCTGAGCAGGAACGCCCCCCCCTGCGCAGGAACGCCTCCTTATGGCGCAGTGCTTTACAACGTGACGCATCTCCTAGATGCGTCACGTTGTAAATAGGGCGCATTGTTTGCGCCGCAGTTGCGTCAAATAAAGTGACGCAAATGCGGCGCAAAGAGGCGCAATGGCCTCATAAATCTGCCCCTTAATCTCTCTGTACCTAACAAAATGAATGTATCAATGTATCAATCTGTAACGAAACTGGTGCTCATCGTGACAACTGCAGCTGATAATAAGAAGTTTCACATTAAAAATACACTGGATTTCCGCAAGTTTAGTCTCAAAAGTGCAAGCGCGTGCATAGTGTACATAAAATTACAACTTACATTTTCCCCCCTTTACCAGGCCCCTATATTAAACGTGTGTATGACAAACCAGAAAACTCTGAATGTAACTGATTCACTAGACAGCATAATGCGGGGAAAGGCAAAAAGCGTAAGTGCCGACTAATAACAATGTTACACTGGTCAAGCTTCATGTATACTCTTTTTCACTCTGTCCATGTTCTAAATCACGTTTCTTTGTGCAATCAAAACTCTTGTTCTATGTACTGAAACATTTTGATTCACATTGACCTTCTAGATTATTAATTATACAAAAAGATGTCACACTAGTAGTGGCGAAAAAGGGTTCCATGTTGTGCTTGCAGGTTAGGTAATATATAAAAGAGCATGTACATCCACAGATACCCAGTGGAGATTCCAGTTTCCATTTTATATGTTATTTTTAGATTTTGGCGAAGTGTTTATGTTCACTATGGGCAAGGGGTTGCACGTCTGTTATTCGAACAGAAGAGTGTTGCCATTGCTTCACATCATGGTGCAGGGTAAACTAGTGTAAGCATTGCATGGCGATCATCTTCAAGGAATGGTTGGCTTGTTTCATGGGCCTCTATGGGTCTACTAGCAGGGCCTTAAACAGCCAGTAAGCATTCAGGCTTTGCAGGTTCTAATGTATCCCCTCTCACTGTGTGGATTTTGTTTGTATTAGGCATAGTTTTACACCAAAAGTCCGCCAAACTATTCTTCAAGCCACAATTTTGTCAAGGCTAGACTATGGGAATTCGCTATATTTAGGTGCCAACCAGTCTTGTATTGTACGCCTTCAAAGAATCCAGAATGCAGCAGCTCGCGCCTTGTTTGCTCTGCCTAAATCATGTTCAGTCACGCACCTTCTGCCTAAGTTGCACTGGCTACTGATAGTGAAAAGAATTCAGTTTAATTCTTTATGTGTGGCCCATAAAATATTGACTGGTCAAGGACCGCAGATTTTGGCGGATTTTCTGGCACAATATGTACCGAACCACCCTCTGCGATTGGCCAGTGTGGGCCTGATCTGTACTCCCCGCTTTCACAGAGCCAGAGTGGGCGGTCGCTCCTTTAGAGTTCAGGCGGCGAGCCTTTGGAGCTCCCTTCCAACTACCATTAGAGGACTCCAGAACCATCTGGCTTTTCGAAAGGCTTTAAAGACTTGGATCTTTCCAGCGTAGGCTCTTTTTTTCCGTGAGTGTTCTCAGCCCTTTCTTAGTTAGCGCTGGGCCGCCCCGTCACTGGGGCAGCTATGCGCTTTTATAAAATTTTAAATAAATAAATGCATTTTAAAGTCATTTCTGCTTGCGAAGTTCACATCGGCCTCACTGCTTCCAGCAGAGACAGCTGTGTAAATAAGGCATCGATTGTGTGAACAGTAATTTTTCTTAATGTGTCACTATTCCCCCAAGGGCCTCGAAAGAACAAATTAAAAAATTCTCCTTTCAGAAGTTGAATTTGTAAGCATTCTACATTATTGTGTCACATGCTGCCTTTTAGGCTCATTTTGTAAGGAAGTTCTGTGTTTCTGCATTCTGGCTACTTGTGTCAACAGCACAGCTTCCAGTAGATGCTGTAGATGATGTTTACGACAGAGACTTTACTGCTCACGCACAGTGGTGATGGAAGTAAGACTCTGCTCCTTAGAGACACTCAGATAAGCTGGTAGCAGGAGGAAGAGTGCGTTATGCCAGGCACTACTCCAACAGGTTTGGCCTTCCAGAGGCATCCACATTACAAACATAACCACTTGGCTCGTTAAGACGTTTATGCCCATCCCACATGGTAAAAGGAACCTGTCATGGTGTCATTTCGTGATCGTGGTTTGTTTGTGTACAACATAGGTAAACATTTGCCAAGTATAGCAACTTGCTTTTACACAAAACTATCCAGTTTAGTTTAGTTTAAGTTTATTAGCATAGTTAATTAAAACCATTGCAAAAGTAGCACTACAAAATTCGTCTAACGTGGTTAAAAACATTTTAAGAATTAGAATAAAAACTACATTGTAATAAAACATGATCGAATTACGGTATTTGGAACAGTCAATGGATCACGCGATATTGTGATTTTTATATATTCGGAAATCTGGGCAGCGACCATGCATGCTCAGATGTCCTGGCGAGATTGTCTCTACACAAAACTATCCAGAGGTTGGGAAGGTACTCCAAATTCTCTTAATACACTTTTGTGTGACCAAATTATTCACAAAACGTTATTGTCCGACTGAAGGCTAAACGTTCTGGCTTGTAATGCTCCTAGTCCTCTGGTAACTGGTGTGAATGTTGGTATTAATTTTATTTAACTGTTTACATGTCAACAGTTTAGTTGTATCACAGTGGTTTATTTTTCATGGTTTTGACACGTGAAGCAAGCAATTTGAATAGTGAAATTGCCTCTCATGGTTATGCATATGAGTGCTGGAGTGTATCCTACATCAGTGTCACATGACAAGAGGGGAAGTGAAATGAGGGTATGTTCATGAATCAGATGTTTCTCTAATATGCCAGGAACAGAAAAAGCGCTGGCACATTACACATTCTAATGGCTATATTAGAAATATACCAATGAATGGGACATGCAGGGAAGGAGAGAGGCTGTCAGACAGAAGGAGGAAGAAAAAGAGTTAAAGCAAATGAGAGTGAATGAAAGAGACAGAGAATGCAAATAGAATGAGACAACGAAAGAGGGAGAGGGAAATAGGTGAAAGGGGGCTAGAGGGTTGTGAAGGGCCATGAGAGGTGGCAGTGACAGGATAGATGGCAGAGGCAGGAGAGATGCAACACAGGAAATATGGCTAAATCTGCAAAGACGAAATGCTTCACATGTGCTACCCTTTGCAAAAAGATTATCCTTTACAGCGCGTTAACTCACAATTCACATCACTGTGAGCATGGTGGATAGACCGCTCTTTATGCAAATGAATCCTTGTTGAAAGGATGGGCGGCAGGAGGGTGGTCCATGCCCAATGAACAAAGGGGCAGCTGTCCTTCCAAATAAAAGTACATTTGCCGCTTACTGAAAGATTGCTGCTTTCTGTCATGGTTTCCAGAATGATTAAGATTAGCTGTGGTTCCAGCATTAGTATGCTCACTGTATTATGTCCAGGGTCATGCAAAGTCTCTTTTTCATGTTGATAACAGTCAGCTGGAATTCTGGAACTGCTTATTCACTGTCATGTTTTTATTCCTGTAACATTTGGAAGGCCAATGTCTTTTTGTCTCTAATTTGCTTCCTTCTTTTCTTTATAGGGTATGCAGTGTTTCATACTGTAACACAGACCAAAGGGGATTGGCAAGGTGCACAGCACAGTGGTCAGTGATTTCATAAACTTGAATGTTTTAGCGGTTGAGTTTTATAAAGGTTGGGTGCTCCAGCAGGTAACGTATCCGTCCATATACGTTTTCAAACAATGATAAGAAATGTGCGCACAAGCATTATGAACGCATCCCTGCCATTGGGAACTCCTTTTAGTTCTTCATGGAAGAATCACTTCAAATAAGGTTGATTATTGTTTTTTAATGTTCAAATTGATTCATATTCATCAATACTTTACTTCGATATTATCATTTCATATTAAGTGGAGATTCCAAATAATCCTTGTTTTCAATATACATATCATTTCATATAACATTGCTATGCATTTCGGGCTCCATCGCCCTTTATCAAGGAGCTCTGCAAACAAAGAATACGTAATATGTAGCCCATCATATCAACAATCAAAACTGGTACATAAAGGTAACATACATTCCAATTCATGCTGGTAAGTGATTGCATATTTGTGTCGGCGGGTGACAGGTGTTAAGTGCACGAATATTAGAAGCGGCTGTGATGCAGTGGTGGCTCTCTACGTAACCGTGTGAAAAAGCTCAAAGTGAAATGATAACACTTACATGAATAAGCGTATAGGAAGCTTCAACTGCAAAAGAAATGAAAACGCTACAGTTAATGGTGCCTCCACGGGTGAAGATACACGTTATTCAACTCACGTCATGCCGGCAGATTTCACGCCGACTTACTGAAATGGTTGAGCGGTAACCGCTAGCACCCGAGTCCGGGCTCGTGTCATGGGAGTCCTCACAGGGGGGGAAAGCTGGCCGGACGAGTGTTCGTCGGTGTCTTTACGGGGAGTGCAAGCTAACCGAACGGGCAACAATATCGAACTAAACGTCAGTGCAACCTGTGATTCATCTAATCTAATTTATTTGCTGAAGTGCCCATGTGGGAACATTTATATTGGGAAAACGGAAAGGAAAATTAAAGTGCGCCTTAACGAACATAAATCAAACATTCACACTAAAAATGAAAAATCGAGCATTGCAATGCATTTTGTAGAACAAAAACACAGTATTGCTCAACTTAACTTTTTGGTACTGGAGGTCATTGACAAAAAAGAAGGCAAGGACAACAACAAGGCACTACTACAAAGAGAGATAGCCTGGATATACCGCCTTCAAACTTTAAAGCCATTTGGGCTGAACGATCAAACTGAATTTAGTTGCTTTTTGTAATCACCTATTTGGTGACAACCTATTGCATAATGCTTTTGTGCTGCCTGGTATCACATATACATGATTGTAATATTTATGTCTACCCTGTGAATGTACATTGAATTATGTCATCACCATACACACTCAACATGGCCACGATCATTCAACCCGTTTTTTTGTACACAGTCCGTCATTTATTACTAGTTAACACGTGAACGGTCCTTGAACCAATCAAGGCTCGATTTCCTAACTTCCGCGTAAGTTTGAACACTCGTTCGGTTAGCTTGCACTCCCCGTAAAGACACCGACTAACACTCGTCCAGCCAGCTTTCCCCCCTGTGAGGACACCCACGACACGACCCCCGACTCCGGTGCTAGCGGTTACCGCTCAACCATTTCAGTAAGTCGGCGTGAAATCTGCCGGCATGACGTAAGTTGAATAACGTGTATCTTCACCCATGGAGGCACCATTAACTGTAGCGTTTTCATTTCTTTTGCAGTTGAAGCTTAGCTTCCTATACACTGATTCATGTAAGTGTTATTATTTCACTTTGAGCTTTTTCACACGGTTACGTAGAGAGCCGCCACTGCATCACAACCACTTCTAATATTCGTGCACTTAACACCTGTCACCCGCCGACACAAATATGCAATCACTTACCAGCATGAATTGGAATGTATGTTACCTTTATGTACCAGTTTTGATTGTTGATATGATGGGCTACATATTACGTATTCTTTGTTTGCAGAGCTCCTTGATAAAGGGCGATGGAGCCCGAAATGCATTGGAGCATAGTTATATGAAATGATATGTATATTGAAAACAAGGATTATTTGGAATCTCCACTTGATATGAAATGATAATATCGAAGTAAAGTATTGATGAATATGAATCAATTTGTACATTAAAAAACAATAATCAACCTTATTTGAAGTGAGTCTTCCATGAAGAACTAAAAGGAGTGCCCAATGGCAGGGATGCGTTCATAATGCTTGTTCGCACATTTCTTATCATACTGTAACACACAATGTTTGTAAGACACTTTTGTTATAAACTCTATAAATTAAGGGGCATATTATCAAGAGATTTATCTCTGCTTTTTTGGCTTTAAAAGACAAGAAAGCGGAGATAAAATTATCTCCCTATCAGCAACAGGGTGCTAACACGCAAATTTGCATGTTAACACCCTTTTCACTACGCTTCCCTTTGAATCTCTAATGAGATGCAAAGTGGGCGTTCCAGAGCAAAATAATAGGAGAAATGTCGCTAAGCGACATTTCTCCTATTATCAAGCTTCATGCTAACCCTGTTAGAGACAAAAAAAGCAGCGCTAACCACGGTTAGCGCTGCTTTTTTTACACCTGGTATTTTCCTGACTTAGCCATGATATCCTATGGAAGGTGAATATCATGGCTAAGTTTGTGAGCCCCTATCATCAAGTTAACGCCAAACTTCGAGAGATTATCGTTGGTTTTCCAGCGATAATCTCTCATTTGGCAGTTAGCGTGAGGATTTCTATCACTTCTGAGATAAACGTTGCTAATAGCAAGTTATCTCAGCGATAATTTCCGGCGATGCTTAGCGATAAAAAAATCGTTGCAAAGCCTAGTTAGCGATAAATATCGCTACTCGTTGGTAATATGCCCCCTAGTGTGTTAATTATTGGAGAACATTACTAAAGCTCATATAGCAAAGCAACACTTTGTCACTCTATTCTGAGAATTCACAAAATAAATTAACACATATCAGACTTCTTGTGGGCTATTTTATTTTCTCAATATATGCTGTGTGTGTGGCAAACTTGAACTGATGCAGACCACCACGTGTGTGAGAAGGAAGCTAACAGCAGTGCTCCCCATACCATAATATTTTATATTATTTGTATTTAAGTTTTGTAAATCTCTTTACCACTGTTATCATTTCACTAAACACCAAAGATTCCTAAAAAGTGCACAAAATCTTCAAAGCTACCATAAGCTACAAGATTGGTGGGAATAGTCAGGTTTCCAACAGCCCTCTGAATTTCAGTAACAAGGGTTCAGAACAGAGATAGAGAGAGGATACCCCATCCTGCTGTAGCTGGGATAGAAAATCTCTGTCACCCAGAGGTTTTAGATGAGAATTTGGGTCTGCCGAAGATAGAGATTTGCAGATCTTGGTGCAAAGGTAGTATCATATCACTTATCGAGTTTAACTTCTTGTTTATTAATGTATGATACACTCTTGCAGAAAGGTATGATATCACTTATAATTGATTGGAGAACAGTGAGCTGTTGGGAGAGTAAAAGGCTTAGTGAACCAGAATAAGGGATTTAAAGAGAATATGCTCCTTCATATCGGCCAATGTACAGAAACAAGAACAGGGGGATTTGTCCCCTATAGTTGATGCCGGTAGCTAGTCTTACTGCATAGTTCTGAATGAATTGCACTATATTAATCAGACAATAGGGGAAACCCAGGTAAATGGCATTGTGGTGTTCTATGTAAGAGGACACATAGGATGAGTTGGAAAAGACAAGTGTTCACCACCTGTTACTTGAGTCACTAGACTTAGCGCAGAGACAATTTTTAGTCCAAGATAGTTCACCACTTTCAGTGGGACGGCAGCTAGAGCCATTGTTGGCAAGTGTAAAAAAAACATTTAATTCCGGGTTGGGGGGTGAACATAAAGTCTCAGCCTGTCTTCGATTCAGTTTGAGAGCATTTATGCTCATTCATCATTGAACATTCAAGAGGCATTCATGAAATGTGGCTGCTGCAGTCAATTTGAGTATTGTCTGCATATAGAAAGACGCTACAACAAAAAGGCTCATTAAAGTGAACCAAAGGGATAACATAAAGGTTAAAAAGAAGTGGGGATAAGATGGAACCTTGAGGGGGGCATGGCTAAGGAAGATGGCGAGCTAAACGCAGAGCCCCGGAGCTCCTGCCGAATATAAAACAATCCTGCATCATCCTTTCAAACCCACCTGTAAAACGTGCTGATGGCTGTAAATGGTTGGCTAGCCCTCGACGGCCCAAGGGTCGGACCTGTGGCTGTTAAAGGAAGCGGAGTTGGCGACCACGACCGCGGGCCCTGTGGCCTAGCTGAAGCCCTGGGCTGTGGTGGCGGGCTGGTCCCAGTGAGCAACGGGATCTGGCACTGTAGAGCGGCAGAACACCCTGGACGAGCCTGGAGCCGGGGTGCTATGAGTCTGGAAAACAGCGAGTCTGCCTTCCCTCTGAGAGCTGACTCGTGGTGGTCTGGAGAGGACTCGTGGTGGTCTGGAGACTGCCGGACCTGCAGAGGACTGCAGGAGCAGTGAGAGCGGCATCCGGAGGCACCCACTGATGACAAGAATTTAGTAACCCGTGATATATATAATGTGATTTGACTTAACGGTCCGCCGCACTGCGACTCATGTTCGAACTACCCACCATTTGGGCGCAGTGAACAGACACCATTGGATATAGTTTCTCCCCTTCTCCCTTGTCCTGAGGATGACTGTGGCAGGGGACACCAAATCACCCTTTGAATCAGGGTCAAAAAGTCGACATTCCCCCAGTGGGCCTGCACTCTATATCTACCCCCTTCCTACCCCAACCACAGAAGATGTTTCTCTATGCCTCAATCTAAGAAACTATTTCTAAAATCGTAATTTCTATCGATCAATGGGCAGGCTCATCACAGTAGGGATATTGGCCTTGTTGGAAATCGGAGCGAGATCCTTCTTTGTTTAGAATTTGAGTTATTAATTCCTTGAATGTGTTAAGGTCTTTATCGTCTTCTTTTTCTATCGCACACACGAGCACTAACTTTCACTCACTTCCTCCACCTTGGAGTAACCTCTTTGATACTATATGTTGAGTACTATGACTGTCTATGTCTTTCATTTGATGAGAAAACGCAGCATAAAATAAATGAATGTTTGCAATTCAATTAAGTTTGGGTGCCTTCTATTGCTGAGTTATTTAGTGGAATGTGCATATATGTTTGTGGGGTGATTAGTACATACTTTGCATTCACATGTGTTGATTGAATTGCATTTTGATGTATAGCTTTATTAATTATTCAAACTATCTACAACTCAACTGTACTTAGTTTTGTCTGGGACCATTTGTTTTCTTTACCGATCGATATTCAGGTCCTTGGACGCGCACTGGGCTACCCCATTTATTATAATAGATAACAATAAAGTAATATGCATAAGCTGGCGGGCAGCCCAGTGGGGGCAGGAATAAGTGCCACGAGCAGGAGGAGGGCTACCATGAGGCCCAAATGATGTTGGGAGGACGACACACTGTAGATTCCCCCGACCTTGGAATTGTGAGTAACTGGCAGTGGCGCATCTCATTAGTGAGTACACTGCTTGGTAGGCCCAGACAGATCTGTGTTCAGGGGCTCAGATTGGGACACGTGGAGGCAGGGCCACAGCACGGGGATGGAGCTGCTAGGCAGGCCCCCCTATTGCATTCAGTATTTGCAGTTCCCGTACCTAATAAATTACTGAGCCTCCCCATGGGTTGTGAGGAAATCAGAAGGCCATGGCTAAGGACAAAGGGGCAAGAATGAGCAGGCAAATAAAATAGACAACTATGCCATGCCTCTGCAGACAGGGGGGGGCTACTGGGGGTGCAGACAGGAAGCCCCTACGCTTGCTGAACTACTGGCTGAAATCAAGGGATCCAGGAACCTGACCATAGCTAAGATTGACAGTGTCATACTTGAGATGGGTCTACTCTGCGCAGATGTCTGGAAGATTTTGGACAGGATAACTGCCACAGAGGGAGAAATGCAAACCATACAATCAGAGCTAGCATTCTTGAAAAAGACAGTTACGGAGCTTATATCCAACACTGCACGGCTGGAGGAACAGGTCGAAGATGCAGAGGGGGTTCAAGAAGGAATATTATTCGCATAATTAGTTTCCCAGAAAAGACAGAGGAACAATCGATGGAAGTCTTTCTGGAGGATTGGATCCTGAATAAGTTACGTCCCTAAAGGATATCCAATTTTTTCACAATAGAGCAGGTGCATAGAGCTCTGGTGCCTTCACCCAAACCCGGGAGCACCACCTTGCGCGATAATAGCCTGGATGTTCAATTTCAGAGATCAAGATGTAATACTCCAACATGCCAGAGTGCACAACGCCCCAAAGATAATGGACAAGCGATCATGATATGCCCAGATTACACGTGTAAGGTGCAGGAACAGCAAAAGGACTTTTGGGCAACCAAGAAAAGGTTACGAGATAACAACATGAGAAACAGCCTCTTGTTCCCTGCGAAACTCAGAATCCAGTACAAAGGAAAGGCCTACTTTTTTACAACTCTTGCAGAAGCTAATGATTGGCTAGACACAATAGGGACCACATCGCAGAGGAGTACCCTAAAGAGAGCAGAATCTCAATTGAGCGGGCTGAGGCGGGCCCTTGGGCTAAGAGGCACTCAGCGGAATCATTGTTAACCCACGATGATCGCCAGTCCAGCAGGATCCTGGTCCGCCTGGACGGCACCCTGGCGGACTCCGACAGTATACCAGACACAGATGAGCCTCCTCAGCCGTGGCAAGAGAGGAAGGGCAGAGGAGGGGGAACTACTGGGGGCCAGTGATGAGATGCTGGCATGCTGGTTGGTGGGCGAATCCCTGTGCATGTAGGTAAGCCTTTGCATCTATTGCAACACTACATCAGGATTACTGGTACACTGATTTTGAAATCATTATAATTATGTATACTATGTTTGCAAATTGGGAGAGTAGGTAAGGCTGTGAAGGCTTCTTTGATGACATGTATTTCTGCAAGTTGGGTAATATGTTAGCACAATTGGCGGGATGCTCCACATGGGCCTTGGTCAGTAGGGTGGAATTAGTTCCTCTGCCTCACCTGCTCGCTGTAACCCTGGCCCTCTGCTAATAGCAGAATGACACAGGGGTTGAGGCTGCTCAGCGATTCGGGGGCGGTGCATCCTGCGTGCGGGCTAAGTTGGGGTGAGCTAACCAGTTTGAACACGCTGCCAGAGGGAGGGTGGATGTTAGTAGATTTGTTACAGGTTAAAGAGGGAAATCGTGGCTCAGATTGACTGTCTGAAAGACGACTCAGAAGATAAGATATGCAGGAAGATTTCAAATGGGAAAGAGAAGGGAAGGGTGTGCCCTTAATTGCCCCTAACCTACAAAAAGATTGATGGCCTCTGACTGGAAACATGTTACCTGGAATGTCCAGGGATTGGGAAAATACGTAGAGGCAGAGGATACACTCATACTTTTGAAGATATTGTGTATCAATTGCCTTCCTGCAAGAAACACACACATGTGGGGAATGTTTGCCTGCCATCTGCCATAGACGGCAGGGGAAAGTCTATGCGACCACTTTTTCTAGTTATGCCAGGGGAGTGTTGATCTGGGTGGCACCAAGGGTTCCATTTGTGGCAAGGGAGGTTAAGATAGACCCAGAAGGTCGATATGTGATTGTGGCTGGCACACTGGATGCTAAAGAAGTTTGCATGGTGAATGTGTATGCCCCAAGTGACGATCCCTCCTTCTATGGTGGACTTCTGGGAGCAATCATGGAGCATTCATGGCCTGCTGTAATTCTGGCGGGAGATCTGAATTGTGTGCTTGATGGAGCCAGGGATCGCTACACCCCTAAAATGGCCACTAAGCAAGCAATGACAGCGGCATTGTTGGATTTGATTAAAGTTTTGAGACTACATGATGTCTGGAGGGTGCGCCATCCCCACAATAGGGAGTACTCATGCTGTGTACCTGCCGTTAATACATATAGTCGGATAGACTAGTGTCTGGTGTGGGTGTGGTGCTGCAATGGGTGATGGCTGCTGCGTATTTGTCCCGCTGTCTTTCGGTCCACTCACCTTTATTGGTTTCCATTTGCATGCTGGTACACATACCAGCAATCCTGCTGTGGAGACTGAGTGTGGTAGAATTATCTGATCAGGTGTTCACATACAAATTAACTAGGGTGCTAGATGGCTAGTTTAACGATAACTGGGGCAGTGCCTCACTAGGGCAATGGACTGGAATGCTATGAAGGTTGTTTTGAGAGGGGAGTGCCTGAAGATAACATATTGTGTAAAAAGACAACTTCTCGCAGGCCATTAAAGACTCAAGAAGAGGCTAGGCACACTGGAAAAAGATCTGATCAAGTTAGTCTGTAGGCCTGGCAGGTGTGTAGGTCCGAAGTACTGGGCACATGGGACAGACTTGATAAATTGTCCCGCTCCACATATAGAAAAAGGCTACATAGACAGGGGGACAAATCGAGCCATTTTCTCTCAATGCTCATCTTTGGTGGGAATTGTCATAAACCAATATTGGGGCTCCGAGATAAACAGGGTAGACTAACATCTTCATAGCATAAAACTTCTGGAAGTGTTCATGGAACTCCTGCAGGGCATATATGGAGCCCCTGAGGCAAAAAGCCCCCGGAGATTAGGTCCTATCTTGAGGAGATACGATTGCCTCCACTATCTGAGGTAGATAGTCTGCTCCTGAACGCTCCTATTAAAAATGAGGAGATCCTGATAAGCTATCAGAACCTTAAAGTTAGCCAAGTCCCCTGGCAGAGGTGGTAGTGAGTTTTATCACTGCCAGCAAGGAAACTGGCTGAGCTTTTACCTGAAGTGTATCAGGAAGCCTAGGAGGGGGGTGCTTCCAGAGTCTTTGAGGGAGGCGAATATTGGGATGTTGCCAAAACCTGACAGAGATGGCTAGGCAGCCACCTCTTACCACCCACTGTCTATGCTAAATGTAGTCATAAAAATCCTAAGTAAAGTACTGGCCACAAGATTACTGGGATTCCTACCACAACTGATAGTGAATGACTAGTGTGGATCCATCCCTAATAGGATCACACAGGGTAACCTCATGAGGTTGTCACTGGTTCTTCATTCTCTTGCTTTAGGCGAAGGGCAATACACCATGGCGCTACTGGATATCGAACAAGCATTTGATTCACTCTCCTGGGAATTCTTATGGGAAGTACTATACAAGATGGACATTAGAGAACACTTCATAAAATGGGTGCAATTATTGTATAGGGAACCCTCAGCCAGTGGAAAAAACAGCAATGGACCGCACACCGCTAGCCCCTCGTCCGGGTCGCCCCTAAGCACTCTGGTATGTGAAGTGCCTGAAGTCCGAAGAATTACTAAAAGTTCGTAAGTGGTTCAGCTATGTAGGTGCAAGTAGGTACTTGGTATTACCCCGATCTCTAGACCCGGGACATGGCCCGGGTTCTGGGATATCTTCCCTCATCAGTAGAGAAAGTCAATAGGGGTGGAAGAGAAGGCCGCCTTTTTAACCGTCACGGGCCTTGTTGCCCAGCACGCAGGTGCATCGTCCAGAAGCTCATCAGCTTGGGAGGCTCATGGGAGCCCTTATGTAGAAAAAACAGCAATGGACCACACACCGCTAGCCCCTCCTCCGGGTCGCCCCTAAGCACTCTGGTATGTGAAGTGCCTGAAGCCTGAAGAATTACTAAAAGTTCGTAAGTGGTTCACCTATGTAGGTGCAAGTAGGTACTTGTTATTACCCCGATCTCTAGACCCGGGACATGGCCCGGGTTTCGGGATATCTTCCCTCATCAGTAGAGAAAGTCAATAGGGGTGGAAGAGAAGGCCGCCTTTTTAACCGTCACGGGCCTTGTTGCCCAGCACGCAGGTGCATCGTCCAGAAGCTCATCAGCTTGGGAGGCTCATGGGAGCCCTTATGTAGAAAAAACAGCAATGGACCACACACCGCTAGCCCCTCCTCCGGGTCGCCCCTAAGCACTCTGGTATGTGAAGTGCCTGAAGTCCGAAGAATTACTAAAAGTTCGTAAGTGGTTCACCTATGTAGGTGCAAGTAGATACTTGTTATTACCCCGATCTCTAGACCCGGGACATGGCCCGGGTTTCGGGATATCTTCCCTCATCAGTAGAGAAAGTCAATAGGGGTGGAAGAGAAGGCAGCCTCGTAACCGTCACGGGCCTTGTTGCCCAGCACGTAGGTGCGTCGTCCAGAAGCTCGTCAGCTTGGGAGGCTCATGGGAGCCCTTATGTAGAAAAAACAGCAATGGACCGCACACCGCTAGCCCCTCCTCTGGGTCGCCCCTAAGCACTCTGGTATGTTAAGTGCCTGAAGTCCGAAGAATTACTAAAAGTTCATAAGTGGTTCACCTATGTAGGTGCAAGTAGATACTTGTTATTAATCCGATCTCTAGACCCGGGACATGGCCCGGGTTTCGGGATATCTTCCCTCATCATTAGAGAAAGTCAATAGGGGTGGAAGAGAAGGCCGCCTCATAACCGTCACAGGCCTTGTTGCCCAGCACGCAGGTGCGTCGTCCAGAAGCTCGTCAGCTTGGAAGGCTCATGAGAGCCCTTATGTAGAAAAAAAAGCAATGGACCGCACACCGCTAGCCCCTCCTCCGGGTCACCCCTAAGCACTCTGGTATGTGAAGTGCCTGAAGACCGAAGAATTACTAAAAGTTCGTAAGTGGTTCACCTATGTAGGTGCAAGTAGATACTTGTTATTACCCCGATCTCTAGACCCGGGACATGGCCCGGGTTTCGGGATATCTTCCCTCATCAGTAGAGAAAGTCAATAGGGGTGGAAGAGAATGCCGCCTCGTAACCATCACGGGCCTTGTTGCCCAGCACGCAGGTGCGTCGTCCAGAAGCTCATCAGCTTGGGAGGCTCATGGGAGCCCTTATGTAGAAAAAACAGCAATGGATCACACACCGCTAGCCCCTCCTCTGGGTCGTCCCAAAGCACTCTGGTATGTGAAGTGCCTGAAGTCCGAAGAATTACTAAAAGTTCAGTAATTCTTCGATCTTCAGGCACTTCACATTTTAAAATTAGGCAGGCGCTTTATGGTGTTAGGGCTGCTACTGGCCAAAAGCAGGATTGTAATAAGATGTCCCCCAGATGCCCTAAGATAGAGGATTGGTTGAAAGATATGGCTGAGTGGATAAGAGCTGAGGGATTCCTCATGAAGGCAACCCTTAGGGATGAAAAAAGTGAGTGACGACTTGAGGGCATGGCGACAATGCTAGCGGAGCTAGCAACACCACCAGATGACCTACCCCCATAGAATGTCTGGGACAGGCACAGTTCTGAGCCATAACACATGGGTACTTTGAATTGGGGGATTTGGGCAGCCAGGTGGCACAAGCTGCTTGATTCCCACACATGAGGACACACAGATGGAGAATGTGGTTGCCAAAGGATTCCCCTCAGGTACAAGGTAGTCTGAGGTCACCTGCAAGAGTTCTAGGTTCACTGAGCCTGACGTGGGGGGAGGGCAGGGGGGGTTGATAAATTATCTATACATTCATGTGGATGAGATAATAATCTGAAGTCTTATGCAAAATGTATACAATGTTTTTACTTATTTTAAATGCCAATAAAAATGTATTATATTAAAAAAAAGATGGAACCTTGATCCCCCCCTGATGGACACGGTTATTCAGAAGACTCATAAGAGGCCAATACCACCCTAGACGATCCCTGGGATAGATAGCTTGCAATCCAGAGAAATTCTTGGGCATTAAACCTTTGTTCAGACTGCCTGGTCAGAAGAACATATTGAAGGTTGCTGTGAGATATATCAGGATTAAGGCAGTAGGAATAATAATATCAGCAGACAGCTGCAGATTGTCCAGCACTAAAACAATGGTTAGGTCAGTCCTATAGTTTTCTTGGAAGCCCATGTGAAAGGGATGAAGTAGTCCATAGTTGATCACAAAATTAGAAACGCTAATTCATCTTTCCTTTTTCATTACTGAGGAATAGCAGTTTTGAAATAGGTCTTTAACTTGATAAGTCATTGTGAATTAGAGAGGGTTTCTTCAGAAGATGAGTTACTGAAACCTTTTTTAAATATCCAGGACATAACCCTCTCTAAAAATAGGAGTTAATGAAAGGTTTTGCCTTGATGGCATTATGCATGAGATATGCCTTATGCAGGACTGCTATAACAGGGTCTCACGGAGGAACCAAAGTTTAGTTTGAGTGAACAACATGACAATTTTGTTCACATTCACACATTCACTAGAGAAAAAACTGCAGAAAGGAGCATTATCTGGACAAACAACCAAATAATCTGTTGGCACTTGAGGAGAGATGTCAAGGGACAGCTGGATATCCTCACTTTTGTTTATGAAGACATTCTCTAAAGAATTCCATATTAAGTTTGAACATATAGCCTGTTCCTGAGGAGATGGATTGCAGAGGTTTTTGATAAAAGAGAAAATGTCTTTAGTGGGGTTGGTAGAATCTAAGATTGTCTTGAAAGAAAGCACAGATACAGCATTGTAAAGCAGGAGGGCAATCGGCGAACAAAATAACCTCAAGTATTGCCCGGCGATGTCGCCTCTAATCCCACAGAAATATGAATCAATGAAGAGGCAGGCGCTGGAGACCGGAAGGCAGGAAACAAAGGTTTATTCTCTCCGGAGGAGAACACATCAGATCAGACCAACAGGGAATCTTCTCGAGGTGCTCTAACTGCATCTCTGAGGCCTGGCCTCTTATACACGCATTTATGGCAGGAAGACATTCTTTATTACAATGAAGGTACTTTGAAGTATGAAAGACATCCCCGGAATCTTCCGCTTCGGACCCGTTCCCACACACCCTTACAGTGAGAATCCCCTCCCCAATCATAATACAGAATCGTCATCAGACGACAGAAACAGCAGGGCATTCCACCGATTCCCGGAATGCGTGTGGTGTGACGGATCTCATGGGGTGGGAGCCTTGATCTACTGTAACTCCTTTGAAGAGGGGTGATTCTTTACAGTTGGGGCCATAACCTGCATCCTCAGGACTAGGTGATAGCCTGGACAATAGGACACGGAAGAAGAGGGGTGTCAGAGGGTGCGACAGTAAATAGGACAGGGATCTTCAAACTGTGGGGCGCGACCCTCAGGGGGGCCGTGGAGCGATGCAAAGGGGGTCGCGCCTTCAGTGTCACTTCTGCCATGGCCTCAAGAGCTTCAGCCCCCCTCCTCCCCCATCCTGTGTCTCAGCCTGGGCTGCTGCAGTGCAGCTCGCGCTCCTAGGGCCTTGGCTGGGCAGTGTCTGGAGTCTTATCTCCGGCCGGAGTTTTTCACAGGTCTTTAAAGACCATTAGCATATTTACATGCCTTTGTTAACAATTACCAAAACTTAGTTTTTTTACGGTTCCAGTACCCCCTGGGCCCCCACTCTGCCTATTCCTTACTTTGCATTTTTACTCTTACTGCTGTAGTGTGAGAATGCATTTAATGAAAAGAAATATAAAGTTGGGTTGCCAAAAGAAACATGCCTGCTATGTGTTTAAAGATCCTGCAGAGACCTGCTCTTGACACTAAATTGAGTTATAAATGAAAAAGTATGTATTAATTAGTTATGTGACTTTTCTGTCTTTATTCTCTTTAATTATTAGTCATGGATCATTGAGGCAGCCCTAGAACACAATTAAAAGTGACACAATTAGAAGTGATTTCTATTTTTATTTGCTGTTCTAAGTATACACAGATAAGTGCAAAAAATACAGCTGTAGGTGACTGCTTATTTCTGGGCCATCAAAATAATGAGCTGTTAACCCTAATCATTGGACTGGAAGTTTGTTGCAGGGTCAGCACATTATTTATTTCCTCCACCCTCGAACCCTGATTAATGCCATTATAGCAATAGTTTAACTTATATCTGAAACCCTACGCTTCAAGTTTCTGGGAATGCACCCTGCTTTCAGACTACTCACTTCTCATTCTCGCCTTCACTCTCATGCTTACCCTGCACACCCAGCGATCACAATGCACTCACAGCGATCGCCCTGCACACACACTGATCACCATGCACTCACACTGATCACCATGCACTCACACTGATCACCATGCACTCATAGCGATCACAATGCACTCACGCTGATCAAAAAGCACTCGCGCTGATCACAAAACACTCACACTGATCACAAAGCACTCACACTGATCACAATGCATTCACACTGATCACAATGCACTCACACTGATCACAATGCACTCACAGCAATCACAATGCACTCACAGCAATCACAATGTACTCACAGCAATCACAATGCACTCACACTGATCACCATTCACTCACACTGATTACCATGCACTCACACTATTCACCCACTCACCCTGCACTCACACTGATCACCATCCACTCACACTGATCACCATACACTCACACTGATCACCATGCACTCACACTATTCACCATACACTCACACTGATAACCATGCACTCACACTGATCACCATGCACTCACACTGATCACCATGCACTCACAGCAATCACAATGTACTCACAGCAATCACAATGCACTCACACTGATCACCATGCACTCACACTGATCACCATGCACTCACACTGATCACCATGCACTCACACTGATTACCATGCACTCGTACTATTCACCCGCTCACCCTGCACTCACACTGATCACCCTGCACTCACACCGATCACCATGCACTCACACCAATCACCATGCACTCAGTTCAGTTCATAATCTTTATTCGATTGTAGGTTTTACAATCATAAAAGTGCAATTTTATAAGCACACAGTTAAAAACATTACACACAATTCATTTTCAAATGGTAAATAATGACACAGTAAACAGTACAATATATCAGACAATATGAGCATGGGCAATATATGATTAAAAATATAAATAACTGTAATCTTAAAAGACACCTAAAAAAAATTTTTGCAACGTGGTTAGCCATCCATGCTTTTCCTGAAGCAGATTGCTTTTTTAAAAAAGTTACATACAAACAAAGTGCAATCACTATTCAGTAGTTGTAGGTAATAAAGTGCGGGTTTAATTTGTGTGAAACTCATTTTTTTAAGGCACGGTTTGAGGTATAATTTCCGTGGAATAGAGTAATAGGGGCAAATAAAGAGGAAGTGTGCCAGGTCTTGAGGAGACTTTCCGTCGCAGCCACAAGCTGACAACACTTCGCCCCGTTGAGCACCACTTGGAAATGCCAATAGGAGATGATAGAGGTCAAAGCGGAACCTTGTTAGCAGAAACCGTTCGTAGCTGGACATAGGCCATGTCAGGTAAGGTTCTGTTTGTAAGCATGTTTTTAACAATAGGTGTTTCCTAACACTGACCTTCTGTATCTCGACCTCTTCTCTGTCGGTGCATCTTAACAAAACTATGGCATTCTTAACCAGGCTCACATCAGATTTTGTAATTGTGTTTGGGGCGTAAAACAAATCCTGTCGATTAATAGCCGTTAGGCTGTCCTTTATATACTTTACCCACGGTACCTTAAATCTCCCATCTAGCTGTAAAGCTTCTTTCAGTAGGGCATGTGTTAATGGAATATCATTGTTCAGCCAACAATTCAACCAACATATGACTGGGCTTACTGCTATTCTGTCGCCTAAATAAGGGACCCCCAGCTCCTCGTGTACTGAGTAGTTCCCAGTACCCCTGGGCAGTCTCAGGATCTTTTTTAGGAAGTTATTTTCTGTGACCTCTAGGTCTTTGGTCTTACGATAGCCCCAGAGCTCACTCCCATAACAGGCAACAGCAATGCTTTTTGCCTGGTACAATTTAAGCAATGCGGCCAACGGGCAATTGCCGATTTTTTTTGCAAAGCCAAGGATGGCCGCATTGACCCTTGTTGTTTCTCCCTTCTTCTTAGAGACTGCTGGGCCCCATGATAACTTGTGATCTAGTAGGACCCCGAGGTAAGAGAAAGAGTTGGTAGATGGAATTTTCTCCCCATTTATACTAAAATAGTCAGGTTTCAGGATACCCTTACCTGCTTTCATAACGTAGGACTTAGAGTTATTTATGCTTAAACCACGTGACTCCATAAATTTGTGGAAGGAATTTAATAGTTTCTGGAGGCCGATTGCTGTTCTAGAAATAAGAACAGCATCGTCGGCGTAGAGTAATACAGGTACCCCTTTGCGCTCAACTAAGGGGTAATCTGCTTCTACGTTTAAAAGAAATTCCTCCAGTTCGTTAATATACAGGTTAAAAAAAAAGGGGCCAAGATACAACCTTGTCGAACACCCCGGTTTATTTTAAATTCATCCGTTACATTAAGGTCTTGGGAGTAACGGACGTTCGCCCTTGTGTCTGTATGCAGATCAGCGAGGAAATTGACAAGGTTCCTCTCTACACCCATTCTCAGCAGAGTGGCCCATAATAGGCTTCTGTCTACACAGTCGAAAGCGGACGACAAGTCCATAAAGGCCATGTAGACGGTGCCTTGTCTCGCCAGTGTATACTTGCTTAGAATAAGGTATAGGTTCAGGCACTGCGTAATGGTCGAATGATCTGGTCTGAACCCGTATTGTATGGGTGAAAGGATATTATTTTCTTTAGCCCAAGTAGATAACCTGTTAAGAATTACACCCCCTACCACTTTAACTACTGAATTCAGTAAAGAGATTGGCCTGTAACATAATGGGCTACTGCGGTCGCCCTTCTTAAAAATGGGGACTATAGTCGAGAGACCCCAAATTCTTGGGCATCCAGCTGTCACCGCTGCATTTATTACAGCCGTGAGCACCGGAGCCCAAAAAGGGATACTGGACTTAAACAGGTCCGGCGGCAATCCATCCGGACCCGGGGCCTTGTTGGTGGTTAGACCCTGTATTGCCCTAACGGTCTCTTGTACTGTGAAACACAGTGGAATCGCAGTTGAAGTTAAAAGATCAGGGACTTCCCGATGCTCATTACTCTTAAAAATTGTACTGAAGTGGGACACCCACTCCCCCTCTGGGATGTTTGTTCCGAGGGCTGTGTCGTTTGGATTTTCAAACACAGGTTTGTTAATTATTTGCCAGAACTTACTGCTATTCCCCAACACAGATGGGTCTAAAAGGGATTCAATAACGTTCGCCTTAATTTCCTTTTTTCTAAAGGCTATTGCTTTCCTATAGGCCAGGCGGAGATTTTTTATCAAATCACAATCTCTGGGTTAAATTTTTAATGCATGTTTCAGATCCCTGCTTGCCTTTGAGCAGTTATGATCAAACCATTTGGAATTATTCTCACTATGACCCTTTGTTGGCGCTGTGAGCATGGAGCCAATTTTAGTGACCAGCCCCTCGAACCTGGATAGAATGTTCGAGGGGATTGAATCAGATGCAAGACAAACAGACAGCTCCTCCTCACATGCGCTGGTTATGTTAGTATACAGAGTATCTTGATTTACCATTGACCATCTAATGCGGCGCCTGCCATTTACGCACCTTAGCGTGCCATGATCAATGCGTGACTGTCGTTTTGCAATTAATGGACCACCCATGTTTAAAACAAGGGGATTATGATCACTGTATATACTAGTGAGAATAGAAAAATGCAAGACCCATTGAACAACATCTGGCGATATTAATATGTGATCGATAAAAGAACCCTGCCCGTGCCCTTTAAAGGTTGGGGTGTCAAAGATTTTTGTATCGGGGACCAACGACATAGCTACAGTCAGGTTGTGTTCATTCATTAGGTCGTTTAGGTTCTTGCCACCCCTACTATGGGAGAAGTGAAAACCTTCCTCATTATTACACTCTAAGGACCCCATTGGCGTACTAGCTGGATTACCACATGGTTGAACATTAAAATCACCTGCTATCAACAAATGCCGTGATACATTGTACACATTTTTGCTCAGAATATCATTTAGGGAGGCAATATTGCAAGTTTCATTACTACTATTAGCATTATAAAAATTAACCAGTGTCAGCACATTCTTGCCATTTTTTATATCAATCTTCTGTAAATTCAAATTTACATTGTGATAGTTGCTTGTATTACAGCGCAGACCTTGGTTAATGAAGATGGCCAAGCCACCCTTGGCTCTACCCCTGGTCGAGGCAACTGCTGAAATAATAAAGCTTAGAAAACCCACAATATGGACATTGTTATCCTCTAACCAGGTCTCTTGGAGGCACACAATACTAAATTTTCTAATAAATGTTAGCCATACTGGGTCTCGTAGCTTATTTGCCAAGCCTGCAATGTTCCAGGAGATTAAATTTACACTGTCTTCGGGAGCAGGGCAAGTAACAGACTCTCTGATTAATTGGGTGGATGTTAAGGTAGGCAACGCTGCGCCTACCACCACCAGGCCCACAGTACTCACTGCATCTGACTCCCGATGCTCAGGTGTGTCACCATTAACTAGCCTTATATCTGGTGGGGGTGTAGAAGGCACCTCGATTTCCCCAGGGGACACTAGGAATGGTACTTTGGGGGGACTACTGTTTTTAACAGCGATTGTTAGGGCAGTGTGTGTATTTTTATCATTGCAACGACCCCCTAGCTTCTCAGGTGACCTTGAGGTACATGAAGCACTTACCCCACCCCCCGTAGCTTCTGCATTCCTTAAACATCAATCGCAGTCCTCTAGGCCGCTAAAGGCCGCGAACCTGTTGGTAAGCTCTAAGGGCGTAAATGGTAACACATTTGGCATGTTCCCATTGAATCCTGTTTTATAATTAAAAGGTATAGTATTCCACCCGTGTATAACTGGTGGTGGAGCCGGTTGGTGCATGTATACAGGGTTTAGAGCGGACTCAATGTTAAGGAACTGGGAAGTGGTGAAAGTATTGTTATTATGGTATTGTGGGGGGAAGACAGTGGATCTGGGGTAAAAATATGTCAGGGGGCGTGGTACTATGCAGTTCTTTTCATTTCCGTAGGGCCAATTCAAGATATGTTGTACGGCATTTCTGTCTCTAAAGTTTATGACCACTACATCGCCACCAATGTCCTTCGCTCTGCCCCCCAACCAAGACAGGCGCCGGACGTGGACTATCTCGCCATTTATCGCAATGGGTTTGGGTCTATAAAGAGAGAGCCAATGCGTAATTTTATTTTTTAGTTGTGAGTATCCCTCTCTTTTACCATTGGGCAGTTCTGGGACCCCAGTGAGTATGACCACATACGGTAATGCTTCTGGGGGAAGTTCTGTGGGTGGTGTCCTGTACTGGCCCCCTCTTCCCCAGTTATTCTCCTTCCCTTCAGGTCTAGAGGATCTTTCCGGGAGAATACTAAGTTCCCTGGGTGGAATGTTGGCGGAAGTGGTTGTGTTACTAGGTGGTAATAAGATAGTAGGTTTACCCTGTATAGTGGTTGGAGCTGTTGAAAAAGAGTTTTTACAGGTGTTGCCGCCATGTGCTTTCGGTGCCTCATTTGAGGATTTAGAGGCGGCTGGAGTTGCTACAGCTACCTGGCTATTGCTTGTGCTAGGTTTGGATGATGTAAGACCCACAGTGTTTTTTAAGAGGGATTGGGTTGTTGTGATGACTTGTTGGTGCTGTACTTTAGATTGTCCTTGTAGACGTACAAAATTCCCTAACACAGTCAAATCCCCCTCAATTTTACCTAGACGTGCCTCCATCCCCCTAAATCTGTCTGACAAAGCAAGCATGTAACTACGTATAATCAACTCAATATTGTCCAGAAGTGACTTTGGGGTGGCGGATTGCAAGTCCTCCTCCATTTGGATATGAGTGGTATCAGAATCTGTAGATGCTTGAGGTAAAGATATCGGTAAAGTAGGGCTGACTGTTATGGTTTGGTTTGTTTCAAGGGCTCCCATTGGTGGTATTGTAACAGTATTCTTCTTTTTACCAAACTCGGTGTGACTTATTGTAGGCTTATTAGTTATTGTGGTTTTCCTTCTTCTTTTGGGTAGAGGGGGCCCATGCGTTTTATGTGTCACTAGCCTCGAGTTTTTGCCTCTTACGACTTTACCAGGCCTTATTGTAGGGGATATCAGGATCTTAGGGATGTTATTATGTTCATTGGACACTGTAGAGATGGTTTCTTGAGTGTGAGTGGGTGACAGTGCCGGAGCTAAACATTCTTGGAGGAGCAAGGGTACACTGGAGGTCAGTAAGGTGTTGTCTGCTGGAGTGCTGATCAGATCGTCGTCTAAAGAAACAGACATTATGGGTTCTGAAAATGTTCTGTTTTTAATGCGCTCAATAGAGCGTCGGCGGTCTGCCCTCCTCTCGGCTAACAAAAGCTCCTTATTACCATCTACAGCTGGTTTGAGAAAATAGTCATCCAGTGTTCGATTGATGGTGTTTTTGTCCATCCCCACAAGAGCAGGGCTTGTAGCCGCAGCGGCCATTCAGTGGTGAGGGGTGATAACAAAGTGGACACACAACAGAAACAGTAACTTACGTGGTCCTTATGCCAGGGTCTCTGGCCCGGCCCGGCCTCTTCTAGCCGATGAGGGCCGTAGAGGGCCCGCCCTTTGCCCGGGCTTCGCCCCGGGCGCTCCCGCGCGCGACTCGCGGGGGCGAGGGGGGTGTCAGCGTTTTACCTGCGCCTCCGGGCGCTTCGAGCGCGTCACGGTCGCGCTGGTGCCCCAGGGGCTGCTGGGGATTGTGGTCCTTTGCTCCCGGTGCCGGTGCCTCCCGGAATACTCTCCGCCGTTTCCCTCACGGCTTTCCTCTGCCCGATGGCAATCCAGTAATGGCAAAAACTGGTGTCCCCCCTGGTCTCGTGGGGGTCAGCGTTTTACCTGCGCCTCCGGGCGCTTCGAGCTCGTCACGGTCGCGCTGGTGCCCCAGGGGCTGCTGGGGATTGTGGTCCTTTGCTCCCGGTGCCGGTGCCTCCCGGAATACTCTCTGCCGTTTCCCTCACGGATTTCCTCTGCCCGATGGCAATCCAGTAATGGCAAAAACTGGTGTCCCATGCACTCACACCAATCACCATGCACTCACACCGTTCACCCGCTCACCCTGCACTCACAGTGATCACAATGCACTCACAACATTCACCCACTCTCCCTGCTCTCACAGTGATCACTCTGCACTAAAAATTTGCTTGCATTGTTCACTCTGTACCTCACCCTGCAGTCACACAAGCACACTTCTCACCCTGCACTCATGTGACACTTCACTCACCTGTCCCCCGCTTACTGCTCAATCTGTAGCTCACTCAAACAAGGCCATCCCTAACCATGCACTAATTCGTCCCACTCTGCACTTACAGCCGAACCCAAATTCATATGGTCACCTCACTCACCCTTAAGTCACTCCTTTTACCCTACTCTCACACTGTTGCATTGCTCACCGTGCAGTCACATGGGCACTCTTGTCACCCACACAGTGCAGAAGGTTAAAGTGCCTGGTACAAAGAAGAGGTAGCATGCACATCACAGAACTAAGTGTGAGTAAACTAAGAGTAGCGCTATAAAAAAATGAAATGTTTGTCAGACAGGTGCTATAGAGAGATGAGGTGTATTGTTGGTGAGTGGTAGTGAGGGAATTCATGGAAAAGGTGGAAAGACTGTTGCACCGTGTGCGACCAGTACTTGGACGAGCCCTGGCTGGGAGTGTTAACCCCCCCACCCCCCGAAGTTCGGGTCTAGTGGATCCCCTGCTTCTGCCTATTATTTACATTTGTAGTGCGCTACTGTTACCAAAAGGTGAGAGAGGGATCCAGGGTTGGGAGAGAAGAGAGGGATGGAAGGAAGGGGGTGAGAGGAAAGGGGCATGGGTAAACTGCTTAACTCTGCACAAGACCGCCACGGTTTGAATGCACCCTTGCTGCTCCCGGCCATGGCCAGGTGAGCTTCTAATGTGGCAGCGCGTATTCCTGCGGATTGGGAGGCCCTTCACAGAGGTTGACTAGACATCTTCCTGATGTTAATTGCTGTATTTTGGTTATAAACTGGTACTGATGGGTTGCTGTATTTTGGTTATAAACTGGTACTGATGGGGTGAAATCTTTCCTCAGTATTACTGTGTTTAAAAAAATTCTAAATAATAAAGCAATACTACCCCAAAATACGCGGCATCACGGAACATTATTTACATTTTCTACTCACAATTTAGTCAAGCCTGTCGCATAATTTGGTCCTCACTTTCCTCATAAGCTAGAGGTTTAGAAATTTTTGTCAGGAGGGGGTCCTTACGCTTGAAAATGTTGAGAGGGGGGTCTCGGCATCCAAAAGTTTGAAGACCTCTGAAATAGGAGGAAAGGGAGGTGTCGAACAGGCAAGGGGTGTGATTCCCAGGGAAGAGCAGCGCAGATGGAGGGTTTTTTTTATGGCCCATGCATGAGAGAGGGAGAGAGCGGGGCGACCAGTGCGTGGGGGAGATGCTTGCGAGGGTGGGGAGCCGTGCTGAGGATCGGCGGCGTGCTGAGAGTGGGTCTGACCAAGGCATCTAAAATGGCTGCTGTGTATGACAAAAGTGTGGCATTGGGATAAAGGCAAGATGGCGCAGACAATGTTTATCAATACGAATTAATTTTCCACAGTCCTCCCTTTTAACATTTCTCGCCAACTTGTTAATTCGGGTCGATCCCCATAATGCCACGTATTTCTGCATCGTAAAAAGCTTTCATATGTTCAGTCTGTAAGTCCAAAGTCTATGGGCAAATGCAATTTGAGAATAATGAACACAGAGGAGGTAAACATTGGATACTCAAACAACACCCACATAGCACCACAATCGGGATTAGAATGAATGTGAACAACCTCCACCCCCAGGCTTTCAGTGAGTCCCAGAACCAGCTCCCAAGCAACCATCCTTCTTGTTCTTGGTGTACTTCAGAGGACAGTCTATGGAGGTGTTAGATGGCCTTGTAAACAGAAGGTGAATTGTCTGGCACGTAGGTGCAACAGCTGGACCCAATGATGCGGCATGCTCCTCCTCGGTCTGCCAGAACTACGTCTAGAAAGTGGCGGTTCTGAAGAGCTACCAGGCGGACTGCCTGAAGCTCTGCGGTGTTATTGGTCAAGATGGCGGCTGTGATGTTCATAGTGGTTTCAACTGCTTGGGTCAAATGTCGGATGGCTCGGCTGTTCGCCATCGGACCCCAGAATGGCACAAATCCCTTCGTGGCGTCCAAGAACTGTGCTCCTGTAGAGTCGGCCTGGTCGATGTCCCTTGCAAGCTTTTGCCGGTGGTGGCTTGCCGGGGCCACATACGTAGGTGGAAGAATGAAGGCAATGTAGCATGTGCCCCCCCAACCTTTGGGGAGCCAGGTGTACGCTTTGGTGCCGCAAACAAAGTACATATTTGGAGAAGTAACAAAGGAGGGAGGGTCGGATGAAACCAGTGTTCTGGTGATGGCGCAGGTGCTGTGGCCCACCAGTTGTGTTCCCAGGCCTTCGATGCATACAAGGCCCGATACGTTGACGACAGACAGGGCCACAGTCAGAGTGGCGGCTGTTCGTTTTAGGAGGTAGGAGAAAGTGGGTCTGGCTGGGTTATGGAACACCTGCATTTCCACTCGCTCTTTGGCAGGGATGTCCATGTGAATGGAGGCACCAGAGGTCAGAGGGCAAAAAGGAGTAGCGGTTCGCCCAGTCTCATTCAGCCATACCCCGTGGTAGAAATGCGAAACAGTTCATTCCGAAGTGGCATTGTCTTTAAAGCTTTCTTGCAGAAGGATCAGCCAGGCAAGACAGGAGCCGTGGATGGAGAAAGGCGAAGGAATAAATGGGATGGAGTGTCCCGTTGCATGAGGCAGCAGCCCGCAGATCCAGCAGTTAGTGGCATTAGCAGCAAGGTTGTGTTGGTGCAGCAGCTGTACAAAGGAGTTATTCCAGAACTCCCTGCGCCTTTCTCGGAGCTGTGGTGAAAGGGCAACCAGGAAGTGTTCCTTGGTAGTTGCCGGCAGTTCAGTGGGGTGCAACGTCTTGTGAGCGGGTGTGCTTTCTTCGACGATCCAGAAGGTTGTCATGAGGAGGAGGCAAAAGAGAAGGGTAATGAAAATGGCTATAGTCTTTGAGCTGTGCAGCTTGTCGGTTTTTGGGTTTCGGTAGGTCATCTTCAGATATCCGGTTGCTTCCATCATTGGGGAATCGGGCGCTTCCATCATCTTCAGAGTGCTCGGTAGCGGGCAGAACCACCGACTTCCTCTGACTTCTCTTCGGGCAACCTTGAGTGTGTTAGGCTACCGCTCTGAGATTTCACCTAGTCAGTGGTCTGCTTTGCCGAAGCTCCTCCCTTTTTGCGTAGGTTGTACCCTTCTCTGGACGGCATGGTGGGATCGGGAAATTTTGCCAGTTCGAGTGCTTCTGTGTCGGTATAACAGCTCAATGATGGTTTGTCTTTTGTCAGGAGCTCTTCTTGAGTCGCGATGTCTTCTTCTGTCATCAGGGTTGATGGGACGCGTTTACAATGGTGCGCATGCACCCAGTGACGCTTGCCTTCCACTCGAAGGGCCGTCTGTGTAGTGATTAGGACTTGCCAGGGGCCCGTCCACCGAGGTTCCAAGCTTCTGGCACGCTGGAAGTTGTGGATCAAGACGTGATCCCCTGGGCGAATGTCGTGTCCTGGGCCCCTGGAAGCGTCTGGGATGGCTTGCAGCACCTGCTGATGAATGACAGTTAAGGTTTTAGTGAGGGTGTACAGATAGTCAGACATTAGGACGTCTGGGACGTCATGAATCGAAGTTGGCCTAGGCGCGGCCCAAATGTTCATTGGTCGCCCGAATACTACTTTGTAGGGGGTCAAGTGGTGCTTAGTGGGGGTGGAGCGCATTGATAGCAATGCCAATGGGAGGGCGTCAGGCCACTTCAGTCCGGTGGAGGCAACAATCTTAGAGATTTTTAGCTTGAGTGTGGCGTTGTGTCGCTCGACCAGGCCTGCAGATTGAGGGTGGAAGACTGTGTGAAATTTCTGTTTTACACCCAACCCTTTTAGGATAAGTTGGATAACTTCAGCTATGAAGTGGGGGCCGTTGTCACTCCATAAAATCCGACAAAGGCCATATCGGGGGAAAAACTCTTTTAACAGGATTTTGGCAGTAGTCATGGCAGTGTTGTCGCGTGTGGGGTAGGCCTCCACCCATTTGCTGAAGGCGCACACGACAACAAGGACGTACTTCAAACCTAGGCAACGTTCTAGCTGAATGTAGTCCATCTGTAGGACTTCAAAGGGATGGTCGTGGACCCCGAACCCACCCCGTGGGACAACAGTTCCTTTCCCTGGGTTGTGTTGCAAGCAGATTAAGCATTGCTGAACTAGGCGTCTAGCAGAATCTGGAATCTTGTTGTTGTGCCAGACTCGGGAGATGAGTTCAATCATGGGGGCAGATCCTATGTGTGCTGGGGAGTGTGCCATAGTCAGTATGGGGATCAAGTAGGAATTGGGTAGCAGCCATTTGTTCGTGTCCTTTGTCAGCCAGCAGCCTTTATCATCTTTCAGTCCCACCCGTGCCCATTCAGTCAGTTCTTGGGGGGAGCAGGCCATCTGTATGTCCCTAATGTGTTCTCTAGCGTCCTTCCATTTCTCCGCCTGTGACCTAGTCACGTACATGCCTGTGGTCGTCCTATTCTCGGCTGTGGTCCGAGCTGTGATGTCAGCTAGTGCGTTCCCCTGTCCAATGAGATCTGTTACTTTCTTGTGCGCCTGGCATTTAATCACCGCTAACCGCCTGGGGAGGAGGACTGCTTCGGTTAGGGCAGAGACTAGATCTCCGTGAAGGATGAGTGTGCCACGTGAAGCCAGGAATCCCCTTTCTTTCCATAAGAGTCCAAAATGATGAACCACCCCGAAGGCATACTGGCTGTCAGTGTAAATGTTTGCAACTGTGCCTGCTGCTAGGATGCATGCTCGTGTGAGGGCAATCAGTTCTGCTGCTTGTGCGGACCGTTGGGTGATGCGGGCCGTCTCAACTACCGTCCGGGCTGTGGTGACTGCATAGGCAGCCGAGGTCGTGCCGTCGGGGAGCTTAATGCACGAGCCATCTACCCATAGCTCTCCATCAGGGTCTGGGATAGCAGTGTCACAGAGGTCAGCTCTACTTCTAGTTTGTTCGTCCGTGAGGGTCACACAGTCATGCATAGGGGACACATTGGGGTCGTCATCGGGGAGAGGCAACAGAGTGGCAGGGTTCAAAGTGGTACATCGTTTCAGTGTGATGTGGGGTGCAAGCAGAGTCAATTCGTAACCAGTCAGTCGTGCGCTAGTCAGGTGCTGGGTCTTGGTCTGGTTCAGGAGGGTGTCGACAGCATGGGGGACCAGCACAGTGAGGGAATTCGAAAGTACGATCCCCTCACTTTGTCGGATAGAGATGGCAGTGGCAGCTACCGCTCGGAGGCAGGCGGGCAGAGCCCTGGCTACGGGGTCAAGAGTGGCAGAGAAATAGGCACAAGGGCGTTGTTTGGAACCTATGGGTTGTGTCAGGACAGACAAAGCGCACCCCTCCCTTTCATGGATGAAGAGGGAGAAGGGCTTGGTATAGTCGGGGGTTCCTTGGACAGGGGCCGAGCAAAGGGCATCTCGTAGTTCTTGGAAGGAGGATTGGCATTCAGGGGTCCAAGGGAGTGGGAAGGGGACATCTTTCGCTAACAAAGAGAGCAGAGGTTTGATTATGAGACTAAAGTTCGGCAACCACTGTCGACAGAAGGACGTGAGGCCTACTAAGGAGCGGACTTGTTTCTGAGTTTTGGGAACAGGGGTCTCTAGGATGGCCCGGATCCGATCGGGTATGAGCTTCCTCCCGTCTTTGGACAGGAGGTGGCCTAAGTATGTCACCTGGGGTTGGCAGAACTGCAGCTTCTTCTTGGAGACCTTGTGACCGTTCTCCGCGAGGAAGTGCAGGAGTTGGATGGTGGCTGTGATGGCAAGTGGAGTAGTATCGGCAGCCAGGAGAATGTCGTCAACATACTGGATTAACACCCCTCCGTCCGGGAGCTGGACCGCGTCCAGCTGCCTCTTGAGAGCCTGGCTGTAGATGCTGGGGCTCTCAGTGTAGCCCTGGGGTGCTCTACAGAATCTATACAAACAGGCTTTTAGGGTGAAGCCGAAGAGGTATCGGCTGTCTGGATGGATGGGGATGGAAAAGAAAGCATTTTTGAGATCTATGACAGTGAAGACAGTGGCGGTGGAGGGGATCAGGGTCAAGATAGTGGTGATGTCGGAGACTACTGGGTACTGAGGTACAACTACTTTGTTCACCTCTCGGAGGTCAATGATGAAGCGATAAGCCTTCTCATCTCCCTCGCCTTGTTTCTTAACAATGGGTAGGATAGGGCTATTGCAGACGTTGCTGACTACTTCCTCTACCACTCCTGCATCGACTAAGGATTGGATGATTTCTACCAGTGCCTTCTCGCCCTCGGACGATATCCGATATTGTGGAAGTTTTGGGAGCGTAGCGTCAGGTCGTACTGTGTTGTGTACAGGGTCTATCATCATGCGTCCTACATCTGAGTCGGTCTTGGCCCAAAGGTACAATGGTAAAGTGTCTAGTAGGGACAGGTCAGCGTTAGTGATGGAAAACATGCGTCGGGTGGGACAAGGCCTGAACAGATTCTGGTTATCGTATAGTATGACTCGTACTCCGTCTGGGGAACATTGAATGGTGGCTCGAAAATGTTTCAGGAGGTCAAGACCCATAATGGCGTCGGGGGTGTTGGAGGATAGCAGGAAGGTTGTGTCCGTGATGTTGTTCTCTAAGTCAAAGGGAATTGGTGCAGATAAGGGATTAGTAGAGGGCATTCCATCAAAGCCTATTGATGTCAGATGTGAGCCAGACAAGGGTGCCCTTGGAATCAGTCATTTGGATAACGCACTACGTGTTGCCCCGGTGTCCACCAAAAATGGAGACTTCGTACCCAGGACCTTAGCAGTGACATAAGGACCTTGCTGGTCAACACAAAGCTCGACTGGATCCCTCCCTTGTCCCTGGCTGTCCTATGCGAAGTCGTGGGCGTTCTCGCAATCGGACTGCTGATACTGATTCTGTCGTGGGCGGTCAAAGGTGTTAGGTCGGCTTGATCTGTCATAGCTAATGTCATTGGTGTGTCCCCTCCCTGGTTCCTGTTCCTTTGTCCGTTTGACTCGTCCCTAGCCTCTCGGTTCTTGTTTGTTTCATGAAGGACTGGGCACTGCGACTTCCAGTGGCCGTATCCCTTACAAAACGCGCATTGGTTTTCATCTAAGTCCCTTCGGCCTGCATAGGGTACGGACGTTCGTTCTCTGGAGGGTGTATTTTTAGGGGCTGTCGACTGGTAGTTTCCTTTGGAAGGTTCCCTACCTATCGTCACCCCTTGCAGTTGAGCTATCATGACCCTCTCTTTCAACTCCTTCTTTTTACGTTCGGATGCCCTGTCGTTCTCATTTTTCTGATGCTCATAGTATTGGGCCATCTGGAGGATAGCCGCGGGTTTAGAGGCTGCCCAGCTGCTTTCGCTCGCTTGCAGCTTTTGAGAAACCTCTTGCACCAGACCCTTCACAAAGTTCTGGACGAACAAGTGGTGTCCGGTTGCAGTGGTCATATCTTGGCCGCTGGAGTCGGAGAACACTGTTTCGAACCTAGAAAAGTATTCAGAAGCGTCTTCTTGTGGTTTCTGTCTACAGGCCGTCACTATTGACCAGTCTATTTTCTTCTCGGAAATCAAGGTCTTGAGTTTCTGGACGATCTTGTCCGGGAGTTCAAGAATAGCCGTTACGGGTTTCTGTCCGGCTCCTCGTTGCTTGTCGATCTCATCGAGTTGTCTCCAGGTATGTCCGAACAGCTCAAGGTGGTCGACTTTGCGGATCTGCTTCCACAGATCAGCTGGCAGACATAACCCGAAGAACAAATCGATGTCCGCTAGGGTCATGATAGTGGAACCTAAGGCTGTACCCAGTTCAGTGTAGAAGGCAGTGGGGTTTTTCCGTAAATCAGGCAGAGATTTTCGGAACGTCAGAAAAGAATATCCTGCCGATCCCATGGTTGGTAGACCCAGTTGTACACTACCCTCCCTCTAGCATCCGCGTGGTTAACATCATCGTGTGTTCCCTGACCTCGTGGGGGAACCCAGTAGGGGGCAGCCTCTCTTATCGGCATCATGGTGCTAGGTTGTTCTATACGTGGTTCGGTTGCTACAGGTGTCGTAGGTTTAGCTTCCAACTCTGATTCAGTGAGGTGGCGGAAAACCTCAAGCGTACGCGCAAGGAGGTCCGTCACGTCACACTCGCCCTCTTCCCCGATATCGACTTTTCTATACAGAGTCGTTAGGCTCTCGGGACCTTTGCCTCGATACCGGTCCTCATAAGCATTTAGGACATGATAACGCAATCGTACGACAAAGTGTCGTCTGTGGCTTCCCGTATATGAGTTGAATATATCCATGATGGGTTCCTCACTCTCCTTTCGTTCTGCTAGTGTCCTGACTACCTTGTCAATCCCTGCTCGCTCATCTTTGCTCAACCTGTTCGTTCTCGTGAGATCTGTCTTTCGGGCCTCATGGTCATCTAACATTGCTGCTTGTTTTGTATCTGGTACAAGGGGTTCGGCCGGTGCAGAGGTCATGGGGGCCTAGGCCCTGGTGCTACTCTCACCTGTGCTTGGGGGCAGCGAGTGTTGCGCTGAAGGTTGGGAAGGGGCATATGGAGGGGGCATGTAGATGATAGGAGGACCTAATAAGAGATGATCGTTGGCTCGCTGTTTCGAGGGTAATTCAGGGTAGAGCGCAGAGGGTGTTCTAACAGGACACTGACTCGATGTTTCGGTTTCTCGTTTCCGCTTAGCTTCCTCTCTCTCCTTTATTTCTTCCTCTAGTTTCTTTGCGGCTAGGTGGGCTGCTTTACGTAGCTCCTTGTCTATCCTAGCTTCCTCTTTCTTTTTCCGCTGTACTGCTTCTTTGCGCCACAGGCCAACGCTGTCTAGCATGGTCGGTGTCGTTCTACGAATTTTTAGAACTTCATCTAGTGCAACTAGTTTGCTTTCTTCAAAGGATCCTATCAGTGGCCACTGACTCTGGGGTTCCTTCTTCGTATACCTGTGCCATAATTTTCTATATGCTGCAGGGACTAATCCATGTTTTGTGAACATGTCCTTGTTAGGGGTGCCTTCCAGTGGGACTGGATGATCCACCTCTAACAAGCGGTCCGGCATGAACCAGCTACCACTCAGTGGGGAGAAGATAGGCATGACAGATTACAAAGGGGGACAAAGGTCCGCACTACCTATCCTTCACTACCTGCAAAGACTAGACAGAATATTGCTATTCTACGTTGTTTGCAGACAGTGAATGCTTCAAGAGAACTAGTTCCAAATAAAAATAAGTGGGGAGAAGATAGGCACGGCAGATTACAAAGGGGGACAAAGGTCCGCGTTACCTATCCTTCACTATCTGCAAAGGGAGAGAGACTATTTCTATCCCTCCCCGTTTGCAGACAGGGAATGCCTCAAAAAGGAGCTATACTGACAATCAAAGAAAAGGGAGCTACCCTGACAATCAATCAATCAAACAAACAGTGGGGAGAAAAGATAGGCACGACAGATTACAAAGGGGGACAAAAGTCTGCGTTACCCACCCTTCACTGTCCACAAAGGGAGATAGAGTATTTGTACTCTTCCTCGTTTGTAAGCAGCGAATGTCTCAAAGAACCATCATCGTTTCGCAATTTGTCATTTTTACACGACCTTACCCGGACCGCATGGGCTGTTTCTTGTCTTCCACGTCCAGCGCCCGATCGTCCTCCACTCTCCGATATTGCCGCGGCACTCCTGATGGTTCCCAGTCAGGACCGTAGATCACTCGAGAGAGGTCGGTTCGGAATCAGTGAAGATCGGATGATCGGCTGTCAAACGAGGGTCTATCGGACAGGAGCTCTCCCGATCGTTGAAGTCGTTCACTCTGTCGTCAGGACCTCTCCCACTGGATCCACGTGTCGCTGATGGGCCCCACGCTTGGGATGCCAATTGTAAAGCAGGAGGGCAATCGGCGAACAAAATAACCTCAAGTATTGCCCGGCGATGTCGCCTCTAATCCCACAGAAATATGAATCAATGAAGAGGCAGGCGCTGGAGACCGGAAGGCAGGAAACAAAGGTTTATTCTCTCCGGAGGAGAACACATCAGATCAGACCAACAGGGAATCTTCTCGAGGTGCTCTAACTGCATCTCTGAGGCCTGGCCTCTTATACACGCTTTTATGGCAGAAAGACATTCTTTATTACAATGAAGGTACTTTGAAGTATGAAAGACATCCCCGGAATCTTCCGCTTCGGACCCGTTCCCACACACCCTTACAGTGAGAATCCCCTCCCCAATCATAATACAGAATCGTCATCAGACGACAGAAACAGCAGGGCAATCCGCCGATTCCCGGAATGCGTGTGGTGTGACGGATCTCATGGGGTGGGAGCCTTGATCTACTGTAACTCCTTTTAAGAGGGGCGATTCTTTACAGTTGGGGCCATAAACTGCATCCTCAGGACTAGGTGATAGCCTGGGACCGGCCTGGACAATAGGACACAGAAGAAGAGGGGTGTCAGAGGGTGCGACAGTAAATAGGAGGAAAGGGAGGTGTCGAACAGGCAAGGGGTGTGATTCCCAGGGAAGAGCAGCACAGATGGAGTGTTTTTTTATGGCCCATGCATGAGAGAGGGAGAGAGCGGGGGCGACCAGTGCGTGGGGGAGATGCTTGCGAGTGTGGGGAGCCGTGCTGAGGATCGGCGGCGTGCTGAGAGTGGGTCTGACCAAGGCATCTAAAATGGCTGCTGTGTATGACAAAAGTGTGGCATTGGGAAAAAGGCAAGATCGCGCAGACAATGTTTATCAATACGAGTTAATTTTCCACAGCCTTCTGCAATTGTATTTGTGTTTCAAATGTTTCCATTCGCCCTCAGCCCTGGGATTATAATCCTGCCAGCGGGGTTAGGTCGCATGCAGCGATAATTTAAGAACGTTTAACTCTGATGTGCACTTGCCATTGTCTCAAAATTGTGCAGTCATTTCCATGGTGGTAGCTAAGATGTCTGCCAAGGATTGAAGCAGAGTATAGTATTGGTACACTGGTTCACTGGGTCTGAGTGGAGGAGGCAATATTCAAATGAAATGAGTTTAATTAGGCTATGGCATTACAATCCTCATCTGACACCTTTTGCAACAATGCTGGAGAGAGGAAATTAAGCAATAGTTTACATCTATCAAAATCAATAGGAAAGAGTATGCCCTAATGGTCAGTCGAGAGAAATAGGTAGGTACAAATAGGTCTGGCAACTAGAAGAGTCTAAACAAATAATGTTGAATGAAGACCCAAATTATGGGTAGGAAAAAAAGGGACAGGAAATAAGATCAAAAAATGTAAAGGAAATCTGAATCTTAGTTGCCAGAGAGGAGGAAAGTTGGTCAAATTTATACTTAAATCTCCTAGGAGGACCAAATGTGAGTTAGGAGTAGCTGATTGAGCTAGGTCTAATGCCAAGGACTCCTATGCATCCGTTGTCACAAAGGATGGATGATAGGCTAAAATGTGGAACAACAAAATACCTGAGGAATCTTTAAAATCTATAGTAAGCACTTCCTGTGCTGGCCCATAGACCCTCTTTTACCAGCGCAGTTTATTTCATGAATTGAAAACCCCAGTGGTGGAATGTCTTTACAGACATCCAACTTCAAGTCACTAAACTAATTTTACATGATGTACAGAAAATCTAGGTCGAAATTTACCATACATACCCAATACACAATTCAAGTTATGTGTACAAAGGAAGCTTGCACAGCTGCTTGTTGTGTGCTAGCTGTTTTGAATGTAACATATTAGGAATTAATGTACTGATGTTGTTCATGCTATAGCCTGTCTATCTGTTGAAGAGCATTGCAATGCTGGATACAACGTTATACCACTTCACATTTCAGGGGAGATTTGCACTGCTGCTCCTCCTGTTATTCCTGTTTGGTGTGTGAGGATCACCTCCACTTCCACTGGATGTGAGGAACACATATTGTATATAAATTAACGCAAAGGCGTGATCTGCCTGTGCCACAGATCGTGTGTATGTTTGTACATGCGTGATGAAAATGTGAACTGCTGATGCCCATGCTACAACTCCTGTGTGTGGCATACACGTTTACACAGGTGTCACAGATACTAGTCCTGTTCTGTGTACATGTGCACCGCAGGCACACTGCTACTGCCTGCACTGCAGTAATCCGCACCCTCTGAGATCATTTTCCTTTCTTTCTGATTGTGCTGCTTGTGGCTGATTTGTATGTGGCGCACCTGCACTTGGCTAATTTATGCAGATCAGTAGGTGTTGCTGTAGGCAGGACTGCACCTGTTTTGTGTTACAACTTCTGCAATACTATACTTGTTGTACGCGTGATTGAAGATTTCTCTGCCTCTTTGCTGTAAGTTATCTATGTGTTAATGATGCTGTTCCATTGTGCTTGTACTATGCATGTTCTTAGCAAGAGGGCAACCTGCAGTGGGGGAGCCTGAGCTGAACGTGTCCTCCATGTGTGAGTAAAGCCTGCACTCTTTCTGTATGCACGGAACCAGTTCCTTTCAGAAGGATTACTTTCAATGCTGATGTTTAGATGTCTGCATTCTCGTCCAGGGAAGCATTCACTGCTATTGCCAATGCTGCATCAGCTTCCTGGGTGTTATGAACGTCTACAATCCTTCCATCTCTGCTATATACCTTGTGCATGTGTCGAGCTAGTAGACTGCTGGCTGCGCTTCTCCTCTTCTATAGGTGTGGGTAAAATGTGCATACACTTGACCTGCCAATGTTCTACGGGCCAGATATACTAACAAGCTGTTGTAACTAGTGCATTGACATATATTGTGACCAGCAATTTATTTTGTGAATCGACCTATTAATTATATGTTGGGTCACAAATTAAGGCATCAGAGGAGGTTGCAGAACAGCCTGCCTAATTATTATGCATTATACAAGTACAAATTCAGTCTTCCTCTGTTTGTCTACCTTCACTGGAATGGTGTCCTGCAAGGGAAATTAAACCACCATCTCTGCCAAAGTATGTCAAAGTGGATGTTTTTTTTTTTAAGCAAACCGATTTTTATAAAGGAAACTGAGCAGCTTTAACAAAGAAACATTTTGAACTTTGAAAAACTGAGCTGTACAGAAGCAGTGAATCACAACTTACTCCGGTGAAGCTGCGCCTTGATTCCAAAATGGGAGAGATCCAAAAGGAACACCTTCCCCGTTGCGAATCAGTTATCACCCCAACTTGGGAGTCGGTACCTGGTCAATGATCTGCGCCCAGAATTCTGCTCGCAAATCATTGATACATAGATTATGAAGTGACAGTTTAGAACGGAGCCCTCAAACATGCCCCTCCCAAATTGCAAGTCCTTAATCATTTCTAAACCCATTTGGTGATTCAGAAAAATGTTTCAGAGTCACTAAATTGATTTAGTACATTAAAAAAGCTTTTTAAATATGCAAACCCCTTTATTTAACGAATCAGAAGATTTGGGGCTGGTAAAACGTTTTGTACACCTGGCCCTATGTTCTTAATGTGTGGGAGGTGTTAGCAATTTAGCCTCATAGGGGCCTATTTACAAACTGCATTTAGTAGGATTTTTTTTGCACTACTTTAGTACTATAAACCTACTCCAAAATGCCGTTCACAAACGTGCATGCAGAGGTTCTGCCTCTGCCACTCCTACCTTTTACTGTGCACAAATGTCTGCCCCAACTACGGAGGTCTACACACATGGAATTTGAATTACGTAGTGATTTATATGAATCTAACAATGTTGCCATATTAGTTAGATAAATAATATTAATTTTATATAATTACAGATTTTTTTTGTAATACACAGCACACTAAGTGAAAGGGAAAAATTATGAGGCATATTACCAAGGGGGGCAATAGGCATTTATCGGCGATTTACCAGCCGTTTTCAGACGCTAAGCGGCGATAATTCTGTCGCCCTATTAGCAAGCTGTCGCTAACTGATGTTAACGACAGCTTTTAGGCGATAGCGAGCGGTTTGGGGCCCGCTTTGCATGTCAGCGATGTTTATCGCTAATGACATGCAAAGTGGGCGTACCCAACCAGTTAGCGACTGAAAGCAGTTGCTAACGTTGCTATCGCCTATTAGCAAGGCAGGCGTAGCGTTGGAAATATTCGGGCTAAGCACGAATATCTCCAAATACTAACACCTGCCCAGACCAGTTCTTAGCCGTGTTATCCAATAGGAGGTGGATAACATGGCTAAGAGCATTTCGTCGCTAATGCGTGAATATATCGCTGTATTCTCAGCGATATTCACGCATTTCGCCGCTATCGCTGGATATTTTAGCACAATGGAGAAAAACGTTGCTAATAGCATGTTTTCTGCGCTCACATATCCAGCGATAGGGAGCGATAAAAAAAATCGTCGCTAAGCCTATTTAGCGATAAATACCGCTACTTGTTGGTAATATGCCCCTATGTCCTTTACATTTTGAAAGTTTGTCCATTTCAGAGGGGAGTCAGTTTTTTGATCGGTATTAAAACTCTTCAAGTTAGAGGGGCTTGCGAAATTGTCACTTTTTGTGACTTTGTAATGCCCTAATGCTTGGTAAATATGGCCCGTATGCTCTAGGTTTATGCTCTCAATATCTGTTCTAGTCACTGTTTGCTCTATTCGATGCCCATTCAACCCTTAGTGACCCGTATATCCTTTGATCAGAAACCTAATGATAAAGACTGATGGGCACAGCATATGTGGGACTGGCTATGAGTTATGTTGAATAAACATCTGAGGCCCAGGACGAAATTCAACAGTACAACATGCCCCTATTAACGAAAGGCATCTCTGTTACTATAAAGTTCTAAATAATGTTTACAAAACAATTATATTTAAATTAGCATTTTAATTTGGAAAATGTACTCACTTGTGTTAACAGCAGCGTGCAATAAGTGGAAGAATAACCCACTGTACACAGTGACATTACTCAGCTAATTGCTTTCCTGGCAGGGCTCTCCCTTCTAGAACGGCTTGTTAATTGGAGCTATCATTTGACTTTTAGAGAGGGATGCTCTGAGAAATGCTGGCTGACAGCCCAGATGAAATGGATCTGGCTGGAGGAAACCCTTTTGAACCTTTTCCCGCATCGCAAATCCATCAGGCAGTTTACTACATTTCACATTCGCTTCTGCACAAGAGAGAAGGAGGAGAGATGCTTTGATGGTGCAATCTATATATAATGACATTGCCTTGTTAGCTGATTCTATTATGTGCCACATTCCAGGAATTATTGTGCCTTTCTTCGCTCTCAAAACAGCCAAAAAAAATCCTTAAGCCCCGACGCTGTTTGTGTGAGGCTCAGAGGGACGTCCCTATAAAGGAGATTATGTCGATATTTTGTATATAAAGAGTAATTTACCGTATTACTGCTACTGGGAAATCTCCTTTTTAAACACAGGCATGTTATATCAAAGGCTGGGGTATGGCGAGCTCAGCAGAAAAAAAGCAGTTTTATTTTGTCTGCTCGAATTCATAGTAGAACAGAGCTTGACTTGCATCAGTTTCAAAGGACAATAAAATGTGAAAACCTCATCGAGTATGCGGGGCAGAGAAAAATCTTTCTAACAAGTAATGTGTTACCCATTCGAGCGAGTCCTGACAGAGCTATATATTAGTACTAGATTAGTTAAGAGTGAGGAAGTACACCTAAAAAATTGGAGACTGAAAAATTAAATTATCCCCAGATACTCATTTGTTTGTGGATCGATTGAAAGCCGTTTGTTGATGTAGTCCAATGAAGAAAGAATGGGTATTGCATATTACATAGGTGAGTACATTTAGCTTTTTAGGTATATTGCTTTTTAGGTCTACCGACAGACAACCTTAGCTGCTTGTGTCAAAAGACTTATTGGGGCAGATTTATGACGGACTTGCGCCACGTTTACGCCTCCGTTGCGTGACGCAACGGCGCGGAAATGTGGGGCATCCCTGCGACCTATTTACAACGTGACGCATCTAGGCAGATGAGTCACGTTGTAAAGCCCTGCGCCACATGAAACCTGCATCTGGTTTCATGTGGGCGTTCTGTCGCAGGGTGGGCGTTCCCTCGTAGGAAAGCCCCGTAAAACTGACGCAGTGAAATCTACAAGATTTCACTGAGTCAGTTTTACGAGGCTGCTGCGTCAAATCCTTACGCCTGCTTGAAGCAGGCGTAAGGAGTGACGCACCACGTTATGTATGGGTGGCCTCTGTACATTGCAGGAGTTGCGTCACACTTGCGACGCTACCCAGCAATGCGCCGCCCGTACACCACAAGATGCGTCACACATCTGCCCTTCCTTGTACCATGGTGCGCCAATGAATTGCGTGACGCATCAGTTCTGGCGCATCCCTGCTGTTTTGTAGAGATGCGCCAGAACTCATAAATCTGCCACATTGTATCTAGAACAGGCTTAAACTGGGCTTTGTGTCCACTCCTTGTTCATGATTCATTAGCTTTCTTTTGTATCTTATTGCCCTGCTCCTGATTCAAATGCTTGCCTCCATATTCTTTTGTTCGTCTAATCTTTTTCTGTTTTTAATTTGTACTGAATTGTAAGCGTTTATGATTCTTTGCCTGAATCGAATAAAGTTGAATTGATTTGTTTTGTCACACCCAACAAGCATCTCAGAGCCTGGGGAATATTTTTTAATGTTCTCTTTCTCTTTCTGCTCTTCTGCTAATTTCCTACCCTCCATTCTCTTTATTAAAAAAATGTAACCCCATCCTCAAGCTTGCCATTTCAACCATATCTTGGAATGATTTTTGTCAAAGGGATAGAACAGACATTTCAAGATTACTACCCTTCATGGGCACGCAGGCGCAGCCCTATTGCAGTCATTCCAAGATAGCTGGCTGCAGGCATGTTTATGGTCGGCAGTCATCGGAGAAAAAGCAAGCATTGGGATTGCCAATAGTTAGCACTGCAAACATTAGGGGTAAGAATTATTGACTCAACAGTGCTTGTTACCAATGCGGGTGAGATGAAGTTCCTCAGTGTTGAGTGCAATTTGTATCTAGACCTCGATGAGAGTCCACTGGTATTGTCAGTGCTGATATGTTTTGGTCCCTTTCAAAAGTTCCCCATGATCGCATTGTAGATCACTCTTACGGTGGTTTACTAAAACAGATTGCTCCTGGTGCAGGTTCTGTAATGAGACAGAGCTACATAGCAAGTATAATGAATGCACCGAGATAATGCAAAAGAATCAAGATTTTGCTTTGCCAAGAACTTCTGAAATGTATTTACAGATAAACAGAGAACTGATGATGCAGTCATGAGGTTTAAGTTTGTGGTGTCAAAGGTCAGCAGAAAATCGATAAGATTTGTGTAATACTTGTGCTGCAGATAATCTGAGACCCGCCTCTTGTTAACTACCCAACACCTCACATACCCTTTCATCATGCTCACTGCGAGTCACACCATGCACCAGAACATCGTCTTGGTAGACTTTAACCACATGAAGACCAGCCAAAATGTTCTCCATCACCCTTTGGAACACAGAGGCAGCTGATATCAAGCCGAACAGCATCCTCAAAAAGGTATAAGTGCCAAAGGGAGTGATGAACCTGGTGAAATCTTGACAAGAGGGGTGAAGCCTGACCTAATGATAGGCTGAGAAAAGGTCTACCGTGGAGAAGTGTGTAGCCCCATCCAAGGAAGATAGCATCTTGGTAATATTTGGAAGCGGGTAATGATCAACCACAACATCCTTATTGAGTTCCCTCATATCGATGCATAATCTTGCCTCACTGTTGGCCTTGCGGGCCATCACCACCGGAGAAATCCATTCTGAGGTTTCAACTTCTTCTATAACACCATTAGCAATCAATTTATCCAACTCTACCTTCATTTTGTCTCCAACTAAAAGTGGAACATTTCTGACTTTAGCAATCTTGGGTAATGAGTCCTTTTTCAATTTGATGAGATGTAGATATTTCTTAAGACAACTAAGTTTCTTATCGAAAACATTGAGACATTTTTTAACCCAATCACCATGTTCTGAAACCACAGCAACATTAGGAAGATCCCTCAGACACACAGAAGGAACCTCATTGGGATCAAGATAGTCCCCAAGATCACGCTGATGCGCCCAACTGATCAGTGAATCCCCTTTCATTGACACATAATTCTTCCCTGCCGTGATCCTTCCTTTGAAGTCAATTGTGCCTATGAAACAACCTAATAGATTTATTATCTGACCATCATAACCCCTGGGATTTATGTTGGGTTTGAGTAATTTGACTCTGTTTAGTAAGTTTTTTTCAAAGAAAGTCTTAGGTATCAGTTTGATTTTAGCACCAGAGTCGAACAACATATCCACAAGACAGTCATTGATTAGAACCTTCTCCACAGGTCCGTCCACTTTAAGATTATTAACTTGACACACCACAGATTCATCTTCACTATGATCATATATGTCCACCTCCCTCACCTTTTTTTTACCTTTGCTGGATCTACAACATCTTGAAAAATGCCCCTTTCTCTTACTGAGAGAACAGGTTGCTTTCTAGTCAGGACAGTCTTTTGAAGTAGCTAAATGTCCTGTGTTGCCACAACGAAAACACTTAAAGGTAGAGAATTTGGTAGTAGAACTAGAACTTTTGTTGTCACTAGAGCTCCCTGATTCAGGAATAGATGTTGTATGTGACAAAGCTGAGGTGGACGCTTTAATCTCTTTAACACCCGTTGAATTCTTTTTCTCATCAACGTTATTCTTACAAATAGTTTCAGCACAGGTATTAGAATGTTCATGTAATTTAAGAGTAGTTATAACTTCTTGAAGCTTAGGGTTATCTTTTTGCCACAAACTATCTTTGCCTTTTTCTAGGGATGAACCAAGCATGAGCTGATCTCTAAGTCACTCATCAAGGGTCCCTCCAAAAGTACACGTTGAAGCAAGTTTGCGAATGGCGGTGCCATATTGTTCCACGGTTTCATCCTGCCTCTGCATTCTTTTTCCAAAATGGAAGAGTTCTAATACCATGCTCAATTTTGGGAGATAATGTAAATCCATTTTCTTAATGCATATTTCGTACTCATGACTGACCCCCATCAGCATCAGACAAATCAGGAAGGTTCTCAAAGACATCCTGTCCCTCTGAACCCAAACAGTGCATAAATAAAGACGATTTTCTTTCCGCGCTCAAAGAGGTGCCACATACTATTGCATAGTGAGTGTACACCTTTTTCCACTTAAGCCATGGTATGGGCGAATCTCCGGGCTCAGATAGAAAAAATGGTGGGGCCGTAACCTTTTGCATGATCAAGAGTAAATGACAAAGCTTAAACAACATTAAAGAAAAATGTTGAAAGTTCTGTAAATTTTCCCTAGAATTAGTGGAGCCAAAAGAAATCGTAAAACAACTTTAGGATAAAAGTATGGTTATTTCATGCAAAGCAAAGTATAAAATGACATAAGAACCATGTACCACAGAAATGGTTTAAACAAAGTGAGTAGTTGTTAGGGATCTGCTAAATGCTGTGCAAATCAGCGTGGTAGAAAGGAAAGTACCTGTTTTTCTTTTAAAAGCTGTGTTGGTAAGAGTGCCAACTACCCGATGTGATCTGGAGGACCAGTTAACTGGAAGAGGCGTGTGAAAAAAAAAAATCACCGGAGTGATCGGTGTCAACAGAAAAGCTGTGCTGATCAGCGTAGTGTAAAATAAGGCAATCCGCAGCGTTGCAGAACAGCTGTGCTGATAAGCGTGGTGGCGGTAAAACAATGAGAGGATCAGCAACACAGAAATGATGATGAACGGCTGTGCTGATCAGCGTGGTAGAGCTAGAATAATGAGGAGACCAGCAATACTGGAACAAGCTGTGCTGACCAGCGTTTGTAGTAAACAAAGATGGCGCCGAGCGCAATGACGTCAAGGCGTCGCGCAGTGACGTTGGCGCGTAGCGTGATGAGGGCAATGCGCTTGTGTCAGGAGCATTCATTGCTAGGAGCTTGAAGAAAGGCTCGATGACGCTTCAGGCAGGGTGCGTCAGGTCTGTCTTGAAGATGTCAATGCTGGAAGAAGACGGTTGCTTGGTAACAGTAAGAAGAGTTAAGTTGATTGCGGAGTGTTAGGAGTTGCTAGGCAACAGCTCGTAAAACAACACAGCGCTCAGCAAGATCGTCGGTAAGAGGCAATTTTCCTCTAAATACCAGTACAATGTCTTCAAATGGTTGGCCATTAGCATTTTTGTTAATCCTTGATTTATGTTGTTGAATCCGTAGTCGCATTACTTGATTTGTTTTCCCTATGTAGACTAAGCCACATGGGCACTTAATCCTGCATATGACGAAACGTGATTTGCAGTTAGTGAATGTTTCGTATTTCCACACAATATTATTACGTTTGAACGTGGTACCCTCTACTGTGGTGCTACAGCACGAACATGTACCGCATTTACGGTGTCCTTGGATTGGTGTTAAACCCATCATTGCTCTTAGATCGAGTTGTGTATTTTTTTGGGAGTGCTGCCCGTACCAATTGGTTCGCAATCCTACCGTTTTTTTTAAACGCGAATAGTGGTTCATTTTCAAAGGTTTCATTGAGATTTTTGAGTAGATGCCAGTTGTTTTTAACTACTTTCTTGAGCATGTTTGAATTCGGGCAAAATATTGACACAAATACCATTCTGTCAGATTCTTTTTTGTTCCTTTTTTCCAAAAGACAGTCGCGTGGTGTCCACCACGCCCTTTTCATAGATTTTCTCAATAGCTTCTTTGGGTTACCCCATTGTAGCAAGTTTTTTGTCAAATTTCCTGCATGTCTCAGATATTCCTCTTTGTATTGACAATTTCGTTGGATTCGTAAATATTGGCCGTAGGGGAGGTCAATATGTTCATATGCACTGCCGTGAGTTTGTCCCACTTGGCCTCCATGCGGGCATGATAGGCAGATTGCTCCCGCTGCATGTCCTTGAGGACCCCGACTACCTGGCTGAATTCCCCATTGCTATCCTTGTACAATGCGTACAAGTCAGGGGGTCATCAGGCAGTCCAAGCCCCCTCTGCAGTCCATGTCCTCGGCCTAACACCACTCCCACCAGCTCTAGACACACGGCCTGTACCTGTGGTGGCCGGCACAGTTGACCCCGGGCCCCCTTGGCTGTTGCCACCGGTGTCATTGTTGGTATCATCCTGTGGGGCCAGGGCCTATGTGCTGCTTGAACTTGGTCTCCTAGGTCCGTCCCTGTTGGTGGTGGTGTTAGGTCTGTCGGCAGATGGTGTTGACATGGCTGTAGGGGTTGCAGGTGTTTTTGATGGTGGGGCTGCCTGATGTCTCACACCGGAGGTGCCAGGGTGAGTGTCGTCATCCGAAGTGGACAGGGTCAGATCAACACCAGAGAGCTCATCCTCCACCAGAGTCTGGGCCAGGGACTCATCTTCACTTGTTGCTGAATCCCCAGTGGCACCTGTGTTTGGAAGAGACAGACATTGTAAGTTATGTTACTACTGACATCAATGGTTAACCTATGTATATTGCAACAGGGAGGGGGGAAGAGGTACTAAAATATTAATCTTGCAATGGGTAGTACTAACAATGAAGGAGGGGGCAGTGGATCACAAATCCTGTGCATCCATGATATGTACATGATTTCATTGCTTAGTAAATTCCCTCCTATACGTATACAGGAATAGGGCCATGCTACTTGGATTCCCGCTTCAGTGTACTGTAGCTGCATTTACTTTGGTTCACCTTTACTGCAAATCTGATGTGCCTCCACCTGGAAGTAGACTGGCTGCTTTCCCAGTAGTGTCCAGAGGAGATATTAGGTGTAGGATCACATGGGGCTGCTACATGTTGACCAACAGTGAACAACCCTAGTGTGGTGTATGAGTAGCTGGATCCACACACAACACCTTTGTTTATAACTTCATACATCACAATGTTCAACATATTTCCTTTGCCTTTTGTTGCTGTATGTTTTTTTTAACTCACAGCACTTGAGCACAAACACACACTCTCAGTTTTCTCCTCTGGGCACTAGTGGGGAACCAGCCAAGTTACCTCCAGCTGGAGGCACAGCATATTTGCAACAAGGGGGAGCCAATGATGCTGCTGCTACAGTACACGGATGCAGAAAAACATGATGGCATGCACTACGCATGTGTACATATGTGTGCCTTTCAATGGAGGCAACACAATCAGTTATGAACCAGGTTGCACAGGAGGAGTAGACCATTTACCCCTCCTTGAGCTTTGTAACAATGTTTTATATACATGACATTTGCAACGTGACGTCAGGATGCATGACTGAACACTGCATTGTCTTCAGTTGCCACAGACAGAGTCTGATGTTGTGGTAGCACATTGTCCAGCCAACATGGAGCCGTTCAATGTGCATGTTGATGTGTGCACATACCCAGCTCATGTATGGATTTCCATGTACATGGAATTTGTAACTCATGGGCCATCAGGTGGCTGACACAGGAGTGTGATCCCTGTTCACATTTGACTCTGCTTCCCTGTGAGGGGTGTGCCTGTGCTGACAAGATGGCTGACAGTGCAGTCCTGGTGTTTGTTAGTGCACAGTTCCCAGTAGGGCCTTGCGCTCCCCACAACAGGACCCAGTGTCAGACATCTTGTCAGTCCATTTCCACTCCCTGTGAGGTGAGCATGGTTCAGTATGATCTTGCTGGGCCATTTGGGTGGGTGGGTATTGTGAGTGATTGTAAGTCCCAGCATGCTCTGGGCTACACCCCCTTCCCAGCATACCCTCACTTCCCTCCTTCTGACTCTGCTTCCCTGTGAGGGGCTGTGGCAGCAATGGCAAGATGGCTGACAGTGGAGTCCTGGTGTTTGGTGGTGGCTAATTCCCAGCAGGGCATTTTGTTCCACACAACAGGGCCCAGTCCCAGGGTATCTGCCAGCCCATTTCTACCCCCTGTGAGGTGAGCATGGTGCAGTGTGTTCTTGCTGGGCCATGTCGGTGGCTGAGGGTTTGTGAGTGGCTGCAAGTCCCTGCATGCTCTGGGCTACACCACCCTTCCCAGCATGCCCTCACTACCCTCCTTCTGACTCTGCTTCCCTGTGAGGGGGTGTGCCTGTGCAGACAAGATGGCTGACAGTGGAGTTAAGTTGTGTGTTGGTAGCCAATTCCAGCAGGGCCTTGCGCTCCCCACAACAGAGCCCAGTCCCAGAGTACTTCCATGCCCCTGTGAGGTGAGCATTGTTCAGAGAGGTGTTGATGGTGCAATTGTGAGGGGGTGCATTATCTGTGACAACAACACCATCATGCTTTGGTATACACTCACTTCAGCAGCACACCCACTTTCCCTTCCTGTCAGACAGCTTCACTGTGAGATAGTGGTAGTGGTGGCAGGGATGTCTGACAGTGTTAACTCAGATTAGTGCCACGGCCTTACCCTATTTGTTGCTAGGTTTGTATATGTCATGGCCCAGTTACAATTCACTATGATGTGGCCATTGTTGTGTTTGTCTGACTGACATGGACTTCTTGGGCTTATTGACTTTTGATTTCTTTGCCTTAGCTCTCAGTGCATGGTTTCACAGTCCCCTTGATGTTGCTGTGTGTGTATTGCGACACAATATTGGGCATATTAGTTGTGTATGTCAGGTAGGCCATGGACGCCCTCTGGTGGTAGGATGTCCTGCACCTTCTCCTCTCAGGACCTGAAGTAGACTGGTTTGGCAGGAGGGCCACTGCCGGTGACCTGGCTCAAGGCGCGTTCCTTCTGGAGGAGCTTCTTGACGCTCCTGCGCACGTCATACCACCTGTTCTGGATGTCGGTCTTTGTGCGATAGGCTGGTGCTTGTGCCTTCACCTTGTCCACGATTCTGTCCCACATCTTGGTTTTCTGTGATATGGGGGTCCTTTGTACCAATGCGCCAAACACATGTGGCTCCACTCTGAGGATGTCATCCTCCAATAGTTCTAGCTCAGTGTCTGTGAACTGTGGATTCTTCTTAGGGGACATGGTGATGGGTGGTGGTGAGGAGTAATGTGGGTGTGTGGGTGCAAGTGATGTCTATTTTGTTAGGTGTATGTGTGAGAGATTTTGGAGTAGTGCTGATGGTGTGTGGTTTGAGTGATGGGTGAGTTGGATCACTGAAATTATATCGACCTCAAAAATATCGAGTTACCATAATATCGTTGAGAAAATATCGAGTTACTAAAATATAGACTGTAAAAATATCGTTTTTTTTAAATGTCTTTAAATTAAGTTAAAACTAATGTAACAATAAATATATTTATTATAAACTTACTTAAAATTATTAAATTAATGTTATATTAAGAAATATTTATTGTAAATTAAAAAAAATATAAAAAAATAATACATATATATTTATATAAAAAATATTATTAAATAAACATATATAATAATTTTACCGTAGCATAGCAAAATGGTTAAAATTTATTGTAACAACTGTAGTGAATTCTACAATAGCTAAAGCGTTGGATAGCGTAGGGGTAAAATTTACTATTCCCACTCCAGTGGGTGTAACAGTAGGGAAAGCGTTGGATAGCGTAGGGGTATTTACTATTCCCAGTCCAGTGGGTTCAACAATAGGGAAAGCGTTGGATAGCGTAGGGGTTAAAATTACTATTCCCACTCCAGTGGGTGCTACAGTAGGGAAAGCGTTGGATAGCGTAGGGGTTAAAATTACTATTCCCACTCCAGTGGGTGCAACAGTAGGGAAAGCGCTGGATAGCGTAGGGGTAAAGATTACTATTCCCACTCCAGTGGGTGCAACAGTAGGGAAAGCGTTGGATAGCGAAGGGGTTAAAATTACTATTCCCACTCCAGTGGGTGCTACAGTAGGGAAAGCGTTGGATAGCGTAGGGGTTAAAATGACTATTCCCACTCCAGTGGGTGCAACAGTAGGGAAAGCGCTGGATAGCGTAGGGATTACAATTACTATTCCCACTCCAGTGGGTGCAACAGTAGGGAAAGCGCTGGATAGCGTAGGGATTACAATTACTATTCCCACTCCAGAGAGTGCAACAGTAGGGAAAGCGCTGGATAGTTTAGGGGTAAAGATTACTATTCCCACTCCAGTGGGTGCAACAGTAGCGAAAGCGTTGGATGGCGTAGGGGTTAAAATTACTATTCCCACTCCAGTGGGTGCTACAGTAGGGAAAGCGTTGGATAGCGTAGGGGTTAAAATTACAATTCCCACTCCAGTGGGTGCAACAGTAGAGAAAGCGTTGGATAGCGTAGGGGTTAAAATTACTATTCCCACTCCAGTGGGTGCAACTGTATTGAAAGCGTTGGATAGCGTAGAGGTTAAAATTACTATTCCCACTCCAGTGGGTGCTACAGTAGGGAAAGCGTTGGATAGCGTAGGGGTATAAATTACTATTCCCACTTCAGTGAGTGCAACAGTAAAAAAAGGCAAAACTTCATAATTAATTATTATTTATAGAAATATCAGTACCAAGTAAATTTACTTTCCTATACCAATAACTTGTATTTACCAATTAATTTTAATTTCATGGACAATTATTAATTAATTAAACAATTTAATTAATTTACTTAATTAAATAATTAATTATTGATTTACTTCCCACCCTATTCCCCTATAAACCCACAACCCGCTACTAAAACCAATTTACTATAAATTAATTATTTATCAATTAATCAATTATTATTAATTACCAAGTATTTCTCATTTAATTAGCTATTATTAATTATTTTACAATTAATAATAATTTACATAATTAATTAATTATATTTAAATTACTTCCCACCCTATTCCCCTATAAACCCACTACCCGCTACTGAAACTAATTTACTATAAATTAATTATTTATCAATTAATCAATTATTATTAATTACCAATGTTTTTTTATTTAATTACCAATTATTAATTAATTTACAATTATTATTAGTATTTACATAATTAATTATATTTAAATTACTCCCCACCCTATTCCCCTATAAACCCACTACCCGCTACAGATTGATATTACACAATTATTAAAAATTAGTAAAAACATACCTTATTTTCCATTTTCTTTTGTCTATATTGTATCTAGTCGATATTATGTCTAGTCTATATTTTTGATTCGATATTTTGGCTATTAATATCGATATAACTCGATATTTTTGCAGTCTATATTATGTCTGGTCGATATTTTGTCTAGTCTATATTTTTTCCTCAATATTATGTCCAGTCTATATTTTGGATTCGATATTATGTCTGTTTACCGGGTGAGTTGTGTGTGTGTGTCTGTGGTTGGTGTCTCTAGGTGTTCTGTGCTGGCTGCTCGGTTGTATTTGCAAAGGATCATGGTAGTGTACTTTTGTCTTTTTATAGGTGGAGTTGGGGATGTGTCTCTGTATTTATTTTTTTTGGTATATTTATTGACTTTGTCATGGCTTGACTGGTCCTTTTTTTGTGTTTTTGGCATTGTTTTTGGTGGGCATGTAGGAGACGTTCTTCTGACCCAGTCGGACTCTCATGTTGGCTTGTGCAGGCCGCTTCGTGTCTTTCACACTGATTGTGTTCTGTGTTGCATGCAAGCCTATAGCTGTGGTCTCTCGCTTCAGGTACGTTTTCGATCCGATCGGTCGTGCGGTTTGGGCTCCGTGTGGTTCGGTCTGACTTTATGCCTTTGCCATCGTACTGTGCGGCTCAGACATCACGGGTACGTATCGGTCAGGTTTGTTGCGAGTTCGGTTCGGTCGGTGCGGCTCGTGTACATTTTCCGGGCGGATGGCTGAATTTTGTACGGCTCGGTCGGATGGCTTGCTTTCCGTACCGCTCGGTTGTAAATCACAGGCTTTGCATCGCACTGCACAGGTCGTAGGGTGCCGGTCAGTGTCGGTCGGACTCCGTTCCAGGTACGAGTCGGCCAGACCGATTTCCGACCGGAATCGGAATCGGCCCCTGAGTAGACTTTTTTAACATGTCTGCCGTTGCTGCCTGTGTGCTATTTTAAACTGCAAAATCAGTCTGGTAAAATTATCCCTTTGTGTTAGGCCTGGTCTCTGGTCCACAGCCGCAGTCGGCCAGAAAAAAAGGTAATAATTAAATAGTCTTTCGACACCACAGCTGGACTGCCCCAACGTGGTAGGCCAGAAACGTGGGATTTGTTGATCCACATTATCGTGGTTGCCCCGGAAGGAGCTATCGACCTCAAGGAACTGTATTGTAAGTCTTTTTTGGCTTATAGGTATTTTGGATTACTGTATGTTGAATTTTTCTCGTTTTGATCTTGTTTTACACAGATAAATACTGGGGGCAGATTTGCAAGCCCCTTGAGTCACTTTTGCACTGCAGTTGCATCACTTTTTGTAACGCAGCGGCGCTGTAAACAATTCACCATGTTGCGTCCCATTTACAATGAGACGCATCTAAGGAGATGCGTCACGTTGTAAAGCCCTGTGCCACATTATACCTGCATCAGGTATAATGTATGCAAGGTGGGCGTTCCCATGCAGGAAAGCCTCGTAGAAGGGAATGAGTGAAATCTTCAAGATATCACTTTGCCACTTCGAGGATGCCACTGCTTGGAGCAGGCGTAAGGAGTGATGCAGCACAATAAGTACAGGCCTCCTTATGCATTACTGAAGTTGCATCATGTTTGTGACACAACTCCAACATTGCATGACTTTTACGCCAACAGAGGTGCAGGGAAACTAGTGCATCTCTGATCTAACACAGAGATGCATCAGTTTCTAGTAAATCTGACCCTGGATATTTGTTTAAAATGGTGTGGTGTCCCGTTGTAGTGTTTTCACTGTAGTACTGTATGTTATGTGCAAATGCTTTACACACTGCCTCGGAGATAAGCCTGACTGCTCATGCCAGCCTACCAAGGGGGTGAGCATAGGTTAGCCCCTAGGAGATAAGATGCCATGGGTTTCTTAAGGAAAGTCTGCAGATATGGGACCCCAAACGTGCTTTGCATGTGAGCAGGAGGGTCACTTGAAGGGAGATCCCAAGTGCCCCAACAGGGCACAGCCACCCACCAGTGGGCGGTCCAAGATGTTGGCTAGAGTAGCGCTTGGTAATGAGGGGTACCATGAGGAGGGTAGGGATTCCGCAGAGATGACCCTTGTCTTACTAGGGGACAGTGAGATGGTCACAGTAAACCAGGTGCCTGGAAACACTAAGAAGTACTGCGCCTGGGTGACCATCAATGGGAGAAGGATAGAGGATCTCAGAGATACTGGAGCCAGTGTAACCTAAGTCTGTTGGCACCTGGTTTCCGAGGGGCAATTAGTCCCTGGGGCATTCCACCAAGTAGTTGCAGTGAACAACTCAGAGCGCAGGTGTAAGGTGGTGCAGGTTCCCTTTGAATTGGGTGGTCCCAGCTCCCTTGAGGGTGGTTGTGAGCCCTACCATGCCTGTAGATTGTCTACTAGGTAATGACCTTGAGAAGTCCTTATGGAATAATGTAGTGTTCAGGTTTCTCTTGGAGATGCCTGGGTTGCCAGAGTGTACTTGTATGAGTACGCGGTCCAGGGCAGCCCGTAAGGATGATCAGAAGTACATGGAGCCTAAAACAGTGGCCAGGTGCCTGCCAAGAGAAAGGGCAAGGGGTGCGGGAAACCCGCCCCTGAAGTTCCCATGGTCTAGGAGGAGGCTGACCTTGAGGGGACACCCTGCACCTATAGGGGAGCAAGTGGCTGAACTGGGGGACCTATCTGAGCTGACCCATTGGCAGCAAGAAGGGGGTACCACCATGAAAGAATTCTGCAGAGAGCAGTAGGAATGTCCTTCTCGAGAGGGCTTGCAGCAGCAGACTGCAAACCTGGCAGTTGGTGAACAGTCTGGATCACACTTGATCTATGGGAGAATGGTCTCCTATACAGCATAAGGTCGCCGATCCTGGGTTAGCCTGTGTGCTGGTGGTACCCCAGTGCTTCAGGACCTTCCTACTGGGTCTGGCTCACGATGTGCCTTTGGCAGGATATTTGGGGCAGGACAAGACCTTTGACAGGATCGTCACCCATTTATTTTGGCCCCAAATGCGAAGGGAGTCTGATTCTCATTTTGGTGAGAGTGGGAGGAAATGTAAGGTTCCTCTCCAACCTTTTTTACTTGTTGGCACTCCTTTTGAGAGTGTGGGGTTTGAAAATCTGGGGCCCATGGACTTCAAGACATCCATGGGCAATAGGTACATCCTGATGTTGGTGGACCATGCCACCCGGTACCCAGAGGCTTTCCCTCTTAGGACAACGACAGTGCCAGTGGTGGGCCTGGCATTAATGGGAATCTTTCCCACATGGGGGTTCCCCAGAGAGGTGGTATCTGACTGGGGTACCAATTTGATATTGAAGTATATGACAGCCATGTGGGAGGAGTGTGGTGTAACCTACAGGGTCACCACTCCTTACCACCCCCAAGGTAATGGGTTAGTGGATATATTCAACCAAACCATAAAAGACATGATTATGGGTGTTACAGAACCCATGAGGCATAAGTGGGACATCCTCTTACCATGCCTTCTCTCTGCATACAAGGAGGTACCACAGAAGTAATTAGGTTTCTGCCCCTTACAGCTTCTGTGTAGGCAACCTGTGAGAGGGCCTCTCAGTTTGGTGAAGAAAGGCTGGGAGATAAATCAAGGAAAACTCCCTAGGAAGTATTTAGCTACATGCTGACTTTCAGGAGCCAAACTTCACGCTTCAGGGAACTCGCTCATGTGAACGTAGAAGCCAGCCAGGAGTTAATGAAATGCGGGTACGACCAGAATGCCACTCTGGTAGAGTTTCAGCCTGGCCAGAAAGTGTGGGCCATAGCCCCAGTAGAGCCTTGCACTCTTCAGGACAAGTGGACTTGGACTTTTGAGGTGATGGAGGGTAAAGGTGATGTCACTTATATGGTAAATTTGCAGCCTACCAGGAACCCCTTGAGGGTCCTCCATGTGAACTGTCTCAAACCTCACTTTGAGAGGTCTGTAGTGAGCATGCTCTCGGCAACAGATGATGTGGTGGAAGAGGACAGTGAACCTCTTCTTGACCTCCTGTCTACCACGGAGCATGATGGGTCAGTGAAAGCTGTGAACATCTCCCCTACTCTGGCTCCAGAGCAGCAGAGTGACTGTCAACAGTTGATGGGGCAGTTTGCCACCCTGTTCTCCCTGACCCCATGTGTCACCCATTGGTGTACTCATGATGTGGACACTGGGGGCAGTCCTCCTGAGAAATGAAATTCCCGAGCTGACTAACAGGGTCAGAGACAGCATCAAAATAGAGGTTTTTAAGATGTTGGCGTTAGGGGTGATAAAGCCCTCCAACAGTCCTTTGGCCAGCCCAGTGGTCTTCAATCAATCAATCAATCAATCAATCAATCAAATTTGTATAGCGCGCAACTCACCCGTAAGGGTCTCAAGGCGCTGAGGAGGGGGGGCGGGGGGGGGTCGCTACTGCTCGAACAGCCAGGTCTTGAGTTGTTTCCTGAAGGAGAGATGGTCCAGGGTCAGCCGTAGGTGAGTGGGGAGGGAGTTCCATGTCTTGGCTGCCAGGTAGGAGAAGGATCTTCCTCCGACGGTGGATTTGCGAATACGTGGGACGGAGGCCAGGGCTAGGCTGGCGGAACGGAGCTGGCGGGTGGGTGTGTAGAATGTGAGGCGGCTGTTGAGGTATTTTGGGCCCGTGTCGTGGAGAGCCTTGTGTCCGTGAGTGAGGAGTCTGAACGTTATCATCTTGTTGACAGGGAGCCAGTGCAGGTCTTTCAGGTGGGTGGAGATGTGGTTGTGGCGAGGGATGTCCAGGATGAGTCATGCTGAGGCGTTCTCAATGCGCTGCAGTCTTTTCTGGAGTTTGGCTGTGGTCCCAGCGTAGAGGGTGTTCCTGTAGTCCAGGCGGCTGGTGAAGAGGGCCTGGGTGACCGACTTCCTGGTTTCGGTGGGGATCCATCGGAAGATCTTTCGGAGCATGCGCAGGGTGTTGAAGCAGGATGACGAGACAGCGTTGACTTGCTTGGTCATCGTGAGGGAGGAGTCCAGGATGAAGCCCAGGTTGCGTGCATGGTCCGTTGGCTTGGGGGCGGTGCCCAGGGCACGGGGCCACCAAGAGTCGTCCCAGGCAGAGGGGGATGTTCCGAGGATGAGGACTTCCCTCTTGTCTGAGTTCAGTTTCAGACGGCTGATCTTCATCCATTCTGCGACATCTTTCATTCCTTCCTGGAGGTGGGCTCTGGTGGTGGCGGGGTCGTTGGTGAGGGAGAGGATCAGCTGAGTGTCGTAGGCGTAGGAGATGATGTTGAGGTTGTGTTGGCGAGCGATGGCTGCGAGAGGGTTCATTTAGACGTTGAAGAGGGTGGGGCTGAGTGAGGATCCTTGCGGAACGCCGCAGATGACTTCGGAGGCCGCGAATCGGAACGGGGGTGGTGGGCTCTCTGGGTTCTTCCGGTGAGGAACTAGATGATCCACTCCAGGGCCGCTCCTTGGATTCCGGTATTGCTGAGGCGCTGTATCAGGGTGCGGTGGCATATGGTGTCGAAGGCTGCTGAGAGGTCTAGGAGGATTAGGGCTGCGGTTTCCCCGTTGTCAAGCAGGGACCTGATGTCATCAATGGCTGCGATGAGGGGCGGTTTAGGTGCTGTGGTTTGCTCAGAAACCGGACTGTGAGGGGTCGAGGGATCCGTTGGTCTCGAGGAAGGCAGAGAGTTGTCTGTTGACGGTCTTCTCAATGACTTTGGATGGAAAGGGAGGGAGCGAGATGGGGCGTAAGTTCCTGAGGTCCATGGGGTCCGCAGTGGGTTTCTTCAGGAGGACGCTCAGCTCGGCATGTTTCCTGCTGTCCGGGAAGGTGGCAGATGCGAAGGAGCTGTTGATGATGTTCCGGAGTTGGGGTGCGATGATGGAGTTGGCTTTGTTGAAGATGTGATGTGGGCAGTGGTCGGTAGGGGAGCCGGAGTGGATAGTGTTCATCAGGCAGGTGGTGTCTTCGGGGCTGACAGGGGTCCAGGTGCAGAGGGTGTTGGTGGGGGGCTCTAGTTCGGTGGTTGGGTGCGTGGTCTGTGCGTCAAAGCTGTTGTGTATGTCGGCAATCTTGCGGTGAAAGAATGAAGCGAGTGAGTCGCAGAGGTCTTGCTAGGGTGTGATGTCGTTGTTGCAGGCGCTGGGGTTGGAGAGCTCTTTGACGATTTTGAAGAGTTCCTTGTTGTTGTGGGTGTTTGTGTCCAGCCGTTCTTTGTATGTTATCTTCTTGGTGGTGCGGATCATCTGGTGGTGTTTGCGGGTGGCGTTCTTGAGGGCTGTCATGTTCTCTGCTGTTTGGTCATGGCGCCAGGCTTTCTCGAGGGAGCGGCAGGTTATCTTGGAGTTTTTGAGGTCATTGGTAAACCACAAGGCTTTCCTGTTGCCGGGTCTGCTGAGAGGATTCTTCAATGGTGCAATTTCGTTAGCGCAGATGGTGAGCCACTGTGTGAGGTTGCGGGCTGCTTGGTTGGGGTTCGTCGTGTTGGTGGGCGGGTTTTGGCTGAGGGCGGTGGTGAGCTAGTCGGTGGTGATCTTGCTCCAGCTTCTGCGGGGGACCTGTTGAGTGGTGAGTCGTGGTTCTCCTGAAGTTGAAGTGGACGCAGCTGTGATCTGTCCAGTGTAGTCCGGTGGAGTGGCTGAAGGAGATGTGCTCGCTGGAGAAGAAGATGGGGTCCAGCGTCTGTCTGGCGTAATGGGTGAGGGTGTTCACCAGTTGCTTGAGTCCGAGGTTGGCGAGGTTTTCCAGCAGGGTGGCGGTGTTGCAGTCCTTGTTGTTCTCCAGGTGGAAGTTGAGGTCTCCTAGGAGGATGTAGTCTGTGGAGATGAGGGCGTGCGGACTGACAAAGCCAGAGATGGCTTTGCTGAATTGTGTGTGTGGTCCCGGGGGTCTGTAGATGAGGGTGCCTCTGAGGGTGGTCTTGGGGTCGGTGTGTATCTGGAAATGAAGGTGATCGGCGGCGGTCAGGGTGTCGTCGGAGTTGGTCGGGATGCGGATGGTGTTTCTGTGGACGATGGTGATGCCTCCTCCGGTTTGGTTGACGCGGTCCCTCCGGGTGATCTTGTAGCCTTCCGGGATGGCTATGGCGATGTCGGGGGCTGAGGAGGCGTTCATCCATGTTTCTGTAAGGAAGGCGATGTCTGGTGATGTTGGGTCGAGGAGGTTCCAGAGTTTGACAGCGTGTCTGTGGACGGAGCGGGTGTTGAGCAGGATGCACTTGAGGTAGTTGTTGCTGGAGCTCGGCTTGGTGGGTGCGGTGCAGGATCGGAGGCAGGTGAATTAGCAGGCTTGGCAGGTGAAGGGTCTGTGGATGCGTTTCGGGGTGGCTCAGTAGCAGGCGGGGTTCCGGCCGGCGTTGAGTGCGTGGAGGGTGGCGGCCTCGTAAGTCCGTCGGGTACCCTGGCATCTTCGAGGACCAGGGATCCTGGCGCTGGGCACGGTCCAGGCACGGACGGGCATAGACGGGCTTGCCTTTGGCGCGCCTTCGGCGCACAATCGGTTTGCCCACTGCGCACTTCCGCTGCGCTTCCGTGCGTCGACCTCCATAAATGGCGAAGTGGGAGGGAGAAGCAGCTGGGAGGCGGGAGCGGGGTGGCCAATGGGCAGGATACAGAGAAGAAAAAGGGGACGGGCCGCAGGGGAGCAGCGGTGGGGAGCGGGAAGGGGGCGAAGCGGCGGGAAATAATCACGGGGACGGCAAAATTACAGGGTCACAGCAGGACAAGAAATCAGCAGACTGGACAAAAACTACAGGGGCACAAGCTAAAGGCACAACAGAGAAACAGGCACAAGTCAAGACGCTACAACAATACAGGCACTCAGCTGTAGCGAGGCAGCAGCGGAGGGGTCAGGGGTCCTGGCACTCAAGGGGGGGAGTCGCGCGGTGTGTGGAGCGAACGGCCCTGCAGCAGGGACAAAGGTCAGAAAGGTTGGACTACAGTCAGTGAACAGTCATAATATCGAATTTTTAATATCAAATTGGCAAAATATTGAGTTTTAAATATCGAGTGGACATAATACCAAGTCACAAAAATATAGTGGTGCAAAATATTGAAATTCGGGTAAGAAATATTGATTTTCATAATATTGAAGCTAGTAATATCGACAGTCATAATGTAGTTGTTAAAAATATAGATTTTTTATAGTGTTTTAAGTGTTAGTATATGTGTTAAAAGTATGCAATATTTTCGTAATGTATGTTTGCATTTCTTTAAAGTAATGAATGTAATGTTATTTAATTTTTGCATAATTTAATTCCGTAGTAGGTTGTGGGTTTATAGGGGAATAGGGTGGGAAGTAATTTAATTATAGTAAATTAAACATACATTTTTAGGAATTGGTATTTATTTTAAATGTTACTTTGCGTTTTAGTTCTGTAGCGTGTTGTGGGTTTATAGTGGAATAGGGTGGGAAGTAATTAATTGTAATTAAATAATAATTTATTTCTATTTATTGGTATTGATAAATAATTTATTGGTAATTAATTATTAATTGGTAATTATTTTGTATTAATTGGTAAATATTTTTATTAATTAATCATTATATTAATTGAATTAATGTATTCAATTGTACTTAAACAACTATTTATTTGTATTTATTGGTATTGATAATTAATTTATTGTTACATAATTATTCATTGGTAATTAATTTTTATTAATTGATAATTATGTTTTATTCATTGATTAATTGATAATTATATTAATTGTATTAATGTATTATTCGGAACGGGTTGAGGGTCTATAGGGGAATAAGGTGGGAACTAATTTAATTGTAATTAAGTAATTATTTAAATTATTTTTGTGTATTGATGATTAATTTACTGTTAATTAATTATTAATTTGTAATTTATTTCATTACTTATACATTTTTGGTATTGAAAATTAATTTGTTTTTAATTATTTATTAATAGATAATATATTTTTAATAATTAATATGTATTGGTATCTATAATTAATTAATTATTAAATAATTTGTACTTGGTAATCACATTTTAATAATTATTTATTTGTATTGATAAATAATTATATATATTTAATTAATAAATCATTACTTTCCCTACTGTTGCACTCCCTGGAATGAGAGTAGTAGTTTTTACCCTCCCGCTATCCAACACTTTCTCTACCGTTACATTTGGTGGAGTGGGAATAGTAAAAGATTCCTACCCGCTATCCAACACTTTCCCTACTGTTGAACTCCCTGGAGTGGGAATAGTAATTTTTACCCTCCCGCTATCCAACACTTTCCCTACTGTTGCCTCTCTGGAGTGGGATTAGTCATTTTTACCCCTTCGCTAACCAATACTTTCCCTACTGTTGTACTTACTGGAGTGGCAATAGTAATTTTTACACTGATGCTATCCAACACTTTCCCTACTGTTGCACTTTCTGGAGTGAGAATAGTATTTTTACCCTCCCGCTATCCAACGCTTTCACTACTGTTGCACTCACTGGTGTGGGAATAGTACATTTTACCCTCCCGCTATCCAACACTAAATATATTTAATATTTTTTAATAATATTGAGTTAACATATATATGTATTAAAAAATAAAAACGTATGTTTAGTTTTTTTTAATTAAATTAATTATGTATTAAATTTTAGGTTATTTAAGTAATTTAAGTATGTTTTACTTAATTATATTAATTATTTCATTATTTGACATTACTTTTAAGACATTAAAAAAATGTGATATTTTTACAAACTATAATATTTAGAACGATATTTTGGATTCAATATTTTTGTAATTACCTGTTTGTAGATAGGACATCAATATTCTGGCATTCTATATTTTTTCATCAATATTTTGGCAGGTCGATGTTTTGCTCCTCGATATTCTGTCAGTGATCCACTACTTTCATATGGCCGATAGGGACATTGTCAACATTGCTAAGTTAGCATGAGCTCTACAGCCACAGTGCTGCTTTTGGGTACGTCACTACATTACTTTATTTTGCAAGACTCTGTTTATGCCTTTCACATGAAAACAGTCAGTTTTGTGCTTTCTCTGTGCGTTCCTGGAGTTTAGTCTGAACACAGTGAGCAAGGTAGATAAGCAATGCCCCTTGTTATTCTGTTCTGGTCAATCCTTAGCACCTAGACAAAACATGCTAACACAGCTGCGGGTGCTGAAGGCTCATGCTTTGATATTATGGGAATGAATGTTTGGTTAGCACACACTTGGGGCTCGATTCCGATCCGGTAAAAAGCGCTCCGAATTGCTGTACGGAGTGTTTTTCCCCGTACGAATCGTACCAGAAGGCGTCCCCGTACGAATGTGCAAGTACGATCATAACCTAATGCGTCACTCCGTATGTCCCGTAAAAAACGCCGTACGAATCGAAAGTCCGTACGAATAGCAGTCGGCTGACGCTCAACGCTACGTCCGGACGTAAATAGACCGCGTCTCCCGAACCACAAAGTACGATCCGTGTTCCACACACTCCGTACGGCTCTTTTCCTACGAGAGCTCAAAACTACCGTAAAACCAGACTCCGGCACGACCCGCACCCCGGTACGCGACAAGCAGGACATGGACGCCATCGTCTGTGTAATCCCTATCCTGTACGCCCACCACCTCGTACTGAGAAACCGACGACGGCACAGAAGGTGAGTACAACGAAGTTCTACATACCTGTACGTCTTGCTACATGCGCACATCTCCATTTCACGATTGTAATATCTGGCCATGTTGCGCCACACACTCCCGCACTACACCAGTGCAATACGGAGACCGGCCGTGCCTACGTCATCGACCAGGGGGTACGGTACGTCACCGCACTACACCAGCGCAATACGCCGCACCTACGTAATCGACCACGGGGTACGGCAGGTCACCGCACTACACCAGTGCAATACGGAGACCGGCCGTACCTACGTCATCGACCAGGGGTTACGGTACGTCACCGCACTCTACCAGTGCAATACGCCGCACCTACGTCATCGACCACGGGGTACGGCAGGTCACCGCACTACACCAGTACAATACGGAGACCGGCCGTACCTACGTCATCGACCAGGGGGTACGGTACGTCACCGCACTACACCAGTGCAATACGCCGCACCTACGTCATCGACCACGGGGTACGGCAGGTCACCGCACTACACCAGTGCAATACGGAGACCGGCCGTACCTACGTCATCGACCAGGGGGTACGGTACGTCACCGCACTACACCAGTGCAATTGACGTGTGGCACATACGCCTGCAGTGTGATTGTAAGTGTAAGTGGTGAGCAGAACACCCACCAGTGCCCAGCATCAGAGTGTGTGCCTAACACCCCCCCCCCCCAGTGCCCCCAGTGCCCCCCAGTGCCCAGCATCAGAGTGTGTGCCTAACACCCCCCCAGTGCCCACCAGTGCCCACCAGTGCCCAGCATCAGAGTGTGTGCCTAACACCCCCCCACCAGTGCCCCCCAGTGCCCAGCATCAGAGTGTGTGCCTAACACCCCCCCACCAGTGCCCCCCAGTGCCCAGCATCAGAGTGTGTGCCTAACACCCCCCCTCCAGTGCCCCCCAGTGCCCAGCATCAAAGTGTGTGCCTAACACCCCCCCCACCAGTGCCCCCCAGTGCCCAGCATCAGAGTGTGTGCCTAACACCCCCCCTCCAGTGCCCCCCAGTGCCCCCCAGTGCCCAGCATCAAAGTGTGTGCCTAACACTCCCCCCACCAGTGCCCCCCAGTGCCCCCCAGTGCCCAGCATCAGAGTGTGTGCCTAACACCCTTCCTCCAGTGCCCCCCAGTGCCCAGCATCAGAGTGTGTGCCTAACACCCCCCACCAGTGCCCCCCAGTGCCCAGCATCAGAGTGTGTGCCTAACACCCCCCCTCCAGTGCCCCCCAGTGCCCAGCATCAGAGTGTGTGCCTAACACCCCCCCAGTTCCCCCCAGTGCCCCCAGTGCCCAGCATCAGAGTGTGTGCCTAACACCCCCCACCAGTGCCCCCCAGTGCCCCCCAGTGCCCAGCATCAGAGTGTGTGCCTAACACCCCCCCCCAGTGCCCAGCATCAAAGTGTGTGCCTAACACCCCCCCCCCACCAGTGCCCCCCAGTGCCCAGCATCAGAGTGTGTGCCTAACACCCCCCCCCAGTGCCCCCCAGTGCCCCCCAGTGCCCAGCATCAGAGTGTGTGCCTAACACCCCCCAGTGCCCACCAGTGCCCACCAGTGCCCACCAGTGCCCAGCATCAGAGTGTGTGCCTAACACCCCCCACCAGTGCCCCCCAGTGCCCCCCAGTGCCCAGCATCAGAGCGTGTGCCTAAAACCCCCCCACCAGTGCCCCCAGTGCCCAGCATCAGAGTGTGTGCCTAACACCCCCCCTCCAGTGCCCCCCAGTGCCCCCCAGTGCCCAGCATCAAAGTGTGTGCCTAACACCCTCCCCCCACCAGTGCCCCCAGTGCCCAGCATCAGAGTGTGTGCCTAACACCCCCCCTCCTGTGCCCCCCAGTGCCCCCCAGTGCCCAGCATCAAAGTGTGTGCCTAACACTCCCCCCACCAGTGCCCCCAGTGCCCCCCAGTGCCCAGCATCAGAGTGTGTGCCTAACACCCCCTTCCAGTGCCCCCCAGTGCCCAGCATCCGAGTGTGTGCCTAACACCCCCCCACCAGTGCCCCCCAGTGCCCAGCATCAGAGTGTGTGCCTAACACCCCCCCTCCAGTGCCCCCCAGTGCCCAGCATCAGAGTGTGTGCCTAACACCCCCCCTCCAGTGCCCCCCAGTGCCCAGCATCAGAGTGTGTGCCTAACACCCCCCCAGTGCCCAGCATCAGAGTGTGTGCCTAACACCCCCCCCCCCCAGTGCCCCCCAGTGCCCAGCATCAAAGTGTGTGCCTAACACCCCCCCCACCAGTGCCCCCAGTGCCCAGCATCAGAGTGTGTGCCTACACCCCCCCACCAGTGCCCCCCAGTGCCCCCCCCGTGCCCAGCATCAGAGTGTGTGCCTAATACCCCCCCAGTGCCCACCAGTGCCCAGCATCAGAGTGTGTGCCTAACACCCCTCCCCACCAGTGCCCCCCAGTGCCCCCCAGTGCCCAGCATCAGAGTGTGTGCCTAACACCCCCCCTCCAGTGCCCCCCAGTGCCCAGCATCAGAGTGTGTGCCTAACACCCCCCCCAGTGCCCCCCAGTGCCCAGCATCAGAGTGTGTGCCTAACACCCCCCCAGTGCCCCCCAGTGCCCAGCATCAGAGTGTGTGCCTAACACCCCCCCCCAGTGCCCCCCAGTGCCCAGCATCAGAGTGTGTGCCTAACACCCCCCCAGTGCCCCCCAGTGCCCAGCATCAAAGTGTGTGCCTAACACCCCCCCACCAGTGCCCCCAGTGCCCCCCAGTGCCCAGCATCAAAGTGTGTGCCTAACACCCCCCCCACCAGTGCCCCCCAGTGCCCAGCATCAAAGTGTGTGCCTAACACCCCCCCCCACCAGTGCCCACCAGTGCCCACCAGTGCCCAGCATCAGAGTGTTTGTGGCTAACATCCCCCCCCTGCCCAGCTGTTACACAAAAACACATACCATTGTGAACCGCATTACCATCTGGAGATTGACACATATGAACATACCTAAATTACAACATGACACCAGCTCCCAGGCACACAGCAGTCACAGACATTATCACAAAAAGTCAACTTCAGAAAATAACAAGAATTGCTTTATTCAGCTGCTCCAAAAAGAGAAACGCAAATAAGAGTCCCTGCTCATTAAAGGCCAATGTCCAGTCCAAAAAAGTCTGAGCAACAGTTTGTACCTCCATGGGTGTGGGCACACCCAAACTTGCCTGCACATGGCGTTTAATCCCCAGTGGAAACAATGTGGCCACCATCTGTGGAATCCTCCGGCACCGCATGGACAGGAGAGGGAAGGACAGGCAGAGTGGGTGCAGGTGTAGTGCATTCAGCCACACTGGCTGGTGTATTGCCAAAAGTAGCTTCGAAAACCTGGCTGCACACCTCAGCCAGTGTGGAAAAACTACCACCTGAACCCGGGGACACATTGGGGGTGGAGGTAGAGGGCTGTGAGTCTGTACTCCTGGGTGTGTGGGTGTGTGGATGCGTGCGTGCGTTGTGTCCCCTCTCCCTGTGGGTGTGCCTACATCCCCTTGAGATTGCGTGCGTGGAGCTTTGAGCTTTTTCTGATGTGTGGGTGTGCTGGGTGTGTGTGACCTGTGGCATCTGCGTGTATGTTGTGTAGATATGGGAGAGGCAGAGGTGGATGGGTCTGAAGGATGGGGGGGAGACAGATGTGCTGGGAGTACATTGCTGCCGTCAGTGTTGACTCTATGGCAGCCACACTCCGACGTAGATCAGACATGGCCGACGACATGCCCTCCATGAACGACACCAACTGTGTAATCAGTTGTGTATGTCCATGGAGGACAGTCAGTATGGATGTCTGACCTACTGCAATCTGCCGGAGTAGGTCCACAGTCTCAGCACTGAGGGCAGCAGGGGACACAGGGGCAGGGGCTGCGGTGCCGGGAACAAAGGAGACACGGGTGCTAGCACGGACCCTAGGGACACTAACGACTGGGAGGGTGGAGATGGTACTGGAGTAGGGGACGCCAGCCAAAGATGATGGGGAGACCATTGCTGCATATTCCCCCTCCTCCTGAGAGTCTGACTCGGAGTTGTCGGCATGGTAAGATGTGTCAGTCACATGTCGTCCGGCCAGCAGACTCTCATCACCCTCCGTGCCACTGCCTCCCTCCGACTCCTCAAAGCAGGTGGCACTGTCGGTGTGTCCCTCTTCCTGGTCCGCGCCTGTGTCCCCTCCAGATTGAGATGATGATGCTGTGGCCAAGGAGAAGAATAATAACATATCAGTCACCTGTACACATCAGACATGTCAGCTACAATTCATTAGGCTTAATTTCTGAACATGGCATGCATCATGAGTCACAGGAGACTGAACACTGCACAATGATAAGTCTAGTTGTGGCCAATTGCGAGAGACACTACGCATAATGTATAGTAGGATACAAGCAACAGTGAAGGGAAACATCTATCATGAGCGACACAATGATGATTGACTGCCTGATAACAGGATAGCTGATGAAGCATCACAGCTCATTTACACACCCTGCCACCCAAACCCAGACCTGCACATGTTGAATTTCCTTACACCTTGTGCCACATGGGAAAAGTCCTTCCTGAAGTGACATGTGATGCCATCCTGGGACCTGAACCAAGTGTAACATCACCTCACACTGGCATCACAGCTGTTGACACCCCAAGCCTCATTGTGTGACTGACCATCAATAGTAATTACAAAGAACATTTGACTTATGTGGCAACTATGCACACACGCACTGCCCAGTGTGAGTATGCATAAGCCCAAAATATTGCACATGTACATTGTGCACCTGTAGCCAACACATGACTATTTGAAAGAGTACCATGGACAAAGGCCACTGAGGCTGACTCGTGCAGAAGACACATGTTTAGACTCAAGATCAGTGCCTAAATATGTAGAACGGCAGACACAGTGCACATGTGGTGCCACATGTAAGGTTCCAACAGGTGTCACAGACCCCCCCTCCAACATGATGATGTGCAAAGGAAGATGCATACATAGACATTGCACCATAGGAGTACATGTGGCTCTCTGTCTCGTCTTTAAGGCCTTGCACGGACAGGGGCCGATACCGCTCCAAAATCTTTTCTCCTGGTATCGCGCTGCCAGACCCCTAAGATCCTCCTCCGCGTTTCTGGTGACGGTCCCCCGGATTGGTACAGAGCAGGAATATCGTCGTAAAAATATCGACTAACCTAAATATCGCTGCAAAAATATCTACAGGAAGAAATATCGATGACAAAAATATCGTCTTACCAGAATATCGACAGACAGGTTAGTAATATCGTTAACATTAATATAGTTGTAATAAATATCGTTTACATCGTCAGTCGAGTGGGGGGCCGCTCTTTTAAGGTGCGGGCAGCCGCACTCTGGAACGCTCTCCCTTTGAAACTCCGGACCTTTGGTGACCTGCTCTCCTTCCGCAAGGCCGCTAAAACTCATTTATTTTCTGAGCTTTGTTAAATCCTTCACTCCCCTATTTCTTAATAATTATTTCTGTTCCCCAGTTGTGTTGTGCTCGCCACCTTGTCGGTGCGCCGGGATGCTCCTTCGCTGGAGCAGCCGTGCGCAATACAAATAGCACTAACATAACGTAACAAAAACATAGTTTACAATAATATCGTTTTTTAAATAATTATAAGTAATGTAGTGTTTTTAATGAATATTTGTAGTCAAAGTAGTATTTTTAGTAGTATATTATTATTTAAAAATGTATTTTAAGTTGAATTTAGTATTAATAGTTCCGTAGCGGATTGTGGGTTTATAGGGGAGTAGGGTGGGAAGTAATTTAAATATAATGAAATAATAGATTAATTAATGTTTTAAATGAATATAAATAGTGTAATAAATAATAGTTAATTAATTTCAATTAGTTAAGTGAATAATAATTATGTAATTAATTATGTTAATTTTTTTAATAATTTTAGGTGTGTGTACAGGATTTTTTTAGGGAAAATGTTTTTGGGTAAAGGGGTATTTTTAGGGTTCAGGGTCAGTTTTCAGTTTTTGGGTAAAAGGGTATTTTTAGGGTTCAGGGTCAGTTTTCAGTTTTTGGGTAAAGGGGTATTTTTAGGGTTCAGGGTCAGTTTTCAGTTTTTGGGTAAAGGGGTATTTTTAGGGTTCAGGGTCAGTTTTCAGTTTTTGGGTAAAGGGGTATTTTTAGGGTTCAGGGTCAGTTTTCAGTTTTTGGGTAAAGGGGTATTTTTAGGGTTCAGGGTCAGTTTTCAGTTCTTGGGTAAAGGGGTATTTTTTGGGTTCAGGGTCAGTTTTCAGTTTTTGGGTAAAGGGGTATTTTTAGGGTTCAGGGTCAGTTTTCCCTACTGTTGCACCCTCTGGAGTGGAAATAGTAATTTTTACTCCTACGCTATCAAATGTTTTAATTAATGATATATTGTATATTTTAATTATATGTATGTATTATTGTTGTTATATAATGTAATGTGTAAAATCAATTTATATGTCCACATTTATTAAGTTTATAATTAAAAAGTGTAGTAATTTTTTTGAAATAGTTAAAAAATAAAAGTAATGTCATGTATTTTGTTAATAGTACTTATATTTATTTATTATTTAATGTAATTTTAATTATTTTAAAAAGTTGATATTTTTTACATCTATATTAATTACAACGATATTTTGGAGTCGATATTTATGTACTTACCTGTTTAAGTATAGGGTGTCGATATTTTTGTAAACAATATTTTTACAACAATATTTATGTCAGCTATATTTTTGTAATCGATATTTTAACACCCTACCCCCAGGATCAATAGAGTGAGGATGGGTGGACGTGCTTTTAGCTTTACGGCCGCCACTCTCTGGAACACCCTCCCGTCGACATTGAGGGGTAGACAAGACTTTATCCCTTTTAAAAAGGATCTTAAGACCTTTTTGTTCCCTAGAGCACTGTAATTTGGTAGCATGCCCGCAGGACAGACGCAGTCTCAGCGCCAGGATACCCTTTGGGTGGCAGCCGCGCTTAACAAGTAATTAAATAAATAAATAAATAAATAAATAAATAAATAAATAAATAAATGTGAAAAACAAACATCATCCAAAGCGCAGGTCAAAAGTGGATTAGGGCAAGGCATGTAAAGAAGCAGCTGCAGAAACGGGGACATTCTGAGGCCAATGCATGGAGTGCCTGTCTGACCACAACACTCAAACTATGGGAGTGTAACCATGCCTTTGAGCACTGCAGGGAGCATGTGACACACATCACAACAAACAGACATAAACCTACCCACTACTTGCTGCTGTCCCTCCTGCAACTGCCTATGGAGGTCTGGGAACACCACTTCCAGGGCCCGGAGCATGTTGGGGTGGCGGGTGCCGCCATGCCGGCGTGGAGCTTCCAGCTTTAGCTGTACTCTGGCGATGCGGCGGCTCCAGCACCGGATGTCCTGCCACCTCTTCTTGATGTTCCGGAGCCTCCTGCGAGGCCCCCCCTCACTCCTGACAGCCCTGGCGATGTCCAGCCAGATTTCACCCTTCTCATAGGCAGATACCTGTCACATATGTAAAGTAAAACAGCATCAGTACACCTGGTCCATGTTCCAAACACACACATATGTGCACAAAAAACTTGATGATAACAGGGCATTGTAAGCTAAACACATTAGCATTTTTGGCCACGAGTATGTGGCCTGTGAGCAAACACCACTGCATGACATGCCATTGAAAGGCTACAGATGAAATGATGGGTGCTAAACACTCTCTGAGCATGGCACTCACTGAGCAATGTATGCTACGTCTGGGTGCACTGCAGCACGTGACACGCTGTCACACACCCCACTGCAACAAATAACCCTCTAGTAACAACACTGTACACCCTGGCACTCACTCCCAACAACATTGCATCTAGACACTATACATACACAGTGGCTATAATGTCACACACACAACAGGTGCACACTCCAAGGTATTGCACACATCACTCACCTGATCCTCTGGTCTCCCATACAGCTAGCTGTAGTTAGGCAGGAGGGCATCCAGCAGGGCCTTGTTCTCACCATCAGTGAATGCAGGTGCCCTCTCCATGCTAAGCCAATCAGGGTCCAGAGGATTCAGAGACAGCAGCTGTGGTTACCACACCAATGTTGTGAAGGCAAGGGCCCTACCACAGCCACATGCTGCCTTATATCTGTGCTGCAGAGGGGCTGTGAGTCCAAGGAGTAGTGTTTGATAGGCCACCATAGTTAGCATCCTACGTTCCATCCAATCACTTCACACATAAGGACATGACACACATATGCATGGTTTGAAAACTGAGCCTGAGCTGAACAACAACTTTTGCAACATTGTATACTTTTGCCCAACTGAATTTTCTCTAACACCTGTAGGAGGCTCAAAAAATTCAGTATCCATGACAACCTGGTTGCATTTTGATCTGTCCACTGTTCCCCTAGATGTTCCCTATGTATTTAATCAAATACCCACACAAGTAAGGTGACATTGCCAATGCAACCCATTCAATGGTGTAACGAGGCGTACACACGCACGTAACATTGGGGTACGCTTTGCTCGCGTAGGGCTGAAATGCAATAGGGAAACGAGGCGTACACACGCACGTACCATTGGGGTACGCTTTGCTCGCGTAGGGCTGAAAAGCAATAGGGAAACGAGGCGTACACACGCACGTACCATTGGGGTACGCTTTGCTCGCGTAGGGCTGAAAAGAAATAGGGAAATGAGGCGTACACACGCACATACCATTGGGGTACGCTTTGCTCGCGTAGGGCTGAAATGCAATAGGGAAACGAGGCGTACACACGCACGTACCATTGGGGTACGCTTTGCTCGCGTAGGGCTGAAATGCAATAGGGAAACGAGGCGCACACACGCACGTACCATTGGGGTACGCTTTGCTCGCGTAGGGCTGAAAAGCAATAGGGAAAAGAGGCGTACACACGCACGTACCATTGGGGTACGCTTTGCTCGCGTAGGGCTGAAATGCAATAGGGAAACGAGGCGTACACACGCACGTACCATTGGGGTACGCTTTGCTCGCGTAGGGCTGAAATGCAATAGGGAAACGAGGCGTATGTACAGTGCGTCGGACATGCTCAAGTGAACGTTTGTGTAGGCTGCGTTCCTGACCTCCTTCATGTCACCATTGGGAGAGTGACTCCAGGAAATCACATAGCAGGGATGTAATCTACCCTCATGTTGACAATGTGGATGCATACATCAGCATGGCATCCTCACATCAGCATGCCCCAAGGTTGGCAGACATTGAAGAAGCACAGGGACTGTGACCTAGTGCCTCAGTTGATGTGTGAAGAGCTGGCAAGACTTGTCATTACTCCTTCAGCACATGTGCATCACATGCATACAACACTTTGCACCGGCGTAACGTCTACAACATATTGCGATGCACATCAACACTGGACTGCCACACCATTCAGTACAGGGAACTGGCACATGATGACAGCAACATGCCCACTGTGACAGAGGTGTAATAGACGCACAGCATGACCCTGAGTCACCACGTCATGTGTGTGCCATATGTGATATTGTGCATGCTGTTTGCATATGAAATGTTCAGGACAGTATCATATTACTCACCTTAGAATATCCCCACGTGTCATCCTGGACATGCCAATTTCCGCTCAGTAGTACACTTGTGTGTCGGTAGGCATGTCCTGCGGCCCACCGTGTGTTGTTGGCGTTGTGTGTGCCGTGATGACGTTGCCTGGGTACTCATACGTGACCTCAGCGTGCTCACGTCAGGTCCTCTGTATTAACAACACCTGCGCTGGTCCCGTATAAGTGTAACCTAACTCATTTTTGAAAGAAGATCATAGTACGATCACTTCTGACCATTTCACTTGGATTGTCTGACTCAGGAAGGTGCCAATAGGGATGTCCATTTCAAAGCCTGTGAGGATTGCAACCCTCTCATGTTGGTGACTGACCCTCACCGTCGGTGTCTCCACAGTGTTCACGTCAAGCAAGACAAGTAGAGCTGCTCTGACTGCTGGGACCAGACATATGAATGCAGGTGTGAATGGTCACACATGCCGCTCAGATTCCAGCAGTTGTCCCTGCAGCACAATGGCTCATGGTCTGGACGTAGGAGGAGTGCCTGGGCATGGGTGTTGAGACATCATAGCCCCTGGATTTGACATCAGTCCTCCAGGGCCAAGTCGTCAGGTAACCCATATATGTGAAAGAGATGTCACCACACTTCCAAATCTACACAATGCACGTGCAATGCTGCATGGGATTTGGGTGACACCGCCCACGCGGCTCTGTCAGATTTGCAGCCGTTGTAGCCTGCACCACGACCTGTGGTACTCATGTCCATGATGTCCCTCACACCACCAAAGGCCTACGCGGCGGATTCGGGCCCAGCGGACCCGTCTGGGGGCACTTGCGTGTCTGGTGATTTGCCCGTGACGCCATCACTCACTTCGTCCCTGACGCAGGCGGCGCATTTGTGCCAGACCCGCTGTGACAGAAAGGATCTGAATGTTGATCCTGGTCCTCGCTGGTTCACCTCACAACCTCACTGGCAACTGTCCCCCAGGTGCCAGCCTTTGCGCCGTTCTCGGGTGGTGGTGTCCCCGATACCACACCCTGTACGGCACTAGCGTGGGAACTGTGCGGCAGTATACCGCCATTAATGCTGCAGGGGGCGTTCAACTCCTACGAGCCGGCCACAGCTCATGACAGGCCTGATTATCATGAAATGGGTGTCAATGAGTATTGGGAGGGTCTTGAAGACCCACTGACACATGAGTGTCGGTCCCAAGGTGACAGGACAGGTGGACTGGGGCATGCAAGTGGTCTGGACACCTAGCCAGACACTGGTGATGTCTCTACTCCAAACGTGTTAATGGATGAGCGGCCAACGTACAGTGTAATGTTTATGTGGGCGGCCATAGCCTTGCCCAATCATTTCCCCGTTGCCGCGGTGAGGACCAACCTCCTCACTGAGGTCCTTCAAGCGCAGTCACGCTCCGCTGATCGTCTGCAGGCCTATCCTGAGGAATGTACTGTATCTATATTGTTCGGCATGTACAGGCACGCTGCATGTTTGGCTGTAGATAGGCACGTTGTCAGACGACCACACCCCTCCCCGGACCGGCCATGTGCCCTGTCCTCCCACCCCACCCCAGAGAGCATGGGCATCCTGCCCGCCAAATCACAGACCACATTTCCCGTAGCTCCGCTGTAGAGGGTATCCAAGAGGTCTGAGCAGTACGGACAGATGTCATCATCCTCCCTGAGTCTGGGACTGAGGTCTTACAACATCACATGCCTCTTTGTCTGCTTCCCACACTGTCTGTGGGACATGGTTGTGTAACTGCTGGCAGAGTGTGCGTTGTAGGTACGGGCAATACTTGGCCAAGCACTTGTAGGATGCCAGTCAGCGACACCGTATTTCATCCAGTGATGGCTCAATATCCCTGACTCACATAGATGGCATCCAGGGAGGCAAATTTGTCTGAAGATTGGTATGTATTCAAATTCAGGAACATGCTACTTACTACTGTTCCATTATGATATTTTGTTACGAAAGGTAAGTAACCAGTTCATACATTTCAGTACATCTTCTGTAGGAGCATCCATATTGTGTCCTTGCCGTGATTACAGGGTTTCTAATGTATGCACACAATGCCACTTGTATTAATGAAGCGCTCATATGTGTGATGGCATCACAGACCATTTGTGACTAATCAAACATTAATGCAGTATGATGATGTTCATGTAATAGTTAGGGAAATATCACACCGCGCTATGACTATGTCAGAACTGTGCAAATGATGCCACATGTGGTGTGTGTATTGCTGTAAGCTGTCTGGATGTGCAGACAACCTCCTACTGACATTCACATGCCGTGTGTCACTGAGATGATACATTGTCATGCTCAATAAGACCTTTCCATCAGATATTTTGTATGCATGTCATATCCATTCCACAGACCACAGGTCTTGTACTGTTCATGGAGGAGTGGCTGGGAGTTGGAACATGTTACAACAGTGTGTCTCCCACGCCACACTCACACTTGTCTAGATTTCTTGAAGCAGTGTTGCTTGTGCCATGTACATTGTTATTGTCTTAGTCAGACAGTTGAACACATTACCTAATATTTGTGTATTGCAGGGCACCCCTCTGGAACGGCCGTTACCTGACTTGGAAGCCATGAGGGAACGCAATTGCATCCGTCGTTATCGCTTCACCAGACAGATGATCAAGGACCTGACGGACAGACTGGAGGCTCACCTGCAACCACGACACAGGTATCCAACGGCGCTGACACCCAAGGTAAAGGTGATGGCAGCCCTCCATTTCTTTGCCACAGGTACGTTCCAATTGACCATAGCTGATGTGGGAGGGATGTCTCAGACCATGTTCAGCCATGTATTGACAGATGTTTTGGCTGCGATGTTGCTCCACCTTGATGAATTCATCACATTCCCTACTCCAGAACAGTTGACAGATGTCAAGGGGGAATTCTATGCCCTGGGACGCATGCCACATGTAATTGGTGCAATTGATGGTACACATGTTAGTCTGGTGCCACCACAGGCTCAGTAGCAAGCGTATCGCAACAGGAATTACTACCACTCAATAAATGCCCTGGTGGTGTGTCTTGCCAACATGATTATCTCACATGTCTTTGCACGTTTTCCAGGATCGTGCCACGATGCTTTCATCATGAGGTGTAGCAGGGTACCACAGATGATGCTGCAGCTGCACAACCACCGGGCATGTCTTTTTGGTGAGTATACTCTGTCAGCTATGTATGTCAGTATGTCACACCTTCTTCATCTGAATCATATTACACACTCATTTCCATGATGTGGATTTGCAGGAGACGCTGGATATCCAAACATGCCGTGGCTAATGACTCCACTACGCAACCCCAGGACAGCTGCAGACCAGCGGTACAACAATGCTCATGAGAAGACCAGGCGGGTGATTGAGCAGACATTTGGAGTCCTGAAGAGCCGGTTCAGGTGCCTGGACAGGACAGGCGGAGCCCTCCAATACAGGCCACGCAAGGTGTGTGACATCTTCACTGTGTGCTGCATGCTTCACAACATGGCAGTGGAGAAGGCCGTGCCGCTCTACCTTGACCCTGATGAGCTGGAACATCCGCCCGTAGAGGATGAAGGCCTTGCCCAGGATACCAGTGATGAGGAGGTAGAAGATGATATCCGGAGTCACCTCATCCGCAACTTCTTCTCATAATGGTGAGTCATAGCTGGTTATATGTAATACATGTATTACAGAGTTGCATGGGTAGCATGATGTGTATGCAGCAGACTGTATGCAATGTCACTTGGATGTCTGTAGTGCTGTGTCACACAGGTGCAGATGTAATGCAACACACATACGTGCTATGTGTGTACTTGGAATGTACAGGTGTACTACAACAACTGGATATTGTACAGGACATTGTCTGAATGACATTGTACAGAATTTGACCCCTTGTGTGCCACTCTCATTCACAGCTCACCCTGCCTGTTGTCCGTTTGGGTCTTCGTGGTCACCCTGCTATTGCTGAAGATGATTGCAACGTCAGCCTAATCAACGGAGCATGCATGGACATGTGGAGAATTCATTTTGGGTAAGGACTCATACGAGGCTGTTTACCGTTGGTATGTTTTGAAACGTGTGGTACATGTTCATGTGCATGTAGTGCGACCATGAATACATGCAACAACAATATGTTACTTATTACATGTATGCCCACTCCCATGACAGGATAGTCACCCGATCTGACAGTAATCTGTTGTAATTGTATACTCTGGTGGATGCATCAATGTGTGTCGACATTGCCACTGCAACATTGCATATACCATGGTTTGACATTGTGTCAGAGGTCTCAAACACGGACTCTGTGGGGGATTGCAGCATCACTGTGTGCATTTGAATGTGACTGGATCCTCACCTCCACCTTGTGGGACAGTCCAGTTTGGTTGCCATTCCACCATGTCGTGTAGGTGTTGCCCACTGTATGCTCCACATGTCCTGAGAATTGTCCTGTGAATCTGTGGACATGGATGCATTTCCTCTTGTTGCACTATTTCATGTCACTGTCATGTCGTTACCTCCGTGCAGGTTGAAAATACTGCTCCACCAGCCTTCACAGTGAGTAGCACTTCTGTTTTGAATCACATGATGCCATGTATGTTTTGCTTGAGACATGACAATGTTGGGATGATGCATATCTTAATTATTGTGTTGCACCAGTGGAGTGCGGTCATTCACATGATTCTCGAGTCCCGTGCAGCATTTATGTGCAATGGTAGGGTATCATTTTGTGGTTTGGTTCAACTTCACTTCCAGTTGATATTTCTTCTAACAGCATCTCATGTTTAGCTTAGTAATGCTATGTTGATAGATCAAAAGACTGGCTACAGAGTGCCTTCATTGCATGTAGGTCATTAGCTTCCTCATCATATGTGATTCTTACAGCTGTTGTGGGTAAAGTAAATTTTGCCTACATGGCCCTTATGGGTACACATGATCAAAAACAGATATTACAGTCTGCGTAAGTAGCATTGCCAACTGTTTTCATTTGTTTGTGAGGTCCACCGCATCTGAGCCAGTGAATGTATTTTTACCAACATAGGTCTCATTGCATGGTTGCTCACTTGTGAGCGTTTCACAATACTCTAATGGATCACAGACTGTCCTAGGTTTTATATGTCCGTGTCATTGCATCGGATCTGATGTGATAGCATGATGACTAATGTAATGTTGTCTCCAGTCATTTTACTTCACAGGTGTGACTGGTACAGTGTATCACATGAGGTTTTTGTATTAGCAGTGACATGAGAATGTACTCCTAATGGTTATTTGCCTCTGTTTCAGGTCTCCCTCCCAGCAGTTCCCATCCTCTCCTTCTGTCGCCTGATCACCCTTTTGTGTCTGTCATTTGTACTCAGACCAAGGGGCTATTTGGAGGTGGAACCCTTTGAGCATCACACCACTCTGATGAAGAAAGGTACGGCCAGTCCTTGACAGGCTTCTACCCAATATTACTGCTGCAGTACAGGTGACATCATTAATAGTGTCATTTTGAGTCCTTGCCAATGCACATGTATGTTTGACAGTGCTCCATGGGCTCACAATGTAATTAACTCATGTTGTGCATGACGTGTGTTTATTTTTAAGATTCTGCCGCCTTCATGTCAACGGACATGTCCTTCTAATGTGCATGTTTAGTATTTGGCATGTAGTATGCTTATGCTTGTTATGTGTTGACGTGTCCAGCGGGCACATGCATGGTGTATGGGAAGGCTGTAATACTATATTTTGTGTAAGGTCGATGGCTTTGTAGCAGCTGTTCAGCTTTCCACACCCTAGCTGTAGTCTACACCTGCTGACGCTGTGTGTCCTGTGCCCCACTTGTCTGTAAGGGCCCTGATACAGTGACTGTGATCTTTGGTCATTACTGTGCCATTTTATTTGCATTGACCCCGAGTGAGTCAGACACTCCTGCCTTCACATTCACATGTAACTCTGTGGCTTGCAAATGCCCTTGCGGTATGTGCCCATTTGGCAAGTTGTCACACCCCTCCTGCCGTCATGTCTTCACTCATTGCTGCTGCATGCACAGGCACGATGCAGCACACACGATCCAGGTACACAGACACCCACAGGATGACCCGCCTTCCATCCTTTTGTAGAGCATGCTCCTGCCACCCTACACACAGACAACACCAGACAATCACCCTCCTGGTATCACAATGCTTCAGACTCAGCCACTGCAGCTTATGTGTCTGTGTGTGCAGCACATACTGGCACAACTATGCAGATTCACATGACATTGGGTCTACGTACCACCAGGTCAGGTGCCGTGTACAGCACACACACACCTTCCATAGGCACAGTATTGTACATTGTTACCTTGTCAACACCACAGCAGGAAAAATCATCTTGCTAACAGTCACGTGGCAGTACACAACCTGGTCACACCACTTCGACATAGCTGTCACAGTCAGTCAAGTTGCCACAGGGGACACACACCATGACCACGTCTCTTGGGTGTGGTGTGATTTACCCAGTCTGGTGTAGGTATGTGTCAGACGTGGGTAGTTGTTCTGTATGCGTTGCTCCCATAACAGGAGTCTAGTACTTGTAGCTACATAGGGGTAGGTCACCTAGTCAGGTGTGCTTGTGTAGAGAGCAACAGCCCATTGCCCACAGTCTGTCCTGCCACCCTTGTCCTTTGCGCCATTCATGACATCCACAGTACTGCATCATGTTGATGATAGTTCACATAACCCTAGGACACAATTGTAGGTACTCCCTACGTGGACAACTAGTTTTGTCACAATGATCTGTACACCTCAATGTGACTCTCCTGGGCCTGGCTGTGATAGCAGTTTGGCATCCAAACCCCCCTCCAGCATTTACTATCCCACACAGTTGTGTCTTGCCATCCATGTATGTAGTTGTTAGTGATTTCTGACCCATGTGTGTCCTCACACGGAATCTGATACAAGTGTGTGGATTGCTGCTGTTTGTTGTATACCCTTGCATTGTATACATTTGCACACACATATCATTTTATGCTGTGGTTCAAAGATAAATCGACAAATGCGTATGTGGTACAGTGTATTTATTTGGTGATCTTGTGCTGGAATCGTGAATAGGTGCTGTACATAAAGGGGTTGAATCCAAAGTTCAGTGGTGGAGGTGAGATGCCTTACAGTTACTCTCAACAGAGTCCAGGCCACAGTGCTTGGCATCATAGTGTAGACTGTGACCAGCAAGTCCATGTGGGAGAGCCGCATAGGGGATACTGTTGCACACAGGGGCAATATGCCAGGTCCTGTGTCCTGGGAGTCGTGCATGGGCCACTGCCCCTCAACGTCTTAGCCGTGGATGACCCACCTTCCTTGTGGGGCCCTCAGGTGCAGGCCTGGACGATGCATGGGAAGCTACGTCAGAGAGTTCCTCCTCCTCCGCCTCCCCCCTCCCTGCGGCTGGTGTCACACTTTGCCGTGATGTTGATGGCCTTGTGACACAGGGAGGGTGCTGCATGTTGGCAGCTATCTGACGTAGCGATTGGCTCATTTCCCGATGCACCGTCAAGAGCTGAGCCAGACTTTCCTCCACCCATCCATAATGTTGTTGTTGCCTGGCTATTTGCTCTGCCTGCTGTTCTTTCACCTGGTTGAGGACCTCCGCAAGCTGGCCTACCTCCCTGGTGTCCCGCCGGTATGCTTCCAGGATGTTAGTGAGTTCAGGCATACCGGGCCCTGCAGCTGGCTGGCCAGATTCCCGCCTCCGCCTTGCACCTCTGCCACCACCCTGACCCACATGTGCACCGCCTGCGCTTGTGGGCACATCCGGTCGATGGGCCCCCGCGTGCTGGCAGAGTGGAGGTTGTCAGCCACCTCAGGGGTGCCCGACAAAGGGTGTCCCTCATCTTCAGACAGGCCCTCTGATGGATCATGTGCAAGGCTCTGACCTGTCTGCTGTGATGTGGTTGGCAGAGATGTTTCTGGTACAGTTGCTGCAGGTGTTTGGGATCCAGAGGTGCCAGGTTGGTTGGGGTCATCCACAGTGCGTTGAGTGGCATGGCTGTCGGTGGGGTCTGTGTCCGGCTGAGCCTGGGACTGGGATCCTTCTCCCCCCTGGGGGGGGTGGGCTCCACACGTTGGCCTGTGTGTGGGAGAGATAGAGACACTGTTAAGGCACTATCAAGTGACATATTGTTTATTTATCCATTATCTGCATCACTGTTCCACATGCTTTACATTGTTGTCATTGTTCAGTTGTGCATGTAGTGGTAGTAAATTGACATGTACTCAGGGGTATTTTCATTCTTCCATTGTCTTGACAATGACTGACACAGCCATTGCTGTGTCTTGTATTGCCGGCACAACACATGTTAAGGATTGCTCAGGTTGACGCAACATCCAGGATATGGTGAAAATCCTTATGCCTGCATCAAGCATGCACAGAGTTTAGATGCAGCATGTTGATGTAAGAGACAGGGCATCATAAATTTGCATGACATCAACTACTTTGGATGTATTTTGCTGTTCGGTGATGGCCACACAATGCCAACACCCCTCGACCTGTACACACACTTTTCGATCATGGCTTTTGAACGTGTCACTTCTCTAAGACGCATCACCTTGTCAATACCCATGTCCATGTTGTTACTTACGTGCATCCACATCAGTCATGAGATGGGGCACATGCATTGTTTGGAAGGCACAATGGACTGGAGCTTCTGCAATGTGTATGTCTTACTTGTATGCATATTCATATGAGTGAGTGTTTAGTTGTGATACATGACAATTGTGACATTGTTGCACTCCTATGCTTGTCCCCAGGGGATGAGTTTCTGTAAGGGGTGTGTATGACAGGCCATGTCAGTAGTTTGCGGGTGATTAGCACGCCTCCATTGTTAATTATTTGGCTGCCCCCTGATGTGGCATGCTGGCATATTTGTGATTTTGGGTTCATGCACAGGATGTGTGACCTTGTCCTGGTGTTTGTGTTTGCAGTGATCACATGAGAGACTTGTGGTGCCTACACCTGTGCCCATTGTGTACTACAGACCATTCCCAAATGTGTGTCCTGACACAGTACATTGTCCACTGCAAATGGTGGGTGTGTTGCAGGCAATTAGTAGATGACTGCTGTCCCTGGACATTCATCTCTATGGTGTTTTGAAGGCCTGTGCAGTGCTTGGGTGCAACTGTCTGCGTGCCCAGGGGGCTGAGGTGAGGTGACTGAGGCAGGTAGACAGAGGGATGGAGGGATGCAGAGGGAGGGAGTGCAACAGGGGGAGGGGGCGACAGGGGGAGGCGGCGACAGAGGGAGAGGGCAACAGAGGGAGTGGGCGACAGTGGGAGTGGGAGAGAGAGGGAGACAGGGATGGAGCCAGGTTGTTTGTGCGTGCTTGCTCGCTACACTGCCTTACTGTGCCACAAAATGTTGCTTCTCTGGAATGCCAGGCCCCGGGGGAAGCAGAGTCGCAGACTAGTCTTCCCCGGGGTCTTTTTGCGCAGGGGATAGGCCAGGTAGGGGAAGGGGAGGAGTCAGGGGGTGGGTATTTAGGCGCGGGGGAGGAAGGGAACTTCCTCTTTCTGCGCCTGGCACCATCGGGAGGGAGATCAAAAGGAGGTTAGTTTAGGGCTAGTTTTTCTTGGAGTTACCGTAGTGTCAGGTTTGGGTAGGAGTTCGTCCGGAGCTGTTTCACGGCAGCTGGTTTTTTTTTGTACAAGCCTGTAGCATGGTTTTTGGCGAGATGTCGGGGGTATCCGCGGAACAGGTCCGGGAGGCCTTGCTGTTGCTCGCGAGGGCCGGTCGGGAAGACCTTATCCAGCCGGGGGTTTAGGTCCAGGCCTGGGTGGGGGCCACCAGGGGCACGCGCGCTGCCTCGGCCGGGGTTAAAGCCGCGGTGGTGGCCTGCCAGGATGATGAGCAGGACGCTGCGGGCCCGGATTGACGAACGGAGGGGGGGGCGGAGTGCCCAAGGACCCGGCGCAAGGCGGGAAATGCAGGAGCCTGCCCCAGCGGGCCTTCCCTCTGCTCGAGTTTTTGCCTGGGGCCTCGGTGACGGCCGTGAGGGCCGCGCCCCCGCGCTTCCGCCCCAGGGGCCTCTGCTGGTGCCGGCCGGCGCTACGCAGGGTGAGGGGCAGGCGGACAGCCTTTCTGGGCCTGCCCTGGAGCAGGCGGGAACACCGGGTGGGGGGGGGCCCTGGGTTTTCCGGGCGGCCGGCTCTCAATGATCCTGGGGAGGATGTGCTTGGGGACGCCTTGCGAGAGTCTGAAGGGCTGGAAGAGGAGGCCCAGATTGACCTGTCCACCGGCTCTAGGGCTGGCACGCCGGCCATGGCGAGGCAGGTGGCGGTGGGGGACCTGGGGGGCCGGAGTGGGACCCCCACTCTGGTTCCCATTGGCGGGCCTGGTTGGGTTCCTGGTTTTCCGCAGGTGAATTTTTTGGCTACTGCCCGCACCCTCCCCCTCAGATCTGGGGTGCCGCTTCCTGGGAGGACAGGGCCCGGGGAGAGAGGATCTTGGAGCAGATTCAGGAGGTCAGGTGGGCCGAGGAGACACGGGCCCGGGTGGGGGCTGTGTGGGGCCATGAGGTTGAGGGCCCTCCCACCCCGACCTCTGAGGAGGAAAGGGAAGCAGAGAGGGAGGAGGAGTCTAGGAGGGTCAGGGCCAGGAAGGCAGTGCAGGTCCACCCCCGCAGGGGGGGTATGGCAGGTGTAGGGATGGTGTGAAACGTGCGGTGAAGGAGGTGGAAAATGTCGGTGTGGATCTGGAACCGGTGCTTGAGTTGGATTATGGTGCCAAGAGTGATGAGCTGGAAGACGGGGAGGTGCGGGAGGACTTGGAAGGCCTAGGCGGCGCAGCGGACAACGGCGACCTTGGTGTGTTACAGGTCAAAATGGCGAAGAAGACAAAGGCCGGATCGGCGGCAGTCCAGGTGACGGAGTCCAGAGGACGGCCCCGGGAGCGGACCTCGGCACTCACAGGTGAGGGTGCCTGGTGGGCAGCTTGGGAGGACGCCCCGCAGGGGGGGAAGGTAGGAAGAGGACTTGCAGGTCGGTGGGTGTGGGGGACGGTTCAGTGCGGGAGGCGGTGAGGCCATCGGGCGATCCACCCGGGGATGGTAAGGAGGTGGATGGTAAGTTGGTGACTTTGGGGGTGCTGACGGACAAAGGGGATGGTAAGGATGAGAAGGGAGTGAAGGTGCCTAAGAAGCTCCCATATATGGGGCTGGCGATGCCTCTGGGGTCGCATCTCTCGGAGACACTCAAGGAGCCGATCTGGAAACATGAGTTTGTCGATGTCTTTAAGTTGCTCCATAGGGAGGTACAGGCTATGGAGGTGTCTAAAGAGGAGGAGTGGGAGCTGACGAGGTGCCCTAGGGTGCCGGTGACGATGGAGAATTGGACGTCAGCTTTCTTGATCTATGCCAGCGTTTATTGCCAGAGGTATTTGGACAGGGCGATTGCACTTTTTAAGTACATGGATATCATTCGCAAGGCACAGATGCAGTTCGGAGGTTTTGCTTGGTTAAGCTATGATGAGGAGTTTCGAGCAAGGGTTAGCGCAAATGCCGAGATGTGTTGGGGGGAGGTGGATCAAGAGCTTTGGATGCAGTGGATGGCATTGTCGCACTCCACGGCGTCCACTCACATGGCCAGCGGCCTACCGGTGGTGTGTCGGTCTTTTCCGCCGCGTCCCGCCCAAGGCGGGGCGGGGGGTGGAACAGTGCCCAGCACCATTGTCTTGGGACAGCAGTCCAAGCAGGGGGGTTATTCCACGGGGGCCTGTTGGAGTTACAATAGGGGGTATTGTTCCAGGTATCCCTGTAAATTCAAGCACGAGTGCTCAAAGTGCGGCGGGAAGCATGCCCTTACGCAGTGCCTCACGCTCGCCACCCCCTCGGAGCAATGGCGGAACGCCAGGGGGCGGGGCCAACCTGGACCGAAGGGCGCCTACATCGGTTAGGGTGGAGGCGATGGCCCCGTGGCTCTCGTGCTACCCGGATCAGGAGGTTGTGGCGCGGCTCTTCTGGGGTTTCACTGAGGGCTTTAGGGTGGCCTACCAGGGTCCCAGGGAGCACCGTTGGGCCGAGAATTTGAGATCTGCCAATGAATTGCCGGGGGTAGTGTCTGCTAAGTTGAGGAAGGAGGTTGAGGAAGGAAGGGTGGCTGGGCCGTTTACTGACTGGCCGCTGCGGGACCTGATCATTTCCCCGTTGGGGGTGGTGCCGAAGAAGGAGGAAGGGGAGTTCAGGATGATTCACCATCTGTCATGGCCGGAGGGCCATTCGGTGAACGACTTTATTGCAGTGGAAGATTCGAGAGTGCTCTACGCGTCGGTGGACGATGCGATCCGCCTGGTGAGGGTGTGTGGGACGGGAGCGGAATTGGCGAAGTGTGACATCAAGTCTGCTTTCCGTTTACTGCCTATTCACCCGGCGGATTTTTTGCTCTTGGGCATGCAGTTTGGGGGGGCCATCTACGTGGACTAGGTTTGGCCCATGGGGTGCGCCATCTCCTGCGGTCTGTTTGAGCTTTTCAGCTATTTTCTGCAGTGGGTCTTGGTGCGGGTCAGTGGGTGTCGTGAAGTCACTCACTACTTGGATGATTTCCTCTTCCTGGGACGGGCGGCGACCGGGGATTGCGGCAGGGCCCTGTCGCGGTTCCAGGAGATGTCCTCGCATTTTGGAGTGCCTCTGGCGCCCGAGAAGACGGCTGGTCCCAGCTGTTGCCTCACCTTCCTGGGTATAGAACTGGATTCACTGCGTTGGTTGGCGCGCCTTCCTGTGGCCAAAGTGAGGGAGATTCTGGCATCTTTGGAGTGGGCTGTGGGGGAACGGCGGATTCCTTTGAGGGCAGTGCAGAAGCTTCTGGGTTTCCTGAACTTTGCCTGTAGGGTGGTGCGGGCAGGGCGGACGTTCTGCAGGCGGCTCGGCATGGCCATGTCGGGGGCGGTGCTTCCACATCACAGGGTCAGGATCTCCATGGGTGTGAGGACGGACTTGAGGACATGGGTTACCTTCTTGCAGGACTTCAACGGTGTGTCTTAGGACTTTGACGAGGAAAGGGCGGTCTGGCAATGCCAAATTTACTCTGATGCGGCTGGGTCAGCAGGGTTTGGTGTCTTGTGGGATGGCAGGTGGTGTGCGGAGAGCTGGCCGGCCTCCTGGATCAAACAGGGAAGGAGCATTGCCTTCTTGGAATTCTTCCCTTTGCTGGTGGCACTGGTGGTGTGGGGGGAGGAATTTCAAAATAGGTCAGTGCTCTTCCACGTCGACAATATGACGGTGGTGGAGCTGGTGAATCATCAGAGGGCAAGGGACCTGAGGGTGCTGCGACTGTTGTGGAGGTTCATGTTGGCGTGTCTGCAGTTCAATGTGGTGTTTCGGGCTAAGCATGTCCCTGGGGCGAATAATGACATTCCGGATGCTTTGTCTCGTTCGCAGTGGCAGCGGTTTCGACACCTGGCACCGGGAGCGGATACGTGCAAGACCGAGCTGGCGGCCGGCATCTGGGCCTTGGGGGAGTGAGGATGATTGGGCTGGTGGAAGGATCACTGGCTGCGACCACAAGGAGGACTTATCGTTTAGCATGGTCTGCATTTAGCGCTTTCATGGGCTGGACGGTGGATGGGGTAGTGAGTGGGGAGTCAACTGTGGTACAGGGGCTGAGGAGTTACGTGTTGGCTTGCATGGATCGGGGTTTGACTGCGGCTACGATATCTGGAAAGTTGTCAGGGATATCGTTCTACTGTGTTTTGTTCCTGGGCTTTGACCCAACTAAGGATGTGATTCTGGCTAGAATGTTGCGGGGTTGGGGCAGGGAACGTGGGGTTGGGAGGGGTAGGTTGAGAGAGGCGGTGATGTTTGAGTTGTTGGTCAGGCTGGTGGGGGTGTTGCCGGAATGCTGTTATGACCTGGGTGAGGTGGGTCTTTTCCGCTTGTGCATGGTGTGGATGTTTTTCGGGGCGTTCCGGGTGTCTGAGCTTTTGGGTACGAGAAGTGGGGCTGGGAGGTTGTTTGAGGAGGTTCGTGTGGATGAGGGGCGCTTGGGTATTTGGCTGCGATGCTCCAAGACGGATCAATTGGGCAGAGGCAAGTGGGTGTGGTTGAACGAGTCTGGCATGGCGGTTTGCCCAGTGTTGGAATGGCGAACTTTCCTGGGGACAGGAGGGGGGGGTTGTGGGGAGATTTTTTGTCACGCATCTGGCGCGAGAGTGACGGCGGGCCAGTTGTTGGCCGTGTTGCGTAAGGCCTTGAGGCGTTTGGGCATGGATGAGGCTGGTTTTGGGACCCACTCTTTCCGGATTGGGGCTGCGACTGCGGCGGCCAGGTTGGGTTGGTCCTGGGATAGGATTAGGAGGATTGGGCGATGGAAGTCACGCTGTTGTGAGAGGTATGTGAGGAAGTAGGATGGTCCCAGGCAGGATGTTGGTTGTTTCGGACTGTTTTTCTTGTTCTAACATCTTTTTCTTCGTAGGTTGCGTGGGTGGACCGGGCGGTAGGACGGTGACTTGGATTGTTGGGCACTCCTTCGTGCATTGGGCATCCAAATATGCGGAGCAGCAGGTTTACGGCCGTAACCTGGGACTGAAAGGACACTTGCACGAGGTACAATGGTGGGGCAGAAGTGGAATGCGATGGGGGGCACTACTGTCCTGGCTCGCAAAAAGTGGTCCCACAGAGGGGATGGCCGGATTTGTTGATCATTCTTCTGGGGGAGAACGACCTGGTGCAACTGTCTGCATTGGCATTGTTACAACTCATGCAGCGGGACGTGGAGGTTTTGAAATCGAGGCTTGCGGGGACCTGCATTGCCTGGACGGAGTTGGTCCCCAGAAAAGTGTGGAGAGGGGCTGTGAAGCATGGAGCCATAGAGAAGGCTCGGAGGAAGCTCAATAGGGCTATGAGACTCTACTGTGCGGACAAGGACATTAAGGTTATTGCACATGGCGGGATACGACTGGAGGAGCCGTTAGTTTTCAGGGATGACGGGGTGCACTTGTCCCAGCTGGGCAATGCGTACTACATGATGGAGATGAGAGATGTGGTGAGCAAGTTGTGGAATGAGGCTATCTGGTGTCGCAGGGAGTGAATGGTGTGTTTGTGGTGGATGGGCAGCCCTGAGGGGGGGGGGGGCAGTGAACCGCCCTACAGGGAGTTCACTGGTTGGCAGGATTTTAAGGGACAAGGGGGTCAAGAGCGGGCACACCCATCCCTTGGGGGGGAGTTCGTAGGGCGGATAGAAGCGTGAATGACACGACACAAGGAGTGGGGCTGGATGACGAGTGATTGAGGGGCAAGAATAAAGCGTGGTTGGAGCCTCTAGGGCTTGGTGATGAAGCGGGACGAGTGACACGAATGAGGGGGCAGTGTGAGTGGGGGTTTGTTGTTATTATTATGTTGATGTTACTGTTATGTACAGATTCGCAGTTCTGGTCTAATGAAATTGCCTTTTACGCTGACACTGCGTGGTCTGTTTATTGCGCGAGGTGTGTCCACCACATGAAATTGTTTGGCAACTGTAGTATACTATCTTGTGTGATATTTCCCTATCCCTGTGCATTGGGCATGGTGCTTGGGTGTGTTCCTGGGACATATGGGATGGGAGTAGCCTCCTACACGCCACCTTCCACCCATTGTGCCTCCCCCTTGCATCAATCCCCATGTTGTTTAGTCATGCTGGGACTCATGGCCACCGACCCCATGCTGCTGGGCACTGTTGTAAGTCCACCCCTGTAACATGTTTTTCTTGTACACTCACCAGGCTCAACGGCTCCTTCTATTCCGTGTACTCCCACCGGTGCCAGCAGCTCCATGACTTTCTGCTCCCAGGGATGGTATACAGGAGGTCTGCGGGGACCACCACCTCCAGTGTGGTGTGCAGCGGCGTAGTCCTGGTCCATCTTCCTCCTGACCATCCTCCGCAGATCGTACCACCTGTTCTGGCAATCCGCCCTGATGCGCCTGATGGGTGCAACAGCATTGACCCGGTCTACGATCCTCTCCCACAGGCGAGTTTTTTCTGCCATGCTGGTCTGTCTGACCAATGTGCCAAACAGCTGTGGCTCGACTCTGATGATTTCATCGGTAAGGATCTCCATCTCCGGGTTAGTGAACTTTGGATTCTTGGGTGTGCCCATGGTGTGGGATGTATGTGATTGAGGGGGTGATGGTGTGTATGGATGAGGGTGTGTGATTCTGATTGTGAAGGGGGTGGTGTGGGTGTAGATGTGATAGGGTGTATGTGTGAAGGTATGTTGCTGCAATTGTTGGTGTGCTCTCAGTTTCTTCGCTATAATGGGTATGTTGCAAAGGATGATGGGTTGTATGTGTGGACCCTTTTATAGGTGAAGATATGGGTGTGGCTTATTTTGAATTGGTTGGGTGTGTCATATATGGGGTGGGTGTCAGTGTTGACCTCTGTTTAGCTGTGACCAGTTCATTCTTACTCAATGGTGTGTACACAGGAGACATGTTTGGTGTTGTTGTTGTGTTTTGGGTTTTGGCGTTGTGTGCGTGCGGTACTTGGGCGTGCGATCGAGTTGTACGGGCCGTTGGCGGGTTGGGGGGCTCGCGTACGCTTGTTGGGGGGGTGTGCGTGCGGTACTTGGGCGTGCGATCCAGTTGTACGGGCCGTTGGCGGGTCGGGGGGCTCGCGTACGCTTGTTGGGGGGGTGTGCGTGCGGTACTTGGGCGTGCGATCAAGTTGTACGGGCCGTTGGCGGGTCGGGGGCTCGCGTACGCTTGTTGGGGGGTGTGCGTGCGGTACTTGGCCGTGCGATTGAGTTGTACGGGCCGTTGGCGGGTCGGGGGGGCTTGCGTATGCTTGTTGGGGGGTGTGCGTGCGGTACTTGGGCGTGCGATCAAGTTGTACGGGCCGTTGGCGGTTCGGGGGCTCGCGTACGCTTGTTGGGGGGGGTGTGCATGCGGTACTTGGGCGTGCGATCGAGTTGTACGGGCCGTTGGCGGGTTGGGGGCTCGCGTACGCTTGTTGGGGGGGTGTGCGTGCGGTACTTGGCCGTGCGATCGAGTTGTACAGGCCGTTGGCGGGGGGAGGGCTCGCGTACGCTTGTTGGGGGGGTGTGCGTGCGGTACTTGGGCATGCGATCGAGTTGTACGGGCCGTTGGCGGGTGGGGGGCTCGCGTACGCTTGTTGGGGGGATGTGCGTGCGGTACTTGGGCGTGCGATCGAGTTGTACGGGCCGTTGGCGGGTGGGGGGCTCGGGTACGCTTGTTTAGGGGGTGTGCGTGTGGTTCTTGGGCGTGCGTTCGAGTTGTACGGGCCGTTGGCGGGTGGGGGGCTCGGGTACGCTTGTTGGGGGGGGTGTGCGTGCGGTACTTGTACGTGCGAGGGAGTTGCTTGGGGTGGTGCATGCGGTACATGTGTGTGCAATCAAGTTGTACGGGCCGTTGGCGGGGGGAGGGCTCGCGTACGCTTGTTGGGGGGGGTGTGCGTGCGGTACTTGGGCGTGCAATCGAGTTGTACGGGCCGTTGGCGGGTCGGGGGCTCGCGCACGCTTGTTGGGGGGGTGTGCGTGCGGTACTTGGCCATGCGATCGAGTTGTACGGGCCGTTGGCGGGTGGGGGGCTCGCGTACGCTTGTTGGGGGGGTGGGCGTGCGATCGAGTTGTACGGGCCGTTGGCGGGTGGAGGGCTCGCGTACGCTTGTTGGAGGGGTGTGCGTGCGGTACTTGGGCGTGCGATCGAGTTGTACAGGCCGTTGGCGGGTGGGGGGCTCGGGTACGCTTGTTGGGGGGGTGTGCGTGCGGTACTTGTGCATGCGAGCGAGTTGCTTGGGGTGGTGCGTGCGGTACATGTGCGTGCGATCAAGTTGTACGGGCCGTTGGCGGGGGAGGGCTCGCGTACGCTTGTTGGGGGGGTGTGCGTGCGGTACTTGGGCGTGCGATCGAGTTGTATGGGCCGTTGGCGGGTAGGGGGCTCGCGTACGCTTGTTGGGGGGGTGTGCGTGCGGTACTTGGCCGTGCGATTGAGTTGTACGGGCCGTTGGCGGGTGGGGGGCTCGCGTACGCTTGTTGGGGGGTTGTGCATGCGGTACTTGGCCATGCGATCGAGTTGTACGGGCCGTTGGCGGGTCGGGGGGCTCGCGTCCGCTTGTTGGGGGTGTGTGCATGCGGTACATGTGCGTGCGATCCAGTACGGGCCGTTGAGGGGGGGTTGCGTAGGCTTGCGCGAGGGGTACACGTGTGGTATGTATTGATTGCGCTTACTGTGAGGCATGGGATCCCGTACGAATCCATCTTCATGCGCGACTAATTTGGCCTGTACGAATCGCGTACAGGGTTCCCCAACTGGATCGTACTTGTGTGGTTGTACGGCAGGTTTACAAATGGTGCGTGCGGTACATGTGCGTGCGATCAAGTTGTACGGGCCGTTGGCGAGGGAGGGCTCGCGTACGCTTGTTGGGGGTGTGTGTGTGCGGTACTTGGGCGTGCGATCGAGTTGTATGGGCCGTTGGCGGGTGGGGGGCTCGCGTACGCTTGTTGGAGGGGTGTGCGTGCGGTACTTGGGCGTGCGATCGAGTTGTACAGGCCGTTGGCGGTTGGGGGGCTCGGGTACGCTTGTTGGGGGGGTGTGCGTGCAGTACTTGTGCATGCGAGCGAGTTGCTTGGGGTGGTGCGTGCGGTACATGTGCGTGCGATCAAGTTGTACGGGCCGTTGGCGGGGAGGGCTCGCGTACGCTTGTTGGGGGGGTGTGCGTGCGGTACTTGGGCGTGCGATCGAGTTGTATGGGCCGTTGGTGGGTAGGGGGCTCGTGTACGCTTGTTGGGGGGGTGTGCGTGCGGTACTTGGCCGTGCGATTGAGTTGTACGGGCCGTTGGCGGGAGGGGGGCTCGCGTACGCTTGTTGGGGGTGTGTGCGTGCGGTACTTGGGCGTGCGATCAAGTTGTATGGGCCGTTGGCGGGTGGGGGGCTCGCGTATGCTTGTTGGAGGGGTGTGCGTGCGGTACTTGGGCGTGCGATCGAGTTGTACAGGCCGTTGGCGGGTGGGGGGCTCGGGTACGCTTGTTGGGGGTGTGTGCGTGCGGTACATGTGCGTGCGATCCAGTACGGGCCGTTGAGGGGGGGTTGCGTAGGCTTGCGCGAGGGGTACACGTGTGGTATCTATTGATTGCGCTTGCTGTGAGGCATGGGATCCCGTACGAATCCATCTTCATGCGCGACTAATTTGGCCCGTACGAATCGCGTACAGGGTTCCCCAACTGGATCGTACTTGTGTGGTTGTACGGCAGGTTTACAAATCGTACGGTTTGATTTCTGACGCAGAGTCGTACGGGGCTTCGACTGTTGTTCGTACGGATGGCTGATATTCGTATGGGAATAGGCGCAAAAGGATCGTACTATGCAGGTCGGATTTTTTTTTCAATTCGTATGGATTCGGCTACGAATACGAATCGTACGGGGGATTTTTTTTACTGGATCGGAATCGGCGCCCTGGAGAGGGACCTTTCCAGGGAGAAGAGCCAAGCTGTTCCTATGATGTAGATATACCATCTAGGCACTAAGGTATGGGGTCTGGTAACAAAGCCCAGAGATCTTCTATTATATAACAATACTTCTTCTTACCAAGGGGAGGGTGGTTAGGCCTTATAGCCCTTTATTCACTGTCTTTATAAGATGACATCTCCGTTTATGATATATGGACTTGCTACAATGCTGTGTTGAGTGTATGCATTTTGCTGTTAGTAGTGGCTCGTATACTGTGGTATAGAGTACGACAGTTAAAATAAACATTTTAAACTATACTCATGTCTCAGGCAATTCTTACTGTGGACAAGTACGAGTGAGTGAGCGAAAGGGTATGTCTTGTTACTGTGATTCCTGAGAGAGTCGGGAGTGTTGTGTTCTGGGGTATCTAGTCATTTGCATCTTTATGATTGTTTAGGATTGCGAGTGAGACACTACATCTAGTCGGTCCTGGGATTGTGGGTACTGAGGCGGTTGGAAGGCTTAGCCCCTATAATCCAAGGTCCCGAATTCCTACGCATAGTTCTGTGTATGTACAGAATCCCTGCAACACTACTGTGGGCTCAAAGACGTCACCAGGACTGACCCACATCCCATTCCCAGAGCTGATGAGCTCAGAGATTGGTTGAGAGCTGCCAAGTTCCTCAGCACATTTAATTTAACATCTGGGTGCTGGCAGATTGCCTTAACAGATGGGGCCAAGGGGACGCCTGCATTCTTAACACCAGAGGGGCACAACCAGTTCCGGGTGAAGCACTATGGGTTGAAAAACGCCCCTGACACCTTTCAGAGGTTGGTCAACCAGGTGTTGGCTGGTCTGAAGGATTTCAGTGCCGCCTACCTGAATGACATTGCAATAATCAGTTACAGATGAGAAGATCACTTGCACCACCTTTGAGTAGTGTTGAAGGCTCTGCAGAGGGCAGGCCTCACGATCAAGGCTAGTAAGGGCTGGATCGTGAGGTACTTAGGGCACCAGGTAGAAAGCATCCAGGTGGTGCCCCTACAGCATAAGATCGACACCATTCTGGTTCCGGAGCCCACAAAGACCCAGACCGAGATGAGAGCCTTTTTAGCTCCCATCAAATACAATAGGAGATTTGTCAAGGGCTATGGCACCATTGTTGCCCCCTTGACTGAGATGACTTCCAGGAAGCAGCCCAGGAAGCTGATCTGGATGATGCCTGCCAGACAGCTTTTGATGCCCTAAAGGCAGCCATGTCACGGGGCCTGTGATCAAGGTACCTGACTTCTCCAAGGAATTCATAGTGCAGACTGACGCTTTAGAGCATGGTTTGAGAGCGGTGCTCTCAAAATTGAATGAAGAGGGCCTAGACCAGCCTGTAGTCTTCCTTAGCAGGAGACTACTCCCCAGGGAACAGAGGTGGAATGCCATAGACTGAAAAGTTTTTGCTCTGGCATGGGCACTGAAGAAGCTGAGACCCTACCTGTTTGCGACTCACTTCCGAGTTCAGACAGACCACAGGCCCCTCAGATGGTTAATTCAGATGAGAAGTGAGAACCCAAAACTGTTGAGGTGGTCCATCTCCCTTTAGGAAATGGACTTTGTGGTGAACATCACTCCGCACAGAGGACGCCAACGCAGATGGTCTGTCCAGGTTCTTCTGCCTTAGTGAAGAGAACCGGTATACAGTCAAAATATCGAGTTTTTATAATCGATTTACATTAATATCGATTAAAAAATATAGAATGGACAGAAAATCGACTGGACAGAATATAGACTACAAAAATATCGAATAGGATAGCATTAATATCGAATTAAAAAATATAGAATGGACATAATATCGAATGGACAGAATATAGACTACAAAAATATAGAATGGACAGAATATAGACTACAAAAATATAGAATGGACAGAATATAGACTACAAAAATATCAAATTTGAGGTAAGTAAGTTAATATCAATTTTTAAAGTGTTTTTTTTATTTTAGTATATGTTTGAAAAGTGTATATTTATTTTATTATTTATATTAATTAATTATTTTGATAGTATTTAATTTTTGCGTAATATAATTCTGTAGCGGGTTGTGGGTTTATAGGGGAATAGGGTGGGAAGTAATTTAATTATAATTAATTAAATATGTTAATTTATTTATTGCTATTTATTCTGAATCAATTGTTAATTAATTATTGATTGGTAATTAATTAAAATATAGTTGGTAATTATTTTTAGTTAATTGATTAATTGATAATTATGTTAATGTTAGTAATTTATTTTCTTTTGCGGGTTGTGGGTTTATAGGGGAATATGGTCGGAAGTAATTTAATTATAATTAATTAAATATGTTAATGTATTTATTGGTATTTATTTTGAATGAATTGTTATTTAATTATTAATTGGTAATGAATTAAAATATAATTGGTAATGAATTAAAATGAATAGATTAATTGATAAATATGTTAATTTTAGTAATTTATTTTCAGTGGCGGGTTGTGTGTTTATAGCGGAATAGGGTGGGAAGTTATTTAATTATAAAGAATTAAATATGTTAATTTATTTATTTGTATTTATTTGAAAATAATAGTTAATTATTCATTAATTGGTAATTATTTAAAATATAATGGGTAATTATTTTAATTAGTTTATTAATTGATAATTATGTACATTTTATTAATTTAGTTTATGTAATGGGTTGTGGATTTATAGGGGAATAGGGTGGGGAGTAATTTAATTGTAAGTCATTCTATTTTTTTTTTATTTTATCAAATTTTTAATTATTTTCTAATTGTCAATTAATTTATTGTTAATTGTTAAATAATTTGTATTAGTAGTTAATTATTTTTATTAATTAATTTGTATTTGAATTTTTAATTGATTAATTAATATGTTATATAAAAGTGTTAAGTATTTTAATTAATTTGTAATTGGTATTATTATTTATTTTATTTTTATTTATAGATGAAGTATTTACTTTCCCTACTGTTGCACTCACTGGAGTGGGAATAGTATTTTGTACCCTCCTGCTATCCAAAGCTTTACCTACTGTTGCACTCACTGGAGTGGGAATATTAATTTTTACCCCTACGCTATCCAACGCTTTCCCTACTGTTGCACTCTCTGGAGTGGGAATAGTAATTTTTACCCCTACGCTATCCAACGCTTTCCCTACTGTTGCACTCTCTGGAGTTGGAATACTAATGTTTACCCCTACGCTATCCAATGCTTTTCTTACTGTTGCACTCTCTGGAGTGGGATTAGTAATTTTTACCTCTACGCTATCCAACGCTTTCCCTATTGTTGCACAGTCTGAGTGGTAATAGTAATTTTTACCCCTAGGCTATCCAACGCTTTCCCTACTGTTGCACTCTCTGGAGTTGGAATATTAATTTTTACCCCTATGCTATCCAACTATTTCCCTACTGTTGCACTCTCTGGAGTGGGAATAGTAATTTTTACCCCTACGCTATCCAGCGCTTTCCCTACTGTTGCACTCTCCGGAGTTGGAATTGTAATTTTTACACCTACGCTATCCAACGCTTTCCCTACTGTTGCACTCTCTGAAGTGGGAATAGTTATTTTTACCTCTACGCTATCCAACGCTATTTCTACTGTTGCACTCTCTGGAGTGGGAATAGTAATTTTTACCCCTACGCTATCCAGCGCTTTCCCTAGTGTAGCACTCTCTGGAGATGGAATAGTAATTTTTACCCCTACGCTATCCAATCCTTTCCCTACTGTTGCACTCTCTGGAGTTGGAATAGTAATTCTTTCCCCTACGCTATCCAACGCTTTCCCTACTGTTGCACTCTCTGGAGTGGGAATAGTAATTTTTACCTCTACACTATCCAACGCTATTCCTACTGTTGCACTCTCTGGAGTGGGAATAGTAATTTTTACCACTACGCTATCCAACGCTTTCCCTACTGTTGCACTCACTGGAGTGGTAATAGTAAATTTAACCCTTTCCGGTATCCTACGGTAAAAATATTGTAATTTTTTTATTAATATTACGTTTATATATATATATATATGTATTAACACATTAATTTCTATGTTTTTTTTAACTTACATTAATGATTTATTCATTTTAAGGTTATTTAAGTATTTTAAGTATGTTTAAGTTCATTATAATTATTATTTCATTAATTTTTTATTATTTTAACGCATTTAAAAAAAAATGATATTTTGACTAACTATATTTTTTACATCGATATTTTTAATTTGATATTTTTGTACTTAACTGTTTGGAGATAGGAGGTCAATATTTTGGCATTCTATATTTTTACCTCGATATTTTGGTAGGTCGATATTTTGGCATTCTATATTATGTCAGTGATCCATCTTTTTGCTTTCTGGCCTCCTGTTTTCGATGGTATGTTGGACTTCGTTTTGCTGGTTTAATGCCTCTGCACACTTTCTCACTGCTGTTCAGTGTTAAAGTGCAAGTGTTCCTACTGTAAATTGTGTTTATGGATTGGTGTTTCCATGATTGGCTTATTTGATATATTACTAAGTCTCTAGTACAGTGCACAGTGTGTGCCCAGGGCCAGTAAGTCAAATGCTGCTATTGCTGCTAATGAATCTGCAGCACTGGTTGTTCCACCCACACAAGCAGCTTTTCAAAGGTGACTCAGACCTGCCACTACAGTGTCTGCACACAGTTTTTACTGCCATGTCGACCTGGCAAGTGCGCTCACTTGTGTGGCACTAAACTTCCATTTTCTTACATGTATGGCACACCTCAGGTAGAACCAAGGTACCCCCATGGGTTAGGACATGTCCTAGTGTTTGTAACATGTCCTGATGGTGAATACTGCCAATTTTATTTTCACTACTGATGTCCCATAAGCTAACATGTGAGTTGCTTTGTAACATCTTACAAGCCTAACCTTCCATTAGTACAACATAGAGAAACAGAGTTTAGTATGCCTGAACTTAGGATTTTAAAGTACATCTTTTAGTAAAGATGATTTTTATAATATGTGTTTGAAAATACCACTTTTTGAAAGTGGGCATTTTCTTGCCTGACCATTCCATGTGCCTATTCTGATTTGTGTATTGACGGTCTGGTGTTGGAGTGACAGGGGCTGGGGATGTGCATTTGCTGGAGACAGCCACAAGGGGGGTTGAGGTGTGTCCTGCCTTTCCTTGGTGACTCTTAGTTGAGATGAATGGGCCTGGTCTGCATTTAGAGTGGCGGGAGAGGTTTTTCCCTAGAACCTGAATAAGCAGTGTCTCCTCTGCACAATGCTGTCTCCACCTCCTGCAGTGAAACTGGGTAAGAGAGGGCAGAACTGGTTTTGACTGGGCTCAGGGACCCTTGCCACAAAGAGAACAAAAAGTAAATGGGGTATAAATATTGGGGCCCTGACCCAAGGACTTTAGCACTCTTTTGGATCAAGGAACCTACCAAGAAGAAGCGCTGGAGAAGCTGTGAGGAGAGACTCTCGCTTTGCTGTGTTGGCCTGCAGTAGCTGCTTCTGTCTTGGGCAGAGAAAAGACTAGACTGAACTTTCCGCAATCTTCTCTCTGTGTGACTCCAAGGGCTCGTAGTAGAGTTTGCCCCTATTCAAAAAGTCTCAGGAACAGCAAAGACTTGGCATCCTCTGGGTACCACCTCTGGGACCATGTGTCTCAGTTAGTTACCACAGAGAGAAACAGCAACCTAACACCATCTCCAAGACTGCTGGTGGTTCCATAAGCTGAAGGCATGCATGAGGGCACTACCACACTTTCGCACCACAACCCTGGTCTCACAGATGACGATGTCCGCTGCCACCACCTAGCCGCAGCTTGCACCACAACCTGTGTCGGCCATACCGCCTCGCTTTTCTCCACTGCCCTGATCTCTCTGTCAACGTCGTTGCCAGATGACTTCACCAACGCAGTCTGCACCATGGTCTGAAGGCACCGCTCATAATTTAGACGAGGCACTGCCCCATCCCATACCTCAGCCTTGACCCATCAACGCCAGCATCATAAACCACTGACCTTCGACGGATGCCATTGCTAGCACTGTGACCGTCAGGACTGTATTGAGCACCTCCCCACTTCGCACTGCAGCCCCGGTCTCACCAACGCTACATGATGACCGCCACCGAGTCACTGACTGCACCACATCCTGAGGGCACCACACAGTGCACCGCTCCGCTTTACACGGCACCCTCAATGCCAGCTGTTGCTTGCTCACACCCCCACGATTGGCCAGAACTAAAGGTGATGTTGAAAGGGTCTTCTGATACTGCAGCCGGGCCACACTACAGTGGTCAGCTGGAAAAGTGAGAATTGTTGATCCACACCACCGTGGTAGCCCCGTACAGAGCTATTGACTTCAAGGAAATGTATTTTAAGAGTATTTTGGCCTATTGGTATTTTGGATGACTGTATGTTGGATTTGTATTGTTTTTGTATTGTTTTACAAAGACACATATTGGATATTATTCTAAAATAGTGTGGTGTCCTTTTGTAGTATTTTCACTGTATTACTGTATGTTATGTGCAAATGCTTAACACACTGGCTTTGAGATAAACCTGACTGCTTGTGCCAACCTACCAAGGGGGTGAGCAGGGGTTATTTTAGAAACGTATCCCCCTTATCCTGACTTGGAAGAAGGGTCACTACTTGGACAGGGTAACAACCTGCCAACTAGAGACTCCCGTTTCTAACACCTTGCCAGGCTAAAAATCCCTTTTTAATAAATATAAGTCACTGCTAAGATTGGTCATACACAGCCCATGGAGCAGGGTGCATTGCATTAAAAAAGTTGGACATGTACCTTGACGTTTTACATGTCCTGATAGAGAAAAACTCATAAATGTGTTTTTCTCTACTGTGATGCCTACCTCTCCTATTGGATAACACTGAGCTATATTGGCTATATTTCAAAGTCATACATTATTTCATAATTTCATATGCAATTTACATGATTGTTGAAACTTTGATAAACTCCATGCAAATCAAGACCTTTCAGGCCCCTCCTTCAGAAAAAAAAGCGTTTTGTAATCAGTATGGAGATTTCAATACAATATGATGAGAAAATATGAGTAGTTCAGACACTAGCACTTTTTATTTGATGCTATAACATAGATGTGGTACAAAAGGGGGTGGTGACAAAAGGGGGTGGTGATGGACGGAGCATCTGAACCAATCAAACACTCACACCCAGTCAACAGATCTGGGTTTAATCCATCACCGTTCTTTAGCCCACTCTGCCACCCCAGTTCAGACATGGCCCTATGCAAATCAGTCTGACCCTGTGCCTCATGGAAACAGTCCAGCCCGAACTGCCAAGCCATGCCTTCCCTGGACCGGAAACAAGCTTCCGAGGACCGGTTTCTGGCATTTCAGCTGTCTTCAGCCCGGCTTGTTTGAATCCAGTGGCAAAGTGAGCAAGGGACTCACGTCTGAGCATACCCTGCCAACTTATGGTGAAAAAATTATTTGCTCAAACGCTCCGTCCATCATCCCCTTTTGTATAACATAGATAACATCCTCATTTCTTAACTTGTACATCCCTCTAGCGTCTACCTTGAGTTAGTTGATATGCATTTGGGTTTAGGTCTCCACATAGAATTATTTTCTGTTCCTCCATTGTGTGCTTGAGTCATATCCTGATGTTACCATTCTATTTCCATTGTAATTCTTGTGGCCTTGGCTAAGTGGAAACAACATATACAAACACCAATGTTTCATGTTTTAATGTATGAATCAATTTCCCTGCTTCCATCGTGTGACAGGTTTTAGTACCATAAGACTTTCAAACTATATCCAAGAGATATTATGGGAATGTTGTTGAAAATAGTGCGCACTGTGTGATTTAAGATTGACCTATTAACAGTGTTAACCCCATTACTTTTTCACACTGCGCTCTTCCTTCCAACATACAATAATTCACATGGACATGTAATTGCATTAATGCAATGTTTATGCTCACATTCTCAAAAACCATCTTAATCTCCTTTTCTTACCCATAAAAGAATGATGCACAGGTGCTAATTTGATCATCAATGTACATTTTGCACAATTTCAGAAGAAGTATGTTTCATTTTTGTGGGTACTTAATACTGTCTATTTTCTTTTATCCTCAGTGTAAGATATCTTTAAAGATGCAACTGGATTGGGTTCATTCTGGTATGCTATTAGTGTTTTAGTGAATATTCATTTAAGTTCATCATCTTGCAGTATGAGCATTCAATTTTTCAGTATTGCTCACTAAGGGGTCAATTCCGATTCGGGAAAAAAAATCGTCCGTACAATTTGTATCCGGAGCCCTCTCCGTACGAATTGTACCCGCTCGTCCGAGTCGCGTAGTACGATCCGTATTACATGAATCCGTCCGAATCGTCGCGATCCGTACGTATTGCAAGGCTGAAACCGTGAACCGTATGACTCGTACACATGCCGTATGACTCGTACACATGCCGTACGACCCGACGAGTACGATCCGGACCGGGGTATGAGGACGCGATTTGTATGGTCCACGTCAGGTAAGGGCGAGTCGTACAGTAAAGCACACAAACACATACACACCATACGGTCCGTACACCCCATGATCGCAGGGGTACGGTGCGTAGCCCTGGGATGATTGGGGTGTACGAGCCGTACCCCATTTACGATGGGTGTACGAGCTGTACCCCATGTACGATGGGTGTACGAGCCGTACCCCATGTACGATGGGTGTACGAGCCATACCCCATGTACGATAGGTACACCCATCGTACATGGGGTATGGCTCATACACCCATCGTACATGGGGGACAGCTCAAACACCCATCGTACATGGAGTACGGCTTGTACACCCCATGATCGCAGGGGTACGGTGCGTACCCCTGCGATCATGGGGGGTACGCACCGTACCCGGGGGGGGGGGGGTGTTCCGTTCCTGTTTCTGCACGAACTCTGCTTTTACGGCTGTTTTCAGCTCCGTACTTGCTGGGTCGTAAAAACCATCTGCGCACCGTACAGATGTCGCGTACAGCGGGTTCTGAGGGAGAATCGTACGGAGATTGGAGTCGTACAGTCTCTGTACAACTCGTCCTTAGTACGGCTCCTGGTATGAATCGTACTTCCTTGTACGTACGGGGGACTTTGCAGGGTACGAGTCGTACGGGAAAAACGCTCCGAACGGCTATTCGGAGCGGTTTTTCCCGAATCGGAATCGCCCCCTAAATGTTTTGTGTCTTAATGAAAATCTCATTACATACATTTATCTGCCTGATTCATTTTTGTGTATATGTTTTATCAATGCTTCTACTGTAGCATTTTGCATCTCTAGTTTCTGTAATTCCATGAACTCAAGGTAGAGACTTGAGGGATGTGAAAGGTAAAAAATTCTTCCCATCTTGCAAAACAACTTTTTCAGTTCTGTAATTTCTCTTTTCTGTACCCCTTTTCAAAAATGTATTCTTGAACATAATGATTGTTTGTTTATTCATTTGACTGTATGTGAGCAATTCTGTGAGTGTGTTGGGAAAGCAACTTGTTGCCATTGGAAACTTATTTTAGTTGAGGATTTCATGCTAATGTCAGTTAGCCACTCATTGTCTCCTGATGTATTTTTTCATCCAAAAATATTCTTTTTTTTTTTTAAATTGTACGTACATCGACATTGTGGCGGATTCATGTTTTTTTTCTACTTTTAAGTTATAGTTGTTCCTTTATTCCTGCCCATAATAAGACAATGTAATTCATACAAAGACTGTAATAAAATAAGTTTAAAATCCAGTATTTTTATGTTACAGAATATTTAGTTCCTAAAAGTTTTTTTATATAAATTCACTACTGATGTTGTCACATTGCAGCCCATTAAGACTACTGTCAGCTGCAAGAAATATTAACCTTTTCACATAAAGATTATCTGCAAATATTCATCGCTGATGTCATTGGCAATCAATGATTGTTCAGTACATTGCAATGTATTATTATGTAGTAAATGCAGGTATAGGCTTGTTATCATCATAGAACATGAAATTGCAATTGATTTGGTATCGATCTGTCATTTTGTTCCCAAATCAGACGGAACCTTGTATTTAAGACTGTATTTCTCTCAAATTTGTTAGAGAAGGTAATTGACATATAACACTAAAGGATGGAATAAGGAATCTATTCCTGATATTATTGGTTAAAAATGTAATTTATCATCATTCTGCATCTTCGTAATTATATAAATATTTGTTCTTCTTTGGGATTCTTGTAAAGGCTTATCTAGTTTTATATTCCAGTCATATAGTTTTTAATCCACAACGTCTCTTTCAACCACATTTTGCTCTTGTTTATTTCCTTGTAGGTGTCTGATCATGTAGATATTATATTCCTTTTTTAAATCATAGTAGTGTACTTAATTGTGACTATGTTTCCACTCTTATTGGTCATTGTGCTATCAGTTTGTTGTTTTATATTGAATGTAGTGTCCTTCTTTCATACATTGGCAAATTGGGTGTCTAGCTCCAGCATATTTTACTTCGTTCAACTTTGCTGTGACTAATTTTTCAAATAATTCTACTGTTCTGTTTGTTATTAGTGGCATATATGTGGTTTGTCTTAATGCCTCTGGTTTGTCATAGGCCTGTTGTATCTTATGTGCAGAGTTATCCGCCCGACTCCGGAGTCTCTACAGTCATAAAATTACTAGGTAGATCTAGGTTATATTTCATCAGTCAGGCAACAAGAAGGATGTTACCTAAGGAATAGTACTGCTGTTAAAGGCTGATGAACGGCAGATTTGTGTAACACAAGAGAAAACTCTGCATTCTGAAGACTGAGCATCCTCAACCCCCTTAGGGTTATCATTTTCAATGTCATGCTCAATGTCTACATGTTATGTGATTCATTTTATATGTTCTGTTCACAATTGCCATTAGGAATGCCAATTTCTCTGACATACCAAAGACTCTGCTGCATTGAGAAAGTTGTGTAGCCAGATGAGGAGAAAAAAGAAGGAAAGGCTAATATATTGTTCTATAGCCTTCAAGTCAAACAGTGAGGGATTCCCTCCTGTGACGGCAGTTCTCCTGCCAAATCCAACATGGAGGCCGCCATGTTCCGGACCGGAATCTATGGACAACCAACCAAGGAGCAGGTGGGCGGAGGCAAGGACGACAAGGAGACACCGGGGATCGGATTAGAGGAGGAAGTATTGGAGACAGAGACGGAAACAGGAGAGAAGACCGGAGAATCATTCCCGACCGAGGAGGACCATCAGAGAGGAAACCGCTCCAGGAGCAATGCACTTGAGTCCAGCACTTCAACAAGGGAAGCAGAGACTCGGACTCCCACCCCTACCAGGAGAGTCGTGGGTCCAGGCAAGTGCCCCAACCCTGATCCTTTACCTTAAGGGGTTGATGGGCGGCAGTTATGGGCCACATCAGCCCTCGGGACTACCCCCTATATTGAGATAAACAGGGCTATCCCGGAGAGGTTGAGTTGCTACCAAGAATACTACTGCAACTGCTTCCACGAAGAGAAATGGACAGCTGGGGACAACCCAGTGCTCTGTACTACAGGATAAGGGATCTAGGGAACCAGTTGCTGCACCCATCCTCCTCTTTTCTATGTCAAAAAGGGACTGTTATACAGGATAACCCGGAAGATTGGGCAAGCTAAGGAACAGTTGTTGGTACCCAAAGCCTTTAGCGAATATGTGTTGGACCTCGCCCATAGCCGGGCAGGGGGTGGTCACCATGGAAAGGAACATACATTGAAGTACTTAATAAACAAATTCTACTGGCCTGGAGCATATCAGGAAGGGGCTAGATATTGTGCTGCTTGTGTTAGATGTCAGCTAGTGAACAACCCTGTACTTCCCCGTGCTCCCTTACAGCCTCTGCTGATAATTGACACACCATTCCAACGGGTGGGTGTGGCTCTCGTAGAACTACTGCTTCCCTCTGCCTGTGGACACCAGTTTATATTGGTTCTGGTGGACTATGCCACCAGGTATCGAGAGGCATTTCCCATAACTAGCACAACTATCAAAGCCGTAGCCCAGGCCATGGTCTCCTTTTCTTCCACATAGGATTTCCCCGGGAGAGCTTAACAGACCAGAGCACCCCATTCATGTCATGACTTATGAAGCAAATATGTGACCTTTTAGGCATCAAGCAGAAATGTACGGGCATTTACCACCACAGACAAAGCAGTGCAGGACTGGGACCGTCAGTTGCCCTTAGTACTGTTCACTGTACGAACACTTGAACAGAAGTCTACTGGGTTTTCTCCATTCGAGCTGTTGTTTGGAAGAAAACCCTGTACACTCCTCGATATGGCGGTCGAACAATGGGTCAAGGAAGAAGATGAAAGTAAACCACTGTTGCAGTATATTATGACCCTAAGAGACTCCTTTACGTCTCTTTGGGAGGAGGTTCACACGAATATGGAGAAAGCCCAGACCCAACATAAGTGATGATACGATAAGAACACACAGCTAAGGGAATTCAAGGTGGGGGACCTCTTCCTGATATTACTACCCAGTACAGAAAAAAGGTTATTGGTCACATGGTAGGGTCCCTACAGGGTTTTGGATAGGGTTACCCCGGTTTCCTATCATGTAGCCATACCGCACAAAACCCAAACAGGGCAAAAGTACCACGTCAACCTTTTAAAAGTCTGAGAAGGTCCCTTACCAATGGCTCCATGCAAAGACGTCCCAGTGTACAACATCTCCCTTGATAGACCCCTTGAGATCCATACGGTTACTCCCGCCCCTGAAAAGTCCGAGACTGTTCAGTTAGGGAATCAATGAACAGAAGAACAGAAACACCAACAGCTATCCCTCTGTTCCTTATTTTCTGACGTTCTATCAGGTATACCGAGATATATAACCCAGGTTGAACACCACATAGACACATCCGGGTCAAGGCCCATAAGGCTAAGACCATACCACATACCCGCCGCAAGGAAACAGGCCGTGGACCAAGAGGTACAAGCCATGCTGAAAGCAGATACAATAGAACCATCCCACAGTCCTTCCCAGTCGTCGTCGTTCCCAAACCTGACAGGACCACGAGATTTGCATAGACTTCCGACAGCTAAACGCTATATCTAAATTTGTTTCATACCCAGGGTTGGATGAGCTCATAGACCGTTTGGGAGACGATAGGGTAATGTCCACTATCGACCTTACAAAAAGGTACTGGAAAATCCCTTTGTCCCTAGATGCCCAAGGAAAGACAGCCTTCTCCACCCCCTCTGGCTTGTTCCATTTCAAGGTCCTGTCCTTTGGTCTGCACGGCACCCTGCCGACGTTTCAGAGGTTGATGGATGTCCTGTTACACACCCACCAAACGTATGCAGTCACGTATTTGGACGACATAGTCGTCTACAGCCCTGACTAGGAAACACACCTCGTCTAACTAGAAAAAGTTCTTCACACACTAAAAAAGGCTGGTTTCACCATCAACCCCAAGAAAACCACCTTTGAGACAGACCACATTGAGTATCTCGGGTATGACATTCAGGCAGGAGAAATCAGACTGCAGGCGGACAATCTAGAAGCAATCACTAACATCCCATGTCCACTCACTATGAAAGATGTCTGCTCCTTCTTAGGGCTGGTGGGGTATTATTGAAGGTTTAGCCCTCATTTCTCAGCTATTGCTAGTCCTCTCACAGACCTCCTAACTAAAGCCATGTCTGGGAAACCCCTCCATTGGTCAGCTCTTCAAGAACAGAGCTTTACACAACTAAGGAGGCCATATGTAATGCCCCTGCCCTTGCATGTCCAAATTGCTATAAAACCTTTGTTCTCCAAACCGATGCCTCTGGCAGGGACCTTGGCACTGTCCTCTCCCAGCCTGATGAGAAGCAGGATTTTTGACCTATCCTGCTTTTAGGTCGCAGGCTGCTCCCTAGGGAGACATGGTATGCGACCATAGAAGAAGAATGCCTGGCCATCAAATGGGCAGTAGAGGCCCTTCAATACTACCTGCTAGGATGACAGTTTCTTCTGCTGACCGATCATGCCCCCTTGACTTGGCTGTCCCAAAATAAAGACTCTAACCCTAAAGTGCTCCGCTGGTTCTTGCTTTGCAGCCCTTCTCTTTTCGCACCATACATGTTCCGGGGAGGCTGCAGATGAATATGGACTTCCTTTCCCGCTGTCCTGTGTCTGAATGGACCATGTGTCCATTCCATGAAGGAAGGAATCATCATGCGACGGCAGGTTCACCCGACAAATCCGGAAGCAGGGTGAACGTTCCAGCAGACCAAACCGGAACCTACGGACCACCAACCAAGGAGCAGGTGGGTGGTGCCAAGGACAACATGGAGATGCCAGGGATCGTATTCGAGGAGGAAGTTTTGGCGACAGAGACTGAAGAAGGAGAGGAGACCGGAGAATCGCTCCCAACCGAGGAGGACCATTAGAGAGGAGACCGCTCCAGGAGCAACGCCCTTGAGTCCAGCACTCCAACAGGAAAACCGGAGGCTGGGACTCCCACCCCCATGGCCCAGGTAGTGGGTCCAGGTAAGTGCCCAGAGCACAATTCTTTTCCTTTAGGGGTTGGTTGACAGGGGTTACGTGCCACACCACCCTGAAGCACTCTTCCCTAAAACGACACCAGACCAATTGTCCTTTTGTTTTATGTTCTTTCTATTTTTTGGTACCATCCTGAGGAGAAAAGCCAGGCTGGGATGGAGCCTTACCAAGCCGTCAGCTTCCTGTGGACATGGACTTTCTTTGTTTTTCCCCAATTAAGACTTTCATTCCTCTTCATCCACAAGCTTAAGAACGGAAATACGTCCCCAATAACTATAAGGATAAACAGTAAAAGAACATTAATAAAAGACCTAACACTACCCATATTGACTCCAGTGTTTGTACTAAGGTGGGCGGGGCGACCGGAGTGGCCACCAGCTCACACCCACTCACTACACAAGTACAAGCATTTGTTCGGGTGACCCATTGACCCTGCTCAGGCTCCTTAGCTAGCAACACTATTAATGTTAGGGCATCTGTGCCCATGCTTAGATGTAACAAATATGAAGCTACAAGTTCCAGAACACCAAGGCGTCGATTCCGATCCGGTAAAATGCGCTCCGAATAGTCGTACGGAGCAATTTTCTCCGTACGAATCGTACCCGTACACGTCCCCGTACGTACGACGAAGTACGATCCGTACCATGAGCCAAAGACCATACGAGTCGTACAGGACTCCGTACGACTAAAATATCCGTACGAGTCTCACTCGGAACCCGATGTACGTGACATCGCTACGGTTCGCGGCTGGTTTTTACGACCCAGCAAGTACGATTCGTGTCGGGTACGCAACGTACGACCCTTTTTTTTACGGGAGCTGGAAACAGCCGTAAACGCATAGTTCGCGCCGAAACAAGTACAGAACGCCCCCCCCCGGGGACGCCGCGTACCCCCCATGATCGCCGGGGTACGCGCCGTACCCCTGCGATCATGTGGGGTACGCGGCATACACCCAGCGTACACGGGGTACGCACCGTACCCCATGTATGGTGGGTGTACGGTGCGCACCCCGTGTACGCTGGGTGTACGGTGCGTACCCCACATGATCGCAGGGGTACGGCGCGTACCCCGGCGATCATGGGGGGTACGCGGCGTACGGTGTGTATGTGATTGAGTGCTTTTCCGTACGAATCGCCCTTACCTGACGCGGACCGTACGATTAGCGTCCTGATCACCCGGTCCGGATCGTACTCGCCGGGTCGTACGGTCTGTTTACGAGTCGTACGGAAACGGCTACGAATATGAATCGTACTAGGGATTTTTTTTACCGGATCGGAATCGAGCTCCAAGTGTTGTTAACTTAAAGACGAAAATTGGCATGGTGACTATAATTCATGTTTGCATGTTAAAGGTTCCCAGAAAACTGTAGTCTTGTTAGTCATGTCTTCCAGTATGAACTATAGAAATAATCTTCATTTCAGTATCACCAACTAATAAATATATGATCTACAAACTGCCCTTAACTCCATCTCGGACAACTTTAGTCACATGCATTTGATGTGGTTTGAATAATAATACAATTACGAAGTTCAATGCATCACTTTCCAAGTTCCTCGCAAGGGACCATCCTCAATGTAGATTAAAGTGCTACTTGCTGCCCCCTGTTAATCTAGTTCTCCAAGGCAAAGTAAGCAGCTGTAAGGTAAAATGTCACTTTAAGATTTCTGCTACCCTTAACATAAGTCATCTAAAACTGAGGAGTAGGACAGTTGAGGTGGAACAGGGAGGCCACAACATAGGAACGGTGGGAAAAAGATTCATAGAATGAGGAAAAAGGCTTGTGAATGCTACTGTTTCATTGAAAGGAGGGCCAATGGAGCAATATGAGGTTGTGGGAAGAAGCTCAGGTATGTTCATACACTCTGTCCAGGCACCACCATCAAACTCATGCAGAGACTCCAGATGACCCAGAATGCAGCTGCAAGACACATCCTCAACCTATCCAAAAGGACCCACATCATGCCGCACCTGAAAGACCTTCACAGGCTCCTGATTCAGAAGAGATGCCAGTTCAAGCTCCTGACCAACATGTTACAAAGCCCTCCATAACCAAGTACCCACCTACATGAACCACTGCCTGCATTTTCGCCTACTTCCCAGGGTCCTCGACTCCACAGACCTTGCCTTCGCACAGTCACCTTGCATATGCCACTGCTGCTCTAAAGGTTACTTCTTCTCCCATCTTCCACTGAAGTCTGGAATGCCCTCCACCTCCACACCGCACCTTTGCTGATCCACTGTAGGAAAGGGGGCAAGACCTGGCTCTTCGACTGAGACAGACAACAAACGCCTGGATACCCTCTCAGGTGACCTGCTGCGATCTATAGGTTCAACTTTGATTGAATTGAACTCATGTTATGATAAGGGGTATAATGAATTTTTCTACTGCATTATCACCCAAGGTTAACTCAAACAATGGCAGTAGCAAGATGATATGCATGTAATTCCATACCTCTCAAAGCCAACAAAGCCATGAGAGCCAGACTGCAAGCAAACTGGTACATAGAAGTGCTCAGGCTCACCAAACGCCAATGCATGTAACTTGAATGCAGATAGAGATAAAGCCAGAATGACACCAACAAGAGAACTTTCAAATCCACCCCCAGACTCCACAGTCAGCAAATCAGAGCCAACAAATGATCCTGGGATGGCTGATCACATCGAAAGCAGCACCAACAGTGCCAAGGAAATCTTTGGCATGGTGGAACACTCCACTTCTCCGGCAGTAAGATTCACCAGCGTAACCCATTCTTAGGACCTCTGCAACCGAGCTGTCCCTATTCTACAGCAACAATATGGCCATATTCTATGTAAACCTGGAGCCCCAACTGGACCCTTCTGCCCTAACAGCTCTCCTGTCCATCTCTAACATCACTTACCCACCATCACCACAGAAGAGAACGCAAAGACCATTCAGTCTATAAACTCTGGAGCACCCTCAAGCACCTGCATTCACCACATCCTCATCAAAGGAATGTACGTCATCAGTGCAGCAGTCAGTCAGATCCTGAATGACTCAATGATCACAGTCACCTACTGGGACACGTGGAAGCACACAACAGTACCACCCCATCAATAAACCCCAGCAGACCCCAAAACACTAGTCAACTACAGGACTATCTACATGCTACCCAACCCAGTAAAATTCAAGTAAAGGATGATGAACAAATGCCTGACAACCCATCTCACTGATAACTAGGTCCTTGATGCCACTCTATCCAGATTTAGGTTCAATCACAGTACAGAGACAGAACTCATCGTCTTCATAGACAACATTCGGACGATCAAGGACAGAGGTGAGACCATAGCCCTCATCATACTAGGTCTCTCTGCAGCCTTAAACACTATCTCTCACCCCATTCGCATCCAACGACTGCATGAAGTAGGCATCCAGCACTTTGCTGGATTTGCCCCTTCCTGACAGTTTGTACGCTTTCGATCAGCCTGGCCTCTTTCACTTGGATGCCATCAATCTCATCTGCAGAGTTAGACATGGATCTGCACTCAGCCCCACACTGTTCAACGTCTACACGACCAACACCACCATCATCCACCCCCATGGACTCATCATCATATGCTAAGCTGACAACACCCAGCTCATACTCTCCATCTCCAACAAAATTCCAAACACTAGGACTACATTTTTGATCTGAGTAACTGAACTCACCTGATTATTTAAAACCAACTGACTTAAGCTCAACAAAGATAAGATGGAAGTAGTAATCTTCGGTAAATACACCTCACTATGGGACTTCACCTTGTGACCTGAAGAACCCATACCATTCCCAGTCACCCATGCAAAGAACCTCGGAATCATAACCAACTCACCAAGACTGGCAAAGCAAACACAGTCTCCATCTCCTGCTTCCACAAACTTAATATGCTCAGGAAGATTGTTAGATCTGGGGGTCTCTAGTTGACAATGGTTATCACTTTTTTCCAAACAGGGACCCTCACTTCTAAGTCAGAATAAGGGGATTACACAATCCCTAATAACCCCTGCTCACCCCTTTAGTAGGTTGGCACGAACAGACAGGCTCATCTCAGCGGCAGTGTGTTAAGCATTTGTGAATATAAACAGTAATACAGTGGTAACACTACAGATGGACACAACACAGGTTTTATAAAAATAATTATTCTCTATATAGACTTAACAGAAGACCAGAATGACAAAAATCCACAATACTGCACTTAAGATTACTTACAAGATGATTAAAGTCTCCTAGTTCAAGTTGTTGGTAAATGTGACAAAGTTCTCAACAAAGTACCTGATGCGTAACGCAAAGTGAACAAAAGGCTTGCAAAAGGGGAGATGCGTCGGTTCCGTGACCCGGGGGAACGGTTGCGTCCTTCCTCAATGCCTGCGCAGAGTAGGGGACTCGTCGTGAGCCTTACCGGTGAGGAGGTGATGCGTAGATTCTCGGCCCGTGGGCCCATTGCGGTGCGAAGATGGCACCTTGATGCTATGCGATGATCCGGTTGCGATGCGAGAAGATGGCAGCCTTCATGCGGTGATGCGCTGATGATGCAATGATGCCCTGGCAGCCTTGCGACAACTGTACTTTGGAGCCACGACCGGCCATTCGACACGCTTCTCCAGTGATGCGATGGCGACTCTCATGATGGCGTCACGCTCCTCCGGGGATGCGGCAGCAGACAGCTTCGATGAACACATGCTTCAAGGGAGATGCGACGAAGGCTCACTTCTCCGGCGTTGCAATGATTTCAGCTGCGGCGGTAACACGCTTCTTCTCTATGCATCGTGCTTTCAGCTCCCAGCGGCACGCAAGAGACTGGAGTCTGAATTCCCAGCAAGGAAATTCAGGAGGGAGCTGGAGGTGACGTCTTTTGTCCCTGGGACTTCAGCAGTAGGCAAGCACAGTTCAAGCACTTGGAGAATATTATGTAGATGAAAGTCCTTACAAAGTTCCTTCTCCTTTCCCTTGGCAATGAAGCAACCACTGCAGGCCAACCCAGCAAACAGCACACTGGCAGAGGGGCAGTCCAAACTCCTACAGCTTTCTTGGTTCTTCTCCTTGGCAGAAAGGTTTCTTGTTCCAGAAGTGAGCTAATTTCTTGGGATCAGGGTCCCAATATTTATTCCACAAAATCCTTTGTTCTCTGAAGGCAGAGAGACCTCTGCCTAGTTCAACCCAGTTCCTGAGCACTTTGTTTACATGACTCTCTTCTTCCTTTCACTGTGCAGGGCAGAGACATCAGACGCCCCACTGGAGGTGGAGCCAGCACAGGGGAGGGAAGATACAGCTCTGAAGCACTCCGTTGACATGATTCCTGCTTTCCTTTCACAGTGCGGGGCAGAGACATCAGACAAGCCACAGGGGGTGGAGCCAGCATTGTAGAGGGAAGGCCCAGCCTTTTCAGGTCCCAGGTGTAACTCCGCCTTCCCTGTCACACACAAACCCAGACAAGGAATACAAAACCCAGCAGAGGCAGGCTCAAAGGGTTAGGAAAGCAAATACCTGCTTTCTAAAAGTGGTGTTTGCAAACACAGAATATTAAAATAAACTTTACTAAAAGATGTACTTTATTATTCTGAGTTCAGGCATTCTAAAGTCGAATTTCTACCATGTTCCCTGAGTCAGTTAGGATTATAAGAATGTAATAATCTAACTGCCCATTCTAGCCTATGAGAACAGGTAGCCTTCAATAGTGAAAAACAAAAAATGACTGTAATTCACTATTAGAATATGCTACACACATCAGAGCATGCCCTACCTTATACTTAGAATGCACCCTGCCCTTGGGCCTACATAGGGGTGTCTAATATGAAGCAAAGGGAAGGTTTAGGGACTGGCAAGTAAGTGGGCGCACTTGGCCAAGTCGACATGGCAGTGCTAGACTGCATACAGGTCTTGCAATGGCAGGCCTGAGACACACTTTACAAGCTGCTTCTGTGGGTGGCACAACCAGTGCTGCAAGCCCACCAGCAGCATTTGATTTACAAGCCCATGGCACACATGGTGCACTGTACTAGGGGCTGACAGATAAATTAAATAACCCAATCATGGAATAACCAATTAGTATCTCATTTTAACATAGGGAGCACCTGCACTGTGGCACTGATTAGCAGTGGCACCGTGCCCAAAGCATAAATCCAGCAAAAACATATCAAAACAGAGGAGGCAATCCATCAAAAATGGAAGGGAGACTCACACCAATTATGTCAGGTCTAACAAAGATCATCAAATGGCTCTGCATCAACACTTCCAGAACCATCACACAATCCCTCATCACCAGTAGGCTGGACTATGGCAATTACCTTTGTGCTGGATTCATTACCTCCACAACTGCATAAACTTCCACAAACCTACCAGACACCTCCATTAATCTAGATGGCTACTTGTACACCCTGTCCTGTATACACAGAACCAGATCCTGCAGTCATGCCTTTTTCTACATTGTTCCTAAAGTCCTGAATAACCAGTTCCAGCATATTGGATCCTCCTCCTCAATTGTTAAACCTCCATGCAGCTCCTTCTTCAGTGCCAGGACACCCTTCCGGGTGAGTTGTGTGATATGCAAAAACAGATAACATAACACTTTTTTTTTGTTTAAGAATTTGTATTGAATTTTAAAGATAAAACAAAAACAAGAAGGAAAACAGATAACATCATTATCAAAGCAATACACATATTCCAAATAATACATAAGTATATAATATATAACTGTAAGATAAGAATACGTTAACATAAAAAGAGAGAGAGAAATGTTTATTGAATTTTAAAGATAAAACAAAAACAAGAAGGAAAACAGATAACATCATTATAAAAGCAATACACATATTCAGAATAATACATAAGTATACAATATATAACTGTAAGATAAGAATACGTTAACATAAAAAGAGAGAGAGAAAAAGAAAAGAAGGGGAAATAAAACATAGAGCGAAAAGAAGGACAAATAAAAGAGAAATACTAATGCATAAAGTGAAATATGGAATTAAGAGAAATAAGTAGTTTAAACTACAGGTGCATGTGTAGCAAAGTAAGATGTAAATGGCAACCAAAGAAGGTCCGATTTAATTTTCTGAGATAAAATAGAAGAGGAGACAGTAGCAATTCTGTGTTCATCAAAAATAGAATTCCACCAAGTCAATGAGGATAACTTGGAATTATCTTTCCAACATGACAAAATAACTTTGAAAGCGAATGCAATAAATAAGTCGAACAATAAAGCTATAGGAGTAGAATCATCCAAGTCAGGTGTGGATGAACCCAGAAAAACATTTTGCAATGATAACGGAATATTACTTTTAAAGATTTCATGCAAGTAGGCCAAATAGAATGCCAGAAGGTCAATACATTGGAACATTCAAAAACTTGATGATTTAAAGTGCCAGTAAATTCGGAACAAGACCAGCGCAAAGATGAAGAGGAAGGAAAAAACTTGGATATACAAACAGGAGTAATAACTGATCTATTATAAATAAATTAGAGTGATTGAGTTAAACGTGCAGCAGCAGAAATTTTGAATAACTTAAACCATAATTTATCCAAAACAACATGGAGAAGGATATGTATTTTTCACAAGCTAACTCTGTAGGGAATTTGGGTCTTTCAGTAACATGGAATGACAATAACTTATAAATATGTGGGGCTTTAGGTTTGTGTTCTTGAGAAATATTATATAGCGGTGTAGGTGGAGTAAGCGAGGTGGAAACAACGGAAAGATCAAAAGAAGCTAAGTGGGACTGTAATGCTGTTGAAATTAAAGGATCACTGAAATAATATCTACTGCCAAAATATCGAGTTGCCATAATATCGATGCCAAAATATCAAGGGACATAATATCGACTTTCTATCTTCACTAAGGTAAGTACAAAAATATCGAGTTTAAAATATAGAGTGTTAAAAATATAGACTGTCAAAATATCGTTTTTTTATGTCTTTAAAATAAGTTAAAACTATTATAGTATTAAATATATTTAATATAAACATTGTTAAAATTATTAAATAAATGTAACATTATTACATAATTAATGTAACTTTAAAAATTATTAATAATAATACATATATATATTTAAATATATGTTATTAATAAAACATATAGAATATATTTACCATAGCATAGCAAAAGGTTTAAATTTAATGTAACCACTCCAGTGGGTGCTACATTAAAGAGATTGTTGGATAGCGTAGGGGTAAAAATTACTATTCCCACTTCAGTGGGTACAAGAGTAGGGAAAGCGTTGGACAGCGTAGGGGTAAAATTTACTATTCCCACTCCAGTGGGTGCAACAGTAAGGAAAGCGTTGGATAGCGTAGGGGTAAAAATTACTATTCCCACTCCAGTGGGTGCAACAGTAGGGAAAGCGTTGGATAGCGTAGGGGTAAAAATTACTATTCCCACTCCAGTGGGTGCAACAGTAGGGAAAGCGTTGGATAGCGTAGGGGTAAAAATTACTATTCCCACTCCAAAGAGTGCAACAGTAAGGAAAGCGCTGGATAGCGTAGGGGTAAAAATTACTATTCCCACTCCAGTGGGTGCTACAGTAGGGAAAGCGTTGGATAGCGTAGGGGTAAAAATTACTATTTCCACTCCAGTGGGTGCTACAGTATGGAAAGCGTTGGATAGCGTAGGGGTAAAAATTACTATTCCCACTCCAGTGGGTGCAACAGTAGGGAAAGCGTTGGATAGCGTAGGGGTAAAAATTACTATTCCCACTCCAGTGGGTGCTACAGTAGGGAAAGCGTTGGATAGCGTAGAGGTAAAAATTACTATTCCCACTCCAGTGGGTGAAACAGTAGGGAAAGCGTTGGATAGCGTAGGGGTAAAAATTACTATTCCCACTCCAGTGGGTGCTACAGTAGGGAAAGCATTGGATAGCGTAGGGGTAAAAATTACTATTCCCACTCCAGTGGGTGCTACAGTAGGGAAAGCGTTGGATAGCGTAGGGGTAAAAATTACTATTCCCACTCCAGTGGGTGCAACAGTAGGGAAAGCGTTGGATAGCGTAGGGGTAAAAATTACTATTCCAACTCCAGTGGGTGCAACAGTAGGGAAAGCGTTGGATAGCGTAGGGGTGAAAATTACTATTCCCAAATAATTATTTTAAATTAATTACCAATTATATTTTAATTATTTACCAATTAATAATTAATTTAAAAATATAAATAATTTACATAATTATTTATTTAAAATTAAATTACTTCCCACCCTATTCCCCTATAAACACACAACCCGCTCCAGAAAATAAATTACTAAAATTTAATTATTTATCAATTATTTATTTTTAATTATTTACAAATTATATTTTTATCAATTACCAATTATCATTTAATTAACAATTAGATTAAATTTACATAATTAATTAATTATAATTAAATTACTTCCCACCCTATTCCCCTGTAAACACACAACCCACTACAGAAAATCAATTACTAAAAATTAATTATTTATCAACTATTCATTTTAGATTAATTAACAATTATATTTTAATTAATTACCAATTATTATTTAATTAACAATTAGATTAAATTTACATAATGAATTATTTATAATTAAATTACTTCCCACCCTATTCCCCTATAAACCCACAACCCGCTACAGATTTTTATTACACAATTATTATTAAATATTAATAACTTACCTTATTTTCGATATTTTTGTTGTCTATATTTTATCTAGTCTATATTATGTCTAGTCTATATTTTTGATTCGATATTTTGGCTATTCTTGTCGATATTACTCGATATTTCTGTTGTCTATATTTTGTCTAGTCTATATTTTGTCCAGTCTATATTTTTTACTCGATATTTTGTCCAGTCGATATTTTGGAATCGATATTAGGTCTGTTTACCGAAATTAAACAATACTCATGGAAAAAAGTGACAGGTAAATGATATCTCAATTGCAAATCAGGGAAGGGAAGATCAGAATTTTGGTGAATCAACTGGTGAACAAAAATGATTCCCTTCTCCTTCCAATGTTTGTAGTAAAATGACTTATTTTTTATATTTGATGTATTTATTATACCAGATAATAGAGGATAAGAAACGTTGCAACGGGTCAAGACCATCAACAAATATGTTATATATTAAGTTTTGGGAATATTTTAAAATAGGATTATTTGATATGAACGTACGGTTAGACATGTAAATGTCATTACGAAAAGAAAAATCCCTTAATGAAGAGCGTATAAAAACAATCCATCTGTGTATAGGGATATCAGCAAACTCATATAATAAGGCAAAAAACTGTCTAATCAAAAATGCAGAATGATATGCTTTAAAATCGAGAAAACGCATGCCTCCTTCAGATTTGTGGCATTTAAGTTTTGTGAGAGAAATGCACGGATGTTTTTTATTCCATAGAAATTTAGTACATATGGAATTCATTTGTGAAAAATATGAGGCAAAATCCGAAAAGGTAGCACAGATAATGTATAGAGAATATGGGGAACAATCATCATTTTAAGGGTGTCCAACCTACCCCACCAGGAAAAATGAAGAGGGGACCAAGAAAGTAGGTGAGATTAAATTTTGGTAATTAGTGCATTAAACGTGAGCCTAATTGTGGTAGACAAAGTAGCAGAAAACCAGATACCAAGGTATTTTATTTTTGTAGGACACCAAGTAAAATTAGTATCATTAAACATGTATTGGTAACGTGAAGAATTAGGTGGTACTACTTCTGTTTTTGAGAAGTTCAACTTCTATCCAGAAATACTAGAATATAACTGAACTTCGTCCAAAAAGGGAGGAAGGGAAGTGTGAGGGTTAGACATGACTATTAATATATCATCAGCATATGCTGACATTTTGGTTTCCATAAAATTATATGTGAAACCAGAAATATGTGTGTTAACACGGATATGCTCAAGGAAGGGTTCAAGATATAAAACAAATAACAAGGGGGAAAGAGGACAGCCCTGACGTGTACCCCTAGATAAAAAAAAGAATTTGAGAAACAATTATTTACAAAAATGCTGGCGTGGGGGTACGAGTATAACAATTTAACAAAAGAGATAAAGGTAGGACCAAATCCAAATCATTGAAGTGTTTTAAACATGAAATGCCAATTAATTCGATTGAAAGCCTTATCAGTATCCAAGGATAATGCAGCAAGTGGGGATTTAAATTTTTTACCAAAGGAAATTGCATTAGTAAACATGCAAGCATTATCTGTAGCCAATCTGTCCTTAATAAAGCCAGCTTGATCAGTTTTAACCAATAATGGAATAATAGACTCAAGACGAGTGGCGACAATTTTAGCAAAAATCTAACAATCATAATTAATTATTGATATGGGACGATAATTTTTACAAAGGGAGTGATCCTTATCAGGTTTGGGAATGAGAATGATCAAGGCTTCCATAAAGAAACCCGAAGCTTTGGAATCTGTAATTAAGGAATTAAATAGAGCCAGGAGTTATGGGAGCAAAAATAGAGGAAAAAGCGGAGTAAAATTCACCAGAAAGGCCATCTGGTCCTGGTGCCTTTGATTTTTAAAGACTTAATAGCATCACTTATCTCTTGAAGAGTAACATCCCTTTCCAATAGGCCAAACTCATCCGATAGGGAAGGAGGAGCGGAAGGCCAGAAAAAAAGGTATTTACATTTTGAGTAAAGGGATTCATATCATCAGAATAAAGTGATTGATAATATTCATGAAATATATGTGCAAAGTCCTCGTCCGATGAAGCTAGGCTGTTTGTAGATTCATTTAAAATAGGCCCAATAATCTTACATTCAGATTTAATTTTTAAGTAATTGGCCAGCATCCGACCGGCCTTTTTTTGGCCCCCATGATATTTAAATTTAATTTTGAGGACATTACAAACATCATCTGTGGCTAGTTTATTAAGTTCAGCTTTGGCTTTATTCAATTCATGGAGAGCAGAAGGAGATTTAGAAGTAAAATAAGTATGTTCCAATAATTTAAATTGTTGTAGTAACGCTGTGTACTTATCTTGTGCACTTTTCTTTTTCTTTGTTACAAATGAATTAGTAAAGGCACAAAAGGAGACCTTAAAAGCATCCCAATTATTGGAGATAGAGGTGTTCCAACGACTGAATTTTGGAGAGCTTAGGCATAGGTCCAAAACAAAAAGGACAGGAGCGTGATCAAAAATAAAAATTGATACAATCTCTGAGGACTGAAGAGATGGGAGAAGGGATTTACCAACCAAAATATGATCGATTCTAGAACGAGTTTGATGAACATTTGAGGAAAAAGTAAATTCAAGGGAATCTGGGTTACAAGTTTTCCTAACAACATACAATGAACAAGAGGCAATGGTAGATTGAAAGGCTTTGTGGGATTTATCTGGATTAAATTTACACTTAGATTGCCTGTCTGAGAAAGGATCCATCCATTGATTAAAATCACCAGCAAATACAATGTTCAGACAATCAATGGAGGAAATTGAGATCTTAACAGAATTCCAAAAGTCTGGATTTGGTCTGACTGGACCGTAAATGTTCAAGATAACTAGTTCTTTATTGTGGATGACAACCTTAGCCATTACCCATCGTCCATCTGCATCATTTTGTGTAGATAAAATGTGTACATGTAGTAACTTATGAAACAATATCGAAACACCCCCTTTATTACTAGCTGAAGGAGAAAACACAACTTGACCCACCAATTGTCTTTTTAACTTGAGCGATTCTACTTCATTACAATGTGTTTCTTGAATAAAAGCAACCAGAGCATTTAACTTTGATAAATGAGAAAGTACCTTTTGTCTTTTGACGGGGTGTCCAAGACCACGAACATTCCACGTGAAAAAATTACACATAATGGAGGGATGGAGGGGTAGTACATGTAAGGAGATGACACACTTCAGGGAAACAGCTGGAAGGAGATAAACACCATATAAGAGATGGGAGGAAAAATCATGCTATATTACAATAAACTGCAAAAAACACAGTTGATGGACAGAATGTAGAACAATGTCATACATTCACCCCAGTACAAGGATCTGGGCCTAAATCCATCGTTTTTTTGCACTCCACACCACCCTGGGTTAGACACTGGCTATATGCAAATCAGCTCTGACCCTGTGCCTCATGGGAACAGTCCAGTCCGAACTACCAAGCCATGTCTTTCCCAGACCGGAATCAAGCATCCAAGGACCGGTTTCTGGCTATCAGCCTTCATCAGCCTGGATAGCTTGACTCCAGTGGTGTGGACAGCCTGGGACTCACGTCTGAGTATACCCAGCACACTCGGGTGAAAATTGCAAAAAACACAATTGATGGACAGAATCTAGAACAATGTCATACATTCACCCCAGTACAAGGATCTGGGCCTAAATCCATTGTTTTTTTGCACTCCACACCCCCCTGGGTTAGACACTGGCTATATGCAAATCAGCTCTGACCCTGTGCCTCATGGGAACAGTCCAGTCCGAACTACCAAGCCATGTCTTTCCCAGACCGGAATCAAGCATCCAAGGACCGGTCTCTGGCTATCAGCCTTTATCAGCCTGGATAGCTTGACTCCAGTGGTGTGGAGAGCCTGGGATTCACGTCTGAGTATACCCAGCACACTCGGGGTGAAAATTGCAAAAAACACAGTTGATGGACAGAATGTAGAACAATATCATACATTCACCCCAGTAAAAGGATCTGGGCCTAAATCCATCGTTTTTCTGCACTCCACACCACCCTGGGTTAGACACTGGTTATATGCAAATCAGCTCTGACCCTGTGCCTCATGGGAACAGTCCAGTCCGAACTACCAAGCCATGTCTTTCCCAGACCGGAATCAAGCATCCAAGGACCGGTTTCTGGCTATCAGCCTTCATCAGCCTGGATAGCTTGACTCCATTGGTGTGGAGAGCCTGGGACTCACGTCTGAGTATACCCAGCACACTCGGGTGAAAATTGCAAAAAACACAGTTGATGGACAGAATGTAGAACAATGTCATACATTCACCCCAGTACAAGGATCTGGGCCTAAATCCATCGTTTTTCTGCACTCCACACCACCCTGGGTTAGACACTGGTTATATGCAAATCAGCTCTGACCCTGTGCCTCATGGGAACAGTCCAGTCCGAACTACCAAGCAATGTTTTTTTCCAGACCGGAATCAAGCATCCAAGGACCGGTTTCTGGCTATCAGCCTTCATCAGCCTGGATAGCTTGACTCCAGTGGTGTGGAGAGCCTGGGACTCACGTCTGAGTATACCCAGCACACTCGGGTGAAAATTGCAAAAAACACAGTTGATGGACAGAATGTAGAACAATGTCATATATTCACCCCAGTACAAGGATCTGGGCCTAAATCCATCGTTTTTTTGCACTCCACACCACCCTGGGTTAGACACTGGCTGTATGCAAATCAGCTCTGACCCTGTGCCTCATGGGAACAGTCCAGTCCGACCTAGCAAGCCATGTCTTTCCCAGACCGGAATCAAGCATCCAAGGACCAGTTTCTGGCTATCAGCCTTCATCAGCCTGGATTGCTTTGACTCCAGTGGTGTGGAGAGCCTGGGACTCACGTCTGAGTATACCCAGCACACTCCGGGTGAAAATTGCAAAAAACACAGTTGATGGACAGAATGTAGAACAATGTCATACATTCACCCCAGTACAAGGATCTGGGCCTAAATCCATCATTGTTTTGCACTCCACACCACCCTGGGCTAGACACTTGCTATATACAAATCAGCTCTGACCCTGTGCCTCATGGGAACAGTCCAGTCCGAACTACCAATTCATGTCTTTCCCAGACCGGAATCAAGCATCCAAGGACCGGTTTCTTGCTATCAGCCTTCATCAACCTGGATAGCTTGACTCCAGTGGTGTGGAGAGCCTGGGACTCACGTCTGAGTATACCCAGCACACTCGGGATTAAAATTGCAAAAAACACAGTTGATGGACAGAATGTAGAACTATCATACATTCACCCCAGTACAAGGATCTGGGCCTAAATCCTTTGTTATTTTGCACTCCACACCACCCTGGGTTAGACACTGGCTATATGCAAATCAGCTCTGACCCTGTGCCTCATGGGAACAGTCCAGTCCGAACTACCAAGCCATGTCTTTCCCAGAACAGAATCAAGCATCCAAGGACCGGTTTCTGGCTATCAGCCTTCATCAACCTGGATAGCTTGACTCCAGTGGTGTGGAGAGCCTGGGACTCACGTCTGAGTATACCCAGCACACTCGGGATTAAAATTGCAAAAAACACAGTTGATGGACAGAATGTAGAACTATCATACATTCACCCCAGTACAAGGATCTGGGCCTAAATCCATTGTTTTTTTGCACTCCACACCACCCTGGGTTAGACACTGGCTATATGCAAATCAGCTCTGACCCTGTGCCTCATGGGAACAGTCCAGTCCGAACTACCAAGCAATGTTTTTTTCCAGACCGGAATCAAGCATCCAAGGACCGGTTTCTGGCTATCAACCTGGATAGCTTGACTCCAGTGGTGTGGAGAGCCTGGGACTCACGTCTGAGTATACCCAGCACACTCAGGGTGAAAATTGCAAAAAACACAGTTGATGGACAGAATGTAGAACAATGTCATACATTCACCCCAGTACAAGGATCTGGGCCTAAATCCGTCATTTTTTTGCACTCCACACCACCCTGGGCTAGACACTTGCTATATGCAAATCAGCTCTGACCCTGTGCCTCATGGGAACAGTCCAGTCCTAACTACAAATCCATGTCTTTCCCAGACCGGAATCAAGCATCCAAGGACCGGCTTCTGGCTATCAGCCTTCATCAACCTGGATAGCTTGACTCCAGTGGTGTGGAGAGCCTGGGACTCACGTCTGAGTATACCCAGCACACTCGGGATTAAAATTGCAAAAAACACAGTTGATGGACAGAATGTAGAACTATCATACATTCACCCCAGTACAAGGATCTGGGCCTAAATCCATTGTTTTTTTGCACTCCACACCACCCTGGGTTAGACACTGGCTATATGCAAATCAGCTCTGACCCTGTGCCTCATGGGAACAGTCCAGTCCGAACTACCAAGCCATGTCTTTCCCAGAACGGAATCAAGCATCCAAGGATAGGTTTCTGGCTATTAGCCTTCATCAGCTTGGATAGCTTGACTCCAGTGGTGTGGAGAGCCTGGGACTCACGTCTGAGTATACCCAGCACACTCGGGGTGAAAATTGCAAAAAACACAGTTGATGGACAGAATGTAGAACAATGTCATACATTCACCCCAGTACAAGGATCTGGGCCTAAATCCATCGTTTTTTTGCACTCCACACCACCCTGGGTTAGACACTGGCTATATGCAAATCAGCTCTGACCCTGTGCCTCATGGGAACAGTCCAGTCCGAACATGCAAGCCATGTCTTTCCGAGACCGGAATTAAGCATCCAAGACCGGTTTCTGGCTATCAGCCTTCATCAGCCTGGATAGCTTGACTCCAGTGGTGTGGAGAGCCTGGGACTCACGTCTGAGTATACCCAGCACACTCGGGGTGAAAATTGCAAAAAACACAGTTGATGGACAGAATGTAGAACAATGTCATACATTCACCCCAGTACAAGGATCTGGGCCTAAAACCATCATTTTTTTTCACTCGACACCACCCTGGGTTAGACACTGGCTATATGCAAATCAGCTCTGACCCTGTGCCTCATGGGAACAGTCCAGTCCGAACTAGCAAGCCATGTCTTTCCCAGACCGGAATCAAGCATCCAAGGACCGGTTTCTGGCTATCAGCCTTCATCAGCCTAGATAGCTTGACTTAACCCAGGGAGGTGTGGAGTGCAAAAAAATGATGGATTTAGGCCCAGATCCTTGTACTGGGGTGAATGTAAGACATTGTTCACAATCACTCATTTCCAAAATAGTTCCTTTTCTCATTGCCATGTTATGTAACATGGCACAGCAGGTCACAATTTTACAGCACATTGCAGGATTATATTGTAATGCACCTCCACTCTTGTGAATCCTACGAAACCGGCTTTTTAAAATTCCAAAAGTCCTTTCTATTACCCCAAGTGCTGAATGGTGTGCCTTAATATATCTTCTTTCATGTACATTTGCTGGATTAAGGTATGGGGTCATGATGAAATCACGAACAGTATAGGCACTATCACCTGCATGATGAGAATTGATAAAGGCCTGCTTAGGACATGGAAGTAGTGAATTGACAGCAAAAAATCATTGTAGTTAAAATATATTTACCTAGTAGGAAACCCTCACCAAACTCACCAGCACTCAACCGTCTGTGAAGTCCACTGTGCCTAAGATATATGAGTCATGTGTGCCGCCTGGGTACTGAGCCACTATGTCAGTGTTGATATACTTAGCATTGCACACCATTTGTATGTTGATGGAATGATAGCATTTTCTATTTCTATACACATATTCTGTGGCAGCAGGTGGAATGATGGAAACATGGGTACCATCTATGCATCCAATTACATCGGGAAAATGTGCAATTTGATAAAACTCCAATTTTGTATCTTGAATGTCTTGCTGATTGCTTGAGAGGTAGATATGATGTTGCAGCCTACTCATCATTGCTTCCAAAAAAACCTTAAAAAAGCGTGAAAGGGCACTCTGAGAGACACCTCCAACCTCAGCAATGACCCTTTGAAAAGAACCAGAGGCCAAAAGGAGCAGGGAGAACAATACCTGTACATGTGATGGAATTGATTGTGTCCTGGCTGTTGCATGTTCCAAATATGTTGTCAATTCATCAATTAGGTCCAAAATGGTGTGTGGATGCAGTCTGTATTTCTCTTCAGTTTGCTGAAACTGCGTAATATGCAGTCTGAAGATTCTCTCCTGCCACTGTCTCCTCTGTGCAAGGGCTAGAATGCGCAGCCTCCTGGCGATCAGGTACAGTCCAGCCATTGTGACAGTTGAAACAGCATTGTGGAGTTCTTTATATACTTTGAACTTGGTTACCACCTGACTGTTGTTAGTGTTAATTGCGATTTCCTAAATTGTGATTTTCTTGATTTCGCAATTAGCGACTTTTTGATACATCTGCTTGCGATTTCTTATTTTGCGATTTCTAGATTTGCGATTATCGCAAAATAAGAAGCATGCAAAACTAGGAATCGCAAAAATGTTCCCAGAAAAACAAAAATCGCAAATAAGTAATCGCAGAAATAGCGATTACTTAGTTTGCGATGCAAAAAATTACATACATCCCAAATTTCTACTTTTTTGTCGCAAACGCTGTATTTTTGAGATTCGCAGCGTTTGCGACAAAAAATTTGCTTGAAACATCTGCCCGCTTATTCCAAAAACAACATAATAATTCCTCTAGGTTTTGAGGCATGGGGTTGCAGACGTCCAAGTTGATGAGCTCGCTGAATATTCGATGAGGGTTCTGGAGGAAGTTCTAGAAGTTTTGACAGGAATTTGTTTAAGAAGAGAAGCATATCCGGACTTTCAAGATTTTTTGGCACACCATAAAGACGTAAATTGGTGCGTCTAATATGATTTTCAAGGTCCTCAGTGTGGATTTTGAGACGATGAATATTTGTTCCATGATTGGAATTTTAGTAGATACATCATGTAGATCACTGATGCGTTGCTCCATATCTAATACCTTAGCTTCCATATTAATAAATTGATCCTCTATTTGTTGAAGCTTCTCATTAGTTGTAGACATAAAAGAATTAAGATCCCTCACCTTACCCAGAATGATGTCAAGTTTAGGGTTTTGAGAAGGTATAATGGGTGATGGAGGATCATTTTTAACTCTCTTTGGTTTGGTCCTGAAGACAATGCTTTGACTGAAATTGGTGCCTCATTGGCCATCTTGAAATGATGTGAGGAACGAGATGTAATGTTTAATAAAGATTTCAGTCTGCCCATATACTTAGTGGAAATATGTCACTAATCAATGCGAATCCAGAAAAAAAGATAGCAAAACGAAGAACTTGTTCCAGAGAAAAATTGCGTCACCCCACGTCAGCACTCTGATATTGGTAAGACAAGGAACCAAGTGGAGACAACATCAATAGCATTTATTTAGAACTAATGCCCAGTTGTCGTGAGACTAGAAGGTGTGACAGTAGTATTATACTAAAAAAGAAAACGAAGAAAGTAAAAACAGTCAGTTGTGAGACATAAAGGTCAAAAGTTCAGGGAAAGTTGAAGGCAGTATCATCCTGAATATTCATATTGAGTAGGTTAATAAATATTCTTGCTGGGATTTGATGTAGAAGAGCAAATAACCATGCTTTACAAGTTGAGTTCAGGATACTGAGAGCGCAAAGCAGAGGCGACAGAACATTCCTTCTGGAGAATAATTATTTTCATGCAAGTAATAAGTGAAGTAGAAACAATGAAGATGCCAAAAAAAGAGAGAAGAAAAAAAAATGTTGCTGCACGTTTCATGACAGAAACGCCGGTTTACCTTGAGGCATGATGCAACTAGCGGCCGTCATAAAATGTCAACCGCGCGCATTAGTTGAGGGGATAAATCACCGCCGATGCCGCTGGTTCGGTACGTGAAGGAAATTCGGTCAGAACGGCTCGAAACGCCGCTCCGACCTCTTAGGCATCTATTTCCACCCCTTTATCTTCGGTATGCTTAAAAAAAACGGTTGCATTTAGTGAAAAAGTTCCGCATACGAGCTGAGCTCACAGCCGAGCCGCCATCTTCTTGCGGTGCAAGACCACGCCCCCAGATAATATAACATGGCATAATGTCACAAATTTCCAGGTCGCCACAATCTAAAAAGAAAGATTCATTTTATTACTAACCGATTTGTAAATTAAGACCCTTTGGTAGGCAGGCCTATTTTCTGTCCCAGTACAACCTGCCCACCTCAACCGAGCTCTTCTGTGTTAGGGTGCAGGGGTCAGTGAGGTAACAATGGGCCTTCAGTCTTATAACCGGTGCACCATTTTCAAATAGGCTAGCGCTGCACTACACAAGTGGGGATAAGGACAACTATATAAGGAGTTCTAAGCCCCTACAGGTCAGATACAGTGCTCCAGATGTCACCTGCCCTCTTCAGTGCAGTCGTAGCTGCTATTCAAAATAAGAGCTTCTTTTGGAGCAGAAATACACTTCTGAATAGAGCACATCTAAGACACAGACGTAGAAGAGAGTTCTTGAAAAGGTGCACACTGCTGTATTTCTGAGCTAATCTTTAGATAGAGGGAGACAAATATGAGAGGCAGTCTGTTGAGGAGGCTTGGCTTATCGCAGGGCACTGAAGGGACTCTGTGTCAACGCAAAACAAAATGATGTTCAGTGCACTGTACAAGCTGACCTCACACCTTCCTTCTGACCGATATTGGGCAGGAGCAAGGAAATGCGTTAGTCTCTCCAGCGGCCAGTGACTCTTGACAGGTGTGTGTGATTAAGTACCCTACTGAGATGCACAGGTGGAAGCTTCTAGGAATAAAAATTTGCCGGCCGCTGGGGGCAAAATGGCCGCTGAGGGATGCAGTGAGTGAGTCGCACCTTTCACTCCTCCTTACCGCCCGTTATTGATGAATCAATGTTGGAGCCTGGTTTGAAGAGCGCTGGTTTTGGACACTGTGCGCTGTGTCAGAGTGATATCTACGCCAGAGAGAATACATTTGCCTACAGGGAACAGAGCTCAGCAAAACGAGCCATTTGGTTTCTTTTGAAGAAATTGTCGGAGACTACCAGGCTGATTTTAAGATCCTGGTTTAGAATGCCGCCTCGGCTGCAGCGTGTCAACGAGGTCAAGGACAACAGAGAAGGCAAGGATGGCAAGGACTTCAAAAGTGGAAAGCTTCCAGAGACGGAGGTTACCAAAGGACAAATATCTAAAGAAAAAAGCAGGATGGATGCAAAGACTTTATCAACTACTGCTGCCCAGAAGAGCGCAGCCAGCGCTAAGAAACTTACTGCCAAAAAAACGGGCTCAGACAACACGGCTCTAGTAAAGGAGTCAGGAAATGCCATTAAAACAAAAACAAAAGAAAGCGCGATGCGTCAGCCATCGGTTACAGAGAGTTTCTCAAACATACCCGGGACCTCTAGTAGCAGTAGTATCAAGACGGGGTGTAAAACTGACGGCCTCCCGGCTTCCGCCGTCATGATTGCTGGAGGGAAAACGAGAACTGAGGATGGCGTCCGCAACGCGGTACCGGGAGAGAGAGCAGGAGCGGGAGTGGGAGCCGGCGCTGGTGTGGGGGTTGCTAGGCAACCTGAAAGGCCCGATGCAGAGAAGCCGGCTGAGGTAATGCCTGCTCCCGCTGTTGCTGCTGTCGATGTGGGAGAGCAGACCGGCGGAATGCACAGTGTCGCTCCGAGTGAGAACGGAGCTCAAGCACCTATTAGCTCTGTGCAGCTGTTGGAATCTGAGCAAGTGGGACAGCATTCAAAAGTGAGTAAAGTCATCGGGGGTTTGATAGATAGCCGTGCCTTGAGCGCACAATTGCCAGACGAGGGGTGCTTTGAATTACAAGGTACAGCTTCTGCTTCAGGATTGGTGACAGAGTTTGACATTCAATCAGAACTTCATGTGCAAATGGTGAATAATGAAGGGGTGGTAGGCACGGAGAATATAAGGCCCGATTCTCGAACATGGGCAAAGGCTATGGATTTAAATATTGAAAGAGGGGGATTTAAATCTGGAGGTGAATCTTCTACCTCTAACTCTGTTGATTTACCTATCACTAGCGAAACGGCATCTGCAGAAAAGTTCTATTCAGTGGAAGAAGACTCTCAGTCACAGCCATTACTTTCAGGAGAGATTAGTTCTGATGAGTCAACTGGGATAGACTCAGCCAGCAGCTCTCCAGCTCAGAAAATCACACTGAAAAAACGACTGTCTAAAAGAAAACCCTCTTCAGCGAGTAGCACTACTGATCCTACTAAAAAGCTAGCTTGGGACTATTCTACCACTACTTTCTCTTTTTTAGAACAGGATAGCCCTGCTACAATGATTGGAGATCAAGGTTCTTCGCAGCCTCCGCAACCCCCGGTTACCTTGGATTTATTGTTTAATACTTTGAAGCTAATGCAATCTGAAGCTAGAGGGGAAAGTAGGAGGGCAAGGCACGAATCAAGGAAGGTTCAGAACAAACTTAGGAAAATAAGCCAAAGACAAGATGAGTTTGTTGAAAGGGTGGCCCATGTGGAGGAACGAACTGGTAAGGCAGAGGATGATTTGAGAGGACTGAAAATGTATAAAGAAGAACATCAGAAGGTGGCTGAAGATGTAAACTGGAAACTGGAGGATTTTGAGAATAGGCAGCGTCGTAATAACATCAGACTGCTAGGAATAGAAGAAGGACTGGAAGGGGGGGACACCAGAATGTTTGTTGTGAATTTGTTAAAAGGTGCTTTCCCAGAGCTAACTACATGGCAATGGGAATATGAAATTCAAAGAGCTCACCGCTTTCCGTTCTACAAAAGGGGTCAGGATGGTGCTCAAGGGGGGAAACCAAGGGCAATTCTGATCTATGTAGGGAATTTTCTCTTGCGACAGCAGATATTGGATAAGGCCAAACCTGAGTCCAGACGTACATTTAATAATGTTACGTTTTTTGCAAGGCCGGACTTCTGCCATGCTACAGTAGAGCGTAGATGGAGGCTGAGGCAATTGATACCGCTTATCCAGGCTCTGGGCTCAGAAGCTTATTTGCTATATCCCGCTAAGTTGAAGATAGTAACTAAAAATCAGGTTAAGTTTTTTTTTTCTGAGATTAAAGCAAAGGCTTACATGATAGAAGTGTTGGGGCACAAGGAGTGACTAATAAATTCATTGTGTTGATATTTGGTATAAAGGTGGGGAGGAGTGGCGACTGCTGCTTCCCTGGCGATCACACATAGGTCATGAGTGACCTATTTGCCTGTAGGGGAGGGTGGGGGAGGGGTAGCCCCGGGTGGGTCAGGGGGGGGACAGAAAGGGGGGGAGAGAAAATGGCACACATCATACGCACAGAGATCTAGCGAGAGACAAGCTCAGTTTTTAAGCACAAGGTGGAACAAGAAAATAAAGAAAGAAAAAGGAAACTGGAAAAGGAAGATGGTTTTGATTTTTGATGTTTTTTAATGGCTTGCCGAATTATTTCAATGAACGTTTGCGGTCTTAATGACCTTCAGAAGAGATTACGGGTCTCTGCTTTTTGTAAGGCATTATACCCAGATTTGATTTGTCTGCAGGAGACTCATGTTGAGGGAGGTAAGGGTATTCTGCTGGGGCAGTTGGGTTTTGAAGTATTGGCATACACTAAACAAGCCTCAAAAACACGGGGGTTGCAATTTTGGGTAGGGGAAGAGAATGTACGGTGATCAGGAGTAAAGTAGATACATGGGGAAGGTGGGTCATCGTGGAAGTAGTTCTCAGAGGAGCTAGATTTACTCTGGTCTCTGTGTATGGTTCAACATGCGATGACCCGGTTCCGAGGGCAGATTAGGTGTATCCACAGGAGACTGGCGTTGTGGGCGATGTGCCAAATGCGCCGTCCCCTCCCTCCCGCGGTCTATGGGGTGGATTCTCATCCCTTGTGAAGTGCTTTTTACTTTTTGTCTCTAAATTTAGAGACTTGAGGCTGTGTGCGTCCTGCCCTCGGGTGGTGATGCCCCCTCGTTTTTGCACTTCACAGACTTTTTTCACTTTCAAGTCCTTTGGTTGGGTGGGCCTTAGCGTGCTCATACCACCGAGGTTTACACTCTAGGTCCTGACGAATGCCAGGTTAAGTATACCACACCGGCTGAAACATGTTGACCATTCACGTTGTCACTTAATGTTAGTGGTAGTAGACCATCCAATTAGTTGGCCTTACTTACCATCACATTTTTAACCTTGCCCTTGATGATCTCTGATTAAAAGAATTTTTGATACATACAAGGCAATTTTAACTCACCACTTCACACTATTCACATAATCTTTCACATAGCCCTCCCACCCTCACAAGACCAGCTCCGCAGTAATTCTGGCGTCGCAGCACACCGGGGTGGCACTCGGTCACACCCGGTGGGGCCCGATGATGAAGCAAGTCACCGACCAGGTCGGTGAGTGAGGGCTTTCTTAACAAACCAAATGGGCTTTGTTGGTTCCTTGTGCTCTGTGCATTTTCTCCATTTAAATCAGAACAGGAACACTCTTTTGTTGTTATTTTCTTTCAACATGCGATGAGCCAGATATATTTCAATTTCTGGATCAGGAGTTGACGACCTGGGTGGAACCTATTGTTTGCTGTGGGGATTTCAACATCAATCGCCCTGCTAGTGTTGAGCTACAAAGGGATCACGGCTATACTGGGCGTAAGAAAAGGGTGCATAGGGCTATAGTAGATTTGGCTATGCATAATGCTTTATCAGATGTATGGGCGAACTTACATCCAATGAGTGATGGTGATACCTTTTTTTCAGCACCACATAGAATCACTGTTAGGCTAGATTATTTTCTAATCTCCAATGTTTTGCTCTCAAATGTATGTATTAGAAAGCTACCACGTCTGATGTCGGACCATAACCCACTGCTATTGACATTGAATTATAACGGCATTGTAAGGAAAGCTTATAAATGGACATATGAGAGGGCGTTGCTAAAAGATGAGAACTATTGTAAGTATATGGAGAAATGGATAACCGAGTTCTGGCTTAATAATAAGGGTAGTTCCAGTAGTGGCAACATTTGGGATGCCTTTAAAGCAGGAATTAGAGGTGAGACAATTAGCTTTACAACATTTAGACAGAAGAGTGAAAGAGAGAGGACGGAACTTCAAATGAACTCACTCCTGGCTGCAGAGGCAGAACTTAGTAGACTAATTATATGTGGGAGCCCATTGGATCAAAAAATCTTGGAAATAATGATGTTAAAGAGTGAAATTGCTGAAAGAGTTACTAGCAAAACGGCTGCAAATTATCTTGCAAAAAAGGAACAGGTGTTTGAGTATAGTGAAAGGGTGGGACATATTCTTGCTGTTAGAACCAGACAGAAAGCTAATGCTGGGGATACTAAAAGCATGGTAGATAATTCAGGAAATGTGATTCTAGACTCTGAAGGTATAAGGAATGAATTCTGGAAATACTATACGGATTTGTACGAATCTGAAACTAGGGTGGGTAGAGATGAAATAAGAGATGAAATAAGAGACTATTTGGGAAATATTCAGCTAGATGTATTGGAAATGGAAGATCAGATTAAGTTGGACTCTGATATAACGTTAGATGAAGTTACGATAGCTTTATCAGAACTCCCATCTTCTAAGGCCGCAGGACCAGACCTCATTCCAATTGAATTTTATAAAACCTTTTACTCAACTATAAGATTGGAGTTACTGGATACCCTTTTACAAGCTCAGAGGGAAGTGTCAGTCCCAGATTCATGGGGGGGCACTGAAGTTATAGTTATTTTAAAGAAAGGCAAGCCATCTACAGCCCCAGGGTCATATAGACCAATCGCTCTGATGAATGCGGACGTGAAATTGTACTCTAAAATATTGGCAACAAGGTTGTCCACTGTTATAGATAAATTAGTTTCTCCAGATCAACATGGATTTATCCCCGGGAAAGGTACTACAACACATGTTAGAACAGTGATTACCTGCTTTGATGCCATGGAGGTTGCCGGCGGCCCTGTGGCAGCCTTATTCCTTGATGCCGAGAAGGCTTTTGACAGGGTCGCATGGGATTATCTGTGGGAAATAATAAAATCATATGGCTTTGGTGATAATTATATTAGGGCAATCCAGGTACTATATAAGGCACCAACAGCTAGAATTAAAGTAAATCGAGACCTAACCGCAATTGTACAAATTAAAAGAGGTACTAGACAGGGCTGCCCTAGTTCCCCTCTCCTTTTTGCATTGTATATGGACCCGTATTTGCGCTATTTGAAACTTAATCCTAATATCCCCCCTCTTTACTCAAATGGATTAGAGGTTAACGTATTAGCGTATGCGGATGACGTTGCTATAATCACCCCAGACCCATCTAAAGCAATGGGTGAGATTGAGCTAGAGGCTAGTAAATTTGGCAGAATATCTGGGTACAAATTAAATAGTGCAAAAACACAGATTATTAAAAATATAAAGGTTCAATGCAATGATACACGGGTGGTTTCAGCAGCAGTGTATCTAGGAGTTGAGATTTCACCCAATTTGGATACCGTGGTAGAGCGGAATATTTCCCCTCTAATTAGGAGTGTAAGTTTAGAATTGGTCAGAATAAACAATCTTAGGCTTACGTTAGTTGGTCGTACAAACGTAATAAAAATGCTTATACTCCCCAAATTCCTTTATTTTTTTCGCACCATTCCTCTTTTGTTTGAATCAATCTGGTTCAATAAGTTGGAATCGATATTAAATAAATTTATATGGTCATATGGAAAGACCAGAAGGGCCTACAGGTTTATGACTTTGCCGAGGGCTAGCGGAGGTTGGGGGGTTCCGGACTTTAGATTATATTATTGGGCATCTGTACTGCAATTTACTCAGGGTTTGATGGGTGCAAGTGAATTAGATCTGAATGTTAGATCCTTTTCGACAATGGTATACTCTATTGTAATGGGGCCAGATGCTCCAAATGCTTTTCTAAATTGTGCTGATTTCTCTTACTACAAACGTACACGTTTTAAAACAGTTAAGGCTGCATATAACATCTGGATAGCGGTAGCAAAAAAATGTGGATTGGGCAGATATAATAGGTATACCAGAATCTATAGGAATAGAACACTACCACCTTTAATCTTCTCTGATTCTATAATGGCAGAATGGGACTTGAAAGGTATTAAAAAAAATAGGAGACCTGCTGGGGCTAGACGGAAACATCTTGCAATTTTCAGATTTGATGGCAAAATATAATATAACAAGGAATAGTTTTTTTAAGTATTTGTAAATTAGGAGCTTTTTTTGTAAGAAAAAAGGAGGAGAATGTGGATTTGGGAAAAATAACCTTATGGAATCTATAGATCAAGGTGGAGAGTGTTCTATACGTTACTTTTATGCTAGCTTAGCAGAATTAAAAAAAGATGATACTGGGAAATTCGGGGACAAATGGGCAGGGAAATTAAGGGTGCAGACTCAGTGTTTCTTGGATTCACTGGATTTAGGATGTTCTGTTCTGTATTCTGCCTCTCTTCAATCTCAACATTTTAAAACTTTATATCAACTTTATTATACACCGGACCGCATTGCACAGTGGGGTGCGACTACAGGGACTACTTGTTTTCGTTGCAGTGCACCGGCAGCAGATAGTATTCACATTTTCGCACTTTGTCCCCAATTAGATAATTTACGGAAGGGTATTGAAGAATTTATGTGTCATACATTTGGTTTAAATGTGATTTTAACACCAACTGTTATTATGTTAGGGGTTAGGGGATTTAGTGGTGACAATATTGAATTTTTATTTTTAGCAATGGCAGTGTATAGGTTATTAATTGCTAGAGTGTGGCTGGACCCTCTCCCTCCCACAACACAACAATGGATTGCTTTAATTTTGGGGACATTTAACCTTGAAAAAGGTATATATGCTAGGAAAGGTAAAAGAGTAAGAAGACTGGGTATGAAAATATGGGAACCTGTATATCACTGGAAAGAGAGATTAAGTGCATGTCATGGTTAACAATATCTTGTTTTTCCACCCTTCTATGTTTATGTTTTTTTTTTTTTTTAATATATTTATTTTGGTTAATTTCTGTATTGAGATCTCTGTTTAAATAACTGGCATTTTCTGTATGTTGTGTGCCAACGAAATAAAAATTTTAATAAAAATATTAAAAAAAAAAAAAGGAATACAAATTTGCCGATGTACAATGAAATGCACGCGCATAATGAGAGGAGACCATCACAGTTGCATCAAATGTGCGGACTTCCAGATATTTCTTAAATTATTGTGTCAGTGGGAAAAAGTAAACTTAACACCGATCCTATCATTCAATTTTATCAATCAATTCAGCTGTATTTAATTAGTTCATTTAGGAGTATATGGTACTTCTTTAAACGTTTGCCCAATTTTCATGTCTGTATTTTTTTTTTCAAATAGTTTTTATTGAATAGAAAATAGAGTGCCAAGTATACATGTTGTATACACAGATACATGACGTGGTAATCAATACAAACAGGTACAAATACAACCTTATTTAAAGGATTATATAGAAATGATTAAGGTACTTATTAATGAATTGGTTAGTCACATTTTAAAATAGCGGGTAGGGAGAGAGAAGTAAGAGAGTAGAGAGTGAAAAAGAGAAAAAGAGAAAAGAAATAAATAAAAATAGAATTTTAACACTATCTCAAAAAATTAAATCTGAAATACTATGGTTACCTTTTACTACTTTCCTATCTGCACATTCTTCCTTACAATAATGACTTTCTGATCGTCTTCGTTCCTTCTTTCTCATGTCTGTATTTTTAACTATTGTTTGGAGAGACATAGAAGGTTCTGTTTTTGTGTTTGCATTTCTTCAAACCGCTGGAAACAAATCTGTGAGGTAAAATAATACCAGGGATGCGAAATTCTAAATTCATAAGAATAAATGTATGGAGGAAACATCTTTCAAAAGGAACATATTCCAAATGCATGTCTGCTCGTGATAATTATTTGAACATTGTATAATTGTACCTGGTAACATATTGTCTGTGGGGCAATACTATGTAAGCCTTCTCTTTCATAAACAGAAACAAATCATATTTCTTGTTATTTGGTTTTCTGGGTACATTACTCGCACTATCGGAGCACAGCTTGTGATCAGAAGAAGACTACAGAGACCCCTGTGTTTAATCTGGTATCGGTATCAGAGCAATTGTCACACCACAGCAGCCTGCAGCCTGCAGTGCCAGCCTTGAAGGCACACACACGAGGAAGGTTTAAATTCCAGTGATACTGAACTTGATCAAGTCAGAGATGATATTTATAAAGAAACTGTTTTTTTCTATTCGAGAGAGTCACCGTAGACAATGGAAAACTGTTTGAAACAGGATACACAGGAATACGTTTTTGAATAGCTGAAGAATAAGGGCCATATTATGAAGAACGGCAATAACATTGTCACCTCAGCTGCAGGAAACTGCACTGCACACCAGAACCAGGGCTTCTATGGGAATTCACAAGGGCATATTATCAAGCCCCTTATCGCCTCTTTAGCAGCAGTTTCCTGCCACCAAAGCGGCGATAATGTTATCACTGTTCTTGATAATATGGCCCTAAATGCTTCTACATGAGTCGTTTGGGAACACCACTCTGTCCTTATATGGTTTAGATAAGAAAGCTTCATGTTTTTTTCTTTTTGAGATCCTAATGTTGAACAATTGAATAAAGCCGCTTTTTTTTCAATAAGACCAATCAGTTGATGGCAATTTACTACTTTCTGAGGAAGTTGAGATTTCCACTTCTCCCTAAGGGACCATTGACTCTTTTATTACTGTATTACCCAGGTCGCATGGTTATTTGGTTGTCCCTTATTCTGCATATACATATGTTGCACTAACAGACTGCAAAGCTATATGTGTGCCAAGATCTGGCATCGATGAACATATTGTGCTCAGCTTCAGAGGATATAAATTGTAATCTATGAACCTCACATACATCTACACTAACAAAAGGGTGTTACTGGTATACCCTAAATGGTATATAATAAGCACCAAATAATTTTTATTGTGTGGGTAACACTACAATAGGCAAAAACACAACAATGAAATACTGTACATGTTAAAATACACTAATACACTAACAGTTCATCTTTAATGCAAACATGATAATAAAAATAAATAATCTATATGTTAAAATACACAAGTAATTCATCTTTATTAAATTTCAAACAGTTAAAATAACAACTTTCAGAAATGTATATCCGCGTACTATAATGTTGCAACCACTCACTAAAAACAGTCACCTCACATTGTGTTTCATAAATCATCCAGGCCTTGTACTCATACGTGTACTTAAAAACAAATGGATTCATCAAACTGTTAAAACAAAAGTGCCATGTGCTTATGCAAATATCACAATTTTTGCTTGACTAACATACAAAATTTAGGCTCCTTCAAAGGCTGCCACAGGATACATCATAAAGTGCCAGGTATATATGAAGACCAGAAAATTATAGGTTATATGGAATATTCCAACAGTGTGTGGATCAATCACCTAGTACCAAAAGTTTACTATGAACCGTTACCATGTTCAAAAGGTTGTAGCTACTGTGAACATAGAGGAGCGCTTAAAGCCAAACTAACTTTCTGGAGCTCAATTTTTGCTAGGTTTAGATATTTTAGTAATCAACAAATTATCTGTTCATTAGTACCCTCCAGGCAAACATTCATTGCTTCCCTAATAAATCTTACAACCAGCCAGTTGAACCATGGATGTAGAAACTTTCTTCTAAGATGCTGTAGGTGCGGACAGATACAAATAACATGTGCAAGGGACTCCAGGCAATATCCACACCCACTTCTACATTTGTATTAGATGTTAAACATCTAGGATACTAGGGCTATAAGTGGCTACAGCAAAAACCTTAGTCTAATGTATTTGTCTCTCGTAATAGCTTTTATGTTCACAAAGAGGTAAGATTGGGGAAAGGGTAATATATAGGTTGATATGGGGGACTATGTTATAAGTAATTTGCACAGCGCCTCAATATTCTGCTTACAAGAGTGCTCCCTTACCAACAATTTTGCTTGGGTTTTGAAAAAGAGATATGGAATGTTGTTCTGCTAGCATTCCTTTAGATGGAGATCTCTTATAATTTTCTCAAGTCAGGGAATGTCATTGTCAGTATACCTTAAGATTCTCTTCCAACACTTTCTAGATCAATCTTTTCAATAAATCCCATGGCACCTTCCTTAGTCTAAAACAATATTTAATAACTTGTAGGTCTGATACACTTGGTAAATTGATCAAACCAAACTCTAGTCTGAGCTGACTCACCGGTGAGCTCTTAGGTAACCCAAACACAGACTTGATTACAGCTGAATGTAATTTTATATCGTCTTCGTGCAATCTATAGCCCCAAACTGGGGACCCAAAGAGAATTGATGGTGCTGGCTTTGTTCTAAAAATGTCTAACATACAGGGCCTCTTGGGGCTATATAAACCTCTGAACATTTTATTTGTTTGGTTTTGCAAGCAGCACATATATTATTATTGTATAATAAAGAGGCCTCAATTATTAGAGATTACCATTGTATGTTGTTTTCTTTGACAGGATTACCCTTTCTTTTTAGCCAGGTGCTGACGTATAGAAGAATGGGCGATTCCCTTCTTACAGGTAACTGATGACGGAAGGAGATGTTTATTCTGAATAGCAAATAACTTCCAGTGGGGATGATTGGCACTGATGGTTTCTGTTTGGGGAGGTCAGGCTCCTATTCCATGTGTTAGGGAAATTGACTCCCATCAGATACCCAAATGGTAGATGCCCAAGAGATCGTCCGTGATCGGGCGTTAATGAGATCGTCCGTGGTCGGGCATTAATGAGATCACCCGTGACCGGGTGTTAGTGAGATCATCCGTGGTCGGGCGTTAATGAGATCGTCCGTGGTCGGGCGTTAGTGAGATCGTCCGTGGTCGGGCGTTAATGAGATCACCCATGGTAGGGTGTTAGTGAGATCGTCCGTGGTCGGGCGTTAATGAGATCGTCGAGAGACCTTATAGCAATTGCAGAATCAGAGATGTGGCCAGTTCTATGAGGTAAATATAGGATATAGTGTGGATTCCCCACTCCCAGGAGAGTAATTTAGATATAGTGCTTGAGGTACTGGGAAGGGTGGTGGTACGTGGCGGCTGGGTGTGCTATAATCGATAAGCTGATAACTTGGTCTAAAAATCCGGTCGTTACACCTAGGAGAAGGAAGTAAAAGTTGTAAGTACCGTAATGAAGGAGAGTGTACATTATGTGATTTAAAAAAATGTGCGATCACAAAAGTCTTGCTAGATTGTAGAAAATAGGTAGGGGTGGTAGCGAAAACTGTTTATAGAGAAAGGTGTCAGGCTTATGTGTTTGAATTCTCTACTACCCACATTGAAGGATGCAGACCTGTTGTCCATGAGAAATACACTAAATGCTCAAGCTTGAGAGACTCCCAGTTGTGAGGGTCTCAAGGGATTAGAAAAAACGGGATTAGCAAAAATCTACAACAGGGTATGTTCATTGAAAATGCAAATTCCATTAAAAAAGTATGCTCTAACAAGTTATTTTATACTTACATTTAGAGCTCTAAAGCTATATCAGTTTACAGAGAAATGTGTACCAAAATCTCATGGATGATGTCATCAGTGATGTCATCAATGATGTCATGTTAGATGTCATCAGTGATGTCATAAATGATGTCATGGAACATATCATGAGTGATGTAATATTTGAGGTAATAAGCAGTGCAGGGCAGGGCAAAAGTTATAGTGCTACTAACCTCTAAATTTCTATGTTTTTATTTTTATTCACCTAACTGTAATGTTACTTTAACCTTTGGATTTTCAGTGAATTTTTAGGGCCTTTTTTATCGAAAACACATTTTTTTATTAACCATAACTCTACGTTACTTCACCATTTGTTTTTTTCTGTAAAAATGATATATACTTTGGCAGTCGAGAGTAGGTAGTTATAGGTAGGCATCGCTTGTCGAAACTTCACAAAATTTCCAAAACTAGTTTGCCAGTCACTTCAGCTGCTGTCAGGATGATCCATCAAGAAGGGGCTGAGAAAAATGAGGGGTCCCAAAACACTTTTCCTCCAAGCAATTTCCCATAGCAATTTCACGACTCGCTACCTCTGTGAGGCGCTAGCTGCTACTTCTACTGAGCGCCTTACTCTGCTACCTTTGTACAGTTTGAGCTGCTAAATTCTGTTTGCTGATATTTGCATAAGTGTTTGATTAATTTTAATTGCGAGGAAAGCCACGTTGTTTTTAGACATTGATTTTAAGGTGTACTGTGTGTGTTTTAAACTCACTTGCAAACACGCTGACATCGATTTTAAGGTGTACTGTGTTTGTTTTAAACTCACTTGCTAAAAACGCTGGTCAATAGCCCTGTTTCACCACGGCTGGTGCCGCTAGAGTAGAGGGCTCATGGACCTATAGGCGGGCTCCCCTCGTGTGACTCACTTCCGGGGTCGGAGCAGGCGGGCCTTCCCGGGTGATTCTATTTGAAGGGAATGGCGGCACCGTCGCGCAGAGGATGCGCGCAGCGGGCGCGCCGAGGACGCGCCGAAGGCGAACCAAAGGCGAGCTCCGTCTGCGCCGGTCCGCGCCAGGTTGGGCCCAGGGGCCAGGACCCCTGGTCCTTCCACTGTATACTCTAAGCAGACCTTGATAGGTTACGCCGCAGACACGTGGCAGCTCTCTGATAGAGTGTTATTGAAACTTAAGCAAGAGAGGCTCCTGAGAGCAGACTTAAGTTCCCAGTTCACAATCCGAGCCCTTTCCCCTGCCACCATTCCTAAGCAGGCGAGCAAACAGGGATGCAGGTTTTCACTGATCAAAACTCGATCTTTACAGAGGCACTGTCTTGAGGTTTTTTCCTTTTTACAGGAGGACTCCCTGGACCTCCTCTGTGTCACCGAATCCTGGCTCAGTGAATCGTCAACACCTGACTTGGTGGCAGCTTTGCCTCCTAATTTCTCTGCTATTTATGCTAATCGCCCAGATAATGCAAGGGAAGGAGGGGTTGCCTTCCTCTTCAGAGACTCTCTGACTACGGAGACTCTCTGCTCAGAGTGTATTGAAGGCGCGGACGTTCTGGGGGTAAAGTTCTGCTCTCCCACTGATTGTGTGGTAATGCTCTAAGTATACCGTCCGCCTAGCACTGCATCCAGGTTCATGGAACCTTTTTTGTAACTGGTTCATGACCTGCGCACCCGCTATGAAGGACTGGTAGTGCTGGGAGATTTTAATTTCCACTGGGAAATATCGCCAAAGGACGGGCAGACATGGCATTTTGATGATGTTTTAACCTCGCTTGGACTTACCCAGTTGGTAGAAGCTTCCACACACGAGAAAGGCCCCACCCTGTATTTGGTTTGGTCTTCTTGTCCACTCTTGGCCCCGCTGGTAATCTCTCCATGCCCCTGGTCTGATCACTACCTAATAGATGGCCACTTCCCCCTCCTCAGAGGACAGCGGGAAGCCAAATCAGAGTGGAAATTACTGCGCAGACCGATGTAACAGCTATTCTTTCACGATCTGCCCACCTCGTATTACCTGGTGAAGATCTGGAAACTGAAAGTGCCGCCTTGGTGTATGTACTCAAGGAGGCTATTGAGGTAGTGGCCCCAGCCCACAAAATCAAATTGAGAGACAAGGGCAAAGGCGCACTATGGTTCAAGAATACCCTTAGGGAACTCAAAAAGGTCCTCCGCCAATATGAAAAAGCCTGGCGCAAGTCCCATCTGCCCAGTGAGCGGGAGGCCTATTTGTTGCAGCTTGCATCCTACAAAAAGGCCATACGCCTGAGGTAGGCGGAATATTATGAAGCAGCTATCCAAGAGGTGGCCAACCCACAGAAAGAAATTTGTAAAGTCCTAAATGTTCTAAGGACAGTCAAGAGGCCTAAACCGACCTTCAACTTAAAAGACTGTCAGGATTTCCAAGACTACTTTATGAATAAAATAAAGGAGTTGTTAGCAGACATTAGTTTGACCCCAACTCTTTCATGTTCAATTGAACCCCCCTCCATTACCTCTAGGCCACTAAAGAATGGAATGATGGGGTTGCCGGCCCTCACCAAGGAATCTCTATCGATTATCCTGAACCGGGTGAAATCAGACTCACCAGCAGATCCCTGTCCACCTCAGATTTTTAAGCTGGGATGGCCTGGGCTGGAGGATAATGTTCTTGCCCTGTTGAATCGATCCCTGGAGACAGGTTATGTACCCTCCAACTTCAAAGAAGCAAGGGTGGTGCCCCTGCAGGCGCAGACCCAAAAAATTTAAAGAATTTTAGGCCAATCTCTCAGTTGCCCTTCCTGGCCAAAATCCATGTGTTGCAATGTCTTACTCAATTCCTTGAGGGCAACCATCTCCTCGAGCCCAACCAAGCGGGTTTCAGAGCTCATCGCAGCACAGAATTGGTAATGCTTTCCGTGCTGGACGACCTGAGACTCAAACACGCCTTGTGCCCTGGTCCTTTTGGACTTATCCGTGGCGTTTGACACGGTCAACCACTGTCAACTTTTATCACGGATTAAGGACCAAGGGATACAGGGCACAGTCCTGGCCTGGCTGACGTCCTCCTTGGAAGACCGCTTGCAGCGAGTTCAACTCACAGACCTAGTGTCTAAACCTGCTAAGTGGACCTGCGGGGTGCCCCAGGGCTCGGCTCTCTCCGCCCTGTTGTTTAATCTATATTTGCAACCTCTGATCGCGGCACTGAACCAAATGGACTGCAGAGTTTACAACTATGCCGACGACACACAAATTCTGATCGAGATCAACCACTCACCCTCGGCTCACCTGAGAATGCAAGACATCCTCAAGTTTACAATTAACTGGATGTCACTCAACTCCTTGAAAATAAAGCCGGACAAAACGGAAGTTCTGGCAATCACGACTGCGGCCAACCCTTGGAGTGAGCGGCTTTGGCCAGCTGAATTGGGGCCGCTTCCAGAACCGGCTGTGGCAGTAAAAAGCTTGGGCATCAAAATTGATGCCCCGCTATCCATGACACAACAGGTATCAGCGGTAGTGGGCACCTGCGTCTGTCTGCTACGTCAACTGCGGAAACTTTCCCCGCTACTATCCTTTTCCACGCTCAGGATGGTAGTTTCCGCGCTGATCCTGGCACGATTGGATTATGGCAATTTGCTATATTTCAGCCTCCCAAACAACCTGTTGGCCAGACTCCAGGTTGTGATGAATGATGCCTCTAGGCTCGTCTTTAACAAACCCAGACGAACCCAAGCCACTCCCTTACTTCGTGACTTGCATTGGATGCCTATTGCCCAAAGAGCAAAATTTAAGAGCCTCTGTATTGCTCACAAGGCCGTATATGGCTCTGCCCCTACATACATCAAGGAACAACTTACTAACTACTCGCCAAGCAGGACCTTGCGGTCCACAGATGCGTGTAACTTGATATGCCCTCGGTTTAACTTGGTTTCGAAGGGTGGCAGAGCCTTTTCTAGCACTGTCCCTTTGGCGTGGAACCATCTTCCAGCAGAACTTAGGAAGGATACCAATCTGCTGTCTTTCAGGAAGAAATTAAAAACTGTACTATTTTTGGAAGCATGGGGGCCTCTGCTAGTGGTCGGGTGTCCTGCTGATGTTGCATGTCCGCTGATAGCGCTTAGATACCCCTGGGTGATACAGCGCTATATAATCTCATAATAACATAACATAACATAACATAGCAATTCTAGACATGACTACAGCCTGAACCGCTGAACGGAATTACACCGAATTTGGCAGAAATCTAGATCTTGATCCAGAAAGAGTGCTTTTTGTAATGTTCTGTAGTTTTGGAGTTATTTAAGTAAAAAAACTGTATTTACATCTAGAGACATTTGGATTCATGCCACACACCAACAGCAATGCTGTGATTGGCTGGCTGCAACCTGAGAGGAAAGTTGCAATTGCCATTGTTGCATTTGGACATGGTTCCCAGCGGGGATACAATTTAAAAGTGATAGAAGGGGTCATTGCAGAGGTGACTTGAGAAAATTGGTTAAAACATTTTTGGGGAGCGAGCGCAAGTCCACAGATCAATCGAGATGCTCATTGTGACCCACTGTGTGCTCCGCAGTAGATCCATTGATCCAGACCTCAATTAAGATAACACATACAACCACTCACAGACCCACACACCTACTAACACACTCACTCACACATGCACACACCCAGTTACACCACCCACACCCACTCACATACCAATATAGCCACTCACACACCCACTCACAAGCCCACAAAACCACTCACATACCCACTCACAGAGCGACACAGTCACTTTACATATCTATGTGTGCACCCACTTACATATTCATACAACTACTTACACAACCACACAACCACTCACACACCCATACAGCCACTCGAACAACCACAAAACCACTCACACACTCACTCACAGACCCACACAGCCACTCACACTGCTGCAAACACCAACTCACCCACCCACTTACACATCCGCTAAGTCACTCACATACCCATACACCCACTTGCAAATCCACTCATAGACCGACACAACCACTCACACGCCCACACAATCACTCACATACTCACAACCACAATTACACATCACCCCCAACCACTCACACACCCACTCACACACCCATACAGCCACTCACACACCCACTCACAGACTCAGGCACCCATTACATACCCACTCAAGCACTCACAGACCTCTCATACATCCATACAGCCACTCACACAGCTGCAAACACACCAACTCACCCACCCACTTACATATCCACACAGCCACTCACAAACCCATATAGCCACTCGTACATCCACTGAAACATGCATTTTGAATACCAGCAGCAGACTTCCCTGGAGAGCAGTAGCTTTAATACAGTGATCTAATGAGCAACTAGAGTGCCAACATTCAGAATTTATGGCAAATGTGTGACACATCTGAATGCCTTCTTGATGGAACCAAACTAAACAAGCATTGAAAGTGCAATAGGTCTTGCCCTCGTTTAAGTTAAAGCAATTCTGTTTATAATTAGGTGGCTTTTTAGCTTTGCTTTTATTAGTGTTTTTCAAACTTTCATGTACATAACATGCATGATATTTGTATTTATATAGATATGCAGATTCAATTCAATTCATAAAGCTTTATTCGGTACACACAAGATAACCATAAAAGCACAACAACAAATGATAAAAACATATGCAGATTATATATATGTTTATATATGTATGTATATATATATATACATATGTATAAATGCATATGCATATATATGCATATATATATATATGCATATGTGTGCGTGTGGAGAGAGGTAGAGAGAGGTAGATAAGTAGAGGTGTATAGGTAGAGGTTTAGAGGTAGAGATGTAGAGGTAGAGAGGTAGAGAGTAGTAGAGAGAGAGGTAGATAATTAGAGAGTAGAAAATGAGTAATAGAGAGTAGAGAGTGAGTAGTAGAGAGTAGTAGAGAGAGTAGCAGAGAGTGAGTAGTAGAAAGTAGTAGAGTGAGTAGTAGAGAGTGAGTAGTAGGTAGTGAATAGTAGAGAGTAGTAGAGAGAGAGTAGTAGAGAGTGAGTAGTAGAGAGTAGTTGAGAGTAGTAGAGAGTTGGTAGTAAAGTGAGTAGTAGAGAGTAAAGAGTAGTAGAGCGTGAGTAGTAGATAGTGAGTAGTAGACAGTCAGTAGTAGAGAGTGAGCAGTAGAGAGTAGTAGAGAGTGAGTAGCAGGGAGAGAGTAGTAGAGAGTAGTAGAGAGTGGGTAGTAGAGAGTGAGTTGTAGAGTGTAGTAGAGAGTGAGTAGTAGAGAGTGAGTAGTAGAGTAAATAGTAGAGTGAGTAATAGAGAGTGAGTAGAGAGAGTAGTAGAGAGTGAGTAGTAGAAAGTAGTAGAGAGTGAGTAGAAGAGAGAGAGAGAGAGTAGTAGAGAGAGATTAGTAGGGAGTAGTAGAGTAATAGAGAGTGAGTAGTAGAGATTGAGTAGTAGAGAGTAGTGGAGTAGTAGAGAGTAAATAGTAGAGAGCAAGTAGTAGCGAGTGTGTAGTAGAGAGAGAGTAGTAGAGAGTGAGTAGTAGAGAGATTAGTAGAGAGTGAGTAGTAGAGAGAGTAGTAGAGTAGTAGAGAGTGAGTAGTAGTGTGAGTAGTAGAGAGTAGTAGAGAGTGAGTAGTAGAGAGCAAGTAGTAGAGAGTGTGTAGTAGAGAATGAGTAGTAGAGAGTGAGTAGTAGAGAGAGTAGTAGAGAGTGAGTAGTAGAGAGAGAAGTAGAGAGTAGTAGAGTAGTAGAGAGTGAGTAGTAGAGTGAGTAGTAGAGATTATTAGAGAGCAAGTAGTAGAGAGTGAGTTGTGGGAAGTGAGTAGTAGAGAGTAGTAGAGAGCAAGTAGTAGAGAATGAGTAGTAGAGAGTGAGTAGTAGAGAGTAGCAGAAAGTGAGTAGTAGTGATTGAGTAGTAGAGAGTTAGTAGTAGAGTGAGTAGTAGAGAGAGAGTAGTAGAGAGTAGTAGAGCATGAATAGTAGAGTAGTAGAGAGTGAGTGGTAGAGAGTAGTAGAGTGAGTAGTAAAGAGTACTAGCGAGTGAGTAGTAGCCAGAGTAGTAGACAGTAGTAGAGTAGTAGAGAGTGAGTAGTAGAGAGTAGTAGAGAGTGAGTAGTAGAGAGTGAGTAGTAGAGAGTGAGTAGCCGAGAGTGAGTAGTAGAGAGTAGTAGAGAGCGAGTAGTAGAGAGTGAGTAGTAGAGATTGAGTAGTAGAGAGTAGCAGAAAGTGAGTAGTAGTGATTGAGTAGTAGAGAGTGAGTAGGATAGAGCATTAGAGTGAGTAGTGGAGAGAAAGTAATAGAGAGTAGTAGAGAATGAGTAGTAGAGTAGTAGACAGAGAGTAGTAGAGAGTAGTAAAGAGTAGTAGAGAGTAGTAGAGTGAGTAGTAAAGAGTAGTAGAGAGTGAGTAGTAGAGAGAGTAGTAGAGAGTGAGTAGTAGAGAGAGTAGTAGAGAGTGAGTAGTAGAGAGAGTAGTAGAGTAGTAGAGAGTGAGTAGTAGAGAGTGAGTAGTAGAGAGTAGTAAAGAGCGAGTAGTAGAGAGTGAGCAGTGGAGAGTGAGTAAAGGAGACCAGTAGAGAACGAGTAGTAGAGTGAGTAGTAGAGAGTGAGTAGTAGAGAGTGAGTAGTAGCGAGTGAATAGTAGAGAGTGAGTAGTAGAGAGAGAGTAGTAGAGAGTGAGTAGTAGAGGGTAGTAGAGTGAGTAGTAGAGAGGGAGTAGTAGAGAGAGAGTAGTAAAGTGCAGTAGAGAATGAGTAGTAGAGTAATAGAGAGTAGTAGAGTGAGTAGTAGAGACTGAGTATTAGAGAATAGTTGTAGAGAGTAGTAGAGAGTAGTAGAGAGTGAGTAGTAGAGAATGAGTAGTAGAGAGTAGTAACGAGTTAGTAGTAGAGAGTGAGTAGTATAATTTAAAAGGAACACAACAAGGGGGTTCATTTTGCCATAGAAATTATGACTAGTGCTGAAAAAAGAAAAATTAGGGCACATTTTGAGTGACTTCTCAAATCCTCTTCTATTTCATTAAAACAATACCAGCAGCAGACTTCCATGGTGAGCAGTAGCTTTACTACAGTGATCTAATAGGCAACTAGAGTGCTAACATTCTGAATTTAAGGCAAATGTGCGACACATCTGAATGCCTTCTTGATGGATTCAAAGTAGAACACTGAAAGTATTTCCTACTGAGGAGACTGTAGTAAATTAGGAAATTAAGAAACTTCATAACAAATAAGTCTCCAAAGATGGCCACCATAGAGAAAAGAGCCCAAATGTAGCACACATATCACCCAGATCTAACCCAAGTATAGCCCAATGACAGAATGTCCCAAAGTGTTCTAAAGAACAACTAGAACGATAACAGTCTTACTTATAAGAAAAGTATGGCACACCTGAAGCCATCTTGATTGGAATTAAGAGGTAATACTTAAAACATTTAATTTGCAAAGGAACAAAATGAGGGGGTTCATTTTGCCATAGAAATCCTCTTCTATTTCATTTAAAAATTCTGACATGCAGACTGAAACATGCACATTGAATACCAGCAGCAGACTTCCCCGGTGAGCAGTAGCTTTACTACAGTGATCTAATGAGCAACTAGAGTGCTAACATTCAGAATTCATGGCGAATGTGTGACACATGTGAATGCCTTCTTGATGGGACCAAAGTAAACAAGCATTGAAAATGCAATAGGTCTCGCCCTCGTTTAAGTTAAAGCAATTCTGTTTGTAATTAGGTGGCTTTTTAGCTTTGCTTTTATTAGTGTTTTTCAAACTTTCATGTACATAACATGCATTATATTTGTATTTATATAGATATGCAGATTATATATATGTTTATATATGTATGTATATATACATACACATACATATGTATAAATGCAAATGCAAATATATATATATATATATATATATATATGTGTGTGTGCATACATGTGCATGTAGAGAGAGGTAGAGAGGTAGAGGTGTAGAGGTAGAGGTGTAGAGGTAGAGAGGTAGATGTAGAGAAGTAGAGGTAGAGAGGTAGAGAGGTAGAGAGTAGTAGAGAGAGAGGTCGAGAGAGGTAGAGAGTTAGAGAGTAGAAAATGTGTAATAGAGAGTAGAGAGTAGTAGAGAGTGAGTAGTAGAGAGTGAGTAGTAGAGAGTAGTTGAGAGTAGTAGAGAGTTGGTAGTAGAGTGAGTAGTAAAAAGTAGTAGAGCGTGATTAGTAGAGAGTGAGTAGTAAAGAGTAGTAGATAGTGAGTAGTAGAGAGTCAGGAGTAGAGAGTGAGTAGTAGAGAGTAGAATAGAGTGAGTAGTAGAGAGTGAGTAGCAGAGAGAGAGAGTAGTAGAGAGTGAGTAGTAGAGAGTAGTAGAGAGTGAGTAGTAGAGAGTGAGTAGTAGATTGAGTAGTAGAGTGAGTAGTAGAGAGTGAGTAGAGTGAGAGTAGTAGAGAGTGAGTAGTAGAGAGTTGTAGAGAGTGAGTAGTAGAGAGAGAGTAGTAGAGAGTAAGTAGTAGAGAGTAGTAGAGAGAGTAGTTCAGTAGTAGAGAGTGAGTAGTAGAGAGAGATTAGTAGGGAGTAGTAGAGAGTGAGTAGTAGAGAGTGAGTAGTGGAGAGTGAGTAGTAGAGAGTTAGTAGAGAGTAGTAGAGTAGTAGCGAGTGAGTAGTAGAGAGTGAGTAGTAGAGATTGAGTAGTAGAGTATTAGAGAGTAGTCAGTCAGTGTCAGTCAGTGTCAGTCCGTCAGTGTCAGTCAGTGTCAGTCAATCAGTGTCAGTCAGTCAGTGTCAGTCAGTCAGTGTTAGTCAATCAGTGTCAGTCAGTGTCAATCAGTCGGTGTCAGTCAGTCAGTGTCAGTCAGTCAGTGTCAGCTAGAGCAGCTCTGCTGACCTGGTTCTCTGGCTCTAAAGCAGCTCTGCTCACCTGGTTCTCTCCCTCTAAAGCAGCTTTGCTGACCTGGTATCTCTGGCTCTACAGCAGGTCTGCTCACCTGGTTCTCTGGCTCTAGAGCAGCTCTGCTGACCTAGTTCCAAGGCTACAGAGCAGCTCTGCTGATCTGGTTCTCTGGCTGTACAACAGCTCTGCTGACCTGGTTCTCTGGCTCTAAAGCAGGTCTGCTGACCCGGTTCTATGGCTCTAAAGCAGTTCTGCTGACATGGTTCTCTGGCTCTAGGACAGCTCTGCTTATCTGGTTCTCTCCCTCTAGAGCAGCTCTGCTGACCTGATTCTCTCCCTCTAAAGCAGCTCTACTAACCTGGTTTCTCTGGCTCTGCAGCAGCTCTGCTGACCTGGTTCTCTGGCTCTAAAGCAGCTCCGCTGACCTGGTTTTCTGGCTCTAGAGCAGCTCTGCTGACCTGGTTCTCTGGCTCTAAAGCAGCTCAGCTGACCTGGTTCTCTGGCTCTAAAGCAGTTCTGCTGACCTGGTTCTTTCCCTCTAAAGCATCTCTCCTGACCTGGTTTCTCTGGCTCTACAGCTGCTCTGCTGACCTGGTTCTCGGCCTCTAGAGCAGCTCTGCTGACCTGTGTCTCTGGTTCTAGGGCAGCTCTGCTGACCTGCTTCTTAGGCTCTAGAGCAGCTCTGCCGACCTGGTTCTCAGGCTCTAAATCAGCTCTGCTGACCTGGTGGTTCTCTGCCTCTAATTCATCTCTGCTAACCTGGTTCTCTGCCTCTAGAGCAGCTCTGCTGACCTGGTTCTTAGGCTCTAGAGCAGCTCTGCTGACCTGGTTCTCAGGCTCTAAAGCAGCTCTGCTGACCTGGTTCTCTGGGTCTAGAGCAGCTCTGACCATCCAAATGCTTAGCTTTTTTTGATATATACTACTGTCAAGGTAAGATTAAGTAATCCAAACATTATTGATGCACAACTTCATTCAGCTCTGCAGTATATATATATATATATATATATATATATTCAATGAAAAAACCATAGGTTATAGGCCATATATAGTTAGGAATTAGCATTTACAAAACCTTATTTTACTCGCATAAAACCATTGAAATTCCATATATAGTTAGCTAACTATAAGCGCTAACTATATATCGCGCACCCGCAATCCACTGCTGATGATGTCACATATTACATCATTCATGACATGGTCAGTGACATCACTGATGACATCACTGATCAAAACAACCAGTGATTGTATGTGTCTGTAAAGTTTAAATATGTTTCACATATTGAAGAATGAGTGGATGTATAAGTGTCTGGATGAAGAATTTAGTAGGTGCATGACTGACTGTATGAGTGAGTGATTAAATGTGTCTCACTGAGTACATGGGTTAGTGACTAAACTGTCTTAATTCGTGCATCAGTATGTTTGTTGTTGTGTAAGCTGCTGCATGTGTTGATCAGTAGCTATAAGAGTGGCCATATGGGTTATTGATTGGTTGCCCAAATATTTGAATGGGAGGCTGAGTGTGTGTGTGGGTGGCTGGGAGGTGCGTGACTCTGTGCATAGATGTGTAAGCAGTTGATTCACTAGGAGTATGAGTTCAAGAGTGCATGTGGAAACAGCTATATGGGCGGTTGACTGTGCATGGGTGTGTTGGTGAGTGAATGGATTTCTCATTGCTACATGTGCAAGTAAGTACGTATGTAAAACACAATACATGTGAGAGTTGAGATATATAAATAACTGAACATAAGACCCAGTGAATGTGTGAGTGGCTGTATCGATCACTGTGAGCTTGTATCAGGGATTATATAAGAGAGTAAATATGTGTTATTATATGTTTGAATAAGTAAGATGTGTATAACTGTATAGTTGAGGAAATGGAGGTGTGATTGATTCTTTGCATGACTGACTAGGTGTGTGAGTAACTCCATGGATGAGTGACAGTCTGTGAGTGTCTGTTTATACTGAGTGTATGTAAGGTTATATTAGAGTCTGAAGAGGTTCATTGTATTATCACATGAGTGATGTGATCAGTGATGACAAATGAGATGTCATCAGTGATGTCATTTGAGTTGTCATCAGTGATGTCATCAGTGATGTCATTTGAGATGTCATCATTGATATCATTTGAGTTGTCATCAGTGATGTCATTTGAGATGTCATCAGTGATGTCATCAGTGATGTCACTGACCATGTCATGAATGATGTAATATGTGACATCATCAGCAGTGGATTGCGGGTGCGCGATATATAGTTAGCGCTTATAGTTAGCTAACTATATATGGAATTTCAATGGTTTTATGCGAGTAAAATAAGGTTTTGTAAATGCTAATTCCTAACTATATATGGCCTATAACCTATGGTTTTTTCATTGAATTTTCAAGGTTTTGTAAATGCAAATTCCTAACTATATATCCACTATAACCTATGGTTTTTTCTGTGAATTTCATTGGTTTTTTAATAGCAAATATGAAAAGCTTTAAAATGTCAAGTACGTGATAGATAAAAACATTTTCGTATTTATGCACGCTGATGTGCTTTGAACGCTGCCCCCCCCCCCTCCCCTCTTTTGCCTTAGTAGTACTCTCTCTTTGCAGATACAGAAGGGTAGTTAACGCAGGCCTTTACCCCCGTTGTAATCCGTCGTACCTCCTTGTCTCTCCATTTGATTGATTGTTGTCCAAGCATTTACTGTTTTAGAATTGGTTCTCTTTGGATCATTCTCTATTTACAAACAAGCACAAAGTCGCAATACTCTGTTTAGTCTTTGCAGATAGTGAAAAATCGTGTAAAAAAATAAAAGTAATCGAGCAAAATCAGTAGGCCACTAATTGGATCTCTTTTTGACCTCGCTAAAATAGAAATATTAGGAACAACCCTTCTTGAGAAATACGAAAATAGTGAGATGAACTGAGCTCCACACCATGAGGGCTGCAAGACAGCTCGGCTCCATCACCCATCCCGCACAAAATAATGACAAACCCTATGCAAATATTAAAAATATAGACAACACACCAGCAAAGAAACAGGGTAAAACATTTTATTAAAAAACTATTTACATAACGTTGGTTTATAAGATGATGTCAGTAGTGGACCGATGTGTGAATAGATCGAAAACAGCACAAGGCTCCAAGATCCGGATAGCAAGCTCCTGGATGTTGGGTGCCATAGTTTAGAGTTCTGAATTTCAGCCTTTTTCAATGCCTGTGCTTTGTTGAATCAAAATGGCGGCTTGACACAAAGCTGACTCAAGCGTTGTTACTGATGCTATGCAGACCAAAACTGGTTTTCAGTTTGTACATTTTTCTAGATTTTTCAATCCAAGTTTGGTTGACTTTGTAGAACGATGGCTTCAGATTTTCAACATACGGTGTGGTGGCGCTGACTGGGAGGGGGCGCTTCGCTCCTGCCCCCTCCCCAAGTAAGATTTTCATACGTGAAAGTACGTTAATGGTTTTGGTCCCTGAGATGCTTCGATGTCACTACCATTCTCAAATAGCATAAGTTCTAGATGTTGGGTGCCATAGTTAAGAGTTCTGAGCAGCGCTTGTAACACTGTCTGAAGCTTATTTCCACCTACTGCAGCTTCACTATTCTCAAAGTAAGTGAGTGTCGTTTGTGGACCTGACTGCATTAGAAAACAATGTGATATGTTACCTTCCTAAACAGCTTGACGGAGGCCCCTGAGGGGCGCTGTGATGGCCATGGACTCGGAGAAGACGCTTGGCTCCGACACCCTCCCCAAGTCTTATAGCACTGGTGTAGCCTGAGATCGCCCCCGACATAGGCGGCCGGCTCCCGGGGTCCGGCGGTACTTTTTGCCTTTTGATGACTCTTCAATTCTGGACCTTGTCCCACAATCCGTTTGACCTGAAGACAAGCTGTAGTGAGGCGCCCCTTTATCGTTTTAGTTGCCATTCCGCCCGCTTTTGCTACACTGTGCCTCTTCCGCCATTCAGCTGTTTTCCGCCCGCTCTTGCGACTACAGCGTCTCGCTCACCATGTAGTTGAGATGCGCCCGCTCTTGCGGTGCAGCGATAGGCGGCTGCCACAGGACTCTCAAAATGGCGGCCGGCTCTTCGGTTTTGGGCCTGGTCCACTAAAATGGCCCTGGGACACCTTGGAACTCGGACGCTTGTCTGCTAGGGCTTGGGTCCCATTCTCGAAAAGCGTCCCCTCAGCCATGAAGATTCTACAAAAGTCTTGGGGGCCTCCGACTCCCGCAGGCTTCTGGTGGGGAGCGGCTGCCATGATTGCTCGTGGAATGGCCACGACGGAGCTACGAGATGGTAGTGGTCTCATGCTGACGCCAGCTTTAGTCTGAAACATCCAGAAACACTGTAGACTACCAATTCGATCAGTTCCGGTAGCGCCCCAACATGACCCGGAAGAGAAGAACTTGCCCTCCCCTCTTTGACTGATGGTTCTTGTTGCCTGTCCCCTCTGTTGTCATTTAACAGAACTTTTTGGACTGCTGAAAGGGGTTGTGTTCTGAACGCTGGTTGGTGGAGACATTTAGACTATATTCTTGACCTACGTTGTCGCGTAATGCGTTTTATGACACGCCGCGTTAGCGCATCCGGAAGTAATCCGAGGCGCGGCGCGCAGCGCGTAACGTAAGCATAACAGGTCATGTGACTTGTTAATAAAACTTTTCATTGGTTCATTTTACTTTTGTTAATTTAATGATGAAAAGCTTGGTCATATGACCTAAAAATTACGCTTTTTATTATTTTCGAACAATATTTTTTTTTCAAACATATGTTATAATATTCCAGGCTAATGTACTTTCCCGGAAAATTTACAACTGTCTTGCAAGTAAAATATATTCCTTTTTCGAGAAAAAGGGCGTTTCTTCCTTCCATGACGGAGCCGTTGAGTAAAAGAGATTCGGCCTGCTGTCTTAGTCGCCGATACGCCTGATTATCAGATTCTTATCGATCACTTTATGTTGCAGACATGAAAAACACAACTGCCCTTGACCATTTATCTTTACTGCGTTCCTACATATTATACCTTTTATCCGTCATGTAATTGGACTGCTTTATTTCACTTGCCTTTTACTGATTCGAAAACAGTCACTAAAAGTAAAAACTTTACAAATGAAAATACTACTACCGTGTTTTGTTTTAAAAACCTTTATTGTGAAAATGTCAGTATACAAATACGGGCCTATAACCACGTGGGCCGGCCACGGAGCAAACTCAAATCGTATATGATGAGGAGACATTTACACTGTAGAAGAACGTAACGAGCGGGCCATTAGGTGACAAGAACAAAGGTGTCTAACAGTTGCGGAATCGGTGGACGTACATTTTGTAATTAAAATACGACAGGGCCACTTACAATAACATTTTCTAGATATACATTTGCGGGCAAAGAGTTACGAGTCCCATTTATACCGGCGCCATTTTGGGCAAGGCCGGGCAGGTCCAAGATATAGTCAAAATGTCTCCACCAACCATCGGCCAGACCAGAACCCCTTTCGGCCCTTTATGTTACAAGATGGTGTCTTCCATTCAGAAAATATTGGTGGCAGCATTTTGAAAGGAAACAGAAACAGCCGTTCTCCTAGTGAGTTTCACATTGTTACATTTAGGAAGAATGTTGAAGAGTAGTATGTGGAAAATCTGAAGCCATTTTTCTACAAACTCTCAATCAGACTTGGATGGAAAAAAAAACCTGAAGAATGTACAAACTGAAAACCAATTTTTGTCTGTATAGCACCAACAGTAACGCTTGAGTCAGCTTTGTGTCAAGCCGCCATTTTCATTCAATCAATAGCGTCCCCCTGCACACATTCAGGGACCTGGTCGTGTCTTCAGATGAAACGCATTGTAGGAAAAGAAGCAGAAAGGAAAAGGAAAAAAGTTCCGCCGGACCTAGTGAAGCTGCAGCAGGTGCAAATAAGCTTCAGACAGTCTTACAAGCACTGCTCAGAACTCTCAACTGAGGCACTCAACATCCAGGACTTGCCATTCGGATCTTGGCGCCTTGTATTTTTGTTTTGTTTTTGATGGAGGGGAAAGAACAAAAAACAGACATTGAAAAAGGCTCAACAGTGCAGGGCGCCTTGTGCTGGTTCCGACCTATTCACACATCGGTCCGCTACTGACATCACCTCATAAACCAACGGGGCACCCCACGCCGACTTTCGGCGCAGCATTGTAGGATGGCCACACCAGTGCGGCAATTTGCTGGACACCACCTCGGTGCCATCCAGATCTCGGCGCGTTCATTCATTCAATAGCGTCCCCCTGCACACATTCAGGGACCTGGTCGTGTCTTCAGAAGAAACACATTGTAGGAAAAGAAGCAGAAAGGAAAAGGCAACAAGTTCCGCCGGACCTAGTGAAGCTGCAGCAGGTGCAAATAAGCTTCAGACAGTTCTACAAGCACTGCTCAGAAATCTCAACTGAGGCACTCAACATCCAGGACTTGCCATTCGGATCTTGGCGCCTTGTGCTGGTTCCGACCTATTCACACATCAGTCCACTACTGACATCACCTCATAAGCCAACGGGGCACCCCACGCCGACTTCCGGCGCAGCATTGTAGGATGGCCACACCAGTGCAGCCACTTGCTGGACACCACCTCGGTGCCATCCGGATCTCAGCGCGTTCGAGTCACTGTGCCGGAAGAGTGACCGGAACTCAGCTGAACACGCCGTCTTTCGGCGCAGCATTGTAGGATGGCCACACCAGTACGGCAATTTGCTGGACACCACCTCGGCGCCATCCGGATCTCGGTGCGTTCGAGTCACTGTACCGCAACAGTGACCGCAATTCAGCTGGACACGCCGTCTTTCGGCGCAGCATTGTAGGATGGCCACACCAGTGCGGCAATTTGCTGGACACCACCTCGGTGCCATCCGGATCTCGGCGCGTTGTGCTGCCTTCGGCCTATTCGCACATCGGTCCGCTACTGACGCCGCCTCACGTGCCAACGGATTTTCTACGCTTTTTGTAGCCCTATGTCGCATAACAGGTCATGTGACTTGTTTATAAAACTTTTCATTGGTTCATTTTACTTTTGGTTTGCTAAAGATGGAAGGCTTGGTCATATGACCTAAAAATAACACTTTTCATTGGTTTAGAACATTTTTTTTTCCCAAACGATGAAAGCCCCACCTTGTTTCTGGATCATTCAGACTGAAGCTGGCGTCAGCATGAGAGCACCACCATCTCTTGGCTCCGTCGTGGTCATTCCGCGAGCAATCATGTCAGCCGCTCCCCACCGGAAGCCTGCGGGAGTCGGGGGCCCCCAAGACTTTTATACAATCTTCACGGCTGAGGGGACGCTTTTCGAGAATGGAGCCCAAGCCCTAGCAGGCAAGCGTCCGACTTCCAAGGTGTCCCAGGGCCATTTCAGTGGACCAGGCCCAAAACCGAAGAGCCGTCCGCCATTTTGACAGCCATGTGGCAGCCGCCTATCGCTGCACTGCAAGAGTGGGAGCAACTCCACAACATGGTGAGCGAGACGCTGTGGCCGCAAGAGCGAGCGCAACTCAGCTAGATGGCCGCCACCTGGGGAGGCCCGTTCACGCCGCCTCCCCCCCCCCCCCCCCGGGCCGCCGCACGCCAATTTTCGGAGCAGCATTGTAGGATACCAAAACCAGTGCGGCAGTTTACTGGACATCACCTGGGTGCCTGTCGTACATGTTGTGTCAGCCATGTGACACTGGACACAGACCGCTACTGACGAGGCCTCCCCCCGCACCACCCGGGACGCCCCACGCTGTTTTTCTGTGCTGCATTGTAGGATCCCTAAACCAGTGCGGCACCCAGGCGACATCACCTGGGTGCCGTCCAGAACTCTGCACGTTGTGCTGCCTTGGGACTATTCGCACAACAGACCGCTACTGACGAGGCCTCCCCCCGCCCCACCCGGGACGCCCCACGCCAATTTTCGGAGCAGCATTGTAGGATCCCTAAACCAGTGCGGCACCCAGGCGACATCACCTGGGTGCCGTCCAGAACTCTGCACGTTGTGCTGCCTTGGGACTATTCGCACAAAAGACAGCTTCTAACCATTGTTGCTTTTTGTGTTAATAAATGTTTAAATGTTTTTAGTTTTTGTTCTGTTCATTATCGTTAAAAGTTAATAAAGTTTTATAACCTTAATTTGTTGGAGTGTTATCTATTTTTTGAAAAACGGGTGAATGGGGCCTTGAATCGGGTTATTGTCATGTGTGGGCTTTGGAAGTGTGCTGCTGCAGGATCGGACATTTCAAACTCAAATGCACGTTCTTTTTCTTACCTTTCCGAAGCATGGAGCGCAATAGCAGGCAGAGAAAGGGTGATGCACGTGTTGAACACTACCTGACCTGGCAAGTTGCTGGCAGTGCCCCCCCGCCCGCTCCTGAAAGAGGGCACACACACACCGCCGCCCCGAGTACTTCACAAATCTTTAAAAGACCATGCGCTTGTTCATGAGGCTTAAATGGTTTATCACCTCTTCTAGAACCCCTACATCGACCCTCTGACGTTTCATGGAAAAATTACCATGTAACACAATACCAAGCCCTGTCAGCTGAAACCCCCAAGGAATCGTGGGGCATATTATCAAGGGGGTTTATCTCCGCTTTTTTGGCTTTAAAAACCATGAAAGCGGAGATAAAATTATTTCCCTATTATCAAGCTGTCGCTAACACCAGTTAGTGACACCTAAAAGGAGATAGCGACCATCTTGGGCCCGGCTTTGCATGTCAGTGATACTTATCACTAATGACATGCAAAGTGGCGTGCCAAGATGTTAGCGACTGGAAACAGTCCCTAACATCGCTACCTTCTATTACCAACTTTTGGAGATATTCGCGCTAAGCGCGAATATCTCCAAAATCTAACACCTGCCCTGAGCAGTTCTTAGCCATGTTATCCAATGGGAGGTGGATAACATGGCTAAGAGCATTAGGTCGATAATACATGAATATCGCTGACTTTTCTGCGATAATAGCAAGGTTTATCTGCGATAAAAATCGCCGATGTGCGGCGATAATTTTTGTCTCTAAACAAGTTATAGACAAAAATTATCGCTAGTTGTTCGTAATATGCCCCCGGGTTTTTGCTTGCAGAAATCGGGAGGCGGGAGACTAGCACTGAAATCAGTACTCACACGCCTGAATCAGGAGGATTGGCATGTCTGAATTCTCTACAGCTGGGGCCATAAACTACATCCGCAGGGTTAGGTGATAGCCTGGAACCAGCCTGGCATCTACAATGGCTGCCGTGCACGACAAAATTGTGGCATTCGAAAAAAGGCAAGATGGCGCAGCCGCTGGAAGAGATATATCAACATATATCAGCCTCCTCAGCCACCCTCAGGAAACATAGGGGATTAGGATATGTCTCCCGCACCCCCTTATACCTAGTACTTTAATTAACGAAGCACAAAATGGCGAATTCCCGTTTCGCTACCAGTTTGCGGCCCAGTTCGCGGCCCGTGAAGCGCTTCTACCGTGAAAAATCATTTTTTTTTTATTTTCCCCACGGGACCCTTTAATAACCCCAACAACATTCCTAGGGGGTCAAGAGGGGGATACCTTGCCCCCTTTCATTAAATTCCCCCTTAGTTTTTCACCTTTTCTTCTCTCTCGATCCTACCGAGAGACAAGATGGCGGCCGCTCCGGACTGTCACGCAGCAAAAAAAAAAAAAAAGCTCACGCACAGCCGCTGGAAGAGATGTATCAACATATATCAGCCTCCTCACCCACCCTCAGGAAACATAGGGGATTAGGATACGTCTCCCGCACCCACTTATAACTAGTAATTTAATTTACGAAGCACAAAATGGCGAATTCCCGTTTCGCTACCAGTTCGCGGCCGCGCTTCTACCGTGAAAAATCATTTTTTTTTTATTTTCCCCACGGGACCCTTTAATAACCCCAACAACATTCCTAGGGGGTCAAGAGGGGGATACCTTGCCCCCTTTCATTAAATTCCCCCTTCGTTTTCCACCTCTTCTTCTCTCTCGATCCTACCGAGAGACAAGATGGCGTCCGCTCCGGACTGTTTAGAATGTTGACAGACACCGGAGAGCCAATCAGCTTTCTGCGCGCAAAGTTCCGATAAGCGAAAAGTAAGCGGACCGGATCGCTGCCCAGAGCGCTGTTACAGATATATATCTTGGTTTGAACGTTAATTTCTCAAAAACTACTGGAGCACATATATTGAGACCTAGCAAAGGCACATCGGGCTAACAGTCCCTACAATTTTGCCAAGTTTCGTGCAAATCCATTCAGCCGTTCGAGCTAAAAGTGAGTCCAACCGCCCTATGGAAAAATGAATGGGAAAAACGCGTTTTGGGACCCCCCTTTTTTCTCAGCCCCCCCTTGACGAAACCCCACCAAATTTTCAGGGGCTGCTCAGAAACAAAATGTGCCATTTTCCTGAAAATTTCAGCCGATTCCGTCCACAAACGCCAAAGTTATTAGACATAGAATTTTCAAAAGTCCCATAGGGAAAAAATCCTAACTATATATACCTACTGGCGACCGCCAGTAGGTAATATATATATATATATATATATATATATATATATATATATATATATATATATATATATATATATTACCTACTGGCGGTCGCCAGTAGGTATATATAGTTAGGATTTTTTCCCTATGGGATTTCTGAAAATTCTATGTCTAATAACTTTGGCGTTTGTGGACGGAATCGGCTGAAATTTTCAGGAAAATGGCACATTTTGTTTCTGAGCAGCTCCTAGAAATTTGGGGGGGGTTCGTCAAGGGGGGGCCGAGAAAAAAGGGGGGTCCCAAAACGCGTTTTTCCCATGTTAATTTCCATAGGGCGGTTGGACTCACTTTTAGCCCGAACGGCTGAATGGATTTCCACGAAACTTGGCAAAATTGTAGGGACTGTTAGCCCGATGTGCCTTTGCTAGGTCTCAATATATGTGCTTCAGTGGATTTTGAGAAATTAACGTTTAAATCAAGATATATATCTGTAACAGCGCTCCGGGCAGCGATCCGGTTAGCGAACTTTTCGCGTATCGGAACTTTGCGATGCGAAGCTGATTGGCCCTCCGGTGTCTGTCAACATTCTAAACAGTCCGGAGCGGCCGCCATCTTGTCTCTCGGTAGGATCGAGAGACAAGAGGAGGCCAAAACAAAGGGGGAAATGAAGGAAAGGGGGCAAGGTAGACCCCTTCTGACCCCCTAGGATTGATGAGGGGTATATTATAGAGCCACGCGGGGCCCCAAAAAAAAAAAAAAAATCAGATTTTTTTCGCCGTACAGACGCGTCTTGGTAAGCGAACCGGGCAGCTAACCGGGAAGCTAACCGGGAAGCTAACCGGCAGTGTAACGGGAGTCTGAGGAGTAGCTGATTGGCTGTCAACATTGTAAACAGTCCGGAGCGGCCGCCATCTTGTCTCTCGGTAGGATCAAGAGACAAGAGGAGACCAAAACAAAGGGGGAAATGAAGGAAAGAGGGCAAGGTAGACCCCTTCTGACCCCATAGGATTGATGAGGGGGATATTATAAAACCACGCGGGGCCCAAAAAAAAAAAAAAATCCTGAGAAGTAGCTGATTGGCTGTCAACATTGTAAACAGTCCAGAGCGGCCGCCATCTTGTCTCTCGGTAGGATCGAGAGACAAGAGGTGGAAAAAAAAAAGGTGTAAATGAATGAAAGGGGTAAGGCAGACCCCTCCTGAACCCCTAGGATTGATGAGGGGGCTATTAAAGTTCCCTGCGGGGCAAAAGAAAAAAAAATTGCGATTTTTCGCGGTAAAGGTGCTTCCTGGTACGTTAACCGGGCAGCTAACCGGCAGCGTAACGGGAGTCCGACATATTGTGTTTTTTGAACGTTTGTGATATGTGCACGTGTGGATTTTGTCTAATTAAGGTTAAAAAAATATATATATATCTTTAAGCGTGTTCTGGCCCGCTTACGTTTTGGGTTTGGTTTGCGCTGCAGAGACGATACGTCACGGTTATGCGATGCATCATGAGGCGTCTCACGGGCTACGTGATACGTCACTTAATAAAGAATATATTTTACAGCTATAGATATTAGCTTTTAAAAAACCAATGAAATTCACAGAAAAAAACCATAGGCTATAGACCATATATAGTTAGGAATTTGCATTTACAAAACCTTGAAAATTCACTGAAAAAACCATAGGTTATAGACCATATATAGTTAGGGATTAGCATTTAAAAAACCTTATTTTATTTGCACAAAACCATTGAAATTCCATATATAGTTAGTTGCACTAACTATATATCGCGGACCCGCAATCCACTGCTAATGATGTCACATATTACATCATTCATGACATGGTCAGTGACATCACTGATGACATCACTGATGACATCTCAAATGACATCACTGATGACATCACTGATGACATCTCAAATGACATCACTGATGACATCACTGACATCTCATTTGACATTACTGATTACATCACTGATGATATCATTTATGTGATAATACATCTTCAGACTCTAATATAACCTTAGATACACTCAGTGTAAACAGGCACTCACAGACTCTCACACATCCATGGAGTTACTCACACACCTAGTCAGTCATGCAAAGAATCAATCACATCTCCATTTCCTCAACTATACAGTTATACACACCTTACTTATTCAAACATATAGTAACACATATTTACTCTCTTATACAATCCTTGATACAAGTTCACAATGATTCATACAGCCACTCACACATTCACTGGCTCTTATGTTCAGTTATTTATATATGTCAACTCTCACATGGAGTGTGTTTTACATATGTACTTACTTTGACATGTAGCACTGAGATATCCATTCACTCACCAATATACTCATGCACACAGTCAACTGTCCATACAGCTGTTTCTACATGCACTTTTGAACCCATACCCCTAGGGAATCAACTGCTCACACATCTATGCACAGAGTTATACACCTCCCAGCCACCCACACACATACTCAGTCTCCCATACAAATACTTGGGCAACCATTCAATAACCCATATAGTTACTGATATACCTACTGATTTAAACATGCAGCAGTTTACAGAACAACATAAATAATGATTGCCAAATTAAGACACTTTAATCACTAACCCATACACTCAGTGAGACACATTTAATCATTTTCTCATACAGTCAGTCATGCACCTACTAAATCCTTCATCCAGACACTTATACATCCACTCATTCTTCAATATGTAAGACATATTTTAACTTTACAGAAACATACAGTCACTGGGTGTTGTCATCAGTGATGTCATCAGTGATGTCATCAGTGATGTCATTTGAGATGTCATCAGTGATGTCATCAGTGATGTCACTGACCATGTCATGAATGATGTAATATGTGACATCATTAGCAGTGGATTGCGGGTCCGCGATATATAGTTAGTGCAACTAACTATATATGGAATTTCAATGGTTTTGTGCAAATAAAATAAGGTTTTTTAAATGCTAATCCCTAACTATATATGGTCTATAACCTATGGTTTTTTCAGTGAATAAATATATATATATATATATATATATATATATATATATATATATATATATATATATATGAGAAAGGGAATTCCTTCTCAGCTTGCTCTGCGCTCGCAGACACCGCCTCCATGCCAGCAAAGAATGAGGACCGGACCAGCAGAGTCAGCAAGATGGAATTTTATTAAAACAAAAACAGAACCAGCGACGCGTTTCGGGCGGAAAGCCCTTGGTCACGCTGCAACATGTTTTGGATCATTATGCTATTTTATAAGTGTATGCAGTGATGTTGACGCCGCCCCCTGGTGGCGTCCACCATGATCACGTGACATATAGTAAACAGTGAAAAAACACTATCGCTGACACATTATTGCATTTGCTGGCTTGTATACAGGAATTAGTCCAATTCAATAAAAATGATTCAGTTATATAGGCATTAAGACACATTTCTCCATTGTCAAATACAAATGACATGTATACCAATTCTGTGCAAATATGCAAAATTATTATATATAGCAGCGAAAATTTAGAGTGCATAGATAAAAAAGTGCATAAGTGATAAAGATGTAATAAGGTGCAAAAGTTGCGGGAACATACTAAACTACCATTAGAACAGTAATATGCAATTGTACACAATGCATAGATGTTTGTATGAGTACATTCATTAAAACAATCCTATTCTATTGTAAGTTCTTTTAAAGAGTTCCAGGTAGAAAAAACAGATTATTTTTCAAGAAGCTAAAAATGACAATATGTATAAATAAGACCATATTTCATATATATACACACACCACCCCACACATCTAGCCAATAGTAACTTTTAAATAAACCTAATTTAAATTGAAAGCACATTGTGACAACAAGAAGAAAAAAGAAGAAAAGGGAGAGACCAAAAATGATCCCCCAAATTATGTACATCCCAACTTGTCACTATATACACACCCTCTCCCACACACCAACCCCCCATTTTTATATACAAATTTAGACATCTGTGCATCTCCATATATACACTCACTTTGCATGTTAACCTTCAATTCAATATATGTACAAATCTACAAATTATTCCTTCATATTTGAAAAACCTGTACAATCTAAAATTACCTTTAAAGTAATTATCATAGAACTCTTACAATTGGTCTAGGAATAGGATTGTATAAATATATTAAAATTGCTTGATGATCATAATACAAAATAAAGTGCATAAAGTGTGTCACCATGAGTGAGTATCGATCTAAACTTCACTAGCTGTAAATGCAGATCATGGGACAGGAGATATAAAAAGCACAGGGTACTTCTAATAGGGAACCTAACTAGAAGTACGTGTATAATTTGCAAAGAAGAAAACAGAATTGAATAATCAGAATTTATATGGTAATTTAAAAAAAGTGATGCATTTCCTCAATATTGTTGAGCCCATTGGGCCAACGACTATCGAGTTCCAATATGAATCTAGACTCCATTTTTCTGAGCTCTGCCTCACGGTCACCTCCTCTTCTCAAACTAGGTACCGCCCCAATCACAAAGTAACTAAGGCAGTTTAGATCTTTGTTGTGTACCCGCTTGAAATGCCGGGCGACCGGGTAAGTAGGGTCACTGTGAAGAATTGCCCGCAAATGCTGTAGTATTCGGGCGTGCACCTGGAGCTTAGTGCTGCCAACATATCTAAGTCCACAGGTGCACGCCAGAACATACACAGCATGGTCAGTCTTACAGTTATAGTTGCCATTGATGGTCTTGGCAACTGTACTAAACGGGGTAAGGTAGTGAGTGGTAGTGACTCCGAACTTACAGGCCCTACAACTGGAGCATTTAAAGAATCCTCTGGAAGGGCGTAACCATGGGACTTTAGTTTTTAGTTCAGGGGCTGCTTTGTCCAAATAGTTGCCCATCGTTTTAGCCCGTCTAAAAGTTATTGTGGGGGAAGAAGGTAACCTGGTGTTTAAAATATGGTCGCTCATTATAATCGGCCAGTTTTTATTAAGAATTGACCTGATTTTCCTATCTTCCCTACTGAAAGTGGTAATTAGACGCGGGCACTCTGGTTGGGGTTCTGCATACAAAAGGATTTCAGTAGTTGGAGTGGAATCAGGAAAGAGGCTCTCCCTAGATCTTGAAAGGGATTTGGTTAGTGCTGCGTTCAATATCCGCTCAGAATATCCTCTAGCTCTCAATCTGCTTAAAAGTTCTTCCAAGCAGGTATTAAAATCAGAGGGGGAACTGCAGATCCTCTTTAACCTGAGAATTTCCCCATAGGGGATTCCAGAAATTGTATGCCTAGGATGCATACTGGTTGCATGCAATGTAGCATTACCTGCAGTCTGTTTCCTATGGAGGGTAGTGTTTAAGATTCCATTGTAGACATATACCTCAACATCCAAAAATTGGATGCGATTTTTGTGAATATGAGCCGTGAAGTTAAGGTTTAGCGAATTGTCATTAATATCACAAGTAAACGACAATGCTTCCTCTTTACTACCCTTCCAGATGATGAAGACATCATCGATGTACCTCAAAAAGCACCTGACATGACCCTCCATCCACGCCTTATGGCGAGCTTTGAGGACCTGCTCCTCCCACCAGCCAACGTGCAAGCACGCATAGCTGGGAGAGAAGCAGGCCCCCATCGCCACGCCTCTCAGTTGCTTGTAAATTTCCTTACCAAAGGAAAAAAAGTTGTTATAAAGGCACCATTTTATAAGACCTACAATCACCTTATTGTGCTCATAGTATTGGATGGGTCTGCTTGAAAGGTAGTGTTGTACAGCTGATAAGCCTTTTACATGATCTATGCTGGTGTACAGCGATTCGACATCAAGCGAAATAAGCCACATGTCACTCTCCCATACAATTGTAGCTATTTTGGTTATAAAATCACTGGTGTCACGAGTGAAACTGGGGAGTTGTTTGACAAAGTCTTGGAGGAAAAAGTCTATGTATTCTCCAACTTTTTCACCTGCACTGCAAATAGCAGATACAATCGGCCTGCCCGGTATTGGTTGCACGGCCTTGTGTACCTTCGGAATGAGGTAGAGAGAAGGCAAGATGGGAAAGTTGACATACATATATTTATATTCTTCAGGTGATATTAAGCCTTCCCTTTTCCATTGGCTTAAAGACTTATGTAGCTGAGATGTTGCTTTTTCATATTCTTTTTGTGTACTTTTAGCATAGCAGATGGGTTCTTCAAGTTGGCGCTTGGCTTCTGCGATGTAGTCTTTTTTAGGCCAAATCACCAGATTGCCCCCCTTATCTGATTTCTTGATCACTATATCAGGATTATTATCTAGTTTCTTCATCAGCTTATCATAGGCAATTTTTGTGTATGTCTCCTTTTTGCGACGTTTGTTGTTAATGTGGGTATACAATTTCTTGATGTCATTTGTGACACGATCGTGAACAATGTCAATCGCATCTTTCGGCATTAAAGGTACGAATTTCGATTTGCTGTGAAAAGGACTCAAACCAGCTCCTTTTGGAGGAATGGGAACTTGTCTTAAACGATTTTGAGTTGAATCTATAGGATTTAATTCTGCATTGTTGTTGGAGTTAAGTAAATCATTGGCATCAAGGAAGACATGTGTATCAGATGCCAATAAGGACAATGGTTCATCAGATTCATTTACTCTCATATCGTCATTCTGGGCATCAAGGTCTTTAGCTGATTGTAAAGCAAAATGTTTTTTTAATTTCAGTTTTTTTATAAAGCAGAAGAGATCAACCCTGGTCATGGTGTAATTGAAATGTTGCATTGGTGAATAGTTTAATCCCAATGCAAGCAATTGCTCCTCAGCTTTGTTAAGAACAACATCGGAGAGGTTAATGATAGTATTATCACTTATCGTCGTTTCCCCCATGTTTTTTTCTTTTTCTTTTTCTTTTGCTGTTGCTGTTCCCCGGCGTTGCTTCCTTCTGCGCCGTCGTTCCTTCCTACGTTTGTTCCTCCTTTGTTTGTTTGTGGATTGTGTTGCCACGATCTCAAGGTTTGGAGCCTCTCCTCCACTACAAAATCCATTTCCTGCTGGAGATTTAGTGTTTCCAGTCCAATTGAGTTTAAATCATTGCTAGTGGAGCCAGATGATAAAGATTCCATACTGGATGCGCTTGTGACTGATGAATCAGTTTGTTGTGCCATTCCATCTGCATCAGTGGTGCCAGATGCTGTCAAGCCAGAGCTAGTAGTTGCCATCACATTGTTAGATTTGGATGCAAAGGCATTTTTCTTTTTCGTATATGCCTGTCTTTTAGCTGTGTTATATTTTCTAGAAAAGGTGAAGATCCTGCCAAGACGATAATCGTCTGCATCACGGGTAAACTTTGATGCTTTACAAGCTTTTATTGTTTCTTCATGCTTATGCAGTTGCTCGTTCATATTGTCCGTGAGTTTTTTAGTTTCCGCGGCGTTCTGGCAAGCATCAATTTCCAATTCTAGTGCTTTAATCTGTTCCAACAATTTTGCCCGGTCACTGACAGCATATTTTATCAAGATGCAAACTAAATTCATCGATGCAGCCAAGTTACTTTCCCCCCATTCCTGTAACATGGCTGGGTCCGGGTTGTCAAAACTGGGGGCCAGTAAAATCCTCAAACCTCGTGGTACCCGACCCACTTCTTCGTATTTGCTGAGGGATTTGTGCTCCCACCATTTTGTGCACTCAGCTTTGCGCAATTTCACTAGCTCTTTAAACAATTGTTTAAGATCTTTCATTTGCGGATTGCCATGTTCACTTTGCGTCTGTTCTGTGTTACGATTGGAAGATGTGTCTGTGGCATCGAAAAGTGACAAGGCAGCTTCTTCCCGCTGTTTGTCAATCTCATCTTTGTCCATGTTGATAACGGTTCTGTTTATTTAATAGTCAATGATAACGAGCGCACATAAGACTCGCTTTTCTAAGGCTGCTCAATTGCTTCGTCACCGGACGGCATTGCCTTTGAAACACACTCACCGTTGGTAAATGGCAGGAACTGCTCCGCGTCCCACGTCCTCCGACGCGAATCCTCGGGGCTGCTCAAACCGCCAAATCCAGAGCGGCCGGGTTTCAGTGCATCCGGGGACAGCTGCTGTGATTCCCATGCGAGATCCAAAGAAGTGATTTGAAGCTGTGATACAGTCTTTTAAATACTCAGTATCTATGCAGTCTAGGAATCCTTCTGTCTGTCCCATGCACTTCTCCATTCAACCACCCAGCACTATCAGTGTATACTATCACTCTGCCAATACCTAAGCACTAATATAGTAAAAACTTTATTGTTCAGTTAATTAAAACCATAACAAATTTTCTTTACACTTGTGTCATAATGTTAAATTTTTTTAAATTAGTTAAAGAATTCATGTTCAAAATTTACATCAAGATAAAATTCAAATACTCGTTAAAGGAGAAAAAAATGAGGTTTCAGAAAATCACACTACAGTATTAGAGGTATTAGTCAGTCATCAAGCGTTTTTCAAAGGCAAGCAAAAACTTTACAATCTTACAGTTGATTTGTGTATCCGTAGAGTCCAAGCAGCCTATAATGGCTGACCTGCAGGTACGTAATCCTTTAGTCAGAAAGTGATTCTTTAAAAGAAGAGTTCGCTCTTGATTCAGCTTTGTACAATGACAAATAATATATATTATATCCTCTTTTTTATAATCACAGAGCCGACAGGCGATGGATCCCGTGTATTTTCAGGCTGGTGCATCAGCCAGCGTTGGTTATTTTCCGAATCTTAGAGCCATCAACCTTTTTTTAGTAAAGCACTAATAAATTTAGCATGCACTCTCTTTGCAGCACTGAAATTACTCCAGTTATTAGTCATATACTTAACCCCTTCGATGCTGATGACGAGCTCAGCTCGTCATCAGCTACGGCGCTCGTATGCTGATGACGAGCTGAGCTCGTCATGTAACGCGGTATTTTAAAAAACGCCGCACACAGCGGGAAAAGCCGCTGCAGCGATGCGGTTAAGGAATGGCCTAGCCACTAACACAAGTGCAGGTACAATGTTTTGTACACTATGCTTGCCGACCTCTAACCAGCTACATACTATTGATATGCTCTTCTAAATACCCAGTTAGTACCTATGCAGTCTAGGAATCCTTCTGTCTGTCCCATGCACTTCTCTATTCACCTATCCAGCAGTATCTATGTATCCTATCACTCCACCTAAGCTCTTATAAATTCAGCACACACTTTCTTTGCAACACTGAAATTACTCCAGGTATTAGTCGTATACTTATGAAATGGCGTAGTCACTAACACAATTGCAGGTACAATATGTTGTACACTATGCATGCACACCTCTAACCAGCTACAAACTATTGATACACTATTCTAAATACCCAGTTAGTAACTATGCAGTGTAGGAATATTCCTGTCTGTCCCATGCATTTCTCCAATCACCCATTCAGCACTATCTACTTATCCTATTACTCCACCAATACCTAAGCTCTTATAAATTCGCTATACACTCTGTTTGTAATACTGTAATTATTCTAGTTACCAGTCATGAACTTATGGAATGGCCTAGCCACTAACACAAGTACAGCTATAATATTTTGTGCACTTTCCAAGCAGACCTCTAACTAGCTACACACTATTGATACACTCTTCTAAATACCCAGTTAGTACTCATGCAGTCTAGGAATCGTCCAGTCTGTCCCATGCACTTCTTTAATCACTTATCTACCATTATCTACTTATCCTATCACTCCACCAATACGTAAGCACTTATAAATTAAGGGGCATATTATCAAGGGGGTTTATCTCCGCTTTTTTGGCTTTAAAAGCCAAGAAAGCGGAGATAAAATTATCTCCCTATTACCTAGCTGTCGCTAACACCTGTTAGCGACAGCTAGTAGGAGATATCGACCATCTTGGGCCCCGCTTTGCATGTCAGTGAAATTTATCACTAATGACATGCAATGTGGGCGTGCCAAGATGTTAGCGACTGGAAACAGTCGCTAACATCGCTATCTCCTATTACCAACTTTTGGAGATATTCGCGCTAAGCACAATATCTCCAAAAGCTAACACCTACCCCTGAGCAGTTCTTGGCCATGTTATCCAATGGTAGGTGGATAACATGGCTAAGAGCATTAGCACGGTAATGCATGAATATCGCTGACTTTTCAGCGATATTCATGCATTTCGGTTGATTTTTATCGCTTAGGAGATAAACCTTGATAATAACAAGGTTCCTAAGCGATAAAAATTGCCGCAGCTCGGCAATAAAAATATTTCCGCTAAGCCAACACAGCGATAATTATCGCTAGTTGTTGGTAATATGCCCCTAAGTGTTCAGTCTGTTTACAGCACTGTCATCATTCCAGTTACTTGTGGCATTCTTATAAAATGACCTAGGCACCAACACAAGTACACATAAAGTATTCTGTGCATAATCCCTACAAATCTCTAAGCAGATACATACTATTGGTCCACTTCATTAAATACTGAATTAGTAACCATGCAGCATAGGATACCTTCTATCAGTCTCATGCAATTCTTCAATCACCCATCCAGCACTATGTTCTTATTGTATCAGTCTGCCAATACCTAAGCACTTATGGGGCAGATTTACAAGCACCCCTGCGCCACCAGTACGTCACTTTTTGTAACGTAGTGATGGCGCCAGGCACTCCTTCATATTTACAAGGAGAGGAAAAGCCACCCTGTGTGGTTTTTCCTCTCCTTGTAAATACGATCCCTTCATAAACAGAAATTTGCGTTGAAGGGGCGTTCCATAGTTGTTGCTGTGGGTGTTCCCACACAAAACCCATAGAACAAGACACATCTCCAGATTTATGAGAAATCGTGAATCTGGAGATGTGTGTGAATGCTGCGCCATCCTAGAATTTGTGTAGCAAGGTGCAACATGGAGAATTGTCTTCATTCTCCTTATTTTTTCCTCTTTCAATGCATGCTACATTCCACAGCATACATTGAAAGAGGAACATGCCTTTACTGATTGGTGTCCCTTCCTGCACAAAAACAATCTGCGTACGACGCAGACATCCTTGCACTATGGTGCAAGGGTGCCTGTGTCACCACATGGCTGCAGTTTGTGCAGCAGTGCAGTGGAAAGCACAGAGTTGCAACAGATTTATATATATATGTTACATCCCTGTGCTTCGAAAGTGCCACAGTGCAGTTCAGCTAAAGAGCTTGCAGTGTCACGCTGCAGTACTTCCTCATAATTCTTCACCTATAAATTCACATACACTACTAATGCATTCTTTCAGTCAATCATGCTGTATACATATATTCAACCAAACTTTCACACATTACCTTGCAATTATATTTTTTTCTTTAACCAGATAAGGTAGTTCTAATAAGAACTTTTTTTTCTTCTTTTTTCTTTTGTATTTCATTTTATTTTGAACAATTTTGAATTTTTTGGGGTGTTTTTTTCAAAAAATGAACAAAAAAGAACGAATAAAACAGGAAACCTTTGGAATTACTTATCATTTCAAAAACAAAAAAAACTAAAATTAACAACGATGGTTGCGTTGCGCAGCACAAGCTGCATCCACCGGCTGCTCACCGAAGCAAATCTTTCTTACACTTCACGCAGTGTTGCTCGAGAAATGCAAACTCTGGCCTAATGTCTAAGCATGGGCGAATTTTGCGAATTTGCGGTTCGCGAATTTGCGTATTCATGAATTCGCAATCCGCAAAATCCGCGAACTCTCGCGAATTTGCAGATTTTTTCTTTTTTTTGTGTTCGCAAGGGTTTCTGCCAGTTGTCAAGGGTTTTGTACCAGTTCGCAATTGCGAACATACTTGTCGGCTCGCAATGGTCGCGACTATGTTGTTTCTACGTCTGGTTCATCATCACAGGTTCACAGCACCCTCTGTTTCACCACTGCCACCCTCTGGTTCACCCATGCCACCCTCTGGAACATCACTGCCACCCTCTGGTTCATCACTGTAGATTATGAGGGGGAAAAGCAAGCACACCTGCCCTGCTTCAACTGACATGAATTAATTTGGGGTTGATTAATGTGTCACTGAATTTAAAATTCCAGTCTGGCACCTGCTTCCTTATCTGTAATTGGCTTTCTGTTGCAGTGCAATTTTTTTTCACAGGACCTTTGTGGCCTACTTGTAGCTATTCTATGAGCCTGCTGTGAGGGTCAGAGCAGGGTCATAGAATAGTTGCAAGTAGGCAACTGAACTCTGGAGGGGCCCCTCAGGAAGCACTACAGGGAATGGTTACTAATGATGAGTTTGAACTTTTGCACCTGCTGAGTGCTTTCAGTTTTGCAAAACTCGTTTTTCTGCAATTTCGCGGGGCGCGAATTTGCGCAAGATCGAATTTGGAAGCCACGAATTCGTGCGAATATGCGATTTGTTTTTTGCGGCTTGTTAGTTTGCAAGGTTTTGTGCGTTTTAGCGAGCCGCTTGTAGCGCAACAGCGCGAAGTTACCCTCACGGTCGTTCACGGGCGCGGCCATCTTGTTTGCATGACGTATTTCCGTTTCGGGGCACTATGTGTAATCTCGCAAAGTGTGCGGCTCGCTAGTACAAGTTCGCATCTGATCGCGAGGGAAATCTCGCGCGAACTTACTAACATGGTTGTGAACGGGCGCGGCCATCTTGTTTCTCATTCATTGCTATGGTTCTGGGCATGCTTTCTGTATCCTCTCTGAATCTCTGCCATCCTTTGCTTGTTTGAAGTTTTTTAAAATCTATTTTACTTATTATCTATCCCTCTATTTTTCTAGCTCTATATTTTTGTGTTTTCTGCTACTTTTGGTTAATTTTAAACTACTTTTTAAACTCTTTTCTTTTCTTCTTCCCTATTCTATATCTTATTTATTATTTACCTTCCTTTCTGCCCAGACCATGGTAAAGGGAGCCGGGAAGCATCCTGAGAAGGGGAAGGGTTCCGCACCCCGTGCCCGGCTCCCGTGCGGGCGTTTGAGGGGGGAGCAGGTCACAGACCGTGAGATCTTTAGCGCGGAGGAAGTGGCCGCACTAGTTATTTATGTTCAGCGCCGCCTCTCCAGGACCATCATGGCAGGCGGCAAGATCGCTAGCGGGTACGGGATCCGGGAGTGCCGGAAGCGGTGGAAGAAGGTGTGCCGGGCCACGTACCAACACTCTCGGGTCCGGCGCACCTACAACCAGGCCACCCACCGTTGGACGGATTTCCTGGACCGGGAACGTGACTTGATTGACCTTCTCGGCCTCGAGATCCCCGGGCTTGGTGAGTAGTAGTAGCTATTTCTTCACTTCTCTGTTTTCTCCTGCTCTGTGTGTTATTATATTGCAAATTTGTGTTTTTTACCAAGAGCAATAATACTGCTGATTACATTGTAGGTAAATTATATTTCAAAATCTTCTGTGCATTTCAGGTGCACTGCTCTCCTTCTCAGTAGCGTTGCTACTATGCTTATTTGTTTTCGATTTTGTGTTCATTTCATTGGCTTGAGAAATTATGTATGAGTGTATTTTAAAGAACTGCGTAATGCTAGACACTAAGGGTCAGATTTTTAATTACCGGCGCATCCCTGCAAAGTAGCAGGGATGTGCCAGTAATTGTGCGCCACGCCACCACCACCCATGGTGCGCCGTATTTACAATGCGGCTCACCATGGGCCCAAAACGCCACTGAAGCGTTGCGCATCTGTGCCGTAAAGGCGGCGCATTGCTGGAGTTGCATCGCAACGATGGCGCAGCTCCAGCAATGCTCTGGTGTGCCCTATCTTCCCAATGCTGTGTCAAGCCATACGTCTGCTTCAAGCAGGCGCAGGATTTGAGTCACGCATCATTGTCCTAAAAGTGACTGATTGAAAACTTGTAGATTTCCCTCAGCCACTTTTAGGATGCGTTCCTGTGCAGGAACGCCCTCCCTTGCACCGGAACGCCCCCTGATGGTGCAGGGCTTTACAACGTGATGCATCTCCCATATGCGTCACATTGTTAATATGCGCCGCACCATGGCGCCTCTTTTGTTCTGCCGCTGCGTCACAAAAGTCACGCAACAATGGAGCAAAAGAGCCGCAAGGGGCTTCTAAATCTGCCCCTACAGACTCAAGTCGAGCCCTTCCTTTGTACACCTGGCAATAAGAAGAAATAGTGGTGGTGGATTGATAGTTTGAGTATTTTAATGACTGGTTAATGTAGTAGGAAACTTTTTAGTGTTCTCGCTGATCTGCAATCACGATGGACTTTGTCTGTCACTTCGCTTGAGGCGGACTGCTGTCTGCCAGTCCTAGGCGAACCTTTTTAGTAGTTTGTTTAGTGAGTTACATAACTTTCCAAGTTGATGGTCTGCAAATCAAGCAATACTAATATCGTAGTAGACCACATGAGATAGGTCAATATATCCCGTGGAATAGTTGTCTATTTGCTATTTCGCCAAAATATTTTGTTATTGTTCTTTTGAAATGTTTGATTTGGTTGACAAATATCATCCATGTTTTCTGGTCTTTCTTTCTTTCATGTTGTACATCAGCTCCCCCCAGGGGCAAGAGGACATTGGAGGAGGCTGCTACTGCTGCTGAACAAGGCCAGGATCGGTCAGGCGAGGGCTCCTTTGCTGGCCCTGGTAAGTTTTAATTTTAATATAGAGTACCTATTTTTTCCTAGCTTTCCTCATTCGATTTTTTCTAAATCATCTTCGATCTTCTGGTAGACTGTATCTAAATTCTTATCCTGCCTCGACTATGACTCCCTGTGGTATTACTAGATAATTTTTATTAGTCTGTCTGTGTAGCTAACTAAGATTGCACATTTGGCAAAAGGTGTAAAACGAAACTCCCATTCTAGTCAGCAATAGCTCTATGCACTGAGTGCAGTCCTCTGGGATTGCCCATAATGTATTTTCAAGTCTTCTAAATGTTTATGCTTCTTTGACAATTACCAACAAAAAAAAAGGTGAATGACCACCAAGAAAGAATACAATACTAGTACTTTACTTTTGGTTTGGATAGGAGGACAATCCATACTACTACTGTTACAGGGACAAATCTGCACAAACAGAACTATGGACACTAAATAGTGCATTGTTTATCAATTATGATAGGCGCAGGTAGACTTTCAACATACCTCAGTGATATCAGTCTTTGAAGAACCCCCAATCTCCTTACTGACTAGATAGTGTGGCAAAGTCATTTAGCTCCCGAATTCATCGATGATTGATCCCCATTGATGATTATCCAACGTAGGACAAGAGTACGGAGTCAGAGTCCAGAAGTGTCAGAGGCACGGACACATGCTTGCAAATTGCAAAACCTTTTGCTCATTCACTCTTGACCAAAAACCACAGAGTCTATTAAAGTTTTAAAGCTTTATTAAAAGTAAAAATATTTATTAAATTCAAGCTTGTCATTAAACATAAAGTACGGTTGATTAAAAATGGAAAAGTGCTTATAGTGATTTATTTCACACATTTATTGTGGGCGAGCCGAGCCCTCACCTGGTTTGAACTTTAATTTTTCTTTTTGGTGCTAAATCGTTGGTCCCTCTGTCCTAGTGGTGATGATGATGATGTGTTCTTTGAAGTGAAGCTTCTATCTGTTGTGAGAAAAATGGTGCGTGTTAAAAAGAGATACCCCTCCGGGGGTCTAGTCTGGCGCTTTACAAGAATATAAAATAAAAAATAAATAAAAGCAAGCATTCATCAGTTGTGCCAAAAAGTGCAGCAAGACAACACCCTTTCCTGGAAAAAGGGACATTTTTACTTTAGAGTAGACAGTCACAAATTATTAGATTGGTTTCTGTATTCACATTTCTTCATTCCTAGATAAAATACTAGTGAGTGGTGTATATCTATGACATCTAACTAACATTCTTAAATGTACTTTGTAGGTGGAACATCTGTTGCTGGGCCCAGCGCGGAGGTGGAGGAGAAGACTTCAGGGGAGGAGGCGGTGCAAGTGCCGGACGAAACTGCTGTGCGGGTTGCCACAGTAGTGGCGGGCAGTGGTAAGCTCTTATATTCCTTACTTATTGAGATTGCAGACTGCATAGTGTGCTCCCCGTGAGAAAACGTGAGGTTTGTCCAGATGAGAGACATGAAGAAGAATGATTGAGATATAGTTTGAATGGATAGATGCCTGGATCATGGTACTATCTGACTCTTAGATAGCATATGTGTATCTAGAGAGAGTAGACGGTCACTGGATGAACTAAGTGTTACTTTGAAGAGCATGTAACACCGCACCCGCACGTCCGTCCCAGTATAGGAAAGGCAAGGAAAAGAAGTTGTAATTTTGTCCGAATACTACCATGAGTAGTAGCAGTAGTTTGTATTGCAAGCACAGCATATATCTGGCTATTGCGATGGCCACTCACTACCTCTGTTAATAAGTTTAGTAGAACTCGTTATTCATGGGTGGATTTATCACTGTTCACTCAATAAAAAGCAAAGCACCTAAAGTCATCCCATATGTAAGCAAATACATACCATGTGCACTGATAGATAATCAGATTATTTATCTTCTTTATTTTCCTTTTCTAGTATTCATTGGCACTGTAGGGTGAAAGGTAAATTAATTAAGCAGTAGCCCTTGTAACAGAGTATTCTCAGTGCCACCCATAATAGAAAAGTAAGAGCATCACAACCTGCATGTACTGGACTGGTACAGTAACGCAAGTCTGTCTCACTCATCATGGCGGGCGTCTGTTTTTCTCGGGTGCAAGTTGACTGCGCTGGCATTATGACGGCTTGCAGAAGTTAATGTACCAATTTTGCTAAACAAGAGAGAAGAAGAAGAATAAGACTGGTGTACTGTCATAGTCGACTCTAATGGAGTGAGTCCATAGTTCTCGTAGAATTGATTCCTTAAACTCCCACTAATGTTAGAGTAAGGATGAAGAAGTGGGAGGTTAGATAGATACTGGCCGCAATAGTTATGTACTGCGCTTGCAAGTTGCTAGTTCTACTGTGACACAACTTTCTGTTGAATCATTTTGTGTTAATCTTATAGAGCATTGGCTACAGACTATGTCTTTCTTTCTTCATATAGATGCTCCTTCCAAACCAACACGGAAGGAGCTGGCTAAAAGGGCCCGGCAACGGAGGCTGGAGGCCACTGTCGCCGAATATCGGAGGCTGGTGGCCCAGGAGGAGGAGGACACACAGACTAGTACGTCAACAACATCGACAGCGACACCTGTATCCTCCTCCGTGCTCCCTGGGTCAACCAGTCAGCGCAGCAGGTCTCCAGCGGTACGGAGCCGGGGTACCGCAGCCACCCGCCACCGCCGAGCAGCAAAGAAATCAGCTGCCCCCCACAGCAGTACCAAAAAAAGGATGCATCGCCTTTCCCTGAGGGTTTCCTACCTCGAGCAGGAGCTCCTCAACACCAAAACCCTGCTCGAGACCCTCCGCAAAGAGCATGCCGACCTGGTCCAAAAAGTCAACTTCTGGGGTTGGGAATTGGGAGTTGGATTTTCAATTTTTTTGACTTCGTTTTCAGGGACATTCGTTGGGGTTCGGGAGGGGGTGGGTTGGGTCTTCTTGGAGATTATTTATCTTAGCATACGTGTTTTTTACTGCTTTTGATGCTGGTGGGTGGGGGTTTAACAGTCCAGAAACTTAAGTGGCATCTTGATTCAAGTTGTGTAAGTACTAATGGCCCAAATGTTTTCAAAACTAAGTGCCTTTCATAGAGTAAGTGAATTCAATAGTCCTAGGACCATCAGTCTATCGTCTCTCCTAATACTCCATTATAGTACCTCCCCCCAAACGCTTATCTTACCTGTAATTTGTGTTTGGAAATAGGGCTAGGCACAGGGCTGGCTGCATGCGAAATGGCGATTAAGGTTGGCAATCCTGGGTGGATGAAATGTCATCATTGCGGGGGCACTTGTGGTGTTACACAGTGGCAGTTGCAGCATCTGAAAAAAAAAGAAAATGAAACCTTGTTTGTCCTTACCGCAGCATTAGAACGGTACGATAGAGAATATAGCAGGTGACAGTACATTAGAACAGTGCCACAATGTAGCCTAACAAATGGTAAAGTATTGAAAGTATAACTAGTACTTGCGTTGAATTTCTTTGACATTGGCTACTACTACAAGAAATAGTACCGAGGGTGAAGGACACAGCAGCGTAATAATTTGCCACGTCTTGGAGGAGGATGTTCTTGATGACCAATCAGGTTGATGGTGCACATGAAAATCTGCTTTCATTTGCCAATAGTGACTGAGTGTCAAGCTGAGTAAGAATAGAATATATCCTCGGATTCCTTCACCAGCCTGTTGCTATGACCTTATCCTCCCCAGCAAGTGTGTGGAATTATTGCTGTCATTTACTCACACATCAATCAAAACCACACAGCCCGGGGGAAGAGGGTCAGGGTTTGGAAAATGGATGGGAATGGGGGATTTTGGGAAAGTTTTGTTGAGAGAAGAAAAAAAGCACAGCATGGACAAACAATAATTGAAGATAAAGAAATCTTTGGGTACAAAGCTAACCATAAATCTTTTAAGTGACATAACAGAAGTGCATGCACTACTGCATGCATGGTTACTGAAAAGTAAGTAGTACTTTCGACAACCGTGAATGAAAGAATGCAACAGTACAGGGCTGCAGCATTTTCACTTGCCTATCTCTGCACTCAGAGAAACACTTCTTACATTAAATTAGGTTTAAAAAATAGCAGAAGTAAAACCTATAGAATGACTGTAGGGATGAATTTAGAAGCAGAGATCAAAGAAATGCAGAGTCACACTCATAGAAGTTCACAGCAATAACAATACTTAAAAGATAATTAGAAAAGAACGGATACTGTATCTGTATGTTGTTGTAGTTGTCCTGTTGAATTTGGTAAGTTGCATGCATCAAACCTTTCCTCTTATTAGCGGGACTCCTCCATTCCAGCTGACGCTCCGTCCATCAATGTTGGTGACCAGAAGACACCCTGTCCACTGCCTGCCTGGCGGATGCTAAATTGCGGCTCGCTAATGTGAAGCCTGACTTCATCCTTTTTTTCCCATTGCACAGACTGAAACCCGGCCTGTAATTATTGATGGAAAAACAGGAAGTGATATTAGAACACCACTGACAAATAAATATAAGGTATGTACGCAGTGTAGTGCAAAAAGTCACACTTTGAATTTCCTAATAGACAGTACAATTTTTTTTAAAGTGCGTACTCTGTCTGAGTCTCCTTTTGAAGGATAAATAAGTATGGGTGAATTAATTTAGCGGATCTTTACCCTCAAGCTAGGTGTACTGTAAACTGTGTTTTAGCACAAAATTAGACCTTCCCAGCAGTGCTCCCAGACCCTTACTAAACCGAATCGCAAAAATGTAGAAGACCCCCAATCAGATCTCAAAAAACGAGGCCTAGTAGAAAAATGGTGACAAAACGTACTTTGAAAGTAAAGTAGGCCCAAATCCCCCCTTACCCACCGTGGATTGTATTCAAACCACTTGCAAGCAAGCAAAAGTATCCATACCCAGCATCGCTCCAAGACACGTAAACCCCCCACAAACAGCCCCCCGCCCAAACACATGCAATACAATACTGCTAACCCAAAGAGCCTTAAGTTAAGAATAGTGGCAATCGCTTTCTTTAACTGGGCCAAATCCCCCCTTTCCCACCATGGATTTTCTTCAAATCACTTGCAACCAAAATTACACATTCCCACGAGTGCTCTAAGACCCCAGAACTCAGTTGCAAAAATCTAGAACACCCCAAAACACATGCAATCCTGCTGCTAGTGCTAACCCTAACGAACCCTAAGTTACAAAGAGTGCCAAAAGGCTTTTCAGCATGGATTTTCTCCAAACCACTTTTATCCGGTATTAGTCCTTCCCAGCAATGACCCAATACCCGCCAACCCACCCGCAAAAAAGCACAACACCCCCAAACAGGCAAAAAGCAAAAATGGAAAATCTCATACTTACAATATTTTTCGGCATTCTTTCAATTCTGTTAAAACGCGCTGTGCAGCTAGGCCATAACTCCCCTTTTCCACCATGGATGTCTTAGAAAACAAATGCAATCAAAATTAGACTGTGCCAGCAGTGCTCCCAGACCCCAAAACCCACCCACAAACACCCGGAACCCCCCCAAACAGCACCTCAAAGACAAGCAAGTCAGCAAAAACGCAAAAAAAAATTCACCTCCGATTTTGTCCAAACCAATTTTATCCAGTATTATACCTTCCCAGCAATGGCTCCAGAGCCGTCTACCCAGGCGGAAACTTGTAGAAGACCCCCAAACAGCCAAAAAGCAAAACTTCAAAAATGGGCGCTTAGACAATTTCTGGCTAATTTCCAGAATCATTTCGCGCGCGCTCTGCAGCTAGGCCCTAACTCCCCTTTGCCACCATGGATTTGCTTCAAACCAAAAAAGTATCCATACCCAGCGTTGCTCCAAGACCCCGAAACCCACCCACAAACACCAGGAAGCCCCCCAAACAGGCCCACGAAAACATGATAGTGAGCAAAAAGGCAAAAACTTTTTCAAGTCTGATTTTCGCCAAACCACTTTTATCCGGTATTAGACCTTCCCAGCAATGCCCCAAGACCCGCCAACCCACCTGCAAAAAAGCACAACACCCCCAAACAGGCAAAAAGCAAAAATGAAAAATCCCATACTTATAATATTTTTCGGCCTTCTGTCGAAACGCGCTGTGCAGCTAGGTCATAACTCCACTTTTCCACCATGGATGTCCTAGAAAACAAATGCAATCAACATTAGACTGTACCAGCAGTGCTCCCAGACCCCCAAACCCACCCCCTAACACCAGGAAACCACCCAAAAAGGCCCCCGAAAACATGATAGTGAGCAAAAAGGCAAAAACTTTTTCAACTCCGATTTGCTCCAAACAACTTTTATCCGGTATTAGACCTTCCCAGCAGAGCCGTCAAATCACCCGCAAAGAAGTAGAACACCCCCACAAGTGCAGAGTCTTTCTTCATTGGGCGTAATCCAGCCATCTGCTTTGAGGGAAATAGGAGTCTGGAGGAGGAGGATAGAGGAGCATGTTCTTGTGAACTTGTGAACCTGAGGAATGCAGACTGCGGCACCTTCAAATCAATAAGCAAATAAGTGAAGACAGTTCTGCTGATGGGCTTGTTTTTGTGATTAGGTGATTAAAGTTTTTATTTATATTTACAGGAATAAAAGTGAATGAGGACGAAAAAGAAAGCTATTGATTCATTGGCTCATTTTCAGGGCTGGGTGTCAGGGAAGAAGAGTTCGTCCTCATACTCTGCTAATTCAGGCGGGAGTAGGTCACCTAACAGAGAAGAAATTCCCTTATCTAAGTTGGTGTCCTCCTTGTCTTCTTCTGGTGTGTATTCTCGTACTTTGTAATCTGGTGGTATGAGGTGCTGATTCATCTTGATCATTGTTAACCTCTCCACATTTTTGGGCGAGAGGCGGGTCCTTTTTCAAGTTACAATGCCACCAGCAGCACTGAAAACACTTTCAGAAGACACGCTTGCGAGTGGGCAAGACAAGTAATTTATAGCCAGGTTGGAGATCTCTGGCCACAATTATTTTTTCCCATGCCCATACGCCAATGGGTCATCATGAACATAGGCATCTGTTGAGTCATTCAGATTGTCCTGCACCATCGACTCAAGGTTCTCCACGGTTCCTCCACTTTGCTTACTTTTTGCGGCGACCTTTTGAGAAGCAAACCCAAGATGAGTTAGCCAATCCTCTTCTTCACACAATGTTACTGTTGTGTCTGGTGCAGATGATCCGGTTGCTGGTGTCTTTAACGGCTGAGAGGGAAAATCACTCACTTCTGCCACAGCCACAGGTGCAGAAGTGGATTCTTTTGACTCCGGATGGCCTGCTGATGCTGATGTACTGCCTTTTCCTTCAATTTCCTGCCATTCTCTTTCAAACCTCATGGCTGACAGAGCTAGCCAATGTTTGTACTTTGAAACTTCTGCGTCACCAAAAGGAAAGAATGCTCTGCCTGCCAGTGCCTTTTTGTAGCGTGGATCCAGAATAGTAGCACAAATGTAATGCTTTTCTGTGTGGATCTTTTGAAGACGTTCATCACAAAGTAGGCGCTGTAATAATTTGTCCGCCAAATCAAAAGCTTCTTGCTTTTCTTCATCTTTTTGAAACGTAGAAGACACCGCCTTCAGTTGGTGCTCTAGCATGTGCAACAATGGGATAGCTTTTCCCAAATTACAGTCCTCCCTGCTGACTGCACGCGTGAAGACCTCAAAAGGAAGAAGCATGTCTGTCAGGCTTATAACTAGCTTCCATTGCTCCGCATGTATCCTCAGGTCCTTCATAGTGATACCCTGTGTAAAGAAATACTGATCGACTACCGCACACTGCTCATACAGACGCTCAAGCATGTAGAAGGTTGAGTTCCAACGTGTTGCCACCTCCTGGATGAGTGCTTTCACTGGCAGTCGACGTTCATGTAGCAGGCCCCTCTGATGTTTCCGGGCCTTAAAAGAATGGCTAAAATGTGTGCACATTCTTCGGCAGGTGGTCAGTAACTCACACACTGGACTTTCCTCACTCAAGAACTTTTTAACAACCAGGTTTATACAGTGCGCAAAACACGGCACTCTGAAATAGTTACCCATATCCATGGCCTTAACTACATTCGCGCCATTATCCGTGAAAACATAACCAATCTTGCATTTTTTGGGGGACAGCCATTAAAAGACCTTTGTGTTAAACTCCTGCAAAATGTTTTCTCCTGTATGACTTGTCTCCATGCCAAACATGGCTAGTGTTGCATGTTTCCGAGCAGCTTTAAAAACGTTGTCCGGGTCAACACCTGCGCTTAGCTTTGCTGTAACTCCTGAAAAAGAGACCCAGTGTGCAGTGATGCACATGTAATCAGGGCCTGTGCCACTGGTCCACATGTCTGTTGTCAGATGTATAGTGTGAACAGCACTCTTCTACAAAGCTGCCCCAATCACCTCCAGCACATCTTCATGTAGTGCTGGAACCGCAACTCTGGCAAAATAGAACCGGCTAGGAACCTTCCATTTAGGGCAGAGCGTTGCCACTAATTCAAGAAAACTAACCCCTTCCACAAAAGAAAAAGGGAGAAGGTCCAGAGCTAGCATTTTAGCCAACTTAGTGTTATACAGACGCGTCATTGGGTGGTTGCATTCAAATGGCGCATCTGAAAACAACATGCTTCTAATGGTGGGCTGGACCATGATTTTACGGGATGATGATGAAGATGACTTCTTCGACCCAGTTACACTCGGTGATGATGAACTTTTTCGCATTGGTGTCTTACTCTCTCCCACACTCTTAGTGTGGCTCACAGGGGGTGTGCTGCTGACAGGGGTACTGGGTGTAAGTGAAGTGTTTGACGCTTCTTCCTCCTCGTCATCATCAGATGAAACATCAACGGATAGAGTTTGTTGACTTGCAATTCGGGCTTCCTTTATCTCCTTTAGGTGCGCATGCCATTGGACAGTGTGCTGTCTCTCAAGATGACCTCTCTGTCCTCCGGTACCATAGTTGGTACCAAGCTTACCACGACTCACTGCATGCTTACAAATGCTACAAATGGCTATGTTTTCCCTTGTTGTGCAAACACTAAAGTAGTCCCAAACTGCGGACTTCAAATGTCTGTGGGGGGCGGAGGAGGCGATACTGGTCATGCTGCTAATGCCAGATGAAGTGGAGGATGTGTGTTGCCGAACTTTACTACGTTGTGCACTTGCAGCACCACTAATTGAGGAAATGGAGGTCGAGGTGGATGGAGGTCCCTTCTGGCAAGAAAATATGGAAGCGGTAGGTGGTGGTGTACTAGTTAACTCCAATGATGGTGGTCCCATTGCCTCCTCGTCGACAACATCACGCTCAGTAGCTTTTCTGGCTAGTGTAAAAATGTATGTTTGCTGCATGCCCGCTGAGGCTGGAGTGGCGTGTATGATGACTGCGTCGTCGTCTTGAGTGTCTTCATCAGCAGGAGTAGTATGCGCCACTTCTTCAGCATCATCATCACACCCCATAACTATGAGACTTTCGGGGACCTTCCTTTTACGCTTAGCTACCTTTGTCAGATCATGGTGTGCCTCACTCTCAGACGGCAGTGGTGGTTCCCAAGTTGGATCCATATCATCAGAAGGAAGGGGGCTTGAAGAAGATGTAGACACCATCCTTGATCTTTTCCTTGCTAGGGATGTGGAAGACAATGAATGATCAGGAGGAGTGGCTTCCTCAAATGATACCTCGGCTTGAATGTCGATTTCCTGATGTGCCCCAACTTCGGGAGGAACAACTATTGTGGGCACTTGTGCCGCTCCATGCACCTCTGCTTGCGCATCTCCTTGCGCTGCCTCTCCTTCCACATGTACTTGGGCTTGTACTTGCACATGTGGTTGTTGTTGCGGCTGTGGTTGTTGAACACTCATCAGATGAGTTACAACAACCTGTGTTGATTGAGGGACATTGCTGCTACTTTCTTGCAATGAGCCAACATCACTGGCCGATGGTGATTGAACAACTAGACTGGTTGCCTCTTCAGCACTCAAGGGCTTGGACTTGAGGTTGGCGTGGTGGTGGTGGCACTGAGCCCAATGGAGCGGGGGTGCTGCTCCCAGCTTGGTCCCCAGCAGATCCCACTGCTGCTGCAGGCATACTTTTTTTTTTTATTCCCAAAAAATGTGGCGGGCGGCACACCAGTCTCCTTGGTAAGTGGCGCCACTTGCTTCTTCTGCTCCTTACTGGCAACTTTCTTGCTAGAGGAGCTACGGGGAACTTTTTTTGGGGCCATCTTCTTCAGATGTCAGATCAGCAGGCCGCAGTTGCACGAGTTGCAGAGTTGTCTTGTCTGTGGCCACAGGTGACGTCGCGTGACGTTATGCTGCACACACCGCTGCAGGACTTCTTCCTGGCACTGGTGGTTCTCTTGTGCACCTAAAAGCAATGGAAGACAGAGGAACATCAGTTATACACCCCAAAAAGTCAAAAAACACACATAAATCAGCACAATCCCATGCCATCCATGCCCTCAATGATGTTTGAATTCAAGACACCCCACAGAAAGACTAGGCCCATGCACCACTCACTACCCCTGGGCATAAAGGATGAAAGCTAGGCAAAATGGGTGCAGGCCTGAGAACACTGCCTGCCTTAAAAATGGCCCCTTGCCCCCCAGCACATGGCCAGGGCCTGCCTGTACCAGCACTCAAAATGGCCCCCACCCACATGGCCAGTCCCAACAACACCCCCAAAAAGTCGAAAAACACATAAAAATCACCACAATCCCATGCCATCCATGCCCTCAATGATGTTTAAATTCAAGACTCCCCACAGAAAGTCTAGGCCCATGCACCACTGAGTACCCCTGGGCATTTCCTCTGGCTTAGTTCCTAAATTTTTCAAACCCGCCATAGTTCGTCCCATTTAAAAAAAAAACTGGTTTAGACCCTTCCCTTCCCTCTTACTTTAGACCCATTTCCCTTCTCCCTAACCTTGGGAAGATCCTGGAGAGCTATATCACCTCCTGCCTCTCCTCCTTCGTCGAGGACAACCATCTCCTGGCCTCCCACCAACCGGGTTTCCATCCGGCTCATTCCACTGAGTCAGTGGTCCTGTCCGTCATGGACGAGCTAAAGAGTAAGGCAGACTCCAACTTGCCCCAAGCTTTGGTGCTCCTTGATTTGCCCGCTGCGTTTGACACGGTCGACCACTCCATCCTTCTCGACCGTGTCTGCGCAGCGGGCGTTCGAGGTACTGCCCTCTCTTGGCTCGCCTCCTTTCTCAAAGATCGGACTCAGGCGGTTCATCTTTCCTGCCATACCGCCCCTACCTGCTTGGTCCCCTGTGGAGTCCCCCAAGGTTCCTCCCTGTCCCCTCTCCTCTTTAACCTTTATATCTGCCCCCTTATTCTTTCCCTGCTTGATATGGGGGTCTCCGTGTATAATTATGCGGTTGACCTCCAGCTTGTTTTTGATCTTTCTTCCCCCCTGCACTCTCTTCCTAAATTCCTCTCCACTTTAGTTTTTATTTCAGACTGGATGAACCGGAATCAACTGAAGCTCAATCTGGACAAGACGGAGCTGGTCCTGACCGGCCCTTCCTCTTCCCCTTGGTCGACCGCCTTTTGGCCTCCCATTTTCGGCCCTCCTCCTCTCCCAGCAGCCTCTGCAAAGACCTTGGGTATTAAAGTCAGCCGGGACCTCTCTATGCATGCCCAGATCAGCTCGGTTGTCTCCTCCTGTTTCCTTTCTCTCCGAATTATCCGAAAGGTGTCCCGCTTCTTTTCCCCTGACGCTCTTAAACTCATCATCCTGGCAATGATTATCTCCCGTCTTGATTACGGGAACAGCCTGTACGTGGGCATTCAGGCATACGAACTTTGCCACCTACAGGCTGTTCAGAATCAGGCAGCCCGTCTTATTCTGCACCTCCCTAAGTCTTCCCACATCACTCCTGTCCTGAAATCCCTTCATTGGCTCCCTATCTCTCAGAGATCCCTCTTTAAGATGGGCTGCCTGGCTTTTATGGCTCGGGCTCGTACCGGCCCAGTCTTTATCAACTCTCTCATTATTCCCTACACTCCCAACCGTTCCCTTCGCTCTGCTAATCAGTTTCTTTCCAGTGTACCTCGGTTTCGTAGATCTAAAACTGGAGGCACAAGATTTTCTGTATTAGGTCCCTCCTTCTGGAACAGTCTTCCTTTGTCTATCAGATCTATCACCATTTACTCTCAGTTCCGCAAGGCCCTTAAGACCCATTTGTTTTCTACTGCGTACTCCTGTTAAAGCACTCTTGGCACTTTCCACCTCCCTCAGTCCTCTTTTCTAGTGCCAGGAAGCCGTTTGGTCACAGTGCGCTTTATTAAGAACCTTCTTCATTTAATTTCATTTCATAATGGATGAAAGCTAGGCAAAATGGGTGCAGGCCTGAGAACACTGCATGCCTTCAAAATGGCCCCTTGCCCTCCAGCACATGGCTAGGCCCTGCCTGTACCAGCACTCAAAATGGCCCCCACCCACATGGCCAGTCCCCATCAACACCCCAAAAAATCGAAAAACACACAAAAATCAACACAATCCCATGCTACCCATGCCCTCCATGATGTTTACATTAAAGAGACCCCACAGAAAGACTGAGTTCATGCAGCACTCACTACCCCTGGGCAAAGGCCCCAACAGCAGCCAAAAAAATCGAAAAACACACAAAAATCAGCACAATCCCATGCCATCCATGCCCTCCATGATGTTTACATTAAAGAGACCCCACAGAAAGACTCAGTCCATGCACCACTCACTACCCCTGGGCAAAAGGCCCCAACAACAGCCCAAAAATCGAAAATTACAAAATTGTGGTTGCAGCAACTGTAATGCCCCAAACAAAAATACTTGTGAAATTTCTAATCCAAAAGTGATCCAAAGAAAGTCAAAAAGGCCTCAAATCCAAATATCCAGCAGCATCCACAAAAAGTAATCCTTCCAGGTCAAGATCCAAAGGAAAGTGACCAGCAAATGAAGAAAGCACTGGGAGGAGCCTGCTGGACAGGAACAGGAAGTTGGAGACTGTGGGGCACTTCCTTCCTCCCCCCCCCCAAAATGGACTCCTTGCAAAAAAAAGTGCAGGCAAATGTCAACCTGAGGAGTTATTCTGATAAAAATCATCATTTTCAGAAGGTTTATGCTGCTTGCTGGTGGATTTCTTGTGCAGAATTGCAAATTTTGCAATTTCGCGAGTGCGAGATTGTTGCTGCCCACTGCATCTACGTGTTCGCAATTGCGAACTCTCGCGATGCGTGCTGTGCAAGGTGGCAAGCCGCGATGACGTAATCGCGGTCGCCAAACTCCCGCTGGATCCCGCAGCAAGATCCAAAATGGCGCCGCACACGCAAAATGTGGAGAAAAACAACTCTGCAAACGCTGAATGACGGTAAGTGAACGCCGCGCGCCGCAATATTGTATCACCAAGCAAAAAAATCCGCTGCGTGCGAATTTGCAGATTTTCGCGGATTGCAAATTTGCTGAAAATCCGCAAATTTCACGAGCGGAACGGATTTTACGCCCATACTTACTAAGTGTTCCTGAGGACGCTCCAGATGTACTTGCCACAGCAGGTGAGAGGTTCAAAGCAGCTCGCCTTAGTTCCTCCCGAGAAAGATTAAGATGATGTGTGGTCCGGAGATGCTTGTACATAGAAGCAGTGCCACATGAATATTTTTTTTCACTGCCTCTTGACAGTACTCTGTCACAAATTTTGCACGTCAGCTTTCTCGCATTTACTTTCTTCTCTCCAGGTGAAAAAGTGAAGAATTTCCACACAACACATTCCGGGCTCTGTGGACGTGGTGCCTCCTGCAAGAATTATTCTGCAGAAGATACTTCCACCTGCTGCTGTCCAGATGCCATTTTGCATGATACTTTTTGGAGAAAAAAACAAGCAAAAAGGGTTCTTGTAGGCAAAAGAGATGTCTCTCTAAAGATGCTCCAACAAGAATGATTAAAATGGGTAGGGTCCTTCAATAGTTACAGTGGGAAATGTTAGGAATCAATTATATCTTTTTTTGAGGTCACATGGGACCCTCGCACTCTGCGCTCAGGATGCACGCACCCGACTTCACGAAAATATATTTAAAAATAATATACGTTTTTTATAAGTACACATATATTATTTTTATGAATATCTTGGATAATCTCTTGCCCTAATATGTATATTAAAGACACATACATATCATTTTAGAACATACATTTCTGTATGCGCATCTGTCGCAAATGCGTGGGAGCAGTAGTCGCGGACTGGTCGCATACAAATCGCGCACATCATATAATATAAAATGTATATGATGTAACTGAAAAACAGGCAGGCGTTGCACAACGTACGTGGATCCTTCATGACTTTTCTAAAATGGCGGCTAGAATCGGCGCACCCACCGTGATGCGTACGCTTTGAGTGCGCGACTCCGAAAAAAATGTGGACTTTTTAAAAAAGAAAATAATATAAATATATTCAATAAAAAATGGGGGGAAAAATTAATCAATATTTCAGTTTAAAATACATATGTTTTTGCAATTTTCAGAAAAATATATAGTTATTTAATTAATAAAATATTTATAAATAAACAGTTAAAAAACTGTAGAAACTCAGTACAGAAAAATAGGTATAACTACTATCACACTTAAAAATTTGCATTTAAAAAACCTTTGACATTCACTGAAAAAAACCATTGGTTTCAGAGACCTTATAGTTAGAAATTAGCATTTAAAAAACCTTAGAAATTCAGAGAAAAAACCATAGGTTTCAGGGGTGTTATAGTTAGCTTGCCATTTCACTCGTACAAAACCATAGAAATGCCTTCGTTATAGTTAGTTCTGCTAACTATAACTCGTGTGCCTGCAATGCACTGCTGATGATGTCACCTTTTGCATCATTCATGACATGGTCAGTGACATCACTGATGACATCTCACATGACATCACTGATGACATCATCCATGTGACAATCTGATACTTCTCATCATACACTAGTATAACCTTTCATCACTCACTGTAATATACAGAGTACCATATTTGAAACCATTGACACACCAATACCAGTTACTACATACCCACTCACTGATTGCTATGTCTACACACACAACTATCCATTCAGCAACAGAATCATTTATACATGCAGTCACTAATTAATAGAACACTGTCAAATGCAGGTATACACATATATAGACCTTGACACATCAGCATTCATCTTAGTTGGTTATGAAGTCATCTAACTCACTCATAAAAAAAAATTAATCACACTTACATTTACTCACTTACACAATTATCCAACAAGACCTCATTTATTCAAACACATGGTAACTCATAGTTAATATGTTAAAAAATCACCATTACTATTATACACTCATTCATATTGTTACTCTCACAATCACTGACTCTTACATATACCTATTTATATACACCAAGTCTCACATACAATGCCTTTACTTTTTTACTTTGTTGAAGATGCACAACTAAAACATATATTCACTCACCAACACACAAATAAATACACTCAGTCACCCAAACAACTATTTCCACATGCACTCTTAAACCTATACGCCTATTCAATCAACCATTCACTCATCTATGCATAGAGGTACACACACCACATCCAACCACACACAAACTCAGTGTCCCATACAAATACTCACCCAACTAATCAATAAGTAATATTTTCATGTAGTTAGTGACCAAATGATGCAGCATGTTATACAACAACAGAGACAGTGATGCACACATTCTCATAGTTTAGTTACTAATCCTCTTTTAATTACTCACTTAAACAGACAGTCAGACAGCTACTAAATCCTCCATCCAAACAGTTATATATCCACTTAATCTTCAATACAGATTGGTATATATATATAATACATATTTAAATTTCAAACTAAACCACATTCACTGGATGATGTAATCAGAGATGTCATTTGAGATGTCATCAGTGATGTCACTGACCATGTCATGAATGATGCAATATGTGACATCATCAGCAGTGCAGTCCGGGCGCACAAGTTATAGTTAGCAGAACTAACTATAACGCAGGAATTACTATGGTTTTGTACGAGTGAAATGGCCAGCTAACTATAACACCCCTGAAACCTATGTTTTTTTCCGTGAAAAAAACCATTATATATATATATATATATATATACATATATATATATATATATGGAAAACTCGACCCCTTCGTGAAGAAAGCCAGAGGACACCAGGGGAGCAGTCGGGAACACGTTTATTGACAGCTTAACAGTGGCATGATGCATTTCGGCTAGTTGCCTTCTTCGGATGCCGTAAGCTTTTGCCGAGGACACTCCTTCTCACACGCCTGATATACAACGGCCCTCCCAGTGAAAGGAGGTCAGCTGACTCCACCTGCTGACGAGTTGCAGCTGCAGTTCGAAGTAGTCGGACTGCAGTTCCCATAATGCAGCGGCCTGGTAAGTACCCAAGTGGAGCCAAATATTGCAAGGCTGAACTCCTGGCAAGCAGTGCGAGTAAAATAAACAAGGGGTGCCCCCGTGTGTTACAGTCTCAGTGTTCCCTCAGGTCCCCAACGTTCCGGCCCCAGTAATCAAGTCCGACCGAGCCATGCAACTAGGATGCCGTGATCCTGTTACCCTCGTGAAGTCACGGGCTGTTCGTAGACAGTGGCCACTTGCCTGATCTGGTCCTGAGGCGGTCCTGCAAAATCCGGTTTCACAGGTAATTTGAAGAAGAAGCCAACAAATGCAGGACACTTCACAGAACGGATCCTCTTCATGTGCTGCTGGCAAGCACATCAACAATGGAAAACTCGACCCCTTCGTGAAGAAAGCCAGAGGACACCAGGGGAGCAGTCGGGAACACGTTTATTGACAGCTTAACAGTGGCATGATGCATTTTGGCTAGTTGCCTTCTTCGGATGCCGTAAGCTTTTGCCGAGGACACTCCTTCTCACACGCCTGATATACAACGGCCCTCCCAGTGAAAGGAGGTCAGCTGACTCCACCTGCTGACGAGTTGCAGCTGCAGTTCGAAGTAGTCGGACTGCAGTTCCCATAATGCAGCGGCCTGGTAAGTACCCAAGTGGAGCCAAATATTGCAAGGCTGAAGTCCTGGCAAGCAGTGCGAGTAAAATAAACAAGGGGTGCCCCCGTGTGTTACAGTCTCAGTGTTCCCTCAGGTCCCCAACGTTCCGGCCCCAGTAATCAAGTCCGACCGAGCCATGCAACTAGGATGCCGTGATCCTGTTACCCTCGTGAAGTCACGGGCTGTTCGTAGACAGTGGCCACTTGCCTGATCTGGTCCTGAGGCGGTCCTGCAAAATCCGGTTTCACGGGTAATTTGAAGAAGAAGCCAACAAATGCAGGACACTTCACAGAACGGATCCTCTTCATGTGCTGCTGGCAAGCACATCAACAATGGAAAACTCGACCCCTTCGTGAAGAAAGCCAGAGGACACCAGGGGAGCAGTCGGGAACACGTTTATTGACAGCTTAACAGTGGCATGATGCATTTCGGCTAGTTGCCTTCTTCGGATGCCGTAAGCTTTTGCCGAGGACACTCCTTCTCACACGCCTGATATACAACGGCCCTCCCAGTGAAAGGAGGTCAGCTGACTCCACCTGCTGACGAGTTGCAGCTGCAGTTCGAAGTAGTCGGACTGCAGTTCCCATAATGCAGCGGCCTGGTACTAAAACATATATTCACTCACCAACACACAAATAAATACACTCAGTCACCCAAACAACTATTTCCACATGCACTCTTAAACCTATACGCCTATTCAATCAACCATTCACTCATCTATGCATAGAGGTACACACACCACATCCAACCACACACAAACTCAGTGTCCCATACAAATACTCACCCAACTAATCAATAAGTAATATTTTCATGTAGTTAGTGACCAAATGATGCAGCATGTTATACAACAACAGAGACAGTGATGCACACATTCTCATAGTTTAGTTACTAATCCTCTTTTAATTACTCACTTAAACAGACAGTCAGACAGCTACTAAATCCTCCATCCAAACAGTTATATATCCACTTAATCTTCAATACAGATTGGTATATATATATAATACATATTTAAATTTCAAACTAAACCACATTCACTGGATGATGTAATCAGAGATGTCATTTGAGATGTCATCAGTGATGTCACTGACCATGTCATGAATGATGCAATATGTGACATCATCAGCAGTGCAGTCCGGGCGCACAAGTTATAGTTAGCAGAACTAACTATAACGCAGGAATTACTATGGTTTTGTACGAGTGAAATGGCCAGCTAACTATAACACCCCTGAAACCTATGTTTTTTTCCGTGAAAAAAAACATTATATATATATATATATATATATATATATATATATATATATATATATATATATATATATATATATACCACACAAAAGAAGTTGTGGCACTCCTCTTGATAATTCAAAGATTTTATTCAGACTGTGCAAACCTATGTGTTTCGAACCGTAGTTCCTGATCACGGTGGTGTAGTTCAACACCACCGTGATCAGGAACTACGGTTCAAAACAATAGAATGTTGAGATTTTCTATTGAAAATAATCCTAACTATAACTACCTATATATATATATATATATATATATATATATATATATATATATATATATATATATATATATATATATATATATATATATATATATATATATAAATATATATATATATATTTATCAAACAAAAAGAGTTGCCACAGTGAAGCCATCTCACATGAGGGGGTGAGCACACTGATGCCCCAGGCAGCTGCACTCCCAACAGGTCACTCGCACTTCCTGAATAGCAGCCCTTAAAGCCATACGCATTTCAAGCGACTTAGCGCTCTTGTTCACTGGCAGGCTCCACACTCAATGATGCAAGGAAACAGCAAACGAGTCTCAGGGCACTGATTTATTAATGAAACAAGCCACGCCCCATGGGTGTCGCCGTGGCTTTCTGGATATTGTAGTCCATTAATATGCAGCCATGCTTGTAGTCCCGTAAGAAACCCCAGTGGGTGTTTGCATATTTCACTCTTGATAAAAAGCCCATTTGAGTCAAAGTTCATAATCATTCCTAAAATAGGTTAAAGCGCTGTGTAGACTTGCTAGGGTACAGATCAATATGTACCTGAGGCTCCGGTCCCCCTCATTCCAACAGGGTCGCATTTGTTGGCCTTGGGATCCGCCTCTCCTGGCGGCGGGACCTGCTTCAAGAGGAAACAAGCAAGTGTCCATTTCTCTGTCGTTCGCGAGCACGAAAAAAACGGAGTATATATATATATATATTCATTCACTGAAAAAACCATAGGTTTCACACCAGTTATAGTTAGCTGGAAATTTTACTGACATAAAACCATTGAAATTCCCTCGTTATAGTTAGTTGGACTCACTATAACTTGCACGTGCAATGCACTGCTGATGACGTCACATATTACATCACTCATGACATGGTCAGTGACATCACTCATGAGACCATTGATGACACCATCCAGTGAATGTGTGTCTTTCTGAAAAATAAATTAATGTTTAAATTTTTAAATATATGTTTTAGTGTTTCACTTTGTGTATAAGTAGCTGCATGGGTTGGTGAGTAGCTACATGTGTATGTACATGGGTTATTAGATGTTTTTCTTAGTATCAGTATGAGTGTCTATATGGTTTGGTGGGGGTATTACTTAGCACATAGATGCATGATTGACTGACTCTCTGTTTGTATGTGTTTTGAAGACAGCATATGTGCAGGACTGTATGAGTGAATGAGTGTGTATATGTGTATGTTAGTGAGTGAATGACTGTCTCACTAGTGTCTTTATCAGTAACTACATATGTTTTAATCTAGTATATGTGAATATTGATGTACATAAGTGAGTATATGTGAGAGTAAGAGATTGTAAGAGTTCCTGTTTAAATAAGTATGTGTTTCTATAAGGGATTGTTTAAGAGAATAAATATGTTTAAGTTTCAATAGAAGTAAGGTGGTAGTGTGTATAGCTCTATATGCAAATAAATGGATGTTCAATTGTTTATTTCCATGTGTGAGTATGTGTGTGAGTAACTTTTGGATGACTGTCAGTGTGTAACAGGATGTATAGGTGTATCACTACATATGATGAGTGACTATATGTATGAGTGAGTATATTGAACTGTTTGTGAATGAGTAGATGATTATATAGATGGTGGAATTACTGAATTGGTTGTTGTAACTGGTACAGGTATCTCAATTTAAAAAAAAAAATTAGTTTCTATTTTTGAATATGTGTTTCAAGGGTTACATTACAGTGAAAGGAGGTCTGTCACTCTGTCATAAGGATGGTGTCATGAGTGATGTCATGAGTGATGTCATGAGTGATGTCACTGACCATTTCATGAGTGATGTAATATGTGACGTCATCAGCAGTGCATTGCACGCACAAGTTTTAGTGAGTCCAACTAACTATAACGTGGGAATTTCAATTGTTTTATGTCAGTAAAATTTCCAGCTAACTATAACTGGTGTGAAACCTATGGTTTTTTCAGTGAATTTATTAGGTTTTTAAAATGCTAATTCCTAACTATAACTGGTGTGAAACCTATGGTTTTTTCAGTGAATTTCAAAGGTTTTTTAAATGCTAATTCCTAACTATAAGTCTCAGTTTATAAGTAAGACAGTTAGCTCTCTAGTTGTTCTTTAGAACACTCTGGGACATTCTGTCATTGGGCTATATTTGGGCTACATCTGGCTGATATTTGGGCTACATTTGTTTTTTTTGTCTCTGGTGGCCATCTTTGGGCTACATTGGGCTACATTGAGCTACATTTGGGCTCTAACATATATATAGCCCAATGTAGCCCAATATACATTTTTTCAAAGTTAATTTTCGTAAAAACCACTTGAGCATATATCTTGAGACATAGCAAAGGCACATCGGGCTACCAGTCCCTACAATTTTGCCAATTTTTTTTGTATATTGTTTTTTTTTTTGCCTTGGAGTGCTCCCGGTGCACGTCCCGGTGAGCGCCCCGGAAAGCGTAATTATATGAAGCGCCCCGGGGCGCGCACCGGGGAGCGTCCCGTAAGCGCCAATATCGTGAACAAAAACATGATTGTGACGTATCGCGTAGCCGCGTTCGCGTGATACGCACGGCGTAAGCGCACCCGGAAGCACTCGAGCAAATACGATCGCACAACGTAGGCATCTGACGCGCTTACGCGACGCGCCCCCTGGGCGCACAGCGTAAGTGCGTCGGGTCATGTGACCTGAAAATAACACTTTTCATTGGTTCATAACAGTTTTGGTTTCATAATAATGAAGCCCCTGGTCATGTGACCTGAAAATAACACTTTTCGTTGGTTCAATAAATTTTTTTTTCAAAAGGATAAAATACCCCACATTTTTTCCTTATTCTGACTTTGTCCTTTGACTTAGGAAGACCTGTTTGTACCTCTCTGTACCTTTTTGATCTTTATAATGGCTTCAGTAGCAGCAGCAGCTGGTGCATCTGCACCACAACCACCACCACAACCACCAAGAGGACCACCACAAGATATCATTGGTGGTCAACAAGAGGAGGAAGAGGAGGAGGAGGAAGAGGGGAGGAGAAGATGGCTTGAAGAACAAAATACCCCATACCAGCCAAGACCACACATTATATGGGAGTTTTTTTCGATCCCACAGGGGAAGAAAAAAGTAAATGCAGCCAAGGTGACTTGCCTAATCTGTGGCATAGAACTTTCTAGGGGGAACCCTAATAAAAAATATTCATTTGGAAACAACACGATGATTCGCCACATGCAGCGCAAGCATCCAATAAACTATTCTGCTGCAGAGATGAGGGAACTAGCCAGTAACCCTCCCCAAACCACAAGAACCACCTCAAAAAGAAAGCAACTCACTCCGTCGGCATCAGAGGAAAGTGAGACGATGCCTTGCATTCAGCCACGATTCGCCGATTTCCGAATTATCTGTAAATATTGTGGGAAGACCATCTCCTACGGAGAACAGAGCATAAAGGTCATCGTCCTTGCTGGGGACAACCACAAATGCCCCAATAAACCCTAATTATTTCTTTTCTTTTTTTTTTGCTCCAGTTGAGCCCTTTTCAATTCCCTGTTTTTTCGTTTCTCCCCATGAAAAATAAAAAAAAATATAAAAGTGTTCAGAAAACCCAAAAAAAGTTTAAAATGTTCAAAAAACAATAAAAAAATATAAAACAACTAAAAAGAAGAAAAAAAACAGTTCTTTTTAGAACTACCTCCAATTTCTAAAAAAAGGCTACATTTTATTAAAACTCTATTATTCATTTTTCCCCATGGGACGCTCCCCGGTCCGCTCCCCGGTGCGCGTACCGAGCGCTCCCCACACGCAAATAAAAAAATATTTTTTTTTTTTGCCCCGCTGGGCCCTTTTATGGCCCCCACATCAAACCTAGAGGGTCAGGGGGGGGTCTATCCCTGCCCCCTTATGGTCATTTCCCCCTTTGATTTTTCCACCTCTTATGTCTCGATTTTACCGAGACACAAGATGGCGGCTGCTCCGGACTGTTTCGAATGTTTACAGACACCCGAGAGATCAATCAGCTTTCTGTGCGCAAGTCGCGTGGTGCGCCTGGAGCGCTCCCCGGTGCGCGTACCGGGGCGCTGCCATAGATATATATTTTTTTGAACCTAAATTAATCAAAAACCACTGGAGCACATATCTTGAGACATAGCAAAGGCACATCAGGCTACCAGTCTCTACAATTTTGCCAAGTTTGGTGCAAATCCATTCAGCCGATCGGGCTAAAAGTGAGTTCGATCGCCCTATGGAAATGAACATGGGGAAAACACGTTTTGGGACCCCCCCCTTTTATCTCGGCCCCCGCTTGACGAATCCCCCCGAAACTTCCAAGGAAGGACCGGAGCAAATTTGAGGAAGTTTTCAGGCCGATTCGTCAACCGGCGCCAAAGTTATTCCAAATAGAATTTTGAGTATATATAACTACCTACTGGCGACCGCCAGTAGGTAATATGTGTATATATATATATATATATATATATATATATATATATATATATATATATATATATCTACCTACTGGCGTGTCGCCAGTAGGTATATATAGTTAGGATTATTTGTCTATGGAACTTTTGAAAATTCTATGTCTAATAACTTTGGCGTTTGTGGACGGAATCGGCTGAAATTTTCAGGGAAATGGCACATTTTATTTCTGAGCAGCCCCTGAAAATTTGGGGGGGTTTCGTCAAGGGGGGGCCGAGAAAAAAGGGGGTTCCCAAAACGCGTTTTTCCCATGTTAATTTCCATAGGGCCTTTGGCCTCACTTTTAGCTCGAACGGCTGAATGGATTTGCACGAAACTTGGCAAAATTGTAGGGACTGTTAGCCTGATGTGCCTTTGCTAGGTCTCAATATATGTGCTCCAGTGGATTTTGAGAAATTAACGTTCAAAACAAGATATATATCTGTAACAGCGCTCCGGGCTGCGCTCCGGTCCGCTTACTTTTCGCGAAACGGAACTTTGCGATGCGAAGCTGATTGGCTCCCCGGTGTCTGTCAACATTCTAAACAGTCCGGAGCGGCCGCCATCTTATCTCTCGGTAGGATCGAGAGAGAAGAAGAGGTGGAAAACGAAGGGGGAATTTAATGAAAGGGGGCAAGGTATACCCCTCTTGACCCCCTAGGAATCTTGTTGGGGTTATTAAAGGGTCCCGTGGGGAAAATAAAAAAAAAATATATTTTTCACGGCAGAAGCGCTTCCCGGGCCGCGAACTGGGCCGCAAACTGGTAGCGAAACGGGAATTCGCCATTTTGTGCTTCGTTTTAATTAAATTACTAGGTATAAGGGGGTGCGGGAGACCATTTTGTGCTTCGTTTTAATTAAATTACTAGGTATAAGGGGGTGCGGGAGACGTATCCTAATCCCTTATGTTTTCTGAGGGTGGCTGAGGAGGCTCATATATGTTGATACATGTCTTCCAGCGGCTGTGCGTGAGCTTTTTTTTTTTTTTTGCTGCGTGACGTCTGTTAACGTTCGATTCGAAGGAAATCAGGAAGTGTTGACCACCAATTTGTCAGTGCGATAAAATATTTTGTTATAAATGAATCCTTATTGATAAACATTGTTTGCGCCATCTTGCCTTTTTTCCAATGCCACAATTTTGTCGTGCACGGCAGCCATTTTAGATGCCAGGCCGGTCCCAGGCTATGACCTAGCTCTGCGGATGTAGTTTATGGCCCTAGCTGTAGAGAATCCAGACATGCCAACCCTCCCGATTCAGGCGTGAGACTACTGATTTCAGTGCTAGTCTCCCGCCTCCCGATTCCTGCAAGCAAAAACCCGGGGGCATATTACCAACAACTAGCGATAATTTATGTCTCTAACTTGTTTAGAGACAAAAATTATCGCCGCACATCGGCGATTTTTATCGCAGATAAACCTTGCTATTAGCAAGGTTTATCCCAAATGCGATAAAAAACGGCCGCAATGCATGAATATCGCTGAAAAGTCAGCGATATTCATGCATTATCCAGGAAATGTGCTTAGCCATGTTATCCACCTCCAATTGGATAACATGGCTAAGAACTGCTCGCAAATGCGATAAAAAACGGCCGCAATGCATGAATATCGCTGAAAAGACAGCGAGATTCATGCATTATCCAGCAAATGCTCTTAGCTATGTTATCTACCTCCCATTGGATAACATGGCTAAGAACTGCTCGCAAATGCGATAAAAAACGGCCGCAATGCATGAATATCGCTGAAAAGTCAGCGATATTCATGCATTATCCAGCAAATGCTCTTAGCCATGTTATCCACCTCCAATTGGATAACATGGCTAAGAACTGCTCAGGGCAGGTGTTAGCTTGTGGAGATATTCGCGCGTAGCGCGAATATCTCCAAAATTTGGTAATAGGAGATAGCGATGTAAGGGACTGTTTCCAGTCGCTAACATCTTGGCACGCCCACTTTGCATGTCATTAGTGATAGATATCACTGACATGCAAAGCGGGGCCCAAGATGGTCGCTATCTCCTTTTAGCTGTCACTAATTGATGTTAGCGACAGCTTGGTAATAGGGAGATAATTTTATCTCCGCTTTCTTGGCTTTTAAAGCCAAAAAAGCGGAATTAAACCCCCTTGATAATATGCCCCACGATTCCTCGGGGGTTTCAGCTGACAGGGCTTGGTATTGTGTTACGTGCTAATTCTTCCAGGAAACGTCAGAGGGTCGATGCAGGGGTTCTAGAAGGGGTGATAAACCATTTAAGCCTCATGAACAAGCGCATGGTCTTTTAAAGATCTGTGAAGTACTCGGGGCGGCGGTGTGTGTGTGCCCTCTTTCAGGAGCGGGCGGGGGGGGGGCACTGCCAGCAACTTGCCAGGCCAGGCAGTGTTCAAAACTTGCATCACCCTTTCTCTGCCTGCTATTGCGCTCCATGCTTCGGAAAGGTAAGAAAAAGAACGTGCATTTGAGTTTGAAATGTCCGATCCTGTAGCAGTACACTTGCAAAGCCCACACATGACAATAACCCGATTCAAGGCCCCATTCTCCCGATTTTTTAATAATATATAGTACTCCAAAAAAGTAGGTTTATAAAACTTTATTAACTTTTAAATATAACGAACGTAACAAAAACTGTAAATATATTTAAACATTTTTCGACAAAAAAAAACAACAATGGTCCGAAGCTGTCTTTTGTGCGAATAGTCCCAAGGCAGCACAACGTGCTGAGTTGTGGACGGCACCCAGGTGAAGAACCATCCCTTCTTTAAACCCCATGGTGACCAACTAAGTGCAGGTTTTACATAAAGTAGTGTTTACCTAGAGTGGTGCTGTGTAGGACACTCTGAATGGAAATTAACCAGAACTATAACGATAACAACAACAACAACAATAATATAACTTTTATGCTTAAATTACGCAAACATTTAGCTAATCTGCTAAAGGGGGGAGTCGCCATTTCTTTTGATAATTTATTCACCCATCCGTAGCCTCTCTATTCTCCATTACAATGTGTTTCTTGCTGAAATTAACCAGAACTATAACCATAACAACAACAACAACAATAATATAACTTTAATGTCCAAATTACGCAAAGATTTAGCTAATCTGCTAAAGGGGGGAGTAGCCATTTCTTTTGATAATTTATTTATCCATCCGTAGCCTCTCTAATCTCCATTACAATGTGTTTCTTGCTGTCGCTAGCTGATGAAAAAACTAAAGTGATAACTTCCTCATCCTTATTTTGTCTTTCTTTGTTCCTTAAGATGTTATCTGTGTCAACCTCTTCCGAGAATGCTGATGCGTTAGGGATTTTCTTGTGTTTCTTAATAGCATTGGTGTCTGCACACTTCTTTGTCAATTCTGTTTATATGATAACTGCTTCATAAACAGACAATATCTTTGTTTAGTCATTAGTGTTAAGTGTGTCTGAAACTACAGTGCCGTTCTGTTTTTCTTTCTTCAGGCTCTACAGAGTTTTGTGTGTTGTTCTTTTGAGCGACAATTATTCCAGAGGTTTCAGGTTCACTTGTTTTGTCCTGCAGTGAGTTAACAGCTTTAGAGACTTCATGTTTATTTGCTATGTCCTGCTGTGCGTCAACTGCTTCAGAGACGTCAGCCTCATTTGTTATGTTTGACTAGATCCTGGACCTGCCCGGCCGCGCCCAAAATGGCTCCGGTGTAAATGGGACTCGTAACTGCTTGTTGTGTACTGTTTCCCAACCTTGATATCACGAGATACGTATGCAGTTGTGAAGCACATGGCGGAGGCTCGTCTGCTATAGTGGGGCGCCCCTTTATCGTTTCAGTTGCCATTCCGCCCGCTTTTGCTACACTGTGCCTTTTCCGCCATTCAGCTGTTTACCGCCCGCTCTTACGGCTACAGCGTCTCGCTCACCATGTAGTTGAGTTGCTCCCACTCTTGCGGTGCAGCGATAGGCGGCTGCCACAGGACTCTTAAAATGGCGGCCGGCTCTTCGGATTTGGGCCTGGTCCAGTAAAATGGCCCTGGGACACTTTGGAACTCGGACGCTTGTCTGCCAGGGCTTGGGTCCCATTCTCGAAAGCGTCTCCTCAGCCTTGAAGATTCTACAAAAGTCTTGGGGGACCTCGACTCCCGCAGGCTTCCGGTGGGGAGCGGCTGCCCTGATTGCTTGCGGAATGGCCACAACGGAGCTACGAGATGGTGGTGCTCTCATGGTGACGCCAGCTTCAGTCTGAAACATCCAGAAACAAGGTGGGGCTTTCATTGTTTGGGAAAAAAAATGTTTTAATCCAATGAAAAGTGTTATTTTTAGGTCACATGACCTAGTCTTACATCATTAGGAAAACAAAAGTAAAATGAACCAATGAAAAGTTTTATTAACAAGTCACATGACCTGTTATGCTTACGTTACGCGCGGCGCGCCGCGCTCTGGATCGTTTCCGGGAAGCTGCGCCTTGCGCACCGGAGCACTTCCGGGTGCGCTAACGCGGCGCGTCATATGACGCATTACGCGACAACGCAGTTCCAGAATATAGTCAAAATGTCTCCACCAACCAGCGGTCGGAATACAACCGCTTTCAGCAGTCCAAAAAGTTCGGTTAAATCTTAAGAGCGGGAGCAACTCAACTACATGGTGAGCGAGACGCTGTAGTCGCAAGAGCGGGCGGTAAACAGCTGAATGGCGGAAGAGGCACAGAGTACCAAAAGCGGGCGGAATGGCAACTAAAACGGTAAAGGGGCGCCCCACTACAGCGTGTCTTCAGGTCAAACGGATTGTGGGACAAGGTCCAGAATGGAAGAGTCATCAAAAGGCAAAAAATTCCGCCGGACCCCGGGAGCCGGCCGCCTATGTCGGGGGCGATCTCAGGCCACACCAGGGCAACACGACTTGGGGAGGGGGCAGGAGCCAAGCGCCCCCTCTCAGTCCGCGCCATCTCACTGTCCCTCGGGGGCCTCCGTCAAGCGGTTTAGGGAGGCACCGTATCACATTGTTTTCCAATGCAGTCAGGTCCACAAACGGACCCCACTTACTTTGAATAGTGAAGCTGCAGCAGGTGCAAATAAGGTTTAAACAGTGTAACAAGCGCTGCTTAGAACTCTGAAGTATGGCACTCAACATCCAGGACTTATGCCATTTGTGTAAGGCAGTGACATCGAAGCAACTCAGGGACCAAAAGCATGAACGAACACTCACGTATGAAAATCTTATTTGGGGAAGTGGCAGGATCCAAACGCCCCCTCCCAGTTCGCGCCACTACACCGTATGTAGAAAATCTGAAGCCATCGTTCTACAAACTCTCAACGCTTGCTATCAGTGCATGAGTTTCATGCTCGATCGATTGAGCTAGCCGGATCGGGCAACAAAAAGTATAAAATAGTTATGTAAATAGTTATTTAATAAAATGTTTTACCCTGTTTCTTTGCTGGTGTGTTGTCTATATTTATAATATTTGCATAGGGTTTGTCGTTATTTTGGGCGGGGTGGGTGGCGGAGTCGAGCTGTCTTGCAGCCCTCATGGTGTGGAGCTCAGTTCATCTCACTATTTTCGTATTTCTCATGAAGGGTTGTTCCTAATGTTTGTATTTTACCGAGGTCAAAAAGAGATCGAATTAGTGGTCTACTGATTTTGCTCGATTACTTTTATTTTTTTACACAATTTTTCACTATCTGCAAAGACTAAACAGAGTATTGCGACTTTGTGCTTGTTTGTAAATAGAGAATGATCCAAAGAGAACCAATTCTAAAACAGTAAATGCTTGGATAACAATCAATCAAATGGAGAGACAAGCAGGTACGACGGATTACAACGGGGGTAAAGGTCTGCGTTAACTACCGTTCACTATCTGCAAAGAGAGAGTACTACTAAGAGAAAAGAGGGGAGGGGCGGGGGGGCAGCGTTCAAAGCACATCAGCGTGCATAAACACGAAAACGTTTTTACCTTTCACGTACTTGACATTTGACAGCTTTTGATATTTGCTATTAAAAAACCATTGAAATTCACAGAAAAAACCATAGGTTATAGTCCATATATAGTTAGGAATTTGCATTTACAAAACCTTGAAAATTCAATGAAAAAACCATTGGTTATAGAACATATATAGTTAGGAATTTGCATTTACAAAACCTTATTTTACTCGCATAAAACCATTGAAATTCCATATATAGTTAGATGCGCTAACTATATATCGCGCACCCGCAATCCACTGCTGATGATGTCACATATTACATCATTCATGACATGGTCAGTGACATCACTGATGACATCACTGATGACAACTCAAATGACATCACTGACAACATCACAGATGACATCATTCATGTGTTAATACGATGAACCTCTACAGACTCTGATATAACCTTAGATACACTCAGTGAAAACAGACACTCACAGATTGTCACTCATCCATGGAGTTACTCATACACCTAGACAGTCATGCAAAGAATTAATCACACCTCCATTTCCTCAACTATACAGTTATACACACCTTACGTATTGAAACATATTCTAACACATATTTACTCTCTTATACAATCACTGATACAAGTTTTCAATGATCCATGCAGCCACTCACACATTCACTGGCTCTTAAACACAGTAATTTATATATGTCAACTCTCGCATGTACTGTGTTTTACATATGTACTTACTTTGACATGTAGCATTGAGATATCCAATCACTCACCAATACACTCATGCACACAGTCAATCACCCATACAGCTGTTTCCACATGCAGTTTTGAACCCATAAATCTAGTGAATCAGCTGTTCACACATCTATGCACAGAGTCACACACCTCCCAGCCACTCACACACATACTCAGTCTCCCATACAAATACTTGGGCAACCAATCAATAACCCATATAGTTACTCATATAGCTACTGATCAACACATGCAGCAGTTTACAGAACAACAGATATAATGATGCACAAATTAATACAGTTTAATCACTAACCCATGCACTCAGTGAGACACATTTAATCACTCCCTCATACAATCAGTCATGCACCTACTAAATCCTTCATCCAGACATTTATACATCCACTCATTCTTCAATATGTAAGACATATTTTAACTTTACAGAAACATACAGTCACTGGATGTTGTCATCAGTGATGTCATTTGAGTTGTCATCAGTGATGTCATCAGTGATGTCACTGACCATGTCATGAATGATGTAATATGTGACATCATCAGCAGTGGATTGCGGGTGCGCGATATATAGTTAGCGCATCTAACTATATATGGAATTTCAATGGTTTTATGCGAGTAAAATAAGGTTTTGTAAATGCAAATTCCTAACTATATATGTTCTATAACCAATGGTTTTTTCATTGAATATATATATATGTATATATATATATATATATATATATATATATATATATATATATATTTATTAAACAAAAAGAGTTGCCACAGTGAAGCCATCTCACATGAGGGGGTGAGCACACTGATGCCCCTGGCGGCTGCACTCCCAACAGGTCACTTGCACTTCCTGAATAGCAGCCCTTAAAGCCATACGCATTTCAAGCGACTTAGCGCTCTTGTTCACTGGCAGGCTCCACACTCAATGATGCAAGGAAACAGCAAACGAGTCTCAGGGCACTGATTTATTAATGAAACAAGCCACGCCCCATGGGTGTCGCCGTGGCTTTCTGGATATTGTAGTCCATTAATATGCAGCCATGCTTGTAGTCTCTTAAAAAACCCCGGTGGGTGTTTGCCTATTTCACTCTTGATAAAAAGGCCATTTGAGTCAAAGTTCATAATCATTCCTAAAATAGGTAAAAGCGCTGTGTAGACTTGCTAGGGTACAGATCAATATGTACCTGAGGCTCCGGTCCCCCTCATTCCAACAGGTTCGAGTTTGCCGGCCTTGGGATCCGCCTCTCCTGGCGGCGGGACCTGCTTCAAGAGGAAACAAGCAAGTGTCCATTTCTCTGTCGTTCGCGAGCATGAAAAAAACGGAGTGTTTGATATATATGTATATATATATATATATATATATATATATATATATATATATATATATATATATATATATATATATATATATATATATATATATATATATATATATATATATGTATATATATATATATATGCCAGGAACTTCGTCTGTACCCCATAGAACTGGAAATAAAGAACGAACTGGACCCAAATCAGGTAGATTTGCTAATTTATAATAGTGCAACCTCTCGTCCGCCATGACGCGTTTCGGGCCCTGAAGCCCTTGATCACATAACATGGTCATTTACACCCCGTCATTTTAAGATGCAAACAGAGGTCACCTGACCCTGGGCCTATAGATATAAACAACATACTTCCGCCTTTTCCACATATTACAACTGTAACCTGTATATTCAGCATCATTAATACAAATATATACAGTACGTCATATTTACAATACAAAACCTACCCATTGCACCCACCCAGAATAAATAAATATTGTGCACATTTTGCAATAAATAAATAAATACACATATAAATAGAGTTACAAATATTGAAATAACATCTGTTTCAATAAAATTCATGTGTATATACACCATTATCAAAAAAATGAATAATATTAGTAACATAAAATTCATTGATTTACTTTGATAAGAGGTTTGTGCAAAATCTGCTTTTTAATGTGCAAGTATATGCTTTAAATATTTTTCTCAACTGGGTTTAAAGTGCAAAAAGGGAGGATTGATGGTAAAAAGCCGCAGTGGTCTGGATTTAATTGTGGAGAACTGCATCTATACTGCCCATAGAGTCCTGTTACACCCTGTACAACTATAGATTAAAAAATTATATAGTTGCCCTTAGTGAAAAAATAAATTAAATTAAATCGTTTTCTAAAAAGCAGTTTTTAGTTTAGTTTAGATGGCATGTTTTGCGATTATTTCAACTCTAGACTGTCTTGTACACATGTATGCATATTCCTTCTTTCTGTTTCCATCTACAGGCATGTGTATAAGTCTTCTGTCGCATTAATGCCATTAAGTGTCTTGGTATCGAGCTCCAGAATATATCTGGTCTCTAGTAACCTCAAATGTGCTTCCCTGTTGCCTCCTCTACGGAGTGGCGACCCCATATCCAGAGCATAGTAACTAAGGCAATTCAAATCACCCTTGCGGCATGAGTTAACATGTCTCGCCACAGGCAATGCCTCGTCTTTGTTGTTAACCGCTCTCATGTGTTGGAGAATGCGCTTGTGGACCTGTAACTTAGTGCTACCCACATAGCGTAGCCCACAAACACACTCCAACACATATATGACGAAATCTGATTTGCAAGTCATCTTTTTAGAAATCATAATCGGTGCCTCACTAAAGGGGGACATGTAAAATGTTTTATTTCTCCCCAAGGTGCATGCCTTGCACACAGTGCACTTAATAAAACCTTTACTCTGCATAAGCCAAGTATCTTTGTTCTCTACCTCCGGGCTACTTCTTACCAACATGTCGCTCATCGACCTAGCCCGGCTGTATGTTATGGCTGGATAGCTGGCCAATGTTTTGCCTATCACGGGATCCCCTCTGACTATCGGCCAGTTTTTGCAAACAATTTTTTGTATTAGATTGTGTTGGCGGCTATACCCAGTAATCAATCTTGGTTGCTCGCCTACACTATTTGTCTCTTTGTTCCTTTCTTCACCATTTCCTTCCTGGCTAAGCAGAGTGCTTGTTTTATTGGCTCTCATCATCGCTTTGTCAACCAAGACCTCTGAATAGCCTCGTTCCAGAAACCTTATCTTGCTGTTGAGTTGTGATGTCAAGCAAGCCTCATCTGTGCTACATATTCTTCTGATCCTTAGCAACTCCCCATAGGGGATGCTTCAGATCAGATGACCTGGGTGCTGGCTAGACGCATGGAGAACCGTGTTACCCGCGGTCTCCTTGTGATGTAGCTTGGTTTGGAGTTTGCCTCCTTCAACATAGACCTCTACATCAAAAAAATTGACCCTATTGTCACTTATCGTGCCTGTGAATTTTAAATTCAGATCATTGATGTTGATGTCTGAAATAAACTGTTCAGCTTCCATAGATGACCCTCTCCAGATTATAAAGACGTCATCTATGAATCTGTACCAAGACACAACTTTGTTAGACATGACCTCTGCACAAGCGACCCCCAGGACCTGCTCCTCCCACAGCCCCATGTGTAAACATGAGTAACTGGGGGAGAAGCAGGCCCCCATCACAACTCCTCTTAGCTGTTGAAACACTTGCTTTTGAAATAGAAAGTAATTGTTAGTTAGACATATTTCCAACATTTCCTTGATCATATTATTGTGTTCCAACATACATGCAGGTCTCTTGTTTAGAAAATGTGTGACCATAGGTTTCACACCAGTTATAGTTAGGAATTAGCATTTAAAAAACCTATGAAATTCACAGAAAAAACCATAGGTTTGACACCAGTTATAGTTAGCTGGAAATTTTACTGACATAAAACCATTGATATTCCCACGTTATAGTTAGTTGGACTCACTATAACTTGCGTCTCGGTAGAATCGAGACACAAGAGGTGGCAAAACAAAAGGGGAAATGACCATAAGGGGGCAGAGTAGACCCCCCCTGACCACCTAGGTTTGATGTGGGGGCCATAAAAGGGCCCTGCGGGGCCAAAACATTTTTAATTTTAATTTTTATTTTTTCGGGGGGGGGGTAGCGCCCGGTACGCGCACCGGGGAGCGCACCGGGGAGCGTACCATGGGGAAAAAAGAATGACAAAGTTTTAAAAAAATTTAGCCTTTTTTATGATTTGGAGGTAGTTCTAAAAAGAACTGTTTTTTTATCCTTTTTGTTGTTTTTTTCGGAACAAAAACAAAACTGCTCAACAGGAGCAAAAAAAAGGGGAAAAATTAGGGCTGTATAAGGCCTGAAACCTATGGTTTTTTAAGTGAATTTGCAAGGTTTTTTAAATGCTAATTCCTAAATATATAAGGCCTGAAACATATGGTTTTTTAAGTGAATTTGCAAGTTTTTTAAATGCTAATTCCTAAAATATAAGGCTTGAAATCTATGGTTTTTTCAGTGAATTTGCAAGGTTTTTTAAATGCTAATTCCTAACTATATCAGGCGTGAAACCTATATTTTTTTTCAATAAATTTCAAAGGTTTTGTAAATGCTAATTCTATTAGCGGATAACGTTTATATATGTTATTATCCTTCTGGGACCACCTGAGCAGCCATCTTGTTTCTCAGGAGAAGTGAGGCACAAGAGAGCACAAAACAAGAGTGGAAAACGCGAAAAGGGGCCAGGGTTGAGACCCCCTGACCCCCTAGCCCTTCTCAGGGGGTCCCAGAAGGACCACCAAGTGCAAACATTTTTTTGTAATTTTTTAAATCGCGGGGTTTTGAATTTTTTTTTTATTTTTTTGCCCTGGGGGTCCTTTTGGGATCCCCTGAGTATGGGTTGGAGGGTTGGGGGGTCTTTACCCTGCCCCATTTTCGTGTTTTCCAGTCTTGTTTTGGGCTCTCTTGTGCCTCAGTTCTCCTGAAAAACAAGATGGTGGCCAGCACTTCCTGGTTTGGACAGTTTGGAATGTTGACAGTCGACTGCCAGCCATTCAGAAACTCGCTCGCGCACGCAAGGGTAAGCGCACGTATGCGTACGGTACGCGTACCGTACGCGTACGGTGCGCGTATGGTGAGCGAATATAGATTTATAATTTGCTCTAATTCAATTTTCTCAACAACTACTGGAGGGATTTTTGCTAAATATAGAAAAGGCACTACTGCATACCTGTCCCTACCATTTTTCCAAGTTTGGTGTAATTCCATTCAGCCATTCGGGCTGTAGCCGTGTCTAAAGGTCCCTATGGAAATTAACATGGGGAAAACACGTTTTGAGACCCCTCTTTTGGCCCCCGCTTGACGAATCCCCCAAAACTTTCAGGGAAGGAGACGAGCGGAGATGGCCAAAATTCTGGAAAATTACACACAGATTCCTCAATCAGCGCCAAAGTTATTCCCAATAGAATGTTGAGCGCATATAGATATATAATTTGCTCAAATAAATTTTCTCAACAACTACTGGAGGGATTTTCACCAAATTTAGAAAAGGCACTACTGCATACCTGTCCCTACCATTTTGCCAAGTTTGGTGTTATTCCGTTCAGCCGTTCGGGCTGTAGCCGTGTCTAAAGGTCCCATAGAAAATGCCATTTGGAAAATTTCAAATTCAATTTTCTCAAGAACTACTGGAGGGATTTACACCAAACATACAAAAGGCACTGCTGCATACCAGTCCCTACCATTTTGCCAAATCTGGTGTAATTCCATCCAGCCGTTCTAGCTGTAGCCTTGTGAGAATGTCCCTATGGAAATTAACATGGGGAAAACACGTTTTGGTTATATATATTGCTTTGAATCTTCTTGCCCTCTGGTTCCCCCACCAGCAGAAGTCCCGACACAGCAGCAGGTAAGCTTTTCACAGTTCTTTTATTTGTTTTTACACACCATGTGCAACATTTCGTGCAAAATTTCGTGCAAAATCAGATGGCCTACGCGTTTCGGCTTAACTAGCCTTCCACTGAACCATCATATATATATATATATATATATATCTTAGTCTTAGTACCCAATTCAGTTATATAGTGTGACATTGCACTTCTCTAAAATTTTTCCATTATCACCTTCTTTGCGTGGTGTGACCCTGTCAATGCCAAAGAAAGTGCAAATAGAGCAGAATAATAGCTGTGTCTTTTGGAGTAATATCTCACTGCTGGATATGTGGGGTGTTAGATAGATAGATAGATAGATAGATAGATAGATAGATAGATAGATAGATAGATAGATAGATAGATAGATAGATAGATAGATAGATGATCGATAGATAGAGAGATAGATAGATAGATAGATAGATAGATAGATAGATAGATAGATTTTTTTTAAATTTTATTGAGTAGAGCCATCAAGAAGGATCCAAGATTTACTCTTAATAAATACTTTAAACTTAAACGAAAATACAAAATCTTTGTTCATTAATCATTGATTACCGATAGCATCAGCCCAAAAAAATCAACAAATTAACAATCAACAAAATACTCCCAAACCTGGGAACATTTCTTAATTGCCTCACTCGTTTGGCATAGGCTTCTTCGAACCGCTTCATTCATTTCATCTTCATCAACTCTTTCTCAAACAAAGGTAGTTCCAATGATCTACAGTTTTGTAAAATTAATAAACAAGCAACCAACATAACAATAGCAAGAAAAAGTCCCTCAGTTTTTGATAATATAGCCTCCCTAGTCGCTATTCCGAACAAAGCAGCTTCTGCTGAGGGTTTATACGTTCTTTTAATCGCCCTGCTAAAATAAGCAAAAACAAATTCCCAAAACATTAGCTTGGGGCAAGAAACAAAAATATGCCGCCATCCCCCTCCCGTTGGAGTACCACAGAGAGAACAACTATTTGCCACCTCTGGATATATTTTATTTAATGCTTCTGGGGTATAATATGCCATCCAGAGGGCAATAAATGCCTTTCTTTTATAGTTAGCAACTCTCAAAACCTTGTTTTCTGTGGTTGAAATCTTTTGCCATTCATGATAAGAAAAAACACATGGTGTTTGAACTGCTCCTTTCTCCAGTCTTGAGAGTTCATTACACGATACCAATTGCCCACTCCAGACAGTTTTGATATATATAATGCAGAAGCAATTCTTCCTGGGGGGTATTACATATAAGATTGTATTTTTTCAAAAAATGAATAATTTGAATAAATTCAAAAGGTTTATTGGGACCAAGGCTTCTGGCCTGTACTTCTTCCCAAATAATCATCCTGCCCTGAATACCAAATTGATTAACTGTCCCCAAGCCAGAATCATTAAATGTTTTCAATTGAGTAGAATGAACATATAAGCCTAGAACTCCAAACTCAGTTAATTTTAAAGAAAAAAAAACAGAGAAATCTTTTTGTTTAAAAATAGTACGAAGTCTATTTGAAAAGTCTACTAACGTTTTATATCTTGCTCTCTTTGGGAGTTTGGATGTCTTTAAAAAAGTAGGAAATTGAGTTCCGGCTTCTTGAATCATTTTGTTGACAAAGAAATTGTTGACTTGATGCGGTTTAGACAATAAACATGGTACATAATCACAAAGTGATGAATCATAATAGAAACAATTATTTGGAAGTGCCAAACCGCTCAACTGAGTATCTAATTGCAGAGATGGCACCTTAACTCTAGCTGTCCTTTTATTCCATACAAATGACCTAATCATTGAATCGATCCCTTTAAAAAACTTGCGTTAACCATAATTGGAATATTAGTAAAAAGAAATATCAAAAGAGGTGAAATAGACATCTTAATCAGTGCAACACGTCCTATTAAAGTTAGAGGAAGATTGGTCCATTTATCCATCCGTTTCTGAATCTTTATACTGGTGGTATGTGCCTACAAATGTAATGAAATTCTTTGCTAATATGCAAACAACTTCTTGGTCTTGGTACAGTGCCTTATGAGCCTCCAAACGTTGGGGGTAGCTCTGGCCCAATGGCTCGAGTTAAAGCAGTCGTAACGTCCTTCTTCCCCCGAACGCGGCTCCACGGCTCCGCAGGCACATTATAGTACTACATCTCCACTCTTTTGTAAATACACTTTTTTACTTAAGAAAACATGAGTAAGGTGGGGTGTGGTGCACACTGTCCTGAAGAAGGAGTTGATCTCCGAAACATGTCGACGCACCCAAGAGGCGATGTGCTTAATTACACATAATCACCTCAATCTGCACCATTTTTAACAGTACCAGCCCGGGGGCTCATTAAAATAGTTCTGACCTACCCCACGAGCCAGGTACTCTCTAACATTCACCGACTCACACTACCCTACCACATACTCACACCCAACCCTCACATGCACCACTCATAGTCTGCAGTACCAGTGCTCCCGTGTAGTCGTAGGTCGTAGCACGCCGCATCCCGTAGAGGGGTGTGAAGACCCCAATGATGAAGCATGACACCTGAGGTTCTGCGATTTCAGATTTTGTCCCATATTAAGCCGCCATTTTGTGTCCTGTCGCCATTTTGTGTTGCCCTCACTCAGGCGGCACGGCAAACGCAATGTTTTTGCTTTTCCAGTTGCTACGTGTCCTTTCAGTTAAAAAGTAACTCCATTGTCCTTGTTCATGAAACCTGATGTCAGGGTCTGATCGAGTTTGTTAATCCATGTCTGGCTCGATTGATCCCTGTCTCAGCTGACTATCTACCCTCTCCTATTCTTCTCTTATACTATCTTATCCAACTGGCCTTCGCTATTCTCTCCTTGTATGCTCCTATTACACAACTATCCATTGAGACACACCAGCATGTCCTGTCACCTGCGAGAGGGGATTGTGAACACCATCACTGATTAATTTGTCGGGAGGGGTGACACACGGGGTCCGAGAAAAAGGCGTTTACTAGGATACCTGATAACTTTTTTCCAACTTTTCCTATTGGTTCATTTTGTGTTTGCGGGGAGTGGGATATCGTAAATGTGTTTAGTTTAAGAGATTGTCCGCCATGGATTGAAGTGGCAGTCTCCTTAGAACTTACACATTGCATGTACTTCTAAGATAACTGTGCTTAGCTGCAGCTAATAAACCTGGCTTCCACGCTCAACGGAGTGTCTCGTGTCTCTGTTAGTAACAAGGCAGGTGAGCCCGTGGGATTAAGGCGTGCCCTGCGCCGCCCGGCCCATAAGGCCCGGTTCTCCAACTGGCACCCAACGTGGGGCGGTTTCAGTGGTAGCGGTTCAGCCCGAGGGTCATGAGAAGCCCCGCAAGAAAATTCTGGAGGATTCGCGAGCCACACCAAGCACCCCTGTTCGTCGAAGTGGACCGAAGGTCTTTTGCAGCGCGGCTACTCCTTTCAGACGGCTGCTGATGACTGCTGCCCTGACTACCGCCGTGCATTGGACCCTCTGGTTATGATTGGTATCGCGAGACGTTACACGGTCATCCGTTGGCGTGAGAAGACCATCTAGTTAAGTATTCGCGGGTAGCGCCCACTTCTTTGTTTTGTTTTTGATTTTTTGTTATTCGCCTGTTGCAATAGTCGAAGCCGAGGGGTGAGTACTTTTGTACTGTGTTCTTTGCTTTCACTCCTCGAAGTTAGTGAGCGGATCAGAGTGCTTGAAATGCCTGGACTGAGCGGACTTAGGAAACTTTGTTGTTTTTGCTGTTCTAGGGATTCCCGGCTTGAGAAATCATGTCCAATTCCTCCGGTTGGAACTCCCACTTATGAGCTCTATTCTAAGCATGTTGTTGGCCCTATTGCTTTTAATGATGCATGGATTCGATACACAAAGAAAGATGGTGTCTTACGGTGGCCACAAAATGGTAGTTTTGAGCCTGATATATTAGACAATTTGGAATCAATTCTGTTTAAAAGAAAAGCCCGGCCGGCAATGTTTGACTCTTTCCGCCTTTGGCGTAAGGAAGCCAAACAAAAAGAAATTAAGCAAGCAAACACGAGATAGGAAAATGAAAGATATGACGGTTATACAGGCTGCTCTGCAATTTTAAGACGATGAGACAGATCGAGTGATTGAAGTCTCAGATACATTAGAGAGGACAAGGGGAACCCATTTAATCACTCGGGACCATGGGTAGCAAGTATTTATCAAAACAACAAGTGGTCCTGAGCATACAAGAATAAGGGAAAAAATGATATATATAGATCACAATGGAATCATATATAGTCTAAGATTCCTTGACCAGCCGGCCAAGGAATGTTTATTGGTTAAATTGTTTATGATGTCAAAGATACAGTAATTAACCCAAGCAGTAAGGGTTAAATTGGGGCACAGTCCTGTGCCCTACCGAAAAAAGGAAAGCAAGAGGATAAAGGTAAGTGAGGAAAGTTATCAGGCAAACAAAGTGAGCTAGCAGGTCACTGACATTAAATATACATTAGCAGTGTATCCTGGAGTCATTCATACACACAATAGTATTTTATAAGTACATGTATGAATTACTTTTAAGGTCGACGTTTCGATCCCTAGCTCAGATATCACGGAATCATCATCAGGACAAGAAATTAATATTGCCTGAACATAATTATTTATAACACCAAGGTGGTGGTATGGGAAGGTATTGGCATCAGTTGGGGGGGTCCTTCTAGCTGGGGCGCGCGAGCCCACGTGATTCTTAGTGGGATCACGGTACTTCAAGATGAGGTTGGGTTAGGATTCTGTGGGAGCGCTGGTATAGGTTTGATGGCAAAGCGCAATCTTCAGGGTGTGTAAAGTGGAGTTTTAATGAACTCCCAAGACTTGGGATTACTCAGTATAGGGACGTCTGTATCTCTGCAATTATTTGCATGGTTTGGAGTAGAAAACATGAATATGGCATAGGTCCAAGGCAATGAATCAAGGTGCAATCTGCTGGAACTGAATAGAGCCCAAAAGTATGGCCAACCGGATGCCGTCAAGGCGGGTGCACAATCATACCGCGTCTTGAAATGGAACCGGGAGCGCGAGTGCGGCCAGGAAAATAACTGGTCCGCGGTGGGAGACGACTGTTCTCCGAAAATGCCGGTCACTGGGGCTTCTCTCGATGGAACCCTGGGTTCCATCGAGAGAAGCCCCAGTGACCGGGACCGGGAAGCCCCAGTGACCGGCATTTTCAGAGAACAGTCGTCTCCCACCGCGGACCAGTTATTTTCCTGGCCGCACTCGCGCTCCCGGTTCCATTTCAAGACGCGGTATGATTGTGCACCCGCCTTGACGGCATCCGGTTGGCCATACTTTTGGGCTCTATTCAGTTCCAGCAGATTGCACCTTGATTCATTGCCTTGGACCTATGCCATATTCATGTTTTCTACTCCAAACCATGCAAATAATTGCAGAGATACAGACGTCCCTATACTGAGTAATCCCAAGTCTTGGGAGTTCATTAAAACTCCACTTTACACACCCTGAAGATTGCGCTTTGCCATCAAACCGATACCAGCGCTCCCACAGAATCTTAACCCAACCTCATCTTGAAGTACCGTGATCCCACTAAGAATCACGTGGGCTCGCGCGCCCCAGCTAGAAGGACCCCCCCAACTGATGCCAATACCTTCCCGTACCACCACCTTGGTGTTATAAATAATTATGTTCAGGCAATATTAATTTCTGTCCTGATGATGATCCCGTGATATCTGAGCTAGGGATCGAAACGTCGACCTTAAAAGTAATTCATACATGTACTTATAAAATACTATTGTGTGTATGAATGACTCCAGGATACACTGCTAATGTATATTTAATGCCAGTGACCTGCTAGCTCACTTTGTTTGCCTGATAACTTTCCTCACTTACCTTTATCCTCTTGCTTTCCTTTTTTCGGTAGGGCACAGGACTGTGCCCCAATTTAACCCTTACTGCTTGGGTTAATTACTGTATCTTTGACATCATAAACAATTTAACCAATAAACATTCCTTGGCCGGCTGGTCAAGGAATCTTAGACTATATATGATTCCATTGTGATCTATATATATCATTTTTTCCCTTATTCTTGTATGCTCAGGACCACTTGTTGTTTTGATAAATGAAGTCTCAGATAGGCAGCATCGGATGGCAATAGATAGGTGCTATCCTGCGTAACCCCCACAACGTAAAGATCTTGAGGAAGATCCTTTAATGTCTCATTTTTTTAAATTGCCTCCGCCTTATGCGCCAGGCGCTAATGCACCCGTATTATTGCAACCTGTTGTTCAGCCGGGAGCTCCGGCTCCTGCACCCTTGGCTCTTCCAGTAATACCACCAGCATCTCCTTTGCCACAATCTTCTGTACCTCAGTCCCCTTTGCCTTTTGTATCTCGTGGAACAGGTAGCCTTTCTCTGCCTTTACTTAATACTTCATCTCCAGTTTTACTTCCCACTTCTTCTCCGATGCGTAATAGGCTAGTTAATACTGTTTCTGTTTTTTTCTCCCCTATTTTTGGTTCGTTTAATAGGACTCCTGCTTTTTCTCGAAGACAATCTTGCAGCCAACTCCCAGATTCTGAGGAACGGGTTGTGCTTGACTCTCTTGCTCATAAATGGATGATGAATGGTCCATTATATAGTGTACCCGATATATTGAGTACCTTTCTACAATGGAATGCACCTACTCAAAGACACGTTTTTGATGTTATGTGTGATGCGCTCATTAAAGGTTGGGAGGATATGGAGTTGGACCTAATTCCTGAGGGTTTATTGTAGATACAGGATAAGTTCGATAAGGGACTTATAGTGGGTTCTGATGTTCAGGAAGCCATACAGACACTTGTTGCTTTTAGGACCTTGTATTCTTCCCGGACTATTCCCGAATTTGATCCTGCAGTTAGACAGAAAACAAAGAATTATCCTATGAGAGAAGTTCCTCCGGTATGGAGGGAAGCGGTTCCGCAAGCAGGTGCTGCTCCAGCTGTCCCTGCTAATTTTCAGCGTGTATGGGTACATGTTCCTTGGAAGAGAGCTGAAGTTTTAGCTCTTAAACAGTCTTTGCCGGACCCTCGTAAAAATCCTGCTGGCTATTATAAAGAGTTGTCCCAGACTGTTGATGCATGTCTTATGAATTTGGCCGATATTTATATGCTGATTGGGAATGTGGATCCACAAGCATTGTGGGCTCATATTCGTAGAGAGGACCACGACCAAGCTTTAGGTGGTACTTGAAATGATATAGTTGCCGTGGATGCAGCAAAGGTGGGTGGTGCTAAGCCAGATGATTTGATTATACAGTTCCCTGGTAGAATTATAACTTTAATGAAGACGATGATGCCTGCCTTACGCGTCAACTGGGATAAGTTGGCTGCGTGCAAGCAGAAGAAGGATGAGAGTGTTTCCGATTTCTTTACTCGGTTCAAGGAGACGTTTATTGACCATAGTGGTCAGGACTTGAGTACTGAAGGGGGACAGCGATTATTTGTGGATAAATTTGTTTTCAATTTGCTTCCTGAATTATCTCATAAATTAAAAGATTCGGAAAGCTCTTGGGCTGTTTCTTCATCTGCTCAAATACTAGCTACTGCTCAATATTATGAGAATAGGGACAAGGAGGAAAAAGATAAAGCTGAGAAGAAGACTAAGGATTTAAAAACGAAAGTTCTTCTTCAGCAGGCTTATCCTCCTTGTTCCGGTCAGCGTCTGTTTCAGCAACCTATTCAGTCTCAAAGGTTGCTGCAGAAACCTGAGCCTTTTGTTCCGCGACCTTTCCTGGGTCCTAATCAGTGTGCCTATTGTAAAGAGGAAGGCCATTTTAAGAATAGTTGTCCGGTTTTATTGCAGCGTAATGGTGGATCTCAAGGGCCGCGAGGCCGTGGTGGTTTTCAATCAGCACCTAGAGGTAGAGGGCGAGGTGCGTTGCCTCAGGGGCAGCGTTCCTTTTCCCCTCCTAACTCGTCAAATTATTTTGATCAGTAGAATACTCTGTCTGCGCAGTAGTATAATGATGATTATTGTGTGGAAGGTGAGGTTCAGGATTTTCATTCTAGTTAGGACAGCCATGGACAAAGAAAGGGAGTCGTATCAGTTCCAGAGGATCAAAATGGGTCTTATGTTGAGGTAGTTGCTTTGGGTGTTGCAGAGCCATTTCTTTAGGATCCTTGTGCAATGAGAAGTTCTACAATTCATTCAAAACTCCCTGGGGCACCTTTGTATGGCTTAACGAACGTTTCTGTAGGATTTTCCGGCGCCCCAGTTGCTAACCCAGTTTCTTGTCCTTTGCCTTTTTCGATTGGTCCTTACGATCTGGAAGCTCCACTTATTTTGATGACTGGTTGCGGAGAGAATTTGTTTGGTTTGGATTTGTTGAAACGTCTTTATGCAACGTTGTACTGCTCCCCCTCGGGTGTGCGTCTTACTTTGGGTAAGAAATTGGTTTGTCCTATATATCTATCAAAGGATAGTTTTCCACCTGAGTTGCAGTCTCTTCCTGCTACGCTTTGGGCTACAGGTCCGAACGATGTTGATTTGTTACAAATTCCTCCTTATGTGGTTACTATCAAGCCTAATGTTAAATTGCCACGTATTCCACATTACAAGATCTCCGATGATGGTGAGCGAGCCTTGATGGCTATTACTTATGATCTGGTTCAGAAGGGCGTGGTTGAGGAAAAAAGAGGTAATGTTTGCAACAGTCCTGTTCCCCCCATTCTTAAACGTAGTGATCCTTCTCAACCACCTGTGTATCGTTTTGTGATTGATCTTCGGGAGGTCAACAAGATTGTTGTTCCCCAGTTCCATGTTGTTCCAGATATTACTGCTTTGCTTACTATGATACCCGCCTCAGCGGCATGGTTTTCTGTTATCGATCTGAAGAATGCTTTCTTTAGTATTCCCATTGCTGAGGAAAGCAAAGATATTTTTGGCTTCTCTCTTGGAGGCCGAAGCTTCCGGTCAAGCGTGCTCCTCAAGGTTATTGTGAGAGTCCCTCTATCTACAGCCAAGCTTTGAAATCTCAGCTTGATGCGTTTGCTTTGCCTTCGGGTGCTACTTTGATACAATATGTTGATGACTTGCTGATTACTGCTGATTCGGAGGATATTTGTAGGATGTGACGGTGTCTTTGTTGCGTCATTTGTCTGATTTACATCATAAAGTGTCCCCTTCTAAATTGCAATATTGTCGCCAAGAGGTTACCTACTTAGGTCATCTCTTATCGAAGGAGGGAAGACGATTGACCCCAGAACGAATTCAAGCGATTGCACAAATGTCTGAGCCAACCACACAGAGGGAGGTACGTGCCTTTCTGGGCATTACCTCATATTGTAGGCAATGGATTCCAAATTTTTCTTTGTTAGCCAAGCCCTTGCTGGCGCTTACGTTGAAAGATACGCCACAACCCCTCCCTTGGACTGATGAATGTCAAAAGGGTTTTTCTGATTTACGTGATGCTTTGTGTTCCGCACCTGTGTTAGGTACTCCGGATTACAATAAGCCTTTTACACTCTATGTTCACGAAAGAGAAAGTTGTGCATTGTCAGTTTTAACACAACAATTTGGAGACAAACAACGGCCATATGCCTATTTTTTGGCTACGTTGGATCCAGTAGCCAAGGCATTGCCTAGTTGTCTCAGAGCTACAGCAGTGGCAGCAATTTCTATTCGTCAGTCTGCTGGATTGGTATTGGACAACACTCTTGTTGTTTTGGTACCACATACAGTAGATATTCTTTTGAATAGAACTAAGACACAACACTTGACGAGTGCTCGCTTGTCTGGATATGAGCGAACACTTTTGGCTAGTCATATACATATCAAGCAATGCAATGCTTTGAACCCAATAACCCAGCGACATTGTTGCCCATACCAGATGAAAAAGACATTCAGGAACAGCATGATTGTTTTCTCCGAACAGAGGAGGAGACGAAAGGCGGGAAACATCCTTTACAACGCAACTTTTACCACGCAGTGCTTTTACATCGCAACTTTTACAACGCAAACCATTACAACGCATTGCACTGGGGGGCGCTCTAGGATAGGGAATAGATTTAATTTACTATCCAACACCTTCCCTACTATCCACGGGGACTGGAGTTGGAATAGTAAATTAAACTATTCACTATCCAGCACCCCTCAACACTATGCGTTGTAAAGGCATGCGTTGTAAAAGTTGCGATGTAAAAGCATGCGTGGTAAAAGCATGCGTTATAATGTCATACATCCACGAAAGGCGGAATAGATCTAAAAGATACACCACTCGTCGATCCAGATGGGATCCTATGGGTGGATGGATCTTGTTTTAAGCTTCCGAATGGAGAGACAACTGCAGCTTATGCTGTCACTACTTTGCATACTGTAGTGGAGACAGCACGTATTGGACAGAATTCAGCCCAAGCATCTGAGTTAATTGCTTTAACGAGGGCATGTGTTTTGGCGGAAGGAAGGAGGGTAAACATCTACACCGATAGCCAATATGCTTTTGGTTTGGCTCATAGTTTTGGTCGGTTGCGGAAGGAAAGAGGGTTCTTTACTTCACATGGGACTAAAATACAGCATGGTCAGTTGGTGACTGATCGTCTTGATTCACTTGCTTTGCCTAAACAAATAGCAATAATCAAATGAAGCGCTCACAAAAAGATTATTGATGATGTGGGTCGTGGGAATGCTTTTGCAGACGAGGTAGCAAAAGAGACTGCGAGAGATGTTACGAGTCGAATGTATGTTACGGGCCCTGCGAGATGGATCAGAGAAGGAGGAATGTGTGAGGACACAATAGAAAGTGTGAGAATGATTCAAGAAGAGGCCACTGAGAAAGAGTTAAGTAAGTGGAAAGAAAGCACGGGAATGTTGGACGCGCTTGGGTGTTGGACGGAGTTGTCAGAGCATCAACGATGGCTGTTACCAGATGCCTATATACTACCTGTAGTTACTATGGCGCATGGTCCAGCACATATTAGTGCGAAGGGCATTTGTTAAGTTTTGGCCCCAGTATGGCAGAATGAGGGAATTCCAAAATGTGCAGAAAACGTAGTGAAGCATTGCATTGTCTGTCTAATGCATAATCCAGGAAAGGGAACCCCGACTCCAGCAGGTCATTTTGCTCCCCCTACGTATCCTTTTGAGGTATTGCAAATTGATTTTCTTCATATGGATCGTTGCAATAACCTCAAATATGTTCTGTTGGTGGTTTGTGCCTTTTCCAGATGTATAGATGCCTACCCCCTAAAGGACAATACTGCTCTATCTACTGCTAAAGTTCTTTTGAAGGAGTTTTTCCCGAGGCTTGGTTTGCCGCACATTGTCTGGCTGACAATGGAAGCGAATTCGTGGGCGAGATCATGCAGAGAGTATGTGCAGGTCTCGGTATCAAACAGAAATTTCATGCGGCAAACCACCCTCAGTCAGCGGGATTGGTAGAGTGTTATAATGGTACTCTCAAGCTCAAATTGGTAAAGATTCAGGCGAGCACAGGTCTCGCATTGGCCTGATGCCTTACCATTAGCACTTCTGTCTACAAGAACTACTGCTCATTCCCGCCTAGGTCTCAGTCCATATGAGGTCATTTTTGGTAGAACAGAAAATGTCTAGAGAGAGCCTTGCCCTAAAAAATACTCCGATATTCCATACCCACTGTTGATCGATTATTTGCATGACCTCATCACTAAATTACGTGTTCTTCACCAACAGGTTCAAAACGCTTTGCCAGAGGCCTCCGCAGACCCAGGTCACCCCATCCAACCTGGCGACTGGGTCTGCGTCAAGAACTTTCAGCAGCATGGCCACCCTGTGCAAACAGGGGTGTGTGCCTAGGGATCCTCACCCACCTGGGGTTTTTCCCAAGGTTTGTGTGTTTGCGGGGAATTTTGCTCAACCGGTTTGGGGGGTTGGAGTGGGTGGGAGGTTGGAGAGGTTTAGTTGGGGTTTGTTGTGGCATCAGTCATTGTGCCAGAAAATCTGGCTTAATATGTATCACGGGTCATCTGTTTCTTTATAGGGCGACTGCTATGAGGATTTGTCGGGGGAAACATGGGAGCGTCTAGAGATGTTGTTAGAATACTAACTTGGAACATACGGGGGTTGAATGACAATAGAAAGGCTAGATTGATGCATGCACAGCTACTGCAACATAAGATAGATATATGTTTCTTACAGGAAACCCATCCTAATTCCTCGCCTTCATCCAGACTCAAACACGGTAGATGGGGGTCTGTTTATTCTGCTATTTACTCTAACTATGCCAGAGGAGTTGCGATCCTAGTGCGCCGTGGGTTGGATTAGAGGGAATGCACAGTGAACATCGACCCAGAGGGCAGATATATACTTGTTCATGGGAGATTGTACGACAGATCTGTGGTGCTGGTTAACGTGTATGGTCCAAACTCATACGTGCCTGAGTTTTTCAGAAAGGTTTGGGCGCACATTGTTCAGTTTGATTGTCCTACCGTTGTCTGGGGGGGACTTCAATGTGGTGCTAAACGACGAATTGGACAGGAGGGGCTCGTCTAGACAGTTGCACCCTCTTGCTCGCCAAGCTCTTACAGACATCATGACGGAGGCCTGCCTGTCCGACATTTGGAGACTTAGGCACCCGGGGGATAGGGAGGGCACCTGTATATCTAGCCACCACGCTGCCTGGTCTAGACTAGATTTCTGGCTAGTGTCCCCGGAGGTGGCCGCCTGGGCTGTGGATGTTCGACATCTTGCCCGATTACTGTCAGACCATGCGCCGTGCCTTCTCGAACTGACCCCACCCGACTCCCCCACACGTGCTTTAGTTGGAGACTTCCTCCCCACGCCTTATTGGATGGTGCCTTCAAAGAAGACCTTAAGAATGACATCTCAGAATACTTCTCCCTGAACTCTGGTTCTGTATCTACCAAGTCCGCATTATGGGAGGCTTTCAAGTTGGTTATTCGGGGGCAATGCATTGCTAGGCAGGCTGGCGTTCTAAAATGCATCAGAGGTACACTGAGCACGTTAGAGGGGCAGTTGAGGGTTCTTGACCGCGTATTCTGCACTGAACCTAGTCCTGCAATCGCAGCCGAGATAAAAGAGAAGCTGATGGCCTTTGATGAAGAGGCGCAGCGTGAATTGAAATTCTTAGGCAAACAGGCTGAGGCCCGGCGATACGGAGAGGGTGACAGACCGAGCCGCACTCTGGCAGGCCTACTTAAAAAATCACCCGCAGCCCAGTTTATCCACACTATTCAGCAGCCCGACGGCACTACCGTCACAGGTAAGGGTGAGATACTGCAGGAATTCAAATCTTTCTATTCCCACTTCTGCACTACCGCCCAGCTCGAGATCCCAGAGCACTTCAGCGACTTCCTGGACTCCATAGTGCTGGTGTGGTTTAATGACACACATCGCAAGTATATGGACATTCCAGTTACAGTTGAAGATATTCAGAAAACAATTCAGAGTCTCCCGCTCAACAAGGTCCCTGAGCCAGACGGCTTCACCACTGCTTTTACAAGGCATACTTGGAAGAGCTGGCACTGCGATTACATGCAGTCTATGCGGAATCTCTGGAGGGTGGCATTTTGCCGGCATCTATGAGAGAGGCACTTATTATGAATCTTCTGAAGCCGGACAAAGACGAGACATCGCTGGACTCCTATAGACCCTTATCTTTAATAAATGTAGACGTCAAAATTTATGCCAAAATCGCGGCTGCCCGGCTACAGCCCCTCCTCCCGATAGTGGTGCTGCCGGATCAGTCGGGCTTTATACCCGGTAGATCTACTGCGCATAACCTGCGGACACTTTTTTCGGTACTGCATTATCTTCACCCTACGGTGCAGGCCGCCGCCGTATTCCTGGACGCCACAAAGGTGTTTTATACCCTAGAGTGGCCGTATCTGTTCCGCATTTTGGAGCGTATGGGCTTCAGTCCTATTTTCCTTGCCAGATAAAACTTCTGTACACTAGCCCGCTGGCTCGGGTGAGAGTCAAAAGTATGATCTCCGAGCCATTTGAAGTTACTCGTGGCACGAGGCAGGGCTGTCCCCTATCCCCCCTACTGTTGGCTATCGCGATGGAACCACTTGCAGCCCGTATTAGACAGCACGACACAGCGAGGGGGATTGGTTTCAGTTCTCGCAGCTTGTTGATATCCATTTATGCTGATGACGTAACACTGTATCTACTTAACCCTTCGATTAATGAGGTAATTGAAATTTTTATGGTCAAGTATGTCCCCTATCGTGTACCCCAACGTCTCCATGTACGTGCTTCAAGTGCATGTAATTTCCCTCCATGACCGAATATGAAGACGCAAATACATTTGCGTCCAACGTTAACATGTCCTCTTTCAGATCCACCATGAATGGATCGATAATTCAGTTCCTAACCATACCATGCCAACGTCTTTACATGGTACACTTTTACGTTTTTCCTGGCTCTGCCGAGCTAGGCCCTGATTTCTGTCTCCGAGCCCTTTTTGCTTTCTGCCTCCTGCCTCTGAAAGCTGCAGCTTGGACACGTATCCCTGACCTCTGCCTTACTTCCTGCCAAGCGAAGCGGTGCTTGGCTCAACCAGGCCTGCCTGCCAAGACCGTATTTTGTCTTCAAGTTATCTGTCCAGCCTCCTCGAAATTACATTCCTGTCTAGTGATTTAGGTAAACATCTCCCCGGCTGCAGAGCAAAGAGCAAGTTTTCCTGTTTCCATGCAAGTAATTTACAGTTCCCGTTGCCATAGTAGGCCCATGGCCCCTGCACGTAGACACGTAGACACATATGCACGCACTAGCATTCAGTATAGAATAGCCTCTGCCCGAGAGACCTTTTACTCCAGATAATACATCCTCCAAACATAAGATACCAAATATGTTATAGGTCCAGGTCGTTCTGACATCCCAGACTTCTGTCTCCTCTACTAGTGTTAAAGTTCTCCCCGGTTACACATCTATGTCACGTCATGCTAGCTGCGCGCGCATCCGCACTTTTCTGCTGATCCTGCAACTTTCTCTATGCACCCACCCACATGTGACGATTCTTGTGACGTTTCTCTGACATGTACAGTGCACGCCTCCGTGTACGCCTATTACACGCCTTCTTTCACACCTCCTGTTACGCACATGTGTTCTTATCTCGCTCTTTTTTCACCTGTTACGCCTACTGTATTGGATTCAATTATGTTACTTTACTATATATAATGTGTAATGTTAATAAAACATTGACTGTCCCTTCCCGAACCCTAGTGGTGACGGAACATGATCTCCAACCTCGAGGTTTCTCCATTAAACCCTGTATGACTCAGATACCACGGACTCTGCCTCTCATTTTTATGAGCTGTCTTGTAATGATAATTATACGGTAAAAATGACTAGGTAAATTTATTTACCACATTAATCTGGCCCCCCTGCTGTGAGAAATCGTTAAATTTGGCGGATTGTCTGGCGTAGCTATAAATTGGGCGAAGTTGGTTGTGTTCCCTCTGACTGACGGCACCCCTGAGGTGCGGCCCGAGTTTCCATTGCGCTGGTCAGCTGATGAGATCATGTATTTAGGGGTCTGGTTTAGCCGCAGTCTGCAGGATATCTGGTCCCTAATCTTTGGGCATGCTATCGACTGGCTAGAAAGCAAAGTGGCGATTTGGTCCAGGTTGCCGCTCTCCCTTGCAGGCTGGATTGCCCTAACCAAGATGGTAATCCTCCCCAAGTTTCTCTACCTATTTAACAATATACCGATCCCGCTCACCAGTCATTTTTTTGCTTGCCTTCGCTCCCACTTGATCTCGGCTGGCGGTCAAGCCAGGGTCTCTTGGGCATTGCTAACTCTGCCATTGTGCCAGGGAGGGCTGGGAGCTCCTGATATGCACCTCTATGCTCTCTGCTCGCAGGCTCAGTTTTTGCACTTGTGGGTGTTCCCGACGCCCTATCAACCGCACGTTGCAGTAGAGCGGGATTCATTAGCGCCCACTCCCCTGGCGGTTGCACTTTACCAAAAACATGTTCACCCCTCATCGGATGTCAACTCTGCTAACACTCTACGCTTGGCGGGAGTTACAGAAACGTGCAAAGCTCCCTCTTCTTTATGCGCCTGCTGTCCTGTTGAAGAGTAACCCGATGCTGGCCTGCCTCAAGACTCGTGGTGGCGAGGTAGTGCTTGGTGGCGCCCGCCTTCACACCTTTGCTGATCTGTACCTAGACTGGGTTTTTCGGGACCCACCTACTGAGGAGGACTGGGGGGAAGCCCCATTTCAGGAGGTGTTCCTGTATCACCAGTTAAAACTAGAATTTCCCTGAAGCGCCTCCCACACTTAACGCCTTGCAAAATATACTAGCCCGCGCCTCACCCAAGAAACTGGTGACACGCTTATATAACGAAATGCAGGACCAGACCCCCGTAGTGCAGCCTCGGTCTATGGCTCTCTGGAATGTCGAGCTGGACCCCCCTCTTACTGAGGAACAATGGTCGTTCTGTTGCAAACAGTTAATGGAGCTTTTGCCCAATTACAGATTACGCCTCATTCACTTCAAATTCTTGCATCGCTACTATCGTAACCCGATCAGCCTCCACCGCATGCGCCTACGTGAGGATGACAAATGTTGGAGATGCGATCTTGACAATGCCAGCTTCTTACATGTTGCATGGTTCTGCCCTAAGCTCATTGACTTCTGACAAGAGATATTTGTTTGTGTAAACCAGATAGTTGGCAGAACTGACGAACCATCCCCACTTCTGGGCCTGCTGGGGTTGGTAAATGAAACATTGCCTAACAGGAGGAAATTGCATGCTCTACTCCTGCTGTACGCTAGACGACAGATTGCACTCAAGTGGGGAAGACGCAGGCTGCCCAAGATCCCAGACTGGCTTTTGGATGTTACCTATGGTCATACTCAGCTGGGTGTCTACTGGGAGTCTATGCCTGCTGCCTCTTGACCTCGTGACATCTGGGAGCCCTTTATACAGTGGGCGGAGACCAGGGTGGCCTCCCCCGCCCCAGAGGCTGGGTCTTTGGCACAGGATGATAGGGTGGAACGGCCCCCTTAGATTGCTACTATTCATGATTAAAATTGTGATGCCCCGTTTGGGTCGCTCCCTCCCCTCTAACATGGGATCATGGGCTGGGCTCCTTCTGGGACCAGGTCTCCGGTGACCCCTTGATCGAAGGTGACCCCTGTATGTTCGCACCCATGGCACTTCTCTGTCCAATTTCAATATGTTCTGTTTGTATGTAGACCCCCTGTACCTCTTATACACTATCCATGCTAGATACTGCTTGTCCCCATGTATGCAAAAATTTATATCTGTGCACTGACTGATGCTAAGTTGCTTGTTTTTTCTTAACCTTTTGTTCTAAGGGATTGTTGATTTCCCATCTACCTTTGGGTATTCACCGTATATGATAGGTCCAGTTCACACACGATGCAATTCTTATGATTTATATAACTTATTCTTTAGGGCCCCTCTGTCCTTGTCTGAAAACATGTCACATGTTGTTCATTTTGCGTGAATAGGATGCATAGCTCCATAATGGTCAACAGTAACTGCCTGCTATCATGTAATACTATTGTTTATTTCACCACTTGTTACTTTTGTGCCGTCCAAATGCCTGATGTTGCTTTATGATACCCTACACTATTTGCGGCCCCCCCTTAGTGGTTTTAGGCGGCTTGCTGTGTAAACATACCATCCTTCTTGCTTTTCTTACTGTTGTCATGTATCAGATTTATATCGCTGCCGGCCACTACGTGGTTGTAGGCACTGAGCTGTGTCAATGGTCATTACCCACATTAAAAAGTTTTTTAAAAAAAAAGAACTTTCAGCGGAATCTGGAACCTCGTTGGGGCCCACCATGTCAAGTGCTGTTGACCACGAGGACGGCTGTGAGGGTTTCTGGGAAGAAGAACTGGGTCCACGGCGTGCACTGCAAAAAGATACCCCTGTCCTTGCCTTTTGACCAATGGGTTCAAGAGGGTATAGCGGACAACGAAAGTAAGACAGTGCCCAGATTTGTACCATTCAGTAGTGCACGCCTGGACCATACGACCTGCGAGAAAGAAGACAACGATGTGTTACAGGAGGCCGTCCCAACACATCTGCGTTTGAACACTGTGAATCCAGAAACCTTGTTTAAGGATGAGACAATTCCTAACAAGACTCGATATAATTTGCGACTAAGAAGGGTCGAGAACAACTGAATTCTTTTATGGTTTTTCTGGTCATACCGTTTTTTTTTTAAACAAAGACATTTTGTGTATGTATTTTTCTTCCACCATCCATCAAGTTGCAGGGTCACGGTATGAGTCTTAAGCTGTGACCTGAGTAGTGACCTAGGTTCCACAGGACTTGCAGTGTCATAGGACGGCTAAAAACCACAGCTAAGTGATCTAGGAAGATTACCGTGAGCAACGCCTTTAGAGTAATGGATGTTAAAGTGGAAGTTAATGATCAGACTGTAAATATGAAACACCGATTTAAGAAACTTATGGTTAGTCCATGCGGGATGACCCTATGTATTTTGATATGTTTATGTACTCTATTAGCATGTGGAAGCTGGATGGTTTATGTTTTGCAGCTGTTACCTGTTCCTACTTCTGTCTCCGTATCTTTTACTACTACTGCCTCCCCACACCGGTTCTATACACTTTCACCACACGAACAGATCAGGAGGACCGAATATTTTAACAATTCTTTCATTCAGTTATCACACCAACACCAGTTAGTAATGAATACTACTGATTGTTGGGTATGTGGGCTCATGCCTCATAATACAGAGAGAGGCATGCCATACCTGGTTTTTCCATTCTCCTATGAAGGTTCCGCCTGGGCATATCTGGCTATGTTTTCTAATCTTTACCAGAATCAGTTGCGATATCCTCCTGGCAGGCCATATGGTGGTGGAGCAGACTTTAGTCATAGTACTTTGATTAAGGGAATTGTGACTATGGCTAAGATTTCTCAGATTAGTAAGATTCCTGTAGATGAAAAGAGAGCCTACGATGAATTGAATATAACACGGTATGTTACCAGCCTTACTGAAAAGGCTAAATTAAGGAGCTCTCCACCAATCTGGACTGTGCCTCATCGAGGTAATTTCTGCTTACAAATCAATGGTCAGAACGACAAGAATCAGCCAGAAAGAAGTATTTGTTCTTATACATATGTCTATACACCTCAGATTCCCTCACCGTTAGTGCCAACACAAGGCACATATTTCATCTGTCATGATAGAGCCTATATATGGCTTCCCACTTATTTCTCGGGAACATGTTATGTGGCTTTTCTTCTTCCTCCAACCTATACTGCTCCTTCAAATCATCACGAAAAGAGGCTTGGTAGAGGAGTCTTTGATCAGAAGGACACAGCAGGACAGGAGGCAGCAGACTTCATCAAAGGGTTGCTTCCTTTCTGGGGCCCAATGGCCAATAGCAGAGACATCATACACTTAGCTCGTGTTGTTGAGGCTACCATAAATGAAACTTCTGGAGCTTTGAGTAATGTAACAGCCGAGCTTCAGGCGGATCGTCTTATGACTTTACAAAATCGAATAGTTTTAGAGATTATCCTTGCAGATAGGGGTGGAGTCTGTAAATTGATCCGGTCAAGTTGCTGTGTTTACATTCCTGATAATGCCCCTACGGTATACCAAGCTATCTCTAAGCTACATACCTTCTCCGAGTCTATACTTCAAGACACAGGAGATTGGTCTGTGATGGGATGGTTTTGGGGACTACTGTCCACATGGGGATGGAAGATATTAACTTTCCTGGGAATGATTTTGGCTATCATCTTCTCTTGTTGCCTTTATGTGCAGTGTGGACCTGTAATATGTGGCCTGTGTGCCACTATGTGTGTCTCGAAGCCTGCACCACGAAAAACTGAGAAAATAAGAATGATGTTACAGCAACAGCTCAAGAACCTCATGGCCATTGATATCGATTCAGATTAACTTGAATTCTTGGTTAATTGCCTGAGTAATGGCAAAATGAGGGTCTGAGGTTCTGCGATTTCAGATTTCGTCCCGTATTAAGCCGCCATTTTGTGTCCTGTCGCCATTTTGTGTTGCCCTCACTCAGGCGGCACGGCGAACGCAATGTTTTTGCTTTTCCAGCTGCTACGTGTCCTTTCAGTTAAAAAGTAACTCCATTGTCCTTGTTCATGAAACCTGATGTCAGGGTCTGATTGAGTTCGTTAATCCATGTCTGGCTCGATTGATCCCTGTCACAGCTGACTATTTACCCTCTCCTATTCTTCTCTTAAACTATCTTATCCAACTAGCCTTCTCTAATCTCTCCTTGTATGCTCCTATTACACAACTATCCATTGAGACACACCAGCATGTCCTGCCACCTGCGAGAGGGGATTGTGAACACCATCACTGATTAATTTGTCAGGAGGGGTGACACACGGGGTCTGAGAAAAAGACGTATACTAGGATACCTGATAACTTGTTTTTCAACTTTTCCTATTAGTTCGTTTTGTGTGTGCGGGGAGTGGGATATCGTAAATGTGTTTAGTATAAGAGATTGTGCGCCACGGATTGAAGTGGCAGTCTACTTAGAACGTACACTTTCCATGTACTTCTAGGATAACTGTGCTTAGCTGCAGCTAATAAACCTGGCTTCCACGCTCAACGGAGTGTCTCGTGTCTCTGTTAGTAACAAGGCAGGTGAGCCCGGGGATTAAGGCGTGCCCTGTGCCGCCCGGCCCATAAGGCCCGGTTCTCCACACCAAGGGTCCTTTTGGTGTATGAGGGGTATTTTAAAAACACTATGTGCTCCCCACCACAGTAGGGAACACATCACCCTATTGGTGGATTCTTACTGTTTATTTATATTACCTGGGAGAAGGAATCCACCCTTATCTCTCTGTTCCCCCCCTTGTTATTTAACGTACGTGAGACATATACAGTGAACTGTCAATTGTGAGACCATCAAGAGGTGTGTCACAGGGAGGCTGCTGCGTGTTCCGTGTCTGTGACCGACTTTTTTAAATCTAGAAGTCTTTGCCTTGCTACAATGTCCACTAAACCACCGCCTCAACAAGTCCCAGCGCCAAACAAAACTGGTCACATGGGGGTGCTGGGGGTCTCGTTCTTGCACCCACCTAACCCTCTGGCCCTTGAAACGGGAGGAGGAATGGGCCTTTGATGGAAAGAGTGGCTCGAGGACTTTCAAGACTTAATGAAAGGGTCGCACGTGTCTGATGAAGGACAGCAGTTGATAGCGTTGCGCAATTTGATAGGGAAAGATGTTGGCCAGATCATAAAGGAACTACCAGCGGCAGTGGCGTCATCCTACAATGCTGTGTGTGAGGCACTGAATCTGAAGTTTCTTCATAAAAAGAACATTGACTACAAGAGATATACATTTAATCTAGCGGCTCAGGAGAAAGATGAGCCCATGTGCGTTTTCATCACATGCCTTAGTCGTTCTGCTCGTTATTGTGAGTTTGACTCGTTTTTGACAGAGGATGCTCTTCGCCTAAGAATTATTGAAGGGTGTCAGTCGGAGTCACTGCGCAGGAGGCTACTAAAGAAGAGTTATTCATTAGATGAAATTGAAGAGATGGCACGAGTACATGATCAGGCCGAAGAACACGCTAAGAAAATGGGAGCGGGCGGGGTGAAAACCGGGAACAAGCATTCAGGCTCCAGTCTCGTAACATACGTACATATTCACTTACCAAACCGAGGTCATCAGGTCCAAAGTTCAGCGTCAATCTGCAGGCTATCGACATCGCAGCTCGAGCACAACCAACAAACGACAAGAGCGTCAACTCAAGTGCTATCACTGTGATTATGACTTCCCTCATGTGGATGCCTGCCCCCTGCTGGGTCAAAGATGCAGAAAGTGTGGGTGAGAAAATCAGTTTGAGAATGTATGTAGCTCATCGAGAAAAGAAAAGCAGAAAGATCATGGAAGACAATCTAGACCAAGAGCAACCGTTATCATGCCAAAGCGGTACGAGACCACAGAGATTCATCTACAGGATCGTCTCACTCCAGCTACCAGTCTCATTGAACATATTGGTCCCGGCACTCGTCTTGGCAAGAGTCAAGGTCACTGTTACCCATCTCGCAAGACAGTGATGAATACATATGTATGGTCGCCGACCCAGATCGCCAGAAGAAATACCCCCGGCTCAACATCAGAATTGGTACTCACTGGGGCAAATTTGTGTTGGACAGCGGAGCGTCTCTCAACTACATACCAGTGGCTGAATATCATAGGATGGAAAGACCACCTCAGCTAAGCAAAGCTCATGTGCGAGTCTATACCTGGATGTCCAAGAAACCAATTCCTTGCCTCAGAAAATTTTCAACCAACCTCACAATACCGGCGTATATTCATGTCATTGATGGGCCTGAGGCAGACTGTCTTCTAAGTCTTCCTACTGCTGAACAACTTAAATTAGTGGATGTACTGTACAAAGTTGCTGATGAACTTGATGTTGTTCAGAAATTTCCCAAATTGTTCAAGGGGCTCGGAAAAATGGTTCATTGTCAGATCAGGCTACAAATAAACAAACAGGTCACCCCGGTAGCCCAACCCCACAGAAGGGTCCCTTTTCATCTTCAGCAAGCTGCAGAAAAGGAATTGCATGATCTACTTGAGGCTGACATCATTAAACGAATAGAAGGACCCACACCATGGGTTTCTCCGGTAGTAGTTGTACCAAAGAAGGGAGAGCCTGACAAAGTCCGTTTGTGTGTGGACATGAGGGCACCTAACACTGCCATTCAGAGGGAATGACACCCAGGACCTCATATCAGTGATATGATTGCCTCCCTAAAAGATGCCAAGATATTCTCCAAACTAGACCTTAACAAAGGTTATCATCAACAAGAACTGCATGAAAGCTCCTGTTATATTACCACTTTTTCAACCCACATAGGCTTGTTCAGGTACAAAAGACTAAGCTTTGGGCTTTTTTCAGCGGCTGAAATCTTTCATGAAACCATCAAAAAAATCATTCATCATATCCTAAATGCTCTAAATTATAGTGACAATATCCTGATTTATGGATCAACAACACAAGAACATGAAACAGCCCTGGACTGCGTCTGTCACGCCCTCATGGAAGCCAATCCAACATGTCAACTCTTAAATTCTTTGGGCACATCTTCTCTGGTGCAGGAACGAGACCTGACCCTGAAAAAATGGCTGCCCTTAAGGACACTCCAAGTCCCCGTGATGCTGCGCATGTGCGATCATTCTTAGGGATGGCAAGTTACTGTGCCCGATACATCCAAGATTATGCAACCATCAGCTTTCCCTCAGTAAACTCACCAAACAAGGGCATCCGTTTCAGTGGTCCTCCCGATGTGAACAAGCTTTCAAAGAAATCAAAACGGCGGTCGAGTCAGCAAACAACATGGCTTATTTTGACCCAAAAAAGAAGACTGCGATCACGGTTGATGCTAGTCCTGTAGGTCTGGGGGCCATCCTAGCTCAGTACAACACAGATAGTGACCAACGATACATCATTGCTTATGCCAGCAGAAGCCTAACAGACACTGAGAGAGCATATTCTCAACCCGAGAAAGAAAGCTTGGCAGTTGTGTGGGCTTGCAAGCATTTTCACATATTAATATATGGTAAGCACTTTACGTTAATCACTGATCATCAAGCTCTAATCACCATCTTTGGCAATCCCAGGGCCAAAATGCCACCAAGGATAGAGAGATGGGGTCTTCGTCTTCAAGAGTACACATACACCATTGTGCACAAGCCGGGAAAAGCTGCAAATCCTGCTGACTACATGTCTAGACACCCCAAGGAAACAACCAAGTCCAGGCCAACAATAGCCAAGGAATATGTACACTTTGTAGTGGCTCATTCAAGACCTCAGTCAGTCCGTCTTGAAGCCATCTGCGATGCCACTCGTGATGACAGTACGCCGCAATACGTAAAACGGTGCATACAGAACAGCAGCTGGCGACATCTGGAGGACCACGATCAAGACGAACTGATTGATGTACAAAGACTGGCCTCTTTCAAGCATGTGAAAGAGGACCTATCGATTTCTGCCAATGGCCTGATACTACGAGACAATCGGCCAGTCATCCCGAAGCAACTGCGTCAAGGAGTCATCAACCTGGTGCAGGAAGGTCATAGAGGCATTGTAACCACTAAGCGAGCATTGAGGGAGCGAGTTTGGTTCCCGTTGCTAGACCAAATGGTTGAGCTCACGCTAAAGGACTGCCCCCAGTGTCAACTGGTAAGCCGACCTAAGTCGCCTGCCCCCCTGCAGATGTCCCCACTGCCGGAAGTGTATGGTAGCAGGTTGCAGTGGACTTCTTTGGGCCATTTAAATCTAGCCAGTACATTCTAGTCATCATGGATGAATACTCACGTTTTCCCATTGCACGATTTATCACGTCAACCAAAGCGTCTAGTACCATACCTATTCTTGATGAAGTGTTTGCAGCCTGGGGCATTCCAAAAGTCATGAAGACTGACAATGGGCCCGCATTCAACAGCCAGGATTTCACAGACTTTGCAAAGTACCTCAATTTAAGACACCGTAAGATCCCTCCACTATGGCCACAGGCCAAAGGTATGGTTGAAAGATTAATGTCCACACTCAAGAAAACTATTCAACAAGCTGAGATATCTTGGAAAGATACCCAAGTAGCATTAAATGAGGTATTGCGATCATACCGAAACACGGCTCATTCCACCACTGGCAAGTGTCCGGCAACTTTGATGCTGGGCCGGTCAGTGCGCACCCGAATATCCATGGTAGAAGGGACTGATGGAATGGCATCTCACGACTCTGCAGAGGTCGCTGTCATTGACCAACTGAAGAAGGAAAAGATGAAGTCCTATGCTGATAACCAAAGGAGAGCTACACCCTCATCGATCCAGGAAGGAGACTGGGTGTTAGTTCAACAAGAACAACAAAAGAAGACAGACTGCTGCTATCATGACACTCCTTTGATGGTGACACAACAGAAGGGAACTATGATTACTGCAGAGTCTGATGACAAAAGAATTACTCGAAATGTGTCATACTTTCAGAAGTGTAATCATAAAGTCAAAGAGATGTTGAGCAATCCCGTTTGTGGAGAAACAGTAAATAATGGGACGAGTACCAATGACCGGCCAGTGTCACTAAGCACTGACAGAGAAGAACCGAACCCTCCGGATACACATCTGCGGCCATGACAAATTATTCGCAGGCCGATTCGTCTGATTGAAGAACTGTAACTATGTTTTATGATTTATATGTCTTCAAAATTACAAGTAAGCTTTGATTGTTCTTTGTCAAGAAGGGGGGAGGTGTAACGTAGTGAGCAGGCCTGGGCACTAGGACCTGCCCGGCTACTCTGGAATGCAGGAAGGATGGGCGGAACAGGAGGAACCTGGAAGGGAAGCAGGCAGATTGTAGGCAGAACTAAAGGAAGTGAGAAGTATTAAAGCAGCTCCTGAAATACCTTCTCGTGTCAGCATAGTTTGTGGCCCGTAGACACAACACAACTGTTCTTGTTCTTTTCTGTTCTGTAAGCTGCACCACACCGCAGCAGCAGATCGGCAGGTCGGCAGATTAAGCACTGGACCGTACAGGATGCCAAGCTGCCGTTACAGACAGCACACACAAGGTGGATATCCTGGTTTAGCGGTACCGATGCCTCCCGAGAGGTGAAGAAAAAATATCAAGTGACTCCGTTTCCCAATAGCCTGCCAGGTCCAGCTCCTAAAGTAGATGGTGAGTAGATGGTGAACGGCACTCGAAAAATGCCGTAGAGCAGTGCCAAAACCGAAGAGGAGATCTAACTGCAGCGCCCGACCTCAGCGCTCTCCACACCTGACCGCAGAGTCGTCATCACCGTGAGAGGGAGGAGCAACACTGCAACTACGCTTTTGGGAAGCGTTGTAGCCGCCATCCCAGTGATAGATAGATAGATAGATAGATAGATAGATAGATAGATAGATAGATAGATAGATAGATAGATAGATAGATTGAAAAAACAACTCCTAAAAGCAAATGTAAGTAAGTACATACTCAAACCAATACATACGTTTAGGTTCATAGTAGTCTATGTCAAAGTTCAATGGGTAATGGGATATACATCTCATCTGAAACATGACCTACGACATTTGTAATTGCATCTATTTAATTAAGGTTGAGGTCATGTGCATTGTATTTGGTATTCGAGTCAAGGTTCACTTGGCTGTTATAGAAGCAGTCCAAGCTTGTGATTCTCAGCTTTTTTGTTTTCTATTCGTAAGCATGATTTCACTATAGCTGTATCTTTCAAGTGAATTTCTAAATTTTTATTTAAAGATTTGTTAATGTGTCATAGTCAAAGCTGACCATAACTTCACTATAACCTTTGTTTTTTCCATGTATCCATACATGTATACAAATTGAGATTGTCCCATGGTTTCCAAGGTGATAAGTAAGGGGAAAATTGCTTTTTATTCCAGACAAGTGGCTGATATGAGGACAAATAAAGCAAATAAGACTTTCTTTAAAGTTTTTGAAAGCCGTCAGATAGATAATACACAACATACTTATTGAAGTGCACCAATTCAAAGAGCATTTTGCATTTTCAGGCATTATACCCTGGTGGGTCCTGGGGCTTTGGCTGGGACATTACAGGCTCATAATAAGACTGTGGGAGTCCCTGCTGAGTATTTATTGTGTACGAGACCACAAATGCTCCCTGTCCCTCACACAAAAGGTACGAACTGCAAAGAGATGTCCTGCTGCTTGACCTTAGCATTTTGCTAATATAATAGGGGAATAACTGACCATAGAGAGGATGTGAATATCTGATGCACTTCAATGAGACTCTTGAATAAGAGATGTTAACTTTCTCTCATAATTTATCTATCAAGGATTTACATTTAATTTTAATACATTTCTAAAATTATTTCTACCACCTTTAGAGAGTTACCACAATTCTTTTATGGGGAATATCTGGTAGTGAGCAGGATACGCATCGAAACACGTGCTTTCTGACTTTCTGCCGACGGCAGAAATGCCCAGTTAAATCTCATTTGCAAATTGGCATCTAAATTGTGAAAACGTAGTTATGTAGCAGTGTTAGGAATCACATCGCCTACGAGGCAAACGTCCGGATCCATAGCTATTGCTTTTCACAGCATGCCTGGAATTGCTTATTCGAAATCATTTTTGGAAGCATCAATGGGCTTTCCCTTTGAAAACGGGCTTAATCGGTATTGTTAGCAGTTAAACAATGCTACATGGTGTGACAAAAATACAATTAACACTCCAAACTGAACTGCTGGAGGGCAACCAACTGTGATCCCTTAATTTAGGCCAGAGGAGAAAAAATAGAGGAGGCAACAGAAATAAAACTGGAGCACAGAAATAGGCAGTGTATCAGAGAACTCCTAGCGCACAGCGACAGTGGAAGTAATTGTTTCTCTTCCAACGAGTAACTGCCAATATGGAATAAAAATGTTTCCTTTAAAGTGCCTTCCGATAAAAACATCGCCTCCATTGCTTCTGGAGAAAATACGTTTTTTTGTATTCGTTTTTTTTTTACTTTTGGAAACTGGATGAAGACTAGAGAAAGCTTTTAGATAAAGCTGAGATAATAAATAGAAGGGGTCCTTGTAGTTGCACAAAGAAACAAGTATGGAGAGCAAATAAAAAGGGATATGAAGGCTGAGTCACCAAAACGGCAGAAGTTAGTAGTGGTAGTGATACTGTGCACCGTTTAAAATAATCATAGTATTAGAGAAGCAAAACATTATGTCATGCGTTGGATGCTTTCATTAATCTCAGGAGCTGATAGTTTGGGCAGGCCTCATTCCAGACCAGTCAGAGTTGAGAGAGGTCCACGTCAGACTCGGTCCTGCTTCAATACGAAAAGGCCAGACCGGACTAGCAGGACAGGTCCCCTCCAAATGGGAACTGCCAGCAGCGCCAACCCAAGTTCAGCCTAATTCGGCACTATGTGTGAAGTGCAAATTGAATTAAATTCTGCAGTGAACATGGCATCCATTTCTGTGCTTGCCTTTCACAACTTTTACTTAATAAAAAAAAGTCATGGGCACAATGCTTTAATCGATATCAGCCACTTATAATTACCTAAGGTTTGGTTTCAGTCTGTGATGTTTTTGCCATAGTTAATTTAACACTCTAGAGAGCGACAAATCATATTCAACTCAGCCTTGGACGTTGATCCAATAGGAAAAGTTCAGTTTGCAAGTTAAGACCATCTAAACTAGCTTTCGTAAAAGGTCACATCGAGAAAGGGGTTTTAGTCACATGAAGTAGGGCCTGATGTCCTTCTAATATCACTAAGGTCAGGTGAGAAGACAACTGTACAAAACACAAAAAGGAGTGAATAAGACAGTTCGAGTGTGGGTGGGCTAAAAACAGTGCAGTATATATAGGCCTCTAGTGAAAAGCATACAGTGGAGTCACGTGCATTTATTTATGAAGTAATACCACTAAGAAATTCAGAGGCAAAGACAAGGGGCATGATGGAAGAGAAAAGAAAAAGGACATGGTAGCCATTTGCAAGGCGTACCAAAGCATAAAGCAACTAGAAATGGATATCCAAACAGAACTCTGAATCGTCAGTGGGGAAAGTGTTCGGAATTGATTGGTTTTGAAGGCTTATTCCTGATTAAAATATTCTCTTGGATAAAGACTAAAACGTATGAAAACTCTAAAGATGCTATGTGTGCACTTCAACCTTAGGAGAAATATGTCTATTCACATCCATATAATTTAAAAGCCTTATGCATTCACAACAATTCTCAGGGAAGCCAGAACTCATGAACTCACCACATGTGAACAAGCAAAATCCGACATAGGAAAGATGACCAGCAGAAAAAAGTCATGACACTTGTCATCGCAAGAGGTGTAACGCGCTGAAAGAAAGGTAAGGAATGCGAAAAAATACGAAAAAAAGTTAAAGAACATCAGCGTGTCAACCCAGAAGGATACAAGTTGCAAAGTCATTGTCAAGCAACACGTGTGTAAACAAAAGAAAGTGAATCGGAGTCTTCCGACAATCATTGTGCAACGGTCAGGAACACAATCAAAAGCACAACGTCCCCTGTGATATCAAGCAGCTGTAGCACATCTATATTTGCCCCAATCTATGGTTGATTACTTGAATGTAGAATAGACAATTATCAGCAACGGAGTAATACAAAATATAATAAAAGATATTACAAACAAAAGGAGAACAAAGAGTAGACAGAGAGAGGCAGTTCTTATAAAAACAACTACAGCTGTCAAAATCACCTTTAGGGTGACATAAAGGGGACAGGAGTGTTGCACATCTGCTAATATGGATGGGCAAATTTGCCTGTATGGGTTTGCATAGAGAAACTAGAGTGCTCCTCTGCTACTTGCCCTTTCCTTAGGACATCTTACAAGGGAAATGTGAAAGTTACGCATAGTGGGACCTCTTCACAAACCACAGTTTGTAGCACTACAGTTATGTTTTGTAGTACTACAGTAGTAGTACAAACGTGCTACAAAACACTATTCACAAACTTACATAAAGGGCCCTATTATGATGTCAGTCAGAAAGCTTCTGACCGCAGGTGGGAGGCTTTCCGTCCAGCCTCTTTAGGTTTGCAGTATGATCACCTTATTACAATGAAGGTGGTTGGAGTGTAAACCGGCCATTATGACCAAAACTTAAGTTTAACTGAGACAAAAATCTACCTTTACTACTTGTAAATGTCCTTTGTAAATACTGAAAGTCATAAAGGTCGACTTTTGTCTCAGTCTACCTTTGTGAATCGGACCCTGCATGTTCAAGTATGCCTAGCACTCTCATACTACACACGTGACTCAATATTACTTAAAAGGGATATCTTACCAACTATGTACATACAAACCTGCCCTAGAATTTCCCAACACATACCCTAAAGTGTTTCTTTTTAAGTTCAAAATAAGCTTTATTGAAAGTTTTGAAAAAGTCATATAAACAATTTAAATACACAAATGCATGAAATTGATATAGAAAGAATAAATGAAATACATGGGAACGAGAATCAAAAATCAAAAATTAGATAAGAAAAAACAGTTCAAATGAGATAAATACAGAAAGAAAAAAAATATAAGAAAAATACCAGCTAGGAGATAAAGAGTAATACATTACTTTGAAATATAATAGTAAACAACATAGCAATTTTGTGAGTATTATGAAAGAGAAAAAAGATAATACAAAAAGAGGAACTCAAGGAGGTTTAGCAACTTCTTGTTGAAAGGGAGATTCAGGCAGAGAACGAAGGGCACAAGAATCAAAAAATGAAGTAACTGGGTCCCATAACTGCTTTCTTTTTGGGGCTAAAACAGGTGGATAAACATATGTTGTATCTAATCTATGATTATAGCACACAGCATACCACTAAGCCTGATAAGAGAGTTTAGTGGAGTCTTTCCAAGCTTTGGTAATCTTCTGAAAAGCTACTGCAAGAAGTAAGTCAATTATTTTTATATCGAGATTGTAAGGGTTCCAGATAGGTGAAATACTACCTAAAAAAATATGAGATATATGAAACGAATGGGTAGTGGAAAAAAATTTGTTAATTTGAGACCGAACCTGAACCCAAAACCGGTGAACCAGATTGCAATTGAAAAGCAGTGTTTCTAATACATACCTGTCAAGTTTTACATGTTCAAGTGTTAAGTACACTTCCAGTGCATGTTTTTCTCCTCTTAATTATGTGTCATCTAGTCCTCTTTTAAAATGAAGTAAACAGAATTCAATAAAAAATATTCTTTCTCAACAGCACATTATTTATACACATGTAAAATTTTACACATCTTCTAATACATTGTTAAGTATAAGTTTAACCCTTAAGCAGCAGTTTTGTTTTCTAGAAATTGGACCATGAAGTAAAACTGCACTTATACAATATACAGTTCTAGGGCAACACATTCTGAACCAACTTATCACACATCGAGTCTACACCTAAAAAAGGGTTACCTGAACATACACTCAGAAACCTACCTACACACCTAATAATAAATATATACAACTACTCACACTACAATTTATAGATCATCTCATGTACTTCCAATAATTTTCTATATATTTAATTGTCGCTTTTAACAACCTCACATAGACATATACCTTTTCAATTTTCCCCCCCAAAGTTAAATGCAATTCACAAATCTTAAAATTGAGTTAGTTGGTGAAATAGTTGTTTTTTCACCTATTAGATAAATTCAATAGTCTCAGGAAATATGAAAACTAAGTATAAGAATAGCACGCCACTCTCATACAAAGCAATCATAAATGGCAGCCTTTTCAACTTTGCACTCTCTGATACTGCAAAAGACAGCAAATAAAAACATATCTTTCTTATTTTAGTTTTGCAACTGCTCTTCTGAATGTATACTATACATTAACCCTCTCCTGCCTGTATATAAAGAAGCCCTGAACGGTAGGGTATTTATGCATATTCGCGACTTATTTACGATCATTGCAACAAATTTGAGAAAAAAACAGGAGTCCATAAACATACTTACCTTACTTGTTTTATGAATTTCAAAAGTATGGTTCAGTTTATTAGCAAGCCCTCATTAGGAAATTAAAACCTTTTTATGCAATGATCAGTATAAAAACCTCAAATTTCTAAAAACGCTCTCTTTAACACCCTTCCCCAATACACTCTTTGCACAGTCTCCATAGCAACCCACTACAACCAGTATGTTACAAGTTCGCAGCACATTCTAGATGGGCCATACTAGCTACAAAATTAGCTGCAGGCGGTGTGGTTTACATGACAGTACCAACATCATATCCAACTTGTAAAACAGTAAAAATGAGGGTAAGCAGCATAGATGATGAATTAAGGTGAAAGTTTATTCTTCAGTTTCAAGTAGAAGTAGTTGGTTACAGAAATAGTAAGAAGTAAGTTAGCAGCCCTACCTGGAGCAGCATACCAGCTGCTTAGCTCACACACTCCAACTGACATTTACTCAACCAGACACACATGGATATTGTATGACATCACACACACAATGGCTGAGCAGCAGAGCACAGAATAAAAAGGAAGAAATACATAGCAAGACTAGCAAGATACCACACAACTCTGCATAACATTTTTTTTCTTTACCAGAACCAATCAAAGATGTAGTTTCTTATCCTTTCAAGGCACTATCTAATTTTATTCACCTGCACATTCATAGTATCCAATCAACTATGTTTTTTAAACTAAAAGCACACCTCCATTTTATCTGCCATTCGTTTTGAAAACTGCTCATTCAGTTCCAGCCTTCTCCAGTCTGCTACTGCTGCTTCACTTCAAATTGGTTAGAATGTGGATTGTGGTCCACAGATATGTCTTTTTGGACTAGAGAGTTTACTAGAAAGAGTGGTAGTGACAGGGGCTTGGGTTTTGCTAATGAGGCCATTATTTGGATTGGCCAGAGAGGATTGAAGCAGCATCAATTCTTGCCTTTGTTTGAGAGCATTATGGATTCCCAACCCCCTGATGATTGTGCACTAAGGTAGCAATGACCGAAGCACACTGACTGGGGTAGGACTGGAAATCCTAATGAAGGACACGTTTCCCCCCACACTGCCTTGGTGTACTCATACATATGCCAAAGGCATTAATAGAAGTGGTTTAATCAAAAACACAAAACAAAAGCAGACATACATTACCAAAATCACATTCAAAACTTATAACTATATAATCGATTCTACCCATCACAATAGATACATTACATTCTAAATAACTCTATAAAACATGTATGAGTCTCTGATTATGTCTGTGACAGTGTGTTTGAGTGCTTGAATGGGATCTTAACTGGGTGGGTGAGTGTGTCTGTGGGTGGGTGTATGAGTGTTTGAGTGAATCTGTGATTGGGTACAGGAGTGCTTGAGTGGGTGCATAAGTATCTGAGTAGATCTCTGAGTGGGTGCATGAGTCTCTGAGTGGGTCTCTAAGTGGTTGAGTGGGTCTGTGAGTAGGTGAATAAGTATCTAAGTGGATCTCTGAGTGGACGCATGAGTCTCTCTGTGGGTCTGTCAGTGGGTGCATAACTGTTTCAGAAGCTCTGTCAGAGGGTAAATGAGAAATTCACTGGCTCTTTGAGACTGTATGTGTGTGTCTGAGTGCATCTGTGAGTGAGTGCATTAGGCTGTGAATTGGTTATTGAGTGGTTCTGGGAGTGGGTGCATGTGTGTCTGCATGGGTTTAAAAGTGAGTGTATCAGTGTCTCATTGAGTCTGTGAGTGACTGTGTGAGTCTCTGAGTGGATCTGTGAGTGGGTTCATGAGTATGTGAGTCTCTGAATCAGTCTATTAGTGTGTGCACAGGTTTCTCAGTGGGGTTTTGAGTGGGTGCATGACTATCTGAGTGGGTCTGTGAGTGTCTCATGAGTATGTGAGTCTCTGAGTGGGTCTGTGAATGGGTGCATGACTCTTTGAGTGGGTCTGTGAGTGGATGCATGAGTATGTAAGTCTATGAATCAGTCTGTGAGTGGGTGCATGGGAGTCTGGGTGGGTCTGTGAGTGGGTGCATGAGTACATGAATGAGTCTGTGAGTGGATACATGAGGGTATGAGTATGTCTGTGAGTGGGTTTGTGAGTCTGAGTGCATCTGTGCATGGGAGCATGAGTCTTTGAATGGGTCTGTAAGTGGGTGCATGAGTCTCTGAGTGAGTCTGTGAGTAAGTGATTGGATCTGTCAGTGGGTGCCTGGATTTCTGAGTGGGTCTGTGACTGGGCACGTGAGTGCACGTGAGTGTCTGAGTGGGTCTATAAGTAGATGTGTGGGCCTCTGAGAAGGTCTCTGAATGTGTGCATAAGTCTCAGAGTAGGTCTGGGATTGGGTGTGTGAGATTATGAGTATGTCTGTGAGTGGGTACAGGATTCAGAGTGGATCTGTGAGTGAGTGCATGAGTCTCTGAGTGGGTTTGAGAGTGACTGCATAAGACTGAATGGGTTTGTGAGTGGCTGAAAGGGTCTGTGACTGGGTCTTTGAGTGGATTTGTGAGTCTCTCTGTGGATCTGTGAGTGAGTGTATGGGTCTCTGCCTGGGTCTATGAGTGGGTGCATAGGTCTCTGAGTGGGTGAATGGGTCTCTGAGGGTGTCTGTGAGTGGGAAAATGAGTGTCTCAGGCAGATTGTGAGTGGGTGTGTGAGTGTCTAAGTGATACTGGGGATAGCATTCTAAATATATATAGTATTTTTAAAATTTTCAGTGATATTTGCAAATTCATCACAAGGTATATTCGCTAATTTGTTGCAACATTACATGGCGGCGACATTAGCAGTTGCAATGAATTTGCAAATATGGGGTGTAAAAAAATCTTTAGCCACATATAAACATCAGGGATCCCTCAAACACCCCTATATTGCAGCCATGAGGTCAGGTCGCATCCAACCTCAGCTCTCAGGACACTTTATCCCATTTAGTTTCAGCCCCAGGGAAATGGCGACCACTACTCTCTGCTTAGGTTGCATCCAGCCAATCACAGCATTCTTGTTGACACTCACATTTGTGATTAATCACGAAATCGTCACAAATTAGCTGCGGTCGCTGATAAATAAATTTGGTTTTCCCTATATTTCTCAACAACTACCGAATGGACTTTTACCAAATAACTGAAAGCATAATCTGCAGACCGAAGCTACCTTTCTGCCAATTTTGGTGTAATTCTGTTCAGCGGTTTGGGCTGCAGCCATGTCTAAAGAGGTTATGGGAATTAACATGGGAAACACACTTTTTTTTTACACACACTTTTTCTTTGGCCTCGCAAGACGGATCACCCCAAATCTTTTCATGCACTACCAGACTCTTAATTTTTTTTGTAAACAAATTTTATTCAGTTATCACAGTTACCTAATGGTCAATACCCTGAGGATATAAGGCAATGTACATCACAGTCTGAAACATCGTGAGCAACTATAATGCCACCGTCGTAGTCATTTCTTCCTCGTTGATGTCTTTGCCTCTGCCCACTTTCCTGTGATTGTCCATCTAGCCGACAATGCTAGGATATTTGCGATCTACGACTCTGTCTAGTTTATCAAAACCTTACTGCTCCCGCCATGAGCATATTCTAGGTCATCCCAACATTCAATGGAGTAACAAAATAACAGCTCCCCCTACCCTCCTCCCACCTCCAACCCTTCCTGTCCCCCCGTCAGACATGTTGCTCTACTCCGTACCCCTGTGCATCGCATCTCACTCACTCTCACAGCCCATTCGGAACCACCATGTCAGGAAGTAAGCTTCCACTTAAGGGGATGCTCTCATACCATTCGCACTACCCGACATCCAACCCTCCCACTCAACAAAGGCAACGTTCCAGTTCCCAAGTACCGCCCCCCCCCCCCTTCAGAGGATCAGTCATCGTCATCTGTCAGGCTCTTGAGCAAGTCCACCATCGCTACCCACGCCCTAGCTGCGTCCAACAATTTGTCATTATTAGCTCTCTGAGCCATTTGTAAGTCACCATGACACTTCATTATGGAAAATTTCATGAAGATTTGTCAAATTATGGCAAAGATATAAACAGGTCCAAAAACGAATTTTCTATGCAAACATGGCCCTAACTATAACTACCTACTGGTGACTGCAAAAAAAATATTAACAATTCAGTTCCAAATCATTAAATTAAATACAAAACAAATAAAATAAAAATACATGTACAAAAAACATTATACACATTTTAAAATAAATACAAATGTAAACAAATTCTACAAAATGTAAATCATAAACAAATATCAATAAAAAAAATATTTAACTAGTATTAGGGATGTTATTGGCATCTGGAATTAATAGATAGGAAATTCCCACTCCAGTTTGTACAACAGTAGAGAAATTGTAAGACTTTGGAAGGGTTAAAATATCAATGCAACTCCAAACAGCACAACAATGGGGAAAGCATTGTACATCAGAAGGGTTACATTTACTATTCCCAATCCAGTCTGTGCAACAGTAGGAAGAGCATTGGAATAATTAATGATAAATTAATAACTCATTGTTAATTAATTACTACTTAATAAGCTTCCCACGCTATACTCCTATAAACCCAGCTGCCCGCACCTAAAATGTAACTAAAATATATGATTGTTACACTATTTACTTAATTCATAATCAACTGTACAGCTAATAATAAATTATGCATTAATTGGTATTTAATTATTACCTAATTAACTTCCCAACTTATACAAACGTAGTAACCCACACCAAAAATGTAAGTATAAAAACAATTACAGAATATGCATAATAAATATCTTTACTTTATTATTCTTTATTTCGGCAACATTTTTCACCATAAAAGACATTATAACATGGATAAAAACATTTAAAATATTATGATTAGCAGATGCGCCCAGTCCTTTACAAAATTTCATCACATTGTAGTGTAAATTGTTCACTAAGCAGCCATGATACATTTTCTCCTAAAAGACCACACGGCACCAAGGTACTTGGCTACTGTAAATACAATGTGGTTAGACAGGTCTGTTTTAAGAACTCTAAAAGCGGCCGAACATTCAGTAAATTTCAGGTTTCTCAGTCTCATCAGCCAATTTGCAAGCAGGACATACACTATTTGCATGTTCACTCCACTTGCTTGTGAATACTCGGAGTGGAAGAGTCCCATGTCTCCATTGTAGATAGAGTTTCCTGAGCAAGGGGGGATAAAGGTTATCTAGTACTGGCTCAAAAGTATGTGTCCTTAGTCCATAGAAATGTATCCGTTAGTGTCCCGTTGTTTTGGTGGTGGTACAGTCCCGTTAATTTGCAATCATGGTATATTTTGGCCAATAGCTTTTTGGGAAACAATGGGCAGGTGGTTATGGGGTCGGACCACAATTTCAGAAGGCCCAGACCCTCCAGCTCAGTTTTTATGAATTTCAGCCATTTGATTTCTCCCGCGTTAGGGATTGCAAGCACCTCCTGAAGTCCTTGTCTATAGCTAATCAGTTCCGGGACTGACCATATCCTGAGCAAATATGCTAATGGTCGGAAAGCCAGTTCTTCGCCAAGGGGTCGCATCCCAAGATCCATCCTTAGGGGAACAAGGGGAGTACTGGGGGGAAGGGCTACAATCCTCCGGATAAACTTGTTCTCCTCTTTTAGCAAATCCTGAGAGGGTACATGACCCCAGAGCTCGCACCCGTACATAGCAGCCCCCCTTGCCTGTGCCCTGTAAATCTGCAGAGGTGGGCCAAAAGGCCGGATAGATGACTTGTTATTGCACAGAAGCTTCATGATGCCACCCGAGTACTGAGTCAGTTTAAGGAGTGCTTTCTCTTGGTGGGTATACCAGGTCATTCTCTCATTTAGGATAATTCCTAGATACTCAAAGGTCCTCACCCTTTCCAGTCTGTTTTGTGTAATAATTGGGGTGGATCGGAGTTTTGGGGGGGGATTAAACACCATGAATTTGGTTTTTGAGGTATTAATTTCTAGACCATGTTCCCCACAAAAACCCACAAAACCATCGAGTACTCTCTGGATACCCATCATGGACTTTGAAAGCAGCAAGGTATCGTCGGCGAACATGATCGGCGGTACTCGGGATCCTGCTAGCTTGGGAGCATCAGAGTTGACCACCCTATTGAGGTGCGGGATAACCCCGTTGACGTAGAGGCAAAACAGGGTCGGTGCGAGCACACAGCCCTGCCTTACCCCCCTGTCAACGGGGAACCTATTTGACAGGGCGCCCTCCTTGCCACACCTTACTTGTGCAAAGTTGGCGGTGTGGAGGTGAATGATCATCTCCAGCAGGCCCTTGGGGACACCCAATTTGGCTAGTACCTCCCAGAGTTTTTTACGGGGGACCAGGTCGAAGACCGCCCTCAGGTCCACGAATACAGTGTAGAGGCTGCCACCCCCCAACTGTACCGTTTTCCAATGAATGAGGGCAAGCCGAAAGACCTGGTCCATCGTTGAAACTTTCTCTCTGAAACCCGCTTGGAGGGGACTCAGTATGTCGTGTTCCGTCATCGATTCCGACAGACGATCCAACAATAGCCTGGCGAATAGCTTTTGTGAAACGTCTATCAGGCTTATTGGCCTGTAATTGACCGGGAGCAGAGGACAACCCTTTTTAAAAATGGGGACTATCTCTGCCCCCAGCCAAGTGGGGGGGATCATCATGCCATTCAGAATAGCGTTGAACCGCACCTTATGGTACGGGGCCCAAATTTTAGCTTCATGTTTATATAAGTCACCTGGAAGCCTATCGAGGCCTGGCGCATTTTCAGGCGCCAGCCCCTTAATCGCCATAGTAACTTCTTCCAAGGTGAATCCGTCCATGGGTACCACATTTTCAGTGTGTTGATCCATTGTGTGTTCTAAAGGGGTCGCTGGTTGATCCAGATTGTGTGATCTATATAGATTTTTAAAATGTTCCTCCCAAGCGGCAGGTGCTATATTTGCTTCAACTGCGGGTAGGGGTTCTGCTGATCCATGCCTAACAATTTGCCTGAATTTCCGACTGTCACCAATATTAAGGGCGGCTGTCATATCGAACCAATTTCCCTCATCCCACTCTATTTTGGCAATGTGTAAAGTGGATTTATAGGCAAGCCGTTTTGCCCTGATTTTACTTGAGCTCTCCCTTGTTTTTAGTGACTCTAGCAGTGCAGCCTTTGCTCTCCTGCAAGAAGCATTGAACCATGTGGCTCTTTTCTTCTTAGGTTTCTTAGGCCTAGACACAGGGTTCAGTACATCTACCAGGTTAGTGCACAGCTCAGAGTGGATAACCCCAAGCACAGAGAAGTCGGCAGGGTTGATTTCAGTGATATTGGGTAACTCAGATTCTTCTAGAACAAGAGGTTCAGTGGCAGTGACCAAGTGTGGAGTAAGGACCTCGACTTGTTCTAGCGCGTTGACCACTGCTGCATACAGTCTTTGAATATTATTTGGGTTCTCTAGGAATTTCGGCCATTTGATTCTACACCTACGCCTAGCGCGTTGACCACTGCTGCATACAGTCTTTGAATATTATTGGGGTTCTCTAGGAATTTCGGCCATTTGATTCTACGCCTACTGCTTTGCAGAACCAAGGCAGCCGGGAAAGCTGGGTTTTCTTCTGCCGTACCATAGGCAAACCCTGGGCCATAAATGTTAGTGAAAGAGCATTATGGTCGCTGTCATTCCTAGAGACTATCCTAAAGTCCTGCACTTTGTCCCAATCCTTCATCGAGACCATGATATAGTCTATTCGTGACTCATAGCCTGGTCTGTTGAAGGTGTATTTTGGTGGGTTATCTCCTTCGGTTCGGCCGTTACATGCCCTCAGTGAGTGGCAAAGCGTTAGTGAGGTAATTTGGGTAGCGATAGGTGTCCAAGCCTTTAACGGTGGAGCCACCAGGGTGGGAATTCCCCAAAGATCATCCTCCTCACTCGTAACGCCCACTAGATGGTCTGGGAGAGGCTCATATTGGGTATTAAAATCTCCCCCCACTATAAGTGTGGAGCTTAGGCTAGCGGAATCGAGGAATAGTGCTAAATCCACAATTGTTCTCGAGGTACCTGCTACCCCTACCGCTCTTGCGTATACATTAATCAGTAATAATAAATATCACATATCACATACTTACTTAAAAAAATAATTAGCTATTAATTGAGTATTACTCAAATAACATCTGATCCTATCCCCCAACAAACCCAACAACCTGCTAAAACACTACACATTTAATTTTAACAAATATATTGCAAATTTTAAATCACTTAAAATTATGAACTATATTTAAAAAATGTAGAAAATTAAACAAACTATATAAACAATATAAACGAAAGCACATTAAAAAATGTATTCTTTACAACTATATTATTGAAAATGCTACTTACACCAATGATATTCTTAACAACGATATTACTGACCTGAAAAAACTATATTCTTGACAACAATTTTTCTGCATCCCAATATTTCTGTTTCACACTATCTTTTCAAATATTTCAGTTTCCCAGCATTTACAACTCCATATAATGTATTAAAACCTTGCCTTGAAGGTTCTGAAGGCGTTAACACAGATCAGGTAGTGGCAAGGGAAAGAGTGGTAGGATAAGGACAAGGTCCAGACTCTTTTCCAGTGGATGGACAAGACAGAGTTATAAGCAAAGAGAAGCACCAGGATAGAGTACTATTGTGTAATGTCAGCAACCCATGCCACCTTTAAATTGCTGGTAAACAAAACAAAACCATCAACCTGGCCTCACTAATTGAGGATAAGGCAGCGCTGACAGGCAGAGCCCATGACTAGTTTGTTTTGCACAGTGATGACACAGCAATACTGCAACCCTACTTCCATAAGGTGTTTTCCAACTCAGTTAAAGAAAAATTCTTGAGATACCGTCTAGGTATACTATCTACGCTGCTATATCAACCACCCTAGAAGCGCAATACAGCCACAACAGGCTGCCACTTGTGCAGAATAGGGAAAGAAGATATGCTGCATTTAATATGTCTTTGAAAGGAATTAATGGATGAGCGAAGAGCAATGAGTAAGTAAGTAATACGTTTATTTATTAGTTAATAAACGCCTTAACAATTTTTGCATTAAAAAAGCGGGATTCAGCAAAATTCATAGTTAAAATATCAAGAAGCATTTCATAAAAACATTAATTCCTGGTTATTATCAAAGTCAGTAAAAGGACAGAGTCTTTGTTCTTCTAATCAGGCTTAAATATTCTTCTAAAGCTAGTTGCCTATGCAGAGTTCCAACTAATTAACTCTGCGTGTACAGTTGGGGCAAATCATTCAGTGTGCAAAACGAGAGAATTTTGTAAAGGAACGTTAGCCTGGAGCTCTGGGTCCATTGCTGACATGGGTGATCAAACAATCTTCCATTTTGCATACCAGCTTAACAAGTGCATCCTCTCAGAGCTGGTTCAGTGGACAGAGGATAGCAAGGGGCATGCACGTTCCTTTCTTAGGTGTAAACATGTTTGAGGAAGATGTTATGTTATGTTATGTTATGTGGTTTTTATTTGGCGCACAGATGCTCCAGCTAAGGAGCGTCCTGGCGCCCGACAAGGCAGCTACACAACACAACTAAAATAAAACAGCACAAGCAAATGACTAAGGGAATAAAAATGTTTTCACGGAGCGACGAAAAGAAAGCAAATCGCTCATAGCGCGAATTGCCGGGGGTAAGGAGTTCCACAAAGCAGCGGCCCGCACTCGAAATGAGCGTCCACCGGCCCTGCTTCGTTTAAAGCGCGGTACCACGGCCAATTCGAGGTCTGCCGATCTTAAGGGTCGTGCTGGAATGTAGTTGGCCATGAGGGTCGTAAGGATCGTTGCCGGGGACCCCTTCAAAATCTTATAGGCGACGCAGAGGACCTTAAACTGAATCCGCTGCGCCACCGGAAGCCAATGCAGCGCTCGTATGGTGCTGGAGGTAGGACAGAATCTTGGAAGGCCTACCACCGCTCTCGCTGCGGCATTCTGGATCCGTTGCAGGCGCCCGATCTCAGCAACGTTCAACCCGGCCAGCAAAGAACTCGCATAATCCAGCCTGGAGATGACGGTAGCTTGGATCATGAGTTGCCGGGTAGGGGCATCGAAGAACTTTAGCACAGGACGGAGCCCACGCAAGATGCCGAAGCAACACGCAGCCGTGCGTTTAGTGTGGCATGCAAACGTAAGGGAAGGGTCCAACCAGACCCCGAGGTTCTTAAGCTCGGCTACTGGGATGGGAACAGAACCCAACTCCTCCGGCCACCAACTCTCTCCCCACAGTTCCGGTTGTCTACCAAATACCATCACCTCGGTCTTACTAGCGTTTAGCTGGAGACAATTGAGCGTCATCCAGCTAGCGACCGCCCTCAGTCCTTGTTGAAACCTGGGAGCGTCGACTTCAGCATCCCCGCTGATCGTGACCGCTAGCTGGGTGTCATCGGCATATGACACCATGGTCATACCCCATTGTTTGACAACCTCAGCTAGCGGCCTTACGTACAGATTGAACAACGTAGGACTCAGCGAGGAGCCTTGGGGGACGCCCAGGTTCAACGGATGGAATTTTGACTGATAAGGTGGGACGGTCACGCTAAAGGCCCGGTTGGTTAAGAACGACCGGAACCAGTCGAGAGCAGTGCCGGTAACACCAGCCTCCTCTAAACGCTGCAGAAGGATAGGGTGCGAGACGGTGTCAAAGGCAGCGCTTAGATCTAATAGCACCAGCGCTGCCGTTTGTCCCGCGTCAAGCACGGAGCGAAGGTGCTCCACCATATAAAGCAGAGCCGTCTCCGTGCTATGACCTGCCCTAAACCCATTCTGCGTGGCGTCGAGTATATCAGCTCGACTGAGATGTTCCGAGAGAGCGGCATTTACGTGTGCCTCCATCACCTTAGCCGGCCACGGCAAGAGTGAAATAGGCCGATAGCTCTCCGGCTTGCTCCCATCCAGGCTAGGTTTCTTCAGGATCGGACGAACCATGGCTCGCTTCCACTTCAGTGGAACTACGCCAGATGTAAGTGACGCATTGACCAAGGAACAAAGCGGAGAGATGTCATGTGCCGCCAGGTCCTTGAACACTTCAGGGCAAAGTGGATCCTCAGGGGACCCAGACTTCACTCTGCGGGCCAAAGTGCCTAGGCTATCAGAGTTTAACAAAGGTAGAGAACATAGTCCCTCAGATGGTGGTGGCTTAGAAGATGTAATCGCCGAGGGAACGACCACAGGAAAGGCTCGATAGATGGCATTCACCTTGCTTGTTCGCTGGCGAATAAAGTACCTAGTGCATTGTGGATGAAAATGTAAAGACTTTAATCACTTAATTCGATGAATAGCCTTAGCAATGACAATGAGGTATAATTTTTTTTATAATGCTGTATTTCAAAAGGAAGATTTAGGCTGAATGGAACTTGGCCTTAGTGTTTATGATTCAATGGGCCACGACGCTGCATCATTGTTTTAATTGCAATGATTGCTGGTCACTTGTTCTTTGAGTTTGGCTCCTGCTGCCTCCATGAATTGTATGAAGCAGCATAACAGCTGTGTGTCTCCACCTTCGAATCATGTCTTCACTGCTTGTCTGCAGGATCTTATCCCCTTGGTATTAAAGATGTGTTTCAGTGGCGGTCGGCGTTCAAATTGCAGTTCCCCGCAAATGCACAAAATGTGTTAAAAGCTCTCTTCTGCTTTCTCACATAAGCAGCAGATAGTTGGTGTCAGTAATCGTTTCCAGGGAGGGAAGTGCGACAAGATTGGTAGAATACTCATTTGGAAGCAGAGTTATTTTTCGTTCACTCTCCTATTGAACCCAACGCCTGAGTAAGATTGTGGGGAGGGCTTGGTGTAGCTCTGCAGAATGAACCATCAGGGGTCCCTTAAGCGCTGCCTTGTCTTCCGCTATTGACAGCTTTTTCATTGTCTTGTTTACAAGATGCTTGAAGCTGTTGTGGGTCCCTGAGGCCGGCCAGAGATCCTCGAGGGCTAGTCGATTTATTGATGATGTCAAATATGCCATGGCTGCACAGACCTTCCTTGCTATATTTCATTCTGTAGGTGAGTGTTCAGGGTTCCTGATTCAGATTTTTTTATCCTGTACCATCACTTGGCATAGGCTCCTTTGCAAGCGATATTTTGGGTCTGCAGGCTAAATTCCAGTCTAATTTGGCAGGCAAGACATAGTTGGGTAGATTGAATATTATTCTTACTGATCGTGAAACTGTACTTTCCTGAATTACTGCATCTCTACCCCTCAGGCACACGCTCCCATAAGTAATAGCTGGGATGAGGTTTCATTGTAAAACCTGTACCAATGGGGTAAGACTTGGGCTGGCAGTTTTGGTTTTGATGAATTTTAGAGCTACCGTAATTGAGTTGTCTCTTCTCTTGATGGCTTCTTTTTGTGCGTTAAACCTGCCTTTGTTGTCTATTATCAACCCCAAAGTACTTATATTCTTCTGCTGCTTCTAATGATGTGCACCCCAAATACCAATAGTTACTGGATGTTCTCTTTTTTAGGTTTAATCGCTTTACCTTTGATTTATGAAGATTGGTTGGCCATTGATAGGTGAGTAGCTGCTGGTTATATCTAAGAGGTGTTGGAGGCTGATAGGAGTTCGGCTGATCAACACAAGGTCATCAGCATACAGAAGATTGGAAAGATAAATCCCCCATCCTTAGAGCATGTGAATTACAGATTTTCAGTTCTGTTGAAAGATCAGCCATATATAAGTTGAAAAGTGTCGGGCCAATACACATCTCTGTTTCAGCCCCTTTGTTGTTGGAATTTTTCTGGACAGGCATTTTCCGTCTCCCAGCTTTATTTGGACCCAAGTGTTGGTATGTAGGGATATTATCTGGTTTAGGAGAGCAGGTGGTATTTCCAGTTTCTCAAGTTTGGCCCAGAGTTTGTTCCTGTCAATGTTGTCGAAAGCTGATGAATAATCGATAAAACACAAAAAAAGAGGGAGTTTTGCTGCTTTGGCGCCGTCTATTAGTAATGGCAGGGCTAGTATGGTTGATGTAGTTCCCATGCCCTTGCAGAAGCCCATCTGGTTGATGTGGACGATCGATTTGTCGTTTGCTCTTATTTACTTACTTTCTGGAGAAAAAAAGAGCAACGATACAACCACTCTTTAACCATAGACGAATCTGAACTTGCCGACAGGTGTGCTGGCATGTTTTGCGCCCAAGGATCTGCAACTAAATTGCCATTTTTTGAGGTTCTTAAAGAAAGCAGAAAGGAAATTAATAGCAATGGCAACTCACTGTGGCAATCTAGGTGCACATTGGAGGACCGTTTGAATACTTGCACAAATGGAAGTTAGATGGAGGGTCAATACCTGCTCATAGGAATCTGTAAAAAAAAGTGCCACCTGAAAGGCTCTGCAACAAAAAACAAAAAAGTGGGCAGCGGTGGCCATATATGCAGGAATTCTGGTGTAGCCCAACAAGATTGCCCTCTGAGCTGATAGTATGCATTTAGATGGCTTGACTACTCCTGCACACAACCCAGACAGACTTGAAGTGGTTTGAAAGGGGTTGGTGCTGAAACGGAACTGAACGGAAAAGATGTGCCTTATGAATGCTTTGGTCGCTACTGCATGTCAACATGTTATATTATGTTAATGAAACTTCTAGAGGGCACAAATACCCTAAGATGCCTTGGCACTAGAATAGGTGAGCTTTGCAAAATGTCAGCAACCCAATCCAGCTTCAAAAAGCTGGTAAACAAAACCATACGCAAGTAGACAGTGTCTAACCACTATTTTCTCAGGATGTACAGCTTTGCCCCTGCTAAGAAGTTGGGGCCCAGTGACGTAAACAAATCTTGCCCTGGTGTAATTTTCCAAATCTGGGACACATTTAGCAGTGCCTTCACTGTTGACTGCTTTCCGCCGAGTAACAATGTGTAGGTGGTGGATGGGCTTTTTCATTATGCCCTCCAGCTGGGACCAAGACGAAGGGCTGAATTAAAGCCCATCAGGTCTCATTTTTGTGCAAGTACAATCAGGTCTGGGAGCTGATTGCAGCCTCACACCTATGTGCCACAACAGTGGAGGGAAACCAGAGGCACAGGGGGGCATATTACCAAGGGGCTTTATCTCCGCTTTTTTGGCTTTTAAAGCCAAGAAAGCGGAGATAAAATTATCTCCCTATTACCTAGCTGTCGCTAACACCAGTTAGTGACAGCAAGTAGGAGATAGCGACCATCCTGGGCCCCACTTTGCATGTCAGTGATATTTATCACTAATGATATGCAAAGTGGGCGTGCCAAGATGTTAGCGACTGAAAACAGTCGCTAACATCGCTATCTCCTATTACCAACTTTTGGAGATATTCGTGCTAAGCGCGAATATCTCCAAAAGCTAACACCTGCCCTGAGCAGTTCTTAGCCATGTTATCCAATGGGAGGTGGATAACATGGCTAAGAGCATTAGCTCGGTAATGCATGAATATCGCTGACTTTTCAGCGATATTCATGCATTGCGGCGATTTTTATCGCATTTGCGATAAAACTTGGTAATACCAAGGTTTATTTGCGGTAAAAATCGCCGCAGCTCAGCGGTAAATTTTTGTCTCTAACCAAGCGATAGCGATAATTATCGCTATTGCTTGGTAATATGCCCCAGGGTTTGTTATCACTTCACTAACATTTATGTGGAACTACGATTTGAGAGCAATGCACTGTAAGAATATCAGCTGTACTGGACTGTGGGAGTATTTCCACGAGTATTAACTACCCAATTTATTATTTAATTATTTTACAAATGCCACTTACTGTGACATCACTACCTGTGATGTCATATCTGATGTCATGCACTGTGATGCCACACATATTGATGTCACTTACATACTGTCTAACTCAATTAGACCCCCACTTCTTCTTATAGTACTTGTGCCCTGCAAGCAACCTTCACATACAGACAAGGTACAGGACTATCAACTGCAGGGGAAGGTTTTTTCATAGACATAGCACATAGAATACAAATGCAACATGCACACACAGAATACATACAGCACTGTCAACAGCAGTGTAAACTACTGTGATGCATAGAATATTTTCACTTACCCACTTTTTAGCCATGCCAAAGGTAACTGAATGACTGATGTTTGGAAGTGCAGTTAAGCCAATAGCATATTTCATTGAACTTATAGAGACAGTAAGGCTGTATTTCATCTCTTATACTACAAAGTCCTTAAATATTTGCTCAGTTGAAGGAATTATGAAGGAATGAGATAAAAAAGGGTCAATCAGCATGGGGAAGAAGGCTACAGAAATCGACAAATCATTAGAGTGAGAAGAAAGTTGTCAGACGCACATATAGCAGTGTCAGCACCACTCGTCTTATTTCTTAGCATACCAAATCAGTCTAGAAGCATCCGATTACTGGCACCTGCAGCAAACATTCTCACCGTACGGCACAAATAACCACAGAGAATGATCATTTTGTTTCAGAGAAAGGGACGAAAAAGAGTAAAGTTGAAGGCGTTGGTGAATGGAAGAACATCATTGATGGACATGGGGGAGAGAGAAATATGTGCTCGATAGAAGAGGAGGCAGAAAATGAGGAAAGAAGAAAGGGAGAACTGGCATGGACTAAGATCAAGCATCATGAGAAGGCAGAAATGGACATAGGCAAAAGGGACCCGAACACAGTATTTTGGGTCGTGATGGAAATGGTTGTGAAGAAAAGTGGGGTATTATGCAGTGAGGCTGGTTAGGCTTCACTATGAACATCACCACAAAAAGATGATGGATGGAATGTTGAACATTGTCAAACATTCACCCCCAGTCACAGATCTGAGTTTAATCCATCGTTATTCTGCTCGCCACGCCATTCCAGTTTGGACCCAGCCATATGCAAATCAGCTTTGACCCTGTTCCCCATGGGAACAGCCCAGCTCAAACTGCTAGGCCAGGTCCTCCCTGGACCAGAAAACAAGCATCCTGGGACCAGTTTCGGGGCATCAACCCATATCAGCCAGGCTAGCTTGAAACCAGCGGCGTAGCGAGTACGAAACACCTGTCCCTCCATACCCGCCCACTTAGGGTGAAAATGCAACATAAGTGGCATAGTGAGCAGAAGAACAATGGATTAAACCCAGATCTGTGACTGGGGGTGAGTGGTTGAAAGGTTTCAGCACTCCATCCATCATCTTGTTGTATTTGCTGTGTTTGCCCTAAGTGGCCAAGAGTATGCCCAGATGTGGGTCCCTTGCTCGCTATGCCACTGCAGACCCAGGTGACCCTTTCAGCTCCCATGCCCTGGGTACCACTGGTACCACTGACAAGGAACTCATAAGGGGGAAACCAATTCATATTTACCATATTTTAGGGAAAGAGCACTGGCACTGGGGCTGGGATAGCAGGCTCCAGTGCACTTTCAGAGTCATAACCAGCAGCAGTGGTTAAAAAGTGTGCAGGTGACCATACAAAAAGGGCACTTTCCTACAGTTAGCATCTGGTGACATCAGAGAGGCTAAAAATCAGCATGTGACCAGGCAGCATCTTATATAAGGAAATGTGTATGAAAACCATTAGCTCAATGCAGCAACGCAACACTGATTATTTCTGGCTTTTAAAGCAGCAGCTAAAATTAGTAAATATGTTGCAACAGATGGACAGCATCACATGGAACTCAGTGTCTTATAACTTACTCCTGTAGTGTGAGATTCACATCATTTGCAAAACAGGACATTTGGAAAAGTAAGCCATTTGGAATGGCACAAGCACCACTAACATGATAGTCAAGAGCAAAACAAAATCCAACACTCAGTTCCCTGGGTTCAAGCAATTCCAATATTCCTACAGAATGTTAACAGCTACAGGCACACTCCTAGTAATTTCGATGATTACATGCTGACAAAGGCCCTTCATTCTGCAGACTTGAAGGTAGCTGAATTGACACTGATGCAATTATGTTTTGTAGGCTATTCATTGCTCCACATGTCCATTTACAGATGAATAATATGGGAACCTGCCTCTATCACTGCTCTAGCACTGTCCTGTAAAGCACTGTCCTAACTGAGGATAAATATATGAATAGCTCAGAACCTACCATTCTGAATAACAGGCCTCTGAACACTCATTCGACCCCTCCCCTTCAATCAAAGAAAATGCGTAAGTGACAATACTTTGCACACCTTTCCACAGTGAACACTTGTAATTTGATGGTTTCTGTCACATTTGTTTATTTGGTAAACAGACCCATTATATATCGGTGTATAAGCAGGTAAGACTAGTTGCAGGGAATAGTGACCTTTCATATGGACCTGGAGATAGTCCAACTTGTCCTCCATTATAATCTCAGGTTATTAGTATACAAGGGAAAACCCTAGAACCCTGGGGACCAGGAGTCCTTAAGAAAGTAAATGAGCAGTAGTCCCTACTCCAATGATTTTAGAGGAGACCTTTCAATAACTGCAGGCAAGTGGCAGATTTAATGAAGATATACAATAAAAAATAAACAAGAAATTGGGTTCCGGTGACAAATGTGCTTGTGCTCTCCTAACTATGATAAAGGTGATAATTGAGCATATTATATAAAAAAAAGAATAGCACGACCCTCTGATTGTAATATACGAGGCATGGGTCTGCGTGCAAGTCAAATAATTGTTTTTGTATATTTTGAATAAATCTGTCACTTGACTAATTATTGCTTGAGGACGTAGTTTGTATTATCATCTATTTTGTTAAACACATGTGCTGTTACCTGAGAACCTGAACCATCACCATATCAAACTGAACATTCTTTTTCTGTGCTTCCCAGGTGTGTTTGTGTTTGTCTTCCAAAAGACGTAATTGGTCAGAAGTGCCTAGTGAGATTCCTGGGTTTCAGTAACACACTCCAGAGTGTACAGGGTGCAATGGGTCCTCTCTGAGATCCATCTTAGGCACAGCAAAAGAACATTTCAATAAAGCCCAGTTGCCAGCCCTATTAATGATGATGGTGAACATCTTCACATGATTGTTGGTGAAAGTGACATGGAGGAACCAACTGCACATGAATTTTATATTAGACCCACTTTTATACACAAAAATTAATTGGATATAGGCCACAGGTTATCAAGTTCACAAGTTAGAGCAATATAGCCCCCCAGAACCATGTGTGTTGAATTTATATTCCCAATGTGTCTACCACTTCCAAAACGCTCACTTCTGTTCCCACCAGCAGGAAGAAAGCATACATGGCTTGGGAAAATGGAATCACAAGAACGAAAGACATTGTGTGACCTGTACAATGGTGAATGGACTGCCTTATTATACATAGGCTGCTGGGTGAAGGGTTTCCAATAGTGGAGACAACAGCCAAGTCACACCACAGTCTGCCAGTACTCCATGTTCCCCGTTGTCATCACTATTTTCCAATTAGGCAACTACCAGGGACTCTGTTATAGACTTTACTTTGCATTCTCTGCTGAGTGTTTAATTTAAAAAGCTTTAGTTGAGTGCACTGTAAACAAGTCTGTTTGATGAAGTATAGGTGGCTGGTATTTTAGTTAAATCAACATGCATTGCTGAGCAATCAACTAAAGGTCTTTGTTTCTATCTGTTCTTGTTTTCTGCTGAAATATCTGGTATTTTTCATTCATACACCAGCTGACCAATTATACACTGATGAGCAATTAAAGACCTCTGTTTCCTTCTGTCTTCATTTCTGGTCTGTCATGAGATGTGCCAAAAACAGCACAAGCAAGTTTATGATTGCCACCACCATTGACAACATCTCGCAAGATAAGGAACTCTTACAAGTCTACCGGAACTCTAGGTAGACATTTTGACTGCAAAAGCTAAAATAGTTGTTTGTTCAAGTACTAGAGACATTGGCAAATGAAACTCACTACAGGCTCTCTCAAAGCAATAAAAGACATAGCAAAGAAGTGTTTTTTTATAGCTAAAAAATACCTTGAGCATTATTAGTAGTTGAGACCTAGAGGGTCATTAGGATGGCGGGCGGACTTAGGCCGCCCGCCATCCTATCAGTGATTGGGACTGCCCGCCATAAGGGCAAGGGTCCCGTGGGGGGTATTAGGATGCGCCTGCCACTGTGGCGGGCGCATCCTGCATTTTTAGCATTGTGGCAGGCGGTGCTCTCAGCACCGCCCGTCACAATGCTAAAAATGCACAAAATCATTTGTATTAACAAAGCGTCAGGCGCCACTCGGTGCCTGACGCTTTGTTTATGCAAATGCAGGGGGGTACCACAGGTGCCCCCCTGTACACCCCCACCTCTCCTTCATTCCGGGGGCCCGGAGTTCAGACCTGGAAATGATTCGGTGTGCGATTTTGCATTTCTCGCATCGTACTTGCTCGCTCGTACAGCTGTACGAGTCGGTCGGAAAACACGCATACGCCTCGTACTTTTTCTGTCCGGATCGTGTTTGGAGCCCTTCCGAGCGAGATTGAAATCCGCCCCTCACTGTATTTACAGTAATAAAGGATATACATTTAAAACAACACTGATTGATACTGTATTTGTGAGCTATAGTATTAGCCTATTTATCAATCGCCACTTATTAATGTGCTAAGAATAACCATGAACATACTTTTTTACAGTATTTTGGCTGTCCATGCCTTCTCTGGAGGTAATAGTTGTGGCTATGTAATAAACTTTAAATTTATAAGCTTTTTTATGACCTATCACCTGCACAAGGAAGTGCGATTTTTATCATAAGGCATGCTACAACCTTGAATCCTAATGTACAGTGGGGTACAGAGTCAGAATATCGAGTTGGAAATGTCGACGTGCACTAATATCAACTTTGACATATAGAGGAATAGATATATTGACAGCAAGAATATTGTGGTCCAGAATATAGAGTTTAAGGTAAGAAATATATTTTTTTTAAATATTGAAGTCATTATTTTTCGTTTGCAAAAATATTGTTGTTAAAAATATCATTTTTTTAATTAGTGTTATGCATTTTAGCATTTATTTAAAAAGTGTACTCTGTTTTTTGTTTAAGTATTCCTTTTGCTTCTTAATATATTTGTTCACTTTTTAGTATTTATTAATTTTATTTTATTTAAATTTTGCGTTTTAGTTCCATAGCTGGTTGTGGGTTTATAGAGGATGAGGGTGGGAAGTAATTTTATGGTAATAAATTAAATATACATTTTTATTTATTAGTATTTATTTAATTTAGATTTTATATTGTTGTTGGAATTAATTTATTATTAACAAATTATTAATTGGCTGTTAATTTGTATGAATTAATTATTTGGTAAATATATTATTTTATTAGGAGTGGGTTGTGGGTTTATAGGCGAATAGGGTGGGAAGTAATTGAATTATAAATGAATTATTCTTATGTTTTATTAATTAATATATATGTATTTATATGTTATGCTGTTAACTGTGGGAATCAATTTATTATTAATTATGTATTAAGTGGTTGTTAATTATTATTAATTAATTTGTATTTATGTTAATTGTGTCATTTTGTTAGGAACAGGTTGTGGGTTGATAGGAGAGTAGGGTGGGAAGTAATTTAATGGGAATATATTTTATATATTATTTATTTAATTTTATTTTATAGTACTATTTATGGGAACTAATTTATTAATTGTTATGTATAATCTGTTTGTTAATTATTAATTAATAGATAATTAATTATGTCATGCTTTTAGAAATAGGTGGTGGAGTTTAGAGGGGAATAGGGTGGGAGGTAATATATTTATAAATAATTAATTGTTTTTTAATTAATGCTAATTAATTAATAAAAAATAAATATGGCAGTTATGTAATTAATTTGATGTGTGAGCTGTGGAGTTTTTACTGGTAAATGGTGCAAAGTAATTTCATTTAAATTAATTAATGATTTGTGGTTAATTGATATTAATTTATTAATGTAAAATTAGTTATGGAAATTGTGTAAATATTTTTAGGTGTGTGTTGTAGTGTTCATTGGGATAGAGAGTGGAAACTAATTTAGTTTAAATTAATTAATCATTACTTGATCATTAAGATTCCTTTATTACTTGGTGATTATTTTTGGTAATTGTTTATTTTTACTTTGTATGTGGATTTTGGTTCTATAGGGGTAACGTTTGGTTAGTATATTAATTTTATCTTATTTAATGTGTTTTTAATTAATTATATTTGTTTAATTGATAAACATTTGTGTTAATTATGGAGGTACACTTTTATTTAAAATGTAGATGTGTGGTTTAAATTGTGTGATGTTATAGGATAGGTACAGGAAATATTATATTTATGTAATAGTTAATGTTTTTGATTATAAATTAATTCTAATATAAAATATTTATTTGTTTGAAAAACAATTAGGATGTTTTAAAAACTAATCTTTGGATGTAATTTTTAGATATTTTTAACATTAAAATATGTTTGTATGTTTTGCAATTTGTATATGTTTATATATGTTTTGTTTTTTGCTTTTTAAGTATGTTTTGTATTGTAATTTATATTTTGTTTGTTTTTAAATTAGAATTTTCTTCAGTGGGAATAGTAATTGTTACCCCTCTGCTATCCAACACTTTCCCTACTGCTTCATTTGCAGGAGTAGGAATAGTAAATTATATCCCTCCACTATCCAACACTTTCCCTACTCTTGCTCTCACTGGAGTGGGAATAGTAATTTTTCCCCCTCCTCTATCCAACACTTTCCCTACTGCTGCACTCAATGGAGTGGAAATAGCAAATATTTTCCCCTCCACTATCCAACATTTTCCCTACTGTTGCACTCAAGAGGAATTGAAGGGAGAAAGAGAGTAGTAGTCGAAGGTAGGTAAAGAGGGAAGGGAAAGGGAGCCAGGACATCAATAGGGAGGAGACCTATACAGTAGGGAGGAGGGAGGGGATTAGCATCCAGATAAAAGGATTTATGGCCCCAATATTTGTTGAGAAGGTGCAGTTTGAGGTCCTTTTTGAAGCTAAGGTAGGAGGGGTTACAACGTAATTCTTTAGGGAGGGAATTCCAGATGGTAGGTGCCTTATCCAGAGAAAGAATGGGATTGAGTAGATTTCTTGTTTAACAGAGGCTGCACTAGAATGAGAGCGTTGGTGCTCCTTCATGCTCTAGAGCAGCCTGCTTTGTGGAGTTTATCTGAGGGGTACAGTGGAGTGTTTTGATGAAGGGCTTTTTGCATAATGCAAGCAGCCTTGTAGGTGGATCTGCTGTCAACGGGAAGCCATTTGAGGGCTTTGAGAGTGGGGGAGATGTGATCAATTTGCTTACAGTCCATAATGAGCCTGGCAGCGAGGTTAAGGACGGACTTGATTGGGGCTAAGTGGACTTTCGGTGTTCCTGAGAGAGTGGCGTTGCCATAGTCAATTCGAGACAAGACCAGGGATTGAACCACTGATTTAAAGTCATCTGCAGGAATGAAGGGTTTGATTTTCTTAAGGTTATGGAGAGTGAAAAGTGCATCCTTAGCCACATGTTTGATGTGGGAAGTAAGACTTAGGTTCTGGTCAATACTGATTCCGAGGGATTTGACTGAGTTGGATATGGTGAGAGAACAGTTGAGAGCTTTTAGGTCAGTGATACAGTGTTGAATTGGGAGTGGGTTGTTTTTAGGGGAGAAAAGAATGACTTCAGTTTTTTAGGGTTGAGTTTCAGGTGGTTATGATGAAACCAGGATTGAATCTTGGTCAAGGTCTCATTGAGGTGCAGAACGTCCACACAGGATTTAATCTTGTCGTAAAGTTGGGTGTCATCGGCATAGAGGTGGCAATTGATTCCAGCTTGCTTAATGATGATGGCGAGGGGTCCCATGAAGAGGTTGAATAGAGATGGAGAGAGAATAAAGCCCTGGGAGACACCTAAGGAGACCGGCATGGGTTTAGCAAAGCTGTCATGTATTTTAATTTGTTGGGATCTGTGCTGGAAAAAGGAAGTGAACCATTTGAGGACAAAACCATTAACATCAAAACAATCTTTCAGAGTGTTGAGCAAAGCAGAGTGGTTGACAGTATCAAAAGCTGCATAGAGGTCAAGGAGAATGAGAAGGGTGTACTCCCCCTGATCGAGGTAGTCGATTATGTTAAGCAAGGCAGTTTCTTTACTGCAACTCTTTCTAAAGCCTGACTGAAATGAGTCCAGAAGATTGAAGGTGTCAATATGTTTGTCCAATTGGGTAGGGCACATTTTTCCAGGGCTTTACATAGAAGAGCAAGGTTTGAGATGGGATGAAGATTGTTGAGGTCGTTGGGGTCAGCTGTGGAATTTTTGAGGGTGGGGTGATTTGTCCAAGCTGAAGGGAGACAGGGACACAACCGGAGGCCAAGGAAGAGTGGATGATAGTGGTCCAATATGGAGCAAGGATGTATTTTAAATCCTGGACCAGGTAGGGAGAGGATCTCTAGAATAGGGGGAAGGTTTAAGCTCGGTAATGATGTTAAGGACTTTACTTTCAGTGACAGGGCAAAAATGATGCCTGGAGGCATTACATTTTTTTCTGGGTGTTGGTGGAGTAGGGGACGAGAGGAGGAACAACAAGAGGGGGATGCGGAGTGCCAGGGGGAGGGAAGGGTAGGGAAGGTGAATTGGCAGGTGGGTCATGGGGGGATAATGGGTTAAGGGGGGAGTAAAGATAAAGGATTGATCAATCTTGGTGATTTTTTCCAAAAAGAAACTCACAATTTCTTCGCATCTCTCAATAGTGACCAACAACTTAGCGGCAGAGGCTGTTTGATTTTTAACAATTTTAAATAGTTCCCTGGGTCTATATTTGGCCCGGTCAAGTTGAGAGTGGAAGAAGAAGGCCTTTCCATTGAGAATGTGTTTTTTATAACTAGCCCTAGCGGCTCTGAGCAGTGCAAGATTAGGGGTGGAAGGATGTTGCCTCCACTTGCGTTCGATCAACCTAACAGAGCGTCTCTCAATGTTGAGATACGTGTTGAACCAATCAATCAATCATATAATTTGTAAAGCGCACTAATCACCCGTGAGGGTCTCAAGGCGCTGGGGTGGGGAATGCTGCTACTGCTCGAAAAGCCAGGTTTTGAGGAGTTTTCTGAAGGTCAGCAGGTATTGGGTCTGCCGTAGGTGGATGGGGAGGGTGTTCCAGGTCTTTGCAGTGAGGTGGGAGAACAATCTGCTACCTGAGGTCGTTCTTCGGAAGCGGGGGACTGTAGCGAGGGTGAGGTCGGCGGAGCGGAGCTGCCGGGTGGGGGTGTAGAAGCTGAGTCGTCTATTGAGGTACATTGGTCCGGTGTTGTGGAGTGCCTTGTGTGCGTGGGTGAGGAGCTTGAAGGTTATCCTCTTGTTGACCGGAAGCCAGTGCAGGTCTCTCAGGTGGGGTGTGATGTGGCTGCGGCGAGGGATGTCGAGGATCAGGCGTGCAGAGGCGTTCTGGATGCGTTGGAGCTGTCTCATGAGTTTGGCCGAGGCTTCTGCGTAGAGGGCATTTCCATAGTCCAACCTACTGCTGACAAGGGCCTGGGTGACTGTTCTTCTTGTTTCAGTGGAGATCCACTTGTAGATCCTACAGAGCATGCGGAGGGTGTTGAAGCAGGAAGAGGAGACGGCGTTGACCTGTTTAGTCATGGAGAGGGTGGAGTCGAGGATGACCCTCAAGGGATTGTTTTTTTGCAGTTTTAATTTAGCTGGGGCAATTTGGTCAAGGACCTCAATGATGGATTGTTTGAAATGTTCGGTGAGGTCATTAGCCTTTTTGAAGGGAGGAGCAAGCAGGAGTTGAGCTTTAACCTTGGTCACCAGTTCACCCAGTTTCTGATCAATTTCCTTTGTTTAATTATTTTAGGGGGAGGGAGAGGAACTAAGCTGGAGATCGTGAAGAGGATAAGGTGGTGGTAAGACCAGTCTATGGGGACGATACGAGAAAGGGAGGCCAGATCATTGCTAGAGATGAGAGCATCAAGAGTGGCCCTTTTAGAATGTGTAGGAGAATGGCAGAGTTGTTTCAAGTCGTTAATGTCGAGTAAATCATTGAGAAGGCTAACCGCTGGTTCATCCTTTTTGTTCCAGTGGAGGTTAAAGTCTCAGAGGAAGAGGTTTTTGGAGTTGGAAAGCGAGGATTGGGTAAGTATGTCAGCTAATTCCTCAGCAAAGGGAAGAGGGTCACCAGGGGGATTGTAGATATTAGGTTGATGAATAGGGGGTGAACCCTGAACTCAAGGGGGTCCATTAGGATGTCGGGCGGCTCGCCACTGCCATGCGGGCGGTGGCGATCTGCCCGACATCCTTGCCCGCCCGCCACACGCCCACCACCCATTTCCTCCCCACCATATTACTATGGTGGGGGGACCGGGGCGGACGGAAACACTGTCCGCCGCTTTTCCGCCCTGGTCGCCTTGCGACCGAGGCGGAAAAGGTTTACTATGGTGGCGGTGTCTATCAGACACCGCCATCCATATTAGTATGGGCTTTAGGCAATGCCGCCACGGAAAGGCAGGCAGTTTTCACTTTGGGGGCCCACTGCGGGCCCCCATGGTGAAGGCAAGGTGAGGGGTGCACATGGGGGGTACCTGTGGTACCCCCTGCATTTGCATACACAATGCAGCATGCACCACGTGGTGCCTGCTGCTTTGTGTATGGAAATGGATTACATGCATTTTTAGCATTGTGGTGGGCGGTGCTGAGAGCATCGCCCACCACAATGTTAAAAATGCAGGATGCTTCCACCACTGTGGTGGGCACATCATAATACCCCCCACGGGACCCCCACCCTTATGGGGGCTGTCCTGTAATCCGATAGGATGGCCGGCGGACTTAGTCTGCCCGTCATCCTTATGACCCCCTAAGTTCTGCTCCAAGGTATTCAAAAGTAGTATGATCCGAGCTCTGAACAAGAGAAAGTTGAAGTTCATTTTTGTGGATAAGAGCTAGACCACCTTCAACTTTGTCAAGTCAGTCTTTCCTGAGGATGGAGTAACCAGGGGGTGAGAGTAGGTCAAGAATGGATGAGGAGTGAGCCTTGAGCCAGGTTTCCATAAAGAAGGTGATGCCAATGTCTTCACTTAGGATGGTTTCCGCAATTTCAGCATGTAGGGCAGCAGATCGGCAGTTAACCAGCATGCAGGTGTAGGGTTTCGGGCTATTTTCTGGAGAAGTAGGTGTGGAAAGAAAAGTTGTGGTAGGGGTCTGGGAGAGGCTGGGGAGGAAGGGATTCTACTTATACCAAGAATCACAGGAATAGTTGCATGTGGAAAAAAGTTGGTCCGTGGTCGAGGAGATAGGGGGGTAAGAATTATGATGTCCGGGGAGAGTCTCAGAGAGACTGGGGAGGAAGGGATTCTACTTGTGCCAAGAATCGCAGGAATAGTTGTGAGAGGGAAAAGTTGGTCCGTAGTCGAGGAGATAGGGAGATATTGCAGTCCGGAGAGTTTGAAGAGGAGAGATTGCATGAGGCGTAATAAGATATATCTGAATAATTGAAATGAGAGTTAGTAATCGCTTGCTGTGGGTATGTGGTGCTAGATGGAACTGGACCCAGGTGATTGGTAATATTGGTGAGGTTCGATGAGATGAGGGAATTGAAGTCTTGTCTGAGAGATGAAAGTTTGAATAGCAGGGTTGAGAAATGGTGTTCTATGTTGAAAAGTGACTGGGTTATAAGAGATATAGCGAATGAGGCTGGGAGTTCAAGGAGGGAAGGAGTATGGTCCCTGTTGGTCGGGGAGGGAGGTCTAGAATGTGGACAGGGTGGAACCCCAAGAAGAGGGTAATAAGGGGTGTTCAAATGAGAGGGCATGGGGGAAGTTTGCCTGGTGAGAGGGGGCCATCCCAGAGGCCGGATGGGAGTCAGGAGAGGGTAAGAGGTATGGGGAGAGAACCAGGGGTTACCATCTTGGCTATGGGGGTGAGGGTTGTTAAGCGAGAGAGACTGGAGTCATTTTATGTGCGGTAGGGGGATCAAAATAAGGGGGCTGGGAGGAAGTAGATGGTAAAAGGAGGTGGGTACTGTTAAGTAGGGTGGAATCAAGAGGAGGCGAGAGGGTGGGCGTGCCTGTGTATGTAGTAGGAATGTCAGGAGGAGGGGGAAAAGCTAACATTGTAAGGGGTGTAAGGATCGGGGATTGGGAGACTGCATAAGTAGTTGCAGCATCAGGGAGAGGGGAGATAATCATCGTATGAAGGGTGGGCAAAAGGGGATCCTGTGATTAGGACAGTGATTGGAGTTGGAATAGTAATTTTAATTCCTCTGCTATCCAACACTTTCCCTACTGTTGCACTCGCTGGAGTGGGAATAGTAATTTTTACTCCTCTGCTTTCGAACAGACTCTCTACTGTTGCTCTCGTTGGAGTGGGAATTGTAATTTTTTTCTCTCTGCTATCAAACACTTTCCCTACGGCTGCATTTGCAGGAGTGGGAATAGTAATGTATACACCTCCGCTATCCAAAAAAATTCGCTACTGTTGCACTCACTGGAGTGGGAATAGTAATTTTTTCTCCTCTGCTATCCAACACTTTCCCTACTGTTGCACTCACTGGAGTGGGAATAGTAATTTTTTCCCCTCCACTGTCCAACACTTATCCTACTGCGGCATTCGCAGGAGTGGGAATAGTAATGTATACCCCTCAGCTATCCAACACTTTCCCTACTGTTACACTTGCTGGAGTGGGAATATTCATTTTAATTCCTCTGCTAGCCAACACTTTCCCTACTGTTGCACGTGCTGGAGTGGGAATAGTAGGTTTTTCCTCTACGCTATCAAACACTTTACCTACTGTTGCACTCTCTGGAGTGGGAATAGTAATTTTTACTCATCCCCTATCCAACACTTTCCCTACTGTTGCACTTAATGGAGTAGTAATAGTAGTTTTTTCCCATCCGCTGTCCAACACTTTCCCTACTGTAGCACTCGTTGGAGTGGGAATAGTCATTTTTAACTCTCCACTGTCCAATGCTTTCCCTACTGTTGCACTCGCTGGAGTTGGAGCAGTACATTTTAATACTTCGCTATCCAACACTTTCCCTAATGCTGCATTCGCAGAAGTGGGAATAGTATTTTTTACCTATCCGCTATCCAACACTTTCCCTACTGTTGCATTCGCTGGAGTGGGAATAGTAATTTTTATTTCTGTGCTATCCAACACTTTCCCTAATGTTGTATTTACTGGAGTGGGAATAGTAATGTTTACACCTCCGCTCTCCAACAGTTTTTCTAGGGAGATTTTATTGGGTGTGATAATACCACTAAATTATGATTTATTAGGGGATAACATGCAGGTTATGGTGCTTTACTGCACCAGCACCTGCATGCTCTGGTACATAACGGCCCTTTTACCCCCGGAAATGTCAATATTTTCAGTAACAGAAGTTAAGGCAGACAGTATAATAAACGCATTAGAAGGCAAAGTGGGCTGTTCAGTGCACTCATATGCACCTGAGACTCCACCATCCTCTATGCACACATAAATGATTGTAATGAAAAATGTTGCAAACACATTTACTACATTCAAACTTTTGCACATACACAACATCTTTGCCCCACACCGACGGCCATCTCACGGGGCCCGCTAGCAGACCTGCACTCTGATGGTTGGCATCTGGGAGGTTGTGGAGTGGTGTTTGTTCAGAGATGGAGAAGTCAGCCTCAAGTGGGGCTTCCTTTCCGCAAGAGTATTGAGAAAAGACCGGAGTTGCACATGAGGGAAAGGATGAAAAAGGGAAGGAAGCTTAGGTACCTGCGGCGTTGAGGGTTGGTTATAGGTGAGTCCTAGATGGCCAAAATGAGCATCTGTGGACCCGAGGGAAAGGATGAAAAAGGGAAAGCAGCTTAGGTACCTGCAGGGTTGAGGGTTGGTTGTAGGTGAATCCTAGATAGCTGAGATGAGCATCTGTGGCTTTATCGCTGGTACCTGGTCCCTTGGAATCTTAAAGATTGCCCTTGGAAGGACACTGCTGGCCAACAGTGATGTGGGATTTGATGCATCCTTCTGTGTGGGGTGAATGATCTCCTTTTCCTCTGTAGGGGTGTAAGGCACAAAGATAACAGCTTGGTTTCTTTACCTACATTGAATGCAATCCTCTGGAGATGGATGGCCACCTCAAAACTGTATTATGGTTCCTTGAGTTACCAAGTACAAGAAATGTACTGTTAGTACAATCATAGGCGTAGGTATCTGTCCCCCCTCATATAAAGTGGGGAGGGGTTGTATGTCTTTGAAATGGGCCATATCTGCTCTTTAGCAATCCCTTTCTCAGCCACATATTTTACCGGTGTACACCATTTTTGAGAACGTGGATTATGAGTTGAAGTGAATGGCCATTCTCATCGATTAATAATGACCTTATTTGTTACTAGGTCCAGTTAGGTTTCATTAATTGAAACCTGAGCACAATCCCTGACATCTGTAGCATGCAGCTGACATGCTTATCTTAGGAGAAATGTGAAAAGCATTTATCAGTTCCATGGCAGTTAAAAAGCAGAAAACACAACACCATAAAAATACCACTCCAATTTATAAAACCAGTGAAAATTGAATTCAATAAATAGACACCAAAACAACACAAACATCAGATGTAGGGAACAGAGATATGATTTTTCAAAGTTTTAAATGTTTCTAGCCCTAAAAAGTGCACAGCACCAACTGCTGATTTACTGTCCCACTAAAACGGGTCAAAGTCAAAAGGCTGACTGCAATGGAATGCAGACCAGATACATGAACCAGGTTTTTTCTTGTGGAGTTTTACCTTAGACTTACGGCCTGATTTAGAGTTTTACAGATTGATTACCCTGTCAAAAAAGTGACGGATATCCCATCAGCTTTATTACAAGTGTCATTGGATATAATGCACTTGTAATACAGCGGAGGAGATATCCGTCACATTTGTGCCAGCTGGATCTTAAGAGGAGATCATCAATGTCGGCTCACTAAAGCACTTTTTTTTTCCTTTTCAAAAACCTTTATTGGAGGTAAGAAGTATTGACTACAGCAGGGTGCCTACAAATGAATGGGCCGGCAACGCAGAGTAATGTTCTGCACAGCATTATAGGCGGGGGAAGGATACACAGCAAGTCACCTACAACCACATCGGGCCGGCCGCGTCGGTTAAGACAAGGTATTAACAAATTTCTTTTGTTATTTTCCAATAGATACAGCACCAAATGATCATTATTAATGACTGTCAATGATAGCTTTTGTAAAATAATTAATACTTAAATAAAAGTGTTTTTAATTTATAATGGCAATAGCTTAAACTTTTGTAAATAACTTTTGTGAAGATTATGTTCAGTGTATTTTATTGTGACGAAAATCAAAGAACAGAAGTGAAATATTAACATCTTTTTGTGACATTACCCTATAACCCTCAGAGCCACCCAAACTGCCAACGCGCCATACACTCCTACATATGGAAGCCCCGGGACACGTCATCTTGCTCTTAAACGAACATATACAAATGGCTCTGATGCTCTGCCTGAGTCTACTGTACATAAAGAAGTCCATTGTGGTGGGAACATGAGTGCCCGTACAGCTGTGTAATAAAATACCTAATGCGCGCATTCAGGGATAAACCCCGATTGGTCCGGCAGGACCAGTCGTTCCATCGGGAGAGCAAGCCGGTTAGGGAGTACCTTCGCCTGTATTTTAGTGTCACAGTTTAGAGGTGAAAGGGGACGATAGGTAGTGAAACTATCTGGGCCTCGCTCTTGGTTTTTGGAAGACACCCCTCCTCCCTGGCTTCATTGAAGATCTTTTTTAGTATGTGGGCCAGTTGATTTAAATATGTATTATACAATTCTATAGGAAGGCCGTCTGACCCAGGTGAACGCCCTGAACGCATTTGCATTATGGCTGTAGTGATTTAGTCTAATTCCAGTTGGGCGCTTAAAAATTCCTGTTGAGTATCGCCAAGCCACGTTAAAATCATGTCCTCTTAATTTGAGGGAGGTCAATTGCTTGTCCTCGCTGAGAGATGTATAAGGCTTCATAGAACTGTAGAAATGTACGCAATTGGTCTGGTAGGTTCCTGTGGGATTCCCCCTCCGAGTCCCATATTTCGGCTATATAGTTTGAGAACTTGGATGGGCGAATTAAATAGCTAAAACTTTCCCTGGGCGATCTCCCTCCCCATACACTCATGTTACATGATATTTACTCATGAATTTGCATTCTCTGTCTGCTGTATCCACACTGTCTGTCAGCTTGTCGCGCAGTTTGGCACGGGCCTTCCCCCCTCTACTGAAGAAAGACTCCACTCAAGGATTTTAATGTCCTTTTCCAGCTGGCTTAACTCTCTCTGTTTGTCTTTAATGATCTCCCCTCCCTTTGATATACAATATCCCCTAATCGTGACTTTAAAAGCCTCCCAATCTGTGGTAAAGCTAGGGACAGATGCCGTATTGTGTGTAAAAAAATCTTGTATTTCTTGGTCGAGTTCAGACCTGAATACCATATCCTGAAGATGCGTAGGGTTAAAGCGCCACCGGGCATAAGGGGTTTGGTACATTGGAGGCTTCAATGTCAAGTAAACAGGTGAGTGGTCCGAAAAAGTGCATGCTAGGTGAGTTGCCACTTCTACCCTGTGTGCCATTCCCACTGATATAAACACATAATGTATTCTGGACCACGAAGAGTAAATGGCAGAGTGGTGTGTTCCCTCTTTTTGTGTGGGATGTGTGTATCACCACGTGTCAAGGAGGCAGTGTGACGACACTAGGTCCACCAGCAGCTTTTGAGTGGACGTGTAATGTGATGCGGTAGCGCTAGATCTATCCAAGTCCGGGAACATGGTTCTATTAAAATCCCCCCATAATAAATACGTTGAGCCAAGTGTCTGAATCTTATTCCATAGTGAAGTTAAAGTCTGGGGGTCATCTGTATTAGGACCATAATAATTTGCAATCGTAATGTCTTTAGAGGCTAATCTTGTCAGGATTTTGCTCCACAGGATCCGGTCGTTGCTATATAGGGGTCCACCTCCAGATGTTACTAACTCCCTGACTGTACTAACAGGGAGTTCGAACCATCAGGCGAGGGAAAAAAGGGAGGGAAAGGAACTGCAGGGAAAAAAAGGCTCTGCAATGACATAAGCAGAACAACACTGTTACACACCACTCATAATATAAGGCTACTCTCATATATTCTCACTAAAGAAGGAATGGTACCTGAAGGGAGCAATATGCATTCTTCAACAAAACAGAAGCAGTAATCAGAATCCCTCATATAAGATAACCAAACACCATATCAACTGGAAATCGCACATATCAGGATATTCATTGTGGTAGTCAGTTTGAAGAACACAATAAAAGAAAAAAATGAGAACTGTCTTAAACACAGGTCCAATGGATTCCCAAGTAAGTTAAGATCCAAGATTATTGTTCCTCATAATTCCTTGGAGTCTTTCTATAGCCGAAGTTTGAATAAGAACTAATATGACATAGTAGAAAAAGGAATTGTACACACGGTAGTTCGTAGTAACCACTACTGAACTCCGCTGCACTAATTAACCTTGTATGTAGGCAAACATGAAAATAAAGGTTTCACGGTAGCGTGTGGCCCTCGCAGACACACCTCGCTCCGCTCAATCACTATATGCCTATAGTCAAACACATCAACAAAGCACAGTAGCGCGTGGCCCTCCCAGACACACCTCGCTCCGCTCTTATGAGACAGAAATTGGAAATGTCATTACGGCAGCGTGTAGCAGGTACCACTACGCTCCGCAAAAGGGTCAGAATCCAGCGAGCAAAGGAACGGTAATACGTGGCCGGCCGACACACCACGTTCTGCCCAATCAAGGTCAGATAATGAGATAGTAATTACGGCAGCGTGTAGCGTGTACCACTACGCTCCGCAAAAGGATCACCCTCAGAAGCGCAGCCGTGCTCCAGGGACTCACCGCAAAGAAGTCTTCATGCAGCACTGTTGTAGATGATTCTAGGACTCTAGTAAATTTTCCAGATTTCATGCCCTTATGTGGTAATATCAAATCATATCCTTATATAGGCATAAGAATCATACCAATATTAAGATATAGCCAATGTAGTCCAAATATGGCAAGGCTACTCCCATAGACTCCTAGAAAGCACAACGCGTTCTTAAACAAGCCAAGCCTCCAGCAGCCCGGGAATCCCCCCTGCTTCTGTATTGATTTCTCCTAGAACTCTTGGAGTCCTGAAAGAACTGCGAGTTCTTAATGACGTCTTATGTCCAACCTTACGTCAAGCTCAGCACCTTCCAGGTATAAATATACCAGCATCTGCCTTAAGCAACACACAGTGGTTTGGAGCAGATCGGCTATCTACTTGCCCGACGCTCTGCTGAAGCGAGTGCTGAAGGAAGGCGACCCTCCCACTGACACACTGAGAGAGACGCAGTCTTTTCTCCTGCTGAGAAATCCAGCTCAAGTGTTTCTCTGTCACCCTTGCGGGTTGCTGAGAGATCGAGTCCTGAGAAAGAGATACAAGATCTCCTTCATTCTTTAACCAAGGTATGCAGCTTATTAGACCCTTAGAGAATTCTTGATTCAGATTCTTGGCAAAAACGTTCTCATCTACTCCTTCCCTGTACTAGGCTTAGGTTAGATACACCGGGGTAGGCGTATCTTAGAAACACCAGTTGAGTACGTTTAGTCATTATTTTATCATTGTATGTATTTTATCCATTTTAAGTATCTTATGGCTTAGAAACCATGTAAATGCTTTTACAGTATTATTTCATAATACTCATTTTAATGTGCGCACTTTACTTCATGACAAGTATTGCAATTGTGGCAATTCACTTCTCTTGCATGAGAAAGAAGACTGCTCAATAAATAACCTTTTTATTGAAAACACCCGTCTCTCTATTTCCCTCCACTCCTGGTGAAACTAAGCATGCACGATTAACTTAGGGAAATAGCTATCTATTGTTTCTGCGACTCTGGAGATATACTCCTTATTCTGGGGGAGCAAAGTTGTCATGTTTATGCGGTTGTCAGAAACTAATCCCTTCTTGTCTATTCAGGAAAGTTAGCACCTTCTTGTTAACTCGAGAAAGTTTCTAGTGACCTCTGAGCTAGCTGGCATTTCATAATGAAGTCTAACATATTCAATAGAGACCTAGTCGACCTCAGTCCTACGTCTACACTGTTGTTTATGTTATTCCAATGCGCAGAGCCTATTGGGAATATAGGAACTACACTACATGGCGCCCAACGTTTGGTAAGGCGATAATTTAACGCTAGATAATAGAGTAACTCAGTCGTGCTTTTCACACAGACCCCTTTTTCCCATAAAAACTCCAATAGACGTCTGGAGTGGGTAAAAGTTTAATATCTGCCAGAACTTAGTTGGAAGAGATTCTTATGTAATAGTTTTTGGTTTAGTCAACGATGAAGGATACAGTGTTCCAAAATATTGTGCACCTAATCTTTGTATCCTTGAAACTTGCTCTGCAAACTTTCAGTCAGTAAAATGACAGAGAGTGACGATGAAAGGGAGAGAGCTAGAACAGCAACTCAACTATTAGAGGAAGACACAAGTCTTCAGCAAAACAACCCGGATGCAATAATCATCCCGGTAAATGTAAGAAAGAGTGTAACTTATAAACTAATAAATAGTGGTGTATCATCGAGAGGTGGTACAGTCATATTTGTGGTAAAGGCACATGAATCTCGGCAGACAGAGGTATTCCATTCATGGATACATTTTCATGCAACCACACACGAATTCCACTACAACAAAGCAGAGGAAACTCCAGCGGAATACGTTCCTTTCGAGGACGTTGAAATTCCACTAATTTACCAGGAGCATAAAGCTCTGGTTTATTGGCGCCCTAAAACATCAAAATCACATTACCAGGCTCGGTCCATTAGGTAGACCAGGAGCCACATGGCCAGTTCTAGCCAGCTATACACCACATCCTGACATTGAAACAATGTCAAGCAGAGAACAATTAGTTCAACTAAAACAATTAACAAAAGCATATAGGCAATTAATTCAATTGACAATTGACGGTACAACTTGCCGCCAAAAATTAAAAGAAACAGATATAGCAGAACAACCTTTTGAACTTGCCAGAATAATTGAAAAATACTATGAAGAATTAGGTAGACAGTTTGGGTGGGAAACCACTAAAACCACAACTAACAGAAAATCCTGAAAATACTTTCATTAAAAATAATCTCATTTCTCAAAAGAAGAAGTGGGAGGGTGATAAGCAGACCACTTCCAGAGAAAAACAGTTTGAGACCAGAATTAGGTCTCCCCAACGGAGAGATAGATCTTCAGAACGGGGGGGGGGCAAGTCTCCACAACGGGAGCCCTCTGAAAAAAGATATAACCTTAGAAATAGGGAAAATTTGAGAAAACCTGACAGATATCAAGATATTGATACACGCCTCTCTCGATCTTTTCAGACTTCCTCACAGAAATCGGAAAGAAGAGGACAGTCAGAACATAAAGAAGAGCGCCTCAAGTCCAAAGACAAAGAACCTGCTCATCAAAGTAAAAAATTACAGTTTCCCAAAAAGAAGGTAGCCAGTATTAAAGTGAAACATGCTGAGGATTCTGAGGACACAACTCAAGAACGGAGAATGGGCCCAGACAATGCTAGACAGCGCAGCAGAAGTGATCATAGCTCGCAAGATCCTGATGAATCTTCTGGAGACAGTGAACACGAATGAATACATTCAAGTGGAAACTGCAGACACCAGAGTTAGTGTACCCCATAAATTATATGAAATAACATTGCCTATAGAGAGGGACAAAACTAGGGAGATAAGAGGTCTCTTCTGGGAGAACCTATCTAAAGGTTATGATATCCTTCTAGCAGAAAAGGACTGGCCACCAGAGTTTGTCAGGGAGTGCCCACACGGCGAAGAAATGATTATGCATGCCTTCTCAAATCACTTTCCAATTCATAGAAAATACACATATGCTAGAAAATGGGCAGTGGCCCAAGCCCCTGCATTATATAAAAATCATGTAGGATGGGATGAGGATTCTCCTCACCATAAAATCCAGTTAAAAAATCAACCTACTGCACAAAGGCAGTATCCTGTTAAGCAAGAAGCTAAAAAAACAAGTCAGGGAGATCTTCGATCAACTTGATTACCAGGGGGTGATTGAAACATGCACCTCACAAATGAACAATCCTTTATTTCCTGTCTCCAAACCAGACAATTCATATCGTCTAGTATTGGACTACAGACACTAGGGGCCAGATGTAGGTGGCCCAATACTGGTCGGTAATGGCCGAAATTACCGAATTTTGGTTGTTACCGACCGGTATTGGGCATTTGGGATGTAGGGGACCAAAAAGCAACCAAATCGGTAAATTTACCAAATCTGTAAAGTTTCCGAATCGGAAACTTTACAGAATCAATAAATATACAGAATCGGTAAATTTACCGAATCGGTAAAGTTTCCGAATCTGTAAAGTTTCCGATTCAGAAACTTTACCGATTCGGTAATTAAGAAATGGAAAAAATTAATTTCGAGATGTAGGTACCTTTTAAATACCGAATTTGCATGAAATTCAGTATTTAAGAGTCGGTATTTACCATGGATTGAAATCAGGTGGCAACCAGGTGCAGGCTATAAAAAAAGCCCCAAAATGCATCACTTTCACCAGAATGGCGGCATTCTATGTCATTGCGAGGCGGCTATGGCTCCAGGCAGAAGGAGAGAGGGTCTGGAGGAGGGAAAAGGTGTTCAGGCAGAGGATCACTCTATTCCAGCTAACTGAGCCTGAGATCCTACAGAGGTACAGGCTGGCCCCACAAACTATCCTGGACCTTATCAGGGATCTCCACCCACTGTTGGATCATCCAACCCCAAGGGCGCACGCCATCCCACCCCATGTGCAGGTGCTGTGCAGCCTACACCTGCTTGCATCTGGGAGTTTCCAGAGTGTGGTTGCTGTGGTAGGTGGGGTGTCCCAGAGCTGTCTGTCCCATTTCTTTAAAAAATTCCTTGACGCCATGTTGCAGAGAATGCATCACTACATCAGCTTCCCTGCAACGCATGCAGAACTGCTAAGGACAAAGACAGACTTTTATCCGATGGAGCTGTTCCCAAACATCATTGGCTGCATTGATGGTACCCACATAACAATATGCCCACCTGCTGCCACAGAGTACATTTATCGGAACCGTAAGTCCACCCACACCATAAATGTACAGGTGATCTGTGATTCCAAGTACGTGATCACTGACATAGTAGCCAAATTCCCAGGGAGTACCCATGACTCCTACATCTTCCAAAACAGTGGGATCTACGCACGCCTGACAGCTGGGGAATTTGGCGAAGGATACTTGCTATGTAACACACTATGTGAAACTCCCTTGATACGCATTACAGGTGGATGTGTGTGTGTGCATGTGAGTAATGTTTTTTCTTCTTACTATTAGGGGACAGTGCATATGCCCTCCGGTCCTTCATCCTCACACCCTACCTCAACCCTACAACACCAAGTCAGAGGAGATACAACAGGGCACACAAAACAACCAGAAACATTGTGGAGCGCACCTTTGGCATGTGGAAGAGCAGGTTTTGCTGCCTCCATAAGAGTGGGGGGGTCCGCCAGTACACACCAAACACCTGCTGCAAGATGCTTGCAGCAGCTTGTGCAATGCTGCACAACCTGGCGGTCAAGAAGGGCACAAAAGTGGATATCTCAGATTATGAGGACAATGATGACGAGGAAGCTGTGCCTGAACCACACACATCTGGAGTTGCAACACCTACTGATGGCAGACACAGACGGGAAGAAGTCACAAGCAACTTCTTTTAAGTAAGTAAAGAGACAAAGACAGTTGGAGTATGCACCCAATGTAGTTTAATAGTATAATGACGTAGGTTTCTAAAGCACAAATGTGCAACAAAAGGTATTTGACTCCAATGATGTCAGTCCTGGTTCACTTCACCATGAACTGTAATAGTCATTTCCGTCCGTGCTTCCCAATGCTACTTGTATGTTGCTCCCCGTGCTCACTATCTTGCTGGCCTGTGGCCTCAGCGTGGCGCCTGCTCCTCCTCGTCTCTGGGACATGGGAGCTAGCAATGCTGCTCCTGCTTGTGCTCTCCTCACTTACAGGCACATCCAGAGCAGCTGTTAGTACAGGATGGGGATTCAACAGCGCCTCAGGAGCACTGGTCATCCCGCCCATGCCCCTAGTGACCTCATTGGTGTTTTGGGTCATAGCCTCCTGTATGTTACTGCTTCTCCTGCATAGCAGGGATATGGCAGTGGCCAGGCGGTTCAGCGCTTTATTTTGGCCATTAGCACGCTGCCTTTCCTTGCGCTTTGCCTCAAAATCAGTGTCTAATTTGGTGCATAGCAGCTGCACCGATTGGCTAATTCCGCGCATCCCTGCTGCCATCTCTTTGTTCACTAGTACAAGTTCATTGATGCCCTTCCCTATTTCTCCTATGTTACTGTTTAGGGACCTCATTTGGCATTGGCATGCCTGGATGGCTCTTCCCTGCATCCTCTGTATTCTCACCATGCTCCCCTCCAGACCACGGAACACACTTGGACCCTCCACAGGTGCATCTGCTGCCCTTTCCTGGACTCTGCGGCGTCATGCACCACCATGGCCCACCCCTGCACTTGAGTGCCTTGTACCAGAGCTTACATCTACAGGCAAGTTGTGTGTTTCGTCCCCCTCCATGTCAGCTGCTGATGACTCCATTTCTAGTAGTGGGGCCACAACATGCCTCCTGCTTGGTTGTGATGCAGGTGTTGTATCATGCTCTGATGCTGGCATTTCGGGGATGACAGCAACAGTGGGGATTGAGATCTGCGAGGGGATGCATGCAGCTCTGGAGCCATTTCTGAATCTTGTGCAGGAGGATGGCTACTTGGTGCACCTGTGTCCTGTGGAATGTTCTGGGTAGTTGGACCTGCCTCCTGACTCTCCTCCCTCTCTGGTGGTGTGCCTTCAGTCTCCTGCGAACGTCTGCGAGACATTTCACCTGTGGACATATGAGCGTACTTTAGCTAAGCGCTACTGTCTCACTGTCACTTCAATTAAATATTTCTCACATTAGCTTTGTTCTCTATGCAATCATTTAGCTGACTTTGTGGTTGGTGTGCTGTATGACATGTTCTTACATTTCCTGACTACATATACCATGATGCATTGCCCCAGTATAGTGCTAGCAGTACTGGACTGGGTTCACTTGCCCACAAAGGGTACAGGTAAGGATGATGGTATGGGGGAATGCTGTGCATTTGTCTTACCTTTTTGCCATGTACCTCTGGCTGAGCTGTCTACTTCTCCCAGTCCGCAGACGCTGTCTGGTTCAATGGTTGGAGCCACCATCTCCTCCAGGTCAGTAAGGGGGGTGCAGGGTTCTTGCCTCCACCAGTTTTTGATACCTGCTTGTGGTGTTCAGCCAATTTCTTTTTGGTTTGGCTCCTGAGGTCTTAAAATCGCTTTTTCAGGTCCTCTGTGTCTCTGGTAGTCACCCCAACAGCATTTACTTTGTCCAGTATGTCCAGCCAGAGTTTCCTTTTGACAGATTCTGCCAAAGTGAGGGACTGCCTGCCAAAGAGTTTTTGGTGCACCTTCACCACCTCCTCAACGAGGACCTTCAGCTCCATGCTGCTGAATTTGAGTTTCCTCCTCCCCTCAGGCTGCTCTTTTTCTTTGCTGCTTGCCATTTTGCAGTTTTAAAAGTGCACAAAACCCTTTCTGCTGCTCAGGGACTCAGCTCAGCTCCAACTGCCTTTCCAGAACCTTCTAATTAGTTGCAGCTGCCTGTGTAGCCACTTCCTGGTAGGGAGGGGGAGGGTGGTAGCACCTGATTGGCTGCCTACTTAAGTTTCACTTCTGTTTGCTTTCCGATTCAGTATTTACCGAATCGGTATTTACCAAATCGGTAATTCCTATTCATTCCTATGGGCCAAAAGGCCCATAGGAATGAATGGGGAATACCAAATCGGTAAATACCGATTCGGTAATTTCTGATTGTCCGATTCCGAATTTTACCGAATCGGTATTTTTTACCGATTTTTTATCTAGATACCATTTTCCAATTCTAAAATACTGATTCGGTAAAATTCGGTATATTAGAATCGGTAAAATCGGATTACCTATATCTGGCCCTTAAACTCTTGTTGCAAAACATTTGCAGTACAAAATTCACACAGTGCAGCACTGATAAATAACATTGTGCGCAAAAAATATAAAACAACATTAGATATTTCAAATGGTTTCTTCTGTCAAAACATTGCACCAGAAAGCAGGTATTTGACCACTTTCTCTAGTGTGGGGGCCCAAAAGCAATTTTGTCGTCTCCCACAGGGATTCAAGAATAGCCCCGGATTATTTTCAGCCAGAGTAACAGAGTTACTACAAATGTATGATGATGAGGCATTATCCTATGTTGACGATATCTATCTAACAGACGATGACCTGGAGACACACTTGAAAAGAGTGAACACCATAATACTTGGGTTCGCATCTGAAGGGTACAAATTTAACTTTAAAAAGTCACGAATTGCCCACCTCACTGTCCGATTTTTAGGATATGAGTTATCAAGTGAAGGCAAAAGCCTAGCAGACAACTTCTTAGAGAAGTGTGCAGTACTCCAAGCTCCAAAAACTCTGAAAAACTTACAATCAATTCTAGGTTTCCTGAATTTCGGAAGAACTAGCATTCTAAATGATGCCGAGAGGGTTAAACCGCTCTACGAACTAATAAAACCTGATTTCAAAGCAATTAATTGGACTCAGAAACACACAGAAATTTTACGATCATTACAAACAGACATGTTAACCAAAACAAAACTGCAAACACGCGCGAACGAACGCAACCTTGTAATCCGAGTCATCCCAGGAAGATGCAGATGTACATACCTAACCTCTAATGAGGGAGAAACGGTACCAATAGCTTACAAATCACACTTGTACACACAAGCTCAAATGAAATTCAGTTCCACTGAAAAAATTCTAACTGCGGTACAAACTGCTGTAGCAAAAGAAAGAGCCCTGGCACAAGGTAAACGCATAATAATCGTTATACCAGTACCTGCCCTACAAGCGGTAACAAGAGCAAGCATTCCGAATGCTAAAGCCTTACATCCGAGATGGATACAATGGGTTAATTCTCTTGCTGCATCACACGTAGTATATGAATTTGATCCTAACTTAAAAGAATTTCTCCAATACGAATACGAATGTCCTCTGCCAACTGAAATTCTGCCTCTGGAAAGGTACACCTGTGTAATCTAAACAGACAGATTTGCACAACACTACGTTGTGGATAAAATAGTTTACAATACTGCGTGCGCGATTGATAAGGGTCGCTGGCACGTAGGAAAATTTAGACCGTTAATCACTAAAACTGAATCGCTCAGAGATTGTACAGCTCAGCGAGCTGAACTACAGGTTTTTAAGAAGGCGCTTGAAAATGCAGATCGGGAATTCCCCACACTAATAGGGTGCGATTCGCATTACTGCGTTGAATCTTACAATAATTCCATGCAGACCTGGATTGAAAATGGTTACAAAGATGAGACAGGTGGTACAATAAAACATAAAAAACTATGGGAACAGGTAGTTCTTTTACAGAAAGAACTACGAAAGACTCACGTGATACATACGCAGAGTCTTCAACGTGATGGCGTTCACGTTGCAGGGAATTCATTGGCTAATAAAGCCCCAGCAGCAGCTGGTCAACCGGCTTCCGTAGCTACAAATAAGCGTTGTAAAAAACAAATAGATGGAGAAACGCTACTAGTAGTAAAAGCCTTAATGGAAGGCAATTATGCAGCGTTACCTCTAAATTATCCACTCGGAAATACATACATAATTGATGCGAACTCTGTTCCTTTTGCTCAAATCCCTGGAGTGGGGATAGAGTAACTCCAAACACAAACCGGAGGGCTTACTTGATTCGAGAAGCACACATGGGAATGGGTCTGAGGCACCAAGAGATCCTGAAATCTCTAATAGAATTGCAATCAAGATACTGTTGGCCGGGAATGAGCGTGCAAGTTTATAACTTTGCAATGGATTGTCAGGACTGCAATCGAGATCACAGTTATGAACCGGACCGGATATCTGACTCTAGCACAGTAAGACCAGCCCAGACACCCCTATTGGACATCATTAGACTATCTACGTGCAAGCGTCCCACCAGAAAAATGTGATCCCATAAATATTAAGACGAGATTCATTTGGATGTGGCCCCAGCGCTCGGCTGACACCAGAACTGTTATAAAAGATTTGCGAGTCTTTATCAGCACGTACGCAATTGGCATGCTACATTCTGACCAGGGTCCTGCGTTTAGCTCTCGAGCTTACAAGGAGGCCATGACCAGCTTGGGCATTGCATTGCGGTACTCTAGTCCATTCCATCGTGAGGGAAATGCGGTAGTGGAGAGAAAAAACCATGACATAAAGCAATGTATAACAGCAAGGGTATTAGGTTCGGGTGATGGGTGGGTCAAACATCTAATAAGTGTCCAACGTAGTCTTAATAATCTGCCAAGAAATTCTCTGGGTGGAATCACTCCGTATGAACTTTTGTTTGGTACAAGAATGATAATCGAAGATCTCGATTATCAGACTTCAGTGGTGGAACAAAAAGCGTTTGATATCAAAGATCGTTTGGCTGTTTTACAGGACTTGAATGAAACAAGAAGATGTCTATGGGGATCTGGTCAGAGAAAAAATAGCGGTAAAGAAGGAATTTGGGCCTTCTTACAGAAAAGCAGTACCTGTCTTGACAATCAATGGAACAAGATCAGTCGTACTACCACCCCTTGCTGGTGCAAGGGAAAACAGAGTTGTATCAATCGACCTGGTAAAACCACAACCATGTGGACAATAATAAGTAGTAGGCCCAGTGGACTCCCAAGAAGTAGCAGAAGGCCAAACCTTGCTACTATTCAAGAGGTTCAAACTGAGAGACTAATCACATTTGATAAACCTGCAGTGAATGAAAAAGGACTATGCAACAAAGCCATGGAACTTGTGCCTCTTGAAACCCAAATTGCAACAGTTCGTCAAGAAACACCTGTCTACAATGATGTAGCCTCGGACTATACTAATATGAAAAAGGAAGAAGCAACTACAAAGATTAATAACAATCATGATGCGATTCCAACAATTGACAGAACTGCCTCTGGCTATTTTATCAATTTCGACGACTTTTCTGATGATCCAAGTGAACATGAAGACAAGCCAGCAAACAAAACTTTCAAAGACAAAATTACAGAACTCTTTCATCAACTTGGGGAAACATATCTGATTTCACCGTGGATTGAACTGTGGATTGTGTTAGGTGTACTTTTCCTCCTGCTCTGGCTCATTTTGGTTCTAAACTTGGGAAGAATGATTGATGGAAAATACAGTACAATGGACACAGCAGGTCAGAATATCAACCTGGTTCTAAAACCTCACAGATCCTCTCACATTGAAAAAAGGGAACTATCATCAGTGAACATCACAGCCATTCCTATACCTGCTGGTGTAGCATGGGACGCTACTGATTACGAAATCTATGGCCCGGTTGAACTCTTGAAGTATCCACATCAGTTCAAGATTTCTTTAAGTGACTTTGTATCACATAGTACTTTCTCTGATGATTGGGACTTTGAAAATATTAACAATATGATGTCAGATTTAGAAATGTCAGCTAAATATACAGAACATGATTATTTACAAGGTTCATCAAATTATGAAGAAATGTATTGCTTTAATCATTATGGGCATCACTATTTGCATAAATCACATAATCCTAGAAATGTTTTTATTTAAAATCAATGGGAACATTGTCCAACTCCGCCAAAAGGCAGCTCAAAATTTTTTTATGAGAAATTCCCATACTTTTCAGGGTTTAATTTCTCTGATCCAGAAACGTTTTCTTTTAAAATTATGAATAAGACAGGAATGAAAAACATATTGACAAATACTAAACTGGTTTATTCAGAAAAATTTAATGAAAAAATGTCTACGTTTGGTTTTGAATTTTGGAAAAACAACATTGAGACAAAAACTGTCTGGGGTACAAAAGACTGGCAGGTACAAAGTTTAGACTCATTATTCAGAGCCTGCATGATCCCAGAACAAATAATTTTCCTGATTGACACCATTCAACAAACGACCTGTCTTGGCTTAGCCAAGATAAAGGACTTAAACAAACCATCTATACCAAAACCCATACCTGATAGTAATAGCACTACAGAAGTGGAGATAGACTTATGCCTTATTTTAAAACATAACAGAACACCTACTAATTGGAACAAATGGTTGATCTGGCCCACAGACACTAATAACTGTCAAGATAGATTCCTGAACAAAATACAGGGGTTCAAACAGAATAGGCCAGACCCAAAATATTCCCAGAGACAACATCCAGGGATAATACCAACCTATAGTGTAGGAAAAATATGCCTCGAATGGCTACAGAAATCCACACTACCTGAAATTAAGCATCACTTGACTTTACCTAAAGAAGGTGCTGACTTGCGAGATTTCTTACTGGGACCTCACAAACAGCATCAAAAACGTTTCATATACGCCGGTATATACGCAGCTTACAACGAAGCTTGGAAAGTAACGCAAATTGAAACTGCAGAAAAAATACGAGAAATTGATTGTATTAATTTGGAAAAATCACTGTCTGTAGTGGACAATGGGTTAACGACTCTGTCTTCCAGAATTTATTCAATGGACAGCATTGTATCATCTGCTCCTGATATAATAGAACAGGATATGCTAATGTTACAACATGGCAACATGGCAAGTCCCAATTACGTTCTATTGTACAGTTAGGCTGGACATTACAAAATCTGTGTTCAGGCTACGTGCCATGGCGTTTGATAAACACAACGTCATTATTTTCTATCTTTAACCTTACTGATAAACAAATCTCTTTGGCACAAAGAGGGGCAGACTATATGGTGCTGAGCATTGAAAAACTAGAAAGATTACCATTGACAGTCTCCGAAAAACTTGTCATTGAATGGATAATACATGGCACCATTACAAAAAAAAAATACAAAACGACTTTTCAGTTTTAATATTGCCAAAAGTGTATACCAGCAGGCCTGTATGAAAGGTTGGGTAAAGGGTACATCAAGTCAACCTGGAATTTACCTTACACACATAGATGTTGGAGTGGGGGCAAGAAAGAGGTATTCCTTAGTGGTAACAACTGTAAAAATTCACTAAGCGGTACACTTCTGTGTCAAGGAATTAACTTACACGGAGCCTGCGAAGGTTCATTAAATAACCTTTCATGCCACCTGCACGGCACCCCTACTACACAGATAGAGCCTTTTTTCAGACAGCTTTCCAACGGCAGCTACGTTATAAGTGACCACAGCTGTTGTCGCATGGTGCCGTTACTTACAGGGTCACTTGTTGTATGCATGTATTGTATCCAAACAAGCCAGACATGGAGGCAGCAATATGGCCTTCTTTGAATATCTCTTCTATTCAAATTGATTCTTTAAGCAGAATGAAGTCTATTCTTTTACAAACAACTGTGCCTTTAACCTCGTCTAGAGAAACATATGATCTGCAAGTTGCAAGGACCGCAGCAGAGATACATACATTATTATTGACAGATTGCCCCGTACATTTCGTAGAAATGTTAAGCCCAATCTTAAACATGTCTGATACCAGTGGGATCACACATGTATTTAGGACAATTTTTTCGGGACTGTTAGCACCCTTTGAAGCAGTCCTGAGCATCTTCCCGAATTTTGTGCACTCTGTATTCGACGGCCTGCCTCTCATCTTGGGACTCGTAGCAGGAATCTTATTTTTGTTCCTTCTGCTCCGATATGGCAAGTCAAGTCACAGACAAAACTCAGGCTACAATGGGAGACACGATCCTAGCAATTCAATACCGAGAGCGGATTACTAAAGTCCTCGGCTTGGCTCGGCTAAGAGATCTGAATTCTACCTGGTTTCTTTCATTCAGACCAATCTGGCAAGATTGCATCTTACCTGTTCTACGATGCCTGCTCTGCGGAGAAGAATGCGTGTTAGACGTCTGTCTCACACTTCCATCAGCAGTACCTATGGATATCGATACTTTGCTTGGTTCGGTAACGGCTCATGCAAGGTGTTGTCCCCAGCGGCTACCCGTTCTGATGACGGCATTCGTTGAGACCTCACCATTACGATTAGGTGGCAGTGAGGTACGAGATGAAAGCGGCACACAGGTACAAACTTCTGTGAACATTGCTGATCCAGATAACGCTGACGGTATTGCATCTCACATATGCACTATTTTGACTTTTTCGGAAATGGCTCAACTTTCACCTACTGTTGTAGACAAATTTTTTGCCAGCCTATCTGAATTGATGTTCTCTCCTAACAAAGAGAATAACTGCTTAAAAAGGAAGCACATGGCGTTCCCTGAAATCCGAATTCGGCCTTCAGTTTTGGTAAACAGAACCTAAAAAAACTTTGGAACTATTATTTTTCCCCAGAGAGCGAAATTGATTTTTTCCAGTTCCCAAAATATTTACCTTTTTAGCACATGATACTCTGCTTAAAGTAGAACTATTCTTAGAGAACACGGTTTCTATTTTTAGAAACTCTAGAGACAATATTTTTACTTAGTCTCTAGCAGATGTACAGTCTTGTATAACTATGTGATGAAATGGTCTCGACCTTCTCTTCTGTATTAAGAGCCATTTCATAAATGTAAATTTCGTGATTTATTCAGTCAACATTTTAAATGTACAATATATGCATTATCTGAATGACACCATTGCTTACAAAAAACGTACAGTATAATACTCATTTTCGTGTATATACCATTTCAAATGCATTTTATGTATTTCGGGGTGGGATGAAAAACACATGCATAGAAGTGCTTAAACATTGCTTAGTATTTAGTAATGATGGACATTATACGTGGAGTGGGTGTTGTAGATGACTCTAGGACTCATACAATATTCCTGATTTCATGCCCTTATGTGGTTATATCAAATCATATCCTTATTTAGGCATAAGAATCATACCCATATTAAAACATAGCCAATGAAGTCCAAATACGGCAAGGCTACTCCCATAGACTCCTAGAAAGCACAAGCGTTCTTAAACAAACCAAGCCTCCAGCAGCCCGGGAATTCGCCCTGCTTCTGTATTGATTTGTCCTAGAACTCCTGGAGTCCTGAAAGAACTGCGAGTTCTTAGTGACGTCTTATGTCCAACCTTACGTCAAGCCTGGCACCTTCCAGGTATAAATATACCAGCATCTGCCTTAAGCAAAACACTGTGGTTTGGAGCAGATCAGCTATTTACTTGCTGGACGCTGTCTTTTCTCCTGCTGAGAAATCCAGCTCCAGTGTTTCCCTGTCACCCTTGCGGGTTGCTGGGAGATCGAGTCCTGAGAAAGAGATACAAGACCTCCTTCATTCTATAACCAAGGTACGGAGCTGATTAGACCCTTAGAGAAGTCTTGATTCAGATTCCTGGCAAAAACGATAACTCATCTACTCCTTCCCTGTACTAGGCTTAGGTTAGGTACACCGGGGTAGGCGTATCTTAGAAACACCAGTTGACTACGTTTAGTCATTATTTTATCATTGTATGTATTTTATCCATTTTAAGTATCTTGTGCTTTTACAGTATTATTTCATAATACTCATTTTACTGTACGCACTTTACTTTATGACAAGTATTGCAATTGTGGCAATTCACTTCTCTTGCATGAGAAAGAAGACTGCTCAATAAATAACCTTTTTATTGAAAACGCCTGTCTCTCTATTTCTCTGCACTCCTGGTGAAACTAAGCATGCACGATTAACTGAGTGAAATAGCTATCTATTGTTTACGCGACTCTGGAGATATACTCCTTATTCTGGAGGAGCAAAGTTGTCATGTTTATGCGGTTGTCAGAAACTAATCCCTTCTTGTCTATTCAGGAAAGATAGCACCTTCTTGTTTACTCAAGAAAGTTTCTAGTGACCTCTGAGCTAGCTGGCATTTCATAATTAAGTCTAACATATTCAATAGAGACCTAGTTGACCTCAGTCCTACGTCTACACTGTCGTTTATGTTATTCCAATGCGCAGAGCCAATTGGGAATATAGGAACTACACTACAGCACAAGGTTCCACCACACAGTGCCTCAGGGAGAGCGGAAGAAACACCGCCCGTAGGAACCACCACAACCAAGACGCCGGGACCGGGAATAACAGGAAACATAATTACGCACATCCGCCTCAGCACGTTTCACCGTGAAGTACCTTCCTACTGCAAAGCATCATGGGAGCTGTAGTTTTAATCGCCAATTAGGAGCTCATGCTCGCGAATCCTGACAAATCTCCCCCAAATTAAGCAGTAGAGTCCCTGAGGGCCAGCGCCAGTCCCTCCCAAAACAAAGGTTGTATTGCATTTAATAAGGATTGCAATCCCTATAGCGTATGTGGAGTAAGACGCAAAGCAGTGGTGCGAAGCCCATCTTGCGGCAAACATAGGGGCAACCGTGGGGTCGAGATGGGTTTCTTGCAAGAGGACTATGTGAATGTGGTGCCTCTCTAGGTACCCTATGACCTCTCTCTTTTTCCGAGGGTTATTTAGCCCTCGGAGATTCCAAGAGAGTATGTGCATCTGGTTATTTATTTTGGGCGTGTCGGTCATTTACTCCCATTAAACAACTAGGTATTGTACAATTGCGTTGAAGGCTAGGTAGCAGACACACATCAGGCATTGCAGGGAAAAACATTCCCCCCCCTCCCACACCGACTTCCCCAACTTGTTGGGCATAGCTACACACCCTCCGCAACTACAGACTAATTTAAAATTCAACAGTTAGCTAAAGAATGGGGATCACCCTCATGGAGCAGACACCAGAGGCCCACGACAAGCCAACTCCCTTTCTCCCTTTCTGTGTCACACCCACCTGCCACTAGTGCATCATCATCCCAGTAGAATTTGTGGGAGGAAGGTGAGTACTCGGGCGATCTATCTTTTAGAGTCTCTTTGCATGTAAAAATTCACTAATTTAGGTTAAAGAACATAACTATTCAGGGTCCAGATATAGATAGGCAGCAGCTCATCAGGATGGAAAGTACAGCAGTCAGTCCGGAGCCGACACGGGAGATTCGGACCTGGAACGTGATTGGGCCGTGAGTGATATCCTGAGATTGCAGTTTTTTCTTAACCACAGCATATTTACGCCTCGCCTCTTGTACCTGCTGCATGAAGTCTGGGTAGAAAGCAAGTGTGGTGTTTTCATAGGGGACCTGTTTCTTCTCCTCGGGCTAAACGTAGCACCGTATCCCGGACTCTATAGTATAGGAATTGGACTATCACCGAGCGGGAGGTGCTCCTGGAGGTGGACGTGCAGTCAGGGACCTATGCGCTCACTCTATCACCATGTGCGCGTAGAAGGATTCTCTCCCAAATAGCTCCACTAGCAGACGTTCAAGCCTGTAGCTGTCATCTCTGCAAGGCCTAGGATGCCGAAATCATTTCGCCGAGAGCGGGCCTCTAAATCTTCATTCTTTTCCGCAATAATCTTGGGAAATGAGTCCATTTGCGAGACCCACTCCCTGCTCTCTGTGGTTCCATCCTCCAGGTCTGATATCCCTAGTTTCTGCTTATTTGGGCCTGTGGTCATGTTGGTCCAGCTTATGTACCACCGAATCCAGCCTTGCGTTCATGGTATCCATTTTCGTGTCTATGGACATCAGGCTTTTTTTTCAAACTGAGAAGGAGCGCCTTCCGGTCCTCATCTTGGCCTTCCAGCACATCCGATTCTGGAAGGTCCGCGACACCGGGTTCAGATGGTTTGCGCGCTTCGAAGGGGATTTTTGATTGCTTGTGTCCGTTCTGCCCATTGCGTATTGCAGGTGTGCCCACACCATAGGAGTGTGAAATGGTTTCTGACACTTGGGAAGCGAAGGGGTGCAGGAACTGTAAGTGTAGTCCAAAAGTGAACCACTGCTGTGCTACCCCCACACTCTGGTCTAGGCATATATGACGTAAAATCCAAGCGGCTGCTTAATAATTTAATCTAAGCACTGCGCAATCAGTGCTCATGTTCAGAAGGAGCAGGGGGTGAAATATGGAGGAACTGCACCCTTTCCTCACATGCTACACCAATGTCTGTCTGTGGGCAGTATGAACGGCTTCAATGCACACCCCTACCCCAGGGGAAGGTAGTTATGAAAGGCGCCTCCTTACTTCAGGGCCACTCCGCTAGCTGCATCGGCTGTGCTGAGTGTTGCGGCGGCAGTGGGGCTCAGGTCTTCGATTCTGCCTCAGACCGCGGTCTTGCGCACCGCACAGGCTTGTCTCTTCACCGCAGAATACCAATGCGGGCTCTGGCACTGAGTCGCTCAGCCTCACATCAAAGCACCCGCAGCTCCGTCACAGCTTGCGTTAAGGCTGGTGGACCCCCAGGGATTCCGGCATCAGTTCAGCTCAAGTAAGAGCCCAGTTGATGACTCAGGATGGGTCTGAAGTGGATTTTATCGCCCGACTGGCGAGAGTCTTATTGGTGTATGGCCATCTTGGTCACCCTCCACCTAGCGCCGAGTACACACAGACAGTTATCCAAGGGCCCCAGGACCTTGGGCATACCACTTGGGGGTCAGGACCAGCATGGTATAGAGTAGGTCAAGGTGGAACAAGTTAACTGTGCTTTTCAGGAAGTTGGGCGTCTTCCAGATTTTGTGTCCCTGTAGCTTAACAGGAGGTCAGTCAACTGACCACTGGAGTCCATTTCTCAGTCCAGGGTACAAGTGGATGCAGCTGCAGCCCTTGCGGTCTCTCTTCACAGGTTCAACAGAAGTTACAGTCCTTCATCTGTCTTCTACAGGTCCAGAGGTGTTATGAAGAAGGTATTCAGAGATGCAACTTTTATGTCGAGTACTAGCTTATGTCATCATCAATATACTTCATTTCGGCCTACAAGACCATTAAAGTTCAAAACACATTAAAATACATTACACATATAATAAATTACACATATTTCCTAGCTTATGAGTGAGGGATAATTACTGTCTAAAAGAGAATTTTTTTTCAGGGGCATCCCTACCAACTTCGTTATTACTTCCTGTTGGTTTGGTCCTAAACAATCACACATTGTACTGCTCTCCCAAAATCCAACATGGTAGAATCTCTCTTCTCCTGGTCCAAGCTCTGGGCGCAGTCCTGAAGAATGGTCAGGTAAATGAGGAACTGGTATTCACCCCTATTGGTATTGCTACCTCCATGGCTACTTGGACAATGGGAGGCCTAGGTGAGAGGTACATCTGCCTATGTCAGGGGATGCCCCTTTAGAGGTTGTGCAGTGAGTGGGAACATCTGAGGGAACATCCCCCAGGCCCTCCTGTCAGGAGGAGGTCACACCTCCTTCCAGCCGAGGCCCTTTTGCTGCCCTTTCTGTGAGCAATTAACACCTCCCAGCAGGCTGCCAGGTGCCAGCTGGGTTTAACTCTGAAAAGGCTCCTAGCTGCGTTAGGTAGGAAAAGACCAACTTTGTAAAAGTGGCATTTTCAAAATAGTAATTGCAACTCCAACTTGACCATCGCCTCAGGATTTAAATTCTACTTATTTTGAGTCCTTGAACAATGATTATAGCTATTCCCACTTTTTAGTTGTGAATTATAAGGTGACATATCGTAACTCAGAGCTTTTCAATGGGAAAGCCAGCCTTGCCAAAGTGAAAAATGAGTTTGGAGATTTTTCTCTGCCACGACATGTAGCACTTAATAACACGTTCTACTAACGGAATACGATGCACTCTGCCCTATGGGCATTTAGGGCCTACCATAGGGGGTAACTTATAAGTATTAAAAAGGAAGGTTTAAGCCTGCCCAAAGATTTATTTTGCCAGCTCAAATTTGCAGTTTTAAAACTCACACTCAGGCTGCAGGGGACAGGCCTGAAGGCATGTTTTGCCTTGTCATTTTAGTGATGTCACAATAGGTGCTGCAGTCCATTAGTCACATATAACTTACAGGCCCTTTATACAAAGAGTACCATATACTAGCAACTTACATGTAAGTTGAATATGCCAAACAGCAGCGACGGCTCGTGGAGGGAGTTACGGTGGGGCAGGAGGGTGGGGAGGGGGAGGGGCAGGGTGGAGGTTGCTAAAAACCGGCATATGGATAATTGCAGGTAAGTAAACAATTTAATTAATAAAACGAATTTCGTAGTGCGCCTTGCATCGCAAAATGCAATGCAGTGCGAGCTACGAAATTCGTTTTAGTAATTAAATTGTTTACTTACCTGCAATTATCCATAAGCCGGTTTTTAGCAACCTCCACCCTGCCCCTCCCCCTCCCCGCCCTCCTGCCCCACCGTAACTCCCTCCACGAGCCGTCGCTGCCAAACAGGGAACAGCTAAATCTACACATGTTTTAAGGGTGAGAGCACATGCATTGCGCACTGGACCTAAGAGCTCCAGTGCAACAGCGTCCATACACAAGAAATAAAATCCATCAAAAAGCGAAGGGAAGTGACCACGCAAAAAGTGCGTTTTCTTACATCATTGCCTGGGGTAGGCTTCCGTTACACAAAATGGAATGTGCACACAAAGTGATCATGGCTGCCATCTTTTGCACCTCTCTTTGCATTCATCTCTTCTGTATCCCAATCTGTAAATATTTTTCTAGGTTTACTACCTTTCACATCATTTTTCCAATGCCAGTCTGAGTGTCCTTCCATCTTATCCTCTCGATCCTTCACATCCTGATAATAATCCAAAAAACTCCCTTCCTCCAATACCCAGTTTTTTTAAGCGCCATACTTGGAATCTCTCATCCTGGAATATTTTTGCTAGGGCTCTCTACCTCTCATTTCAGTCCTATGATGAATCGCAGTTCCTCCTCCCAATTGCTCTACACATTTCTTCTAGTACTCACCTGCAGAAGGCCCCCTTTTGTACCCCTCTTCCGCATAGCGTTAAACAAACGGAAGCAGGACTTACAAATAAGCCTGCATTTCTACCGCCATATGGGTACTAAATGGTGCATGAATTTCGACAGTAACTCTGACATAATTCTCAAAAGTTTTAGTTAATTTCCTTGATTGCAAAGTCACACGACAAGTGAAATTCATTCCTATAGTTGTGTAAAATCACAAAGCTCAAAATATAATTTTTGCCTAGGTCAAGCGTAAAATGCGATAGGAGATTTCAATGTTTCAATTACAAAGTAATTTGCACTATAAGCAGAAAATGCATTTGAGGGCAGTCAAGATTTCATGGTCTTTTAATTGTTTCACTTGGAAAAGAAACAAAGCATTTTCAGGATGTCTCGATTCTCTCTAATGTCTGCTGATTAGCAATAATCACTGGTTTTGCTGCCAGTTTCATAAGTTCCAGGAAAACACGTATGGTGTAAACATTTTGCCAACAGCAAATGCCACACGTTAGATGGTTGAGACTGTAATGGTAATAACGTATGAGATAGCCTAACAATGGCAAGAAAACACCAGGTGGCCTATTCTGTGATATGTGCCAGATGGAAATTGCTTAGACCTAACAACACTTAAAGCAATCATGCAGGAAAATGAGGTTGAGAATCTGATATCAGATACCTAACACTGGCATCCATTTGTAAAATGGTGTGCAATGGTCTCAAAACCAATCCGTGCTTCCCCTTTTTTAGTCTTCGAATACACGTATTGAAAGCCCACAGCCCTTCCGCGTGAGCCATTTTGGTTAGGGATAACCTGGAATGGACCTGAGAAAAACACTCAATGCCAATCGAAGTTGAATAAATAGAAATAAGAATCTGTCAGAGTTTTATTTCGTTTATGCCTAGGAAAAGACTTACATGACATCTGCATGGAGTTAAAATGATTCTGAGGAAAACACGTTATGCTTACTAATCCTTCATATGAGTTTGTTAAAACTTTAAACATTTAAGTGAAGGGGTCAATTTATTTCAATGTCAATTCACAATGACATTCCTTGATAATGTACATCAAACTGTGTGCCTGTAAGCAATAATTAAAGTAAGCTATCATTATTCCAGGTGCCTCTTTTGACGTCCAACGTTTTTAGGTACTTAATTTGTGCATATTAAAGTACTGTATTCAAAACAAAATCAAATAAAAAATGTAATTTATACTATAATGCATTAATTAACGTTATCTGTTCAATCATGTCTAAAAACCACACACACACAAGGAAGAAGACTAGTTAAGTTATGTTCTCCAAACATTTTAACAGCAAACTCTTCAGCAACTACATCTAATAAAAAATATATATATATATTTTTTAGTCCTCGCAGGTACCGCATCTTACAAATCGTTCTATCTTTGAACCACAGCTAAGTTATGAAGGTACAATATCCACTCCATTCCAAAATCTGGAATGTTTTACATTTGTTTGTACAGTTTAGAAACCTTTACCAGCTGTATTAAATGCACAATACCGCACATGTAGACAAGCAAAAATCACCAAATACATCTATTTCAATACTTCCAAGGCAACACAAAAAATACATTATCTGACATTCTTCACTTTTGTGGAGTCAGACAGCAAAAAGAGATTTATTCTCGTCATCAAAGTAAACTAAATGTGAGTATCCTTCTAAATATTTCCTTCTCAAAGTTAAAACACAAGATCATAAAGTGTGACGTGCAACAGTTGTAGTTTCATATAAAGAAAGTCTCTCCATTCATTGGATATCCACATATCCCTTCAGCAAGGGATTAGAAAACAACCCCAACCCTGACTTTAAAATGTTTCCTTATTTTTGATATCCAGTAAATCAAAAAGATATGATTGTACCCCTCCACTTGTTTTATTGTATAGTGTTGCATAGGGTCTTATTACGAGTCGGGCAGTCCGTGGACCGCTGACCTGGCGATGAGCCGCCCGCCTTATTACGAGTTGGGAATGTTGCCTGTGCAGAGACCGCCACGTGACCACCGGCACCCCCAGCAGACCATTGGGTTTGCAGTCGGGGGAAGGTGGCCTCCATTGAGCGGTACAGAGGAGCAAGGCCCCCATCCGTATTACAAGTTGGCTTTTTCACAAGACGACCACAGCGGTCCAACGGCTGCCTAAAGGACAGTGGAGATGAAGGACTTGGGGTGCATCCTCCACCCCTAAATAATCATTATTATTCTATTAGAATTGTTACTTAGCCAGTACAGACAACATCTGTGGATACTCACTCAAGGGCACAGACCCGTTTGTAGACCGCGGGGAGGCGACCTGCTCTGGGGATGGTTATGTCATGTTATGTTATATAGTTTTATAATGCGCACAGCTACTCCGAAGAGTGTTCCGGCACAAGCCAGAAAGGAGAAGCGTGGAAAGCTTACACAAAGAGATGAGTCTTCAGGTTTTTCTTGAATAAGCAGAAGTTCTGAGTGCTATGGAGGGCAAAAGGAAGTGAGTTCCAAGCAGTAGCAGCTATAACAGTAAGGGAACAGCTCCCCACTCTTGAGAGCCAAAAGCGAGGTATATGAGCCAAGAGCTGGGAAGAGGACTGAAGATGCAGGGTGTAAAACAGGTAGCGCTTACGTAGATAAGGTGTGCCACAGGCATGGAGAGCATGATGGGCCAGGGTCAGGGCTTTAAACTTAACTCGCTGGGCCACAGGCAGCCAGTGGAGTGAACGCAAGTGTTGTCTAATGCTGGTTCTCACTGGAATATTAAAAACAAGACAAGCTGCAGCATTCTGGACAACCTGTAGTATGTTGAGAATGTACCCGGAAGACCAACATACAAGACGTTCACATAACCAATCTGTGAGAAAATCAAGGCCTGTCTCTCCATTTCCTTGGCAGTTCCAGGAAGAAGTGGGAAGAACTTCCTCAGATATTTAAGTATTCCAAAGCAATTCCACACTAACTTCTTTATCCGGGTGGAAAAGGTAAGGTTCTCCTCAAACCAGACTCCAAGATTTTTTATGCAGGGAACCAAATCGCAGCTGGCGAGGGAAAGTCTGCTGGCCATAAGGTTTCCCTGAACTGAAGGGGAAAAGGCCCATAGAGGAGGATTTCTGACTTGTCCTCATTACATTTGAGTTGTGCTGAGGACAGCCATTGAAAACAACAGATAAACACTTTCTTGCTTGAGACGGAGAGAACTCTGATTTGCTCTAGGTAAACAAGAGCTGGGTATCGTCAGGGTGTTCTATAATTTATCTTAGTTCTTCAGCCAGATAAATCAGGGCGGTGACATTAAGATTAAAAAGAAGGGGACTCAGGGAGGACCTCTGAGGCACCTCTGTAGACACCTGCTGAGAAGACAAGGAGAATGCGGGGAGCCACACCTGTTAAGTATGCCCCTCAGAAGACGAATGGGTAACACACTTTGTACAATTGTATAGTGATCCATCTCAAGCCATCCAAGCAGGAGGCACCAGCGCAGGAGCCCTTACTCCCCTCCCAAATAATGGATATGGGCTTTACTTTAAATGAAGTTAGTACAGCCATTAAAACCAGCATGGGGGAAAGGCACCGGGCCCGAATGGGTTCCTGGTTGACCTGTTTAAAAATAATGAGGCATTATGGGGACCCTTGCTTATGCAACTATTCAATGCATGTTGCTCGAGAGGATTGCTAACGTCATGGTATGACTCTATCCTTGCCCCTATATTAAAAAAGGGTGATAGGGCAAGTCCTAACTTCTATCGCCCAGTATCTTTATTGGATTCCACAATTAAGAAAATTGGGCGTGTGATTTTAGACAGATTACAGTTATGGGCTGACGAGCAAACAATAATCAGCGACCTCCAATATGGATTTCGGAAGGGCCTTGGTACTATAGAACAGGGTCTTAATCTGCCTATTTTGTTAGACAAATACACCAAAGCCAAAGGGGGGATTCTGTTTTTAACTTTTGTTGATCTAACATCAGCCTTTGATTGTGTTATACACTTCAAGTTGTGGATGTTTATGGAAAGGCTGGGAGTGGAGGATCATATAGTTTCCTTTCTCAGGCAACTTTACTCAGGGGCTAGGGCCAAGGTCAGATTCGGAAAAAAATGGAGATTGCACCAGGATGTTCCCTATTGCAAGAGGGGTGCTGCAAGGCTGTGTCCTTGCCCCCTTCTTGTTCACCCTATACATCAACGACCTAGAAAGAACTTTGCTGAGGGGGTGCAGCGACATGCCGATGGTAGCTACAAGATCTGTCCCTGCACTCCTATACACTGATAAGGCGGTGTTGATGGCTCGGATGCCCAAAGCATCTGCTCAATTAAGAGGACAAACACTGATACGTGTGGCTATATGGCAGGAAGGACAGTTGGGCCAGATCATTAGACTTCTAAGGGTCCAGACTGAACATTTGAGGGCCCAAAATGAGATCAATATAGTCCAAAATAATTTAATGGAGCAATATTTGAATGTACAAACTTTACATATGGGGTGGTGAAGGATGGGCTTAAATTGTTAGTGGCAGCAATGTCAAGTTTAGCACAACCTTTCTATGGGGAAAATCCATCTTCTAGGTCAAATCAATCTACCTCTCAGGTGGCAGCTACACAGAAAAGGGGGCACTGATGCCTCTGAAGTCACCTGCTATCACCTCCCCTATTGATGTTCATGTCACTCCATGGGGCCTTAGGAGGTGTAGCTCCTATTGACCAATTGAGGAGAGCACCAATGTAACCATCGCCAAGATGCGGAAAAAGTGACTTACTCCTGTGGATGCCAAACAAGGGACTGAGTCCACATTCTATTTCCCATTTTCCCATTGACTCATGGCTGTTGCCTGGCTCAAGACTTTTTTTTAATATTGTTGGTTCAACATACTGCATCCCTTCAAAATAAATGTTAATTCATTTTCCCAAAATAATTCTTATTTTTGTTCATTTATGTAATACATATCATTATTGGAATATCTTGTGGTGAGCATTCATTCTTAGCCAGTTATACAGAAAAAGATGTCTCATTTTAACCTTATATTTATTTCTATGTTTTGCATTTGAAACAGGTGCTCTTTTCCCAAGCACACATTATTAATTCAAAACATTAGTATAGCCACAAATGTCAAATGCTTTTTAAAAATTATAATTAATATCAATATTTAGTAAATGTGTGCCCTTTCAGGAGGTCATTCAAAATCCTTGTTTGAATATCAACACTCAACAAGGGAGAACATCTATATGAAAAATTGTTCAAATACTTTTCAATCTGAATACCATGATTTAAAAAATAATAATTATACAATAAAAAAATAGGCAAAAATAAACAATCTGAATTTTCAAAGTTTTACCTTCCTATTGTGAAGAAAATACTTATTATTCCAAATCTGGCGGAAAGCAGTTTCTTGAGCCAGAAAGCGTACATTTTGTGATTTGGTGTAAACCAACTCTGTAGTTTTGCTCAAAATGTATATATATTTCATGCTGCCGCTCAAACACAGACTGGGATCCGCAAGCACGTCTTGTATTTGGCAGTTCGCAGCCACAAGAAAATGTTTCTGCCACCATCTTATGACTCAGTCCCAGAGGCCTACAGAATATAATAAAATAAGCTACTAGGGGGCAAGGGAGGGATATCCTGAACCCCTGTGTCTTGAGAGGGGGGTCCCTGGGGCCAAATTGAAAAATGCACCCCCTGGGAAAACTCAGTGGATCCGCAGCCCACAAAGTAGAAAAAAGAGGTAGCTGCAGTGTGGGCACCAACAGGGGGTTAGGCGCAGGGCCCTAAATATGTATATATCTCACACCTTCCCCATGTAATGCTTGTATCTCCACATATTGCATCACTCATGGCATGTTCAATGACTGCTTTGATAACATCCATAATCACATCTCAAATGAATTCATTGATAAGAACACTGTGCATGGTGAGGGCAAGAGTTATGGCTTCTTTACGCATGAATTCTAGTTACCTGAGAAAACTAAACTTGGTGAATTTCACTGGTTTTGTTAGTTTAAAATGTTTAAATTTAAATGATATTTTCACTTACTTATAACATTGCTTGAGCATTTGTTGCTTTCAGTTGTTATCAGCCGTACACAGAGTGGGGTTAGGCCCAGGGCTTGGCAACATTAGCTGTCTGTTATATTGTCAGGCACTGTAGATTGCTGTATAAATCTGGAACATGGCATATGACTGTTTAGTAGTCTGTCATTAAAGACAGACTACTAATATCAGTCTATCATTGTATTTTAATGCATCACAAAGATTGAATGTGTTTTTACACATACATTGATGGTCTGTCACACATGTGCATTCATTGTTACAACCATTATATCACTTGCCCCCTATACTCAAACTGACCAACACCTCAACTGTTGCTGGTCATTTGATTCTGCTGGAGTATGCCTCTTTAGATTGTTCTGGAGCACACCATGGCTGAGTCTACTGGTGACAAGGTCCCCAATTTCACAGAAGAGCTGGATGCTCTTGCTGAGGGACCTTGACCAACTACAGCTAGTTGTAAGGTGTGGTCTATAAATTAACTACCATTTGAGTTACTTGTGGCATTCATTTAATATGTAATTGTGTCATTATCAAACTTTTGTCAGGCTAATCAGCTTGAAAGTGTAACAACTAAGGATAAAAGCCTAACTTTAAAAAAAGGCAGTACAATGCAAGTTGACATAAATACTGATTTTCATTAAAAAAAACAATGAAATTTAAATGTAAAGGTTTTATAAATATATAAATATGAGTACTGTTTTAAAAATATGCTTTATCACTAAACAGCATTTTTGTTTCAAACAGACATACCTGGCAATTTTATTTTGACTTGTTTTCCAATTTTATGGTCTCCATTAAGAACCTTATTAAAAATGACGTTCCGCTTTCAGATAAAAAGTTATGTAATGTATCATATTTTTACTAAATTTAAGTATGTCAAAGTGAAATAATTAGTTTTTTTTTTACGGATGTATGTCACTACAACGCATGCTTTTACAATGCATACCATTACAACGCATTTATTACAAAGCAAGTACCATTACAACTAACTATTTTACGACGCATACCATTACAACGCGAACTAATATATATAATTGAAAAGTACCATTACAAAGAAAACAAATAGAACGCCTACCATTACAACGCATATAATAATTAATAATAAATATAATTTATTTTTATAAAATAACTCCTGGGACCGGATGCAGGGAAAATAGGGGTTTTGGGTGGGGAAGTGTATTAAAATGTAGTAAAAAACTGTACGATAAATATTTAAAATTTGAATTCATTAATAAAAAAAAATACTCGAGTATTAGAATAAATACTCGTATTTCAAACAACATAAATAAATATTAATTTCTTTTAAAAATACATAAATTCCTCCTGAAACGGAATGTCCATATATAAAATGATTTTGGTTGGGGAAGTGTATTAAGTCACAGAAAATATTTTACTACATTTTTACGAAAAAACGAGGATATCTACATAAAGTACTTGAGTATTAAAATAAATACTCGAGTATTAAACAAATATTTTAAATATAATAAACAGTTTTACAAATCTTCATAAAATGATTTTCAAAACATATCAATATTAAAACAATATAAATGAAACACATAAAGGAAACTCTTCCTTTAAATATCACCAAGACATGAGGGGCGTGGCTAGCAGCCAAACATGGTGGCTGCTTAGCGTAGGAGCTCTCGGAGGCATCGGGGCTATTTTCAATAATCCGCACATCCTATCCGCACAAAGCCCACCTGAAGGAGTGGATCACGAGTTCCGGGGACGAACGGCACCGCTTGACCCGATTCCAGCAAAAATCGGGAGTCGGGAACTGATTCTGTCGCACGTCATGGGAGTTAGGCCTACTTCATAGCTGAAGCGCCATCCTCAAGTTGGTGACAAGCCCCGGTGGAAGTGCGGCCTGGCCGGCGACGGACGATCGACATCCCCCGTTTCACCAGAGGAGTGCCTGTTATCTGCGGCGCCTTCGCGAGAACACCTGCGGCGGCCAGAGGAGTGTCCCGAACATAGTGTGCCTTGACGTCCGGGGACCTTTACTGGAGCACGGCAAAACCCGTCGCCGCTGCGCTGGTACGGCCTTCCACAATCCGGCTCCTGGCCCCACACATTGCCCCGGGTGTGGCGGCTCTGTGAGGGAGGAGGACTCAGGATAACATCCCCCGGCGGAGGTGAGGCGGTTCCGACCTGGTGGGATGACCGCGGGAACGAGTGAGGTGCGGGCCGCCCCCCCCATCGACAGTCGTGAGAGGCACTCAGGGCCGCGAGGCAGGCCCTATCAATACCGGAGCTGACATAGCCGCTCCGGCGGGCCGAAGCAAGCACCGCCAGCCGGCATTCAGAGTGGGCGCTACGAGCGGGGGCAAATGCGGGCCCGCCGTATGGCTGGAGGGTGAGAGATGAACAGCAGACTGAGCACAACGCAGGCATAACAGCGACCGTGCAGAGTGCCCACGAGGCAGGAGGATAGTGGGGCAACATTGGAGGCGCAGTGTGAATTGCCTGACTGAAAGAAGTGGTACCATCAGGACAAGCGGACGTTGCGACTGGGGTTGTGGAATAACTGTCTGAACGGCCGCATATCGCTTCTGCAACCCCCCCCCCACCTCCGCTATCGCAACTGAGTGACGATCCGGGGGCAGAGGCAAGGAGGGGCTACACTGCACCACAGACCGCTCTCAGAATAACGAGTGCTCAGCGCCCTGAGGGGTGTGCCTCTTGTCCTCCAGGCGCACCTGAGTGGTGGCGGGAGAATCTGCCTGTGAGCAACGGCTGCCTATACCCACAGTCATCGGCCGGTAAATATCGCTTCCAGGCTCGCCGAACCTAGCCACAACTGACGTCACTGGGAGTGTCATCACCGCACAGACACCAACCCCACACAGAGCTCTTGGCCATGAAACAACCGGCATAGTCTTTACCACGGACACTGCCATTCCGCGTGCCCCGCACAGCAACCAAAGAACGCCAAGAATCATGGCGGGCAGAGGGTCCAAGACCATGTCGGCGCAAGCCAAGCTAGATAAATACGGCTATGAGAAACACAACCAGACGCACTCAGAAGGGCGCACCTCCACGGGTAAGGGTCAAGAAACAGACGGTGGTAAGAAAGTGATGCTGGAGGATATCATGAAGACTCTTTCCAGCGTCCAGACCACGGTGGGATCCATCTCCACTGATGTCAACTTACTACGTGCAGACCTACACAAAATGACAGAGAGAGTGGCGCAGGTGGAAGTGGTCACTAAATCGCTCGTTGAAGACACGTCTGAACTGCAGATAGCCATGGAACGTATGGAGGCGGTAACCAAACAACTGCAGGCGAAGTTGGATGATCAGGAGGGGCGTTCTCGACGGAACAACATATGGATCCTGGGCATTCCGGAGACAGAAGGGAGGAGGGCAATGGACCTCTATGTCGAAGACCTTATTAAAACTGAACTACAACCCAAAGGTCTGTCGCAGTTCTTCTCGGTGGAGAGGGTTCACAGAGTGCCCGGCGGAGTACCGAAGCCGGGTGCTGCACCGCACCCGTTCCTAGCTCGGCTGTTTAACTTTCGGGACAGGGATGCCATATTACAGGCTGCTAGAGTGTCGCCGCCCATCAAAATCCAGAACTCAACACTTCGGTATATGTACTCAGGGCCTGTCCACGTAAATGGAACAAGGTGTGGACGGCCTGGAATGTTTACAGAGGGGAGCTATGTGATCCAATGACACTTCTGGTTCTATTTTAAGGGAGGTTCCTCAGCATGTCCCCAGTCATGTAGCTAGCAGTATGCCTATAATTCCTAATCTGAGAAGAATAATTCAAAGACAAAAGCAGGCAAGTAACACAAATACAACCACTCCACATACCTTTTCTGATATTCACATTCCTCCTGAACTCACTATATCTTTTTCTAATGAACCTTTCCTCCTGCATGACAACCAAAACCCTCTTAAGCGTATACTTATCTTCAGTACACTCCGCAACCTTGTCAAATTAGAGAATAGTGAAATTTGGATGATGGATGGGACATTTAAATGCACGGCCCATCCATTCTCTCAAATTTACACTATTCATGCTAAAATTAACAACAATGAAATTCCCTTAGTGTACAGTTTGCTACCTGACAAACATTCTACAACCTACACTGAACTTTTTGTCAGTGATTAAAAACAAAACATCAAACAAAAGTCCTAGGAAAATAATTATTGATTTTGAATTTGCAATGATAAATGTTATTACCAAAACGCACACGGATACCCAAATTCAGTTTTTTTTTTCTATTTTTCCCAGGCTCTTTGGCGTAAATTACAAAAAACATCCCTGGTTGTAGATTATTCTTCGGATAGCAAACTTCAATATGAACTAAAAAAACTAACTGCTCTTTGCGTTGTTCCTCCTGAAAGTGTAGACAAGTACTACATTGCAATTACTGAATCTGAATATTTTACTGAAAACTAAGAAAAATTGGCACCCTTACTAAATTATTTTGTGGACACATGGATTGGGCATCTAAGCAGGTTGGGTCACAGGAGGAAACCACGTTTCCATGTGGAGTGGTACAACTGCTACACAAGCTGCTTAGAAGGAGAAGTAAAGACAAACAATGACATAGAGGGATGTCATAACTCCTTCAACCATACAATTGGCAAACCTCACCCCAACTTTTATCATATTTTGGAAACTTTGAGGAAGGAGCAAAGTTTTCAATAAATGAGAATCTCACAAACATTACAAGGTAGTCTAAACCCACGCAGCTCCAAAAAATCAAAAGAAATGTCTGAGAGACTATTGACTATTTTACAACAATTTTCGTTGTGTGTGGCTTTAGACTACCTTGATAATGTTGCTAACATACTGCATTTTTAACTAAAATTACAACATTACTTTCCTGCTTTGCCTTAAATTCAATAAACTTTTCAATTCAATTGGCATTTTTATAAAAAACATTTTTAAAAATGTAAATGTCGGGTCACCTTACTTTTAGATGTCTTCTATCTTCTTCTTTTTTACTATTTAAATCCCAAAATCAATCCATGCTTTTGTAAAATCCACCAACAAATCCACTCCAGTGTAAGAAAAATAGTAACCTTTCTTCTTTTCAAAAAACAATTCCCCAAAAAATGTCCAAGAAAAAAAAATCCATTCTCCATAGCAGTCATTTGAAGATCGAATTCCAATAATCCACATCCAAATTCTTTTTTGTTCTTCTTTATCCAAAAACGATCTCCAAACCCAAAAACGCTCCATCTCCAAAGTTTCAAAAAATAAATCCTCAATCCTTCATCTTTTTCTTTTCTAAACCCGATTCCAATTTGGGAAAAACTTCATTCCCAAAAATCACCTTTGAAATCCACTTCTCCAAAATCAATTTTCAAAAGTCCATTTCCATGAAAAATAACTCCATAAAAATCCTAAATCCACGTATTCGAACTTCTTCTTGACTATATGTTTTTTTTACACATTTTTTTTTTAAATATACATTGTATTTACATTTACAAACTATACATTTAACATATTTATCTATAATTTATAATTAATATTCATTTAATACTCATAATAGGCGACCCGACAACGGCATACTCTAGCTTCATGATCGGCGACATGCTAAAAGAGTGACAATTACGATAAAACCAACATATACAACCTCCTCCTATTCTCTCCTTACAATATATATACTTCTAAACATTTAATTGTTTATAAATAAAGTTAAAAGTGTTTCCTACCTGAGCGCAGATCTGCTTCCTGCTGCATTGTCCATCGACGCTCTCAAAAATGGCCGTGACCTTGCACGTTTACGCGTCTACGCCATCTGGTGTAACAAAGAGAAAAAAAGGACTATTTATTTATGTTACATATTGTATCACATTAAAGTTATCTAAAACAATTTTTTAAAATATGAAAAACACATATGTTTATTTTTCAAAAATTATTAAAAAATGTTTAAAAATATTCTTCATTAAAATATACATTTTCTTAATAAATATATTTAAAAATCATTATGCATTCCGAGTTTTATTTTATTAATAAATGTAATTTCTATTTTAAAAATGTATATACTGCTTCGAATATCAATATAATAATGCACTTACCTCTGTTCTTGATACATTTGCTTCTGGTCTATCCTGCCTCTCGCTTCAAATGAACTTGTAAAACTGTTCCGCAGCAAACATACATGCGGCTATGGAAATAAATGAGGGACATTACTTCACATTGATCTCAATGGAAAAGCGTGGGAATTTTTTTATATATATTTTTTTACATTTTTTCAAAATACAAATCTTGCTATAATTATTTTAATAAATCATATACTCTTTATTATTATTAAATAAAATAAAATTACCATTTAATACAACTTTAATAATTTTTTGTAATTGGTTTAAAAACAATATGAATATTTTTTAAATAATACATAATATATATATATATATATGTTTTTCATTTTTAAGAAATTTGTGATAATTTAAAAATGTAACAGTTATTATAATTAATATTATACTTGAGTATTAATACTTAATCATTTTTTTGTATCTTTTAAATGTAAAAAATTTAAATAATTCAAATAATTTACAAATACTAATATATATTATCTAGAAATAATATTTTTTAATTTTTTAATAATTACCTATTAATATACATGTTAAATTAATTTAATTTAATTATATTCTTCACAATTTTATAATTTTACTAATAATTTAATTTAATTACAGAGATAAAAAACGTAATATTATACTTGAGTATTAATAGTTGAGTATTCTTTTTAGAATTAGTAATATTCATAATTTAATAAAATAAGTATATTTTTAAATGTTCGAATATTTTTAAATAATTTAATTTAATTATATTCTTCATATTTTAAAATGTTACTAATAATTACATTTAATTACAAAGATATTACAGTTAATATTATACTTGAGTAGTAATACTCGAGTATTTATTTTTTATTATTAATATTTTTAATTTCAATAATTTACAAATAAATATTATCTGTAAGTAATAAACATGTTATTTTTTAATAAATAACTAATTTTTTTAATTTTATTAATTTTAATTATAATTTAGAATTATAAATTAATTAAAATTAGAAAACATGAAAAAAATAATACTTACGTTGTAACAGCATGCGTTGTAAAGGCACCTGCGTTGTAATAGCATGTGTCATAATAGCATGCGTTGTAAAGGCACCTGCGTTGTAATGGATTCGTTGAAATGGTACTGCGTTGTAATAGTTGCGTTGTAATGGATGTTCCCCTTTTTCAACTATGTTTTTTTCAATAGCTTAATTAGTACATAAGTTAGCTTTCCCTTTTTATTTTTCAGTATTCACAAAGATAAATATGGAGCAAAAGTCTAACGTTACTACTTTTCTGTATTCATAAAGACAACTTTGACCAAAAGTCTAACTTTACTACTTTTTGGTATTCACAAAGGTAAGTTACTAGGAATAAAGTTGAACTTTTGGTCTAAGTTTACCATTGTTATAATCGAAAATTAGTAAACTTACACAAAAGTGTAAGTTTACCTTTATTAATCAGGTTATTTTTAACACAAAAATAGAGAATCAAGTTGCATTTATATTCAAGTTATATATAAGGTTTTATTTCATTTCAAATGCATTTTTAAAAAGTTGTTTTCTGGTAGCAAGTGTGATTTTTCATTGTCAAGATACTGTTGGCCACATCTACAATATTAAGTAAAAAAACTCTATTTAAAACATCTTTTCATTGCTGCAAAATAAATACGCTCCCTGATGGCATACTAATCTGACAACAAAAGTAGATGCCATTTATTTTGGGCAGCATCATCATTTTGAATTGAAAACTTTTGACATTTATGTGATGAGTTGTGAATTTCCAATTCTGCATTTCTTTTCTAAAGTCATCAATGATTTAATGTCATTGGCATTTACTGTTTTATCACATATTTAACCTAATTCTAACATTCCAGGAGAAAGCACCAAATTAAAAATGCATAATTTAAAAGAATTGCCATTAAAATATACATTTTCTTAATAAATATATTTAAAAATCATTATGCATTCCGAGTTTTATTTTATTAATAAATGTAATTTCTATTTTAAAAATGTATATACTGCTTCCAATATTAATATAATAATGCACTTACCTCTGTTCTTGATACATTTGCTTCTGGTCTATCCTGCCTCTCGCTTCAAATGAACTTGTAAAACTGTTCCGCAGCAAACATACACGCGGCTATGGAAATAAATGAGGGACATTACTTCACATTGATCTCAATGGAAAAGCGTGGGAATTATTTTATATATATTTTTTTACATTTTTTCAAAATACAAATCTTGCTATAATTATTGTAATAAATCATATACTCTTTATTATTATTAAATAAAATAAAATTACCATTTAATACAACTTTAATAATTTTTTGTAATTGGTTTAAAAACAATATGAATATTTTTTAAATATTACATAATATATTTATATATATATGTTTTTCATTTTTAAAAAATGTGTGATAATTTAAAAATGTAACAGTTATTATAATTAATATTATACTTGAGTATTAATACTTAATAATTTTTTTTGTATCTTTTAAATTTAAAAAATTTAAATAATTTAAATAATTTACAAATACTAATATATATTATCTAGAAATAATATTTTTTAATTTTTAAATAATTACCTACTAATATACATGTTAAATTAATTTAATTTAATTATATTCTTCACAATGTTATAATTTTACTAATAATTTAATTTAATTAAAGAGATAAAAAACGTAATATTATACTTGAGTATTAATACTTGAGTATTTTTTTAGAATTAGTAATATTCATAATTTAATAAAATAAGTATATTTTTAAATGTTCTAATATTTTTAAATAATTTATTTTAATTATATTCTTCATATTTTAAAATGTTACTAATAATTACATTTAATTACAAAGATATTACAGTTAATATTATACTTGAGTAGTAATACTCGAGTATTTATTTTTTATTATTAATATTTTTAATTTCAATAATTTACAAATACAAATAAATAGTATCTGTAAGTAATAAACATGTTATTTTTTAATAAATAACTAATTTTTTTAATTTTATTAATTTTAATTATAATTTAGAATTATAAATTAATTAAAATTAAAAAAAATGAAAAAAATAATACTTACGTTGTAACAGCATGCGTTGTAAAGGCACCTGCGTCGTAATAGCATGCGTCATAATAGCATGCATTGTAAAGGCACCTGCGTTGTAATGGATTCGTTGAAATGGTACTGCGTTGTAATAGTTGCATTGTAATGGATGTTCCCCTTTTTTTACTATGTTTTTTTCAATAGCTTAATTAGGACATAAGTTAGCGTTCCCTTTTTATTTTTCAGTATTCACAAAGATAAATATGGAGCAAAAGTCTAACGTTACTACTTTTCTGTATTCATAAAGACAACTTTGACCAAAAGTCTAACTTTACTACTTTTGGTATTCACAAAGGTAAGTTACTAGGAATAAAGTTGAACTTTTGGTCTAAGTTTACCATTGTTATAATCGAAAATTAGTAAACTTACACAAAAGTGTAAGTTTACCTTTATTAATCAGGTTATTTTTAACACAAAAATAGAGAATCAAGTTGCATTTATATTCAAGTTATATATAAGGTTTTATTTCGTTTCAAATGCATTTTTAAAAAGTTGTTTTCTGGTAGCAAGTGTGATTTTTCATTGTCAAGATACTGTTGACCACATCTACAATATTAAGTAACAAAACTCTATTTAAAACATCTTTTCATTGCTGCAAAATAAATACGCTCCCTGATGGCATACTAATCTGACAACAAAAAGTAGATGCCATTTATTTTGGGCAGCATCATCATTTTGAATTGAAAACTGTTGACATTTATGTGACGAGTTGTGAAATTCCAATTCTGCATTTCTTTTCTAAAGTCATCAATGATTTAATGTCATTGGCATTTACCGTTTTATCACATATTTAACCTAATTCTAACATTCCAGGAGAAAGCACCAAATTAAAAATGCATAATTTAAAAGAATTGCCAAAAGCACTGGTCTTTGAAGAGGCCCTTTAGTTTTTAAAAACCCCTCTCTGTTGGGCAAACATCATTGCTGAATGCCATGCAGAGTGTTGGATAACAACTTACCCAAGTGATAAGCATTCTGGAAAGAATTCCCTCTGCAATACCTTGCTTACAGAAAGGTGTGTTATTTGTGTCTCCCAACAGCTTGTTCTGACACTAGTACTTCCCCTACACCTACACCTATTCCTCCTTCCCTAGTACCTGCACCCAACCCAATACCATTCCCTATCCAAGCACTTGACCACATTCAAACTTCCACCAGATTCCCACTCTCACATCACAACACTAACACTACATACACAATCACCACAACAACCACACAATCCACACATTAAATAAAGAAACATTTGCATGCGCACAAACACACATTCACAAACTACAGACTCGCAGACATCCAACCAAACAGAAAAACACACACATATTCCTAAATCTTCCCATGTATCTAAATGTATCAATTTCTCCTATATTTGTCCCTGCTTCTACCTCTTAGCAAACCCCAAAACCCTCACATTTACCTACATCTGCCCATATCCCAAAATCCTACATTTTCTAATACCCCATATTCTACATCTTTCCTTATTTCAAACCCTCCGATGTTACCAAATCTACCAACAACCATAAGTTCAGCACTGCTCTTACCTCCTCCCATACTCCTAAATTGACTTAGAATCCGATATCCAAACATAAATGAAAGGAAAAGAACAGTATACATCCACACATACATCGAAGCCAGAATATCCACAATACCATCACAAACAAAAAAACAAGCACACATATCCACAGATATACCCACAGATACAAAACCACACACATGTTCCAAAAAACAAAACAACTTCTACTACACATATCCACAGATACAACCAAAACAGTACACTCACACACATTCACCAATGCAAGCAAAATAAAGCTCCAAAGCCACACATACAGCACAAGACTTGCATTCACCACCAAAACTCAACCAAACACATATCTCCCTGATCCATCTAAACACCTATCCCACTCCACCTACGCATTCGCTTCCAACACATTTCCTACGTGACACTTGCCCTACTCCCCATTAAAAAATCCACTAAGTTCCTACGTCCCTGAGTACAATAGGGCTGATTAGGATGGTGGGAGACCACCATCTTCAGGCTGTCGGTGGCCGGCGGAAAGCCCAACCGCAATGCATCCGAAAGGCTCCTTAAGTTGACCGGTGCTGCGGAGGGCCTCCCAATCACTACAATGACGGAGATGACTACAAGGCACCACCGTAGGGATTAGGATGGTCCCTTCCCGCCAGTCTATGCATGGCGGGGATGGAAATTGGGGGCCTGTAGTGGGCCCCCCTTCAACCGGGCCCTTATTTTTGGGTGTGAGGGGCGCCTTTGACGCCCCCCAACAGATCCCTGTACCAAGTGGCGTAGTACAGGGATATGTTAGGCATCCCTTTTTTCCATTGCCGCGAGTGCTGCAGCCAGCAGCACCCGCCGCAATGGCAAACTTGTACAATGCAACTGCCACTGTGGTGGTCGCATTGTAATTTGGCCTGTGGGACCCCCAACACTATGTCGGGCGGTCCCCATCTCCGCCCACCATCCTAATCAGGCCCTATGTGCCTGAACAAGATCTGCTCCAGATGAAAAACATAGTAAAGCGGAGGATCCTTTTGGAGAACATTAGGAGGCAAGATTGATGCCTGGAGCCATTTACCATCACCATTCAGAACTGTGTTAGGACACTATGGGCCATATGTATGAAGCTATTTTCGATTCGCAAAGGCCGAAATTCGCCGAATTTTGGCCTTTGCGAATTGGAAACGGCCATTTTTGCACATTTGCAATGTATGAAAAAGTAGCAAAATAAGGAAGTGCAAAATTTTGCGATTCCTTATTTTGCCATAGCATTTAAGGAATCGCAATTTTGCGATTCCTTAATTGCTATGTAAGAAGCTTTTTTCTCTTGCGAATTTGGTTTAAGGAATCGCAATTGCGATTCCTTTTCAAAAAGCACAAATTTGCATTTGTCATTGTGGCATGTGACGCACATGCATGCCCTTAGGGCATGTATGTGCGCCATATGCGCACACATGTCATTTTCAGGGGTGCAGCAGGGTGATCCTGAGACACCCCCTGCACCCTTGAAAATTCGCACAATTTGCGATTAGCAAATAGCGATTAGCAAATTTCCCCTTCATTCCTATGGGCCTACTGGCCCATAGAAATGAATGGGAAGTATTCCTTATTTGCGAATTCGCAATTTGCCAATTCGCAAACAAGGAATAGTAAGGAATCGCTAAAATTCCTAGATTACCTACATACATACCGTTTTGCGAATTCTAAATAGCGATTCCTTAAGATTCGCTATTTAAAATTCGCAAAACGGAAGTATGATACATATGGCCCTATGCTTTGTATTAAACCCTATTTACTTTTTTGCCAATTTTCATTGTAATGTCTTCATTTAATAAATAATTTAATTAAAAATGATATTGAGCATTATATTGAGCATTATGTTTATTAGTTATTCTGTAATTTAATTTTAGTTTTGAAAATGAGTACAATATGTACAAAGATTTTCAATAACAAATATTGATTGCTGTGAGAGATTTATTGATCAGTTTTCAAGAAAACTATACAGACATATCCAAAATTATAATGTGATGTGCAGCATTCATTACCTTTCTAACTTAGGTTTCTCAGACCTTTAAAGCTGAAGTTAACATTAGTCAAATTAATTAAAGGACACAGATTTTACCATTTGGTAGATGGTGACAGTAAGGGCATTTAATGGCCTATTTGTGACATGTCTTAACTAGGAATAACATCCAATGTGCCTTATGTGGTGAAAATCCACCAGAGATTATATTACAATAGATAAAATATTTTATTGAGATATAAAAATGGGCATTACTAACATGTTGCATTTATCTTTTTAATAAGTAGGTGTGAAGTTACACACAGGCTAGGCCCAATATCATGCTCACACAGTCATTATACACAATGGTACTAAAGGTGCGGCAATTCATTTGTGGCATGGAACTTGCAGCCCCTGAGTACACTTTGTCTAAAGGACACTAAGAAGTTAAATGCAACATAGGATATGAAACTAATATAATCCAAATTCACAATCTTTTAAAAAATTCTTTGAACAATGACATATTATAAATGGTTAATAAATCAAACACTAGGAGATGATGGACGGACCGCAGAAACTTTTCAGACACTCAACCCCCAATCACAGATCTGGGTTGCATCCATCTTCATCTTTTAGCTCACTTCGACACCCCAGTTCAAAGCCAGCTATATGTAAATCAGTCTTGCCTCTGGGCCTCATGGGAACAGTCCAGCCCTAACTGCAAAGCTAGCTCCTTCCTGGACCAGAAACAAGCATCCTGGGACCGGTTTTGGGGTAACACCCCTCATCAGCCAGGCTAGCTTGAATCCAGTGGCAAAGTGAGCAAGGGACCCATGTCTGGGCATACCCTGCCAACTAAGGGTGGACAAAGCAAACACAAGGAGATGATGGACAGAGCGCTGAAAGTTTTCAGACACTCTCCCCAGTCTCATATCTGGGATGAATCCATCATCGTTTTTAGCTCACTTCGCCACCCCAGTTCAGCCCGAGCTATATGCAAATCAGTCTTGACTGTGTACCTCGTGGGAACAGTCCAGCCCGAACTGCCAAGCCAGGTCCTCTCTGTACTGGAAACAAGCAACCTGGGAACCATTTTGGGGTAACATCCCTCATCAGCCAGTCAAGCTTGAATCCAGTGGCAAAGTGAGCAAGGGACCCATGTCTGGGCATACCTTGCCAACTAAGGGCGAACAAGGCAAACAAAAGGAGATGATGGACACAGCACTGAAACTTTCCAGGCACTCACCCCCAGTCACAGACCTGGGTTGAATCCATCATTGTTCTTTAGCTCACTTCGCCACCCCAGTTCAGCCCCAGATAAATGCAAATCAGTCGTGACCCTGTGCCTCATGGAAAAACGTCCAGCCCAAACTGCCAAACCAGGTCCTCCCTGGACCAGAAAGAGACATCCTGGGACCGGTTTCATGGTAATGCCCCTCATCAGCCAGGCTAGCTTGAATTCATTGGCAAAGTGAGCAAACCATGCCAACTTAGAGCGAACAAAGCAAACACAAGAACGATGATGGATTCAACCCAAATCTGTGACTAGGGGTGAGTGTCTGAAAAGTTTCAGTGCACCGTCCATCATCTCCTTGTGTTTGTCCCATTTCATAAATGGTTAACAGGATAAGCTTGTTGAACAAATGCAACTGGCATACTATTTCACTTTCTTAACTTTTAAATCAATACATGATTAACAAGTTTACAGTAAAATGTAGAAAGTTGTATATTTATTAGTAGGGATTTTTTTTGACCGTTGATATAATAAACAATCAATCATTATTTGTATAGCACTGCTATGACCTCCCATTCCACCTTCGTACCTCCCCCTACCTTGCTGACTTCAGGAAGGGACTCAAGACCTAGCTCTTTGACTAAGGCTCCCCTCTCTCCAGTGCCTGGATACCCCCGGTATCCAGGCACTGGAGAGAGGGGAGCCTTAGTCAAAGAGCCAGGTCTTGAGTCCCTTCCTGAAGTCAGCAAGGTAGGGGGAGGTACGAAGGTGGAATGGGAGTTCATAGCAGGACTTAGCGGTGAGGAAGGAGAAGGAGCCACCTCCGCTGCAGCTCTGTCAGATGCGCAGGACGTGAACGAGGGTGAGAGAGGAGGTTCGGAGTTGCCTTGTAAGCTGGTGGAAAGTCAAGTGGTGGTTGAGGTAGGAGCTTCCGGAATTGTGGAGAGACTAGTATGTGAAGGTCAGCAGCTTGAACCTGCATCTTTTCTGGCTGGGCAGCCAGTGGAGGTTTCTGAGATGGGGATATTGCTGGTCCGTTTGGGAGGTCAAGGAAGTGTCTGGCTGCTGTGTTCTGTATATTCTGAGGAGACGAGAGGTTGTTCTGGCATATAAAGCATTTCTGTAGTCCAATAGGCTGGTGACGAGGGCTTGAATCACTGTTTTCCTGGTGTTGACAGGGATCTATTTGCACATCTTACGAAGCATACAAAGGGTTTGTAAGCATGAGAATGCTACTGCATTGGCCTGTTGCTTCATGGAGAGATCGCTGTCCAGGATGATGCTGAGGTTGCAGAAGTGCTTGATAGGGGTGGGTGAGGGTCCAAGCACAGTGGGCCACAATGTGTTGTCCCATGGGGAGGTGTTATTTCCGAAGATAAGCACTTCGGTCTTGTTCATGTTCAGCTGCATGTTCATCTAGTCGGTGATGTTCCTCATGGCTCTCTGGAAGTTGACATTTGTTGTGGGGGTGTCTTCCGTGAGAGATAGGACAGTTGGGTGTTGTCAGCATATGAGATGCTGTTGAATCTGTGGGAGTGAGCGATGTCAGCCAGTGGAGTCATTAAGGCATTGAAAGGGGTGGGGCTGTTGGAGGATCCCTGGGGCACTCATCAGATGATGCTCCTGGGTTTGGAGGTGAAAGGTGGTAGGTGGATTTTCTGTGTGGGTTCGGTGAGGAAAGGAGGTGATACAATTGAGGGCTTTTTCTCTGATGCTGATCTGGTGGAGTCTGTTGATGAGGGTGTGGCAGAAGACTGTGTTGAAGGCCGCTGAGAGGTCAAGGAGGATCAGGGCTGCAGTCTCGATACTGTGGGTGGTGCTGAATCCCGACTGAGTGGCGTCTAGATGGTTGTTTTCTTCTAGGTGGTCTGTCAACTGGCAGTTGATGCCTTTCTCCATGTCCTTGGCCGGGAGGGGAGAAGCGAAATGGGGTGGTAATTCTTGAGCTCATTGGGGTTGGCGGAGGGTTTCTTTAGGAGGGGTTTCACTTCTGCATGTTTCCATGCATCAGGGAAGGTGGCTGTAGAGATAGATAAGTTGAGGATGTTGGTGAGGGTGCTGCTGATGTCCTTCTGTCCCAGGTTGAAGGTGTGGTGGTACGATGAATTCGGAGATGGCATTGCAGAAGCCAGGTTTGGGGTCTGTAGGTGAGGGTTCCTCTGATAGTGTTTGCATTGATTCGGATATGGAAGTTGAGGTGCTCCATGAAAAATATGGTGTCGTCTTCAGTGGTGGTGAATTGGAGGATCTCTCTATGGATGATGGCGATGCCTCCTCTGTGCTTGTTGGCCCGGTCACTGTGTATTATCTTGTATCCGTGGGGTGTTGCAAACACAATGTCAGGTTCGGAGAATGGTGTGAACTGGGTCTCAGTGATTAACATCACGCCTGGCCTGTAGGTGGTGATTGTGTCCCACATTTCAGTGGCATGCTTGCTGAATCAATGATATGTATGTCAAATAATAAGTTGTTATGTAACATAATGTGAAACATTTTAGAATAAAAATCAAATCCTATGAAAATCAATAAATATTTTGACAATTTAAGCAATAAATATGTATTATGAACTTAAAATTGTATTTACAAATAATATAATACACATTTATGATAAATCTTAACCATTACAGGTGACCAATACATTTAGATCACTGATCATATACATTATATACTGATGTGGACCCTATCACAAGTTAACTTTAAACAATATTTAGGGTATGATTCACAAAGGTCTAATGCACTTGTTGTGGAGGTGCTGCCGTCATGAGGGAGTCTCCACACTTGGAATGGAATCTCCACAATCAGAATTCTCATTGCGGAGATTCTGCTCCAAGTGCAGAGACTCCCCAAAGACTGCTGGGCCTCTACCACGAGTGCAGAGGCCCTTTGTGATTCAGGCCCAAAGTAAACTAATTTTATTCAAATGTAACATGATTATGTTTTTCAGCCTCTGCAAATAAAAATATTTTTGGAGGAAGAAACAACACAAAATTGGTAATAGGTGTGCAATTTAAATACATCTGACTGGAAGAAAAAACTGTTGAAGTTCACCTTCAAACAGAAATTAATTACATTGAGCACACAAGAGGACTTTGAGGTTTCTATTAACAACATCTGTAGTTCTGAAATTAACCTGAATTAGGTAAAACAATGACCCATTATTCACTTTACTAAGTAAAGTGATATGTGCGTTTATTTGCAACAATAAATTCAATCTAAATGGAAATTGTAACCCAAGGAAAATATCTTAAAATAGCAAACAATTATGTAACAAGGAAGGTGTGTTGAGCCAGACTAAATCATACATTCCTCTGGTATATGTTGCTAGACAGGAGTCATATAAAATATATAATGGTACTAGTGTATGTCAGTAGAATGAAGTTGACCTCATGATCCTTCTACATAGTGTAATTTTAAATATAGTTATTACAAAACACATGTTTCACAATAACAGAGCGCATGCAGTGGTGGTGTAGACTGTTGCACTACCAATCTAAGAGTTGCAATAGAGATCTTTGTTTCAATTACGTTAGGCAGTCCGTATCATTTGAATGACGTGGTGGTGCCTCTCAAGGTAACATAATAGTCTTCAGATTAATAATATAGTACCCTATTGATTGGTTGTTTATGTCCTTTCTTGTTTCTTTTAATATATGACTTAGGAATGTACCAAGGTTCTTTGCATCCAAATAAACCGTTCAAAGTGGGCTCTCCCTTCTCCCTTTTGTCTAATGTCACCTAAGGGAGCCAAGAATGAGACTAGTATAGAGTGAGTATATGCCAACTAGCCTTTACTCTCTTTTTCAATTGATTAACGGTATCTAAATAACAGAATGCATTTACAATAATGTTAACTCTCCCCCATTTACATCGGAGTGAGATTTTTCTCATAGGAGTTTTTCCACTTACTTTTTACTTACAGATAGGCTCATAGTTGCCACTGGGCGCCCACACTGAGGATTACGGTATCTCCTCTGCCGCTGTTTGAGGTAACACTATTTTGCGTAATTAATACATTTCCGGGGAACATTGTGATATGATCTGAACAATGTTCCTATTTTCCTATTGTACCACAAGTAAATACTGACATTTTTTTATTTCGACTTTCATAGAGTTCTTTTTACAGACTTATTGCTTTTTACTCTCCTACATGGCTGCCAACTGATCGTGCTCTAACTTACTAGCTGTTCTAACATAAAATGCTTTTGTGAAAGGTAAATTCCTCTCAACCATTAAAGCTTTTGGTTTTAATCTGTATTCTTAATCTGTTTTTTACTAATAGGATTCTGAAACTAACACAATCTATTATTCTAATTTTTAGGATCATACTATCCTACATTATCTATCTAAAATTAATGATAGACAGACCTGTTCTCTTCAAAGGTAATTAATCAATTCCTTTGTTTCGGGATGACCACATCAGTAATTTTCGTTAATGCTATAATAGATTTTCTATTGGTTCGCAGGTTCACCTTTCTTTATTTTCTTTGGAAATTAGCCTTAATTGTGCATCTTTCTTCTTATTCAAGAAAAATCCATTAATGTACATTCTCACTATGTGTATTTGTCTCTTGTTTCTTGCATTAGTTTTGCTCATCAGCTTAACCTTTCTTCTTGGGTAATTCCCCCCCCCCCCCTTCGATTTGCTTACTTTGATTCTCACTTCACAACTTTTCCTTCTTTTCTTTTTTTATTTTTTTGTCTCTAACTTTTTCTTAAATTGGAATCTATGTTCTGTCTGTTAGATGGTTTATTAATTAAATCTTCCTATTGCACTGCATTGGTTAGAAGAGAACATCACCACTCGGCTATCTTTTTCTTGGGCTTTGTCTGGATCTGACTTCACATATTGTGGCACCACTAAAAATGTCTAATTGATGTCAGAACACACCTTGCTCATTCATGTAATCTTTTGTCTGTAGCCTTGAAGAAGTTACTGTTGAGTAACTAAACACCTTTTGGCTGCCATTTGTGTTCATTTTGGGACTCATACATGGAAGAACTTTCTACAAAGTGTCCCAGAATGTTGTGAACTTTATAAATAACGTACCACAGGATATGTATTGACAACATGACATTGGATTAACTTGATTTGTGCCAACCAGACATTAAAACAGCAAAAATATCTTAAGTCTCTGGATGTTCTCTGCATAAAGGTCTATTTTTGAATATGTCCTTATGTGATCATTGTAAAGTTGTGACTCTGTAATAAGGTCAGGCTTGACTAATCTTTTCCATAGAAGCACTTGCTTCTGTGCTACTTATTTGAGTGCCGAGGTACAACAACTGTTTATTTAACAGAACACATGTTCTCCATGTGTGCCTAATTAAAACTAAATAAACGGCAAGAGGTTTGTTAACATAAGTGGCCAGTTACTGGACCTGCAGTAGACCATGCTAGTGGGGTTTGTAAGAGTGAGTCATGCCCACCTAGCGGTATAGGTAAGGGCCACAGAGCCTTTTGTGTTTATTAGGTAAGGACTATTAGCACATTTAGCAAAATTGACACAGAAAAAGCGTGTCTTTATAGAGCTTCAGAGGACTGGGTCTAACCTGATTTGGCCACCAGACGTATGCTCCATCATGGTCAGTCTGAATGTAGACCTAGTTCCCAGTCTCAAAAAAAACTTTGGTATTTGTTTTCAAACTAAAGGGATGTACATTTTGTTATAAAAAATATATAGACCTCCATAACACATTGTTGTTTAAAAGTATATATATATATATATATACATCACATTGTATTAAAAATATAAATTGAGGTGACATTAAGAAATACACTTTTAAATGTATATGCATTTTACAACTTCAAATAAAAAATTAAAAACTTCAATTTTCTCGTTGATTAGCTTGCTTCTCTTTGAGAACGGTACAGGCAATGCTTTGCAGCAACAGTGGCATATTTGGGTAATCATAAGAGGATTAGTTGTATCATATCTGAGGGTGTTTATGCTTGGCTTCCACCATCTCTGGTGCAGAGATTACTCCATCATGGTTACGTTGTCGGAAAGCCAAATCTAAATAAGCTGGGCAGATTTATGGCTGAAATAACTCTGCAGAGTTTGGCAGATTACTGCGTCAATGGAGGAAGAAGCAAAACTTTGGAGATGACAGAGGCTTATCCATCAAATATATTTGTATGATAAAGCCATTTTCTTTGTAGTTGCAGGCTCCTTTGAGGCTGTTACAGGGATGTAGCTTAGTCTGTGAGATTCAGGTGGTGTGAATCTCAAATTTCCCAACAAAAAAAGTAATGAGCCACAGGGAGAGTATGTGAGGTAATCAAGGTTCGGGATGGACTGTCCTGATTTGGAGCAGGGCAAGAACTGATTTGCATTAGGTGGGTTTCTGGTGCCGATTTAGAGTTTGGCGGAAACTTACCCAGTTGCAGCTGTGACGAAGTACCCTGCCTGCCAAACTCAAGATCCTTAAGGTCCACTTGCCTGATTTTGAGTCAGACGGACATCATGTTTTATGCCAGCAGATTTGAATTAACTCTGTCAATGTGAAACTTCCTTCAGAAGCCTGACAGAGTAGGTGCCATCAGAAATAAGTCATCCATCAATTGTCCTTTTTAGCACTGTCCCTCACCGCCACAATAAACCTAGTATACCCTGGCAATAAGGGACAGTAAAAAAAGAAAAATTACGCCCACACCATGTACGAAAGTTGGCATCTAGGGCATGAGATTTATTTTTTATTCAAACACAAATTCCATCTTTGGGAGATTTTTTTTAAAAGATTGATGGTAAGCCTTCCTCTTTGATGGAGCCATCCATTAACCTTTTCCTACATTGACAAGAACCGCAATGAGAGCAGTTCCTGACAATTTACCAGAAATGTCTGCCGAGCTAGGCCACATCTCCAAATTTGGTGGGTGAAGTAAAGTCCTCCACCACTTCCAGCTCCCTTTACTCTGTGTGGTAAATCCTAAATCAGGCCCTCTCCATAGAGTGCTACAGCAACCAAAAAACAGTACTTGGAATGCTACCCCCAGGGATAGCCAGTAGTTAGACTGTTTGCAAGCTTATGTCCCATTATCTTTTGCTTGTTTGATTGCCAGAAGTATGCTTGGAGACCTGAGACGGGCAAAGCTTTCCATACCTACTACTGCCAATGATTGTGAATTCTAAAAAGTAGTAAATTTGGATCCATTCCAGGAGTATTTTGAAGGAAGCAGATTTGATATTTATTTGGCAAACCAGTCATTAAAGGGGATATTTACAAAGAAGTGGCACACATCAGAACAGCAAGCAAAGTTGCTGCATTGCATCCCTTAAAGGGAGTAAAACTAAGCCATGCCCTCAAATAAACAGTGCAGTTCTGCTCTCTCTGTGTGCTGGCACACTTTGGGCTACCTAGCACCAAACCAGGCACCCTTGCACCATAGTGACTGGATTGGTGCTAGCGGGCCCAAAGTGTGCTCTCTCTGTGCGCTGGCACACTTTGGGCTACCTAGCACCAAACCAGGCACCCTTGCATGTGTGCTGCATGCATTCCCACTTGCATGCAGCACACATGCATGGGGAAATGATGAGGTGAAAAAATAATATTTCTCCTCAGTACTCTAGCATCAGACAGACATACCATTTTGGCCCAAAGCCATGTCTGCATTTCATTCTAAATGTGGATTTACATCACAATCAATAGACCTTTTATTTAATGCAAAGCAACACAAGACAGCGCAATGAGTTGCATTGTGTTACTTTTTCTTACAAAGCCGCACAAATCAACATTTATGTGGCTCTGTAAATAGCAAAAAGGGTTTTGCATTTGGGCTGTTTCAAAAATGTGATGCAACCCAGCACTAAATGTTTGTAAATCTGGGTCTAAATATATGGCCGTTAAAACCTCTTAGTGAAATCAGGGTGACAAGAAAAACTAACACAGATGTAGCAGACTTGACTAAGGGGCTCCTGACCCAACTACCAAGCCACGAGCACCTTCCTCTGTAGCTACACTCCTAGAGTGGTCAATAAAGACTGCATAAATAAAAGTGGACCACATTCAAATGACCAATTATAGATCCATAAGAAGGTTCATCCTTAGCACTTGATGGCAAATCACTCACAAAAGTAGTAAATAGTGTCAGGGCCAGGACGCATCGCCAATGAAGGCCACTGTCACTCTCTTACGTATTAGACAAAGCATTAACTCCTAATAGACAGAGAGGCAAGTATAGGAATAGAGCCATCTGATTGCATCGAAGATTCCTGCAGAAATATTTAGCTTTCCACTGGTAGCCAATGATGAGTCTATAGTATGTATCTTCAAAAGCCATAAGAACATATGCAACAATTAAGATATGCCCTTTGAACAATATAATAACACAATAAAATCCCTAATGTCCAGAAATTAAAATGTGATCTAAAACATTGATATGGTATAAAAACAGAAATGCAATAAATAAAATCCCAGACCCTCAGGCACCTATAGCAGCCAAGTGGAATTCAATCACTGTGCATTATGACAGAGCAGCTGTTAATTTCCAGGCTCCTCAGATGTAGGCAGCAGTCCCTGGATAGATCATTTGGAGGTCTGTTGAGTAACAGAGGACTTCTGCCAATTTGATCTGACAATGTTAAAAGACCTGTAGAGTAGCAACAGTTATCTTTTACGAAGTAGCAAAGCTATGCCTAAAAAAATAATATGCAATGTAGTATAATATCTTTGCAACCTATCCACATTCACTAAGCCTTCTCTGATATTTAGATGGATAACATTTGAAAAGACATTCCAAGGTAGGTAAAGTCAGTGGCGGTTTCTCCTCGGGGGCGTCAGGGCTCCGCCCTGTCCCTAAAAGCTGCTCAATCATATTTATTTGTTAAAAAAGAAATACATTTTCTAACGTCTTCTAATTTAAATTTTGGCTCCATTTAGTGTTACAATTATACACAATTAGCAGCCTCTGTCAGCCTGTTTTCCCCAGCACTGTAGCTCCGGCCACTCACCAATACCTCCGCTGTGACTTCAAGGGAAGCATCAGCATGTCACAAGACTGACTCCCCTTGCGGACCCAAAGAAGCTTAAGTGTTTTCCGGGCCGAAAACCTGATGTCATCAGCTCGGCAAAGACTGAACTTCAGGGCCGAGTCTCCACCCCCTGATGGCGTGGAGGGAAAGTTAGCCCCGGGCGTTTTAAGTCTAAGCCCGGTAACGCTAACCCTCCACGTCAATCAGAGAGTGGGTACTGTCACCCACCCCTTTCCCAACTCATTACAGGGCGTGCTGAGACCCAGCCTGTGACGAGTTGGGAAAGGGTTGTGGCAGGTGGGAAGCCGAGGATTGGAGTCTGCGCAGACTCAACCTCGGACTGCTTCCCGCATGTCTGCACTGTGACTGGAACTTTTTGGAAGCCAGTAAGCCACTATAGAGATGACTTTCTCAGACTCGAGTCGAGTGCCAGTTTGCTGCTTGCCGGCCCGTTGCCACCACGACTGACTTGACTGCAGCTGCAGCAGGAGGTTAGTAGGACAATTTATTAATTAATTCTGGGGCCTCTCGACAAAGGCAGTGTCGTGATTATGTATTTGATTCATGGTAAAAGCCTTCATTCGTTGTAAAGGCATACATACATCATATATGTATGCCTTTACAACGAATGAAGGGTTTTACCACAAATCAAATGCATAATCACGACACTTTTTTTATACATCCCTGCCCAAGTGCCCATTTAGCGTTTGTTGGGGAGTCACCTGGTTTCCCTATGGCCTTGCTGTCAGGGAGACTTCGGATTTCTGCCATCTCAAGAGTCTCCTGTAATCCCATCAGCAGGGTTTAAGGCTCTCTGAGAGGAAGCATGTTTTGCCCTGGGTGCAGATTTCCACTTTAGGAAGTAAACACAGGATTAAACAATAAAGACATTAGCATAACCCGTCAAAACACACCTCGTTGCAACAGCAATGCCAGGATATTACAGTCAATTTCATTTGCCTCTGAATGTATTTTACATTGCAGAGACAAGAATTATGTGGGGCACAGATTTTATCGTTTGACTTTCTCCATTTTTTGTTTTGTTGAGTGTTGCTTCTATGGGAATGCAAAACCTAAACTGCACCAGAGCCAAACATTTGAGGTACTAGGGAAGGGTGTAGTTCGTATAAAATCAGTTTTCCTCACATTGCTTGGCAGTGCAAAAAATCACTTAAAAATTCTCATTCGGGGATGCTAAATTACCTTGAGCCAATGAAAAAATGCAGCGCACAACTGCAATTTATTTATTGTCATCATGCCTGTTGTGTTTTGTCACTACATCTCTTTATTACCTTCCCTTACCTAAATACATCAGATTTTCCCCTGCTCACTGCTGAACTTTCAAAAGGACTTTAGCATGAATGTAGGATAACCTCATTGTCGATGCTCTCACACAATCGGTGCCTTCCATTCAGATAGTGCCAGATATGTCGTCCTGTTGCACAGAGCTTAATGAATTTATGGGCCCGAGACCAAATTTTTGGGTAGGAGTACTATTGCTGCAGATGCACGCAAAAGCTAGCAATCCCTCTTTTAGTTTGCCCCTGTCGTTGTATGACCTCAAGAAATGAGGTGATGGTACTATTTTCATATGTTTGCCATTAATTTCTGTTATGTGTGCATATTTCTGATAAACGTTTTGTTGTATGTCCTTAAAGTCTCAAACTGCCCCTTCCCCTGCTCTAAGACTCAAGACTCACACCATGTGCATTTTCCACCCCTCCACACCCTCAAACAGCAGTGTTATTCAGCGTAGGTCGGACATTTCTCCAAATCTGTAACTGACGGGGCATCATGCCATAATGTTTGCTGTGTTTGCCTGACTGCAATGTTAAAACCACTTGTCAAATATAAACAAATACATTGTTGTTATGCACGCCGTGAATCTGTCTGGCCCACTGCAGCTCTTAGACCCTAACTCGACCGGACAACAAACAGCACCTCCCCGTAATGCTGCACCAAATCTTTTCACTTCACAATGCCGGTGCAGCGTTAGTTTTATTTTTGTTGGAATGGCATGGGTGGTAATGCCATTCGTAGTAACGAGGTGCATAGTAAAGAGTGACTCTGTTGTGGTACCGGTTTCGTTGTTAAGGCCTCTCGTATTAAAGACTTCCTTAAAAAGGATGTTTTCCCTTGGGCAGTATTCCTATGTTTGTTCGAATAATCATGTCTCGATATTTGTTCATGTGTGGCCTATTTGAAATACCCTCACAGAGAATGGAGTTTGGAGACGGAACTCCGGACCATATTATGATGTACACATGTATGGTGTCTGTGCGTATGCCTCAGTCCATGGTTAGCTGTTAACACGTATACGGCGTTAGACTACAGGCCACAGATTTCACACATGCATGCGTGTGCTTCTGTGTGTGACTTTGATCATGCATGTTTCACAGCACAGGTAACAGGACAGGTGTCTTCACGAGCGTACGATGTGCACACGTATGGTGTGTGCGCATCCCTCAGCTCTGTCTATGGCTGGCAGTGAACATGTATGCATTAGACTACAGGCCCCAGATTCGAGGCCTGCCTTCAGGTTGTGTGTGTGTGTGTGTGCAGGCCTGGCCACAGATATGCATGGGTGTGTGTGGGCTGCAGATCCCCATCTTCGGAGCTCTCCCACACGCTCAAAGCAGCAGTCACTGATGCTTCCCACCTTTGCGGGGGGAGTGGAGGGATGGTGAGCGCACTGCAGGGCTGGCTCCCAAGGTGTGGTGTGTCTGCTTTCACTTTGTGATGCAGTGGTGCTGTGTCCTCGTCGTGAGTGACGTAGGATATATCATTTGAGGAGAAAAACAAGAGATTTCGGTGATGCTGTGAGGGAGTAACCTAACCAAACAGTAGTTTAATTTTAGAGATTTTAAGTTCTCCTCTGGAAGAGGTTAGACTCATGTGTCACTCTATCCTGTCCTTAAATGTGCACTTTCTCCAATGAAAGTGGTTGTCAGTCTGGCTGGCACATGATCAAGTTTGTTTAAAGTCATATGTCAAATAATCTATATCACTTTTCATTTCACTGCTGTTCATGTTCTGTGTACGAAAAATGACAAAGGATGCATGATAATCTACCACTTCTAATGAGATGTGCCTAGCCCATCGTTCCAGCTGTTACCTCGCAATCAGTGCTGGCTTTGGTCAAGCTGGGGGGAGGGGAGGGGGGCACCATTTGCTCATACACTCGGAAAATATGCATCATTGGGACCCACAGCGCCAATTCCATCCTGTCCCCTTGGTGGCATATGAGTGGGAGTTGCACTTAATGTGTGCATCCCACCGGCACTTATTTTTTTGCTCAAGTGGCTTTGCCGAATGACTGGTGGTGACAGGATCTACAGTGCGTCCTGGCCGGTGATTGAATGTCAGTCACGCATGCCGTTGTATTGTTTAATGGAAATTGTAGTGGCTTGAAAGTGTAAGTGGGTGGCAACAGTGCCTAGTAATTGTTCTGCTTTGGATGTGATATGCTCTGAACCCATTTTCCTACGTATACAACCCTCTTACCTGCCCTGCTCATCTAGTCTGCATGACTTTACTTTGTTTAAACATTTCTTAAAGCTGACTGCAGCTGTTTACTGTACCTGTTCACTATGGGCTCTGAGCTTGCAGCGGTTTTCAGAGGCATTGGCCCCATCCTGCCTCCGCACCAACAGCTGATCCCAGCAGCAGCAGATATGGTGCACATTTGAATGTGACTAGTTCAGTGTTGGTGAGCAGGGCAACTGTGTAGGTCTATGTTTGTGTGTGTGTGTTAGCGTGTAGTCCTGAAATTTGCATATTTATCTGGCTAGATATTAGCGTGGGGCAATAAATTAAATATGTTTCTTAGTTGAACTGACGTGGTCACGAATGCCGTATATGTCTGTGGTTTAGATGTCAATTGAACTGTACATGCTACAGCATTGGTGTTTTCATTTAAGCTGACCCGGTTTGCTTCAGTTGCTAACATACGAGACATATATGCCTAGCTGATGGCTGCTGTGGACATGTGATTTGTGCATTCCTCTTTGGTGTAGTCAGGTCAGGTGCACTGTACTTCTTTGTGTCCAAGTATTAAAACAGTTGAATAGGTTTTACTTGACCTCGAGGAAAGATCTTTGTGCCTCACAAGAGTTAAATACAGAGATATCAGTAAAAAACAATGTGCCTGTCCTGGCCCTCAACTTAACCAATGTACTTATTATTTCCTAATTTACACGTAGATTACAGCTTGCGGAGTAGTGCTTGCAGAACTTGGTTTAGCACCCCTGGATCTGTCAGCACAACCCTACGATGCGCACCCTCCTTGGCTTCCAAGGAGTGCTGAATCTGAACAAAGTAAAATGGTGCATGCTATACCTTATATCCTGCTCCTGGCACTGACCAGCATGGCATGGTGTGACTGGTTCGGTAATAGAGTTGTGCACTCTAAGAGTTGAGGAGTATTGGCTCAAAGGCCAGAGTCTCGATTGCTAGTAGGACCGTTTTGTGCTACAGGTCAGGTCTGAGGTGAGCGGCACACTTTAAATCTTTTGGGGCCTATTTATTAGCTGTTTGTCTATGAAATGTTTTTCCCTTAACCTCATAGCTGCTATTACACATTCCTCCCCAGTGCTGCGCTGTCCATTAGAACTAGTGCTGAATGGACGTTCAATGGTCGTGCGCAGCACTGGGGAGGTAGCGCTGCTGACGACCATTGGCCGTCAGCAGCACTTAAGGGGTTAAAGAAGAAATAATATCATGCTTCCTATAAAATGGCATTGGCTATTCACTCATCTCCGTGAAATCTGTAGCCACTTTGCATATTTGCATAATACTTGGTTCTCTCTGACCTTGTTTAACTTGATTAACCTGTTTCAATTTAAAAAAATTTTAAAGAAAGTATTGGAATGTTTAATGTGTGCCATAACAGAGTCTATGGCTTTTCAGCAAATGTAAGTGAAAGTATCACTATGAAATGCACTATTGAACAACATTTTGTTTTGTCTGATGCAAGATGCATCAACCCCACTCTTGAAACTTTCTGGGGGAAAACCTGCTCCTTTTCTCTCTGCATATACAGGTGTGCTGTTGTTTGAAAAAATCATGTCAGTAGTAGAAAAGAGCAGGGGCCTTGGAACTGGTGATAATTTGAGTTAAGGCATTGGCCTGTTTCTGTTTAGAACAGTGGCTTGGAAAGTCTTGAAAATGCACCATTTGCCTACTCATTTTTCTAAATTTTCTCGGGGGACAACCCCCCGAACCCTCCTTCGGTGGTTTGGGCTCACTCACTACGCATGCTTGCACGGTGTGCTCCACCACTAATTGTACGCCTCACCACTTTCAAATGTCACCAGCCGCCACTGGGTAAAGTCCTAAGCCATAATTTTAAATAAAGAGTATGTCTGATTTCTAGCTGGATATTATCCAACTAAAGTTTGCAGCCTAAGTGTGCTTTGTGGTTCAAATGATTTAATTCCAGGCAGCCTAGGTCAATGGTTGCTGAAATTAGCCTACATTAATGTTGCAGCTCAGTTTTCTATCTGTTTCTGCAGAATACAGGGACGCTAAAGTGGGATCCTTCCAAAGTGCATCCAGACCATTTTTTTTTAGATTTTTGTATAATCTTAGTCAATAAAGTACAAAGCAAAGTGCACTTTCATCCGAAATCGACTTTAAGCAAAGCTCCAGCCATTGTGGATTCAGTGGCGTTCCACATCCTAAACAGAGTAAAGACACTTAGGGGCCCATTAGGACCTCTGGCGGATCGCCACCGCCCGCATGGCGGTGGCGATCCGCCCAAGATCCGTCCCGCCCGCTATCCATTTCCCCCCACCATATTACTATGGTGGGGGGACCGCGGCGGACAGAAAGGCCGTCCGCCGCCTTTCTGCCCGGTCAACAAGTTGACCGGGCGGAAAAGAGTTTAATATGGTGGCGTGTCTATTAGACACAGCCAGCCATATTACTATGGGGGTTGAAACATGCCTTTCCGTGGCGGCATTGCCGCCACGGAAAGGCATGCAGGAATTGCATGCAGGGGCCAGTTGCAGGCCCCCAGGGACTCTGGGGGATGGGGGATGCCATGTTGTGCATGGAAGTGCATGACATGCCTTCCTGGCATTGTGGCGGGCGGTGCTGAGTGCACCGCCCGCCACAATGTCAGGAATGCTGGATGCGCCTGTCACTGTGATGGGCGCATCCTAATGGCCCCCATGGGACCCCCTAAGTGCTAGCCTTGGAAGTTAGATATCCCATAGTTATGTGCCACAGCAGCTGATGCAGTTTTTGTATTGTATAGGTGCAAGGTAGTACTGATTGGTTGCCCTTCTAATCAGGCCTTACATCTCAAGACGGCAGCTCAGCTGTAGCCTGTCGTAGTTTTAGAACAGCTTTGTCTCTTTGCTTATCGAATGACAAACAAATATCGAAGTCACTCACAGTAAATCAAAGTATTTCACTCCCGCTTGTCATTGACTATATTATGAAGTGCTTCCAAAAGGCTTTTAGCACGGGATATTATCATGAGGGTTGCCTTTACAACATTAGTACTCAAATATTTTTTCTTGTAAAAGTTTATTAAACCACCAATTAATGTATGCATAGCATTCTATGTGAAGGCCAAAATCACTGCAACATCTGCATTTAATAATAATTAATTTTGCACTTTGGAGATTTCCTGATTTGGAGATTTAAAATAGTTAACAACACAATTAAAAACAGGCTAAACAATATAATCGCAAGCGTGCATCTTTGGCGTACACCTTATTCAACTGACAAAGCTTCATTTTAGGTCCCGTTGGGCCATATCTAATGTTTGCCTTGTTATATTTGTGTAGGCCCTATATCAACCCTAATAAGGCACTGTCAAGACCTTCCAATTTCATTGCAGACCCGAGTTCATTTCTGCTTAGGAAATCAAAGGCGGAATTCAGATCGATAAATTCCAGGAATAAGGAACTTGCTTCAAGGGATTGTGTTTTAAACACATTTGCTGAAGTCTCATTGCTTCATCTATTGTACCAATACCTTGTCTAAAGCCCACTGCAATGGGTAAAGGATGTTTCTTTATCACAGATCCTTTTTATTTTATGTAAAATTAACAGAAAATAAACAAAAGACAAAGAAATGCAAGAATGAATATGCAGTACACTCCTATAATCCACAAAACATGGCAACATAAACATCAGTGTTTTAGTACAGCCTGTAAAGTTGAGAGAAAGAAACATAGGCATGTCATTACAGCCTGGAAGGCCATGTTTAACATATACGATGGTTACCAAACAGTGTACATTACCTAGGATCAATGAATGGATGTTGTTCGAAGTCCTCCTTTCAGAAAGGACCTTTCTTGAATGTGGTTCAGTAAAATTCGACAAAACATTTTTACCTGCACTGCCCACGAGCAAAACCGGCCAGTAATTTGAAAGGACCGTGTGTCTGCCTCTATTGTGCAGAGGAACGATCATGGCACTACGCCTGGAGATAGGAGTCACATTGGAAAATAACATTGCATTAAAAGCTGTATTTCCAAAATCGACTGATTTGCGAAAAAGAGACCCCCTAAGGTTTAACATCTGGGCTCAGTACCTTGTATGGTTTCTATGATAATATGTTGCTCATTGATAAGTTGAAATCTGAACTTAGACTCACAGCATATGGTGTAACTGCAACCTGGCCTGTTGGTTTAATGTTGTCAAAATGCTTTTTTACATGAACAAAAGCACAAATTACGATTCAGTAAGACTATGGCCTAGATGTATCATCGTTCCTATTCGCGATTTCTTAATAGCGATTTTTACCGAATCGCTATTAAGAAATCGCAAAATGGGATGTATGTTTAAAATTGCAATTTTTTTGCGATTCCTTATTATTCCTTATTTGCGAATTCGCACATAAGGAATAATTTCCCATTCATTCCTATGGGCCAGGAGGCCCATAGGAATGATTGCAAAATAATTCTCAAATTGCGAATTCGCAATTTGCTAATCGCAATTTGAGAATTATTGCAAGGGTGCATGGGTTTCTCATGGACACCCTGCTGCACCCCTGAAACTTACATGTGTGTGCATATGGCATGTATGTGTGTCACATGCCACCCTCAAAATTGCCAAATTTTGGATTTTTAAAGGATTTCGCAAATTAACACGAACCTCAAGTTGGTGTTAATTTGCGATTCCTTAACCTGAATTAGCAAATTAAAAAAGCTTCATACATGGCATTTGAGGAATCGCAAAATTGCGATTGCTTAAATGCTTAAGCAAAATAAGGAATCGCAATTTTTTGCGATTGCTTATTTTGCTAATTTCACATACATCCCAAAAGATGCAAAATGTCCGTTTGCGATTCGTTAAGGCCGAAATTCTGCGAATTTCGGCCTTAACGAATCACAAAATGCTTGATACATCTAGGCCTATATATTTTTATGTGGAAGCGGTGTGTTTAGTACGTCCCTTCCAAATACCGAATTGCAGTGCCATGTATGAATGTTTTGTGACTAAATTACGGTTGCAAAATATTCATTTTTTATGACACCTCAAAGGAGGTGATAACAATTTGCAGATGGGAAGGAGTCCTCCCCTTTGAGAATGTAAAAAAAATATTTTTTAAGAACGAGCCTACTCTCAAAAACATGAAACTTCAAAGTTGAATTTTTTTCTTTTTAAACACATCCCATTTTTCCTTTGAGTAAAATGAGTCACATATGTTTACAAAAAAAGTTTTCTTTATAAAAAAGCAACACAGACATAGTGGTCTGTTCACCTCAGCAGACCGCCATTGCTGTAATGGCTGTGAATCCTAATGGAGCACAAACTGCGACCTACCTCATTAAATATTCATCAAGTAGGTCGATTTGCGACCAACTAGGAATCAACATTTGAGAGCCGTATGCTTTTGTACATTAGCAATTGTGATTTCCTAATTGTGAGTCGGTAAAATTGCAATTTGGAAATGTCAATCCCTAAATTTTGTGCATATATTCCATAGTTTCTGTGAGAAATAGATTTTTCTTTTGGTTGAGGGGGTTGTCAACCCTTCTCAAGCAACACCCACAATCCCTGGCAGGGTGAACAACAGGAGTCACTAAATTTACCTGTGCTTAATACTGTGGGTGCTTGGCACAAAAGCAGTCAAGCCTAACTTAAAGGCAATGTTTAGAGTATTTATCCAGCACTCATACAGAAATAACATGAAAACACAACACAAGAAAAATTCCACACTAATATAGAGAAATAAAGCAAAGTGAAGGACCATGGACTATACACAGGCACCAGGTTAGTCCTGTTGAAAAAGTTACTTTATCAAAGTCCAGAGTGAAGAGTCCAGTTTTATGTGGAAAAGGCTGAGAGGAGCAGGGAGAGCGTCGCTGATGGTTGTCATTGTAACACAAACAGGCCGTGTGTTGCAGATGGTTGTCTCTGTAGCATCAATAACCTGTTGAGCATCATTGACAGTCATTGCTAGAGCTTTGCATTGGTGGTCACCGTAGTGGCTGTTGATACTGTAGTGCAAAGTGAATAGTGCAAATGTTACGTTATCAGTATTCGTTGGTAGTCGTTGTAGTACGAAGAGTTGGGTCCACCGGAGCTTCACATTGACGGTCATTGTGGGTGACAAGAACTCAGTGTAAATGTGCCATTTGTGGTCGCAAAGAGCCTAAAACTTCATGAACTCTCCTTTATCTAAAGAGGAGAGCACTCCAACTAAAAGTCCAGGACCTAGGGAGGTGCTTCTTGGAGATCAGGGACTCACTCTCTCAAAGGCAAGTCCAGCTGAAGGTTCAGGCAGGTCCGGTTGCCGCAGGCCAGCTGTGCAGTTGCAGGAAGGCCTCTGGAGCTTGTTGTGTCTCTGTAGCTCAGAACAGAAGGTCAGCAAGCTGACCCTTGTAGTCACTCTGCCTTGGATGAAAGAACTAGGTCCAGTCTTTCTTCTTAGAGAGCAGGGCAGGCCTCAAGCATCATGGCAGTTCATTGGCAGGAAGTCAGACCTTCTCCTGTAGTATACACAGGTCTAGGAGTGTAGTGAAGAGTGGATCTGAGGGTCCTATCTTTATGAGAAACAAACAAAGGTGGAGAGGGTCTGAGGGTGGTACGAGATTAAAGACCTGACAACACCCTACCCCTAATGAACTAATGAAAACACATACAAGGGGTGCTAAGGTCAGTAGTGGCCTCAAATGTCTAACGTGTACTCAAAAAGTAAAGGTATAGACTGTAAGGGTGAGAGAGCAAAGCAGAAGTGAACCCATCAGCCCACCCATTGGCGGAACTTCATCATCTGGATTTTAGAAACACCAGCTTGGTATCCACTAGGTGTCTCACCTTGAGAGGAATGTGAGTACAACAGCTAGTGTATGGTACACCAGTGATGGAAATCTGGGTAGTAGTGTATGAAGGACTGTGGGAGGTGAATCAAGTTGCAGTGTACAAAGCATATGTGCTATTGAGAAAGTGGTGAGATAAAATTGACTAGCATGGTGCCTAATAAACCTTCATTCAGACGGTCACCATGGTGCCAACATTAAAAGCAGAGTGTGAATGGATGTAAGCATATATTACCATTCATAGGTGAATCAATCGGTCGACATGTTTCAGCCTAAGAAGGCTTTCTTCAGGACCTAATAAGACACTACTGCAACTGTGGTAGTAAAGATAAAGGTACATCCCATGCCAGAGACAATAACCTACCAGTCTTATGTGAGTAAATTGGTAGGAGATGAAGTCATGGTATATTGAAACCAACTGCTCCTGAAACACAAAAACAGTGTATACAGACAAACAGGTACACATGTTGTGAATACTAACAAAGAATTAATGTGAAAGATGAGACATAAAGGACCACAGAGACATTGCTCTATTACTATGAATTGATTAGTTAATTAATCACTCACCCGCAATTTTGCTAGGAGATGGCCTCACCTCGCCTGGTGCTCGCTCTGGACAATGAGGCCCCGCTCTAGTAAGAAATAAAGAAAGGAAAAACACCCACATAATAACTGATTATGCTGGGAACCTATCTATTTCTTAGACCACTAGGGGCTCCATTAGGATGTCGGGCGGATTTCCTCCGCCAGGGTAGCGGTGGCCACCGCCACCCTGGCGGAGGCAATCCGCCTGACATCTTTCCCTGCATTCCCCCCCGCCATATTACGATGGCGGAGGGGACCGCAGCGCTGGGAAACACAGCCCGCCTGTTTTCCGCCCCGGTCGCCTTGCGGCCGGGGCGGAAAAGGGATAACATGGTGGCGGTGTCTATCAGACACCGCCAGCCATATTAGAATAGACATTTTTCAATGCCTGTCCGTGGCGGCAATGTCGCCATGGAAAGGCATGCGGTGTTCACTCTGGGGGGCCCCTGTGGGCCCCCAGAGTGACGGCCAAAGGGGGGTGGCACACGGGGGGTACCTGTGGTACCCCCCTGCATTTGCATAATCGCAGCGGCAGGCACCACGCGGTGCCTGCCGCTTCGAATATGCAAATGCGTGCATTTGTTATTAACATTGTGGCGGGCGTTGCAGTGAGCACCGCCCGCCACAATGTTAATTTGAGGAATGCGCCCGCCACTGTGGCGGGCGCATCCTAATGCCAATGTCGGGACCCCCGCCCTTTAGGCGGGCGGTCCCGATTTACGATGGGATGACGGTCGGGCAAAGTCCGCCCGTCATCCTAATGGAGCCCTTAGTGTTTAAAAAGGCAGATGTGGCAGAACAATAGTATTCGCTGGCCATATTTAGTCGATGTTGAGATGTTAATGGAAATAAAAATTTCAAAACTTTCTTGTGACAGTTTTCCTGTAAGCTATTTGATATGAAGTAGTTCAGTGTATAGACTCACCATTCATATCGTAATGAGCAGGCAAGAGCAGACAAAATATTAAATCTACTCATGTCTAGTAAGTAGGTTCATAAAGCTTAAGTAGATTCACGATGTATAGCTTAAGAACATGAAAAAATGGAGAAATAAAAAGCATGCCAGTAAAGTCAGAGAGATAGCAAGCATGCCAAAAAGTCACTCGTGGGATACAGCAACAGACTAAGAGCCAAGAGCTATTGAGCACTCACCTGTCCGTCGGTACCTCAAATCCCTTCTGAGTCGAGTGGAATGTAACTCGACGGACAGGGAGGTCTGTCTAAATGTCGGTGCGACGGACCAGATGGTAAACACTAATTAGCGTCATCCCGACACATAAACAGGGCCAATGCGCGCCTCACGGAGAGCTGGATGTGTGCAGAGGCTGAAAAATGCGTCCAGACAACTGATTGGGTAAAGACGTGTATAGGCAGTATTGATTGGTCGAGTCACTAGCCAATCGAGGAACAAGACCCTCGAAGCGGACTCATCCACCATGCAGGAAACCACATCGTTTTTGATTTATTTGCTACAAGAAAACACATTGAGAAGTAGCTTCAAGATATTGTATTATATTTAGTTGTGACGCGAGCGCGTCTATACAGTGCCGATCGGTAAATGCACCTAATTCAAGGCAGCGGCGCACGCAACCTGCTAAACGTGCCAGCTCCATCTACCTCATACGCGTGTAATACATCCGCTACAGTGTGCGTAGTGGGCCTCCAATATCATGTTTTTGCATACACGGGCAAAAGAAACGCAGGGAGTGTGTGGGCTACGATAGCGGACAGACCGGCTGATAGGAAAAGACTAAAAGCTGATAGGATCAGAGGCTGGCCAATCCTGTCGTGCAACCTGTCTTGGGCGCCAATGAGAGAAGCCCCGGCAATGTCCTGTGTTTGCCGGAGTTCCTCAGTACGGGGATCCTTGTTTATATAAACAAAGGGACTGAGTGTGTTTACATCTCTGTGTATTTAAGAGCCCCTTGACGGCATCCATCTGGAAAACCGCACATCTTCAAACAACATGGGGTGGTTAATTTAACCATAGTCTGAAAGGGGTTATCAGACAGTTGATGAGAGTAAACTGCATTGAGGAACTGATACTCTTATTTGTGTAAGTGCTCTATCGTTAAAGGGCAGTGTGGTGTACGAACAAAATAAGAAATACTCAAGGCATGTAGGACAGAGGCTCCGAAAACATGGAATGATTGTTATGAACATAATCTATAAGAGATTATCAGACAGTGTGCTGAGCTCTCTAGATTTGGATCCATGGGATCTCGTCATTCAGCCCTCCTGTTGCGCGATTCAGCCTAAAAATCCACTTCTGTTCCTTAACGAACAGATAGTGTGAAACGTTAAAGGGCAGTGTGGTGTACGAACAAAATAAGAAATACTCAAGGCATGTAGGACAGAGGCTCCGAAAACATGGAATGATTGTTATGAACATAATCTATAAGAGATTATCAGACAGTGTGCTGAGCTCTCTAGATTTGGATCCATGGGATCTCGTCATTCAGCCCTCCTGTTGCGCGATTCAGCCTAAAAATCCACTTCTGTTCCTTAACGAACAGATAGTGTGAAACATCACTGATGTGTGGTGGAATGAAAGGTTTTTCAATCACTATCCACTTCAAGTCTTCAACGTGTCTCATGGTAAGAAAATGGTTAGTGAGACGTGTTGCCTGGTGATTACACCTAATGGTGCTCTTGTGCTCCAGTATCCTGAGTCTCACCTTTCTTGTTGTCATCCCTATGTATCGTAGGGAACACAGACAAGAAATCATATATATCACCTTTTCGCTGTTACAATTTGAGTGATGTTTCAAGATCCAGGGACGTGCTGTGCCGATGTCCACTGTTAAGGTTTTCTCAGTTTGCTTTGCTCTCTCACCCTTACAGTCTATACCTTTACATTTTGAGTACACGTTAGACATTTGAGGCCACTACTGACCTTAGCACCCCTTGTATGTGTTTTCATTGGTCCTATCTTTATACCTGTGCCAGCTTTGAATTTTTGGAGGTTTTCCCATACAAATGGTTCTGGAATTTCCTGCCTCCCTACTCACGCTCCAATTGGTCTGGGGTCACAAAAGTCTAGTGTTTAGTCCTTTTTGTATTATGCTGAGGCAGCTCCTTTGAAATGTAAGTGAGGAGGTATACAGTCTTGACGCTCCCATCCTATCAAGATGGCCCATTTTCACCACACTGTAACACTCGTCGCTGCATTTTTGGTAACGTTTGAGCAGTTTGAGCTAGAAACACTGCTTTTTTTTTCAAATCTGCAGATTAGGGAGCAGATGATGAATTATGTGGCTAATGCAGAAAATGTATATTTGTGCGAAAGTCGGTGCAGCCAAAAAGTTGCATAATTCCAGTGGCCTTTGTCATACCTTTCATTTTTTTGTTTCACTGAGTTCCTAGTTGAACTTCTATTGAAATGAGGAAGACGAAACCTCAGGTTACCACTCCACAACACAGACTACCATACCACATAATTACTCTCCTTAACACATAATCCCACTCTGCATAATTCCTATACACTAAATACCACATACTTTCTATCCACATAGTTTCACTGCACAACATATCACATAATTCCATTACACACAACGTACATCTCCTCCACTGCAAAAAACAATAGTAACAAACTTTTACATTTACAATGCCAAAAGCTCAAACTCTCACAAGTGCAAAACCTATTACATTGTTAACTAGTAGTCACATTTGCAGAGTGGTGGAGAAAGGATGCTGGGCCTCCAGCCAGCACTCACAAATTCCGCTGTGTAGGATTTAACAGGAGGTACCAGGAGGGCTTCTGGGCACCCAAATTCTCTCAGGAGTAAATTGGTCTTCATCCCCATCCCGTAGTCTTCCATGAGGTGCATTTGCAGAGTGGTGGAGAAAGGGGGTATGGCCTCCAAAGATGTCTTAGCAATTCTACTGTGTGGGACCTACTGGAGGTAACAGGAGGGGCCCACTACCCTACTTCTTACCTCCAGTAAGCCTTTCACAGTGGAATTGTTGAGAGGTGGACACATGCCACACCTCCTTCCTCCTTCCTCCACCACTCCGCAAATGCGCCCCAAGTGCGTTCTAAGTTGGGGATTAAGCCCCCTTGTATACTAGGGTCCCTGGAGGCCAATTAGCCCACCAGGTACCTCCAGTAAGTGCCACACAACTGGAGCGCAGAGAGGTGGTCCGAGGCCTCGCTCTCTTTTTTCACCACTCTGTATATGCACCCTTTGACGCACTGCTGCTCGGGGGAAGTAGTTCACTTGTGTCCTGAGGTCCTCATGACACAAGAGAATGTCATTGCCCCACCAGTTTCATTGGGGGGATGGTTGTGTTCTCTGATATTAACTACATTTGTTTGTACTGTAGTGGCTCTCCCAGTTCCAAAAACACTTTTGGCAGCCTACGCAGTAGCCCCATACACACGCCCATTCCCTGCTGATGAGAGGTAACAACCTCGAAACACGTGTCCAGGGATGGCCAGCACAACAGTGGATATACTCGCCATTTTTTCAGAAGCGCACACGCTGGAACGAACTGCATTTACCAAAATGCCCAGGGACTAACTCGCTGGTAGGAGGAGCAGTGTGCGACCATATGGATTGTTGTTTATTAAGGCTCCCTTGAGCCGGTCGAGCTGACGAGCTCATGGTTACGCACCTGCGTGCCGCGAGAGGTATCAAGACCTGAAAACACTTTCGGCAGCCTACGCAGCAGCCCCATACACATGCCTATTCCCGGCTGATGAGAGGTAACAACCTCAAAACATGTGTCCAGGGATGGCCAGCACAACGGTGGATATACTCGACATTTTTTCAGAAGCGCACATGCTGGAACGAACTGCATTTACCATAATGCCCAGGGGCCAACTCGCTGGTAGGAGGAGCAGTGTGCGACCATATGGATTGTTGTTTATTAAGGCTCCCTTGAGCCGGTCAAGCTGATGAGCTCATGGTTACCCACCTGCGCGCCGCAAGAGGTATCAAAACCTGAGAACACTTTTGGCAGCCTACTCAGCAGCCCAATACACATGCCTATTCCCTGCTGATGAGAGGTAACAACCTCGAAACACGTGTCCAGGGATGGCCAGCACAACAGTGGATATACTCGACATTTTTTCAGAAGAGCACACGCTGGAACGAACTGCATTTACCATAATGCCCAGGGGCCAACTCGCTGGTAGGCGGAGCAGTGTGCGACCATATGGATTGTTGTTTATTAAGGCTCCCTTGAGCCGGTCGAGCTGACGAGCTCATGGTTACGCACCTGCGTGCCACGACAGGTATCAAGACTTGAGAACACTTTTGGCAGCCTACGCAGCAGCCCCAAACACACGCCTATTCCCTGCTGATGAGAGGTAACAACCTCGAAACACGTGTCCAGGGATGGCCAGCACAAAGGTGGATATACTCGACCATTTTTTCAGAAGCGCCCACTCTGGAACGAACTGCCTTTACCATAATGCCCAGGGGCCAACTCGCTGGTAGGAGGAGCAGTGTGCGACCATATAGATTATTGTAGCACAGAATTAGTTTTCCCTTTTTTGTGAAGTTATGAATTTTGCACCTTCTGCCATTTTTTGTCTATCTGTGAATATATGTGTATATTTATTAATTATATGATTTTAACCAGTAAACATGTTTGTATAATTATTATATTTGAAAATAAACTTACATATGTCTTGCTGTAATTTTCATGATGAATATTTTATCGATGGTGGTGGTTTATTCACAGTTTTTTCTGTTGGTTTAAAAGCTAAATGGTATTTTTATTAAAGTGTTACATTTAATTTTATTATTTCGTTTATTTAGTTTCTATTTTTATTTAGTTGAGAAAAAATACTTAATATATTTACTTGATGAAGTTTATTTCATTGATGTTGTGTGTTGAAGTTGGCAGAAGCTGTGAAGACAGAAGTATTTGTTAATTATATTTGTTTTTTCATTTATTTTATCATTTTTTAATAGTTTGCTTTATTTGTTGGTTAATTAATATACTTACTTAGTTTTATATTTTTCTTGTATGTTGATCTTGTCCATGTTTTCGAAGTTAACCCTTGTTTTGAAATTTTTAGGTGGAGTTTTAGTGAAGTGTAATCTGTGAAATATAAAAGCAAAGGTTATAATGTTAGGCAATGTTATTATTTCGATTTTTTGTCTCTTTTTGTCTGGTTGAAAAAAATAACACTTACTAATTGTAGTTGAAGAAGTGTCTTTCCTTAATGTTGTGGTTTAGTTGACTTCTGTAGAAACTGTTAAGAGAAAAGTATTTGTTAGCTAAGTTTTGCTTTTTTAAATACTTTACTTTTTTATTGGTTGTCATACACTTACTTTGTAATATATTTTTTATAAGGTTGATTTTTTTGTTGTTGTGTACCAAAATATTTGTGTGGAATTTTCTGGGTGGATTTTTTATGAAGTTTAAACTGTGATATGTAAATAAAAACTTGTTATAGTTTTAGTAATTTGTCCGTTATACAGTAAATTGTGTGTTAAATATTTGATTGTTTTTATAGTGCTTATTTAATTAGTTAGAGTTTTCTATTGGTTTGTGTTGGCGTAGTTTACATTTATTGGTCGAGATAGATATTTTGAATTTTTTAGATGTTACCTTTTAATTTGTTTAATATTTATAATGTTTATTCAATATTTGTTTTTATTTTGTTTATTGTTGTCAATTAAATGCATATGTAGATAAAGGGGATATATATTTTTATAAATTATATATAATTATGTTTTGTTATATTTGGTAAATGTGATATAGTTTTCATGTTGTATTGTTTGTTTATTTCTTTGTTTTTAGATTTTTATTGCATTTGTTTTATAATTATTTTTATTGTTTGTTGAAAATATTTTGTATATGTTATTTCATTATAATATTGAAAACAGTATATTTTTCTGTTTAATGCTATTTTCAATATAGTTTATATGTATTTTAGCGATGTTTGTGTTGTCGATATTGTGTATATCGATGTTTTTGTTGTTTTTTTTTATTTTATTGTTATCAATATTTTTGTGTTCTTTTTGTTTGTTGTCGATATTTTTGTAATCGCGATTTTTTCAAACAATATTTTGTACCAATGTTTGTTTTATTTCTGTTTTGTGTATTGGGTGTTAATATTTTTGTATATGATATTGTTGACTCGATAAATTTGTAGTGCAATGTTATGGGAGTCGATGTTGTATTAGTGATCCGTAGGTTTTATATATATATATGTATATATATTCACTGAAAAAACCATGGGTTATAGACCATATATAGTTAGGGATTAGCATTTTCAAAACCTTATTTTACTCACACAAAACCATTGAAATTCGCATATATAGTTAGTTGCACTAACTATATATCGCGCACCCGCAATCCACTGCTGATGATGTCACATATTACATCATTAATGACATGGTCAGTGACATCACTGATGACATCACTGATGACATCATCCAGTGACTGTATGTTTTTGTAAAGTTAAAATATGTCTTACATATTGAAGAATAAGTGGATGTATAAGTGTCTGGATGAAGGATTTAGTAGGTGCATGACTGACTGTATGAGAGAGTGATTAAATGTGTCTCACTGAGTGCATGGGTTAGTGACTAAACTGTCTTAATTTGTGCATCTTTATATCTGTTGTTCTGTAAACTGCTGCATATGTTGATCTGTAGCTATATGAGTAACTATATGGGTTATTCATTGGTTGCCCAAGTATTTGTATGGGAGAGTGAGTGTGTGTGTGTGGGTGTCTGGGAGGTGTGTGACTCTGTGCATAGATGTGTGAACAGTTAATTCACTAGATGTATGGGTTCAAAACTGCATGTGGAAACAGCTGTATGGGTGGTTGACTGTGTGCATGAGTGTATTGGTGAGTGAATGGATATCTCAGTGCTACATTTCAAAGTAAGTACATATGTAAAATACAGTACATGTGAGAGTTGACATATATAAATCACTGTGTAGAAGAGCTAGTGAATGTGTGAGTGGCTGCATGGATCATTGAAAACTTGTATCAGTGATTGTATAGGAGAGTAAATATGTGTTAGAATATGTTTGAATTAGTATGGTGTGTATAACTGTATAGTTGAGGAAATGGAGGTGTGTTTGATTCTTTGCATGACTGACTAGGTGTATGAGTAACTCCATGGATGAGTGACAATCTGTGAGTGTCTGTTTACACTGACTGTATCTAAGGTTATATTAGAGTCTGAAGAGGTTCATTGTATTATCACATGAATGATGTCATCAGTGATGTTATCAGTGATGTCATTTGAGTTGTCATCAGTGATGTCATCAGTGATGTCACTGACCATGTCATTAAGGATGTAATATGTGACATCATCAGCAGTGGATTGCGGGTGCGCGATATATAGTTAGTGCAACTAACTATATATGCGAATTTCAATGGATTTGTGTGAGTAAAATAAGGTTTTGAAAATGCTAATCCCTAACTATATATGGTCTATAACCCATGGTTTTTTCAGTGAATTTTCAAGGTTTCGTAAATGCTAATTCCTAACTATATATGGTCTATAACCTATGGTTTTTCCAGTGAATTTCAATGGTTTTTTAATAGCAAATATCAAAAGCTTTAAAATGTCAAGTACGTGGTAGGTAAAAACATAGTGAAAAATCGTTAAAAAAACAAAAGGAATCAAGCAAAATCAGTAGGCCACTAATGGGATCTCTTTTTGACCTCGCTAAAATAGAAACATTATGAACAACCCCTCATGAGAAATACGAAACTAGTGAGAGGAACTGAGCTCGACACCATGATGGCTGCAAGACAGCTCGGCTCCGCCGCCCACCCCACCCAAAACAACGACAAACCCTATGCAAATATTATAAATATATACAATACACCAGCAAAGTAACAGGGTAAAACGTTTTATTAAATAACTATTTACATGGCAGCCTGCTGCAACATCGATCCAAACAAGCCTTTGTATTTGGGGCTCAAAATCAACAAGTAACAGGGTAAAATGTTTTATTAAATAACTATTTACATGGCAGCCTGCTGCAACATCGATCCAAACAAGCCTTTGTATTTGGGGCTCAAAATCAACCATCAATAGTAAGATTTTCATAGGTGAGTGTAGGTTCATGGTTTTCCATCCACAGACTTAAAGCCTGGAGTGGGAGTGAAAGAACAATAACTAGGTAAGAAGGAAAGCAGAGGCTGTGGGAAGGACTCTGGATATGGTATGTTGCTTGGTCCCTGAGAAGCTTCGATGTCACTGCCTTGCACAAATGGCATAAGTCCTGGATGTTGGGTGCCATAGTTGAGGGTTCCGAGCAGCACTTGTAACACTGTCTGAATCTTATTTGCACCTGCTGCAGCATCACTATTCTCAAAGTAAGTGGGGGCTGTTTGTGGACCTGACTGAATTGGAAAACAATGTGATGCGGTGCCTCCCTGAACCGCTTGACGGAGGCCCCCTTGGGGCGGTGTGATGGCGCGGACTCGGAGGGGGCGCTTGGCTCCTGCCCCCTCCTCAAGTCTTGTTGCCCTGGTGTGGCCTAAGATCGCCCCCGACATAGGCGGCCGGCTCCCGGGATCAAGCGGAACTTTTTGCCTTTTGGTGACTCTTCCATTCTGGACCTTGTCCCACAATCCGTTCGACCTGAAGACACGTCCTGCAGTGCCCTAGTCCGACCATCACATATTCCTGTGCCAGGAGACGGCGTGGGGTGCACTAGAAGGGAGAGGCAGCGCGAACGAGCCTCCCCCACCTCCCCAGGTGGAGGTTTCTCAGCTACACCCCAGCGCTTCACGCAACCAGCTGACTTGCGCCCGCTCTTGCGGAACAGTGCCTCCCTCGGCCAGCTGAATTGCGCCTGCTCCACACCTTGTCCCACAATCCGTTTGACCTGAAGACACGTCCTGCGGTACCGTGATCCGACCATCACATATACCTGCGCCAGGAGACGGCGTGGGGTGCACTAGAAGGGAGAGGCTGCGCGAACGAGCCTCCGCCACCTCCCCAGGTGGAGGTTTCTCAGCTACACCCCAGCGCTTCACTCGACCAGCTGACTTGCACCCGCTCTTGCGACACAGTGCCTCGCTCGGCCAGCTGAATTGCGCCTGCTCTTGCTATTACAGCGTCTCACCCACCATCCAACGGAATTGCACCCAATCTTGCGGGTACAGCGACAGGCGGCTGCCACGGAGCTCACGAAATGGCGGTCGGCTTTACAGACTTGGGCCTGGCCTGCAAGGATGGCTCTGGGCAACGCTGGAACTCGGATGCTTGACTGCTAGGGCATGGGCCCCATTCCCAAAAGCCTCCCCTCAGCCTTGAAGATTCTACAAAAGTCACCGGGGCCCCCGACTCCCGCAGACTTCCGGTGGGGAGCGACTGCCATGATTGCTCGCGGAATGGCCACGACGTAGCCACGGGGTGCTCTCATGCTGACGCCAGCTTCAGTCTGAAACATCCAGAAACACTGTAGACTACCAATTCGATCAGTTCCGGTGGAGCCCCAACGTGACCCGGTAGAGAAGAACTTGCCCTCCCCTCTTTGACTGATGGTTCTTGTTACCTGTCCCTTCTGTTGTCATTTAACAGAACTTTTTGGACTGCTGAAAGGGGTTGTGTTCCGACCGCTGGTTGGTGGAGACATTTTGACTATATTCTGGACCTACGTTGTCGCGTAATGCGTCATATGACGCGCCGCGTTAGTGCACCCGGAAGTGGTGATTATGTTGACATCGCAAACCAGATTTTAACACTTAGACATGAAAGTGAAAACTTCACCATTGCTCCCCCCCCCCCGACTGACACCCTCCTTTGCCTCAGCTTGGATCATCATTTGCTAAAGTGTTCAAAGACCCCACCGTGAGTATAAGCACAACCGGGGCCTTACTGCACACCCTGAGAAAAACTACGCAGCAAGACAATCTCTACCTTCTCCCTTTTCCATGTTTCAACGCTTTGAAATGAACAATATATTTAATCGCAGTGACAAAATGGCGGTCAACACTTCCTGATTTCCTTCGAATCGAACGTTAACTGACGTCACGCAGCAAAAAAAAAAAATCCGCTCATGCGCAGCAGCTGGAAGACATGTATCAACATATATGAGCATCCTCAGCCACCCTCAGAAAACATAGGGGGTCAGGATACGTCTCCCGTACCCCCTTATACCCATTTCCCACATTGTTTTTTCTCCATCTTGTAATTTAATTAAAACGAAACACAAAATGGCGAATTCCCGTTTCGCTACCGGTTCGCGACCCGGTTCGCAAACCGGGAGGCGCTTCCACCGCGAAAAATCATTTTTTTTTTATTTTCCCCACGGGACCCTTTAATAACCCCAACATCATTCCTAGGGGGTCAAGAGGGGTCTACCTTGCCCCTTTCATTAAATTCCCCCTTCGTTTTTCTCCTCCTCTTGTCTCTGCATCCTACCGAGAGACAAGATGGTGGCCGGTCCGGACTGTTTAGAATGTTGACAGACACCAGAGAGCCAATCAGCTTTGCTTTGCGAAGTTCCGTTACGCGAAAAGTACGCGAACCGGAGCGCTACCCGGGACGCTGTCACAGATATATCTGTTTTTTAAAACGTTAATTTCTCAAAATCCACTGGAACTCATATATTGAGACCTAGCAAAGGCACATCGGGCTAACAGTCCCTACAATTTTGCCAAGTTTCATGCAAATCCATTCAGCCGTTCGAGCTAAAAGTGAGGCCAAACGCCCTATGGAAAAATGAATGGGAAAAACACGTTTTGGGACGCCCCTTTTTTCTCGGCCCCCCCTTGACGAAACCCCCCCAAATTTTCAGGGGTTGCTCAGGAACAAAATGTGCCATTTTCCTGAAAATTTCAGCCAATTACGTCCACAAACGCCAAAGGTATTAGACATAGAATTTTCAAAAGTCCCATAGAGAAAAAATCCTAACTATATATACCTACTGGCAACCGCCAGTAGGTAATATATATATATATATATATATATATATATATATATATATATATATATATATATATATATATATATATATATATATATATATATATATATATATATATATATATATATATTACCTACTGGCGATAGCCAGTAGGTATATATAGTTAGAATTTTTTCTCTATGGGACTTCTGAAAATTCTATGTCTAATAACTTTGGCGTTTGTGGACGGAATCGGCTGAAATTTTCAGGAAAATGGCACATTTTGATTCTGAGCAGCCCCTGAAAATTTGGTGGAGTTTCGTCAAGGGGGGGGCTGAGAAAAAAGGGGGGTCCCAAAACGCGTTTTTTCCATTCATTTTTCCATAGGGCGGTTGGACTCACTTTTAGCTCGAACGGCTGAATGGATTTGCACGAAACTTGGCAAAATTGTAGGGACTGTTAGCCCGATGTGCCTTTGCTAGGTCTCAATATATGTGCTCCAGTAGTTTTTGAGAAATTAACGTTCAAACCAAGATATATATCTGTAACAGCGCTCTGGGCAGCGATCCGGTCCGCTTACTTTTCGCTTATCGGAACTTTGCGCGCAGAAAGCTGATTGGCTCTCCGGTGTCTGTCAACATTCTAAGCAGTCCGGAGCGGCCGCCATCTTGTCTCTCGGTAGGATCGAGAGAGAAGAAGAGGTGGAAAACGAAAGGGGAATTTAATGAAAGGGGGCAAGGTATCCCCCTCTTGACCCCCTAGGAATGTTGTTGGGGTTATTAAAGGGTCCCGTGGGGAAAAGGAAAAAAAAATGATTTTTCACGGTAGAAGCGCGGCCGCGAACTGGTAGCGAAACGGGAATTCGCCATTTTGTGCTTCGTTAATTAAATTACTAGTTATAAGTGGGTGCGGGAGACGTATCCTAATCCCCTATGTTTCCTGAGGGTGGCTGAGGAGGCTGATATATGTTGATACATCTCTTCCAGCGGCTGTGCGTGAGCTTTTTTTTTTTTTTGCTGCGTGACAGTCCGGAGCGGCCGCCATCTTGTCTCTCGGTAAGATCGAGAGAGAAGAAAAGGTGAAAAACTAAGGGGGAATTTAATGAAAGGGGGCAAGGTATCCCCCTCTTGACCCCCTAGGAATGTTGTTGGGGTTATTAAAGGGTCCCGTGGGGAAAATAAAAAAAAATGATTTTTCACGGTAGAAGCGCTTCACGGGCCGCGAACTGGGCCGCAAACTGGTAGCGAAACGGGAATTCGCCATTTTGTGCTTCGTTAATTAAAGTACTAGGTATAAGGGGGTGCGGGAGACGTATCCTAATCCCCTATGTTTCCTGAGGGTGGCTGAGGAGGCTGATATATGTTGATACATCTCTTCCAGCGGCTGCGCCATCTTGCCTTTTTTCGAATGCCACAATTTTGTCGTGCACGGCAGCCATTTTAGATGCCAGGCTGGTCCCAGGCTATCACCTAACCCTGCGGATGTAGTTTATGGCCCCAGCTGTAGAGAATTCAGACATGCCAATCTTCCTGATTCAGGCGTGTGAGTACTGATTTCAGTGCTAGTCTCCCGCCTCCCGATTTCTGCAAGCAAAAACCCGGGGGCATATTACGAACAACTAGCGATAATTTTTGTCTCTAACTTGTTTAGAGACAAAAATTATCGCCGCACATCGGCGATTTTTATCGCAGATAAACCTTGCTATTATCGCAGAAAAGTCAGCGATATTCATGTATTATCGATCTAATGCTCTTAGCCATGTTATCCACCTCCCATTGGATAACATGGCTAAGAACTGCTCAGGGCAGGTGTTAGATTTTGGAGATATTCGCGCTTAGCGCGAATATCTCCAAAAGTTGGTAATAGAAGGTAGCGATGTTAGGGACTGTTTCCAGTCGCTAACATCTTGGCACGCCACTTTGCATGTCATTAGTGATAAGTATCACTGACATGCAAAGCGGGGCCCAAGATGGTCGCTATCTCCTTTTAGCTGTCACTAACTGGTGTTAGCGACAGCTTGGTAATAGGGAGATAATTTTATCTCCGCTTTCATGGCTTTTAAAGCCAAAAAAGCGGAGATAAACCCCCTTGATAATATGCCCCACGATTCCTTGGGGGTTTCAGCTGACAGGGCTTGGTATTGTGTTACATGGTAATTTTTCCATGAAACGTCAGAGGGTCGATGTAGGGGTTCTAGAAGAGGTGATAAACCATTTAAGCCTCATGAACAAGCGCATGGTCTTTTAAAGATTTGTGAAGTACTCGGGGCGGCGGTGTGTGTGTGCCCTCTTTCAGGAGCGGGCGGGGGGGCACTGCCAGCAACTTGCCAGGTCAGGTAGTGTTCAACACGTGCATCACCCTTTCTCTGCTTGCTATTGCGCTCCATGCTTCGGAAAGGTAAGAAAAAGAACGTGCATTTGAGTTTGAAATGTCCGATCCTGCAGCAGCACACTTCCAAAGCCCACACATGACAATAACCCGATTCAAGGCCCCATTCACCCGTTTTTAAAAAAATAGATAACACTCCAACAAAGTAAGGTTATAAAACTTTATTAACTACTAACTTTAACGAACGGAACAAAAACTAAAAACATTTAAACATTTCTCAACACAAAAAGCAACAATGGTTAGAAGCTGTCTTTTGTGCGAATAGTCCCAAGGCAGCACAACGTGCAGAGTTCTGGACGGCACCCAGGTGATGTCGCCTGGGTGCCGCACTGGTTTAGGAATCCTACAATGCTGCTCCGAAAATTGGCGTGGGGCGTCCCGGGTGGGGCGGGGGGAGGCCTCGTCAGTAGCGGTCTGTTGTGCGAATAGTCCCAAGGCAGCACAACGTGCAGAGTTCTGGACGGCACCCAGGTGATGTCGCCTGGGTGCCGCACTGGTTTAGGGATCCTACAATGCAGCACAGAAAAACAGCATGGGGCGTCCCGGGTGGTGCGGGGGGAGGCCTCGTCAGTAGCGGTCTGTGTCCAGTGTCACATGGCTGACACAACATGTACGACAGGCACCCAGGTGATGTCCAGTAAACTGCCGCACTGGTTTTGGTATCCTACAATGCTGCTCCGAAAATTGGCGTGCGGCGGCCCGGGGGGGGGGCGTGGGGGAGCTGGCATGAACGGGCCTCCCCAGGTGGCGGCCATCTAGCTGAGTTGCGCTCGCTCTTGCGGCCACAGCGTCTCGCTCACCATGTTGTTGAGTTGCTCCCACTCTTGCAGTGCAGCGATAGGCGGCTGCCACATGGCTCTTAAAATGGCGGACAGCTCCTCGGTTTTAGGCCTGGTCCACTGAAATGGCCCTGGGACACTTTGGAACTCGGACGCTTGCCTGCTAGGGCTTGGGCTCCATTCTCGAAAAGCGTCCCCTCAGCCGTGAAGATTGTATAAAAGTCTTGGGGGCCCCCGACTCCCGCAGGCTTCCGGTGGGGAGCGGCTGCCAAGATTGTTCGCGGAATGACCACGACGGAGCCACGAGATGGTGGTGCTCTCATGCTGTCGCCAGCTTCAGTCTGAATGATCCAGAAACAAGGTGGGGCTTTCATCGTTTGGGAAAAAAAAATGTTCTAAACCAATGAAAAGTGTTATTTTTAGGTCATATGACCAAGCCTTCCATCTTTAGGAAACCAAAAGTAAAATGAACCAATGAAAAGTTTTATAAACAAGTCACATGACCTGTTATGCGGCATAGGGCTACAAAAAGCGTAGAAAATCCGTTGGCACGTGAGGCGGCGTCAGTAGCGGACCGATGTGCGAATAGGCCGAAGGCAGCACAACGGGCCGAGATCCGGATGGTACCGAGGTGGTGTCCAGCAAATTGCCGCACTGGTGTGGCCATCCTACAATGTTGCGCCGAAAGACGGCGTGTCCAGCTGAGTTGCGGTCACTGTTGCGGTACAGTGACTCGAACGCGCCGAGATGCGGATGGCACCGAGGTGGTGTCCAGCAAATTGCCGCACTGGTGTGGCCATCCTACAATGCTGCGCCGAAAGACGGCGTGTCCAGCTGAATTGCGGTCACTGTTGCGGTACAGTGACTCGAACGCGCCGAGATCCGGATGGCACCGAGGTGGTGTCCAGTAAATTGCCGCACTGGTGTGGCCATCCTACAATGCTGCGCCGAAAGACGGCGTGTCCAGCTGAATTGCGGTCACTGTTGCGGTACAGTGACTCGAACGCGCCAAGATCCGGATGGCACCGAGGTGGTGTCCAGCAAATTGCCGCACTGGTGTGGCCATCCTACAATGCTGCGCCGAAAGACGGCGTGTCCAGCTGAGTTGCGGTCACTGTTGCGGTACAGTGAGTCGAACGCGCCGAGATCTGGATGGCACCGAGGTGGTGTCCAGCAAATTGCCGCACTGGTGTGGCCATCCTACAATGCTGCGCCGAAAGTCGGCGTGGGGTGCCCCGTTGGTTTATGAGGTGATGTCAGTAGTGGACCGATGTGTGAATAGGTCGGAACCAGCACAAGGCGCCCTGCACTGTTGAGCCTTTTTCAATGCCTGTTTTTTGTTGTTTCCCCTCCATCAAAAACAAAACAAAAATACAAGGCGCCAAGATCCGAATGGCAAGTCCTGGATGTTGAGTGCCTCAGTTGAGAGTTCTGAGCAGTGCTTGTAAGACTGTCTGAAGCTTATTTGCACCTGCTGCAGCTTCACTAGGTCCGGCGGAACTTTTTGCCTTTTCCTTTCTGCTTCTTTTCCTACAATGCGTTTCATCTGAAGGCACGACCAGGTCCCTGAATGTGTGCAGGGGGACGCTATTGATTGAATGAAAATGGCGGCTTGACACAAAGCTGACTCAAGCGTTACTGTTGGTGCTATACAGACAAAAATTGGTTTTCAGTTTGTACATTCTTCAGGTTTTTTTTTTCCATCCAATTCTGATTGAGAGTTTGTAGAAAAATGGCTTCAGATTTTCCACATACTACTCTTCAACATTCTTCCTAAATGTAACAATGTGAAACTCACTAGGAGAACGGCTGTTTCTGTTTCCTTTCAAAATGCTGCCACCAATATTTTCTGAATGGAAGACACCATCTTGTAGCATAAAGGGCCGAAAGGGGTTCTGGTCTGGCCGATGGTTGGTGGAGACATTTTGACTATATCTTGGACCTGCCCGGCCTCGCCCAAAATGGCGCCGGTATAAATGGGACTCGTAACTCCTTGCCCGCAAATGTATATCTAGAAAATGTTATTGTAAGTGGCCCTGTCGTATTTTAATTACAAAATGTACGTCCACCGATTCCGCAACTGTTAGACACCTTTGTTCTTGTCACCTAATGGCCCGCTCGTTACGTTCTTCTACAGTGTAAATGTCTCCTCATCATATACGATTTCAGTTTGCTCCGTGGCCGGCCCACGTGGTTATAGGCCCGTATTTGTATACTGACATTTTCACAATAAAGGTTTTTAAAACAAAACACGGTAGTAGTATTTACATTTGTAAAGTTTTTACTTTTAGTGACTGTTTTCGAATCAGTAAAAGGCAAGTGAAATAAAGCAGTCCAATTACATGACGGATAAAAGGTATAATATGTAGGAACGCAGTAAAGATAAATGGTCAAGGGCAGTTGTGTTTTTCATGTCTGCAACATAAAGTGATCGATAAGAATCTGATAATCAGGCGTATCGGCGACTAAGACAGCAGGCCGAATCTCTTTTACTCAACGGCTCCGTCATGGAAGGAAGAAACGCCCTTTTTCTCGAAAAAGGAATATATTTTACTTGCAAGACAGTTGTAAATTTTCCGGGAAAGTACATTAGCCTGGAATATTATAATATATGTTTGATAAAAAAATATTGTTCGAAAATAATAAAAAGCGTAATTTTTAGGTCATATGACCAAGCTTTTCATCATTAAATTAACAAAAGTAAAATGAACCAATGAAAAGTTTTATTAACAAGTCACATGACCTGTTATGCTTACGTTACGCGCTGCGCGCCGCGCCTCGGATCACTTCCGGGTGCGCTAACGCGGCGTGTCATAAAACGCATTACGCGACAACGTAGGTCAAGAATATAGTCTAAATGTCTCCACCAACCAGCGTTCAGAACACAACCTCTTTCAGCAGTCCAAAAAGTTCTGTTAAATGACAACAGAGGGGACAGGCAACAAGAACCATCAGTCAAAGAGGGGAGGGCAAGTTCTTCTCTTCCGGGTCATGTTGGGGCGCTACCGGAACTGATCGAATTGGTAGTCTATAGTGTTTCTGGATGTTTCAGACTAAAGCTGGCGTCAGCATGAGACCACTACCATCTCGTAGCTCCGTCGTGGCCATTCCACGAGCAATCATGGCAGCCGCTCCCCACCAGAAGCCTGCGGGAGTCGGAGGCCTCCAAGACTTTTGTAGAATCTTCACGGCTGAGGGGACGCTTTTCGAGAATGGGACCCAAGCCCTAGCAGACAAGCGTCCGAGTTCCAAGGTGTCCCAGGGCCATTTTAGTGGACCAGGCCCAAAACCGAAGAGCCGACCGCCATTTTGAGAGTCCTGTGGCAGCCGCCTATCGCTGCACCGCAAGAGCGGGCGCATCTCAACTACATGGTGAGCGAGACGCTGTAGTCGCAAGAGCGGGCGGTAAACAGCTGAATGGCGGAAGAGGCACAGTGTAGCAAAAGCGGGCGGAATGGCAACTAAAACGATAAAGGGGCGCCCCACTACAGCTTGTCTTCAGGTCAAACGGATTGTGGGACAAGGTCCAGAATTGAAGAGTCATCAAAAGGCAAAAAGTTCCGCCGGACCCCGGGAGCCGGCCGCCTATGTCGGGGGCGATCTCAGGCTACACCAGTGCTATAAGACTTGGGGAGGGTGTCGGAGCCAAGCGTCTCCTCCGAGTCCATGGCCATCACACCGCCCCTCAGGGGCCTCCGTCAAGCTGTTTAGGAAGGTAACATATCACATTGTTTTCTAATGCAGTCAGGTCCACAAACGACACTCACTTACTTTGAGAATAGTGAAGCTGCAGTAGGTGGAAATAAGCTTCAGACAGTGTTACAAGCACTGCTCAGAACTCTTAACTATGGCACCCAACATCCAGAACTTATGCTATTTGAGAATGGTAGTGACATCGAAGCATCTCAGGGACCAAAACCATTAACGTACTTTCACGTATGAAAATCTTACTTGGGGAGGGGGCAGGAGCGAAGCGCCCCCTCCCAGTCAGCGCCACCACACCGTATGTTGAAAATCTGAAGCCATCGTTCTACAAAGTCAACCAAACTTGGATTGAAAAATCTAGAGAAATGTACAAACTGAAAACCAGTTTTGGTCTGCATAGCATCAGTAGCAACGCTTGAGTCAGCTTTGTGTCAAGCCGCCATTTTGATTCAACAAAGCACAGGCATTGAAAAAGGCTGCAATTCAGAACTCTAAACTATGGCACCCAACATCCAGGAGCTTGCCATCCGGATCTTGGAGCCTTGTGCTGTTTTCGATCTATTCACACATCGGTCCACTACTGACATCATCTTATAAACCAACGTTATGTAAATAGTTTTTTAATAAAATGTTTTACCCTGTTTCTTTGCTGGTGTGTTGTCTATATTTTTAATATTTGCATAGGGTTTGTCGTTATTTTGTGCGGGATGGGTGATGGAGCCGAGCTGTCTTGCAGCCCTCATGGTGTGGAGCTCAGTTCATCTCACTATTTTCGTATTTCTCATGAAGGGTTGTTCCTAATATTTCTATTTTAGCGAGGTCAAAAAGAGATCCAATTAGTGGCCTACTGATTTTGCTCGATTACTTTTATTTTTTTACACGATTTTTCACTATCTGCAAAGACTAAACAGAGTATTGCGACTTTGTGCTTGTTTGTAAATAGAGAATGATCCAAAGAGAACCAATTCTAAAACAGTAAATGCTTGGACAACAATCAATCAAATGGAGAGACAAGGAGGCACGACGGATAACAACAGGGGTAAAGGCCTGCGTTAACTACCCTTCAGTATCTGCAAAGAGAGAGTACTACTAAGACAAAAGAGGGGAGGGGGGGGGGTACAGCGTTCAAAGCACATCAGCGTGCATAAATACGAAAATGTTTTTATCTATCACGTACTTGACATTATAAAGCTTTTCATATTTGCTATTAAAAAACCAATGAAATTCACAGAAAAAACCATAGGTTATAGTGGATATATAGTTAGGAATTTGCATTTACAAAACCTTGAAAATTCAATGAAAAAACCATTGGTTTTAGGCCATATATAGTTAGGAATTAGCATTTACAAAACCTTATTTTACTCGCATAAAACCATTGAAATTCCATATATAGTTAGAAGCGCTAACTATATATCGCGCACCCGCAATCCACTGCTGATGATGTCACATATTACATCATTCATGACATGGTCAGTGACATCACTGATGACATCACTGATGACATCTCAAATGACATCACTGATGACAACTCAAATGACATCACTGATGACATCTCAAATGACATCACTGATGACATCACTGATGACAACTCAAATGACATCACTGATGACATCTCATTTGACATCACTGATCACATCACTCATGTGATAATACAATGAACCTCTTCAGACTCTAATATAACCTTACATACACTCAGTATAAACAGACACTCACAGACTGTCACTCATCCATGGAGTTACTCACACACCTAGTCAGTCATGCAAAGAATCAATCACACCTCCATTTCCTCAACTATAAAGTTATACACATCTTACTTATTCAAACATATAATAACACATATTTATTCTCTTATATAATCCCTGATACAAGCTCACAGTGATCGATACAGCCACTCACACATTCACTGGCTCTTATGTTCAGTTATTTATATATCTCAACTCTCACATGTATTGTGTTTTACATACGTACTTACTTGCACATGTAGCAATGAGAAATCCATTCACTCACCAACACACCCATGCATAGTCAACCGCCCATATAGCTGTTTCCACATGCACTCTTGAACTCATACTCCTAGTGAATCAACTGCTTACACATCTATGCACAGAGTCACGCACCTCCCAGCCACCCACACACACACTCAGCCTCCCATTCAAATACTTGGGCAACCAATCAATAACCCATATGGCCACTCTTATAGCTACTGATCAACACATGCAGCAGCTTACACAACAACAAACATACTGATGCACAAATTAAGACAGTTTAGTCACTAACCCATGCACTCAGTGAGACACATTTAATCACTCACTCATACAGTCAGTCATGCACCTACTAAATTCTTCATCCAGACACTTATACATCCACTCATTCTTCAATATGTGAAACATATTTAAACTTTACAGACACATACAATCACTGGATGTTGTGATCAGTGATGTCATCAGTGATGTCATTTGAGATGTCATCAGTGATGTCATCAGTGATGTCACTGACCATGTCATGAATGATGTAATATGTGACATCATCAGCAGTGGATTGCGGGTGCGCGATATATAGTTAGCGCTTCTAACTATATATGGAATTTCAATGGTTTTATGCGAGTAAAATAAGGTTTTGTAAATGCTAATTCCTAACTATATATGGCCTAAAACCAATGGTTTTTTCATTGAATTTTCAAGGTTTTGTAAATGCAAATTCCTAACTATATATCCACTATAACCTATGGTTTTTTCTGTGAATATATATATATATTCACTGAAAAAACCATAGGTTTCACACCAGTTATAGTTAGCTGGAAATTTTACTGATATAAAACCATTGAAATTCCCACGTTATAGTTAGTCGGACTCACTATAACTTGCGCGTGCAATGCACTGCTGATGACATCACATATTACATCACTCATGACATGGTCAGTGACATCACTCATGACATCACTGATGACACCATCCAGTGAATATGTGTCTTTCTGAAAAATAAATATTAGTGAGTTATGTTTAAATATTTAAATACATATATTAGTGTTTCACTTTGTGTATAAGTGGCTACATGTGTTGATAAGTAGCTACATGCGTATGTATATGGGTTATTTGATATTTTTAGTAGTATCAGTATGAGTGTCTATATGGTTTGGTGGAGGTATTACTTAGCACATAGATGCATGAGTGACTGACTCTTTGTTTGTATGTGTTTTGAAGACAGCATATGTACAGGACTGTATGGGTGGATGAGTGTCTATATGTGTTTGTTAGTGAGTGAATGACTGTCTCACTAGTGTCTTTATCAGTAACTACATATGTTTTAATCTAGTATATATGAATATTGATGTATATAAGTGAGTATATGTGAGAGTAAGAGATTGTAAGATTTCCTGTTTAAATAAGTATGTGTTTCTATAAGTGATTGTTTAAGAGAATAAATATGTGTAATTTTCAGTAGAAGTAAGGTGGAAGTGTGTGTATAACTCTATATTCAAATAAATGGTTGTTCAATAGTTTATTTGCACGTGTGAATATGTGTGTGAGTAACTTTTTGATGAATGTCGGTGTGTAACAGGATGTATAGGTGTATCTCTTCATATGATGAGTGAGTATATGTATGAGTGACTATATAGAACTGTTGGTGAATGAGTGGATGTGTATATAGATAGTGGAAGTACAGAATTGCTTGTTGTAACTGATATAGGTATGTCCATTTTTTAAAAATTTCAGTTTCTATTTTTGAATATGTGTCTCAAGGGTTACTTTACACTGAGAGGAGGTCTGTGACTGTGTCATAAGGATGGTGTCATCAGTGATGTCATGAGTGATGTCACTGACCATGTCATGAGTGATGTAATATGTGATGTCATCAGCAGTGCATTGCACGCGCAAGTTATAGTGAGTCCGACTAACTATAACGTGGGAATTTCAATGGTTTTATATCAGTAAAATTTCCAGCTAACTATAACTGGTGTGAAACCTATGGTTTTTTCAGTAAATTTAATAGGTTTTTTAAATGCTAATTCCTAACTATAACTGGTGTGAAACCTATGGTTTTTTTCAGTGAATTTCAAAGGTTTTTTTAATGCTAATTCCTAACTATAAGTTTCACTTTATAAATAAGACTGTTAGCACTCTAGTTGTTCTTTTTAACACTCTGGTACATTCTGTCATTGGGCTACAGTTGGGCTACATCTAGTTGAATTTTGGGCTACATTTACAATTTTTGATCTCTGGTGGCCATCTTTGGGCTACATTGGGCTACTTTGGGCTACATTTGGGCTACATTTTGGCTCTAACATATATTAAGCCCAATGTAGCACAATACATATTTTTATAAAGTTAATTTTTTTACAAACCACTTCAGAATAGGGCTACCTGTCTCTACAATTATCCCATTTTTTTTTTTTAATTTTTGGGGGGAGCGCTTCCGGAGCGCGCCCCGGGGAGCGCCCCGAAAAGCGTATTTCTGAAAAGCGCCCCCGGGCGCGCTCCGGGGAGCGTCTCGTGAGCGCCAATATCGCAAACGAAAACATGATCGTGACGTATCGCGTAGCCGCGACCGCGTGATACGCACGGCGTAAGCGCACCCGGAAGTACTCGAGCGAATACGATCGCAAAACGTAAACTTCCGACGCGCTTACGCTGCGCGACCTGGGGCGCGCCCCCGGGCGCGCCCCGGGCGCGTAGCGTAAGCGCGTCGGGTCATGTGAGCAGAAAATAACACTTTTCATTGGTTCATAACAGTTTTACTTTCATAATGATGAAGCCCCTGGTCTTGTGACCTGAAAATAACACTTCTCATTGGTTCAGGACAGTTTTTTTTTCTAAATGATGAAAGACCCCACCTTTTTTCCTTATTCTGACTTTGTCCTTTGACTGAGTAAGACCTGTTTGTTGCTCTCTCTACTTTTTTGCTCCAAATAATGGCTTCAGTAGTAGCATCAGCTGGTGCATCTGCCCCACCACGACCACCACCACCACCAAGAGGACCAGCTCCAAATTATATTGGTGGTCAAGAACAGGAGGAGGAGGAAGAGGAAGAGGAGGAGGGGAGAAGAAGATGGCTGCCAGAAGAAAATACACCTTACAAACCCAAACCACACATTGTTTGGCAGTTTTTTCAATTCCAGAGGGGAAAAAAAAGGTGAATGCTCCCAAGGTGACTTGCCTCATCTGCAATGATGAACTTTCACGGGGCAACCCAAACAAGAAATATTCTTTTGGTAACTATACCATGATTCGGCACATGACAAGAAAGCATCCAAACAACTACTCTCGTGCAGAGTTCCGGGAACTGGCCAGTAACCTCCCCCAGTCATCAAGGACCCCCTCCCAAAGAAACCAACCCACTTCCTCGCAACCAGAAACATCTGAGGTGATGCCTTGCATTCAGCCGAGATTTGCTGATTTTAAAATTACTTGCACTGCTTGTGGCAAGCTTATCTCCTATGGGGAACAAAGTATTAAGCTCATCGTCCTTGCAGGTGATAATCACAAGTGCCCCAAAAAGAAATAATTTTTTGGGTTTTTTGTTTTTTTGCTCCAGTTGAGCCAGTTTCAATTCCCTTTTTTTGTTTCTCCCCCTAAAAAATACAAAAAAATATATAAAACTGTTTTGAAAAGCCCAAAAAAGTTCAAAAAGTTCCAAAAACACAAAAAAAATATAAAACAACAAAAAGAAGAAAAAAAGAGTTCTTTTAAGAACTACCTCCAATTTCTAAATGAAAACTTCATTTTTTTAAAACTCTGTCATCTTTTTCCCTCATTTTACGCTCCCCGGTGCGCTACCTGGTGCGCGCACCGAGCGCTTCCCCCGCGCAAAACGAAAAAAAAAATATATTTTAAATGCCCAGCGGGGCCCTTTTATAGCCCCCACATCAAACCTAGGGGGTCAAAGGGGTCTATCCCTGACGCCTTATGGTCAGTTCCCACTTTGTTTTAGCCACCTCTTATGTCTCGATTTTACCGAGACACAAGATGTCGGCCGCTCTGGACTGTTTCGAATGTTTACAGACACCCGAGAGCCAATCAGCTTTCCATGCGCACCTCGCGTCACGCGCCCGGAGCGCTCCCTGGTGCGCGCACCGGTGCGCTGCTATAGATATATATATTTTTTTGAACCTAAATTACTCAAAATCCACTGGAGCACATATCTTGAGACATAGCAAAGGCACATCGGGCTACCAGTCCCTACAATTTTGCCAAGTTTGGTGTAAATCCATTCAGCCGTTCGGGCTAAAAGTGAAATCGACCGCCCTATGGAAATTAACATGGGGAAAACGCGTTTTGGGACCCCCCTTTTATCTCGGCCCCCGCTTATTGTATCCCCCCCAAACTTTCAGGGAAGGACCGGAGCTCGACGAGGCCATTTTCAGGAAATTTTCAGGCAGATTCGTCAACCGGTGCCAAAGTTATTCCAAATAGAATTTTGAGATTTAACATTGAAAAAAATCCTAACTATAACTACCTACTGGCGACCGCCAGTAGGTAATATATATATATATATATATATATATATATATATATATATATATATATATATATATATATATATATATATATATATATATATATATATATATATATATATTCATCCAAAGCTATCAGCCGATAGCGAAAGTCAGCACTCAACAAGGGTGAAGTTTTCCCAAAAATCACGATTTATTCCAAGATAGCAGCATACATCGCACAACACCAACGCGTTTCGCAACCCACTGTTGCTTGATCACGGTAGGGATACAATGTTGCAAGTCACTTTTGTATTTTAGAAAAAAACGCCTCAAACATTCTATTGATCTCACTTCCTGTCCCACGACAGGAAGTGGTCTGGGAAATGTAGTTTTTTTAGTAAAAGTAAGTGTTTGAGTTAGGAATAGCGCTATTTCGACAGACCCATTATTGTAAAGTATCTAACATCACAATTTTAAAGATAAGAACATTATTACTATGGCCATTCAATTATCCAGTTACAGATTTGGTGGATATTGCTAGTGAATTATGAGCTTTCCGTGTGTACGTGCATACACGGTGGACAGCAACAACCAAATTTTCATATTTAACATTTGACAGGGGTATTAACGCCCATAAGTGGGCTGATTCATCCAATGTGACATTTTTAATAGAGCTCTCTAGTGAGCAATTATGCTGAATTTGCGCATTCAATTTAGCCCTCCAGTGGGCTGATGGACATCACAAGATTACCCCATTTTTTTAAAAATAAAGTTATGCCTTCCATTTTCACTTTTGGTAGAGCTAGTGTGTTAAGCCCAAATTAATTGTAATTTGGCCAGTTATTAGATCATGGTTCTTTCATCCTGCACAGTAATGGGTACGCTGTTCCATAATATTTCATTCCATTCCCACATTCACACATATATTACATTTAGCATGTCCACTATTAGTCTCTATTTCTCATTGCAAAGAAATTGGTTCTGTATTTACAACAGTTCTCAAAATGTCTAGTATCTCATAAGTGTACATAGAGTTCCTCACTCTGATTTAAGCCCCAAGGGCTCATCGTTCGAAAGTTTAGGATTTGCCTGGATTCTCTACACCTCAGTTGTTTTTCTTGGTCTCCACCCCTTTCATGTGGTAACACACATTCCAGTGCATATGTTTTTAAAAGTTTCCAATCACTGTTGTGCATTAGTTCCATGTGTTTTGCAACAGCATTGTTTTTATCTTTATTTACTGTGGCTCTGATATGCTCCAGGATGCGTAAATTGAATTGTTTTTTCGTGCTTCCAATATATTTCATTGCGCATGGGCATTCAATTACATAAACCACGTGTGTGCTTGTGCAGTCTATTAGTTGATTAATTTTCCACATTTTCTTGTTGGGCAGCATCACTTCTTTTTTGTTTGTAGCAATTAGGCAAACTTTACATTATTTTACCCACAGTTTGATCAAAAAGGATGGCAAAGAGCAAACCAAAAGAAACGAAAAGATGCCTTGATAACGAAAAAAACAGTATTGAACACCACCCAAGAAAGAGTGCCCAATGAAAGAAAAGTGAGACTAATTCTGGATTACACAAGGGAATCAAAACAAATTGTCAATACTCTGAGAAAAAACTGGAAGTTATTGCAATTAGATCAAACAGTGGGTAAAATAATGGGCAATCATCCACTTGTCACATACCGCCGAGCCAAAAACCTAAAAGACAGATTAATACAGAGCCACTTCCAAGATAAAACAAAAAAGAAAAAAGGAATCCAATGGATGAATACAAAAGGTTTCATCAAATGCCAACGATGTAAAGTTTGCCTAATTGCTACAAACAAAAAAGAAGTGATGCTGCCCAACAAGAAAATGTGGAAAATTAATCAACTAATAGACTGCACAAGCACACACGTGGTTTATGTAATTGAATGCCCATGCGCAATGAAATATATTGGAACCAGTAGTAGTAGTAGTTACATCAGGACAGTTCCATGAAAATAAAGTATTTCCATAATACCTGTGTTCCGACATTGTGCAAATCTCTAATAATGTTTTACTCTGTGTTGATTGAACCACAGTATCCAGAATGCACCCTTGCTGTGACTCTTTGTCGGTGTAGTCCTTTAATGTAGTCCTTGGCAAAATTAACACTTCAGATCAGCCGACAGCCTTGTACATCATGCCTTTGATAGGAAAGATTCCATGTGTGGCTTGTATTTCCCGGCAGCGGCGTTTACCAAAGTTCATTTCGCTACCATCCACATTTAGTTGTTTTCATTTCCGTCATCCAAAGAGCATTGCTCAGCACGATGGGCTCGGAGACAGTCTCCTTTGCCAACCCTGGCTGTGACCGTGTCCGTCTCTCCAGTCGAGGTGGGCCCCTCAGTGAGGCCACTTCCATTCCCCTGTAGTAGATTTTCACTTCTTCACAGCCGGCGGGCGCTTTTTAAACTGGATACTCTCCAACGTTTCATATCCTGACAACAAAGCGCCTCCACCAAACGAGTCAGAGCCGTTCAACCAAGGTGTGTCAGACACCTTACAAAATTCACCCACCATAAGCTACAGTAAGTAACTCACGAACGGCCACTTCAAGCGTGCTGTTTCAGTTTTTTTTAATGGAGACAGCGGAGCAAAGCATTACGCGTTTCGCCTCCACGAGGCTTAATCATATGCAGCATTGCAGGGGATGGGTTCGTTTTAGTATTTAAAGGTAAACGTAGCTTTAAACATTGAAAAGGGACTAGTGTCCAACAGTTCGAATTTTAAGGGGACAGCAAGGTTTTCAATAAATCGTGATTTTTGGGAAAACTTCACCCTTGTTGAGTGCTGACTTTCGCTATCGGCTGATAGCTTTGGATGACTATAGAAAAGCGGGGCTCTGCTTTGTAGTCGGCACCGGTGTTAAGAGCGCCATTGGACTGCGAGTGTTGGAGCCATTTCTGTGGATATATATATATATATATATATATATATATATATATATATATATATATATATATATATATATATATATATATATATATATATATTTATATATCAAAACAATATCGTTCAGGCATGACGCATAAATTATGCGAAAAAGAGGCGGAGAACTCTGGTTCACAAGTTTAGGTGGAAAGAAGCTCCTGAAGAGAGCACTCTCAAAACCTGTGACACTCTAGTTCTGCTTATCGCAAATGTCTGCTTTTCTGTCAAAGCATATGAGCATAGGATTAGCACAGTGCCATCCACATAGAAAGGGACAAGGTTTTTGCCAATTTTACAACAAATTCTTTAAGCATAGGACTAGCTCGGAGCTGTCCAAGCTGAGCTGTAAAATGACAAAGCCATTTACCACTGCAGGCACAATATTACAGCTTTGAATTGGTAAAATACCAACCAAGCCAACCTTAAATGAGTAAAAGCAACCCCTGCCACAGACACAAGGGAACACCAAGTATGAGTCAAAACAATACCCTTTCAGGCATAGAGTGATGCATAAATTATGAAAAAAAGAAGCAGAGAACTTTGGGTAGTTCTCAAGTTTAGATGGTTGCAGCTCCTGTATAGAGAACTCTAAACACCAGCGACACTCACCGCAAATATCTGCTTTACTATCAAAATCTTTACGCATAGGATAAGCACAGTGCCATCCATGCAGAGATAGAAAGGGACAAAGTATTTTGCCATTTTTACAGGAAAGTCTTTAAGCATAAGACTAGCACAGTGCGATCCAAGTCAAACTGTAAAATGACAAAAGCCAATTACCACTCCAGGCACAATATTACAGCTTTGAATTGGTAAAATACCAACCAAGCCAACCTGAAATGGGTAAAGGCAACCCCTGAGACAGTGTTTCGCTCTACTTAGAGCTCTTCAGAGAGGTATAGCTTTGTCCAGACATAAAGGGAGCACCCAGCATAAGTTAAAACAATACCCTTTCAGGCATACGTGACGCATAAATTATGCAAAGAAGAAGCAGAGAACTCTGGGTAGTTCTCAAGTTTAGGTGGAAAGCAGCTCCTGTATAGAGCACTGTCAACACCAGCGACACTCTAGATCTGCTGACCTCAAATGTTTTTAAGCATAGGATTAGCACAGTGCAATCCACGCCGAGATAAAAAGGGACAAAGTACTTTGCCATTGTTACAGCAAAGTCTTTAAGCATAGGACTAGCACAGTGCTGTCAAAGCCGAGCTGTAAAATGACAAAAGCCATTTACCACTCCAGGCACAATATTGCAGCTTTAAATTGATAAAGTATCAAGCAAGCCAACCTGAAATGAGTAAAAGCAACTCCTGACACAGTGTTTTGCTCTACTTAGAGCTCTTCAGAGAGGTATAGCTTTGTCCAAACACAAGGGAGCACCCTGTATAAGTGAAAAAAATACCTATTCAGGCATAGCGTGATGCATAAATTATGCAAGGAAGAAGCTGAGAAATCTGGGTAGTTCTCAAGTTTAGGTGGAATGCAGCTCCTGTATAGAGCACTCTCAACACCAGCGACACTCTAGATCTGCTCACCACAAATATCTGCTTTTCTATCAAATTCTTTAAGCATAGGTTTAGCACAGGCCATCCAAGCCAAGATAGAAAGGGACAATGTTTTTTTGCCATTTTTACAGCAAAGTCTTTAAGCATAGGACTAGCACAGTGCTGTCCAAGCCGAGCTGTAAAATGTCAAAAGCCATTTACCACTCCAGGCACAATATTACAGATTTGAATTGGTAAAATACCAACCAAGCGAACCTGAAATGAGTAAAATCAACACCTGACACAGTGTTTCACTCTACTTAGAGCTCTTCAGAGAGGTATAGCTTTGTCCAGACACAACGGAGCACCCAGTAAAAGTCACAACAATACGCTTTCTGGCATAGAGTGACAAATAAATTATGCAAAAAAGAAGCTAAGTATTCTGGGTAGTTCTCAAGTTTAGATGGAAAACAAATCCTGTATAGAGCACTCTTAACACCAGCAACACTCTAGATCTTCTCACCTCAAATGTCTGCTTTTCTATCAAAGTCTTTAACCCCTTCCCTGCGGGGGTTATTCCTCCCACGGTACGGGGGGTCGGGACGCCGCTGTGCTCGTGACGAGCCCAGGTCATCATGACTCACAGTGGCGCTGTGCTCATGACGAGCTGGGCTCATCACAGACCCACCCACTGATTAATTCTCCCGCACAGGCGAGGAACTAACCACGCTTGGGCGGGCTGCGGCCGTTACGATGAGCTCAGCTCGTCATGAGTACAGCTCCACTGTGACATGAGCATACAAGGGGTTAAGTATAGGATTAGCACAGTGCCATTCACGCCGAGATAGAAAGGGAGAAAATATTTTGCCATTTTTACAGCAAAGTCTTTAAGAATAGGACTAGCATAGTGCTGTCTAAGCCGAGATGCAAAAGGACAAAAGCCATTTAGGACTCCAGGCACAATATTACAGCGTTAAATTGGTAAAATACCAACCCAACCATCCTCATATGAGTAAAAGCAACCCCTGACACAGGGTTCCGCTCTATGTAGAGCTCTTCAGAGAGGTATAGCTTTTCCAGACAAAAGGGAGCACCCAGTATAAGTGTAAACAACACCCTTTCAGGCATAGACTGAAGCATAAATTATGCAAAAAAGAAACAGAGAACTCTGGGTAGTTCTCAGGTTTAGGTTGAAAGCAGCTCCTGTATATAGCACTCTCAACACCAATGACACTCTAGCTCTGCTCACCTCAAATATCTGCTTTTCTATCAAAGTCTTTAAGCATAGGATTAGCACAGTGCCATCTATGCTGAGATAGAAAGGGACAAAGTTTTTTACCAGTTTTTACAGCTAAGTATTTAAGCATAGGACTAGCATAGTGCAAGCCGAGCTGTAAAATGACAATTTATATATATCTATATATATATACCAAACTCACTGTTCTTATATTTGTTTAAATAGGTGTGCACGTAATTTAAATTACAAAAACGTGTTTTTTTTATGATTACACCATGTGACTCACAGAAATGGGTGGAGCATCACTTTAAAAAAAATGGTATAAATTTGTAGCTGACCTAGTGCGCGGTGTGTGACCAAGAGCACAAGCTGCTCGAAACGCGTAACCAGAGAGGTTTCCAATAAAATCTCCTTTACTGCAGCCATTGGGTCCGTGTCTTCGTTTCCGCAGCAGGAGTGTGGTGTTTGAAGATTCTTGTTTCCTATGTTACACATTGAGCAGTTGTCCTCGTTTACGGAACCCGCTCATCGGCAAGAGGTCAGGATTTCTACAGCTGAAAGCAACGTTTGTTTCCGCGGAGGAAAATTTTACCTGACCCCCTGAGCCGAAGCAAATAGCCTCCGTGGCGGTGGACAACAACTAACTAACGGCTGGTCTATCTGGCTGGCTGTCGGTGAGTGGCGTCCAACCACAGCGGCGCTGTCATTCCGGGATTCTCAGGTGGTGAGAATTGGCTTGCGGTAAAGAGACCGGCAGCGGCGCGAGCCGCCGGGTTACATGTTTTTATAGTTAAACCTCTCCAGTCGCACCATGTCAGCAAGTTTGGAGAGAGAGAGGGAGGATGCCGCTGAGACGCTTTTCAACAATATACGGAAAAGCGTTCCCAACACCAACGCGGTGAACAGTCAATCCAACGGTGCACAACAGGACGCTAAACAACTGTTGAAAGTCCTTGAGAAGAAAACCAAGTCGGAAATCACCAAATGGTGGGAGCACAAGTCGCTCACCAAATATGTTGAAGCCGGTCGGGTTCCGCGTGGTCTGCGGATCATGCTGGCACCCAGTTTTGAGGACCCCAACCCGGCGATGTTAAAGGAGTGGGGTGAGTTAAACTTGGACGCCTCAATGAACTTAGTTAGAGTGCTCATTAAATATGCGGTCATAGATCGTGAAAAACTGCTGGAGGAAATAAAGGGTATTAATGAGCAGCTGGATGCTATTACAGACCTGGACACTAAATTACTGGTAACCAACACTCGCAAGGAAATCAGCGAGAGACTGCACAAACATGAAGAGCGCATCAAGATAAGAAAAGTGCACACATTCGCAAGGGACTTAAAAGATTATGAGACTGGGCAGATTTATACGTTTGCCAGAAAGTACGACCGAGCAAAGCAAGTCAAGTTAACCAAGCAAGCTGCAGCGAGCGGAGGTGGAGGCAGCATGGTTAGAACCAATCAACAGGAGGAGTTGATTGAAAACTCGGATCCCGATATAGTTTCTCTGGCAAGCACATCCAGCATGTCCCTTTCGGAAATCAGTAACACAGAAGGCCAACCAGGAAGAATTCTAGAAATCGGTGAAGAGATCGATTTTTTAGTAGAAGACCGGCTGCAAACATTGCGTCCCAGACTCAAAAAGAATCACAGCGCAAAAGGCGCAACGCAAGACGCCATGCAAGACGCAAAAAGAGGAAAGCCACAGCAGCCGCAACAGCAGCAAAAGAAAAAGAAACAATGGTTCAACAAGAAGAAACAATAAAGGATTGTACCATTACTAATCTTTCCGATGTAACCCTAACCACAGCTGAGGAGCAATTACTAGCTTTAGGACTCAATTTCTGTCCTGAAAGTTCTTTTAACTACACAAACACGAGAGCGGATGTCTTCAAGTTTATCCGTAAACTAAAACTCAGAAAGTTTTTCGCCTCAAAAACTGCGACTAAAACTAAGGAACGTAATGCAAATTTGACCATCAACAGCAGTACTACCGGCACAGCCCCAGCAGCAAGAGATGCCAGACTTCTGCTTACCCTATGTGATCTAGGGGAGGCTGTGGATTCGACATCAAGTGATGGAGGTGTCCTGAACACTCAGAGAGAATTGTTGAATGTGGACATTTGCCAGAAAGCAGCTGAAGAAAGTCCTTTTAAGCCGGTAAGCAGATTTATGCCTGTCATGCCAAAAGATGCAGTAGATATATATCACGAATGCGTCACGGAAGATCTGAAAAAGTTAAATCGCACTGTGCAGGCGCAAACACATAAGAACAATGCCAGGATCATACAGTACAATACCTTAATGAAAAAATTGAGTCAAAATCAGGAAGTTGTTAATAATAAGTCGGACAAAGGGGGTAATATTGTCTTGTGGAAAAAAGATGAATATACGGCTGAAGCCATGAGACAGTTAAATGACCCCGCATGTTACGAAAGATCAAATGGGATGGCATACAAACGAGCCAAAGACAACTTGAAAAAAATGCTAATGTCCTACAAAAGAAACAATTTGATCTCACAAACTGAATTTGACTATCTTCACATAGAACACCCTGTGATACCGATACTATATTTGATCCCTAAAATACACAAGCAGAAAATTCCTACACCGGGTCGTCCCATAATAGCGGCCATTAACAGCGTGGGAGAGAATATCTCACGTTATATAGATTTTTTTCTGCAGGACATTGTCAAAGACTTGCCCAGTTATCTTAAAGATACGGGGGACTTTCTTAACAAACTGAATTCCATCCAGTGGCAAGATAATTGGTGTTTATTGACTTTAGACATCGAGTCATTGTACACTTCCATAGATCACTCTAAAGGTTTGGACGCCATCAAACACTATCTTGGGTCACGATCTTGTGAATATTATGCACACAACAAGATGTTATGTGAGCTAGTGCATTGGTGCCTGCATAACAATTACTTCATGTTTGCTAAGAATGTCTGGAGACAAGTGCGAGGCGTGGCGATGGGATCGTGCTTCTCCCCCAGCTACGCATGTTTACATGTGGGCTGGTGGGAGGAGCGCGGTCTCATCAACACTCCCGGTTTTCATAAGGTTCAATACTGGAAACGGTTTATTGATGACGTGTTTTGCATTTGGGAGGGGGACGAGGAAAGTGCTCGATCCTTTGTGGATGCACTCAACGTGAATAATGACAATCTGTTTTTCACGGCCAACATCAGCAGAGTGCAAGCAGATTTCCTAGACGTCCATGTTACCGTCGCAAATAATACTGTCACCACATCATTATACCGTAAACCTACGGCTGGTAACAGTATATTGCACGCTAGCAGTAAGCATCCCCAACACGTAATAGCCAATATTCCTTATGGGGAGTTGCTGAGAGTTAAAAGGATCAGCAGCACTCCTGAAATTTTTGAACAAGAGGCACAAAACACTATAAATAGATTGAAAGCTAGGGGCTATAAAGATAAAATTTTAAACAGCGCCCTTAGGCGTTGTCGAGCCCAACCGAGGGAATCACTCCTGACATCAGAAATGGTAGAATTGGAGTCAGACAACCCTGCCCCTCACCTCATACTGGCATTCAGCAAACAAGAAAGACAAATAAGGTCTATTGTTAGGAAGCACTGGCCTATCCTTCAAACTGATAGTGTCCTGGGCGATATCATTCCCTGTGCCCCTACCATAACCTACAAAAGAGCACCTAGCATGTATAACTGTCTAGTCAAGAACAGTCCAGAACTGGGTAGTGGCAGTGCCTGGTTGAAACAAAAAGGTTTCTACAAATGTTCCTCATGTAGGGCTTGTAAATTCGGTGTCAACACGACTCATTACTATACACCGTTTAGTTCTACGAGGAAAGCTATCCGTGGATACTACAACTGTCACAGTGAGTTTGCAATATATGTCCTGACGTGCACCTGTGGCCTTCGTTATGTGGGCAGCACCAAGCTACAGGTGCACGCCAGGATCTTGCAACACTTACGTGCCATAGTCAACAGTGACAGTACTTACCCGGTAGCACGTCACTTCAAGTCCACACATAACAATGATCTGTCCAACTTAACATACTATGTTATTGATGTGGTAGCACCCCTCACCCGAGGAGGTGACAGAGAAAAATTGTTACGAAAAAAAGAAACCGAATATATAATTGAACTAGACAGCAAATACCCGAATGGGTTAAACACTACTGAAGACTTACACCATCTGTTGTAATTTTGTCTATCACCGCATTTATTCTGGTTATCTGATAACAACTTCTAGTATTATATCTAGAGAATATTCACATGTGGTCTTTTTCATACTTTCTTTTCAAGGTCTCTCTGAACGTAAGAACTGACACTTGATGGCGCCAACGTGGCACCGTATAGGAATCCATTCAAGATTCTCTAGTTGTATAGATCTTGATATATATTCGCTCCCTGTAAATAGTTATCTCTCTGAACCAACTTTATGTATGAATTGTTGATTAATGAATTATTGAAATCAACCAGTATTCTGTTTTTAGCTTACATTATTTTCACTTCAGTTCTTATTGGTAGGAATCACAATTGGGTTTTTGTATATGAGTGACGGCACGCATAATGTACATGTGTATATCTTAGTCGTGATTAATTCATATTAGTATGATTCATGTATCTAGGATAAGTCCCTAAGATTATGATATTGATTCAAGGAGTCATGATTTTGTGTATAATACATGTAGATTTGTAAATAGAGATAGAGTATATATTTGTATATATATTTTTTTTTTCACACACTTTGAACAATGTATATAGATAGTATATTTTTCTAGGTGTATATAAATTAGTTTATATATTGACTCGCAGATAAATCATACATAGGACTTCTATGCAGTACATGTTAATTATGTCATATATCTGGGTATTTGCATTCATGCAGTTATTTTGTTTCAGTGCCAAACTCACTGTTCTTATATTTGTTTAAATAGGTGTGCACGTAATTTAAATTACAAAAACGTGTTTTTTTTATGATAACACCATGTGAGTCACAGAAATGGGTGGAGCATCACTTTAAAAAAAATGGTATAAATTTGTAGCTGACCTAGTGCGCGGTGTGTGACCAAGAGCACAAGCTGCTCGAAACGCGTAACCAGAGAGGTTTCCAATAAAATCTCCTTTACTGCAGCCATTGGGTCCGTGTCTTCGTTTCCGCAGCAGGAGTGTGGTGTTTGAAGATTCTTGTTATCCCAAAAAAATGAACAAATTGCATGTACCATCATCACAAAAAAATTGTACAAGAAAATAGAGATTTTCAATTCCACTTAAATGCAATCCAACTCCTGAACTTAGAACACATTGATTAACTTCAAGTTACAGAAATCCCACATTAATTCACAGTTCATCCTAAAAGTAAGCGTGGGCGTAAAATCCGTTTCGCGGGAGAATTTGCGGATTTTTGATGATTTCGCGATCCGCGAAATTGCGCGAATTTGCCCAATAATCCGCAAATTCGCAAGCTACAAATTATTTTGCTTGGTCACACTTGAAAAATACAATATCACGCGTGCGGCGCTGACTTACCGTGATTCTGAGTCCGCCGAGTTGTTTTTCTCCCGGTTTTGCGTGTGCTGCGCCATTTTCGATCTTGCTGCGTGATCGCGCGAGAGTTTTTCGAACGCAAATACGTTATCGCGGCTTGCCATCTTGCACAGCGAGAGTTTGACAACGCGAGTACGTCATAAAGGCCCCCGATCACGCATTGCGGGAGTAAACAATGCCGAACACGTAGATGCGGCGCGCAGCTGACTTTTGGTGGGAGATTTGAACAGCTCGCGTTCCCGAAATTGCAAAAATTGCAATTCTGCACAAGAAATCCACTGCAGGAAGCATAAACCTTGTGAAAATGATGATTTTGATCAGAATAACTCCTCAGATTGACATTTGGCTGCATTTTTTGGTGCATGAGTCCATTTTTTGGGGTGGGGTGAGAGGAAGGAAGTGCCCCAGAGTCTCCAACTTCCTGTTCCTGTCTAGCAGGCTCCTCCAATTGCTTTGTCCATGTCCTGGTCACTTTTCATTTGGCGGTGGAGCTGGAAGGATTACTATTTGTGGCTGCTGCTGGATATTTGTATTTGAGGACTTTTTGGACTTTAAAGTTTGGATCACTTTTGGACTTGAGATTTTACAAGTAAGTTGGTGTTGTTAGTTTGGACATTGCAGTTGAGGCAACTACAGTTCTAAAACTGTTTTCACAACTTTAACAAAATATATATTGTGGTGGGTAGCCACAGTATCCAGTAGGCCCAGGGTTAGTCATGGATGCATGATACAACTGTTTCTGTGATTTTCATGGAATTTTAGCTCACTGTTATATGTTGATTTTTTTAAAATGTTGGGGTGCCTGTAAAGCCTCACTAGCCAGTCGGCCCAGGTGTAGTGAGTGGTGCATGGGCCTAGTCTTTCTGTGGGGTGTCTTGAATTTAAACATCATTGAGGGCATGGATGGCATGGGATTGTGGTGATTTTTGAGTGTTTTTCGACTTTTTGGGCTGGTGTTGGGGCCTGGCCATGTGGGTGGGGGCCATTTTCAGGCCTGGTACAGGCAGGGCCTGGCCATGTGGTGGGGGTCAAGGGGCCATTTTGAAGCCATGCAGTGTGCTCAAGCCTGCACCCAGGTTGCCTTGATTTCAACAATTATGCCCAGGGTACTCAGTGGTGCATGGGCCTAGTCTTTCTGCGGGGTGTCTTGAATTTAAACACCATTGAGGGCATAAATGGCATGGGATTGTGGTAATTTTTTTGTGTTTTTCGACTTTTTGGGGTGTTGTTGAGGCCTGGCCATGTGGGTGGGGGCCATTTTGAGGCCTGGTATAGGCAGGGCCTGGCTATGTGGTGGGGTCAATGGGCCATATTGAAGCCAGGCAGTTTGCTCCGGCCTGCACCCAGTTTGCCTTGCTTTCAACCATTATGGCCAGGGGTACTCATTGGTTAATGGGCCTAGTCTTTCTGTGGGGTGCCTTGAATTTAAACACCATTGAGGGCATGGATGGCATGGGATTGTGGTGATTTTTGAGTGTTTTTCGAATTTTTGGGATGTTGTTGGGACCTGGCCATGTGGGTGGGGGCCATTTTGAGGCCTGGTACAGGCAGGGCCTGGCCATGTGGTGGGGGTCAAGCGGCCATTTTGAAGCCAGGTAGTGTGCTCAGGCCTGCACCCAATTTGCCTTGTTTTCAACCATTATGCCCAGGGGTACTCAGTGGTGCATGGGCCTATCTTTCTGTGGGGTGTCTTGAATTTAAACATCATTGAGGGCATGGATGGCATGGGATTGTGGTGATTTTTGAGTGTTTTTCGACTTTTTGGGTTGTTGTTGAGGCCCGGCCATGTGGGTGGGGGCCATTTTGAGGCCTGGTACAGGCAGGGCCTGGCGACGTGATGGGGGTCAAAGGGCCATATTAAAGCCAGGCAGTGTGCTCAGGCCTGTACCCAGTTTGCCTTGCTTTCAACCATTATGCCCAGGGGTACTCATTGGTGCATGGGCCTAGCCTTTCTGTGGGGTGTCTTGAATTTAAACATCATTGAGGGCATGGATGGCATGGGATTGCGGTGATTTTTGAGTGCTTTTCGACTTTATGGGTTGGTGTTGGGGCCTGGCCATGTGAACAGGGGCCATTTTGAGGCCTGGTACAGGCAGGGCCTGGCCATGTGGAGGGGGTCAAGGGGCCATTTTGAAGCCAGGCAGTGTGCTTAGGCCTGCACCCAGTTTGCCTTGCTTTCAACCGTTATGCCCAGGGGTACTCAGTGGTGCATGGGCCTAGTCTTTCTGTGGGGTGTCTTGAATTTAATCATCATTGAGGGCATGGATGGCATTTGATTGTGGTGTTTTTTTTGTGTTTTTCTACTTCTTGGGGTGTTGTTGGGGTAGGCCATGTGGGTGGGGGGCATTTTGAGGGCTGGTACAGGCAGGGCCTGGCCATGTGGTAGGGGTCAAGGGGCCATTTTGAAGACAGGCAGTGTGCTCAGGCCTGCACCCAGTTTGCCTTGCTTTCAACCATTATGCCCAGGAGTACTCGGTAGTGCATTGGCCTAGTCTTTCTGTGGGTGTCTTGAATTTAAACATCACTGAGGGCATGGATGACATGGGATTGTGGTGATTATTGTGTGTTTTTCTACTTGCTGGGGTGTATATCTGATGTTCCTCTGGCTTCCATTGCTTTTAGGCGCACAAGAGAACCCCCAGTGCCAGGAAGAAGTCCTGCAGCAGTGTGCAGCACAACGTCGCCTGACGTCACATGTGGCCACAGATAAGACAACTCTGCAACTCGTGCAACTGCGGCCTGCTGTTCTGACATCTCAAGTAGATGATCCCAAAGAAAGTTGGCTGTAGCGCCTCAGCGAAAAAAGTTGCTCATCAGGAAATTGATATTCAAGAGGAGGCATCATCTGAGGAAGCCACTCCTCCTAATTATGATTATCCATTGTCTTCCAGATCCCCAGCAAAAAAAAGGTCAAGGAGGGATACTACTACTACTACAAGTTCTTCTTCGAACCCCCTTCATTCTGATGACCTTGATCGTAATTGGAACCCAGCCATGCAGTCTGAGAGTGAGTCACGTCATGAGCCGACAAAGGTAGCTAAGCCTAAAAGGAAGGCTCCCGCAAAGCTTCGACTTATCGGTGATGACGACGAACAAGAAGTGGTGTTTTCTGCTGCTGATGAACAGTCTGACGATAAACCAGTCATCACAGTCGTCACTCCAGCCCCAGCGGGCATGCAGCAGACACACATTTTGACCCTATTCCGAATGGCTGCTGAGCGGGATTTGGGCGGCGTGGCACTGGTACCACCACCGTTAACTACAAAACCAACACGACCTACAGCTTCCATCTTTTTTAGTCAGAAGGACCGGCATGGACCTCCATCCAGCTCGACCTCAAGTAGTGGTGCTGTAAGTGAACAACAGAAGCAAATTCAGCCAAGCCCATTCTCCACTTCATCTGGCATTGAAAGTCAAAGTAGCACCTCCACCTTCAGCAGACATCACCAGTCCCCACTTTGGGACTTCTTTACTGTTAGCGCATAGGTGGAAAACATGGTCCTTTGTTCGATTTGTAAAGTATCCGTTAGTCGGGGTAAGCTTTGTACCAACTATGGTACCGGAGGCCTGAGAGGTCATCTCAAGCAACACCACACTCTCATTTGGGAAGCACACATGAGGAAGATCGAGGAAGGCAAAAGACAAACAAATCCAAATGTATCCCTTGATGTTGCATCTGATGATGATGAGAGGCTGATCGTGCAGGGGGGAAGTGAAGAAGCAACAGACATTTTTTCTGGTACACCCAGTTCTGCTGGCAGCAGCACTGCAGTGGTATCACCCACACCCTCTACCCCTGCAACATCTATGAGGCACACTAAGAGTGTGGGAGAGTCACCAATGCGAAAAACTACATCACTGGGCCTAACTGGTTTGAAGACGTCATCATCATCATCATAACGTAAAATGATCCAGCCCACCATTCGCGGAATGTTGTGGTCGGAGGCGAAATTTGAACGCAACCACCTAACGGTACGTCTGTATAACGCAAAGCTGGCTAAAATGCTAGCGCTGGACCTTCTCCCTTTTTCTTTCGTGGAAGGGGTGGGGTTTCTAGAATTAGTGGCAACAGTCTGCCCTAAATGGAAGGTTCCTAGCCGGTCCTATTTTGCCAGAGTTGCGGTTCCAGCACTACATCAAGATGTGCTGGAGGTGATTGAGGCAGCACTGCAGAAGAGTGCTGTTCACACTATCCACTTGACAACAGACATGTGGACCATTTGCCAAGCCCTTGATTACATGTGCATCACTGCACACTGGGTCTCATTTGCAGGGTCTTTTGCAGGGGTTAGAGACAAGTCAAGTGCAGTTGTTGACCTGGACACAGTTTTCCAAGCTACTCGGAAACATGCAACATTAGCCATGTTTGCCATGGAGAAAACTCATACTGCAAAAAACATTTGGGAGGAGTTTAACAGTAATGCCCCTGAATGGCTGCAAACAAGAAATCGCATAGTTGGTTATGTTTCCACGGATAATGGCAGTAATATAGTTAAGGCCATGCAGGAAGGTGAATATTTCAGAGTGCCGTGTTTGGCGCACTGTATAAACCTGGTTGTTCAAGATTTCTTGAGAAATGAAAACACAGTCAAGAAGTTACTGACCACCTGCCGAAGAATCTGCACACATTTCAGCCATTCTTTTAAATCCCGGAAGGAGCTGAGGAGCATTCAACATGAACGTAAAGTGCCAGTCAAAGGACTCATCCAGGAGGTGGCAACACGTTGGAACTCAACCTTTTAAATGCTTTAGCGTCTGTTTGAGCAGTACATGGTAATCAATGACTATGTCTTTCAACTAGGTTCTACTATGAAAGACATGAGGCTAGAGTTGGAGGAATGGAAGCTAGTTAAAAGCCTGACCGACATGCTTCGCCCTTTTGATGTCTTCACGCATGAAGTCAGCAGGGAGGACTGTTCTTTGAGCAAAGCTATCCCATTGTTGGTCATGCTAGAGCACCAACTGAAGGCAGTGTCTTCAACGTTCAGAGATGATGTTGGAAAGCAAGATGCATATCTGTTGGCGGAGAGGTTATTAAGCTGCCTAGTTGCCAATGAAAGGCTTAAAAACATACATACAGAACAACATTACATTTGTGCCACTATTCCCGATCCACGGTACAAAAAGGCAGTGGCCAGCAAAGCATTCATTCCTTTTGATGAAGCAGATGTTTAAAAGTACAAACATTGGCTAGCTGTGTCAGCCACTCGGTTCGAAAAAGATTGGCAGAAAATTCAAGGAGCCGTCAGAAGTCCAACTGAATCAGCAGGCCATCCAGCGCCAAGTTCCACTTCTGAATCTGTGGGCGTAGGGAGTCACTTTCCATCACAGCCATTAACAACACCAGCAGCAACTGTATCATCATCCTCACCTGCACCAGGCCCAGCCATAATATTGTCGGAAGCGGATTGGCTAACTCATCAATGGTTTGCTCGTTCCAGTGCTGCGAAGGCCACAGATGGTACGCAAAGTGGAGCAACCGTGGAGAACCTTGAGTTGATGGTGCAGGCCTATCTGGATGACCCAACAGAGGTCTTTGTTAATACGAACCCATTGCTGTATTGGTACAGGAATTATTTGTCTTGCCCACTCGCAACTTGTCTTCTGAACGTGTTTTCAGTGCTGCTGGTGCCATTGTAACCTCAAAAAGGGCCCGCCTCTCGGCCAAAAATGTGGAGAGGTTAACACTGATCAAGATGAATCAGCACTTGATACCACCAGATTACAAAGTATGTGAATGCACGCAGGAAGAAGAGGACAACGACTTAGGTGACAGAAGTTCTTCTCTGTTACCTGACCTACTCCCGTCTAAATTCATGGAGTTTGAGGACGAGCTCTACTTCACTGACACCGAGCCCTGAAAATGACTTCCTTTTTTTCGTCCTTATTCACTTTTATTCCTGTGTGTCTTTCTTTGTTTTGCAACTTTTACCACAACAAAACTCTAATCACCTAATCACAACAAGTCCATCAGCAGCGCTGTCTTCATCTTATATTCCTTATTGATTTGAAGGTGCCGCAGTCTGCATTCCTGAGGTTCACAAGTTCACAACTCAATCATGCTCCTTTATACTCCTCCTCCACGCTGCCCCTATCCATTTCCCTCAAGGCAGATGGATGGATTACGACGAGTCTCCTCAGGTGGGACTGAAATTACTGACTGACTACATGCTTGCTGATTGCTGACAGAGTTACTTCTGATATTGACAGGAGAGGCTGCCCTGTGGGCCCTCACTTTCCGAAGAAGATGCGGACAAAAAGTAGAACAGGTAATGAATAATTGAGAAGATGGCATGCAGTGGACAGCAATGGCTGTCTGGCTCTGATGAAACCAATTGCTGTTTGTTTTTTGTGCATGAAATGTTGATTCATATGTCTTGTCTTAGTTATTATTTAATCTTTCACACAGTAATTGTAACTCATGTCAACAACTCTGTTTTTTTTACCTTGTTTAATTAAAATTGTACTTCAAATTCAGGGACCACTATATTGCATTTCACAAAATATGCAAAATGTCTTTGGAGCGGACTCACTTGCCAATATACCATGATGATTGATTAAATAATATATCTTTTTTCTTTACAGTCACTCACTGGGATGGATGGATCATGAGCGTTGGTTTACGGAAGAACTATAGCCAATTCGTGAGTGGAAAACAGGTAAACCAGTCTACAACAACTACTACAGCAGGACTACATGTCTGCCTATTCGTGGTATGTATTGGTCGAGGGCGAGGCAGTGTACTGTTGTTGTTGTGCCAAGCAGAGTCCACTCCAGACCGCAGTTCATGTAAAATTGGGGCTATGTGGCTTGCTGCATACAATTCTTGAGCGGAACAGATTTTTGGCCCATGCTTGCGGCAGGGCCACGCAGACGGTCATGGCAGGCACCACTGAGTGAAGCATCCTCCTGATGTAGCATATCTAGGCTCTTTGACACAGACAGACAAAGCATATCTACGGTTTAGGGTTCAGTGCGATTTACTAGGGTTTTTGGGTTTAAGTTGGTATGGTTAACGCTGATTCTAGGGCTCGGGCCCGATGCAGGCTCGTTCATAAAGATGTTGGCAATGTTTTAGGGGGGTTTGGTGTTCTTTGGTCCAGAATTGGCAGAATTTTGGCCTTTTTGGGTGTTTTGGGGGCGCATGTGTTTGGGTGAAAACTAAGTGAAAACTAGTCGTACACCTTCTTCTTCTTTTTCAAAGAGCGCAGTGGTTCGATTTTGTTCTGCCTTTCTGAGATTCTTGTGAATCGCTGGAACAAGTGACTGTCCAGTTAAGTTTCAAGAGGATCGAAGTAGTGGAAGTGCTGAAAACAGCAATGTTTTGTGAACAGCGCAATTTTCCATGTTTTGAATATACCAGTATTGCATGTTTTTGAGGGGCTGTTTGGGGGTGTTCTAGATTTGTGGGGGAGGGTGTGGGGGTCTGGGAGGACTGCTGGGATAGCATAATTTTGATTGGAAGTGATTTGAAGAAAATCCATGGTGGGAAAGAGGAGTTAGGGCCTAGCTGCAGAGCACGTTTGGACAGATGTTGACTGGTTGGCTGAAAATTTTCTAAGTTCGAGTTTTTGCATTTTTGCTTTTTGCCTGTTTAGGGGTGTTCTGCTTTTTTGCGGGTGGCTTTAGGGGTCTGGGGGCATAGCTCGGAAGTTCTAATATCGGAATCAAGTGTTTTGGACCAAATCCATGGTGAAAAAGTTTTTCCATTTTTGCTCACTTGCCTGCTTTTAGGGTGCTGTTTGGGGGGCTTCTAGGTTATTGGGGGTGGGTTTTGGGGTCTGGGAGCACTGCTGGCACAGTCTTATTTTGATTGCATTTTTTTTCCTGAAAATCCATGGTGGAAAAGGGGAGTTAGGGACTAGCTGCAGAGCGTATTCGGACTGAATTGAATGAAGGCCCATTTTTGCTTTTTGCCTGTTTGGGGGTGTTCTGCTTTTTGGCGGGTGGCCTCAGGGGTCTGGGGGCATAGCTCAGAAGGTCTAATATCAAAATCAAGTGTTTTGGACCAAATCCATGGTGAAAAAGTATTTCCGTTTTTGCTCACTTGCCTTCTTTGGGGTGCTGTTTGGGGGGCTTCTAGGTTCTTGTGGGTGGGTTTTGGCGTCTGGGAGCACTGCTGGCACAGTCTAATGTTCATTGCATTTGTTTTTCAGGAAATCCATGGTGGATAAGGGGAATTAGGGCCTAGCTGCACAGCGCATTTGGACTAAATTCCAGGCAGGCCCGAAATTTGCTAAGTCTCACTTTTTGCGGTTTTGGTTTTTGGCTGTTTGGGGGTGTTTAATTTGTTTCCATCTGGGTTGACGGCTCTGGGGGCATTGCTGTGAAACTGTAATACCGGATAAAAGTGGTTTGGAGAAAATCGGAGGTAAAAAAGTTTTTTTCATTTTCAGACATTTCGATCACTTTAGCGTTTTCGGGGGGCTGTTTGGGGGGTTCCTGGTGTTCCTGGGGGGGTTTTGGGGTCTTGGAGCAACGCTGGGTATGGATACTTTTGATTGCAAGAGGTTTGAAGAAAATCCATGGTGGCAAAGGGGAGTTAGGGCCTAGCTGCAGAGCGCGCACGGATTGATCTGGGAACTAGGCATAAATTTGTCAAAGTCCCCATTTTTGCATTTGTGTTTTTTGGCTGTTTGGGGGGGTTTCACTTGTTTTCGCCTGGGTTGACGGGTCTGGGAGCATTGCTAGGAAGGTTTAATACCGGATAAAAGTGTTTTGGATAAAATCCATGGTGAAGAAGTTTTTAACTTTTCAGAGTTTTCGCTCACTTTCGTGTTTTCGGGGGCCTGCTTGGGGGGGTTCCTGGTGTTTATGGGGTGGTTTTGGGATCTTGGAGCAACGCTGGGTATGGATACTTTTGATTGCAAGCGGTTTGAAGAAAATCCATGGTGGCAAAGGGGAGTTAGGGCCTAGCTGCAGAGCGTGCCCGGAGTGATTTGGGATTGAGAGCTAAATAATTCTAAGTATCACTTTTTGCGGTTTTGTTTTTTTGGCTGTTTGGGGGTGTTAAACTTGTTTCTGCCTGGGTTGACGGGTCTGGGGGCATTGCTGCGAAGGTCTAATACTGGATAAAAGTGGTTTGGAGAAAATCGAGGGTGAAAAAGTGTTTGCGTTTTCGCTCACTTGCCAGTCTTTGGGGTGCTGTTTGGGGGGCTTCTAGGTTTTTGTGGGTGGGTTTTGGGGTCTGGGACCACTGCTGGCACAGTCTAATGTTGATTGCATTTGTTTTTCAGGAAATCCATGGTGGAAAAGGGGAGTTAGGGCCTAGCTGCACAGCGCATTTGGACTGAATTCCAGGTAGGCCCGAAATTTGCTAAGTCTCACTTTTTGAGGTTTTGCTTTTTGGCTGTCTGGGGGTGTTAAACTTGTTTTCACCCGGGTTGACGGGTCTGGGGGCATTGCTTGGAAGGCCTAATACCGGATAAAAGTGGTTTGGAGAAAATCCATGGTGGGAACGTTTTTAACTTTTTAGAGTTTTCGCTCACTTTCGTGTTTTTGGGGGCCTGCTTGGGGGGTTCCTGGTGTTTGGGGGGGGGGGGTTGGGGGGTCTTGGAGCAACACTGGGTATGGATACTTTTGATTGCAAGTGGTTTGGAGAAAATCCATGGTGGCAAAGGGGAGTTAGGGCCGAGTTGAAGAAAGCGTTTGAAACTATTTTTAACTTAGGGCTCGTTGGGGTTAGCAGTATTGCCTGTGTTTGGGGGTGTTCGAGATTTTGGCAACTGGGTTCTGGGGTCTACTCTTGGAGCACTTGTCGAGAAATGTCTAATTTTGGTTGCAAGTGGTTTTAAGAAAATCCATGGTGGGAAAGGGGGGATTTGGGCCTACTTTACTTTCAAAGTACGTTTTGTCACCATTTTCCACTAGGCCTCAGACAGGTAGCAGTATCGCACGTTTTTTGGGGTCTGATTGGGGGTATTCTACATTTTAGCGTCTGGGTTTAACCCCCTCCATGCTCATGACAGAACGGTTCCATCATGAGCGTCGGTTGGCCTGTGCTTAAGACAGAACCGTTCCGTCATGGTTCCATTGGTTCTTTAGAACCTTCAGCACCGCAGCGGAATTCGCGCAGTGCTGAAGGGGTTAAGGGTCTGGGAGCACTGCTGGGAAGGTCTAATTTTGTTCTAAAATCGTAGTTTACAGTACACCTAGCTTGAGGGGAAAGATCCGCAAAATTCGCCCAAACTTATTAATCCTTCAAAAGGAGACTCAGAGTACGCCTTTTCGAAACTATTGTACTATCGATTCTGAAACTGAAAGTGTGACTTTTTGCACTACACAGCATACGTATCTTATATTTTTTTGCAGTGGTGTTTTAATATAGCTTCCTGTTTTTCCATCAACATTTACAGGGCGGCTTTCACCCTGTGCAATGGAAAAAAGGATGAAGTCAGGCTTTCCATTAGCGAGCCGCAATTCAGCATCCGCCAGGCAGGCAGTGGACAGGGTGTCTTCTGGTCATCCAACATTGATCGACGGAGTGTCAGATGGAACGGAGGAGTACCGCAAATAAGAGGAATGGCTGGATGCATGCAACTTCCCAAATTCAACAGGACAAGTACAACAACATACAGTAACAGTATCCATTCATTTCTACTTATCTTTTAAGTAATGTTATTGATGTGAACTTCTATGAGTGTGACTCTGCATTTCATTGCTCTCTGCTTCTAAATTTGCTATGTTTTTGCTATATTTAACAGTAATATAATGGTCTAAGTGTTTATTCTCTCTGAGGGCAGAGAGGCAAGTGAAATTGCGTAATGACTGCAGCCCTGTACTGTCAACTTGTTTCTTTGTTGTTACTAGTAAGCTGCAGTAAGTAGTAGTGCTACTTTGCAGTAACCTAAGCATCCATTTAGTAAACAACTTCTGGTCTGGCATGCAGTAGTGCACTTCCTTTATGTCCATTTAAAGATTTACCAATATCTTCAAATCCAAAGATTAGTTTCTCTTCATTTGTTGTTTGACTGTCCATGCTGTGTTTTTTTTCCTCTCTACCAAACTTTCCCCAAAACCCCCATTCCCATCCAATTTTCAAACCCTAACCCTTTTCCCCCGGGCTGTGTGGTATTTCATTGTGGTGAGACTGACAACAACAATAAATTCCACACACTTGCTGGGGAGGATAAGGTCAAAGCAACCAAAATCATTACAATCAGAAGTTCATGTGCGCCATCGTGGATTAATAAGCACATCCTCCTCCTACACGACGTGAACAATCAAATGCTTAATGCTTACGTTACGTTGATGACGTGTTCTTTGCCTTCATTTCTTATAGCAGTCAAACTCCACGCAACTACTACTTATATTTACATTAATTTAGCACTGCTTAGGCTACAATTTAGGGCACAATTCTCTACCGTACTATCTAATGTACTGTTTCTAATGCTACGCTCAGGCCACTCAATGTTTCATTACCTTTTTTTTATATGGTGATACTGCCAGTGTGTACCACTACTGCTACCCGCACAACAATGATATTGAATCCGTCGAGGATTCAAGTCAACAACCAACCTTAATCACCATTTGCAATGCAGGCAGCCCTGGGGCTACCCCGATTCTCAAACACAAATCACAGGTAAGATAAGCATATTGGAGAGGTAGTAGAATAATGGGCTAGGGCTAAGTTGGGAGGAGAGCAGAGACTGACAGTACTACTAGTAAAGTACAGTAGTAGGTCTACTGAATTGACTAACTCGGTTACTTGCATTTTGGTACATTTCAGGACTAGATGTTTTATTCATGCAGGTAAGTTTGAAGAAACCAAACGTCCAGTAACCACCGTCAACCCCCACACAAAATAATATGAGCGCGTATACTGTGTTTTGGTATGAAAAATATAATTATTAGGAAATATAAATTATTGATGTTGTTGTCACAAAATAAAATAAATTACCCCAACTCACCCCCCCTGACTAACCAAACCAATGCCCAAAAATCCAAAAGTCCCCTTTCCCAAAAACCCAATTCCCACCCCCCCCAACAGTCTTTAAAAAAGGGGCAAGGGACAGTCACTTCCTCCAGTGGCGTAGTGTGGACAGCTAGTGCTGCACGTCCCGCAGCTCTTTGCGGAGGTCCCGGAGCTGGTGCTGATGTTTTTTGCCCAACCCCTCCAGGTAGTCCACTCGCTTTCGGAGGCGGCGCAGAGGTGCCATCCAGGCTCTGGGGGGGGGGGGGGGCAGCTGTTGTTTTTGCTGCTGTGCGTCGGGGGCGGGAGGCTGTCGGGCCATGGCTCCGTTTGGCTGGAGGCTTCTGGCTGGTGGACCCGGGGGCAGTGGAGGAGGAAGCACTGGTTGATGTGTCCTCATGCTCTCGAGCCCACAACCACCGATACACGGCACTAATAGCCTTCAGCTTACGGGCCCTGGCCCGGACAGCCATCTCCTTGCGGGTGAGCTTTTTTGGAGTAGCATCTATGAAGAAAGAAAGAAAAATACTGTAGCCAATAGTCTTTAACATAAAGTCAAAATAATTCAACGGAAAGTTGACACTCAGTAACACCAGCAAGTAGCAAACACAGTATAACATTTTGGCATGTATCTTTCCGCCGTCTTTGTAAGCCTGTAACATTACTGGGAGTTTCAGGAATTCCACTAGAGGCACTATGGGTGGACTCACTACTACATAAATAGTCAGAGAGTACTAAAAAAAGGCCTTTTTTACTTTTTTTCTCTTGTGTTGCAAAAGAAATTACTGGTACGCAAACTTGTGGTAGCCACCATAATGGCAGCTCACTCAGCTTTCACCCAAGAAATACAGACACAGGCCATGATGATGCAGACTCGCAGTACTTTAAGCAGTACATGCAGGTGGGGATAGGAATGTCTAACTTTTCTATAGGGGTGCCACTGCCACTGGCCATACTTCATCCACTCAGCATCTGCTCTACTACATCATACACCTCTGCTATCGATGAGGATAAAGAAGATAACATCCCGGCCTCCAAAGTACGTCTATTATTCTTCTTAATGTCGCAAATGTACCAAAATGTATTTTTGTCAACAACCAACTAACACCTGTTTCATTATATTTTGGAAACCGCCGTCTTCTTATCTTCAATTGCATTCAACAAAACCATTCTTTGCAATTATAAATATTAAGACTCGCTCGTCCTTCGTTTCACCCTTCTTTAACTTTTTGTTCTTCACATCCCTTAACTACATCTGATATGACGTGGCTTCACAATAAAAATTTGCCAGCTGAGTTGAAGTGAAATAGAGGGGGCCATTGGTTACCCGAATAGTACCGCAGCTAATGCTATTACAAGTCAAGGTTGACCGTCTTCTCCGTGATAGCCCAAAAAGTAGTTCTAAATTAGTAACTGTTCTTAACAGTACAGTCTACTTATACTAGTGTACTGTGTACTACTGTACAGTACATCATACACTCCTTTGCGAGCCTACTCAAAAACATTTCAATGAGTAAGGAGTATAATAACTTACCACCGTCCACCGCCGCTAAATCTTCCCCCCAAGGTCCTCCGGTTGGCGCCGCCGCATCTAGAGTGGACCCCTCCACACTGCTGGCCCCGGCACTGGTGGTCATCTGTGCCGCATCAGATGTTGTGACGTCTAGGAAAAACATGTCATATTTTCAGATGCCATACACAACCTCCTATTTTGTCTCGTAATGGAAGAAAATGTTACATAACTCATTTTATATTACTGGGATTGAAAAAAAGTTACAGTTTTGGGGAGGAAGTGTTAACGTTATATTTGCTTATTCCATTAAATGCTACACTTCTTCTTATGACAACTGATGAATGCTTGCTTAACGTGCACCATTTTTCTCATTACAGAAAGAAGATTCCATTGCCCTTCTGCCAGACGATTCATCAACTACTAGTAAGTCATCACCAGCAGTACTTTAAGTACTTTAAAGAAGGTGGGGGCTCCCGCACCTTTATTCTAATGATTTCATGTGTCTGTTAACTATTATTAAGTTTGAGTCATAGTAATTTCATTCATGGGAATGTTGTTTAAACTTTAACGTTATCTTCATCCATCACCATTGCTCGCTACGAATACTACGCTATTAAAAATAAAGAAATAATGTTTTCATTTTTTAATTGAAAATAAAACTTCAAAACTAACAAACACTGTGTGGTTTTTGTTCACAAGTGAGTGAGCAAAAGGGTTTGAACGACTGCACTTGGCAGTCATGTTTCAGTGACTCAGATAGGCCGGGACTCAGTGGTAGTCTTCTTCTGTTCTTCTGGGTCGTAAAATCATTGGTCAGACACACTAGATAGTCGGTCAGGGGATGGGGGTTCAACTTCTTTTCGGACTGAGCTATGTCGAAAGTCGAACTGCACCTATCATCAACAATGTCCTATTTCTCTTGTCCAAACTTCTTTGTGTGCAGAATAGTCCCTAAAACACTAGCGGGATGGGATGTGCTCCTCTCAAATCAAAAAGGCAACTGCTACATTTTATTTGGTGTAAACAATGACATTTTGTTGTTGGAAATTGTCAAAGCACTTACATTAAGAAGTCTGGAATAGACAGCAAAGGCAACGCAGAGGACTGCACTCAGTGCCTAGAGCTATTGCTGGATCAGAGTTTTGTTTCACACCGTTTGCCGACTGGGCAAGCTTAGCTACCTTCACGGACCGACTCATAATCGTAAATAGTAGTAGCACAGAGAGTGATGGTAGAGGCAGGATAAGAATGTAGAAAGTAGTCTACATTAGAAGAAGATCAAAGACTATTTTGTAAAACATAGAATTATTAGGAAACAGTTTGTAATGAATAGGAGCTGTAAAAGTTAGGAAAGTATAAGTATTAATATAACAATAGAACAACTTACTGGGGCCAGCAGAAGAGCCTGCAAGGGACTGATCCTGTCCACATTCTTCCACCGGAGTCTCACTCGCCGCCGGCGCCTTGCCCCTGGGAGGTGCTGGTGAACATGAAATAAAGAAACACAACATGGATGATTGTTTTTTGGGAAATATTTGATTTCTTTGAACACAATCTAAAATTATTTCGGGGAAACAAATTAACAACAATTGCATCTGATCTGGTCAACTAGGAGGATAGTAGTACAGTATTGCAGGATTCCCAGACCATCTAATAGGAAAGTTATGTAATTCACTAACTACACCAACAACAAAAATGTTCTACTACGACTGCCATCACTCAGCAGCACGAGACGTCGCGTGACAGACACAGTCCGTCATCATGATTGCAGACCACTAACAAATGTCCTATTAACAAGTAATAAATAATATACTCAACGTATCAATCCACCACTATCTCTTCAAAGCGGCAGCAGCAGGAGTAGAAGGAAGGACTAGACTTGAGTCTAATGTCTCTACCATTACACAGTAATGCTCTCAAATGAGTAAAACGTTGCAAACAAGTAAGGAAAGTAGCAAAGCCAATAACCAGACGAGCACCTGCAATGACAGAAGATATTTAAAGATTAATTTACCTGCAATGTAAGCGAATCAGCAGCATTCGTACTCTTCAGGAAAAAAATAGATTAGCAATATAACAGAGCAAAAGAAAAAAAAGTAGTTATCAAATAGCTACTTACCAAGGCCAAGGATCTCCAATCCTAGCAGGTCGAGCATGTCATGCTCCCGGTCCAGGATGTCAGTCCACCGGTGCATCGCTTGCTGGTAGGTGCGCCAGACCCCAGACTCCTTCCACATGCCCCGGCACACCTTCTCCCACAGCTGGCGACGCTCCCAGAGGCCGTAACCGAAAGCAATCCGCCCACCTGCTGCCACGGTATTAGGGAGGTGGACTTGGACAAAAACCATCAAGGCGGCCACCTCCACCGCAGAGAAGATCTCCCTGGCCTGGACTTCCTCCCCCCACAAACGCCCGCATGGGAGCCGGGTAGGGGGTGCTGGGCCCTTCCCCTTGCCCTTGTCGGCTCCCTTTGCCATGGTCCTGGGCAGAAGAAAAAGGAAAGAAGAATAGGTGTGAATCAAAATAAGAGAGAGAGCAAAAGAAATAAAGTAGGTAATAAAGTAACAAAAAGTTAAATAAAACATAAAATATAGTTGTAGGAAATTGTAGAGACAGATAATAAGCAAAAAAAAGCAAAAACATTTCCGAAAAACATAGGATTACAAAGATGTAAGATGGATAGAAAGGTAGCATGCCCAAAAACCATAGCAATTAATGAAAAACAAGATGGCCGCGCCCATAGAGGACCGCCTGGGTAAGTTTGCGCGATATTTTCCCAGTGAGCACGCAAAAACACAGGCGAGATCGTAATGGCGCGCCGCACACAACTCAAGATTGCCAATAGCGCCCGGAACCGGAAATACGCAACGCGCACAAGATGGCCGCGCCCATGTACAACCGCATGGGTAACTTCGCGGTCGTTGCGCTGCAAGCGGCTTGCGAAGACGCAAAAAGCCCTGCGTAAATGCAAAAAAAACCCAATCCACTAATTTGCACGAATTCGCGGATTGCGAGTTTGATTTAGTATGAATTCGCACCCCGCGAATCTCGCGAAATTGTAGAAAAAAGAAATTTTGCAAAACTGAAAGCACTCCCTGTAGTGCTTCCTGAGGGGCCCCTCCAAAGTTCAGTTGCCTACTTGCAAGTATTCTCTGACCCTGCTCTGACCCTCAAAGCAGGGTCAGAGAATAGTTACAAGTATGGCACAATGCTCCTGTAAAAAAAATTAAACTGCAACAGGAAGCACTTACAGCTAAGGAAGCAGGTGCCAGACTTGAAGCTCAAATTCAGTGACACATTAACCAGCCCCAAATTAATTAATCTCAGTTGAGGCTGGGCAGGTGTGCTTTTCCCCCATAATCTACAGTGGTGAACCAGAGGGTGCTGTGATGAACCAGAGGGTGGCAGTGCTGAACCAGAGGGTGGCAGTGATGAACCAGAGGGTGGCAGGCATGAACCAGAGGGTGGCAGGGATGAACCAGAGGGTTGCAGTGGTGAACCAAAGGCTGCTGTGAAGAACCAGAGGATGGCAGTTTTCAACCAGAGGGTGGCAGTCTTGAACCAGAGGGTGGCAGTGATGAACCAGAGGTTGGCAGTGATGAACCAGAGGGTGGCACTGGCGAACCAGAGGGTGCTGTGATGAACCAGAGGGTGGCAGTGATGAACCAGAGGGGGACAGTGATGAACCATAGGGTGCTGTGATGAACCAGAGGGTGGCAGTGGTGTACCAGAGGGTGCTGTGATGAACCAGAGGGTGGCAGTGGTGAACCAGAGGGTGGTAGTGGTGAACCAGAGGGTGACAGTGGTGAACCAGAGATTGACAGTGGTGAACCAGAGAGTGGCAGTGGTGAACCAGAGGGTGACAGTGCTGAACCAGAGGATGGCAGGGGTGAACCAGAGGGTGGCAGTGGTGAACCAGAGAGTGCTGTTATGAACCAGAGGGTGAAAGGGGTGAACCAGAGGGTGACAGTGGTGAACCAGAGGGTGCTGTGATGAACCAGCGGGTGGCAGTGGTGAACCAGAGGGTGATAGTGATGAACCAGAGGGTGGCAGTGGTGAACCAGAGGGTGGCAGTGATGAACCGGAGGGTGGCCGCCATGAACCACAGGGTCGCAAACAGGCTGGACACGTAGAATCAACATGGTCATGACCGTTGCGACCACACAATTTCGCGTTCCCCGAACTTGTAAAAAACCCTCGCGACCTGGCAAAAACCCTTGCGAACACGCAAAAAAACCCAAATTTGCACGCATTCGCAAATTTTGCAAATTGCGAGTTGTTTTCGCGTGAATTCGCGGAACGCAAATTCGCACATTTCGCCCATACTTACCAAAAAGGTATATCCTTTGTTCATCTCATGGACTTGGGAGCATATGTAATTCAAACAGGGTGTAACCCTGTTTCTCAACATATAATTCACTCATGTCATTATAAAATTTATTTGTGTCACATTTAATTGTACCAAGGGGGAAAATATGCTTATATAGAATTAATTAATCTCCTCCTTATGTCCCAACCAACATTTCTTCATAGTATAACAATCCACAATCAACGGACCATCTCAGTTATTCGTTTTGCCCAAGTGGGCAATGTTCCTATGGGGTAATCCATTGTCCTTGCAAAGGAATTGTTTGACCTCCTTCACTACTTAATCATGGAATACATCAGTACTATCTTGTGGCATCAAAGGATTGTATCTCTGCTGGGGCTAAAGAATCAAGAGCCAATTGTAAAACAGATTTATCCATTCCCATAAGTACACTTCTTGACAGGTCAATAACATTACCTTCTTTCTAACTTATAGAGTCCTTCATTTGGAATCATTTTGCAATGCCATCCTTTTGCCATGTGGGACATTGTCCCTGAAATCCCCAAGTTATATTTCAGTCAGTTAACTATAGCTTGCACTTTCAGCATGTCCTGTGTATGACGTCACATATTAGATTACTCATGATATGTTAAATGTAATCCTGAGGGGTGAACTCCGCTCCGCTCGCAGAGTTTGCAGAGTTTTCCGCACTCCACATTAAACGGAGCTCGAGGAGTTCCGAAAAACTCCCCCTCGCACAGGGCAGCAGAGTTTTTTTCTCGCTCTCGTTCACCAATGTCAAGTTGGCGAGCGTGAGCGAGGAAAATCCACCTCTCGGAAAGATTTTTTATCATTCGCTATTTTCAACATCAAGTTGGCGAGCGTGGAAAATAAACCTCCCGCTGAGATATCTCAATGTGGGGGCGGGGGGCGGTTTCTCATTGCGAGAGGTCATGTATGCCTGCGACCGCTCGTGTTGAGAAACTGCCCTTTCGAGTTGAGAAAGCTGCAGCTCGAGTGAAAATCTACTCGAGCGGCAGAAAAGGAAAGTTTGCGCTGTGCATGATACCGTTCGCAATGATTGCACAGTGCGGACAAGTATCCGGCACTGTGCAATCACCGTGAACAGCATTTTTCTATTGCACTCCGCCGCTTATGGAACTCCGCATAGTGCTGCAGAGTTTTTTCCCACTTTGCGGAGTTTCGCGTAGCGCAGCTCCGCGAACTCCGCCCAGGCTTAGGTAAATGACATAATTTATTACATCACTTATAACATCTCAACTGACATCACTTATGACATCAGTGATGACATTACTAATGATGTCATCGAAGTTACTGCTCCTCAAATGGCTATGTAGATGACTAAATCATTATAGAAAAGAAAGCAGGTACTTTGCCCTAAAACATACACAGCATGGTTTGACTACATATACATGTGTACATGTACGAAATAATAATAATGTAGTCCTGGAGACTGATTCAGTATGGTAAAATTAAAGTGGTGCACAGTTTAACTACCAGTAAATGTGAGTCCAAACAGTACTTTATTTATACAAGGTGAGTGCAAACAGACATATACAAGTTGCAGACATATGTTACAAATAAGGGCCTCATTACGATGTCAGTAAGAAAGCATTCCGACTGACTCCATGTCAGAATCGTTTCCAACCAACTCGGATTCGGGAAGTCCAACCGACCGATTACTATGCTTCTGAACACAGTTAGGTCGGACTCCCATTGAATTCAAAGGGAGCCTGTGTTTTGACTGACAACACAAGCTCCCATTGAAAAACGGGGTGGTAGCGAAAAACCTTGCCCCCTGTGGCGGGCACCGCACAGTGCCTGCCACACCATGCACGGTTGGAAAGAGGGGACTTATGGGTACCCACACGTGCCCCAATGAGAGGTCTCCGAGTGAAGGGAGGCCTGCTATGGGCCTCCAAAGTTGGTTTCTGACAGCCGTTCTGTGTTGTACCAACCGAGTCGGCAAGGTTGTTGAGATCCGACATTATTATCACTGAGTCGGAATCGCGGTCTAAAGAGCTGTATGAGTCAGCTCTGACCGCCTCGGTTTCTCCAAATGCCTCTTGGAACCGAGTAGGAAAGACAGAAAGGTTACCTTTCATCGTAATTGGTTGGTGGGAAATATGTGTTCCAACAAGGATTCGGAAAAATCAAATGCAGTTTGGAGCCTTTCCAACAGTCATCGTAATGAGGCCCTTAATTGTGACTTCAATCCAAGTCCTATTGCCAAATTTTAAGAGAAAAACTCATTTTTATTGTTACATTACATTAGTCACCTTTGGATTTCTATGGACTTGCTGACATTAAAGAGTTGCTATGTAGTGAGTTGTCACGTAGTGAGTTGTCATGTAGTGTGGTAGGACAGACCTAAAAAGTACCCAGAACCAAAAAGTGGACAATACAAGAAACACACCATGCTTACCCAATATGAATTAAGATTGATAACAAAAGGCATGTGTGAGTGGGTTTGAATTAATCTACAGTAAAAAGATACATTATAAACTGACTTAGGTTGCTTGATCACTGTCCTGGTGTCGGATGTTAGCAAAACAAAAGGTATGTGTGTTTGTGTGCATGGTAGCATGCATGTTTTGTGCCGTGTGTGTGTGTGTGTGTGTGTGTGTGTGTGCTTGTGTGTTGTGCTGGCAAGTTTATAACTTTTGTTTTTTTAGTACATGTGTGTGTGCCATGTATTCTACTGTCCTGTCTTAACAGTGCTGTAGGTGTTAATCTTCAATGTCCAATGTTGATATAATTCTTCCCTGTAGCTATTGAAACATCGGTTTCTGTATGTTCACTACAAAGCTGTTATAACTGCTACCAGGGTGTTGATTTATTGTGTTTTTGCATCTGTATCCTAAAATGATGTGGATGTGTTTGGTTCTCTAGAGTTAATCAAACAGAGTTGGCTGTTGAACAATATGACAAGGTACACATAGGTTAATGACAGCATTGTAATGTATTTGTTCATTAATTCTGTTGCATTGACATGAAGGAACACGTGGCTGACAGACTCGGAGATTTTGAATGTGTCATGTGTTGACTTTCAGCTCCCTGGGCTACATGTGCTATTGCAACCTCAGCTTGTAGTCACTTATTAATATGGCGGATGGAATGTCTTTCAAGTCTTTGAGATTTTTTCTCCTGATTCTGAGTTTTCCCAAATGCACAGAGGAATGACGTATTGTAATAGTTTTTGCAATCGACATTACTGCACACAATTCCTCTTTGTGCATTATTGTTACACCACAAATTTCTTCAGGCATTACCTTGAGAAAAATGGCACGGGAAACCCCACAATGATATGCAATAATTTAAAACAAATTATCGGAAATTGGGTGCAAACATAATCTGCACCCTATTTCACAATTACTATTGTACGCCGAATGAATCTTTGACATCTTGAGGCAATGTTGAACAGTTTGGGATGAAAAATTAGTACAAAAGCAACAAAATCCTAAAATTGTGCATTCTCCACAGTGTTGGTGTTTCAGAATTGACTGCTTCCCACTGGCCACTACAAAAAGAAATCAAACTGCAAGAGTGGGAATCACTGTCATGATCTGTTTGTGCTTTTTGTGAAGATCTATGACTTCATTTATTATTATTGTGTCCATGTAATTGTTAGTTCGGTGACTCATATTTATTCTTTGGGAGCAGCTCACCATCGAAGTGTGAGGGGACTATGGGGCTCATTAGGATGACGGGCGGACTTTGTCCGCTCGCCATCCCGTCGGAATTCGGGACCGCCCGCCATTAGGGTGGGGTCCCGTGGTTGCTATTAGGATGTGTCCGCCACAGAGGCGGGCACATCTTGCATTTATAGTATAGTGTAGTTCCTATATTCCCAATAGGCTCTGCGCATTGGAATAACATAAACAGCAGTGTAGACATAGGACTGAGGTCATCTAGGTCTCGACTGACTATGTTAGACTTAATTAGTTTTTGCCAGCTAGCTCAGAGGTCACTAGAAACTTTCTCGAATGTTCAGGAAACAGTTAACCGTCCTGATTTAGACAAGAAGGGATTAGTTTCTGACAACCACATAAACATGACAACTTTGCTCCCTCAGAATAAAGAGTGTATCTCTAGAGTCGTGTGAAAACAATAGACCGCTATTTCACTCAGTCAATCGTGCAGGCTTAATTTCAACAGAGTGCAGAGAAATAGAGAGACGGGCGTTTTCAATAAAAGGTGGTATTTTATTGAGCAGTCTTCTTTCTCATGCAAGAGAAATGAATTGCCACAATTGCAATACTTATTATGAAGTAAAGTGAGTACAGTAAAAGTAGTATTATGAAATGATACTGTAAAAGCATGGATATGGTTTCTTAGCCATATGATACTTTAAAATAGATAAAATATATACATACATAAAAACATTGACTAACAAAAACTCAACTGGTGCTTGTAAGATACGCCTACCCCGGTGTACCTAACTTAAGCCTAATACGTGGGAAGGAGTAAGTAAGTTGCAGTTTAAGTTAAATTAGGTTTTTGCCAAGCATCGGCATCTAGAATTCTCTCTAAGGTTTTAATCAGCTCCGTACCTTAGTTATAGAATGAAGGAGGTCTTGTATCTCGCTTCTGATGACTCGATCTCCCAGCAACCCGCGAGGGTGACTTGGGAACACCGGAGCTGGATTTTCTCGGCTGGAGAAAAAGACAGCGTCTCTCTCAGCGCGTCGAAGGGAGGGGCATTTTCCTTTGGCTCTGGCAACAGCTGTGCTCTCGGACAAGTGGAACGTCGCTCTGCTCCCCACCACCGTGTGTTTGCTTAAGGCAACGTTGGTATATTTATACCTGAAAGGTGCCGGGTTTGACGTAAGGTTGGACATAAGACGTCACTAAGAACTAACAGTTCTTTCTGGACTCCAGGAGTTCTTGTGCAAATCAAAACAGAAGCAGGGGGGAATTCCCGGGTTGCTGGAGGCTTGGTTTGTTTAAAGAATGCGTTGTGCTTTCTAGGATTCTATGTAAGTAGCCTTGCCGTGTTTTGGACAGCATGGGCTATTAGTAAATATGGATTTGATTCTTATGCCTTTATAAGGATATTATAAGTTATAACTACATAAGGGCATGAATCGGGAATATCGAATTAGGGTCCTAGATAGAAATACAACACCCACTCCACATATTAATGTCCATCATTACTAAAAATTAAGCAATATTAAACATACGATGCATGTGTGTTTTCCAACCCACCCCAAAATACATAATTGCATTTGAAATGGTGTATGCTTTATACACTTAAAATGAGTATTGGTACTGAGTGTTTTTTAAGCAGGGTTATCATTCAGTTAAATGCATATATATATCAGCTGAATGAATTGCAAAAATTACACATGAAATGGCTCTGTATACAGAAAAGAAGGTCGAGACCATTTCATCCCATATTTATATGATAATATACATGTGCTAGAGGCTGAGGTAAAGTATTATCTCTAATGTCTCTAAAAATAGAAGCTCTGTTCTCTAAGAATAGTTCTACTTTAGCCAAAGTACCATGTGCCGGAAAAAATGGTAAATATTTTTTATTTGAAAGAAAAATAATTTTGCTTTCAGGGAAAAAAATAGTTCCAAATGTTTTCAGTTGCTTTGTTTAACAGAACTGAAGGCCAAATTCAGAGTTCAGGGAACGCTGTGTGCTTGTTGTTTTTAAAAGTTATTCTCGTTGTTCAGGGGAGAACATCATATCAGACAGGCTTGCAAAAAATTGGTCTACAACATCAGGTGAAAGTTCGACCAAGTTTGAAAATATTGAAACTGTGCAGTTCCGTTCGTGATTGCTATCATCGACGTTTGGATCAGCAATGCTCACAGAAGGTTGTACCTGTCTGGTGCTGCTTTCCTCTCGTACTTCACCGCCACCTACTCGTAATGGTGAAGTCTCAACGAATGCCGTCATCAGAATAGGTAGCCGCTGGGGACAACACGTTGCATGAGTCGTTACAGGACAAAGCAAAGCATCGATATCCATTGGTACTGCTGATGGTAGTGTAAGACAGACGTCCAACACACATTCTTCTCCGCATAGCAGACATCGAAGCACAGGTAAGATGCAATCCTGCCAGATTGGTCTGAATGAAAGAAACCAAGTTGTACTCAGATCTCTTAGGGGACCTTAGTGATACGGTCTTACGGTCTCGGTATCGTATTGCTAGGATTGTTTCTTCCATCGTTGCTGGAGTCTTCTCTGTGGACTGGCTTGACATATCAGATCAGAAGGAAGAAAAATAAAATTCCTGCTACGAGTCCCAAAATTAAAGGTAGGCCGCCAAAGACAGAATGGACAAAATTCGGGAAGATGCCCAGAACTGTTTCAAATGGTGTTAACAGTCCCGAAAAAATTGTCTTAAATACATGTGCGATGCCACTGGTATCAGACATGTTTAAAATTTGACTTAACATTTCTACGAAATGCACAGGGCAATTTGTTGATAAAAGGGTATGTATCGCTGATGTTGTCCTTGCAACTTGCAGACCATACGTTTCTTTGGACGACGTCAGTGGCACAGTAGTCTGTAAAAGAATAGACTTCATTCTGCTTAAAGTAATTTTTTGAATAGAAGAGATATTCACATAAGGCCATATTGCCGCCTCCATGTCTGGATTGCTATTTGGATACAATACTTGCATACAGCAAACGACCCTGGAAGTAACAGTTACAAGATAGCATTCTCCTGGCACCATTCCACAACAGCTGTGGTCATTTATTAAAACGTAGCTCCAGTTGGAAAGCTGTCTGAAGAATAGTTCTATCTGTGTTGCAGGAGCGCCTTGCAGGTGACATGAAAGGTTATTTGAAGACCCTTCGCAAGCTCCATGCAAGATAATACCTTGACACAGAAGTGTACCGCTTAGTGATTTTTTACAATTATTGCCACTAAGGAATACCTCCTTTTTCCCTTCACTATAACATTTATGTGTGTAAGGTAAATCCCAGGTTGATTTGATGTATCCTTTACCCAACCTTTCATACTGGCCTGCTGGTATATATTCTTGGCAATATTTAAACTGGAAAGTTGTTATCGGAATTGTAATTGTTCCGTGTATTATCCCTTCAATGACAGGTCTCTCTGACATTGTCAATGGTAATCTTTCAAGTTTTTCAATGCTCAGAATCGTATAATCTGCTCCTTTTTTTGACTAACTGATTTGTTTATCAGTAAGGTTAAAGATAGAAAATAATGACGTTATGTTGATTAGACGCCATGGCACGTAGCCTGAACGTAGGTTTTGCAACGTCCAGCCAAGCTGTACAATAGAACGCAATTGGGACTGACCATGTTGTAACATTAGCAAGTCTTGCTCTATTATATCAAAGGCAGATGATACAATACTGTCCAGTGAATATATTCTGGAAGACAGAGTCGTTAACCCATTGTCCACTCCAGAAAGTGATTTTTCCAAATTTATACGATCAATTTCTTGTATTTTTTCTGCTGTTTCATTTTGCATTACTTTCCAAGCTTCGTTGTATGCAGCATATATACCGGCCTTTATGAAACGTTTTTGACGCTGTTTGCGAGGTCCCACTATGAAATCTCGCAAGTCAGCACCTTCTTTAAGTAAAGTCAAGTGTTGCTTAATTTCAGCCAGTGTGGATTTCTGTAGCCACTCAAGGCATAATTTCCCTACACTGTATGTTGTAACTATCCCTGGATGTTGTCTCTGGGAATATCTTGGGTCCGGCCTTGTCAGTTTTAACCCCTGTTTTTTGTTCAGGAATCTAGTTATTAGTGTCTGTGGGCCAGATCAACCATTTTTTCCAATCAGGATTTGTTCTGTTTTGGTGAAAAATATGGGATACGTCTATTTCCATATCCGTAGTACTATTACTATCAGGTATGGGCTTCGGAAAAGACAGTTTATTTAAGTCTTTTATCTTAGCTAAACCAAGACAAGTAGTTTGTTGAATGGTATCATTCAGGAATATAATTTGTTCTGGGATCATGCAGCCTCTAAATAATGATTCTAGACCTTGTACCTGTCAGTCTTTTGTTCCCCAGATGGTTTTTGTTTCAATGCTATTTTTCCAAAAATCAAAACCAAATGTAGACATTTTGTCATAAAACGTTTCAGAATAAATTAATTTAGTATTAGTCAACATTGTTTTCATTCCTGTCTTATTTAACATTTTAAAATAAAACGTTTCTGGATCACTGTTGTTAAACCCTGAGAAGTATGGAAATTTCTCAAAAAATGTCTTCGAACTTCCTTTTGGTGGAGTTGGACAATGTTCCTATTGATTATAAGTAAACACATTTCTAGGTTGTGCAGATTTATGCAAATGGTGATGACCATAGTGATTGTAACAGTATAACTCTTCATAATTTGATGAACCCTGTAAATATTAATTTCTGTAAAATTACCTGACATTACTAAATCTGACATCATATTATTAATATTTTCAAAGTCACAATCATCAGAAAAAGAACTTGGTATCACAAAATCACTTAAGGAAACCTTAAACTGGTATGGATACTTCAAGAGCTCAATCGGGCCATAAATATCATAGCCAGTTCTGTCCCATGCTATACCCCCAGGTATTGGGTTGGCTGTGATGTTCACTGATGATAGTTCTCTTTTCTCGATGTGAGAGGATCTGTGAGACTTTAGGACCAAGTTGATGTTCTGACTTGCTGTGTCCATTGTACTATATTTTCCATCAATGAATCTACCCAAGTATAAAACCATGATGAGTTAAAGCAGGAGGAAAAGTACACCTAACACAGTCCAAAATTCAATCCATGGTGAAATCAGATATGTTTCTTTTAGTTGGTGAAAAAGCTTGGTTATTTTTTCTTTGAAAGTTTTTGTTGCTGGCTTGTCCCCATGTTCACTTGGATCATTGGAAAAGTCATCGAAGTTGATAAAATAGCCAGATGCAGTTCTGTCAATTATTGGGATTGCTTCCGGATTTCCATTGATCTTTGCATTTTCTTTTGTTACATGTGTACAGTCCGAGGCTACATCGTTGTAGATTGGTGTGTCATCAGGAATTGTTGCAATTTGGGTTTCCAGAGGCACGAGTTCCATGGCTTTGCTGCATAGTCCTTTTTTATTTACTGCAGGTTTATCGAATGTGATAAGTCTCTCAGTTTGAACCTCTTGGATTGTAGCAAAGTTTGGTCCTCTGCTATTTCTTGGTAATCCACTGGGCCTGCTATTTATTACCGGCCACATGTTTGTGGTTTCACCAGGTCGATGGAAACAATTCTGTTTTCCTTTTTAGCAGCAAGTGGCGGTTGTACTACTGATCTTGTTCCGCTGACAGCTAAGACAGGTACTGCTTTTCTGTAAGAAGGCCCAAATTCCTTCTTCACCGCGATCTTTTCTCTGACCAGATCCCCAATCTTTGGAATCCAGACATGTCTTGCTGGGACAGGTAGTTCTTCAGTGGTTGTTGGCTTAAACTTTATGTTACTTAGACTATTTCTTGTTTCATTCAAGTCCTGTAAAACAGCCAAACAATCTTTGATATCAAAAGTTTTTTCTTCTACCACTGAAGTTTGACGATCCAGATCCTGGATAATCATTCTAGTACCAAACAAAAGTTCATACGGACTGATACCTCCTAGAGAATTTCTTGGCATGTTATTAAGACTACGGCGGACACTTATTAAATGTTTGACCCACTCATCACCCGAACCTAATACCCTCGCCATTATAGATTGCTTTATGTCACGGTTTTTTCTTTCCACTACCGCATTTCCCTCAGGATGGAAGGGAGAAGAGTACCGCAATGCAATGCCCATGCTGGTCATGGCCTCTTTGTAAGCTTGAGAGCTAAACGCAGGACCCTGGTCAGAATGTAGCATGCCAATTGCGTATGTGCCGATAAAGACTCGCAAATCTTTAATAACAGTTCTGGCGTCAGCCGAGCAATGGGGACACATTTTTAAGTGAATTCAGTCTTAATAATTATTGGGACGCGTTTCTCCGGCTGGATTTCTGTGTACAGATAGCCTTATGCTTTCTAATAAAGTTGTCCTGGCAATAGTCTGGTCCGGTTCACAACTGCGATCTCTGTTGCAGTCTGGATAATCCATTGCAAATTTGTAAATTTGCAAGCTCATCCCCGGCCACCAGTATTCTGATTGTAATTCTGTTAGAGATTTCAAGATCTCTTGGTGCCTTGGACCCAGTCCCATGTGTCAATCAAGAAAACTCTCCGGTTCGTGTTTGGAATTACTCTATCCCCCACTCCAGGGATTTAAGCAAAAGGAACGGAGTTTGCATCAATTATGTATGTATTACTGAGTGGATAGTTGAGAGGTAGTGCTGCATAATCGCCTTTTAACAACGCTTTTACCGCCAGCATGGTTTCTCCATCTATGTGTTTTTTAGAACGCTTTTTTTTGGCTACGGAAGCCGGTTGAACAGCTTCCGCTGTGGCTCTGTTAGCCAATGAATTCCCTGCAACGTGAACGCCATCACGTTGATGACTCAGTGTATGTATCACGTGAGTCTTTTGTAGTTCTTTCTGCAAAAGAACTACTTGTTCCCAAAGCTTTTTATGCATTATCGTGGCACCTGTGTCATCTTTGTAACCGTTTTTGCTCCATGTCTGCATGTCACTGTTGTATGACTTGATGCAGTAATGCGAATCGCACTCTATCAGTGTGGGGAATTCGCGATCAGCATTTTCAAGCGCCATCTTTAAAGATCTTATTTCAGCTCGCTGAGCTGAACAGTTTCTGAGTGATTCAGTTTTGGTAATCATCTGTTTGAATTTACCAGAGCGCCAGCGACCCTTAACAATCATGCACGCTGTATTGTAGGATTTTTTTCTCTACATCGTAATGGTGTGCAAATCTGTCCATATAGATTACAAAGGTATATTGTTCGAGAGGCAGAATTTCGATTGGCAGAGGAAATTCTTGTTCGTATTCTAGATCATCTAGTTTTTTCATTTTCGGGTCAAAATAGTATTTCACGTCTTCTGCAACAAGAGAATTTTCCCATTGTATCCATTTTGGATCTAGCGCCACAGTTTGAAGATTAACTGGGCTGAATAACGCCTCAAAGGCTGACTCTGCTGTATAAACAGTTATTCTTTTGCCTTGAGCTTGGGCTCTTCCTCTTGCTACAGCAGTCTGAACCGCATTCACAGTATTTTCTGAAAGACTGAATGTTTTATTCTGCTTGTGTATACAAATGTGATTTGTAAGCTATAGTACTGTTTCTCCCTCATTAGAGGTCAGGTATGTGAATCTGCATCTTCCTGGGATGACTCGGATTACTAGGTTGCGTACGTTTTCGCGAGTTTGCAGTTTTGTTTTAGCTAACATATCTGTCTGTAGTGATCTCAAAATTTCTGTGTGTTTTTGAACCAATGTATTGGTTTGAAGTCAGGTTTTATTAATTCATAGAGAGGTTTAACCCTCTCTACATAATTTAGAATGAATGTTCTACCGAGATTCAGGAAGCCCAGTATTGATTGTACATTTTTCAGCGTCTTTGGTGCTTGGATTACTGCACACTTCTCTAGGAAGTTGTCTGCCAGTCTTTTGCCTTCACTTGATAATTCATATCCTAAAAATAGGACTGTTAGATGGGCAATTCTTGACTTTTTAAAGTTGAATTTGTAACCCTCTGATGCGAACCCAAGAACTATGGTGTTCACTCTTTTTAAGTGAGTCTCCAGGTCATCGTCTGTAAGATAGATGTCATCGACATAGGATAATGCCTCATCATCATATATTTGTAGTAATTCTGTTACCCTTGCTGAGAATAATCCTGGGCTATTCTTGATTCCCTGTGGTTGTTGGCAAAATTATTTTTGCAACCCCATTATTGAGAAAGCGCTCAAATACCTGCTTTCAGGTGCAATGTTTTGACAGAAGAATCCATTAGAGATATCTAATGTTGTTTTATTTTTTGCGCACGCTGTTGTTCATTAGTGCTGCACTGTGTGAGTTTTGTACTGCAAAAGTTTTGCAGCAGGAGTTTAAATGTCTGTAGTCCAAAACTAGGCGATAATAATCGTCTGGCTTGGAGACAGGAAACAAAGGATTGTTCATTTGTGAGGTGCATGTTTCAATTACCCCTTGATATTCAAGTTGATCTAAGATCTCCCTGACTTGCTTTTTAGCTTCTTCTTTTACTGGGTACTGCCTTTGTGCAGTAGGTTGATTTTTTAACTGGATTTTGTGGTGAAGAGAGTCCTCATCCCATCCTACATGATTTTTGTATAATGCAGGGGCTTGGTCCACTGCCCATTTTCTTGCAAATGTGTATTTTCTATGAATCGGAATGTGATTTGAGAAGGCAGGCATAATCATTTCTTCGCCCTGAGGGCACTCTCTGACAAACTCTGATGGCCAGTTTTTTTCAGCTAACAGGATGTCATAGCCTTTATAAAGATTCTCCAAAAAGAGACCTTTTATTTTCCTTGTTTTATCTCCCTCTATACGTAATGTTATTTCATATAGTTTATGGGGCACGCTAACTCGTGTGTCTGCAGTTTCCACCTGAATGTATTCATTCGTGTCCACTCTCTCCAGAAGATTAATCAGGATCTTGCGAGCTATGGTCACTTCTGCTGCGCTTTCTAGCATTGTCTGGCCCCACTCTCCATTTTTCTGTTGTGTCCTCAGAATGCATGTTTAATTTTAATACTTGCTACCTTCTTTCTGGGAAATTGTGATTTTTTACTTTGATGAGCAGGTTCTTTGTCTTTGGACTTGATGTGCTCTTCCTTGTGTTCTGACCGTCCTCTTCTTTCCGATTTCTGTGAGGAAGTCTGAAAAGAGCGAGAGGGTCGTGTATCAATATCTTGATATCTATCAGGTGTTTTCAATTTGTTAGGTTGTATCTTTTCTCAGAGGGTTCCCTTTGGGGAGACTTGTCTCCTCGGCCAGGAGATCTTTCTCTCCGTTGAGGAGACCTTCCTCTGGACTGGAATCGATTTTCTTTGGGAGTGGATTGTTTATTACCATCCCAACTCTTTTTTGGAGTATTTAGATTCTTTTTTCACAACAAATTTTATTGATTGATCAGGTAAAAGCACATACACAGTTCTCCACAATCAGGAGGTTACTGCAAATTGTCAACACATATATATCATTGTAGCCCAATCAATAAAAGAAACATTTCGCCCTAACCCTCCCACCTCCCACAGCCACCCCGTAACGTCACTACCCACCCCTTATCCCTCCCTAGCCCTGTACACATGATCATATCAAGCCTCCTGTAAGTGCTGTTTGTATGCCAGGCTCCATGTGCCACTCTAGGCCTGGCGTCCATCACTCAAATCCAGATCGTCGTCAGGTTCTGCTGGTGGATCCAGAGTCAAACCTCTGTAATTTGCCCACCGTTTCCAGATTTTGTAATGTTTCGGGGGGCAACCTCTGGCCTCGAACACATTTAGATTATTTTTAATAAATGTTTTTTCAGGAGTTTCAGTTAATTGGGGTTTTATTGGTTTCCCACCCAAACTGTCTCTTCCAAGCTCTTCATAGGATTTTTCTATGATTCTGGCAAGTTCAAAAGGTTGGTCTGTTATATCTGTCTCCTTCAATTTCTTTACATCGTCCCTTGCCAATTGAACTAATTCTCTATATGCCTTTGTTAATTCTTTTAGTTTAACTAGGAGTTCTTCGCTTGACATTGTTTCAATGTCTGGGTGTGTTGTGTAGCTGGCTAGAACCGGCCACGTGGCTCCTGGTCTACCTAGTGGACCGTGCCTGGGGATGTGATTTTGATGTTTTAGGGCGCCATTAAACAAGAGCAGATGCTCTTGGTAAGTTAGTGGGATTTCAACGTCCTCGAAAGGAGTGTATACATCCGGAGGTTCCTCTATTTGTAATAGTGGAAGTCTTTTGTCACAGAGTGTGCTGGAGGAAAATGTATCCATGAATAGAACACCTCTGTCTGCCGAACTCATGTGCCTCTATCACGAATATGACCGTACCACCACTTGGTGATAGTCCATTCTCTATAAGTTTGAGAGTTATAGTTTTTCTTATATTGACCGGAATGATTATAGCATTCGGGTCGTTATCTTCATTAAACCCTGTAAGGTTTACACCTGGTTGATTCGCATTTACTGTGGTTTCATCGGTTCCGTTGTTGTCGCCTTGTTCTGACATTTTTACTGACAAAAGGTTTTTTTTTCTTTTTGTTGCAGATCAAGTTTCAAGGAAACAAAGATTAGGTGCACAATATTTTGGAACACTGTATCCTTCAATGTTGACTAAACCAAGAACTAATACATAGGATTCTCATCCTACTAAGTTCAGGCGGATATTAACCTTTCACCCACTCCAGATGTCTATTGGAGTTTTTACGGGAGAAAGGGGTCTGTGTGAAAAGCACGACTGAGTTACTCTAGTGTCTTGCATTAGATTATCGCCTTACCAAACGTTGGGCGCCATGTAGTGCAGTTCCTATTTTCCCAATAGGCTCTGCGCATTGGAATAACATAAACAGCAGTGTAGACGTAGGACTGAGGTCATCTAGGTCTCTACTGACTTTGTTAGACTTAATTAGTTTTGCCAGCTAGCTCCGAGGTCACTAGAAACGTTCGCGAATGTTCAGGAAAGAGTTAACCGTCCTGATTTAGACAGAAAGGGATTCGTTTCTGACAACCGCATAAACATGACAACTTTTCTCCCTCAGAATAAAGAGTGTATCTCTAGAGTCGTGTGAAAACAATAGACTGCTATTTCACTCTGTCAATCGTGCATGCTTAATTTCACCAGAGTGCAGAGAAATAGAGAGACAGGTGTTTTCAATAAAAGGTGTTATTTTATTGAGCAGTCTTCTTTCTCATGCAAGAGAAATGAATTGCCACAATTGCAATACTTATTATAAAGTAAAGTGCGTACAGTAAAAGTAGTATTATGAAATAATACTGTAAAAGCATGGATAAGGTTTCTTAGCCATATGATACTTAAAAATGGATACAATATATACATACATAAAAACATTGACTAACAAAAACTCAACTGGTGCTTGTAAGATACGCCTACCCCGGTGTACCTGACCTAAGCCTAACACGTGGGAAGGAGTAAGTAAGTTGCAGTTTAGGTTAAGTTAGGTTTTTGCCAAGTATCAGAATCAAGAATTCTCTCTAAGGTTTTCATCAGCTCCGTACCTTGGTTATAGAATGAAGGAGGTCTTGTATCTCGCTTCTCGGGACTCGATCTCCCAGCAACCGGCGAGGGTGACTTGGGAACACTGGAGCTGGATTTTCTCGGCTGGAGAAAAAGACAGCATCTCTCTCAGTGTGTCGAAGGGAGGGCCATTTTCCTTTGGCTCTGGCAACAGCTGGGCTCTCGGACAAGTAGAACGTCGCTCTGCTCCCCACCACTGTGTGTTTGCTTAAGGCAACGTTGGTATATTTATACCTGAAAGGTGCCAGGTTTGACATAAGGATGGACATAAGACATCACTAAGAACTAACAGTTCTTTCTGGACTACAGGAGTTCTTGTGCAAATAAAACAGAAGCAGGGGGGAATTCCTGGGCTGCTGGCGGCTTGGTTTGTTTAAAGAACGTGTTGTGCTTTCTAGGAATCTATGGGAGTAGCCTTGCAGTGTTTTGGACTGCATGGGCTATTAGTAAATATGGATATGATTCTTATGCCTTTATAAGGATATTATTAGTTATAACCACATAAGGGCATGAATCGGGAATATCGAATTAGGGTCCTAGATAGAAATACAACAATAGCATTGTGGCGGACGGTGCTCTCAGCACCGCCCGTCACAATGCTATAAATGCATTTCAGCATTTGCATATACAAAGCGGCAGGTACCGCGCGGTGCCTGTCGCTATGTATATGCAAATGAAGGGGGGTACCACAGGTACCCCCGTGTGCACCCCCCCACATCTCCTTCTCTCTGGGGGCCCGCAGGGGGTCCCCAGATAGAAGTCTGCATGCCTTTCCATGGCGGCATTGCCGCTGCGGAAAAACATTTCAAAATGCCCATTATAATATGGCTGGCGGTGTCTATTAGACCCCGCCACCATATTAATCTGTTTCTGCCCCGGCCACAAGGCGACCGGGGCAGAAAAGCGGCGAATGGTCTTTCCATCCGCCGTGGTTCCCCCCGCCATCCTAATTTGGCGGGGGGGAATTCAGGTGAGGATATTGGGCAGATTGCCCCCGCCAGGCTGGCGGTGGCTACCGCCAGCCTGGCAGGGGCAATCCGCCCAACATCGTAATGGGCCCCTTGGATGTGGTATGTTATACATGCACAGGATTCTGGTCAGGTCTATTAAGCTATCAGTCTGTACAGGTCTCATTCACATTTTAATTCCTTCCATGACAGCATATAGCATGGAACTGTAGATCAGCCAACTTCATACAATGGCCACCTTACAGTGGGGGGGGGGTATCATTTTACCTGATGGCATGCACAGCCACCGGACACTTCAGTGACAGAGCTATTGTGGCTAGTATGCTGCGCCATTTTTCTTTTTATATTTCTTAATTTTTGCTATTGTTTCCAGATGGTATGTGTTTGCAAAACAAATGCATATTGCATGATTGGCAGGGCCATACCTGGTGTCTTTGTCATGTGCTAACATACATGCAACCTTTCAGTAAATACCTGGGGCCATATTACATATACGGCACACTTTCCTGTTTTGCTGCACAGCACACCTTTAAATAGGTGCACCTATATGGCACACTTTCCCTGTTTGCTCTACAGCACACCTTTAAATAGGTGTACCGTGGGCAAAGAGGGAAAGTTTGCCATATTACCATGAATGCACTGCTGCCAGGGCAGCCGCTAACTAGTGCTGCGCTGGGGGCAGCGCAATCAAGTGAAATACAGCTTGGCAGCTTCATAGCCACTCCATATTTGACTGTGCAGATGGCAACCCCCTCCACTTTAAAGAGGGAAGAGAGATCCCATAGCAGGTGGTTGCAGCATGCATGCCAAATGTTTAAAATAGGAAAGTTTGAGATTTTAAAAAAGTAATCAGGGGAATATATTTCTCCCATTTACTTCTATTGAGGCCTGGATTGGGTCTATTGTCATGTACGCGGACTGAGCAAAAACATAGATATTGTTTTTTGCCTGTCAAGAACAAGAAGAAATTGCTATGACTGGCAGAGAGAGGGTGACAAAAATGTTGTGCTCTAGCCTGTAGGAGCTGGTTACTGGTGGCGCATACTACGAGTCACACAAGACCAGTCCCTGTCTGCAGAACTGCATTGAGATTGGCGGGAGACTAGCCTTGAAATTGGTGTTCTCCACCTGAATCGGGAGGGTTGGCATGAATGGTGCACTGCATGACTGCACCCACCTGCAAGCAGATATATGCATAGGACCCCCTTTTCCCCTTCAAGAGGGCTGCCTCTGGAAGGTGTACAGAAAGTGCGCCACCTTGTTGTGGTGAGCTTTCAGTGCGCCTCTTAAAGGCTTGTTTACCTCAGCCCCCATTTCCATAATACAGTGTAGGCAGAGTCAAAGTGATTCCCTCATTTGAATAGGGCAACATCCCCAGACAAATGAGGGAACTCCTTCTAATGACAGCGCTGGTCTTACATGTGCACCAGTGATATATGTAATACAGATAGGACCGTACACGTACAAGCATCTGTGGCCCCTTCTGTAGGGGTGCACAAAGCAGGCGCACATGCCTGTTGTGCCCCCGGGGCACTTTCTGTAAAACGGACCCGATCCTATGCAACAGTTTAATAATGTATTTTTTTTTTTTTTTTTTTTACAGAGGGCTTAATATTTTAACACTCATCCTCTGTATCATAACTTAATCCACAAAAAAACATACATTTTGAAAGCAGACTTTATTTAATATAAAAATGCAATAAAATGGGAAAACTATTTCAAATTCAATCTGTCAGCTGCCATACATTTGGCTTTCCTTGTAATTGCAGTGGGGTTTCTGAGGTACTCTGGCAAGGCCCAGCGGTATGTTTCTCACACAAATCCTGACATTTTATTCTCATGTTGTTCCTATTTTTCAAATGAATACTGATGTCAGATCTCTGAAACGTAACTTGACCGTGTCCTATTATAGTCTAACTGTGAAGATCAAAGAAGGACAACAATAAAAGAAATCTTTAGCCCTTACCTGTGTGAATCAAACTGTCAGTATGTCCGTGCCGTGCATTCCTAGTGCTCTCAAGTGAGTCTTAGCAGCAGCAAACACTTCAGGGTTATTGTGGAAAAGTAATGGAGCAGAACACGAGGAATCTGAAATAAAAGGACATTAATAGACAAAGTCACAGCCGGTTCTATGAAAGAAGAAAAATAAGAACATACTGGGTCTTGGGCACACGAACTTTACACATCACAACTCCGTCACAACGTGAAAATGAAACGGAAGAGCTGCCGTAGCAGAATGAATCAAGGAAAAGTGAGGCTCGCGCGGCCCTAGAAACCCAGTCAGTCAGTGACTACAGGTCACACACCGAAATGGAGTACTGTAATGGTCTGTTGCGATAACAATTTTAGTAGCAGTCTGAAATTGGAGCAAAGTTTAAGAGGAGTGGGAGTTACTGTAGGCTGAGGCAGGCATCAAGAAGAAAATTGAAATGGGGCAACTAGAAACGTCTTGTTTTATGCAAATAAATCGTGAGAGAAAGAGTCGTATATACATATATATTTTGTAACGACATTCACTTGAACAATTATTATCTCATTTGTACGCCCTAGGTCCTGGCACTCATTTTGGTGGTTTGTGCCCAAAATCGGTAGCTTCAGGATCTGCCAAGGAGAATGTATCAGCCGCTTCACTTTGTGGAGCACCCTCATACCTTGACCAAATACAAACTGGAACTTAAAAAATTCTTCGGGCTCTTTGAAAGGTTTGGTCGTTCGGCTAACAAAGCAGTCCTGAATTCTTTTTTATGTTAGAAACTGGTCGGTGCGTCTTCCTGTGGTCTGCACTTTGGCCACTCACAGGACACGTTAGAAAGGACATGTTAATGGACCGGACAGAAAGCCAAACGAAGGGCAAATTGTTCAACAGACAAGGAAAGCTGGGACATGGAACACAGTTTTGACTTTTAAGTGAAATGTTTTGTCCTTGTTTTGCTAATTTCTAATGTTCTCCTCGTAACACATTTATGAATGTCACTTTATATTACACTCGAATACAGAAATGTGTGGGGCATACTAGCAATCCGCACCGATAATTATCGCTGAACGTGCTTAGTGCATTTTTTATTATCGCCGGCTATCGCTGGAAATTATCGCCAGGCTAGCGTAGTATCAATAACGCTTAGCACTTTGGCGATAATGATTCCAGTGATAGCCGGTGATATGGGGCAACATCTCTGGAAAACCAGCGATAATCGAGCAAAAATGGAGATAAGCTTTATGATAGGGGCCTGTGCCTCAACCCTAGAATCCACCTCCCATAGTAAACATACTGTAGTCAAGAAAATACCTGCGTTAAGGGGTGCCAAGCGCGAAATTTGAATATTGCTTTGCGGGTCCGGGGCATGTTGTAAATAACGCAAAGCTGGCTTAGCGAACTTTACCCGTGCAGTTTAGTCAGGAACGCCTACTTTGCATCTCATTAGCGATGAGATGAATGGCATAAGTGAAACGAACGCTAGGACAAGGAAATGAGCGCTAGAGTGTCCTTGCTAATACTGCGATAAAATTATCGGTGCTTTTGCCTGGAAACGGATGCTAAAGCGGCGATAATTCGATCGCCAGCCCTTGCTAATATCCCCGTGTGTCTTTTATATTGGAAGTGAATTCTTCAGTTAATGGACGGGAGAGAGCGCCATGTTATTTTGAAATTTGTAGGGGTGCACTACAGTCCCAAGTAGTCAGCACCTGCATATTCAGAGGATCTACTAATGTAGTATAGCCATGTAACATTAGGCTGAGAAACAGCATGATATATATATGTTTATTAATCAGAGATTAATGGGGCTTAATCGAAATGCAGTGTTGCCTAATGCAGGAATGTTACCACATGAGAAATGTCGTATTGCTAATGAAATGCTTTGAAATATGTTTTTAATACTGAATTAATTAATACAGGCTTTTAAAATGGAAGCTAGAGCTCACATTGAAAGTAGAATTAACGTGTTATAATAGTAGAATGCAATGTTGTGCTGTGTTAGAAATGCATTTAAAAGTGCAGAGGCCTGAGACATGCTGAAGCCGTAGAGGCCTAATATATTTTTCCTTTGTTAGCCTTAGTCGAGAAGAAATGATTTTCTCCTTGGGAGAAGCTGTCCTCAGTAAAAAATGAAATTGTAGCTTCGAATGGTTGCAGAAATGTTCCCATGTATTTCAGCTTGCAGGTGCAAGGCCACAAGGCTCGTTAGGTAGAAGAGTCCATTGTTTAGAAGTTAAGATAGTAGGCGCGGATAGAGTAAAAGCTGCCAAGGAAGTTGGGAGTGGAACATTTAGTGAGAAGGTGCCTGGGACCCAAGGACACACCAACGGACGCTGGATGGAAAGGTGCCATGCTGGAAAACTCAGAAGATCTTCACCTGCCAGAGGGGCGCACCTCTGGGCGTGTCGATTGATTTTGGAATTTTGTATCAGGGACAGCACCCGAGGGTGGAGGGCATTGACAGAGCAGGATGTAGTAAGCTGTAGAGAGAGCGTCTTGGGAACTTAGGTAGAGTGAGGTGTAGAAGGAGCATCTTAGAACGAGCTCAATGGTAGATTATTGGTCTAGCAAGAAGTGACGGTAATTCTTTGGAAGTCTTTACTGCTGACATTATACTCTTGTCTGATGGGAATGTTATGTAGGGATGTCACTTTAGGGTAGTGTAGGGACAGAGTAACCACTTCCTTTTTTTTTTGTAAATGCAGTCCAGACTTCAAGCTGGGACTGTTCTTGGTTGCTTGATGTTACTCAAATTAAGTTTGCTTTTTATCCTGAGTCGTTTAAGGATTTTGCGTAGGATTATGTTTGTATTATTGCCAGTTTACTTTTTTAACCTTTTATTGAGATGTTTGTATGTTCAACTATTTTTGGCTTTGTAATAAATCTTTAACATTTTCTGTGGTAGTCAGTGGTCCTTTGAGTTAATTCGTATTCATTTGGAAGCGGTTTAAAGTTATCATTGCCAGATATTTCTTTATACTTCCAGAACAGGGAAAAAAGTTCAGTTAACCGGATTTGGGATTCTAGAGATGGGTAAGAAAATCTAGAATAAAATCCCAGCTTCCCCAGACGTGCAATTGTATTCATTTGCTGTACTTTCAGTGCCAGTTATCCTAACTCCTCTATGGGGTACCAATGTGTGTTTCTCTGTCTCTTCTGTTGGTGTGGAAATCATCTAATGATTTCTTTCTTGGTCACCCACAGTTGTCTCAGACAGTTTTGCAGATAGCTTGTCCTTGTTCTGGAGCAAATGTCATATCAAATTTCCACAACTCTTCATAACTGCATTGGTTGTGTCCCATAGACTTAACAGTCACACAAAATTAACAGTCAAGTGTAGTTCATTTCTTCCTGTAAAACCAAAAACCTGATCTTCTTGTGGGAATAGCCAACTCTTTTTCTGAAAACTTCTTTCTACTATTCCTCTGCTCCTCCTGTGCGGATGCTGTGTACTGTTTGTCAAGTCTACCTGGTTTATTGTGTAAATGCTTTCAATGAGAACTTACATTTGGTCTCATGTTTCTGATGTCATCAGAAATTGCCAATATATTAGTCACAATTTGTGACTTTTCGGGAATCAAAATGAGCAATTCTGTTTTTGGACTGTGAATGCCAACAAGTCGCTATTTTATACCCTTTTGTGTTGCACATAAAAGTTAACAATTCTCAATTTAAGTTTGCAAAAGTTGCATATCACAAATTACGAAATAAAACAATAGAAACACTTGTTTTAACCTTCCCAATTAGTTCTACTACTAAACGCCTTTCCTTGCCACACAAGTAGCAAGATGGTTTATAGATAATAACGATTACCAACTGCCACATTCCCAACAAATTCTTAAAGATACCAGCAACGCAAATCTCCTGCTAGTCAAAAACATGGAGACCAGCATATCTAATAGCCTGTTATCTTTATGGAAGTGCAAAAAAACCCTGAAATTAAGCCTTCACATGTCTATGAGCTCCATTGGACAGAGAAACGTGTGTCTTTTGTCAGAGTTTTATACGATGGCTCAAGAGCATTATAATTTTCAACACGCCAGCTTTCTAAACATATTTCCAATGTAGACGTTTACACTTTCCTGACATTAAAAACGAAATTAACAAAAATAGGTCACGTCCTAGATCCTGACATAGACCATCTATTAGTCAACATTTCCACTATCATGCTACGTCACAAATTATACCTTTTTCCCATAGCCTAAGTAATTTACTCTTCATTTAGCCTACCGGTCACCTTGTAGACAGGGAAAACTCAAATTATCTGGCTCCGATTTATGTTATAACTGTAACAAAAAACCAAGTAGACATCCACCATATGTTTTTTTGGCTGTAGGCCTCTCAAAGCCTTCTAAGAAAGTGTGGTGGAATAACTCTCTAAAATTTCAATCAAGTCATTTCACTGACCTTTCCAACAGTTATATTGGCCCCCATGATTTCAACAATCCCCTTTTCATTGACTTGCATTGAGTGTGCATTATTGGTCTTAATGTTAAGTATTGCTGTGATACTGCGGATACTGCGTCATTGAAAAACTGCAAACCGTCTTTCGTTCCTTACATGGTGGGCATAGGTTACCTACCTAAGGAGCATTTGTTGGACCTGACCTTTTTTGAAGGGTTGTTCCAAACTTTTTGCCCTCCTTCTGTATTTTCTGACCTGTTTTTGTTGGTTTTATGACTCCGGGTCATTTTACCACTGCTGATCAGTGCTAAAGTGCATGTGCTCTCTCGTACACTTTGTACGAATGGTGTACACTTGTTTGCCATATTTAATTTATCTGTAAGTCCCTTGTACAGTGGTATGTTTTTTATACCCAGGGCCTGTAAATAAAATGCAACTAGTCGGCCTGCAGCAGTGCTTGCGCCACCCACATAAGTAGTCTTTCAAACCTGTCTCAGGCATCTCCAACTGCAGGGCTTGTGGGCGCACTTTACTGCCACAGTAACTTGCCATTTAAGTGCTTGCCAAGTCTGAAACTCCCCTTTCACTACATCTAGGTCACCCCTAAGATAGGCCCTAGATAGCCCTATGGACAGGGTGCTGTATAGGTAAAAGGAAGGACATGTTCCTTTGTTGTGTGGCATGTCTTGGTAATGACAAACAGTTTATTTGATTTCTCACTATTGTGAGGATGCTCCTCTCATAGGTATGCATGGGGAATTCCTTGATATATGTTTCAGTGGAAATTTCTGATATGAAAGGAGTAGCCTTGCCATGTTTGGTATGTTTGGAATAGTTGTGATGATAAGTCCTTCTTACTGGTAAAAATTGATTTTTTATTACTACTTTAGGAATGCCACTTTTAGAAGTGGGTATTTCTGTATGCTTATGACTCTTGGTGCTTTGCAGCCTGACTCCAATCAATGTCTGGTTTAGACTGACAGGGACCTGTTTTGTGCACACACTCTAGACAGTCACAAAGAGAGCTATTGTATGCCCCGCATATCCTGATGGGTCTTTCTGAGCTAGAGTGGTGGGAGGAGTTGTCACCTGCACCTAAACAGGGCAGTGCCTGCCTTTCACAATTGTGTCTCCGCCCCCCTGTGGCATGTCTGGAGCCAGGTCTGGGGATTGAATGGAGGTGTTGTGCACTTCTAAAGTTTGTATTGCAGTTACCTTCACATAAAAAACATTGAGTATAAGAACAGGACCCCTGACCCCATGATGGTACACACTGTGTGGGACTTGTAACCAGGCGCTGCTGGCTCCACAGACTACATCTTGCCAGTCAGAATTGTTTTCCTGCCAGGTTTGAACCGCCATTGAACTCCTTTGTCTGTTGTGCTGACCTGTAACCTGCTGGGAAGCAAGAAGAACTGCCTGCTTCTCAACTAGGACTCTGTGTGCTGGCCTGCTGCACCTATTCCTGCTTGGTGCCCCAGTTGGTCTCTGAGGGTTTGGTGACCTGCCCTGTGTATGTGAAAATGTCGCTGTTAGAACTGGGATTTCTGGTTGGCTAAGGTTTGCGCCAAAGCCAGGCAGAAACCACCACTCTAGTCAGGGCAAGGGAGTCACACGCCAAGATAACCCCTGCTCACCCCTTTGGTAGCTTGCCATGAGCAGACAGGCTTATCCCAGAGGCAATGTGTAAAGCATTTGCACATGCACACAGTAACAACATCCCAGGAACACCACAAAAGGAACTCCACACAAGGTTATATAGAAAATAACTTTTGTATTCTTAAAACACATAAGATAGTAATCCCACAATATACATTGTGCCAACTGGCACTGGCAATATTCACAAGGGATTATTTACATAGGACAGGGCCACGTGGGACACTGTCAGGATCAACACTTAGCAGAAATTGGTACAAGAAAATAGATCATAAATCTACAACCAGTTACTACTGGTAATCACTGTACTTCATCTCAACCTGAAACATAAACTACATTATGTACGGTCACCTCAGGCGCGAATTACATTCTGCGCCAACCTCACCAGCATAAACACATTATTCAATCTCTTACTAGTCTAAACACATTAGACCCTGCCTCCTAAGAATAACTCACATTTAGGGGCGTAAAGCACAGAGTGAAGTATCCTCTTACTAGCCTAAACCATAATATGCTACACAACCTCATAATCATAAACCACAGTTTTAGAGGTATAGAACACAGGGTGCGCAAAACATACTAAATGCATTACATTGCCTAGCACCACACCACTCTAGCACATAAATCACATCATAATGCGCCCTATCCACAAACCGGTACAAAAGGGAGTGGTAATGGACGGAGCATCTGAACCAATCAAACACTCACACCCAGTCAAAAGATCTGGGTTTAATCCATCACCATTCTTTAGCCCACTCTGCCACCCCGGTTCAGACATGGCTATATGCAAATCAGTCTGACCCTGTGCCTCATGGGAACAGTCCAGCCCGAACTGCCAAGCCATGCCTTCCCTGGACTGGAAGCAAGCTTCCGAGGACCGGTTTCTGGCATTCCAGCCGTCTTCAGCCCGGCTTGCTTGAATCCAGTGGCAAAGTGAGCAAGGGACTCACATCTGAGCATACCCTGCCACACTTATGGTGGCCAAAAGCGGTACAAAAGGGGGTGGTGATGGACGGAGCATCTGAATCAATCAATCACTCACACCCAGTCAAAAGATCGGGGTTTAATCCATCACCGTTCTTTAGCCCACTCTGCCTCCCCAGTTCAGACATGGCTATATGCAAAACAGTCTGACCCTGTGCCTCATGGGAACAGTCCAGCCCAAACTGCCAAGCCATGTCTTCCCTGGACCAGAAACAAGCTTCCGAGGACCAGTTTCTGGCATTCCAGCCGTCTTCAGCCCGGCTTGCTTAAATCCAGTGGCAAAGTGAGCAAGGGACTCACGTCTGAGCATACCCTGCCACACTTATGGCGGCCAAAAGCGGTACAAAAGGGGGTGGCCCAGATCTTTGTACTGGGGTGAATGTAAGACATTGTCTGCATTCTGTCCATCAACTGTGTTTTTTGCAATTTTCACCCCGAGTTGGCTGGGTATGCTCGGACGTGAGTCCCAGGCTCTCCACATCACTGGAGTCAAGCTATCCAGGCTGAAGAAGGCTGATAGCCAGAAACCGGTCCTTAAATGCTTGATTCCAGTCTAGGAAAGACATGGCTTGGTAGTTCGGGCTGGACTGTTCCCATGAGGCACAGGGTCAAGGCTGATTTGCATATAGCCATTGTCTGACCTAGGTTGGTGAGGAGTGCAAAATAACGATGGATTTAGGGCCAGATCTTTGTACTGGGGTGAATGTAAGACATTGTTCTGCATTTTGTCCATCAACTGTGTTTATTGCAACTATCCACAAACCAGCCCCCCTGGCCAACTGGCCATCTCAAGAAGGGGCTCAAAATGCCCTGTGTCCAGAATGTCAAGGCGCGCTGCAAATGCAGCGCCAGTCAGGTGTGCGCCATCTGTGCAAGCCTAAATGTTGCAGCTGCCCACTACTTGCTGGGCAGCTGGGGACAAGAACAGGGCCTAAACGCTGCAGCTGGCACTAAGAGCTGCGCAGCTGTGGAAGTCAAAGGTAGGGGCGAAGGGAGTGCGACTCACTCCTAGGTTCACCAAGAATAGGTCCCCTGAAATAAAAAGGCCTAAACGGTGCAGCTGCCCACTACTTGCTGGGCAGCTGTGAAGCAAACTGCGGCGCGGGCCCTCACTGGCCCTCTGAACAAAGACTGCGCCAACTGCTGGAGCCCTCTGGCTCTAGAAATCAACTGTGCACTTTTGCAGCCCTCTAGGCTCTGGAAGAACCTGTGCACTGAATAGGAGCCTTCTGGCTCTGAAACAACTGATTTGCCCCAGGGAGCCATCTAGGCTCTAGCAACAACTTCTGTGGGGCGTGGGAGCCATCAAGGCTCTAAACATAACGTGTCCCAAGTCCCTCTTGGGGACTCTATGAATCAATGGTGCCTCGTGGGAGCCCGCAGGTTCCTTAAACAAATATGGCCTGGGTTGGAGCCTTCGCGGCTCTGTAAAATGGTGGGGCGGCCCACTGCCATCCGGGGCCACCCTAACACCAAATATGGGCCATCGTTGGAGCCTTCGCATGGCTCTGGGGGACACGGGCCCCTGGGACCCCCAGGGGGCCCTTGAAACTAACAGAGAGCCATTGGTGGAGCGGCCCGCTGCCTCTGGGGCCGCTCTGAAGACGGGCACCACTCTGTTGCCTGGGGAACACATGTGGCCTTCCCCCGCCCCAGCTGTCTCAACTTACCGGCTCTCGGCGCTGGGGGAGGCTCTCTTCATCGGGCGGCGGGATAGGGACCTGCAATGTGCCTCAAGCCCCTCCGCTTCTCTGGAACCCTCGGTGGCTCCTGCGGGGCTCTCCCTCGCTTCTGGGAGCCCCGCCTTCGCCAAGGTGCCATGCCTCACCCAGTCCTCTTTCCTCATGGGCCGAGACTCGGAAAGGGAGCCCGTGAGGCTCCGGTCATGCATTTCAAGCACTGGCGCCGCCCACCACCTTCAATTCCGGGTCACGCTCAGCAGCGGCCCGGGAACGTTTCGCCCGACAGCCCGGGCTGCGGCGGTGATTCCTTTTCTCGGGGGCAAAAGCGAGGGGTAGGCTCTAACAAAAGTAAACATCGGGGTGGGCACCTGACCTAATTTAAAAGCGAGCCCCATAAAGCGGAGTAGGCTCCTGCTATTAACAGAAAAAGCGCCAAAGAATCACTCGGGCAAAACGCAGGGTGGGCACATGCTCACCATGAATAGAACAGCTTGATATACAATGCTTCCCAGGCGCTAGGGGAGACAGCAGCCCCATTTTAACTAGGCAGCCGGAGAAAAAGGGGTCCCAGGAAAAGTTCCTGGAGGTAAGGTGGAGCAAGTAGCTCCCAACAAGCAAAGTCCTCCAGTATCCAAGGCATCCAGGGGCTGGGAAGGGCCCAGGGTAAGGCTTGCCAGCAGCAGCACACCCCTGGTTGATTCAAGTGTCAGAACAAGAACATTTTACAGGAGGTCACAACCTCTTTGTATACATAGGAATCCTTTGTCTCCAAAGGTACAGGCAAGGGGCAAACCAGATGTGACTGGTTCCTGAGCACTTTGTTTTGCTCAGCCCCTCTGCTTATTCACAGGGTGGTCAGGGACATCAGACACACCACAGGGGGCGGAGCCAGCATTGTGGAGGGAAAGCCCGGCCCTATTCAGGTCCCAGGTGCAGCCCCTCCCTGCCATCAACATGCAAATCTCCTCATTCACCACTGGGGCAGACCCATCCTGACTCCAGGAGCCAGGCACACCAGCCAGCTCCAGCCAATCACAAGCCAGCACATTCACTGCACAGGCACACCAACTTCTAGAAGTGGCACTTCCACACTAGACACATTAAAGCCGTACACATCATTGCGCAGCATTCAATCTCGCGAGTTCGCACATACCAAACTTGACCCTGTACTCCCCACACATCAGGAACTACCATGGTCACACATATTCCCCATGCATTCCTATGGGAGGGCAGGTCGATCTCACACACGCACTCAGAGAGCGCACACACTTTACACTGGACCACAGTGAAAAAGTGCGCAGAGACCTAAAATCACCAACACCAGGTTACAGAAACAGGCTAGGCAAAAGCAAAAAGTTTCGGGTGAACCTGCCAAAAGGGAAAGGTCCAACAGTCGCGCTGGTGAATGCTTTATTCTTTTGGTTCTTGGCCACAAGCGAACCACATGGTGAGCGCTTTATGCTTCGTGGATCTCTCTCTGAAGTAGAGCACTTGGTGAGTGTGACATTTGGCCCCTATCTCCTATCAGGTTCTGGTGTGTGGTAGGCCCCTCCGTTATGTGAGCAGGATTGGCTTCCTGCCTCTCTAGGTGTTAGAAATGGGAGTCTCTTTTTGGCAGAGGTAGGTACCTTTGTCCAAGCAAGGACCTTTGCCTCTAGTCAAGGTAAAGGGGATACACACTTTAGATAACCCCTGCTCACCCCCTTGGTAGCTTGGCATGTGCAGACAGGATTATCCCAAAGGCAATGTGTAAATTATTTATACTCAAAACACACATTAATACAGTGATAACACCACAAATGGACCCCACACCAGTTTAGAAAAATAAAGTATCTTGATCTAAACTCAACAAAACCAAAATGACAAAAATCCAACATACATGTAGTAAAATAGCACTTCAAAACAGTTTCTTCCAAAACAAATATTGAAGAAAAAAAATAGCTCCACCTAGGGCAATTGCAACGTTGTGACAGCAATATATCTGAAGCAGAGCGCCGACCGTGAGGAGCGAGGCATCGGGCACAAAGTTACATGGATCCCCCAACAAACAGTACCTTGCACACAATGTCTATGAAAATGCACTACTTCATGGAAGTGAGGCATCAGTGCTGAGGTCGAGGCCGGCTCCCTAGCTGTCACGGGGGAGGCGAGGCACTGTGTCCATGAGGAGGCGACGTGTTGAATCCAAGACAGGGGAAGTCGATTGCGTTGGAGGTGAGGCACCATTTTCGGTAACTGTGCAAAGTCGGCGAGTTCATGAAATTATCGTCGGCGGTTATCGGTGCTGCGATAACAGGATGCAGGTGCTGGCGATGAGGGGAGTTGGTGCAAACGCTGGTGTCGATAAATGCTGATAACTGCAGGTGTCAGAGCTGCAGTGCAGGCCGGGCGGTGCATTATGCACTGCACGAGCGGCGCCCCTGGCGTCCGTGCAGGTCTTGGCATCATAGTGCATCGCTGACTGTGTCGGAGACAGATTTTCTAGCTTCTTTCAAGTTTCTTCCAGCTCCCAACAGCACAAATAACCTCCAGAGGCCAAAAACTGGAATAGGCACCTCCTGGCAGGTCATAATTCTCAGCAATAGAGTTCAGGTTAGCTGGGGGTGAAGTCTTTGTGTCCCTGAGACTTCATAACAGGAGGTCAGTACACAGCAGAGCGTTCTTCAGGCACGTTCACAACAAATTTCCAGTCTTTATTCTTTCCTTGGCAGAAACAGCAACTGTAGGCCAGCCCCCACAGCGCACAACAAAGGGTGAGTACTTCTCCGCACAGCTCTCCAGCTCTTCTCCTTGGCAAAGGTTCTTCTTATGTCGAAAAGTGATCTACAATTCTGGGGTTTAAGTTCCACTACTTACACCCAATATTGTCTTTGTTCTTTGTGCAAGGGTCTCTGAGCCCAATCCAAACCAGTTCTGTCTTCACTGGTGCAGTATGACCACAGGGGTTGGAGACAGTATTGTGTAAGGGAGACAGGCCCTATTCAGGTGCAAGAAAAACTCCTCCCACTACTCCAAATGCAGCCAGTGTCTATTCAGCTCAGCTCTGAGTCATCCTGGAAGGGCCAGGCACACCTCAACCCTCCCACTGGCTGTCTACAGTGAATGCACATGCCCAGCCCCTATCACTCCAAAACTAGACAGTCAATCCACAAACAGGCAGAAGCGCACGGAATGGTTAAACAAGGACATGCCTACTTTTCAAAAGGGGCATTTTCCAATGCACAAGTTAAGAACCATCTTTACTAAAAGATGTGTTATTCCAGCCTGAGTTCAGAGATGCTAAACTTTATTCCTCTATCTTGTCCCAATGGGACGTTATACTTGTAAGGTGTATTCCTATGGGGCAGATAGTCTTTCAATAGTGAAAAATGAACTACACTATATTTCACTATCATGATATGTCACACACACCAATACATGTCCTACCTTTCACATACACTGCACCCTGCCGATGGGAGTACCTTGGGCCTGCCATAGGGGTGTCCTACATGTAAGAAAAGGGAAGGTTAGGGCCTGGCAAATCGGTGCACTTGCCAGGTCAACATGGCAGTTTAAAACTGCGCTCAGACACTGCAGTGGCAGGTCTGAGATACGTTTTCAGGGCTACTCTTATGAGTGGCAAAATCAGTGCTGTAGGCCCACTAGCAGCATTGGATTTACAGGCCCTGGCACACTCAGTGCACTTTACTAGGGACTTACCAGTAAATCATATATGCCAATCATGGAAACACCTATCCATGAACTCAATTTACAAGGAGAGCATATGCACTTTAGCACTGAATAGCAGTAGTGCCCAGATTCCTGTAGCCAACAAACTCAGGGTCAAAAACAAGAGGCCAAAATTCAAAAAGTATGATGGTTAACCTGCCGAAAAATCGAAGTATAACACTAAGGAGAGAGCGCTTTTATGGTAGCATGGTTGGGCGATCTCCCTGTGACTCAGCAGCTGTTTTTGCACAGGCTGCCCCAAGGAGAAAAGATCGAACTAACTTGCTACACCAGACTCATTGCTGGAGCAACAGAGACGTTACCTACAACGTCAGTCCCACCTTACTGCAACGAAAGTCTGCTGTCTGGTAACCAGGAGTGGCCCGGTACACCAAGCGCGTCCACCCGGCTCCGCTTCCAGGATTCAACTGTAGGCTGAGGGAGACGGTGTGGGTTCCAGATGTGAGCCTGCCAACCCAACGGAGACAGCCTGATGCAATTTACGAGGGGTCCAGAGGGTGAGTCAGGGCCTGGGGAGCTTGGCCTTCGGCTCTGCATCGTCCCACAGTGGTTTCCTGGTCCCGAGCGGCCCAGACAGTAGCAGCTCCTGGAGGGAGTGCTGCTGGTGGTAGGGCGGGCCGGGGAGGGGCATGGTGGGGGATAGTAAACGCTGGCTCACAGCCGACCGGAGTAATGTAAAAAGATAAATAAATAAAACAAATTTCATTGCACGCCCTGAAATGCCAAATAGCGATGCAACACACAATGAAATTTGTTTTATTTATTTATTTACATTACTCTGGTCGGCCGTGAGCCGGAGGATGTACCAGTAAGCTTATAACTAATTTGAGTTTTTGTCATGTCTATATTTTATTTATGTTTTGGGTGTTTACTAACCCTGGGCATAGTGGGTGTAGTGGGGCTACGTAAAGCTTCGTGAAGTGAATCTACGCCCACCCACGTCCTTCGCGTAGCCCCACTACGCTCCGCCCGCCTCCCTCCCGCCCTCTTTTACACCCCTGATTGGGATTTTTAATAGGTTAAAAAGTAAAGAATAACACCTACCTTTTATGCGGCGTCACGGGGCTCCATCTTCTTCTTTGCGCCGACTTCTTCCAAACCAAAATGCGCATGCGCGGGCGCCCGCGCATGCGCATTTGGTTGGATGAAGTCGGCGCAAAGAAGAAGATGAAGGCCCGGGACGCCGCATAAAAGGTAAGTGCTTTTCTTTACCTTTTAACCTCTTAAAAATCCAAATTAGGGGTGTAGAAGAGGGCGGGAGGGAGGCGGGCGGCGGGCAACTTCGCTCCATCCACGGGTGTGCGTAGTGTTGCCTACTAAGCCTACTTTGCGAATCGCGTAGTAGGCAACACTACGTGCACTCCGTGGGCGGAGCGAAGTGCTCTGCCCAGGGTTAGTGTTTACATATTACTATTATTTGGTTTTAGAAGTGGCAGGATTTCTATACACTGTGAATCTAACTACTGAATGCCAATACTGATGAAAAGGTGGTTCTAGCGATACGAAGCAGCCAGCCGAGATCTAAGGAGGAGCTTGATCAGCTATGTTTCCTCTCTCTTTTCAGTTTTCTTGCATCCTTTGCTGCATATCATGGTTAGTGGTACCTTGGCAACATTTATGACAGTGAAGTGAGGGCTTGGATCACATCGATTTGGCTTCAGATCCTGACAACAAGTCATAGTTGGAAGGTATGTGTGGGAGAGGAGAGTGGAGTTTGAGTGGAAGAAGATGGGATGAGGAAGGTAAAAGGAGCTCATGTGAGTTGTAGCGGGTAAGATATGAGGTGGTGTTGACAGAATCAGAGTACAAGAGGACAGAGGTTGTGGAGAGTTCAGCGGGGAGATAGTAAGACAGGGAGTGAGATAGTGTTGAGGAGATGGAACAGGGATGAAAATGGAGAGAGAAGGATTTGTTGAAAATGATGGTGCTGAATAGACCTTATGTCATGATCAAAAGTCTCACATCAACTGTTAAACTGGATGTTCCGACTCACTGTTCGACTTACAGCATCTGGGTTGATGTGTACAGCCTTTAGCTTCAAAGTTACTTTACTATTTGGCAAAATTAATTTTAGTTGATTTTTACCCAGAAGTCATGTTTCGGCAACTTTAACTTGCAATTCCTGTTCTTTTGTCAGACCGGTCCATGGTGTCACCGAACTCATCCTTTTCTACCTCATCTCTTGCAATATTTCGGAAAATCAAGTAAATTCTTTGTAAGGTATTACTCTTTGATGGGCTGATGGTTGAGGGAGGCATTAGATGCCACCACTAATTATTTTTCTCACGCACCTGGTGCAATATAAGGACAGTTAACACGTGTGTACTGTTATGGGGTGACTTCCTTATGTTGTCCAAATTAACGGATATCTTCGTTGGTTTGTTTACAGTTTGGTACCTCGTATACTAGTCTCCTTTCAGCTTTAGGCCACAAATGTTTTTTTATCCGTTTTAGTAGATTTTTCCTCTTTCCTTGACGTGCTAAGGGCCTGCAGTTGGATTTCGTTTTGGACATTTTTTATGCACTACATCATGCGCTTCTTATGCTTGCTGGTGGTGGGGGGAGGCTTCAGGAAATTCAGCAGTTTACTCTTTGCTCCCCATGGCTTTTTTCTATCTTGCCACGTGCATGCCGGCAATTTTGTCAACACTGTCTGAGTTTCATATGTGAATGTGTTGTGTGTACGTTTGCGTGTGTGAGTGTGTCTGTGAGTGTACGTGGACATGCATGTGTGTGGGTGTCTGTGTGTATGAGTGGCTGTTGTGCTTGTCACTGTCGATTCGGACCAGTTCCCTTCAAAATATATTACCTCAATATAGAAATATATGTTTTCAGTTTCAGTTGCAAGGAATTTGAGCGCATCCTACAATGCGTGTACTTTCAGAGAACATGCATTATTTGCTTTAGTTATGGAATAACAGACAAATGAAGTCGCTGTTGAGCGAACCCCAAGTTATAGTCCATTGTTGCTTGAGGAATGCATATAAAATTGATCTATTCACTGCCATCTTCGATGCCTAAATCATGCATGACCTTGAAACGATTTCTTTTATGGCTTGTGGTTCGGTGAACTGGAAGAGTACATTTTCTTGTTATGTCTTCCTTTAACAGGCGGTCTTGCTTTGTCACCGAGGACCTTTCATTCCAAAGATGCCCATGTGAAGTGCTGTTTTCAGCTGCTAAGTGTTCTGATTTGAAAGATTTTTCTGCATTTTTCAAACCTGTGCTGAAAAGAAGTAACGGTATAGTGCAAAAAAAGACAAGCAACTGCTAAACTGCAGTGGCCTGCGCCGTGTAGATCGTGTGCTGGTATTATTCATAATGTATTGAGTCTTACAAATGCGTGACTTTTGCTGCAATGGAGATGCCTGGCTGATTTTTTTTTAAAACAGTTTATTTTATTTTATTGGAAAACAGAAATACATTTCCACTTTGGATAGTATAAAACTGGCATGTATAACACTTCTCTATTTCTAATGTTTAAATTCTACCTAGTTTCCACACATAAGTCTTATTTATTGTGTCAAAATTCTTGCTCCGCATAATGGCGCTAGGTAATGTTAAATTTGTAGAAGAATTAGTGCTGGGGTGAAGCCCGCGGCCAGTGCTATCAAAGGGGTGTGGAATACCAGACTGTGGGGTCTTGATTCCACTAAGTTATGCCACTTTAATTAACCACAAGACGCTCCCTGACCTTTTACCTAATTTCTTCACGTTCCTGATGTCTCCCTTAGCACAGTTTTGTTCCTTTCTTCTCTTCTTCCTTCTTTTTTGCACTGTACTAAAGTAGGTTGAGGAAAATAAGTGGTGGTCATCAAAAATGAGTGCGAGTGGGTCCAATCAGCCATATGCAAATCAGTCTTGACCCTGTGCCCATAGTGTGCCTACCGGGTGCAAGTCGCCCTCCGACCACATAAAAGACATGAAGCAGGTTGTTGTCGTTCACTGCGTAGTCTTTTTATTAAATCTTAAAGCAGTGTCATGTCTTTAATGCTTTATTCATCTTGATTAAGGTAGATCTTTAAATATTTCGCTTATCAACACCACAGGATTAAATATAAATCTCAAAGTTATAAATTGTCATTATATTTGCATCCCGCTGTCCACGGGGCCTTTTTCTTGACCTTCGGGCTGTGCCAGCAGGCCACAACCAAGATAGCCTGCTCTCCTTAAGTTGACCGCTCTCCGGTCAACAGAGCCCCAGGTAAATCAATCTGCCACCACTTGTGACAACCATACCGGGGTATACCCCCTCCAATGTTTATAAATCTACACACCGGCCTCTTGGGGTAGGGCAGGAAAAGCCAGGACCACCAGCAGGTCAGTCCCTGCTCTTGCCAGCCCAGAGCCCCTCAATGAATGCTTGCCCTTTCCATGGGCAGCCAATCCATACCAAAAAGGAAGTCCACACCCTTTTCTTGGCTGGGACCCCGCCATTCTCTTCCTTGTTGCAGGGATGGGTGGGTGGGTAATTCCTCGCTGGTCTGCTGCCGCCGGAGCTGTGGGAAGAGGACAAAGAGGGTTAGTTCCACCTCCCCGAGGCTTTTGTACCCTCGGGGGAGGGAAGGTCGACCCTGCCTCCCTGCTGACGTGGCTCTCCCCTATCATATTTCTTCGAGGCCATCTCTGCCGGCTCCCACCCCCGGGTCCCACTAAGGGCGCCACGCCCCTAGGAGCGGGTGGCGCTATTCATAGTGTGCCTACCGGGTGCAAGTCGCCCGCCCACCACATAAAAGACATGAAGCAGGTTGTTGTCGTTCACCGCGTAGTCTTTTTATTAAATCTTAAAGCAGTGTCATGTCTTTAATGCTTTATTCATCTTGATTAAGGTAGATCGTTAAATATTTCGCTTATCAACACCACAGGATTAAATATAAATCTCAAAGTTATAAATTGTCATTATATTGGCAACCCGCTGTCCACGGGGCCTTTTTCTTGACCTTCGGGCTGTGCCAGCAGGCCACAACCAAGATAGCCTGCTCTCCTTAAGTTGACCGCTCTCCGGTCAACAGAGCCCCAGGTAAATCAATCTGCCACCACTTGTGACAACCATACCGGGGTATACCCCCTCCAATGTTTATAAATCTACACACCGGCCTCTTGGGGTAGGGCAGGAAAAGCCAGGACCACCAGCAGGTCAGTCCCTGCTCTTGCCAGCCCAGAGCCCCTCAATGAATGCTTGCCCTTTCCATGGGCAGCCAATCCATACCAAAAAGGAAGTCCACACCCTTTTCTTGGCTGGGACCCCGCCATTCTCTTCCTTGTTGCAGGGATGGGTGGGTGGGTAATTCCTCGCTGGTCTGCTGCCGCCGGAGCTGTGGGAAGAGGACAAAGAGGGTTAGTTCCACCTCCCCGAGGCTTTTGTACCCTCGGGGGAGGGAAGGTCGACCCTGCCTCCCTGCTGACGTGGCTCTCCCCTATCATATTTCTTCGAGGCCATCTCTGCCGGCTCCCACCCCCGGGTCCCACTAAGGGCGCCACGCCCCTAGGAGCGGGTGGCGCTATTCATAGTGTGCCTACCGGGTGCAAGTCGCCCGCCCACCACATAAAAGACATGAAGCAGGTTGTTGTCGTTCACCGCGTAGTCTTTTTATTAAATCTTAAAGCAGTGTCATGTCTTTAATGCTTTATTCATCTTGATTAAGGTAGATCGTTAAATATTTCGCTTATCAACACCACAGGATTAAATATAAATCTCAAAGTTATAAATTGTCATTATATTGGCAACCCGCTGTCCACGGGGCCTTTTTCTTGACCTTCGGGCTGTGCCAGCAGGTCACAACCAAGATAGCCTGCTCTCCTTAAGTTGACCGCTCTCCGGTCAACAGAGCCGCAGGTAAATCAATCTGCCACCACTTGTGACAACCATAACGGGGTATACCCCCTCCAATGTTTATGAATCTACACACCGGCCTCTTGGGATAGGGCAGGAAAAGCCAGGACCACCAGCAGGTCAGTCCCCGCTCTTGCCAGCCCAGAGCCCCTCAATGAATGCTTGCCCTTTCCATGGGCAGCCAATCCATACCAAAAAGGAATTCCACACCCTTTTCTTGGCTGGGACCCCGCCACAGGGCGAGTAGCTTACTGGCGGGCTCGCCCTCCCCCCGACCTACCAGCCTTCTCAGTTGGCATCACACACCTGTTCATGTATGCCTGGGAACCCTGGTGCCTGCGGATCAACCCCCGCTCTTACCAAAACGTGACAATTCTCTGCTGATGGCATACTGGGCCACCCATCAGCACTTCCCGTAGGCTGCTGTTGATGCTTTTGATCCTTTCACAGTCATACGTGCGCACTGAATCTATCTCTTTAAGCAGTAGTAGCTCAATTAGTAACTCTTATCTTTCCAAGTGAGCATCATATACTCCTGATCTATAATAAAAGAACTACCTATTTGTTCTACGTTCCCCTGCCTGGAAACACTTGCACTGTTCCAGCAGAATTATATTCAGTTGCTACTATATTTAGGTGGAGATATGTTGGCTTTATTTTTTTTAATTTTTTAATTTTTTTTTATAATTGAGTGGCGTATTCTTGCCTTAACAATTTCCTCAGCTAGTAATAGGTCAAACCTACTGACTTTACCAACGCTGTTTGCTCCTTAACGCAACTAGAGATGGATCTAGGGGGGTGATTTTACCCCACCGCATTACTCATACAAGGAACCATAATTACCTTGTGAGTCAAGTCAAACTTTCTAGCGACCCTAACTACAACATTAGGACTGTTGGAAAACATGAAGGTGATGAGAGTGGTATGCCGTCCCGAAATGAAATTTCCCAGGAGTATATTCATGGTGATGACATAGCTGTGCAATTCCACAGTTATACTTGAGATTTAGAATGAACACCACACGTCCATACTATATACTAGGAGCCAACCTGTATTGTCTGGCAATGTAGCTCTTCCTAGCGCAAGGATTGCATTAAGGAGGGACGGCCCTGACCTAACACATACCTCTGTTTTTAAATTAAACGCCATTGGTTCTCCATTGATTGTCCAATTTCCTTTGTTTGGTTTTTCTAATGAGTGAGCCAGTGAGTGTGAAGCAAGGGGAGTCAACAAGAAAGCCATTCACCGCATGTGACATGGACCTTTCAGCAAGGCGCATTTGAATACTTTTGGAGCTTTTCACTGTCAGTCCATATGATCCTAATCACTTATGTCCTTCGTTCGGAGTACCAGGCCTCCTGCCCTATTAGAGGTTGAGGCCTGCCCTCTGGATGCCTTAATGGCGTTATAAGGAACATGTATGCCTGTCAACGAGGTTTATTTTGCAGGGGATAGATGGCAAGGTAAGACTGGACAACAGGTTGCTGTGCTGGCTTGAGATATGTTTAAATTATGTTACTTCAGGGAGTGGCATCATGAGAGCTGCAGCCCACTTGTAGCATATATAAAGCAGGTCCCGAGTTCATGTTGAACCACCTAATAGGGACTAATAAGTAGAACCGAGACCATCACATGTATGCCAATTTCCTGTTTCAAGGGATAGGATTTCCAAAGAAATTGGGGACTGGAGTCGAACATCTCAAGCAATAACTCGTTCCGGTTTCCCGGTCTAACAGAATAATATAATGCATTGCAATACCGAACTAGAAACTGGGAAACGATTGAGTCCCTTCACCTGTTAATTGATTGTTCACCCATTTGTAATGAATCGGATAGTCGTGGGCCTATGGGTACTTACTGTGCCTACGTACATTGTCATCTTTTGACAAAACATTAAATAAAGACAGGAAAACGTTATAATCATGGCAGTTATAAACATTTGCAATATTGAGAAAAAGTCTAGCGCTAAACATTTGTGAGTGCCCCCAGGTTGAGCCTCTTGTGTAAAGCATCGGGGCATAATGTACACCATAATCCGGTTTGTTGGGGACACTGCCATATGAACCCTTTGAAATATGCCATTTGAATACGTCGCAACATGTAAAGTAACCTGAAATACCTGCTATGCTGCCGTAATGGGTGTCTAACTGCCATTTAAAGCAACTTGTGTCTAGCATGAATATTACATTTATGTTCCGGTCATTCGACCTGTTTTAAATCGCTATTTATTGGTACTATGCCCCCAATGTTTTTTTAAAAACTGCTCTGTTATGATAAATTTTATTGCATCATATGTTAGGTATCAAGTAACGGCTGCCCTTAATCTGCTCGTGCGCCCCCAAAGGTTCTCTTCTATCACCGTAGTTTGTGGTAAGGCTTTAGCCCTCTAAAATCTGTGCTATATTTTGCATTTTTTATCGCAATGAATGTCTGCCCACGTTAATTAAAGCAAGGTAATTTCAGCATGCAGTTCAAAACGAAGGGGCATATTACCAAGCAATAGCGATAATTATCGCTATTGCTTGGTTAGAGACAAAAATTTACCGCTGAGCTGCGGTGATTTTTACCGCAAATAAACCTTGGTATTACCAAGGTTTATCGCAAATGCGATAAAAATCGCCGCAATGCATGAATATCGCTGAAAAGTCAGCGATATTCATGCATTACCGAGCTAATGCTCTTAGCCATGTTATCCACCTCCCATTGGATAACATGGCTAAGAACTGCTCAGGGCAGGTGTTAGCTTTTGGGGATATTCGCGCTTAGCGCGAATATCTCCAAAAGTTGGTAATAGGAGATAGCGATGTTATCAAAAATATCGTCAATAAAAAATATCGATGAACAGAATATCGTTGATCAAAATGTCGTTGTACATAATATCGACACAAAAATATAAGGTGTTATAAAATTTATAAAAAAATATGTGTTATGTTTTTAAAAAACTTACAAAACTCCTACTAGTAATATTATGTGTTAAAAAATATTTTCTACAAAAGAATTGTTAAAATTCTAGTAGCGGGTTATTGGTATTATAGGGGATAAGGGTGGGTAGTAATTTAAAATTTGGTTTTTAAATTTTTTTTCAAATATAAACAAATTAGAAATTAATTAAGAAATCAAAATTTTCATTTGAAATTTCGAATTGTTCACAAAATTAAATTTGTAATTATATTTTAAAATTTCAAATTAAAATTTTAGGAGCGGGTTTTTGGTATTATAGGGGATTAGGGTGGGTAGTAATTGAAAAATTTAGTTTTACAAATTTGTATAAAATATTAATAAATTTGAAAATTATTATGAACTCGAAATTTTAAATTGAAATTAAGAATTGTTCACGAAATTACAATTATAATTATATTTAAATATTTCAAATTAAAATTTTAGGAGCGGGTTTTCGGTATTATAGGGGATTAGGGTGGGTAGTAATTTAAAAATGTAGTGTTAAAAAATTATATAAAATATTAATAAATTAGAAAATTATCATGTAATCAAAATTTAACATCGAAATTTAAAATTTTACACAAAATATATTTTTTAATATTAATAAAAATTATTATATTAATATTGAAGAAGCGGGTTTTTGGTATTATAGGGGAATAGGGTGTAAAAAATTATTTAGATTGAAAAATGTATATGGTTTACTATCCTGCACATTCCCTGACTTATGTTGGATTGGAGTTAGAATATTAATTTATTATGGTTTCCTATCCAGCACTTTCCCTGAGTTATGTTATGTTTGGAGTTAGAATAGTAATTTATTATGGTTTACTATCCAGCACTTTCCCTGACTTATGTTGGATTGGAGTTAGAATAGTAATTTATTATGGTTTACTATCCAGCACTTTCCCTGAGTTATGTTATGTTTGGAGTTAGAATAGTAATTTATTATGGTTTACTATCCAGCACTTTCCCTGACTTATGTTGGATTGGAGTTAGAATAGTAATTTATTATGGTTTACTATCCAGCACTTTCCCTGAGTTATGTTATGTTTGGAGTTAGAATAGTAATTTATTATGGTTTACTATCCAGCACTTTCCCTGACTTATGTTGGATTGGAGTTAGAATAGTAATTTATTATGTTTTACTATCCAACACTTTCCCTGACTTATGTTATGTTTGGAGTTAGAATAGTAATTTATTATGGTTTACTATCCAGCATTTTCCCTGACTTATGTTGGATTGGAGTTAGAATAGTAATTTATTATGGTTTACTATCCAGCACTTTCCCTGAGTTATGTTATGTTTGGAGTTAGAATAGTAATGTATTATTGTTTACTATAGAGCACTTTCCCTGACTTATGTTATGTTTGAAGTTAGAATAGTAATTTATTATGGTTTACTATCCAGCACTTTCCCTGAGTTATGTTATATTTGGAGTTAGAATAGTTAATTATAATGGTTTACTATCCACCATTTACCTTGACTTATGTTGGATTGGAGTTAGAATAGTTAATTATTATGGTTTATTATCCAGCATTATCTATTTACTATTTTAATAAGAATAATATATATCATGTTGTAATATTCATTTCAACAATATAAATTTAAAACATTTTTATAACATTTTTACATACATATGACAAGTTTCTAAATTAAGAAACAAAATGTTTTTAAATACATTTTTCTTTATTCATAGTTTACTTTGTTACTGCAAAGATTTTGAACATTTTATAAAACATTTAACAGAATTTTTGGTAACAAATTATATTGCAGTTTTGTACATAAATACAGTTTCAATAATGCATAAATTAGTATATTAAATTTTTAAAATTTTTATTAAAATTTAATATATTACATATTTTTTATGTCATTGTTTTTATCAAGATATGTACATAACATAAATTTACATTTTTTACCATCTGAGAAAAATATTTAACAATGAAATTAAATTTATTTTAGTGATAGTTGTAGTGTGTACGTGTCGATATGTGTAGTACTTTACTCTTTATGTGCGAATTACGTGTTATTTAGCGTCGTTATGGAGAACGTACTTTGTGAGGTAGTTTTAACACAAGTAACGTTTAGTGTTGTATTAATGGATGAATTCAGATGTTTTCATATGTTTTATATGCTATGTGTAGGCTATGTGTATTTCCTATGTTTTGAGGGTGCGTTTTGTTTCGAATATTTACAGGTGTTCGTTTTGGGGAGAAGATGGATTGTAACGCTTTGTTTTTTAAAGCAGGTACATACTTTTTTACTTTCTCTGCTTTTTCGGGTTTTCTACTTTTTTACTCGTGATTATTTATCACCTTTTTAATGGTTTCAATTTCGAGAGGATTGCGACGTGGGACTATTATCAAACAGTTGTGTTTTTTACATTTTGTTGGGATTTTTAAACACTATATGGATAGCGTTTGCTATTATTGCTGTGGAAAGTATCACCATGGAACATATTCTACAGCAGCAGAACCGAAAGTAAAAGTGATATTTACTTTTGGGTTGCATTGTGTTATAGTGTACTATTTAGTTAAATGTAATGTTATTATGTCTTGTTATAATATATTACTTATATTTTTACATGACATAATGTTACTAAATTTAACTACATAGTATGTTTTGTTATGCTTTGCTTACTTTTTAGGTATTTATATTTAAAGGATGGATTTAGCTATTAGGTCTAAGTATGCTAGACCTTCTATACTTGGGTACATTCTAGTTTTTTGCTGGAGAGATTCGTACATATTTAATGTTTGTTTACTTAGTTTAGGGCCAATTTTAGAAAGGGATTGCTCTATTCTGAGTTCTTGGTAGCTCTGTTCTTTTTTAATGCTTTGGATTAGTTTGTGAAGTGTTGGTTGACTTCTTCCTAAAGTGGCTTGGAAGGCATTATGCCATCCTTCAACTGCGTTGTTAGTTTTAGCTTTCTGTGCTATTGTACTAGCATACACATTCCACCATGGAATTTGAAATTTAGGTTGTCTACGGTGGCCTGAATGATGTAATCTTCCAACCCAGGTATCTTCAAAATAGTCCAAGAAGGGAGTTAGTTTTTTCTCATTGGTGCGGTAGAAAGGGCTGTCAATTAATAAATTGTAGTAGTTAGCTACTTCAGTTGTTGGTACATATGCCAATGCAATCAACTTTTTTATTTGATAAGCAAAGTGACTGTTTGTAGAATATTCAATGCTTAAAGTAGATTTTTGTAAGTGCCTCCATATACTTTGGTTGTAGTGATAATAACAACCTTGTATTGAGGTATGGGGATATATTTTAAGGATAGCTTGAATCATGGCCATTTCAAAGTCAATTATAATTCTTTGAGGATAGTAATTATCAGTTAATTCTTTGATCGTTGTTAAAAGTTCAACGTAGGTAGTATTTGTTTTGTTTGGCAGCAGAGTATAAATTAGAGGGATATTTGTATCTTGGTATTCACCATGGATGGTGTAAAGTTGATAGAAAGGTTTGGGACAAACTTTAAAAGTCCCGTCCATCATCCATGTTTCACATGATTTAAGTTTTTGCAAATTACTATTAGTAGCAAAAAGTAAAATTCGTTTGTCATGACTGTGGTTGTCATACATTAAGAATTTATCCTCATTATGTGTAATGGTATATTCAGGATATATTTTTATATCCTGAAAACTTTCTGGGGTTGGTGGAGTTGGATCTGAAGTACGTTTAGTTTTTGCAATTAATCTTTTTAAGTTGGGAATCGAAGGTAGCTGTCCTGTCACATGTTCTGGCACTTTGCTTAAAACATTTTTCAAAATACTAGTGCTTGTTTCTTGTGATCCTGTACTAGCATCTTTCAATGTTTCCAGTGCTTCTCTAACTTCCACTTCTGTTACATTTGGTGGGTGGTTATGCTCACGTACATTTACCACATTGTTATCAACAGTTGTTGCTCTACCATAGCATGCACTTGAGTAATATTTGCTACATTTCCAATGGGTCTTATTCGCTTTTATTCTTTCTTGGGTGTAGGTGTAACCCATGTAGCTCAGCATTAGTTTCCCTTTTTGCGAAGTAATGAAAGTAGTTCCAGTTGCCATGTCTAAGGTAGATCTGTGGAAATATATATATGTATTTTTAAGAACATTGAACACGATTTATAGAGGTGGGTATAAGAGCAGGAAAAAGCGTGAACATATACTTGCTATGTGGCTTCACTGGTAATTCTTTTATTCTTATTTCTCTTTCTGAATTTTCTCCTTTTTAAGTTCTGTAGTAGTGTTAAAGAATAATTGAAAGACATGATTTAGTGTAATAGGTGTTTGATTTTACTTTCAGAATTGTTATACATACAGTGACTATACTTACTTGATGTAGTAGAAGATGTTGGTAGTGTAGTTGTAGATAAGCAAATAATTTTGTAGAGTCTGTGGAAAAAATAATCATTGTGTTACTTATAGTATTTGGATGATAGTAGTTGTTAACATATGAAGTAAATTGTACATTTACTTAGCAAGTTTAAATAATTTTTATCAGCTATCTAAGTACACATGGATAAGGTAGTTTATAAATGTTTTTACATCTAAGTTTCTGGTCGTTGTTGATAAGTTCAACATGTTTTGTTTTCACTCTAAAGAAGAACAGTTTTTAAATTAGGGAGTTTATCTACTTTTTGCTAAGTTCGAACGAAAAAAGCAATGGGATTTTACTTACTTGAAGTGTAGTATGACGTTTTGTAGTTGTAGTCGTAGGTTTGTATTCTCTTCTCTCAGCAAGGTAACCGTTTTTCTCCAAGTTTGGGCCAAAAATGGTAAATTACGTTAAGTGTGTAATTGTTTTTATATAAGTGAGTTAATTATTGGTAGCTTTTGATTGGTTCAGTTAGTGAAATTTCAAATTCATTGGTTGAGAACGTTATTTTGAATTAGAAAACCGTTATTTTCGTAAGAGTTTGTTGCATCACTATTTGTTTGTTAAATTACATAGTAAAAAGTTTTATATGTGTTTTTTGTTTTATATGTAAATAGTTTATATGTAGAAAATAATGAAAAGTGTTTCACATTTAGGCCATCGGAGTGTATGATAGTATCAGTAAATGTAAAATTTCTTAACCTATATTATTTATTTTTATATAAATAAGTAATAGGAAAACTAAATAATTATATGTGTGAATTGTTTTGTAAAGTAAAATAGTAAAAAAAAGTGAGTAAAATAAAAGAATAGTGCATATCGAGTTGGTAATAAAAAGACAATATTGTTTGTATCTTTCTATAAGCAGATAGGTCGTCGATGTTAGTGTAGTCGATATATATGTCTAAGGTAATGTTATTTAAAATAAAGTCGATAATGTTAGTCGATATTTATGTTGTCGATATTAGTGTGAACGATATTAGGGTTGTCGATAAAAAAAAATCGATATTTGTGTGAATCCTTGTTTAAGTATAGGATGACGATATTAATGTAAGCGATATTTTAGTGACGATATTTATTTCTGACGATATTTATGTTAACGATATTCCATCATGGAACCGACAGCTACATCAGACGTACAGCCCGGGTGGATCTCGGCGGAGAATCGCGCCACAAACTCTGCTGTGACAAGAGTCCAGGCAGACTCAGCGCACTTGGGTGACGTTTCTACCTACTGTCACTGAGCCCATGCACGCCGGACACTTCCGTCTTCCGGCTCCTTTAGGTGGGCACCGATTCGGCTTTGGCAAAAGACCTCCCAAGTAAAAACAAGGCGCTCAGTAAAGAAACGAACTACTTCCGCTAGCGTTGTTCGTCAGGCTCAAAACACACTATCATCGCACGTGCAGTGCCTCGAGCCAATGATCATCGCCAATAGTTTTTATACACCAATCCTAGTCAAGGGCGCAATGGGTGGGGACTCCTAGCAAATGAATAGCTGTTGTGTAGTTTTTTAAGCCAACCATATGAAAATGGTTATGAAAATATTTCTATTGACCAATGGTAAAGATGCATTCTTTTATCACCATTACTACAAAGTTTCCGCCTTCGGGGCAGGTTGTTGGTTGGCTGGGTTTAGTAGGCGCTGCTGCAGATACGGTAATTATATGTTGAAAAAAGTCTGTTAAAGGAGTAATACCGGAAGCCCATTGTTTGGGTTCAAGTAACAAACTGTCGAGTGAATGCCTGTGCGGGTAGTTATTCCAGCTGGGAGGAACTTGGTCAAGGATGCAAGCAGGGCATTTATAACTGCGTATAAAATCGTCGGGAAATTCTCTTGGAGGAATTACCTTTACTGATTCCTCTCCACTGAAAGGTCATTTGGGGAGTTTAACAGACAGGGTCAAGAAGCGGAATTAGCTTAGACGTTTGTGTAGTATTTTGTATTTCATGGAGAAGTGGGGTAAAATGAAGTTATCTGTATTGCAATGTAATATATAGCGCTTCCAACCCCTGTGTGAGGCGCTGAAGCACTTTCCTACATGCTTAACAGAGGTGAGCGAGCTAGCCCGGTGTGCTGGGCTGCAGTTGCAGGGATGCCTTTACTTTCTCCGCCGAGCGGCGAACAGTCCACGCAGCCGAGTGTGGTAGATGCATTAACGAGAAGTATATTGTGCGGAATATTAGTAATCATTTAAAATTGTAATACTTGCTATCACAGCAATATCCCGGCTGTAACGGTTACTGTACATTCAATCTATTTCGAGCTGCGACCTTCTCATTTCCCTGTGAACTTTCGGGTGAAACTGTGACTTTGGAGCGACATCTCCCTTCGCAACATGATGCAGTCAATCAGTGTTATTAAACAAGATACCGTGCCAAGGATAGTTACGAAGTTCTAAAATTTTAAAATAAATGTGGCCAGATGGAATAACGATATACTGTGATAAGTGCGCACATGCGGTGTTCCCCAAATACATAAAGAATCACATTGTCATGTAAGATTAATTGCAACGGTTTGTGTGTTTAAAACTGGCCGGAAATGCCCCGTTATCAATCCATACCCATTGTTACCCATTGAGGCTTCCGCCATTGCCTGCCATGCTGAGAGGTTTTCCTCACGTCCCCTGCTCACATTACAGGCTAGGCTCCGGTCTTGAATTTCTCCCCGACTGCGATCATTCGACAGCGCTTTTCCTCGGAAGAAAAGAAAATGAAGAATCGTTTAGGAAAGGAATCTCGCACTACTGCGACACATTAGCACAACTTGAGCTCGGTGAGCACTCGGCTGATCAGGACAGACATCTCGTAGCACTCACCTAAATGACCACGCTGTGAGACCCTCTTCTTCCTCCACGTGCAGCAACCAGTTACTGTTGTAATTCCTCGCTGGTCTGCTGCCGCCGGAGCTGTGGGAAGAGGACAAAGAGGGTTAGTTCCGCCTCCCCCAAGGCTTTTGTACCCTCGGGGGAGGGAAGGTCGACCCTGCCTCCCTGCTGACGTGGCTCTCCCCTATCATATTTCTTCGAGGCCATCTCTGCTGGCTCCCGCCCCCGGGTCCCACTAAGGGCACCACGCCCCTAGGAGCGGGTGGCGCTATTCAATGGGATCAGTCCAGCCGGAACTGCCAGGCCAGGTCCTCCCTGGACTGGAAACAAGCATCCTAGGACCGGTTCCGTGGTTTTACCCCTCATCAACCAGGATAGCTTGAATATAGTGGCATGGAGAGCACGGGACCCACGTCTGGGCATACCCGTCCCACTCAGGGTTACAAATGCAAAAAGAACAACTGATGGACAGAATGCAGAACAATGTCATATATTCACCCTTGTGTTTGCTTTGTTCGTCCTAAGTTGGCAGGTGTTCTTTCAGGCTTTTTGTGATTAATTTATGTTGGTGCTGCCAGCTCTTCGGTGCACAGAAGTTAGTACACTAATCAAAACGGGATTGTCGCTGGACGGGAGTCTGTGTTAGTGTTAATTTGTGCTTGACAAGTGCTACAAAGTTGCTAGTCCTAGTCTTCTTGATTGTGAGATTTTCTTCATCTGATTGGCTGATTCTTTCCTGATTAGGCTGAGCAGACAAGGTTCTATTCATCTATGTGCGCTCAGTGACAGGAAAAGGCTGTGTATTGTTCACCCGTTCACAGAAAAGTCATGATGCAATTAGTTTACCAGATGAGGAGTCGCAGCAGGATTGGTGAGACGTCACCACAGAGTTGTACTATCATTGGTTGGTTGCCGTCAAAGTTGCGCCGTGATTGGTAGACCTTTGACACTGGGATAGGTTTTAGTTTGTTTATTTGTTTTATGAAGGTATTGGATTATTCTGAGTGATAATAATGGATGCTGTGTTGAAAAAGCCTAAAGCTGCTACATACCTACTATAAGGGAGTGAATATTCCTTGAGAAAGCATTGCCTGCATGCAAGATGTTGATGAGAGTTGGGCTCCTTATGTGTGCATGGATAAGAGATTGGTATGAGTATACTTCTGGCAATATAGGACCAGCAATTAGAAGGCACCTTTAATAACATACAGCTAGATTTTTTGAAACATACAATAAACTGGTGAAAGGCACTACCTATACCTACACAATTTGAAGCATTGAATAAATGGGATCGAATGGCACAGGGGCAAGAAAGAATGAACATGAAGAAACAGTTGATTTAGTCAGTGGCTAGAAACTAAAACTAAATGGGGAATTCTGTAAAGATCCTGTAGAGAGGATATGGTGGAAGGAAAACAAGTTTTCCTCGCAATAGCTAACAAAACAATGGACAGAAAGAAAACTGATAGGTCTGTTAGATCTGGCATCCTTGATGTGATTTTCCACCAAACATTTTGACTTCAGTCCTGTTTTGCTGACTTCGTTTTTGCTGGCTTAAGGACTTTGCACATGTTACCAACTAGTGCTAAAGTGCCTCTGCTCTCTCCTTAAAGCATAGTAGAATTGTCCTATACCAAATAAGCATTGTTAATTTACTTGTAGGACTCTAGTAAAGAGGCATAGCCTTGGCCCAGGGCCTGTAAATTAAATGCTACTAGAGGGCACTGGTTGCACCACTCACTGAAGCAGCACTTTGAACATGCCTCAGCCCATTGCAGCCTGTGTGTGTGTAGTTTTAAACTGACATTTGTCCTGACAAAATAAAGCTTTTACCAGGCCAGAGCCTCCTTTTAAATACATATAAATTACCCCTAGGATAGGTCATCGGCAGCCCATAGGACTAGGTGCCAAGAATTTAAAAAGTAGGACATGTAATCTTAAGATTTACATGTTCTGGTAGTGAAAAACTCTTCAATTCAATTTTCACTACTGCAAGCCCTACCTCTCCCATAGGATAACATTAGAGTTACCTTATTACAATTAATAATATATAACTTTCAAATGGGAACAGGTGACTCATTCATGTTTGGAGTCTTTGGAATTGTAATGAAACATCATAATTTAAGATGAAGTTGGATTGTAAATTATAATTTTGAAAATGTCACTTTTAAAAAGTTAAAGGAACAAATGATGGACGGAATGCTGAACAATGCAAACATTCACCCCAGTCACAAAGATCTGGGTTTAATCCATTGTTCTTGGGCTCATCATGCCACCCCAGTGTGTACCCAGCCATTTGCAAATCGGTCTTGACCTGTTCCTCATGGGAACAGTCCAGCCGGAGCTGCCAAGCCAGATCCTCCGTGGACCAGAAACAAGCATCCTGGAACTTGTTTTGTGGCATCACCCCTCAGTAGTCAGGCTAGCTTGAATCCAGTGGCACAGGGAACACTGGACCCACATCTGGGTATACGCTACCCACTTAGGGGGACAAAAGCAAAAGGAACGAATGATGGACGGAATGCTGACCAATGCAAACATTCACCCCCAGTTACAAAGATCTTGGTTTAATCTATCGCTCTTTTGCTCTCCACACCCCCCCCCCCCAGTTTGGAGCCATCCGTTTGCAAATCAGTCTTGACCCAGTTCCTCGTGGGAAAAGTCCAGCCTAAGCTTCCGAGCCAGATCCTCCCTGGACCTGGAAACAAGCATCCTGGGACCCACTTTTGGGGCACCACCCCTCATCAGCAAGGCTAACTTTAATCCAGTGGCACAGTGAGCACTGGATCCACTTCTGGACATACCCTTTCACTAAGATCGACAAAAGGAAATGGAACAAATTTTGGATGAATGCTGAACAATGCAAACATTCACTCGTCTCAAAGATCTGGGTTTAATCCATCAATTTTTTTCTCACCACGCTACCCTAGTTTGGACCCAGCCAAATGTAAATCAGCCTTGACCCCGTTCCTCATGGGAAAAGTCCAGCTCAAACTGCCAAGCCAGGTCTTCCCTGGACCAGCCTCCTGGGACTAGTTTCGGGGTAACACCCCTCATCAGCCAGAATAGCTTGAATCCAGTGGTGCAGTGAGTATGGGACCCACATCTGGGCATAATCTGCCAACTTAGGGTAAACAAAACAAATGCAAGGAGATGATGGAAGGAGCGCTGAAACTTTTCAGACCTTAATCCCCAGTCACATATCTGGGTTGAATCCATCATTGTTCTTTAGCTCACTTCAGCACCCCAGTTCAGACCCAGCCACGTGCAAATTAGATGTTTTAATTTTATAGAAGCCTTCTGTTAGATAGTGAATAGGCCTTTGTTTTGTAATAGACAACTGATAGTGAGGTTTTCACCAGAAGGATAGGAGGCAACAGGAAGGATGATTTATGAGAACTGTCTGGACCATGGGATACGAAAGATGTAACTTTTCAAGATTTATTGTCTAAAGACTATTGTTCAAGTATGAGAAAATGGTGAGTTTACATATTTTGAGGAGTTTACTGAAATTCTATTGGAGGACGAAGACAAATAATAATGTTGCAAAAATAGAATATGATAGAATATTGTTTGTCTATATTAATGCAGGGACATAGAGTAGAGTATGATTCCTTTCCTAAATTTCTGGCTGGGGACTCATCTCTGAGTTTCCTATGCTTTTCTACTTGTGAGGCTGATTAGCCTATTTCTTTGATGTCTACTGAATTTTTGGCTGGTAATTCTGCCCATGCTCCATCTCATTAGGCCTGCACTTGTGACTTTATCCTGTTCTGGCACAACCAAATATCTACAGTTGTCACTTTGTGCTTTTGGCACTATTTTCACAGAATTCTTCAAACGTGCATATCTGTGGTTCTATTGATTGGATTTTTGTCTTCTTGGTCTTGTTTTATTTAATAAAAATAACTCTATTGTTCTGATGTGGTGTGGGATTGGTTTTGTGTGGTGTTTTCCCTTTATTGCTGTTTGAAGTGTTAGGTTATGTTATGTTATTTTTATTTGTACAGCGCACAACTGCCCCAGCAAAGGGGCGTCCTGGCGCTATGAGAAGGTAAACACAACACAACACTGATAAAAAGAGGGGAGAGGAAATAGCCTAAAATTAACCAAACAAGAAAGTTTTGATCGCACGCCTAAACTGAAGAAGGTCATCAATTGCCCGAATCTCAGAAGGAAGGAAGTTCCACCACTTCGCGGCTAACACTCGAAAGGAGCGGCCGCCAGTTCTACTCAACCTGAAGCGCGGAACCACCGCCAGGTTCTGACCCAAAGATCTCAAGGATCACAGAGGGACATAAGGTGTTAAAAGATTCGCCAGTATTTGAGGGGACGTACCCTTGAGGATTTTAAATGCAAGGCAGAGGACCTTGAATTTAATCCTCTGATTTACGGGAAGCCAATGAAGCGAATGCAACGTTTTTGAAACCGAGCACTGCCTGGGCAGACCTACCACTACTCTGGCTGCAGCATTTTGCACTTGCTGCAACCGGGTGAGTTCAGCCTGGTTTATCCCCGCCAAGAGCGAACTGGCATAGTCCAGCCCGGACAACACTGATGCCTGAACCACCAGCTGTCTGGTGGGGGCATCGAAAAATTTAAGTACAGGCCTAAGTCCTCTAATAGTGCCATAGCAGGAGGCCGCCACCCTCTTGGTGTGGCAAGTAAAACTGAGTGTTGGATCAAGCCAGACCCCAAGATTATTTATCTCCGATACTGGAGAGGGGGTCATAACCAGTTCAGGAGGCCACCAGTTGTCACTCCACAGCCCCACTTGCTTGCCGACCACCATGACCTCTGTCTTCTTAGTATTCAACTGGAGACAGTTAGAGTTCATCCAATTGGCGCCTGCCCGTACACCGTCACGGAACCTGAAAGCCTCCACATCAGAGTCCCCACTCAACGTGACCGCCAGCTGCGTGTCATCGGCATATGAGACCATCGTCAGGCCCCATTGCTTGACGACCGCAGCCAGCGGTCTAACGTAAAGATTAAATAGAGTGGGACTCAACGATGATCCCTGTGGGACCCCCAGGGCCGACGGGTAAGATTTGGATTTGCCGGGTAGAATCGCAACCTGGAACGACCTATCCGTAAGAAAAGACCGAAAGCAGCATAGGGCAGATCCCTTAACACCTACTTCCTCGAGTCGCTGAAGTAAAATCCTGTGCGAGACCGTGTCGAACGAGGCACTCAGATCTAATAGCAAAGGGGCCGCAGTCCGACCCGCATCAAGCACAGAACGCAGGTGTTCGACCATAGAAAGTAGGGCCATCTCCGTGCTGTGGCCCGCGCGGAACCCATTTTGAGTGGGGTCAAGAATGTTGGCTCTGGTAAAATGGTCTGCCAGGATACTGTTCACATGGGCCTCAGCAACTTTTGTGGCCCAGGGAAGCAAGGAGATAGGGCGGTAGTTCTCAGGTTTGAGAGGATCCAGGGTAGCCTTCTTCAGGATAGGAGTAACTACGGCCTGCTTCCACCTCATAGGCACTATACCTGAGGATAGTGACAGGTTAATTAGAGACAACACAGGAGTACGGCATAGCGGCAGCATATTCCTAAGCTGAACCGGTTTAAGCGGATCCGCAGGAGAACCCGACTTAATTTTTAGGCTCAAGGAATCAAAGGCCTCCATTGTCAAGGAAGGCAGAGTGTCAAGACACTCGCTATCTCCCATGATACAACTGGCTCGCTCTGGATTCAACGAGCCAGTCGGGAAGGTGTGATAGATCGCATGCACCTTCTCGAGGAAAAAAGAGGCCAGACTCTCACAGTGGGAGTCCGAGCATATTTCTGCTGCCGTTGTCCTCTTAGCCATGAGGTCTTTTAATACCTTGAATATCAGTTTAGAGGGGTTGGGGCTATTCAGAAACTCTTGAGCATAATAGGCTGCGCGAGTTCTGCATACCGCTCTATGATAGATCTTCGTTTTAGCAGAATAACAAGCCTTGAGCACAGGATCAAACGTTTTTCTCCATAGCCTTTCAGCCTGCCTACAGGCTCTCTTAAGGGACGCTAAGGTGCTGTCGTACCAAGGACTATGCTCTTTTGAGCGCTGTTTAAACCAAACCAAGGGAATCAAGGAATCGAGGGCGCGGGAGATCCACTCACAGAAGAAGTCATATCCACAATCAACATTGGTGATAGGGCCCAGGGGTGCTTTTTCCAACAAATAGTAAAAATCCTCCGATTTTAATTTATTCCAATGTCGTTTAAGAATAGTTTTAACCTAAGATATAAGAAGAGGTTCAGACATGGGAAAAATCATTTTCACCAGCATATGGTCAGTCCAAATCATCTGGATAGGACAGAGTGCTCTAATTCCCTCTAAGTTTGTAAAAAACGGTTCGAGTATGTGCCCATCTCGATGAGTGGGGGAGGTCACCAGCTGGGAGAACTGCAAGGCTTCTAAATCAGCCAAGAAGCTCCGGATAGAGGGCAGGGACAGACAGTCAAGATGGAGGTTGAGGTCACCAAGGACATTAAAATTCGCACATCCTAGTGCCTCTGTACTGATGAAATCCAGGAGAGCAGCCCTAAAGGCAGCATCGCAGCCCAGAGGGCGGTATATTAAAAGGACAGAGAAGGCAAAGTGATTGTTAAACGAAATTTTAAAATGGGCACATTCACACCCTGGGAGTTTTAGGGCCTTCCATTCACTAGGATAGCACAACTTAACGGCCATCGCAATTCCACCCCCTCTAGTACCGCGGTTGAGAGTAAAGATAGCATAGTCAGGGGGGAAGGCCAAGTTAAGTATGGAAAAATCCGAGTCCCGCAACCAGGTTTCGGTCAAAAACAGCACATCAGGGGACTCATTTTTAAAAAGATCAAATATCTCCAGGTGGTGCTTTACCAGTGACCTGACATTCAAGTTCCAGATGTTTAAATCATGCATTCCTGGCATATTATTCTGCTGAGATGGTAAATCTAAGGATCAAATGCGAGAGGGGGTGTTCAATGTCCAACCACCACAAGTACAATGGTATGGCCCACATGTCGCGGCCACTGGTGGGAGATCGCAGGCAGTGATCAATCCCCGAATGGCCAACAAATCCTCCCATAGATACCTAATAATGGGCGATGTCATGTTGAGGAGGAAGAGGCATAGAGTACCGCCACGGCCAGCGCAGCCTTAGCGCTGACGGGCGCAGACAGGCAGGACTCTGGCATGACTCAGGCACAGCGAGGGCACGCCCGTTGCGCGATACCGCTGCGCGTTGAAGGGATCTTTAAATAGGCGTCCCTCCACTCAGCCGGAGCGCTAGACCGCTCGTCAATGTCACCCACTGAGGGTGCACACCACTCCAAGATGGCGCCCAAAGAAAATCCCACCCCAGGAACCGGACCTGCTGAACAGCGGTGGGAAACCGATTACAATGCAAGTAAGGGGGGTGCAATGAGTCCCAATAAAAGCAGGGGAGAATGCAACTAAACTTGAACAAATATAATTAAACAGGTCGATTTAAAAATTATAGCGCGCAACTAAGGCGCAAAGCGCGATGCAGCACGCGAATACCTTCTCAGGCAGTCCAAAGGGCAAGTCGCCTTAAATAGGCGTCCCTCCACTCAGCCGGAGCGCTAGAACGCTCGTCAATGTCACCCACTGAGAGTGCACACCACTCCAAGATGGCGCCCAAAGAAAATCCCACCCCAGGAACCGGACCCGCTGAACAGCGGTGGGAAACCGATTACAGTGCAAGTAAGGGGGGTGCAATGAGTCCCAATAAAAGCAGGGAAGAATGCAACTAAATTAGAACAAATATAATTAAACAGGTCGATTTAAAAATGATAGCGCAGCAACTAAGGCGCAAAGCGCGATGCAGCACGCGGATACCTTCTCAGGCAGTCCAGAGGGCAAGTCGCCTTAAAAAGCCGTCCCTCCGCTCAGCCGGAGCGCTAGACCGCTCGTCAATGTCACCCACTGAGAGTGCACACCACTCCAAGATGGTTACACAAATAGTTTACACATTGTCTCTGAATTAAACCTGAATGCTTTGTACCAAGCTACCAGAGAGCGGGCTCACCTGCTCGTTTTACCATACTCACCTGGGCCCATAGACTATATATATAATTGAACAGGTAAACCTACACTCAATCAATTTTTGTTTAACCATTCAGGACGTAGACCATTTGGCTTACCAATCCTAGTCACCTGTACCTAGAGTCCTAAGGGATCAAGGGTGTTAGTATAATAGGCAGTAAATAAACGTTTGCACTCTTAAAGAACCACAAACTCGGGAAAGGTTAAAATTCTTTATCTAATGTAAATTTCTTAAAGGTTATGGTCCATTATCAATTTTCAAATAAAACACGTTTAGTAAGTAGGACAATGATTAGAGCATAAGTATGCATATGATTGAAGGAAATGTCATTAGCATTTGAACATAGTGAGTGAGGGTAGACAAAAGGAAACAATACAATGATGAACCCACACTTATTATAGTTACCTAGAATGGTGTGAAGACCAACCCTGGCCGCAAGCTGGGTCAAAGGGATAGAACCCCAAAGTGCATGTGCCAGCAGGTAAGAACAGGTGCAGACCAGAAGCAGGATACGTACGGACCAAATTGAATCAGGGCAGGACCAACACAGTTTAAGACCGGCACCCACAGCTAAAGTTCAAACGCAAGCATTGTAAACCCTCTCTGCAGCTAACAGCCAGAACCCCGATTGGGTTATCAAACTCCTTCCAGAACCCCGATTTGGGTTATTGAAATCTTCTGACAGAGTGCTTCACCAGCACCTCTGCTCCCGATCACCTATTGAGTGCATTGGGTCAGTGACAGGTTAGCTATTCGGACAAGTCGGACAATCTAACTAGCTAAGCTCACCCTAGTTATACCATTTTCCAGGGCAGTGTACCACCCCCCAAATGTTGCAAATGTGTGAATCCCACAATTTGATTTGTCAAAAGACGAGGAGACGTCATCACACCATATTGATATGAGGTAACTCGCATTCCATGTTTAAATTACGTTCCCTCCCATAACTTTATTTTCCCATGCACATTTATTTCACCTGACAGTGAATGTATCAATAACATACAATGTTTTAACAAATTGTACAATTCAGCTTCCTCTGACAGGGTTAGGAGGTCGTGTTCTCATAGTTTTCACAGTTCATATCTGATGTTGGCATTGGTTCAATGCCATGGCTTCAATAGCTTGAGTTTCTTTGCGCAGGCGCAGTTCCTCCAAAGATGGAGTTCAGAAGTACATTTCAGGCCCAAATGCGATACATGCGAAAATAGAAAAGAAACAGTTTTAGAACACAGAAATAAATGAATGCACTGTATACCACTTATCTCTATACTATTCCCATTATTTTATTTTAACTATTGCATTAAAGTTGAGGCAGAACGAACAGCTTAGCAAAAGCAGTGATGCAAGCTTCTTACACGTTAAGACACAGAGCAGCCGTCTTAGTTCTAGTGCGCAGAAGCAAAAGTTTCCCACCAAGTGAAGTAATACGTCATGTCACGTGAGTATGACAGACGCATGCGCAGTAGAAAATCCGGTGTAGCAGCAGCCATTTTTTAATACAAGCAAGTCGCTTTACGTGCGTAACCTTGCTCCATCAATCCCCTCTTTGATGATATTTTATATCATCACATATTAATGAAACAGATGCCAACTTTCACATTTCTTCCAACTCAATTTTTCAAACTTTCTGCTATGCTTCTTTTCATTATTCATGTGAAAGTTTTTCACTTTCTTGTACAAATGTCCATTCAACTCTTCTAATTCAATTTCATTATTGTTTCTCTTCTTTCCTTTCGTATTTACTGTATATGTCTTTTTATGCTTGCGACATTTGCAACAAATTATTATCCCAAAAATCAACAGGGCTACTCCCACCATTGGCATCAGTATTCTACCTACAAAACTTTTTCCTACGTTAAAGAACCAACTACCTGTAGAGGAGAGACCATCTGTAAGTCTTTTCCATGCACTATCAACCTCCAGTGGTTTGAGTTCTTTTTCCGAATGTGTAATATTCCTTACATACCCCTTAATTTCAACACTTTTGTCAGGTATGTAAGTGCAATAATGTTGCGCTTTCAAAATTCTGCAGACTCCGCCCTCTTTTGCCAACAATGTATCAAGAGCAAGTCGATTTTGTAAAACCATTTATCTTATTGCAACCATTTCGGTATTAATCATTAAGAATCCTCCAGCAGTGTCAGTCGATAAGCGATCCACCACTGTTGACAATTTGCAAATTCTTTGAGTATTTAGAACCACTCCCAATGTAGGTATTAATGCACTAAATATATCACCTACAATTTCTGCAAAACTAGCTCTTGTACTACGTATTAGTCCATTAGTTTCTTTGTTGCATCCAGTGATTTTGTTTACATGATATACCTTTGGCAATACTTTTCCAAAATAGCAACTCCCATACCAATGATCAGGCAATTTAAAATATGCTTTGTTTCCACATATGTAATAAATTCCAGGAAATACTGGTTCAGTTCCATCTTTGAAACCCCAACCCGCAATTGCTTTATAATTGTGTTCACATTCACTAGAACCAATGAATATATTGTTAAAATAACTCGTTTTCTCCCTGTGGAGACAGAGTTTCCCTTTCTTTTCAAAGTCCAGCAACATAGGAGCGTGAGTCTTGCCATTTAAGGTGTACTCTTTGTTTTCTGCCCATTAAGGAATCTTTGGTTTCTGTTCTGTAGCCTTTCTCTGGAAATCCTCTCTCCTTTTCTCAACTAAGTTTAAGAATATCTTTTCTTTTTCATGTAAAATGCATGTTAAATTATTTTTGTGTGCCTCAGCTATATCTATTGTACCTATTGTTAGAAAATATTCACCCATAAAACGAGTTATGTCACTTTTAGTATGTATAGGATTCAGGTTACTATGTATAGGAAGTTCAGAGAAAATCATGTCTGAATTAGAATAATAATAGTGTAAAGGTCCTTTCTTATAAAATAAACTAGCTAAGATACTACATGAAATACCATAAGTCAGAGGCAAATGATGGTAAGTAACACCCTCGGCTACAGGTGTGGGTAATTTCATACACACATAACAATCACTTATTTCCATAGCTTCTACATAATGTGCTAACAGGTTAGGGAATACGTTCAAGTGTGTTCTGTTTCTAACTCTACTGTAGTGCAATCCTTCCTCATCTGATGCTTCTAATTCTACCTTTTGCTGTCTAAAACTATCTATTCTTCTGTGTATATTTAACTTTTCTGGTGCATCTACTTTCTCATGTATGTTAGTATTATTCTCCATGTTTCTACTCATAAAATAAGGAATAGCTATCATCAGTGTTAGCCATACTATGAGCACTATCACTCTACTACATGTGCATATTCTACAGCATGTCTTTATGTAGTTTTTTTTCGGTTTGCTATTAACAGTATGATAAGCCATTTTCTGTCTAAGGAGCCCCTCTTTGAGACTTTTCACAGAATTTTAACCTGTGAATTTTTCAGGTTGGTCTCACTTCTTCATCTGTTGGATCATCAATCAGTTTGTCATCACTTTCATTACTTAATTCTAAGTTTTCAAAATTTTCAAGGATGACATAGGTCCATTCAGGACCTTTGAACTTATTATGCACTCTTTTCAGTCGTGGACTCCTCCTTCTTGTTTGCTCTGTGGAAGGCCCAGCTTGACTTGATATTTCGTTTACTGCTCTGGTTCTTCATGTATTGTTTTACGCCGAAATTTCAATCTTTTGATAAAACCAGGCCACTTATCTCCTATTCTGAGTCTTTTACCTGGCACTGTGCTTTGATATTCTTCAATTGCTCTTTTATTTTCATTTACTTGTGGCACAATCTGTTCATTTTCATCACCTGTATCCCTCTCTATCTGACTTGGTCCAGGTCTTGTTTCGGTTTCTTCTGCCTGGATGCTAATCTGGCCTTGTTCAGGAGTGTGCTGAATTTTACTTTGATTTTGTTTGCCTTCTTCTTCCCGAAAATGTTTTTCTACACCTATATGGTCCTGCTCAGGTATCTCGATCTCTTGTTTTTCTTCTTCCTGAGCCTTCGCCCTATTACCTATCTGTCCCTCCTCGGACTCCGGAACTGAGACAGGTATCTGGAATGACTAAGTATATTGATCTCTCCTTATCTGTTCCTCTTCGGCATTACTATTGGCTTTGATTTCTGTAATCTGAGTATGTTCTTCTTTTCCTAACTCATCCTCACTATCACTCTGTCTATCTAAATAGGTCTGACTTCTGGTTCTCACAAAATCTGTAGAAATGTCAATCACTGGAATCCATTCATCCTGACTGGTGCTCGGTTGTTCATCCTCAACTACTTCGGAATCACTTTCTTGAGACTCCTCAGCTGCACAACCTTCAGCTTCAGTTTCATCAGGTTTGGTCACTCTTTTGGTGTGACTCGCATGGATCCAACTTGGAATTACCTTGCACTTTACGGATGTGGTGACCAATATCAATTGTTGTGGCCTTCCCCACCTCGGAGCTAGGCAAGATTTTCAAGTATGTTCCTTTATCACAACCCAATCACCTGGAATCAGATCATGTGCTGGAGTTGATTGTCTGGCGACAGCGTCTTCTCCGACCTGGTGAGAGATAGAATGCACTTGGTCAGCCAGTTCTTTGCAGTACTCTAGTACTAAGTCATCAGATATATTTATCAGCTTGTGTCCTGGCACCCATGCCTGCCTCATTGCTCTTCCCATGAGTATCTCATGGAGACTCAGGCCTGTGTTTCTGTCTGGAATGATTCTGAGTCCCATCAGAACAAGAGGTAAAGCATCAGGTCAATCGAATCGAGTAGATTCATATATCTTACTACAGTATTCTTCCCAGGATTCATTTGCTGACATATTAAGCACCTATTACAAAGTCTCTCTGCTATGTTCCTGAACTTTGCATTGAACCAAGTTTGTCTGAACAATTTAATCATGGCATCCCGCCCTAGATGAGAATCACCATGGTGCATCCTAGCCCTAGGAGCAAGCATACTGACTGGTAACACAGCCTACCATCAAGGTAAACAATGACACCATCTTCAGCCCTTCTCTGATAACCTATTTTTGCCCACTCTTCCTTTTCCTTTTGTTCTGCATCATTTTGCAAATCTCTCACTTCTTCCCACATTTTCACTTTTCCAAGCAACATAAGTTGGTAGCTGTTTCCATTTGTTTCAATTTTCTTGTTAATTGTCATTTTATTGTTGGCACAATATTGGGCTAATTGGTCAGCATATCGGTTGCCTGCTGTCACTTTGTCATTGCTAAATTGGTGAGCAGTACACTTGACCACAGCCACTGTTTCTGGTAATTGGATTGCTTTTATCGAGTCTTTCACATAATTTCCATTTTTTAATAGGAGTGCATGATGAAGTCAGAAACTTCCTCTGCATCCAGAGTTGGCCAAAGTCATGCACAACCCCATAGCCGTACTGGCTATCAGTATAAATGGTAATTTTAAAATTATTCCCAATTTTGCAAGCCTTTGCCAATGCAATTAATTCAGCTACTTGTGCAGTCTTGACTCCAGGTAAATATGATGCTTCAACTGGACTCCATAGGTATACACGGCATAAGCAGCACTTAAACCTCCTTCCACATGTCGCATACATGAACTATCTACAAATAGCTCATGTTCTGAGTTTATTAATGGCTCTTCTCTTATATCTGGGCGAGGTTTAGTACAATATGTAAGGTCAATACAATTATGTTCAATTTCATTTTTGACTTCTGCAAAATGTGAATCAGGCAATAACGTTGCTGGGTTCAGAATATTACACCTAGCAATAGTCACGCTTTCTGCACCTAAAAGAATTCGCTCATACTTAGTCAGCCGACTAGGAGTTAAGTACTGAGTTTTAGTTCTGGTCAACAAAATCACAACTGCATGTGGGACTTACACAGTTACTGGATGTCCCATAACAATGGACTCACTTTGTTCAAGACTCATGCAAGTTGCTGCTACTGCTTTCAGACATCCTGGCAATGCAGCTGACACTGGATCCAGTGTAGACGAAAAATATGACACAGGACATCTCATCAGACCATGGGTCTTGGTCAGAACTGAAAGAGCACAATTGTCTCGTGTATTACAAAACAATGCAAAATCTTTAGAATAGTCAGGCATCCCTAGTGCTGGAGCTGAACATAGACAATCTCGTAATTTTAGGAAAGAAGACATGCTTTCATCATCCCATTCTACTGGGTCTTTTGCTCTTTTCTTTGTCATGTGTATCAATGGTTTTTTCTAGGACTGCAAATCCCACAATCCATTGCCTGCAGTAAACTACAACTCCAAGAAACATTCTGATTTCTCTCTGAGTTTGAGGTAGATCCATGTTTTGAATTATTCTTATTCTTTCAGAAGTAACCCTTCTGACACCTCTCTCTATCTGGTGCCCCAGATATTTCACTGATGTAGTACAAAAATTACAGTTTCTCAGTTGATACTTTGTGTCCTCCTTCACCTAAATGATTCAGTAGAGCAATGGTATCTACGACACAGTCATTCCGAGTTTTAGACGCCACCAGTAGGTCATCTATATACTGCACCAGGACTGATTGTCAGGGCAATATTAAAGATTCAAGGCACTTTTTCAAGATCTGATTACAAATTGATGGGCTTTCTGTGTACCCCTGAGGGACATGATTCCAAACGTAGATATGGTCGTCGAATTTAAACGAGAAAATATATTTGCTATCTGGATGTAATGGCATGGAGAAAAATGCATGACACAAATCTATTTCAGTAAGCCAGCCTGCTGCCCACGGTATTTAATACAAAATGACAGCAGGGTTTGGCACAACTGAACAACATGGGACAACAATTTTATTAATTTTGCGGAGGTCTTGTGCGACCCTGTACTTTCCGCTTGGTTTCTTTATGTCAATTATGAGTGAATTACATGGACGGCTCATTATTTCCTGCAAAATGCCTGCTTCAACTAGACACTTTTTTTCTAGTGCAACTCCTTCTTTTATTTCTGGGCTCATTTTGTACTGCTGAATATTTGGGTAAACTGCATCTTCTCTTACTGTCACTTTTATTGGATCGACATTTTCCATTAATCTTACATCCTTTCCTGTGAAATCCCACACATTAGGATTTACCGTATGTTGTAATTCTTTTGGCAAATCTTCTAAAATCAACTTTTTATTTTTAGTTACTTGTTTGTTTGACTAACATTAATTTATAAATTCCATCTTCATCTGGGGTTTGAATTTCAACACCATTTGGTGTGCAAAAGATGGTGCAATTTATTTTGCACAGCAAATCTCTACCTAACAGGTTTACTGGACTGGAGTTGCACACAACTAACGTGTGCATTTCTTTAAAATTGTCTATTCTGACTTCCATTGGTTCTGTAACTGGGGTACTAATCTGTTTAATAGAAACGCCCACTACTTGGATCGCTTCTCCCGAGAGGGGTAGGTTTGGAATATCTGCTGTTCTTACAGTAGAACGGGTAGCGCCAGTATCCAAGAGAAAGGTAACATCATTTCCTTCAACCTTTCCTTCAATGAATGGACCCGACTGATCTACCGGCAAGGATGCGCCAAGTACGCACTCCTCGTCCTCCCCTCTCAGGCATGGTAAGAAACTGTCTTCATCAAAGTATGTGTCATTCAAAAGAAATTGGGGTGTCACTGTGTCCCTTTTACCACTTCCCTCTCAATTTGTGGTATCCACACTGTATGTAGTTTGACTTCCAGGACTTGGCATAGGCGCCAATGGTAACTGGTTCTGGATTACCTGTTGTTGCTGTTTTCTTGATACCTCATTCTGCGTCTGTGAATTCAAAGTGTTAGTTTGCATGTTATTATTCAATACAGCCTTGCACTTGTTTCTCCAATGCCCTAACTTTCCGCACCCATGACAAGGAAATTTCTTTTTAGCCTCATCTCGGGTATACTTTCCTCTAGGTTTACCCCCACTTCCGTCTCCTTGGGTCTGAATATTTTAAATTTGGAGTTCTTGTTGCTCTGCTAGTTTTACTTGTGCCCACATTACTTTTTCTTCTAAATTCCTTTGTTTATTGTCTATTTCATCTCCACAGTATTTTGCATATTTTAATATTTTGTCAATGGGTTTGTTCTGCCAACAAATCTTATGATCTTTAATCATTTGCAAGATTTCTGGCTTTAATCCCAACACAAAAAGATATATAAAATGGGTCATGTCTTGCGTATCAATGGTTTCCAATCCACTGTACTGTCCAGTGCAGTAGTGTGGCTCACTGGTTAGAGGCGGCAGACCCGAGAGCAGAGGACGGCCCGGGACCAGGGTTCGATTCCCGACGCGGCAGGTTTCTGGACCAGGGTCAGCGGACTCGATAATTCTCTCGCCTCGGTGCCCACTCTGATCAGCGATCACACTCGGCAACTCTGGGCATAAGCTTGCCTCATCTGCACTAACGGCCCCACCAGACCGCCGGGGATGCCTGGTCTCACCCTGGAGATACCCATTAAGGGACCATCTCTCAGGGAAGCCAGGAAGGGTTTCGCAGCGGTCGAAGCGCGGAGATACTCCTCCGGGAGTCTATCCTAGCGCTATATAAACCCACAATTAATTAATTAATTAATTAATTAATTAATTACTGTTTAAATACCTATGAAAGGCGTTCGTAATATGCATGTACAGATTCATCTTTATTCTGAATAGTTCTGTCTATTCTAGTCCAATCAGTTTTTTAGGGGGTACTTTTCCTTTCACATATAGTATTACTTTGTTATATTTTTTCATCACTTCGTCTGATGGGGCTCCTGTTTTTGGGTCTCTAGGGTACTCATCATTAGGCCAATCAACTGCTATTTTGCACTCTGTCCATAAATCCACCAGGACAACAATATCCATCCAAATCTTTTAGCAACACTTTTGAAACCTTTACAAATCTTTCGACTTGCCTGTACCACTGTATGAGTTTCTCTCTAAGTTTTTCAAAATTATTTGTAAATGATAAAATATCCTGTCGGGACAATGGGACGTGCACATAACCTTCTCCTGGCACTTCTCTCATCGGGCACAACTTTTCTACTTTTTCTGGTTCTTTCAATACATATTTAGATACAGTGTTTTTCGCTTCAGCTTCTTCCTTTTTCTTTATCCATCTAGCTTTCCATCTGTCTAAATCACCCCACTTCTGCAATAGTGATAGCAATTCTTTAATCTGTAATTTACGTCCTGACACATTCATATTTTCTAAATCTTTGTCAGAAAATTCAGCTCAATATGGTTTCTGTAACACTTTAGATTTACCAATCTCAATTCCCATTTTATTTGACAAACAATTCCAGCAAGCAATTCTTCCAATTCAACTCTTAATTTAAAAATATCCAATGTCTTTGGCTGTGATTTTGGCTTTTCTATTTCTCGGGACCCTCTCTCAATTTCTTCCGTAGTAACTATGGTAGTACTTCTTGTACCTGAGGATGTTTCCATTTGTACCTCTCTAGAACTTAACAGGAGTAGTTTTCCTGACTGAGCTACTTACCCGTTCTCTTATAGGTAAATCCATCAGAGAAATTTCCAACTCACATTCACTTGCTTGATCATCCATTATTAATGTCTCTTTTCTTCGCTGCACTACAGGTTTAGTCAGAACAGGAGGTGTAGAACTAGTCTGTTTGTCTCCGTATAAGGGAACAACAGGACCTATGGTCACTGGAATTGTTAAGGCTTCGGGACTTGTATTTAACTGTGTAATTTTATGAATTAACTCGCTTCTCTGTTTATTTATGGTTTCTCGTTCTTTATCCTGCAATACTTTTTCTAAGGAGGTTTCATGCGGGACTAAAGGTGGCTTTAAGAACGGTGCACTAGGATTAGCTATGTTTGGCTCCTCATTATAGGGTGGCAGATTTTTCATTAGCAAATCCTCTAGGTAATCCTCTTCTGGATCAATACTTTTCATTAGATTTTTAGTTTTCTCAGTACGTTTACTTCCTGTTTGTTCTTCTAAAGCTCGAACAGGATATAACCCTTCCACTAGCATTGATTGTCTCTATTGTTTCATCTGCTTACCTCTTGTCTCTTTGGCAAATCTAGGATAAAATGTACTCCAATTTCTTTCGCTTCTGGGTCTATCTTGTTCAAACTTCTGTTTCACATTCCTCTAATGCTTCGTACTGGGTTAATCTAGGTCTAGGATATAATTCATTCATACGTGTCCTTAAATTGTACAAAACTCTACCATTGAAGGTACCATTTTCTGGAAATGCCAAAACACCATCATTTTTTGTATACTCCATCCAGTTCTCTAACCAGACACAAGTGTGATAGCACCTTTCAACCATCATGTATGATGCGGGCGTATTCGGTGTTGGAATAATAATCCCTTTTCTGGTTTTAATTGGTTTATCCTTTTTAAAGAAATTTTTAACTTTCTTAATGAACGACATTTTTCTTTTATCTCTGTACATGATATGTGGTCTTCCTCTAATGTATTGTTCTTGCGCAAACCCCAAGTACCCCCTATCACGTCTATTTCCTATTATTGCTGGGTCTAAATTCCACATGTAATTTTATGCCGCTTTCAATTTGCAAAGACACTTGTTTGTTTACTAATAGACTTCCAATACCAGCACGTTTCTTAATTCTCAATGACCAATCAGCAATTAGAATTCAAATAAATTCAACCAATGGTTGCGCAGCTTCTCTCGCGAGACAAGTTCTCATGCTCCTGTACTCACCCCTCCTTTACAATATTACACACCCGCTTTCTCAACCAATACAAGCGCGACTCTAGGTGACGTCAGCGCAGCTCCGCAACTGACTCCCTCCTTTGCAAGGTAATACGAGAGCTTACTTCTATTCACTTTTGAATGGTCATTTTCAATAATTCAACAACGTAAAAACATTCGCCACTGTGCCTGAGTGACTAATTCAAAGAAAAACTAAGTGCACTCACTGCGAGTAACTCCCTTCCGTTTACTCTTCATACACTACAAGTAGATCCCTTCCGTCTACCTTTCACGCAAGCAACAGTGAACCTGTTTCTCCCTCGGGCTTACCCTTATCTAGGTGATATAAGGCCAAAGTTCAACCAGCGAACCCCTTTGCTTTCAATCAAGCTCAGAGGAACCTGTTACTCCTTCAGTGTGACCCTTTTTAGGTGATATCACACCAAAGTTTTACTAGCGAACTCTTTGCTATCAATTTATTCACACATTTATACAGAAAGTACCTAAATATTGCTTCAGGTTTTACCTAACCATGCACTTACTTCCACAGGCAAGTGATCTCACTACAGTGTGGCTTCGATTTACCACCTGTTATTCTGCCCCCGGGGATTCCAAAATAAACATATAACAGGTACGAACAAGTTTGGATAATACATAAAAATCAATATAATTTAAAATGTAATTCAATAAACTAACTACAACTAACTACCTATCTTTAACTAAACCCTAACCATACTGCTGCTACCAAATTAACTGATAAAGCGCAGGCTCACCTGCTCGTTTTACCATACTCACCTGGGCCCATAGACTATATATATAATTGAACAGGTAAACCTACACTCAATCAATTTTTGTTTAACCATTCAGGACCTATACCATTTGGCTTACCAGTCCTATTCACTGGAACCTAGAGTCCTAAGAGATCAAGGGTGTTAGCATAATAGGCAGTAAATAAACGTTTGCACTCTTAAATAATCACGAACTCGGGAATGGTTTAAATTCTTTATCTAATGTAAATTTCTTAAAGGTTAAGGTCCATTATCAATTTTCAAATAAAACACGTTTAGTAAGTAGGACAATGATTAGAGCATAAGTATGCATATGATTGAAGGAAATGTCATTAGCATTTGAACATAGGGTGGGTAGAAAAAGGAAACAATACAAAGACAAACCCACATTTATCATAGTTACCTAGAATGGTGTGAAGACCAACCCGGGCCACGAGCTGGGTCAAAAGGATAGAGCCCCAAAGTGCAGGTGCCAGCAGGTAAGAACAGGTGCAGAACTGAATCAGGATAGGTACGGACCAAATTGAATCAGGACAGGGCCAACCCAGGTTAAGACCGGCACCCACAGCTAAAGTTCAAATGCCAGCGTGTAAATCCTCTCTGCAGCTAACAGCCAGAACCCCGATTGGGTTATCAAACTCCTTCCAGAACCCCGATTTGGGTTATCGAAATCTTCTGACAGAGTGCTTCGCCAGCACCTCTGCTCCTAATCACCTATTGAGTGTGTTGGGTCAGTGACAGGTCAGCTATTCGGACAAGTCGGACAATCTAACTAGCTAAGCCTACCCTAGTTATACCGTTTTCCAGGGCAGTGTACCACCCCCCAAATGTTGCAAATGTGTGAATCCCACAGCTTGATTGGTCAAAAGACGAGGAGATGTCATCACACCACATTGATATGAGGTAACGTGCATTCCATATTTAAATTACGTTCCCTTCCATAACTTTATTTTCCCATGCACTTTTATTCCACCCGGCAGTGAATGTATCAATAACATACAATGTTTTAACAAACTGTACAATTCAGCTTCCTCTGGCAGGTTTAGGAGGTCGTGTTCTCATAGTTTTCACAGTTCATGTCTGATGCTGGCATTGGTTCAATTATATCAATCAATAAAGGCTAGCTAGTTTAAGGGAAATATTTTGAAGACTCAGGTACGTCAGCAGTAACAATATGCGGAAAAAGCACTGTTTTCCTTTGAAAGCCCTCACCCACCGACCTAGTCGGTGGCATGCTTCATCATCGGGCCCACCACAGTGGCACCGAATGTGCCCCGGGTGTGCTTCAACGCCAGGTGACTGCGGAGCTGGTATTTTGCTGAGTGTGCAGTGAAGGGGTGTGAAGGTGAGAAATTAAAATGCTATCCAGGAGGTCCCAGCACCCGAGGGTTTAGCAATATTTAATAGACTGGGCCTCTGTTAGCAGGTTAAAAAGGCAATAGGACGTTTTAAGGGAGAGTTACAATGACCTCCAGCGTCCAGTGTGGTCTACATGTTTCAGCCAGTGCCTTTTGTTGTAAGCTGGCTTTCCTCAGGACCAAAGAGGGTGAAAAGTGCAAAATTATAATAAACTACATTAAGTGAGTGTTGTTATTTTCTCTATGTGTCGCGCACGCTAAGGCGCTGTAACTGTTAGAGGGGGATTCCCTCAAGCTTTTCTACACAGAACACATAGGACAAAGACAAGACGTACAAGGAAGAGTCATGTTAGGGTTGCATTAAGTAAAAGAACCACTTTTTGCCGGCTTATAAGGTGGTGTTCGACCTATATGCGGCTATGGTGAGCTCATGGGGACTCCATAGAGCTTGTGAGGGTATATTGAACCGTTAGTGAGGGGTGGTGGGCTAAAAACGAAATCACAAGGTGAGGTACAGGAAAGTAATGGTACTAGGTCCTCACTCTGTTATTTCAATGTAAAAAGCCTCATGGGTCGCCTGGCAGAGAAAGAGACCCTGTAGGGATAAAAAATGAGACATGCAATGCTTTCTAACCTGTAGGGAGAGAAAGTGCTTACCCCAATTGCAGGATTAGAGGGTTACTCACGAGTAGTTCGGTCTGGTTCCTCCTGGGACCTATTCGTCCATCCGCGGCGCCCGAAATGCAGTGAATGGGCCGCATTGTCTGTCTTTTTATACTCTTATCGTAATCTATTTCACCTGGTTAGAATAGAAAGAGGAGGAGGTATGCGCGTAGATCACCATGTCATGCACATGTGCAGACCGCCGCAGCATGACATGGCGATCTACGAAAATAGAAAAGAAACAGATTTAGAACACAGAAATAAATTAATGCACTGTTTACCACTTATCTCTATACTATTCCCATTATTTTATTTTAACTATTGCATTAAAGTTTAGGCAGAACAAACAGCTTAGCAAAAGCAGCGATGCAAGCTTCTTACACATTAAGACACAGAGCAGCCATCTTAGTTCTAGTGCACAGAAGCAAACGTTTCCCACCAAGCGAAGTAATAAGTCATGTCAGGCGAGTGTGACAGATGCATGCGCAGTAGAAAATCCCGCGTAGCAGCAACCATTTTAATGCAAGCAGATTACAGTCAGTAAAAGCACATTGGAAAGCTTCCCCTATATACTAGAAACATCATGAAATGCAATATTAATATAACGAAACATGTTAGTTAGTACATTAATATTATTTTCAAGAGGGTTGAATACAAGCAAGTCTCTTTATGTGCGTAACCTTGCTCCATCACTCTACTGCTGTGCCTGCCACTGTGTCTACTGATCCCTCCACTGTGCCTACTACATTTCTTAGAGAGAGAGAAGATAATATTACACTCTTAAATATTAAATTAGGAATAAGAAAATGCCAACCTTCTAAAAGTGGTATTTTCAGAATTGTGACCTAAAATCTGACTTTACCAATAAAGAGGGTTTAATTAAAATTGTTTAAACACCAAACTCGACATTCCTCCCTGCTCGCAATTGAAAGTTAACACGTTTTAAATATACTGAGGTAACCCAGTGTTATGCTATGGGAGAGGTGGGCCTTGAAATAGTGAAAAATTTATTTGAGAGTGTTAGAAAGTGGGTTATTCTTAGTGATAAGTAGGGACTTACCACTAGTAATAAGGCCACAAACAAAATAAAAGGTTCAGTCAAGGTCTCAATAAATTATTCCCTTGCTAAACACGTGGTAGCTGGCAACGAGCAGGCAGGTGTACCTTAGGAGACAGATGTGTAAAGCATTTAAAAACACCAACACATTAAATAGGTAAGACACATAACATAATAGAAATACAACACCAATTTATAAAAATAGATTGTATTTTTATCAACAAATAGACACCAAAATGACAGAAATCCAATGTAAGGAATTAAAATATGAATTTTTAAAGAACAAACACTTTTTAGTGTTTAAAACCCTATAGTGACAAACTGGGATATCTGGTTGCGCTTGACCAGCACAAAGTCAAAATTTGAGGCTGACCATGGTAGAGCCCTGAGTGGATACACTACGCAGGAGGTCTCGGTCAAAATTTTACCTTCGCACTTAGTAGTTTTTCTGGAGCATTTTCTCTCTTCATCGAGCGAGGCACCTCTTCAGGCTTGATTTGCTTCGACATAGTCAGCTTGGTTGTCACAGAGGACTTGGTAAAATCATGTAAGTCTGGAACTCAGGAGCTATCAGCAGGATGAACCTAAAATCCAGGCTTGGTCGTGGTTGATGGTGGCCGGCTTGACTCTCAACATCGAGTCAGTCACCTAATGGATCTTTTGAGCAAAAAGTCCCCAAACTTCACCATAATTCTAGATATTCTTCCAGAAGGTCTACTTGACGGTTCAACGTTTCCACAACACCAATCCAGGGTTATTGGGACTACAATTGGGACTACAATTCCCACAATGTACCTGGCCATATCCATAAAAGTCCACTAAATGCTCTCCAGGATGGTGACTTCTTTATGGAGATGATGCTGGTGAGCTCAGTTAACCTATAGCTTACAGGGACTCCACTCCTTAATCCTTCTTGAAGCAAGGCAAAGTCCTTAGGGCTGTCGTACGAGAATGTGCAGCAGATGCAGTCCTTCAGAGTGCATACCTTTGGGGTGCAGATCAGGTTTCAAGCATGGCAGTCCTTCTTCTCCCTGTAGTTTCAGGAAGCAGATCTGAGTTGCATGGCAACTCCTCCATTACCAACCCTGAGGTGTACATGCAAACTCCAACTAAGGGGAATGCCAGAGATTATCTTGCTGGTTCTGACACAAAGGAGAAAAAATTATATTCCTACCATATTGATAGGATTCCCAGTTGTCAGTTAAAACCAATTATAACAAATAAAACAGGACCGTATGAAATATCTGTTTTTAAATGAAACTGTAAAACACCAAATATTGCTACACCAGTGGCACTTGCTCATGGGAAGCCGCAGAGGGGCAGGGAGGGGGGGTAAAAAAAAGAATGTACCTGTCGGCGGCCGCCACTCCTCCGTCCTCTTCCTGGCTTCTTCTCTGAAAACCAGAAACAGAAAGCACCCAGGCTCCCCATAGCCAATCACAACGCTGCAATGCAGCGCTGTGATTGGTTTGAGCACCATGGGAATGGGAGCCAGGTCATGTTCTTCACCCAGACTGCAATGCAACGTGGGTGGAGAACATGCAAAGTGCGCATGAATGTTTGTCTGGCCCAAAACATTCTTGTGCACTTACATAGTGCCCACCACTCTATCCCTCTGCTCTGAGAACAGAGCAGGTACACCCCACCCAGCCAATACGCTGCAGCAGGAAGAAATACAATGATAATAATGTTGAGTTATTATCATTTAATTTTTCCTTTTTTTTTCACTGCGAAATCAGTGGGTCGACGCTCCTCTGCGTTAGCAGAGGAGCCACCACTGTGCTACATGTTTTACAGCTTTGGCACCTCCTGGTGTGAGACAACACAAATGCAGCCACTACATCTGAGGACTTTTCTTTAATGGATGCTCTCGTCATGATCCATTCAGGCCATGCTTAGCCTCCTAATATGCCCTTGTGGTCATCCGGAAGGTCCTCAACTCTAGAGCTTCCACTCCAACTGTGGGAGCATGGCTTACATCATATGGCTTCAGCTCACTGTTAACTGCATATTTCTGCAGTGTCTCAGAGAGTGCAAGTGGCACATTCATGATTCGTAAATACAGCCCCAGGATCACCAAGATCAACTTTCATTCCTTCTGCCTCCATGTTAAAATGAAGGTTGGAACATATGGTACTGAAAATAACCCTGAAACATGGCAGCAACACATGTACAAAACACTGTGCCCGCATTTAATGGCAACATATTGACATGTGCTTGTGCTTTCCATCAAAATAGAAAAATGCCCTATAACAGTGCACACTCCATAGAGTACAAATGTAAAGCGCTTTGTGCATCTGTCACAAATGTCCAGAAGGAACGTAATCCGCACACTGCTTTCAACAAACAAAGAACCACTTACATCCTAGTAGAAATCAGTTCTTTAACGTCCTTGTGTTGTCTGTGAAGTAAACACAAAATCCCACAGTCACAGTCCAACATTGATAAAATAAACTTCATTCCTATTGTGAAATGCACATGTAAATAATCCAAGGCATCTTGCAGGTGTTGCAGCTTCTTTTCTACTTTATTAGCACAGTTTGCTGTGAGCAATTTTCCTATAACTAACAGTATGCATATTATGTTTTATCAATCTTCTCCCCTATGACCAAGCAGAGCAAGGATATGAGAAGACAGTAAAAAATATAGGGGCATATTATCAAGGGGGTTTATCTCTGCTTTTTTGGCTTTAAAAGCAAATAAAGCGGAGATACAATTATCTCCCTATCACCTAGCTGTCGCTAACACCAGTTAGCGACAGCTAGTAGGAGATAGCGACCATCTTGGGCCCCACTTTGCATGTCAGTGATATTTATCACTAATGACATGCAAAGTGGGTGTGCCAAGATGTTAGCGACTGAAAATAGTCGCTAACATTGCTATCTCTTATTACCAACTTTTGGAGATATTCGCGCTAAGCGCGAATATCTCCAAAAGCTAACACCTGCCCTGAGCAGTTCTTAGCCATGTTATCCAATGGGAGGTGGCTAACATGGCTAAGAGCATTAGCTCGGTAATGCATGAATATTGGTGACTTTTCAGCGATATTCATGCATTGCGGCCGATTTTTAGCACATTTGCGATAAACCTTGGTAATACCAAGGTTTATCTGCAATAAAAATCGCTGCAACTCAGCGGTAAATCTTTGTCTCTAACCAAGCAATAGCGATAATTATCGCTATTGCTTGGTAATATGCCCCATATTTATTATCCCAGTTCATTCTTTGTATGCCAAGAAAATTACAGTACAGAGTGACACTTGCTTGCAACATCTAGGCACTGACCATTCCCATTATACATAGCTCATGTAATTTGAACAAATCTTACCCATTACCTGATGTTAGAGCAGGACAGAGTAGCAAGTTGGTGAGTTAAATGCCAACTATTATTCTTTTATCTGCTACAATCAATTCTTAATGAGCTGCAAACATATCCTTTCATACACATCCTTGATATGGGGTGGCACTGGACAGCTGAAGTGAAGGATTTAAGAACTGAGAAATTAGACAGTGCAGGGAGTTGAGAGAAAAAAACGTCACATTAATGAGCCAATATAATGAAAGTATACAAAGAAGGAAGTTAGGAGCAGAAAACAATGTAGGAATAATTAGCAATAAGTGAAAAGCAAATTTCTTTAACAACATTGAAGGAACACTAACCCAATAATTATGTACAGAGCAAAAAAAGAATAAACACCGACAGCCACTGTTTTTTGCACTTTTCAAAAATATTGGAAAACACAGAAAAACACCACCAGAATTGACAACAAATAGCTATTAAAAATAGGAACGCTTATGTGTTTTGTTATATTCTTACCATGTTTATTTGGGCTTTCACTTTAAAGATTGGTTCTATTTAGATTCTTGTTGTGTCTGTGTTCTGTGACAGGGCTTCTGGTCAGTTACCTGTTAGCCTTGATGTGGACACCAGCTTTTCTCTGTGACTCTCAATAAATCATTATTTACCTTTTTATATATATCGTTGTGGACAATTATACTTCCCCTACAACATGTTTGTATGTGTTTGATGTCAGCAAAGGAATCCTGGGAATTACTATTGATGAGGGGGTGCTCTTACACTTCAGGAAAATAAATTCTTGGGAATAAATGTGTTTTAGGACCCCAAAGCTGTGGGGAATCTGGCACTGTCTGCATGCACTGACCCGGCAGGGAATTCCTCCTGGCCCAGGATTCTGGAAGATAGAATTTCAATCAGGCTGCCACCAGTAGAAACATCGGCATCAGCTGATTTCTATCCTGTCATTACCATGACCAACTGTTGAGTCAATCAAGGTATTTTACCACAAGCTGACAGACCTGAGGTGATGTAAAAAAAAAAATCAAAGCTAATGTAACATTAAATCAATATTTCAACATTGGTTCATCATACAGCTCGATGAGGAATTGAAAAATATTATTGAAATTAAAACGTCATGCACATATCAAGGACCTTGAAATCTAAAACCTAAAGTGATGATTTTGGCAATAAGAAGCAATAAGACTGCACAAAAGCTTTTCTTAGCTAATCAGGAATGATCCTTAATTGTATATGCTGCAACAAAGTAATCAAATGCAAAATTGTGTATCATCATCAAATAGGCACAAACATGTGGTTAAAACATTTGTTTATGCTTGATTAAATGTCAATGAGGATGGGCATACATTGCAAAACAACACTAGAAGAATAATGTAGAGTTCTCACAAGAGAAATAGCTTGACTAACAACATTTTTGGGGATTCAGAGTTTAGAACGAGTACCAGAATTATCCCAAAAAAGATAAAAGGTAACATTTAAATTGAAATGTAAATACATTATTTAAAAATATTCAACATTGAAAACCGAGCTGAAGCTTGTTAATATAATTAACTACAGTTGAATTCCCTTCATATGAGTCCACCTCGGGTCTGAAGTAATTTAGGGCCAGATGTAGGTAGCTAAATACCAGTCGGTAACAGCCGAATATCGGTGAATTTCCCCATTACCGACCGGTATTTAGTCCTTCCCAATGTAGGAGGCTGTTAATAATGATTCGGTAATTTACTGATTCCTTATTTTAAGGAATCGGTAAAATACTGATTCCTTATTTTAAGGAATCGGTAAATTACCGAATCCTTAAAACCTATGTAGGTAGCACTTAAGTGAGTGCATTTTTGCTTTAAGGATTCGTTATTTACCACCAACTACATGTTGGTGGGAAATACAGAATACCTTTCAAAAAGCAATTATTTGCTTTTTTCAAAGTACCATGTGACAGACATACATGCCCTTGATTCGTAAATACCCAATCGGTAAAATTCGGTATTTAAGAATCGTTAAATTGAGATTACCTACATCGGGCCCCATGTCTTTACATTCAAGCATACTGAGGGATAGCCTCACCTATTGAAACACATTGGGCCTGATTACAAATTTAGCATCCGACCCATATGCCCATGCTAGCAGCCCATTCTGCTGGCAGTCCAAAGACTGACATATTATGAGTTTACCACGGGGCCGGTGGGATGGAGGCGGGGATCTTGCATTGGTGGTGAGTATTTTTCACAAACATATCGATGTCTATGTTTGCATTTCAACTGCATATGTGTTGGATGCACACATATGCATGATATTTGTTGATAAATACCATGTACCCAATAACGCCATTCAGCCCATATGTGGGCCGTCCTTGCAATGGGTTTAAGGTATGGAAAAGACTCACCTGTATATCGCTGCACACAGAATCGTATTCCTCGGGTGAAGTTCCGGCTGTGAAATGGGGACCTGGAGACAGGCATCCACGTCAGAATCTGCCCTCAAGAAGAAGAAAATGAAGAAAAGAAGAAAAGGATGAGAAAGCACCCCAAATCCTTCATCCCCTTCACCTTGAAGCAGGTGGTCAGACAGCAGCGGTCCGCTCGTGGATCAGACAACTCATAATACGGATGGCAGTGCAGCTCTCCGGTACCGCCCTATGGCAGCTGCCTTTCCCAGACCACAAACCCGGCTGTCGGCACTCTTGGCAGTCCAGCGGCAGTCTTCCCAAAGCCGATCTGCCAAACTTGTAATATGGTGGTTGTACGTTTCCCATCTTTGTCATATCTTTGTACATTATTATATACAAATATCACATTAGACCAAATAAAAAAAATAAACCTGAACTAGAGATTAAATACTTCCCACTGGAGCATGGTTGAAAACCTTTAAGACGTATTCCCTTATGCCCTAGATCCAGCACAACGCTAGGCTAGTATGTGCCAATTTTTAACATTCCCTCAGCAAAGGTCTAGGCACAGATTTGGACATTCAGACCTCTATCATCTCCTGTACTCCACAAACACAAGTGATTCAGTGTCCTTGCCAATTAGTATTCCAATAGCAGGCGATAAAAGTACCACCAGCAGGCAGAAAACTTGCTGTGACTTGTGGAGAAGCACATCTCATAGGCAAGCTGATTTCCAGAAGGTACTGATACGAGTGAGAACAGCTATTTTGATTTTTGATCAGGGAGACAGATGTTGCTTCTTTTTAAATTTACTACAAGATTAATGGACATAGCCTGCGAGTTTTATTGGGGACAAGGTCTAATCTTAGGTCTAATCTTACTAGCTTATTTCCTTGCTGAAGGCTTTATATGGAAGTTTGAAACCTTTAACTAAATAATACAGCACCTGTTTTTCAACTGCATGTTATAACCAAAATTTGGATCCTTTGGTTTGATTGCCAAGCTTGAACGCTACACTTCCAGTGAAGTACAAAATGGTGTCGGGATTCACCTTCTGTGGAGAGCTCTGTTGTCCAGCTCTATGACATCAAAGACAAGGACCAGCTATCATTTAAAGGACTAAGGTGAGACACTAGTGGTAGTCAGTGGTGTTAGGTTACTTCTCTCGATCATGTCTTTTCTATATAGGTCAATTAACATATAGAAGGGATCATTCAGCATGCGTCTCAATCAGTCGTATGTCCTTTCTAATTGTAATCTCTTTAAAAAGAGATCTTTCAGTAAAAGTTTTTAAAAAATCTGATTCAAGAGCTGTGTACCAAAGCATATATATATCTTTCAGAAATGTCATAAATCAGAGCTGTCATCACATCTTAAATTATAATTCATTTTCAGAGATTGAATTTAACAAGTCCAAATGCTCATTTTGGACCATGACTTGGAAGGGCCAGTACAAAATGCAAATGTACTGGTATCCAGTGGTCTGTAAGGGCCCTGGTGCCATACCCATAATTTACAATCATGGCTTTATGCATTCCTGCTCCAGATGCCACAAGGAGATGTGATGAAAATTTAGCACAAGCCATCCTTGCAATTCCGGACTGGATACAGGTTTCCCTGTCATTATGACTTCCACATAGGGACCTGGGTGTTGGTTATGCAATTTCTAAATCCCCATAGTGAAATAATTGGGATGAAGGGTGGCACACGCTTACCTCATCACCCTATCCAAGACATCCACATGTATACACGGGAAAGGCCTGTGTGAAAGCAGCAGACTGGATCTTCACTGTTTGGCATGACCATTCCCTGCTTGGGATCAGGAAAATGATGGTGTGTGGTCTGACCTGTGTACTCTCTCCCTTCAGGAGTGCATTAGAGAATGTTGAGATGGAAGCCGCCATAGTACTCTGTCAACACTCAAAAGATTTCTGGAGAGATAGCCAGGCAGTGGTTGTGGTGCTCTTGAAAGTGCTAAAGGCCCAGCTGAGGTGAGAGAAATATGTGATAAACGCAGACTCAAGCTGATACTGAACTACAAAATAAATCCACCTTCCTACCACACACTCACACTACCCCTGTCGAAGTAACAACCTTCGAGCAGGCGGTATATAACGACATTAAAAGGATGGAAGTGAAAGAACCCTTTCATATTATGAGCAGGAAAGAGACAGACGCCCTAGAAAATCTAAAAAACCGGCAGACAAAGGGGGAAGGATAGTCGTCCAGGACAAAACAGCCTATCAGACTGAGTGCCTCTGCCTTTTATCAGACACCAAAAACTACTCCCCCTAACTACTGATCCCACAGAAAAACTAAAACAAGAAATAAGATCACTAGTGTATATGGCAGATTCGTGTGGCTACAACACCAAGCATGAGGCAGATTTTCTGACTACCAGCGAAGAGAGAATCCCATCTTTTTACACACTACCCAAAATGCACAAGAATAAAACCCCCACCAGGGAGACCCATTGTATCAGGGATCGGGACTCCTTTGGAACCTCTTTCTAAATACTACGATGGCTTCTTCAAAGAGATGGTACAAAAAACAGAAACCTACCTGACACCAAAAGCCTTTTACTTCTACTCAAGGACATACAAGTTGATGACACCACCATCCTCGTCAGCTTTGACATCGAAAGCCTCTACACTAGCCTCCCTCAGGACAAAACACTGGAGGTACTAGGTAGAGTGCTGGATGGAACTACGTGGCCCTACCACGTCCCTAAACATTTTGTTCTGGAATGTGCCACCCTAGCGCTCAAAAGGAACTATTTTGAGGTTGAAGGCAACCTTTTCCTTCAAATTGGGGGTACTTCCATGGAGAGCACTTTCACTCCTAGTGTAGCGGGGTTGTATGTCTTCGATTTCGAAATGAAGTTCATCTTGGGAGAGGGCAACCCATACGCTCATCACATTGTATTCTGGAAAAGATACATTGATGATGTCCTTGCCATTTGGCAAGGACCAGAAGATATCCTGAGCAATTTCATCAGATGGATTAACACTTGTGACAACAACCTCAAATACACCCACTCCGCTGATAAAAATACTTTGGTATTCCTTGATCTAGTGATAATCAATGAGAATGGTAGTCTGGAAACCAGGACTCACCACAAGACAACCGCCAAAAACAACGCCCTACGATATGAGAGTTTCCACCCGAGGGCCCTTAAGGAGAATATCCCCTACGGGCAATTTCTCCACCTAAGAAGAAACTGCAGCAAACTACAGGACAATCGCACTCAAGCAAATGATCTCACAGAGAAACTCTCCAACAGGGGCTACCCAGATCACATCCTAAGAAAATGCCAAAAATGGGCAAGGAACCACCCAAGAGATGCGCTCCTAGAGGAAAAGGCCAAGGGGAAAAAGGACCTACCTATAACACACTATCCAATCAGATGACAAAATCCATAAAAAAAACATTAGAGCATTATCAATACCGGACATCTCCATTGGGAGAATCCACTTTTTTCTTTCAAACGAGCCAGAAGCATAAAAGACTCACTAGTAAACACCCGTCCTAGACAGTCTACAAATGATGAACCCACGACAGTACTCAGTGCATGGGGTTTACTCAAAATCACCAGCCACTATCCCTACGGAAATTGCAGTGTATGCCATTTGACCATGGCAACGAAAACATTAAATTTGGAGGAAGATAAGATCTGGACCGAAAGGGCCCACACTAATTGCAACAGCCAAAATGTGGTTTACCTAATAACGTGCCCATGCAGTCTGAAATACGTGGGCATGACAGGTGAAAAGTCAAACAACAAATTTGTGAACACAGAAGCACGATTAGGTGCAAAAAGCCAAACACCAAATTGACTGAGCACTTCCTCGCAATGAATCACACTACTAACGATATAAGATGGACTGTCATTGAAGTAGTAAAACTTGGGCTGAACACAACTCAACACCTGTTCGAAAAGGAGCAACGCTGGGTGTATAGACTTTGCACCTTTGTGTCTGGCCTAACGATAATATCCCGAGGAATAATGTAAGGATAGATGACACCCACGTACCTCATCTTATACCTGAGCTATACTTTATTTCTGGACAGGGCCACTGATAACTATGAACCACTTTTCAGCGCACATTGCGAAATTAAATGAATAGGACTGTTGATGTCTCAATATTTTTTAATCAACACAATGGATGTGTGAACAGCTATCCCTAAAAAAACGATCGTAATACCTATAGTCTATTCAATAAGGCCATTTATAACAGATTCATTTGCCCTTTTGTGGTCTCGCTACTTTAAACTCACCACTAATATTGACACAGATTTAATGTATGTAAGTTTTTATGATTGTTTTTTAACTGTACGCTTTTATGATTTTTAAACCAAAATCGAATAAAGCTAAGAATTGATTGATTGATTGACACAAATGCTCATGTTTCGTGAGTCAATATAGTTGTTTCACGTCAATGTTTAAAAAAGAAAACAGGGAATCTCACCGTTAATCCTGGTTTTTAATTTAAAAAACACACTGTGTGCCTTTATGCTGTCCCGCTAACTATAATATTAGTATGTGCACAAGTACCGTGGTCCAATAACGTTGTTTCACTTCAATTTCTACATGACTGGGAAATGTCACCGCCTTCCCTTAGTTTTAATGGAAAGTGACCTTCTTTTCACACGGTCCTTAAATCAGACCGGGACGTGGAGCTCTGCAACAGGCGTCATGACACGAGGCTCCCGATTGGCTGACATCGCACCAGTAAACCTACACGGATAGTCGTCTCTTGCCAGCATTGAAGCTCCGTGGTGTGTTTGGATAGGTTTCCAGCAGGCAGCAAATACTGTCAAGTAAGTAAAGCGTCAAAGCAGGCGGGTGACCTCCACCCTGCTGACGGTTACTTTAGGAAACGGGCGCTGATTCCCTCCCGACCCGTTTACGAAAGACAAATTATTTTTCTCGCCCACAGAATGCTCATGTATAAGCCCCCACAAGTTTGTCCATGAGGTTTATCTAGAATCAATTCTAAGTAAGTCCTTTTTTGGGTGTACTTCATTCTTCACATTCGATCTGTATGATTAGTCGGATAGCCTTGGCTCTCTCACCTTTACCGTTTGATATCACTTGCAATATGACATTTTGCCTGATTGTAAGGCATGCAACACACGACAATTCTGACTAGCCTAGCGCTCCTGTGAGTTATAGGAATGCAAGACACCCACAAGTTGAAGCATGACTGTTATGTGGCTACGTACAAGAAAATCGAGGCACCAAGAAAAACAGATTTGGCATGGTTGTGAACCAGCACTATACCACTGCATGCATGTCTGATGAGTGCATGGCACACCACATATATGTGATTGGGGTACACATTACATTTCAATTAGAAGCAATGTAATCGGGAATGGAATGAGACACGCAGAAAAAGTGTCACACAAGATATAACCTTGTTTTAAATCTGGAACGTAGCACCATTCGCAGAAAATGTATTCCATTATACAACCACTGTATTCTGCTCTGTTGTTTCAGATTATTCCCTTATACAGAAGGCTGTAAGCGCGCTGAACCGTAAGTAGACGGTCTGGCATATAGTTGAGTCAGGGTTGGGTGCACCTTAGCGTGTGCAGACCACCCGACTAAGCATGGGCGAATTTTGCGGATCTCGCGTTCGCGAATTTTGCGGATTTGCGGATTTGCAATCCGCAAAATCCGCGAATTCCCGCGAATTTGCGGATTTTTTTTTTTTTGTGTTCGCTCGTGTTTCTGCCAGTTCGCGAGGGTTTTTACAATTTCGCAATTTGCGAACTTACCTGTCGGGTCGCAAGTTTTGCGAACTTGTTGTTTCTACGTGTCCAGCCTGTTTGGGACACTCTTCTTCATCACTGCCACTCTCTGTCACCACTGCCACTCTCTGACTACTCATGCCACCCTCTGGCCCACCCATGCCACCCTCTGTTTCATCACCACACCCTCTGGTTGTCCAGTGTACATTATTTTCGGCAAAGCAAAGCACACCTTCCCTGCCTCAAGTGACCTGAATTAATTTGGGGCTGATTAATGTGTCACAGAATATTTTTTTAGCTGGCACCTGCTTCCTTAGTGCGCCCTGATTAGTGATCTTTTGCACTTGCTAAGTGCTTTCATTGTTGCAAAATTAGTTACAACACCTGCCCTGCCCCAACTGACAATAATGAATTAGGGGCTGATTAATGGATTTTAACTTCCAGCCTGGCTCCTGCTTGTCTCCCTTAGCTGTAATTCAGGACCTTTGTGGCATATGTGTAACTATTCTGAGGTTCAGAGCAGGGTCACATAATAGTTTCAACTGGCAACTGAACTCTGGAGGGGCCCCTCAGGAAGCACTACAGGAAATGGCTACTAATGATGAGCCTGAACTTTTGAACCTGGTAAGTAGTTACTTTCAGTTTTGCTAAGATCGTATTTCTGCAATTTTGCACTTATTCGCGGGGCGCGAACTCACGCGAACAGTGCGAGCAGTGCGAGCAAAATCCGCTGCTCGCGGATTTGCGGATTTTGCGGGAAATTCGCAAATCTCGCGGTTTGCGGATTTCCCGAAAATCCGCAAAATCCGCGAGCGGAACGGATTTTCCGCCCATGCCTACACCCGACTCACTTCACTTGGTTCTGACGAAAACCTACCACCTTTTCACTTGAAGTCTGATACTTTCTTGTCATAATCACGCCAGTAGAAGTATCCTACATATTTTTTAATTGTGTCCCATGGCTCAAGAATAAAAGTTGTTTGAGAGTGTTAGGGAGTACATGTAGAACACCTTTTTAATTCACCATTCACTAATCACACACAAAACAAACCAGCCCTGCTGCAGTTGCAGGCGTCGAAGCACACCTGAGTGGCACTCGGTCGCTCAGGTGGACCCGATGATGAAGCATGTCACTAACCAGGTTGGTGAGTGAGGGGTTTAATAAAAAAGAAAGAAGCGTTTCTTTTTTTTCCTTCCACTTCTATCAATAGAGACACTCCTCCTTTTGTTTTTTTGAATGTATCTAGCTCCAGGAGATTAGGAGTACAACCCTAATATTACCCTTGATCTCTTTTTGTTTATCATATACCAAGTCTTTTGTACTTAAGTTCTTGATCACAAAAATAGGGTAATTATATTGGTACACAAGTCTCTTCCTTTGGTAATAGAGAAAGAGGAAAGAGATGCAGAGGGTCAATGGGTACTGATACATCATAACCCATCTATCTCCATCCTCAATATTTATGGTCCTACTGGTATTGATGTGAACTTCTAGGAGCGGATGTGAGTCGTGTTGCACTCCTGTCCGAATGAAAATCTAACAGTAGGAGGAAATTTTAATCAAATTGTTGACCGTTTTTTAGATAGAAAATCTACAATTAAATATGTTCCAAACAGAATGCAGAAAACATTCACATAATTTATTCGTTCCAGAGGTCTAGTAGATGCCTGGAGAATATAATCTCCGTTCACGTTGGAAAATACCTTTTATTTACCTACGCATATATCCCATTCAAGAATTGATCACATATTTCTCTCACCTCCCCTAGTTTCCTCACTTGCACATGCTGAAATAGGGTCAATATTAATTTCAGATCCTGCTCCTGTTACTGTTGACTTAGATTTATTACCAGAGTTTTCTAAACCCAGTGGATGGCGCTTTAATATTAGTTTATTGAAAGACAAAGAATTTGTGAAGAACGTTGAAAGTTTTACACAAGAGTTCTTTTTACATAATAGCACGTCTGACATGTCATTTCATATATTTTGGGATGCCTTTAGAGCTTCTGCTCACGGACATATAATTAAATATATTATGGCCAAAAGGAAAAAAAGCTGCTAAAGAATCCTTATTACAGTTTAAATCTATAAAACAACTAGAACATAATGTTTTCACAACCCAGAAGTATAATGAATTGCACCATTTATTAAACGCCAAATTTGAATTCAACTAAAATTTGACAGAAGAAGCTGCTGGAACATTGTTAAAAATTAGTTCAAAATGTTATGGAGGGTGAAACAAGGCTGCAAATTACTTGCCTATTATTTGAAAGTCAAATCCCAAAAGTCCAAAATAGGTAAAATCATTGATGAAAGCAGTATTTCTCACTTTAAAAACACAGGAATTTTGAAATATTTTTGTGATTATTATACAAAGCTTTATACACCAGGCCCCATGGACGGGGAACTAAATGCATATTTTCATTCACTCCCACCAAGACAGCAACAGGTACAGGTTATTTCTTTTCTAGATGAGCCTGTTTTGATTTCTGAATTAAAGTCACCCAAAGATAAAGCACCTAGTGCAGATGGTTTTTCTATTGAATTTTACTCCTGTTTTTCACATCTTTTACTCCCACATTTACTCACCTTATATCATTATTTCATTTCACAGGCTGAGGCTAGAGGTACTTTTTTGGAAGCTATGATCTGTTTAATTCCCCAAAAAGATAAGGATATGATATGTTATGTTATTTTCATTTCTAACGCGCACAGATACTACAAGAGTGTCCCGGCGCAAACCTTGAGAGAATGAGGAGGACCAATTTTAGGGAAATAGGTGCTTATTCGACTTCTTTTTGACGAGACTGAGCTCCTGAGTGCATCGGAGCGTGAGGGGCAAAGCATTCCAACCTAAAGCGGCCTTCACAGCCAGAGAGCTGCCGCTCGTCCTTTGCAAGAGAAACCTCGGGACTCGAGCCAGAGATTGGGAGGAGGAGCGTAGGTGTTTTGCCGGAGTATAAAAGGAGAACCGTTTCAGAAGATAGCCTGGCTCTATGGTATAATGTGCGCGGTGAGCGGTGACCAAGGCCTTGAACCTAACCCACTCTGCCACAGACAGCCAGTGTAGAGTGCGAAGATGTTGTCTTACACTACATCTGGCAGGGATGTTCAAAAGAAGTCTGGCAGCCCCGTTCTGCATCCCTTGTAGTTTATTTAGTAGGTAACTCGGTCCGCCTATATGCAGAGCATTAGTGTAATCCAACCTAGAAAGGATAAGGGCTCTGGTAACTGTCTCCTTGGCCGCCTGAGGAAGAAAAGGAAAACATTTCCTAAGAATTTTTAGAAGACCAAAGCAGGTCCTTGCTAACTTCATGATCTGAGTCGAGAACAGAAGGTTCTCCTCGAACCAGACCCCCAAGTTCTTGACAGGAGTCCCTGAGGAGGCAGGAAGAACTGAATAGAAAGGCCAAAATGTTTCTCTGAACCGAGAGGGAAACTTTCCAAATAAGAGGATTTCTGATTTCTCCTCATTACATTTCAATTCTGTCACTGCCAACCATCTGAAAACTGCGGTCAAGCAGTGTTTGACGGCAGAGATGGAGCCCTTGTTTTTTCCCCGTGTGAATAGGAGCTGGGTATCAACGGCGTGGGTCCTCACGCCTGGGTCCTCAGCCAACAGAGCTAGAGGAGTAAAGTAAATATTATAAAGAAGAGGGCTCAGAGAGGAGCCCTGTGGGACCTCTGTGGTCACTTTCTTTGATGAGGAGGTAAACGGTGGGAGCCACACCTGCTGTGTCCGATCCTTCAGGAAGGATTCGATACAGGCCTGAGCACTTTCAGAGACCCCGGTCTCTGTCAGTCGGGTGAGCAGCAATGCGCGTGGAACGGTATTGAGTGCCACCGAGAGGTCCAGCAAAACCAGGGCAGCCCTCCTGCCAGCATATAAACAGTCTCTGATGGCTTCGGAGACTTCCACCTGAGCTGATCCCTGTGCTGAAGGAGGCCCTAAAGACCGACTGAGCGGGATGGAGAAGACCTGACCTTTCAGCGAAATCGGTCTGCTGGCTGGTAACTACTTTCTCACATTTCTTAGCCACTCACACTTTACCTTAGCCACGCACGCTGTACCAACTATGGACCCATTTTTCTTATAAATCTAGATTGCAAACTTTGTGCCAAGTTTTTATCTATTATTCCGAATATGGTTGATTTTGAGCAAGCAGGATTTGTCAAGAGAAGACACATGACTGACAACTCAAGAGGGTTTATGGAACTCATAGCCTCTGCCAACAATACGCCTATGTTCAATGTAACCTTGGATGCTGAAAAGGCCTTTGACCGTGTAAATTGGAAATTTATTATGAGAAGTCCTAAATGGCATAGTTTAAGTCCAACTTTGCTCAAATATATGACATCTGTCTTTTTAAATGGCATTCAGTCCTCATATTTTCCTCTTTTACAAGGTATTAGACAGGGATGTCCTGTATCTCCTTTACTTTTCAATTATCCATAGAACCTTTTTTACATACACTATGTAACTCCCCTGTATTTTGAGGCTTTGAACATACACACACTGAATTCGATTTACAGCATACGCTGATGATGCAATACTTTAGGTTTCTGAACCAGAAACATCAATTCCGGCTTTTAATGCTATATTATCCAATTACTATAAGTTATCTGGATATAAATAAAAATGTTCAAAATCTGAGGTACTTCCCCTGAATAAGTGTTGTATGAAAGATATGTTTAACTGCACTGGGCTTAAATGGTCTCCACACTTTATCAAGTGTTTGGGCATCAAATATTCTACTCCCATAGCTAAAACAATTCAGAGACATTTAGAGGATGTCCAATATAAGCTTTTACAAATGACAGAGAAGTGGTCCCTGGAGAACCGCAGCCTTAAGGCCCGGCGGCACAGGGTACGCCCAAATCCCCGGAGTTCACCTTCCTTATCAAATACAGAGACACGGACTCTTCGTCTGGCGTAGAAGATGGTATTTATTAGCTGCGGCTAGTACAGTGGTCTTAGAAGTCATCAGTGAAACGAGGTTCAAAAGAGACTGCCACTTAACTCTGTGGCGCACAGGTTTATATACAGTACAACACAATGCAAAAAAGCAATAACACACGAGCATGAGCTATAGGCAAACGTTAGAGACAATGTTTTAAGACTAAGGCAACTCAAATTCCCGGTCCCGTTTGTCACTCGACCCCTTAAGTAAATTACAAAGGAATCCACATTATTCGTTTTACAAGCAGAGAAAAAACACAGCTGTGTATCGTAGAAGGACGGTCGTGAAACAGGAGAATACAGGAGACATGTAGCGAAGGACAGTAGATAAGATAACCTAGAGGAAACAATGGTGTGAAGCAACATGTAGTCCAGACGGGGATTAATCAGCTCAGACATGAACAAGTGTACTCGGCCAGACCCTGACACTCGCTAGTAAACATTTGCAGAGAAGCCACCTGACACGCAAAGGCAGAAACGACAAAAACATTGCGCTCACCGAGCTGCCTGAGTGAGGGCAACCTAAAATGGTGGCGATCACAAAATGGAGGCTGAGTACGAACGAATTCGTAATTTTCAGAACCTCAGACCCTCCTTTTGCCATTACTCAGGCAAAGACAAACCAACTCACACTAATCTGAGTCAGAGTCGACACTGATGTTCATAAGGTCTTCAAGTTGTTGCTGCACCATCATTTGAATATTCTCTGTCTTCTGAGTAGCAGATTGTGGAACACATGAAGTAGCCACAAACTGCAGGACCACATTGCACACATACACAACAAGAGAATATGACGGCTAAGATTTCTCCGAGGAACGTTAAAATCTTCCATCCCCAAGTTGACAATATTCCCCAAAACCATCGCATAAAGGACCAATCTCCTTCGTCCTGATTAATCGACTTGGAGATCGTGTGCAATTTGGAAATGGCTTGGTATACTGCCGGAGCGTCGTCTGGAATATAAATGCAGCAACTAGATCCGATCAATCTACAGACATCACCTCGGTCTGCTAGGATCACGTCTAATGCAATTCGATTTTGCAACACCATGAGACGGTCAGCCTGAAGCTCTGTTGTAATGTTACCTATCCCACCTGCAGTAACATTAATAGTGGTCTCAACCACTCGAACCAGTTGCCTTATATGTCTGCTATTAATCATCGGGCCCCAAAAGGGAAGGAATCCTTTAAGGAAATCTCCTCCCTCTTGTTCTGCCGTGTCTTCGGCATCAATTACACCTCTGCTATGTCTAACTCTATGATGGTCTGACGGAGCCGTATATGTAGGGGGAAGGAGAAAAGCTATGTAGCAAGTTCCAGAAAAATAAGAAGGGAGACAAGTATTAGCTCGGTCATTGCAGACAAAATACATTCCTTGTGACGGAACCAACGGAGGAAAATCAAGGGACGAAAAGAAATATGTGTATTCACATTTCTGCTGCATGTCAGCTTTCTTGCTATTTATTTGGAGACAAAAATTACCTTGATGGGGCACAGTCCATACTGGAGAAGACTCGCCCTTCTTAGTTTTGTCCCCAAGAATAGAGACATAGTGGGTAACATTCCATCCATCGTAAGCTCTCTTCTCATCTTATGGAATCTTACTCATCTCTACGATTTTAGCCATTATTACTATGCCTTTTATCAGGGAGCTATTACTAAAATCTAGTCCATTCCCAGAAGTTCTTACAGGGCTTCTAAGTCTGTTGTGGTATGCGGCTGAGAACATCGTCAGATAAGCCCAAGCTGAACCTTCATATGAGAAGGGAAGGACCAGAAATGGCATTCCCTTTTGCGCATTATGTGGCATAAGACCGCACACCCAACAGTCAGTCATGTTAAAAGCCAACTGATGTTGGTGCAACAATTGAACAAACGTATTGTTCATATACTCGGCCCTCCTTATCTGCTTATGAGGGGGTAGAGTATGCATTTTATGTGAAAAGACAGAAAGACGAGAAGGCAAAGAAGATGTAGAATTAACAACATTTCTGGCTTGCAAAACATAACCGATCCATCCTGTGCAAGCTAATAAAATACACAAAACCATCAAAACACACAAAGTTACGCCAAAACGACTACGCAATAATTTACAATATTTGGTTTGCATTTCCTGCTTCCTATTTTTTCTACCTATGGTTGTTGTGCCGTCCATCTTTGTCTAAAAAAAATGTCGCTCACGGCAATCTTCCTTAATCACTCAGCTACTTATTTCTGTATATCCTGAGGCACTTGCCACTTACTAAAAGATCAAAAACCAGGTTACAGTCTGAGACTCCTACCGTGACCCTGCGACGGAGACAGATGTCACATCTAAAACTAAAATTGTATCAAAAAGGAAGCAAAAAGAGTTTAAAAAGAAATGTCTTTAAATAGGAAAATGTTCACAAAAAAAGAAAGTTCAGTTCTCTTTATTAGTTCTTGGTCTCAAATTGTAACGTGTTTTGCTCGGCACGGTCTGGTCCCGAAATAGAGCTTCTGGATTTGTAGTATCTATCCGACAATGCAAAGGCACAGCAGCTTGAAGAATATCATCATCCGCTTTTTCTGACTGAGTCCCATAGATTTGAGCGTCACTGAAGGGAACGAAGCAAGGAATGGCTGCAGTGTCTGATTCTCTCACATCACTACGAATCCATTGGTCAAAGGGCAACGGCAGTGACACTTTTTTACAGTGCATGCCGTGGACCCAGCTTCTCTTTCCCAACACCTTGACAGCCGTGCGGGTGACGAGCAAAAATTGCGTAGGTGCAGACCAGCGAGGCTCCAGATTCTTCGTCCGTTGAAAGTTTTTCACACAGACCAAGTCTCTAGGTTGAATAGTATGACGTGGGTCTGTGGAAGCCTCCGGCAAAACACTTTGCACCTGTTGGTGAAAAACACTCAATTTAGTAGTCAAATCGTGCAAATATTCAATCAACAAAGGATATGGTATGTCAGAATATCTTTTGGGACGAGGGACGCCCCAAACATTAGCCGGGCGCCCGAATACCACCTCATAGGGGCTAAGTCCCATACGAGAGTGCACAGTAGTTCTGATGGACAAAAGAGCTAGGGGCAAAGCATCAGGCCAAGCAAGGCCAGTGATGGCTTGAATCTTGGCTAGCTTCAATTTGAATGTACCACTGTAACACTCAACCAAACTGCTGACTGTGGGTGGTTTGCCGCATGGAATTTCTGTCTAATACCAAGACCAGAACATACTTTCTGCATAATCTGGCCCACAAATTCACTTCCATTGTCACTCCAGACAATGTGCAGCAAACCAAATCTAGGGAAGAATTCTTTAATTAACACTTTAGCAGTTGACAGGGCAGTATTATCTTTTAAGGGGTAGGCCTCTATCCAATGGTAAAAGACACATACCACCACCAGAACATACTTGAGGTTGTTGCAGCGATCCATATGAATGTAATCAATCTACCATACCTCAAAAGGATATGACGGGGGAGCAAAATGACCTGCTGGAGTTGGGGTACCCTTTCCTGGGTTATGCATTAAACAAACAATGCAATGTTTACCCACATTTTCTGCACATTTCTGATTTCCTTCATTCTGCCATACCGGGCCAAAAGTTTACATATGCCCTTTGCACTAATATGAGCTAGACCATGAGCCATAGTCACGACCTGTAACACATAAGCAGCCGGTAACAACCATCGCTGATGTTCAGACAATTCTGTCCAACAGCCCATCTGATCTAACATTCCCGTACTTTCTTTCCACGTACTCAATTCCTTTTCAGTCGCCTCTCCCTGTATCGTTTTCACACTCTCAATCATGTCTTCACACATTCCAATTTCCCTAACCCAATTTGCAGGGCCTGCAACATACATTCGGCTAGTGGTGTTTATGGCTGTTGCTTTTGCTACCTCATCTGCAAATGCATTTCCACAACCCACATCATCTGTAACTTTCTTAAGTGCACTGCACTTTATGATCGCTATTTGTGTAGGTAAGGTAAGTGACTCGAAAAGATCAGTCACTAACTGGCGATGCTGAATCTTCGTCCCATTGAAAGTGAAAAATCCTCTCTCCCTCCACAACTTGCCAAAACTTTGTGCAATGCCAAAGGCGTACTGGCTATCCGTGTACACATTCACTCTCTTTCCCTTTGACAACACACACGCTCTAGTCAAGGCTATTAATTCAGCTGCTTGGGCTGAATTATGTCCAATACGTGCCATCTCAACAATAGTGCATAAAGTAGTGACAGCATAGGCAGAAGTGGTTTCTCCATTCGGAAGCTTAAAACAAGAACCGTCCACCCAGAGGATCCCATCCGGGTCCTTGAGCGGAGTGTCCTTCAGATCAATCCTACCCTTCGTTTCTTCTTCCGTTCGGAGAAAACAATCATGTTTCTCCTGATCATCTTTCTCATCTCGGAGTGGCAACAACGTAGCTGGATTTAACGTGTTACATCTTTTGATATGTACATGACTCGCTAAAAGTGTCAGCTCGTAACCAGACAAACGAGCACTCATGAGATGCTGCGTCTTAGTTCTGTTCAGCAAGGTATCCACTGCATGTGGAACCATAACGATAAGTGTGTTATCAAATACTAATCCAGCAGACTGTCTAATAGAGATTGCGGCAGCTGCTGTAGTACTAAGACAACTGGGCAAAGCTTCAGCTACTGGGTCTAATGTAGCGGAGAAATAGGCACATGGCCTTTGCTTATCTTAAAATTGCTGTCAGAACTGAAAATGTGCAACCTTCTCTCTCGTGAACGTGCAGTGTAAAGGACTTGCTATAATCTGGGGTACCCAACACCGGAGCAGAACACAGAGCAAAACGTAAGTCAACAAAACTTCTCTGACATTCATCCGTCCAAGGGAGCGGATGGGGCGTATCTTCCAGCGTTAGTGCCAACAATGGTTTTGCCAGAAGGGAAAAATTGGGAATCCATTGTCTACAATAGGAAGTGATACCCAAAAAGGCACGCACTTCTCTCTGTGTGGTAGGTACAGACATCTGTGAAATAGCATGAATGCGTTCTGGGGTCAATCGCCTTCCCTCCTTCGACAAGAGATGACCTAAATAGGTCACTTCTTGGCAGGCATATTGCAGCTTAGAGGGTGACACCTTATGATTTAAAGCAGACAAATGACGCAACAAAGCAACAGTCGGACTCTTACACACATCTTCCGTATCAGCAGCCACCAGTAAGTCATCCACATACTGAATAAGCGTAGCACCTGGAGGCAAAGAAAAAGCGTCAAGCTGGGACTTAAGAGCTATACTGTAAATAGAAGGACTTTCACAATAGCCTTGAGGAGATCTCTTAAAGCGGAAACTTTGGCCACCTAAACAGAAACCAAAGATGTCCCTACTTTCTTCAGCAATAGGAATGCTACAGAAAGCATTCTTTAGATCTATCACAGAGAACGAAACTGCCGAGGCAGGGATCATCGTTAACAAAGCTGTAATGTCCGGAACAACAGGGAACTGTGGTACCACTATTTTATTGACCTCCCTCAGGTCGATAACAAAGCGATAAACAGGAGGCTGTGAATGATCCGTTCTCTTAAGGATCGGAAGGACAGGACTATTGCAAACATTGCCTCTCGTTTCTTCAACCACACCTTTCCGAATAAAGTCATCAACAATAGCCAATATTGCCCTTTCTCCATCACTTCAAATGCGGTATTGGGGAATACGTGGCATCCTAACATTCTCTCTAACTGTAACAACATACAGCGGGATCGCAAGACGACCCACGTCATTCGGACCCGTGGCCCAAAGACTTTCCGGGAGAGAAAGCAACTCAGGTGGAAACTGATCTCGGGACAATCACATGGAAGACATCAATTTCTTTCCCAACGTAAGATGCACACCAGAAGGAGAACAGTACAATGTGGCATGTAACCTTTTTAACAAATCCAAACCCAACAAATTCTCCCCACAACCAGTTGTCAGGATAAGGGAAGCTTCAAAATCATAAGGACCAATCGAGACAGGCAAGGGGCAAGAAACCGGGTTACGGACTGGGGCGCCAGAAAAACCCACAGATGTATTCATAATGCCAGACAAAGGTGCCCCAGGGAGTTTAGAATGCATGATAGAACTTCTCATCGCACCAGTATCCAAAAGAAACGGTTCTAAAATGCCCATAGTATTGACAGTAACATATGGCCCATTTTGATCTACTGGAATCGACACAACTCCCCCACTTTGTCCATGGCTGTCCTATTCAATCTGAAAATCATCGACCCTATTTTCAACATGATAATCATCATTGTAATATTGTGTGGACGGAACTGCCTGTTGATCAAATCAATTTGAAGTAGATGAAGGAGAAGATCGTTGCTCCTGAGAGGACGCACCCCGTTCTCTACCTGTAGATCCTGCCTGAAAATTACCACGACCTTACGCTGTAATAGAACCGGACAACTAATCTTGAAATGCCCTTCTTCCCTACAATATGCACATTGATTAGGACCTAACGAAGGTCTCGGCGCATACTACTCGGGCTTTTGCAACAATCTCTGAAACTGTGGAGGCTGTTGAAACTGGGAAGACTGCTGATTCTGATTCGAGCGAGGCGGATACGCCTGCTGCAAAAGAACCTTTGTTTTCAAATCTCTATTTTTCTTCTCTAGTTTTTCCTTTTCTTCCTTATCTCTGTTCTCATAATACTGTGCAGTAGCCAATATTTTAGCAGGAGAAGAGACAGCCCATGCACTTTCAGAACTCTTTAATTTGTTCGATAACTCGGGAAGCAAATTGTATACAAAGTTATCCACAAACAATCACTGACCACCCTCTACACTCAAATCCTGACCACTGTGGTCTATAAACGTCTCTTCAAAACAAGTGAAGTAATCCGAGACACTTTCATCTTTCTTTTGCTTGAAGCCGGCCAGCTAATCCCAATTTACTCGCACTGCAGGCATCATTGTCTTCATCAATTCAATTATTCTACCTGGAAGAGCCGTAATCAAATCCTTAAGTTTTCCACCACCCACCTGATTCGCATCCGCAGCTCTAATAGCAGCCCAAGCGCCACCTAACTCAGCCAAGTGATTTTCCTTACGAATCCACGCCCATATACCTTGCGGAACCACATTTCCAAATAGCATATCAATGTCAGCCAAATTCATAATGCAGGCATCAACTGTTTGGGACAATTCTTTATAATATCCAGCAGGATGCTTACGGGGGTCCGGAAGAGTGCTCTTAAGTGCCAAAACTTCAGACCTCTTCCAAGGTTCATGGACCCATATACGCTGGAAATGAGCGGGGACTGCGGGTTGACCAAGTACCGCTTCTCTCCATACAGGAGGAACCTCACGCATCAGATAATTCTTATTACATTGTTTATTGGTGGGATTAGCCTCTGAACCAGACAAGGACAAGAACATAGTGCAGAATGCAATGAGGTTATTCACTGCCTCTTCAACCCTGTTTCCTACAATAATGCCTTTATTAAAGTCCGCCTGCAACTTCAGCAATTCCAAGGGAACTGTATCTGACTCCATATCTTCCCAACCTTTAATAAGAGTTTGACACATAACATTAAAAACATATCTCTGCATAGGTTCTGACCACTGATAGAAGTTACTCATAATATCTGCGGTACTATACTCTAGTCCCTGCCCAATCCATCTACGGGCGAGAGTACCCAAAACTACTTTCTCGTCCGTAAGAGGATGCTGACAACGAGATAGTCGTCTAGAGAAAGCTGGAGACAGATTGAAAGACCCAATGAGAGGAGAAAAGAAACTCGAAACAGCATCCGCTAAACTCCTCTGCGAAGTAGGAGAATCCTTCAGAAGGATATGACAGATGTAGAAGGCAGCGGAGACTGAAACATAGCAGGCTGAAGAGTAGGAGCAGGAGAAGGCAGAGGCTGAATCACAGACTGTGAGGATGGAGCAGAAGCAGGCAAAGAAGTATTAACAGGCTGAGCCTGTTGCTGAACAATTGGCAACTGAGCAACCACTTGCTGAGCAACAGGAGGGGGTAATGGAGGTGCGGTAGCATTTTGCACATAGGGCGGAGGGGAATTCAATAAGCAAGTCATTAGGGCATCATCTTCTAATTCCTTAGTTTTATCTGAAGAGGAAGTAGGCAGCATCGGATAGCATCTATCTATCATCATACGATGTTGTCTCTCTGATACCTCCTTTGCATCATCCACTTCATTATCTTTAGGCTGCTGGGCAGCCTGTAAAATCGACATGTCTTGTGCTTTCTTATCCTTTTTTGCTTGTTTAATTTCTTTCTGTTTGGCTTCTTTACGCCAAAGGCGAAAGGAGTCAAACATAGCCGGCCGGGCTTTTCTTTTAAACAAAATTGTTTCTAGATTGTCTAAGACAGTGGGATCAAAGCTACCATTCTGGGGCCATCTTAAAACTTCACTATCTTTGATATATCGGACCCATGTCTTGTTAAAGGTAATGGGACCAATACCATGTTTCGAATAGAGCTCATAAGTGGGAGTTCCAACTGGAGGGATCGGGCACGATTCCTCTAAATGGGAATCCCTGGTACAACCTAAACAACAACATCTCTTAAACTTACTCAGCCCAGGCATCGTCACTTCTCTAGACTGATCACAAACAACAAGGGGTATAGATCAGTGTAATAGTACAATCATACTCACCCCTTAGCTTCAGCTATTGCAATACCTGAATGTACAAAAAACAAAGCAAAACAAAGGTCTGTGGGAGCGACCCACCAAATACTTAATTAAGGATCGTTCTACACCAGCGAAGGTCCGTCTATCGTCTCGCTCTACCAAACGTCATCAGAAGGGTCCAAGGCAGGGCGACAGTCAGGGAAGCAGTCGTCAGCAGCCATCGGAGAGGAGTAGCCGCGCTGTCAAAAACCTTCGGTCCACTTCCGACATACAGGGGTCGATCAGGTGGTGCGCCTCCTCCGGAATTTTCTTGCGGGGCTCCTCACGACCCTCGGGCTCAACCGCTACCGCTGAAGTCGCCCCACGTTGTCCGCCAGTTGGAGAACCGCAGCCTTAAGGCCCGGCGGCGCACGGTACGCCTAAACCCCCGGAGTTCACCTGCCTTATCAAATACAGAGACACGGACTCTTCGTCTGGCGTAGAAGATGGTATTTATTAGCTGCAGCTAGTACAGTGGTCTTAGAAGTCGTCAGTGCAACGAGGTTCAAAAGAGACTGCCACTTAACTCCGTGGCGCACAGGTTTATATACAGTACAACACAATGCAAAAAAGCAATAACACACGAGCATGAGCTATAGGCAAACGTTAGAGACAATGTTTTAAGACTAAGGCAACTCGAATTCCCGGTCCCGTTTGTCATTCGACCTCTTAAGTAAATTACAAATGAATCCACATTATTTATTTTACAAGCAGAGAAAAAACACAGCTGTGTGTCGTAGAAGGACGGTCATGAAACAGGAGAATACAGGAGACATGTAGCGAAGGACAGTAGATAAGATAACCTAGAGGAAACAATGGTGTGAACCAACATGTAGTCCGGACGGGGATTAATCAGCTCAGACAGGAATTAGTGTACTCGGCCAGACCCTGACACTCGCTAGTAAACATTAGCAGAGAAGCCACCTGACACACAAAGGCAGAAACGGCAAAAACATTGCCCTCGCCGAGCTGCCTGAGTGAGGGCAACCTAAAATGGCGGCGATCACAAAATGGAGGATGAGTATGAACTGGGAATCCCTGGTACAACCTAAACAACAACATCTCTTAAACTTACTCAGCCCAGGCATCGTCACTTCTCTAGACTGATCACAAACAACAAGGGGTATAGATCAGTGTAATAGTACAATCATACTCACCCCTTAGCTTCAGCTATTGCAATACCTGAATGTACAAAAAACAAAGCAAAACAAAGGTCTGTGGGAGCGACCCACTAAATACTTAACTAAGGATCGTTCTACACCAGCGAAGGTCCGTCTATCGTCTCGCTCTACCAAACGTCATCAGAAGGGTCCAAAGCAGGGCGACAGTCAGGGAAGCAGTCGTCAGCAGCCGTCGGAGAGGAGTAGCCGCGCTGTCAAAAACCTTCGGTCCACTTCAGACTAAGCATGAGCGAATTTTGCGGATCTCGCGTTCGCGAATTTTGCGGATTTGCGGATTCGCAATCCGCAAAATCCGCGAATTCCCGCGAATTTGCGGATTTTTTTTTTTTTGTGTTCGCCCGTGTTTCTGCCAGTTCGCGAGGGTTTTGTACACTTTCGCAAATTGCGAACTTACCTGTCGGGTCGCAAGTTTCGCGAACTTGTTGTTTCTACGTGTCCAGCCTGTTTGGGACACTCTTCTTCATCACTGCCACTCTCTGTCACCACTGCCACTCTCTGACTACTCATGCCACCCTCTGGCCCACCCATGCCACCCTCTGTTTCATCACCACACCCTCTGGTTGTCCAGTGTACATTATTTTCGGCAAAGCAAAGCACACCTTCCCTGCCTCAAGTGACCTGAATTAATTTGGGGCTGATTAATGTGTCACAGAATATTTTTTTAGCTGGCACCTGCTTCCTTAGTGCGCCCTGATTAGTGATCTTTTGCACTTGCTAAGTGCTTTCATTGTTGCAAAATTAGTTACAACACCTGCCCTGCCCCAACTGACAATAATGAATTAGGGGCTGATTAATGGATTTTAACTTCCAGCCTGGCTCCTGCTTGTCTCCCTTAGCTGTAATTCAGGACCTTTGTGGCATATGTGTAACTATTCTGAGGTTCAGAGCAGGGTCACATAATAGTTTCAACTGGCAACTGAACTCTGGAGGGGCCCCTCAGGAAGCACTACAGGAAATGGCTACTAATGATGAGCCTGAACTTTTGAACCTGGTAAGTAGTTACTTTCAGTTTTGCTAAGATCGTATTTCTGCAATTTTGCACTTATTCGCGGGGCGCGAACTCACGCGAACTCACGCGAACAGTGCGAGCAGTGCGAGCAAAATCCGCTGCTCGCGGATTTGCGGATTTTGCGGGAGATTCGCAAATCTCGCGGATTGCGTATTTCCCGAAAATCCGCAAAATCCGTGAGCGGAACGGATTTTCCGCCCATGCCTACTTCGGACATACAGGGGTCGATCAGGTGGTGCGCCTCCTCCGGAATTTTCTTGCGGGGCTCCTCACGACCCTCGGGCTCAACCGCTACCGCTGAAGTCGCCCCACGTTGGCCGCCAGTTGGAGAACCGCAGCCTTAAGGCCCGGCGGCGCACGGTACGCCTAAATCCCCGGAGTTCACCTGCCTTATCAAATACAGAGACACAGACTCTTCGTCTGGCGTAGAAGATGGTATTTATTAGCTGCAGCTAGTACAGTGGTCTTAGAAGTCATCAGTGCAACAAGGTTCAAAAGAGACTGCCACTTAACTCCGTGGCGCACAGGTTTATATACAGTACAACACAATGCAAAAAAGCAATAACACACGAGCATGAGCTATAGGCAAACGTTAGAGACAATGTTTTAAGACTAAGGCAACTCGAATTCCCGGTCCCGTTTGTCACTCGACCTCTTAAGTAAATTACAAATGAATCCACATTATTCATTTTACAAGCAGAGAAAAAACACAGCTGTGTGTCGTAGAAGGACGGTCATGAAACAGGAGAATACAGGAGACATGTAGTGAAGGACAGTAGATAAGATAACCTAGAGGAAACAATGGTGTGAACCAACATGTAGTCCGGACGGGGATTAATCAGCTCAGACAGGAGTTACTCGCTAGTAAACATTAGCAGAGAAGCCACCTGACACGCAAAGGCAGAAACGACAAAAACATTGCGCTCGCCGAGCTGCCTGAGTGAGGGCAACCTAAAATGGCGGCGATCACAAAATGGAGGATGAGTACGAACGAATTCGTAATTTTCAGAACCTCATCCCCTCTATATTTGTCTTGGTGGGGAAGGATGGCCACTATAAAGATGACGTTCTTCCTGTCATTAACTTTTACCTTATTGGTAAAGAAAATGTCCATGTTGCCTATTAAACTTCCTTTAAAAAGTTTTAAGTTATTAAATACGATACTTAGAGTATTTTTATGGAATGGGAAAAAGCTGTGTATTTTGTTAACATCCTTCTGCAGACCTAAAGACTGGGAGGGGTAAGGTTCCAGATATTCAACAATATCAAGGAGCTTTTGCTTTAAAACAAATCTTATCTTATATTAGAGATACTGATTCTTCACTTACTAGTATTTGGCGTAAATTAGAAGATTCACTTATGTCACCTTTTCCTTTTTACTCTTTAGCACATTTTTCAAAGTCTCCTTGAGCTTTTTCTGCTCTGCCTATTAAATATGCTATTACAATATCTTACAGTATTTTTGCAAGACCTATGTCTCCCACACATGAATTTATTGAATCCTCTATATGGCATAATAATTCCATTAAAATTTCGACTCGTAGTATTTTCCGGAAGCATTGGGTGTTCAAAGGTGTAATAAAGTTAAACAATTGTTGTGTGATTTGACTCCTGTGTCTTTTTCAGAAATCCAAAACAAATGTATTCTTTCTTCTGCCTCTACTAAAAAGTCTGACTTCCTCAAAGGTCTGCATACATTTTCATACTCAATCAATCGAAGTCTCCTACTCCTTCCTCACTTCCTCACCTCCTGACTCAATGAAGCTTTCTTCATCCCTTAAAGCATATATATATATATATATATATATATATATATATATATATATATATATATATATATATATATATATATATATATATATATATATATATATATATATATATATATATATATATATATATATATATATATATATATATATATATATATGTATATGTATATATATGTATATGTATATGTATATGTATATATATATATATATATATATATATATATATATATATATATACATATATATATATATATATATATATATATATAGAGAGAGAGAGAGAGAGATATAGATATATATATATAGATATATATAAAAGTATTTACATTACAATACCCCTATCCGCTCAATGGCTAAAACTAAACTAATGTGGGAATATGATCTTCAGCACTCATTTTCTTTAAAGATATGGGACTCAATTTGGAATAAGGTACATCATACCTCATGCAATGCCAGCACTACACAACCTCTTTATTATTTTTATGATAGGCTTCATATTACCCCAATCGATGTTTATAAATATAATTCATCTGTTTGGAGATATGTTGTTCTTGTAATGCCCTTCCTGGAACATATTTGCATTTGTTTTTTCACTGTCCGCCAATTACAGCCTTTTGAATACAGGTATGTACAAGAATTTCTTCTATTTGTTCTACTGATTTGCTGTTTGATATTCAGTGTATCTTTCTGAGAAAGCTCCTCGCATGCCTGTCTGGCACACTCTAAATTAGGTACATTTCAGGACCTATCGCTTGCTATTGTATTTCAAGTCATTGCATCCAACTAGAAGAATGCCAGAAATGTTAATGTTGCTGGCTGGTGGAATCTTCTCTATTCTCACCATGGACTTGATACAGCATCAGCTACATTTACATTACAGATAATTAATAAAGACCTCTTTTGGTCTCCACTTGTTGGATACTTAAGTAAGAACCATAAACCCTCCAAAGGTTTTACAATGGTGTTCCAGCACCGTGACTGTTTTTCCTCTCCCTTTTCATATTACATATAGTTATTTACCATTTCCTTTATATAAGATATGCTGGTATATGAGATGAGCTAAGGAAACAAATGATGGACGGAATGCTGAATGAATCATACATTCACCCCCAGTCATAAGATATGTGTTAAATCCATTGAATCAAGCTATCCCTGCTGAAGAGGGGTGAAACCCTGAAACCGGTCCTAGGATGCTTGTTTTAGGTCCAGGGAAGATCTGGCTTGAAAGTTCGGCTGGACTGTTGCCATGAGGCACAGAGTCAAGACAGATTTGCATATTGGCAAATCTAAACTGGGGTGGCATGTTGAGCAAATGAATGATGGATTTAACCCAGATCTCTTGACTGAGGGTGAATGTTTTGATTTGTTCTGCATTCCGTCCTTCAATTGTGTGTCTTTTGCTTTCTCGCCCTAAGTGTGCCAGGTATGCCCAGACGTGGGTACTGGGCTCCATGTGCCACTGGAATCAAGCTATCCTGGCTGAAAAGGGGTGAAACCCTGCAACCATTCCTAGGGTGCTTTTACTGGTACAGGGAAGACCTGGCTTGGCAGTTCGGGCTGGTCTGTTCCCATGAGGCACAGGGTCAAGACTGATTTGTATATGGCCAGGTCCAAACTGGGGTGGCATGGTGAGAAAAAGAATGATGTATTTAACCCACATCTCTTGACTGGGGGTGAATGTTTTGATTTGTTCTGCATTCCATCTATCAATTGTGTGTCTTTTGCTTTCTCACCCTAAGTACGCCAGGTATGCCCCGACGTGGGTCCTGGGTTCACTGTGCCACTGGAATCAAGCTATCCTGGCTGAAGAGGGGCGAAACCCTGAAACCGGTTCTAGGATGCTTGTTTCCGGTCCAGGGAAGACCTGGCTTGGCAGTTCGGACTGGACTGTTCCCTTGAGGCACATGGTCAAGACTGATTTGCATATGGCCAGGGCTAAACTGGGGTGACATGGTGAGCAAAAGAATGATGGATTTAACCCAGATCTCTTGACTGGGATGAATGTTTTGATTTGTCCTGTATTCCGTTTATCAATTATGTGTCTTTTGTTATATGAGATGAAGTTGCTGTAGGAATATAAGATAATATATATTATACTGTGTATCATGTGATACATATACAGATATTTACTATATTCTTTTATTTTTTTATCTCTATTTTTCCTTTCCTTCTTCCTCTTTCTATCTTCTTCCTCCTTTTTTTCTTTCTTTTTCTCCGGTTTCTTTTTCTCTTTTCCATCCTTTTTTCTCACCTTCTTTTTATTATAAAAATATAAAAAAGTCAATCTTATAGGTGCAGAATTGTGACATTATTAACAAGCTTAGTATACAACCTATTTCCTTTTTTTTTTTTATTTTTTTTTTTTTTTTTATTTATTTCTTTATTTCGGCCAGTTTGGCCATAAAAGACACATATGTACATAGAAATAAACAATCAAGCAACATACATGACAACAATTAATTAAAAAGTAATGTTTAAAAAGTAGTTTTTAAATTTCCATTTAAGATACATTTCATTTTGTATTATAAAGGTTATGTAAACATATACACCTGTCCAACTCAGAGTACCTGTCCTTGTTTCTTACGGATAATATAAACAGAATAAAGGAACCTACTTATGCTAAATACAATGTACTGGGTTGAATTACTTTTCATGATCCTATAGGCTATAGAACAGGATCTGGTTCCTAAGAGGTTACACATTGGTTTTAGCCATTTCTTTCTAGCATTCATGTATGCACTACATATAAAAAACATATGAACCTTGTTCTCTATGCAAGCATTGGAACACATTGGGCAACACCCCGTTTTAACATTCAATTCTCCCAGTCTTTTTTGTGACCATCGTTCTGTATTATGGTTCAGCATAAGTATCCCGTATCTGAACTTTAAATAGAGGGACTTTGCAATGGGTGGCTCTATCTCGTCCAGGAATGATTCAAAATAAAACTCATCCTTAAATGATAAAAAATCCCGAACTGCAGACCCAAATCTACTTCCATCTACTAGTTTGTCACTCATGTGAGTCCAGAAGGCTCTCTTAACTATTAGTTTGGAAGAGGTAGGCAAATTGTCAGGCATCTCCCACATTGAGTATAAGCCCAGAAGGGTAAACCATTTTTTAATGTGCACAAGCCACTGCATAGAATTAAAAGAATCAAGATTCAACAGCTCTTGTAGGCCATTTCTGTATTCTATCAATTCTGGGGTGGTCCATAACCTAACCCAAAATATTAGTGGTCTTAAAATAGCAAAATAATCTGTTCTTCTAAAATTCAAATCAAGTTGAAGGGGTATTAACGGTGTACTATTTGGGACCCTTACAATAGCACGCATAAATTTATTGTCCAGGCTCTGAAAACTATCTTTTGCCCAAGGTCCCCATATCTCTGCTCCATATAACACAGCAGATTGAATTTTGAATTTAAAAAGTTCTAAAACAGGGGTTACACTTTTACTTGTGCTGGCATTCATTTTGCATATAATCGGTTTGACATTGTGGGCGTATGATATCTTACTTTTCTCGATTTGGGCCTTCCAACTTAGTTTCGAATCAAGTGCAACACCCAAATAGGAAAAGTTTTCCACAGTACCTAGTTTTTGACTATTCAAGGTCAAGAACCCTCTGTCTGGTTTGCTGGGATTTAATGACATACATTTTGTTTTATCTGCATTAATTTCCAGACCCTTTGTCATGCAGTAACAGCTGAAGGAGTTAAGGAGTGCCTGGAGTCCCTTCTTAGTCTGAGATATGAGTATGGTGTCATCTGCGAAGAGCAACGCGGGCACCCTTTCTCATTGAGCTGCGTGGAATCATTGGTACAGCCATTCAAATATTCAGGGACATCATTAACAAACAGAGAGAACAAGGTAGGGGCCAAGACGCACCCCTGGCGAACCCCGCGTTCAATAGGAATATTGCGCGTCAGCTCACCATTCGGACCCCACCTAATGTTTGCAAAATTGCCACCGTGCAACTCAACTATTTGAGCTAGGAGGCATCCAGGTAGACCTACTTCTCTTAGAGTTTTCCAGAGCAAACTGCACGGGACGAGATCGAATGTAGCTCTCAGGTCAACGAAAGCTACATACAGGTGGCCTTTCCTAATGTGCACATACTTCCAGATCAAACAACAGAATCGAAATATTTGGTCTATGGTGCTGGTCTTGCTCCTAAACCCAGCTTGGAATTTGGAGATTATATTAGAATCGTCCAGCCAGTCGTTGATCCGGAATAGCAGATGTTTGGCATACAGTTTTTGAAGCGTGTCCATAAGACTAATTGGTCTATAATTAGAGGGTATCAGTCTATTCCCCTTTTTGAATATTAACACAACTTCCGCTGCACGCCAACTGTCTGGAAAGCTACAGTTTGAAGACAAAACATTAAACAAGCGGTTCACATATGGGGCCCAAACTCCAACATCGTGCTTGTATAAATCCCCCGGTATTTTATCTGGGCCTGGTGCTTTAGTATTTTTTAGTTCATTGATCGCCCTTACTGTTTCCTCCAGTGTAAAGTTAAGGGGTTCGATAGGAGGAGGAGACCATATACTCCTATTGATGTCACCATCGTATTGTTTATAAAGAGATGTGAAGTGGGTTACCCAAGTCATTTCGTCCAGGAACGTGTCTTTCACAACTCTCCCAGCGTGCCCCTCGTTTGCCACCAGCCTCCAGAATCCAACATTATCATTGATTTTTGCAGCAGCTAACATTTCAGCCCAGATCGACTCCTCCCAGAGTTTTTTAGATGTTTTTTGGGCACGTTTGTATTCCTCCCTTGCAAGTTTAACTTCTTCTTTTGACTTACTTTTAATGGCGAGCAATAAGTTTCTTTTAGCAATCCTGCATGAGTGGTCATACCATAGTTTTCCATGATTGGCCACTCTTGTGTTTTGTTGCTTTTTTCTTGGCATTTTTGACAGATATGTTTTTAATTCACTAAAGAAGACATTATGAAGTTCAATAAAGTGATCAAAGTGTACAGGTAAGAAGGTGTGGTCAGCTATGTGTGCAAACGACTGCTCAAAAAGAGAATAGACCGACGCTAAGGCCTTACCATCTGCCAAAATGCGGGGCCATTTTACTGCGCGTCTATTGTTGTTTATGTGGACATCCTCATACATTCTTCCGTTGGTGTTCTCAGTTGGTGGGGAAATAGTGTCACTAAACATATACACATCGATGTAAAGCTCCAGAGGATAGTGATCACTTTCCCCCCTACTTGTCACTTTTAAGTCAATCAAAAAATGCCAGATGCTAAGAGAAACAAGTACGAAGTCTAGGTTGCTATTGGCTTTGGAGAAGGTTGGTTGTTTTAGCAAATCCGAAGGGAGGCGGCCGTTGCATGCTCTAAGACCATGATCTGCGGTTAATCTTAGTAGTTGGCCGGCCAAGGTCGAGTACTTGACAAATTTTGAGGTCTCAAGCTGGGGAATTTTATACACTTGGTCCTCATCTTCAAAGACATCATTGATGCCAGGAACAGGTTCGAAATTGCAGTTTAGGTCTCCTCCGAAAATAACCGGAGTGTCTCCAACTACGTTTTTCAAAAGGAGATCCAAGGCTTCCAATGTGGGCGAGACCTTGGAATGGCCAATTGGTCTGTTGTATACATTAATGATGTAGCATTCATTTCCGCTAGGAGGAGTAACCCTTAGGGCCAAAATATCAGGAGTGCCTGTATCGATAGGTTCAACCTTCATGACCAGAGTGATCTTAAGCCAAATGATTAGGCCCCCTGATGGTCTTCCTCTGTCAGACTGGACTGCCTCGGTTCCATAGGTTTTGTATCCAACCCGGTGTGGAACTTCAATCGCCCAGGTTTCTTGTAACAGACAAATATCACAGGTGTCAACATAGTCTGCCCAGTCGGGGTCTTTTAGGTTCTTGGCAACACCAGCGATGTTCCACGATAAGATAAGTAAGCGAGATGTTGGGCTCTGGTCATCAAAGGATGACTTAGTTACCGGCTGATTAAGTACACTGCCTATCTGTGAATTGGGCATATCTTCCTCTAGATCTTTGGCTATTTCTCTAGCTACAATATCAGGTCCCCCGTCCAAACAATCCCTAACTAGGCTATGGCATGCTTTTTCAGCTGGTAAGGACAATTCCTTTTTCTGGTGATTTTTTTCCTTTTTCTGGTGATTTGGGATAGTCCTACGCATCCTATCCTCAATGTCCTCAACATCAACAGACACTCGTTGGACATTTCTGGGATGAGAATTGCCATTACCAAGGTTACAAAAGGTGTCATATAGCTTGGAAATACAATCAGGCATAATTCCAAGTCAGTCGACGGCATCTAAACAACTGTATCTATTGAAAGTGGGGATGCCAGACCACATATTATGATCAACCTGTCTGGCCGAGTTAGGTGCATAGCCATGATACTGGTTAGCAGAGTTCCAGTTGGGGCCGTATTGAATGGGCCTGGGTGGGGGGTAAAAGAACGATAGGGGCCTAGCTTCAATGGGAGGAATTGCTCCATACGATTTCCAATTACAGATCTGTTCAGCACTATGGGGTTCCTCAAAGGATATAACAATACAATCACCCATAATTGATTTAACCATGGGCCCTACCCACGGTACCCTCCGAACCATAAGGATTTTACTTTTCATGTGGTTCGGAATGGGTTTATTTGTATTTAGCCAATATATCACTTTATTTTTTAGGGATTGGAAGTTCTCTTCATATTGGCTATCTAATTCAGGCACCCCTGTGAGAACGGCTACAAATGGGCTGGCGTCAGGTGGCAAATCTATATACCCTCCTCTAAAGTTGCTATACGTATGGCTAGACTGGAAGTTTGTCTTGTAGGTGGTATTTGCGAAGGATCTGTCAGACAGGGGTTTGTTGCTTGCAGGGGTAATATGAGGATAGGCAGGAGGATTCAATGGTGGTTTCTTTGGGAACGGTGCATTCTGGATAGAAGAGTGACTAGTGGTAGCATTTGGCAGTTGGGATGTATTACTTTGTCCATGGTTTTTCTGCAAGGGTCTGTTGGTGGTATTTACAATTGAAGAAGTTGAGGGAGTTGAATTTGATTTGTCAGTATTGTTAATTGGCTGTTTGGTGTTTGTGTTTCTTACTGTTCCCTCCTTTTTTTGCTGGACATTGGTTGGGTTTTTATTCAGTGGAAGCACAGGAGCGGGAGCTGGAACTTGTTTAGGGACTGTAGATGCATCAGTACAATTGAGGCTTAAGCTTGATAGGGTGATGACACTTTTCTCAACCTCAAGCAACTGATTCTCAATGCCAGTTAGCCTGACTTCTAATGGTCTAAGTAGTCTCTTAAGCGTCTCCCACACCAATTTTAGAAATTCTTCCCTTCCCCCTTCTTGTTCTGTCATGTCAAAAGAGACTCTTTGGCCCTCATGGACAGAATGGTCAGCCATTACAATAGAGTTTTGCTCATCTATGCTGTCATTAGTACTTTCTACAGTTGCGGGCGCTTCATCGTGTATAGTATTATCAGTAGTTACACTAGGCAAACTTGAAGTACCCCCCATAATGTTTTGGCTAAGTGCTACTTTTTCCTTTTTCCTAGCATAGGCAGTTAGATGTTTGCGTTTTCTCTTCTGTTTTGATGGCGCCTTAGCAGGTACCTGGCTTTTATTAGACTCTAACTCAACCGGTGCTTTACAGTTCGCCCCATTTTTGCTATCCTCAGTACTCCCCGTTGGAGGGTCCAGCGGTGGAAGGCTTTCGGATTCAGCACTAACGGAGGGCCCAGTGAGGTCATGATTAATAGGGGGGGTTGTTTCCTCTACAATAGAGTGAACCTCGGCCAAAGTGATGATTGGTGTAGGACCAGTAGTATGTTCGGGAGTTTTTGAGGTAGCAATACTGCCTAGAGAAGATTTTTTCCTGAGTGCAAGTTCAGTAGAGAGCCTCCTAGCACACTCTAGTTCTAATGATACTTTGTGCTGGAGTTTGGTTATTTCATTATCGATTGAAAGGCTGGTCCTGGTGATAAAATCATCTAGGGTGCCTGTAGCTTTTTTGGAGGTCTTAGTAGCCTTACTTCTAGTTTCGCGAACATACATTGTGTGGGCGGTATTTAAAATTAATCAAAGCAGGGAGCCCAACTGAAAAGTTCACACAAAAAAAGACCAAGAGGGCTGGCCCGGTCCGGTCTTAATCGGTCTATAACGGCCTAAAACGGCCCTGTCTTTGCCCAGTCTTAGCCCGGGCTGCGTCCCGGGCTGCGTCCCGGGCTGCGTCCCGCGCTGCGGAAGTAAAATGTCGTTTTGTAGGGGGCGAAAAGGGCGGGGGGCGGGCCAGTAGGGAGAGCGGACCGGAAGCTCTCCGTCGGTCTCGCAGGGACTTCTGGGAAATGAAGTCCCCGCACGCTCGCAGCCCCGCTGGTGCCTCGCGTCCCTTACCGCCTTGCCGCCTGAGTCTTTGCGTGTTCTCCCACGAAGTTGCTGTCACTGGAGCCCACCAGCGAAGCGGCACCCGCGGAGCGGGTGCGGCGAGGAGTAGGCAGAGAGCCTCGTGCGCTGATGTTAAAGTGCGCTGGTGCACTAGAATGCCTCGTTTGCAGAGCCTGGAACCTCCGTCCAAAAAGTAAGTGTCCCACAAGGTGGAGATTACAGGGACGCTTTTAAGATCCTTTGATGGGCGGGGGGCGGGCCAGCAGGGAGAGCGGACCGGAAGCTCTCCGTCGGTCTCGCAGGGACTTCTGGGAAATGAAGCCCCTGCACGCTCGCAGCCCCGCTGGTGCCTCGCGCCCCTTACCGCCTTGCCGCCTGAGTCTTTGCGTGTTCTCCCACGAAGTTGCTGTCACTGGAGCCCACCAGCGAAGCGGCACCCGCGGAGCGGGTGCGGCGAGGAGTAGGCAGAGAGCCTCGTGCGCTGATGTTAAAGTGCGCTGGTGCACTAGAATGCCTCGTTTGCAGAGCCTGGAACCTCCGTCCAAAAAGTAAGTGTCCCACAAGGTGGAGATTACAGGGACGCTTTTAAGATCCTTTGATGGGCGGGGGACGGGCCAGCAGGGAGAGCGGACCGGAAGCTCTCCGTCGGTCTCGCAGGGACTTCTGGGAAATGAAGTCCCCGCACGCTCCCAGCCCCGCTGGTGCCTCGCGCCCCTTACCGCCTTGCCGCCTGAGTCTTTGCGTGTTCTCCCACGAAGTTGCTGTCACTGGAGCCCACCAGCGAAGCGGCACCCGCGGAGCGGGTGCGGCGAGGAGTAGGCAGAGAGCCTCGTGCGCTGATGTTAAAGTGCGCTGGTGCACTAGAATGCCTCGTTTGCAGAGCCTGGAACCTCCGTCCAAAAAGTAAGTGTCCCACAAGGTGGAGATTACAGGGACGCTTTTAAGATCCTTTGATGGGCGGGGGGCGGGCCAGCAGGGAGAGCGGACCGGAAGCTCTCCGTCGGTCTCGCACAACTTCTGGGAAATGAAGTCCCCGCACGCTCGCAGCCCCGCTGGTGCCTCGCACCCCTTCCCGCCTTGCCGCCTGAGTCTTTGCGTGTTCTCCCACGAAGTTGCTGTCACTGGAGCCCACCAGCGATGCGGCACCCGCGGAGCGGGTGCGGCGAGGAGTAGGCAGAGAGCGCACTCTGCGCTGATTTTAAAGTGCGCTGGTGCACTAGAATGCCTCGTTTGCAGAGCCTGGAACCTCCGTCCAAAAAGTAAGTGTCCTTTTTATATTAAGTATTGATTTTTGAAGGTGCTTCTTCCCTTTGGTTTGTACTCACTTTATCTCATTATCTGGATTATTATTCTGAACAAAAGAATACTTCTGAACATTTGTATTACACTTCCATGAAGCTTGTATTAAACAAAAAAACAAGATTGTTACTCATGAACTGCAAGTAACAAAAGGATGGATGTGGCAAAAGTAGTAACCCATTGAGCTATCAACATAAAATACTGTTGTGTGTTCAGCATGGCACACGCTCTTTGCAGCAGGCACATGAACCATCTTCATGAGTCAAAACTAGCAATAGACACAACTCAGATCTCTGCTTAATAGGAACATTATTCACCAGTTATCTTGACTTTTTTTTTATTGTTGCCTGAAACTGCTGGAACCCTTCAGTCCTGCTTTAAACTCAGACGTTATATCTATAATGTTGAACACAACCCCTCCGCTGTGAGCTCAGCACCTGATGCGGCTGCACTTGTCGCACCTCCCTAAACTGTTGACTTTAATAAACATAAAAAAATATCAATATTAGCTCCTTATGTTTTTTTCATTGTCGTATGTTTCCATTTCTGCTCAGCCGAGTAAATAGTGATATTCCTAATTATTGATTAATCTGAGAACCATGTTGAAGTGTTTTATAAATTAGCCATGCGAAAACAGACATGATTGTATAATTGCTTTGACCTTTATGTTAAACTATATTAGTTATTTTGATATGCCGCTAATCCACTCATAATGCGCACTAATCAAATACATTTCACAGAAATTAGAAGCACACCAGTGTATTGAAACAATCAATTGAGAATCTCGAGGGTAAATAAAAGATAATTATACATTACATGAACTTTCATTACATTCAATATGTGCAATTGAGGGGTTAAGACATGTTTTCTTATTTGAAAAAAAATAATTTACTGTTTTGCAGCGCTATACATAAGTTTAAAAAAATGTAAATCGCATTGCCTTTGATTTCCGATTCATGGCATTGTTTAATGTCATGCTTGGAGTAGAACAGTAACGCAACATCGATGATGAAGACAAGTATAAAATTACCAATTTCACTTAAAATGATTTACCGAATTCCTGTACAGCACGAAGCTGGTCTCGGTGAGCTTTACGGCAATTGTCAATATATCCCTAGTATTGTTCGAAAAGCATTGTGGGAAACGGTTGTCATCACCAAGGGTGATATCCAGAAAGATTCATAACACTTAGATGTGCCTATTAATCAGACAAAGAAGTGGATATTTCCACCCTCTGCAAAGTATCTTTTCTTCATCTGCTTTACCGTAGTCTTGGACGCTTTTCAAGTGACCGGAAATAGAGTTTCAGATTTTTGCCTCACTGGCCAAGAAGGCCGTGTCATAAAAAAAAAAGGCAGGTGGGGGACTGTTTGCCACCTCTAGTGTTATACATGGATTACGATTCTGGGGACCGTTAACAAAGAACAGATTGGTCCGCATCGGCACACGCTTGAATAATTCGCAGAAAACAACATGTTTTTGGACAAAATGTGTATAGTGAGTGTAATTTTTTTCCTCGTCGTTTGTGTAGTCACTGAACTCACGCGCCAGTATGTCATGATTTGCTAAAGTACATGCATATGAATATAATCAAGATGCTTCTGTTTATAATGCAAGGTTTCAAATATAGCTTGCCCTTGTTTCTCGGGTTGCAAATTATTACAAGATTCGTGTATTTAGCAGTTAAGCGACGAGGACTACTGCTGAACATAACAGTAAACGCTGTGCTTCGGATAATAAAGATTGTTGATGGTGACTTGTCCCTGGTGGTAAGTTAAGGTAGTGTTAGCTACATGCAGCTTACCAAATTGTGGGTAAAAAGGCATTTTGTTTTGGTGGTAATAAATTCTGTAATTTTTGTGCTGCTTTTTTTTGCTGCGTAATTTCGATGTGATGCTGTCATGTCATGCTATGGTCTGTTGTTTTGTGGCCTGCTGTGTTTTAATTATGTTATTGTGTTGCTTTGTGTATATTATTGTGTTATGTTCTGCTATTCACTTAAGATATGACAACAAATGATGTCACGTTTCCACTTTCCAGCCAAAAGCAGCACGTTTTAAAAGTCCCAGAAATTAGCAATCATTTACCAAAGTAATGCTGCTCCTGCTTTTCAACAGTTTAAGACCCCAGTTGGCCCAACACTGTGGCAGACGTGAGGGGCCATACCAAAAACCGTTTTTGACTGACACTATTAAGGTAGATATAAGGATAAGAAAACAGGATTCTGGAGGTGGTAATGTGTGTATTTTTTGTCATGCTGGTAATACTTCCAGTTATATTTGTGTTCTTGTCTTTCTGTTTATCATCTTTTGACTCTTGACTTTTGTGCTGCATTATTGTAGTGTATTTTGTTCTGTTGTGATGCAATGTTTGTGGTGTGGTAATTTTTGACTGGCTTGTATTGATGTGCTGTTTCATGTTTTAATTGTGGTGCAATGTTGCTTTGTGTGTATTATTGATTGATAATTAGTTGTGTACTTTAGATATGTCAACAAACACTGCTATAATTCTAGGCAAACTCTGAACAATAGTATTTCCATAAGCAGAGATAGGAAATAACTATTTTATTCCCATCTAGGCATGTTCAGGAAAAAGCTAACAAAGCCTACACAGTTGTTCTAGCATTTTCGCAAACGGAGCTAGGGAATAAGGATTTGAATCCCATCTAGGCATGTTCAAGGAAAAGCTAGCAACACCTACGCAATGAAATCGCTTTTGTGTGTTATTTCACTAGGAAAGTACTCTAAACCCATTATATAGTAGTGTGTCAGTTTTTAATATTGGTACCCTGCTGTGGGCTTACAGAGCTACAGGGCACAGTTTAGGGCATCTGAATTTATCAAAATAGTCTTTTCCTACATGACAAAGATACCTTTCCCTGGCATGTGTCACATCAGTGCATTTAAACAGCTAACCAGTCGAAGCACAGTGAGCTTCTGGAAGACATATTTTTGGATAAAGTTAGGTGTTATTAAGCACACTGGATCCCACATATGACATTTAACTTCCATGCCATAGGCTCATTTTTTATGTTACCTACATGGTCTTACGGGACAATTAAATAGAACAATTGGGTAGAACTATTTTTTCACTACCATTTTAGTGCCAGAGCACATGCACTGTGCTGCTTAGCAGTGTCACATGACTCAGAGTCCCTAGTACCACAAATAAGAGTGACCATGTAGAAAAGGAAAATGTGCTATAGTTAGTGAGGATTCTTCTGGCCTTGCTTTGGCTTTGGATATCAGCTCATTAATTGCAATTGCTCCAGCACCAACAAACTCTTTCAGTTTCAGTACTGGGTGTTCATATCTCACAGGTTACTATTTTCTCACAGCCACAGCTTGAATACTGTGGTTCTTCTCCCTTTCTTATTGGATTCAATGTGTAAGACTGTGGCGTTTAGTTATAAATGTCAATCATGCAATTTAGCTAGCAATTACTCCACAGTGAATGAATATATCAGAATAACACAACTGTTGTGTTCTGCATTGAATGCAGCATCTACAAATACATTTTATAACACTTCAAATATATATTGTTCAAAAACATGTTTAGAAATACCACATTAATGTATTACTGTGAGGGTTTCAAACCCTCACCTGACAAGGACACCGACCAACCCAATATGGCCGCCGAGGTGGAGGGTTACGGAAGTGAGGTCGACAGTCCAGTGTTTGAGGAAAGCCCAGGTGCGGAGACGGCTGAAAAGCGTGAAAAGCTGGGAAATGGGCGTTCAGCTGGAGAGACGCGAGACCGAGAGAAGGACGCGGACCGTCGGGAATCAGAGGAGCCTCGAGGAGTTCAGCATGGACAGGGAGAGGAGGACGAGGAGCCTATCCCCACCGATGAGCCAGTACGGGAGAGACGCGACAGTGGACCCAACCCAACCAGAGGAAACCGCTCTAGGAGCACCGCGCCCGGGACCACGAGTCTCCCCTACGGCGAGGAGGCTGGGTCTCCCTACACCACGGCCCAGGAGGGTAGTGGGAGCAGGCAAGTGCAACTTGCATGTTCTGGGTTAATACGGGGGCTGTGGTCGCGAGTAACAGGGCACTAATGGCCTGAAGGACCAAGCCGCTCTAATGGCCTGGAACCAACAAGTAGAGGATACTGCCATACTTCGTCTTACTGATGCTATTTCAAGTGCTCGTGTTCATCCCAATGTGCCCGGCTCGGTATTGCAGAAATTTCAGCCAGGAGATGACCCAGATTATTTTTATGTTAATTTTGAGAGAGTTGCTTCCACAGCCACATGGCCCCAAGAGAGAATGGGGCAGTACATTGCACCCTTGCTATCAGGCAAATTACAGGCCACCTATCAGGCTGCCAACCCTGCCGGGGTTATTAACTACACAGACATAAAGAAGGCTATACTAAAACGATTAGGGTGTGATCATGAGTACTATCGCTCCAGGTAGAAAAGAAAAATGAACAGCAGGTGACAATCCCAGGGTCTTATACTACAGAATTAGGCACTTAGGCAATAGATGGCTGCAACCTACTGTATCCTCTGTGGACGAACTCACGGAAAAGGTGTACCTTGAACAATATTTAGAGGCCCTACCATTCAGCACAAGAGACTGGATAAAACAACATCCTAACCTAACGGTTACCCTCGCAGTGGATCTGGCTTGTGCATACCACCGCTCCCCTGAGTTTAAGTTTCTATCCCATAAGCCACAGAACGGACCCCCATGAATCCCGGTTAGACCCAGCATTGTTTCAGTAGAACAGAAGGGACAAGTAAACCCACGACCCCAACCCCGACCACCCGTACCCACTTCCGCCCTACCAGGACCTCATTGTTTCCATTGTGCCGAGTGAGGACACATAGCTCGTAACTGTCCATCACGCCTTTCCCCAGAGGAGCCCATGGAAGTGGGGTATACTGGAGGGAGGGTATTAGTGACGGGAAAACCCCCAGAAAGATAAAGAAAGCAAATATATGTGAATGGGAGACCAGTATTAGCATTCTTAGATACAGGGTGTCACCATACAGTAGTTGATCACTCCTTGATAAGGGAATCACAATTAGTGGAAGAAGAATGCATACAAGTAACCTGTGTTCACGGAGACAAAAAGTTGTATCCTTTGGCTGAGATCTTACTAGACATAGACGGGGAGTCCCAGCTCAGAAAGGTGGGGGTGCTTCCAAACCTTCCTAAGACAGTCCTATTGGGGACAGATCTCCCCAGATTCCTTGAGTATTTACAGACATATACAATGTACCCTCCTCTGACTCTTTGGTTAGATAGTGCCGTTTTTTATGAAGAAGAAATAGTAGCACTCTTTCCTAAAGTGCCAAAAACACGTAGTGAAAAAAGAAAAGACAGAGCCAGGTATGCCCGGTCAAAACCAGTCTTACCCATTAGTATCTTTACCTCCCCAGACACATCACAAGAGGCAGGATTGGGCTTCCGGGCTGCTCAAAAAGATGAAACCACGCTCCAAAACGCTTGGAACCAGGTCCAGGAAGACCAACCTGATAAGGTAGGCCCCTTCTTTGTGAAAAAAGGGTCTTTTGTACCAGGTTTCTCATGAGGGGGATAAAAGGAAGGAACAGCTGTTAGTTCCACGATCCTACAGGGAACAAGTATTGTCGCTAGCTCACAGTCAGACAGGGGGTGGACACTACGGTAAAGAACACACTCTTAAATACCTATTACCTAGATTCTATTGGTTGGGGGTGTATCAAGAAGTAGCCAGATATTGCTCTACATGTTCTCGCTGTCAGCTGATCAATACCCCGGCTATCCCGAAGGCTCCACTACATCCTCTCCCCATCATAGATGTACCCTTTAAAAGGGTAGGAATGGATCTGGTAGATCCTCCTATTACCTCTGCTAGAGGCCACCAGTATATTCTGGTCTTGGTAGATTACGCTACCAGATATCCTGAAGCCATATCCTTGTCCTCCACTACTACCTCAGCTATAGTCCATGCAATGTTCACCTTCTTTTCCCGGGTGGGGTTCCCTCAAGAATTGTTAACTGATCAGGGCAGCCCCTTTATGTCCTGCTTAATGAAACAAGTTGTACCATCCTCAAAGTGAAACAAATACGTACATCAGTCTACCATCCCCAAACTGATGGGTTAGTAGAAAGATATAACTGCACAATCAAGACCATTTTGCGGAAAAGCATAGACAAGGCAGGGAGGGATTGGGATAGGCAGGTACCTCGTGTCTTATTTGCTATCCGGACACATGAACAGAGGTCAACAGGCTTCTCCCCCTTTGAGCTCCTATTTAGGAGACAACCCAGAACACTTCTGGACATGGCTGTAGAAAAGTGGATAGAGGAAGAAGAGTAGGGCCAACCACTACTTCAATATTCAGCCAACCTAAAGGAGACCTTATCCTCCTTATGGGAAGAGGTGTGTGTAAATATGGAAGGGGCTCAAAACAGGCAAAAACACCATTATGACTGTCAATCTAGCCTTAGAGAGTTTAACACAGGTGACCTAGTACTTACATTGTTACCTAGCTCTGATAAGAAACTCTTAGCCACATGGCAAGGTCCATACAAAATCTAGGGTAAGGTAACACCTGTAACATACAGAGTGGATGTGCCCAACAAAAAGAACGAAGGACAGATATATCATGTAAAACTACTGAAAGCCTGGGAAGAACCCTTTCCAGGTACCTCAAACATAGGCTCTCCCATCCACAACATTACTGAAGACAAACCCGTAGAAGTATCCTATATCCCTAAGGAGAGTAAGGAAGGGAGCCACATTCAACTAGGACCGCGAGTGACAACCAGACAAAAACAACAAATACTGTCTTTATGTGCCAAATATGCCAGTGTATGGTCTGGGAATCCTGGGAGAATCACGTTAGTCAAACATGACATTATTACAAAAACAGCCCAACCAGTTCAACTTAAACCGTACTGCATTCCAGAAGCTAGGAGGGAGGCAGTAAATCAAGAGATACTGTCAATGTTAGAAGCCAACATAATCAAACCTTCCAATAGTGCCTGGTCCTCTCCAGGAGTTCTCGTCCCGAAACCTGATGGAAGCATCAGAGTCTGCATTGACTTTCGTCAGGTGAATGCGGTATCAAAGTTTGATGCCTACCCAATGCCTAGGGTGGACGAGTTAATCGAGCGACTGGGGGAAGTCAGGGTAATGACAACCATAGACTTAACTAAAGTCTATTGGCAGATCCCGTTAACTACTTCTGATAGAGAAAAGACAGCCTTTTCTACACCAACAGACCTGTACCAATTCAAAGTTTTGCCCTTTGGCCTCCATCAGGACCCTGCTACTTTTCAGAGGCTAATGGACACAATACTAACTTCACACCACAAATTTGCTGTCGCCTATCTGGACGACATTGTCGTATGTAGCCCAGATTGGGAGACACACCTAGTACACCTCAAAGCAGTACTACAGTCGTTAAAACAAGCAGGACTCACCCTAAATCCCAAGAAGACCACCTTTGTATCAGACTGTATAGAGTATTTAGGATACACTATCTGTGGAGGATGTATAAAACCTCAGGTGACTCAGATAGAAGCCATCTCCAAGATTCCCCGTCCCTCCTGTAAGAAAGATGTACGTTCCTTCCTCAGGTTGTTGGGGTATTATAGATGTATTATACCACACTTCTCTGAACTAGCTAGTCCCCTCAACGATTTGCTCACAAAAGGACATGCTGGGAAACACCTTCATTGGCTAGCATCCCAAGAAGAGAGCTTCCAAAAATTGAAAACTATTCTCTGTACATTCACAGGACTTACCTGCCCTGATTTTAGGAAGACATTTGTCCTTCAAACGGATGCATCTGGGAGGGGTCTTGGGGCTGTACGGTCCCAGCCAGATGACACAGGAGACTTGCGTCCCATTCTGTATCTTAGTAGAAAACTGTTCCCCAGGGAAACTAGAAATGCAACAATTGAAAAATAGTGCTTAGCACTGAAATGGGCCATGGAAGCACTCCAATATTATCTTTTAGGACGTACCTTTTTAGTATTAACTGATCATGTTCCCCTTACTTGGCTATATCTGCATAAAGACTCTAACCCAAAAGTATTAAGATGGTTCCTTGCATTACAGCCTTTCACCTTTGAAGCTACACATGTTCCCGGAAAACTACAGACAAATGTGGACTATCTATCCAGATTTCCAGTTCTTGAATGGCTCGACCGTCCATTCCCAAGGGGAGGCAATGAGAGGGTTTCGAACCCTCACCCCACAAGGACACAGACCAACCCAATATGGCCGCCGAGGAGGAAGGTTCCGGAAGTGAGGTCGACAGTCCAGTGTTTGAGGAAAGCCCAGGTGCGGAGACGGCTGAATAGCGCGAAAAGCCGGGAAACGGGCGTTCAGCTGGAGAGACGCGAGACCGAGAGGAGGATGCGGACCGTCGGGAATCGGAGGAGCCTCAAGGAGTTCAGCACAGACAGAGAGAGGAGGACGAGAAGCCTATCCCCACTGAGGAGCCAGCACGGGAGAGACGCGACAGCGGACCCGACCCAACCAGAGGAAACCGCTCTAGGAGCACCGCGCCCGGGACCACGATTCGCCCCTACGGCGAGGAGGTGGGGTCTCCCTACACCACGGCCCAGGAGGGACGTGGGAGCAGGCAAGTACAACCTGCATGTTCGGGGTTAATACGGGGGCTCTGGGCACGAGTAACAGGGCACTAATGGCACCAATGTTTCCCCAACCACATTAGACACAGCACGTTAAGGACTTGATGACGGTGCACAAACCCCCCACCCCCTTTTCATATGCAACCAAAGGACAAGTAGTCCGAGGCTTGTATTCTTTCTGTTTCTTTTTGGGTCCAAACACACTGGTGGGGAGAGGCAGCGGGAAGAGAGACCCCAGGAAGCTCGCAGTGGAAGGGCCCCATAGTTATACAGCGTGTTTTGTTCTTGGACTTAAGAGACTGGTTAAGACCCAAACCTAAAACGAATAAAGAGTATTAAGTACACAAATTTAGTCTGGGACTGACTACTTTAGAAAGGGGAGTAGACAAACTGTTAGGGGTACCACAACCACAATTACCCCATTTTGACACATCCTAAAAGTTTTAAATACTTTATTTGTGTCCATATTCTTTTAATCCATGATTAGAAAGATTGTTGAATTTCCCTTGGTGGCCTGTCTCTATTGTGATCCTCTTACTGGTGCACATAGCCTTAACCCTCCTCAAGATCTTTTTTCTCTCAATTAAGGTACATTTTTCTGAATTTCCTTAACGTTGAAATCAAATATGTCACTTCACTGCATCTGGATATCTATTTGCTTTTTGTGTTTCTTTCTTTTGTAGTAATCTGACATTTTAAATTTGCATGGGCTATCTTTTCTTTTGATTTTGCAGATGTGGCTTCGGGTTCCCTCACGCTGTACCTCTTGGAAAACATCTGTTGTTACAAAATGGCTTTTTTGTTTGATAACTTGTATTTAAAATAGCAAAGATCCATAGGTGAACAAGGTACTTATCTCAGACAGTCTTCTGAGTATGTGGGCATGTAAAAGTCTATGCACCTACTATGTGGCATATATGCATAATAGATGGTTTTAACAGGACGATTCGTACGCTAGCCAACACTAAGAGGGCCAGGAAAACTAACCCGTGGTTTACCCAGGAACTACGTTTAGCCAAATCTGCATGTAAAAAACTTGAGCGGACATGGCGTACCAATTTTTGCCCAAAAATCAAAACCCTTTACAAAAAAGCACAAAAAGACTATAACAAAAAGATTCGAGTCTCCAAAGCATCCCACTATAACAATCGCATCGTGGAAGCAGAGAGTTCCTCGAAAGAGCTCTTTAAGATCTTCAAAGAAATCTCTGTAATTACCTCGAATAATTCATCCCATAATGATTCGGTGGATACTTGCAACAAAATCGCTAAGTATTTTTCAGGCAAGATCACTGACATCTATGCCAACTTCTCTGGTAACATAAAATCAGGCCACGACGTTGTTGAGAGGGAAGATGCCGCTCCCACAGAATCATGCCTACGTAATTTTACTGTCCCTCCCCCGGAAATCTTCGTAAAAACCTGCCGAAGCATTAAATCAGGCTCCCCTCGGGATCCTGCTCCTCCCAAAGTATTAGTAGGTAGTCTAGCTGTCCTGAAGCCGTACCTTAGACACGTGCTCCAAGTTTCCTTTTCCACAGCCTGTCTGCCTGAAGACTGGAAGAAAGCAATCGTACTTCCTATAAAGAAAAAACCCAATGTGAGCCAGGACACCCTAGAGAATTTACGTCCTATATCTCTGCTACCCTACCTAGCTAAAGTTGCAGAGAAAATAGCCAACACTCAACTCATGGCTCACCTCGAATCTCAAAATGCTCTACATAGCTCTCAGTCTGGTTTTAGGTCGGGCTACTCTACAGAGACAGTGCTCTTGAGAGCGACCGAAACTTTACGGGAAGGAGCAGATGAGAGTAAGACCATGGCACTCATTATGCTGGACCTCAGTGCCGCGTTTGACACTGTAGCACACTCCATCTTGCTACAGTGTCTAAACAAAGCTGGGGTCACCAGGGAGGCATTGGGATGGCTGAAAGCTTTTCTAACCAACCGGTGCTTTCAGGTTCAGAGAGGCAATTTTCTCTCGGACAGCATAGCTCTAGAACAGGGGGTACCTCAGGGCTCTGCCCTGAGTCCCACCCTGTTCAACCTCTATATGGCCCCGCTGGCAGGGGTGGTCCAATCGTACGGTGTAGAGCTAGTCTCTTACGCCGACGATACCCAATTGCTGATCTCCCTGATCCCTCCTTGGCTGCTGAAAATTTCAAAACCTGTATGAGCGATCTTGCAGATTGGATGACCCAACACTGCCTCAAACTTAACGGCTCTAAAACTGAGGTGTTAATAATAGGAGGTAAGGACACTAGCTGGACCAAAGACTGGTGGCCACCCTGTCTGGGGTCTCTACCCACTCCTGGCAGGGAAGCAAAGAACCTAGGTGTCTGGGTGGATACTAAACTTTCATTTGACAGCCATGTAAATAAAATTGTAGGGAAGTGCTTTGGGGTCATAAAAACTCTCAACCGCACCCTGGACCTCCTCCCCTTGGAGGCCAGGCATACCATGACTCAGGCCCTAGTAACATCTCGTATGGACTAAGGCAACGTGCTTCTTCTTGGAACGTCGGAAAAGAACGTCAGGAGACTGCAGGTGCTACAAAACTCAGCAGCACGGCTAGTGCTGAGACTACCTAGAAGAGTTGCCTCTAAACACACCCTGGCAACCCTACACTGGTTTCCTATTAGGAAGAGAATTCTATTTAAAGCACTCCTCATGTGCTATAAAATCATCACTCATAAAGCACCGTCCTACTTGTCTGACCTAGCCGTTCCTTACGAGCCTAACAGAGCCCTTCGCTCGATGGGAACGGGCCTTCTCAAGATCCCCCGTATAAAAAAATCCAGAATGGGAGGTCGCTCTTTCCGTTCACTGGCAGCCAGCAAATGGAACTCCCTTCCCACCAATATTAGGCTAGCGAACAATGAAGCCACATTCAGAAAACTGTTAAAAACTTACCTATTTGCCCTTTAGGCCCTCTCCCTCTTACTGCACTATGACCCTTCTCCACAGCGCGGGGATACGCCGGGAGGCGTCACCAGGCGCTTTATAAACCCCTTTATTATTATTATTATTATTATTTATCAATGCTTGCTTAACCCCTTCGCTGCTAGGCCTTTTCCCCTCCTGTGCTAAGCCCTTTTTTGGCGATTTGGGGTAGTGCGCGCTTAGGCCCTTGTAACTTTTTGACCACATAAGGTATCCACGCCAAATTTGCGTCCTTTTCTTCCAACATCATGTGGATTCTAAAGGCGCCCAGGGTTTGTGGATTCCCTTGGAGGGGCCCCGGAAATTAACCAAAATATAGTGTTTTTTTTGTTTTTTTCAGAAAAATGGGAAAAACGGGCTGCAAATGAAAGCCTCTGGGTTTTTCCCTGAAAATGTTATCAAAAAAGGGTTTGTGGGGCTGAAATCTCCATTTTCTCAGCTTTTAGTAAATGACAGTCTTTTGTCAGAGAACCGACATTTTTCACACAGTTTTGGCATTTTTCTGGGACATAGGCTATTTGTGCTATTTTTAGAGCTTTCCACCTCCTTCCAGTTAATGGTAGAAATGAGTTTGAAAGCAATAATGGATCCTAGAAAGCTGTACATTTTCAAAAAGTAGATGAAATTCTGAATTCAGAAAGGGGTCATTTGTCTAAATCCATGAAGGTTTCTTCATAGAAACTAACAGTTAAATATTGGAATAATTGAAAATTTGTTGAAAAAAATAGCCTTTTGTCTCAACGTTTTCACCCATAACTTTTTCTAATTTTGACAGCTCTTGGAAAGCAATATACCGTTACATCCGTTAGACCTTCCTGGTTGTGGGGATATATAGGACTTGTAGTTTTACCAAGAACCCGACGAACCCAGATCCAAAAACTGAGCAGCAACTTGCAATGGTATTTTTTCATTTACTGGGTATAGAGCACTTTGTCGTGGAAAATGTATACATGGAAAAATCTGTATGAAAGACACCTATGTATTTCTGAATTGGGTACAAATTATAGAGTTCAGAAACAGTATATAATTGCTAATTTTCAAAATTGGGAATACTCATACTAGCATGAGAATTATTGGTCATTTTTCAAATTTGTCTTTCATTGAAAGGGAGAAATGCGCAAAAGCTCAATTGGTAATAACAGTTGATTTACAAATCTGAATTACCCCAAGTCTCCCAATAAAAACGGTACCTCACTTGTGTGGGTCGGCCTTGTGCCTGCGACAGGACACGGCGCAAACTGCAACGTGGTGACACCTAAATTTTGCAGTTACAAATTGACCCTTTTTTAGCAAAGTGCCTACCTGTAGTGTTTGCACCCTAGCTCTGCCCGCACCTAGGGAAACCTAGCAAACCTATACATTTTTGAAAAGTAGACACCCAGGGGAATTCAGGATGGGGTGACTCGTCTGCCTACCCCCAGGTTTTGTTACCCAGAATCCCTTGCAAAGCTAAGAATTTGACAAAAAATACACATTTTCCTCACATTTCTGTGGAGGAAAGTTCTGGAAACTGCGTGGATCAACAAAGTCCACCCACCCAGTGTTTCCCCAGGTCTCCCAAAAAAAATGGTACCTCACTTGCCTGGGTAGGCATAGTGGCTGCGACACAAAACAGCGCAAAACGCAACGTGGTTGCACCTCAATTTCCCAGTGAAATCTGGCGCTCTTTGGACAAAGAGACTACCTTTTGTTTTTGTGCCCTAGCTCTGCCAGCACCTAGGGAAACCTAGCAAACCTATACATTTTTGAAAACTAGACACACAGGGAAATTCAGGATGGGGTGACTCGTCTGCCTACCCCCAGGTTTTGTTACCCAGAATCCCTTGCAAAGCTAAGATTTTGACCAAAAAAAACACATTTTCCTCACATTTCTGTGGAGGAAAGTTCTGGAATCTGCGTGGATCAACAAATTTTCACCCACCCAGTGTTTCCCTAGGTCTCCCGAAAAAAATGGTACCTCACTTGCCTGGGTAGGCATAGTGGCTGCGACACGAAACAGCGCAAAACGCAACGTGGTTGCACCTCAATTTCCCAGTGAAATCTTGCGCTCTTTGGACAAAGAGACTACCTTTTGTTTTTGTGCCCTAGCTCTGCCAGCACCTAGGGAAACCTAGCAAACCTATACATTTTTGAAAACTAGACACACAGGGGAATTCAGGATGGGGTGACTCGTCTGCCTACCCCCAAAGTTTTGTTACCCAGAATCCCTTGCAAAGCTAAGATTTTGACATAAAAAACACATTTTCCTCACATTTCTGTGGAGGAAAGTTCTGGAATCTGCGTGGATCAACAAATTTCCACCCACCCAGTGTTTCCCCAGGTCTCCCGAAAAAAATGGTACCTCACTTGCCTGGGTAGGCATAGTGGCTGCGACACGAAACAGCGCAAAACGCAACATGGTCGCACCTCAATTTCCCAGTAAAATTTTGCACTTTTTGGACAAAAAGACTACCTTTTGTTTTTGCGCCCTAGCTCTGCCAGAACCTAAGGAAACCTAGCAAACCTATACCTTTTTGAAAAGTAGACACCCAGGGGAATTCATGATGGGGTGACTCCTCTGCCTACCCTCAGGTTTTGTTACCCAGAATCCCTTGCAAAGCTAAGATTTTAACAAAAAAACCACATTTTCCTAACATTTCTGTGGTGGAAAGTTCTGGATTCTGCGTGGATCAACAAATTTCCACCCACCCAGCGTTCCCCCAGGTCTCCCGGAAAAAATGGTACCTCACTTGCGTGGGTAGGCATAGTGGCTGCGACATGAAACAGCGCAAAACGCAACATGGTCGCACCTCATTTTCCCAGTAAAATTTCGCACTTTTTGGACGAAAAGACTACCTTTTGTTTTTGCGCCCTAGCTCTGCCAGCACCTAAGGAAACCTAGCAAACCTATACATTTTTGAAAAGTAGACACCCAGGGAAATTCAGGATGGGGTGACTCCTCTGCCTACCCTCAGGTTTTGTTACCCATAATCCCTTGCAAAGCTAAGATTTTAACAAAAAAACACATTTTCCTAACATTTCTGTGGTGGAAAGTTCTGGAATCTGCGTGGATCAACAAATTTCCACCCACCCAGCGTTCCCCCAGGTCTTCCGGAAAAAATGGTACCTCACTTGCGTGGGTAGGCATAGTGGCTGCGACATGAAACAGCGCAAAACGCAACATGGTCGCACCTCAATTTCCCAGTAAAATTTTGCACTTTTTGGACAAAAAGACTATCTTTGGTTTTTGCGCCCTAGCTCTGCCAGCACCTAAGGAAACCTAGCAAACCTATACATTTTCGAAAAGTAGACACCCAGGGAAATTCAGGATGGGGTGACTCCTCTGCCTACCCTCAAGTTTTGTTACCCAGAATCCCTTGCAAAGCTAAGATTCTGACAAAAAAAACACATTTCCCTAACATTTCTGTGGTGGAAAGTTCCGGAATCTGCGTGGATCAACAAATTTCCACCCACCCAGCGTTCCCCCAGGTCTCACCTAGCAAACCTATACATTTTTGAAAAGTAGACACCCAGGGGAATTCAGGATGGGGTGACTCCTCTGCCTACCCTCAGGTTTTGTTACCCAGAATCCCTTGCAAAGCTAAGATTTTGACAAAAAAAACACATTTCCCTAACATTTCTGTGGTGGAAAGTTCTGGAATCTGCGTGGATCAACAAATTTCCACCCACCCAGCGTTCCCCCAGGTCTCCCAAAAACAATGGTACCTCACTTGCGTGGGTAGGCATAGTGGCTGCGACATGAAACAGCGCAAAACGCAACATGGTCGCACCTCAATTTCCCAGTAAAATTTTGCACTTTTTGGACAAAAAGACTACCTTTTGTTTTTGCGCCCTAGCTCTGCCAGCACCTAAGGAAACCTAGCAAACCTATACATTTTTGAAAAGTAGACACCCAGGGGAATTCAGGATGGGGTGACTCCTCTGCCTACCCTCAGGTTTTGTTACCCAGAATCCCTAGCAAAGCTAAGATTTTGACAAAAAAACCACATTTCCCTAACATTTCTGTGGTGGAAAGTTCTGGAATCTGCGTGGATCAACAAATTTCCACCCACCCAGCGTTCCTCCATGTCTCCCAAAAAAAATGGTACCTCACTTGCCTGGGTAGGCATAGTGGCTGCGACACGAAACAGCGCAAAACGCAACGTGGTTGCACCTCAATTTCCCAGTGAAATCTTGCGCTCTTTGGACAAAGAGACTACCTTTTGTTTTTGTGCCCTAGCTCTGCCAGCACCTAGGGAAACCTAGCAAACCTATACATTTTTGAAAACTAGACACACAGGGGAATTCAGGATGGGGTGACTCGTCTGCCTACCCCCAGGTTTTGTTACCCAGAATCCCTTGCAAAGCTAAGATTTTGACATAAAAAACACATTTTCCTCACATTTCTGTGGAGGAAAGTTCTGGAATCTGCGTGGATCAACAAATTTCCACCCACCCAGTGTTTCCCCAGGTCTCCCGAAAAAAATGGTACCTCACTTGCCTGGGTAGGCATAGTGGCTGCGACACGAAACAGCGCAAAACGCAACATGGTCGCACCTCAATTTCCCAGTAAAATTTTGCACTTTTTAGACAAAAAGACTACCTTTTGTTTTTGCGCCCTAGCTCTGCCAGAACCTAAGGAAACCTAGCAAACCTATACCTTTTTGAAAAGTAGACACCCAGGGGAATTCATGATGGGGTGACTCCTCTGCCTACCCTCAGGTTTTGTTACCCAGAATCCCTTGCAAAGCTAAGATTTTAACAAAAAAAACACATTTTCCTAACATTTCTGTGGTGGAAAGTTCTGGAATCTGCGTGGATCAACAAATTTCCACCCACCCAGTGTTCCCCCAGGTCTCCCGGAAAAAATGGTACCTCACTTGCGTGGGTAGGCATAGTGGCTGCGACATGAAACAGCGCAAAACGCAACATGGTCGCACCTCAATTTCCCAGTAAAATTTCGCACTTTTTGGACGAAAAGACTACCTTTTGTTTTTGCGCCCTAGCTCTGCCAGCACCTAAGGAAACCTAGCAAACCTATACATTTTTGAAAAGTAGACACCCAGGGAAATTCAGGATGGGGTGACTCCTCTGCCTACCCTCAGGTTTTGTTACCCAGAATCCCTTGCAAAGCTAAGATTTTAACAAAAAATCACATTTTCCTAACATTTCTGTGGTGGAAAGTTCTGGAATCTGCGTGGATCAACAAATTTCCACCCACCCAGCGTTCCCCCAGGTCTTCCGGAAAAAATGGTACCTCACTTGCGTGGGTAGGCATAGTGGCTGCGACATGAAACAGCGCAAAACACAACATGGTCGCACCTCAATTTCCCAGTAAAATTTTGCACTTTTTGGACAAAAAGACTACCTTTTGTTTTTGCGCCCTAGCTCTGCCAGCACCTAAGGAAACCTAGCAAACCTATACATTTTTGAAAAGTAGACACCCAGGGGAATTCAGCATGGGGTGACTCCTCTGCCTACCCTCAGGTTTTGTTACCCAGAATCCCTTGCGCAGCTAAAATTTTGACAAAAAAAACAAATTTTCCTAACATTTCTGTGGTGGAAAGTTCTGGAATCTGCGTGGATCAACGAATTTCCACCCACCCAGCTTTCCCCCAGGTCTCCCGAAAAAAATGGTACCTCACTTGCGTGGGTAGGCATAGTGGCTGCGACATGAAACAGCGCAAAACGCAACATGGTCACACCTCAATTTCCCAGTAAAATTTTGCACTTTTAGGAAAAAAAGACTATCTTTGGTTTTTGCGCCCTAGCTCTGCCAGCACCTAAGGAAACCTAGCAAACCTATACATTTTCGAAAAGTAGACACCCAGGGAAATTCAGGATGGGGTGACTCCTCTGCCTACCCTCAGGTTTTATTACCCAGAATCCCTTGCAAAGCTAAGATTCTGACAAAAAAAACACATTTCCCTAACATTTCTGTGGTGGAAAGTTCCGGAATCTGCGTGGATCAACAAATTTCCACCCACCCAGCGTTCCCCCAGGTCTCCCGGAAAAAATGGTACCTCACTTGCGTGGGTAGGCATAGTGGCTGCGACATGAAACAGCGCAAAACACAACATGGTCGCACCTCAATTTCCCAGTAAAATTTTGCACTTTTTGGACAAAAAGACTACCTTTTGTTTTTGCGCCCTAGCTCTGCCAGCACCTAAGGAAACCTAGCAAACCTATACATTTTTGAAAAGTAGACACCCAGGGGAATTCAGGATGGGGTGACTCCTCTGCCTACCCTCAGGTTTTGTTACCCAGAATCCCTTGCAAATCTAAGATTTTGACAAAAAAAACACATTTCCCTAACATTTCTGTAGTGGAAAGTTCTGGAATCTGCGTGGATCAACAAATTTCCACCCACCCAGCGTTCCCCTAGGTCTCCCAAAAAAAATGGTACCTCACTTGCGTGGGTAGGCATAGTGGCTGCGACATGAAACAGCGCAAAACACAACATGGTCGCACCTCAATTTCCCAGTAACATTTTGCACTTTTTGGACAAAAAGACTACCTTTTGTTTTTGCGCCCTAGCTCTGCCAGCACCTAAGGAAACCTAGCAAACCTATACATTTTTGAAAAGTAGACACCCAGGGGAATTCAGGATGGGGTGACTCCTCTGCCTACCCTCAGGTTTTGTTACCCAGAATCCCTTGCAAAGCTAAGATTTTGACAAAAAAAACACATTTCCCTAACATTTCTGTGGTGGAAAGTTCAGGAATCTGCGTGGATCAACAAATTTCCACCCACCCAGCGTTCCCCCAGGTCTCCCAAAAAAAATGGTACCTCACTTGCGTGGGTAGGCATAGTGGCTGCGACATGAAACAGCGCAAAACGCAACATGGTCGCACCTCAATTTCCCAGTAAAATTTTGCACTTTTTGGACAAAAAGACTACCTTTTGTTTTTGCGCCCTAGCTCTGCCAGCACCTAAGGAAACCTAGCAAACCTATACATTTTTGAAAAGTAGACACCCAGGGGAATTCAGGATGGGGTGACTCCTCTGCCTACCCTCAGGTTTTGTTACCCAGAATCCCTAGCAAAGCTAAGATTTTGACAAAAAAAACACATTTCCCTAACATTTCTGTGGTGGAAAGTTCTGGAATCTGCGTGGATCAACAAATTTCCACCCACCCAGCGTTCCTCCATGTCTCCCAAAAAAAATGGTACCTCACTTGCGTGGGTAGGCATAGTGGCTGCGACATGAAACAGCGCAAAACGCAACATGGTCGCACCTCGATTTCCCAGTAAAATGTTTCACTTTTTGGACAAAAAGACTACCTTTTGTTTTTGCGCCCTAGCTCTGCCAGCACCTAAGGAAACCTAGCAAACCTATACATTTTTGAAAAGTAGACCCCCAGGGGAATTCAGGATTGGGTGACTCCTCTGCCTACCCTCAGGTTTTGTTACCCAGAATCCCTTGCAAAGCTAAGATTTTGACAAAAAAACACATTTCCCTAACATTTCTGTGGTGGAAAGTTCTGGAATCTGCGTGGATCAACAAATTTCCACCCACCCAGCGTTCCCCCAGGTCTCCCAAAAAAAATGGTACCTCACTTGCGTGGGTAGGCATAGTGGCTGCGACATGAAACAGCGCAAAACGCAACATGGTCGCACCTCGATTTCCCAGTAAAATTTTTCACTTTTTGGACAAAAAGACTACCTTTTGTTTTTGCGCCCTAGCTCTTCCAGCACCTAAGGAAACCTAGAAAACCTATACATTTTTGAAAAGTAGACCCCCAGGGGAATTCAGGATGGGGTGACTCCTCTGCCTACCCTCAGCTTTTGTTACCCAGAATCCCTTGCAAAGATAAGATTTTAACAGAAAAAACACATTTTCCTAACATTTCTGTGGTGGAAAGTTCTGGAATCTGCGTGGATACCCAAATTTCCACCCACCCAGTGTTTCCCCAGGTCTCCCAAAAAAAATGGTACCTCACTTGCCTGGGTAGGCATAGTGGCTGCGACACGAAACAGCGCAAAACGCAACATGGTCGCACCTCAATTTCCCAGTAAAATTTTGCACTTTTTGGACAAAAAGACTACCTTTTGTTTTTGCGCCCTAGCTCTGCCAGCACCTAATGAAACCTAGCAAACCTATACCTTTTTAAAAAGTAGACACCCAGGGGAATTCATGATGGGGTGACTCCTCTGCCTACCCTCAGGTTTTGTTACCCAGAATCCCTTGCAAAGCTAAGATTTTAACAAAAAAAACACATTTTCCTAACATTTCTGTGGTGGAAAGTTCTGGAATCTGCGTGGATCAACAAATTTCCACCCACCCAGCGTTCCCCCAGGTCTCCCGGAAAAAATGGTACCTCACTTGCGTGGGTAGGCATAGTGGCTGCGACATGAATCAGCGCAAAACGCAACATGGTCGCACCTCAATTTCCCAGTAAAATTTTGCACTTTTTGGACAAAAAGACTACCTTTTGTTTTTGCGCCCTAGCTCTGCCAGCACCTAAGGAAACCTAGCAAACCTATACATTTTTGAAAAGTAGACACCCAGGGAAATTCAGGATGGGGTGACTCCTCTGCCTACCCTCAGGTTTTGTTACCCAGAATCCCTTGCAAAGCTAAGATTTTAACAAAAAAAACACATTTTCCTAACATTTCTGTGGTGGAAAGTTCTGGAATCTGCGTGGATCAACAAATTTCCACCCACCCAGCGTTCCCCCAGGTCTCCCGGAAAAAATGGTACCTCACTTGCGTGGGTAGGCATAGTGGCTGCGACATGAATCAGCGCAAAACGCAACATGGTCGCACCTCAATTTCCCAGGAAAATTTTGCACTTTTTGGACAAAAAGACTACCTTTTGTTTTTGCGCCCTAGCTCTGCCAGCACCTAAGGAAACCTAGCAAACCTATACATTTTTGAAAAGTAGACACCCAGGGGAATTCAGCATGGGGTGACTCCTCTGCCTACCCTCCGGTTTTGTTACCCAGAATCCCTTGCAAAGCTAAGATTTTGACAAAAAAAAACAAATTTTCCTAACATTTCTGTGGTGGAAAGTTCTGGAATCTGCGTGGATCAACAAATTTCCACCCACCCAGCATTCCCCCAGGTCTCCCGGAAAAAATGGTACCTCACTTGCGTGGGTAGGCATAGTGGCTGCGACATGAAACAGCGCAAAACGCAACATGGCCGCACCTCAATTTCCCAGTAAAATTTCGCACTTTTTGGACAAAAAGACTACCTTTTGTTTTTGCGCCCTAGCTCTGCCAGCACCTAAGGAAACCTAGCAAACCTATACATTTTTGAAAAGTAGACACCCAGGGAAATTCAGGATGGGGTGACTCCTCTGCCTACCCTCAGGTTTTGTTACCCAGAATCCCTTGCAAAGCTAAGATTTTAACAAAAAAAACACATTTTCCTAACATTTCTGTGGTGGAAAGTTCTGGAATCTGCGTGGATCAACAAATTTCCACCCACCCAGCGTTCCCCCAGGTCTCTCGGAAAAAATGGTACCTCACTTGCGTGGGTAGGCATAGTGGCTGCGACATGAAACAGCGCAAAACGCAACATGGTCGCACCTCAATTTCCCAGTAAAATTTTGCACTTTTTGGACAAAAATACTACCTTTTGTTTTTGCGCCCTAGCTCTGCCAGCACCTAAGGAAACCTAGCAAACCTATACATTTTTGAAAAGTAGACAACCAGGGGAATTCAGCATGGGGTGACTCCTCTGCCTACCCTCAGGTTTTGCTACCCAGAATCCCTTGCAAGGCTAAGATTTTGACAAAAAAACAAATTTTCCTAACATTTCTGTGGTGGAAAGTTCTGGAATCTGCGTGGATCAACAAATTTCCACCCACCCAGCGTTCCCCCAGGTCTCCCGATAAAAATGGTACCTCACTTGTGTGGGTAGGCATAGTGGCTGCGACATGAAACAGCGCAAAACGCAACATGGTCGCACCTCAATTTCCCAGTAAAATTTTGCACTTTTTGGACAAAAAGACTACCTTTGGTTTTTGCGCCCTAGCTCTGCCAGCACCTAAGGAAACCTAGCAAACCTATACATTTTCGAAAAGTAGACACGCAGGGAAATTCAGGATGGGGTGACTCCTCTGCCTACCCTCAGGTTTTGTTACCCAGAATTCCTTGCAAAGCTAAGATTCTGACAAAAAAACACATTTCCCTAACATTTCTGTGGTGGAAAGTTCCGGAATCTGCGTGGATCAACAAATTTCCACCCACCCAGCGTTCCCCCAGGTCTCCCGGAAAAAATGGTACCTCACTTGCGTGGGTAGGCATAGTGGCTGCGACATGAAACAGCGCAAAACACAACATGGTCGCACCTCAATTTCCCAGTAAAATTTTGCACTTTTTGATCAAAAAGACTACCTTTTGTTTTTGCGCCCTAGCTCTGCCAGCACCTAAGGAAACCTAGCAAACCTATACATTTTTGAAAAGTAGACACCCAGGGAAATTCAGGATGGGGTGACTCCTCTGCCTACCCTCAGGTTTTGTTACCCAGAATCCCTAGCAAAGCTAAGATTTTGACAAAAAAAACACATTTCCCTAACATTTCTGTGGTGGAAAGTTCTGGAATCTGCGTGGATCAACAAATTTCCACCGACCCAGCGTTCCCCCAGGTCTCCCAAAAAAAATGGTACCTCACTTGCATGGGTAGGCATAGTGGCTGGGACATGAAACAGCGCAAAACGCAACATGGTCGCACCTCGATTTCCCTGTAAAATGTTTCACTTTTTGGACAAAAACACAACCTTTTGTTTTTGCGCCCTAGCTCTGCCAGCACCTAAGGAAACCTAGCAAACCTATACATTTTTGAAAAGTAGACCCCCAGGGGAATTCAGGATGGGGTGACTCCTCTGCCTACCCTCAGGTTTTGTTACCCAGAATCCCTTGCAAAGCTAAGATTTTGACAAAAAAACACATTTCCCTAACATTTCTGTGGTGGAAAGTTCTGGAATCTGTGTGGATCAACAAATTTCCACCCACCCAGCGTTCCCCCAGGTCTCCCAAAAAAAATGGTACCTCACTTGCGTGGGTAGGCATAGTGGCTGCGACATGAAACAGCGCAAAACGCAACATGGTCGCACCTCGATTTCCCAGTAAAATTTTTCACTTTTTGGACGAAAAGGCTACCTTTTGTTTTTGCGCCCTAGCTCTGCCAGCACCTAAGGAAACCTAGCAGACCTATACATTTTTGAAAAGTAGACCCCCAGGGGAATTCAGGATGGGGTGACTCCTCTGCCTACCCTCAGGTTTTGTTACCCAGAATCCCTTGCAAAGGTAAGATTTTGACAAAAAAAACACATTTCCCTAACATTTCTGTGGTGGAAAGTTCTGGAATCTGCGTGGATCAACAAATTTCCACCCACCCAGCGTTCCCCCAGGTCTCCCCAAAAAAATGGTACCTCACTTGCGTGGGTAGGCATAGTGGCTGCGACATGAAACAGCGCAAAACGCAACATGGTCGCACCTCAATTTCCCAGTAAAATTTTGCACTTTTTGGACAAAAAGACTACCTTTTGTTTTTGCGCCCTAGCTCTGCCAGCACCTAAGGAAACCTAGCAAACCTATACATTTTTGAAAAGTAGGCACCCAGGGGGATTCAGGATGGGGTGACTCCTCTGCCTACCCTCAGGTTATGTTACCCAGAATCCCTTGCAAAGCTAAGATTTTAACAAAAAAAACACATTTTCCTAACATTTCTGTGGTGCAAAGTTCTGGAATCTGCGTGGATCAACAAATTTCCACCCACCCAACGTTCCCCCAGGTCTCCCGGAAAAAATGGTACCTCACTTGCGTGGGTAGGCATAGTGGCTGCAACAGGAAACCGTTCAAATTGTATGGTGGTGAATTTACAATACCCAATTGCAAAACAACCTTGATTTTTTGGGGGGGGCACCTGAGTCTTTGCCCCGGGGCTCGGTGGTATTCTTTGGAAACTACCAAACCCAAACAGTTCTGAAAAGTAGACACCCGGAGGAGTCCAGGGAGTTATGGCATGCGTAGGTCCCCCAATGTTTTCCTACCCAGAACTCCTTGCAAACCTTAAAATTAGGTAAAAATATCACTTTTCCAAACTTTTTTGTGTGGGATCTCCGTGCCGGCAAAAATGTTCTACCACCCAGCATTCCCCTTGTTCTCCCGAGTAAAAGGATACCTCACTTGTGTGGGTGCCCCAAAGCAGAACAGTCCGAAAATGAATTTTGAAAAAGTAGTATTTGAGCTTTACAAATTAAGCCCCCTGCCTTAGACACAGGCCTTTGGCCCACCCACACAAGTGAGGTATCCTTTTATTCGGGAGAACAAGGGGAACGCTGGGTGGTAGGACATTTTTGCCGGCACGGAGATCCCACACAAAAAAGTTTGGAAAAGTGATATTTTTACCTAATTTTAAGGTTTGCAAGGAGTTCTGGGTAGGAAAACATTGGGGGACCTACGCATGCCATACCTCCCTGGACTCCCCCGGGTGTCTACTTTTCAGAACTGTTTGGGTTTGGTAGTTTCCAAAGAATACCACCGAGCCCCGGGCCAAAGACTCAGGTGCCCCCCCCAAAAATCAAGGTTGTTTTGCATTTGGGTATTGTAATTTCTCCACTGTACGATTTGGACCGTTTCCTGTTGCAGCCACTATGCCTACCCACGCAAGTGAGGTACCATTTTTATCGGGAGACCTGGGGGAACGCTGGGTGGGAGGAAATTGGTGTGAGCCCAGTGACGCCACGCTTTCCCACGCATAAAAAGTGTGAAAAAACTGATTTTTCCAGCAAAAATTGAGGTTTGCAAGGGATTCTGGGTAAAGGAACGTTGGAGGATCCACGCAAGCCATACCTCCTTGGAAGCCCCCGGATGTCTACTTTTCAGAAATGTATGGGTTTGGTAGGTTTCCCTAGATGGCCGTCTAGCACGGGGCCAAAAACCCAGGTAACCCCTCTTGCAAAAACTGGCGGTATTGACATTCAATACAACCAGCTTTTGCAAGAGGGGTTACCTGGGTTTTTGGCCCCGTGCTAGACGGCCATCTAGGAAAACCTACCAAACCCATACATTTCTGAAAAGTAGACACCCGGGGGCTTCCAAGGAGGTATGGCTTGCGTGGATCCTCCAACGTTCCTTTACCCAGAATCCCTTGCAAACCTCAATTTGAGCTAAAAAAAATCATTTTTTTCACACTTTTTTGCATGGGAAAGCGTGGCGTCACTGGGCTCACACAAATTTCCTCCCACCCAGCGTTCCCCCAGGTCTCCCGATAAAAATGGTACCTCACTTGCGTGGGTAGGCATAGTGGCTGCAACAGGAAACGGTTCAAATTGTACGGTGGTGAATTTACAATACCCAAATGCAAAACAACCTTGATTTTTTGGGGGGGGCACCTGAGTCTTTGGCCCGGGGATCGGTGGTATTCTTTGGAAACTACAAAACCCAAACAATTCTGAAAAGTAGACACCCGGGGGAGTCCAGGGAGGTATGGCATGCGTAGGTCCCCCAATGTTTTCCTACTCAGAACTCCTTGCAAACCTTAAATTTAGGTAAAAATATCACTTTTCCAAACTTTTTTGCGTGGGATCTCCGTGCCAGCAAAAATTTCCTACCACCCAGCGTTCCCCTTGTTCTCCCGAGTAAAAGGATACCTCACTTGTGTGGGTGCCCCAAAGCAGAACAGTCCGAAAATGAATTTTGAAAAAGTAGTATTTGAGCTTTACAAATTAAGCCCCCTGCCTTAGACACAGGCCTTTGGCCCACCCACACAAGTGAGGTATCCTTTTATTCGGGAGAACAAGGGGAACGCTGGGTGGTAGGACATTTTTGCCGGCACGGAGATCCCACCCAAAAAAGTTTGGAAAAGTGATATTTTTACCTAATTTTAAGGTTTGCAAGGAGTTCTGGGTAGGAAAACATTGGGGGACCTACGCATGCCATACCTCCCTGGACTCCCCCGGGTGTCTACTTTTCAGAACTGTTTGGGTTTGGTAGTTTCCAAAGAATACCATTGAGCCCCGGGCCAAAGACTCAGGTGCCCCCCCCCAAATTCAAGGTTGTTTTGCATTTGGGTATTGTAATTTCTCCACCGTACGATTTGGACCGTTTCCTGTTGCAGCCACTATGCCTACCCACACAAGTGAGGTACCATTTTTATCGGAAGACCTGGGGGAACGCTGGGTGGGAGGAAATTGGTGTGAGCCCAGTGACGCCACGCTTTCCCACGCGTAAAAAGTGTGAAAAAACTGATTTTTCCAGCAAAAATTGAGGTTTGCAAGGGATTCTGGGTAAAGGAACGTTGAAGGATCCACGCAAGCCATACCTCCTTGGAAGCCCCCGGGTGTCTACTTTTCAGAAATGTATGGGTTTGGTAGGTTTCCCTAGATGGCCGTCTAGCACGGGGCCAAAAACCCAGGTAACCCCTCTTGCAAAAGCTGAAGGTATTGACATTCAATACCACCAGCTTTTGCAAGAGGGGTTACCTGGGTTTTTTGCCCCGTGCTAGATGGCCATCTAGGGAAACCTACCAAACCCACACATTTCTGAAAAGTAGACACCCGGGGGTTATCCAAGGAGGTATGGCTTGCGTGGATACTCCAACGTTCCTTTACCCAGAATCCCTTGCAAACCTCAATTTTAGCTAAAAAAAACCCAGTTTTTTCACACTTTTTTGCATGGGAAAGCGTGGCATCACTGGGCACACACAAATTTCCTTCCACCCAGCGTTCCCCCAGGTCTCCCGATAAAAGTGGTACCTCACTTGCGTGGGTAGGCATAGTGGCTGCAACAGGAAACGGTCCAAATCGTACAGTGGAGAATTAAGTTTTCAATTTGAGAGCGTGTGATTCAAGGAAATTGTGACAGACAATTTCAAGTTTGCAGGAGATTCTGGATAAAAATCAACAATAGAATTTACCAGAAAGACATGACCATATACTTCCATGGTTTAACAATAATAACTAAATTTAGTAAGTTATTTATGGCTATAATGTACACCGTAACAGAGTTACTCAAAAGTCAAACATTCAAGGCACGGCTAACTATTCCTCAAAGACACACACATACAGGTTGGATTTGGCACGAGGGCGAGTGATGGTTCAGTACATAAAATTTAATTAACAAGATATTTCAAAAAATGAAATGCTCTGTCAATAAATAAATGCATAAAAACCGAACCAGTGACTCGCAACTCGTGAGCTGTAAAGCCACGACAAGGCACCAACCATTTTACAGGCCATTCACGCGCCTTTCATACCTGATACAAACCAGACCATTGACACCATCCGGAAAGAACAGCAACACATTACAACAATCACAATAAGGGACAAGGTACACCCTACTTCAGAAAGAGATAAAAGACAAACATTACTGCACAGCCATCAAATCCGCAAGCACACACACATTCTGGTTGGATTTGGCACGAGGGTGAGTGATGATTCTGTACATACAATTGTATTTGCAAGTAATTTAAAAAAAATGAAATACACTGCGTATAATTGAAAGTATGATAAACTGAACCACTGACTCACAGCTCGTGAGCTGTAAAGCCACGTCAAGGCACCAACCTCTTTACAGGCCATTCATACACCTTTCGTACGTGTGACACATACAAAACATTCACACCGCCAGCCGCGGACCCATCACATTTCAACACTCACACCAGCAGACAGCGCCATTCAAGGGCCCATCACTTTCACACGCCCACATTTCTGACATTTCAACAACACAAAATGATGGACTGCGTGGAGTGTCACTCACCTAGCAGTGTGTGTAGTGACCAAAGTAACTACTCACACACCGCCAGCCGAGCGCCAGTCCACCGACACCACCACCCAAGCACCAGACCATGCACACCACTAGCCAAACACCACTCAGTGCACACCGACAGCCAAGTACCACTCCACCAGCCAAGCAACACACCACGCACACTGCAAGCCAAGCGGCACTCCACACACAACGCCAGCCAAGCACCACTCCGTGCACAGACAGCCAAGTACCACTCCACACACACCGCCAGCCAAGCGCCACTCCACGCGCACCACCATCCAAGCACCGGACCATGCACACCGCCAGCCAAACACCACTCAGCGCACACCGACAGGCAAGTACCACTCCACACACACCACCAGACAAGCACCACTCCACGCACACCCCAAGCCAAGTGCCACTCCACAAACACCGCCAGGCAAGCACCACTCCGTGCACAGACAGCCAAGTAGCACTCCACGCACACCACCAGCCAAGCGCCACTCCACACACACCACCAGCCAAGCGCCACTCCACACACACCACCAGCCAAGCGCAACTCCACACACACACCGCCAGCCAAGCACCACTTTGTGCACAGACAGCCAAGTATCACTCCACGCACACCACCAGCCAAGCGCCACTCCACGCACACCACCAGCCAAGCGCCACTCCACGCACACCACCAGCCAAGGACAAATCCAAACACAACACCAGGCAAGTGCAAGAGCACGCACACGGCCAACAAAACACCAGACCACGCACACCGCCAGACAAGCACCAGTCCACAGACACCGCCAGACAAGCACCAGTCCACAGACACCGGCAGCCAAGCGCCAAACCATGCACACCATCAGACAATGGACACTACACGCAAACCAACATCATACTTTAGTTTTTTTTGAAAATAAAAGAAAAACAAAAACAAATTGCAAATTGATACAAATCTACTAACTCAACAACTACACTAAAAAGACTACACAAATGCAAACTTTGAAACTGAACAATAAGACCAACCAGTTCACTTTACCACTCATTGATACTCCCAAAAATTATTTTGCGTGTGGTACAATCTATAACAAGCAGGTACACACAGCCCGGGGTTTGAAGGGCAGTCAGGGCAGTACATACGAACCTCCTTCCGCAAACCTTTTCGCCAACAGACTCTACATCTCCGACTGGGAAAGTCTTTTGAGGTTGTAGGAGGAATTTGACCAGGAAAATGGCGATATTTCAATCTGGCAATATCCTCCACCACTCCAACTCTAGGAACACTTGCCTGTTCAACTAAAACAAGGCTGCCTATTACAGACTCCTGAAACTTTTCAAAAGTAATCTTTGACTGGGGACAAGATTTCTGGAACACAACAAAAGCATTAAAGGTTGCCAAGTGGAAAAGATGGATAGCCAACTTCTTGTACCAAATGTAAGCCTTACGAAGAGCAGCATACGGTTCCAACCTCTGATCTACTCTGTCAACACCACCCATGTACTTATTGTAGTGCATTATGCACACAGGTTTGCGCACTTCTGCAACCTGACCCCAAACAGTCACCGGTTCAGTGCTTTCATCATGTATTGTAGTCAACATGTAGACATCTCTCCTGTCTGAAAACTTCACAGCTAGAAGCTCCTCACAACGCAATGCACTACACTGTCCCCGAGCAAGCTTCTGACACACAAGTTCTTTTGGGAAACCTTTACGGTTTGAGCGGATTGTGCCACAAGCAACAGTGTCCACTTTGCCCAATTCCCTGAACATCCGCACACCAGTGTAGAAGTTATCAACATACAAATGATGGCCTTTGTTAAAAAATCCACGACCAAGTTCCCACACAATTTTCTCAGTCACTCCAAAAGTCGACGGACAACCAGGGGGGTTAATCCTGGATTCCTTACCAGTGTACACCCTGAAATTAGAGACATATCCAGTCTCACTGTCACACAGCATATACAGTTTGATTCCATAGCGTGCCCTCTTACTAGGAATGTATTGCCGAAATACCAAGCGGCCTTTGAACAACAGCAAAGACTCGTCCACTGCAATTTCTTTCCCAGGATAAAAGATCTCAGAAAATCGATCAACGAAATGATCAATGACAGGCCGAATCTTGAAAAGACGGTCACAATCAGGGTGATCTCGTGGCAAAGCAAGACTATTGTCAACAAAATGCATCATCCGAAGCAGAAGCAAATACCGATCACGACTCATGACTACCGGAAATATAGCTGTAGCCATCAAGGGACTAGTAGACCAATATGAAGCCATTGATGGTTTCCTAAGCAAGCCCATCAAAAAAGTTAAACCCAAAAACTTTTTCATCTCCTCCAAATTTGTGGGAGTCCACCGGGTAGCTCTAGCGTGGGGCTTAAGGCTGGCACTGTTCACCCTCAAAAAATTTTCAGCATACAAATTAGTCTGCTCTACAATCTCTGCCACAAACACATCATCCATAAACAACTTGAAAAAATCAATAGGCAAAAAGTTTTCTGTGTTCACCCTACACCCTGGAACACCAGTAAATTCAGGCAATGCCGGCTGCACCATGCCTGGTGCAACCCAGAGGTCAGAACTTTCAACATCAAGTCTTGCAGCCGCAGGCTGCCGCCCAGCTGCCTCTCGTCTCACTGCACCAACTGGAATACTAGCAACCCCAGGCTGCAGCCCAGATGTCTCTTGCCGCACTATTGGCACAGGAATGTCCTCCGCAACCACAGACACAACAATGTCCTCTGCAACCACAGGCGCAGAAACGTCCTCCGCAACCACAGGCACATCATCCACACCAAAAGTAGCTTCATCAGCACTCAGAGTGTCTTCATCATCAGATGAAGCCATGTGTAGAGAAAACTCACTACCTGAATCTTCACCTCCCACCTCTGGTTCAGAATCAGAGTCAGACTCTGGACCATGGTCAGAGGAAGAATCAAAAAGCAATCCAACAACTTGCTGAGCAGTAATCCGGCGGCTAGCCATTATCCTTACAAATAAAGGAGTCTGCTCAAGCAACTCAACAACCCCAACACTGCGCAAAGTAAGATAAAAAATGTAAGCCTTTTTCAAAAAAAACTAATTTAGAAAATATATACAATTCACTTACAAGACACAACTACACTCACCAGCACCTACTCTGCAAAGACACAGCAAAGAGGCAACGATATCCCACTAGAAAGAAGAAGAAAAAAAACTTACATCTACAGAAGGACACATCAAAAACAAATGCAAAACATGTTTTACAATCACAACAAACAGAAACCAAACATACTCGTATTTTACTACACACTTTGCAAAAAAATACAATCACAGTACAATTGAACAAAAAAGAGGTCTCTTACCAAACACATACAACTACAGAAACAGCAGAACAACAGAACCACCAGTAACGGAACCGCACACTGCAACACTCTAAAGAGAAAAAAAAACAATACACATTAGAAGAAACAAAAACAACACACATTACAACAGGCTATGTCACAAATGGGGGGTCTGTCCCCAAGGGGGGGAGATTATAAATCATTATAAACGTGGGCCCCCTGGAAGCAACCCTACGGAGGGCAGAAAGCCCAAATAAAGACACGGCAGAACATACTTTTGAAATGGGCACAAGGAAGCAACCCTTGGCCAAGGGGTCGCTCCCTATAAAAAAAACCCTGAAGTCTAGTGGGCTTTTCTATCCCCCCCCTGGATCCATAAACGGTAAAAAAAAGTTGAGGGGGGGCAGAACAGTCTACAATATTTATAATGCCCCCTGGAAGCGACCCTTCCCCAAGGGGTCGCTTCCTTTTCAAAATACAAACAAATCCCTGGTGACTAGTGGGCTTTTCTGCCCCCCCTGGGTGCAGATCGGCCAAAAAATGGCAAATCTGCCCCAGGGGGGGCAGAAAAGTCTGAAAAATTATTTATCCCCCTAAGGAAGCGACCCTTGCCCAAGGGGTCGCTTCCTTTAATACATTATTCCCTGGTGTCTAGTGGGCTTTTCTGCCACCCCCTGGGTCCAGATGCTGCCCAAAAAACGGCCGATCTGCCCCAGGGGGGGCAGAAAAGTCTGAAAAATGATTTTCCCCCAAAAGGAAGCGACCCTTGCCCAAGGGGTCGCTTCCGATTTAAAAAACAAAGTAATCCCTGGCTCTAGTGGGCTTTTCTGCCCACCCTGGGTGTAGATCGGCCAAAAAAACGGCCGATCTGCCCCAGGGGGGGCAGAAAAGTCTGATAAATAATTTGGCCACAAAAGGAAGCGACCCTTGCCCAAGGGGTCGCTTCCTGCACAAAAATACATCACCAAAATCGCTCCCTGGTGTCTAGTGGGGCATTCCTGGTGCACGATCGCGACGCTGTGCGCGATCGTGCACCAGGAATGCCCTGCATTGGGACATCAGGGGAGAGGAAACACAGTTTCCTCCCCCCCGATGCCTCAAGGCACCGAAAACCGGCCCCCCGCCCCACCGGAGCACCAAACACGCACCTTGCTCCTGGACGCGCTGGAAACAAATGGCTTCCAGCGCCTCCAGCGCTTCCTGATGACGTCGGTGCGCGCTGTGCGCGCTGACATCACCAGGAAGCGTGGGGGGGCCAGGGGGTGGCAGCGGAAGGTCTTCCGCTGCCACCCCTGCAAAAACAACTAGGATCCCTGCACAAGGGGGGGAGCGCCAGCGCTCCCCCCCAGGGCTGTACTGATGACGGAGCGGTTCCGTCATCAGCACAGCCCAACCGATGCTGATGACGGAACCGCTCCGTCATCAGCATCGAAGGGGTTAAGGCAGACAGTAATTAAAATAATGATTGCATCCTGATGTTTATCTCATAACACTAGTCCCTGAAATATCTACTTTTCTGATTTTAACATTTATGAAAGTCCGTTTTTTTATTTCCTTTGTTATTCCTCTTTCTTACTTTGACCTGACACTGAGGTTGTGACTACTTGCAGAGATTGGGGGTTTGTTCTGATCCTATGTGCATGCTGGACTTCCTGCAGGGATATATGATGTTACAACTCATACTGTTACAACGCATACCGTTACAACGCGGATTTTACAACGCTAATACTACTACAACGCATGTTTTTACAACGAGTACTATTACAACGCAAAATAGTACTTTAATAGGAAAAATACCATTACAACGCAACATTTAACAACGTGTACCATTACAACGCATATATATATTAAAAAAAATTCTTTGTAAAATAAAACCTGGCACGGGATGCAGGGAAAATAGGGGTTTTGGGTGGGTAAGTGTATTAAAAAAACGGCATGAAAAACTACCACATTATTTCGATTTCTATTTATTTATTTATTAAATAATTACTCGAGTATTATTTTTAATTATTATTTAATAAATTATTACTCGTGCTTTTTTAAAATTCACATATAAATATATATTTATTATTTCTTTTGTAAAATAAAACCTGGCAACGGGATCCAGGGAAAATAGGGGTTTTGGGTGGGTAAGTGTATTAAAAAAACGGCATGAAAAACTACCATATTATTTCGATTTCCAATTATTTATTTATTAAATAATTACTCGAGTATTAATTTTCATTATTATTTAATCAATTATTACTCGTGCTTTTTTAAAATTCACATATAAATATATATTTATTATTTCTTTTGTAAAATAAAACCTGGCAACGGGATCCAGGGAAAATAGGGGTTTTGGGTGGGTAAGTGTATTAAAAAAATGGCATGAAAAACTACCATATTATTACGATTTCCATTTATTTATTTATTAAATAATTACTCGAGTATTAAAATTCATACTCGAGTACTTTCAGTAATATTTCGATAAGTAAAAATGATAACATTTAACTTACTGCCTTTCTTTTGAACAAAAATATACTCATTCTTATTCTTTTACACGATATGTAACTATTCGGATGAAACAAACATATATATAGGATTCATGGACGCCATTTTGCATAAGTATCACAATAATGAGTCCTACTATTATTTCAATGAATTGATACCACAACATAATACCCAAAATGGATGCCAAAACGGCAAACATAACGGGATATAAACGTCTTATAATTGATTTTTAAATTATATGTTCTCAGAGAAATAAATGTAAAATTTAAAACGATTTCCAGCGCATATTTTTACAATTATTTTTGTGATACTACACCAAACTTATAAATAGTACTGAGACACCATTTTGAAATTAGTTGATCCTCAACTACCCGAGAGAGCAGACGTGAGATTCCACTCTGTGAACTTTTCACCCTGTCATCCCATCGAAAGTTGCTAATCTACATAATAGTACGAATACCAACTATTTACAAGTAAGTAAAGTTTTCGGAAAACGATAACACCATAAATATTAGTCATGTTAAATAAATAACTACTATATTAATATTAACTATATTTTTTTATGGAAATATAAGAAAAATATTTCTGTGAATAAATAAAGATAAACGAACAATAATGACATGTTTTAAAAATACGTCCAATATAAAGTAACACAAAAATTTTTAATAAATAATTTCAAGAATAAAACGTGATTTTAATATAATACAATAGCATTAATATTTTGGTTATTTATTATATTTCTCTCAGAAATCTATTCAGAACGGTTACAAACGAGAGCCCTGAATGTTTCATTCATTTTTGAAAGCGACCCGTTTTCGAAAATTAAAATAAGGTACATCATTATTCCTCAGAAAATTAGTTTATTATTTATTAAATGTAAAACGCCGCATTACGAGTAAAGTTTACAATTTCTTTTCTGACAGAGATACTACATATAAATTATATCTCGATTCATAACTGGACTCAAAAACATTTTCAACACCGATTTAAAAGGTAATCAAAATATTTCAAATAAAACTAAACACTGCAATTGAAAGGCAAAAAATAAATCAGTTAACACGGGTTAAAAAAATATTTTGTTTTTGAAAATGTTTCAGAAAAACACACCAATCCAAGTAAGAAATAAATTCTACAGCAAGTGGAAGAACACATTTCTACTATTCAAAAAACCAAACCGAAAAGTAAGTGAAAAACAGATTTCGAAATAGATGTATTAATTCAACATAAACAGTAAATAATGCTAGTAATATAAAAATCCTTATACATCTACCAACTCTAGCTAATTGCAGCAAGGAAAAAAAATGTAGGATAGTGCTACAGTATGAAAAATGCTGCTATAAATAAAGTGCAGAGAAAGTGCTAAAGTATGCTTCAATATAATAGCGCATGCATATGAAGAAAACATGTAAATCACTCTCCTCAGAAATTATGAGTCACACATTTTCACACATACTTTTCTTTTTTAAGGACTCCATCTACTCAGAAGTAGAACAACCTCGAAAAAAACCGACTACAATTACAAGGACACATTTCTAGAAAGCAAACTTCAATAACTAATAGTAAGTATAAAACTGTTTTCATTATACATAAATAAGTCATGCATAAACACTAATGAATATCACATAGTATAAAAGAACAGCTACATATTTCATCTCTAGGTAAACACAGCACTCAATAAAGTTTCAAAAAATGTACAAGTGTAAATTAGTATCCCAACTCCTAGTAAGTGCTACAATAGGGAAAGTGCAGGGTATTGAACAGGCCTAAATTACTATTTCAACTCCTGGTAAGTACTACAGTAGGGAAAGTGCAGGATACTCTAGAGGTATAAATTACTATTCCAACTCCTGGTAAGTGCAACAGTAGGGAAAGTGCAGGATACTCTAGAGGTATAAATTAGTATTCCAACTCCTAGTAAGTGCTACAATAAGGAAAGTGCTGGATAGTCAAGAAGCCTAAATTACTATTTCAACTCCTGGTAAGTGCAACAGTAGGGAAAGTGCAGGATACTCTAGAAGCTTAAATTACTATTGCAACTCCTGGTAAGTGCTAAAGTAGGAAAAGTGCAGGAAACTGTAGAGTTGACATTTACTATCCCAGATGCATGTAAATGCTGCAATACACATAGGACTGGAAAATCCAGAGGACAAAATTGCATTTCTATCTGTACATAAGTACAGCTATAAATAAAGTGCAGAGAAAGTGCTAAAGTATGCTTCAATATAATATCTCATGCATGTGAAGAAAACATGAAAATCACTCTCTTCAAAAATTATGTGTCACACATTTTCACACATATTTTTTTTTTAAAGGACTCCATCTACCCAGAAGTAGAACAACCTCGAAGAAAACCGACTGCAATTACAAGGACACATTTCTTCAAATCAGAGATCAAAAACTAATAGTAAGTGAAATACAGTTTTCATGATACATATATAAGTCATGCATAAACACTAATGCATACCACATAGTATAAATGAACAGCTACAAATTTCACCTCTAGGTAAACACAGCACTGAATAAAGTTTTGTAAAATGTACAAGTGTAAATTACTATCACAACTCCTAGTAAGTGCTACAGTAGGCAAAGTGCAGGATATGAAAGAGGCGTAAATTACTATTTCAACTCCTCTTAAGTGCTACAGTAGGAAAAGTGCTGGATACTCTAGAGGTGTAAATTACTATTCCAACTCCTGGTAAGTGCAACAGTAGGGAAAGTGCAGGATACTCTAGAGGTATAAATTAATATTCCAACTCCTGGTAAGTGCTACAGTAGGGAAAGTGCTGGATACTCTAGAGGCGTAAATTACTATTCCAACTCCTAGTAAGTGCAACAGTAGGGAAAGTGCAGGATACTCTAGAGGTATAAATTAATATTCCAACTCCTGGTAAGTGCTACAGTAGGGAAAGTGCTGGATACTCTAGAGGTGTAAATTACTATTCCAACTCCGAGTAAGTGCAACAATAGGGAAAGTGCAGGATAGTCAAGAGGCCTAAATTACTATTCCAACTCCTGGTAAGTGCTACAGTAGGGAAAGGGCTGGATACTCTAGAGGTGTAAATTACTATTTCAACTCCTGTTAAGTGCTACAGTAGGGAAAGTGCTGGATACTCTAGAGGTGTAAATTACTATTCCAACTCCTGGTAAGTGCAACAGTAGGGAAAGTGCAGGATACTCTAGAGGTATAAATTACTATTCCAACTCCTGGTAAGTGCAACAGTAGGGAAAGTGCAGGATACTCTAGAGGTATAAATTAGTATTCCAACTCCTAGTAAGTGCTACAATAAGGAAAGTGCTGGATAGTCAAGAAGCCTAAATTACTATTTCAACTCCTGGTAAGTGCATCAGTAGGGAAAGTGCAGGATACTCTAAAGGCTTAAATTACTATTGCAACTCCTGGAAAGTGCTACAGTAGGGAAAGTGCAGGAAACTGTAGAGTTGACATTTACTATCCCAGATGCATGTAAATGCTGCAATACACATTGGACTGGAAAATCCAGAGGACAAAATTGCATTTCTATCTGTACATAAGTACAGCTATAAATAAAGTGCAGAGAAAGTGCTAAAGTATGCTTCAATATAATATCTCATGCATGTGAAGAAAACATGAAAATCACTCTCCTCAAAAATTATGTGTCACACATTTTCACACATACTTTTCATTTTTTAAGGACTCCATCTACCCAAAAGTAGAACAACCTCGAAGAAAACCGACTGCAATTACAAGAACACATTTCTTCAAAGCAAAGATCAAAAACTAATAGTAAGTGAAATACAGTTTTCATGATACATATATAAGTCATGCATAAACACTAATGAATACCACATGGTATAAATGAACAGCTACAAATTTCACCTCTAGGTAAACACAGCACTGAATAAAGTTTTGTAAAATGTACAAGTGTAAATTACTATCACAACTCCTAGTAAGTGCTACAGTAGGCAAAGTGCAGGATATTAAAGAGGCGTAAATTACTATTTCAACTCCTGTTAAGTGCTACAGTAGGGAAAGTGCTGGATACTCTAGAGGTGTAAATTACTATTCCAACTCCTGGTAAGTGCAACAGTAGGAAAAGTGCAGGATACTCTAGAGGTATAAATTAATATTCCAACTCCTGGTAAGTGCTACAGTAGAGAAAGTGCTGGATACTCTAGAGGTGTAAATTACTATTCCAACTCCTAGTAAGTGCTACAGTAGGGAAAGTGCTGGATACTCTAGAGGTGTAAATTACTATTCCAACTCCGAGTAAGTGCAACAGTAGGGAAAGTGCAGGATAGTCAAGAGGCCTAAATTACTATTCCAACTCCTGGTAAGTGCTACAGTAGGGAAAGTGCTGGATATTATAGAGGTGTAAATTACTATTCCAACTCCTAGTAAGTGCAACAGTAGGGAAAGTGCTGGATACTCTAGAGGTGTAAATTACTATTCCAACACCTGGAAAGTGCAACAGTAGGGAAAGTGCAGGATACTCTAGAGGTATAAATTACTATTCCAACTCCCAGTAAGTGCTACAGTAGGGAAAGTGCATGATAGTCAAGAGGCCTAAATTACTATTTCAACTCCTGGTAAGTGCTACAGTAGGGAAAGTGCTGGATATTCAAGAAGCCTAAATTACTATTTCAACTCCTGGTAAGTGCAACAGTAGAAAAGGGCAGGATACTCTAGAAGCTTAAATTACTATTGCAACTCCTGGTAAGTGCTACAGTAGGGAAAGTGCTGGATAGTCAAGAAGCCTAAATTACTATTTCAACTCCTGGTAAGTGCAACAGTAGGGAAAGTGCAGGATACTCTAGAAGCTTAAATTACTATTGCAACTCCTGGTAAGTGCTACAGTAGGGAAAGTGCAGGAAACTGTAGAGTTGACATTTACTATCCCAGATGCATGTAAATGCTGCAATACACAAAGGACTGGAGAATCCAGAGGACAAAATTGCATTTCTGTCTTTACATAAGTACTGCTATAAATAAAGTGCAGAGAAAGTGCTAAAGTATGCTTCAATATAATATCTCATGCATGTGAAGAAAACATGAAAATCACTCTCCTCAAAAATTATGTGTCACACATTTTCACACATACTTTTCTTTTTTTAAGGACTCCATCTACCCAAAAGTAGAACAACCTCGAAGAAAACCGACTGCAATTACAAGGACACATTTCTTCAAAGCAAAGATCAAAAACTAATAGTAAGTGAAATACAGTTTTCATGATACATATATAAGTCATGCATAAACACTAATGAATACCACATAGTATAAATGAACAGCTACAAATTTCACCTCTAGGTAAACACAGCACTGAATAAAGTTTTGTAAAATGTACAAGTGTAAATTACTATCACAACTCCTAGTAAGTGCTACAGTAGGCAAAGTGCAGGATATTAAAGAGGCGTAAATTACTATTTCAACTCCTGTTAAGTGCTACAGTAGGGAAAGTGCTGGATACTCGAGAGGTGTAAATTACTATTCCAACTCCTGGTAAGTGCAACAGTAGGGAAAGTGCAGGATACTCTAGAGGTATAAATTAATATTCCAACTCGTGGTAAGTGCTACAGTAGGGAAAGTGCTGGATAGTCTAGAGGTGTAAATTACTATTCCAACTCCTGGTAAGTGCAACAGTAGGGAAAGTGCAGGATAGTCAAGAGACCTAAATTACTATTCAAACTCCTGGTAAGTGCTACAGTAGGGAAAGTGCTGGATACTCTAGAGGTGTAAATTACTATTCCAACTCCGAGTAAGTGCAACAGTAGGGAAAGTGCAGGATAGTCAAGAGGCCTAAATTACTATTCCAACTCCTGGTAAGTGCTACAGTAGGGAAAGTGCTGGATATTCTAGAGGTGTAAATTACTATTCCAACTCCTAGTAAGTGCAACAGTAGGGAAAGTGCAGGATAGTCCAGTGGCCTAAACTACTATTCCAACACCTGGAAAGTGCAACAGTAGGGAAAGTGCAGGATACTCTAGAGGTATTAATTAATATTCCAACTCCTGGTAAGTGCTACAGTAGGGAAAGTGCTGGATACTCTAGAGGCGTAAATTACTATTCCAACTCCTAGTAAGTGCAACAGTAGGGAAAGTGCAGGATACTCTAGAGGTATAAATTAATATTCCAACTCCTGGTAAGTGCTACAGTAGGGAAAGTGCTGGATACTCTAGAGGTGTAAATTACTATTCCAACTCCGAGTAAGTGCAACAGTAGGGAAAGTGCAGGATAGTCAAGAGGCCTAAATTACTATTCCAACTCCTGGTAAGTGCTACAGTAGGGAAAGGGCTGGATACTCTAGAGGTGTAAATTACTATTTCAACTCCTGTTAAGTGCTACAGTAGGGAAAGTGCTGGATACTCTAGAGGTGTAAATTACTATTCCAACTCCTGGTAAGTGCAACAGTAGGGAAAGTGCAGGATACTCTAGAGATATAAATTACTATTCCAACTCCTGGTAAGTGCAACAGTAGGGAAAGTGCAGGATACTCTAGAGGTATAAATTAGTATTCCAACTCCTAGTAAGTGCTACAATAAGGAAAGTGCTGGATAGTCAAGAAGCCTAAATTACTATTTCAACTCCTGGTAAGTGCATCAGTAGGGAAAGTGCAGGATACTCTAAAGGCTTAAATTACTATTGCAACTCCTGGAAAGTGCTACAGTAGGGAAAGTGCAGGAAACTGTAGAGTTGACATTTACTATCCCAGATGCATGTAAATGCTGCAATACACATTGGACTGGAAAATCCAGAGGACAAAATTGCATTTCTATCTGTACATAAGTACAGCTATAAATAAAGTGCAGAGAAAGTGCTAAAGTATGCTTCAATATAATATCTCATGCATGTGAAGAAAACATGAAAATCACTCTCCTCAAAAATTATGTGTCACACATTTTCACACATACTTTTCATTTTTTAAGGACTCCATCTACCCAAAAGTAGAACAACCTCGAAGAAAACCGACTGCAATTACAAGGACACATTTCTTCAAAGCAAAGATCAAAAACTAATAGTAAGTGAAATACAGTTTTCATGATACATATATAAGTCATGCATAAACACTAATGAATACCACATAGTATAAATGAACAGCTACAAATTTCACCTCTAGGTAAACACAGCACTGAATAAAGTTTTGTAAAATGTACAAGTGTAAATTACTATCACAACTCCTAGTAAGTGCTACAGTAGGCAAAGTGCAGGATATTAAAGAGGCGTAAATTACTATTTCAACTCCTGTTAAGTGCTACAGTAGGGAAAGTGCTGGATACTCGAGAGGTGTAAATTACTATTCCAACTCCTGGTAAGTGCAACAGTAGGGAAAGTGCAGGATACTCTAGAGGTATAAATTAATATTCCAACTCGTGGTAAGTGCTACAGTAGGGAAAGTGCTGGATAGTCTAGAGGTGTAAATTACTATTCCAACTCCTGGTAAGTGCAACAGTAGGGAAAGTGCAGGATAGTCAAGAGACCTAAATTACTATTCAAACTCCTGGTAAGTGCTACAGTAGGGAAAGTGCTGGATACTCTAGAGGTGTAAATTACTATTCCAACTCCGAGTAAGTGCAACAGTAGGGAAAGTGCAGGATAGTCAAGAGGCCTAAATTACTATTCCAACTCCTGGTAAGTGCTACAGTAGGGAAAGTGCTGGATATTCTAGAGGTGTAAATTACTATTCCAACTCCTAGTAAGTGCAACAGTAGGGAAAGTGCAGGATAGTCCAGTGGCCTAAACTACTATTCCAACACCTGGAAAGTGCAACAGTAGGGAAAGTGCAGGATACTCTAGAGGTATAAATTACTATTCCAACTCCCAGTAAGTGCTACAGTAGGGAAAGTGCATGATAGTCAAGAGGCCTAAATTACTATTTCAACTCCTGGTAAGTGCTACAGTAGGGAAAGTGCTGGATATTCAAGAAGCCTAAATTACTATTTCAACTCCTGGTAAGTGCAACAGTAGGGAAAGTGCAGGATACTCTAGAGGTATAAATTAATATTCCAACTCCTGGTAAGTGCTACAGTAGGGAAAGAGCTGGATACTCTAGAGGTGTAAATTACTATTCCAACTCCTGGTAAGTGCAACAGTAGGGAAAGTGCAGGATAGTCAAGAGACCTAAATTACTATTCCAACTCCTGGTAAGTGCAACAGTAGGGAAAGTGCTGGATACTCTAGCGGTGTAAATTACTATTCCAACTCCTAGTAAGTGCAACAGTAGGGAAAGTGCAGGATAGTCAAGTAGCCTAAACTACTATTTCAACACCTGGAAAGTGCAACAGTAGGGAAAGTGCAGGATACTCTAGAGGCGTAAGTTACTATTCCAACTGCTGGTAATTGCAGCAGTAGGTAAAGTTCTGGAAAGTTAAGAAACATGTAAAATGTAAAATGTTTATTTTAAATTTTTATATTCCAAATATTAAAACATGTATTCTTTCTTTTCAGAAGATGTCTTCACAACAAACTGCTAAATATATCCCATCCAGAAAGGGAAAACAATTACTAACTCATCAAGGTTACATTTATTGTAAGGATAGGTTAAGTAATCCACGGATTCATTGGAGATGCGTGCAATACCATACAACTCGTTGCAGCGGCAGAGCGGTTACGGTCAATGATATTATTGTAAGAACAACTGACCATAACCACTCTGCCTCTGCAATGGAAGTTGATGTTAGAGAAACTGTAAATGAAATGAAAGCTATTGCAAGCACCTCCAATGAATCCACAGGATCTATTTTGAGACAGGTTGCACAACATGTCCCTACTCATATTGCTAGCAATATTCCAAACGTTCATAGGGGCCGATTAGGATGGCGGACGGAAGAGCCACCGCGGCCCGTGAGTAGGTGGAAAAAGCCTTTTCCGTGTCCGCCTGCCGCGGATACTCCGTCCGCCATATCAGGATAGGAAAACGTGTCAAATTTCCGTCCGCGACGGAAAAGCACGCTCCGCCGGCCAACTACACACGACCACGCGGCGGACGTAACAGATCCGGACGCACCGCCGTACGTACTGACGACGAAGACCGTCCCCCCAATCAAGATGGCGGAAAACACACATAAAACCGCAGCGGAAAAACAACCTGTCTGAACACGTCGGAATCCCCACAGCGAACACAGGTGACATAGCCGAGATACCCACCGCAAGCTGACCACCACCATGGACCCTGCGCTACACGCCTTCCCGATGCTCTTCGCGATCCACCACGTCCTAGTCATGGCCTACTATGGACGACGCAGGTAAGGCACAAACCATTGGCTGTCTGGGGGTGAATACCAGCAAGGGACGTGACGTAGGGAGGGGGAGTGTCATGTCACCGTAATCACTGATGAGAAGCAAATACGAATACACAATTGTAGTACGCAAGCAGGAATGACAACGAAAAAGCACGAGATTTGATAGACCACCTTTATTTCACAAAATAGGGGTTCAATCACAGTGTATGCGTGAGCATGGGCAAAGTGGGCACCAGAGCAGGCACATCATAGCAGGTAACGGGAGGGCAGTATGCAGTATCAGAGCATCAACAGGGCACAGTGCAGTACACAGCAGGCACATCATAGCAGGTAACGGGAGGGCAGTATGCAGTATCATAGCATCAACAGGGCACAGTGCAGTACACAGCAGGTACATCATAGCAGGTAACGAGAGGGCAGTATGCAGTATCAGAGCATCAACAGGGCACAGTGCAGTACACAGCAGGTACATCATAGCAGGTAACGAGAGGGCAGTATGCAGTATCAGAGCATCAACAGGGCACAGTGCAGTACACAGCAGGTACATCATAGCAGGTAACGAGAGGGCACTATGCAGTATCAGAGCATCAACAGGGCATTGCAAAGAACAGGTCCATCAGAGGCAGCACATGAGAGGGGCCAAGTGCATGAACAGTCCATTGCACAGAACAGGTCCATCAGAGGCAGCACATGAGAGGGGCACAGAGAATCAACAGTCCATTGCACAGAACAGGTCCATCAGAGGCAGCACATGAGAGGGGCACAGAGAATCAACAGTCCATTGCACAGAACAGGTCCATCAGAGGCAGCACATGAGAGGGGCCAAGTGCATGAACAGTCCATTGCACAGAACAGGTCCATCAGAGGCAGCACATGAGAGGGGCACAGAGAATCAACAGTCCATTGCACAGAACAGGTCCATCAGAGGCAGCACATGAGAGGGGCCAAGTGCATGAACAGTCCATTGCACAGAACAGGTCCATCAGAGGCAGCACATGAGAGGGGCACAGAGAATCAACAGTCCATTGCACAGAACAGGTCCATCAGAGGCAGCACATGAGAGGGGCACAGAGAATCAACAGTCCATTGCACAGAACAGGTCCATCAGAGGCAGCACATGAGAGGGGCCAAGTGCATGAACAGTCCATTGCACAGAACAGGTCCATCAGAGGCAGCACATGAGAGGGGCACAGAGAATCAACAGTCCATTGCACAGAACAGGTCCATCAGAGGCAGCACATGAGAGGGGCCAAGTGCATGAACAGTCCATTGCACAGAACAGGTCCATCAGAGGCCGCACATGAGAGGGGCAGTATGCAGTATCAGAGCATCAACAGGGCATTGTGCAGTACACAGCAGGTACATCATAGCAGGTAACGAGAGGGCAGTATGCAGTATCAGAGCATCAACAGGGCATTGTGCAGTACACAGCAGGTACATCATAGCAGGTAACGAGAGGGCAGTATGCAGTATCAGAGCATCAACAGGGCATTGTGCATAACAGAGCAGGTACAATAGAGGCAGGTAACGAGAGGGCAGTATGCAGTATCAGAGAATCAACAGGGCACAGTGCAGTACACAGCAGGTACATCATAGCAGGTAACGAGAGGGCAGTATGCAGTATCAGAGCATCAACAGGGCACAGTGCAGTACACAGCAGGTACATCATAGCAGGTAATGAGAGGGCAGTATGCAGTATCAGAGCATCAACAGGGCACAGTGCAGTACACAGCAGGTACATCAGAGGCTGCACAACTACGTGTCCCTACCAACCCGTCACAGGAACCACAAGAGTGCCACGCAGTTCCCAATGGACACACCATGTGAAGTAACATTTGAGTGAAGTGTACAGCACCTCACATCACAGACTCAGGGGGACTGCGTGACCCACCTGCCTCGGACACACTGGCAGCACCAGCAACAGGAGTGTGAGACACAGTCACAGCCCGAGTCACACACACATGGGCCACGGACCCAGACACACTGGCAGCACCAGCAACAGGAGTGTGAGACACAGCCACAGCCCGAGTCACACACACATGGGCCACGGACCCAGACACACTGGCAGCACCAGCAACAGGAGTGTGAGACACAGCCACAGCCCGAGTCACACACACATGGGCCACGGACCCAGACACACTGGCAGCACCAGCAACAGGAGTGTGAGACACAGCCACAGATGTAGTCACTGACACGTGAGCCACTGACCCAGACACACTGGCAGCACCAGAAACAGGAGTGTGCAACACAGCCACAGATCTCCTAACTGACACGTGAGCCATAGACCCAGATACACTGCCAGGACGTGCAACAGGAGAGGGCACAACTGACACTGTGCCACCATCTGATACATGAGAGTCAACTGCACCAGCGCCACTGGGACAACTGAAATGATGAGCCACAGGGCTGTATGGGCCAGGAGGCAGGGTGGGCCTGGGAGCTGGTGATAGGTCATCTAGAGCCAAATCGGGTGTGGCAGGTGTCAATGGTGTGTGTCTGCGTTTCTTATGGAGGTGTGAGTGCACCCTGGACAGGACTGGACTGCCAAGTGGCGGGGACTCCAAAGAATCACCACCCAGCATAGGTGGAGCAACTGCTGCCGGGGACCTGGTTTCTGGGGACGTGCTGGAGCCTGCTTGTCGTTTGCTCTGTGCCTGCCGCCTGGACTCGGAATGATGTGTAATGGGGGATGCTACAACAGGGGACACCCACCTCTGCTTCTGACTGGCCTGGATGGGAGTGGAGGTATGGGGGACTCCGCCGCGGAGACATTAGTTTTGCGTCCAGTAGTAAACATCAGCCTCAGTGCAGCCAGGGGTGGAGTATGCCTGTCCTTGATTGCGCCAATGTCCATGCTAGATGCCTTGTCCGTAGGAGGTGCCTTATCCTTAGGTGGAGTGTTGTCTCTGGATGTAGCCTGTGCCCTGCTCGCCGCCCTGTTCCTGCCAGCAGACTTGTCGTCTGTGGTGCACCTGTCTCCAGTAGACACCTGCTCTCTGTGTGTGTCCATGCCCTTGGGAGTGTCCCTTACCTCTGCTGTGGGCCTGCTCTTGGGAGTCTCCCTGCACTTAGTAGGTGCCTTAGTCTTCTCACTGTCCTTGGGATTGTTCCTATCGACCGCTGTGGGCCTGCTCTTGGGAGTCTCCCTGCTCTTAGTAGGTGCCTTAGTCTTCTCACTGTCCTTGGGATTGTTCCTATCGACCGCTGTGGGCCTGCTCTTGGGAGTCTCCCTGCTCTTAGTAGGTGCCTTAGTCTTCTCACTGTCCTTGGGAGTGTCCCTTACCTCTGCTGTGGGCCTGCTCTTGGGAGTCTCCCTGCTCTTAGTAGGTGCCTTAGTCTTCTCACTGTCCTTGGGAGTGTCCCTTACCTCTGCTGTGGGCCTGCTCTTGGGAGTCTCCCTGCTCTTAGTAGGTGCCTTAGTCTTCTCACTGTCCTTGGGAGTGTCCCTTACCTCTGCTGTGGGCCTGCTCTTGGGAGTCTCCCTGCTCTTAGTAGGTGCCTTAGTCTTCTCACTGTCCTTGGGAGTGTCCCTTACCTCTGCTGTGGGCCTGCTCTTGGGAGTCTCCCTGCTCTTAGTAGGTGCCTTAGTCTTCTCACTGGCCTTGTCCAAGGAACAGTCCATGGACATGTGAGTATCCCATGCCTTGGGAGTACCTTTTGTGTTGAATGCCCGTGTAGCTCCTGAAGGCATGTCCTCCAACAACACTTGTGGATCCTGTGTGTGTACTCCAGTGCATCTGACGTCGTGTACGTGAACAGATGTAGGTGATCTAGGGGATGTGGTCTGTGCCCTGCGTGCCCTGACGTGCTGTCTGACGCTGCTTCTAGTGCAATAACCTTTATTTGAGTCTTGCTCACAATAATCACTACCCCCTGAGACATCCAGCGTTGTAGATGGGGAAACAGAAGTAGGACCCTGTGCATTCGACTGAACTATTGCAGACGACACACTGCTTGCCAATGACTGCACTGTCCTGTGTAGACCTGAAAGATCGCCATGCATCCCTTCCATGAATGCCACCACCTGCCCCAACTTCCTATCATGGTCCTGGAATGCATTCGTCATATTGGTCTGCCCCACACACAGCTGTCGCAGCAGATCAACTGCCTCAGCACACAGTGCATTTTGGCTCACCGTGGCAGGGGCAGCGGTGCCTGCACCGAACGCCACTCTGCTCCCCCTACTCCTCCGGCCACGAACAGTACATGGTGCAGTTGGTGGAAGTGTGGGCCCTGTGTGCTGTCTTCCGACAGAAGGTGATGAGTGCCCACTCCCAGTCTGTGACAACAGTGCAGGCTCACCAAGAGTGTCCGACGAGGAGGACGATGGTGTCTCCACATGCGAGTCCTCAGGGACGGTCCTGTCCCCCTCTCCGGCGCTGGCCTCCTCCGTGTCAGTCTGCGTGTGTGCGATGTCTGAGCCGGACTCATTTCCTCGGCTACTCTCCACCGTCTGTGGCAGAGTGTCCTCTGTCAAAGCTGAAATGCACAGAAAAGATGTGTGAGTCATGGGCAGACTGACGTACAGATGGAACAGGATAGCCAAATTACATAGCAGACAAAGGTTTAGGAGCCCACATCCTGCACATGGCCCACCCCTACCAGTCATCCTCACATTTCCTGGAATGGGGCCATGGACCACTAGGGGATGTGCATTAACACTCAAGTACTAAGCAAGTGGCGTGTCAACATGGCGGACCTGGCTGTCAAATGAGTACCACCCAATGGGACCAAAATGGCAGCACAGGCATACGTACGCAACACGGAACTCAATAGTGTGTCTGGGCACCAATACATGCATAGCACTCACAAGTTTCCTACACAGACAGTATGCTCACCGCTAGTTTGCTGTTGATCGGCACTCAGACGTTCGGCCAGTTCAGGATGCGTCACTGCAATTATACGGTGCATGAGAGGGGTCATGGAGCGTCGGGCCAGACGGGGCGTCCTTGGAATCAGGCCCAGTGTTACTTCAGCTACATTCTTGCTCAGCCTGGAAATGTCGTCCCAGCGTTTGTGGCAGTGTGTATGTCGTCTGTTGCACACCCCCAATGCCCGTACTTCCCGTGCTATGCCCCTCCACAGGTCCTTGCGAAGGTGCAGCTTGACCTACCATGATGAAAGAGAAAAGGGTTTTAGCCAGTGGACAGGTGGCCTGTGACACACATAGGGGCAAGACGTAACTGTCAGCAGCCATGCACAATCGGGAACATATGTGTAGCCCACACTACACAGCTAAGATAGAAATTGGCAAGATCATTTAGCCCCCTCATGCACACCAACATGTCCCACACTGCACTTACCACCCGTCCTGGTGCGCCGTAGAGGCGTCCATAGTTGCGGAGTACACCGTCCACGAGGACATCAAGCTCCGCGGCGGTGAAGGGTCGAGACCGGATCTCATTGCCTCTCGACATGGCAAGATCACGGAGTATGGCACTAGAGCAGCAGTCGGTGGTCAGCTCAGCAGCAGCAGTAGGTCGAGGTGATGGTCACAGGCAGCAGTCGGTGGTCAGCTCAGCAGCAGCAGTAGGTCGAGGTGATGGTCACAGGCAGCAGTCGGTGGTCAGCTCAGCAGCAGCAGTAGGTCGAGGTGATGGTCACAGGCAGCACTGGTCCCCAGGGTAGGTAGCGTCGTTTTGGCCAACACACATATATAGGGCCCTCTGCACGTGTCAGTGGCATACGTCGCCAGCAATTGGTCAGCCCTGGAAGCGTGATCGTGAAATGGGCCAATGACTGGCCCATAGTTGCGGTGCACACCTTCCGCTACTTGCGATTGGCCATATGCGGCCAGCGTCCCTCTCCCCATTGGCTGCATGTGCATGGACCGTCACGGGCAGACATCGGCGACCGCACGTGCAAGCCTCAGGCACGGATGCTTCCGTTGCAACAATGTACTATCACTGGCGCCTCCATGGCGGTGCACATACTCAGCGGGGGAGGTGCAGGCCCATACACCCTGTAGATGTAGTCAATGGACATGCCATTTCATGACCCCCCTTACAGTCACCTTGCATCATCCACCGTACACCGGCCGGAGCGGCCGGGCCTAGGACGACCGCCGTGCCCGGCCATGAACACAAGCGCCATGGCCGGGCACGGCGGTTGTTCATGGCCGGGCACGGCGGTTGTTCATGGCCGGGCACGGCGGTTGTTCATGGCCGGGCACGGCGGTTGTTCATGGCCGGGCATGGCGGTTGTTCATGGCCGGGCACGGCGGTTCAACATGGCCGGGCACGGCGGTTGTTCATGGCCGGGCACGGCGGTTGTTCATGGCCGGGCACGGCGGTTGTTCATGGCCGGGCACGGCGGTTGTTCATGGCCGGGCACGGCGGTTGTTCATGGCCGGGCACGGCGGTTGTTCATGGCCGGGCACGGCGGTTGTTCATGGCCGGGCACGGCGGTTGTTCATGGCCGGGCACGGCGGTTGAACATGGCCGGGCACGGCGGTTCAACATGGCCGGGCACGGCGGTTGTTCATGGCCGGGCACGGCGGTTGTTCATGGCCGGGCACGGCGGTTGAACATGGCCGGGCACGGCGGTTCAACATGGCCGGGCACGGCGGTCGTCCTAGGCCCGGCCGCTCCGGCCGGTGTACGGTGGATGATGCAAGGTGTCAGGACTCAAATCCTGGGTTTGACCCTTTGTGACCCTAGGCGCCGAGCTGGACTAGGTGGCTCTGCCAGATGCTCCTGGACAAGGAAGGTACAGATCTGGAGAGACAAGATGGCCACTGAAGAGGCCACAACAGAAGACGAGTAGGCGTTCTAGTTCCTTCAGTCACAGCTGCTGTGAACACTAGAAGCAGCGCGAGCGCATTACAGAATGCGCACTTCACCACAGTTCCAGCCCTGAGCAGTCCATTTTTTGAAGAAGCGTCATAGTTTGTCCTGAGAGAAAATTCCTGTTGCAGATAGTTTTAGGGATAAGTAATCAATGTTCGGAGCGTGTGTTTAAGGCACTCGGCATTTTCTGTCAAGCGCGAGTTGCCAAGTACAAGATTTATAGTTATTTCCCTGAAGAGTTCCAGACGCCTCTGTGAAGTAAACAGAGGGGAAGCGATTTGCCCTTGACATTCTGGAAGACCTGAGCCAAGAAGTTCGAGCAAGCAACTTGAATAGAAGCAGCCCCGTGAGATGCAGAGAGGTTTTCACAGAGAGGTTTTCACAGGCGAGGAGTCTGCTGAGAAGCTTAAGCTAAGTGAAAACTAAAACGTGCTAATTAAAGTTTACAGACTTGTTGAGCTGTGTAAAGAGACAGTACAGCGTTTATGTTGAAAAGCAAATAACTTACCTGATCTGAAAAGTTCGCTGAATGTCCATGAATCTGAAAAGCACTGAAAGCAAAAAAAGATGACAGTTTGTTCAAATGTTAAACGAAGTGAGGAAAGATAATGAAATGTAAAAGACTGTGATTACCAACCAGAAGCAGAGAAAATAAGTTATTCAGTCAACCTGCAAAGACATAATTACTGGGATAATAAGGTGAAAGGAGTAACCAGGTTACAAGAATAACAGACCCCCCAATATAGGAGAGCACCACTAATTAGTGAAGTAAGTGCACTATTCTTAAAAAGATAATAAGTAAGCCAAAGGTTAAGTTTAGGAAATAAACTAAATGACTATTTTTTTTATCTTGTATATTTAGTGACAACTAACTAGAGGAGAATAGAATCACAATCTATAACAGAAGAGGAGCAGGGTCCTGAAGCATAAGGGTGGGTAAGAAACATAGCAGCGTAGAACAGAAGTAGTTTAATTGAGGCCAGAATTGTGATAATGTGTATTTGTTTCTAGGTTCCTTAGCGCAGATCGTGACAGAAGGTAGCAGAACTAAGGACCCCTACAGGATCTTCTCTTCTCTTCTCTTTTGTTATTTTGTCCAATACCCCCTTCCCCCGAGGTAATGTAGGCAGGCTCTGATAAAGGACCTGCTGGCATTGCTGAGAGGGATTTGGGTACAAGCATCTCTGTTCCCGTGCAAGAACCGGTAAGCCTAAGTGTAATTAGAGGTTTGACAGAGTGAAGTGCCCACGTTGCCTTCAGCACCTGAACAGAGATGGCGGAAGGAATTGACCTGCAATCCTTAGGAACAGTCTTAGACGCCATACAGAAGGAATTGATGGCAGTCAGAGAAGATAATCGAAATCTTAGACAGGAAGTAGTTAATTCCAGAAAAGAGACTGCAGAACTAGCGCAAAGGTTAAGACAGTCCAGTACCTTAGAAAGGGAAGCGATGAATCCAGTATTAGAAGCCTCAAATAGATCCACCACACAAGTAATTCATTCGTTATCCCCAGTTATACCGCTAGCCGCCCCAGAAAGATTTAGTGGAGACCCACAGAGGGCACAAGTTTTTCTTTCACAATGTTCATTACATTTTATGTGCCGCCCTTCGATATTTCCCGACGCACAGTCCAAGGTAGCTTTCATACTATCTTATTTAAGTGGAGATGCAGCGTCATGGTCCATGCCTCTAGTCACCCGAGATGATCCTTTGTTAAGAAATTTTGAGGAATTCAAACAAGAATTTCTTCGAATATTCGATCGGCGGAGAATATCCCAAGTGGTGGATAATGAGTTACTGGATTTGCGGCAAGGCAATCGAGATCTGATAGCCTATTTGGCCCAATTCAACAAACTGGTGGTGGAAACTGATTGGCCAGAAAGCAAGAGAGCCGCAGGTTTTTATAGGGGCCTGAGAGACGAATTAAAAGATACTTTGGCCCAAATTCCCAATCGGCCAACCGAGATTTCAGCATTGATTGATTTAGTCTTGGAGATAGATTTCCGCCAAGAAAAAAGAAGAGCAAGTAATCTGTGTATGTACTGTGGATCTGGAGGGCATTTTGTTAGGAATTGTCCAAAGAAACCAAAAACAGCCTTTAAGCCGAAGGAAAACTAATGGCACCACCTGTGGGAGGAGTTGAACAGGTGAGTGCGGTCCAAGAAATAACTCCAAGTGAGCATCGAATTGCGAACACCTTGCAGGCTGCCGCTCCGCATCTAAATTTATCTATGGAAGTGAGATTTGGGCAGACAACCTTAACGGAAGTATCAGTCATGATCGATTCAGGTGCGACCGGGAATTTCTGCGACTTAAGATTCGCTGCCAGAGAAGGCATAAAGGCAATCAGAAAAGACAGGAGTGAACCAGTCCGAGCAGTTGATGGAACAAACCTTTCGTCAGGGCCCATTGTGAGTCACACGGAACTAATTCAATTGATCTCTAATGATGGGCATAAAGAAAAGTTACAATTTAACTTGATTGATGCGCCCCAGTTCCAACTAATCCTGGGACTCCCATGGCTCACTGAGCATAATCCCACAATAGACTGGAGTTCCAGAACCATCACAATGGATTCAAGTTATTGTCTAGAAAATTGTTTTGGTATCGAGAAAGGGTCTTTAGAGTGCAATCCGGCTATATCCTTGTGTTCAACGGGTCATTCAATGTGTGTAATTAATGCCCACGAAATACCAGAGGAGTATAAGGAGTTTGAGGATGTGTTCAACGAAGCGGAGGCCGAACAACTACCGCCGCATCGAGTCTATGACTGTAAAATAGACTTGGAACCGGGATCTAATTTACCATGCAGTCGAGTCTACGCCCTAACTGAGAGAGAACACCAACATTTAAAGGAGTATTTGGATAAATACTTGGCCAACGGTTTTATTCGGCCTTCTCAGTCCCCCGTTTCGTCCCCTTTATTTTTCGTACCGAAGAAGGAGAAGGGAGAATTGAGGACTTGCATCGATTACAGAGCAATCAACAAGATGACCAAGAAGAATCGGTACCCTTTGCCTTTAATCTCGGTACTTCTGGACCAGGTGAAGGGAGCTCAAATTTACACTAAATTAGATCTAAGAGGAGCTTATCACCTGGTCCGAATGCGAGAGGGTGACGAGTGGAAAACGGCCTTCCGGACAAGATTTGGGCTCTTTGAGTATCAAGTCATGCCCTATGGATTGTGCAACGCTCCAGCAGCGTTCCAGTATTTCATAAATGACGTTTTGAAGGAATTTATTGATCAGTGCGCAATTGTGTACATCGACGACATTTTAATCTATTCGGCCGATGTAACCAGACATCAAGAGCAAGTCAAGGGAGTGTTGCAAAAGTTACGAGAAAATAAATTGTTCATAAAATTGGAGAAGTGTGCTTTCCATGTGTCGCAGGTTGAGTTTTTGGGGTTTGTCCTTTCACCCTCAGGGATATTGATGGATCAACGAAAGGTAGAAGCAGTTACGAATTGGAACTCACCTGCAAGTGTGAAGGAAGTTCAGAGCTTCATCGGATTTGCCAATTTTTATCGAAGGTTTATAAATGAATTCTCCAGAAAGATTCTCCCTTTGACGAAATTACTAAGGAAAGGAATCAAGTTTGAATGGACCAAGGAGTCGGAGGAGGCCTTCCAATCTCTGAAGAAAGATTTCACCACGGCACCAGTCTTATTACATGCGGATCCATCGGAACCTTTTTATGTAGAGACGGATGCTTCAGACCAGGCTGTAGGAGGAGTTTTGTCCCAACGACATAAGACTACGGGACAGTTACACCCGGTGGCTTACCGATCCAGGAAATTAACCTCAGCGGAAGTCAATTATACCATAACCGAAAAAGAGCTATTGGCGATAAAAGACGCCTTCAAGGAATGGAGACACTACTTGATGGGGGCTCAGCATCAGGTGACGGTGTTCACTGATCACCGCAATCTAAAATTTCTGAAGACAGCCAGAACGCTCACGCCCCGACAATTGAGGTGGTCCCTATACTTTGCAGATTACGATTTTGTAATTACTTACCGTCCGGGTGCACAAAATGGAAAGGCAGACGCCTTATCAAGAATTGGCACGGAAGTTCAGAAAACCTTAACTGAGAATCAACCAATCATTCCAGAATCAAGGATTATAGGAGCCACAACTTCTATCAATCTGGAGAAAGCAATTGAAGAAGTCATGAGTCCGGAGATGTTGCAAGAATGGGTTAAGGAAGACGAAAATAGAAGAATCATTAAACAATTGCCGTATTTCCAGGACGCTCTGTACATTCCTACTGCAGAATTACAACAGCAAATAATGCGAGAATGTCATGATGATCGTCTAGCTGGGCACAAAGGAGAAGCCAAGACTGCAGAGTTAATTAAGAGACATTATTGGTGGCCGAAGATGACCTCTGACATAGAGAAGTATGTGAAGTCCTGTGAGATTTGTGCGCAGGGAAAATCGGAGCGGCAGGCACCTAAGGGGCTATTACAGCCATTACCCACACCACCTTATCCTTGGCACACAGTAACACTTGATCTTATCACAGATTTGCCAAGTAGTCAGGGATTCGACACCATCCTAGTAGTAGTGGATGCCTTTTCCAAGATGGCCCATTTTGTAGCATTAAAAGGGGTTCCCTCTGCTAAACAATTAGCCACCCAATTCAGTTCCCAGATAGTTAAGATACATGGAATTCCTAAAATCATAATCTCAGATAGGGGTTCCCAATTTTTATCTCATTTCTGGAGGGCCTTCATGGAGGGGTTAGGAACTGAAGTTAGATTTTCCACCAGCTATCACCCAGAGACTGATGGGCAGACAGAGAGAGCAAATCAAGAACTGGAACAATATCTACGTTTGTATCTCCTGAAAGAGGAAGGAAATTGGTCTGATTACCTATGGTCAGCGGAGTTTGCTCACAACAATGCGAGAAACTGTTCGACTGGCTATTCCCCTTTTTACTTAAACTATGGCAGACATCCAAATGCGACCATTCGACAAATGGAAACGGCAGTTCCAGCAGTAAAGGAGGTCATTTCGCATTTGCATCAGGTCCAGTTAAGAGCAGAAGATAATCTAAAAATAGCTAAAGAAAGGTATAAAGGTTACGCTGATCTGAAGAGACGTGAGGGGCCTTCTTTGACAAATGGTGATCAGGTTTGGTTGAGCACCAAGAACTTGAGGTTAAAGGGAAATCGGAAGTTTCAGCCTCGATTCATTGGTCCTTACCCTATTGAGAAACAAATCAATAAGGTGACTTATCGATTGACTTTACCACCCAAATTAAAGATTCACCCAGTCTTTCATGTATCGTTGTTAAAGAAGGCTTCGACAAATCTGAGGACTCAATTGCCTCCAAAACCAATTCAGTTAGAGACAGGGACTGAGTATGAAGTGAAAGAAATCTTAGATTCCAAAGAAACCAGAGGAAAACTGTACTATTTAATAGACTGGAAGGGTTACGGACCCGAGGAACGATCTTGGGAACTGGAGGAAGATGTTCACGCTCCAAGATTAGTTAGATATTTTCATCAAAAGTTTCCCAATAAACCCAGAAGGAGAGGACCTGCCTTGTTGGGGGGTACTGTCAGGACTCAAATCCTGGGTTTGACCCTTTGTGACCCTAGGCGCCGAGCTGGACTAGGTGGCTCTGCCAGATGCTCCTGGACAAGGAAGGTACAGATCTGGAGAGACAAGATGGCCACTGAAGAGGCCACAACAGAAGACGAGTAGGCGTTCTAGTTCCTTCAGTCACAGCTGCTGTGAACACTAGAAGCAGCGCGAGCGCATTACAGAATGCGCACTTCACCACAGTTCCAGCCCTGAGCAGTCCATTTTTTGAAGAAGCGTCATAGTTTGTCCTGAGAGAAAATTCCTGTTGCAGATAGTTTTAGGGAGAAGTAATCAATGTTCGGAGCGTGTGTTTAAGGCACTCGGCATTTTCTGTCAAGCGCGAGTTGCCAAGTACAAGATTTATAGTTATTTCCCTGAAGAGTTCCAGACGCCTCTGTGAAGTAAACAGAGGGGAAGCGATTTGCCCTTGACATTCTGGAAGACCTGAGCCAAGAAGTTCGAGCAAGCAACTTGAATAGAAGCAGCCCCGTGAGATGCAGAGAGGTTTTCACAGAGAGGTTTTCACAGGCGAGGAGTCTGCTGAGAAGCTTAAGTGAAAACTAAAACGTGCTAATTAAAGTTTACAGACTTGTTGAGCTGTGTAAAGAGACAGTACAGCGTTTATGTTGAAAAGCAAATAACTTACCTGATCTGAAAAGTTCGCTGAATGTCCATGAATCTGAAAAGCACTGAAAGCAAAAAAAGATGACAGTTTGTTCAAATGTTAAACGAAGTGAGGAAAGATAATGAAATGTAAAAGACTGTGATTACCAACCAGAAGCAGAGAAAATAAGTTATTCAGTCAACCTGCAAAGACATAATTACTGGGATAATAAGGTGAAAGGAGTAACCAGGTTACAAGAATAACAGACCCCCCAATATAGGAGAGCACCACTAATTAGTGAAGTAAGTGCACTATTCTTAAAAAGATAATAAGTAAGCCAAAGGTTAAGTTTAGGAAATAAACTAAATGACTATTTTTTTTATCTTGTATATTTAGTGACAACTAACTAGAGGAGAATAGAATCACAATCTATAACAGAAGAGGAGCAGGGTCCTGAAGCATAAGGGTGGGTAAGAAACATAGCAGCGTAGAACAGAAGTAGTTTAATTGAGGCCAGAATTGTGATAATGTGTATTTGTTTCTAGGTTCCTTAGCGCAGATCGTGACAGAAGGTAGCAGAACTAAGGACCCCTACAGGATCTTCTCTTCTCTTCTCTTTTGTTATTTTGTCCAATACCCCCTTCCCCCGAGGTAATGTAGGCAGGCTCTGATAAAGGACCTGCTGGCATTGCTGAGAGGGATTTGGGTACAAGCATCTCTGTTCCCGTGCAAGAACCGGTAAGCCTAAGTGTAATTAGAGGTTTGACACAAGGTGACTGTAAGGGGGGTCATGAAATGGCATGTCCATTGACTACATCTACAGGGTGTATGGGCCTGCACCTCCCCCGCTGAGTACGTGCACCGCCATGGAGGCGCCAGTGATAGTACATTGTTGCAACGGAAGCATCCGTGCCTGAGGCTTGCACGTGCGGTCGCCGATGTCTGCCCGTGACGGTCCATGCACATGCAGCCAATGGGGAGAGGGACGCTGGCCGCATATGGCCTTTGGGAAGTAGCGGAAGTTGAGCACCGCCATGGCGGCGCCAATTATGTGATCTTGTCAGACGCTGCACCGTGATGTGTTGTGTGCAGTTGTGTCATGAGGGATGTGAGCGTGATTGGGAAAGGTCATATGTCATACAATATAGCATGTGTGTCCATACAATGGCAATCGGTCGGCACATTATGGGCAAAAGATGTGCATTTCTACTTGTTGACGTCGGGTGTGACCCTACAGACGTTGTTACATCTTCACAACTACACAGTACATCACGGCTGTGTGGCCAATTAATGCATCTGTTGTCAGTTTCTTGTTGTGTCGAGGTGACTACAGTGGTGGTGGTACACATGCATTCCGTGTATGTGTTTTGTACGTTGTGTCACCATGCATGTCATTTCCGTATGCACATCATTATTGGTGGTGGCATTTGTGCTTGATGACATGGCGTGTGTACACTTATCGTTTGTGTGCATGCAGTAGCATGAGTGTCTGTGATGTGTCTACGAAACATTAGGGTGATGCCAGAAGTTTTGTCAGTAAGGTACACATGTGATGGAGTTCTACACGTATGCGTCGTTTGCAAGTTGACCAAAGTTACATCTCTGTCCCACACAGGAGGGCTCCAAATGTGCTTCGGCCATACACTGTGCTGGAGGATATGGTAGACGAGGACATCATTCGGAAATTCAGGCTGGATCGACGTCGGTTGATGGACCTTGTGGCACTATTGTCTCCTCATCTGCAGCCACGTAGAACGTATCCTGGGTCGATTACACCCACTGCAAAGGTCATGGCGGTACTACATTTCTTCGCTACTGGCACTTTTCAGTTCACTGTTGCAGTTTCCGGGGGGATGTCGCAGGCCATGTTTAGCACGGTTCTTCGGGATGTGTTGACAGCTATGATGCTCTACAAGGATGAGTACATCCATTTTCCACGGCCGGAAGAGTTGCCAGCTGTCAAAGCTGCTTTCTATGCACTGGGCCACATGCCTCACGTTGTGGGCTCAATTGATGGCACACACATCGCTCTGATTCCACCACAGGCACGCGAACAAGTGTTCAGGAATCGCAAACACTTTCATTCGCTGAACGTGCAGGTGGTGTGCCTGGCGAACAACATCATCTCCCATGTGTGTGCCAGATTTCCTGGATCCGCACATGACGCCCACATCATGCGGAGCAGCAATGTCCCACGACTCATGGCAAATCTGCGACCCGGTCAAGCGTGGCTTGTTGGTGAGTGTGCAGTGGGTACTCTTGTGATCTCTGTGTTGCATGGGGTACCCACCATATGTATTTCTGATGTTTGTCTCTGTCATCCCCCTACATAGGCGACTCGGCTTACCCAAACCGGCCCTGGCTCCTCAGTCCCCTACGCAATCCGAGGACGGCGGGTGACATGCGGTACAATGAGGCACATGGAAGGACACGGAGAGTCATCGAACGTACCTTTGGACTGCTAAAGTCCAGGTTTCGGTGCCTCGATAAGACCGGAGGGGCCCTGCCTTACACACCAGGAAAAGTATGCAAGATCGTGATAGCCTGCTGCATGCTCCACAACATTGCAGTACGCAATGGCATTGAACTGCTGTTGGACCCTGAAGACGAAGGAGTGCCTCGGCCTCCCATCCCACCCATGTCCACTGATGAGGATAGTGGTGAGGAGGAAGGTGTGGACCAGAGGCGCCAGCTCATAGATCGCTACTTCCCTTGAATGTGAGTATCTACCTGTAGTGGCGGTTGACAATGCCTCATGTATGTTTGCTGGTGTTGTGTGGGTATGGGGTTAATCAGCTGGGTGTTGTTTGTGATGGTTGCACATGTGTGTCTTCATGTCTTTGGACATGGAAGTGTCCATGATGTGTGTGCTCTCATCCCATGCTTGTGTGATGGTTGTCGTTTGTGTAATGTAGCTGTGCATTGTGTTGTGATGTGTGTGAATCTCTTTACTGACGTGTGTTTGCTGTCTCTGGTTTTCTCTAGGTCACTCCCGCAGCGCCATGATCATGTACGACTATGATCCCTGTACCTGTTTACGTCTGTATCTGATGGCAATCATGTGAATAAACATGGAGGCAAAACATCATTGTGTGAATTAATGCTATTTATTTACAGGTTGTGCTTCTGTGCTGGTGAATATTTACAAGTCAGTGGGGTGGAGGGAGTTGGAGTTGAAGGTATTGGCTGATGAAATGTCCGTGCTGACGCCACATTGGGGGGTGTCAGGGTAGACCAGCAGACCAGTGGGAATGATTGTCTGTGGGACAGGCTACTTAGCTGGGTGAATGTCTGGCACAGGCAGTGACATTGTCATGGTCGTCCCCTCTTGGAGCGTGTGCCTGGCCCTCCAACACTGCTCTCAGCCTCTTTCTTACTCGGACGGCCCCTCCGTCTCTGACCTGGAACAGATTCAGCTGGGAGGGCAGGTTGTTGATGGGCCACATCCGTCGCCAGGGGCTCAGGTGGTGGTGGCGGCGGTGGAGGCGGAGGCGGAGGTGGCGGCGGAGGCGGAGGTGGCGGGGGAGGCGGAGGTGGCGGGGGAGGCGGAGGAGGCGGAGGTGACGGTGGCGCTACCACACTTGGTGGAGGGGGGGGGGTTGTTCCGGTCAACCCATTCACTCCACATCGTTGCCTGCTGCCCCATGATCAGCAACATCTGGCCAAGGATGCCAGCGATTTGGCGCTGGGTGTTGGTGTTGTCCACTGAGTCCTGGTGTGCACGATCAGCGTTTGCCTGGGACCGGTCGTATGACGCCTGGCACCTGGCAAGAGCTTGTAGGGACTGTGCCACTGGCTGGGGTAGCTGTTCCTCCTCTGCACGGCGGTGTGTGGCTCGCCTGATTGGATGTTGTCCCGTTGCCTGTGTTTGTGGCCCACTCACCCTGCTTGTGTGTGGGGCCGTTGGACCAGCGTTGCGCGGTGGGTTCTGCTGGGTGGCAGCGGCAGGAGTCGTGGTGCTGGTGGTAGTGGTGGTACTGGTGGTACTGGTGGTACTGGTGGTACTGGTGGTGGTGGGGACTGTGCAGATCACAGAGACAGGTGCCGCTGGAGTCACACATGCGACGTTGGTCTGTCCAGGGAGTCCCTGTGAGCCAGATGGCCCTGGCTGCGTGCTTGGTCCCGCTCCATCCTCCGCCCCGGAGCTGACTGTGTCCTCGTCACCAGAGAGTCCTGTAGATGTGAGAGGCGAGGCTGGCGGCCGGGTACTGGTTTCCGCAGTCAGTTGACGATCACCTGAGGGACAAGATCGAGCTGGTCAGTAATTTGGACATTACATGGGTATATGGATTTGTAGCCATTTCGGTTTCCTGTCGAACACACCCCACCCTCCACCACCACCACCACCACCACCACCACCCTCCCCGTGAACATGGGGGCCTGTTGGGAGTTGTAGTTTGGGCCTCTCACACACCCCACCCTCCACCACCACCACCACCACCACCCTCCCCGTGAACATGGGGGCCTGTTGGGAGTTGTAGTTTGGGCCTCTCACACACCCCACCCTCCACCACCACCACCACCACCACCACCCTCCCCGTGAACATGGGGGCCTGTTGGGAGTTGTAGTTTGGGCCTCTCACACACCCCACCCTCCACCACCACCACCACCACCACCACCCTCCCCGTGAACATGGGGGCCTGTTGGGAGTTGTAGTTTGGGCCTCTCACACACCCCACCCTCCACCACCACCACCACCACCACCACCCTCCCCGTGAACATGGGGGCCTGTTGGGAGTTGTAGTTTGGGCCTCTCACACACCCCACCACCACCACCACCACCCTCCCCGTGAACATGGGGGCCTGTTGGGAGTTGTAGTTTGGGCCTCTCACACACCCCACCCTCCACCACCACCACCACCACCACCACCCTCCCCGTGAACATGGGGGCCTGTTGGGAGTTGTAGTTTGGGCCTCTCACACACCCCACCCTCCACCACCACCACCACCACCACCACCACCCTCCCCGTGAACATGGGGGCCTGTTGGGAGTTGTAGTTTGGGCCTCTCACACACCCCACCCTCCACCACCACCACCACCACCACCACCACCCTCCCCGTGAACATGGGGGCCTGTTGGGAGTTGTAGTTTGGGCCTCTCACACACCCCACCCTCCACCACCACCACCACCACCACCACCCTCCCCGTGAACATGGGGGCCTGTTGGGAGTTGTAGTTTGGGCCTCTCACACACCCCACCCTCCACCACCACCACCACCACCACCACCCTCCCCGTGAACATGGGGGCCTGTTGGGAGTTGTAGTTTGGGCCTCTCACACACCCCACCCTCCACCACCACCACCACCACCACCACCCTCCCCGTGAACATGGGGGCCTGTTGGGAGTTGTAGTTTGGGCCTCTCACACACCCCACCCTCCACCACCACCACCACCACCCTCCCCGTGAACATGGGGGCCTGTTGGGAGCCATGGACATGTTAGTGAGTTGGTGTCGAACGTGCATGGTTTGGGGCGTAGGGGATGTTTCTTCTCAGTTGTGTGAGCCTGACCATGTCGTGCTGATCGTGGTGTTGGTTTGTACTCACCAGTCTCTTCTCCTTCGTCAAGTCCGTCTAGGCTCTCTCGGTGCAGTATCCCCAGCACCTTCTCCTCCCAATCTGTGTAGGGTAATGGCTCCGGGGGTGTGCCACCGCCAGTATGATTGGCTCTAGTGACGTTTTTCGCTCGGATGCCCTTGACCCTGGTCTTCAGGTCATGCCACCGCCTCTGAATGTCATGCTTCGTCCTCGGCACAGTCCCCGACGCATTCACCCGAGTGACGATCCTGTCCCACATGTGGTTCTTTTGCGCCACGCTCGTCTGCTGGACTTGGGCCCCGAAGATGTGGGGCTCGACACGGATTATTTCGTCTACCATTACCCTCAACTCTGTCTCTGAGAATTTAGGATTTTTTTTGGGTGCCATGGTGTGTGGTGCTCAGTGTGTGAGTTGTGTGAGTTGGGAGGTGCAGGTGTGTGGTGTGTGATGTGTCGGATTTGTGTGGTGGGTGTTTGTGTGGTGGGTGTGGTAGGGTGGTGGGTGGGTGTCTTCTATGTGATTTTATGTGAGTTAGCAGTTTCTCGATTTGCCCTCTTGCTGGCAGCAATGCTGTGGTGCAAAGGATTGTGGTTGTGTGTGGGTGTCATTTTGTAGTCGTGTCTCAATGGTTGTTGCGAGTCAGGTGGTAGGTGGGCGTGTTGACGTGTGTGCATTATTGGATGATTGGGACTTGTCATGGTGGCTTGTGATTGGTGTTGGGGGGGGGGGCTTGTCAATGTTCGTATGTTTGCTTAGGACTTGCGGTGCAGTTTCTGACTTTTGTTCGGCGCTAGGGATGTTGTGCGTGTTGCCCTTCCACGGTGATGCTGTGGTTCTCGTGGCATTGTTTCCGCCGCGGACGTGGATGGCTGTGCGTTCCGTGGTACGGGCGGATTTATCCTAATTGCGGCCACGGAGTATTCTCAGGTATGGCGGTACATGTTTTATTTTCCGCGGTCATTTCCGTCCGCGGCAGTGGTTGTTCAGTGAACTCCGTCCGCCGCGGACGGACTTGGTTGTGTTCCGACCGCCGCGGACGGTGTTGGTTGTGAACCGTCCGCCGCGGTCGGAGTTTCGTCACATGAATATCCTAATCCCATACGCGGTATCTCCGCGGCGCAGCCGGGAGTGAAATTTCCCCCACCATGGCGGACAGTACCCATTTCCGTCCGCCATCCTAATCGGCCCCATAATTTGCGAAGAATTATACAAAGACAAAAGCAGGCAAGTAATACTCAAATAAACACACCTCATACCTTTTCTGATATCAATATTCCTCCTGAACTTACTATTTCTTTTTCTAATGAACCTTTTCTCCTGCATGATAACGAAAACCCTCTTAAGCGCATCATAATTTTTAGTACTCCACGCAACCTTGTTAAGCTTGAATCAAGTGAAATTTGGATGATGGATGGGACGTTTAAAAGCACGCCCCATCCATTCACCCAAATTTATACTATTCATGCAAAAATTAATAATAGTGTAATACCCCTAGTATATAGTTTGCTGCCTGATAAGACTTCAGCAACTTACACAGAATTTTTAACTGTGATTAAGTCCAAAACAAACCAAAGTCCTAGGAAAATAATTATTGATTTTGAATTGAGTATGATCAATGTGATCACCAAACTGTACACGGATACCCAAATTCAAGGGTGTTTCTTCCACTTTTCCCAGGCATTCTGGCGTAAATTACAGAAAACACCCTTAGTTACTGAATACTCAACGGACAGCAAACTACAAGTCGAATTAAAAAAATTAACTGCTCTTTGTTTTGTCCCTCCCGAAAGTGTAGACGAGTACTACACTGCCATTACAGAATCAGATTATTATTTAACAAACGAAGATAAATTGGCACCCATTTTAAATTATATGGAAGACACATGGATTGGACACCTAGGCAGATCGGGTCGCAGGAGGAAGCCACGTTTCCATGTGGAGTGGTGGAACTGTTACTCGAGTTGCCTAGAGGGAGAGGCAAAAACAAATAATGCCATTGAGGGATGGCATAACTCCTTCAATCATGTAATTGGTAAACCCCACCCTAATTTCTATTCATTTCTGGAAACTTTGAAGAAGGAGCAAAGTTTCCAAGAAATGAGACTTTCACAAACTCTCACAGGTAGTCTAAACTCACGGATTACCCAAAGAACTAAGGATATGTCTGAACGACTATTGGCACTATTACAACAATTTTCGTTGTGTGTGGCTTTAGATTACCTTGAGAATCTTGCTAACATCCTTTCTTTCTAAACTATTATTGACATTACTTTCCTGCTTCTACCAAAATTAAATATTTTTCTAATTTGAATTCGTTAAAACCTTTTTCCTAAAACATTTTTTAATATTTAATGTTGGGTCTTTTTTTCCACGTTATTATTTTTTTAACATTTTTCCTAAAATAAATCCCTTACATGAGATTTTTTTTAAATTTTGAATCACATAAGACTTTCCAAAAAATAGCAAAACCAATATTTCCAAAAATATAATTTTTTGGACTGCATTTTTAAATAATAGAAAATTACAGTGCAAATAAAAAAAAAGCATTTTCAATTATTTCCAAAACTCTTCTATCAAAACAATACCATAAAATGAATGATTAAAATATGTATGTACTCAAAATATTGATATTTCCATGTTTCCACATTAAGTGCTAATTCCTACAACATTTGACCAAACATAGAAAAATTCATATAAGAATTTTCTTTGTTGTCTTCAGAAAGTGACAAACAATCTAACCTTGTCATTTTTATATTTCAATATAACCTAATTTTCTAAATTCAAATTTCTCTACTCCTCCTCAAACAAAAAATACAGACTTCAACTTAATTTAAGACAAAACAATGAACATCAATTCTGCCTTTCAATGTAATTAAGCAGAATATACAAAGTCTCCAAAATTTTTGCTTTAATATTTTCAAAGGAAACACAAAGCAAAACATGTTTCCAAATTTATAAATTACAACTAAAATGTAACCAATATAATCAATCAGACCATCGATTATTCGCTAATAATCCCAAGATTCGAATGTTCTGCAAATACAAAGTTGTTTTCGAAAAGCACGAATAAAACATTGGAAATATCTTTATTAACATTCATATAATATTTTATCAACAATTCTTAGCAACTAACTTTCTCAAACTCAATATTTCCAAACTGTTATATCACTCGAAAATGCATTTTAATACTTTGCATACATAAATACATTTATAGATATATGTTATTCTTTTCAAAACACTTTTTCAACATTTCATGCTACTAATTCAACTAAATCTTACTTTATTTATAATTACCGATCTTCCCCACGCCCACCGACCCAACATCGGCATATTCTAATAATACGAGTAGCGACATGTTGTTTATTTCACATTTTTTTCATATCGAGCAACCTCTACTTAACATATCCTTACAATAAATGTAAATCTTTTATTATTTGACATTATTATTTAGTATTAAATTGTTTTCCTACCTGATCGTAGTTCAGCGTCCTGCTGCTTCCTGCTGCTTCCTGCTCCGGTAACCCACAAAATGGCCGATGACGCACGCGTATACGTAATGACGTCAGGATATGCTGCAACAATAAACAAAGGACTACTGTACATTTCAATATAATAATTATTTTTATGTATGATTACATGTATATGTAAAAATTTTCAAAAATATACATAAAATTTCTAAAATAGTGATGTTTTTTTAAATATATTTATATCCGCCGTAGACTTAATTTCAAACTTTCAAACCTTTGAACTCGAGCTCTTAAACAAGGAAGCCACCCACAATAAAGGCCACCTGCTGGACCCGATCTTTTCTAACAACTCCCAGCTCGCACTGAAATCTCTGCTGCCCTTACCTTGGTCGGACCACTTCGCCGTGCCGTTTTTTTGGGAAATTTTTCCCGAAAAGACCAAGGCTCCTCATCCTCGCACACTTCAAAGAGCCTGGCCTAGGCTTTCGGTGGAAAGCCTGAAAACTGCCCTTGAACAGTCCATTCCCGAAGTTGGATCCGATGTCCTACAAGCAGACACAAATTTCCATAATTGGCTCACGAATTCTCTGGACACGGTCCTGCCTCTTAAATCAATCATAAAAAAGAGTAGCACTTTTAAATCCCCCTGGTTCACGGCCGAACTAAGAGAGCTCAGAAAGGCCTGTAAAAAATCTGAACGGACATGGAGGAAAGATTGGGCACCTAGCAGCAAGACCTCTTATCAGGCAGCTCTGAGGCTCTATAAAGCCGCACGACAGAAATCAAAGGCAGAATTCTTTGAGGAGAAAATCAGACTGTCAGCCAACTCCTCCAGGGAAACGTACAAAATCGTTAACCAGCTTCTTAAAATTCCAGTCCCAAGCACCACGCATAATGAGCCCGAAGCCAGGTGCGACCTACTAGCAGACTTCTTCGATGGAAAGATACAGAAAATTCTTGACAGCCTCCCTCAATCTTCCGCAACACCTTCCATCGAAGCCGTCTCCATCGCGTCTACTAGTCCGCAATTTAAAGCGTTTAGCGCTATAACCAGGGAAGACTTTTGCACCACTCTCTCGAACATAAAAAGTGGTTCCCCTTCCGACCCTGCCCCGATGCACATCCTCAAACAGATTCTGAGTACTATAGCCCCTATTGCCACAGAACTTCTAAACATCTCATTTTCCACAGGCATTGTTCCCCCGAGTTGGAAACAGGCCAAAATCAAAGCGCTCTTAAAGAAACCGGGTTTAGACACCTCGGATTTGGCCAACTTTCGCCCCATCTCCCTGCTCCCGGGATTGGGCAAAGTGGCTGAAAAACTGGCGAATAGGCAGCTCTCTGGTTATCTAGAGACTAATAGTCTATTGAGCAGCTCTCAAACAGGCTTTCGCCCAGGCCAGGGCACCGACACGGCCCTCGTAGCGGTGACAGAGGAGGCCAGATGCATCTTAGACTCAGGGGGATCAGCGGCTCTGATCCTCCTGGATCTAAGCGCTGCATTCGACACTGTGGACCATATAACCTTGATCAAACGTCTCGCCAACCTGGGCATCACAGGATCTGCCCTCAAATGGCTGGAATCATTTCTGGAAAAACGATCTTTCAGGATATGGGAAAATGGTTCCATGTCCAAATCTACTCCTCTTCAGTGTGGGGTTCCTCAGGGCTCCTCCCTGAGCCCCACACTGTTTAATGTTTACATGGCCCCGTTAGAGGAGATAATTGCCCCCTTTGGGATCAAATCCATCAGCTACGCAGACGACACACAACTTGTCGTCTCGCTGGCACGCCAAGGGGGATGCCCAGATGATCTCTTCAAATGTCTAACTGCAGTCTCCGTGTGGATGACTGATTCTAAGCTCAAATTAAATGGAGCTAAGACAGAGATCATGCTTCTGGGTAGTCAAGCGACATCTTTGCCCGCTGAGCTCTGGCCCCCCTGCATGGGTGAACTCCCTCCACCTAAGGAAAAAATCAAAAGTCTTGGGGTTTGGTTTGAACCTCAATTAACGTTTAAGACCCATGCAGAGAAAGTTGCCGGAGGTTGCTTTGGCCTTCTCCGAGCAGTACGGAAGGTACTCCCTCTTCTGCCTTTCCAATCAAGAAAGTTACTTATCCAGGGTCTAATCCTATCTAGATTGGATTATGGTAACGCCCTTTTTTTGGCTGCACCTCAGGCCTCCATTAATACTCTTCAGCGAGTACAGAACGCCGCAGCCCGGCTGCTCATGGGGGCATCAAGGCGGGCCTCAGCTAAACCTCGGTTAAGAGCTCTCCACTGGCTCCCAATTCAGGAGCGAGTCTCCTTTAAATCACTCTGCATTGCACACAAGACACTGCAAGGTAAAGGCCCTCCGGCCTTGAGAGACATGATCTGCCCCTACAAACCAGCCCGATCCCTGCGGTCCGAGGGAGAAAACCTGGCCACCATTCCTAGAGTGAGGAAAGCACGTTCAGGAGGTCGCCGGTTCTCGCTGAATGCGGCAAAGAAATGGAATGCACTTCCTAGGGAGCTCCGGATGGAAGCCTCCTATCCGAAATTTAGAAAGGCACTTAAAACCTTCCTTTTCCCTAACACATCTTAGATCTTTCCCCTCCTGAGTTCTCTGCAATTATCATTATTGTTTATTATTTTAACAGCGCTGGGACGCTCGAGGGCAGCCATGTGCTTTATAAACCCAATTTCATTTCATTTCATTTCATTTCATGTAATAAAAACATATTTTTACTTAGTAAAACATATCTCTTCGTTTTTATTTATTTCATACAATGTATCTTATCTTTTATAATTTAATGTAAAATATATACTTCCTTACTATACCTGTTTTCTTCTTTCTTTTCCGCTTTTTTCCTCCTCTTTCCTTTCGTTTCCTTTGCTTTAATTTTGAACCGCTCTACATATCTGGATGTATCATGAAAATAAATGAAGGACAAATGTGTCCATAGAAAACAATGGTAAAGCGTGGGAACGGAAACATTAATATAAGTATATCACAAAGCAAATCAAATAAAAATTAATTTGTTGTAAAAACTTAATACTTAATAAAATCTAAATATCGAAAATATTTTATTTTAGTTAAATTAAATTATATAACAACGTACACTTTTTCCAATATATTTTTTATGTAATTAAATAGATTAAAATAATCATATATTCATATATAATCATGTATAAAATTCAAAATAAATCAAAAGTATTAATTTTAAAATATTTTTCCTAAAACTTAACTAATACTTAACTAACTTAACAAATTCTTGAATAAATTTATTAATCATACATCAAATTTTTAAATAAAAGATACATTAAACCAAATAAATAAATTCAAACTATTTTTAAATACTCTACTTTACTCTCAAAGTTATCTTTTTTATACTTTTAACAATTAAACACCACTAAATTAAAATAAATAATTTTTATCAATAAATTATTCAATTATTAAACTATATTTAAATTAACTAATATCTTTTAATTAATACTCTAATACCCTAATTTAAAGACAATATAATTTGAAATATTTTAAAATTTTAATTTATTATATCTTATAATAATAACATCTCTACTACCCTAATATTTACAATAATACTTCATATTTTTTTTAAATCATAAATATTAATTTTAAACATAAATTCATATTTTAGTCACTAAATTTATTTAAATCATGTATTATTTTTATTATATATATATATTATTAAATACTTAAATACCCAAATTAATACTCATATTCCTAAAATAAACAATATATATCTTATAATAATTAAATTTATAATACCCATATTTTTACTAAAATATATATAAATATTTACAATAATACTTTTCCTTTGTTTAATACATTATTTAATAAATACTTTACTATTCACAATAAAATATCATTTAAAATTTTTTAAATATACATTACTATATTCATACTATACAATATTAATTTTCAATGCACATATAAATTAATAATACCAAAACACATTTAATTATTTTAAAGTCAATACAAATATTACTAAAATCTAACATATTTTTAAATAAAAAAATAAATATAAATACATACATATATATATATAAATCTATATATATATATACGTTGTAACAGTACTGCGTTGTAACTGTACCTGCGTTGTAACAGTATAAGTTGTAAATGTATGTGTTGTAACAGTACCTGCGTTGTAAAAGATGCGTTGTAACAGTACTGCGTTGTAAAAAATGCGTTGTAACAGGTGTATACCTCCTGCAGTGGGTTGATACTATAGCGTGTGGCATTCGTTTTAAAAACTGCTATTTGGCACTATCCCTCTTAATGTTCCTGGAATTTGAAAAATCTATTGGGCTTCTTTCTTGCATGTTGGTTAGTTTCTTCTTAAAGCATATTTCATCTCAACAGTTCATTAAATTGCATATCTTACCTTCGGCATCTTTAATTTTCCATAGCAGTGTCTATTTGTGAACCTCTCATTGTGATGTTCTATATTTCTATGTTTGTTTATAGCGATCTCTTATCTAAGATTTCTAAGTTTGCTTTGATTTAGTGAAAATCTTTCAAATTCTTCCATGTCAATAGTTGTGATTTTGCTGTAGTGTGGGAGGTCTTTTAAATTGAGTCTGTTGTATGTTAGTCTATTCATGCTAATAAATCACCTCCTATATTTTTTCCATGTTTAATTTCGAACGATGTGCTCTATTTGTAATTATATTTCACTCATTGTTTTTACTTACTAAAATTGGTTTAAAGGAGAAGACATATTTTTCCATGAAAAGGTTTGAAGTTAGAATTCATTATATTCTTCATGCTTCAAATAATCAGCTGTTCTCACCTTTATTCTCCACTGTAATCTATTTGATGACCAGCTTTATTTTACTGTGTTCCCATTATAGGCAAATGCAGACGAAATCAGGTTACACCATTCCAAATACACACCAGGTTTTGGAACAACCCTGAGCGCAACATTGCCATTCAACCAGGTATAGCGTTTGACTTGCAGGATCCCATTACACTCAACCGTAATTGGCATGTCAAAGCACTACATGTGAACATAAACAACCATCATTTCTGTGTCTTGAGAAGACTATAAAGAAAGTTTTTGTATATGTTTATTAATACCTCTGTAATAAAGGAATTTGCTTCTATAGCTGAAGAACACTGTGTAGTTCTTGGATTAATCTTAAGTAAAAAACGCAAGAAAACAATGTATAATCTCAGTCAAAGCATTTGTTCTTAATTTATGCATTTTTTCAGTTGGAGACAGTTTTTTCTTTCTTGAACAAACATTGTTTTCTCTGGGTTAGAAAATTATGTCTGAAGAAGATTTGCATCTTGCTCTGAAGGGATCTTCAAGCAATTAAATTGTATTTTATTTTCAGTTATTCAAATAAAATGTATGCAGTGTTCATACCCAAGAAGCAACAGTAAACTCCTGTCATTATTTATCCATGGAATAGATATATTTTTGTTTCATTAACAGTGACAGTTTGAAAATCTCGAGGCAACAAGAGTCAAGCATAGTGAATTCTATTTACAGTATCTATGCTCATACTGGACTAAATGCTTTGAGGTTCTCATATAATGAAAAATGTGACAAATCCAAGATCTCACCTGTGCAGTGCGTACTCTTAGTCCTGTCATGCTTTATGAATCTGTTGTACTGGAGGTCCTAGGGTTGGAAGGCTTCCGCACCCTCTCATTTTCCATCGTTCTGGTCAGATTTCTTCTCCTTTACTCTAACAGGTTCAGCCAGTTCTTTTCAGTACTGGGTGTTTGTTAAAGGCAGTCAAATGGGAAGAAAGGGGAGTGTAAGGGCAGGAAGAATGATTTAAATAGCTTACAGAAAAAGCACTTAGGGGTCGATGACGATGACTTTTGGAAAGGCTCTGAATCTGATTCGGTCCTCCGAATCGGATTCGGAATCTGTCTTTCCGATCGATTCGGAAAGGTTTCCAAACGACTGATTACGATGTTCATAAAGCATTCGGACTTTCCATCCAACTCGGTTCCAGATGGCATTTGAACAACCAAGTCGTTCAGAGCCTACTTGTACAGGTCTACGGACCGCGTTTCACAGCAAGCGATTAGGATGTCAGATTTGGAGAGCCTTTCTGAAGCGGTTGTTTCGACTCAGAGCAGCAGTCGTAATCTGACTTTGGGGGCCCTTAGCAGGCCCCCCTTCTCCCGGGGCCTTCCGAATCGGTCCCGTAGGGGTACCCAAGGGATCCCCCTTTCCAACCATGCACAGTGTGGAAGGCTCCAAGGGGTGCCACCACACTGTGCACGGTTTTCCCCTACCACCCCATTCTTCAATGGGAGCCTGTGTATTCGGTTGGAACACAGGCTCCCATTGAAGTCAATGACATGAAGATGCTATCTAGGGTAGATAGCAACCAGAACACACTACATTGTCCACTGAGAGATATCCTTAAACAGTATGTGAGTGCCTCCTCCTTTCCCACCACAGAGTAGCTACCACATATTAATGAGAGCAGGGTAAAATGAGCCAGAATAGCAGTCTAATCTGATCTTAGGGCTAAAATGAATAGTCCTTTTCTCAATGCCATTTCTAACCTATATAACTCCTTTTCAGCGCATGGCAGGCATCTGTTAGCCCCACATATACATGAAAATGTATTTTGCAACCTGGGTAAATGCTTTACTCAGTAGCATGCACCAAATCGCAATGCCCCCACACCGGGTCATACCTGGCTCAATATAGATTGACAAAGTGCAAAACTTGAGCTGCGACAGGCCCTAGAGATATCACTGACATCAGAGCCAGTAGGAAGCATTATAAATTGGTCTAACGAAAAGCATACCATGACTGGGACACCCAGATTTGGGAAGATATGCATGAGGCTGCAACTAATAATGACACTAAGAATTTCTGGCAGTTAGTAGCAAATCAGGGGCAGTGCCCTGGAACCCGCCTTGCGGACTATAGCTGCCCGGAGAACTGGCACAAACACTTCTCAGACCTGTACGGTCTCCCCAGAAAGAGCATGGACACTAAGACCTCACTCTGTTCAGCATCACAAGCCTCTGTTACCAAACTTACTATTGAGACAAGTGAGACTGTGAGGGCAAGCAAGGCTATAGCAGCGGGTAAACACGCAGGGCCATATGGGGTCCCAGGGGACCTCCTTCTATCAGACATCAAGCAGTGGTTGCAATATATAAACACACAACCAACTTTATATTAGGAGGAGGGAAATCCTATGCAGCTGGAGATCAGCCGAGATTGACCCTGTCTACAAAAAGGACCCAGAGGACTGCCCCATGAACTATAGACCGAATAGCCTTATTGGTGTTATACAGAAGGTCTTTAGCAGACAGATTCTGTATCAGTTTGAATACTGGATAGAGGGGCATAGGGCTTTGTCATATTTTCAAGTGGGGTTCAGGAGTCAGATAAGCACTGTCGGCCAGGTATTCAGGTTCTTGACTCCCATTGAAAATAGTTATTATCGAAAAATCCCACCTCCGTTTAGTATTTATGGACTTAACATCAGCATTCAACTTGGCCCCCCGCTGCAAATTATGGGAGGCATTGAAGGCCAGCAAGGTGGCCTCTCCCATTCTGGATATCCTCATCCTCCTATGTCAAGGCTCATGCGCACAAATTAGATTTGTTCCAGGGGTGAATCACTGAATTGATAGGAGCTTACAAAGGTGTCCACCATGGGTGTGTTATCACTCCAAGGTTGTTCTTTTTATATCTTAAAGATGTGGTTGCCAATTTGGAGGACAGCAAGAATGACTTCTCCAGGGTCATGGGCAGGAAGATACCTCTACTCCTGTTTGCAGATCATACCATACTGGTCTCCAAAATAACATTATGTGATGATGAAGGGCTGGTCATTAATCATTCAAAAACTAAATTCATGACCATTAACCCCCATAAGACCTTTAGAAACTCCACCATGCTTGAAGTGCAACCCCTAAAGAGGGTCAATGAGTTCAACTATTTGGGAATTACTCTTACTAAGAACGTGAATTGCTCTCCCAGCTAAGGAAAAGTGCCTTAAAACTAATGCATTAGGCTGCCGCATTTATAAAATGCAAAAAATCTTCCTCAACCAGGCATATCTCAAATGCTCTAAAAGCATACAGTGCTAAGGCAGAAGGCAGTGCACTTAATGGGGCACAGATATGGGGCCTGTGGGGCCTGGCGGATCTGGAAGTAGCAGAGAACAACATTCTTAGATCCCTAGCCAGTCTGCCCAAAAGCACTCCCGTATTACCACTACAACGGGACATGGGTGTCATGCCACTGGCCCATATGGCTCAGCTAAGGCAATTGTTATACTGGCAAAGATTAACATACACCCCAGCCCTCAGCAACTACTATCACGCTTTTAGAGAAACAGTCGCATTGGACACGTCTTGTAAAATCAAATTGATACGCTATGTAATGGATATGCTAACTAGCCTTGCAGAGTTTTGGCCTGATGATATTAACCCCCTCGCAACTCATTAGGGAAGCACTCAAAGATGCATTTTGGGGATGGAAGTGGGAACAAGATATGACAAATACGTCCCAGGGTTCTCTCTCTCAAGCACTTTTTTCGACATTGTTGGGCATGGCCCTTTTTGAAGGGTTATCCCCAAACCTTTTGCCTCCTAATTTTCTGACCCTGTTTTTGTTGGCTAAAGGACTCTGGGAACTCTACCACTGCTGATCAGGTCTTAATTGTCTATGGTCCCTTTGTAAACTGTAATTAGGATTGGTTATCCATGATTGGCATATTTGATTTACTGGTAAGTCCCTAGTAAAGTGCACTGAGGGTGCTAGGGCCTGTAATCAAATGCTAATAGTGGGTCCGCAGCACTGATTGTGCACCCCCACACATGTATCTTTTCAAACATATCGCAGACCTGCGACTGCTGTGTCTGCGCATGCAGTTTTAATTGCCATGTTGACCAGGCAAGTGCAGCCACTTTTCAAGCCCTCAGCTTCCCTTTTCTAGTATGTAGGTCACCCCTAAGGTAGGCCCAAAATACCCCATGGGCAGAGTGCAGTATATGTGAAAGGTAGGACTTGTACTGGCGTGTTTTACATGTCCTGATATTGAAATACTGCCAATGTCATTTTTCACTATAGCAAGGGCTAGCTCTCTCATAGGCTATCATTGGAGCAGCCTTGGAACATTTTACATGTGTAACTTTCAATTGAGAACGGCTAGAGGTATGGACTTTAGGCTCTTTGAACTCAGAATTTAATAACTCACCTTTTAGTAACAGTAGTTTTTAAATTATGTGTTTGAAAATACCACTTTTAGAAAATGGTCATTTTCTTGTTTAAACATCCTGTGTACCTCTGCCTGGTTGTGTATTCACCATCTTGTGTAGGAGTGACAGGAGCTGGGGATGTGCACTTTAGACAGTCACAAGGGGGATTGAGGTGTGCCCTGCCTTCCCTTGGTGACACATAGCCAGGCTGAATAGGCCTTGCTGCATTTAGAGTGGTGGGAGGAGTTTTCTCTCGCACCTGAATATGCTTTGTATGCTCTGCACAATCCTGTCTCGACCTCCTGTCTGGGCTGTAACTGCAAGAAAAGGTATCACTACGCCATCTCCAATACTGCTGCCTACACTAGCGGCATGGTCACCACTCGCTGTGTGAGCACAGCAATGACCACAATGACACCAAAGCCCAACGTTGGCTGATGTCATCTGCACAACGACTCACATGTCATCTCTGAGGCTGCTACCTGCACCAAGACCGAGGGTACAGCTCTTGGAGCGCACAAAGCAAGCCTCAATGCAAGCCGATGCCAGCGCCTTCCTCACACCATTGCAGAGTCAAATGAACCAAAGCCTCACCCCTCCACCCTTGCACAGCCGAGAACCTCTGTATTCCTTGCCTCCCCTGTGGCAGTAAGGAGCTGGCCTCACCTTGGCTCATCAACACCTCACCTCCGCAATGCTGTGTACCATCTTTTGACTTTGTTTTCGAAGGTACTTGGGGGTCTGTGTGACTCTGTGGCTGGTCCGCTCACTTCACGATCTGTGCCGTACTTTGGGATTTGTGCCTGTCACGAAGTCGTAATAGCCCCAGGTGGAGCTATTTGTTTCTACAAGCATTATTGTTGCAGTTATCATTCTAAAAACTGGTATCTTGATATATGTGTTGTGGATTTTTGTTGTTTTGATCTTGTTAGTTTAGAAAAAGATGCTTTATTTTTCTAAACTGATGTGGTGTTCCTTCATAGTGTTTTTACTGTGTTATTGGGTGTGTTATGTGCAAAGGTTTTACACATTGTCTCTGAGATAAGCCTGTCTGCTCGTTCCAAACTGCCAAAAGCATGAGCAGGGGTTATCTAAGGGTGACCGTGTAAATACCCTTAGCCTGCCTAGAAGGGAGTGTCCCTACTTGGACAAGGTGCATGCCTCCGCCACCTAGAGACCCCAATTTCTAATAGACATCACACTCCATGCTTAGTATGAGCCATTTCTTGATTACTTGCCGACCCCTGCTGCCAGATTGCTGTACCTCAAGTTTTGTTATGGTACATTACCCCTTTGATCATTCTTTTCTAAATGGAATTCTAACGTTGCTAAAAACAATGCATGCCCAGTATGCCTGCCGGCGGGAGAATCCTTGTCAAGTTTAACTTTCTTCTGAGCTGGCTAAGCCTGGCCAAGGAAAAGCTGGATTCCCCTGCTCTGCAGACAGCTGGGTGCAGACCAATGCTTAGGCTCCTACACACAGAAACCAGGGTGTTAGTTGTCTGTGCTGCTGCTAGAAACCTCTGTTGGAGCTGGTCCATCAGAATGAAAGCACTGGAATAGCTCCAAGCTTAGTCTGGCAATAGTTGGCCCTCCTCTTGATGCTATTTTCTTCTCATTGCTGCTGTACACACTATTCCAGTGCAGGAAATCGTGGCCAGGTTTCTACTCCCATTTACATATTGTATGTGTTGTACACTTTTGAATTCTATTGGTGCACCCACTCTTTTTATCATAATATTTTACGTTATATGTGTTATTAACCAATCACCTTACGGCTTCTGTGTAATTGCTTTGACTATGGCTTTTTAAACTTGACTTTTATACATGACTGATCGTTATGTGTACCCATTTGTGCGGATTTTATGGTTGTTCAAACGGAATAAAGTATTTTGACCATAATAATAATCATATGTCATGAGTGATGTAATATGTAAGATCAAAATTAGTGCATGACGGGGTTGCAAGTTAAAGTTAGCTAACTGAACAATAAGTGTTTTTTCCGTTTTTAAACATTAATTCTTATGTGACTTCGACATCTACTATAAAGCCACTTTAGCATTTGCTTTTGTTCATTGAATTATGGTTTTATTTTTGATAATATTCTACATATAGTTTATTAAACTGATTCAGGTGGGGAGCACCATTGCAGATACAATATGGCTATAATAATAATAATAATATGTCATGAGTGATGTAATACGTAAGATCAAAAGCAGTCCATGACGGGGTTGCAAGTTAAAGGTAGCTAACTGAACAATAAGGGCTCCATTACGATGTCGGGCGGATCGCCACCGCCATGGTGGGGGTGGCGATCCGCCCGACAGAAATGCCCGCCTGCCACCCTTTTCCCCCCGCCACATTACAATGGCCGGGGGGACTGCTGCGGAGGGAAACACCGCCCGCCACTTTTCCACCCCGGTCGCCTTGCGGCCGGGGCGGAACAGGAAAAATATGCTGGCGGTGTCTAATAGACACCGCCAGACATATTATGATGCGTGGTGTTCAGTGCCTTCCGCGGCGGCGATGCCGCCACGGAAAGGCATGCGGTCTTCCCTCTGGGGGCCCCCTGTGGGCCCCCAGAGTGAAGTACAGGGGGGGTGCACGTGGGGGGTACCTGTGGTACCCCCCTTCATTGTCATTTGCAAAGCGGCAGGCACCGCGCGGTGCCTGCCGCTTTGCAAATGACAATGTTAAATTCAATTTTCAGCATTGTGGCGGGCAGTGCAGAGAGCACCGTCCGCCACAATGCTGAAAATACAGGATGTGCCCGCCACTGTGGCGGGCACATCCTAACGGCACCCCCAGGACCCCCGCCCTTATGGCGGACGGTCCCGATTTACGATGGGATGACGGGCGGGCAAAGTCCGCCCGTCATCCTAATGGGCCCCTAAGTGTTTTTTCCGTTTTGAAACATTAATTCTTATGTAATTTCGTCATCTCCTATAAAGCCACTTTAACATTTGTTTTTTTCCACTGAATTATGGTTTTATTTTTGACAATATTCTACATATAGCATATTAAACTGATTCAGGTGTGAAGCACCAGTGCAGATACAATATGGCCATATAAAGGTGGGTGGGTGGGCAGAAGGGCTGGTCTCTGATCAGACCCTTAACTGGATGAAACCATGCAACCTGTCCCACTCGAAACATAACAATTGGTTGTGTGCAGAGTAGACTGCATGCAAAGTTTTACCTCTGGATAATTTTTGGCGTGTTGTTTTTGAATCCTTTTTTATTTTTTGAAACCGTTTTTTATAGTTTGGAATTACTGTTTTTAAATGTTTTGTGACATTTGATTGATTTTTTTTTTTTTTTCTTTTTACCATAAGTGTTTATGTTTTTTGTTAAGATGATCTTCCATTAAATTGGAAAATATTTTATTTTGTTTCTCCAGGGGCCACAGCCTTTTAGGCAATGCATGCTGTATGTTGTAAAATCCTGCACCTTTTCATCATCTTCTACATGCTTTTGATGCAACACCTCCTTTAGTGAAATCTGTTGTCCTTTTAGCTCTTTGTTAACTCTATCTCAGCATGAGATATGTTGTTCAGATGCATAGCCCTGAGGTGCTTCCACAACTCACTTGTTCCCTTAGAAGACTGGCCAGCTTTACCCCATGGGGGTCAAGGCACAGTTATGTATAGGCACTAACCTGTGGGATCCGGCCCAGCTGGAGCGATGACTGCAGCGTGTCCTTCACTCATCTCCGTGCTTCCCCAGGCAACCCAACAACAAGGTCACCCTTATGAGCACCAAAGGGAATGGGGGAATGGGACAAAATAGGAAAATTGTCTGACCGTTGACCACTCGTTGCCACACTAGCGCTCGGGTTCAGGCCCCTCAATGATGTTGACTAACCTCTGCTCATGTGTTATGTATTTTGCGTGTGCTGTGCAGAATAAGAAGAGCATGCTTTAACTTACACATACATTTTTTCTCATTCACAACTCTCACTCACTGTCCCCTTCTCTCACACTCTCACAAAATCTAGCTGCCATTCCCTGGTTCTCTCAGCCAGGTTTTGAGTAGGATTTTGTAGTGATTTGCCAATCAGAGCTAAGCACCTCAATGCGTAGCAATTTTTGGAGCTCTTTATCGTCCTAATTTCTCCATGGAGACAGTGCTTTAAATGGGCCAGTACTGTCCGGTACGGAGTACCAGCACTTTTATATTTTGGTAGGGAGAGTACCAGCACTCTCCAAGAAAAAAATGCTAGACTTTTAATTGGAGAGTACCGGCACTTCTCAGAAACAAGCACGTACTCTGCTGCAGAGTACCTGCACCTCTATTTTTCCATTTCAAGCACTTCATGGAGAGACTATATTCACCACACACTAGTGCAGGACGAACCTTGCTTTATTGTCTTTAAATATCGACTTTCTCATGTAGCCTCACTCAATGGTCTTTCTAAGTTCAATTTCCTGTCCCAGATGTGCTTAATGAAGTTGCCTTGTTTCTGTGCTATAAGCCTTGTTGGCGGATTTGGCTTGTGCCTTGTCATAAAGCACTGTAAGCTTAGTTGTCTTTCCATTAAGCACTTCTCATTAGGTGCTGTAAGAAGAGTTGAGCTGTTAGTAGTTTAATTTAGTTAGTCTTTTTTGCAACAGTACTTCTTGTGCCTAGTTAACATTCATACTGTACTCTGGGTTATCGGCCATGAGCACTACTGTTCACTGGTGACACTTACTGAAGTTCTTCCTGATAAGATGTCCGGCTTCAAGAGCCCTGAGAAGAACCAAGAGGCAGCGGAGGAGTTGCTCATTGAGGACAGTGTCTGAAAAGTGCTGAGCAGGATCAGGTAAGTATTCTTTGAAACAAAGTCAGGACCTCCTCCACCAACAGCAATTGTTTAGCAAGGGCCTTGGCATAAATGCGGTGTCTAAATACCTGGCTATTCAAAATGGGCCACAGATTTGCAAATCTCATGAGACTTTCAAGGAATGTTCTAGATACTCTTCAAACAATGTTCTAAATGTGCGGTTGGTAATCAGTTCTCATAGACAACTGTGTTCCAGTAGATGCGCCTCATTCAACTGGTGTGCGCTAAATATTTAGCATGTGTCTGGCGTTATATCTGCAAACAAACATCTCCAATCAACATGCTGCCACACCCTACTGGCTTCCAGATCACACTTCATATGCCTCCATGCATGCACTACCAGGGTCCAGGTGTGCCCTTTGTAAAGTAACTGGTATTTAGGGTGGCACCACACTGAGCTGTGCTCTGTGTGACTATGACAATGGATCACCTGGTTGCACAAAATGCACATAACCTCCTCAGCACTTATTGATGTTGGCCAGGTGGAAGATAGAACAACTGCCACACCTCTGAATTTTTTCTTAAGCCTCTGTTGTTAGGCTACTGCAGATGTTGATCGAATAACAATAATATTGTCATCTTATGTTGGTTGCAGGGCCTGGCCAGTTACCAGGCTTGGTACACAATCCACCTGGAATAGCCAACACCCTCCTGTGAATGATGTAAGTCTGTGCACAGCAGGGTTGGCTGCAGAGCCTCACCAGCACAGAGGCCTTTCATTAAACCCACTGCAGGCCAAACACACTGGAAACAGCCTTTAAATGTACAGGGTGGAGCATTGCTGCACAGCCTGGTCTGTAACCAGCCTCTGTAGCCTACCCACTGCTGGTGATGGCTCTAAGGCTTGGCACCCAAACCCCATGGTCTAGCTCCTTTGGCCATGCAGAGTGTGGTTTTAGTCATGCAGTGTCAAGCTCATCAAGACCTTTGACTTACCCACTGAAGGAAAGCCAACCCCTGGTGCACAAGGCCTTTGACCATGAACAATGAGGGTTGGCTACAATTCTGGCCTGCGTACCACCACTGTGCCAAGGTCCAGGAAGGGGGAACCCTTGCTGAGCATGCCCTTCACCTATGTGAAGGGACACGAGGAGTTGTTTGCCGGGGGTTACTCTCCTTTAAAACACCTGAATCCTGGTGGGACCTGTGTCCCAGGATCCTTCGCCAGCCACCCGCATCATCCTGCCACCTCTCAGCACTGTGCCAACCTTGCGCTCTCCCTGGTGGGACTCCATGTCCCAGGGAGCTCTGCGCTAATCGACTACAGCTGCAGGGGGAGGAGTCACCAGCCACAGAAAAGCAATGCAGCATTCCTGCGGCGTGGGACGCGCGCGGGCCAAGGGCGGGCCCGTCCTTGCCCGTCACTGACCGGAGGTGGCCGGGCCAGGTCACCCCTCTTGACCTCTTTTCCTGGGAGTAAGGTAACTTTTCACGATGTCTGCAGCTAATGCTGCTGCTCGTACCCAGAGAAAATGGGCATGTACCGCAAAAGGGCCACGTACCAACCCAAATACTTCTCCAGTAACTTTGCCGACAGCCATTGACTTAATGCTACAGAAGGCCATTGGGGTAGTCACTACACAAATTGAATTCACGGAAAGACGTTTATCTATTACCCCTGACTTTTCCCCCTTGGTAGTATCGACCACAGCTAATGCTGGAAACCTCTCCAAACCACCTGAACATGAATGCCCCCCCTTGCAAGACTCTGTCTCAATCCCTATGCCTAGAGCAGAATTCCATGAGAGGGTATTGCCAACACAGTAAAGAGGGTCAGGAAGAGAAAGCAGGGCAACACTAGGGGACTCAAGGGGAAAAGGGCAGGGGATGGGAATGTAAAAGGTACCTTAAATGCCCCTAGACCAGAGAATTGTTTGGGTAATAACCATGCGCCTCTGGCAGCTCAACCGTATCCATCTTGGGCCCAAACATTACTATCATATCTTCTTACTCAATGTAGAATCATTGTGAAGGAGGAGATTGCCCCACTTTTTGATTATATGCAAAATCTAGTAGCTAGCGTGGGTAAATCTCAGGTTAGCAGTCAATTGAGCACCAATATTAACACACTATCTAGATGTCAAAAAAGAGCTGAGATCCATCAGAATCCACTTGAGACTCGACAAACCCAATCCAACCCAGAAACCACTTTGGTCCCAGATCAAACTAATTTCAAAAGGGCAGCCTCTACTACCAAAGTGGTAGACAAGTGTATTCCTCAATTTTTTGAACAAGCCCCGATAAAGACCCATCCACAAGAAGGAAGGAAGGTCCAAAAACAAAAGCAGTGTATAGGGGCAAACTCAACTTACAACGTGGAAATGGGTAATACATCTACAGAGGAGAACAGAGGCGGGACCATCTCATTCAGAGAAATGCAAAAACCGTCCCTTCCAACTAATAATCTACCCCCAGTGGCAGCCCCATATGTAGTTATTCTGGTTGGAATTCCTGAACTCAAACATGCCCAAAACGAGTCACAATTAGATCTCAGAAATAAGATATTGTTTTGGATGGCAACACACAAACAATTCCCCTATAGCAGGGCTGGTGAGATCTTGATGGTACTAGGGTGGCTTGGGTGGGCTCCACAAAAAAAACAATCCCTGGGGACTGTGTGACCATTCATTTTAAGCACCCTAAAGTTGTCCGTAGATTGGTATTCCAACCTTCCCGCCCTTTGGGTCAACAAACTGCCATTAGAGCATTTTCTCTGGATTTCTTTTACCCTTCTCCCCGAAATTCCGGTGAAGCTTATGTCCCCCTGGAATGTGGTAGTTGGCGTATGGATTCTCACATAACTCCCACAATTGTTCCGTACAACTCCCCCATTCTTAATATCCCGGTGTCAAATCATTTCACCCCACTGGAGGATGTAGACTGACTGAGAGACCCAGAAGTTTTTAATAACTACAAACTTGGAATGTGGGCCCCTAAATCTTCGTCTGACCCAACCCAGGACTACAGACAGCCTACAGCGAACACTGGGGTGGGCACAGAGCCACAGGAACGGGATGCTTCCCCATGTAAGAGGTTATATGGAGTACCTGAACCTGGTGGTTCTCATACTATTTATGCTGTTTTAGCTCCTGTCCACCTGGACTCTCCGGGGGGGGGGGGGGGGGGGGTTTACGGAGCCTTCCCCGGCGAATAAACTCAAAATTTTGTCCTGGAATGTGGCCGGCCTCTCTATCAAAATAGCTTTCCTCCTATTGTTTTTTTTTATAGACCAATTTGATGTATGCCTACTTCAGGAGACGTGGGCAAGGGAAGAGAATGTAAGATTGGGCTTTGCATCATATAACCACCTGGCATTGATGGGGGAATGGGGCAGACCTTATGGGGGTTATCTATAATGGTAGCATCACATTTGGGCTGCACGGGGACACAATTAACTACTCCTACTATAGACCTCCAATGTGTCACCCTAAAGTTTCCATCCAATCTCAGGGTGACCTTTATCAACGTGTATTCACGCCCTGTTAAGATTGAGAACGTATCTACAACTTTGGCCTTGCTTGATACTTTTATCCCCACTGTTTCTGGTGACAGCCTATTGAACATTGCAGGTCATTTTAATTGTCAATATGAGCCCTTACCTGCCATTGGAAATTCTTTAACCGTAGAAAAAGATGAGCAATGGTCTGTACCTGAGCTCCAAATTACCCCAATTAAGGCCTGGACACCACTGGCTCTCCAACTGAACTCTATAACTATGCGAAGTAATCTCTTGAAAGATGATGCAGGAAGCAGCGTTATATGGATTAATAAGATTTATTGAGAAGAAGAGTAAGTAGCGTCTAAACAAGCTTGAGCCAACCGATCTTTCTGGAACTCCTGGAACCACTCTTCACTCTGAGTGTTCCAGGTTCCAGATTAGAACGGAGGACACCACACTATGGCTAACTCTATGAGAGCCTGCAACGGGCATACCCAGTCTGATTGTGAAGGAAAGGCCACGCTTAACCTCATTGGCCAAACATCTCTGATAGATTATATTCTGGTTGAGACAAGGACATGGCCTATGGTCACCGATTTTGAGATTTTATTTTGACATGACAGTGACCATAACACTCTGGCCCTAAATCTGAGACTACCTGATACTGGCATTGCCCTAGGGGGCAAATCAAGCCAGAACACTGAACTGAACCTCTCTAACAATAGAAGAAGGCCCTGACACCTAGGTTCCTGGTCAATAGAGGAGTGAGACAGGGTTGTGTCTTGGCGCCCATCCTTTTCTGTCTTTTCGTTAATACCCTAATTGCTCACCTTAAGGGGGTTAAAGATATCGATGCACCTAAGCTAGGAAATGAGCAGGTAGTGACACCCTCCTATTGTCCAAATCCCTGATGGGAATACAGCGTGCCTTAGATAGTTTTGCCAGCTTCTGCGAGAAAAGGGGTTTGGAGATTAACACCCTAAAGACAAAGTAAATAATCTGTAATCCACCTAAAACCACTCGGCCCAATCATTCTCTAAATGGTATCATTCTGGACAGGGTCACTTTATTCGAATACCTGGGTATTACCCTTACTGACAATATGGAGTGTGGCCCTCAGATAGCCACGGCTAAACTTAGGCTGGTACAAACCACAGGAGGTGTCTTAAAATTGCAGAGGGAATCCACCTCCAAACCAGTTGCCCCCATTTTGGAAATGTATAAAGCGCAAGCCAGGGGAGACATTTATACGGGGCAGAACTGTGGGGACACTGTTCAACTGAATATATCCTCAAGGTATACAACCTTTAGCACGCATTTTTTACAACGCACTACCATTACAACGCAGGCATTACCACGCATACCATTACAACGCATTGCGCTGGGGGGCGCTCTAGGATAGGGAATACGTTTATTTTCTATCCAACACCTTCCCTAGTGTCCACGGGGACTGGAGTTGGAATGGAAAATTATACTTACCACTATCCAGCACCTCTAAGCGCTATGCGTTGTAACGGTATTCGTTGTAAATACCGCGTTGTAAAGGTATGCGTGGTAAAAGTATGCGTGGTAACGTCATACATCCTATCCTCAAGGCAGAAAACTGCTTCTTGAGATCTTTGCTGTCTCTCCCAGTCAGTACTCCCCTCATTCCTCTAAGACTGGACCTAGGTATTAGACCCATAGACCAAACAATTGGTCTTCGCCCTTTAACTTACTGGTGCAGACTATGGGTAACCCCAGAACTTAGGTATTTCAGAGAGGAAGTCAAAGAACTCATGGGACTCCCTGGGGCATACAAAATCCAATGGTTTGCCTACATAAAAAACAAGAGTAAGAGGTTAGGCAACCAGGATTTATGGAGCAACCCTGAAGTTGCTTGTATGAAGGTGTCCCGTGCTGATTTGGTGAAATTCCACCGTAACCATCAGCTGGAGGACTTCTTCACTAACTCTATGCTGGGCTCCCTAACTTTAGAATGTCTGAGCAATAAAGATGAGTACAAACTTGAGCCATTTATGGGTGAGATTGTTCCTAGTGGAGCAAGGAACTCTATGTTCAATTCAGACATGGCACATTACCACTCAGGGTTTTCTCCCACAAATGGTTTCATAATAAATCGCTGGAATGTCCAGTGTGTGGTGCACAGGAGGAGTCTGTGCCCCATGTTCTTTTTTTCTGCCCATCCTACAAGCATCTTAGGCAGTGATGGCTCATCTAACTGTGCAGAAACTTGGGGCTCAAGCAGTACCATCAAGCACTCAGGATTCCAAAATGTGATACCTCCCTACCAGTTGTATTCTCTGTTTCTTGTTATTTACATGCTATGTGGCGTAGGCACTGGTCATTTATTAACAACAATTCCCGCGGATAATGCTCTGTCTAGCCTAGCCCGTTGTGTGAAATCCATATTCTGACTGCACATTATCCTTAACTTGTATAATATCTTTTTACCCTTTTTCATCTTTTTAGCTTTTATGAAATATAATTGTGTACTTTTGGAACAAATGGAGATATACACAGCTGTAATGATGTTTTTATTGATTGTATTATGTATCTTTTAAGGTCCTTGACCGAAATGAAGAGTATTTTAATGAATGCTATGTGAAGGCAGAGTTGGCCATAGAGTCTGGCCTGGCTGTGAGTTGGCTACTCCTGGGGGTGGCTAACTCACAATGAGGTCAGACCCCTGAGTTTGCAAACCCCGCTGCACAGGCCCCATGGCTAATGATTTTCAATTTAGATTATTGGGGATCCCAATGGACTCCCACCACATGGTCCTGAGGGTCAGTGTGCTAACTCTTCTCCCTTTATGTGACCTTTTTTCTTGAAATTCTATACTCGGTCTGAGTCCCTAGGATCTGTAATTGCAGTTGTAAAAGTTTGATGAGTGTTGCAGCCTTCCAATCAGCTTGTTTCAGTCCTGTGGGACCGATCTTGGCAGATGGGAAGAAAAGCTCCCTTGACCAATCACAAGCTACTCTTGTTACTTATTCATTTTTACAGTGGGACTCCGACAGGACCAAAGATCTAGATAAGCCTAACTTTTTCTGAGGTTAACCACTTCATTGAAACTTTCCAAAAAACAGAATATTCTTGTTGAGTTCCTCATCCAAGTCTTGTGCAGATCTGTCAAGCGAGGGACGCAAAGAGGGGACAACAAAGTGACATTTCCCATTTTAATTCCCATAGGGATTAGGCCTGGGAGTAGTTCACAGAGTTTTACTATGCGGACCTCCGTGAAGTTACAAAAAAACTCTGTGAAGTTTCCCGAGTGGCAGAGTGCAATTGCAAAGTGCAGTTTGTGCTGGTATTCCTGCCGAGCGCGAGCGGGGAAAAACTCCGCTGCACATCGCAAAGCGTAGTTTTCTGCACTCCACGGAGTGCGGATTGCAGAAAACTCTGCGAACTGAGCGAAGTTCACCACCCAGGCCTAATAGGAAGATTTGCATCTTAAAACCAAAAAAAATGCTGACCAGAATTACACCTAACTTACTATCTAACAGATCTTTACTCAAGGAAGTGTCTTTACTTGATTTGATTTAAATTCACTCAGTAGATTTCAAGAAATTAGTGTACTGTTCTGAGAAAAATGGACTGTTAATCTAGGAAGGTCAGCAAACCTAGGTTTGCTTACCTTGTGTAATCCCAAAATGTAAAAAAAAATCCAATCTGATTGGAGGAGGGAGCTTTGTCTCCAGATGGCCATTTCAGTTCCATGAAACTCAAAGCCAGGTTCACTGACTAACGCTCCGTAACAGGCTGACCACACAGAGACACATCTATACCTGCATCCATTGCAGAACTTGACGCTTCAGTCTTTGGATCTTGTAAAGTTATTGCAAAGAGTAAAAAACATGCAGGGGTTACATCCCTGACAACATGGCTGAGTTTGTAGTGATATGCTGGTCCAAAACAAATTTGAAGGCCCACCCATAGAGGGCTGGGTGCAGAGCCTGGCTGCCTTCCACTGTGGCCAACCCTCTTGATTAGCCCCTGGTACCAATCTCTGTAGCTAAACCCTGCAACACATGCCCTAAGGTGGTGCTCAGTATGGTTTGGCTGCAAATAGGAGGTTTGTGAAAGAACAGTTGAATGTGGCATCAATGAATGTATGGATATATGCATGTATGTATATGTTATTTCTATATAATTTATAAATCAATTTATAAAGCGCCTGGATACACCAGCTGGTGTGTCCCCGTGCTAGGAGCTAGTACGTAAAGATGGCTGAAAGGACCCAGGGACAGGGGCAATACATTCATGAGACCTCAGAGCTGGAAGACCTAAGTTGACGTGTTGGATTATGAAGGACAAGAAGATCATGGAGATAGCTGAGTCCCTTGCCCTGCAGACTGCGGTGGCAGAAGCACAACGTTTTAAAAATAATTATTTTGTTGACAGGCAACCAGTGTAGGGAGTCAAGGGCTTACACGGAGGAAGCTCTCCCATTAAGTTGAGAACTGGATGAGCTGCCGCATTCTGAATGCATTGTAGTCTATGGAGAAATGTTTTTGTTGCTCCAAGATAGAGGACATTTAGTCCAGCTGCAACATTACAAGAGTGTGGACCAGGGTTTTCCTGGTTGAAATGGGGAGAATCTCCAGAGTTTCCCCAACTTTTTTGGGGTTCCAAAACATTTCCATGTAACCTTCCTAGTATGGGTCTCAAAGGAGAGTTTATGGTCCAGCCAAACCCCTAAATTTTTAACTTCCTCCTTGGGGATGTGTGTGGGACCTAGAGTCTGGGGCCATTCAGCTTAAGGCAATTACTTGATGGCTGCATCTCTTGAGCCATGGGATAGGGTGACAACAAGCAGTGTGTCGTTCACAAAGGACACAATGGAGACATTGTGTCTTTCCACAATCTGCGCCAGGGGTCAGATGTAAAGAATAAAAAGAGTTGGGCTCACAATTGTGCCCTGTGGGACCCCTTGTGAAAGTGAAATGCATTTGGACATAAGTGGACACTGTGCAACTTGAAAACTATGATCTTGAAGGACGGAAGTCATCCACTTTAGAGCTGCACCCACCAGCCCGCCTGACCAAAGTCTCTGTAGATATACTTTGTGGGATACCATGTCAAAGGCTGCGCTGAGGTTCAGCAGGACCTGAGCTACAGTCTGACCATCACCCGCACGCCTGCGTAATGTCTCCGTGGCGAGGAGTAACGCTAACTCTGTAGAGTATGTGGCTCTAATGCCTGATTGCGTGGGGTGGAATAGGTTGTGCCGGTTAATATGCACAAACAATTGGGTGTTCACCACCTTTTCTGCCATTTTAGAGAAGGAAGGCAGGTGTTGTAATATAGACAAAACAATTTGAAAGGAGGGTCCAAGGGCAAGTTTAACGACTAACCAGGTACAAGCCCCAAACCATATATCAAAACACTAACTAGTACCTAGGAGTCAAACATCAAATGAGTCATTCACCATGGACAACAAAACTAATACCATACAGATAACACCAGTGGGAACACACCATGCAGACCTTAGTGTGATAATAGCCGAGTGAAGACTCAAGGGCGTATGGAAAAATTCCCATCAGAAGCCACACTGTACTGCCCTCTTTTTCATCATTTGGGTTCTCCTAGCCCAGGAGACAAAACAAAATGGCCGGTCAGATGCTACCGTGACTGATTGTAAATGAAAAGAATGTTGGAGGGAAGTGTTGAATTTACAAGTGGTTATATGGCAACTGAAAAAAGCAGTGTAAGGTGAGAAAAGTGAATAGTGAAGGGTAATAAAATTAGATGAACTGGGTAGAAGCAAGTAATTTATTAGTATCTCCCTGTCCCCCAAAGCTAAAATACAAGTGCAAACGCGGATTTGAAATAATATCCACAGTCAGTAGTGGTCAACATGTTTCTGCATATATTGAAAAAAGGTTTCATGCATTCTTCAGGACCCGTTGTTTATAAACTACTGCTTTTCGTGAAAAATTTATAAAAGATATCACCTGAAGTATCCAGGTCATGTGCTCAACCACGTACTGTTATCGCACCGTACCAAGGGAAAGATGTCCACAGGAACAACATAAATAAACAGAAAAACATGAATATGTCATATTCCTAAGGTTTCAAACTTTTTGTTTCAGATATAACCTTTCCTTAATGGCGTCCCAATCGCACACACTAGGAAATAAGTTCAATCCAAGTCACTCACCCATTAGTGGTGGTTGAGGCGCTTCACCCCACCTGGCTGCGGCTCAGGTATAAGGAGCACCGCTCTAAAGTCGAAAAATTAAAGAAGGGAGGTAATCATGGCTTAGTTGATAATATCCATAGAGCTGTGTTTGGATTGTATCTCAAGGCTTGTTTGTAACATTCGCTGCTTTTACTGATCTAAAACCAAATTAAACTATGTAATCATAAGATGTGTCAAAAGGAGAAATCTCGATCATATCAATAAGTATGGTATTTTCAGCGCTCGCTTTTCGTATTGCAGTGCGCAGTTCCAAGGGGGCAGGGGATAAGGTCATGCTTTTTCTTGCATCTCTGCTATGCATGTATTTAGTCAGTAGCCATTCAAACTCCACATTTAGGGGGTCATTATGATAGCGGATTTTCCACATCCTCGGGGCCGGCGGAAGCCACCGCCGGCCCCGAGGATGCGGAAAATCCGCAGCGGACTGACCAAAGACCCACCGCCACATTAGGATGGCTGGTGGGTCCTGGTTTCCTTCCAAAAATCCACAAACCTCAGAGACCACCACCTGGACGGCCGATTATCTCGGGCATAGGCTCTATTTTGGAACCACTATTGACCTTCGTGGATCACTTTTTAAACCCGATGGTTAAAGCCATGCCAACGTTCCTTCAGGATACCAAGGACGTTTTGAGACTCCTACCAGGTATACAATTCAACATCAATACTGACATCCTCGTATCATTTGACGTAGAGTCATTGTATACCTCGATTCCATAAACTGAAACCTTGGAAGTTGTGGGTAGTCTACTAGAACAAAGTGACCACCAGTCCATCATGACCAGTTAGTCCACACACGTCTGAGGAATAAAGAACCAAGACAAGTGGGTACACTGTGGGATTTGCCGCCTGTAAAAGGTCATCATCCCTGTGGGGCTTGTTCAGTTTGCCCCCAAACTTGCAAGTCCACCAGCATAGACATTGGGACAAACAGACCGAGGACACAAACCAGGTTCACAAACTGCAACAGCAGCAACCTCATTTATTTGATAACATGCCCCTGTCAGCTACAATATGTAGGCATGACGACGAGGAAAGTAAGGACGAGGATACAAGAACATAAGAGCACAGTGCGGTGCCGTAAACAAGCCACCCGCCTTACTGCACATTTCCTGGAGGTTGGACATGGCCCCAATGATTTTCATTGGACTGTCTTGGAACAACCATGAATACCTGAATTCTGCCCCGACATTGGTCGTTTTCTGTTCAAAATTGAACAGAAATGGGTTTACAGACTGAACAGTGACAAGGCTGGGCTTAATGAGGCAATACCGTGGATGTCCCTTTAAAACGTATTGAGATCATTGAACAAAACATAGCCCGTATCACTTCATGAGAATCTTAAAAATATATACCAATCCACTGTTTACATCGCAATACAACACATCCAACCTAGACAGGATGTTTAGATACCTGTCAGTATGCATAACAGAGTATGGAAGCTGAGTACCGAGTCTGGCGGATGCTGACAAATAAGACCGGAGCTACCTCAGTGATGTCAGCACTTGCTACTATTTTCACAGCTAATTAAGCACTCCAATACGATATTCCAGTTAATTAATGACTTGGGTATTAAAGATTTAGTGACACCTTATCTATATTTACACTCTGAGAATGGGTTGGGTCTAAATCGATATATATATCGAGATGAGGCCAATACACTGTATACAATAAGTGCCCGCAAACTAATAAATATAATTCCATGCATGCACATTTAATTGATAATCTGGCACTTGGCATTCCCACATACATGAAGGGTAGAATAGGTTTCACATAAGGCGGGAATATGTTTAGATAAAAACTGGTACGTGAGACCTCTTTTAATTAAAACCATGAAATAACAAACCGAAATGACAGACTTCGTGAAATACAGCTTTTGCATTTTCCGCATTAAGCGTTTGATAACGCAATAATAAAATACGGGGCTATGGCGATTCATATCCTGTGGAACTACAAAATTACGGGAATAGGACTACAAATCCCGATAAGCATATCAATCACGTGACCGGCGCCGATCACGTGACTGAATTCTTCCAACAACTGCATAAACACGGCGTGAGCTCTACAGCCGGTGCCCCCCCAGACAGTTCGGACGACTGCCGGGAGATACCGACGGAGAGGTAAACCCCGTCGAAAGACTTATGCCCATCATGCCCCCAATACGCGGAGATGCGGCTTTTCCGCAGAAAAAGCACATGTCGATCTCGGGGATCTCACTACTCAGAACGGCACACACAATGTGAGGACGATTGATCGCTTGCTCTACCCTTCTTACATCACGGGAGGTGTTCTTTAGGGTTTTGCCAAAATGCTGAAGTCCACTTATATGCGCCATACTAAATGTGGAGTTTGAATGGCTACTGACTAAATACATGCATAGCAGAGATGCAAGAAAAAGCATGACCTTATCCCCTGCCCCCTTGGGACTGCACACTGCAATACGAAAAGCGAGCGCTGAAAATACCATACGTATTGATATGATCGAGATTTCTCCTTTTGACACATCTTATGATTACATAGTTTAATTTGGTTTTAGATCAGTAAAAGCAGTGAATGTTACAAACAAGCCTTGAGATACAATCCAAACACAGCTCTATGGATATTATCAACTAAGCCATGATTACCTCCCTTCTTTAATTTTTCTACTTTAGAGCGGTGCTCCTTATACCTGAGCCGCAGCCAGGTGGGGTGAAGCGCCTCAACCACCACTAATGGGTGAGTGACTTGGATTGAACTTATTTGCTAGTGTGTGCGATTGGGACGCCATTAATGAAAGGTTATATCTGAAACAAAAAGTTTGAAACCTTAGGAATATGACATATTCATGTTTTTCTGTTTATTTATGTTGTTCCTGTGGACATCTTTCCCTTGGTACGGTGCGATAACAGTACGTGGTTGAGCACATGACCTGGATACTTCAGGTGATATCTTTTATTAATTTTTCCCGAAAAGCAGTAGTTTATAAACAACGGGTCCTGTAGAATGCATGAAACCTTTTTTCAATATATGCAGAAACATGTTGACCACTACTGACTGTGGATATTATTTCAAATCCGCGTTTGCACTTGTATTTTAGCTTTGGGGGACTGGGAGATTCTAATAAATTACTTGCTTCTACCCAGTTCATCTAATTTTATTACCCTTCACTATTCACTTTTCTCACCTTACACTGCTTTTTTCAGTTGCCATATAACCACTTGTAAATTCAACACTTCCCTCCAACATTCTTTTCATTTACAATCGATCACGGTAACATTTGACCGGCCGTTTTGTTTTGTCTCCTGGGCTAGGGGAACCCAAATGATGAAAAAGAGGGCAGTAGAGTGTGGCTTCTGATGGGAATTTTTTCATACGCCCTTGAGTCTTCACTCGGCTATTATCACACTAAGGCCTGCATGGTGTGTTCCCACTGGTGTTATCTTTATGGTATTAGTTTTGTTGTCCATGGTGAAGGACTCATTTGATGTTTGACTCCTAGGTACTAGTTAGTGTTTTGATAGGTGTTGTAATATGACAGAAGTTATCCAACAACCCCAGATCTGCTTATGGTTTTTTCTTTAAGGGGAGGACAATGTCTTGCTTCCACTTGCTTTGGACCTAACCACAGTGGAAGGATAGCTCCAAAAGTTGCTGTACATAAGGAAGTATTATGTCTAGCCCTTCCCTAATCATTTTAGGTGAAGCTAGATCCATTGGTGAACCAGATGTATTACTTAGAGCTCTACCTCTTAAATCTTCCAGCGAAGGGGACAAAAATTCGGAGAGGTTGTTGGCTCCAAATACAGAGGTTCTCTCCAACTGGGAACAATTGCTGTTACGGCCTCATCAGGAAAGGAGTCATATATTTTAGATACCTTCGAAGCAAAGATGTCGCCAATCTGGTAACACGACTCTGGAGAACTAATGGCAGAAGCCATGGTTCTCTCTAGGGATGATACATTTTTATGGATGGGAAATAATTCTTATGGGGAATGGTCAGCCTGCTCTATTCTATCATTATAATAAGCAGCGCAGGTTTTCCTAATGAGAAACTGGTAGGTATTTTGTGCTACCTTATAGGCAGCCTTATTGCAGTCGGAGAAGTCTTTCCTCCATTGTCACACTAAGCATTTACAGGAATTTTTTAACTATCCCTAGATCTCCATTGAACCATGGTGCTAATTTGGTTAATCTCTGGGGGTATTGGTAGTCCATGGAGCAATTACATCCAATGTTTTAACAATCCACTTGTCCACTGCCAAGTTAGCAGCATTAATATCTTTTCCCAAGTGCGGCCATCTCTGCTGAAGGTCGTGAATAAAGCTCTTAGCAATGAATCTGGCCCATTTTTTGCGTGGAACAATTGAGCCCATTCTACCTGTGAAAGAAAGTTTGTCTACAAAAATAGTGAAAGCCACAAGATGGTGATCGGACCAGGGAAGTGCAATCAGGGCTTCAGCCATTAACTCTAAACAGTCAGAGAAAATAGGATCTAGTACGTGACACAGTTAATGTGTCGGAGAAGTGGATTTAAGCTCTAACTGAAAGGTGGTAAGTTCCTGGCATAGGAATTGCGTTTCACCATTAGTTTGTTCGTCAAAGTGTAAATTTAACGCACCCAAAAGAGTCAAATTATTATAACTAGTGCCAGTTGCATAACTGTTTCCACAAGGTTTGAGATAAAATTGGTTGCCAGGCCTCGGGGTTGGTAGATCAGAAACCTATTTACTGTATGCTCGTTAGTCACCATTATGGAAAAGAAAGCAGCTTCACTGTTTTCTAAATTGGCTGTTTCCATGGTTCATTTTAAGGAAATTTGGTAAATAATGGCTAATCTTCCTCTGTGCTTCATGGGACGGTCCTGTCTGAGGATGCCATAATCCTGAGGAAGAGCTTGTAGTATCTTGGGGACTGAAGCCTCATTCTGCCAAGTTTCCATAAGAAACATGGCATCAGGTTGATTGTCAGCAATATAATCGAGAATTTCAATCTTATGTTTACTGAGTGATCTACAATTAATAAGTAGGAACTTTAATTTATGCTCTTTCCTGGGACCTTCCTTTAATATAGTTGATATAAATGAGTAGTGAGTGCAACACAATGTGTCTGCCTCCGTAGCTAAAGTCTGTTAGCAAACTTCCATTTCCTTAATGTGAACCAAAAGGGAACTGAGCACTGTACATGGCCGAAGGCTAGTTATAATATGAGAGGAAGCTGAACTGTGGGCGGTTAATACATTGTGTTGTAGTGTTCTTTAAAGAGGGAAATCTTCAACTCCTCCCTAAGTTGGAACAGCATTGGGGAGTAACTACATGTAAGATTAAAGATGTCAGGAGTCAGTGTGGAACTCAGGGACGCCACATGTGATAGGAATCTTTTGTGACCTGGGATGCGAATGTGAACAAACTGGTGTTTGTTTGTAAGGTAGAAGGAGACCAGTAAAGGGCACTCCCTATGAATCTCATTAATGACTCATGGGTGCATATTAGAGTGGAATGAATAACTATGTTTAAGGCAGCTCAGAGGGCCAGCAATATCATGAGGCAGGAATGATTTTCATTTTTGGTCGAGGGCATCTCCTACAATGTGCAAGGTGGTGGTCTCCATGCTGTGACATGATTGGAAACCTGACTTGCAGTAGTGCAGGAGATGGTTAGCATTGATGTGATCTTGAAGGTGAACATAGACTGTTTTTTCAATAATCTTGCCAATGAATGGTAGGTGAGTGATGGGCTGGTAGTGGATGAGGTCATCAGTGTCTAATTTAGGCTACTTTAAGAGTGAAAGGATCTGGGTAGTCATGAGAGCTGCTGTCGAGATGCCTTGAGTGAGGGGAGCATTGATAATGGTAAGTAGAACTTAGAGAGTCCCACTTTGCACCCTAGCTGCTCCGCTGTTGCATCGCCTCCCAATGCCCCAACACCTCCTCCTGGTAGGTGTTCGAGGCCCTCCTGTTGTCAGTCTGCATGTTGTTCCCTGTTTGGTCTCTGTCTATCTCCTGCATTGTTGTGACTGCTATTTGTAGTTTTGTGTTGACCCCTTATTTTTGCCCTTTTCTCATTTTGTGTGCCTGTTGCCTTTGTTTTTGTTTTCAGTGTCCGATTTTCCTGCCCGTGTACCCGCTGCTGAACCCAGTGGCCCCTCCTCCTTGCCAATTCCTGCCTCTCAACTGCGCTTCCCTCCCCCTACCCTATTTAATTGCGGCTGCTTAGTGGCCATGCAGCAGGCGAGTCCCTGGCACACCGAAGACATGCCAATAGCAAGCCTGTCTGCACCAGTCTGCACCCCGACTGTGATCAGCGCCAGAGATCCTGGATCTCTGACCACCTACCACTATGACTCAGCTGCCCTCTACGCCCTCAACCCTGGAAGGAATAGCAACTTCCAGCTGTGCACTCCGAACAGCACCCATGGCCAGTTCTCCTGCTGACACTGCCGCCAAACCTTCACCACCCTCTGCACCCACACGGCCACCTTCAACACGCCAGACGCCAATATCACCGAAGCCCTGAAGTGCATCCCCAGAGTGCGTTCTCTGCACAGAAACGTGGTAGCGATCTAGGACCTCCTCGACACCCTCTCGCCAGACGTAGCCTTCTTTACTGAAACTTGGACCAAATACACCTCCACCTCTAACATTGCCACTGCCACCCCCGACGGATATACGATTCAGAGGAAGGATTGCCCCAACCGCCCGGGAGGAGAACTTGCCATCGCACAGAAGAGACTCCTTCTGACTCACCACCTCCACCTGCAGCTCAAGAAGATATGGATGAATAATGACTATAGGGCCAGATACAACAAGCTATTTTGCGATCGCAAACAGTGCGAATCCCCAAAAAATTGTGTTTGCGATCGCAAAATAGCAATAAGCAATGCATCAACCTAATTCGCAGAATATCCTAAGTATTACCAAAATTAGCAAATCCCTATTTGTGACTAGCAATTGCAAAGTCGCAAAGCTATGAATGAAAAATGCAAATTGCAAAAAAATAAGGAATTGCAATTTTGCATTCTCAATATTCCACCAAATCAAACTAGGTGGTAACCAGGTGAAAACACTCAAAACAGGTGGAAAAGATTTTGGGAAGTAATTAAACAGGCCCAGAAAGCCACAGAATGTTTCACAATGGCAGAGTTCTACGTCATGACGAAGAGGATGAGGCTAAGAGGAGCAGCACAGAGTAGAAGCAGGATACAGGAGCACATTTTCAGAGTGCGCTTTACTCTGTTGGGGCCAATAGAGGAGGAAATCTATTAGAAGTATAGATTAAATGTAGCAATGATATAGGATCTAATTGCAGATTTGGACCCACTGCTACAGTGTCAATCTCGAAGTACACATGCCATCCCCACCTATGTGCAGGTCCTGTATTCCCTGCTCCTCCTAGCATCTGGTACTTTCCAGGGGGTAATAACTACAGCAGGCGGAGTGTCACAAAGTTCACTTTCGCATTTCTTCAACGCGTTCTTGGACGCTATGTTGCTGCGGATGACCCAACACATCAGATTCCCAACTACCACACAGGAATTGTTTGGAACTAAAATGGACTTTTATCAGATAGCCAACATCCCCCATGTAATACTTTGCATAGATGGGACACATGTAGCCATATGTCCACCCTCAGTGATTGAGTATAGCTTCAGGAATAGAAAATCATATCATTCACTAAACATACAAGTGATATGCAACGAAAGTACATAATCAAGGACATAGTGGCAAGATGCCCATGTAGTACGCATGATTCCTATAACTTTAGGCACAGTGGCATACATACAGGTCTTCTTGGGGGTGAATTTGGAGAAGTATTCATGCTTGGTAAACACATTTCACTCTCTCATGCATTTCTACATTTTAATGTTAAACATACCAGTGACTAATATATATGCTGTTTCTCCACATGTGACAAGGCATATGCTGTGCATCCTTTTATCTTGACACTGTACCTGCATCCAAGCACACCTAGTGAACACCGATTCAATGCAGCACACAGGTCAACGTGAAATTTGGTTGAGAGGAACTTTGGGCTGCTGAAAAAAATGCTTTAGCTGCATCCATAAAACAGGTGGTGCCTTGCAATACAGGCCAGACATCTGTTGTAAGATATTTGCCACATGTACCATGTTGTACAACATAGCAACTGCCAGAGGCATACCACTAGAAACATCAGATAGTGACCCCGATGAGTATGAGGATAAAATACACCCACAACAAGCAGGAAGTGCAGTGAGTGCAGCTGAATGGAGAACTTGACGTGCAGAAATCACACAGAATTCTTTTTGAGTATTAATCAAATCCAACACAACACAGTTACTTTGCCAACTAGATTTATGTAAAACAAAGTAAACTGTAGTGTTAATGCACACTTGCATAGCCTGAAAATAATGATGTCTACACATAATTGTTATGTCATGGTAGTTTACTTCAGTCCAGACAAATGTAGTTTCTGGTTGCTTCACCAAAAACAATTACTGTGGACAAGCCATACTTTTTCCTGCATTCTCTCACTCCCATTGCCCGTTCTGGGGGGTCAAACACATTCTTTTGTGAGCTCTCTGATCCTGCCGTATTTCGTGTGCTGCGCATCCTGTATTCCTGGTGCAAGCTGCTACTGTGGCTGGAGGCATCCTCACTCCCCCTCCACCCATGACACTACTGCCAGCAACAGCATTGGTCTGCATCTGCTCCACAGCATTTGTGACTTGAATCAGTCCCTTGGCAACATCTCCGCAGGAATGGCTCATTTCCAACCACATGGCTATTGCAGGCGGGATAGTTGTGCAGTTTCAGTTTTAAGATGGTTGATGGCCTTATTGTACCCATCCAAGCGTCCAAGTAATTGGTTGTGTCTTTTGCAATGGGACACCTGATCATCTTTAAAAACTTTGCACAGGTCCCAGAGTGCTACAGTGATCTCTCCAAATTGTTCTCTGCTTTCCCTGTGACTGATCTGCACAGCTGTTGTTAGATGCTTGATACTGTCACTCATGTCCCCCTTTTTGTATGCAAGAGTGGAAAGGTTTCCCTGCATTAACCGCATGTGTTTCACCTGCAGGCACTGTACCCTTAACATGGCAGTCTCTAGACTATCATGTGAAGTGGAACTCTCACCTTTGCCAGATGTCACCAGTGAAACTGCCCTGCTTCTCCCGAATCACATGTTCCCACTTTGTAGCTGTCCGCGTGGTCTGGATGTGGGTGTATTCACTCTATGTGTTATTGTTGGCTCAGGGTGTCCCTCATCCCTGTTTCAAATGCTGGCAATGGTGCCACAGTGGTCCTGTGTTTTCTTGGAGTTGGTGTTGTGGGTGCTGGTGAGACTTCTATGTCCTCTTCTGACTGAGACTCATTCTCTGGTGGTGCATGTCCATCACTGTCCTCAGACACTTGGTCATGTACATCTGTGATGTGGAATAGTGCATGATTATTTGGCATTTAGGACATGTTTTCATATTTGTACAATCTTTTGTTCAATACAGTTAATTTGATATACACTGTGTGTGTAGACTGACTTTCCTAGCACAATAGATTTGAACCGATCTTGTTTGCTAGCCACCAGACATCCCTTGAGGTTTTGCTGACTACAATTCCCATAATGCATTTGTGTGTTAAAAGTAAAACATGGACTGGAATACTATTTCCCGTACAAGCTAGATCTGACTTACACTGTTTGTTTGCTAACACTGAAATGTGGATATAAAGTGGCATTCATCTTACCTTGGGAGGTAATCGGTGGTGCAGAGGAATCTATTGTTGTTACTCCAACTACTGCCTCCAGCTGCAGGGTAGACTCCACAAGGTCCTTCATGGGAGTCGGGGTTGTTTGGGTTGATGGGCCACCTACAGTGTGTTTGCTTCCGCAAGCCTTTCCGCAACCCTTTTTTTAGCATGGCTACACAGGTCATACCTTTCAATCAATTGGGGGGTGGATCACTTGTCCTGCCAACCTGGATTCCTCAGGTGTTTGGTACGTCCCTCGGTAAAAGACCTTTTAGATCACGAAAATAGGTAGCGTAGAGAACCCTAGAAACTCTCTGAACGCATACCAGGAATATTTTCACAATTATTAACTCGAATCCAGAACAATAAATTCACCCTCTGGCTGTCCGAGTTATTTTAAATTTCACCACTTTCACAAATCACTGGACACTACTGCACGTAACCTTGGATGACTACCTCCTGGTGGAGGCTGCATACAAATTAACCCTGTGATTATGCAGACACTCGAATACCATAGCGGAGAATCAAGATATACCGCTATTCACGACACCAACTCGAGTGCATGAGGGTTTTTTTTACCGAGGGACGTACCAAACACCTGAGGAATCCAGGTTGGCAGGAGAAGTGATCCACCCCCCAATTGATTGAAAGATTTGATCCAAAGGAAATTGGATGAATCAGAAATTTCCTTCTCCCCAACTCCATTGATTGAAGAGTACACAGGTCATTCCACCTTTTGTGCAAATCTCCAATGCTGCGCTGAACAACTCCTGCATTCATTTTCCTTTGCATTGCCTGCTGCAATTTTCTTTTTTCTGACTCAGGGACTTAGAGTGACTGTTTCCCAAACAATTTGTCATGGCTCCTCACCACCTCTCTGATTAGTAAGTCCAATTCCTTTTCGCTGAACTTCTTTTGCCTTTTTCTCTACTACAGGGGTGTTTCTGTAGCCATGCTGCTGTCTGCACCAGTTTAAAAATCACAAACTCTTCTTAATGGAAATTCTCCAGAAGTCTGCTTCCTCCTCCTCACTATCAGCACACAGGTAACAGCATGGGTGTGGCCACTTCCTGAATCTGACATCATCATGGTGAATGGTATTACAGGAATCACTATTTGCGAATCGGTAATTGCGAAATCGCAATTTCTGTGAGTCAGTATTTCTATATCGCAAATAGCGATTGCGAATATTACCGAATTACAAAGATGTCACACATTTTTTGATCCATTGCTTTTTGCGACTCGCAAATTGCGATTCGGTAAAAATTGCAATTTGTTAATCGCAAAACACAAGTTTGATGCATATGCCCCTTAATTTTTTATAAAGCGCAACTTATGCCCAAGGGCGTCTTGGCGCTATAGGAGAAAAGCTACAGCAGAATGTCAGAAGCGGGTCTCACTGATAAGCCAGGGGACTTCTACTCCTGAGGGAAAAGCCAGGTCTTTAAGGCTTTGCTGAAAGTATGTATGTAGGGACCAGCTTTTAATGTCAGTTGAAGGTTTTTCCAGAGCACAGTTGTTGCCCTGAAAAACTCTTCCCATCCCAGCAGGTTCGCCTAAATGGGGGGACAGTCAGGTTCATGATGGAGCCTGAGCAAAGTGTCCTTGCTGGGACGTACCATTTAAGTTTCTTCCTAAAGTGGGCTAACCCCAATCAGTGCAGTGATTTTTAGGCCAGACAGAAAGCCTTAAACCTACATTGTTGTTTGACTGGCAATCAATGTAGTTTTCTGATAGCTCTTCTAGCCGATTTATGTTTAGGTATTTTAAAGAGGAAGCAAGCCGCAGCGTTTTGCAGAGTCTGGTGCGTCTTTTTGAAACCTGCAGCAAGAGAAATATAGAGGCTGTTGCAATAGCCAATCTTTGTGGGAACCAATGCACTGATGACTGTTCTCAGAAGTTCAGGAGGCAAGAATTTTTCAATCTTTTTTATAAGCGTTAAGGAGCAAAATGAGGCTGATGTGATTTTATTTACTTGGTCCTTGAACTTCAGTTCTTTATCTATCAGGATGCCTAGATTTTTTACTTTGTTTGAGGGTTCGGGCAGTGAATCGAATTTGGGTGGCCACCAGTCCAGGTGCAGATTGCGAGGTTGCGACCAAAGAGGATGACCTCGGTTTTGGTGGCATTTAACTTCTTAAGGTAGCTGTAATCCATCCACTTGCTCACATTGCTCAAGCTACAGCCTGCCGACCACTGAACACCTCCACTTCCAGATAAAGACCAGTCTCAAAACAACCCTATGAGGCACCCTCACCTACAGACACCCGGACCTCAAACTGTGTTCACCGCTACCATCGCCAACCTCATCACACTCCACGCCAGTGCTTCCATGGACTACATACTCATCGGAGACCTCAATTTCCACCTTGACAACCTCAGCGACCCCAAGTCTGTCACCCTCCTGGACATCCTTGCCAACCTCAGACTGAAACAACTTGTCACCACACCCACCCACAAGTCAGGACACACCCTCAACCACATCTTTACAGGAGGTAACCACGTCCACTTCAGCCACACCATGCAACCCCCCTGATCGGACCATCACTGCCTTCACTTCCACGTCAACAAACCCACCACACCCAAACCTGTACCCTGTCCTCCACAAAGGAACTGGAGCAAGGTCACCGAAGAGCAGCTCAACTCCACCCTCAATCGCCCTGGCCCCTCAACCGACGCCAACCTCACAGCCAAAGAATTCCACAGATGGGTCACCAGCTGCCCAGATGAGCTCGCACCCCTACGTAACCCCTCTGATAGTGCCCCAGAAAGGCTTCCTGGTTCACATCCGACCTCCAAGAATCCTGATGCACCTGCAGATGTCTCAAGAAGATTTGGAGAAACAGCAAATCCTCAGAAGACCGCACCACCTACAAGAACGCCATGGCAGAATACCACCAACGCATCAGATCCACCAAAAGGACCTTCATCCAGAACAAGTTTCTCACCAACTCCAGCAACTTCAAGGAACCTTTCAGCATCATCCAGGAATTCACCAAACCCCCCAGCGAAGCCACATGCATCACCCCCTCCCAGGACCTCTGCAACAAGCTCGACTCTACTTTCATCTGAAAATCAAGGGCCTCTACGACAAATTCAAGAACCAGACAACTGACTCTGAAACCACACCCTCCTCCAGTAATGCTAGCCAGCCCACCATCTCCTCATGGACTCCAGTCACTACCGAAGACACCGCATCGACCATGAAAGGCATCCACTCAGTCGCTCCCACGGATCCCTGCCACCCACACATCTTCTACAGGGCTGCTGCCCCATCACACCAGAACAACAGCACACCATCACCGCCACTTTCGAAACCCAGCATTTTTCCCAACAACTGGAAACGTGCAGAAGTCAGACTCCTACTCAAGAAGCCCCAGCAGATCCGACTGACCACTAGAACTACCGACCCATTTATTTATTTATTTATGCATTTTGTAGAGCGCACAACTACCCAAGGGTGTCTGTGCGCTAAGGACTGACAGCAAGGTAGGTAGTTACAATGGATTATTGATTAAAAAAACAAGTCTTTATCTGTTTCCTAAAGGTGAGCAGGGTAGGACTAGTCTTGAAGTGGGGGAGAACCTATTCCAGAGTTTGGAAGTGGCACACAGAAAAGATCTGTCACCCCAGGACACTTTTTTTGTGCGAGGAAGAATAAGAAGATTGGCAGTGGACGATCGTAATTGTCTGGGAGGATTGTAGGGATGAAGGGATTGCTTAAGGAAGCCAGGACCAGTGGAGTGAATGGCTTTATAAGCAAGGCAGAGAGCCTTAAACTTGGATCTGCTTCTGACCGGTACCCAATGGAGTTGGTGAACTACTTTGGAGATGGGTCTAAATTTGGGAGTACCTGTCATAAGCCTGGCCGCTGTATTTTGTATCAGCTGGAGTTTATTGAGAACTTTTTCTTGTGCATTGATGAATAGACTATTGCAATAATCCACTTTGGACATAATAAGTGTGCTGATCAATGTTTTAGCAGCTGAGGATGGGAGGTTTGGGAGAAGTTTTGTTATGATTTTAATGGTGTGGAAGGCTAAAGAGACTACAGAATTGGCATGGTGCATAAATGACAATTTAGTGTCAAAAATGGCCCCAAGGTTTCTAACTTTTGTGACTGGGGCAGGGGGAGTCCCTATGTCTGCTGGCCATCAAAGAGCGGAGCAGGCGGGTGTGAGATTGCCAAAGATCATCACTTCTGTCTTGCTGGAGTTCAACCTAAGGGAATTGTCCGCCATCCAGGAGCTTATGGCAAGCATTCCCCTCTGGAAGTTGGCTGCAACCTTAGCACCGTCGTTGTGTATTGCTACCACTAATTGGGTGTCGTCAGCATACGAGGTGAGACCCAGGTTATAGGTTTTGATGACCTTTGCCAAGTCCGACACATAGATATTAAACAGAGTCGGGCTTAGCGAGCATCCCTGAGGTACCCCGCAAGGAAAAGTGAATGAGTGGAGGTGAAAGTGTCAAGCATGACTGATTGTGAGCGATTAGCCAAGAATGATGTGAGAAGCTCCCTGGCCCTGTGACTGATACCTAGTGCAGTGACATGTTCGATCAAAGTTGCATGGTCAACCGTGTCAAATGCTGCTGAGAGATCCAGCAGGATGAGAACCGCGGCTCCTCCAGCATCCAGGATTCTTTAGATCTCATCAGATGCCTTGATGAGGGTGGTTTCCGTGCCATGTCCCCTTTTGAAGCCAAATTGGATGTAATCCAACAGATGGTGTTGCTAGTTGAAATGTGTCAATTTGGTGTTCATAACTTTCTCTGCAATTTTTGCTGGTAAAGGAACAGATGCAAGAGGTCTGTAACTGGCTGTGTCTGCTGGGTCAAGGTTGGTCTTTGCGGCCAAAGTCACGAGAAAACCCTCAAAGTCCAACTAATGAAATTCGTTGATGAAAACTCCATCCCCGACCCCTCCTAATCAGGATTCCGCTCTTCAACATCTACATGGCCCCCCTTGCTGCCATCGTTGACATACCATTAAAAATACAGAGGAGCTATACCTATCAATAGCCCCAATACCAATGACCAAATAACCAGTCAGTTGGCAGTGAAGAAAGTTCAATTGTTTAATATGCAAAATACTCTATAGAGGAGCCTCTCCAACCCTCACGATCAGGTGCGCGGAGAGAACTGCTGGCTTACAGTCAAAACAGCACATATATACTTTCAACACAGTACATGAAGTCACCGTAAATGGAAAAACACTACTTGGCCCTTGGGCCTCGAGGAAAGACCATATATGGCACACATGATTAGTTCAAAAGCTCTGCCTAGTTATTATTGGAGAGGTCAGGAGGAGCGGCTCTTTTTCGTCCCGGTGCCCGGGAGTGCAGGCACGGCGCCTTCAGGAATGCGCTTATCGCACCCAAAGCCAGGTGCGACCTTGAGTCCTAGAGACAGAGAAAGAAAAATGTGCATTTAGCTGCTCTGAGTAACTCGACTAAATTAGGGCCTGCCAACTATTGGAGGATAACACGTGATCGTTGCTTGTCTCTGGCGCAGGCAGGGAGAAGATGGCGTCTGTATGGTTCTCGGCCTACCCGATATTAACAGTATTCACGAACAGCGTATACCCTCAATGACTAGCCATAACAGATATGGGTGGAGCATTATGCGTATATAAGACAAAGAGTATTAGATACATCATGCTAATACAATATTTAGATATGGCTAACACTACACATATAGAGGATTGGATTTTTATCCCTCATCGTCAGACCGGTCAGACTCAGCATAGTATCCTACGCCGATGACACCCAGCTCATCCTCAACCTCACCAAGGAAACCCTTACCACCAGACTCAACTTCCAGGAAGGAATGAAGGACGTTGCATTCTGGATGAGCAGCAGCTGACTGAAGCTCAACTCGGAGAAGACAGAGGTCCTTGTCCTCGGACACTCCCCCTCTGCATGGGCCAATAACTGGTGGCCCACTACCCTCAGCAGCCCCCCTACCCCCACAGAACATGCCCAAAGCCTTGGCATAATACTCGACTCCTCCCTCTCCATGACTCGACAGGTCAACTTCATTGCCTCCACCTGCTTCAACACCCTCTGCATCCCCCGAAAGACCTTGAAATCGCCCCCCCCCCGAATCAAGGAAGACTGTCACCTGTGCACTCATAACCAGCAGTTTGGACTACGGAAATGCCCTCTATGCTGGAATGAACAAGACCTCTGCTCCACAAACTTCAGACCATACAGAACACCAGAGCCAGACTCCTCTTTGGGAACCCTCGACACAAACACATCTCCCAACACCTGCGTAACCTTCACTGCCTCCCTGTCGAAAAGAGAGTAACCTTCAAGATGCTCACTTATGCCTACAAATGCCTCCACAACACTTCCGATCCACCAACCTCGCCCTCTCTGAACCCCCATGCATCCACAGAGCAAGAACGAGTAAAAGAACATTCTCCTACATAGTGGCTAAGACCTGGAATGAGCTCCTGATCGACATCAGACACAGCCCCCACGCTGCACAACTTCAAGAAGACCCTCAAAACCTGATTGACCGGAGCTACCCCCCCCCCCCCCCCCCCACCCCCTCCAGCGCCTTGAGACCCTCATGGGTGAGTAGCACGCTTAAACTCCCAGATTGATTGATTGGATTGATTGATTGAGAGCATGGAGAGTAGGTGGGTCCGCCAGTGCTTGATTGTATTGGACAGCGTTCTGCTTCTGTTCATGGCTTCCATGATGGTGATGTATAGTACTTTGTGTTGGCGGATGTGTTGAGCTCTCTGCATGTTATGTTGATGGCCTTCAATATCAAGAGTTTCTCAGGAGTTCTGTTTTTTCCATTTTCTTTACTATCTGCGGATAGGTCGTTTATTGGCAGCAAGGTATTTAGAATACCAGGGTGCTGAAGTCTTTGGCTTGTACTTGTGTGTTGTAATTGGGGAGTGGAAAATGGCAGAGCTTTCCAAAATGTTTTTGAATTTGTTTAGAAGGTTGCTGGTGTTGTAGGTGGACTTGATGGGGTGAAAGATTAATTCAAGCATGGTTTGGTCTTCTTTTTCATGTTTAAAGTATGCTGAGCAGGCAGATAGGGATGAACATGTGCTCAATCTAGTGCAAAGATAAGGGTAGATTGCAATGTATTGTTGATTTTTAGGGGCAAGATCAGGGATGTGGGCTTTGGAGGGTGTTGGTTGTGTGACATGGTGTATCACATCAAGTGTATCAATGTGGTTGAAGAGGGTACGTTTTGTATTTTTTTAGCTTACCTTGTCGGAGAGAGTGAAATCACCCAGGAGGGTTGTGTAGGCATGCCGGATTGACATGGTGGTGAGGAGACCTGTAGCTAAGGTGGAAGACAGTATTCTGAGTTGCAGAGAGAGGGGGCAAGGGCATGTCACCAGCTTCTTGGAGTTTCCTGCTTGGTGTGCAGGACCAGGGAATCTTATTGTTGACAGTAGAGCCTCCTCTTTTCTTATGTGCGCATTTCAAACAATGGATGCTGTTGCCTATGGGAACTGGGAGGAAGAGCATCTAAGATTATTTCTGTAAAGAAAAGGGCATCAAGACTGCGATAGTTCATAAGTTTTGAAATGTCTGGGATATGGAGTAATGAGCATAAGTTGGAATGTGTGTTCTGTGGTCTGAGGTTCTTTGTTAGTAAGCAGAATGTGTATGAGATTAGGTATATGTAATGTGCAAATGCTATGTGAGTGTCTGGGAAGTCTCAGTGACATAAAAGACTTACAACCCCCCGCTTCTGGACCTAAACTCTGCCATCGGTGAGTCTGATCTGGCAAGTGGGACCAACCCAGTCCCGGGTACTTGGAAGTGGGACTATGGTGTTTGCCCCAGTGGATTCGATGCATCTCTGCTGAATCAATGCATAGCCACTTCTGTGTGGAATGGCATTGCATTTCCACTTCTGTGGGGATCAGACTCAATGCATTGCCATTGGAACCACTGGTGTGTGATGGTCTTCTCGGTGCAAGGTCCTCACATCCCCTTCAACGGCAGCCTTGACGACAGCGACAAAACTCCAATCGCACCTTGCCCGCCTATCGGATCTGATGCATCGCCTCAAAGGCCAACTCATCATAAACACCGGTCTTCACATAGCAAACCCTGTCATCAGGATCGTCTATTTTGAGAAATTATTGTCTTTCACCACAGCCTAGCTGCATCTCAGAACCGGTGCATCACCTCTGCTGCACAATGCATCACTGACCAGAAACTACACAATGCTCAGCAACCACGCATTAAGGTACTTTTGTTAAACTGACCCAACTGGAGCCCTGTATCCAGCCTGGACTCCATCACGGTTGGCCTGAATGTTTGACTTTGTACCGGTCTGATGCGACCAGACATCTCACTTTAGTGCCTTATGCTTCTTAGCTCTATTTTCATTTAAAATCTTTACAACAAAAATGTTTTATTTCTACTTCTTAGATTTTTGTTGCTTTGATCTTGTTTTATTTATTCATTTAAGCTCTATTTCTCTAACCTGGTATGGAATCTTCTTGTATTGTGTTTTGACTGGTTTACACATTGCCTCTAAGTTCAGCCTGACTGCTCTGTGTCAAGTTATCAGAGGAGTGAGCACAGGTTAATTTAGGGTTTGCCTGCTTCTTGCCCTGACTAGGACTGTGGTTGCTGCTTGACTAGGGCTCATACCCCAGTCAACCTACAATTTCTAACGAGGAGCTTTGTATATTGCACATGCGATGAGGGTGTTCTGTGCAAGGTACTAACTGACAGGGCCTTTTATCACAGTATCATAGAGAGACCAACAAGGACTCTGTGGCTTATTTACAGTTTAGCAGAGGCTCTGTGTACTAAACAGAGGCAGGGATGGGGGAGTCACGCAGAAGATAGATAGATAGCTAAATAGTTAGACACACACTGAACCGTATATTCCGCATACGTAGACTTACTCACAAACCTGAAAATTCACTCTGCATACATACATCTACATTTTACAGACACTCTCATACTTTACCCTGCACAGTGAGGTGGTTATGGAATGTTAAAAGGCTATACAAGCAACAAAGGTAAAATAATAATATACAACAAAATAAATGTAAATACACAGTACTAATATTCATACTATACTCAAGGATACACAATGCACACAATATGCACATGTCCACGGAGTATACACAAACAAATACTTCATATTCAGGGATTAAATATTGGTGTTGTTTCATTTTTGAATTGTTCAGAGTGTCACATTCTGTAGGGACGTTACAAACTAAGGACATCGAGTCAGTCATTTAACGTTACGATGGGTGCTGGCTGATAAACCAGGAAATTCTATTCCAATGCTTAACAAATGCTTTAGAACCATGACTCAGTTTTTAGAATGACAAACTATTATTACCCATCTAGCATTATTGGAACATAAGGTGGGCAGTTTTTTAATGTAACTAAAACATCATGTGGTAACACGCTGTTGTTTACAGACAGCATATTTTCCAATGAACTGGGCATTATTTTTGCTCAGACATACAGTTTTACTGATAAATCTATTTTTAACGCAATTGATAATGTGTGGAAATAAAGTGTCTTTATTCTTTTTGAGCCTATTAAAACTTTTGTTTCCATCACACTTCAGAATTACAAAAAGAACATTTGTTGCAATTTTGCTTTCCTTACTACTGAATGTGCACAGTTGATTTACAGGCATTTATATTTTTTGTTGTATAATGCTAAAAATGAATATCCTACATCCTTTCACACTTCCTGTACTCCAGAAAGTTTGTTACATATTTCTCTTTACTTTTCTTTCTATGAATGCAGAGTGAGAGGAGTTTGTACATACTAATCCCTGTGTTAACAGTATAGACACCAATTGGTTAAAAGACCTAGCCTGACACTCTATTTATTTATTTTATTGTATAGCACCTTAATCAACCCACAAAGGGTTATCTCTGTGCTGTGGACAGGGCTGCAGGGTTAGCTAAAAAGTATGATCAGAACAAAATAGTTTTAAGGCGCTTCCTGAACTAAAGATGATCCGAACACAGTCTCAGATCAATGGGAAGCTGGTTCCAGTAGAGAGGGGCCAGGTGGCAGAAGGCTTTACCACCTAGCCTGGCTCTTCTGACTCAGGGAACTATGAACAGGGATTTAGTTCTCGAGCGGAGGGATCTAGAGAGCACATAAGGAGTGAATTTCTCTGCAAGGTACGAAGGGCCGATATTATATAAGGCCTTATGCACCGTGCAGCAGATTTAAAATTCTACCATCTTCCGAACTTGGAGCCAATGCAATTGGCGAAGGAGAAGAAGGGAAGAGGTTTTTGGAGGGGCATTACGGACCAGACGTGCCGCAGTATTCTGGACTACCTGCAATCTACATAACGAGGACTCATTGGCGGAGACCAGTAATGCATTGCAATAGTCCAGGCAGCTCAGTATAAGGGTTTGCGTCAGAGTTTTAAGGGTAGAGTCCGGGTGCAAGGGGAAGTCCGGCGTAGGAGACCCAGCATGTGAAAGCTAGTGCCTGCAGTCTGACCATGTGTTCTTTCAAGGTGAGTGACTTGTCTAAACGTATGCCCAAGTTCTTGTCAAGGGACTTAGGGGCCAGAGGGATGTCGAGGTCCACTGGCCACCAATCAGGCGTCCACAGCAATGGGGCCTCACCGAAAAGCATGATTTCCGTCTTTCCGACGATGAATTGGAGAAAGTTACCTCTCATCCAGTTGGAAATGGCGCTCATACCCTTGGAGAAAGTCATCTGAACAGAAGGGATGAAATTGGTGAAAGGAAATAAAAGCTGCGTATCGTCAGCATAGGATATGGGTATAAAACCACATGTTCTAAAGAGCTTGGCCAAGGGAGCAACATAGATATTAAATAAGGAAGGGCTCAGACAGGAGCCCTGTGGCAACTCTCTTGGTCAATGCCGTAGTTGCCGAGCTGTATGGACCCAAGTTAATAGTTTGGGAGCGGGAAGAGAGATAATTCATTAGCCACTAGAGGGCGGAGTCTCTAAATCTGATCGCCTCCATTCTCCTGAGCAGGATCTGATGTGAGACCGTGTTGAACGAGGCAGATAGGTCCAACAGCAACGGACTCATGGCTTGGCCCCTGTCTAGGGTTATCCTGATGTTGACCGTGACCACTAGTAGGGAAGGTTCTGTGCTGTAATTGGGCCTCAAGCCTGATTGTGAGTGGTCCAGGCTGCCTGTGCGCTCTACATGGTCGGACAGATGTTTATTTATGTGTTTTTCAAGTAGCTTGCTTAGAAGGGGGAGGAACGAGATGGGTCAGAAATTCGAGAGGTCTGTTATAGGGACGTTAGTTTTTTTCTGAATAGGTATCACCTGAGCCGCTTTCCATTCCAGGGGAAGATGACCCTCACTTAGGGAAAGGTTGAGCAGAGTCCCTATAGATGGGGACAATTGATGGGCCAGAGAGGCAGTAATTTTCGCCGGCATGATGTCGAGAGGAGAGCCAGACTTTACTGAGCGTAGTAGTGCTTCCATATTTACCAAGGTCAATGGGGGAAAGCTCTCCAGTAATTGAGTGTTAATGCATTCTGGCAAGTAGTGTGACACAGCAACCGGGGTCTGGTCCCCTAATGAGATAATTTTTGTCATATGTAAGCTAAATTTTTTTCTGAGAAATGCTGGGCTATATCATTACAGAGGGATTGGGAGGGGGCCTCTTTGTTGTCGCAGGCCTTAGGGTTGGTGAAGGACTTGAGAATTTGGTAGAGGGTGTTTGAAGCATTCCCTGCTTGAGCAAGCTGAGAAGCGATGAAGCCTTTATGTGCTGCCCTTATATTTTTATGATAGCAGGATAGTGTCTGTTCTTGTCGCTCACATCATGGGTACTGCGCCATCGCCTTTCAAGTTTTTTGCACAGGCATTTTTCTGACCTGAGCTCAGAGGAATTCCAGGCTGCCTGTGGACATTTGGTAGATTTAGGGAGTAATGGTGCGAGCAGGTCAGTGGCGCCGGAGACCGCAGAATTATACCCTCGAGTCCCTACTCAATGATGGCTGGTACTGTATTCCAAGATGCCAAAAATAAGGTCTGGAAGCACTCTGGGGAAATATTTTTTCCATTGTCTGCGCGCACAGTGGGTGGCGGGACCAGAAGCTGCAACTTACCTAGGGCCCTGCATAAGAAATTCGATAGAAGCATGATCAGACCAGGACAATAGATGGGGTGGTTCACACAGGATATTGGATGAGTTAGAGAAAATAATATTCAGGGTATGACCACTCGTATGTGTTGGGCCCTCATTAAGTTTGTCAGGGCCTAAGAGCGCAAGATCTGCTAAAAGCGAGGACGCTTCGGGGTTAGACGGGCATTCGCTATGTACGGTAAAATCTCCCAACACAGAACAAAATTGTTGGTCGAAATTACATGGGGGGCAATTGATTCAATAAGTTGGATGGAAAAATCTGCCAGGGTGCCAGTATACCAAGGCCCCTTTCCAACTAAATTGTAAGAATAGGTCAATCCGAAAGACCATGATTTCAATATTGCCTTTACATCGGTGCTCAAGAGTGGAAACTTCAATACCATCCCTATGGATTATCTCTATCCCACCTCCCACTCTAGTCTGTCTAGCCATACTTACAACACTATAGCCATCAGGTAGGGCTAGTGCGATGGCAGGGGTAGGGTGAGGCTTGAGTCACGTTTCCATCAGGAAGCCTTAATCATGCTTCACCTCAGGGGGAAGGTCCCACAACTCAGTTGCATGTTTTGGTAGGGATTTGCCTACAGCTTTAGAAGAAACCATTAGTCACCCACCAAAGATGGGTGGTGTTCCCATAAACAACCGACTCTATGCTGATGATTTAGTGCTTCTCAGTCTTACACGTGTAGGTTTACAAAGGCTTATAGCTAAACTATATAATTACACCACTGTAAATCAGTTAGAGGTTAACCTAAAGAAAACCCAACTGGTTACCTTTGGAAAAAAAAGAAAAGTCGGGGGAGGATGGTCGTATAACAACATTTTGCAGTAGGAAGTGCATATAAATACATAGGGGTCAATCTTGACTCAAGGGGCAATTTTGTGAAACAGCGTAAGGAGATATCAGCTAAAGCTGTGACCATACAGGTGACCCTCTCCAAGCTCCCAAAAAAACTGTCTGGCCCGTGTCTAACACCTTTATTAGACGTTATGAGAGCAAAAATTGGACCGACACTGTCATATGGTATTGAGATTTTTAGGGGTAAACTAAATACGAACCTAAACCAACACGTGACTAAAATTTACAAAAAAGTCCTCTGCTTGCCCAAAAATACCTCTGCTGCCCAGATCAGGCTAGAACTGGGCCTACTAAACTATGAAGTCTCCAGCTTTGGCATATACCTAAATCTCTGCCATAAACTCGGACAAGCAGAAACAGGCTCATCAGAGTCACTAGTTTGGCAAGACATCACCGAGAAAAACCCAGGGGGCACGTTCTGTCGCCTTTTTAAAGATTCCATTCAAGAACTCTCCGTGGGTGACCTATGGGACCTCAACCCCAGTACCACAGCATTTAAAACCACCACTAAGAAATGTGTCCGAATGAGTTCCCTCATCATTGATAAAAACCACCTTGCCAAACGCAGACACACATGGGCTATTATGAATTTGTACGGGCGTTTAGCTCCTGCAACCTACCTGTCATGCACCTACTCCCTGCATCTAAAACTTAGTTTTATGGCCATCAGACTCAGTGACTGGCAATTTTTAAAAGATCTGCCAGGCTGACATCGTACGTCAGATGTATTATGGTGCAGAGGGTGCGGCAGGACGGCTGAAACTCTGTAGCACGTGGTCTGTCTTTGCCCAGCACTCATGTCACAGCGTAGACGCAAATTGAAAGCGGAGTGGAACAGGCTGGGAATCCGGGCCTGCAAACAGTCAATCATCGCGGCCCTAAGCCCAGAAAACACATCTTTAAATATTGGCCTCACAACCTACATATGCCTTGCATATCGCAACTTTAGGCATGTACCCCTCTAGTCGTCAACAGCCTACATTAAATTGCATCATTTTTAAGCTGCTAAAAAGTTCTCTTTTTACGTCTGTATTTTCTTATAATTCGCTGCTATTGAACTGTTGCTGCTATTTTTATCTGAACTTACTTTTAAAACTTGTAATTATTGTCAACGGTTGGTTGGTTTACAAGTCCAAATCTGCTAATCATCGGTACAACAACCTCCTTACCTTTTAAAGCTAGTTTAATGTCATGGGGATTTTTTATAATAGGGAGTTGCATAATGCAATGTGGAAAACCTGTGCCTACCCACCGTTGTTTATTTGATGTTAGTTTTTAGCTTTTACAATGTGTATTGCTGTTGGTGCTCTTTTTAAGGATGTTATTTTATAACCAAATAAAGATATTATTATGAAACACAGTTGTATCCTATTTTGTGGCTCTGAGGAGGTTGTTAAACTTTTTACATTTTTCCGTATGCATTTCTTTACTCTTTGGACGCCAACCTGAATTCTGCAAGAATAATAATCATTACAGATACCCTAGGAAAAATCCTTTCCAGCACCAGGTTGTTTTATCTTGGGTAGATGATTTTAATTGCCACTAGGGAGTTATTTAAGTCAGAATGTCAATTCCATGGATGTGTTTTTACGGCACCCAAAAACCATGGTGTTCTGATAAAATATCATGGAAAGAATACCATTAGACACAAATAACTTTTCGAAAAAAAATCTTAATTTCAGAAATGTTGCGGGTCAGAATATCACAGGTATGATTGCTTTTTTTGTATTTTTAATTTTTTGTATAAAATATGAGTGTGTGTTTGATCATTTCATTTTCTATTTTCCTTAAATGTATTATGGGTGTTTTTTTGATTTTCTATATTGTATTTGTTTTTTTTAAATGTTTGTATTATTATATAATAATGTTATATTATTGGGGGAATAGGCTGAGGAGTAAATTAAAATGTTTACATTATTAAGTTTGTTATATTTAAGATTGCTGTGTTCATTTTTAATTTACATTCTTTGAACTTTTATACATTTTTTAATTAATTATTTATTGCAGACATTTCTAATTATTATGTTTATTGATCATAATTTTATTGAAAATGTTATTACTTTATAATTAAAATTTGTATTTTTATTTATTTAAATAAAACAAAATTAATTTAAGTAGTGTTAAATAGAAACAAAATGTCGTATCCTCACATTTCATTTGTATACAGGGCTGACTATCGTCACTCTCATTTGCTTTCTTCTCATGTGATAGCCCACAATACCTTTAGGTTCCATTTTGTGTATAAACCCTTACTCACCAAACTACTGTGTCCATCCACCACTCATGTTAATGTTGCCCTCTCCCATCAGCTTTTAGGCACTCCGCTACACTCTCTCTCCCAGACCTGCTCTAATAGCCCCCATACACATTTATTTTCCCATCTTGCATCTGTTTCTCCCTGTGCAGCATGCATTGTAATTAGTGCATTTGTACTTAGAAAAACCCACTTCAAACAGGGACAGTGATACAGAAAGCAGAGCGCTCCTATGAGGATCAATCAATCAATCAATCAATCAATCAAAACATTTATAGAGCTCGCTACTCAACCGTGAGGGTCTCAAGGCAGATGGTCCTGGATCAGTCGTAGGTGTGCGGGGAAGGAGTTCCATGTCTTGGGGCCAGGTAGGAGGACGATCTTCCTCCGGTTGCGGTTCTGCGGATCCGTGCGACGATGGCGAATGCGAGGCTGGTGGAGTGGAGCCGGCGGGTGGGAGTGTAGAACATGAGGCGGTTGTTGAGGTATTCGGGGTCCATGTCGTGGAGAGCTTTGTGTGCGTGGGTGAAGAGCCTGAATGTGATCCTCTTGTTGACGCGGAGCCAGTGCAGGTCTCTCAGGTGGGCGGATATGTAGCTATGGTGAGGGATATCGAGTACGAGTCGTGCGGAGGCGTTCTGTATGCGTTGTAGTCGTTTCTGGAGTTTGACGGTGGTTCCAGCGTATAGGGCGTTTCCGTAGTCCAGTCGGCTAGTGACGAGGGCCTGGGTGACCGTCTTTCTGGTTTCGGTGGGGATCCACCGGAATATCTTTCGGAACATGTGCAGGGTGTTGAAGCATGATGACGAGACGGCGTTGACTTGCTTGGTCATCGTGAGGGTGGAGTCCAGGATGAATCCCAGGTTGCGTGCGTGGTCTGAAGGTGTTGGTGTGGAGCCCAGTGCTGAGGGCCACCAGGAGTTGTCCCAGGCGGAGGGGGATTGTCCGAGGATGAGGACCTCCGTCTTGTCTGAGTTCAGCTTCAGGTGGCTGAGCTTCATCCATTCTGCGACGTCTTTCATTCCTTCCTGTAGGTTGGTTTTGGCAGTGGCTGGGTCTTTGATGAGGGAGAGTATCAGCTGGGTGTCGTCAGCGTAGGAGATGATGTTGATGTTGTGTTTGCGTGCGATGGCGGCGAGGGGGCTCAGGTAGATATTGAAGACCGTTGGGCTGAGCGAGGATCCTTGGGGTACGCCGCAAATGATTTTGGTGGCTTCTGAGTGGAAGGGAGGGAGGCGGACTCTCTGGGTTCTGTCGGAGAGGAACAAGGTGATCCAGTCCAGGGCCTTTTCTTGGATCCCAGTGTTGAAGAGGCGTGTTATTAGGGTGTGATGGCCGAGAGGTCCAAGAGGATGAGGGCGGTTGTTTCTCCGTTGTCCATCAGGGTCCTGATGTCGTCGGTGGCTGCGATGAGGGCAGTCTCGGTGCTGTGGTTGGCTTTAAAACTGGACTGGGAAGGGTCGAGAGAGTTGTTTGTCTCGAGAAAAGCAGTCAGCTGTTTATTGACGGTCTTCTCGATGACCTTGGCCGGAAAGGTGAAGAAGAGAGATGGGGTGGGGGTTCTTGAGGTCTATGGGGTCTGCTGTGGGTTTCTTCAGAAGGGGGTTGATTTCTGCGTGCTTCCAGCTCTCTGGGAAGGTGGCTGACGCAAACGAGATGTTTATGACGTTCCGGAGATGGGGTGCGATGATGGTGTTGGCTTTGTTGAAGATATGATGGGGGCATGGGTCCGAGGGGGAGCCGGAGTGGATGGAGTTCATGACGTTGGTGGTTTCTTCAGTGCTGATGGGGTTCAGGCGCTGAGGGTGGTGGTGGGGGTCATTGGTTCGGTGACTGGAGGCGGAGTCTGGGGTCTGAAGCTGTCGTGTATGTCTGAGATCTTTCGGTGGAGGAACGTGGCGAGGGAGTTGCAGAGTTCTTGCGATGGTGTGATGTCGTTGTTGCTGGCGCTGGGGTTGGAGAGTTCTTTGACGAATTTGAAGAGTTCCTGGCTGTTGTGGGTGCTGTTATCTAGTCGCTCTTTGAATGATGGCCTGACATACCTTGCAGCTATGTTTTTCTATGTCCCAGCCTACATTCACACAAAATATAAACAGTGAAAGCAACGTGCTCTATGCTGCTGCTGGAAGGGAATCATAGAAGCACTCTAGCTCAAATACTACGCTCCACATCCAACGTGATCTGCCTACATGACAGACATGCATAACTTACAAGTTGGACATCAATACATTAATACCTCCATCAAAGAAAATATGAAAATAATTCATTGGGGTCACTGCACAGCCTTGTCTTGTTCACCCATTCCTATGTCTTCAGAAAGTGTGACTTGCTGTTTTTCATTGTACGTCACACATACATTTAACTTTTTGCATCCCAATATTTCCATTTTGAAGAAAATATCAGCACATTATGCTGCTTTCTGTCTGCACTGACAGTTGATCGTTCTGTAAAGAAAATGCATTTCCAGAGAAGAAATAATACCTAACTGCAGCCCTGAATAACCAGCGCTCAACTTCACTCCGTGAAGGAGTTCAAATCACTGTCTATGGCAGACTGTGTTCTGCATTCTGCTCAATGATTCTGAAGGTTAATATGCCCCAGCCACAACCCCGGTCTACTAGTTGTGTGACTAGGGATGCCATCAAATTACTGTCCAGTACCTGCCAGGTTCACCACAGCTCCTTTGTGTAACAACTGATTGCAGGAGAAAGTATCTGACCCCGCAGTTGTCATGATGACATTTGTCAGTAACTCGCTGCCTCCTTGACCCTTTTGTCTCACTCCCACTTTCTCAACCCCACCCTAACTCATACACACAAAAACTATTGTGCCAATGCACCATGCACCAATGTATGGAAGATAAATTCTCCAAATCACACGTTTGTATACACCTCCCTCATAAAGCTCATTACACAAATGCTGACATCACTCAGAAAAAAGAAACACAACTAGTGTGAAATGTTGATTATGCTGGAGTAATCAGAGTACTAATGGCAAATTCATGATACTCTTTTGTTCAAATATGCCTGAAATTATGTGATTATGCCTGCTTGAGTAATTTGGAGGAAAAATGCCTACCACAAAAGCAATGGAATAGAACGTAAACAGCTTCTGGCTACTCTGTGTTCTGTTAAATTTTGAGCTTTTTTCTAAGAACAAAATGCATGCTCAGGGCCATTTTGGATGCAAGATTAAATTGTGCACTTACAGAAGAGTGCTAAATGCAGGGTTACACACCACACACAAAAACCCAATCTCAGCACTCTTTATGGGACAAACATTGACTAAGCCAACAGCTAGGCATTCGCATTATAATGGTAAGGCCTATTGGCTTTTCTAACACTTGTTAGAAAAGGTGTTTCTGTAATTTGTGTATATTTTACATTGGGATTTTTTAATGTATATAATTTCATTGTATTCTCTCAAAATACATTTTTCTTAAATACTTTTAAAAACATTTTTAATAAATTATATTTGATCATTTTAAAGGTATAGTACAATTCTGTTAATTCAATATTTTCGATAGTACTCTCATTTTACATGTTTATATTGTGTGGTTTCATTCTTTGAGATAGCTAAAATAAATTATAGTATTGCGGTTTTTCAGTATTATGTCTGTTATTTTTTTGGGAGTAGTTAGTTTTTAGAATCCAAATGTATACCACTCTTCCTCATGTCATTCGATTTGGAGGAGGGAATAGAAAATGTGACCACCTTCCCCCAAAGTCCTACACATTCCCCAATGTTGTTCCGTTTTACATTGGAATAGTAAATCTGAACCCTCCAACCAAGTTTAACACTTTCCCTAATAAGGTTTTGTTTGGAATTTCCCCACGGTTGTTAATTTTGGGGTTGGCATAGTAAATCTGAAACCCCTAAAGTCCAGGGCCCTTATTTATGAGGTTTTACTGCTAGGCTAGTGGTAATGTTACTAGGTACTGGCGCTATAGAGGAGTGTACACTTTGCCTAGTTATAGGTACTTTAAATATGACTTCTCAATGGTGCTAAAAGGAGAAGAGAACCACTATCCTCTTCTGGTTAGGCAGATGCCACAAGCTACTTGATACTCCTTAGCACACACTTCTTATCCACTGTTGCACATATATACATGTGTTTCCACCATACATTTGACACACAAATTTGAATTTCAGTCCTTTTGTTCAGGGTGGTTGAAGTTTATTTCTGGAGACGTCACAGCCGACACGTGTTTCGTCGTTTTGGGGAATGTAACCCCCGACTTTCTCAAGGCTATTCTCCAATGTGTCGTATTTTGTTTTCCGAGGTGATAATTCCAACCCTCGAAGGGGTTCTCGTGAGGATGTTGTCAATATGTGCGAATCTTCTTTAATTTATGGAAACCAAAATAATGGTTCGGTATTTTGCAGCTCATAGTCGCTGTCTTAGACGGATAGTTGTTCGTCCCCTCTGCTGTTTATCTTGCACCCTTATTTATGAGGCCTTGCGTCAGTTTTGCGCCGCCGGTGCGTCACTTTTTGTGACGCACCAGCGGCGTAAAATATGCGCCTTGTTGCGCCATATTTAACAAGTGACGCATCTAGGTAGATGCGTCACTTTTTAAACCCCTGGGCCACATTATACCTGTGTCAGGTATAATGTATGCAGAGGGGGCGTTCCCCCGCAAAAAGCCTCGTAATAGTGACGCAGTGAAATCTATGAGATTTCACTGCGTCACTTTTAGGATGCTGTTGCGTCAAAATCTTGCGCCTGCCTCACAGCAGGCGTAAGACTGACGCAAGCCTTTCACATGGGGCTTTCCCTATGTGAAAGGACGCATTGTTGGAGTTGCGTCACTTTTGTGACACACTCCAGCAATGTGTCACTTTTGCGCTTACAGATACGTCAGAAATACTGACGTATCTGTAAGTCCTTGCGACATGATGCGTCATACATTTAATATGACGCATCATTGGTGTCGCAAGGAGTGCGCAGTGAAAAGTGACGCATCGCTGTTTTCACGCAGCGATGCGTCACTTTTCATAAATGAGGCCCCAACAGTTTACCAATGGGGTGAAATATGAAGTTGGAATGTTAATTCTGAACACTTCAAAGTCCAACACTTTCCCTAATATAGTTAAAATGTCTATTTGAATAGTAAATCTAATCATCATCAAAGCCCAACACTTTCCCTAATGTGGCTGAATTGGGAAATGGAATAGTAAATCCGCCCCTCAATCTCCCACAAATTCAACATTTGGAGTTGGGATAGTAAACCTGCCCCTTTCACAAGTGTAACATTTTCCCCATTGTGATTAAGTTTGGAGTGTGAATTGTATTCTCATATACCATAATCCAACCATTTCACCCCTGTGCTTAAATTTCAAGTTGGAATAGTAAATCTGAACACCCCTGAAGTTGTAACAGTAAATGTGAGTTCTTGAGTTATAAAAGCAAATGTCAAATCCATTAACTGTTAGCATTTGTTTACAGTTTGTGTACATTGAAAAGCTATAGTAATTTATAATATAAATTGTTTCTTTGTTTAGTAACGTTTTTGTAAAGTATCATTCTTTTGACACATTATTATATACATTTTGGAAACATCTCTTCTAAAATATAATGTTCGTTATTTTTGAATAAGTACAAAACATTTTTTTAATTTCCAAGAAAAAAACTTGTTTTACTTCACGAATTCACATTTACATCATCTAGATGTGGTATACATAAATTTGTAGGTATACAAAGTATACATAAAAGAGGAGGGAATCATGGATAGTTCCCAGGTTTTTGGTGGAGAACAGCTTCTTTATGTGGAACAATCTACACCACTTACACTCCAAATCTGCTCACCTTCAATGTCTGTTTTTGTAGCTCAGTTTTTTCAGAATAGGATTAGAACATTGCCATCCTTTGTGATCTAGAAAATGACAAACACAACGAGCTGAAAAAATTGCAAAGGCTTTTACCATTCCAGGCATTACAGCTTTGGATTGGTACCATCCAGGGATTGCTTTTAATAATTCTAGATTGACTTGGATGATATTTTACCAATTTTGTGACTTATGCATGTTGTTCTAGCATGAATGTTACATTGTTTTTATTTTTTTACATTACATATATGTTCCAAAATGAATAATATAAAAAAGTACTGAAAAATGGTTTCCTATTTTTATCAGTGATTTAATATATATTTATATAAAAACCTTTATAAACTTTATTTAAACACATTCATTTTTGTAACATTTTTAACATTGTTTATAATTTTAAAATATTAATAAATGAAATAATTTCTAACATAGATTTCTATAAGATTGATTTAATTTTATTTTCATTGTTCAACCACATTGTTTCAAGATTTTTAATATTTTCCTCACTATTTGGGGCTGTTTGTGGTAAGGTTTCCTACTGTTTGTCTCTGTTTGAGGTAAGAGTGTTTTAAATGCATTTTCTCAGGGTTTAGTGGCAGGGAACGATATTTAGGTAGGCTGGTCTTTGCAGTTGGATGCTGTTGTAGTGTAGGTTTGTTAATCTAGTATGTATAAGTTAGTTTACACTATTTCAGTAAGTCTTATAGTAAACTGTAATACTTATTTGTTTTTATTTCTATTTTATGGACCTGGTTCACAAAGAGACACAAGACTCGTAAAGTTAGAATTGTGGAGTCTCTGCACTCTGGGTGAAATCTCTGCTCTGAAGTTCTCAGTGTGGAGATCCTGCCCTGAGTGCAGAGATTCCATCACAAGTGTTGAGATTCTGCCCCGAATGCGGACACTCCTCAGTTGTAACTTTAGGAGTCGTACTTCCTTTGTGAAGCGAGCCCTATGTGTTTAACATTACATTATTATTGTCCTATGTTTTATAAGAGGACTGTAATTGTTTTGGGTGTGATTCATTGTTTTTTCCTTTATTGTTTATGTTTTCTGATCTCAGAATTTATTTATACCTTGAAAGCTTTTTATTTGTGTTCAAGTAAAAATAGTGGGTTATTATTTAACCAAATGTATTTTTCCATTTTTCGATTTTCCCGGAGCATGTTTTACAGATTTTTAGGTTTTGGGTACATTTTTTATCTAATATTTTGGTCTAATATTAAATGTACTTTTTTGTGTATTGTTTATTTTTGCTCTTTTTTTCTCTCTTATTTATCTTTTTGTGGCATTATATTTTTGAGAACGCCTTTTCAAGGAAAAGGACAGCAGCTATGAAATTGAGTTATGTTATTTATTTATGTTATTGATTAGGCAACAGTAATTGTTTGTTCTTATGTTTATTTATTGTTTATTTATTTTCTATACATTTGAGTTTTTATGGTGTTAGCATGCTTTGATAGATGAAATAAAAGTGTTTATTCAAAATAATGGTAGATATTTTGCATTATTTATTTAGTTATTTTTATATATTTATCATATAAGGAGGCCAATTACAGTGTCAGGTGGAACACCTCGGAAACGGGACCGAATGACCTCCGATTGCCATCTTAACCACCTCATCATGTTTAGGTGCATACTCCCATTCCTCTATGGGAGCTCGTGTAGGGCAGCAAACCGGCCATAGCACCAGCTCCCATAGAGGAATGTGAGTATGTGTTCAACCCTGCACTGTGTAGTAGGCACCTCCGCCCCCAACTGGATGCCAAAGAGGCAAGGGACCCTGCTACGGGTCCCCATACTTGATTTCCGACAGGCTTTATATGTCGGAAAGTCGGACATGGAAAGCCTGCCGGAGACCCCGTATTGTAATCCCAAGGGTGGAAAGGCAGCCATTTGGGATTACGGGCCCAGCCTCTGACAGGCCGAGGAGCTCCTGGAGTCCATCGGAAGCCAGCCAGTATAACCGGCCAGTTTAATTTCCGACCACCTGGATTGTAATGCAGCGGTCGGAAATTAAACCGAGATGCGGCCCAGGCGCTTTTTGGGCTGCATCATAATCGGCCCCTACGTTTTAACTAGCTGCCTGAATTTTCGTCTGTGAGAGTTTTTTATTCAGATTCCTATTTTAAATATGCATTCATAATATTTAGAAATCAATCCTAATCTTCATTAACATTAACTTTATGAGTTCATGTTTTAGGCAGGTTCAATGGTGTTTTTGTTTTGTATGTTTTTTAAAGTAGGGTCCAAGCTATTGAGACTAGATTTTGTGGCTGTCAGCAAAGAGTGTGATTTTCAAAGCTAGGAGTTTATTCATTTGTATAGCTTGTTTGGAGATATTTGGTATGAGTTGGGTTAGGGATTCTTCCAGTCTTAACTCCTGGTAGCCTTATTCTTTTTTTGTTTTTATATAAATTAGTAGAATGCACATGTCTTCTTCCAAGTGTTCCTTTGAAAGGAATCGTGACAACTTGTGGTATTTTTCTTTGCTTCTTGGGACATGGTGCTGTCATAAACCTTCCACCATGGAATGTTAAGCTTGAGTTGGGGCAGGTCCCTAACCTCAGTATTCTCAAAATAAACCATTAGTAGAGCTAGTTTGGATTATGTTGTAGATAATAGGGGGATACAATTATCTCTTAAACTGGTGTATGCTAAACTATTAGCAGCATTTATTGGGTGTGCAAGTTCTAGATTAGTTACATTATCTATATAGAGGGTGGAGTTTGTAGGTGCCTTCACATGCTCTTGTGAATGTGATAGTGGCACCAATGAACTGCAGGTACAAATAAATGATTGGCTTTTCAAAATCTATGATGACCTTTTGTGAGTTATAGTTGTGTTAGTTTGATGTTTCATATGTGTACATTTCCAAATGTCTTTCAGGATTCCAGGATACAGTCCCGACATAGCCTTTGTGTAGTGATGCCCGTCACAGCAGGGCTGTCTCCAGCCTGGAAAACCCACAGCAGAGGTACAAAATGGATGAGGGCTCTGCACTGAAGTGTGCTTAAGGTAAACAAATGCTTGGCCTCACCTAAAGGGTCCCCTTCAACCTGCAGCTCCACCCCATCTCACCCATAGCATCTCCAAAAGATCAGTGATTCAGGAAGTATAAACAGCAGCCATTTGCTAACAAAAGAGTTCTTTGAATTTGTAAAGGGAGCCCTTTCACCATCCCATTACTTGCACCAGTGTTTGCATCCCCAGCCCTCCAGCCATTGCAATGCAGGTAAAATGCTTCCACTGTCTGGGAAGCTGTCCTAACCTTCCATCTGGCACCAATGAAAACCAGAGGCATTTAATGTATCCCACTCTGCTGTATAATTAACACTCTGAGTCCAATATGGGGTTGAATACCAGAATCTTTTTATGTACATTATTTCCCATTTATTTACTCAACATATGCGTCCAGCCACTATTTTGCACTTCCAAACCCTTGAACTGATTAACTGAGTTGGTTGGATCAGTGGTCTAGCAGTAGCCGAGCAGTTAGAGAGATTTTTTACCTGATTCATATACCTATTACAAATTCCCAACATATCACAATCTTCAGAAGTAAATAATGTCATCTATTCTCCATTATTAGATCCGCAAACCGCATGCTATCTCAAAAATATTCACTACATTCCTTGAATCTGGCTTTTACAAAAACGTCCTTTAATTAAAACATCTGTTTGCCGCCTCTCCTTTTTTCTACTCTCTTACAAATGTCCCTATCGTTTCCTTCCATCCTCTGCATGCTCCCTCTTCCTGAGCACAATATACTCTGACACTTGCACGTTTGGAAATTCTCTATTTCAGAAAATTTACTGGAACTCTTGTACAAGACCACAATCTCTCCTCCTTCTGCTGAAAGTAATAACTATGCAACCTAACAGACCGGGTTTTCCAGCCAAAAATCAGAGCCAAAAATCAGATCGGAGCCGAAAGCCGCGAGGAGCATCGAGGCGCCGCGAGGAGCCGCGAGGAGCCGCGAGGAGCTGCTGCCGCCGCTGCTGTGCCCCTAACGCTGACATTGACCCCATTCATCTTCCACCTTCTGCTTGCCTCTATTTTCTGGGGTGTCCTCGCGCTCAGACTTGACCAACAGGAGATGGGGGAGCAACTGTAACACTAAGTTTTTCACTAGCTTTCCCTAAACAGAGGGTTTAATATTAACAATGAAAATCAGGTTTTTATGGCCAGAAGGGTAGGGTGATTGGGTCCCACTCGCAAATCTTGGCTCAGTGATTACATCATTGTAAACTTTAGAAAACCATTATACTTGAGAAATGTATTTGTTTTTCAGATGATGTGACATTAGGCAGGGCACTATTATCACATTGCCTTTGGGCTATTTCTACATATATCCTGTGTTCAGTGTTTCACAGGCCTGCCCAAGTTGCCCAGCCTTCAACACTTTATTATTAATTGGCAGCAGAAAACATAGTGCTGAGAAACAGATATGAAGCTGTATCAAATCTCGTAGGGAATAACTGACATGAGTGCCATATCATGGAGGGTAAAACATGATGTGAAATACAATCTGGGCTGGCCAACTGTCATCCTTCAATAGTATCTTCTGCTGACAATTACCTATCACCTATTAACGTCATCAGTTGGAATGTGAGTTGAGTTAAAAATTGTTCTTATTCAACTCATAACATATTCCTCCAGGAAACTTGGGCCACCGTGCTCCTGGTTTGTAATGTTTATGCCTGCTTGTTTGTACCTACACATTCACCCCCCTCCCGGTGTGCTAAAGGAGGTCTGGTGATCCTGATTAAACTGTCTTTGAAATTTACTGCCAGGCACATGGATACACGCAGCACAGACATTCGGTTTGGTTTACATCAAATACATGCAACATTTCCATCTTTACTTGGTGAATTTTACAACAATGACTTTGTGAATTTTATTAACCCAAATGTTACTGCTTTGTTCTGTCTTGGATAGGCAGAGATCCCTTATGCAGTAGTGAAATTTAATTATACCTGTGGACTTCAAAGCTAAACTGTCACTAAACACTGTTGCTCTGGGGTCTGTCCTGCTGCTATAGAGCCAGAGATGTTTTAAGGCAGGGGCAAAGGGGGCTCTAGCTCCGGGCCCCAGCCTTTTAGGGGGGCCCACTGAATGATCTGGTTCTGATCTACAAACAGTCTTGCCCTGATGACCTTGAATGATTCTTAAAGATAGATTGTTGAAATTCCAATTTCTTTTAGTTTCTTTTTAATACAGGTGATGTGTGGGAATCTTTTACAGACATTATGCAGAGAAATGTTGGTCCTGATTCACAAAGATAAAGTCTAACTTCATGACTTTTGGTATTCACAAAGGGCATTTACTACTCGTACATGACCTTTGTGAATACCAAAAGTCGAAATCATGACTTTCAGTACTCACAAAGGGCATTTACGAGTAGCAAATGTCCTTTGTGACTACCAAAAGTTGTTAAGTTCAACTTTCGTCTTCGTGAATTGGACACACGTGTTTATTTTTTTCAACACCATTAACATCCATTAAAAAGGTTCCTTTTACATTGAAACAGGACATCACATTTGAAACATGGCAGTGGCTCAAGGAGATTATTTGCAATTATATATTGTTGACCTCCTACAGTGTTACAATATTGAAAACACACATCTCTACCCCTGAATATTGGATGGAAACACTTCTAGTATTTAGACTAGTACTGTGTCAGTGACCTAGCCAGAGACAACATGAAAAAGCTGAAATTGGATCATGAATTCAAAGGTGTTCCAAACAGGGGCCCCTAAAATAAGTTTGGCCCAGGTCCCCAAAATCCTTAAGATGTCCCTATATAGCTAACTGTGGTGATTGCAGAGGCACTGAGTTGGGCAGCTACTAAATTGTGCATGGTCTATCTAATATGCTGTTGATTTGCAGACCTATTCTGTACCGTCATTTGATCGGGGGCTGTGCATCAATGATTGATTACATATTTTTAAGACAAAGGTGAATGAAACACAGTGGGTGAGATTGTGGCCTTAAATTATGGAGATCGCAACCCCCTTGGTGGCCTCAATTCCCTTTCTAATTCCCAGAGTCAGTGGGAATATTAGCAAGAACCTCATTAAAATTATCGCCGTTTTAGCAGCAGGAAACTGCAGCTAAAACGGCAATAATGGGCTTGCTAATACGCGTTATAGAATTCTAATGGAAGCCCAGGTTAGATGTCCTTCACATCTAACCTGCGCTTCTATTGGAATTCTATAACGCATATTAGCAAGCCCATTATCGAAATTTTAGCAGCAGTTTCCTGCCGCTAAAGCGGCAATACATTTAACAAGGTTCTTGCTAATATGCCCCAGTATCCCTACTGAGCGTTCAGCCCATGCCTAACTTGCACATAGTAGTCTTCAACTGTTTTGGCATCCTAAAGAATTGTTTTCTTCCTTCCATGCTCAGAGACAGGCTCAAACTTTTATAAAACTGCCTGCCTGCCTGCCTGATGCAGCCAGTGCCAAGCTCAACCCTAGTTCCTTTGAGGGAGTATGCAATTGTGTTCAATCTGCCCTACTATATCCATCAAGAACACCCACTAATATCCCTCAATGGTTTGAATCAAAATGTCCCCTGCCAATAGGTAGTTGTTTAAAGCCATAATGGCCAAACCTAGGAATGCTAAAGAGGTCAGTATGTCGTGTTCATTTTACAAACAAGTGCTGAAAGGAAGAAAAGCACAGCTGAGCAATGAAAATTGGTAGTGCCTCGTATTATCTGCCAGTAGCAAGTACTAAAAGGTTTTTTGGTCCACTGTAAATAGTATCACGCAGAGAGATAAATTACCCTCAGCAATAAGCTGCCATGCCTCCGGCGACCCGTGAGTGGTTCATTTTTCAGCTATTTGTCGTTTGCCCACCAACTGCTTGCCACAGCTAGATCTATAAGCTTTTCTTCATTCTGGTATTAAAGTATGTTTAATATTTGACAAGGTATCTGAAGCTATTTACCAGAACCTTGCAGGCAAATCATCTGAATCTGATGGGATGGACCTACGAAGTGCATAGACCACCTCAATCATTGTTCCCATATTCAAAAAGGGTGATCATTCTGAGCCAAAATGTGACCTTCCCATCTCTCTTATCAACACCTTTGTCAAAATTATAGGCTGAGCAATATAAAATGGAATGCTGGAAAAGGTTAATAACAATAAAATTAAATTCTTGTTTGATTTCTTTATTGATTGAGTTTTGTATAACACAAATTTGAACTGAAGGGATCAGATTTCTTTACAGAGTTCGCATAGCAGCACTTATGTGAGTTACATTTGAAGTAAGTATAAATACATAGTGACAATATATTAGTATGTCAGTGAAGTATACAAAAGCTGTTAGGATAAGTTGGTGATACATTTCTGAGGTAGTAACTGTGTAAAAAAAATAGATATATACACAATGCACAGATAAGATAAGAGACTTTTCCATTTTGGGAATAGCACTTTTTTTACACTCTTTTTATTTCTTTATTTTCTTCTTTTTCTTGTAGTTCAAAATCAATATTGTTATAATTGGTTGAACTAATATAGTATTTGTGTAATATATTGTTGGATATGACAATAGAGGCTAGCGAAAGCATTTCCTTTGGATGTAGAAACTGTCTTGCATTTTCAAAATGTGAGGGTACAGTACAGGCACTAGTCTGCCAGCATAACATTTACACAGGTGGGTCCTTACTATGGCACTAGACCGTGTGAAATTGATTCAAATACCCAAGAGCACATTCTTGTTTTAACCATGTCCCTTCTTATGAGGTTGCACGCGGATGAGTTTAGCCCTTTTTTGCTAAATACGAGGCGTTACAATAAGTACTTTATTTTTGAATTGATTATAGATACTTATAGAACCTAGTTGAACACCGCGTAAATCAGTGAATTGAACTGTGATCAATGCGTGTTTTAAACTACATGACAAGCAATGTCTAAATTCTGTGTTATGTATACTTTGTTTCACTGTTCCAAGATGGCGCTTGTTGTACAGGTATCAAGCAAGCAGTATCTTAGTGCCTCATTTGTGTCTTTTAATTGTTTATTTAAGCATGTCTTTCTTTACTGTGGTTATCGTGTGATTAAGGCAATACCGTGTGCCGAAACGCGTAACGGTATGGAAGAATAAATTATGGTGAATTACCTTTCCTGAGTGCGCATATTACTTTCCTCTGGATCTGCATATATATGTTTATATATATGTATATATATAGACTTGAATCACGCTATATAATAGATCTGCTTATCAAACACCCACAAGGTCTTCATTGTGGAGAAGAATTATCGGTACACATAGGTCAAAATTGATTGGGAGGTTAAGACAACATTGTAGATCTATTGCTCAACTTTATCTTAATTTACAATATACATTGATGAAACTAGCAACTATGTATGGTTTGTTTATTTATAAGGACAATGCAATGGCATCCTGATGATATTTAGCTGTAATATGTGAATTAATCTTAATGATATGTATTATAATGAACTCACAACATGCTCAAAATTATTTGTTTACACACTAAGTGAATGAAAATAGTGTTTTTTAGTGACATTCTAATTAAATCTCTGATTAAGGATGTCTCAGGGAAGAACAATAGCCAATTCACGGCTTTATTGAATTTACATCTATGCCACGTGATTGCTAAAGTGGGGATTTGTTATCTGTACCTTGCTAGATTTGTCCATAACGAATTAATGAATTGTTGATTTAATGAATTGACATTTCGTTGGTACATTAATCCATTGAAGCATGGTTGGTTAATGAACATCTGTGCTATAAAGTGTTGCAAGATGTAAGTACGTGATAAGTATCCGTTACAAAATGGCGCTCACAATAGTATGTGATTGTTAGTCCTTCCCTTATGTTTATTGTTTGTAGTGTTGTTAAAACATGGCGTTTCATTTGTGCCGGTAACATTGACAAGCGATACAAAAGGGGGTGGTGATGGACGGAGCATCTAAATCAATCAAACACTCACACCCAGTCAAAAGATCTGGGTTTAATCCATCACCGTTCTTTAACCCACTCTGCCACCCCAGTTCAGACATGGCTATATGCAAATCAGTCTGACCCTGTGCCACATGGGAACAGTCCAGCCCGAACTGCCAAGCCATGTCTTGCCTGGACCGGAAACAAGCTTCCGAGGACAGTTTTCTGGCATTCCAGCCGTCTTCAGCCCGGCTTGCTTGAATCCAGTGGCAAAGTGAGCAAGGGACTCACGTCTGAGCATACCCTGCCACACTTATGGCGGCCAAAAGCAGTACAAAAGAGGGTGGTGATGGACGGAGCATCTGAATCAATCAAACACTCACCCCCAGTCAAAAGATCTGGGTTTAATCCATCACCGTTCTTTAGCCCACTCTGCCACCCCAGTTCAGACATGGCTATATTCAAATCAGTCTGACCCTGTGCCTCATGGGAACAGTCCGGCCCGAACTGCCAGCCATGTCTTCCCTGGACCGGAAACAAGCTTCCGAGGACCGGTTTCTGGCATTCCAGCTGTCTTCAGCCCGGCTTGCTATATATATATATATATATATATATATATATATATATATATATATATATATATATATATATCACTCCTCGTTCTCCCCCAGTTTGGAGAGTAAATGAGCCGCACTCGCTACACAGTTGCTTCCAGCAATTTATTACGGGCAGTGTAAGACACCTGACGCGTTTCGTTTTTCTCCCTAAATCTTTTTCAAAGGTCTGCCCCAGTGAGTGAGAGTTCCGAGTGGATCACAAAGACTGTCTTTATGCAGTGGCAGCCCTCTAGTGGACACCAATGATATGGTGATTGCTCAGCATGCTGGTCTTTGTAGCGCCACATTTGTTGTTCATTAAGAAACCCTCCATGAGGCGATGTTCCGTTTCTTACTGCTTCTCAGGAACGATTAAGTTTCCCATTGTGTAGCCCCTGGTTGCTGTCCTTTATTTTTGGTGGGCTGCAGAGGGACCATTCCAAACTCCAGTGTTTGGTGACAGCCTGTTTCTCCCAAGTTCGTTTTACCGCATATTCTGTTTTTGTCCGGATCGGGGAAACATGGCGCTCTAGCTGGCGGTGCGTGAACTCTGCGACAGGACCAAGTCGCTATGTATCACTCCTCGTTCTCCCCCAATTTGGAGAGTAAATGAGCTGCACTCGCTACACAGTTGCTTCCAGCAATTTATTACTGGCAGTGTAAGACACCTGACGCGTTTCGTTTTTCCACAAAAAACTTTTTCAAAGGTCTGCCCCAGTGAGTGAGAGTTCCGAGTGGATCACAAAGGCTGTCTTTATGCAGTGCCAGCCCTCTAGTGGACACCAACGATTTGGTGATTGCTCAGCATGCTGGTCTTTGTAGTGCCACATTTGTTGTTTATTAAGAAACCCTCCATGAGGCGATGTTCCGTTTCTTACTGCTTCGCAGGAACGATTAAGTTTCCCATTGTGAAGCCCCTGGTTGCTGTCTTTTATTTTTGGTGGGCTGCAGAGGGACCATTCCAAACTCCAGTGTTTGGTGGCAGCCTGTTTCTCCCAAGTTCGTTTTACCGCATATTCGGTTTTGGTCCGGGTCGGGGAAACATGGCGCTCTAGCTGGCGGTGCGTGAACTCTGCGACAGGACCAAGTCGCGCTATGTATCACTCCTCGTTCTCCCCCAGTTTGGAGAGTAAATAAGCCGCACTCGCTACACAGTTGCTTGAAGCAATTTATTACGGGCAGTGTAAGACACCTGACGCGTTTCGTTTTTCTCCCAAAAACGTTTTCAAAGGTCTGCCCCAGTGAGAGAGAGTTCTGAGTGGATCACAACGACTGTCTTTATGCAGTGCCAGCCCTCTAGTGGACACCAACGATATGGTGATTGCTCAGCATGCTGGTCTTTGTAGTGCCACATTTGTTGTTCATTAAGAAACCCTCCATGAGGCGATGTTCCGTTTCTTACTGCTTCGCAGGAACGATTACATTTCCCATTGTGTAGTCCCTGGTTGCTGTCCTTTATTTTTGGTGGGCTGCAGAGGGACCATTCCAAACTCCAGTATTTAGTGGCAGCCTGTTTCTCCCAAGTTCGTTTTACCGCATATTCTGTTTTGGTACGGGTCGGGAAAACATGGCGCTCTAGCTGGCGGTGCGTTAACTCTGCGACAGGACCAAGTCGCTATGTATCACTCCTCGTTCTCCCCCAGTTTGGAGAGTAAATGAGCCGCACTCGCTACACAGTTGCTTCCAGCAATTTATTACGGGCAGTGTAAGCCACCTGATGCATTTTTTTTTTCTCGCAAAAACTTTTTCAAAGGTCTGCCCCAGTGAGTGAGAGTTCCGAGTGGATCACAAAGACTGTCTTTATGCAGTGCCAGCCCTCTAGTGGACACCAACGATATGGTGATTGCTCAGCATCCTGGTCTTTGTAGTGCCACATTTGTTATTCATTAAGAAACCCTCCATTAGGCGATGTTCCATTTCTTACTGCTTCGCAGGAACGATTATGTTACACATTGTGTAGCCCTTGGTTGCTGTCCTTTAATTTTGGTAGGCTGCAGATGAACCATTCCAAACTCCAGTGTTTGGTGGCAGCCTTTTTCTCCCAAGTTCGTTTTACCGCATATTCTGTTTTGGTCTGGGTTGGGGAAACATGGCGCTCTAGCTGGCGGTGCGTGAACTCTGCGACAGGACCAAGTCGCTATATATCACTCCTCGTTCTCCCCCGGTTTGGAGAGTAAATGAGCCGCACTCGCTACACAGTTGCTTCTACCAATTTATTACGGGCAGTGTAAGACACTCTTCACGTGTTTCGTTTTTCTCCCAAAAACTTTTTTAAAGGTCTGCCCCAGTGAGTGAGAGTTCCGAGTGGATCACAAAGACTGTCTTTATGCAGTGCCAGCCCTCTAGTGGACACCAACGATTTGGTGATTGCTCAGCATGCTGGTCTTTGTAGTGCTACATTTGTTGTACATTAAGAAACCCTCCATGAGGCGATGTTCCATTTCTTACTGCTTCGCAAGAACGATTAAGTTTCCCATTGTGTAGCCCCTGGTTGCTGTCCTTTATTTTCGGTGGGCTGCAGAGGGACCATTCCAAACTCCAGTGTTTGGTGGCAGCCTGTTTCTCCCAAGTTCATTTTACCGCATATTCTGTTTTGGTCCGGGTCGGGGAAACATGGCGCTCTAGCTGGCGGTGCATGAACTCTGCGACAGGACCAAGTCGCTATGTATCACTCCTTGTCCCCCCCCCCAGTTTGGAGAGTAAATGAGCCGCACGCGCTACACAGTTGCTTCCAGCAATTTAATATGGGCAGTGTAAGACACCTGACGCGTTTCGTTTTTCTCCCAAAAACTTTTTCAAAGGTCTGCCCCAGTGAGTGAGAGTTCCGAGTGGATCGCAAAGACCGTCTTTATCCAGTGCCAGCCCTCTAGTGGACACCAACGATATGGTGATTGCTCAGCATGCTGGTCTTTGTAGTGTCAAATATGTTGTTCATTAAGAAACCCTCCATGAGGCGATGTTCCGTTTCTTACTGCTTCGCAGGAACGATTAAGTTTCCCATTGTGTAGCCCCTGGTTGCTGTCCTTTATTTTTGGTGGGCTGCAGAGGGACCATTCCAAACTCCAGTGTTTGGTGACAGCCTGTTTCTCCCAAGTTCTTTTTACCGCATATTCTGTTTTGGTCCGGGTCGGGGAAACATGGCGCTCTAGCTGGGGGTGAGTGAACTCTGAGACAGGACCAAGTCGCTATGCATCACTCCTCGTTCTCCCCCAGTTTGGATGTATTTCTTCCCACATTGGCTCTATCATTTGTCCTCTTAAAAAGAGAATATTGGAGCACACAAGAGCGATCCAAAACAATGATTTTAGCTATGCAGCAGCTAAACATCTGAAAACTCATCCTGGGAAGACCTGGAATGATATCAAATATGCTGAATTGCTATGGTGAATGAGAATGAAAGAGGAGGAGACCGTACCAAAAAATTGAGACGCCTTGAATCGAAATTAATAATACGATTCAAAGCCAGGAGCCCGTGGGGACTCAATGGGGATGAGGAGTTACATGCCCACCTTTGAAGTCCTAGATGACTCTAATGTACTTTTACTGTAAACAATGACATTCAAATTCCGGAATGAAGTACACTATTTCTGTTATGTTATTTAAATTTCTAAATTATCATATGAAAATGTGGCTGAGATTTGAATAATGAAAGACATGTGATTTAGATACTGCTTTTAATGAATATTTGTTATCTGGTGTTGGAAAGCTGTGGGGATGTCATAAATGACACAATTGGAATTGAGTCGACTAAAGGCACTTATCCATAACTGACTCATAGACACGCAGTCGTTTATATAATCTGCGCTTGGTTATAGATCTCGCAAATATTGCGAGAAGGACATTCAACTATTTGATGTCTTATCCATACTCACAACATAAGCTTGAAATATGGTACAAGTTACTGTTAAATATCCAATTGTGTCGCAGACTGTTGAAAACCAGCTTTTTATAACACCAAGATAAGCTACAAAGCAGCCCAGTACTACTAAGCCCATAATACATCATTAATAGCCATATGGTGACTTTAGTATACATACCAAACACAAATGATGGACAATTGTTTGTTAACCGTGACCAGGGACAGTGTATGTCTGAAACGCGTAGGTGGGGAACCTACAGCAAATAAACAACTAAGGAAAAATATTTGAAGTGGTGTGTGGCGTCTTCTTAATTGAAGGTCCTTTGCTAAAGCATAATCTGCAAGGGTGTCCCTACCCTTGCCGCCAGCACCTGCTAATCAGCTGCATGTATAAAACATCAATCCCGCCTTTTCTTAAAGCACGGGTCCGACACATGCTTGAAACCTCTCCAGGGGAATTTATTTGCCACCATCCACAAGAAAAACACCTGGCAGACGCGTTTCGGCGAATGCCTTAATCATTGCCAGCTATGTGTTTAGTCTTTGTGGTTTCCACAGGGCTTTAATATGCTTCTAGTTGTGTACACATTAGAGGATGAATAGTCCAATCAGAGGTGCGATGTTTTGAGCTCTATGTTCAGTATATGCTAAGGTTTCTGGTAGATGAAGTCCGCACAGTGAGTTGCAGTCCGAAAAGCTCACTCAAACAGGACATGCAGGCAGTTCCACATCACAAGCTCAGGTTCAGTGACCGGTTAGTGCATTAAGTAATGCCCTGACAATGTCAGCTTGTGAGTCCGGCTACTCTCTGTTACGTGAACATATGGTGGCAATCGTCTCACGAAGGTGGCCCAATCAGCAGGAATCTGCTGCTCTCTCCCCAATACCATGAACGATGTCTTAGGCGGGGGGGCCGCTGTGTGCATTCAGCATGATACACCAGGAAAGATGTCGGTCATCAGCAGAGCTCCAGATTGAGAGGCGCATCGGAATGCAGGGCCGACTGCTGCAATATTATAAAACACCAATCCCACCTTTTCCTAAAGAATGGGTCTGACACATGCTTGGAACCACATGCTTGGAAAAATGTCAGCTTGTGAGTCCGCCCACTCTGTTACGTGAACATATGGCGGCAATCGTCTCCCAAAGGTGTCCTAATCAGCAGGAATCTGCTGCTCTCTCCCCAATATATATAGTAATATATATATTACCTACTGGCGATAGCCCATAGGTATATATAGTTAGGACCTAGTTACCATAGGAAATGCCGAACATTCTATTGGGATTAACTTTGGCGCCGATACAGGGATCTGCCTGTAATTTTCCTTAAATTTGCCTCGCTGCGCTCCGCTCCTTCCCTGAAAGTTTCGGGCGGATTCATCAAGCGGGGGCCGAGAAAAAAGGGGGGTCCCAAAACATGTTTCCCCCATGTTAATTTCCATAGGGACATTCTGACAAGGCTACAGCTCGAACGGCTGAACGGAATTACACCAGATTTGGCAAAATGTTAGGGACTGGTATGGAGCAGTGCCTTTTGTATGTTTGGTGTGAATCCCTCCAGTAGTTTATGAGAAAATTGAATGTGAAATTGAGTCCAATGCAATTTTCCATAGGACCTTTAGACACAGCTACAGCCCGAACGGCTGAATAGAATTACTGCAAACTTGGCAAAATGGTAGAGCCTGGTATCCAGAAGTGCCTTTTGTATATGGTGAAAATCCCTTCAGTAATTGTTGAGAAAATCGACTTTTTTCAAATTATATATCTATAGGCGGGACACGGTGCGCGCACGGGCGTGCACCGTCCTTGCACTGTCCTTGCACGTGCGTGGACCTTAGCGTGCGCGAGCTGCATGCTGATTGGCTGCCAATGTCTGTCAACACTCCAAAACAGAAATTGTTGGCAGCCATCTTGTGCCTCGGTAGACTGAGGCACAGGAAAGTAGAACGTGTAGAACTCAAAAAGGGGGCAGGGTAGAAGTACCCTGACCCCCTAGGCCTTCTCAGGGGGTCCCACAAGGACCCCCCAGGATTTTGAAAGATCTCGGGGTCCACGCACGGTGCGCGCACCCCGCGATTTTTCAAAAACGTTAGTACAACTAACTATATAGGAGCAATTTCAATGTTTTTTTAAATGCTAATTCCTAACTATGGGGCCGATTAGGATGGCGGACGGAAGAGCCACCGCGGCCCGTGAGTAGGTGGAAAAAGCCTTTTCCGTGTCCGCCTGCCATATCAGGATAGGAAAACTTGTCAAATTTCCGTCCGCGACGGAAAAGCACGCTCCGCCGGCCAACTACACACGACCACGCGGCGGACGTAACAGATCCGGACGCACCGCCGTACGTACTGACGACGAAGACCGTCCCCCCAATCAAGATGGCGGAAAACACACATAAAACCGCAGCGGAAAAACAACCTGTCTGAACACGTCGGAATCCCCACAGCGAACACAGGTGACATAGCCGAGATACCCACCGCAAGCTGACCACCACCATGGACCCTGCGCTACACGCCTTCCCGATGCTCTTCGCGATCCACCACGTCCTAGTCATGGCCTACTATGGACGACGCAGGTAAGGCACAAACCATTGGCTGTCTGGGGGTGAATACCAGCAAGGGACGTGACGTAGGGAGGGGGAGTGTCATGTCACCGTAATCACTGATGAGAAGCAAATACGAATACACAATTGTAGTACGCAAGCAGGAATGACAACGAAAAACCACGAGATTTGATAGACCACCTTTATTTCACAAAATAGGGGTTCAATCACAGTGTATGCGTGAGCATGGGCAAAGTGGGCACCAGAGCAGGCACATCATAGCAGGTAACGGGAGGGCAGTATGCAGTATCAGAGCATCAACAGGGCACAGTGCAGTACACAGCAGGCACATCATAGCAGGTAACGGGAGGGCAGTATGCAGTATCAGAGCATCAACAGGGCACAGTGCAGTACACAGCAGGTACATCATAGCAGGTAACGAGAGGGCAGTATGCAGTATCAGAGCATCAACAGGGCATTGTGCATAACAGAGCAGGTACAACAGAGGCAGGTAACGAGAGGGCAGTATGCAGTATCAGAGCATCAACAGGGCATTGTGCATAACAGAGCAGGTACAACAGAGGCAGGTAACGAGAGGGCAGTATGCAGTATCAGAGCATCAACAGGGCATTGTGCAGTACACAGCAGGTACATCATAGCAGGTAACGAGAGGGCAGTATGCAGTATCAGAGCATCAACAGGGCATTGTGCAGTACACAGCAGGTACATCATAGCAGGTAACGAGAGGGCAGTATGCAGTATCAGAGCATCAACAGGGCACAGTGCAGTACACAGCAGGTACATCATAGCAGGTAACGAGAGGGCACTATGCAGTATCAGAGCATCAACAGGGCATTGCAAAGAACAGGTCCATCAGAGGCAGCACATGAGAGGGGCACAGAGAATCAACAGTCCATTGCACAGAACAGGTCCATCAGAGGCAGCACATGAGAGGGGCACAGAGAATCAACAGTCCATTGCACAGAACAGGTCCATCAGAGGCAGCACATGAGAGGGGCCAAGTGCATGAACAGTCCATTGCACAGAACAGGTCCATCAGAGGCAGCACATGAGAGGGCCACAGAGAATCAACAGTCCATTGCACAGAACAGGTCCATCAGAGGCAGCACATGAGAGGGGCCAAGTGCATGAACAGTCCATTGCACAGAACAGGTCCATCAGAGGCAGCACATGAGAGGGCCACAGAGAATCAACAGTCCATTGCACAGAACAGGTCCATCAGAGGCAGCACATGAGAGGGGCCAAGTGCATGAACAGTCCATTGCACAGAACAGGTCCATCAGAGGCAGCACATGAGAGGGGCACAGAGAATCAACAGTCCATTGCACAGAACAGGTCCATCAGAGGCAGCACATGAGAGGGGCACAGAGAATCAACAGTCCATTGCACAGAACAGGTCCATCAGAGGCAGCACATGAGAGGGGCCAAGTGCATGAACAGTCCATTGCACAGAACAGGTCCATCAGAGGCAGCACATGAGAGGGGCCAAGTGCATGAACAGTCCATTGCACAGAACAGGTCCATCAGAGGCAGCACATGAGAGGGCCACAGAGAATCAACAGTCCATTGCACAGAACAGGTCCATCAGAGGCCGCACATGAGAGGGGCAGTATGCAGTATCAGAGCATCAACAGGGCACAGTGCAGTACACAGCAGGTACATCATAGCAGGTAACGAGAGAGCAGTATGCAGTATCAGAGCATCAACAGGGCACAGTGCAGTACACAGCAGGTACATCATAGCAGGTAACGAGAGGGCAGTATGCAGTATCAGAGCATCAACAGGGCATTGTGCATAACAGAGCAGGTACAACAGAGGCAGGTAACGAGAGGGCAGTATGCAGTATCAGAGCATCAACAGGGCATTGTGCAGTACACAGCAGGTACATCATAGCAGGTAACGAGAGGGCAGTATGCAGTATCAGAGCATCAACAGGGCATTGTGCAGTACACAGCAGGTACATCATAGCAGGTAACGAGAGGGCAGTATGCAGTATCAGAGCATCAACAGGGCACAGTGCAGTACACAGCAGGTACATCATAGCAGGTAACGAGAGGGCAGTATGCAGTATCAGAGCATCAACAGGGCATTGTGCAGTACACAGCAGGTACATCAGAGGCTGCACAACTACGTGTCCCTACCAACCCGTCACAGGAACCACAAGAGTGCCACGCAGTTCCCAATGGACACACCATGTGAAGTAACATTTCAGTGAAGTGTACAGCACCTCACATCACAGACTCAGGGGGACTGCGTGACCCACCTGCCTCGGACACACTGGCAGCACCAGCAACAGGAGTGTGAGACACAGTCACAGCCCGAGTCACACACACATGGGCCACGGACCCAGACACACTGGCAGCACCAGCAACAGGAGTGTGAGACACAGCCACAGCCCGAGTCACACACACATGGGCCACGGACCCAGACACACTGGCAGCACCAGCAACAGGAGTGTGAGACACAGCCACAGATGTAGTCACTGACACGTGAGCCACTGACCCAGACACACTGGCAGCACCAGAAACAGGAGTGTGCAACACAGCCACAGATCTCCTAACTGACACGTGAGCCATAGACCCAGATACACTGCCAGGACGTGCAACAGGAGAGGGCACAACTGACACTGTGCCACCATCTGATACATGAGAGTCAACTGCACCAGCGCCACTGGGACAACTGAAATGATGAGCCACAGGGCTGTATGGGCCAGGAGGCAGGGTGGGCCTGGGAGCTGGTGATAGGTCATCTAGAGCCAAATCGGGTGTGGCAGGTGTCAATGGTGTGTGTCTGCGTTTCTTATGGAGGTGTGAGTGCACCCTGGACAGGACTGGACTGCCAAGTGGCGGGGACTCCAAAGAATCACCACCCAGCATAGGTGGAGCAACTGCTGCCGGGGACCTGGTTTCTGGGGACGTGCTGGAGCCTGCTTGTCGTTTGCTCTGTGCCTGCCGCCTGGACTCGGAATGATGTGTAATGGGGGATGCTACAACAGGGGACACCCACCTCTGCTTCTGACTGGCCTGGATGGGAGTGGAGGTATGGGGGGACTCCGCCGCGGAGACATTAGTTTTGCGTCCAGTAGTAAACATCAGCCTCAGTGCAGCCAGGGGTGGAGTATGCCTGTCCTTGATTGCGCCAATGTCCATGCTAGATGCCTTGTCCGTAGGAGGTGCCTTATCCTTAGGTGGAGTGTTGTCTCTGGATGTAGCCTGTGCCCTGCTCGCCGCCCTGTTCCTGCCAGCAGACTTGTCGTCTGTGGTGCACCTGTCTCCAGTAGACACCTGCTCTCTGTGTGTGTCCATGCCCTTGGGAGTGTCCCTTACCTCTGCTGTGGGCCTGCTCTTGGGAGTCTCCCTGCACTTAGTAGGTGCCTTAGTCTTCTCACTGTCCTTGGGATTGTTCCTATCGACCGCTGTGGGCCTGCTCTTGGGAGTCTCCCTGCTCTTAGTAGGTGCCTTAGTCTTCTCACTGTCCTTGGGAGTGTTCCTATCGACCGCTGTGGGCCTGCTCTTGGGAGTCTCCCTGCTCTTAGTAGGTGCCTTAGTCTTCTCACTGTCCTTGGGAGTGTTCCTATCGACCGCTGTGGGCCTGCTCTTGGGAGTCTCCCTGCTCTTAGTAGGTGCCTTAGTCTTCTCACTGTCCTTGGGAGTGTCCCTTACCTCTGCTGTGGGCCTGCTCTTGGGAGTCTCCCTGCTCTTAGTAGGTGCCTTAGTCTTCTCACTGTCCTTGGGAGTGTCCCTTACCTCTGCTGTGGGCCTGCTCTTGGGAGTCTCCCTGCTCTTAGTAGGTGCCTTAGTCTTCTCACTGGCCTTGTCCAAGGAACAGTCCATGGACATGTGAGTATCCCATGCCTTGGGAGTACCTTTTGTGTTGAATGCCCGTGTAGCTCCTGAAGGCATGTCCTCCAACAACACTTGTGGATCCTGTGTGTGTACTCCAGTGCATCTGACGTCGTGTACGTGAACAGATGTAGGTGATCTAGGGGATGTGGTCTGTGCCCTGCGTGCCCTGACGTGCTGTCTGACGCTGCTTCGAGTGCAATAACCTTTATTTGAGTCTTGCTCACAATAATCACTACCCCCTGAGACATCCAGCGGTGTAGATGGGGAAACAGAAGTATGACCCTGTGCATTCGACTGAACTATTGCAGACGACACACTGCTTGCCAATGACTGCACTGTCCTGTGTAGACCTGAAAGATCGCCATGCATCCCTTCCATGAATGCCACCACCTGCCCCAACTTCCTATCATGGTCCTGGAATGCATTCGTCATATTGGTCTGCCCCACACACAGCTGTCGCAGCAGATCAACTGCCTCAGCACACAGTGCATTTTGGCTCACCGTGGCAGGGGCAGCAGTGCCTGCACCGAACGCCACTCTGCTCCCCCTACTCCTCCAGCCACGAACAGTACATGGTGCAGTTGGTGGAAGTGTGGGCCCTGTGTGCTGTCTTCCGACAGAAGGTGATGAGTGCCCACTCCCAGTCTGTGACAACAGTGCAGGCTCACCAAGAGTGTCCGACGAGGAGGACGATGGTGTCTCCACATGCGAGTCCTCAGGGACGGTCCTGTCCCCCTCTCCGGCGCTGGCCTCCTCCGTGTCAGTCTGCGTGTGTGCGATGTCTGAGCCGGACTCATTTCCTCGGCTACTCTCCACCGTCTGTGGCAGAGTGTCCTCTGTCAAAGCTGAAATGCACAGAAAAGATGTGTGAGTCATGGGCAGACTGACGTACAGATGGAACAGGATAGCCAAATTACATAGCAGACAAAGGTTTAGGAGCCCACATCCTGCACATGGCCCACCCCTACCAGTCATCCTCACATTTCCTGGAATGGTGCCATGGACCACTAGGGGATGTGCATTAACACTCAAGTACTAAGCAAGTGGCGTGTCAACATGGCGGACCTGGCTGTCAAATGAGTACCACCCAATGGGACCAAAATGGCAGCACAGGCATACGTACGCAACACGGAACTCAATAGTGTGTCTGGGCACCAATACATGCATAGCACTCACAAGTTTCCTACACAGACAGTATGCTCACCGCTAGTTTGCTGTTGATCGGCACTCAGACGTTCGGCCAGTTCAGGATGCGTCACTGCAATTATACGGTGCATGAGAGGGGTCATGGAGCGTCGGGCCAGACGGGGCGTCCTTGGAATCAGGCCCAGTGTTACTTCAGCTACATTCTTGCTCAGCCTGGAAATGTCGTCCCAGCGTTTGTGGCAGTGTGTATGTCGTCTGTTGCACACCCCCAATGCCCGAACTTCCCGTGCTATGCCCCTCCACAGGTCCTTGCGAAGGTGCAGCTTGACCTACCATGATGAAAGAGAAAAGGGTTTTAGTCAGTGGACAGGTGGCCTGTGACACACATAGGGGCAAGACGTAACTGTCAGCAGCCATGCACAATCGGGAACATATGTGTAGCCCACACTACACAGCTAAGATAGAAATTGGCAAGATCATTTAGCCCCCTCATGCACACCAACATGTCCCACACTGCACTTACCACCCGTCCTGGTGCGCCGTAGAGGCGTCCATAGTTGCGGAGTACACCGTCCACGAGGACATCAAGCTCCGCGGCGGTGAAGGGTCGAGACCGGATCTCATTGCCTCTCGACATGGCAAGATCACGGAGTATGGCACTAGAGCAGCAGTCGGTGGTCAGCTCAGCAGCAGCAGTAGGTCGAGGTGATGGTCACAGGCAGCAGTCGGTGGTCAGCTCAGCAGCAGCAGTAGGTCGAGGTGATGGTCACAGGCAGCAGTCGGTGGTCAGCTCAGCAGCAGCAGTAGGTCGAGGTGATGGTCACAGGCAGCAGTCGGTGGTCAGCTCAGCAGCAGCAGTAGGTCGAGGTGATGGTCACAGGCAGCACTGGTCCCCAGGGTAGGTAGCGTCGTTTTGGCCAACACACATATATAGGGCCCTCTGCACGTGTCAGTGGCATACGTCGCCAGCAATTGGTCAGCCCTGGAAGCGTGATCGTGAAATGGGCCAATGACTGGCCCATAGTTGCGGTGCACACCTTCCGCTACTTGCGATTGGCCATATGCGGCCAGCGTCCCTCTCCCCATTGGCTGCATGTGCATGGACCGTCACGGGCAGACATCGGCGACCGCACGTGCAAGCCTCAGGCACGGATGCTTCCGTTGCAACAATGTACTATCACTGGCGCCTCCATGGCGGTGCACGTACTCAGCGGGGGAGGTGCAGGCCCATACACCCTGTAGATGTAGTCAATGGACATGCCATTTCATGACCCCCCTTACAGTCACCTTGCATCATCCACCGTACACCGGCCGGAGCGGCCGGGCCTAGGACGACCGCCGTGCCCGGCCATGAACACAAGCGCCATGGCCGGGCACGGCGGTTGTTCATGGCCGGGCACGGCGGTTCAACATGGCCGGGCACGGCGGTTCAACATGGCCGGGCACGGCGGTTGTTCATGGCCGGGCACGGCGGTTGAACATGGCCGGGCACGGCGGTTGTTCATGGCTGGGCACGGCGGTTGAACATGGCCGGGCACGGCGGTTCAACATGGCCGGGAACGGCGGTTCAACATGGCCGGGCACGGCGGTTCAACATGGCCGGGCACGGCGGTTCAACATGGCCGGGCACGGCGGTTCAACATGGCCGGGCACGGCGGTTGTTCATGGCCGGGCACGGCGGTTCAACATGGCCGGGCACGGCGGTTGTTCATGGCCGGGCACGGCGGTTGAACATGGCCGGGCACGGCGGTTGAACATGGCCGGGCACGGCGGTTCAACATGGCCGGGCACGGCGGTTCAACATGGCCGGGCACGGCGGTTCAACATGGCCGGGCACGGCGGTTCAACATGGCCGGGCACGGCGGTTGTTCATGGCCGGGCACGGCGGTTCAACATGGCTGGGCACGGCGGTCGTCCTAGGCCCGGCCGCTCCGGCCGGTGTACGGTGGATGATGCAAGGTGACTGTAAGGGGGGTCATGAAATGGCATGTCCATTGACTACATCTACAGGGTGTATGGGCCTGCACCTCCCCCGCTGAGTACGTGCACCGCCATGGAGGCGCCAGTGATAGTACATTGTTGCAACGGAAGCATCCGTGCCTGAGGCTTGCACGTGCGGTCGCCGATGTCTGCCCGTGACGGTCCATGCACATGCAGCCAATGGGGAGAGGGACGCTGGCCGCATATGGCCTTTGGGAAGTAGCGGAAGTTGAGCACCGCCATGGCGGCGCCAATTATGTGATCTTGTCAGACGCTGCACCGTGATGTGTTGTGTGCAGTTGTGTCATGAGGGATGTGAGCGTGATTGGGAAAGGTCATATGTCATACAATATAGCATGTGTGTCCATACAATGGCAATCGGTCGGCACATTATGGGCAAAAGATGTGCATTTCTACTTGTTGACGTCGGGTGTGACCCTACAGACGTTGTTACATCTTCACAACTACACAGTACATCACGGCTGTGTGGCCAATTAATGCATCTGTTGTCAGTTTCTTGTTGTGTCGAGGTGACTACAGTGGTGGTGGTACACATGCATTCCGTGTATGTGTTTTGTACGTTGTGTCACCATGCATGTCATTTCCGTATGCACATCATTATTGGTGGTGGCATTTGTGCTTGATGACATGGCGTGTGTACACTTATCTTTTGTGTGCATGCAGTAGCATGAGTGTCTGTGATGTGTCTACGAAACATTAGGGTGATGCCAGAAGTTTTGTCAGTAAGGTACACATGTGATGGAGTTCTACACGTATGCGTCGTTTGCAAGTTGACCAAAGTTACATCTCTGTCCCACACAGGAGGGCTCCAAATGTGCTTCGTCCATACACTGTGCTGGAGGATATGGTAGACGAGGACATCATTCGGAAATTCAGGCTGGATCGACGTCGGTTGATGGACCTTGTGGCACTATTGTCTCCTCATCTGCAGCCACGTAGAACGTATCCTGGGTCGATTACACCCACTGCAAAGGTCATGGCGGTACTACATTTCTTCGCTACTGGCACTTTTCAGTTCACTGTTGCAGTTTCCGGGGGGATGTCGCAGGCCATGTTTAGCACGGTTCTTCGGGATGTGTTGACAGCTATGATGCTCTACAAGGATGAGTACATCCATTTTCCACGGCCGGAAGAGTTGCCAGCTGTCAAAGCTGCTTTCTATGCACTGGGCCACATGCCTCACGTTGTGGGCTCAATTGATGGCACACACATCGCTCTGATTCCACCACGGGCACGCGAACAAGTGTTCAGGAATCGCAAACACTTTCATTCGCTGAACGTGCAGGTGGTGTGCCTGGCGAACAACATCATCTCCCATGTGTGTGCCAGATTTCCTGGATCCGCACATGACGCCCACATCATGCGGAGCAGCAATGTCCCACGACTCATGGCAAATCTGCGACCCGGTCAAGCGTGGCTTGTTGGTGAGTGTGCAGTGGGTACTCTTGTGATCTCTGTGTTGCATGGGGTACCCACCATATGTATTTCTGATGTTTGTCTCTGTCATCCCCCTACATAGGCGACTCGGCTTACCCAAACCGGCCCTGGCTCCTCAGTCCCCTACGCAATCCGAGGACGGCGGGTGACATGCGGTACAATGAGGCACATGGAAGGACACGGAGAGTCATCGAACGTACCTTTGGACTGCTAAAGTCCAGGTTTCGGTGCCTCGATAAGACCGGAGGGGCCCTGCCTTACACACCAGGAAAAGTATGCAAGATCGTGATAGCCTGCTGCATGCTCCACAACATTGCAGTACGCAATGGCATTGAACTGCTGTTGGACCCTGAAGACGAAGGAGTGCCTCGGCCTCCCATCCCACCCATGTCCACTGATGAGGATAGTGGTGAGGAGGAAGGTGTGGACCAGAGGCGCCAGCTCATAGATCGCTACTTCCCTTGAATGTGAGTATCTACCTGTAGTGGCGGTTGACAATGCCTCATGTATGTTTGCTGGTGTTGTGTGGGTATGGGGTTAATCAGCTGGGTGTTGTTTGTGATGGTTGCACATGTGTGTCTTCATGTCTTTGGACATGGAAGTGTCCATGATGTGTGTGCTCTCATCCCATGCTTGTGTGATGGTTGTCGTTTGTGTAATGTAGCTGTGCATTGTGTTGTGATGTGTGTGAATCTCTTTACTGACGTGTGTTTGCTGTCTCTGGTTTTCTCTAGGTCACTCCCGCAGCGCCATGATCATGTACGACTATGATCCCTGTACCTGTTTACGTCTGTATCAGATGGCAATCATGTGAATAAACATGGAGGCAAAACATCATTGTGTGAATTAATGCTATTTATTTACAGGTTGTGCTTCTGTGCTGGTGAATATTTACAAGTCAGTGGGGTGGAGGGAGTTGGAGTTGAAGGTATTGGCTGATGAAATGTCCGTGCTGACGCCACATTGGGGGGTGTCAGGGTAGACCAGCAGACCAGTGGGAATGATTGTCTGTGGGACAGGCTACTTAGCTGGGTGAATGTCTGGCACAGGCAGTGACATTGTCATGGTCGTCCCCTCTTGGAACGTGTGCCTGGCGCTCCAACACTGCTCTCAGCCTCTTTCTTACTAGGACGGCCCCTCCGTCTCTGACCTGGAACAGATTCAGCTGGGAGGGCAGGTTGTTGATGGGCCACCTCCGTCGCCAGGGGCTCAGGTGGTGGTGGCGGCGGTGGAGGCGGAGGCGGAGGTGGCGGCGGAGGCGGAGGTGGCGGGGGAGGCGGAGGTGGCGGGGGAGGCGGAGGTGGCGGGGGAGGCGGAGGTGACGGTGGCGCTACCACACTTGGTGGAGGGGGGGGGGTTGTTCCGGTCAACCCATTCACTCCACATCGTTGCCTGCTGCCCCATGATCAGCAACATCTGGCCAAGGATGCCAGCGATTTGGCGCTGGGTGTTGGTGTTGTCCACTGAGTCCTGGTGTGCACGATCAGCGTTTGCCTGGGACCGGTCGTATGACGCCTGGCACCTGGCAAGAGCTTGTAGGGACTGTGCCACTGGCTGGGGTAGCTGTTCCTCCTCTGCACGGCGGTGTGTGGCTCGCCTGATTGGATGTTGTCCCGTTGCCTGTGTTTGTGGCCCACTCACCCTGCTTGTGTGTGGGGCCGTTGGACCAGCGTTGCGCGGTGGGTTCTGCTGGGTGGCAGCGGCAGGAGTCGTGGTGCTGGTGGTAGTGGTGGTACTGGTGGTACTGGTGGTACTGGTGGTGGTGGGGACTGTGCAGATCACAGAGACAGGTGCCGCTCGAGTCACACATGCGACGTTGGTCTGTCCAGGGAGTCCCTGTGAGCCAGATGGCCCTGGCTGCGTGCTTGGTCCCGCTCCATCCTCCGCCCCGGAGCTGACTGTGTCCTCGTCACCAGAGAGTCCTGTAGATGTGAGAGGCGAGGCTGGCGGCCAGGTACTGGTTTCCGCAGTCAGTTGACGATCACCTGAGGGACAAGATCGAGCTGGTCAGTAATTTGGACATTACATGGGTATATGGATTTGTAGCCATTTCGGTTTCCTGTCGAACACACCCCACCCTCCACCACCACCACCACCACCACCACCCTCCCCGTGAACATGGGGGCCTGTTGGGAGTTGTAGTTTGGGCCTCTCACACACCCCACCCTCCACCACCACCACCACCACCACCACCCTCCCCGTGAACATGGGGGCCTGTTGGGAGTTGTACTTTGGGCCTCTCACACACCCCACCCTCCACCACCACCACCACCACCACCACCCTCCCCGTGAACATGGGGGCCTGTTGGGAGTTGTACTTTGGGCCTCTCACACACCCCACCCTCCACCACCACCACCACCACCCTCCCCGTGAACATGGGGGCCTGTTGGGAGTTGTACTTTGGGCCTCTCACACACCCCACCCTCCACCACCACCACCACCACCACCACCCTCCCCGTGAACATGGGGGCCTGTTGGGAGTTGTAGTTTGGGCCTCTCACACACCCCACCCTCCACCACCACCACCACCACCCTCCCCGTGAACATGGGGGCCTGTTGGGAGTTGTAGTTTGGGCCTCTCACACACCCCACCCTCCACCACCACTACCACCACCACCACCCTCCCCGTGAACATGGGGGCCTGTTGGGAGTTGTAGTTTGGGCCTCTCACACACCCCACCCTCCACCACCACCACCACCACCACCACCCTCCCCGTGAACATGGGGGCCTGTTGGGAGTTGTAGTTTGGGCCTCTCACACACCCCACCCTCCACCACCACCACCACCACCACCACCCTCCCCGTGAACATGGGGGCCTGTTGGGAGTTGTAGTTTGGGCCTCTCACACACCCCACCCTCCACCACCACCACCACCACCACCACCCTCCCCGTGAACATGGGGGCCTGTTGGGAGTTGTACTTTGGGCCTCTCACACACCCCACCCTCCACCACCACCACCACCACCACCACCCTCCCCGTGAACATGGGGGCCTGTTGGGAGCCATGGACATGTTAGTGAGTTGGTGTCGAACGTGCATGGTTTGGGGCGTAGGGGATGTTTCTTCTCAGTTGTGTGAGCCTGACCATGTCGTGCTGATCGTGGTGTTGGTTTGTACTCACCAGTCTCTTCTCCTTCGTCAAGTCCGTCTAGGCTCTCTCGGTGCAGTATCCCCAGCACCTTCTCCTCCCAATCTGTGTAGGGTAATGGCTCCGGGGGTGTGCCACCGCCAGTATGATTGGCTCTAGTGACGTTTTTCGCTCGGATGCCCTTGACCCTGGTCTTCAGGTCATGCCACCGCCTCTGAATGTCATGCTTCGTCCTCGGCACAGTCCCCGCATTCACCCGAGTGACGATCCTGTCCCACATGTGGTTCTTTTGCGCCACGCTCGTCATGTGGGGCTCGACACGGATTATTTCGTCTACCATTACCCTCAACTCTGTCTCTGAGAATTTGGGATTTTTTTTGGGTGCCATGGTGTGTGGTGCTCAGTGTGTGAGTTGTGTGAGTTGGGAGGTGCAGGTGTGTGGTGTGTGATGTGTCGGATTTGTGTGGTGGGTGTTTGTGTGGTGGGTGTGGTAGGGTGGTGGGTGGGTGTCTTCTATGTGATTTTATGTGAGTTAGCAGTTTCTCGATTTGCCCTCTTGCTGGCAGCAATGCTGTGGTGCAAAGGATTGTGGTTGTGTGTGGGTGTCATTTTGTAGTCGTGTCTCAATGGTTGTTGCGAGTCAGGTGGTAGGTGGGCGTGTTGACGTGTGTGCATTATTGGATGATTGGGACTTGTCATGGTGGCTTGTGATTGGTGTTGGGGGGGGGGGCTTGTCAATGTTCGTATGTTTGCTTAGGACTTGCGGTGCAGTTTCTGACTTTTGTTCGGCGCTAGGGATGTTGTGCGTGTTGCCCTTCCGCGGTGATGCTGTGGTTCTCGTGGCATTGTTTCCGCCGCGGACGTGGATGGCTGTGCGTTCCGTGGTACGGGCGGATTTATCCTAATTGCGGCCACGGAGTATTCTCAGGTATTCTCAGGTATGGCGGTACATGTTTTATTTTCCGCGGTCATTTCCGTCCGCGGCAGTGGTTGTTCAGTGAACTCCGTCCGCCGCGGACGGACTTGGTTGTGTTCCGACCGCCGCGGACGGTGTTGGTTGTGAACCGTCCGCCGCGGTCGGAGTTTCGTCACATGAATATCCTAATCCCAAACGCGGTTTCTCCGCGGCGCAGCCGGGAGTAAAATTTCCCCTACCATGGCGGACAGTACCCATTTCCGTCCGCCATCCTAATCGGCCCCTATATAAGGCCTGAAGCCTATGTTTTTTTTCAGTGAATATATATATATATATATATATATATATATATATATATATATATATATATATATATATATATATATATATATATATATATATATATTTATTACCTACTGGCGGTCGCCAGTAGGTAGTTATAGTTAGGATTATTTTCAATGCAAAATCTCATCATTCTATTGTGAATAACTTTGGCGCCGGTTGAGGAATCTGCCTGAAAATTTCCTCAAATTTGCCTCGCGGCGCTCCGGTCCTTTCTTGAAAGTTTGGGGGGGATTCGTGAAGCGGGGGCCGAGATAAAAGGGGGGCCCCAAAATGTGTTTTCCCCATGTTCATTTCCATAGGGCGGTCTAACTCACTTTTAGCCCGAACGGCTGAATGGATTTCCACCAAACTTGGCAAAATTGTAGGGAATGGTAGCCTGGTGTGCCTTTGCTATGTCTCAAGATATGTGCTCCAGTGGATTTTGAGTAATTTAGGTTCAAAAAAATATATATATCTATGGCCGCGCCCCGGTACGCGCACCGGGGAGAGTACCGGGCGCGCCACGCGAGGTGCGCATGGAAAGCTGATTGGCTCACGGGTGTCTGTAAACATTCGAAACAGTCCGGAGCGGCCGCCATCTTGTGTCTCGGTAGGATTAAGACACAAGAGGTGGCAAAAACAAAGGGGGAAATGACCAAAACGGGGCAGGGTAGACCCCCCTGACTCCCTAGGTTCGATGTGGGGGCCAGGTTCGCGGGGGAGCGCCCGGTACGCGCACCGGGGAGCGCACTGGAGAGCGTACCGGGTAGCATACCAAGGGAAAAAAAGAATGACAGTTTTTAAAAAATGTAGCTGTTTTAAAAAATATATATATTTTTTATTTTTTTATTTTTTATTTAAGTACCTACATGTAGGTATCAATGTGGAGACTTAGGGGCAGATTTACAAGCCACTTGCGCCACTTTTGCGTCACTTTTGCCATGTTGCCATGTTGCCATGTTAAACGTGACGCAAAGGTGGCGCAAGGGGCTTGTAAATCTGCCCCTTAAATTGTTTTTTTTTTTTTATTCAAGTACCTATATGTAGGTTCCAATGTAGAGACTTAGGGGCAGATTTACAAGCCCCTTGCACCACTTTTGCGTCACTTTTCCTATGGTAAAAGTGAAGCAAAGGTGGCGCAAGGAGCTTGTAAATCTGTCCCTTAAATTTAATGTACACCTTCTCCTCTGTAGATATCTTGCATGAGGTTACAGATGTTATTGTGGTATATGGAATCCATACCATAGTCTGTCAAGAAAGCAGAAACAGATACTTTAAGCACTTCCTGAGAAGGCCTAGTGGTTGATGGGTAGTGTATCCTGCTCCCTTATGATGAAAAAGAGATGTATATTACACATTGTAGATAATATAGTGGGAGAAAGGAAGTAACTCTGAGTAAACTTACTATGTAACACAAAAATTTGCACAGTATACTATAGGTCTCATTTTATAATATAATCATTTTGGTACTACTTCATGAATTACATATAAAAATAAATAATGTCTCAAACAATTTAAAATTATTAAATATAAATGTATTCTTCTGATTCTTTTTCATAATTTAATAAAACTTGTAACATAATATTGTCCGGTATTTCCTCATAATTATTAGTACATGATTCCATTTGTTCCAAACATTCTATTAACTGTTGGTCCAAAGAGTCATCCATGAAATCAAATTCATCTTTTTGTTCTTCTGGATTTTCCACCTTTACTTCGAAAGAAATAACAGTTGATTGTTTTTCTCCTTCCATTTTCTTTCTGAAAATTGCATATAAAATAACTATATCAGTAGAGTAAGGGTACTGTTGGGTTTAAGTTCAGACAGGTACTTTTGAGTTTTTAACAGTGAAGTAATTTTTGGGCAGTGTATGGTTTGAGGCAGGAAGTAGAACTATTTAAAAGTGCATGTGATGAAGCCTAAGTAAATTCATAATTATACCAGCGAAGCTTAACTCAATCCATAATTATAACAGAGAAGTTTATCTTAATCTCTAACTCTTACAGAGGGACAGTATATAACTATCTGAAAAAGTTTTGCCAAATTAACTTAAAGTGCACAACATAGTTCCCCTTCAAAAATATTAACTTACCTTTTTCAAAGGAGTTGAAGTTTTCTGTGAAAAATCTTTTCAAACGTACCTCAGGTAGTATTAGTCAAAATGGCTGTGTTTCCCTCTCATTTTTCATATATATTGATGTACATAACCAATCAAATGTCAGCACATAAAAGTAAAAAATGTAACTAGCATTTTAATTGGTTGAAAATTCTAACACTTTCATATGTGTTTTTGTCATGTAATTGACCTCAGGATATTTAGACCGCGCTACAGCCTAAATGGCTCAATGGAATACCATCAAATTTGGGGAAATGGTAGGGACTGCTATGCAGTAGGGTCTATTCTATACTTGGTGAAAGTCTGTCCAGTGGTTTTTATGCAATTTTATTTCCTAAATTTTTTTGGGGAGCGCTTACCGGTGAGCGCCCCGGTACGCGCACCGGGAGCGCTACGGGAGTCCGCCATTTTGTGTTTCGGTCGAATTGAGACACAAGATGGAGGACAAACAACGTTGGGAATGGGTAAAAGGGGGCACGGTAAACACCACCTGACCCTCTAGGTTGTCTGAGGGGAGTTTAGGAGGTGCATATATGCATATAAAAAAACAAAATTTACAAATTTCGCGGGGGCCGCGCCCGGTACACGCACCAAGGAGCGAACCGGGGAGCGTACTTTGGTGAAAAATAGTGAAAAAAGTTAGAGAAAGATAATCATTTTGAGTGATCAAAGGTAGTGTAGCTCTGAAAATAGCTTTTGGGTTCTGTGGCTGATTTAGGTACCTACAAGTAGGTTCCAATGCACAGTCTTAAATTCAGGAGGAATATTCTATTACCCTCATCTGAGAAGTGCACACCATCTCCTCTGTAGATATCTTACATGTTGTAACGCAAGTTATTGTTGTTTATTGAACCCATTCCATAGTCTCTCATTTAAGCAGAAACAGATTTATTCACATGTTTCCGTGCTTTCTCAAATTGTGGACAAAATTGGTTAGACCAGTTCCATTTCTGTCTTTGACATATATTCGAATATATCAAGGCAGTTTGTGGAAAAAGTGTCATCAATTGACCAAAGGTGTCCTTTGAAAGCATTTCCAGACCTACCCCAATCAAAGTGCCCAAGTCATTTCCTCCACAGTGCACTATTAAGAGGTCAGGGTTTGGCAGATGCAAAAAGGTTTTCACCAATGGTATCAATTGGTGACATCTCAATCCTCTCTGGCCAATCCACTTGATTTCCACATTTGTTAAATCAAGGTTGTGAAAATTTCTGCTAGCTGCATACCTTTGAGCCCAGTGGATGTAGCTTTGTCCAATAATCCAGACAGAATACATGGTGAGAGAAGGTTCTGGTGCAGTCAGATGAAGTGTGGGAATTAAATGGCAGTTGGAACAGTAGGAGTTTACAAAAAAATAATTGTGGAGTTTCACTGCTCTTGAATCACAAGCTATGATTGGTGGATTCAGATAGTTGAAAAATAAAAGTGAGGGTGCATGGTTGTGTTTTGTGAAAGAAGCAATTTTAATGGTTAAGAAAAAGTCAATTAAAGAAACATTTCATCGGATAAGCTGGTGTATTGAGAGGTCAAACATCCTTGCTTAGTTCATTTGCAACATTGTAGAATAAACTTTTGAACCTGAGAGTTAAGTAAGGAGGGAGTTGCTATGGTAACAGATAGAAAGGGCTGAGGGGGGAAGGGTGTTGGTTTGAAAATAGTGAGGGAAGAGTTTTGATTGGTTGAAATGAGGCAATCCACTCTTTCTGTCCCCTTTCTTTATGCTCACTTCCTCATTATTTTTTTTTGGGGTGCGCTAACGGGACGCGCCCCGGTACACGCACCGGGGCGCGCCGGGATAGTGCGCTTACAGGTGCACTCACCGGTACGTGCACCGGGAGCGCGCCAGGGCAAAAAAATAAAAAAAATTAAAAGTATGAATATACATAAAAAAATAGTATTACATAAATATACAATATAGGATTCATTTTAAACAATAATACATTACATAGCTATAGAAATTTGCTATTAAAAAACCTTTGAAATTCACTGAAAAAAACATAGGTTTCACACTAGTTATAGTTAGGAATCAGCATTTTAAAAAACTATGAAATTCACTGAAAAAACATAGGTTTCAGACCAGTTATAGTTAGGAATTAGCATTTAAAAAACCTATTAAATTCACTGAAAAAAACAGAGGTTTCACACCAGTTATAGTTAGCTGTAAATTTTACTGACATAAAACCATTGAAATTCCCACGTTATAGTTAGTTGGACTCACTATAACTTGCGCGCCTGCAATGCACTGCTGATGATGTCACATATTACATCACTCATGACATGGTCAGTGACATCACTCATGACATCACTGATGACACCATCCTTGTGACAGAGTGGCAGACCACATTTCAGTGTAATGTAACCCTTGAAACACATATTTAAAAATAGAAACTAAAATTTTCAAAAAAATTGAGATACCCATACCAGTTACAACAACCAATTCAGTAATTCCACCATCTCTATACACATCCACTCATTCACCAACAGTTATATATAGTCACTCAATATGTAAGACAACAAGGACCCCCTGATAAGAATCAATTTCCTGGGTCAGGGCAAATAATATATGTGAGTACAACGCCCAGGCAAATTATCAAACACCAACTAGCACATGAAAAGTGGCATATGCCACACACAAATTAATAGTCGACAACTGTTTTTACACATAGAATACAATTTAATTCCTTATACAAAACATAATATTAGATAAAATCGATACATGATTATAGACAATTGATAAAATGTTTCAGCATTATAGCATATGCATTTTTCTATACACACAACACTTATTAAATATAAAAACTATTAGATGGTTTCCTGTCTACGCGTTTCGACACCAAGCTGTGTCTTCCTCAGGACTGTACCATCGTTGTGCTATTTAAAGGGCCGATTAGACAAACATCAAGATGCCATGTAGATCATAGTAGTATCAAAAGAAATTATTCAGATCCTAAATAACGCCCTGAATGTATAAATCTCGTTTAAGTCTTCAATAGTTATGCGTTGATAAGAAGAACAGATAGATTGCTGACATCAAATCATCGTTTACATTAGGGTAATATACCTCGGTATGATCACAACTGCAGAATATATTTTCTATCCTATGAGAGAGTATGCTCTGTTAGTTCTGGTGTGCTGCGTCTTGTAGCTTTTGTTTGGGTATATTTGTTAGGTTAAGCGGTCTTTTATCCTGTTCAGGAGATTGCTTTCTACCGGGTAATACAGAAGTGCCATGTATTGTTCATCCGGATGTAGTCCGTAGACTGAGCGATCTTTTATATAGTCCTGGTTAGGGTTGACCTTCGTTATACTTTATCAGAGGCGCCTTATGGTGTAAGTCCACGTGAGCATCTGAGATTTCGCAATCGATTATCTGTATCCTAGTAGATTCAAATGGACCGGCTGCGGCGTGTTCCCGGCGTCATCTAATGTATCAACCCTAATCAGGACTATATAAAAGATCGCTCGGTCTACGGACTACATCCGGACGAACAATACATGGCACTTCTGTATTAACCGGTAGAAAGCAATCTCCTGAACAGGATAAAAGACCGCTTAACCTAACAAATATAACCAAACAAAAGCTACAAGACGCTGCACACCAGAACTAACAGAGCATACTCTCTCATAGGAGAGAAAATATATTCTGCAGTTGTGACCATACCGAAGTATATTACCCTAATGTAAACGATGATTTGATGTCAGCAATCTATCTGTTCTTCTTATCAACGCATAACTATTGAAGACTTAAACGAGATTTATACATTTGGGGCGTTATTTAGGATCTGAATAATTTCTTTTGATACTACTATGATCTAAATGGCATCTTGATGTTTGTCTAATTGGCCCTTTAAATAGCACAACAATGGTACAGTCCTGAGCAAGACACAGCTTGGTGTCGAAACGCGTAGACAGGAAACCATCTAATAGTTTTTATATTTGATAAGTGTTGTGTGTATAGAAAAATGCATATGCTATAATGCTGAAACATTTTATCAATTGTCTATAATCATGTATCGATTTTATCTAATATTATGTTTTGTATAAGGAATTAAATTGTATTCTATGTGTAAAAACAGTTGTCGACTAATAATTTGTGTGTGGCATATGCCACTTTTCATGTGCTAGTTGGTATTTGATAATTTGCCTGGGTGTTGTACTCACATATACTATATAGTCACTCATACATATACTCACTCATCATTTGTAGTGATACACCTATACATCCTGTTACACACCGACAGTCATCCTAAAGTTACTCACACACATACTCACACATGCAAATAAACTATTGAACATCCATTTATTTGCATAAACAGCTATACACACACAACCACCTTACTTCTAAGGAAACTTACACATACTTACTCTCCTAAACAATCACTTATAGAAACACAAACTTATTTAAACAGGAACTCTTACAATCTCTCACTCTCACATATACTCACTTATATACATCAATACTCACATATACTAGATTAAAACATATGTAGTTACTGATAAAGACACTAGTGAGACGGTCATTCACTCACTAACACACACATATACACACTCATCCACACATACAGTCCTGCACATATGCTGTCTTCAAAACACATACAAACAGTGAGTCAGTCACCAACCCATGCAGCCACTTATACACAAAGTGAAACACTGATACATATATTTAAATATTTAAAAATTACTCGCTAATATATGTATTCACTAAGATACACTTAATAAGCCAGTTAACAAATCCATTTTTTAAAAAAAAAACATCCATTTACACACTTATTTAACCATTTATTCTTCCATCGACCTTTACAAATACATATATAAAACATATTTATTTTTCAGAAAGACACACATTCACTGGATGGTGTCATCAATGATGTCATGAGTGATGTCACTGACCATGTCATGAGTGATGTAATATGTGACATCATCAGCAGTGTATTGCAGGCGCGCAAGTTATAGTGACTCCAACTAACTATAACGTGGGAATTTCAATGGTTTTATGTCAGTAAAATTTCCAGCTAACTATAACTGGTGTGAAACCTCTGGTTTTTTCAGTGAATATATACATATATATATATATATATATGTAAATAGGGGGGTGAAATAAGGGAATGTTTGCAATGTTAAATCCTATAGGAACGCAATGTAGAACCAGCAACACAAACTGCTGGACAGAATTACACCAAATTTGGCAGAAATGTAGATGTTGTTATAAAGATTGTGCTTTTTGTTATTTGGTGCAAATCCGTTCACTAGTTTTTCAGAAATTTAAGTTCAAAATTACAGTGCTGAAGCCTTCGCGAAAAAGACAAACTTGTGCAGGGAAATGCCCCACTCTGATTAGCTGCCATCACTTCAACCATCCTCGGACCCTCCACCTCTGCCTGCGACAACACCTGGTGGCCCTTTGCCCTCTGGAGCCCACCCACCCTGACAGACCACGCACAGAACCTCAGCATCCTCGACTCCTCCCTCTCCATGACCCGCCAGATCAAATCCATTGCCTCCACCAGCTTCAACTGCCTTCAGATCCTCTGCAAGACCTTCAAATGGATACCCCCAGAATGCAGAAAAAACCATCACCCACGCTCTCATAACCAGCAGACTGGACTATGGCAACGCGCTCTATGCCAGAATCTACAAAATCCTTCTCCACAAGCTCCAAACCATCCATAACGCTGCAGCCAGACTCGTACTCAGAACCTCACGGCACAAACACATGACCCAACACCTACAAAACTTCCACTGGCTCCCCGTCGAGAAGAGAATAACCTTCAAACTGCTCACCCACGCCTACAAATCACTCAACAACATTTGACCAAATACCTCTACGAGAAAGTCTCTTTCCCAACCTCCACACCTTCAGGAAGAACCTTAAGATCTGGCATTTCAACTGATCTGGAGCTGCACCCCCCTACCCCAGCCCCTTGAGACCCTCATGGTGAGTAGCAAGCTTTATATATCCTTGATTGATTGATTGATTGATTGATTGATTGATTGATTGATTGATTGATTGATTGATTAAGTGATTGATTGAGAAAGTGCTGGTAGTCATCTTGAGGCTCAGCATCACTGAGTCCACCCAAAAAAGTGAAAAACAATAAAAGGGGCAGGAAAGGAATACCCTAACTCCCAAGCCATGGTGTTGGCATCAGCCTGGGACCATGCTACTGCACAAAGGCATTTTCTTTTTTAAAAATGTTCCCGCAAAATCCCGATATTCACTAATTTGCTTTCATTTTTTTATAATAACCCCTGAATGGGCCAGATCTCAGGGCATATGCTAAATATCTCTCCATTGGCTTATCAAAGCCCCGGGGACCGCCACCTTCCTGGGGCACTTTTAATTATGAATGTGGGCAGGACTGCACCCTCCCTGGGGCTTATCCCAATTGTGTGGTGGGGACCTTGTGGACCCCCCATCCCAGGGACATCCAGAACCCAGGGGCAAATTAAAATAATATGGGGAGCCTTGCGGACCCCCCCGCCCTAGGGACCACCACTTCCTCTGGGTTAGTTTCAACAATATGAGGGGGCACAGGAACCCCCCACCCCGGGGACTGCCGCCTCCCCGGGGTACACTGCTTTTTAGGTTGAGCATTCGAGACCTGGTGTAATTTCTTCTGTTGGCTTAAAGCAATCCCCTTGCTTTGGATTTTCCTATTTCACTGTCCTTTAAAAATCATTGCTTGCTAGTGGTCAGTGCTGCCTCTTGTCTCTCCTTTTTCTCTTCAGTACCTCCCATGCAGCAGGGACTAAGTACTGTCTCATTACACTGTTGTTCTTTATATGTTCTTTGGTGGACTATTTTCTTTGTTCCTGGTTTCCTGCTATGTTACTGTCTGCCATTGTTTAGCTATGGTACCATAGCTGCTTAGATTTTATTATAGCATTCCTCACTCCCACCTTCTCCTAATACCACAGGTGTGTTATTGTGCCCCCCTTCCCGTGCTTTGCCTCCCAAGACGTTGTGTGTGTTTTTAATTTAACTTTTCTGTACTTTTCGATGTCCACGGCAATTGGGCTTCTTGTGGTAGGATTTTAATTTGGTTTGGGCTTCTTGACATCTTCCTAAGAAGGAAAGCAGCATTGCGCCCCTCCCACTCCTCCCGATGCTCTGGCATCCTGATTATGAGGCAGGATACAACATTTTCCAGCTATCATGACAAGAATTTTAGATTCTATTAAGGACACTGAGGTGAGGATTATGCTTTCTCAATTTCTTTACTATTCAACAGCAGCCAATGAGAAAAAAGTAAACATTAAAAAACTACATCTCCCATGAGACTTTGAACCACACCTCCTTAATCAACCAATAGCAACAGAGGTTAGCATAAAAATAATGAGCCACCACCTTGGCTTCCTCTTTCTTTGCAGACAACAGTCCTTTAAGTGTCCAAAAAACGGAGAGCACATCCCAACATTCTCGGAAACGATACAAATCCTCCAACGACGAAGAGAACCATACCATAGATCATCGTAGCATTAATTCTGTTTGGAATCAGTTCCTGAAACAGAAACAAGTTTGAAAATAGGGAACCCAACAGGTTTGACATCGGAGGGTGGGAACAAATAACACTGCATCGTTAAGTATCTTGCAACCTGACAGTTGGCATCTTACCTGTCCTAATGGGTGGGATAATACTCATCTCCATGTCCTTACTAGAATCTAAAATTCTTGTTATGATAGCTGGAACATTTTGTATTCTATAGCAGGACCGGAGGTTTCAGATTATGCTGGTTCAAAGCTGACCAACAACAACAGAAGAAACATACATAATAGGTTTATAGTAAAACACTTTAAACATTGAGTCCGAAGACCAATCTGCAGCTTTCAAAATGTCTTCTAAACAAGACCCCAAAATAAATGCCTTAGAGGCCATAGTGCATCTGGTGGAGTGCGCACCATAAACAGAAATGTCAATCCTTGCTTCAAACATAACCCACCTGACCGAACGTGCCAAGGTGGCCACTGAACCTGGACATAAAGGTTTTTGAATAGCTAACAGCAAGTGACCCAAAGGATCTGATCTATGAGCTAATGTGCGTTCCTCATGTACTTTTAAACATTGTAAAACACATAAGTTGTCATTCTGAGGAAAGGCAGGATACTGAAACAAACATGACATGGTCTTAGTCCTCCTAGAGATGATGAAAGACACACCCTGTGGAGAGAACATCCTTCCTGCCAAATCCAAAGCGGGCACATCAGAAACTCTCTTACAGAAGATTGAACACAATAAAATAGTAAGTTTAGCAGATAATTGTTTTAATGATATATCTTTGTTATCTGGCCAAGATTCCAATAGACAATACTTTAGAAATGTCCCATATTATAGTATATCTGGGACGAGGCAGACAAGCCATTCTGATGCCCTTCAGTAACTTACACACAAGGGGATGCATCCCCACCGTCTTACCATCGATGTGATTATGTCTAGCCGAGAGAGCTGACCTGAAATTATTAACAGACCTGTATGAAAGACCTGATTCAGCACATTCAGCTAAAAAATGTAATACGTCATTCACATCTCATCCCACGGCATCCACCTGTTGTTGAAGGCACCAACCCACTAAACGCTTCCATGATGCAGAATATTGTTTGCGGTGGATGGAGCCCAAGCTTGGTATATAAACTCGGCAGCCGCTGATGAAAGGCCCTTAATTCATTGTGTCTCCTAAGAGCGTCCAAACCATGAGGGACAACTGGTTCTGCAGGACCAGAGAATGAGGAGATCACACTGAGTCCTGGAGAAGCATCGGAAATACAGGTAGCTGAAAAGGTAAGTCCACTGATTGAATTGAATTGAATTGAATTTGAAACTTATATTGCGCAAAAATGCCACCCTATGGGTATCCTGGCGCTTATAAAGATGAATAGCCACCACAGAGCAGAGTCAATTGTCAGCGAGGGAGACTACAGACCCTCCCTTGGAAATAGCCAAGTATTCAGGTTCCTCCTAAAATAGGTCAGAGAATTGGCCTGTTTAAAGTTCTGAGGCAACTCATTCCATAGGCGCGAGGCGGCCATGCCAAAGGCTCTGCCCCGCCATCCGAGATCTCTTAAATCTAGAAGTTGTAATCAGATTAGCAGTTGAGGAGCGGAACTGCCTTCCCGGATTATACCAGGTAAACAGCTCCTAGACAATACAGAGAGATTTAAAACAAACACTCTCCTTGATAGGCAGCCAGTGGAGATCTCTCAGGACCACTGTCGCCGAGGACCCACGTTGTCTGTTCAGCACCAATTTTGCTGCCAAGGACTGGACTCTCTGCAACCCCTGCACAATATATTGTGGTCCTCCCAAATTCAGGGAGTTGCAGTAGTCCAGTCTGCTCAAAATTATGCTTCTCACTACACAAGATCGAGTATCTTTTGGGAGTAGTGGAAGAACCTTCCAAAGCATGCGCAACATGGATAGGCAGACACTGGCAGTTTTATTTGCCTGTGATTTCATTTGGAGGTTGTTGTCCACCATAACACCTAGATTATGCACCACTTTGGCCGGAATCAAGGGTTCATCGTTGGGAGTAAGTTTGAACTAGGCATGGGCGGAAAATCCGTTCCGCTCGCGGATTTTGCGGATTTTCGGGAAATCCGCAATCCGCGAGATTTGCGAATCTCCCGCAAAATCCGCAAATCCGCGAGCAGCGGATTTTGCTCGCACTGCTCGCACTGTTCGCGTGAGTTCGCGTGAGTTTGCGCCCCGCGAATAAGTGCAAAATTGCAGAAATACGATCTTAGCAAAACTGAAAGTAACTACTTACCAGGTTCAAAAGTTCAGGCTCATCATTAGTAGCCATTTCCTGTAGTGCTTCCTGAGGGGCCCCTCCAGAGTTCAGTTGCCAGTTGAAACTATTATGTGACCCTGCTCTGAACCTCAGAATAGTTACACATATGCCACAAAGGTCCTGAATTACAGCTAAGGGAGACAAGCAGGAGCCAGGCTGGAAGTTAAAATCCATTAATCAGCCCCTAATTCATTATTGTCAGTTGGGGCAGGGCAGGTGTTGTAACTAATTTTGCAACAATGAAAGCACTTAGCAAGTGCAAAAGATCACTAATCAGGGCGCACTAAGGAAGCAGGTGCCAGCTAAAAAAATATTCTGTGACACATTAATCAGCCCCAAATTAATTCAGGTCACTTGAGGCAGGGAAGGTGTGCTTTGCTTTGCCGAAAATAATGTACACTGGACAACCAGAGGGTGTGGTGATGAAACAGAGGGTGGCATGGGTGGGCCAGAGGGTGGCATGAGTAGTCAGAGAGTGGCAGTGGTGACAGAGAGTGGCAGTGATGAAGAAGAGTGTCCCAAACAGGCTGGACACGTAGAAACAACAAGTTCGCGAAACTTGCGACCCGACAGGTAAGTTCGCAATTTGCGAAAGTGTACAAAACCCTCGCGAACTGGCAGAAACACGGGCAAACAAAAAAAAAAAAATAATCCGCAAATTCGCGGGAATTCGCGGATTTTGCGGATTGCGAATCCGCAAATCCGCAAAATTCGCGAACGCGAGATCCGCAAAATTCGCCCATGCTTAGTTTGAACTCCACCTGTAGGTGTTGAGATATTCTGGAAGCAGAACAGTACACCACCTATGTTTTCCCCCCATTAAACTGTAGGGAATTCTCTCTGAGCCAGCCAGCAGTCTGGTGCATACACTCCTGGAAGGTATCCATAGATACCGTATGTTTTCCTTCCAAGAAGAACACCAGTTGGGTGTCATCTGCATAGTTGGTCAGGTCTATGCCATAGGATTTGATAATGGGGAATAGGGGGCGCAGGTAGACGTTAAAAAAAATTGGGCTAATTGCAGAACCCTGTGGTACCCCATGCAATACTGGGGACTTGCCCAAGGTGGATGGAGTCAGAGACACAACCTGTTGTCTTCCTGACAGGTAGGATATTAACCACTGCAAGGTAGGTCCCTTAACCCCTATGCTTTCCAGTCTCTCTACTAGCAGTGTGTGGCTCACCGTATCGGATGCGGCTGACATGTCCAATAGCAATAGGACAGAGGAGTTCCCATTGTCAGCATGCATTTGTAGATTATTCATTACGGTTGCCAAAGCTGTCTCAGTACGTGTCCCGGGGGGAAGCCAAATTGGTCCCTATCCAGCAGAGAATTTTCATTAAGATAGCATGATAGAATTCTGCTAACTGCCTTCTCTAAGATTTTTATCGGGTATGGCAGGAGGGAGATTGGTCTAAAATTTGCTGGATTGGTGGGATCCAGAGATGATTTTTTTAACAGGGTGGTCACCACTGCTTGCTTCCATACCTCGAGTACCTCTCCTTCCTCCAACGACTGACAACAAATCTTCCATAGCCAGGGGAAGATTTCTTGACCAAATGCTTTCCAGATTTTATGTGGAAGGGGATCTAATGGGGAGCCTGAGGAGACACTTTGGGCAAGCTGGTTAAAAGAATCCTCCGTTGGGACTGGAAAGATTTCCATAGAGGCATCTACCTGAGATCCTGTATTTAACTTCCGAGCTGGAACCTCCCTGCCACTCGGATGTAGTTCTCCAGCAATTTTATTCTTTTTTTCTTTGAAGAAAACTGCAATCTCGTCACAAAGTTCCTGTGATGCGACCACCTTATTGCTCGTGCAGGCGGGATTAGATAGATTCCTAAAGATATTAAAAAGCGCTTTGGTGCTATTTGGAGCTTGCGGAATAGACTCAGCATAGTAGTCTGCTTGGCCTTAGCAATAGACTCCTTATATTGAGTCTGAGCTAATTTCAAATCTTTTTTGTCTGATTTTGAGTAGGCCCTCCTTCATTTTCTCTCGGCCTTTTTACATACTGTCCGCAGTCGTTTAAGCTAATCATTATACCAGGGGGTCAGAGATTTATTTTCTGTTTTTGAGGCGTTTTACCGGAGCAAATAAGTCAAGGGTTCCTGCTATATATTTCCAGTAGGTTTGATAATTTTCCCCAACAGAGACAAGAGTAGTAAAGAGACTCTGATCAGGGAAGGTCGGCTGTGCCCTATTTTTTACCAACTTAGCCCATTCTCTTCCCTTACGATAAGTCATAGACGGACTATTATTAACTTCTAGATTAGGTAGCGTAATGCAGAATTGAATTAAAGAGTGGTCGGTCCAGCTTTGGGGCAGTATACCGACCACTTCAGTTTCTGCCTCTAATAGTGTCAGAAACCATGACTGAGTCGTCCACAATGGTGTGACCAATACTACTGATGTCTCCTGTTGACGGACCTGGGCCTCCACTCTCGGACTCAGCGCATAGGGGGGAAAGGCATAGGGGCATATTATCAAGGGGGTTTATCTCCGCTTTCTTGGCTTTAAAAGCCAAGAAAGCGGAGATAAAATTATCTCCCTATTACCTAGCTGTCGCTAACACCAGTTAGCGACAACTAGTAGGAGATGGCGACCATCTTGGGCCCCGCTTTCCATGTCAGTGAAATTTATCACTAATAACATGCAAAGTGGGCGTGCCAAGATGTTAGCGACTGGAAACAGTCGCTCAGCTGCCCATTTTCTACTTGTGGTTTATTTGTAAACAACTTTAGAAATCTATCCTTGCCTGAGTTCGTTATTCACTACAGGATAAATATCTCAAATAAGTATAGAACGATAACATTGGGTGTTAGTCCCAAAGTTCCCCTGGGTGAAAACCTACATCATTATATTAATACAGATGATGGTAGATGTGATATGCATGACATTGTAATGACATAGAATTGATACTGTCTAGGATATGCACTGTATGAGATTGAGGCACTCCTTAAACACAATGATTTTTTGTTCATCCTTATTTACAGAATGCATCTCCAAAATGTAACTCATGGTGTAAATATTTGCTGAAATTTGAAAGCTCACAATATGTATCAAATTTGTTATTTCACGGCTGTTATGATTGTGTCTCCATTAACAGTCATTTTTTAAAAAAAAATAATAGCCGAGAGCTCTTTGGGTGTTATATATATCAAGTAGACAATCCCTTTAATGGGTAGAGACAGTATTTTAATTATGAATCTGTTATCTTTTTTAGGGTACTCAAGATATTAAATCCATGTCCTGAGGATGGTCTCCTACACGAAAGAATAGAGACCGAAACGTTGACTGTGGCTTTATCCACCATTGAATGCTTAATTAATTTTGTAATAGGTAGAAAAGCTTAAGCCATTGATGTAGTAAGGGCTGTGTAGACTAATGTATTTACCCTTCTGCGTCATTGTTGTTTATCATGTACCCACCAACATTTTATCTTGATTTGAAAAAAGATTAAATATATACTTTTTTTCTATATACACCCGTTTGTCAATCCCCTTTTTGCTCTCTCCTTTCACTGATCACTAACAAGTGACAGTTTTTTAATGTATATAATTTCTGTTGTTGCATAATCAGCATTAGTGGGTTAAATCAGTAAGCCCACATGATTTCATTCTCTAACTGACTTTGAAATTCTTTTGTTTACTAAAATCCCTTGAAGGTATCTTCAATCTATCTGGTTTGGACAGTCAGGATTGACAGTCTACCCCTTGACTACATTGGCATTATCTGAGCCAGTTCTTCTTTCAATTGTGTCTCCAACCTGTGAACCTGATACCCCAACTGCACTTAATGTAGAATCCACTCTAAAAATATTGAGTTGGAATCTTGCGGGCTTAGCGTCCAAAATGAACTTGCCTGATTGGTTGGAGCTAATCCAAAAGCAGGATATTTTAATGTTTCAGGAGACTTGGGCTACACAGAAGTTATTTTTGGAAGGGTTCAAATGTTTTCACACCGTAGCTCCTACCCCAAATTCTGGTTGACCTACAGGAGGCCTTTCAATTTGGATTAACATCATGACAGGTGGGAGTGCAAGGGCTCTCGCTACTGACAACAATACATTTCAGGCTATAATTTACAAATGGGGGGGTCTCGGTCTGCATAATTAACTTCTATATTAATGATTTTAAGAATGTTCCTAAAATGAACTTTACTAACTTGTTCAAATTCTTTTCCAACCTACAGAAGTCTAAATGTGTTACTAACCCCGTAGGAATTTGTCTAGGCGGTGATTTTAATGTCAAGTTACCAAGTAGTATTTATTCAGCTATTCACTCCACTAATAAGGCACCATTAAGTGATAGGGGCTCGCAATTATTAAATCTCATAAGCACAAATATTCTTTCAGATGTGATGGAGCTTGCTGCAGTACCTACAAGAGCCAAACATATAGAACCTACTAACAGAGGTTGGGGCTCGGTCTCTACCATTGATTTTATTTTTATTACTCTAGCACTAGAGAATCATGTGTTAAAAGCTGAGGTAGTCCCCACAGTTTTTGGGGACCATAACCCCATCAATCTAACCCTGAGTTTTGCCCCCAGGCCGATCCATGACAAAGAGTGTGGTGCAAGGGATTTGTCCCCGTCCACCGATACTCTCAGATTGGTCTGGCATGGTATAGACAATAAAGTTTTATTTGGCAGGATGCTAAGAACATATCCCGAAATAACCGATATTTGCTTATCTTTTAAGGAACACAATTCTAAGGTAGTTGACGCTTTCATGCAGTTATGTGTGGGCGTCAAAACTTTGTTGTCTAGGCCCATTAAGGAAACACATTCGGAACCAGGCTGGTTTAATGCTGATTGTTCCGCAGCTAATAGAGCTCTTCGAAAGGCGCTTGTTAACAAACCTAGAGATAGCTCCCTTATTAAATCTCTCAGACATCGCTATAAACTAGCCATCTCAATCAGAAAGGAGGAAATAAAAAGAGAGCACTGGGACAATCTTGCTTGAGCAGTCAAGCTAAAAAACTGGAAGGATTTTTGGTTAGTAGTTAAAGATATGAGGTCTCTGGGACATCCCTTGACCACAATTAGTTGTAACACCTCTAGTGAAGCATGGGAAGCACATTTCATGAAGATTTATTTAGCTCTCACCCCAACTATAGCCACCAATGAGTATGCAACCACCACCAGGGTCTTGCTTAACCTATCAGAAGTAGAGGAGGCTATTGATCAGAGCCTGAGCTGTAAAGCCCCTGGCCCTGATGATTTGCCCATTGATCCTATTGAAAGTCAGCCAGACTTCTTGGTGCCTTTACTCTTGAATGTTTTTAATAATCTAACAAATTCCATTTTACCTAACACATGGTCCTCCAGCATTATTGTGCTGATTTTTAAAAAAGGGGACCGTTCAAATCCAAGTTGCTACAGGCCAATCTCCCTGATCGACAATACGCTGAAAATTCTGGGGAGGTCCTGTATAATAAGATTAGGTCATGGTTAAAGGTAGATCAGATCTTACATCCTTGTCAGTTGGGGTTTAGAAGCAATACCGGCACTGTTGAGCAGTGCCTCAACCTCAACCTGATTATTGGTAAGTATAACGCAGCCAAAAAAACACCTTTATATCTAGCCTTCATGGATCTTACCTCGGCCTTTGACTTTGTCAACAGGTCACGACTCTGGAACATTCTTTTAAACTATGGCCTGTACGAGTCCCTTGTACTTTTTGTAGCCTACCTGCACAAAGACCTACACGCCCGGGTGCGCATTAGCATGGATGGTCAGGTATCCAAAGACATTGAAGTTGGGAGAGGGGTCAGGCCGGGTTGCGTCCAACGTCCCCTCCTATTCATTCTTTATATCAATGACCTGAACAAATCACTGGCAATACTTACCCACGAGGTTCCCTGTATTATTGGTACCAAACTTCCTGCCCAGTTATATGCGGACGCTGCAGTGCTAATGGGCCGCACCCCAAGGCTTCCGAATTTTGGTGCGGGGTTTTGTTGACTTCATGGCCAGTTTGGACCTATGCACCAATTAAAAAAATCTTTTTCATTAGCATGTGGGTCGAAAAAATATTTTAACTCATTAATTGTGTTAGATTCAGACAGTTTGCAAAGCACTCGCACTTTCCCCTACCTAGGATTGGTTTTTGCCCCTAACAGACTGTGAGCTGACCATGTGGCGTACTGTAAGAGAAAGTTTTCCAACTCTACTAATATAATACTTTGGGGCATATCATCAAGGACCGGCGATAATTATCGCTAAGCGCACTTAGCGCTAGGATAATTATCGCCGGGTAACGTGGAATTTTATTGCTGAGATAGCATGCTATTAGCAACGCTTATCTAAAAAGTGATAAAATTCCAAGCGCTAACTGCCAAATGTGAGATTATCGCTGGAAATCCAGCGATAATCTCACAAAGTTTGGCGTTAGCTTGGTGATAGGGCGAGGCAAACTTAGCCATGAGATCCACCTTACATAGGATATCATGGCTAAGTCAGTCTCGAAGCAGGCGTAAGGAAAGTAGCGATAACAGAGGTTATCGCTACTTTGCTTGTCGCTCTGCAGGTTAGCGTGCCTCTTGTTAATTGGAGAAATGTTGCTTTGCTAAAATTATCACCGCTTTTCGGCAGAAAAAGGACGCAAAAGCGGCGATAATTTTATATCGCCTCGTTGATGATATGCCCCTTTGTTTGCCCAAGCCTAGGAATACAGAGGTTGTATCTGCTACTGTTAAGATTTTTTAACTTTAATGTATTCCAACTGCCACCTATGGCGCAGACGTTTGGGGATTTACTAACTGTGGTAGCATCCAGGAGGAAGAGAACAGATTTTGCCGCACAATCCTGGGTGCCCCAATTTATTCCTCACAGTATGCTTGCCTCTCCAAACTTAATCTGCCATACATCGAAGATTATATTAAGGTCCGCACGCATTATTTTGGATCAGAATCTGGAAAAATCCTGCGGCCCAATTTACTAGGGAGATTATATCTGACTGTTTAAAATGTGATAGGGGGATGGAAATACCTTGGCTGGCCGCTGTTTACAAAAGTCTAACCAGCGTGAACCATGAGCAGTTATTTTTAAACCCCTCAGACCCTGGTATTATTAGTAAGAAATCCCTCCAAACGGCTCTATAAGCATCTTATAGGAACGTTAGACATGATATAGAGACTAAGAAAACATGTGTTGCTAGATACATGCGTATTGAGAACACTTCCCACGCCCCATCTGGCTAGCTCCTAAAGCTTATTGGCCGTTGGGAAAGGAGATTACTTTTCATCTAAGGATTGACACAATGAAATTCATGCTCTGTTTACCGGTGGGCTATAATTCTAACCTTGATTATCTGCCATGTCCCTGTAACAGTCAACATAAACAATCTATGCTGCATTTTTTATTCTTTTGTAGCTACTATTTAATACTCACTATAAGGTTTTTGATACCTTATTTTAAGGCCATCGTTTTTTTGCACTCCACACCACCCTGGGTTAGACAATGGCGATATGCAAATCAGCTCTGACCCTGTTGCCCCATGGGAACAGTCCAGTCCGAACTACAAAAGCCATGTCCTTCCCAGAACGGAATCAAGCATCCGAGGACCGGACCGGTTTCGAGGTAACACCTCTCATCAGCCCGGCTAGCTTGACTCCAAGTGGTGTGGAGTGCCTGGGACCCACGTCTGGGCATCCCCAGCGCACTTAGGGCGGCAATTGCAAAAACAACAAGTGATGGACCGAATGTGGATCATTGTCACACATTCCCCCAGTCAAAAGATCTGGGCCCAAATCCATCGTTTTTTTGCACTCCACACCACCCTGGGTTAGACAATGGCGATATGCAAATCAGCTCTGACCCTGTTGCCCCATGGGAACAGTCCAGTCCGAACTACAAAAGCCGGGCTGATGAGAGGTGTTACCTCGAAACCGGTCCGGTCCTCGGATGCTTGATTCCGTTCTGGGAAAGATATGGCTGTTGTAGTTCGGACTGGACTGTTCCCATGGGGCACAGGGTCAGAGCTGATTTGCATATCGCCATTGTCTAACCCAGGGTGGTGTGGAGTGCAAAAAACGATGGATTTGGGCCCAGATCTTTTGACTGGGGGAATGTGTGACATTGATCCACATTCGGTCCATCACTTGTTGTTTTTGCAATTGCCGCCCTAAGTGCGCTGGGGATGCCCAGACGTGGGTCCCAGGCACTCCACACCACTTGGAGTCAAGCTAGCCGGGCTGATGAGAGGTGTTACCTCGAAACCGGTCCGGTCCTCGGATGCTTGATTCCGTTCTGGGAAGGACATGGCTTTTGTAGTTCGGACTGGACTGTTCCCATGGGGCAACAGGGTCAGAGCTGATTTGCATATCGCCATTGTCTAACCCAGGGTGGTGTGGAGTGCAAAAAAACGATGGATTTGGGCCCAGATCTTTTGACTGGGGGAATGTGTGACATTGATCCACATTCGGTCCATCACTTGTTGTTTTTGGGATAACACTTGTAGCACTTCCTAGGGTCGGCATCCAGTTTAGGCCATCGCAATGTGGTGCTTCCCACAGCTATCTCTCACTCCCACTGTCGGGGTTTCGGGGGTGGTCCAACCTGGAAGGGTATGGTTCCATCCTCCGTCGGGTGGTTCTCTCCTTCCCACTGCCATCACTCCCCAGCGCCTCCTGCATAACTTGTTATTATTTTGATTGTTATTTTATTCATATATTTTAATTGAAAACGTGCACCGACGACCAGCTTCATATTCTTTCACACGGACATCGTGCATCCTTTGAATAAGCTTTAAATAGTTTGTGAAATCAAGAATGATGTCGCGATTTGTATTCAAACATTTAGTTGTTTTCCTCCCTATTTGGCACTTTATCTGTTTGCCGTCTGTTTTCCTTTATTACCAGCGCATTTTATGTTTAATCTGTATCCTGCTCATGTCCGAAGCTTACTTACATGTTGTTGTTCATCACAGGCCTTATTTTTGCGGAGATTCTTGTGTTTCTAGCTCTGCTCCGAATTTTACATTCTTTCTTCTTTGCATTTGTTTTTTTTTAATTATCTGCACAATTTTTTGGGGTTTCCTTCATTTCCTTCTCATGTTCTAAGACGGAAGTATCTGATGGCCTCTGTGAATTGGGTACAGGTAAATCAAATCAAGCACTGCAATTCCCAGAATTCCGTGATCTGCAAAAGAAAAACCCAGAACTGGAGTGTTTGTGTCCTCCTCACATGGAGAGATGACAATTCCATGGAGGCGTGAATCAAATAGGTTCTGTGGTCTATTCTTGACCACTTTGAAGCATGTGGTCTTACAGGGAGAAGTGCATCACACAGAGAAAGCCACACACCTACCTTTGGAGCATGCTTGAAAGTTGCGCCTAAACCTCTATTAATATAAAGCACTAATGAATCTGTTAACTCCAGGAGGGCTGATTTCTAAAGTGTCCAATACTGTCACATAGCCTGTTTGTGAGCACATATACAAATAGATAGGCTGCTAAACACACAGCAATATGCCTATGGTCACACAATTTGTGTATGTGCTGAACTCATGTTTAGCCTCCAGGTCTTCAGTAACAATTCCTTTTTTTATTAAGACAAAAAGAATGGTGGATTTGCTATTTTGATTTGCACATCAACCTTAGTTCTCAATAGTCATATATCAATACAAAACACACTGAACACACTGAACAATGTGGAGTGCTACTTGGCGTTGGATGCACATCCACCTCGGGCATCAACCCCACGACCCTCTTCCCAAAGTTCATTCGGAATGGAGGTCCCTACAATATGAAAAGAAACACCAGTGCATCTCCAAAACAGTCTCTTTGATCCCTTCGCTTTGTTAGCGTTTCATCAGTAATCCATATCCTTGGTCAAACAGTCAATTTCATAACACCAGACGCTATAGAGAATTCAAGCCTTTATTTTTCACACTTTATGGTCCACAGCCGACGCGCGTTTCACCCCCTTTGGGCTTTCTCAAGGCTGTCAATTATACATGTAACAAGAAAAGAAAGGTACATATGCTAAGATCTACGTGTTAACTTAACACATAAACACTTAATAACCCATCCTTACATTTTACTCATGTGACATGTTTAACGTAATGACCATCTTAGACGTTCACCATGTGAATCTATTGTGTAGTTATCAACAGTCCCATAGTATAGAACTATTGAAAGTATCACAAAAGTTACACTATTTGGAGGAACAGAGGGAAGCCATGCAATCCAATAAATCCAACTATATTCTTCTTAACACCGTGCTATATAGCGTGCATGATTTTGCACAAAAAAACTCAATCTATTTTCAAATCACACAGTGTCACCCCTGTGAGTCCATGCCAATTCAGTGTCAAGCACGGAGAGAATTTATAGAGAAGGATGGTGACTAACCTTCACCTATGTGCCATCAAAGCTCTATATTCCCACATGACCATACAATTTAATCAAGATCGAGCATTTCCACTCACCTTTGTAACTTGTAGAGAAAATTTCAATTCCAAACTCTATTTACAAGTTTTTAGGATGAAATTCATATAATCTTGTCCAACCAATCTACAATATAAAATGCATACAAGATAATCCGTCAGCATTTACCAATTTTTTAAAACCTATTTGATAAAAAAGGTCTTTTGCTTCTCCTTGTGTGATTAAGAGTTAACAGATTCCTACCTTAATAAGAGCATTCGTTAATGTTGATGCAGGATCCTATTACTTCCTCAATTCGTAGTATCAGTTTCCCCCAATTGCGGTCATTGTTGTGGAGCCATGTTAAGTTCCACAATCTGAGAAGTAAAAGTTGCAACCATTCAGACCACAGCACCCAATTTTGATAGTACAATCATCTATTGATTTGTATTCTTAGTTCTACGTATTGGCTGATAATCATTTTATAATGGCCTTCATGTTTATGGTTAGTTATGTATTTCTACGTTCACAATTTTCGTATATATGCATCTATTTCTTTGACAGTTATTACCATTCTGAACAAGGCGTCCAATTCAAATAGAATATTCTTCTATTTGTTTATTTAAATGCCCGCATGTCTGCTCGCATTACGGTACAAGCCATTCCATAATGTTCTTTGCTACACAGTTCCAGTCTATGGACAATGACGATTTATTTTTAATAGAAAGACGACCATTATTTTAGATCAGCCATTTGGTTGTACGCCCGCATGTTTGCCCGCATTACGGTACAAACCATTCTATAACGTTATTTGTTGCAACATTAAAGTCTATGGACCCGCAAATTAACAAAACCTCCCGTAGTTCCCGATAATCCCATTGACCGCCAATCTCACCTTAGCACGAGTCATAGTCTGCTGTGTACACCGTCCCTGCAACCCGGCGGCATCAACTTCCGCATTGTTCGCGGCTTGTTTTATTTTCCCCGCCTCATTGTGCGTAGAGATTGAGAAAGGACTCTCAAACTCCTTGTTACTCGTAAATCAATCCACTGCAGCGGCCATCTTTCGTTATTCTTCTATAGGTGTATGTAGTCTTTAAAATACCGCTACCTTTTATTAATCGCCCATTAGGTTGGAAATCATTTGAAATTGCACGGCAATCCTCTTAACTCCAAAGTTATATCATCCTTAATCATTTAAAAACTTATTTATAAATACAACACAGCAATGTATCAAGATTGTGCTTATCCTTTTTACATATATAATCGTTGCATACTTATCATTCATTATTGATTACCCATCTGTGTGGGTCCAATTTACATTTATAAACACCAAATCAATATATTTCACAATACATTGCTCCTCAAATACCATGTACTATATGGTCAAGCCAATCTTTTTTCTTTGATTTACATATATCTATGTCTTTCATTGATATTATGTTGTTTATTTGGTATTTGAATTTTTAAGCAATTATTTCCTGATTTTTTGTTTGTTTATTTAAAAACCCACATTACATATTTCATCCATTAAAAACTTTTACTTACTCTATTGCATATGGGATTAATCCAGTAATTTACAAACCCCACTTTCCATCATTAGGTCAGAGACTAACTCATACATTATATGTATTGATGCATTTGATCATCGTACCTTGGTAAGTTTTTACACAGAATCCATCAAGGTTGACCAAAATTGTTCTTATCATTGCTACTTAAGAAGAGAAGAATTTTTGATTATCAATTTACAAGGATTACAGAAATTCTACCAGTTCTTTATCTACATTGATCCCCATCTCTACAGCTCGCAATAATATAATCCATTTGCTTTCCCTTTGTCGTAATTTGGAGGTTCTGTTTCCACCCCTACTGCCAGCTGGGACTGTATCGATACCATGAAATCCTATTTTGTGAATTCTGTTTTACTGTGTACCGTGTTGAAATGTGTCGCCAATGGATACTGGGGATTGTTGTTCCTTATTGCCCGGAAGTTAAACATGTCACATGAGTAAAATGTAAGGATGGTTTATTAAGTGTTTATGTGTTAAGTTAACACGTAGATCTTAGCATATGTACCTTTCTTTTCTTGTTACATGTATGATTGACAGCCTTGAGAAAGCCCAAAGTGGGCGAAACGTGCGTTTGCTGTGGACCATAAAGTGTGAAAAATAAAGGCTTGAATTCTCTACAGCGTCTGGTGTTATGAAATTGACTGTTTGACCAAGGATATGGATTACTGATGAAACACTAACAAAGCGAAGGGATCAAAGAGACTGTTTCGGAGATGCACTGGTGTTTCTTTTCGATTCCTATTTTTTACTCTGCTCTACATTTACTCAATTCACTAAAATGTGAGGTACTGAACAGATCACTACATTTCCTTGAGCCTCGTGTCCGCTACCGGTAAAAAATAGATGGGGTTGGAAGCACTCCTACGCCACAGTTAAGTACCATATAAATAGACTGTAGGAAGGCACTTGTTTATTTGTTTTTTTTATAGATTAAAAGTTACATGGGAAAAACTTTACCCAATAAGCACTTCACGTTCAAATGGTACTCTCCGCAGACCGATGTACGGGTAGATGGTATTTATTAGGCACGAGGGGTACGTTTTTTCTGATCTGGTTTGTCTGTGTAGCAGAGGTGTGTGAATAGTGTTGCCAAGCTCAGTGGTAGGTTACATGAAAAGCACATTAATCTGCAGAGCTGCCAGTGTTTTGTCCCAGGTGTTCATTCCTGTGGTGGCCTCAACTTAGAGACTGTGACCAGTTAATAATATATGACAGGGTGGATTCAATAACATCATGTGACATCACCTAACCTAAATTGAGATTATAGCATGAAATAAATAACAGACATCATACCACTACACACAACATCATTAAACTGCACATAATTACACTCTACTCAATACCAAATAAATATACCCCACATAAAACCACTGTCACATAGCAACAATCCACATAGATTCTCCAGACTATTCCACATAATTCCACTCAATGCTACACAGTTTCACGCCGCATGATTCAACTCCACACATTTACATTTCACACCACATAATTGGACACCAAATCACATAATTCAACTCAACAACACTGTTACACAACACACCACATATATCCAATCCATACAACAGAATTTCACATCATGCCACACAATTCAACACACCACATAATTAAACTCCCCTACATATCACTCTACAACACAAAATACCATTCCACATAATTCCACTTCATGACGCACAATCCCATTCCATATAATTCAATCATGCTCAATGCCATATATCTACTGTCCACATAATTTCACTGCACACCATGCTACATAATTCCACTACACAAATCCACACCACACAATTCCACAACTAACAATACCAATTCAACCCACATAATTCCACTCCACACCACATACATCCATTCACTCCAAACAAAAAACATATGTGTAAAAGACATTTACATTTACAAGGCCAATAGGTCTAACTCTCCAAAATGCGAGACCTATTGCATTCAAATGCTTGTTTTTTGGAACTAAGAATATGCAGTCCAGGTGACAGAGGTGTACCCCAAGCTGGTGTAAGTATTGGAAGGGTACTCACGTGGGACCCAGCCGGGAACCCAGTGAGGGGAAGGACAGTCTTGTTATGTGCTGTGTACAATAACCACAAGGGTGTCATTCCACAAGAGGAGATGGATTCGTGCGGTTCTCTTTTCATACACGTAGCTGTGGCAAGATTCTCTGTATGTATCCTGCGGTCCTCTGCGCTGCATAACATGATACACACCTAATCTACATGCACTGTTATGACCATTCGGGCCCTATTAAAAATTTACCACATGGACTGTCTTGTGTTTTAAGAAAACGGATGCTGGTTATTGTACACAGCACATACCAAGACTGACCTTCCCCTCACTGGGTTCCCGGCTGGGTCCCATGTGAGTACCCTTCCAATACTTACATCACCTTGGGGTGCACCACTGTCACTTGCAAAGCATAATCCTTCTTCAAATGTCCCTGCATTGCTAGGTCCTGAAGAGACCCCTACTGATAACGGGGTCGAAACGTCATCGACAATACCTAAACCGAATCATTTACCGGTCTCTATGATCATATTAGAAGGCTGTGTTCATTGTGTACTAATTTGATGGTCGATTTTGTCATTATGGAAACCATTATTTTTTGTCACAAATTGTCACGCACTATTTTGTATGTTCCATGTTCACTTGAGGACACCAAGCACACTTTTTTAATATAACTGTGATGATTTATGTATAAACATTCTGAATTTACAAGTATTGCGTTGTATATTGTCTTGCATCTCTTTTGGACATCCTCCTTACCCCTGTTTATTGCCATTGGGTGTATGAATGTTGTTTATTGCCTACATTTGTCCATAGGAACAGCTATTTCTGCTTATTGATATTTTAATCAAGCACAGCAGGGAGGGGATCGAAGATGTACAATGGTTGCTTCATGCTGATGAGTAGTTTGAGGACTTCATATTCAGGGATATGGTTCAATTCCCACCATGTTGCATTTTTTTCAGTTGCAGGGGTTTTTGATTGGTGGACTGTGTTGTAGAGAGGGAGAGACAGCAATCATTTGGAGGTAGGGCTTTGGGTAGACCCTTTTTGCAGGGGCATCCTTGGTGCAAATGGGGGGTGGGGGGTTCAAGAGAGACTTCAATGTTAGATCTTTTTTTAGAGAACAATGTAGCAAATTCTTCACAGTGCTCGGTTGAATTGTCAGGGGCCGATTATGATGGCGGACGGACCTGAGTTCGTCCGCCTCCATAGAGTAGGAGGGAACCTCCGCATGGCCTGCGGAGTTCCCTCCTGTGCAATTAGGATGAGACCGCCAGCCTGGCGGTCACATCCTCTATTTTTACCATTGCCGCGGGTGCAGCTTCAAGCTGCATCCGCCGCAATGGTAAAAGTGCTTACATTGCATTTGTATGCAGAAAGCGGCAGGCACTGTGCGGTGCCTGCCCATTTCTGCATACAAATGCAGGTGGGTACCATAGGTACCCCCCATGTGCACCCCCCACCCCCCCTTCACCCAGGGGGCCCGCTACAGGCCCCCGCAGTGAAGTTACACATGCTTTTCCACGGCGGAGAACCTGCCACGGAAAAGCATTTTTAACAGCCCATCCTAATATTGCTGACTGTGTCTGAGAGACATCGTCACCATATTAAAGCTTTTCCGCCCCGGTTGGAAGCCAACCGCGGCGGAAAAGCTGCGGACGGAAACCAGGACCCACCAGCCATCCTAATGTGGTGGTGGGTCTTTGGTGGGTTCGCTGCTGTTTTTCCGCATCATCCGGGCCGACGGTGGCTTCCGTCGGCCCGGAGGATGCGGAAAAACCACAATCGTAATAGGCCCCTTAGTTTGGTTTTGCGGGAAAGAAGAGATTTGCTGTTTGATAATGTTGAATAGGTCTCTGGGTTTTTTCCTAGACCTATCAAGTTGTTCTCGGAAAAAGGAGGATTATTCTCTGAAGATTTGTTTTTTTTGTTTCAGATGTTCAGTCCAGAAGAACAATAGATTGGTCCCCAAGAGTTGCTGTCTCCAGTTTCATTCAGCTAAACGGAGTTGCTGCCTTTGTTTGCTAAGTTATTTATTGAGCCAGGATTTGGAGGGGTTACTTCTGGATTTCTTGAGTTTCAGAGAGGCAAATTCTTCAACAAATTCTAATATTTTGTGTTATAGTGGAAGGTGAGGTCTTCGGTAGAGGAGAGGTTGGGCAGAGGTAGGATTTGGGATCTGTCTAATGTTTCAAATTCTGCTTGGGGGATTCGATGAATGTTCCTCAGCCAGTGCTTGGAATGACAAGATTGAGGATGGTCCTTTGTTTGGATAATATTGAGATCGAAAATAATTAGATGGTGGTCTGTCCAGTAGGATGGTAGGGCAGAGTGCAGGGATAGGGTGTTATGTTTACAGAGGATTGAGGCAAGGGTAGAGCCTTTATTGTGGGTTTGTTTGATGGAATGTTGGTTAAGATCATTGCTTCCAGGAGAGTGGAAAAGGCATGTACTGCAGGATCGATAGCATTATTGAGGTGCAGGTTTAGGTCTCCTATTGTAACATCAGCACTGCCTTTTAGGGAATTTTGCAATATTTGGTCGGTTAGGTCTTCAAGGAACTGAGGGTTATCACCTAGAGGGTGTTAGATGACATGCAATTTCATAGGGTTGGGGCCTTGTGAGGCAATCTGAACATCTAGATATTCAAAGGTAAGGTATTTGGTAGTATGAAGGGGAGTCAGGCAAAGATCATTTTTGTGTATAACGGCTGATCCACCACCCCTGCGATCTTTGCAGTCGTTGCATGTGATTGAGAAGACCATTGGGGTGAGGAGGTCTATGTAAGATGATGAGTGATAATTTTCCAGGTTTCAGTTAGAAAGCATGTCAGTATTATGTTGTAAAATGGTTTCAGCTATATCATTGGTATGTTTGACTACTGATCGACATTTAAGTAGCATGCAGTGTGGGGTAGGTACTGATCTCAGACCAGGATGACAGAGTTGGATGGTAGCTAATTGGGTGGGCGACCTGGGAGGACGATTCGTGTACAGGGTTCTGTTTGTGCTAATGACAACCGGGATCTTGTGGTGGCAGAGTTGGCAGGGGGCATTGTCATAGGAGTTGCTCAGCTAATCGGCTTCCTGCCGAAACATTCCAATCTTGGTGCATTTATGATTGAGGTGGCAATGACAGCAGGGGATGGTTTGGCTAAGGGGGCAAAATGAGTATTTGTTGTAGGGTCAGTGTTCACTATAGATGCGTAGGGTTGGGGCAGGGTGTGGTTAGTCTTTGCATCAATGCAAAGTGACTAAATTTCTTCCAGAATGGTGTTGACTTTGAGTTCTAGTTGGGCGATTATATGGATCATTTGAGAGGTGACTGTAGCAGGGAACGGGTGTGATAGATGTAGTCAGAATCTGTGGTGGAGGATAAGGTGGGTTCAAGCCTGTTGAGGTTGATGGACAGAGAGGATACGGGTTCTGAAGATGTCTTGAGCTGGGCAGTGGGGGTGTGCCCTGATGAGGGGGTATGAGATTCTGGCAGTGAAACCATAGTGTCATGGCATCTGGTAGTGGAGGAGGTTGAAGGGCGGTGGTGGTGGAGACAATGTGAATATTGGGAATAGAAGGCTCAGCTAGTGGAGGTGGGAGTATAATTGTCAGTTCTCTGGGAAGAGAGTGGGGGTTTGGGTCTGTGGGAGTGAGAGGAATGGGAGTGGGAGCAGATTGCAAGAAGACCCAGAGCACAGTGCAGTGATGATCAAAAATGGTACACAGTCAAAATATCGAGTTGTAAATATCGCCCTACCAAAATATCGTGTTTGAAATTTCGAAGGTGTAGAATATCGATGTCAAGAATATCGTTGGACAGAATATCGACCCTAAGGTAAGTAATATCGAAATTCTTTATATCGATGTAAGTAATATCGAAGTTAGTAATATCGATAGCATATATATCGATGTCACTAATTTCGATGACACTAATATCGATATTTGTATATTTTTTTTGTTTTTTATTATGTATGTGTTATATGTTTTACTTAAGTATTTAAAATAAATAATATTATATGTGTATTAATTTAATATATTAAAACATTTATTTATACGCAAATTATATGTTTTAGTACCAGAGCGGGTTGTGGGTTTATAGGGGAATAGGGTGGGAAGTAATTTAATTATGTTTAATTAATTATTAATTAATAGGAATTATACATTAATTTTAATTAATTGCTAATTAATGTTAATTAATTGGAAATTATTTTAATTAATTGATAAAGATGCTCTGTAGCGGGTTGTGGGTTTATAGGGGAATAGGGTGGTAAGTAATTTAATTATGAAAAAAATAATTATTAATTAGTAGTTATTGATAAATAATTTTAAATCATTGGTAAATATATTTAATTAATTGGTAATTTATTTTAATTAATTGATTAATTGATATATATGTTCTGTAGTGGGTTGTGGGTTTATAGGGAAATAGGATGGGAAGTAATTTAATTATGTTTAATTAATTAATAATTAGAAGGCATTATAAATTATTTGTAATTAATTGCTAATTAATTTCAATTAATTGATAATTAATTTTAATTAATTGGTAATTAATTTAATTAATTGGTAAATCATTTTAATTAATTCATAAATAGATACATTTGTTCTGTTGCGGGTAGTGGGTTTATAGGGGAATATGGTGGGAAGTAATGTAAATGTAATTAAGTAATACTGTTTTTAAATTAATTGTTTTTTTAATAATATAATTGATAATTAATTATTAATTGGTAATGAAATATTATAAAATGGTATTTTTAAATATTTATTTTTAGTTATATATATTTTGATAATCATGTCTTTAATAATTATGTATAGGTATTGTGTATGGTGTATATTTATTTAATAGTTTTTATTTTTATTACTAAAAAAAGCTTTTATTTATAAGTATGTTATTTTAACCCCAACGCTATCTAACACTTTCCCTACTGTTGCAGTCTCTAGAGTTGGAATAGTAATTGTTCCCCCTACGCTATCCAACGCTTTCCCTACTGTTGCACTCTCTGGAGTGGGAATAGTGATTTTTACCCCCTACGCTATCCAAAGCTTTCCCTACTGTTGCACTCTCTGGAGTGGGAATATTAATTTTTACCCCTATGCTATCCAACGCTTTCCCTACTGTTGCACTCCCTGGAGTGGGAATAGTAATTTTTACCCCTACGCTATCCAAAGCTTTTCCTACTGTTGCACTCTCCGGAGTGGGAATAGTAATTTTTACCCTTACGCTATCCAACGCTTTCCCTACTGTTGCACTCTGTCGAGTCGGAATAGTAATTTTTACCCCTACGCTATCCAACGCTTTCCCTACTGTTGCAGTCTCTGGAGTGGAAATAGTAATTTTTACCCCTACGCTATCCAACGCTTTCCCTACTGTTGCACTCTGTGGAGAGGGAATAGTAATTTTTGATCCTACGCTATCCAACGCTTTCCCGAGTGTTGCACTCTCTGGAGTGGGATTAGTAATTTTTACCCCTACGCTATCCAACGCTTTCCCTACTGTTGCACTCTCTGGAGTGGGAATAGTAATTTATACTCCTACGCTATCCAAAGCTTTCCCGACTGTTGCACTCTCTGGAGTGGGAATAGTAATTTTTACCCCTATGCTATCCAACGCTTTCCCTACTGTTGCACTCTCTGGAGTGGGAATAGTAATTTTTACCCCTACGCTATCCAAAGCTTTCCCGACTGTTGCACTCTCTGGAGTGGGAATAATAATTTTTACCTCTACGCTATCCAACGCTTTCTCTACTGTTGCACTCTCTGGAGTGGGAATAGTAACTTTTTACCCCTACACTATCCAACGCTTTCCCTACTGTTGCACTCTCTGGAGTGGGAATAGTAATTTTTACTCCTACGCTATCCAACGCTTTCCCTACTATTGCACTCTCTGGAGTGGGAATAGTAATTTTTACCCTTACGCTATCCAACGCTTTCCCTACTGTTCAACTCTGTGGAGTCGGAATAGTAATTTTTACCCCTACGCTATCCAATGCTTTCCCTACTGTTGCAGTCCCTGGAGTGGGAATAGTAATTTTTACCCCTATGCTATCCAACGCTTTCCCTACTGTTGCTCTCTCTGGAGTGGGAATAGTAATTTGTACTCCTATGCTATCCAACGCTTTCCCGAGTGTTGCACTCTCTGGAGTGGGATTAGTAATTTTTACCCCTACGCTATCCAACGCTTTCCCTACTGTTGCACTCTCTCGAGTGGGAATAGTAATTATTACCCTTACGCTATCGAACGTTTTAAATAATGAATGTTAAAAATATTATAAGTATATTTAATTATTTATATTTTTTACATTTTATGTTATTGTTTTATGTTTGTAAATGTATTAGTAAATTAGAATATATTTTATGAAATTATAAATTAGTAAAATAATTATTACTACTTATTGTTCAGTAAATATATATTATATATTTACTGTATATATTTAATTAATGTATTATTAATATATATGTATTATTTAATAATTTTAAACAATATTAGATACTTTTAACTATGTACATTTTATTTATTAATGTTATTTACTTTATTTTACATTATATTTTAAAAGAAAAAAAACGACATTTTTAACATCGATATTTTTAACATCTATATTATTTTTTCGATATTTTTGTACTTACCATGTTGTAGATAGGATGTCGATATTCTTGCCCTCGATATTTTTGACTCGATATTCCTGTAGGTCGATATTTTGTTGGTCGATATTTTGTCAGTGATCCAATCAAAAATAGCTAGATTTTGTTCAGAGACTTTCACTAGGATGTGCTAATTTCTGTAGATGTTATGGACAATTCTCAGCTAAAGTTCAGAGATGGGGACATAGTGAGCTTAACCTCTTCCATGCATCAGACGACCAGCGGCCGTCGGACGTCACGGTGGGCGTGTGCGGAGGCCGGCCGGGGGCCGCCCGAACCGCGCACGCATGGAATTCCTCAGCACCCCGGGGGAATTCCGACCGCAGCGAAGCGGTTAATTCCATAGGGGACTTTAGTAGTATTAGCTCCGTGAAGGTGCTATAGGAAGTTCTCTCTCATTATCACAAGTTTTTTAGTATAGAAGATGATGCCTGTTTTATGGCCTCCTTGTGTTGGACCGTTATAAGAGTTTCTGGATGTTCTTCGAGAATACTGGCCTTTAAATATTTTACTGCATTTTTGGAGAGGTTTTATGTCTGACATCATCCAGCTATTTGATCTGTCTTCACTGTCAATGGATCCACAGCCCACGGTAATTGGTGCTGTGTGGCTAGGGTCTCCCCTTGCCATGACGTTGAAGAGGCAATGGTGTTCCTGAGCAGTTTTTGTGCGCTCCCCAAGCCACTGAGGGTGACAGAGGCATCCAGTGCGACTCCCGCCCCCCCCCCCCAAGCAGTGGCCACCGGGAATGACTGGGGACCACGTCCGCCGATGAAGTTGGGTCTATTTGGTAGCAGTCGTCATGAGCAGGATTGAGGCAGGGCTTGTTGTGGCCTTATACAGGGCTGAGGTGAGGCTTTTTGCAGCCTTCATCACAATGCGGATGTATGGGGGAGCAGTTCCTGGTCCATGGGTGGCCTGTGATGCAAGGCTGCTGCTGTTCTTACACCCTAGGCAGCCTCCTTGTCTCAGCAGTACAGGGTTTCTAGCAGTACGAAGGGCCATGATATAGGGCCCAGGAGTGTAGTAATGCAGGCGCTCCAAGGACTGCTGGTCTGCTCTATAGCTGGTGAGGGGTCAGATGTGGAAGGAGATCTGCTGTGTCTGTATTAGGGGGAGTGGCAGATTCACCACAAAGCATAGAGTCGGTGCCGCCTTAGCGCTCACGCAAATCTGAGCGAGTCCATGGATTCTGCCAGCCCCCGGCAGCCACCATTGTCCACTGTTGATTCTTCGTCATTGCAGAGGGATTGCTGGGAACGGGCCCCATTGCAGGGACTCGTTTTTTAGGGGATACTTTTACTGCGGGGTAATTTCTAGAAATAGCCCTGTTCCGGTATTTCTTTCCCCAGCCCGTCAACTGTTTGACGGTGGGGCTTCCTGGGGATTTACAATGGACGCGATCCCTTGCTCTGGGAGCATCTAGACCGTGCTTCATCTCAGTTGGCCATTTTGCAAATCCCTTGTTCATTTGGTTTTAGGGAGAGCTTAGGTACAGTGGAGCAGTGACTAAACATTAATCTTATTTTAGGCAAACACACTCTAGCCAACCATTTCATGCTTTACCTAACATTCATGGGCTTGCCGTCAGCTTTTGACATGGTTAACTGCACTAAGATGTGCTTAATCCTTCTCAAGGTGGGACTGTGTTCAACATGGTGCTCTTTTAGTTTTGCTACACAACTGCCTAAGTCAGGTTTGATTAAAGCGAATTATTATCAGATCCTGTTCACTTATGGTGGGGGTACTTTGCCCCTCTGGTTTTTATTTTGCAAACTATCAAATGAAGTCCTGTTTTAATATCTGCCTGTTTGAATGTCCCATTGATAATCAGCGTCCCTACTCCTGCTTTATCAAATGCTGATGATGCAGTCCTGATGGTGCACCCGGAAAGCTATGTGATGCCTTGCTAACTCTTTTACCCAGTTCATGGCTGTTGGAAAGTGGGTTATTAGTAGTGGTAAATATATATCTACCACTGGCAATAAGGCCACTAACAAAATCTAGGGCTCAGAATAGGTCTCAGAAAATTATTCCTATGCTCAACCCTTGGTAGCTTGACTCCAAGCAGGCAGGATTCATTTCAGAGACAGGTATGTAAAGCATTTAAAAACACCAATTCAGTAAACAATTAAGACACAAAACACAATAAAAATCCACCACCAATTTATACAAATAAGAAATATTTGTATCTTGAAAATGACACCAAAACAAAATAATTCCAATGTAGGGAACCGGAGATTTGAATTTCTAAAGATTTAGCACCATATAGCATATAGAAACCTATAGCGCCTATTGAGAAGTCTGGTTGTACTAGAATAGGACAAAGACAAAATTTCAGGCCAAATACACTGAATGTAGGGTCTGAGGGACAGTTTAAAGACTCATACGGATTAAATCCCCCTAATTCTATTTGTCAACAACAGAGTAATCCGTGGTCTATAAAAAACAAAAGAAAAAGAAAAAGAAAGTGTCTATAGATACTATTCTAAAGTCACTAAAAGCCTCTAGTGCTGATTTCCTAAGTGCTAAATAAGGGTGAAGGGACAGAGTCAAGATGTGGAATAGAAAGTCATCGGAAGAGTGACCTGAAGAGAAATAAAGAGAACCACTTCAGGATAATTGGTACCTCATCATTTCACATTAAGTGCCCAGTGTCATCATCTGGGATTCCAAACAACTCTTCCTCGTCCTTCCTCCATCCAGGAGGGGAACAAACTGAATGAGTTGTATCTTTTTGTAGGGTTCTTACGGAGGAAAAGAGTAAAGAGGAAAAGCTTTCTTTTCTAATCAGTGCAGTGCAAGAGCAAAAGGGGAAAAGACAGTGGGGCAGATTTCTGATAACTGGCGCATCCCCAGGGATGCGCCAGTTATTTTGCGCCGCTGCTCCGCCACCCATGGTGCGCCGCATTTACAATGCGGCGCACCATGGGGCAAAAACGGCACAGATGCGTGACGCATCTGTGCCGTAAAGGTGGCGCATTGCTGGAGTTGCGTTGCAAGCGCGACGCAGCTCCAGCAAGGCTCGGGGGTGCCCTATCTGTCCAATGCTGCGTTAAGCCTTACGCTTGCCTCAAGCAGGCGCAGGGTTTTGACGCAGCTTTGGCCTGAAAGTGACTGAGTGAAATCTTATAGATTTCACTCAGCCACTTTTGCGAGGCGCACCTGCCCCGGAACGCCCACCCTGCGCCAGAACGCCCACAAGTGGCGCAGGGCTTTACAACGTGACGCATCTGCCTAGATGCGTCACGTTGTAAATGGGTCGTAGGGATGCGCCACGTCTACGCCGCATTTGCGTGACGCAAACGTGGAGCATTCCCAACATAAATCTGCCCCAGTGTATTTAGGATAAACAACGGAGACATAGAGTAATAGTGTTCCTCTTGATTCCAATCTCAGAGTTGTATTCCTACTTAAAAATAGTTATAAGAAGGAAAAAGGAAAAAAAGCAGTTGTAATTAGTCACTGCTTATCTGGTCGACATGTTTCAGCTTGTGGGATAACTCTCTCTAGCTTTCTTCAGTGCCGTTATGCACAAAAACGTTGTCACTGCAATTTATAAAGTTTTATACATACTGATTGGACACTGTTTTACCATATGTGATCCATATTCAGATCCTCCGTATGTACATGATGTATACGACATCAATTCAATACGAGGACTAGACCTCGCCTCTCTTGGCACCAGCTCTAGTCAAAGCGGTCCGCACTGTCCGTCGTTTCCTCCCCTTGTAGTAGGCCTCAGTCAAAGTTGTTACCTTCGGACTTTGAAACTTTTCTGGAAAATTTTCTCCCGGAGCTCTCCTCCAGTCTGGAATTGGTGAGGGTTTACCAGCTTGCATTGCGACAAGCTCCCATTGAATCCTATGGAAGGCAGATCTCAGAAGATTTCCAGCGGGATGAACCAGAGATCCATGCTGGCTCGGAGTTGAAGGTGGGTGGCTGGACTCTCAGGGTTGGTTACGGTCACCTCTTCTACCTTCTGATGCAGGCATTTTTACAGAGTCTTTTCTCCTCAGCCCCTCAAAACTCTTCACCAGACGTGATTCAGTGAGGGTTCATCAGCTTGGGTTTTGACCAACTCCCGGTCAAACACTGGAAGCTGCACCTCCTGAGCTTTTTAGCTGGAAGAACCTGGAGGGCAGGCCGTCTCGCGACTGAGGGTAGCCGCTTATGGCGTAAGGAAGAAGAATATATTGCGGGGATATTGTGGGGATTCCGCACATACACAGAACTATGCACAGGAAAACAAGACCTCAGTGAATAGGTGGTCTACCAACCTACCACATCTGTACCCAAAATCCCTTTTCCGACTAGCTATAGCGTCTCATTTGATCTCCGTCTACAGCAAAGCTACTAATGATTAGACAACCCAGAACATGTAACTCTATCTTGGGAATCGCAGGAGCCAGACACTTTCACTTAGCCACTCATACTTGTCCACAATGCAAGTAATCAAAAACGCAGTATAGTTTAAAATAATGATTTCAACTAACGCACTCTATGGTGCAGTACACGAGCCAATACTTGCAGCAGAATGCATAAACACAATATTGTCAGCATTGTTACAATTCCATAAAATACAAACGGGGATGCCATGTTATACAAAACAATGGAAAAGGGCAGGACAACCGAACCACATTCCCTGTGACAAGAGATATTTTATTATAAAACAGAAGACCTCTGGGCTTTGTAAGCAGACCATTCTAAATGATAGAGGAGCACACCTAAAATTGTCATGTATTAAACACAAAAATATCTCCAATTAATACATTAATCTGGTTGGGGTGCTACATTACATTCCTGTGTTGGCTAACACTGATACTAAATGTAACTAGGGGATGCAGAAGAAGTCTGCAGGTAATGCGCACTGTTCCCTAGGAATGACGATTATTTCCACAATATTTACAATGTTAAAGTTTTAACATGTTATTTGCATGTATTTGTACTCAAATTTTCATAAATCATATTTGTATGTCATAATTCCATCCTGTATACAAAATTGTGCTTGAATCAACATACATTATAACATAATCACTTCATTATGTATGTGTTAAAGTTCACACTATTTGATTGCATAGTATATAACATTATTTTTCTCAATGGGCCTATTTACAGAAGAAAATGCATAGGAATCTTGTCTTCATACAGATGTTGTTTCCTCATTTATCGAAGCCAATGCCCAATGCATTTTGGGAACTGGTCCCTTCATCAGGGGAGGTGTCCTATAGAGATGAGTACAATTAGTTTTAGATTATTATATTGGCCCTATTATATCCTAGGTCTTTATAGGGGAGGTCATGGCAATCATAGGGGTACCCTAACCCATAGTGTACCCTAAGGTGTTTTCACTGTATTCCAGTTGTGTTTTAAGCATAGCACTGGCCCGGACCTTGTTAGTTAGAGCCCAGGGACAGTCAGTTGTCATCAGTACCAGTCAGCTCAAATTTGGGGTTGCCAGGGCACCAGGACGACTTTGCAACATTGGTGGATCTCAACCTGGCCACAAAATATGCCAAATCGCATGTTATGTTATGTTATTCCTATTTGTAACATGCATGGCTACTTCAAGACTGTCCCGGTGCAAGCCTAGGAGAGAGTGAGCACCAGATTAAACGAAGAGAAATGTTTTCAGTTTTCTTTTAAACAGAATGGGATCCTGAATACACTGAAGAGCGAATGGCAGCGAGTTCTAAGCTAAAGCGGTGTTAAGAGCAAGAGGGCTGCCACCCATCCTTTGCAGACGAAAAGGCAGAACATATGCCAGAAGTTGAGTGGAAGAGCGCAGAGGTCTTGCAGGCATATAGAAAGAGAAGCGCTTTCGTAGATAGATAGGACCAGAGGTGTGAAGAGCATGGTGTGCTATAACTAAAGACTTGAATTTAATCCTTTTGCCTACATGCAACCAGTGCGCGGTGCGCAGATGTTGTCGCACACTGCTTCTCGCAGGAACATTGAAGCCTGGCGGCTGACTTTGCTACCTTTGAATTTGGCAACAACAGGTTAGACAGGATAAACTGGTTTCCTTATCTTATTTTTTTCTATTCCTTTGGGGATGGGGAACCAATTTTTGGAATTGTCACATGAAGCTCAGCCATCACTGGGCACACTTTTTAACCAGCCTCATCCTAAGGGCGGTAGGTCAAATGGACTGCTTCTTAAAATCTACACAAGTCGATGCATTTCAACCGTGGTATTTGGTGTCACGGTATGGGGTCACTATAACTGCACATCCATTCAGGCTAAAGAAAATCACTTTTTTAGGCAGATGCTTTTGGTATTATAATATAACAACTCGTAAGAGAGGGTCCGAGGGAGGTGTTTAACGACCGAACAGGCTAATACCCCCTGTGTAACTACTCAAATAACAACAAAGCCTGTAGGTCGAGTGGTGCTGAGATATATCAGTTGACACTGGTGTAATTGCACAACAAAGTGAATTAAACAAAGACTATCAACGGTTGCTGATTAAGTCCTATCAGCCCACCTGGTGGCGGAGCCTCATCATGTAGGACTTCCGAACCTCAGTCTGTGTGCGATCGCCCAGTTGTATATTAGCAACGCATAACAGGACTAAGGTAAGGTCACCACAGTTGTTAGTACATAGGGTGGGGCTGATGTGTGCAGTGCAAAAATATAAAGTGAAGTGAAGTGTATTAAAATGGCTATCAAAGCAAACAATGACCTTTATTAGTGTTTGCCTGGACGTCAGATTAAAAAATAGTGTAGTAACAGTGTGAAAAAATCACTGTTAGACTTGCTTGGTAGAGATCCAAAGCGATCTTAGAAAGGGGCCAACATGTTTCTGCCTTACTGTGAGAAGTCACTGGCATTCGTCAGGGCCAAGCTCATAACTGCTACTGCAAGGACACTATCAAAAGTGATGAAATAATGCAAAATAAAGATAAGAGTGATCAATCAAGACCAGTCCTGTTATGCGTCGCTAATATACAACTGGGCGATCGCACACAGACTGAGGTTCGGAAGTCCTACATGATGAGGCTCCGCCACCAGGTGGGCTGATAGGACTTAATCAGCAACCGTTGATAGTCTTTGTTTAATTCACTTTGTTGTGCAATTACACCAGTGTCAACTGATATATCTCAGCACCACTCGACCTACAGGCTTTGTTGTTATTTGAGATGCTTTTGGTATACCTTTCCACTAGGAATCAAATTTGCTCCCCTATGTAGAAGATTGCAGTAAACAGCCTCAATATCTTTGTGGCTATCAATTTGGCATAACCCTGAAGCGTAATTAAACCATAGCATCATCAAAGACAGCCTTTCTTTTCACAAAGGACTCAGAAAATCATGGCTTGCTTATGAGGAATCCACCCTATTTGACAATCTGACCTTAGTATGTGTCACCAACAAACAAATGATTAAGTCATAGTTTTTGGAAAGCAGGCAGCTATGTAGTGAGGAAATGGAATCAGGAAAACCTACTATAAAAACCTTCTTCCACCTAAAAATGAGTCTTGGCTCAGAACCCTATTTGCTATTGACATACAGTCAATGGAAAAGGTCCCTACTATTCCATTTCAGAACAGGGACAGTCCGATATTTGCAACACAGGCTAGGTTGGACTGCAGCTGGTTTGGGAAGGGGATAAAAATTAAGAATTACCTCATTCCTGGCTAGCGGGATATATGTGGACTATCTGTAGAAGTGATATACCCCCTGGCCTATATTGAATCCTGAGCTACTCCGTATATATATTACGGAACCGAAACCTGTTGCTCAGAACAGAGGATAGGAATCGTCGGGCTTGGCAGTAAAAAGACTGACCTACCAGACTATGCTATAGCTCCTCCACATCATTTGGACGCACATCACAAACAGTGATTACGCATACCCTTAGTTCTCCAAGAAGGGAGGTTACATTCCCTTATATATTTCTGTCCTGAAGAAGGTGGGATTTATCAATGTATTACCACCGAAACGCGTCGATGCTCAGTGCCTCTGAATCTGACCACGAGAAATCACTGGAATGAATTAAAGTGTATACTCACCAGGATATGAACTCGATGTGAACAGTCAGATCAGCTCTTGCAGCAGCACTCCTTAGACTGTGCAATAGGGTCTCCCTGTTGGGTCCAAATGGTTTCCATTTCTTATATTTTATTGTGAGGTTTTTTTATTCCGATGTGAGATTTTTTAAATGTATACACTGTTTTGTATTTGATTGTGAGGTTGTTATAACCTGTACAGTTTGTGTTTTTTTAACATATTTTGTATGAATTGCACTGTTTTTGAACCACAGAACACTAAGCGCCCCATTAGGATGGCGGGCGGATCGCCCGCTTGGCCGGCGGTAGCTACCGCCAACCCAGCAGGGGTGATTCGCCTGCCATCCTTGCTACAAAGACCCCCACCATATTACTTTGGCTGGGGGGTCCGCGGCGGACAGAAAGACCGTCCGCTGCTTTTCTGCCTGGTCGACAAGTTGACCGGGCGGAAAAGGGTTCAATATGGTGGCGTTGTCTGTTAGACACCGCTAGCCATATTACGATGTGGGTAGGAACATGCCGTTCCGTGGCGGCTTTGCAGCCACGAAAAGGCATGCAGGAATCTCTTGCGGAGGTCCGTTGTGGGCCCCTAGGGACTCTGGGGGGTTAGGGGTGCACATGGGGGGTACCTATGGTACCCCCTGCAGTTCCATGCACAACATGGCAGGCACTGCGTGGTGCCTGCCATGTTGTGCATGGAAGTGCACGACATGCCTTCCGGGCATTGTGGCAGGCGGTGCTGACTGCCTCAATGTCAGGGATGTAGGATGCGCCCACCTGCGTGGTGGAGCGCATCCTAATGTATGCAACGGGACCACCGCACCGATGGTGGGCGGTCCCATTCCACGGGAGGATGGTGGGTGGACAAAGTCCACCCACCATCCTAATGACCCCCTAAATGTTTTTAAGATGCAAATCATGATGTTCTTAGTATGTGATTTTTCTTCATGTTATTAAAGTCTCTGACGTTACATTTCAAATTTGGTGGTACTTTAGCCTAAGGTAACAGGTCTTGGTTTATGTGTACCCCTTATTTGTGGGATTTATGAGTTTGAGTGAGTATTGAACGAATGTGTTTCGAACTTGTTTGCTCAAAGGGATATCTTTCACTTCTACTGTTTAGTAGTGCTCTGGTCCCTTTGCTTGGTGGTGCCACCTCTCTTCTGTAATCACCCTCTTTATATGCCACCAACCTAGATACAAAGCAGCAGAAAATAGCAGAGTCGGTAGGCAACAATTCAAGACAGTGCATAAACAAGCTACAGATGTTACAAGCTGTGCAGTGAAATCTCTCCCCGGGTATCTTAGAGGATACTGTCCCTACACAAAACAAGGAAGAACGACACAGACCTTATTGGGATCACCTGAAGGCTCCTTTCACAAGGAAACCAGATTTCCTGTGCTTTCATTTAACAATCCAATTCCATATGGGGTCTGTAACCTTTACTTCCTTCAAATGTATCAGTTGAGCGACCATGTGAGTGTACAATGGTTTCCAAAAGAAAATCAGGAACTACAGGACCCTAGGTACGTGGTAGGGATGTGATTGGCTGACAATAGGAATGTTAATTTATATGGGTCCCATTTTCTTATCTTGGCACAGAATGTGCTCAGTGGTCTGCTCTCTTTAGTGTATTCTGCTAGAGTTTGTAATATATTTCAACCCTCAATATGAGGGACACAGTATCTGGGTGCTGTAAAACTACCTAGGGAAGTACCACAATTGGGGGTTTGTTTTTTCTCCAGTGAGGTTTAAATTCCCCATCCCAAAGTCAACCAGGCAGAATGCGGGATGACATGGTAGAGGCCAACGGTTTCCCTTCTTTTAATATCAGCACCAACAAGCACTAACAGGCAATATGCACCATAGATAAGCAGTAATCAGTCATATATTATCTGGGGCATTTTTGTTATGGAAAGTACCACAGATGAGTGCAAAATGACCACAGTCAGAGCATTTAGCACAATTAATTGCATCTACCCCCCCCAAGTTATGCGAGCATCTCATGGGCCCCCCCACCAATCCTTTCTTTCCGATTAATTTTGAACACCATCACCTTTTGTGGTGTTAGAACAGCTGCAGTTTATTCACGTCGTAAGCTGGTACATAAGTTATCAGGATGGCATCAGTCATGAACATGCCGAGGTCTTGCTTATTTTGCATTTCAATGAAACTCATTCTGTGCACAAATGGCTACACAGTGAACATCTTTTCTTTATTGCATATTAATAACCATAACTTGTATTTTTCTTTTACTTTATATTCATTTTCAACAACCACATAGCTTATAATGACTTAGCTATCACTGGCGAGATACATAGATGACAAGTGCAAGCAAAACAAGCACCCAGTTACAGGGCAATAGTCAGGGTAAATTCCAAAAAGGGGGAGACATTCCACAGAGCAAGGAACTATGGCATACCCTTTACAGGTTAATAACCATAACTTGCATAATCCTCCAATGCAACATCCTTGAAATCATAACGTCTCTTTAATGGCTGTCATAAATCACTTTTTTATCAACTATCGAGTCAACTGTTGATTACTTGGTACAGTGGGACTCAACTTTGAGGCTTCGCTTGCTACCGAATGCATCATTCATGGCCATGTGGCCATGTCTGGGCTGCAAGTGCCTTGTCTGCCCAGCGCTGCCCATTTCTTACCCCTTTGTCTGCCCTGAAGTGTCCCTGCCATGAGGCAACCCAAGGGCCTTGTTTGGGCAATTGCCCTCTTACATCCTTGTGTGAAGATATATATTTTCAAAACCTTGTGACTCCCTGCCCACTTGTTTCACTGCAGCTGCGACACCAGCGTTAGCTAGTGGGTGGGTGGCATCAGTTTCTCCAGGCGATAATGCAGGGGAATGCTTGTCTGGTCACCTTTCGGCCATGCTTGTGGCCACACCCACCTCATCTGTTTGGCTGATTTAAAAAAGCTTGTTTTGGTCACTTACTGACCCTTTGCTTTGGCACGCTTTCGCCGCACTGACACTGCCGTGTTGGGAGGGGGTTTACCGCCCCCCTCTAGGGTCAGCTGTGCCTCCCGGTCCGGCGGTACTATTCCGATTTTGCATGCAGTCACAATGAAGGCTTCTGTGTTGGAAATTATAGAGTGAACGAAAATACAGGGATCAGAGAAGAGTAGGTTTAAAAAAAGCAAACTAGCACTTTCTCAAGACGCAGCGGGCAAGTTCCCCGCCGGGGTGAGTCTAAGGTTCATTAAAGATAATTCTTAATTTGATAGATAGATTTGCAGAACAAAAAGTGATGAACTTGATGCCTCAGACGTCTAAAGGAGGAGCATTTAAGTGCAGGGGAAGAGCTCACAAGTGCAGCTGTAACTGCTCGAAGTACAGAGAAAATCGTGCCTATGGCAACACAATTATCTTCTATTTCGGGGGAGTTCAGCCCCAGACCGGCGAATGCAGATAGAACACGGCCATCTCCAAAGACGGGGGATGAGCACAGTTATTCCAATCTTGTGTAATTACAGTACTTACAACGCGTCTCCCAGCATAGACAAGGCTAAACATAGCAGCAGCAGGCCTGTCATTTGGCTTTTTCAACATTCTTACATTTCTTGGAGGTCATTTTTAATGAGCACTTAAAAGCACCTGAAAAATCAGGTGCATAAATTAGCTGCCAATTAGAGCTGGGAAAAACCACAATTTAATTACTGGTTGCTAAATTTAATCCCACTGATTAGGGTGCAGGATCCTTGCAAATTTATCGCGGTAGTTATTGAAGCTCAGGAAAATGCTCGGCTTTCATTTTTTTATGACATTCTTCAAACTTCATCTTGCATGAGAGAAAGACAATTTTTTTTTCTAGCTGGTTTGCGAGTGGGGCGACGTGAAGCAATATTTTCATATTTGGATGGAAGTGGTTGGTAATTATTTTGTACGACTTAATTTGCAATGTATAGTAATATCTTTGTCAATTGCTTCTGACCCAGATTTTATACAAATACAGCGAGAATATGAGTTTGACTGTAAAGCATTGCAGGACTCTTTTGCATTGCCCGTGGCAGGTTTCTTTGCAAGGAAGGGTTCATGATCAATTCATTGCAGCTCTGCAATTAAATATATATTGCAGAGTGAGGGAAGGTGATTTTTCAGGTCTGGTACAAGCCCAATAACTCCTAATTTCATTCATATGCCCCTTGTTCTCGACCGGAACAAGAATGTGATTTGGATTCAGAAAGTACATTCTAATCTCCTGACCCCACCTTATTGGAATAATTGTTTCATTCTTCACTATTCAGTGTATTATATGTCTACTGCTATTCTAATATCTTCCCATCTATCATGGTGATCTTTCTATGTAAATAACATTAATACCTTCCTGTGGAATGGAACTATACAAATGTTAAATACATTAAAAAATGCGATCCTACTTTTGTAAACAACGTTTGTCAACAAGTAACGATTAAATAGGTTGGAGCTTGAAATCAATTGTGGAGAGTTGCAAAAGGTATTAGGTAAGAGATGCATCCCCAAACCAAAGTCTGATAGTGAATTATCAAGGGAAGAGAAAAGAAAAAGTAACAGGAAAGATTGACACCTTTCATGGAACAGAAATGTCGGTTAATTAATCAGAACGCAGCTCTGACTTGGATATAATATTAAAAAAAAGTCTGGCTATAAGGACAACGCTAGCTGTTGGCTGGAGATTTCGGGATGAGTGTTCTGTGAAGCTCTTTAAAGTAGCAGGAAGAGGATAGTGGGACATTACAGTTCAGTCCAAGTGAGTATTGCCACCTAGCACCTTGAGTGCACGATGAAAAACAGAATGGTACATAAATTATCCATTTGCTCATCTTTAACATGTTTAAGACCTCAGGGAAACCCTTCTGTCTGTAGAACATAACACAAGGGTGTTGTGGTATCTGGTACGTTGCCTGCTGATGCTGGGTCTTAGTTGTGTTCGTTCTATCCTAGAGTTTTCTGTATACTGGAATGTTGGGTTTACAGGCGCGTGTGAGCTTCAGACCTCTATGGTGTCAGTTGCTGGAAGAGTGCCCTGTGGATGGGATTTTCTTTATATGGTGCAACTTAAATAAAGACGACCATCTCGTACACCTCAGGGCCCATGTACTTCTCTACAGGTGTCTCCTTTATTCACTTGTGCGCATAGAAAACTGAATGACTTTAATTTTCTTCCTCAAGAAAGAGGAGTTGTGCAACAACCACTTTCGGTTTCAAATGGTCAGCATTGTTTTGGCCTAAATATATAGATTTTTTTGGGGACCCCAAGTGAAGAGACAGAAAGAAATACATTAGTAAGCAATATTGAATGGTGCTTTGGTAAAGAGACCGGAATATCCAAAAAGCCAACCACAATAGGCTCTAGGTTTGCCTCAGCCAATAGAGAATAAACAAGGAGGGGCCGTATATGACTTGGGTGGACGCTGGTGAAATTTCATTGAGACAAGTGTATTCAAAAGTATTTTTTGGCAATTTGCATTACAATTGTTACCCATCATGCTTAAGAATACCCTATTATGGCAAGACATGTAATTGAGACTTCATTTGGTTAAAAATCCTATTGTAGGCGCATGGGAAAAACACAAACGACTGCAGTATGAGCGGCTGTACCAATTGCTAGTGGCTGTTATTCATTTTGTGTTATTTTTTGCATTACATACATCCTTATGCTGAACGTGGACATGAAGATGCATTTATTGCTGAAAAAAAAGAGTGCAAAATTCTGAAGCTGGCTTTTTACTTAATTATGTTTTATCTTGCACAATATGCTCAAGCGCTTCACGTAATTTCCACGAAAGAAGTCAGACCCTTTTAACTCAGGCCTAGACTAGAGGTAGTAAATTCGAAGTTCACAGTGGCAAACTTACCAATATATCACGTAACATAGCCCAGCAACAAAAGTTGCTGTCCTGCTCTGCATTGCGTGAGAGAGAGAGAGAGAGAGAGAGAGAGAGAGAGACCAGGACAGTGACATATCTGCAAAGGTATGGCCTGTGGCTCTCTTCCCAGGCTACTTAGCACCATATGTTCATCCAATAGTGCAAAAGAGTGTGCATGATGTCTAGTATAGGTTTTATACTAGAAAGCTATACTTCCCGAACACAGCACTCTGGTGAGACATACTTTAAAACTTTTCTTGGTTAGCATGTGTGATGTACAGTGCCGCACACAAACAAAGTCTGAAAATCGGGTAAAAAAATAAACTTTTCTTCCATGTGCCTGCCTTGAGGAGGCGTATTTTTGGCCTGTTTTTAAATGTGAGTAAATAGGGTTTTGCACCAAAAACATTTCATTGACACAACATCGATGTCAAAAATATCGTTGTTAAAAATATTGAGTAAAAAATATAGACAACAAAAATATCGACTCCTATACTTAAAAAGTAAAATTATAGATGTATGAAATATCGAATGTTATATCAATATAAAATAAAATAAATTAAATATATTAAATATTAAATATAATTTTACCAAAATAAAATACATATAGGGATCGATTCCGATTCGGAAAACTAATCCGTATGACGATTCAAATTCGTAGCCCATTCCGTACGAATCGTACAAATCCATCCGAATCGCGTAGTACGATCCGTAGGAAAGAAATACGTCCGAATCTTTGCAAACCATGCAAAAAGCAAGGGAAAATCCATATGATACGGACCCTCACAGTGAACCGTACGAATCGTAAACTTGCTGTACGACCCGACAAGTACGATCCGGACCGGGGAAACAGAATGCAATTCGTACAGAAAACGTCATATGAGCAATTTGTACGGAGAGCCACACAATCACATACGCACCATACCCCTGCAATCATGGGGGTACACACCGTACCCCTAAGCACCATACCCCTATGCACCGTACACCTATGCACCATACCCCTAAGCACCGTACCCCTATGCAACGTACACCTATGCACCATACCCCTAAGCACCGTACCCCTATGCACTATACCCCAAAGCACCGTACCCCAAAGCACCGTACCCCTGCAATCATGGAGTGTACTCACATACCCGGGGTGGTATGTTTCGCATGTGGTTCGAATCGAAATCTGCTTTTTCTGACGTTTTGAGCTCCCGTAGAAAAAGAGTTGTACGGCGTGTTGACGTGACGAATCGTACTTGCTGGGTCGGAAAAAGCTGCTTCGATCCGTACGGACGTCGCGTACTGCGAGTTCCGAATGCGATTTGTAAGGATTATTAAGTCGTATGGTCTTTCCTACGATTCGTACGGAGATCTGCTTTGGGTTCGGAACGTACTTCATCACACATACGGGGTCGTTTAAGGTGTACGATTCGTACGGGAAATATGCTCCATACGGCTATTCGTAGGGGATTTTACTGAATCGGAATCGACCCCTTATAATGCATTTTAATAAAATACAAAAAGAAATTATAACAAAATAAACATAGAAACAATACATTTTTTATAAATATATATTTACTTTAAAACAATTAATAAAGTATTATGTTTAAGTTATGTTAAAAGTTTAAAATAATATTAAAACTAAAAATATATATTGATGATTTAAAATATATAAAAACAAAAGTCTATAATAAATTAAAACACTAAATTATTTAACTTAAATTTCACAATACACTCACAACAGCAGTAGGGAAAGAGTTTGATAGCAAACGGGTAACAATAACTTTTCCCACTCCAGTGACTGCAACAGTAGGGAAAGTGTTGGTTAGCAGAGAAATTACATTTACTATTCCAACTCATGTGAGTGCAACCGTAGGGAAAGTGTTGGATAGCAGAAGGGTAAAAATTACTATTCCCACTCCAGTGAGAGCAACAGTAGGGAAAGTGTTGGATAGTAGAGGGGCAAAAATTACTATTCCCACTTCAAAGAGTGCAACTGTAGAGAAAGTGTTGGATAGCAGGGGGTAAAAATTACTTTTCCCTCTTCAAAAAGTGCAACAGTAGGGAAAGTGTTGGATAGCTGAAGGATAAAAATTACTATTCCCATGGCACTGAGTGCAACAGTAGGATAAGTGTTGGATAGCGGAAGGGTAAAATTTACTATTGCCTCTCCCCTGAGTGCAACAGTAGGGAAAGTCTGGATAGCGAAGGGGTAAAAATTAAAATTCCCACTCCACTGAGTGCAACAGTAAGGAAGGTTTTGGATAGCAGAGGAGTAACAATTACTATTCCAACTCCAGTGAGTGCAACAGGAGGGAAAGTGTTGGATAGCAGAGGGGTACAATGAACTATTCCCACTTCAGTGAGTCCAACAGTAGGGAAAGTATTGGATAGCAGAGGGGTAAACATTACATTCTCACTCCACTGAATGCAACACTAGGATAAGTGTTGGTTAGCGAATGGGGAAAAATGGTGTTCCCACTCCAGTTAGTGCAAGGGTAGGGAAAGTGTTGGATAGCAAAGGGGTTAAATTTACTATTGCCCCTGCCGCGCTTCCCGCCACCTCCCCGCTCCCCGCCCCTCTCCTCTGCAGCCCTCCCCCTTCGCCGCCCCGCTCCCCGCCTCCCAGCTGCCCCTCCCTCGCTCCGCCCCCCCACTCTCCACACATGGCAGAGTGGCCCAAGCGCAGCGTGCACGTACAGCGGGCGCGCCGAATGAGCGCCGAAGGTGCGCCAAAGGTAAGCCCGTCTGCGCCCCTCCGCGCCCGTCCGCGCCCGTCCGCGCCTGGACCGCACCCAGTGCCAAGACCCCTGGCCCCCGCCGTCACCAGCCCACCCGCCGGACCTACGACGCCACCTAACTCAACGCCCTCAACGCCGGCCGACTCCCGGGCTGTTACCGAGCCAACCCGAGACGCACCCACGGACCCTTCTGCTGCAACGCCTGCAAGTTCACCTGCATCCGGACCTGCACCACTCCAGCAGTGCTCAAGACCTCGACGAGCAACAGCAGCAACTACCTGAAGTGCACCCTGCTCAACACCCGCTCCGTCCACAGACAGGCCGTCGAGCTCTGGAACCTGCTCGACACAACGTCACCAGACGTCGCCTTCCTCACGGAAACCTGGATGAATGCCTCTTCAGCGCCCGACATAGCCATCGCCATCCCAGACAGCTACAAGATCATCCGGAGGGACCGCATCAACCACACCGGAGGAGGCATCGCCATCGTCCACAGGAACACCATCCGCATCACGACCAACACCGATGACACCCTCGCTACCGCCGAGCACCTGCACTTTCAGGTCCACATCAACCCCAAGACCACCCTCAGAGGCACCCTCATCTACAGACCCCAGGGACAACGCACACAATTCAGCAAAGACATCGCCGACTTCATCAGCCCGCACGCCCTCTGCTCCGCTGACTACATCCTCCTCGGGGACCTCAACTTCCACATGGAGAACAACAACGACCGCAACACCACCACCCTGCTGGACAACCTCGCCAACCTGGGACTCAAGCAACTGGTGACCACCCCCACCCACTACACCGGACACACACTCGACCCCGTCTTCTCATCCAGCAAGGACATCGCCTTCAGCCACGCCACCGGACTCCACTGGACGGACCACAGCTGTGTCCACTTCAGCTTCGCAAGAACCACGATCCACCACCACCAGCAACAGGCTGCACGCAGGAGCTGGAACAAGATCACAGCCGACCAGCTCGCGTCCTCCCTGAGCATGAACCCTCCCACCAGCACAACGAACCCTAGCCAGGCGGCCACCAACCTCACGAAGTGGATCAGCGACTGCGCAGATGAGCTCGCCCCCCTGATGACCCCGCCCAGCAGACCCGGTAGCAAGAAAGCCCCATGGTTCACCGACTAACTCAAGAGCTCCAAGAAGAACTGCCGAGCCCTCGAGAGAACCTGGCGCAGAGACCCAACACCGGACAACATGACTGCCCTCAAGCTCGCCACCCGAAAACACCAGCAACTCATCAGCGCCACCAAGAAAACTGCATTCAAGGAACGACGGGACAACAACGCACACAACAGCAAAGAACTCTTCAACATCGTCAAAGAGCTCTCCAACCCCAACGCCGGAAACAACGACATCACCCCTTCGCAAGACCTCTGCAACTCCCTCGCCTCCTACTTCCACAACAAGATCGCGGACATACACAACAGCTTCAGCACTCAACCGACGAACACCACGACCGAACCACCGCCCCCCACCACCACCCTCCGCGCCTAGACTCCGATCAGCACCGAAGACACCGTCCGCACGATGAACTCCATCCACTTCGGATCTCCGACCGACCCCTGCCCTCACCACGTCTTCAACAAGGCCGACGCTGTCATCGCACCCCACCTGCGGGACATCATCAACACCTCCTTCGACACCGCTACCTTCCCGGAGAGCTGGAAGCACGCCGAACTCAGCACTCTACTCAAGAAGCCATCGGCTGACCCCACCGACCTCAAAAACTACCGCCCCATCTTGCTGCTCCCGTTTCCTGCAAAAGTCATCAAGAAGACCGTCAACAAGCAGCCGGCCGCCTTCCTCGAGACGAACGGTTCCCTCGACCCCTCGCAGTCTGGCTTCCGGGCCAACCACAGCACCGAGACCGCCCTGATCGCAGTCACCGATGACATCCGAGCGCTGCTTGACAACGGAGAAACAGCGGCCCTCATCCTCCTCGACCTCTCCGCGGCCATCGACACTGTCTGCCATCGTACCCTAGTACAACGCCTCAGCAACGTCGGAGTCCAGGAGAAGGCACTGGAGTGGATCATCTCCTTCCTCGCCGGAAGGACACAGAGAGTCCGCCTCCCCCCGTTCAGATCTGAAGCCACCGAAGTCATCTGCGGCGTCCCTCAAGGCTCCTCGCTCAGTCCAACCCTCTTCAACATCTACATGAGCCCCCTCGCAGACATCGCACGCCAGCACAACCTCAACATCATCTCCTACGCCGACGACACCCAGCTGATCCTCTCGCTTACCAACGACCCCGCCACCGCCAGAGCCAACCTTCACGAAGGGATGAAAGAGGTAGCCGAATGGATGAAGAACAGCCGCCTGAAACTGAACTCAGATAAGACGGAAGTCCTCATCCTGGGATCCTCGCCCGCCGCTTGGGACGACTCCTGGTGGCCCCCCGCCCTAGGCAGCGCACCCAAACCTTCAGACCACGCACGCAACCTGGGCTTCATCCTGGACTCCTCCCTCTCCATGACCAGACAAGTCACCGCCGTCTCCTCGTCGTGCTTCAACATCTGACTGACCCAGGACCACCTCGCCTTCAGGAAGCAACTCAAGACCTGGTTGTTCGAGCAGTAGCAGATCCCCCTCCCCCAGCGCCTTGAGACCCTCTGGGTAAGTAGTGCGCTATATAAATGCGATGATTGATTGATTGATTGATTGACTCCCATGAGTGCAATAGTAGGGAAAGTGTGCGTTTAGAAGGGGGGGGTAGAATTAACTATTCCCACTCCAGTGAGTGCAACAGTAGGGAAAGTGCTTAACAGCTGAGGGGTAAACATTACTATTCCCACTCCAGGGAGTGCAACAGTAGGGAAAGTGTTGGATAGCGGAGGGGTAAACATTACTACTCCAACTCCAGAGAATGCAACAGTTGGGAAAGTGTTGGATAGGGGAAGGGTAAAAATTACTATTTACACTCAGTGAGTGCAACAGCAGGGTAAGTGTTGGATAGCGGAGAGGTAAAAATTACTATTCGAACTCCAGTGAGTGCAACAGAAGGAAAGGTGTTGGATAGCGGAGGGGTAAAAAATACTATTCCAACTCCAGTGAGTGCAACAGGAGGGAAAGTGTTGGATAGCAGAGGGATAAAATGTACTAATCCCACTCCAGTGAGGGCAACAGTAGGGAAGGGGTTGGATAGCAGAGGGGCATAAATGCCAATTCCCACTCCAAAGAATGCAACAGTAGACAAAGTGTTGGATAACGGACGGGTAACATTTTTTTATTCCGACTCCTGTGAGTGCAACAGTAGGGAAAGTGTTGGATAGCAAAGGGGTTAAAATTCCAATTCCCACCCCAATGTGTGCAACAGTAGGGAAAGTGTTGGTTTGAGGAGGGGTTAAAGTAACTATTCCCATTCCAGGGACTGCAACAGTAGGGAAAGTGTTGGATAGCAAAGGGGTAAAAGTTACTATTCCCACTCCAGTGAGTGCAGCAGTAGGGAAAGTGCTGGACAGTGGAGAGGTAAAAATTACTATAACCACTCCAGTAAGAGCAACAGTAGGGAAAGTGTTGGATAGCGGAGGGGTAAAAATTACTATTCCAACTCCAGTGAGTGCAACAGGAGGGGATGTGTTGGATAGCAGAGGGGTAAAATGTACTATTCCCACTCCAGTGAGAGCAACAGTAGGGAAAATGTTGGATAGCAGAGGGGCAAAAATTACTATTCCCACTCCAAATAATGCAGCACTGGAGAAAGTGTTGGATATCAAAGGGGTTAAAATTACTATTTCCACTCCAATGAGTGCAACAGTAGGGAAAGTGTTGATTAGCAAATGGGTAAAATTTACTATTCCCACTCCAGTGAGTGCAGCAGTAGGGAAAGTGCTGGCTAGTGGAGAGGTAAAAAGTACTATTCCCACTCCAGTATGTGCAACATTAGGGAAAGTGTTGGATAGCGGAGAGACAAAAATTGCTATTCACACTCAAACAGTTGAACACATTTTGTTTATAAATAAATTCACAACAATAAATAAACAATATTTAGAAAATGAAAAATCTAAAATTTTTAATGTATAAAAAGAAAACATTTTATAATATTAATTACATATGAGAAAAACCTACAAATATAATATAAAATGAAATAATAAATAAATAAATAAAATACAAATTAAAGTAGAAAATATTGACTAACAAATAAATTAAATAATGCATAAATGTATTTCTTTTATTTCCTACCCTATAACAGCACAGCAAAAACAAAACACCTTAACATTTTAAATAAAATGTACTTTCATAATTAACATAATTAAGAATCAATAAAAAAAAATTTAATAATAAAAAACGAATAAGCGTTAATTGACTACACACACTTTAATCCTATATTATCCAGAACACACCCCTAAATTAAACAAAAAAATAATAAAACTCAATTAATACTTATTTTTAAATTAAAAACTATTACTACTAACAACAAATAATAAATTCATTAAAATGTACTTAATGCCCACCCTTTACCCCGTTAAAGGTAATAACAAGACACACAAAAATAAGAAATTACCCAAAATAAATATCAAATAATTAACATGAATTCACAACTATATATGAATTAATTAAACACAAATTACTTCCCACCCCTTACTCCTATAAACACCACAACTCATACCTAAAATTAATTGCACAATTACCATAATAACATTTGTATTAATTTAACTAATATCAATTAACAATAAATTCATAATAAAAAATAAATAAACTACTTAACACCCTTTACTATAATTAATTACCAATTATGGGGTCGATTATGATTGCGGACGGATGTATTTATTTATTTTTTTATTTTCGAGATTTTTATTGCGCAAACAAATACCCGAAGGTGTCTCGGCGCATGTGGCCGATAGAGAGACCGAGCAGCAGGCTTACTGGTTGAACAACCATGTCTTTAAGAGCCTACGAAAGCTCATCAGATTGGGGGCAGTTTTTATGGTGAGTGGCAGAAGGTTCCAAAGTTTGGGTGTGGCAACCAAGAAGAGCCTGTCTCCCCAGGTTGCCGTTCTCGTGCGAGGTACCGGAAGCAGGCATGTGTAGGCGGATCTCAAATGTCTCTTGGGGCTATACAACTGGAACGCTTCAATCAGAAACTTTGGACCGACGCCATGCACTGCCTTGTAGGCGATGCAGAGGGCCTTGAATTTAATACGGCCCTCTACTCTTAGCCAATGCAGGTGACGAATGGCTGAGGTGGTTGGCTGACGGCGGGGGATATCAAGAAGAATTCTTGCAGCCGCATTCTGTATGGACTGCAACTTAGATAGAACGAGTTTCTGAGTATTAAGGAAGAGGGCATTCCCGTAGTCAATTTTGGAAAACACTAGGGTGGAGACCAGGGTCTTCCCAGCTGATGTGGGGAGGTAAGGCAGTATTTTCCTGATTTTCTTTAGAATAAAGAACACAGATGACACAACCTTGTTGACATGAAGGGTAAATGACAGCTTGCTGTCAAAAATGACTCCCAGGTTTCTAGCCTTTTCAACTGGGACAGGTGGAGAGCCCAGCTGGTTAGGCCACCAAGTGGAAGACCAGTCCGGGGAGAGTTCACCAAAGGTCATGACCTCGGTTTTGTCTGAGTTAAGCCTCAGACAATTGGAGGACATCCAGGTACTGACAGCAAGCATGGCCCTTTGAAAATTAGCTGCCACCGCTGGGCCGTCCTTGTGGATCGCCAGAACCAGTTGGGTGTCGTCTGTGTAGGATGTAAGTCGCAATTCATGGGCCTTTATTACCCTCGCTAAGTCTGCTACATAGATATTAAATAGCGTTGGACTTAGCGAGGAACCCTGTGGAACTCCACAGGGGAGTGCAGAGACGGGAGAATAGAAGTTACCCAACTTCACTGTCTGGGTATGGTTGGCCAGAAAAGATGAGATAAGATCTCTAGCCCTACCGTTTATCCCCAGGGCTGTGACACGGTCGACCAAAATAGCATGGTCGACCGTGTCAAAGGCTGCGGACAAGTCCAGAAGGATCAGGACAGCCGCACCTCCCTGGTCCATAATAGCTCTGATCTCGTCTGAAGCCTTTATTAAAGCGGTCTCGGTTCCATGCCCTTTCCTAAAGCCAAACTGCGTTTCGTCGAGAAGTTGGTAAGTATCGACGAACTCTGAGAGTTGTTTGTTCATCAGAGATTTGCATATTTTGGCAGGAAAGGGGAGACACGCTATTGGTCTATAGCTGGCCAGAGCTGTGGGGTCCAGGGAGGGTTTCTTCAGAAGAGGTTTGATCACGGCCTTCTTCCAAAGATCTGGATAGCGACCAGTTAAGAATGCGGTGTTACAAATTTCCATAAGTGGACGAGAGATCACCTCGCTGAGGTTAGCCATCACTGAGGGAGGACAGGGGTCTAAGGGGGAGCTAGACTTGGTAGTAGAGATGAGTCTGCTGATTTGATCTTGCGTAATGGGAGCAAAGGAAGAGAAGGGATCATGGTCAGTGGCTGATTTTTCACCACTGCAGACTCTGGATCTTGTCCCTACATTCCCTGCAAAAGATGAGTATATATCTGCAACCTTAGTAGTAAAAAAGCTGGACAGAGCATTACAAAGAGACTGAGAGGGTTCAACCCCAGGTCCCGTAGAGGGGGTGGACAGAGTAGTGACCACTGAAAACAATTCTCTAGCAGAGTTCCTGGCATTCTCGATTTGAGCCGAGAAAAATGCACTTTTTCGGGTAATGATAGCCTTTTTGTATATTGTCAGGGCGTCTTTGTAGGAATCCTTGGCTATGGGGCAGTAAAGTTTCCTCCAGCGCCTTCCTAAGTTCCTGCAGTGTTGTCGGTGGAGCCTAAGCTCTTCGGTATACCAGGCCGCCGATGGGAATATTCTATTAGGTCGCATAAGCTTCTCCGGGGCCACCTGATCAGCAGCGTTCCGAATCCAATCTTGGAAGTCGGAGGCTGATAAAACAGGATTGGCTATCCCCATAGGAGAGGATAGAGTCAGGATATCTACCATCTGATGGATATCCGCATTTTTCCAAGCACGGGTCCCTAACCTAGTTCGTGGCCTGGAAGGGGGAGGGTTAGCGTGCCGGGTATGGATCCTAAAGATAATGGCCCTGTGATCTGACCACATAAGAGGAAGAATATCCAGCACAGAGATGTCTGAGTTGTTGGTAAACAGACCATCCAGAGTGTGCCCCGCCTGGTGTGTAGTTCCCTTCACCAATTGTTGAAGTCCTAAGGTTAGGAAATCAGCAGTGAGTTGAGTGGTTTCGTGGTTGCCCTGTTCTTCCAGAGGGAAGTTAAAATCTCCTAATATCATGTAATCCGGCGAATTTATGATGTGATCATTAAAATCAGAAAGTGTGGCAAGAAAAGAATTTCGGGGCCCAGGAGGTCGATATAGCAAGATTCCCTTGAGGGTTTGTTTATGATTAATATTAATAGCAAAGGTGGCTGCTTCACAGTTAGAAGACTGTATAGGATCGAGTGTAGTACGGTACAAATTCTTATAAATAATGGCAAGTCCGCCACCTCTTTCTATATGTCTGTCATGCCTAGCGACACTGTAACCCTCAGGGGTTGCCAGGCAGAAATCCGGTCCTGAACCAGCATCTCCCCAGGTTTCGGTGGCAAAAAGGAAATCAAGATCATGGGCGAGAATAAACTCGCTGATCTGTAGGCTATGGCATGGAAGGGAGCTCGTGTTAATGAGCGCTGCTCGACAGCCATGGGGTTGAGTGATATGCAGTTCATGAAAAAGTGTATTGCTAGGGGGGTCAGAGACAGAGGAACCAGGCAAACGAGGTTGCGGAAGTTGGAATTGACACCCAGGACAAGGGATGGGGATAACGCCCACTGCAGTGGAGAGAGGTAGAATGATACAGTGTCGATGGGAGTGGCCAGGGTTCAGCTGTCTTAGTTGCAGGGGAGAATAACGGAAAAGAGGGCCAGGGGTTATGGCCCTGGGCCGAGTCCGGTCGCGGACGGGCGCAGACGGGCTTGGCTTAGGCGCGGCTTCGGCGCGCATCCGGCGCGCCCGCTGCGCCAGCCCGCAGCGCCAGCCCGCTGCGCCGTCTGGCCATGCTGCAGATTATATAGGGTGTGAGGAGGGTGGGAGGCCGGCGCGACTAGAGCGCACCCCCCAGCCACACCAAAGATGGCGCCCACCGCCGCCTACACCGGATCAAAAGACCGGCAGGGCGAGGCAGGGAAATGAGATATTAGCGTGTGGAGGGGTGTCAGTGTTCCTGATCAGTATTCCCACTTAAATAAACAATTTAGAGCCCCCAAACAATAAAAATAATTTTCGATCTAAAAGCTCCTTAAAAACGCATTACACAGCGTGTTCTTGCCAACAGGTGATAGTATCGGTCAGACTAGCTCGCAGCCCTAGTTAATCTCGCTAGGGTGAGCTCTAATTAGGCAGCGAGGGTGAAGTAAAAGCCAAGCTAAATAGCCTGGGAGGGCGGGAGGCCGGCGCGACTAGAGCGCACCCCCCAGCCACACCACAGATGGCGCCCACCGCCGCCTACACCGGATCAAAAGACCGGCAGGGCGAGGCAGGGAAATGAGATAATAGCGTGTGGAGGAGTGTCAGTGTTCCTGATCAATATTCCCACTTAAGTAAACAATATAGAGCCCCCAAACAATAAAAATAATTTTCGATCTAAAAGCTCCTTAAAAATGCATTACACAGCGTGTTCTTGCCAGCAGGTGATAGTATCGGTCAGACTAGCTCGCAGCCCTAGTTACTCTCGCTAGGGAGAGCTCTAATTAGCTAGGATTGACTTCGCTGGGCTGGCGGTAGCCACCGCCGGCCCGGCAGAGGCAACTGACGGCCATCCTACCTGAAAAGACCCCCGCCACATTAGGATAGCTGGGGTCAGCGACGCACGGGAAGACCGTCCGCCGCTTTTCCGCTGCGGTCGCCTTCCGACCGTGGCGGAAAAGCTTTAATATGGTGGCAGTGTCTATCAGACACCGCCAGCCATATTATGATGTGCTTTGGGACATGCCTTTCCGTGGTGGCAATGCCGCCATGGAAAGGCATACGGTCTTTGCTTTGGGAGCCCGTTGCGGGCCCCCAGGGTGAAGGGGGTTTGGGGGGTGAACATGGGGGGTACCTATGGTACCCCCCTGGATTTGCATGCAAAATGCGGCAGGCACCGCGCGGTGCCTGCCGCTTTGGTCATGCAAATGCACAGCATGCATATTTAACTTGCATGCATATTAGGATGTGACCGCCAGGGTGGCGGTCACATCCTAATTCCACCGGAGGGACCGCCGCTGCCCCTGCAGACCGTCCCTCCACCTCGGGGGTGGCGGACGGACGCAGGTCCCTCCACCATCCTAATAGGCCTCTAAGTTATTAAACTTAATTAACCACCAATTAATAAATAATTAATAATAAATTACTTTACACCTTTAACACTATAAAATCCCAATCAAACAATATTCATAAATAAAAAAATAATCAATTAATTTAATATAATTAAATTACTTCCCAACCTATTCCCCTTCAAACCCACAACCCGCTACAGAACTAAAAGCGCAAAATTCAAATGCAAAAAATGTAATAACTACAAAAAATTTAACACATATATAAAACATACAAACAATTCTTATACAAAAAAATACATCACACATATAAAAAATATACTAAAATACATAACATTAATTAAAAAAAAATATTTTTAACAACTATGGAGCCGATTCCAATCTCGCTGGGAGAAGGCTCTATCTGACTCGAATCTGGAGGGCTTTCCGACTGACTTGTGCTCCGGGGCTCCGAGCGCCGGAGTATAATGCGAACAAGCACTGACAGACACAGGTCACTCAGAGTCCCATTGAAGTCCATGGGAGCCTATTGGACGATGCGTACATAGGCTCCCATTGATGAAAAAGTTATGTTGCGCACAAGGGCGCCCCCTGTATTAGGGACACGTCTGTGCCACCTGCAACCTACATGCATGTGCAGGGGGGACCCTTGGGTCCCCCTCGGTGATCGACTCCTACAACTATGGGTTAAGGGGGGCCCAGCGTGGACCCCCGAAGTCAACTTCCCAGAGCGTTTACGTGTCCAACTCGATCTGGCTGCCGAATCATGCTTCGTACTGGCTCGGTCGGAAATAGCCTCCTTTGCACGGCACTGTTTGCTTACGGACAAGACGTACGGAGCGGTTCAGACCCGGAAATGATTTGGTCGGCAATTTTGCATTGCTCGCATAGTAACTGCTCACTCGTACAGCTGTACAAACCCGTCTGGAAACACGCTTACGGCACATAATTTTTCCGGTCGGATCGCGTTCCGAGCCCTTCTGAACGAGATTGGAATCGGCCCCTAAATGTTTGCAAATGATATTAAACACTTTGATATTTTTATAAAATCGATATTACTTACCTTAAGTTGATATTCTTGACCACGATATTCTTCCTGTCGATATATCTGAACCACGATATTTATTACTCGATATTTGTGCAACTCGATATTTTTTACTCGATATTCTGTCTGCACACCATCAAAATCCATGGATGGAGGCATGGGAATCCACACGTACTACCCATGAAACACCCCTTTGATTCAAGTACTCTAAAGTAGCACAAAGTGATATTTTACTTCACTTCTGGGAACATTTCCAGCACAAATAAATTTTTAGCTTAAAGTAAATAACAAAGCAACTTTGCACTGATTTACATCACATTAGCGGTTCCAACATGTATTAATTAAAATTGCCATGGCAAACGCATAAGCCAACACTCCCACAGCCCCAATAACGGCAGGCCGCACCCACCCTACAAACACCTCCCGCATCAACGGCCAGACCTCCTGGACCAACGTTACTGACGACGAGACAGGCAAGGTCATGAACTCCATCCACTCAGGATCACCATCAGAGCCCTGCCCACACCACGTATTCAACAGAGCAGACGCAGCCATCGCACCCCAACCACGGAAAGTCATCAACATCTCCTTCTAGACATCTATATTCCCAGAAAGCTGGAAGCACGCCGAGAACAACGCCCTTCTCAAGAAGCCCAAGGCGGACCCCAAGGACCTCATGAACTTTCGGCCCATCTCACTGCTCCCGTTCCCGGCGAAGGTCATCGAGAAAATTGCCAACATACAACTGACCCACGAGGACAACAACATCTTAGACCCCTCCCAGTCTGGATTCAGAAGAAACCACAGCACCGAGACAGCCCTCATCGCTGCCACGGATGACATCCAGACGCATGTAGACAACGGCGAAACATCAGTCCTCATCCTCCTGGACCTGTCAGCCGCCTTTGACACGGTTTGCCACCACACACTAAAGACACGCCTCCAAGAAGCCGGAATCCAAGAGAAGGCCCTTAACTGGACCACGTTCTTCCTCACCGGCGGAACTCAGAGCATCCGCCTCCCACCTTTCCGTTCTGAAGCCACCAACATTATATGCGGCATACCCCAGGGCTCGTCCCTAAGCCGGACACTGTTCAACGTCTACATGGTCCCCCTCACACAAGTGGCCCGCCAGCATGACCTCAACATCATCTCCTATGCCGATGACACCCAGCTCATCCTCTTTCTCACCAAAGACCCGCACACCACCAAAACCAACCTCCTCAAGGGTATGAAGGTCGTTGCCGAATGGATGAGGAGCAGCCGGCTGAAGCTGAACTCAGACAAGACGGAGATCCTCATCCTCGGACCAGCCCCAACAGCCTGGGATGACTCCTGGTGGCCAACCACGCTAGGAGCAGCACCAACACCCACTGACCACGCACGCAACCTAGGAATCATCCTCGACTCCTCCCTCTCCATGTTGAAGCAGGTAAGCTCCGTCTCATCCTCCTGCTACAACACCCTCCGCATGCTCTGCAGGATCTACAAGTGGATCCCCACCGTAACAAAAAGAACAGTGACACAGGCCCTCGTCAGTAGCAGACTAGACTACGGCAATGCACTCTATGCAGAAATCTCAGCCAAACTCCTACGGCAACTACAACACATTCGAAACGCCTCCGCCTGTCTGATCCTCAACATCCATCACCGCAGTCACATCATCCCCCCACCTGAGAGACCTACACTGGCTCCCCATCGACAAAAGGATCAGCTTCAGACTCCTCATCCACGCACACAAAGCACTACACAACACCGGACCAGCCTACCTTAACAGCAGACTCAATTTCTACACCCCCGCCCGCCAACTCCGATTTGCCAGCCTCGCCCTCGCCGCTGTTCCTTGCATCCAACGAGTGACCTCTGCTGGCAGATCCTTCTCCTTCCTCGCCGCCAAGACCTGGAACACCCTGCCCGCCCTCCTGCGGCAGACCCAAGACGTACTCACCTTCAGAAGACTCCTCAAGACCCGACTCTTTGAGAAGTAGCAGCACCCTGCCACCACCCCCTCCAGCGCCTTGAGACCCTTGCGGTGAGTAGCGAACTCTACAAGTAGACTGATTGATTGATTGATATATTTATTAATAATATTGCTCTGAATGAAAGACTTTTTGGCAATTTGAAAATGAAATAGGCTTTAACAAAGTACCTCTATGTTGACGAATACAATTCTTTCTTCTCTCATGCATAACCACATACATGTTGGACTTGGGGAGTTTTGTTCAAATCCATCATGTGGGGGCCAAGAAAAAGAAAAAGATGGGACCCTTAAAGTTCCAGTTCTCATTTTTATTCCCAATCCGATACATGAAAAAACAGCTGCTGGGAATTACAACACAATAGGTAGAACCTCACTTAAATAATGGTCTTTTCTTAGTTTTGTCCAATCAGTTCAGTAGTTTTCAAGAAATCTTAGTCTCTGAAGGCCAGGATCTGCATCCTCGTACTACTACACACAACTGAAAGGGGTTGCTCCTGGGGAGCTGGGCACAGGTCCTGGCAAGGGGCCTTAGGCCAGCCCTTCTATCAACCAGCAGTGTGCATGGGTGAAGGCCAGTCCCATCAGTACATGACAAAGACCCGGCGCAACAGGGTTTGTCCACCTGCAGAGGCCACCTGTAGAGGGTTCAGCCCCTGCCCTGAGGCTGACCCTCCACTGCACATAGCTGAAGGCCATGCAAAGCTGGGAATAGCTGCCCATCAACAGTAGGATGCAGGGCCTGGCAGGAGGCCCTCGCCTTTCAAAGCCAATTCCACTTTTGAGAAATGTAGTAAAATTGGTGGGGTGGGATCAGTTTAACTATTCTGATTTGGATCCCTCTTTCTTTGGGCAAACTCCAAATATCTGGGGGTAAGATTTACAGAAAGAACAAGAAATGTCTAATTATAAAAGTAATTGTTTTACTTGATTGATTGTGTTAAAATATAGGAAAATAATGTATACTATTAACCCCTTCACTGCGGCGGCTATTCCGCCGGAGTGCTAAGGGGATGGGGGGCCGCGCGGCGGTCCCGTGCTTGTGACGGAATCGCTCCATCACGGCACGCGGGTGAGCTGCGCTTGTGACGCAACGGTTTCGTCACGGCCACGCCCGCTCAATAGAACGCGCCACACAGGCACGGCGAGCGGGCCGTGACGGAACCGTTCAGTCACCAGCACAGCCCACCCGAGGCTCGTGACGGAACGGTTCCATCACAAGCATGTGAGGGGTTAATATTTTACAAAGTTTTTAATATAATGATAACAGATATCCCATCCGCCGAAATATAAATCAAATTATATTCTACGGTATTTGTATTTCTGCAGAGGTTATATCTGTCACCGGAGTAACCTATCCACCAAGATCTAAATCAGGCCGTAAGCTGACAGCAAACACCCAAAACTCATATACTGTTTTAATAAATGTATTTAATAACAAAATTATATAATCTGTGAATGTTTACTTTCATGTAAAGTGATTTTGTTTTTGAAAAATATTAACACATTAAATTGTTACATACATTATTCAAAGATGTTTCCAAAATAAATAATTAAATAGATTACCTACTAAACACACTATATACCTCACAACATCTTTTATTAAAAATCAAATAAAACAATACACCCACTTTTATTCAAATAAACCTGTAAACCTTTTTACAACAATTTTGAATCAATAATTCTAGTCATGTATTACTTTAAATAAATAATTATTTAAATTCTGAAAAATAATATATACCATTTAAAACACTGCCAATGTCTCTATAGTTTCAACAATCCATCACAATACTTGCAAAAATATATAATTATACACTTGATGAATTTAGTTTAGTACTTTGCATTCAAATCCTCTATAATCCCTGCAGCCCATAAAATTACTAGCAGAAATCAATTTTTTATATAAATATATCTTTATATTTTTTTTTAGCAAAATTAGCAATAATAATGATTTGATTCAGCTATAAAATATATTAAATATATATATGCACACATATATGTATGTATATTTCATGTATGAATTAAATATTTATTATTGCTAATTTTGGAAATCATTTAATTACAAAAAATAAAAGCTTCCCACCCAATTCCCAGATAAACCCAACAACCTATTATTAATTACTAGATTAATAACTAACATCATTAGTATTCAAATGTTTTTAAGAAAATTAATAATTACTACTCCCTTAGTAATCAAAATTACAAAACACAAAAAGGGATGCGAATATGAATCTCAAAGCATAAACAAATATTCATAAATCAATAGCGATAACTAAAACAAATTTGAAATAAACAAAAACAGTACAAAATGTACAATATTATTTATGTAAACAATATTGAGGATAGCCATATTTTTATTTTTTATTTTTTTTAAGTTCAAATCATATTTTTATTAAACAATAACAGAAATGATAGCGGCGAGAAGGCAACAGAAGAATTACAGTCGTATTATAGAGATACCGCAATCAGACATGGGTTGTTACATAAAACAAAGCGTATACAGTAAAGGAAAATAAAGTACCATCATTGCATTCTCACATTTGTATATAGTTCCGTAGAGCCCTCCGTCTAAAACAAGCCATATAGTACCATTTATACTACATCGTTCCTGCTTTATGGTTCTAAGATTGTCAAGCCTGTGAGTAAAAGATATAGCCATTACAGTTCATGCAGCATGCACCCTCCAATTTACTGAGTACAGACCTCATCAGTTAGAACTTCAGGGAGGGTCAAAGATGAGGGAGGCCTGGTCCAATGAAGACCATAATTTTTTGTTGGAAACATGCCATGGTGAAGAGTGTAAAGCGGGATTGTCAGTGCCCCTAATGCAGGACAGCCATTCCCTCCATGCATTGAAGGAGACCTCCTCCGTTGATTTCCAATTGCATAGGATCACCTTACATGCTAATGTTAGTAGAAGATCCAGGAGCTGGCGGTCATGGTCCCCCTTTAATGATGGGTCTAAGGCTCCTAGGAGAATGTAGATGAAATCCCTTGCAGGATGTATGCCGAACGTGTGTGCAATGTAGTCAAATATTTTTGCCCAAAAGGTGTGAAGCATGGGGCAATAAAACAGCATGTGCGGAAGGTCACCAATACCAGAGGAGCAGTTCCAGCAGTTAGGTGTATCTCGCAGGCCAACCTTAAATAGTCTCTGCGGGGTCCAATATGCCCTGTTAATAATCATATATTTGGTCTGTGATAGTATCGGCGATACCTTGTGTGTAAGTGCTGATGCATGTATCCTGACCCAGTCTATACTTATGCCAGTGTTGTTTGTTTCTGATTCCCATTTTACCTCATTGCGCCTCATCGACTTGTTGGCCGTTGGCGCGAGTAGTTTATATATTTTTGAGACAAAGTGTCCAGAGGATTGAAAGTGGGGTAGCATAGCTTTTAGCCAAGGCGTCACTAGCTTGAATGTTCTAGTGGATAGGGCTGACTTTAGCTTCAGGAAAGCATAAAAGTCAATCGGTAGCAGGGAGTGTCTAGCTTGTAGAGTCGAGAATGGCAGTGGCATATTATTTTCGTATAGATCAGAAACCACATTAATATCTTTATCAGACCAGTGGTCCCATATGATGGGTGATCCGCCAATTTTAATGGACGGGTTACGCCATAAAGACGCAGAGGAGGAGTTGTGGATTCGTTGACCAGTGACGTGGACGCGATCTATCCGCAGAAGTGCTCTCTTTGTATTGAGCATGATGTATTTAGAGTTTGTAAGGTGTGAGAGGTCCATTGTTAGGACAGCAGAGAGCGGGGCTTTGCCTATAATGGATTTCTCAATATTGACCCATAAGGGCGTGTAAACAGGGTCTTCGATAAACCAGGATGCTCCCTGCTTACAGAGAAAGGCGGTCTGGTAGTTTCTGAAATTTGGTAATCCTAATCCCCCTTTAAGCTTTGGAAGTTGCAGTTTTTTCATGGCAATTCTCGGTTTCTTCCCCTTCCACAAGAAATCCGAGATCAATTTCTCAACTTTATGTAAAAAGTCCTCCGTGAAGGTCATGGGGAGCATACATGCCATGTAATTTACCAAGGGACTGATCATCATTTTTAGTGTTTCCGCCCTACCCCACCACGAAAGGAATTTGGGAGACCAGCTGTCTAATAGTTTTTGTATTTTTTTGTAGAGCAGCTCCTCATAAATTTTTAGGGTGGATATCAAATCCTTCTCAAATTCCAGTCCTAAATATTTAAAACTCTTCGGCTGCCAGGTAAGCCCTGAGTTGCCCAGGATGTTTTTATCACATAGGTTATTCAACGACTTCACCTCAGTTTTATCTTTGTTCAAGGAGTATCCAGATACAGCTGAGAATTCTTCTATTGTGGACATTAGCGCTGGGATAGCCTTGTCAGCTTGTTCACTCATGACCAACACGTCATCTGCATAAGCCGTGAGTTTAATTGTACAATCAGTGAAGCGAATTCCAGCAATGTCAGGGTTTTCCCTTATGTAATACAGAAAGGGCTCAATAGCCAGGAGGAATAAGGACGGGGATAATGGACAACCCTGTCTAGTGCCCTGTTCAAGACAAAAGGGGGAGGAAAAAGCGCCGCCAGCTCGTACTCTAGCAGAGGGACAGGCATAGAGGGACATGACTAATTTAGTGAATATGGGACCCAGGTCAAATTTGTGTAGTACAGCATTTAAGTAAGCCCAGTCTACTTTGTCGAACGCTTTCTCAGCGTCTAGTGTAATGGCAATTGTAGGTGTGGATAAGAGTTTCGCTTTTTCAATGACATGAGCCAGGATTCTCGTGTTATCGCTCGAGAGCCTGTTCTTCAGAAAACCCGCTTGCGAGGGATGTATTAGAGACGGCAGGACCTTTTGAATGCGATTCGCTAAAATTGATGCTAGGAGCTTACAATCTAAATTTATCAGTGAGATAGGCCTGTAGTTTTTGGGGAGTTTGTGGTCTTTGCCTTCCTTGGGTAGTACCGCCTCTGCCATGGTCCCCTTAACTTCGCCTGTATTGCTAATTTCGTGAAAGACCTCTAGGAGAGGAGTTGAGAGAATATGGGCAAAGGTCTTATAAAATTGTGCTGTATATCCGTCAGGACCAGGGGCTTTCCCCTTTTTGAGGGACTTGATTGCGCTAATAACCTCCGAATCAGAGATTGGCTCATTCAAGGAGTCTCTTTCTGCGGCCGTAGGCGTTGGGAGTGTGCAATTGGAGAGGTATTCCTTCATTTTATCGCTGTCTACGTTCATGTTTCTAGCGTAGAGTTTCTCGTAGAAGTCTTTGAAGATGTTCGCAATTTTAGTGGGATCGTAGTTAGGAGTCCCATTTTCATCAAGTAAGGATGTAATGGTATTCTTTTGAATTTTAAATTTAAGATAAGACGCTAGCCCCTTCCCCTCTTTGTTCGAGTCACAAATTTTGAAACGCTTCCTCCTGTCTAGCCAAATTCCCGCCTTTTCACTAATAAGTTTGTTATAGGTGTATTTCTGATTGGACAGTTCAGTTAGGACCTCCGGGTTTCTACTCCTCAAGTATGTGTGCTGGAGTTTTGAAATGTCCTCCTCTAATTTCAATAGGGCTGCCGTGCGGTTCTTATTAATTGCAGACAAAATTTTTATAATAAGTCCCCTTATGGTGGATTTCAGTGCCTCCCATCGGGTGGTGTCTGAAGTGTCCCCCCTCTTGTTTAGCATTAAGAAGTCTTTAATGGCAGTGTCAAGGGTTTCTTTGTGTTTTTTGTCATTAAGAATGGTGTCATTGAGTCGCCACATAGATTGACGGGTGGTTGGTTTAATATTAGATAATGTGAGGGAGATGCAGGAATGATCAGAGACTAATCTGGGAGCAATGTCCGCGTCCTCAACTCTTGCCACCGCGTTTTTAGATATGAGTATGTAGTCTATTCTCGAGAACGAGTCATGTGGTGGGGAGTAGAATGAGTAGTCTCTACCATCAGAATGCATCAAGCGCCACGTGTCCACCATATGAAATCTATTGCATAGTTTCATGAACGCCTTATGGGCTCTTCCCGGCCGAAAGACGCATTTAGAGTCTCTATCTAGTATTGGGTCATATGGGAGATTGAAGTCGCCCGCCAAAATATGGACTGCCGTGTCAGGGATGGAGTTTATCTGCTTCGTTAGTCCTACCCAGAAGGACGGATCATGTGTATTTGGGGCATAGATAGTCGTGATAAAGAACTCAGTGTCATCCTTAAGTAGTCTCGCTGAGACCCATCTACCTTTTGTATCTGTTGCACTAGAGACTATTTCCACATTTGCATTTTTGGCCACTAACATCACCACCCCATTCTTTTTTGAGATTGCCTCAGAGCCTATCACTTCGGTATAATACTTATTGCGCAGTGTGTGAAATTGCTTTGCTTCTAGTTTTGTTTCCTGCAGTAAGGCTATATCTCCATGCTGCCTTCGTAGATAGTCAAGTATCTTTTGGCGTTTAACCGGCTGGTTTAGACCCTTCACGTTCAATGATAGTATGCTAAGGTTAGCTATAGTTGTCGTCCCTATTGGAGTATCTATAACAGGAGCCATCAGTTATGCAGCCAGAAATATCGTCTCACAACACATGTGTATGCATAAGGATTGGGTTGTGCAAGCAGTTTCATACCCCTGAAAAGATCAGCAGCATCTATTATCACGTAGAATGTGGGGCTAGCACAATACGCAGGAAACAGAAGGACAGAGTATAAGCTTCGGAACGTAATGTGGAACAGTGAATGCAAGCTAGGATGCAAGATGGACATAACTAAGCAAAACCATATGCAAAATGTCAAAACAACCCCCCCATCTCCCCTGTCAACCTCCCTCCGCCCCCCTCCCTCACCCACAGCCCACCCCTCCCTCCCCAGTAGTAGAAACAACAGAACATGGCGACTCGGGAATGACGACCACGCGGCCGCCCCCAAGCAGCTTACTCTTAACTAGCAATTCTCTGGGCTGCTACCCTAATTCTGAGAAAATTAGCCCAAGTGTGTAGGCAACAATAAACAACGGTGGTGCCAGAACATTTAACACATGAAAGTCACTGCATTGGCCTCAGTTTCGTGACCAAATATATCAGTATCTACAAAACAATTATTATCGTAGGCGCATTCAACAACAGGGAGGAGTGCTACAGATCAACAGTACAGCATATCGCCTATTTAAGGTCCATAAGGGACATGAGCAATTTCATGGTAGCATGGCATCATGGTAGCATATGTATGGTATCGTGGATATGTTAGCATGTATAGAACCATAATGATGCAGCTTTTAATGATACAGCCTTCAAGTTAAGGGATCATGAGATCGTCCAAGAGATCGTTTTAATATAGATCCGGGTATCAGATGATTCGCTGGCATAGAGCCCAAGGGTACAGAGTACATTACCGTGTCATTACCGGCCAGAACCAGTCGTGAACCCCAACTCCAACCATGTATCAAATCCAAGACAAAAAACCCTCACATCAGATCCAGATCGAATAGGCACTTCTACAAGGATTCTGGAGTATGAGAGTGGTAGTACAAAATCTCCAAACCAGATTTTATCCTAGGCCAGACGGAGAGGCTCCTTGTTGAGCTGAAGGGGAGACTTCCATATTGCCATCTCCACGGTGGAACAGGAGCTGTCGCAGTTTTCGCGGGTCTGAGAACACATGAGACACACCTTGTATAGTTACTCTAAACTTTGTCGGACCAATAAAGCCATATAGGTGCCCAAGTGACTTTAGTTGGGGTCTCAATGCAAGGAAGGCTTTCCTGATCTCCATTGTTTCCTTACTGAAGTCCTGTGAAATGAAGATTTTCTGGCCTTTCCATAGCACGTGGTTGTGTTTGCGAGCGAAGGTAAGTATCTGTTCTGTGTGCTGGTACCTTAGTGGTTTGCACACGATCGCTCTTGGGCCCTTTTGGTCCTTTGAAATTAGTCCTGGCACTCTATGCGCTCTATCAAACTCCAGTGGCTGAGTGAAGGTTAGATTTGTGGCCTGCGTGAACCACTCCTCGAGGAATGGTATGCATGAGTCATGGTTTTCCTCCGATTTCTCCGGCATGCCAACAATTCTTAGGTTCCCCCTTCTGTTTCTGTCCTCCAATTCCGCAACCTTCCTCACGAGATGGTCAGAGCATAAGGAAAGGTTCTTGATAGCTCCACATGTTTTATTTTCAAAGTCCTCCAGTTTGCTTATCCTGGTTTCAGTCTCCGCTAATCTTGAGTTGATGTCTTTAATATCTTGGCGGACAGCTACAACTTCATCTTTGGTAGACTTGGCCAAGTCTCTAACTTCTTCTAGCCTGCTCAAAATTGTTTCCATGGCTTCCTCCATTTTTTTGTTCCCTTTGTTCCCTTTGATCGGTGTCGGTGGATTAGATTTCAGGCGTTTAGAAGCTGTACCATTTTCCTTGTCTCCCATACTTTATACGTGCGAAGCGATGGGTTGTGTAGATGCCTTGATGTTTCCCAGGCATGTAGCGCTGAAAACAAGTCAAGTCAAGTCAAGAAATTTGTATAGCGCACTACATACCCAGAGGGTTTCAAGGCGCTTAGGAGGGGAGGAGGATTACTTGTCAAATATCCACGTTTTAAGTTGCTTCCTGAATGTTAGGTGGTTCTGGGTGAGGCGAAGGTAAGCGGGGAGTGAGTTCCATGTTTTGGCAGCCAGGTACGAAAAGGATCTGCCTCCCATGGTGGTCTTGTTGATGCGAGGTACAGTGGCGAGCGCTTGGCTGGAAGAGCGTAGTTGGCGGGAGGGGGTGTAGAAGGACAGTCGTGAGTTGAGGCAATCTGGTCCGATGTCGTAGAGTGATTTGTGTGCGTGGGTAAGCAGTCGGAAAGTGATCCTCTTATTGACGGGTAGCCAGTGGAGGTCTTTGAGGTGCCCAGAGATGTGTTCGTTGCGTGGGATGTCTAATATGAGCCTGGCTGAGGCGTTTTGGATTTGTTGGAGTTTCTTCTGGAGTTTTGCGGTAGTACCTGCGTAGAGGGTGTTTCCGTAGTCCAGTCGGCTCGTGACCAGCCTATATACACTTATCCCTTTTTGAAGGTAATTTTACAATAGATAGCTATGCATGCATTACCATCTTATGAGTTGCATTTCCCCTTAAAAGCACTCAGTATACGTCACTATTTTGTATAATGTAAATATCACTCCTTGTAAATATCGGTTTGTGAGGGTAATTACAACAATAGACAAGCACCAAATTCACTTTCCCTACTGTCGTGGCGACATATATCAAGGCTGTGTGCGCCGTGGGTCGCATGGCGCCAAAGTTCAGGGTGATTCAAGCTCGGCGTCAGATGCGCTGTGGAGCCGCTGCGGCGTCGCCAATTCGAAGCAGTAAATTCCTGCCCTCAATCCAATGCTGCACTCAGCTTACACTTCACTTATTCACATGCATGTGGGGTTTTTAGGCGCTTTGCACCACTCCTCATAACCAGGCCCAAAGAAACAGTCCCAAAACGTTGAGCAGAGCAGTAGATGAGGCTAGCAGCAGAATGACCTATTTGCGCTGTCAGCGCGACGGCAGACGCGCTGGGGAGCCACCATTTCAGGCTGCCTTTATAGAGTTTAAAGCTCTTTAATTCCGTTTGCGCACGATCTTTCAGTGTGTCTTAGCGTGGAGAGGAGACCGTGTAGAGTCACAGAATGCACACATGTGTTGTGTTGTATTAGTATCAATAGACACTATGAGGGCATTATATTGTGTCGTTGAGCACTAAAACCAGTCGCAATACTTTGGCCGCCGCCATTTTGTTGAGGCGAGTTTCGTGTCTTCAGCTGCCGCGCTGTTGCCCACAGACCCTCAGAGGCATCAAGTGATTATGACCAAGTCGATAATACAGATTACCCCAGCAATCGAATTTGTTGCATATATACTGCGCAGCTTATAGCAGTGAGGACGCTGGGTTTTTCATGTCAGAGTCGGGAGCTCGATCAGTCCGCCAGTCCGCCATCTAAGCTGCCGGTATTTCGCGCCGTTTTTCTCCCTCCCGTATTGATTGATTTAAATGCGGCAAGAAGCAAGAAGCATTCTCATTACTCACGGTTCCGGGGACAGGTCATATCGCTGGCTGGCGTCCGTTTCTGAAGTCTTTTAGGCTCCCGTCACTGTCTACGGTGAGCGGACCTGGTGCCCCGGACCGCCGCGTCGTTGTAGCCGGCATCAGTCTCCGTCTCGCTCTCTGGTCATTAGCGGTCGGAACGGAGGGTTCTAATTCTTCAGTATTCCGCGCTCAGAATCAGCCCAGATTTCAGGGCATGTTGGGGTAAAGTCCCGACAGGCGAATCCCTCGTCTTTTAGGAGCTGGGGATCAGATAGCAGCCCTCTATGATCAACAAAGGAGCAGCCGCCTGGAGGAGGTCAGAACTACGCCGCCATTCTTCCCGGCGTCCAAGCCACGCCCCCCCTAGGATAGCCATATTTTAACAACCAAACAAAATGATATACCTATGTTCAATATTATGTCTCAAGTCTTGATGTCTCCATTTTTAAAAAATAATATTATGGGGTAAAATTTCAGGACACATATAGCACACTCCATTGTACTATTTAACTGAATGAAGGCTGGCTATTGAGGTCTGAGATATGGATCTTTGAAAAATTACCTCCAGGGACTGTTTTCCAGATCTTTCAAAGAGGGGAGACTAAAAGGCACCTGGTTGCTCCATCATACACATTTTCTTTTCCTCATTCAGCCATTTTTATTACCTAAGGACTCAAAAATAGGAAATACAAGTAATTGTATTGTTCCTGAATGCTTACTACTGGAAGCTGAAATAATGTGATTTATAGCATGACTGTAGCTGGAACTGATGAGAGTATCTCAGAGTAAAGAAAACTACTATACACTTTTTCTCACCTATCAATGTTGCTGTTTCATCAAAGCTACAGACTGTGGTACCATATGGCAAAAAGTAGGAAGTGGGAAATAACACTAACTAATATCCAGTGAAAAATGCAGCCAATTCTCAGGGCTATTTTGATTTTCTTACTTATTATTTGAGATATTTACCATTGGACTCGCAATCTATCCATGCCGATGTATGTGATTCTCTGCACTGTTATACAGAAGGATGGTACAATAACAATTATGTGACTATGAAGGATCAATTAATACATTTCTGATAATTTGGATCTCCTGTTTTTTTAATCTATGTTGTGGGTGAGCCTCTCTAATGGAGTCTCACTTACTGTAAACCTCTGTTAAAATGGACTTGTGCTGTAGCTGTTATTTTAAATAAGCTCATCTAAGTAAGAGGCCCTGTGCCATGTACATATGAAAACCTGTGCATGGACGTGTGGACACGTCCAGGCCACGAGCAAGTCTGTTGTTTAACTCAGCCTGTGTGTTGTCAGCACAGAGGTAGCCCAGTTGTAGGTGGGATAAGAGTAAATTGGTTATGAAATGTAAACCTGTAGGGCTTAACTGTATTTCCACTTTGGATGAAAACGGCTTAAAATATATTGTTTGAAGATCTTCGCGTACATAAGCCATAGACATCATTGTTCTTGCATTTTCCTGAGTCATAAATGCATAGAAAATATTGTTTTTCACATATATATATCTGGTTATGTATTCTGTTTTTTATAACTTTTCCCTGAGCCATCATTAATGATATTCGAGTTTTGAACAAACCTGCTTGGCCAAGTTACTTACTCTGCTGACCATTTTGCAGTTCAAAGCCTCTCTATGTACTATAGGCCCAGTTTGGAAGGGAGTATCCTTCTTCTGAGAGAGGAAGAGGGTGGGAGATGAATCTGCAGAGTATGATTAGCTGTGACTCTCTGACAAGCCTAGGCATGTCTTTCTCACAAGGAAACAGGGTGAGCAAGCAGTACTCAGCAACCAGTCCCACCCGGTGCTCCCGTTAATGTCTTGTAGGGAAGAAGCTAGTTTTTGGTTGCTGGAGGCAGGCTCAGGGAAGAGGTCTTTCCAGGCCCTTGATTGAATGCCATTTTGGAGGGCCAGCCTCTGGGCTGTTGCCTGGAAATATGAATTAGGACTGGGTAACCACCTCTGCGTTAGGTAGGGTCACTCACTTTCTAGAACTCTCCACTTCACTTTTCACTTGGTGAAATCCAAACAGATGTCTCAATTGGTTCAATAATCCCCTCTTTAACCATTTCCTTCAACATATCTGCATATAGGAAAAGACTTTGCAAATAGTGGTACCAAGGTTTTGAGGGCAACCGACCAAATGTGTTATTGTGAGCATGTATCCTTGGACTCTTATAGAACTCTCCAGGGCCAGTAGCACTGTGCCCCCCCCCCTCCAACCCCAATGGGGACAGTAGATGGTGAACAATCTAGGGACCATAAAGGAAACGTAACCCTTACCTTCTGTGGACTAGTTCTGGCTGGAGGTGCCCTGGGAAAGGTAAACCCACATTTCTGCAGTACCCACAGGTGTGAGGCAAGTGGCCAACAGGCCTGAGGCCTGGAGAGCAGGAAAGGGGTGTAGTCTAACTTGAGAACTGTTGGATCTTCCTGCTGAAGCTCCCTGGGCAAGGTGACTACCAACAACAAGGAGTAGGAGGGCAAATATCCAAAGCTATTTGAAACCCATGTGCAAGTTTAGAGGCCAGGAGTCACCTCAAAACCACTTCTGGTGGCTGGTGCATGTCACCCTAGCATAGAGCATAAACCCCATTAAAAAGGCCTTCTGGACCAGAGAAAAACTGAACTTCTCCTGCGTCATACTTTGCTGTGTTTTTGCTATCCGATATGGCGCCGTGGCCATTAGGGGCACCCCTTTGCATGATCCCAGGAGATCTGTAAGTCATACCTTCAGAAGCCCATTGACAGGTGGGTTTCATTAGGGAACTAGCCAAGCAAGAAAGCATTGTTGCACTAGATTAAATATAATCTTCCTTTGAAGTAAGCATTTTCAGCATTTTTTGGTTGAAAGTGGATCCCAGGGTCAGTCCTGAGTGGCAAACACAAGATGATTGACGGAGTGCTGAAACTTTTCAGACTCTCACCCCCAGTCACAGATCTAGGTTGAATCCATCATTGTTCTTTAGCTTACTTCGCCACCCCAGTTCAGACACAGCTATATGCAAATCACTCAGTCTTGACCCTGTGCCTCATGGGAACAGTCCCGCCCCAACTGCCAAGCCATGTCTTCCCTGGAACGGAAACAAGCATCCTGGGACCGGTTTCTGGCTAACAGCCCTCTTCAGCCAGGCTAGCTTGAATCCAGTGGCAAACTGAGCAATGGACCCACGTCTGGACATACCCTGCCAACTTAGGGCGAACAAAGCAAACACAAGCAGTGGCCCTGCTTTGGAGGAGCTCCACTAGTACTTTCTGTCTCAGGTGCTGCCAAAGTCTTCCTGTTCCAGCAGAGAGACCAGTGCGATGTCATGAACCGCCCATCAAACACATATTTTATGCCACCATTATCATAAACAAACCCCCCCGCCCAGGCCCTACCCTCTCGCCGCATAAATTCTATAAATGCCTTGTTTAGGACAAGGCTGGATCTGATGCTCCCCTTTGTCCCTTACTTTCTTGCTCAAGACGCATCCTCTTCAGAGTGTGCTCTGGAACAGGTTCCTGCTCACTCTCTCTCCAGCCCGCTTTGCAACTGTCCGTGAAAAACCAGCTCCACCACGAAATTGTCTACTTTAGCACTGGTTAGCAGTGGTAAAGTGTGCAGAGTCTGAAAGCCAGCAAAAACAATGTCATACAAATGGAGAGAGGCACTCAAAAAGTTGGGGGAAGACCAACCTAAGGCTGTCAGGTCTAACAGACATGGAAGGGCAAAGATGGATAGGGAAATTCCTTAGAGATTGAAACATACTTATTTATGTCATGCAAATGAAAATCATTGTGGGTTAATAGCACAATTTATTTACAACAAACCTATTAATAAATAAACATTCAGGGATTTTTACTAGAGCACAAAAGTTTATTTATCAAAGTACAGTGTAATCTGAGTAAATAAACACTGCTTTTAGTTACAGTGACTTAAAAGAAAAGAATAATTTTGCTAACAGAAAGATCCTAAGATGGGATGATATATAGGGGTACATGGTATGAATGGGAAGTATACACCTGGCAATGATGCATTGGGTTATAAATTGTAGTCAGCAAACATATGTGTTACAGCAGAGGGCATACTGTGGATCCATCAATGTGACACTCGGGTGGTAAAAGTACATTTTGATACAAGTTGCACTACGGTGCTCAATAGAGTCTCGCGTGAGGGACCAGCACTCTTTGTAACACTCAATGCAGCAATCAGGTAGCAAACGTATAATTTGGTATGTGTCACACTACTGTGCTGAATGTTTGCCTATGTCAGGAAGTGTTAAGTTGTACTCTTGCCAAACTGTTATTTTGAACATTCATCACTATCTGGCCTATTTCCCCTGCCATTCCCTAACATAGGAGACTATGTAGAGCCTGCCAGTCTCTGACATATGAGACTCTTGAGCACTATAATGCGACCCATATCAAGTTTTACTTTTACCATCTGATTGCTTTAACTGTTCTAAAGAATGCTAGTCCCTGACATATATAACTCTGTTGAGCTCCAAGGTGCAACTTGTATCAAGTTGTACTTTTACCACCTGAGTGTCACATTAAAGGTTCAAGGTTAAGCATTTCGCTGATACAAATATGTTTGCTGCCCACATTTCCTGAACCAACGCCTATTGCCAGGTATACACTTCCACGGAGAGTTCTCATCCATAACACATACTCCCATACTTAATACATCTTAGAATTGTAAAGGAGGGCCTTTACATACTTAGATTTACCACATTACTTTATGATACTAAATATAAGGTCACAATTACAACACATCATATTTAAATACTTAATCTATGTAGTGCACCTATTTTTATAATCCCCCTCTCTCTGATATCAAGAGTGGAGGCATAATCAGTGACAGTTAGAGTAAAATAGATCCCACCATGGGATAAATGCACGCCTTTAGGTATATGCATTCTTTGATGTCACATGTGGTTTTGCAGTCGGATTGTGTCACACACTTTTCGGTTCCACCTGATACCATTGACTCACTATTGGATATTTCTTATTTTCAGTATTACCAGAGCCATATATTACTGGAAATCACAGCATGGTGTGGGGACCTAGGCTTAGTATATATGTTGCTCTTGTTTTAAATTATTTTTTTTAAAGCACCTAACTAAATAATTACATTTGAGAAGGGGGGTCTTGAAGACAGCCCATATCACCTAATTTAGGGCATCCAAGTGGGCTGAAACTTTCTTAATAAGGGTTGAGTTTTTCTCCAACAAAACCTTTAATCCTGAACATTTGCCATGAGGTAGTTTTAATAGTTCCCCTCTCTACATTTTCCATATTTCACACCAACAACAGATCATTGAAGTACACACATCCACTGGTATGGACATCTCGTTTTTACCCGTAGAAACTCCCCTGCATGGTCAGAGCAGAATCCCACATTGGTGATCTTTTCTGTCAATGTGAGGAGGGGCCATATGATGAAGCATGCCACTTCTGGGTGGGCGAGGGCTTCCATCCCTAAACAATTGGTGTTTTTCAATAGAATCTCACTGGTTCTAATGAGCTTATTATCAGGACACCATTGTCTTTGATATACATGTTGCTGAAGAGATAACCCCCCCCACACTTCCTCTCATGTTAATTAAATAATGGTCAGCGTATAACATGTTATTTATTACCATTTTTTGGGGAAGGAGCATCATGACTCACTCGAGACAACGTTTCTCTTGAATCCCCCAAGTGGGTGGCACTCAGTCAGTGTTTCAAGTTAGTACATGATGGCAATGTACTTTATATACATAGGTGACTTTCACCTGGGGCCTACAGAGTAGGGGGTACTTGCTATGGATTGCTGAGCCAGTGATGTGGCTCGCTATCTTTATAACTAATAACAGTTTGGACGATGTACTACGGAGTTTTATTCAGTAGCAGCCTACAAGTGGTCCCTCAGCTTCCTGAGTGGCGACTCGGGGGTTTGGCACTTGATATGCTACTGTTTGGGCTACCCAAGACACATTTGTGCAACATTAGAATGGTTGCTCTGCTTTATGCTTCAGCTCCTTGATTGAGTTTGTGTAGCATTTGCTTGACAGAAAACTTCAGGATCGGTTGCAGTTTTTTTTCTCTTTAGTCCCGATTATGAGCTGGGGATGAAGTGCAAGTTCTGTGCAACCAAGAGTTTTCATAGGTATTAGAATTCTGAGTCGGCGAATAACTATTGCCCCTGGTATTTACCAGGAGTGATACTTACCACACCTGTGACATTTCCCTCAGACTTTATTGGGAAATTAGACTGGAAATAAAAGCAAATCATTTATAATTTTATATATCAAATATTGCATGTTATGCCCCATTTCCAGGTCCAGCTTGGAACAGGATGCCTTATTGTGGGTAAAAATCCTGTCCAATGGTGTTGGAAAATTTAGGGTATTGTAATTGCTCCACCCATCACAAACAGGGCATTCCTGTCTGTCTCAAGCGCTCCTGGTCTACTAAATATAGCCTTGGCTTTGATGACTGCAATGAGGAAGAGAAATAAGGTGGCAATGCCCAAATTACCACATTCTTCATTACACTGGGCCTACGTTTTACTTCTCACCCTCGCTCCTGGCTTCATCAGTACTTGGGAGAGTGAAGAGAGAATGACCTTTCTTATACCATATTGGCTGTGAGGAGGTTTTTAAAACTGAATAAACAAAAAGGGTACCTGTCTCCAAGGATAGGTTAATGTCTCAATTCTGAGGGGCGGCGTTGAGTAAAAGTAGGCCTCAGTGTAATGTAGGTTTATGTTTAGTAAACCACCCATTGCATTTTTATACATTTGCAGTATAGCATTTGACGATTGAAACATAGAAACAGTTTTGTGACACTCAAAGAATGTGTATAAAAATGTATTCTATTAGGAGACTATCTCACATAGTGAGGAGAATTTCAACATGTGCAAATAATCTTCTTCACTTTATATTCAAATTTAAAATGAATCAGTGTTTTCATGGACCACCGACTGGTGATGTAATGAAAAACAAAATCACAATACCCATAATGGCTTACAATTTGATAATGTATTTAATACAATTTTGACAATGAAATTTCCAATATATAATATATATGCCAAAGGTGAAGTTTCTGTGAAAAATTTACTAAAACTATGTGTAGCAGACTGCCAGTGCAACTTTCACAATTCCGCATATTATTTAGGAAAAAGGGAGACAAAAACATTAATAAAAACTTATGGAATCAATAACAATGACTGTTTGAGACCTATCGTTAACATGGGTTAACTGGTCAGCTATTAAAAACTGAAAATAAAATCAGCATTATTGCTTAAAAGAGGAATCAGTTCTATAGAATCCATGGATGTCAATACACCAAACTTCTTGTGGTACTGTAAGTGACATCACATAATCACCCTTTGACCCTGTAAAATCAAAGGCAGTGACACCATTTGCCATTTGACAGTCAAGCCTTTCAGAATGTGATGTCGCGTAACCCTAATCCTGAAAGCATCACAATAGCTGACATTCCTGAAATTAAGATCCTCTTAAGTGCACAGTCAACACAACAGATACTCAAACTAATAAATGTGCAATCTAACACCTACATTTTCAATATGGTGCATGAGATGATTGGACGTTGTTTATTTCTCATTGTTACTGCATTAAAAACTATGGGGGTCATTGTGATGTTGGGCGGACTTGAGTCCGTCCGCTATCCTCACAGGAATCAGGACCATCTGGCCAAATGGTGGCGGTCCCGCACATGCAAATTAAATGCGACTGCCACTGTGGCGGTCGCATTGTTACATGTTTACCATTGCGGCGGGTGCTGCTGGCTGTAGCACCCACTTCAAGGGCAAAAATGCATGTTGTGCATTTCCTTGCACTACAGGGCAGGCACCACGCGGTGCCTGCCACCTGGTGCAATTAACTGTAGGGGGCCACCATAGGTGACCCCAAGTGCACAATTGCATTGCCCCTGCACAAGTAGGCCCGCAATGGGCCCCCAAAGTCAGCAAAATCTCAGAGGAACCTCCATTCAAAGGCAGGCGGAATGCAGCATCCTAATGTGGCGGAAGGTGCCTGCTAAGCACCACCACCATTCTAGGTATGCTGGCCGGGTTCGCCAGGAAATCATAACGGACCAGTGGCTGCCGGGTTTTTCCATACGCCAGCACTCCGCCTGCCATCCTTATCTGTGGGGCGTAGAATGGCCGCACAATATCGGGGAACCCGCCTCTGGCAGGCTGCCGGTGGCGGGTTCAGCGCTATCATAATCAGGTCCTATGTTTGTTGGAAAAGGAGAATATAGTGCCATAAAAACACGAAACAGCGCTGGAAAGGCACATTTGTGAATACTACAAATGGTCATGATTTAATTGCTTCCGTAGCATACACCCTAATCATAAATGTACCGGCAACTTACAGAAAGAGGATCGAAACTATTTGAAAAACAGTAGTGATTTTGCAGGGACATATCCTGGTTATCAAGATTAGGTGTGTGTGAGCCTGAAATTTTCCAACCATCACTGTGTTGTACCCAATGAAGGAAACATGGTGTGGTGAGCAGGGCTAGAGGCTTTAAGAGATATTAGGGTGGAGTGCCCATAAGACTGCCTCACCCCAAAGACAAATGAATCCCTATTGCACTAGGTCGGTAGGAATACCCAGGGATTCTCTGAGTCTAGGCAGGAGGAAACAACTTCTGTCACAAGTGCACCCCAATGCTCCACGGTAATCTTTGTGATTAACTTGCACGTGATGTACAAGCATCCCAAATAAAAGGGACATAACAGTGACTTTCTTGATGCTACCATCCACTTGCTCAATACTGGCAACAGACTCTGCTTTAGAGAACGCTTTTGCACCAAAGGGAGGGTAATTGTTAGGATTGACGTGGTACCATAGGGCCTACAGGCAGTGGGGATTACAAAGAACAAGTTCTGTAGCTCCTGTTCATGCAGAGCAGTGCCAGGGGAATCATTCCTATGGGGTCACTGCCTGATGCGGATGGAAATTTAGCAATACTCATGTCCAGCACCGCTCAAATATATTTCTACCATGTCCTGTCTGCCCTTTAAATCAAGTGCAATTCCTGCCAGTGCGTTTGCAGGGTAAAGGAATGGTAGTGGTGCTAGGCTTTAGTCTACATTGAGGCTATGGCACTTATATTTTACATGTTCCAATTGTCAATGAGATAACTCAGGAGGTTGAGTGCAGGATGCAGTGCTCTCAATGTAACTGACAGGAGTCAATGATCCATTAGCAGTAAAGTGGTTGGCACCTGTTGCACATGTGAGTGTGCAGGCACGCAGATGCCTTGATTGTGCCACTAATAGTAGCACAGCAAGAAGATGTAATGACAAAACTAAACTAGTCAAAGGAGTCAGAAGTTTATTAGTAACAATAACTGTACACCAAATTTCTTTTGTGGAAGTTTCCTTTTAGAAGCTCATAGAGAGTTTTTCATGGCAGCATAACTTCTAAATCCAATGCAGCTGTCAGATGGCATTAGCTGAGGTGGTTGTTGCGACTGAAAGAGCATGTGGTGAAATAATCTAACAGGGAAGATGACCAGGTCCTTAAAATAACTATGTTTGATGCTAATGAGCTTGGGATTCTATGGAGTGTCAATGGAAGATCAAGATAAGCACCATGGGACAGATATAGATCACAATGTGAAATGACATCTGAACATCAAAACATGTAAGGCTCAGTGGAAACTCATAACTAAATTTGGACCTGATTAGGTGCAATCCAAATGAAAAGATGTAAGAAAGCAAGCTCCAGCATTTCAGCAGCTTATTACCTAATTCACCAGTGAAAATTTGACGCGACACTGGGCCTGTGGTGTTGGTAGTCGGTATTAGATCCTCAAATGTGTTTCTAGTTCTTCTCATTGGGATCAAAGTGGAGATATTTGCAAGAGACCTGGGGCGATGCTAAACACATGCCTTTGACGAGCAAATGGGATGAGGTGGTATTGGCCAAATCACCATATACTTCAACACACTGACTCAACTCATCATGTACACAGCCCAACTTAAGGCTTCATCAGGGCATGGGCGCTTGTTACTGCACAGCAGGTTGAATGATAGATGGTCTTTCTGATACCCTATTGAGAGGGAGAAGTTTAAAAAAAGAATAAACAAGTATAAATGTGGTGCTTGTCTCCAAGTGTTAGTCCCCATCTCAATTCTAAGGAATGTTATGAGGAAGATTAGGCATCAGTGCAATGACGATTACTAATTGGTTGCATGCCGTTTCCCACAGTGGATATAAGAGAGAGGTTGAGAGATGGAAAACTGAGGAGAGCACTGCCAAGTAAAAGAGGCAATGCAAGGCCAAATTATGATGTGGGGTTGAAGATATTGAATTAATCCTGGAAAAAACTGAGATTATACCTCGCCTGGTAGCCCAAAAAGTAATTGGAGTGTTCAGGGTGACATAGAGATGAGACCAACACCTGGTGGAGATCAGCAACGTGTTGTTGAAGGTGGAAACAGAGCATTATTGAGAGCTATTCATCTATGGTCTGGAAAGTAGCTATGTGCAGGACTGAGCATCCCAAGTTGTTAATGTGTTATTTGTAACATTAAGGTTAAATGTTGATCACAGTAATGGTATTATTGAAAGAAATTGGGTTTGAAAATTGTGATGTAAGAACGGTTCATGCCCACTAAAGCATGCATGTAAAAAGGCATCTAATTAAGCTGAGTAATCCATAACATGTGGATAATGTATCAAGTTACATATAATTCTTTAATCTTATACAACAATCTTTTAATTCATTAACACAATGTAATTAAGACAATCTGACAGAAAAGAGATTATAAACAGGTGTGATCAATACAGAATGCCTAGTGAGTAGTTCTCTGATTAAGTGCCCCTCTGATCCTCTCTCCAACCCTCTTTAACCTCTTTAACCTCGTTGCGATCACACAAGGAAATTTGTTTTATTTATTTGTTTGTTTGCTTACCTTTGTGTGGCAGTATTCCCCAGTTTAGTACCCCCCCTCCCTGCCCCTCCCCCACCCTACATCAGCGTCCGGCAGCACTCCCACCACGGGCCGATACTGGTTGTATGCCTCTTTTACACAAGAATTCTTCTATTTCCTTAGAAATTAATTGAACACCATTGTCAGAATAGTTTCTGGGGCCCCTTTATAGACATTAGATCATCCAGAAACATAATGATGTGCTTAGTATCAATAGCAGAAGTGAACCGAACTTCTGGCCAATGAGAGTAGCTGTCTACAACCACAACAACCTAAACTTGAAGACCAATCCCATGAATAGGCCGCAAAATTGTCCAGAACAATATCCTGCCAAGGCCATGTGGAGCGCTCTCTTACAACCATGGGTTGCTCTCTCGTAGTCTTGCACTTCTCACTCATAGCACAAGAAAGACAATCACACATGATTCTCTCTACCTGCTAATCCATGCCTGGCCACCAATAAGAGTCGCATAGCCTCTTTTTAGCTTTTGTGAAACCCAGGTGAGTCTCATGAGCTGCATCAATCAATTCCCTCCTGAGACTATCAGGAGGAACCAATCTCGTCCTGTAAAATAACGAGTCTGTATAAACACCAAGTTCTTCTCTCACACCCCAAAAACATTTGGAGAATTATGATCCCTGTTTTGTATTGTTCCAACCTTTCTAAATGAGTAACACCACTTCAGTTATGATCGGATCAGCAGTCATTTCTTCCCGCCACCTTTCCTCAGAAATAGTTTCACATTCCAACAAGCATACCCATTCTGACCCATCTTCCACAAAATCATCATTCATTGCAGAAGACATCTCCTTCGGAACATGACGTGATAACGTATCACCTACCCCATTCTCTACTCCTGGAATGTACCTTTTAAAAAAAAACGTATTATTGCAGGGCAATGACCCACTTTGTAATCCTGCTCGAGAGTAAGTCTAGACCCTTCGTGTCAAATATTTCAACAAGAGTGTTATGATTGGTGCAGATCACAAAATCAACAGCCCAAAAAACATTTTTAATTTGTAACGGCCCAATAAAGAGCAAGGGATTCCCTTTCCACCATTAAGTATCTGGATTCTGCTCTGCATCCTTCAATCTTCGTGACAAGAATGTAATGGTATTCATATCATCAGAACCATGCTGTTATAACACTGCACCCAGACCTCTTAAACTCGCATCTGTCGTTAATATGAGTTTCCTTTTTTGGTCAAATTTTTTCAAACTAGGTGCAGCATTAAGTCTCTCTTTTATCCAGATAAATTATTTCTCACAACTCCCATTCCACGAAAAATCCACACCTCTTCTAAAAAGATTCCTCATGTTAATACTCAGGTCCGCAAAATTCCTGACAAATTTACCATAGTATACCACCATTCCCAAGAACCTTACAAACTCCTCTTTGGATGAAGGAGAGGTCATACCCTGAATAATGGAAACTAGATCATGCTTTGGTTTGATGGCAGCACCAGTAATATTGAGACAAAGATAGTTAATGGAAAAAGTGTGAAACTTGCACTGCTCTACCTTAATGGTGGGATTACACTCACACAACATCCCTAGAACTTCTCTCAGGTGAACATTGTGTTCTGCTTCACCCCTTCTAAAGATTAGGATATCATTATGATAGGTACAACCCCCCTCCATGTCTTTCAGCACCCTCTCTCAGACACGCTGAAAAACCAATGAATCAGAAACTAACCCAAAGGGTTGCCTGATGAACCTATATTTGCCAAAGGGTGTAATGAAGGCCATATAATCCCTGGACGATTCCTCCAACTCGACTTGATGATATGCAGAGGTGAGGTTGATGGTACTAAATACTTTATTATCCCCTAGCAATACCAACAGCTCCGTAATGTTAGGTAGAGGGTACCTATCATTGATAACATTTCTATTGAGCTGCCTCAAATCAATGCATAGGCACAAGTTACCATTGGCTTTCCTGTCCGCTACCACCAGAGCAAGCCACTCCGTGCCCTCCACCTTATCAATACTCCCATTTTGTTTCAAATCCATCATTTCATACCACATTTCCTCTCTAATGGAGCTGGGTATTTTCCTGACTTTGCAACAAACAGGTTGAGTATCCTGCCTAAGTCTTGTCTTATGCTTGAAGTTCCTCAAACATCCAGGTTCCTCCTTAAACACCTTGGGAAAGTCTCTTTTCAAGACATCCCAACAAATCATTGTCAGGGTGCAGATCCACAGCACGCATCTTGACCCTCTCCTTAAGTAGAATAGGAGGATTGTCATTAGGATCAAGCATTATCCCCAAATTATCCTGTTGTAGCCAACTGATGATGTGGTGACCCTTTCTTGAAACATACATTTCTTCGAAGACACATCTGTCCTTATACTCAATCAACCCAATAAAATGCCCCTGCAACTCTAGAGGTTCCCCACCGTAAGAGCAGGTCATAATGTCAGGTTTAATCAACTCGACCTTACCTTTCAATTTTGTATTGAAAAGTTATTGGAAATTATGATGATTTTAGCACCCAAATGAAACAAGACATGAGTGGATTCACCTTTCTATCAAGAATGTATCAAGTGGGCTGGGTTAATTTCTGCTAATATCTTCCCACTTGCACTACTATTTGGCCACACTAAAAATCATCTTTATCTGTATCACCACTATCATGCTCTACTTCTACATCAAGTTTCATGACTGTGGATTCATTCTTCGCCTTGCACACTACCGCAAAGTGCCCCTTTCTATTGCATTTGGTACATGCATTTTTCAAGGCAGCACATCTTTAATAAGGTGCACAGACAAAATATCGACTCCAAAATATCGACTGGACATAATATCGAGTTTTAAATATAGACTGGACAAAATATCGACTGGACATAATATCGACTACAAAAATATCGTTTTTCAGGTAAGTGAAGTGTTATCGACTGTATAAAATATAGATAGCAAAAATATCGAATTTTAATAATATATAATATTTTATAGTGTATTTTTATGTAATAATATGTGTGAAAAGTGTGTATTAATGTTATAAAATATTTTATTAAATGAATTTTGTTTTTTTAATAATTGCGTAATGTAATTCTGTAGCGGGTTGTGGGTTTATAGGGGAATAGGGTGGGAAGTAATTTAATAATAATTAATTAATTAATATATGTTTGTAAATATTTATAATTAATAATTAATTGATCCTTAATTAATAATAATTAGTTAATTAATTAATATAATTTTGTACATATTTTGTATTAGTAATTAATTGGTAATTAATTAATTGTAATTAGTTAATTACATTAATTAGAGTACATTTTAATATATATAATTTTGTGTTATTGTTAAGTAATTAATTGGGAAAAAATAATATTAATTATTAAAATAATTACAGCTAATGTGCTAATATATTTACTTTATTGTTATTGTTAATTAATAATTATTTGGTAATTAAATAATATTGATAAATTTTGGGTAAAGGAGTATTTTTAGGGTTCAGGGTCAGTTTTCAGTTTTTGGGTAAAGGGGCATTTTTTGGGTTCAGGGTCAGTTTTTAGTTTTTGGGTAAAGGGGCATTTTTAGGGTTCAGGGTCAGTTTTCAGTTTTTGGGTAAAGGGGCATTTTTAGGGTTCAGGGTCAGTTTTTAGTTTTTGGGTAAAGGGGCATTTTTAGGGTTCAGGGTCAGTTTTCAGTTTTTGGGTAAAGGGGCATTTTTAGGGTTCAAGGTCAGTTTTCAGTTTTTGGGTAAAGGGGCATTTTTAGGGTTCAGGGTCAGTTTTCAGTTTTTGGGTAAAGGGGCATTTTTAGTGTTCAGGGTCAGTTTTTAGTTTTTGGGTAAAGGGGTATTTTTAGGGTTCAGGGTCAGTTTTGGGTTTTTGGGTAAAGGGGTATATTTTAGGGTTCAGGGTCAACAAATAAGATTGTAAAAAATTATTTGTATTATTTTCATTTATTATTTAATTATTATAATTTAATTTAAGTATTTTTAAGTATATTTTAGTAATTAAAATTTAATATTATTTTAATTTAACACTGTTTTTAATAAAGTCGATATTTTTTACATCTATATTATTGTTAACGATATTTTGTACTCGATATTTTTGTACTTACCTGTTTGTAGATACAAACTCGATATTTTGACTGTCGATATTTTGTCCACGATATTTTGGCAAGTCGATATTTTGTCCCTCGATATTATTTCAGTGATCCCTTTAATAATTGGCTAGATGACCACTTTTGCCGCATCTATAACATTTGTGTTCTACCACCTTATTTCTAGTCACTTCTTTATCAACTTGACTTTTCACTAGTAAATACCTCCACACACTGCATGGAGTACTTAATTCTCTTAGCCACACACATAGCCTCATCAAGAGTAGGTTCATCACATAGCCATAGTTTCTCTCTTACTTTCTCCATGTTGCACCCAAAAATTAATTGATCACGCATGCGTTCCTCAACCAAATTTGCTTACTTACATGACGATGCAAGTTTCCTTAAATCTGTTACATAACTTTCAACAGTTTCCTCACCCCTCTGAGTTCTCTTTGCAAAATGATATCTTTCTACTAATGTGCTCACTTTCGGTAAAAAATGTTTGTCCAATGTTTTAACACAGACTTCATATTCATTAAGATAATCAGCTTCCACAGTCGGAAGCTCTGGAAGATGAAAACACAATTCCTACCCTTCAGCACCCAGAAAGTGAAGTAGTAGTGAGGTCTTTCTCTCGTCACTTAAAAATGCTCCGCACACCTTGGCATATCTTTCAAACATATATCTCCACTTCTACCAGTTGATGAGAGGAAATGAAGAATGGTGGCGCTGTAACACTCTGTATGACTGATGATGTAAATGACTGTCAGCAACCAAAGAAGCTATACAGACACACCCATTTGAGCAAGGATGATTAAAAGAAAATGTGTGCAACACAAGTGGCAGAAAAATGTAATAATTGTGAGATGCAAAAGTGTCACTGAAACATTAACCAAATGCTCACCAGCTAAGACATGCAAATGAGTGAGTGACTTTTTAAAGCTAATGACAAATACATAACAGTGTATATGTAACTAAAATGACAACAATAAGGTATTCACAAGATAATTATATTCACAATCAGCAAAAGTATATATTCTAAATAGTGTGCATATCACTGAAATTGCAAGCACATAAGGCAAACGCATGAAACATGCACAAAATATGACCCTGTCAATAATAATAGTGTGCGGGTCACTGAAATGACCAAAAAAATAGATTGTGCACAAAAGTACAACTTGTAACTAGTGTGCTTCTCTTTGAAATTACAAGCACTTTATCAAATATAAATAGTTTGCGTGTCACTGAAAATGACAAGCATATCCTTATATTGGCATGCAGAGAGAGTAGTTGTATAAACCGAAAGACTTTCCTCAAAGTGTGAGTGTCATTGCGAATGGCAAGCACATTAGCCAATTGCATGCAATCACATTAATCATACATGGGGCACGCTCAAATCCAGCAACCGCAGAAGGAACAGAGTGTCGCGGCAGGAGATGGCCTGTCACACACCGCACAGGTATATAACATTTCTAGGGATACTTCACAAACATTAGCACACCCCTATAGCTGATTAAGGGAGACACAACAGTGACACTCAAAGCAAAAATATATTAGAAAAATGCAAAATATTTATTCATTTTTTGATATTAATTGATTGTTGGGTATATTATACAAAAACATATGAATACATTGGAGAACTAAAATGACAAACCTTAGCTACAGAGACTTTCACAGGCGCACAATATTCTTACCACTTTCACTCAATACCATATAACATTCAAACATACACAATAAATTAGATGTCATAATTAATTTGTCACAACAAAAGTGATATGGATGATATATGATATACAGTGACCACAAAACAATATTAATTTTGTTTAGATGAATTGTCAGGTCTTTTAGTTGGACCAGGTGTACGGCTGACTCAACGCGCGTTTCGACAAAAACACTGTCTTCATCAGGAGTTTCACCTCTGAAAGCTGTGCTCTGAAAAGGGATAACAGGATATATATAAGGCAAACAGATATCATTTATTCATAATGTGTCACTGTTGGGTTGCAGATACAGGAAAAAATGATAACATAAGGGAACATACAAAATAAGTTACTAATACAATTTTTCATATTCACTTTCTGATACATAAAGGCGAGCCAAGAAAGAAACAAGTCAAGGAATAATAGCCTAGACATACATGTTAAAAATACAACCCTGTATAGAAAAGCAAAGGAAGCAACACTATAACATACATTACAGATCTAAGGTACAAGATAAGTAATAACCAACCAAGAAAACATATTCTTACCACATAAAGAAAAAACGCCTCCAAGGAAAAGTACATAAAACAAGATGATCTTCGGACGGAAGAAGAGAATTATATCTAGGTAAAAAGAGAAAAAGATACACAAATGTGGCAAGGACAGCATAATTATCCGAATGCAGGTGGATAGTTACACCCCTCATCTCTGGACCGTTTCTCTCCATGACCGCGGGGTCTGACCTTTTTGGTAACCCACCAGGCTGAGACCTCTCATTCTGCTCCTCATACTGTCCCCCCTCCTACTTGTCTTGATAAAGACCCGCTGCGACCACTAACTGGGGCGCACCAGGGTCGAAACGTCGACGCTTTACCACTGGTCCAGATACTCCAGGAGCATGTACATGAACCTTTTTGTCTCCTTGGAGAAGAATTAATACTCTGGCCACCCCTATTCCTTGTATATATTTTGGATATATGTGTCACTGTATTTGATGCACTGAGCACTTTGTTCACCACCAGTACCATTTCCCACACTTGTGTGTTGTTTGTTTTTTATTAATATAAAGCATTGATGGAAACCAATTCCTATTTCTCTATATGTCCTTGTTTCAGAGAGTTTGTTTTCAATATGTATTGAGTGCACCAAGCCTTTTTCAAAGTGATTGTTTTCACCCAACATAACCACCTGTGTTCTTAACCACGATTACCCAGGTTCTGAGGGACACAAGTTCACCCCTTTCTATGTAAACCAAGGACTGCAAGATGGTCCTAAGGATTCCCTTATCTCTCAACTATAGAGAAAAATACGAAAAATTGTTACTTACTTTACTGGATTCCACAGTGATGAGGGAATCGGAATAAACGAGGTCCTTGAAACGATGTAGGTCCAGTGAACCAAAAAGGGTGCAATAATGTAAAAGGATATATTCACAATAAAGGAATGATGAGTGGCTTGAAATTGGGCGAAGGCCTGATGAGTTGTCTACATGCGTTTGGGACAAAGGCCTGTTTTCCAAAAACTTTTTTAGAAGTATTTTTCTGAAAAAGGAATGTAAAGTCTGAAACGTTTCAAAGATATCGGCTCTGGTATAGGGAACAAACGATAGCCCTTTGGAAAAAAGTGTGACTTCAGATTCTCTCAATGTATGTTTAGATAAGTTGAAGATAGGTATTGTATCTATGTCCTCCAATATTGTGCATTCCTGGTCACCAGATATTGAGCATGACTCTGTGGGTAGTCGTGGAAATGTTGGTTTGTATTGAACCTGGACTGATATCTCAGTTTCCAAGGGCCTCTCCATGGGCCTCATCTGCCTAACGGTACACAGTCAAAATATCGAGTAGGAAATATCAACCTACCATAATATCGAGTCTGAAATATCGAAGGTGCATAATATCGAAGGCAAGAATATCGTAGGACAGAATATCGACCCAAGGTAAGTAATATCGAAATACTTAATATCGATGTAAGTAATATCGAAGTTAGTAATATCGATAGCATATATATCGATGTTACTAATTTCGATGACACTAATATCGATATTTGTATTATTGTATAGTTTTTTATTATGTATGTGTTATATGTTTAATTTAAGTATTTAAAATAATTACTATTATATGTGTATAAATTTTATATAATAATAAATAAATTTATAAGTAAATTTTATGTTTTTGTACCGGAGCGGGTTGTGGGTTTATAGGGGAATAGGGTGGGAAGTAATTTAATTATGGTAAATTCATTAGTAATTAGTAGGATTTATTAATACATTATAATTAATTGGTAATTATGTGAAAATAATAGGAAAATAATTTTAATTAATTTATTAATTGATATATATGTTCTGTAGCGGGTTGTGGGTTTATAGGGGAATAGGGTGGGAAGTAATTTAATTATGGTAAGTTGATTAATAATTAGTAGGATTAATTAATTAATTATAATTAATTGCTAATTAATATTGATTAATTGGGAAAAAAATTAATTGATTAATTGATATATATTTTCTGTAGCGGGATGTGGGTTTATAGGGGAATGGGGTGGGGAGTAATTTAATAATAATTAATTAATTAATATATGTTTTTAAAAATTAATATTTAATTTATTGGGAAATAATTAATAATAATTAGTTAATTAATTATTATAATTTTGTACATATTTAAAATTATTAATTAATTGGTAATTAAATAATATTAATTAGTTACATTAATTAGAGTAATTTATTTATATATAATTTTTAGTTACTGTTAATTAATTAATTGGGGAAAAATAATATTAATTATTAAATTATATTAATTACAGCTAATGTGCTAATATATTTACTTTATTTGTTATTGTTCATTAATAATTAATTGCTAATTAAATAATATTATTTAAGTTTGGGTAAAGGAGTATTTTTAGGGTGCAGGGTCAGTTTTGGGTTTTTGGGTAAAGGGGTATTTTTAGTGTTCAGGGTCAGTTTTGAGTTTTTGGGTAAAGGGTTTTTTTTAGGGTTCAGGGTCCGTTTTCAGTTCTTGGGTAAAGGGGTATTTTTTGGGTTCAGGGTCAGTTTTCAGTTCTTGGGTAAAGGGGTATTTTTTGGGTTCAGGGTCAGTTTTCAGTTTTTGGGTAAAGGGGTATTTTTAGTGTTCAGGGTCAGTTTTCAGTTCTTGGGTAAAGGGGTATTTTTAGGGTTCAGGGTCAGTTTTCAGTTCTTGGGTAAAGGGGTATTTTTAGGGTTCAGGGTCAGTTTTCAGTTTTTGGGTAAAGGGGTATTTTGAGGGTTTAGGGTCAGTTTTCAGTTTTTGGGTAAAGGGTTATTTTTAGGGTTCAGGGTCAGTTTTCAGTTTTTGGGTAAAGGGGTATTTTTAGGGTTCAGGGTCAGTTTTCCGTTCTTGGGTAAAGGGGTATTTTGAGGGTTCAGGGTCAGTTTTCAGTTTTTGGGTAAAGGGGTATTTTTAGGGTTCAGGGTCAGTTTCAGTTCTTGGGTAAAGAGGTGTTTTTTGAGTTCAGGGTCAGTTTTCCCTACTGTTGCACTCTGTGGAGTAGGAATAGAAATTTTTACCCTTACGCTATCCAACGTTTTATTTAATTAATTGTTAAAATATCAAATGTTTATTTTATTTTTTATATTACTTACATTTTATTTATGTTACTCTTTTATGTTTGTAAATGTGTTAGTAAATTATAATATATTTCATTAATTTATAAATTTGTAAAATAATTATTAATACTTATTGTTCAGTGCATATATATTACGTATTTACTGTATATATTTAATTAATGTATTCTTAATATATATGTATTATTTATTACTTTTAAACATTATTAGATACTTTTAAAAATGTTTATTTTATTTATTAGTCTTATAGACTTAATTTTACATTTATATATTAAAAAAAAAACGATATTTTTAACATCGATATTTTTACATCGATATTTTTTTTTCGATATTTTTGTACTTACCATGTTGTAGATAGGATGTCGATATTTTTGCCCTCGATATTCTTGTAGGTCGATATTTCTGTAGTCGAAATTCTGTCAGTGATTCCTGCCTAACAAAGGCGACTACCCTCGATAATTGGAAGGGTGATTTCCTCTATCTAGTCCATAGTTGGACTGATGTGGACTAGACTCATTGTCAGTGTCAGAAGAGTCTGAAAAGGTGGTTACCTTATGTTTTGGTTGTGGTTGTCCATATGATTCTGATTCCTGATAACGTGTATGAGAGAAAAAATGTTCACTTAAATAAGGATAAGTTCTTTCTTTGGAATATAATCGTATATCTTTTTTTAACTTTTCAGTTTTTCTCTTTAGCAGGTACTCGCTATATGAGTCAATCTCTAAATTTATATCATCAAATGTTTTCTTAGCATCTGTTATTGCATTACATTGACACATTTTTTCCTCCAAAGCTGTAATTTCCTCAATGAGCATTTGAATCATGTCTTTGGCAGTAGTTACTATTAGCATCATTAGGTCACGCGAACACCGGTTCGCTATTAATGACCATTTTTCAAGAAACTCTTTAATATGTACAAAGAGTCCTGGTATATTACGGACCCTAGGTCCTCGTGGTATAACACAAGCTTTGAGATATTGCAGCATGAAATGTACATGCATTTCTATTCTTTTTCTTTTCTTTTTTAACTCTAAGAGTTTCCGTATCTCATCATTATTAGCTGTTGTACCTGATGAAGTAGACGGCTGATCAAATACAGCTTGATCTCCAACTAGGAGAGCAAATTGTTCATCTGAAAAAACAAAGCTTTGCAGATTCTCCATGGTGAGAGATATATTGGGAGGAAGAAATAAGATATCACGAACACGAGATGATATTGTATAAAGTAACACTGGGATCAAGGTAAGCCAAATACTTACAACAGTGTACTGTGTAGTGAATGTGATAGTACTTGAATCAGGACCAGGGACAATTCTTCAAAGAAGACTGAATAGAAGGAAAGGGAGAAATACGAAGTGAGACACACAATGCACATATATACAATCAGCTCTAAGTGAATATGAGAAACACAACAATTTCTAAAGGTACATATAATAAAAGTAGAGAATACCCCACACAGGCAGGCTGCGGGTAAATATTTGCAAAAGGAAGGGGACCCCTGAAACAAGTGGGAAGTACACCTAGACAGGGATGGTAAAAATATGTAAAATTTCTTGGGCTACTTCATAAACATTAGCACATACCTATAGCTGATTAAGGGAGACACAACAGTGACACTCAAAGAAAAAATATATTAGAAAAATGCAAAATATTAATTCATTTTTTGATATTAATTGATTGTTGGGTATATTATACAAAAACATATAAATACATTGGAGAACTAAAATGGCAAACCTTAGCTACAGAGACTTTCACAGGCGCACAACATTCTTACCACTTTCACTTAATACCATATAACCTTCAAACATACACACAAAATTAGATGTCATAATTAATTTGTCACAACAAAAGTGATATGGATGGTATACAATGACCACAAAACAATAATAATTTTGTTTAGATGAATTGTCAGGTCTTTTAGTTGGACCAGGTGTACGGCTGACTCAACCCGCGTTTCGGCAGAAACACTGTCTTCATCAGGAGTTTTACCTTTGAAAGCTGTGCTCTGAAAAGGGATAACAGGATATATATAAGGCAAACAGATATAATTTGTTCATAATGTGTCACTGTTGGGTTGCAGATACAGGAACAAATTATAACATAAGGGAACATACAGAATAAGGTACTAATACAATTTCTCATATTCACTTTCTGATACATAAAGTTGAGCCAAGAAAGAAACAAGTCAAGGAATAATAGCCTAGATATACATGTTAAAAATACAACCCTGTATAGAAAAGCAAAGGAAGCAACACTATAACATACATTACAGATCTAAGGTACAAGATAAGAAATAACCAACCAAGAAAACATATTCTTACCACATAAAGAAAAACGTCTCCAAGGAAAAGTACATAAAACAAGATGATCTTCGGACGGAAGGAGAGAATTATATCTAGGTAAAAAGAGAAAAAGATACACAAATGTGGCAAGGACTGCAAGATGGTCCTAAGGATTCCCTTATCCCTCAACTATAGAGAAAAATACGAAAAGTTGTTACTTACTTTACTGGATTCCACAGTGATGAGGGAATTGGAAAAAACGAGGTCCTTGAAACTATGTAAGTCCAGTGAACAAAAAAGGGTGCAATAATGTAAAAGGATAAATTCACACTAAAGGAATGATGAGTGGCTTGAAATTGGGTGAAGGCCCAATGAGTTGTCTACATGCTTTTGAGACAAAGGCCTTTTTTCAAAAAAAAATTTAGACGTATCTCAAGCTTCACCGACATATTGCTGCCATGGCTAAAAGTGCACAGCTACAACTTTGGGCAGCTTTCGGGCATCAGACAACTGATTCCAGAACAAGACGTCAAAAAAGGGGTGCAATCACATGTGCTTTCTAGGCTAGACCTAGGCATTCTGAGAGCAACACTACATGCTGGAGCATGCTTTGTTTTAGGTTTCAAGAAATTTGACCATATTTCACCTACTTGCTAGCCCTCCACTGGCTCCCTATTAAAATGCTGGCCAGATACGAAATTGCTTGTATTACCCACGGAGTGTTGCACTCCTCCTCTACCTCCTATCTAAATGAGAAACTGAAAATCTCCAGAGCAAAAAGGTGTTACAGAAATGCCCAATCCCTGCTACTGGAGCCCCCACCTTCAGGCAAAACCCCGTCTTTCTCTGGTAGTGCCATCAGAATCTGGAACTCCCTACCTCCATCCCTGTGTCGAAACGCCTGCTAGTAACCTTCAAAAGAACATCAAGCAGCTGCTTTTTGGCAGACATCTTGGTTAATCCACGCTTTAATTGACTTAAGTACTCTCTCTGATTGCGTTCTGACCTGACCTTGCTATACAACCCCAGCCTCTTAGTCAATGCTTCAACTGTGTATTTCCTCTTCCCAATTGCTGTAACCGATCTGGTGGTTACTCCTGCACACACCCACCGAAGTAACCATCAGAGTTTGAATATTATTAATGTAACACCCTCTGATGCCTTCGCGCCATGTCCTCGCTATATAAAATTGCAAAGATAAATAAAATAAAGAAATGTTCACATGATCAAATAGTTCATATACCAGCACAAATGCTCTTTGTCACTGTTCTACTGTATGTGTGGTTCGGTACTCTTACATGTAATTATTGAATGAATTATAAAAATTGCTTTTGAGGCTGAACAACATTTGTTGATTTGTGCTGAACTACCACTATACTGCTGGCACAAAATAAATTCAAGGCGTTGAGCAGCTTTTTAACATCAGGCCTCACGTTTTATCTGTAAACAGAGAAAGTCTCAAGACAATGAATTTTGTGTTTAGAACCACTGAAGATTGAGTGCAGTCTAGCAATTTATAATAAGGAAAGCTTGCACATTAGTCAAGTGTTATAATATTTCTAAATATTCTTCTCTTTCTTTATGGAGGTTTTTATGAGCGCTGGTTTTGTTGTCCCTGTGTTAACCTATATATGTTCGCTTTTCTTTGTAAAAGATGGGAATAATTATCAAGTCAGAATTCGAACAACTATAAAACCGCAAATAAAGCAATATTAGCTAAACCTAAAGATTACCCATTGCGTCCAGTGGATTGCTACAAAAGAGCATCGGATACCATGCCTTAATAATGTGCAGCAGTGATCCATTATTTCTAATGAATGTAGAAGCTTTGAAAATAAAAAGCTCTGATATTCTTCCTGGTCTATTATCTGGTTAAAGCAAGCGATTTGTCACCCAAAGTTAGTTACTATTCCTCATTTGTGCTATTTTCAGAGGAACTACACTTATCTATTAAAACAAGAGTATCCTTTTTGTACAATGTTTATGTAGTTTCCAGGCTAGCACACTTTAAGGAAAGGTAAGCATTACACTATATTTTCTCTCACCTTCGAAATTTAAAGCAGAGTTAATTTTTCTTGGCAGGATTTTCTCCTGACCCAGCCTGAACCACTATGGCAGCAACTCAGTGCCTCGACCTTTCTACGTGTCTTTAAGGAGCTCCGTCCATCTGTTATGCAGACGGGACTCAAATTCCCCACTCAGATCTGCTGGTGATCACAAAGGTTCCTCTCCCATTCCCTCTACACTCACTTAGACTGACTGACAGCATTTCAATTGGCTTTAATTTGGATATCAAGACATTTCAGTTTCTGGATTTCAGCCATGAGAACAGAAAATTATTAGGCAACTGAAGTCTGCATGAGATTCGGGAGAGAAACCTACGAATATAATTATCTGATGCAAGTTTTATAATCTGAGTCACAAAACAGAAAGTCAATTAAAATTAAATGTGGCCCAATAATATTATTTAGAACAAGTGCACCAATAAAACACACATTCCCACGTTCATTGCAACAGTACGATTAAATTCCATGTTGGTGCCACAGTACCGGAAAATACGTGAGAAACCACTGTTAAGTGCTTACAAATAGAATGTTGCAATGGCTTTACACAAGAAAAATACTCTTATGATAGTCTCATAGCTTCTTCAATATAATTTGTTCTCATTATACACATTATACCAGTGGCATCCTTATTATTTTGGAATATATGCAGATTTGCATGGTGTAATATGGTACCACTGTTGAGGAAGGGGCACATGACTCACTCGAGAAAACATTTGCAAAATTCCCAGTGCTCCTCTAAGAATACTGGTTAACTTGAAGTGTATATTTGGTAATAATGCATGATATAAAATTCTATGAGACAAAGGGAAACTGTAACAAAAAGCGTCTACACGTCCTTCTTCAGCTAAAATTCCTTTAACACAAATACCCTATTTCAACTTCACAGTGCCACTTTTTGATAGTTCTCCTTAAACAGTAGCCAATGTACTGAAAAAATCCTAAATGTCAAGAGCCTACACGTTTCATGATGTAATCGCTTCTTCACGGCTGTCAAATTAACATAAACAGAACAAATACATTATGAATGGGATTGTTCTGTAAAACCAGTTATGATCCATCTTATGCACTATTGGCACATTATCTAATTCTTTCATACGATAAGAACATAGGGCCAGATGTACGACGGGATTTAGCACAGGCAAGCGGGTTTGTGACCCATTTGTGCATGCTAAATCTGATAGGGTCATGTACATACACTACTTTGCGACTCGCAAAAAATTGTGACTCGCAAAATAGTGATTTGCGACTAGCTATTAGTTAGGGGTGTTCTCGTCCTAATAGCGACTCACAAGCCATGTACAAATGTTTTACGAATGCAATTGTGGTTGCAAAACACTCGCAAATTACCGCCCTCTTCAAGAGGGTGGGAATGCAGTCGCAAATAGGAAGGGGTCCCCAGGGGACCCCTTTCCCGTTGCAAATGCAGGAGAAAATATTTTTTAGGGGCAGGCAGTGGTCCTAAGGACCATTACCTGCCCTTAAAAAATGAAACAAAAACATTTATTTTAAAAAAAAAAGAATCCTGTTTTCTTTTAAGGAAATCGGGCTGCATTTAAAAAAAAACCCTTTTATTTTAAACTCGCAATTTGCGACTCGCAATTGAGCGCAAATTGTGAGTCGCAATTTAGAATGGTCGTACATCTGGCCATTATTTTCTTATGCCACATACCTACAAAAGCTCATAATGTGTCCTTTTAAATTATTCAAGTCAAGTCAAGTCAAAGTTGCTTTATTCGAGATTCTCTCATAGAAGCACTTACAATCTCTATTATAAAAACATTTTTTTAAACATTTCAGTTAAAAGTAAGACTTGATTAGCAAACAAATAGTTTAAAAACGTAAATATCGTTACAGAATATAAATTTACAGATACAAATTTTCAGATAAAAATTTTTACAGGCGAAAAAGCAGACAAACGTATAATGCAATAAAAAGACACTCAGCTGCCTAAAGACCTCTGTCTGATAGACCATGCCCATCCAAGAAATTTGGCGGTAGCTATTACTAAAGGCAGTAAAGTGCTAGTGCGTATGATTCTTAAAGCTACAACACTGCTAGTGGTACCTAAGGTCTTGCACACTGGTGTTAGCCAAATGCGCCTCGGTTCTGCATAGGTCGTGCAAGCAAATTGAAAGTGGCCAATTGTTTCCTTGTGAGCTCCACAAGCTGGGCAGTTGCTGATAGATGAACCTCCCCACCTGCCTGTCAGAGATCTAAGGGGAAGGGCACCTGCTCTAATTTGGAAAAGGAGCTTCCTGTCCCTTGGTGTGGTTATAGCGTCCCAGTAAAGTTCTAGGCTGGGATTCAGCTTTGCTTCTAGGAATCCTCCAGCCATAGAAGCTGCACTAGTACCACTCCAGTGCCGAGCAGCCACCTTTTCCCAGTAGATTTCTTTTAGGACTTTTTTAGTTGGGAATGAGGCTCCCACTGGGATTTCCCAAAGCATTCGAAGACCAAGATCACCCAGCGTTGCTCTAAGTACATTCAACCAGCCAATTTTGTGGAACACATCAACTTTAATGATATCTAGAAACCCCTCAGCATAGTGTAAAAGCTCAGGTGTAGTCCAGAGCCTCCGCCAATATAAAATTGGACAAAGCCTAGCCAGCTCTACAACAGCCTTCCTGCCTTCCTTGCCTTTAAATTAATATTATTTCAATTTCAGATATAAATACTGTAAAAATCTTGCATGCCTGCCAGTGGGCCAAAATTTAAAGAAAACAGGTTTTGGGTTTGAGCAATCCTGTGGGCCACATAGACTCCTAAGGGAGTTCCACTGGTGCGCAGGGGAGCCACACTGGCTCCCTGGACCATTGGCAGGATTAAAGAAACATAAAAAAGGGGGCTGGTCCTGGGTGTATGTGGTGGTTTCCTGTGGCAAAGACCGTGCCGCCTGGTAGTTGGCTGCGCTGGGGGGCTTGCCGCAGGGACAAAGGCTGTGTACGGCTGGAGATCGGCTGCCTGTGGGAAGTTAGATGCAGGGCCTGCAGCCAAACCCCTCACCTCTGAAGGCTGTGCACTGTAGGGGTTTGATGTTGCTAAATCTATTCAGTACACTGCCAAAGGCTGTGCTTGGTGAGAGGTTGCCTTTCAGTGGGGGAGTTGGAAGCAGGGACTGGCCACAGGCCATGTCCAACATGGGTTTGACTTATCGTTTATCCTCCTATTCAGCAACCAGGAGAATTAACACAATCCTGTTTAAACAATGCTATATGGAGGGGGCCGACCAACTCAGAGTTGGATTACTAGGTCTCAAATAGCCCTTTGGACATCTTAAATAGAGGGAATCTACTATGATTATTCCAGCATATACCATCCTTGAAACATCTATCCTCAACTGAACTCACCTCAGTAAAATTTGCTCATACTCCAGGGACAATGTCTTCAGAATGCACAATTGCCAACTGGGACTCAACAGCAACCATAGGCGCCATACTGAAAGAGGCCCCCACTTTTGAGGAATGGTACATCGAGTTTGAACTCAACCAGCCATGGAAATACCTGCATGTCCTACTTGGAGACAATACTACACCCCAAAGGGGATCTATATTGAAAGGGGCATGTGGCGCACAGCATGACTGGCTGGTAAGGACTACAAAGAACTTGAACCCCCTGATTGTCCACTGCGGGACCAAGGATAGGACTGTCTGTTGCCAAACAGCAGGTCAGAACCATGAGCAGAGATTTCCACCAACAAGTTCCAAGGGCAGCGATTTTTATTCCTCCACCTAGCAAAATGGAATCCTCCTCCTCTTTAGCCGCTTTGTGCTTCCAGCATAGAAAGCAGGCTTTAAATAATCACCTTTCTATCATCTCTTGGAATATGGCAGGTTTGGCCTCAACGTTATAATCTCAGGCTTGTCGCAAATTCCTTACAATAATGACATTTTATGCCTTCAGGAGACGTGGTTACTGAATAACCCTGGGCGGGTAACTCCGCTCCGCCAGTGGAGTTTGCAGAGATTTGCCAGCTCCGTGCTCCATGGCGAACGCGGAGTAGGAAAAAACTCTGCCTCCCTGGCGGAGAGGAGTTAGCCACTACCTCTCCCCTCTCAAAGTCTTAAAAAATGTAAAAGAAGCAACTTACCTGTTGCCTGCCACCTCCCCTGACTGGTGGCTCTCCGTCCTGCTCCTCGGTCCTCGCATCCCCATCTGTAATTAAAAAAACACTACGTTATACGTCTGATGCGCATTATGCAAGCAGGGAATTTTGACATCAAATCCCTTGGCGGCCACTACAATGTTTTGCAAATGAGTAAGGAACAACAAGAACTGAAAGACCTTCTTACGTCATTTGGTTTAAAGTCAGTATACCAGATCCAGAAGTGCCCTGAGAACAAGAGGCGACATAAATTTGAGAATATTTCCACAATAAATTTATCCCTTCCTCAGGGAGACTGAGTATGAGAATATTGCACGAGACGAACCTCACGAATGGTGCACCCACCCAAGAAGTGTTTGGAAGTATTAAATGGACTTTGGAAACTTATTTATATATATATCCAACAAACTTCGACTTCGACATCTCATTCCAGCGTCGTCAGGAAAGCACACAGGTATCCATTTTCAAAATCCTTTATTGCAGACCCTCTAACACCCTAACAAAGGTGTTTCGCCTTCCAGCTTCATCAGTGTTAGTGTCTGTGCAAACATAGCGACCATTTCATACCGTGTAGCCTCACGGGATCCAAGTAAACAATGATGATGGACTAAGATTCTTTTTACATAAATGGCAGCCATCTCATAACATGTTACTCATCAGACACAATTCATTGAAATGTCGAAAAAACAAAAGTACAGGTGCATTTGTGTGATAATAAAACAATTCCTTGGGTAGGAAAATACATATCTTATTTTGAGTGCATATGGCTTCATTATTAACATTTCTCTGTGTATCTATATATATGCATTTTCTTGGATGCTTTTTATATTTTTAACCCAGTTTCACTGTTCAAGGATGTAGCTCACATTGCTTATATCCAGTTTGATTAACCTGTTGATACACAGTGATCTGCATTCATTCCTGTTCCTACCCAGCTGGGATATCTCGCCCTGTATGGGCTCAGTAACGTGTCGGTCTATCCATAGAGTTTCCAATATTTAGATAAATCTCTTTTGTGAAAATATACGGCATGCAGGTAGACAAGCATCACTGAACCCTGATTCAAATGTTAGCATATTCTTTACACATATAATCTGCATTGATTCATCGTATCTCACCCTTCTAAAAATGAACCCATAACTCTTTGTGGTTGTTCAGACCTACAGGGGCCTTTGTTTGGAGGTCAATGATGTTCTTTGATTCCAATGTTCTGAGTGTTTTCACTTTGTGGCCCCTCCTTCCTTTCTGTCTACCTGATCCAAATAGTAAAAGGTTAAAATGTACCTGTTTCTTTGTTGGTATCTTTCAAAGTTTTGCGCTACTGGGAATGCTTTGTGCTTGTTTGTTATGGTGCGCTTATGTTCAAGGACACGTTTTTTGGGGGGTTGGATTGTACTTCCGATGTAGCGCTTGGAGCATGGGCACTCCAAGCAGTACACCATGAAATCAGAGTTGCAGTAAAGAATTTCAATATCTGTCTTGTGGGTCGTGTGTCATCTGGTCTACCTCTGTAGAGCAATTTCATTTTGCTGTGTTTACAGGCCTTACAGCGAAGGCATGGGTAAAAACTCTTTATGCTTCTCATAGTCAGTGTTTTAGGAAAGGGGTTAAACTGACTATGCACGAGATGGTCACCTAGTGATTAACAGCGTCTGTAAATGGAGGGGTGTTCAGGAAGGTGGCTTTTTAGAATGCTATCTCTTTTTAAATTGTGCCAGTTTTTATTAAACACATGCACTAGTCTGCCAGATTGCGTGTTAAAGTTGGTAATCATTCTAGTTGGATCTGGTGCTGGCCACCAATAGGTTTTTTTATATCTACCTTTTGTGCCCTCTCCGCAGCATCTCTCAGGATGGTATCAGAATATCCTCTGTCTTGAAATCTCATTACGGCCTCGTCTTTTGCTCTCTTGAAGTATCCCTCGTCTGAACAGTTACGTTTAAGACGTAGGCTTCTTGGATGATGACTGGCTGCGTGTGAAACAGCATTTCCTGGAGTAGGCTTTCTATAAAGCTGTGTCTGCAGAGTATTGTCAGTTACAACGACTTTTAGCTTCAAATAGTTGTCAGAAGTCTCACTTATGTTACTGGTGAATTTCAAGTTTAACTCATTTTGGTTGAGCGCGGCAAAGTACTCCTCAGCCGAGGCTCAGTCACCGCGCCAGACGACAAAGAGATCATCGATGTATCTCACCCATATCATGATCTTGTCCATCCAGCATTCATTCCCCAGGCCACGTGCTTCTCCCACCAGCTAATGAAAACATTTTCATGGCTGGGGGAGAAGCAAGTGCCCATTCCTGTTCCGCATATTTGCCTGTACAGTTTTCCTGAGAATAAAAAGATGTTATTATACAAACAGAATCTGAGCATTGTTGTGAGCATCTCATTATGTTCATGGAACTTTAGAGTTTTTTTGTTAAGAACCATTTGATGGCTGATAAACCATCCTGATGACTTGTACACGTATATAAATTGGTAACACCTAACGTGATCAAGAGCATATCGGGTTCCCACAATATATCTTTCATTAGTCTCAAGAAGTCCTGAGTGTCTCTAACATAGGATGAAAAGTCATTTACTAGTGTTGCCAAAAAAGTGTCAATAAATCTGGAAGTGTTCTCCAGGAGATTCCCAATTGAAGATACATTTGGTCTCCCGGGATTTAAGCACCTGGGACCTGGGGAGCGACGACGGTGATGCTCTGTGTCCGAAAAATAATAATAATATTACATATATATATATATATATATATATATATATATATATATATATATATATATATATATATATATATATATATATATATATATATATATATATATTCATCACACAAAATAAAGTCACTCCTCTCGGTGATTACATTAGTTTATTCAAAAACGTGTCTTTCTCCTACGCATTTCGAACGGGAGTTCCAGATCACGGCAGTATGTTACATTGGTCCTACTTCTCTTTAACTTTATATACAAAACCATTGATAATTCTCAAGGTGCATTATGGGCCTAGTAGTTTTTCGCTACTTTTTCAACACACTTTTTCAAAATGAAACCTTTTTTTTTGCTAAAGAAAAAAAAATGAAACGTTTTTTCATTGTCATGTCTGGACTTCGGGATGTCGTTCAACAAAGAATGTAAAATACTGTGGATTACAAACCCTTTTGTACCTACTGCCAACGCATGTTTCTAGGCACTTTGTGTTTCATGGCTTTACCGTGAATATAGCAACCAGTCTAATTAAATTTAAACACGTGGTTGTATAGGGTGTAATTTTTAGACTAAGTGTTTTCACTGAGGTATCGGGCTGAGTGCCCTCATTTTTTGGTACGGCATCCTTACGTCTGACATGGCCATATGTCTGTTCAATGCAAAAAAAGAGAGTTGGTGACATTTTAGGCATATGTTAGTTTAGGCTACATGCTCCAGATCATATTCATGGAATGACAGTAATAGTATAATCACATTTCAGTAGCCGGTGTTTGTTCATTAGAGTTCCTATTTTATGTTTTTTTCTATTTTGTTTTCTTCTTTCAAAGGCAGCGTCAACATTTTTTTTCCGCTTTTCTTAGGTTTATTAGGTTCATTGTTCATCATTCAAAGGATGTTGATATTGTGATAACACGAATAATAAGTTCTCACTTGAGTTCGGAGGAGATTATAGATTGACATACATCTCCTCATCCACGTTCAATCCCATTGGCTGTATTGTTTGGAATCTCATTATCATCCTTGATTCCAGTCTCCATAGTTTTTGTATTCGGTTCCCCCCTCGTTCATGCAGTGGGACTGTTACTAATCCAGAATACTTGATGTCAAGCCATGTTTTCCCTTTATGTGTATTCACATGTTTAGCAATGGCATAGGTATTGTCCACATTTTGTATTGCACGTGTATGTTCTAGTATACGTTTCTTTAATGGACATACTGTACTTCCGATATATTGTTTTCCACAGAAGCATTGTAACATGTATACCATATAGGTGGAATCACAGGTTATCGTTTCTTCTATTTCAAATGTCTTGCCATTTGGATCTTTTAGGTTCTTCAGATATTTTCCTATCCTGCACGCTTTGCATGTGGTGCATTTGGTGAAACCTTTTGATCTTGTCTGGAGCCATGATTCTGTTTTCTTTGGCACTAAATGTCTTCTTACTAAGTGATTTGAGAGATTGGGTGCTCTTCTGTAAGATACCAAAGCTCTTTCCCCTATGATGTTGCCTATGTCTGGGTCTTTTTTCAGAACGCTACAGTATCTCATTAGTGTTCTTTGTATCTTATAGCTTTCTTTACTATAAGTCTGGTTCTAAAAAACCTAACACCCACACATATTCAAGGCCACTTACTGGATCCGGTGTTTGCCAACTGGGAGGGTATTACTACGAGCACTCCTAACCCACTCCCCTGGACAGACCATTTTCTAGTCCCTTTTGAAATTAACACTGTAAGCAAGCCTGCCCCCCCATTGAGTGGCAACAATAGCTACCCATACCGCAGATGGAAAAACATTTCTCAACCCATCTTTAACGAGATACTAAGCTTAGGTGGGATGCCGGGAGGCACAGACAGTGAAAGTGCTAATCAAAATTTAGAAACCCGAATCCTTGATGGAGGAAACAGAGCTAGGAGATCAGCACCATGGTACAATACTGAGCTGCAGTCGGTCAGATTAGAGTGCAAAAAGCTAGAAAGACTCTGGCGCAAGGATAAGAATGATCAAACTAAACTTCTTTACATAATAGCCCAGAGAAGCTACCTAAAACAGGTCAGAGCTGCTAAAGCAACCTTCTACGGAAAGAGAATTAGTGAGGCAGACTGCTCTACTAGGGAACTCTTCAAAATCTATAAAGAAATCTCAGTCGTCTCGCTCTCCAATGCTCCAGAAGCGGATTCCGTCATGGAATGTAACAAGGTGGCAGCTTTTTTTGCCAACAAGGTTAAGAAAATATACAGCTCCTTCTCCACATATCCTGCGGCTGGCGAAACATTCATAGAACTGAAGGAATCTGTGACGTCAAATTCAAAACCGAGGCTAGAATGCTTTACTGTCCCGCCAAGTAATGAGCTTGCTACCATCTGTTCTAGTATTAAATCGGGCTCTCCTCGTGATCCCGCTCCTCCAAGGGTTATGAGTGCTAGTATAGCTACTCTAGAACCGTACATCCGACATGTTCTTACAACTTCCTTCAACTCCCAGACCCTGCCAAAAAACTGGAAAAAGGCAATTGTACTACCTATTAGGAAAAACCCTAATCTAAGCCATGATGTCCTAGAAAACCTACGACCTATCTCTCTGCTACCCTACATTGCTAAAATTGTGGAGAAAATTGCAAATGTGCAGCTAATGGAATTTGCAGAGCAGAATAATCTCCTACACCCCTCTCAATCAGGTTTCCGTAGAGGCTTCTCTACGGAGACGGCCCTATTAAGAGCCACCGAAACTCTACGTCAAGGAGCTGACGCAGGCCTAACCATGGCACTGGTCATGCTAGACCTGAGCACAGCGTTCGACACTGTAGCACATATCACCCTGCTACAGTGTCTGAACAGAGGAGGTGTGACTGAAAGAGCACTCGGTTGGCTTAAATCATTTTTGACGGGCAGAAGCTTTCAGGTTCAACGGGGCTCATTCCAGTCTGAAGAGTGGGCACTGGAACAGGGAGTGCCACAGGGCTCTGCTTTAAGTCCTACCCTTTTTAATTCATATTTGGCACCCCTGGCTGAGCTAGTGCAATCGTTCGGCGTAGAGATTGTATCCTACGCCGACGATACTCAGCTTTTACTCACCCTCACCCAAACACCAACTGCTGAAGCAAATAACTTCAGAGCCTGTATGCAAGCACTGGCCACCTGGATGGATACGCACTGCCTTAAACTGAACGGCTCCAAGACGGAAGTCTTGGTGGTTGGTGGGGATCAACGACTTTGGACTTGTGGCTGGTGGCCAAACTGTTTAGGCGATACGCCAATGCCATGTACTGAAGCCAAAAACTTAGGGATATGGATGGATCCCACACTCTCCTATGAGACACACATCAACCGCCTAGTAGGCAAGTGCTTTGGAGTCCTTAAAACTCTCAACAAAACTCTAGGTCTCCTTCCTCTGGAGGCCCGGCGCATTATGACCCAGGCATTAATCACGTCACGCCTAGATTATGGCAATGTCCTTTTCCTGGGAGCTTCGAGCAAAAGCATAGGACGACTCCAGATATTACAAAATGCTGCAGCCCGCCTTGTGCTTAGACTCCCACGAAGAGCTAACTCTAAAACCACTCTAGATGCCCTCATTGGCATCCAGTGAAAAAAAGAATAAAGTACAAAGCACTCCTAATATGTCATCAGATCATCTGGCATAAAGCCCCCGGCTATCTGACAGGGCTGGTTACAAGGTATGAACCACGCAGATCATTGAGATCTTGCGGTATGGGCACGCTTGTGACCCATCGCTACAGAAGAGAAAAAATGGGAGGTCGGTCCTTCAAAGTGGCGGCTGCCACAGCATGGAATAAACTTCCCATCAAACTCCGCCTGGAGCCTTCAGAAACTATTTTCTGACGGAAACTTAAAACTTATCTGTTCTCCTTGTAGCTTACTCATGGTCATTTGCCTCGCACTGTCCTTCCCCCTTAATGAGTTTTTTTTGTTCATCTCATTTCTCTTTTAGCGCGGGGACACGCCGAGATGGCGTACCTATATCCATGCGCTCTACAAATGTCTTTATTATTATTATTATTAAGTGAGTATCAATCGTGGTCGATTTTCATTAGTGTCACTTGGTTTGCTCTTGTTTTCTGTTTCACAATCATTTGCGTTTGTTTTCTTTGCTTCAATCTCTTTTTTGCTTATCAGCGTTTCTGCTCTTGTTTTCTGTCTTGCTTTCAATTCTCCTCTTTTGATATCTGAAAATTTGTATTCTCGTTGTAAAACCGTGTTTTTGTCTCCTCAAATTTTTTCTCCATTTCTAGATCTTCTGAACAGTTTCTTTTCATACGCAATAGTTCTCCATATGGTATGCTTTTCATGAGACTTTGGGGATGAAAGCTTAGACCATGTACTAGGCTGTTCGTTGCCGTTTTCTTCCTATGTACCGTTGTGTGCATGCGATTATCCTTTATGTAGACTTTGGTATCAAGAAATTCAATTTCTTTGGGGCTTGTGTTATATGTGAACCTCAGTCCTACATCACAAACCAAAGCGCACAGCAGCAGACCAAGGTTTAGCACATCAACTTTTTCTGTTTCTAGGTAACTGATGGTGCAACCACTCTCACCATCCGCTGCCAAGGATGTCCGTCAGAGCAATTTTACAAAAGAATTGAGAGGTGCACTCGATAAAGTCAGCAACGCCAAAAAAGTTCATTGATTTTGTAACTCTTCTGTTCTTTCTTTAATGTGTTCTTTATTTTCTTTTAAAATACACAGGCACAGCCAACGCGTTTCATTCCCTTTAGTGCCTTAGGAAGTTCGCCAGGGCATACAATGAGAGATCATTCAAATTCGATAGTCCAAAGTTTGATCGCACCTACAATGATGGTGCTAAAGGATTAGTATTAGCAGTACGATCCCAAATATTCCTGGATAGAATTGAAGTCAAATTCCATGCGAAGTATCTGCTGTGATGTCACACGTTTACCGCAATATCGCGTGGAGAAAGTGAACGAGTGTATATCCGGTGCCCCTTAGTAAATCGACGTCCAGAAATCCACGGGGAGGAGCAAGGGACTGCAGCAACCTTATCAGAGGTCCCGCACCCAAAGAATACTGTCGCAACGTGTCTGAACGCCACCAGCGCATACCACCCTCCTCTCTTTACGTCGATTTACTAAGGGGGACAGGATATACACTCGTTCACTTTCTCCACGCGATATTGCGGTAAACGTGTGACATCAGAGCAGATACTTTGCATGGAATCTGACTTCAATTCTATCCAGGAATATTTGGGATCGTACTGCTAATACTAATCCTTTAGCACCATCATTGTAGGTGCGATCAAACTTTGGACTATCGAATTTGAATGATCTCTCATTGCATGCCCTGACAAAATTCCCAAGGCACGAAAGGGAATGAAACACGTTGGCTGTGCCTGTGTATTTTAAAAGAAAATAAAGAACACATTAAAGAAAGAACAGAAGAGTTACAAAATCAATGAACTTTTTTGGCGTTGCTGACTTTATCGAGTGCACATCTCAATTCTTTTGTAAAACTCAGTCCTACATCATTCTCATTCAATACTGAGAAGAACACCTTGAATTCTTCTTCAGTCCCCTTCCACAGTAAGAATAAGTCATTGATAAAGCGTAGCCAAAGGGCTACGCTAGCCATGTGATGGTCGTTTTCTTCTCTCCAAGCTATGCACCTCTATGTATAGCTTGGAGAGAAGAAAACGACCATCACAAGGCGAACGTAGCCCTTTCCTGTTAGTATTGAGGAGCTTTTGCAAGCTATAGACTCTCTGCCTGCGGGTAAAGCTGTTGGCCCAAAGTTTTTTACCGGGTGAATTTTACAAGATATTTCGTTCCCAGCTTACTCCTGTCATGCTGGAAATGTTCCGTAGAGTCCAGGAGGGGGAGGCCCTCCTGAGTCTTGGCGAAGAGCCCGAATTGTCACATTTTTAAAGAAAGATAAAAGCCTATCCGATATGGGATCTTATCGGCCAATCACGCTTATTAATAGTGACATTAAAATATATGCTAAGATCCTAGCAAATAGGATATCGGGGGGCATTAAGAAACTTGTCTCTGCTCAACAACACAGATTTGTGCCTGGGCGCGAAACTATAGACCATATACTTCGCACAATTGCGCTATTTGATTTTACTAAGGTTTCAGGAGACCCTATGGCCTTAATTCTGCTAGACGCGGAGTAGGCCTTTGATAGGGTCTCCTGGCCTTTTTTATGGGCTGTATTGAGGCATTATGGTCTAGGGGAAGAATCATTAGGGCTATTCAGAGCATGTATAAGCAACCAACGGCTCAAATCTCAGTCATGGGGATTCAGACGGGCACAATTAATATTTGAAGAGGCACACGGCAGGGATCTCCCTGTTCCCCTTTATTATTTGCAATTTATTTTGATGCCCTAATTAAAAAAATCTTTTGAATGGTTTGATCCGGCCGGTGAGACCTAGGGGTGGAGACACCAAAATATTGAGGTATGCGGATGACCTTGCCATCTTGACAGATTCCCCACAGATTGCTTTGATAGAAATCCAAAAAATGACACTACAGTTTGGTATGCTGTCAGGATACCATCTGAATGACTCTAAGACTGAAATTATCTGAAATGATAACATTTTTCTGCCAGACCCACAAGTTATTGACAAGGCAAAATATCTAGGAATAATGATGCGCTCTAATCCTGATGAAATAGTGGAAATTAACTTAAAACCTCTGCTTTGTAAAATGGAAAAGGCTACACGCAAGATTAATAATCTGCAACTAACATTGATGGGTAGATGTAACATCGTTAAAATGATTCTATTACCAAAACTTCTATATTTTTTCAGAGCTATTCCTGTATTATTTGAACAAGTTTCGTTTAAAAAATAGAACGTATAATCTCCTGGTTCATCTGGGCTGGTAAACGACCTAGACGAGCTATGAAATATATGACGTTACCTAGAGAGAGGGGGGGGCTAGTCCTTACCAAACTTTCAGTTATATTACTGGGCAATAACGTTGAGGCACATTGCGGTGTTACTGGACAGCGAAGGCATAGAGGATTCTGATAGATCGACTTATTGTTTAATTTATGGGGAAGAGGTTAAGGGGTTACTGTTCAGACATATTGATTTTGCTTATTTTAAACATGTGAGGTTTAAGGTTTTGTTAGCGGCTTTCAAAGTATGGACACCTGTACAGAAATGTCACAATATTGGGAGACTACATATATATACTCCGTTAATAGGAAATACTCTTCTTCCAGAAATTTTTTGCAGACGGGTATTCTAGAGAATGGACGTCACAAGGAGTTACTATAGTAGGGAACTTGGTCTCAGATACAGGGGTACCGACCTTTGAATTTATAAGACAGAGGTATGGGATTAGCAATCGACTTTTTTAAAAGTTTTTACAGATCCGTGATTTCTTTTTGAGAAGAATGGTTAGCTGGGCCTCTATTCCGCTAGTTGAGGTTATTAGGAGGGGGGGGGCATCCTACTATCTCTACGATTTGTAAAATAGTAAATGAAAGGAGAAGTGATGATCTACCCAAACTTATAAGTCGCTGGCAGACTGGATTACATGCACGACAGGAGGTATGCGAAGATTACTTATATCTTAGTTATACGGCCACCATGTCTGCCAACCTCCAGGTTCAATGTTTTAAGACGTGGCTCAATCTATATATAACTCCACATCGTATATAACAATGGGGAGGGATTACGGGAGTCAACTGCCCCCGGTGTGGGGAGTTTGCGGTTGACAGCATTCATATGTTTGCTTCCTGCCCCAGTCTGACTCCATTGCTTAACAAAGTGGAACAACGGCTGGAAAAAGTATTTGGATATATGATACAATTATCATCGCAGGCTTTAATACTTGGGGTAGCAGATTTGAATATGACTTTATCAGAGCGGAAATTATTTTATATTGCAATGGCTACGCTGAGGTTATGTCTAGCAATGGCGTGGTTAGATCCTGCCCCCCCGAAAGTACATGAATGGTTTAGTAAATTTATAAATATTGGGAAGTGGGAGTTATTGGTCTTCAAGAGAAGAGGGCCAAGGGCCTGAAGAGAGGGAGAATTGGTATGGGAGCCTCTGATTAACTGGCTGAATCGAGAAAACTAATGATTTTATTAGTGAAGTTGGCTGACACCCCCAATGAAATGTATATAGCTGTCATCAACTTGTTTCATTTATTGTTTGCTGTTTTATCTGTTTTTCTTCTTTGATTTCTCTGCCTACTTCTCCTCCTGTGATGATCCCCGGGGGGGGGAGGAAAAAGGGGGGGTGTAAAAATGGAAAATTTGAGTAATGACATAGATGTAAGGCAATGTAATATTTCTGTTTGGATGTTTGATTTGGATATTATGTCATTTCTCTAATATTTTTTTTTTTAAAAAGGATCCCATATTTGATTGGGAAAGGGGCATAGGTTGCAATTCAGCGGCCACCATTTTGGATTAGGCTCAAATATACTGCTCAAGACATCCAGCCAAATTCTGGAAGGATAAAGGAAAAGGAATCTGGTGGCACCGATAGTGTCATCCAGCAGAGACCAGCAGAGAACCCCACAGGGAGAAGAAAAGAAGTGAGGAGAACAGCACCAGCAGGTTGGCCAACTGATGATTAAGTTTCCCTTGAGAGTGTGGTGGCCTGCCATACTCCACATAAGCCTCGCCACTCGTGTACGTCATGCATACTGCTCCCCAAAATAGCCTCAGGCACAGGGCAGTACGCCGATTGGAGCACAACAGTCTCCCCTTCCCACCATCAAAGCCTCAGGTTTGGCTAGGAACTGTCTAGAAAAAGCAGCCTCCCAAAACCTCTCACTAGGATGGGGTGGATAACCTTTTCAATGAATCAAGAATTGCAATTTATTTCCAAAGAAACGTGAATCGCACATTTCTTGAACTTCAAATTCTAGTTGGTTGTTCACCAAAACAGGGGAGGCATGGAAAAAAGGTGTTAAAAGGGACTGACATCATAAGATTTCAATTGGGAGAATTAAAACTTCCAACTCAATGGCAATTGAATTTTAGAGACAACCGGAGTCACACCTTGAATGATCATAGAATGGCCATAGAACTGAGATTTACATTTGTTAAAGAAAAGATGAGCTGGCAAAAACCTAGAGGATAACCATACATAATCCCTGATTTTATAATCAGGAGCTTGTTTACGAAGACCATCAGTCTAACACTTCATTCTCCTTTTAGACTCCTGCATAGTAAATAACAATTTCAGTCGGACAGTTTGTAGTTGCTGAAAAAAAGCTTGAGGGAGCAGGAACCATGACTGGATCCCGAAGAGCAGGGAAAGCCCGGCGATGAAGACCAAAAACACAAGCAAATGGTGAAAAGTGATTGGATCTATGAATAGAGTTATAGAAATAGGGTAGAAAGGTAAACCAGTGACTTTGATTGGAATTGCCTGGAATTCCCTAGATAAGCCTTTCAGTTTGATCATTGGTCTGAGGATGAAGACAAAGCCATATTAATTTGGAAGACATATTGAGGTCCTCTATCCGAAACAACAATTTTAAATAACCTATGTAAATAAATACTTCCCTTAAAAAATTGTCTCATGAAGGCTCTTGGGAGGGGCTTCACAGTTCCAAACAGACAGTCTTGCAGCTGATATTCAATCTGCAGATTGTGATCCATAAGTGCTGAAAGAGTACTCGGTTGAGCAGAATGAACCAGCACAGCACATCCTTAATTTCATCTTTGAGACCCCATCAAAAGAGAATCATAAGGTTGTCTTCTACCCACGAGATCTCAGCAACCAGTTGATGGAATCTAGAAATGTAAGTTAAAACATCTTGCCCATCATGTTGAATTTTGAAGAGAGCATCTTTTGCTGAGAAGTCCAGGTCCTTCAAACATCTGATTGAAGACGGATAAGAAGATTGAATAATTAAACAAACGGGGACCTTCTGCAGTTACTAGAGGGGGTGCCCATGCCAGAGCTGATCCAGGCAAGGCACTGATTAGATATCCCACCTTGGCTCAATCTCGTGAGAATTGGGCAGGATGGAAAGCAAAGAAAACAGTCAAAGAATCTAGAAATTCTTTCAGATTATTTGTGCCACCAGAGAAATGAAGGAGAAGCTCAAGACCTGTTTGACTGCCTCAGGTTCCAGAAGTAAGGGCTTGACGTCATGGAAGGTTTTCTTCTGGCAATTGATGTAACTCCGGTGTCAGCTATTGAACTGTCTGAACTAAAGCCTGGTCCTGATCCACTGGTACACTTTGAGTTAAGGCGTGGGCTTGATACATTTGGACTGATTGGGAAGGTTCCATGTCTTTATTGTCTGGATTGGACTTTTGGTGTTGCAAACTGTTATAATGTTGATGCCTATTGGCCTATTGGCACATTGGGGGCCAGGCTTTAACCATCGTAGTCTGCGAGAGGTATGGGTGATTCCTTCCCGTAGCCATGTTGCTCCCAACTCTAGGCAGCCTCTAAGCAGAAGGTGTTTCCAAGGAATGACCCCAACGTGGAGGAAAAAGCCCAAAGGCAAAAACCTTCAACATGACACTGAAGCTAAGGACTGGAAGGAAGACCAGGGTTACATAGATGGAGACACAGCTGGGTATGAAATGGACCTTCCTGACGCTGAAGAATGGCATGATAGAACTGGAGTGGATGACCACATGGGATAACAAAGAAGTAGAAATAGAATCACGGAGAAACTGACTAATTTGGTTGGGAGTGCAGTAACTGAATGATAGGGCTGCCTGAAGTGTTGCGATGTAAGGAAGGAACAATCTTCCCCCCTTTTGTAGGCCAAGGAACAGGAAATATACAGAAACCCGTCTTTGACTGGGTAAGGGACTATAGGTTCCAATGCGGTGCAAGCCATTTTGGATTGGACTTAAATATACCCCAAAGGAAGTCCTATCCAAGGAACTCTGGGAGGAGGAAGGAAGAGGAACATGAAGGCGCTGATAGAGTCCTCTAGCAGAGATCCCTAGGGGGGAAGGAAAGAAGCAAGGAGAACAGCATAGGTGTGCTGGCGGCCTTAAGGTCTATTTCACAGAAGAGTGAAGTTTCCAGCTTGGTTCCTCACAAGCTTCTCTACTCTCTGTAAGCCATGCAACACTAGGGATCAGTGCAAATAATTATTTTGAGAAGGTGAACGAGGCCTTCCTCCCTAAGCCTCTTAGAGGCCCCGGGGACCGTAGCTCCTGGGGCTGATGTTCCTAATTAAGGGAGGGAGCATTTGGCTTCCCTCCCCAAGCCTCTGAGAGCCCCTGGAGACCACCATCCCCAGGCTTACTTTTACATTTTGGGGGAGCATCTCCCCTCCCTTTTTTGTCACCAGTCCCAGGGACCCCATCCCTTGGGCCCTGAAGAGTGGTGCAGGTTCCTGAGGACGCCATCTCCAAGGACATTACTGTGTTCTCTGCTCTGGCGACTTTGGGCAGGTAATATAAAATGCATTCCCTGCTGGGATGTTAATTGCTTCACATAGTACATCACTCATGATATGTTTTATGACATCATTAATAACATCACTGCAACATCTGAAACAACATTATTGATGACAACACTGTTCATGGCAGGGGTGTATGTTATAGTTATTTTAGAGCACAAACTATAGTTACTTAAGAAACTTTAACTTGTGAAATGTTGTTAGTTTAAAATAACATGATCAAACTGACATTTTCACCTAACTATAGAACCCCTTTAGCCTTTGTTTTTCTCAGTGAAAAAAATATGTACATACACACACAGGATGCAGATACTTGTAGCATAATCTGTTACATATTACCTTAGTTGAATGTGTATTGGGACTATTATGAATGGCAAGAGTCAAAGCCTCAAGTGGGTCAAAAGCCCTTTCTTCAACAATGGTACCATATCACTCAAAGAACATCTGCAGCTATTCCAACAAATTTAGGATGTCACTGGTTAAAATTGTGTAGTGAGCCAGAATTCTATGGATCAGGCTATGAGACTATTAGAAGAGCTATTACCTTGTTTAAAACCATTGAAACATATGTAAGCACCTAACATTTTATCTCTTGTCTTTAGTTCTGTACTGTGGCAGCAACATGAAATTGGAACTTTTCACTTTTGTAATGAATGTGCAAATATGTTTTTTTATCAGTGCTTTTGTTCTGAATAATGTTATCGGACTGTATTTAATTTCATTGGCTTTATGCTGTGTGATTAAGGTTATAAACTTTGCATCATATATTTACATGAGCATTTTTCTCTTCTGAATCTCATACAGACTTCAATTGCCTAATACTTTTCTGTTATCGTAGCCAAAATCCAGATACTGAAGTGTCTTGCTATCCAAATTAAAGCCAATTGAAATGCTGTCAGTCAGTCTAAGTGAGAGCAGAGGGAATGAAACAGGTACCTCTGTGATCACCAGCAGATCTAAGTGGGGAACATGATGCCTGTCTGCATAACAGATGGCCGGAGCTCCTTGAAGACACATGGAATGGTAGGGGCACTCAGTTGCTGCTATTATGGTTCAGACTGGGTCAGGAAAAAATCATGCAATCAAAAGTCCACTCAGCATCAATTCTTGAAGGTGAGAGAACATTTTGCACCATGCATTCTTTTCCCCAAACATTGTTACTCTGGAAGCCCTACAAGCACTGGTATAAAAAAGGATAACCGTGTTTTAAAAGGTGAGTATAGTTCTTCTGAAAACATCACAGTAACCTAACCTTGAATGCGAAATTACTTTTTTTCACCACATAATAGTAGGAATATCATTGCTTTATTTTTTTCAAAGCAACTACATTTATCAGAAAATAGGAGCACTACCACACATCATTAAAGCATGGTATTCAATGGTTTTTACCACCAATCCTCTAGTCACAATTGGTAAACTTTACATTTTGCTAATATTGCCTCATACAATATTTAACAGTTGTTCGAATTGTGACTTGATAGTTGTGAGATTTGTTATGTACAACAACAAAAAAGAAACATTTATAGATTAATTGCTCTAAAGTATCACTGGGACAGCAAAGCCAGTGTATATACAAAGTCAGTGATTAAATGTGGTAGTCTACTTCTTATATGTGTATCTACTGATTTATAGAATGTTGTTTGTCTTCTAATCCAGGTTTTCTGTGTGTCTTCCTTGGGTATACAATCCATAAGTGTGTCTGCACTCTGCCATTTGATGTGCATGTCCTTGTATTATTTTGTTAATTTTCTCACAAAAACGTATGTATTTGTTTAATTGTGAATAAATTAAATAATTGCTACATATTATTAATACATGAAAAAAATATATTTTATTATTTCCTCCTTGTTGTTTCATGTTTATAAGTTTAGTTAAGAATGCCAAAAACTGCGGAAAAAAGAAAACATTGGTAGCACACTAATGAAGAAAGTATTCAAACTAGAGCATGTAAATCTGCAGATAAACCTGTGCCAATAAACCAGAATGTGGGTAAGAGAATTCGGACGTTAATTTAAAAAACTGTAGTTTAGAGAGAATGGTCCGTTTGAGAGAGTGCAATCTTCAAAAGAAGAAAAAATCTATGAGCACTACAGTATTCTTCCTCTGCACTCTAGAGGTGTTATATTTGATGCTTTAGAGTTGTATCAAATGAGCTAGGCAAAGGGGAGCTAATTAGTGTGTGGGAAAAGAGTTTAGAAGTCCGTTGTTTTTTACTTCTCTCTCCTATAGGAAAATGATGTTGTTACAATGATCGTCAAGTAAAGATCCCTGCTTCTTAGTGCAAGTCAACTAGACTATATTTAGACATAACATTGAAAATCTTTTTCTTCTTCAGTTTGAACTTGAGCAGGCTGTTGTGCACTATGCTATGCTGTAGCACACATTCTAAAAACATTGAGCTTGAGGGCCTGAGAATTTCTTCAGAACGCTTTCGGTAAAGATAACGGGGCATATTACCAATCAATAGCGATAATTTTCGCTATTGCTTGGTTAGAGAAAAAAATTTACTGCTGAGCTGTGGCGATTTTTATCGCAGATAAACCTTGGTATTACCAAGGTTTATCGCAAATGTGATAAAAATCGGCCGCAATGCATGAATATCGCTGAAAAGGCAGCGATATTCATGAATTACCGAGCTAATGCTCTTAGCCATGTTATCCACCTCCCATTGGATAACATGGCTAAGAACTGCTCAGGGCAGGTGTTAGCTTTTGGAGATATTCGCGCTTAGCGCGAATATCTCCAAAAGTTGGTAATAAGAGATAGCGATGTTAGCGACTGTTTCCAGTTGCTAACATCTTGGCACGCCCACTTTGCATGTCATTAGTGATAAATATCACTGACATGCAAAGTGGGGCCCAAGATGGTCGCTATCTCCTACTAGCTGTCGCTAACTGGTGTTAGCGACAGCTAGGTAATAGGGAGATAATTTTATCTCCGCTTTCTTGGCTTTTACAGCCAAAAAAGCGGAGATAAACCCCCTTGATAATATGCCCCAACATTCTTGAAAGCGGCATCATGAATCTCATGGCAAATCAACATGACACAAATGACCACTAGTTCAATTGGTATGTTGAATTGAAGTGCATGTTATGTAATGTAGGTGCATCTACCTGGTTTGCATCTGTCAGCTGTGCAGAGTATGCTTGAAATTATCTCCATTAGATTCTCAGCTAAGCTAACTGAAATATTTCTGCCATCAATTTTAAGCCACCTGGAGAACTGTGTTCTATTGGTTTAACAAATGTCTGGAGGTACTTCAATAATAGATTTCAAGCCATACTTTAATTCATCTGTAACAAAAATAATCCTCCGCTTGATGAGGCTGTTGACTTCTTTTGATGTTTCAATTTTGCATTTTTGGCCCTTTCCATTAGCGGGTGCAGGCCCATCCATACAAGTGAGGGACCACTGTTATCAGAAAACATGACGGAACACTGGGTGGCAGAAACTTTATGGCTACCCACAGATTCAAGAACTTTCCCTCACAGCAATGTGAGGTAAGTTTGTGGTTGTAGCCAAAGATTGAGGTTTGCAAGGGCTTCTGGATATGAAAACATTGTGAGATTCACACACACTAGTTACACTTCCCTGGACTCCCCATGTGTCTAGTTTTCAGAAATATATTGCTGAGCTAGGACCCAAAATCCATACCTACCCAAATTGCAAAAAAAGATCTGTTTTGAGTGGAAATATTTGATCAGTCTATGTTGCATTTTGGGCCTTTTCCTGTTGCTGGTGCCAGGCCGACCCAGACAAGTGAGGTATCATTTTTATCAAGAGAAATAAGGGAACGCTGAGTGGTATTAAAAATGCGTCTCCCCACAGTTTTCAAACATGCTCTCAAAGATATGTGAGGAAAATATGTGTTTTTAACGAGAGTTTGGGTTGGTAATGGATTTTGAGTAAGAAAACCTTGTGAGAACCACACAAGTCACACCATCCTGGACACCCCCATGTGTCTACATTTCAGAAATGTCTAGATATTGTAGGTTTTCCTAGGTGGCAGCTGAGCCAAATCTACAGCTTCCAACATTGCAACCAACAGGTGTATTCTGTTCCATGAAATATGATGTATCCAGGTCCCGTTTAGGAGCGTTTTGTGTTGTAGATGCTAGGCCCAGCCACAGAGTCGTGTACCATTTTCAGGAGATACGTGGAAGCATGGAATAGTAGAACATTTGTATTGGATTTCTCTGCATTTCTGGCTTCTAATTGTAAACATACCCTCCAAATTGCATGAAAGTATGGATAACCTAAAATTCAGAGGCAAATGAATGAGTGAAATTATATTTATAAAGCGCGATGGCTACCCTGAGGCCTCCCAGTGCTACAGACTAACAACAGAGGACAGAGCAGGTAAGAGTTAGATACAGTTCCTAAAAAGTCATGCTTTTAGAAGCTTTCAGAAGGCCATCAAGTTGGGCTCATTTTGAAAGTGAAATGGAAGAGCGTTCCAGAGAATTGCTGAGTTATAGGAAAAAGACCGTCCTCCACATCTGGATCTCCGTATTCTGGGAGGTAAAGAGAGAAAGGCAGCCGTCAAATGGAGGTCTCTCCTAGGTTGGCAAGGAGTGATCAGGGATTGGATAACAGGTGGGCCCTTCTTCCAGAAGGCTTTATGGGCCAAACACATGGCTTTAAACTGAATCCTTTCCCTGATCAGCAGCCAATGAAGGGTCTCTAGGGCTGGTTTTGCAGACTGCAGGTGAGGGATCTGGAGAAGCAGGGGGGTGGCACAGTTTTGGATAATCTGGAGCTTATTGGTGGTGTATTGTGGAGCTCCCAGATAGAGGATGTTCCCATAATCCAGGCGGGAGAGGATAAGGGCCTGGACCATGATCCTTCTAGCTTGAAAAGGGAGGAGGGGAAGGATCTTGCGATGCATCCTAAGCAAGACATAGCAAGTGGCTAAGAGTTTCGCTGCCTGATGATGAAAGGTGAGGGAACGATTGAGCCAGATGCCAAGACTCTTAATCTGGTCTTTCGGGACTGGCCCAAGGCAGTAAGGCCAAAGCAAGGCAGAGTTAATGGAAGGGGAATTGTCCAGGAGCATGAGCTCTGTCTTGTCCCCATTGAGTTTAAGGCATGAGAGTTCCATCCACTTTGTAACCTCCTCTAGGCAACAGCCTAGGGTGCTAGATGACCTCTCGGGTGATTTATTGCCACCACAAGCTGTGTGTCATCTGCATAAGTGATGATTTTTATGCCAAATGGATGGACAATCTCCGCCAGGGGTATCATGTAAACATTAAACAGCGTGGGGCTCAGGGAGGAGCCCTGAGGAACCCCACAGCTGAGATGCAACTGATTGGAAACAACATCTCCCTCAAAAACCTTGAAGGAGCCCTCACTAAGGAAGCACTGCAACCAGGTTAATGGGATACCGGACACTCCCAGATTCTTAAGTCTGAGGATCAGAATGTTTTGATTGACAGTGTTGAAAGAGGTCTTCTAATAAACACTGTTCCCAAACTAAGTACCTTGTGGACATTTCAGAAATACATAGGTTTCCTTTATACCCATTTTCATTCTTTATAATTTACCATATGAATTGATGTATAGTTGGCACACAATGAAAACCATTGTACTGTGCAGCTCAATTGTTGGCTCTGGGTATCATCACGTCTTTTTGGTGAACCTACACATACTATATATTACCACAATCAGAAGGGTTTGTCAGACATAAGGATGCATGGCTTTCTAAAATCAGTCATTGTTACAAGAATTTACAGATGAACCCATTGTCACAAACGGTTGTGTTTTCCTACTCATTTACATAATTTTTATTTTAAGGTAGTTCCTGTAGAATATCCTTGAGAGATCTACACTAATGACCCTTGCTGAATTCAGATTTTGTCTACTTTTCGAAAATATTTAGCTCCCCGGGATTACCCATGCGTTTCACACCTATTTCCTTCTAAAACTACAAGTAGGTTGAAACCCCGAAAAGAGGACTACCTCTTTCAAAAATGCAGAGGATGTGGTAAAAGACAATTTTTTTATATACAACAGTGCTTGTTTCTGAAGGCTAGGAAGATAGTGGACCAAGCACATTAAACCATGCCTTTTTTAACTTTCTTGTGTAACCAATGTCCCCATTTTTCACCAAAAAAAAACTAAACAATTTAGCTATTCGTTTGCATAATTCCTCAACTTTTATTGCTGTAACTATAAGGTGACCTGACCTCAGGTCGCACGCCACGCCGCACGGCTCCTCCTGGGTGTCCGTGATTGTGCCCCACTGCTGCCACTGCCAAGAGTTCACCCCTGGTGACCTGTATTTCTGTCATTTTGTATTCACTGTAATTCTGGGTTTGCATTGTATTTTGTAAATTTCTGTACCTTTTTCTATTTTCAGGCGTCCTCTGCGCCCCTTGCCCTCTGCGCCCCCCTCCCCGCTTCCCGCTGGTGCTCCTCTGTGGCCCCACCCCCTTTTGCCTTCTGTGTCCGTGCCCTCGCCCATTGGCCGCCCCTTTCCCGCCTCCCAGCTGCTCCTCCCTCCCACTTGGCCTCTTATGGAGTTCGCCACGCGGCAGTGGTTGTGACCTGACCTCAGGTCACTCCCCACGCCGCACTGCTCCTCCTGGGTGTCTGTGAATGTTCCCCACTGCTGCCACTGCCGAGAGTTCGCCCCTGGTGACCTTTTTCGCTCTCACTAAATTTCTGTCATTTTGTATTCACTGTAATTCTGGGTTTGCATTGTATTTTGTAAATTTCTGTACCTTTGTCCGTTTTCAGGCGTCATCTGCACCCCTTGCCCTCTGTGCCCCCCTCCCCACTTCCCGCCGCTGCTCCCCTCCGGCCCGCCCCCTTTTGCCTTCTGTGTCCATGCCCTCGCCCATTGGCCGCCCCGCTCCTGCCTCCCAGCCGCTCCTCCCTCCCACTTGGCCTCTTATGGAGGTCGTTGCGCAGCAGTGGTTGTGACCCGACCTCAGGTCGCTCCCCACGCCGCATGGCTCCTCCTGGGTGTCTGTGACTGTGCCCCACTGCTGCCACTGCTGAGAGTTTGCCCCTGGTGACCTTTTTCGCTCTCACTGTATTTCTGTCATTTTGTATTCACTGTAATTCTGGATTTGTATTGTATTTTGTAAATTTCTGTACCTTTTTCCGTGTTCAGGCGTCCTCTGCGCCACTTGCCCTCTCTGCCCCCCTCCCCGTTGCTGCCCCCCTGCGGCCCGCCCCCTTTTGCCTTCTGTGTCCGTGCCCTCGCCCATTGGCTGCCCCGCTCCCGCCTCCCAGCTGCTCCTCCCTCCCACAGTGCCTCTTATGGAGGTCGCCGCGCTGAAGCGTAGCAGAGACGCGCAGCGGGCCCGCCAAAGGCGCGCCAATGGCGTGCCAAAGGCAAGCCCATTTGAGCCTGTCCGCACCTGGACCGCGCCCAGTGCCAGAACCTCTGTCCCCCGCCGGAACCAGGACACCCGACTGAGATACGACACCGCCGACCTCAACGCACTCAACACCGGACGACCACCCGCCTGCTGCCGAGCCACCCTGAAGCGCACCCACGAACCCTACTCCTGCCTAGCCTGCAAGTTCACCTGCTTCCGAACCTGCATCCCACCCGCCGGACCTAATATCAACAACAACCACCTCAAGTGCATACTCCTCAACACCCGCTCCGTCCACAAGCACGTCATCGAACTCTGGGACCTCCTCGACACAACAGCACCGGACGTCGCCTTCCTCACGGAAACCTGGATGAACGCCTCCTCGGCCCCCGACATCGCCATAGCCATCCCGGACGGCTACAAGATCACCCGGAAGGACCGCGTCAACCAAACCGGAGGAGGAATCGCCATCATCTACAGGAACACCATCAGAGTCACAACCAACGCCAAAGACACACTCTCCACCGCCGAACACCTACACTTCCAGATCCATACCAATCCCAAAACCACACTCAGAGGAACCCTCATCTACAGACCCCCGGGCCCGCGCACACAATTCAGTGAAACCATCGTCGACTTCGTCAGCCTGCACTCACTAACCTCACCAGAATACATCCTCCTAGGGGACCTGAACTTCCACCTGGAGAACAACAAAGACAACAACACCACCACCCTGCTCGACAACCTCGCCAACCTCGGACTCAAGCAACTGGTGAACATCCCCACCCACTACGCCGGCCACACGCTGGACCCCATCTTCTCTGCCAGCAACCACGTCTCCTTCAGCCACTCCACCGGACTACACTGTACCGACCACAGCTGCATCCATTTCACCTACACGAAGACTACATCCCACCACCGCACGCTACAGATCCCCCGCAGATGCTGGAGCAAAGTCACCACAGACCAGCTAACCACATCACTGAGCCAGAACCCACCAGCCGACACCACCGACACCAATGACGCAGCTCACAATCTCGCACAGTGGCTCACCAACTGCGCCGTCGACCTTGCTCCACTGAAGAACCCCCTAGGCAAGACCAGCAACTGGAAAACCACTTGGTTCACCGACGCCCTCAATGACTCCAAGAAAGCATGCAGGACTCTTGAAAAACCCTGGCACCACAAACGGACGACAGAAAACCGGACAGCCCTCAAGAACGCCACACGCGAACGTCACCAGCTGATCCGCACCACCAAAAGGACATCATTCAAAGAATGACTGGACAACAACACCCACAACAGCAATGAACTCTTCAGCATCGTAAAAGAGCTCTCCATCCCCATCGCCAGCAACAACGACATCACACCATCAAAAGACCTCTACAACTCCTTCGCCACGTTCTTTTACTGCAAGATCGCAGATATACACAACAGTTTTGATGCCCAGACTCCGCCTCCAGTCACCAAACCAATGACCCCCACCACCACCCTAAGCGACTGGACCCCCATCAGCACAGAAGACACCACCCACGTCATGAACACAATCCACTCTGGCTCTCCCTCTGACCAATGCCCCCATCACATCTACAACAAAGCCGACACCTTCATCGCACCCCACCTCCGTCATAAACAACTCCTTCACATCAGCCACCTTCCCAGAGAGCTGGAAGGACGCAGAGATCAACGCCATTCTGAAAAAACCCACAGCTGACCCTAAAGACCTCAAGAACTTCCGCCCCATCTCTCTTCTTCCCTTCCCAGCTAAAGTCATCGAGAAGACCGTCAATAAACAGCTGACTGCATTCCTCGAGGCAAAGAACTTGCTCGACCCATCTCAATCTGGATTTCGAGCCAACCACAGCACCGAGACAGCCCTCATCGCAGCCACCGACGACATCAGGACCCTGATGGACAAAGGGGAGACTGCCGCCCTCATCCTTCTAGACCTCTCAGCCGCCTTTGATACCGTCTGCCACCGCAGCCTAATAACCCACCTCCGCAACACTGGGATCCAAGAAAAAGCACTGGACTGGATCACCCCGTTCCTCTCCAGCAGAACCCAGAGAGTCCGCCTCCCGCCGTTCTGCTCCACGGCCACCAAGATCATCTGCGGCGTATCCCAAGGCTCCTCGCTCAGCCCAACCCTCTTCAATATCTACATGAGCCCACTCGCCACCATCGCATGCCAACACAATCTCAACATCATCTCCTATGCCAACGACACCCAGCTGATACTCTCCCTCACCAAAGACCCATCCACCGCCAAAACCAACCTCCAGGAAGGAATGAAAGACGTCGCGGAATGGATGAAGCTCAGTTGGCTGAAACTGAACTCAGACAAGACGGAGGTCCTCATTCTTGGACAATCCCCATCAGCCTGGGACGACTCCTGATGGTCCACAGCTCTGGGCACCTCACCGACACCCATAGACCACGCACGCAACTTGGGATTCATCCTGGACTCCTCCCTCACGATGACCAAACAAGTCAACGCCATCTCATCCTCATGCTTTAACACCCTGCGCATGCTCCGAAAGATCTTCCAGTGGATCCCCACAGAAACCAGAAAGATGGTCACCCAGGCCCTCATCACCAGCCAACTGGACTACGGGAACGCCCTCTACGCAGGAACCACAGCCAAACTCCAGAAACGACTCCAGCGCATACAGAACGCCTCCGCACGACTCGTCCTCAACATTCCTCGCCAAAGCCACATATCTGCCCACCTGAGAAACCTGCACTGGCTCCCCGTCAGCAAGAGGATCATGTTCAGACTTCTCACCCACGCACACAAAGCGCTCCATGACATGGGACCCGAATACCTCAACAACCGCCTCTTGTTCTACACTCCTACCCACCAGCTCCGCTCCGCCAACCTCGCCCTCGCAACCGTCCTACGGATCCGCAGAGCCACCACCGGAGGAAGATCGTTCTCCTACCTGGCCGCCAAGACTTGGAACTCCCTTCCCGCACACCTACGACTAACCCAGGACCATCTCACCTTCAGGAAACACCTCAAGACCTGGCTATTCGAGCAGTAGCAGCCTGCCCCTCTCCCCTCAGTGCCTTGAGACCCTCGCGGAGGAGTAGTGCGCTCTATAAATGTACTGGTTAATTTATTGATTGATAATGTCACTTTCAGCCTTTTATTCAGTAAATTATCTGTTCCTTATACAGCTTTCAGCTATGCTCAGCCGGTGGGTTGGCCGAAGAGCACACTGTGTGGTCAATCCCTGTGCCCGACCTCTATCTGCTGTTGACAGCTTTCTAATGGCACCTCACCTTGCGTACAGACAACCTTTGGTTGCATGTAGAAGAGATTGGATGAGTATTTTTATTTTTGTGTGAATTTATTTTGTTGTTTTTAAGACCTTTTCTGCTTTTTTATTGTTTTAATTTATCTACACTTTAAAACTACAGCTTAAAAAAATCACATATCTTTAAACATTGTTTTTTAACATATCTTATTATTTCTTTTATTTTCGACACAAGTCTTTGTATTTTGTGTGGTGATGGCCTTCCATGGCCCTTGAACATATTCTTTCATTAACTTCCCCAAAGGTCACTACTTCGTGACAGTGCCTGCAGTATATTCCAAAATGCTGCATCTTCTTATAATTTATAACAATCTTTGTGCAGCACTTACTGCAAAGTAGTCATTTGCCCTTTAACTGCTCACCTCTTCTGCATCCCTGCACTTCCTAAGCTGATGGGATGTACAGCCCCTAGGTGCTTTGCATCCTACTGGTTCAAATGGAATACTGCTCTGGATTTTCTCTTTACAGCACTTGCTTACACAAAGTGCATATAAACTCCTATGCATTTTTTTTTCTTCTTGGTGGAAATGCGAAAAACTGCCACACCAGTGATTCCTTCTCATGCTTTGCTGTTACTGCAGAAGTGGATGGTCCAGTGGCACTGCTGTAATCTTCCTCATGTAATCGGGCTCACTGTGTCACTTGATTCAAGCTAGCCTGGCTGATGAGGGGTAAAACCCCGGAACCAGTCCCAGGATGCTAGTTTCCGGTCCGGGAAGGACCTGCCCTGGCAGTTCGGGCTGGACTGCTCCCATGTAGGACATGCATGATTCACGCTAGCCTGGCTGATGAGGGATGATACACTGAGACTAATACCTGAATGCTTGTTTTCAGTCCAAGAAGGACCTGGCTTTGCAGCTCGGGCTGGACCATTCCCATGCTGAGCAGGATCAAGACTGATTTGCATATGGCTGGGTCCGATCTGGAAGGCATGGTGGGCAAAATAATGATGGATTCGGATGTGGCCCAAACGTTGTCAGCAGCTGAAATTAATTCAAGCATTCCAATATCACCTTGGTGTTTATGTAATCTTCCAATAGTCCACCTCTTGCAGGCCTGGTTGTTTACTGCTCTCCACTTTTGTTTGAGGGCATGATTGCTTCCGATTTCATTTACAACAAACTGATTCTCTCTTAGATACCAATCCAGTCATGGAAGTCAGAAAAATCATTTGACGATCTTTCTAAAGGTCTTATGCTTATTTTTGGAGTAGTGCTTCCTGAGTGACCAATCAAATGGCTGCTTTAATTTTATTTTTATTTTTTTACCTCTGCAAGGCACAGAAGTACTCCTGCAGGTCTCACAGAACCAATGAGAATCCTGCATGAGATTTTGGGCCCGATGTAGGTGGCAAATACCGGTCGGAAACGGCCAAAATCGGCCGTTTCCGACCGGTATTTGGCACTTTGAGATGTAGGGGGCCAGTATTTACCTATTCGGTATATTTACCGAATCGGTAAATTAGCAGAATCTGTAAAATACCGAATCGGTATTTTTACCGATTTGGTATCTTCCAGATGTAGGTGGGACTCTTCTGAGTCCCACAGGCCTTTCCGATTCGGTATTTTAACACCCAATCCAATTGGGTGTTAAAATACCGAATCCAGGTGTGCATGCACATGTGTGCATGCACACCTATGCCATGTGACAGACAGACATGCCCTTAGGGCATGTCTGTGTGCCACATGGCACACAAGCCAGTATTGGGGGTGCTAGAGGGTGTCAAAGCGACACCCCCTGCACCCTTGCAGAAATCGGCAATTACCGAATCGGTAAATACCGATTCGGTAATGCCTATTGATTCCTATGGGCTTCAATGCCCATAGGAATCCATGTGCATTAACGATTCGGTATTTACCGGATCGGTAAATACCGATTCCTTCCGATTCGGTAATATTTAAAATAAAATTACCTACATCTGCCCTTCTATTTTTTACCACTTCTTAAATACCAATTCGGTATGAATCGGTATTTATGAAGTGGTAAAAAAGATTTACCTACATCGGGCCCTTAGTTCCTTTTCTGGGTCCTACTCGAGTACTGTGGGAGTGTGAACTTAAAAAAAGTTGTGCTTACTATGAAGGAGTGATTTCTTTAACTTTTCACAGTCACAAGCAAGCAAGATTTCTTGTAGCTTTTTATGAATTTTATGTGTTTTTAGGTGTAATGCTGTGGTACCTGAAAATGAAACCACAGTACCTGTGCACATTAAAAATACATCTGGGGGCATATGTACAAAACAATGATGCAGTCTGGCACTGCAAGCAATTTAGTTGCACCACACTGCATCATTTAAAAAAATGCAGGGATGCGCCATATTTACATAAATACCACGCACCCCTCTGTTTTCCCTTGTATTGGCACTGAAAAAGCTGCCTAGCGCCAGCGCAGGCACCCTTTCACCAAGTGCTTGAAGGAACGGAATTCTTTGGAAAACTGTGGTGTCGTTTTAAAGAGTACAAATACAATTAATGAGCTATCTTCTACCTAATCAATTCCTTCAGATACCCCAGCTTTCCTTGGCTTTAACTTAATAGTTTGATTATAAGTTTTATTAAGTCTGCTTGACTGTGGGTGATACACGGAAGTATTGATGGGATTGTTTCAAAGGGTAGAACAGAATCTTTGCATTGAAAGAAATATCAATTTAGTTCCTTAGGGCCCGATGTAGGAGCCTTAATACCGGTCGGAAACGGCCGATTTCGGCCGTTTCCGACCGGTATTAGGCTTTTGAGATGTAGGGGACGTTTACCGATTCGGTAAATTTACCGATTCAGTAAAATACCGAATCGGAATTTTTACCGAATCGGTAAATTCCACATGTAGGTGGCACTGAAAACAGTGCCACAGGCCTTTAGGAGTAGGTATTTTACCACCCAATCCAATTGGGTGGTAAAATACCGAATCCAGGTGTGCATGCACATCTGTGCATGCACACCTGTGCCATGTGACACACAGACATGCCCTTAGGGCATGTATGTGTGCCACATGGCACACATGCCTGTAATTGGGGTGCCAGAGGGTGTCAAAGTGACACCCCCTGCACCCTTGCAAAATTCGGTATTTACCGATTTGGTAAATACCGATTCGGTAATGCCCATTGATTCCTATGGGCTTCAATGCCCATAGGAATCAATGGGCATTACCGATTCGGTATTTACCGAATCGGTAAATACCGATTCCTTCCGATTCGGTAATTAATTACCTACATCTGCCCTCCTCTTTTTTACCACTTCTTAAATACCGATTCGGTATGAATCGGTATTTAAGAAGTGGTAAAAAAGATTTACCTACATCGGGCCCTTGGTCTTTCACAACTTCTTTTGTATACCAATACTAAACACATAAGGAACCAGCTGGCACATAAATGTTTAATTCTGATATCTCATAGTTGAAAAGACTCTGTGCGAAGCATAACCTAGTACATGAAGACTATTATGTGACAGTACACATGGTGGCTGATTCCAAAGGGCTGATGAGGTCTATGCTGGTCACCAATTAAACTCTTAAATGAAAGCTGTCAGTTGCAGTGGACCTGTGAGAACGTAGACAATTAGTTGGGGTAGATTGGAATCTAAAACACCTAATAATGTTACTATTCCTGTTAGGTCCATTAAATGTTTTAGTAATTTAAACCTAAGTTATAGCACAGAGCAGATCGGCTTAATTTTAGAAAATGTGTAACGCATTTAAGAATACGAAAACAGTTAAAAAGTTAACACAACACAATAAAAAATCAGACTCAATTTATACAAAAACAGAGAATAATTTAATGAACAAAATTACACCAAAACGACCAAAATTTAAAAAGGGAAAATGGAAATGTGATTCTTTAACCCGTTGGCTGCTTCCGATTTTTTGCGGCAGTGCGGCCGTTTTAAAAAACGGGCGCGGTCGTGTCGGCCATTGGCCGACGGCAGCACCAACGAGGTAGTGCTGCCGTCGGCCAATGGCCGACGGCAGAAGCCAACGGGTTAAACATTTTAATTGATAATTGCACCAAAAAGCATTAAGCACCGGCCACTGTCATTTGGTTGTGCTTGATCCTTACCTAGGCATGATTTAAAGCTTACAGTGATGGAGCGGGGATGAGATACAGAAACCAGGGTTGTCCCGGTTGCAAACTTTAGCTTGTGTCTTTGTCTCTGAAATGGAAGTCAAAAATACTCAGCGGGGCAAAGTTGCTGGCTGTGGCTGAGTAGGGCCCCACAAGCCTAACTAGCACATAGACAAACTACGGGTTATGCCGATGTCTTATTGTGAGGAAGCTTCATGTGGGAGAACATTCACGCCAAGGAAGGTTCCTCATCGGCCAGATATTTTTTAAGCCCTCATTCAATAAAGATTTCTACATTTGGACTTGGTCACTTCTTTGGAGATCATATAACCACAGCAGGACAAGTCTGCAAGCTGTAGACGGACATGGCTCCTTGAGGCTGGACACTCTCTCCACAAGGTCCCATCAAATTTAGACCTGCTGGAGTGGAAACACTCTGAACGGGAGCAAACCAGATCTTCGGCCTAGCTGCAATGCATCTTAATCTGATTGACTTGGCAGGTTTGTCCCAGTCATCCAGAAGTCCTTTAAGCCAAGCCAAAAGTTTCTAAGTCCCAGGTTTTTAAGTATGTTAGGAGGAATACACTTTGGCACAGCCAAGGGCTCCAAGACCTCAGGAACAGCCCTTTGAGATCAAGACTCAACGTAAAAAGTGGGGAGGAGCCAACTTCTCAACTTAGGCTCCTACCTTTTGGAACTCACTACCCGACCACCTACGATTTGCTACTCACTATTCCTCCTTTCGTAAAGACCTAAAAACTTTTTTGTTTAAACAGGCTTTTTCCCTGTAACTTGTCCCTACTTTCTTTGCACCAGGTTTCCCTGCCCGGAGTTGCTGGACTCTTCTCTATAGCGCCAAGAAACCGTAGGGTGAACGCTGCGCTTTACAAATGTTTTTTAAATTTAAATTAAATTAAATTAAGACTCACTCCAGCCGAAGCCGCCAACAGGGTTCAAGTCAGGTTCAGTTGGAACAGGTCAGCTGGCCTATTCAGGAAAAGGGCTCCTAGCAGCTTGTTCTGTCCCTGGAGCTTAATGGCAGGTCAGCCAACTGTCCCTTGGATTCCAATTCTTTGTCCTGGGGAAAATGGAAGCACCCTTTAAGGTCACCTCACAGGTCTCAACAGCAGGCACAGTATTTCTTCTGTTTTCCACAGGACCAGTTATGTTCTAAAGAGGATGCCCAGGGGTGTCATATTGATGTCTGACACTAGCATGGTGACTCCAGTCCCCTCCCTAGCCAATAGCAAAATCTACCTACTTTTGCAGCTGTTCCTGTGTGCCCTAATGCAAATAATCCCAAAGTACCCCTTTCAACCTAAAACAAAGATAGCCCAACCTTTCTTCCCCTGTGCAGATCTCCTATGCACACTTCAGATGTGTGGCCCGAAAATAAGCAACCCCTACTCTATGTTCACTTCAAACCAGTTCAGGGGCTAGCTCCTCTCCCACTGGGATTGGTGCCTGCCTGCCTGACTAGGTTGAAAAAAGAGGGCTCTGCCCAGGTGTACACTAACAATTGCCTGAGACAGGGTAGGTCCCTTTGAAGTTAATCAAGTTCCTGGCTACAGGTGAGCTGGTTATGCCAGAGGAAAGGAACACCTCCCCACACGCAAGGTCTTTGTCTCAGCTATGGGAGCACATTCACACCTCATCAATAGGGCTATTTAGCTCCTATATGACATCTGGAAGCTCATGCAAATGTTCTTTTTAGAGGCTTTAGGCAGAGAAAAGGCAACTTTCTAACAGCACGTTTTCCAAAATATTTATTCAAGTTGAAAGTTAACTTCATTAAGGCCCATAGGCGCATAACAGTGCACAACCAATACAGGAACATAATAAATACATAAATCCTACAAATTCAAATAAAAACAGCAATTAAAACGTAAACAAACAAAAGCAGAATAACCTGGGATAGGAGCAATAGAACAGGAGCTTTGCATGCATGCAATCAGAGAGAGGCCCCTTGAATCTGCTGAAGGGAAGACACTTCCTTATTAACATTCACGTGCCCCCTAGGAACTTAGCAACTGCATGGGCAAATAGAGGTTGAGAGTCTGTTCGAAGGATGAACAGAGTGGTAGAATGACTGCCTGTACCCAGCTGTTTTCATACCAGTATTAACAAAAAAAGAAGGGGGGCAAAAATAAGCCAGGCATGTAAATAATATGGAGTCTATTAGGATGGTGGTTGGAAAACCATTCTGACCGCCATGGTAGTGGAAAATAACTGTCCGCAGGTATCGCGGCAAAACCGGCGGTCAGATTAGGATCAACCGCCAGAAAAATGTGACTGCAGTGGAACGATGCCACAAAAGACTGCCTGCAGCGGACGGAGCAGGTGAAAATCCATCTGCGGCGGCCAGATTCGCGGCGAAAAAAGCCAAACGCGCCGCAAGGCCTTCGGAGTGACTGCATGCACAATTAGGTAGGCCTAAGCGTGAACTTCGCTCCGTTCTGCACTCCGCACTCCATTGAGCTCGCAGAGTGCAGAAAACTCTGCTTCGTGATGTGCAGCAGAGTTTTTTCCCCACTTGCGATCGCGAATGGTAAGTTCGCGATCGCAAACTGTAAGTTTGCAAGTGGGAGTTGCTTTTTGGGTAGGATTTCTACCCGAGCAGCAGTAATACCAGAATAGACTGCAGTTCGCACTGCAGTCCGCCACTCCCAGAACCTCTCAGAGTTTTTTGGTAACTTCGCACAGTTCCGCGTAGCGAACTACGCCCAGACCTGCAATTAGGATACCATTGAGGTGACAGCGGAATGATCTGCTGTTTACGACCACCGCAATCACCAACCGTGATGAATGGGAGAGCCGGCGGAAAGGCTGGTGCATACCCACCGCTGCGGCCGCTCCGCAACTATTATGGCGGTCGAAAAAACAATAACACAACAAGGCCACCAAGTGTATACATCAAACTAACTCACCCCCCCCAAAAACACCTAACACACCCCAAGGACACACCCCCAGGGCAACTAAAAAAATACAAATCCCAGGACAACCCACAAAACACACCTGACAGCAATGCACCTTTTGGAGAAACTCACATAGCTGAATATAAAACCTGCCCCTTCCCTGACCAGAATCCTTTGCACTAATCCAGCCCTGAAGGAAGTAAACCCAACAGCACATTGGATAGGCAAAAGACCACACTGTCCAACAGACAACATTAGCCACCAGAGCACAAATGTGGGAAAGGATAGTCAACAAGGTCATCGCAGTAGGGATCACCCTGCGTACCATGAATGAGATTATGAAGCGGTGGCATGACCTGAAGAGGCAGGTGAAGGAGAAGAACAACAAGAACCATCAGCTGGCTCAAATGACTGGTGGTGGCCCTCCCATTCCACCAAGAACATTCACTGCATGGAGGAGAAGGTGCTTGCCATACTGAATCCAGAGAGTCTCACAGGAATACCCGGGTGAGTGGAGGCTGGTAAGTACAAACAAATGTCTATCATCACACTGCTATGTACTGTCTAGCACAACTACAAATCTACACCTCCTAGGCTCAAATACACCCATGTGCACCACACACTCCCCGACACACATGTCTCACAGATCCAACATTCACTCCCTATCATTCACCCCAAAGGTAGCTAGCAACATTCCCTGGGTTGCATGTGTATAGGCAGCCAGTACTACAACCTTGTCCCACAGCTCAGCAAGTGTAGCTCTTCCACCTCACCCAGATTCATGTGGCAACCATAGCATTGCTCACTTCAAACTCACAGGTAGGTAGCCATATTAACTAGGGGTGGGCGGCATTTGCATAGTTGAGTTACGCAAAGCTGCGCCAAACGGTAAAAAATCTCAGCAAGCACGCAAAAGTTCAGTGAACACGTGGAGTTGCTTGTTCTGCCCGTTCGCAATGCTTTTTTCAGTTCGCAAACACTGTTTGCGTGCTCGGGGAGAAATATGTCACAACACACATTTTGAAAGCGCCAACAAGCAAAAAATTCTGCAAAGCCGCGGATAGCAGCATTTTTAGCAATTCAGAGTTCCCTGCAGAACGCAAAATTACCCAAATTCGCAAATTCCGCAAGCGGAATGGAATTTACTGACCAGGCCTACTATTAACAGGGAGGGGTGTTGGTAGGTGGGAGGCCAGCACTACAACTCCCACCAGGCCCCCTCCCCTGTCCCACAGCTCAGCAAGATGTAGCACTCCCCCACCCAGAACCATGTGGCATCCATTGTTCCTCCTTCACCAAATTCACAGGTAGGTAGCCATCTTTACAAGGAAGGGTGTTGGTGGGTGGGAGGCCAGCACTGCAACTCCCAACAGGTCCCCTCGTACTACCCCTGAGCAGGATGGAGCAAACCCACTACCGAGAACCATTTGACAGTCATTGAATTTCACTCAACAAACTTACAGGTAGGTAGCAATCTTAATATGGAGCGGTGTGTGTAGGTGGGAAGCCTGCACTACAACCCCCAACAGCCCCCCTTGTCCCACAGCTCAGCAAGATGTAGCACTTTCACCCTAGCCAGAAGCACGTGGCAGCCATAGCATTGTTCCCTTCAAACTAACAGGTAGGTAGCCATCTTCACAGGGAGGGGTGTTAGTGTGTGGGAAGCCAGCAGTACAACTCCCACCAGGCCCCCTTGTCCTACCCCTGAGCAGGATGGAGCACTCCCTCAGCCAGATGCATGTGGCAGCCATTGTACCTCCCCCAACAAACTCACAGGTAGGTAGCCATCTTCACAGGGAGGGGTGTTGGCGGGTGGGAGGCCAGCACTTCAACTCTTAACAGGCCCCCTTGTCCCACCCCTGAGCAGGATGGAGCACTCCACCCCACCCAGAAGCATATGGCAGCCATAGCATTGCTCACTTCAAATTAACAGGTAGGTAGCCATCTTCACAGGGAGGGGTATTGGTGGGTGGGAGGCCAGCACTACAACTCCCACCAGGCCCCCCTGTCTCACCCCTGAGCAGGATGGAGCACCCCCCAGCCAGAAGCATGTGGTAGCCATTGTACCCCCCGAAAAGAACTCACAGGTGGTTAGCCATCTTCACAGGGATTGTTTTTGGTGGGTGGGAGGCCAGCACTACAACTCCCACCAGGCCACCTTGTCCCACAGCTCAGCAAGATGGAGCACTCCCCCACCCAGAACCATGTGGCAGCCATTGTACCTCTTCAACCAAACTCACAGGTATGTAGCCATCTTCACAGGGATGGGTGTTTGTGGGTGGGAATCCAGCACTTCAGCTTCCACCAGGCCCCCTTGTCCCACCCCTGAGCAGGATTAAGGGCTCCCCTCCCTAGCCAGAAGCATGTGGCAGCCACTGTACCTTCCCAAACAAACTAACTTACAGGTAGGCAGCCATCTTCACAGGGAAGGCTGCACTATAACTCCCACCAGGCCACCTTGTCCCACCCCTGAGCATGATGGAACACTCACCCCCAGCCAGAAGCATGTGGCAGTCACTGAGTTTCACTCATTAAACTTACAGGTAGATAGCCATCTTCACAGGGAGGGGTGTTTGTGGGTGGGAAGCCTGCACTACAGCTCCCATCAGGCTCCCTTGTCCCAAATCTGAGCAAGATGGAGCACTCCATCACATACCCAGAAAGATGTGTCAGAAATTCCCCACAAATGTGCCATAGAACAGGTAAGTAAATAGTGCATGCACCCCACCATTTATCTCAACAAGAATGGAGCCATATGACTATATCAGCCCTCACATCCCACCAAACTTGGCATAGATCCAATAGCCACTTCCAGTGTGCACACAGTTAAGCATATGTAACTGTTACAGAAACCAAAGTGTGACTCACCAAACCACGTGTATAACAAATGCAGGGCACAATAATGCAGAACACTTCCACCCTAGCCAGAAGCATTTGGCAGCCATAGCATTGCTCCCTTCAAACTAAAAGGTAGGTAGCCATCTTCACAGGGAGGGGTGTTAGTGTGTGGGAAGCCAGCACTACAACTCCCACCAGGCCCCCTTGTCCCATCCCTGGGCAGGATGGAGCACTCCCTCAGCCAGATGCATGTGGCAGCCATTGTACCACCCCAAACAAAAATCACAGGTAGGTATCCATCTTCACAGGGATGTGTGTTGGTGGGTGGGAGGCCAGCACTTCAACTCCCAACAGTCCCACTTGTCCCACCCCTGAGCAGGATGGAGCACTTCCCCACAGCCGGAAGCATGTGGCAGCCATTTTACCTCCCCCAACAAACTCACAGGTAGGTAGCCATTTTCACAGGGAGGGGTGTTGGTGGGTGGGAGGCCAGCACTTCAACTCCCACCAGGCTCCCTTGTCCCACCCCTGAGCAGGATTAATGGCTCCCCTCACTAGCCAGAAGCATGTGGCAGCCACTGTACCTTCCCAAACAAACTAACTCACAGGTAGGAAGCCATCTTCACAGGGAAGCCTGCACTATAACTCCCACCAGGCCACCATGTCCCACCCCTGAGCATGATGGAACACTCACCCCCAGCCAGAAGCATGTGGCAGTCACTGAATTTCACTCATTAAACTTACAGGCATGTAGCCATCTTCACAGGGAGGGGTGTTTGTGGGTGGGAAGCCTGCACTACAACTCCCATCAGGCTTCCTTGTCCCAAACCTGAGCAAGATGGAGCACTCCATCAAATACCCAGAAAGATGTGTCAGAAATTCCCCCCGAATGTGCCATAGAACAGGTAAGTAAATAGTGCATGCACCCCACCATTTATCTCAACAAGAATGGAGCCATATGACTATATCAGCTCTCACATCCCACCAAACTTGGCATAGATCCAATAGCCACTTCCAGTGTGCACACAGTTAAGCATATGTAACTGTTACAGAAACCAAAGTGTGACTCACCAAACCACATGTATAACAAATGCAGGGCACAATAATGCACAGCACTGAATGCTATTTGTGAGTGCCATGGGGGAAGACCATCAAGGCCCATATGAAAGCAAAACAGGCATGGCGTGTAGTAAAAAAAAGCAAAGCACATGACATGACAAAGGTATGCATGAGATTACAATGTGTAGTTCATGCTCAGACGTAAATTCTTCCATGCACAGTAATCTACAAAGATGCTTCACATAAAGTCGTTGTGCTGCTATTCGTTAGATGACAACATGTTCTTGTAAGCACAAAATCTGCATGTGGCGCATGATATCTATTGACATGTCACACCATGGACAACTAATGTATGTACCTCCACAACATGTCCTGTTGCACAGTACTGTGCAGACATACAATGTGATATCAATGTAAACTGTTTGGTGTATAACTTTTAAATAAAAAATATCTAACACCAAGCTTGAGGGGTGCACTTCAACGACCATATCCCCTCTGTTCCACACGTGACCAAGAACTGACAGCAGAAGATGATCACACCAACCTGCAGAGCCAATCTCCACCCCCGGAACATGGACTCTCTGATGCTGACTCCCTACATTTCTTGGATACGGAGCCGGGAGCCATCCCATCAGGCATGCAAGGGCACAACAGGTCCCAAGACCCCACTGTCCCCCACCATCACCTCAGCAACAACAACTTCCTTGACCCCTGCTGTAACGACCTGTGCGGCCTCCACCACCGCCACCACCACCACCACCAGTGCTGCCTGCAACACTCTCCCTGCCTCAGAGGAGGGCCACCCCACCCCACAATCTGAGGAGGGCAGGAAGAGTATGCAGGTGCATAGAGGGGTGGTACCACAGGTCCGGGAAAGCAGGGCAGGAGGTAGGGCAACTGGACGTCAAACCCAATTGGACACTGGGACCGAAGCCCTGGCCAACATCGTCAGAGTCCTTGGGGCCTATGAACGGGCCCAGGGACACACGGTCTAGGCTCTTGAAGAATCCTGTGAGCTCCGCCTGCTGCTGAGGTCCATAGACACCCTCATTGACTAAATCGTGGACCTCTTAGGCCAGCTTGTGGTGGTACTGAGAGACAGGCCTGCAGCCCAAACAACAGCTCCACCTCTCTCCATGGCCCGCAGGATGACAGTTCCCCAATTCCCCTGCAGCCACAGAGAAGGGGAGTCCTCAGACTCCACTGAGCCCATAGCAGAGTCCCCCCTGGCAAATGTTCAAGGGGCCGCCCAAAGAAATCCCAGGGAGGATCCTGTGGCAAAGCACCAGCCAAACGCCAGTCATGAACCCAGCCGTGATGGCACCCCTCTTCACCTTGCCATTGACTTTGTTGACTGTCCTTCCCCACACTGCCAGGTTAATGGCATGCTTCTGTTGGTGACTACTCGATTATCTCATCTTCCCCCACTGAAAACTCATTGATTCACTTTTCACCTTTTTGTCAATATTCACTTCCCTGCCACATATACCCATCATAAATAAACACTCTTTACACACCTATGTGTTTGTGTCAGCTCCATGTTTATCACAAGATGTACAATGTTGACTTTGTCTGCAATGTACCAGGAGCACTAATTGTTTGGAGGCATTGAGAGGCTGAAGGGACCTAGCAAAACACAAGAGAACACTCTTCACTTATCAGGTGAGGGCATCACATCCATTACACAACACTTGTCATCAAGGTACTCAATTCTGCATACATTACAATGAGTACCAGTACCAACATAGACATCCTGTAGCTGTGCATGACTACTCTGTCCCAGAAACATTAGCAGCCAGCACAGAGCCAACAACAGGAAGCAGTCACACAGCTCAACTAGGCATTTTCAAAACAACAAAATCTGCAGGCAATGGCACCATCATATGTTTTCACTCACCTTCAAAGGAAGTAGCAGTTGATGAGCTGTTGACCAGATTGATACCTTCCACCTCTCCACAATCCTTGTCACTGGACATGTGTGGGTTTGCAGGCTGTGGCCTCAGCTGCTCATCATCGTCCAGGAGCAGGGGGATCTCCTTGCGCAAGGCCACATGCAGCATGCAACTACAATCCGACACACCTTCTGGGGAGAGTAGATCAGTGCACCTAAGGTCTTGTCCAGGCAGCAAAATTGTGACCTAAGTAGACCAAAAGTATGCTCCACCACACGTGTCCTGCCATGGGCATCATTGTAGCAGGCCGGTTGGGATATGCAGAGTCACCTATGTCTGAGATACACAGACCAATTTTGTATGATAAACTGTAGCTGAAAACAGCATGTCACACATACAGCACACTACTTGACAGAGCGTACTCACCCACAATCCATGAACGCTCTGGATGCAAATTTGCCATCAGCTGTGGTACGATGCTGTTACGCAGGATGTAGGAATCATGGGCTGATCCTGGAAATTTGCCACAGACATGGGAGATTATCATATCCGCCCGGTATACCACTTGCACATCTGTGCAGTCAATGGTACCAACAAAATTAGGGTAGTGGCCAAGGACATAAAAATCACCCTTCACAGCCGCCAATTCATGCTCCCTGGGTAAATGGATGTATCTGTCCTTGTAGGTCATCATAGCGGACATGACATCACGAAGCACCATGCTGAACATAGGTTGCGACATCCCACCTGCGGTGGACACCATGTACTGGAATAAATCAGTAGCAAAGAAATGCAGGGCCGTTGTCACCTTACACGTTGGTGTCAAAGCAGTCGGACAGGTTCTGCGAGGCGTCAGATGGTTCTCCAACAGAGCACATAGGTCTTGAAGGGTAGGTTGATCCAGATGGAATTTACGTATGATGTCCTTATCCTCCGTGTCTGCCAGCACTGTGAATGGACGATGTACATTTGGCCACCTCCTAGGTGAGATGAAAGGGCACACATGTCAATGAAATCCCCCTATGTTATGTGTCCAACATATCTTCTTGCGTAAACAACACAATGTGCACAGTGTGTGCACAAAGATCAAGTATGAACATGAGTTCAGCAATCTATAAAGTGAAATAGGCACAATATGTGGTCAGACCCTTATTACTGTGTGTCGCTTAACCATCTCACACATTGAATGTGTACACATGGGAGTGTCCATCACGCCACAGATCTGTGTGCATGCACAATAATTTCAATAGTGACATGTGAGTGAGTACATGCCTGTGCATGTAATCCTGTGCACTGACATGGCATGTGTAGTCATCAGTGGTCTGAATGTCACATTAGCACTGGTCTGCACTATCTGGTGGTATGATTCATGTGTCTACTGTAAAATGTTGAGCACTGGTCTTTGACACTGCTACAGCATGATGTGTCCATCGAGGGCTTAAGCGTGCTCTACCACCAGAATCACGGCCATGGGCACCAATAGCAAGGGGCCAAATCATGGTTGCAACCACCTGGCGCCTGTGGTGTGCCACCACAAATGCCCACCGCAATTGCCGGAGTGATATACACTTTGTAAAATGGTGGTTGGTGTGCTCCGCCACCAGAATCACGGCCATGAGCACGAATAGCAAGCGGCCAAAAACACTGTAGCGACTGCCTGGCCTCTGTAGTGTGCCACTGCCAATGTCCACCGCAATCGCTGGAGTGATATACACTTTGTAGGATGGTGGTGCTGTGCTCCACCACCAGAATCACAACCATGGGCACCAATAGCAAGCGGCCAAATCACGGAAGCGACCGTCTGACCCCTGCGGTGTGCCACTGCCGATGCCCACCGCAATCGCTGAAGTGATATACACTTTGTAAAATGGTGGTTGGTGTGCTTCGCCACCAGAATCAGGGACATGGGCACCAAAAGCAAGCGGCCAAATCACGGTAGCGACCGCCTGGCCCCTGTGATGTGTCACCGCCAATGTCCATGCCCTTACAGCCAATGGGAACCGCAATTGCGGTAGACAAATGCAATTTTGAAAATTGCGGTAGGCGTGCTCTGCTACCATGGGGCGGTTCATTGGATGCAATTGTAAGTTGTACGATCACTGTAGCTACCGCCTGGCCAGTGCGGTGTGTCACCGCCAATGCCCATGCCCTTACTACACCCAAGGGGAATCGCAATCCTGGTAGCCAAATGCAATTTTGAAAATCGCAGTAGGCATGCTCGCGGGGAGGTCATTGGATACTTTTGAAAAAAGCTGACCTGGAACAGCAATTGCAGCAGCTTAGTACCACTGAAACAACCCCAGGGGGCTACATATGTGTGGGAGAGGGCCACACATTTCCACTGCTTCCAGACACTGCTGAATGACACCCTTCACCACCAACTGCTGCTGTTCCTGGCTCATGGACCCACATGATGGCAAGGACTGAGAACATCAGGGCCTGCCCCTTCACCACAGAGGAGCTGGAGGTCCCGCTGGATGAGGTGCTCACACAGTATGGGAGGCTGAATGGTGCTCCTGATGTCATGGTAAGTATTTCAAAGTGAAAGTAGGGGCGTGCAGGGAGTACCCAAATGAAGTGGATCTGCTGCAGTATGTGCCTGAGAGTGAGGGTTTGTGTGGTATACTGCCTAGCATGCTGACTTCAGAGGAAAGGGGTCTGTAGCCTTTTTGTACATTTCCCTGGCTGCATTTCATGATGGGAGGGACATGCATTGTCTTTGCAGCCATACAGTGACACTGCAAGTTTGGTAAGTGGGAGTCAGGACAGAAATTACCTGTGCAAATGGATGTTTGGGTCCCTGAGGTTCTTTACAGGCTCATCTGTGACGTGAATAAAGAGTTTACGTCCAGAGGCTACTGATGGAAGCGTGTTTGACTTTATATTGCCACCATGGATATGTCAGCATTATGCACAAGAATGAAATGCCTGAGGGTGACACTCTTTTTACCAAAAAACACAGCAGATTGTTGTACTTTTGAGACATTCCCCTTCCATTTTCTTCCAAATGTGTACTGACTCACATGTGTAGGCACATTTTTCCTTCCTATATTTTACATGCATGTGACAGTTCTGATGGCCCAATTTAGACCGTAGTGTGAGTCCCCCTAGCCTGCACAGTTACTGCCTAATTTGTCAGGGACCCATCACTGCATGAACAGAGTGAGACATAAGGGTTGTCTGCTACCCTATTGCTCAATGAGCTATCTCCCGCCTGTGTATTGCAGAAGACAGACCTTGTGATGAGGGTGTGAGATTGTGAGATTATGTCCCTAAATGTGAACTCCATGACACAGCTAGCCATTCACAGGCCAAGGACATTGAGGGGTGTGCAAGGTTGGACACAGTGAGTCAGCCCCAAAGCGCATAATTTCAAATGTAATGTATGCCTTGCTCCCTCACATACTGAATTGCAGATGTGAGCCATCTTCACCTTGCTTTCTGTGCTGGCATTCTGCATATGTATGAGATGGCCAGGTACTGTGTCCGTACTCATACCTGCATGCATCTAGGTATGATTATCTCATGCTGCTGTACTACGTGTCATGATGTATTGTCTCTGCTAAACATATCTGAATAGCTGTGCTGAGTGTGTGTGTGCTCCTGTACTGAGACGCAGTGGTACATACCTCAGTGTAACTGACATTTGCTCTCATTGTCTCCCATGCCTGCAGCTCAATGTTCACCAGCGTAAGGTCATATGGAGGGCCATTGCACGCAAGTTGTGAGTTCTGAGTGTCTCCAACCGACGACACAGACACTGTCACAAGAGGTGGGATGACATCTGCTGGCTGAGCTAAAACATGGCAGATATGACAATGGGGATGCTCCTTCGGACTGACAGGTTGGCGCGCAGAAGCATGACACCACTAATAGCCTGCATCTTGGCTGTGAGACAACCAGAGCTGGATGAATGTTTGAGGGCCCTTCAGCAGCAAGTTGGGGGTGAGTTTTCTGGGACGGGTGAATTTGGTTGTGAGTGACTGCATGTATTCCAACCCTGAGCCAGTGCTGCTCCCTGTGATCATGCTAGTGTGATGCAATGGCTTGTGAGTGGGCTCTCTGTTCGGTGCAGCTGAAATGCATTTTCACTACATGTACTTTCTCATGTCATTGATGTAATGCCCTTGACGTTGCATTTTGATTTGTGGTCTTATGGCATCGGCTGTATTAGGGTAGTCAGGGATATCCCATGGCAGTGAATGACAGTGTGCCTCATCTGAGTGTTCTATTGTCAATGTGTGCAGTGCATGAGCTCGAAATTATGAAAACTATACATCTGACACCAATGTGCACCTGTAGTTGTGCAGCAAAGCATGACATGGTGGATAGCAGGAGCTCATGCCCATTGCCAAATGACATTTTGGAGTCTGTATCTGTGTTGTCCCCTTATGTTGACTCCATATGTGACAATGAAATGAAATGAAATGAAATGAATGAAATGAAAATTATATTTATATAGCGCTTGTGACTAGAAACAACAGAGCAAGGTGCTAGCAGATAGACAACATTTTGTGATGTGCATCTTTTTCACCCACATGGACCTAGGTATGCTCACATGGATCTGCATGTCAGGTTACACAGAGGCAAAGGCAAGCAATTTGGTTGTGTGGACATCGCATGGGTCAATCATGCCAAGTGTTCATGTTACCATGCATCTTTTGAGTTTAGAATTAAGGTTGCACAATATGACTGCACATGGTGAGGTGCAACTTGGGGCAGAGCCTAATTTGTAAAATATTAAGTCCAGGTGCTCAAATCCTTTTGGGAGGCCACACCCATTTCCACCAGCTCCACCCACTTCTTCCGCTGGCCCCTCTCACTTACTTTATTGGCTCCACCCACATCCCCAACTGGGACTGCTGAAAGACAGATGTAATACCCGATCTGAATTTCTGCAAGGGAGACATCCTCAAGTGAGGTTTTGAAAGGCAATTCCCCCACCTCGAGAAAATGTTGAAAAAAATTAAAGCCAAAGTGCATTTAAAGCACAATTTAGGAATATATTGGCTAAAATTACTAATGCAACTAATGCAACTTCTGCAACATAACACAGGGGTCAGGGTTGACTTTACTAATAACAATTTATTTCTACTCAAACAAACCCTTTTTAGTAAAATTAGGATAGTCATAGACTGGGAAAAAAATGTAACTTTCAAACCTGTACAATGCTGTTTAAATCTAGCGCATTGATGGCAGTTCATAGCTCACTGTGCTATATCATGATTGTAACTTATTAATTGCACAGTAACAAAAGTGTCTCTGTGACATAAGCAGCATCCCACTGAGCACTGCACATGCAATACTGTTCTGTAATCTCCATAGCACACATTCTTTGCAACAGGCATATTAACCAAATATGCCGGTCACTAGACAAAACTCAGATCTCTCTCCAGCAGGAATATTAATCACCACAGTTATCTTGGCACATTCATTGTTGCCTGAAAACTGTTGGATATACAAGGAACTCTGCAGTGCTTGTAAAACTGCTGCACTGCTGGAGGGCGGAGCTAGCCGGCATCTGAGATGGCTGCCTAAGACCGGAGCTCCTCCGTCTTAGTCATCGATCCTACAATTATCCTTTGAAGTTGCACCGCCACTTTTGCAAACTGCGGCACCGGAACATGCCCTGCAGCTAAGGACCGGAATTCTGGTGATTTGGTCCTAGCCTGCTGCTAGCGGAGCTACGTTTCGGCGATCCGAAGTGGGACGAGTGGTGAGCCTGTAAAACCGTGGCCTCGAGTCTCACGATCCCCGAGACACTGGTCGCGCTCTCCGCCGCCGAGGCCCCTGTGGACACTGTGCTGTGGTCAGCGGCTGCGGCCCTCTGGAAAGGCGGTGAGTGGGGGCGTACGGATTGAGGGGGGCATAGCGGAGCTGCCGTGCGGGACCCTGAACAACCAGTCTCTCCCCCCCCTCCTGGGCGCTCGGACTGTAGCTGTCGGGACTCCCCCCCCCATTACTGAGACCTTGGACTCGGGGCCTGCTTTATGCTATTTCGGCCCATCGGGGGCTTCCTCTTGCCCGCAGTTTTCCGAGTGGGGTCCCCTCCTGCTGTGGGGCGCGTTGGTAATAGCGCGCATTGGAGCGGTGGCCCCTCCCCCCCCAACACGCCGCCGGCTGCCTGGGCAGTGGATTGCGTTACGAGGGGAGAAATATCTGCCATCTCTCCCTTCCACGGACATTGCCTGGTGAAATTGCAGGGCCTCGGGTAGGAGAGCTGGCATCTGCTGGGAGGCAATAAACAACAACTTTTATGGAGTGCCTGGGAGTGTGAGGAACTATGCTAGCTCGATTCAAGTAAGGTTTGCACCGCTTCAGTACCAGGGCAGACACCACACATTTGGAGCACTATAGGAGGCAACAATCACATTCCTTCGCCTCTTTGCTCCCGAGGACTGCTGCGCTGGTTGTTAGGCGTACAGTCTGCGCATCTACAGTACTGCAGCTTCGGGCCTTTCCAGGGGGCCTTTAAGTTGAGGATCCGCTAGTCTCCCCCCCCCTGGCCGCTAACTTTCTCAGAAGCTTCCTTACTCTTCTCCCCCACACTTGAGGTATTGTCTTCCTGGAGCACCGTTGCTGCACCTGGTGTTGTGCCATATCGGAGGTGACTCTACAGTGGTCTCCGGAACTGTGACGCAATTGGAGACAGGCTACGCTTGAGGCCTTTGCCTGGTGGTGGGGGGGTGCACTGACTGTTGCTATGGGTTGCTCTGATAGAACGCAACCAAACTCTCCTTTGGCCCCAGTGGTCCTAAGACGATAGGGGACGCGAGTGGAGGCGGCGCGGCGGATCGAGACGCCGAAGACGAGACAGAGCAGCAGGACTTACGTGGGATACTTCTGACCATGGAAAAAAACCTACAGGGAGGGATGACTGCTCTGGGCACGAAAATAGACGCACTTACATATCGCATGGATCGTATGGCCGAACGGCTTGACAAACAAGCGGAGCGAATCGATATGTCAGAGCGTTGGCTCATGGAAGTAGAGGAAGCTCAGATCTCCCTTGAGTCGGAGAATAAACAAATTGGCAGGGCTATGCAATCCCTCCTGGATAAAACTGAGGATTTGGATGCCCGCTCACGCCGATGCAACCTACGCATCACGGGTCTTCCCGAAACTACTCAGACTGGCAACATGGAGCTATTCATCGAGGGGCTATTGAAGAAATTGCTCGGAGACACTGCGTTTTCTTCTATGTTTATAGTGGAGAGGGCACACCGATCGCTGGGCCAACGACCCAAGCCGGGGACTCCCCCCCGCCCCATTATTGCCAAGCTGTTAAATTACCGAGATCGCAATGTGGCTCTGAAACTTGCGAGAGACAAGCAGCCGTTGCAATATGAAGGATCTGTGCTATCCATATATCCTGACTTTACAGCCAAGGTGCAGGAGGCCAGAAAGCAGTTTGCCCCTATGAAACGACAATTGCGAAAGCTGGGTGCTGTGCTGTACCCTGCAAAGCTGCGAATCAACCGACGGGGGAGGTCCATGATCTTCACAGACCCCAAGGCACCGCAAAAGGCCCTAAAAGACTGGCAGAAGGAGAAACGATCGCTGAGGAGGGAAGACGACGCATGTGAGGAAGGGTCCTTGGAGAAAAAGGACTGAGTGAAGCACTGTGTACCATTTTATGCCTGCATGGCTTGCTGTTTGGCGGCCTTTGTGTGCGGGGGGGAGTCTGGGGTGCATGTTTCTTGTTCTTCTTTGCAGATCTATGTCTCGTTTGAGGGTCCTGCTTTCGGTCGGACGCCCATAGCTGGTGGGGGAGGTATCCATTCTACAGGTTCCCTCTGTTACATTCTCGTGGACTAACTGCTTTTTGAGCACAGAAAGTGGAGGATACTATTCTGTTCTAATGCCTTGTAAGGTTTGTCCCTTGTTTCTTTATACTTGATTCTGATTGAGAAGCCTTATCCAGTATTTACGCCACTCACTATTAGCCTTAGGTGCCCACTGCTTCCGAGGGTACTTGCAGTTTGAGACATTTCATTATAAGGATTGTGTTTTTCTTTTGGTGCAACTTCTAATGGTGTAGGGTTTACACCCCTACTTTCTCTGACCTCTGGGACGGGGGGCAAAGGGGGGCATTGACCTTGGTTAGGTTTTACCTTTTTGAGTGCTTATGCATTGTTTTTGCCGGCTACATGTGAACCTGCGTAATTACCACTTATTTCTTATGTGTATTCAGGGGGGAGGGGGGACAGGTTAAATGGTATGGGATACTGTTTTTTGAGTGTTCTTGTACTGGGACATGATTGGGGGGCTGGGGGATGTCTAGTGGGGAGGAGGGATGAACACGGCCTAGTTGGAGTAGGGCAGGTGTGGGTGGGGGGCTGGGATGGGGGAACTTTGGGAATTGTTTTTATGCAATGTTTTAGACAGGTTAAATTGTTTATGACAAGCAAGCGTGATGTGCAAACAGGCAGAACTATGACAGCTGGGCTCATTGAACACAAACTTGATATGCTAGGGGTGTCCCTAACACACTCACTATGGCAGATGCAATAACAGTAGAGGGCGAATCTCCTGACATAATACAGTTCCTGACCTGGAATGTACGGGGGCTGAACGACCATCGTAAAGTGCGGAAAGTCCTCCAATATTTAACATACACAAGATAGACATTGCTATCATGTAAGAAACGCACCTCCCATTAGACAGTCCCATTCTTAGATACAGGGGGCTTGGGGGCAACGTCCGCACGGCTGGCTTTACCACACATGCCAGAGGGGTCCTCACTTGGTTCAATCCGAAGTCCTCCTTAAGGTGGATGCCACTAGTAACAGACAGTGCAGATCGTTATGCGATCACTAGCTGCTACGGCAAAGGCGCGGACATGTGCATAGTGAACACATATAGCCCTAACTTCGACTTCCCGGACTTTTATACAGCCCTTGTGGCAAAGATTACCACGTGCACTGATAGACTAATCTGCTCGGGCGGGGACTTCAATTTAACGCGACATCCAGGATTGGATAGATCGGATGGCCCGACGCGACCCCCTTCGGCCTCTGCGCGGACACTCTCCACGCAGCTCACTAATATGGACTTAGCAGATGTCTGGCGCCGCAGACACCCGGCGCAGGGCGGGTATAGTCATTATTTGGCTCCCCATAATATTCATACGAGGATAGACTATTGGTTTGTGTCAAATTTCTTTCTCCCTAATGTACGATCCTGCGTAGTCCTGCTGCGCACCTATTCCGTCCACTCGCCGGTATTAATGAATTGTGACATGCCCGTTCGTCGGATTCTGCCCTTTGCTTGGCGTTTTCCTCCGTACTCGCTGCTGGATTCCCTCTTTAAGGATTATCTGCTGACTGCTATTGAAGTCTTCTTTGAAGCTAATGTAGGGTTGGTTGACTCAATTCAATCGGTATGGGAGGCGTTTAAACTATACGTTAGGGGGGTCACTATCTCCAAACATGCAGGTGTCCTGAAATCGATTAGGGGCAGGCTTGGAATATTGGAAAATAAACTTAAGGAGTTGGAGACACTAAGGGTGCAGACTGGTGATGAGTCTCTTGATGAGGATATAGCGAGGGTCCTTCAAGAGTATAATGAGGAGGCGGACTCGGTCAAAACATCTGGGGAAGTATGCCCTGGCTCGGAACTATTGTGAAAGTGATTGCCTGGGTTCTGTTCTGGCTCGTTTAGCCAAACGCGGTAGGGACTGTACTTCTATTCCGGTGCTGAGATCGGAAGTCACGGATGTTCCGCTTACGAACGAGCTGGTCACAGAACGCTTTCGTGATTATAACGCAAAATTGTACGCCTCGAGGGGTCCTGCTCCAGAGGAGCGTATCGTTGACTATCTATCTCATATCGAGCTTCCATGGCTCTCAAACCTACATCGAGAATTCCTTGCTCGGCCGTTTGAAAGGGAAGAGGTTATGTTGGCTTTGACGTCTATGAAAGGCGGGAGCGCGCCGGGTAGTGATGGCCTTACGGTGGTATTTTATAAGGCTTTCTCTGATCTTCTGATACCACACTTGCTTACTTTGTTTGATGACATGGCCAACTCGGGTACAATGCCGCCTTCCATGAGAGAGAGGCTATTATTGTTGCGATTTTAAAACCGGGCAAAAATCCTAGTGATTGTGCCTCGTATCGCCCGCTCTCTCTCATGAATGTTGACACAAACATTTTTGGTAAGCTCCTTTCCAATCATCTTCAACCTTTGGTCACGTCTTTGGTGGCCCCGGAACAGTCCGGCTTTGTTCCAATGCATAACTTTACATACAATATTAGAACCATCTTTGCTGTGTTCCAGCACACGCGTCCGGAGGTGTCGGCTGTGGCGGTCTTCTTAGACATGGAGAAGGCATTCGACTCGGTTGAATGGGCGTTCCTCCATCAGGTTCTGAGCAGGATGGGAGTGGGGCAACTGTTTTTACAACTTTTGGCAGTACTGTATTCTTCACCAACGGCACGCATTCGCATAGGGCCACTGGTTTCGGGATCCATTGCGATAGGCACGAGACAGGGATGCCCCCTGTCCCCAGTTCTCTATGCTTTAGCAGCCAAGCCTCATGCATGTGCCCTACGAGAGAATCACAGTCACAAGGGCATCCGATTCCCAATATACAACTTAATCGTATCTGCCTACGCGGACGATATGCTGCTCTATGTTAGGGACCCTGCGACCCACCTCCCTTCGGTTCTGCGTGAGGTGGTTCCCTTCGGATCCCTCTCGGGCATACAGGTTAACTGGACTAAATCTACAATGTTCTCTTTGACGCCCGTCACGGAGCGGTTTGAGCCGGAGTATCCACTTCAGTGGACTACAGAGGCGGTTAGATATCTCGGAATACGCTTACATATGGACTCTGAGGTCGTTCTTAGGGAAAACTATGGCTGTGCTATTTCTAAACTGGAAGACGGCATAGAGAAATGGCTCTCTCTTCCTCTATCGCTGCTGGGGCGCATCTCCCTAATGAAAATAGTGATACTTCCGCGATTTCTGTCTTTATTTAGCAATGTCCCGATGGTCTTATCTTCCCACGTTTTTCGCAGGCTACAAGCATTGTTGGTTCATCTTGCATGGGCGGGAAAGCAACCTAGGATTGCTTGGAACATCTTAACATGCCCATATGCGGCGGAAGGCCTGAATGCACCTGACATGGAGCTTTATTACCGTGCTGCACAGAGTACTCATGCCTATTCCTGGAAACACAGTCAGCAGGATGCCCCCTATGTTCGTATTGAGCGGATCATAGTGGATCCGACTCCTTTGCCAGCTTTATTGATGCAGTCTAGGGATCGCCGTACAGGCATACTCGACTCTCTGACTTCGGTCACGCACACTTGGCACTACATGAAGGAAGTTCAGGCGTTTACATTGCTATCCTCCCCGAAGGCAGCGATTGAATGGTGCCACTGGTTAGTTCCATGTAGGGAGAAGGGAATGATACTGGCTCTACATCAGCTATGAATACACACTATGGGAGACTTATTTGAGGGAGGCAAGGTGTGCCAGTGGGACGACATTACTGATGATGAGGCGAACACACCATTGTTAGCACGCTTTTAGTTTCATAGGGCGCGGCATGCTTTGAGGGAGCTCCTGGGGGATGACATGGAGGAGCCAGTGACGGTATCAGCATTTGACTATGTGGTGAATGCCAAGTCCCCTGTGAAATTGCTGACTAATCTCTATAGGATAGCAGTATCTGAAAAATATACTGAGGTTGGCTTGACAGAACGACTTGTGAATAGAATTATGTGAGGATAAGTGGCAGTATTGTTGCAATAGCACTAGGAGAATCTCGCTAAATTGACGCCACAGACTCATACAATTTTAAGTTCTTGAATAGGACTTACTACACCCCAGAGAGACTACACAGGTATGGGCTGCGCGAGTCCTCTGAGTGCGAGCAGTGCGGGACCCCTTGGGCGGAATTCTACACGTAGCCTGGGCTTGCCCTACGGTCTCCTTCTGGCAGGCAGTATATGGGGAACTCAACAGAGTGATGCTTTTAACCCTAGTCCCGGATCCACTGTTAGCCATTTTGGGATACTCGAAGCCCTTGAGACCTGCCCATAGACGACTTGCTGACATGGCCTTCTTGATCGCTAAGTGGTGCATTGCAAGGGCTTGGATGAGAGTCCCTCCCCCTACCCTCAAATTATGGAAGAGGGAATTGATATACTGCTGCACACAAACTGATCTATATAACAACTTAATGCCCCCTAAGAATAGACCTAAGAATTTTTGGTCCCCAATCCTTGACGGCACACTTCTGTCAGACGCACAGAATGAATTGATTTCTTCTTCAATCTCTAAATACATGAGTAAGAAAGAAATAAATCAAAGGTTGCATGCAACCACGCTCATTCACTACCACAAAAACCAAAGAATACCCCGGGGACTCAGGATAGCTCTCAAGCCAATGCTACGCGAAAACAGCAAGACATTTCTTGAAAAATTGTATCAAATATTAAACAAATGTTCTCTGGATCTCATCCTATTGATCGTCGAGGAACTATCTAAGGCACTTTTAGAGATTGAAGAAGAAATCAATACTTTAAAGGCAGAAATGAACAAAATCCCTGATCTTGAGAAAACGTTGGAAGACATCAACCAAAAGTTAGATCGTTATACTAAAGAGGTAAATGAAAGAAAGGTACGCAAGTACCGACGAGATACTTTGGACTATAAGCTCGAAGAAGTGTACACTTGGGCGGAAATTTATAAACAGAAAAAATGCCAACCACAGCAAGTCACCCGTAAACCCGAAACAGCATCTTCACAGGAGAGTGTTGTTTCTGATTCGGATATATCACAAACGAGACCACCTGTCAGCACTATTACCAAACAAACAGCTAAACCATCAACCAGTCAAATCACTTCACAACAACCGTCTTTTTTAGACATAAGTCCGGCAGCAAATGCTCCCCCGACAATAGGCAAAGAATCAGAAGGGTGAAAAGAAACCGAAGAGGAGGTAGCCAAAAGGACCAGGAGCCAGATGCAGAAAACAACTTAGTAATAAATATCTCATCTAAACAACTGACAAAAGCACATATTCACCTTTTGAATAAAGGGATTACATTTGTACCTACATATAGATCTAATGCCGGAGAGACGGAAGTTGCATTGTTTAAATTTTTCAGAAATCTGAAACTTAGGTATTTCTTTAAAGACAGTGATCAAACACAAACCCCAGCATCATGGGATCAAGACTTCAAACCGCCAAGTACATTTTGTGCACCCACGTCGCACAAAACAATCAAAGCCTTTGAAAGAGCAGTCATGTAGGAAGTACAAAAAATTTCTTTCAAGAAACCCAAAAAAAGTAATTTATCTACAAAAAAGTGGAATACGCTCAAAAACTTGAGTCAAGATAAAAGCCTTACTTTTCAAAAAGCAGATAAGGGCGGCGCTCTTATAGTTATGGACACTGAATTTTACAACAGTAGTGTTAACAACCATGTGTTGAATCATGACATCTATCTTCAATTAGAAGGAGATCCTACACAAGAATACCAACAGGTCTTGCAACATATACTTGATCATGCATTGTCTATGAAATGGATCAGTCAAAAAACACATGCATTTTTCAACTTGAAATTTCCCAGAAGACCGCAACTATATATGTTGCCGAAGATCCACAAAAACCTCACCAATCCACCATTTAGACCCATTGTCTCGGCGTGTGGGTCCATCTCGGAACCAATCGCTAAACAAGTGAGACATACATCAAGGATACTACGGCCTTTTTGAATATGTTGAAAACTGTAGCTCCACAATCAGGAGAGACATATTGGTTATGTACTAACGTTATCGCGTTGTACACATCTATCCCTCATAAAGAGGGCATTGAGGCACTAGAATGGCGTCTATTGAACAGTGATCTGGAAGAGTACCAACAGATTTTGATTTTGGAATTAATGCAATTCGCACTATACCACAGTTATTTTGAGTGGAATGGGCAATTTTTTAACCAATCTAATGGTACCTCAATGGGTTTTGGGGGAGCCCCCTCATATGCGAACATTTTCATGAACAAATTTGAGACAGATCATATCTTAAGCAATTGAGATTGGACCGAAGGATTAATCATGTTCAAACGCTTCATCGATTATATTTTTCTGATTTGGCGAGGATCAAAGGAACAACTAGAAAGGAACATTGCAACATTAAATTCTCATAACGCAAGAATACAGTTTACACATACAAGTTCCAATGAATCAATAGCATTTCTGGATGTACAAGTAATGTTGACCAATTATGACATCAAAACCAAAGTTTTTCAGAAACCCACTGACAGAAATGCGAGTCTCTTATTTCAAAGCTTCCATCCTGACGCCCTCAAAAAACATCTCCCTACCTCACAATATATCAGACTTAAAAGGATTACGTCCAGCGTAGATGATCTACAACCTTCGCTTCAGTCACAAACCAGGAAGTACGAAAAGAGAGGCTATCCTCCTGATATCTTGCAAAATGCCTTGGAAAAAGTCAATAAAACCAACAGAGATGTGTTACTAGAACCCAAAGTCAAAATGATAAAGCAGAAAACAGTCTGCGTGATGAAATACTCAACTGAATCAAGTCATATCAAATGCATTATCAAGAAACATTGGCACCTTATCCAAACTGAACCAGATTTGAACAATTTATACTGTGAAAATGTAACATTTGCTTTCCAAAGATCGAAAAACTTAAAAGAACTACTCAACACACCAAAAAAGGAGAAACATAAATGGAAAGGGATGGCAAAATGTTTAAACTGCATCCACTGCAATAACGTAATGACTGGCAAAATCATCATGCATCCCACTAAAGGCCACCCCATTGAATTATGTCATTCCACCACTTGTGACACCTCTAACTGCATCTATTCAATCAAATGCCCATGTGGCAAAATTTATGTTGGACAAACTGAATGAAAAATTAAAGTTCGGATCTCAGAACATAAAAGTAACATCAGGCTTTCCAACCCTAAATCTTCCTTAGCATGTCACTGGAAAGAAGCTGGGCACCAAATTTCACAATTAAAATTCATGGTTCTTGAGACCATCTCGCAACGCCAAGACATGGATCCGGTGAAACAAAAATTAAGAGCAGGGTTTTTCTGGATCAGAAAACTGAACTCTAACCATCCGATTGGTTTAAATGATCGTGTGGAACATTCATGTTTCTTATGACTTAGTATATACACAGCATTGACTTGTGAATGACTCTGATCCCCGTGTTTTAGCATTATTCATATGTCGCATCATGTTCTCCTGAAAAGCATTTCATTTGATTCATTTTCATTTTTACTATTGTGCATCATCAGTTTCGTTTTTTATATTTTGTTCATTTCTGTTCTTCGTTTATGTCACATGTATGTATCACTGTACTTTTAACTAGCAATGCGGAGCGCCCGTATTTCCTTGTTGTTGAAGCTATTACACTCAGGTCACATGGTGGGGACCAGCAGGAGCTCCAGCTTTTTGATTGGTTGATGACGCGATCACATGATTGTTGCTTAACCAATGTTAGACTCGTTTGTAGGAAGATCTTGACACGATTGAAATTCTTCGAGACGCGGTGGCGTCTGTTTTCTCGTAAGTGGTTGAGTGTCTGTGATTGCAAACTTTCCTTTTAAACTTTTGTTATATTTCGTTACACGGGTACGGCTCATTTGGTTTCTCACACATTTATCTAGTTCGGTTGAACAATCGCGCACTGAGCGATTTGCATTTGGTGTTTATGGATACTATATTTTTCTCCCAGCACGACTTGACTTACTTTTGTATTTCACTCTGTTCAATCTTTTGGCACACTTCATGAACATGAGGCATGTGTAGATTGCATGTCACTTTACAACTGATTTGTGATTTTCATGTTTAGTATCATCTCTACATTGTCTAGGAGTGACTAATTTGGTCCTGTTTGTCCCTTATTTCAGACCCCTGACGAAGGGTCACTTTTGCATGACCCGAAATGCATTGGGTGAATTGAAAAGGATATTTTTTCACCAATACTGTTACATAAGAATATCATTATGTATACAATGAAGTTATGTTGATACATGACGTCTTAATCGTCTTTTGGAAACTCAAAGCTTGCAAATAAATTCATGGAGTGTGGATAAGAAACCATGTTGTTTCTAAGTTAATTTTGCGCTCAGCCTCGAGGATGGATGACTCTACCCTCAACACTTGCAATCAAGCTCAAATCTTCTCACATGTCCCCATCTGGGACTGAGGTAGTGAAAGTTGGCCTTTGCTAGCTGCATAATAAAGCTTTCAAGTGAGGTGACACAAAGCCCTTGTAGCTCAGGGAGAAAATAACATTTTAGGCCAGGCAGTAACCGTAGGGCTCTCTAACTAATATTTAAGGTAATGACCTTGCAGTAGGGTACCCCAATTCTGTGTAACATGAGGTGACATCCTGTAGTCCTGTCACTGACGGCTCACCCTCTGATTTTTCCAAGGCACATAAAATCAGTATTTAGTTTTGTGACCGCAGACGTGGTACCAGACTGACTCCTTCCCAGCTCCTCTAGCCTTTCAGGGGCTTGTTGGGAAGCTGTCATATTTCCCCAGGGAGTGACCACCTTTGGATGACGGAGGAGAAAGCAGACAGAAAGGAGGGTGTGCTGAGAACATTAGCAACAAAATGAGCACATGTCTCTTCGATTCAGCCTCAAGAGAGGGGGCAAGCAGCTAGTGCCCGACGGCTGATGCCTGCGAGAGGAACATTTTGTGTTATCCTTCCAGGTCAGAGGTTGTGTACGAGGAGATACTGAAAACAGAGGGAGGGCTGAAAAAATCATCATACAAACAATGTGCAAAAGAACTTGGGGCTCTCTGTGACTGTCCTGGGAAATTCAAAGCAAAAATATAGTGAGTCACCACCTACTGCACAATGATGCAACATGCTTATGCAACATAGCGTACATTTGACATTCCATACTTGCTTCGCCTTCACAGTTCACACACTACTACAACTAGCATTATGATAAAAAAATCGCTACTTACTGGGACAGCTTTTTAGTTTTATTTAATCGGAGGCCTGCTGCGCAACACGCTGCTTGCTTCATGTCATTGGTTGAAAAGTGCTGCACGTGCACAGTATGCTTGGGCGGGCCGCGGCGAAAACACTGATCTCATTTGTCAAACTCAGGACACAAACTTGACAATTTGCCAAGTAGGGCTGTAACAGGGTAATAATATAGTTGGTAACTAAGGGGTCAACATTGGTGCTTGATTGGAGTCACCTGTAACATACGAAGAGGCAGGGACCTACACTGGCAGTTTCTGAGTGTGTGCCTCATAAGACAAACTGCTGCGGCGTCCAATTTGTAATATTTTACACACAATCACGTGCAATATCAGCTCTTCCCCATGTGAATTTAGTTTCGACACAGCCCTGAAAATTAAGTGCTGGTGCTTAGCACCGGAAAGCATCAGCACAAATAGCACTGACTTGGGGGTATCATCATCTTGTTTTGAGTTTTGCTTGCATATGATGTTTGTGTGTATGGCACTAAACTGAACCTACATCTCTGTCTCTTACAGCATCTGCCGAGGGCACAGAGGAACAGGGGACGGTCACCAGTGGTGAGGCATCTTGCATGACTGCTACACACGAGCTCACTGATGTGACCAGCGCCTCAAAGGGGGACAGGAGTGTCCTAGAGGAAACACCAACCTCAACTTCATCTGATGCCAGTGGTGAATCCTCGATGTTGGCAGGCACAGGAAGTGGGAAATATGCCTCCATTTCCACCACACATCGTCCAGTGCCCGCCCTCCCGGCTACTTTCACTAGTGCTGCCTGTGGGCAAGGTAGCAAAGGTCCAAGGATTCTAAGGCTTGAACAACGCTTAAATAAGCTGTGTTTGTAGGTTAATGGAGACACACTCGAAGCTCTGGACCTCTTGGGCTTCATGTAGAACTAGTAGTGCTGCCTGTGCCTGCGGCCCTAAGAAGGGTAGAGTGTCCTTCCCCCAGGCACCGCTGCCCCTGCCCCTGCCCCTGTCTTCCCTGCTGCCCTCAGTGTTGAGGAGGTGGACCTTTTACGCCAGCTGTGTTTTGGTCAGACAATTCTCCTGAATGCCTTCCAAGACCATGAGAAGAAGTTGGCACAGGTAGTTGCCTTCATCAAGGGTATTCATTCAGATGTGAGTGGGCTATACAGGACTGTCCAGTATTTGTCCTCCACAGTGGCGGCAGTCATTCAGCTGTCACAGGCTCAGAGTCCAGCTCCAGTCCCTTTGGCAACCCGCCTACTAGTGTCTACATCTGACAAGAGTGACCACACACCACCGCCCAGAGGCTTCAGGTACACCACACGCAGCACACAACAGCAGCACCCCAAGCGGGCCAGATCGCAGACACCATCCCCCAAACAAACTAAAGTCACACAGGAGCGCAAGGGAAAATGCCCTTCAGGTGACACTCAGGGCCATCTAGCCAAAATACATGCCTCAGGCTCACATGCCTCAAAATCAGTCCCATCCAAGGACACTCCAGTCCCAAAAGCTTCTCCCAAAGACAAGTAGACAGTCATTGTGCCTGCTGTGAAGCTGGTGCCTGCTAAGAGTCCGTAGAAAATTCCCTCTAAGGCAGATTCACCCACAACCTCAACTCCCACCCACACCACTGTGAAGCTGAGTAAGGAGGGCACAGTAGGGGGTTAACCTGGTCAGCAGAGTAGGGAGGGGAAAGGGCAAGGCCAGGCCAAGCATACCGCCCAAACCAACATATCCCCAGAGGGAGGGCCACCACCTGCACCTGATGCACCTGTGGTGGAGAGTGTGTCTGTTTTGCCCGCCCCACTTCCCACTCCGCCCAAGATGGTTAATCCCTATTGAATCCCTAAGAAGTGGAAAGGCACCCCTCCACATTCACCCTCCCACACTGTGTCTTAGGGCAACATGTCTCCGCCTCCACGTGCCACCACACCATCCAGTCCAACCAGCCCTCCAGCTTCCAAAGCCACTGATACCTCTACCTCAGCTAGTCCTCTCTCTCCCAGGTCCAGTCCTCCAACTGGCCCGACAATCAGCCACCTCCCAGTTCGACTTACAGCCAAGTCTGAGGCTAAGTCCCCCTCCCACACCTATCTCTCCCACAGCGGTGCCTGGATTGCCCATTGTTATACCCCTGACTGTGTTGCTTCCCATGGCAGTGTACGGTATCACCCATTTACTGTGCAGGTTCTCATGCACACATGTGCATATTTTGAACTATGGGCTGGCCACTGGCCTTGCTGTTGGTTACTATGGATGCCTATTCCCTGTGTAGGTTCTCAAGCACATATGTGCCTACTTTAAACTATGGACTGGCCACCGGTCTTGCTGTTGGTTACTTTGAAAGCCCATTCCCTGTGCAGTTTCTCAAGCACACATGTGCCTACTTTGCTCTTTATACTAGCCAATGGCCTTGCTGTTTATCACTAAGGATGCCCATACCTGTGCAGGTCCTCATGTACATACTTTGCACTTTGTACTGGCCAATGGCCTTGCTGTTTATCACTTAGGATGCCCATTCCCTGTGCAGTTTCTCATGTACACATGTACTTTGTTCTATTTTGTACTGGCCAATTGCCTTGCTGTTTAACACTGTTGATGCCCATTCCCTGTGCAGTTCTCAAGCACACATGTACTTTATTCTACTTTGTACTGGCCAATGCCCTTGCTGTTGGTTACGATGGATGCCCATTCCCTGTGCAGTTTCTCAAGCACACATGTACTTTATTCTAATTTGTACTGGCCAATGGCCTTGCTGTTTGACACTTTGGATGCCCACTCCCTATGCAGGTTCTCATGCACACATGTGCCTACTTTGAACTATGGACTGGCCACTGGCCTTGCTGTTGTCTACTTTTGATGCCTATGTGGGTAATTTGTAATAAAGACAGTTACTCCTGTTGTCTGCTTTGTCAGTGGCCTTCCTTAAGAAAATGTTTTCTGTATGGGTATTGTTTCATGTGACACATGCTCTGTATACCACTTTGATATTGCCAGTTGCTTGTTTTACTTTTTCAGAGTTTGCCAGAGGTGACAGGGTCTTCGGATTTTCTTGAGTCCTAGGCTTGGGGGTGCAATTATGGTTGTTTGTGATGATCTACTGTTATCCTAATCATTCTATGGTCAGGTTTGCTAAATTATACTCATGTCATGTTAGGATGCACTACCAGCCCATAGGGGAAATCTATCCACAGGATTGCAGGCAGGCTGGCCAGTGGCCATCATGTCTGTGTGATCTTTCTTGATGTGTGAACAGCAGTGTTGATGTATGGCCATCTTGTGAATGCCTGTCTTCCAAGTCACAGGGTTACATTTGAATGTGTGCAGTGGAGTGGTCATGAAGTGTGAAGGGGTGACTTTGTCAGTAGTGTTGATGTGTATGTGCCCCTGCAGGGCCAACTGCACACATATATGACCCAGGAGCTGGGTTCTTGTTTGAATTGTCTGCCATGTGCTTGTTATTGTGGGCACATGTAAGAGTTGTAGGATGTGCACTATGCAGTGTGTTGGTGTGTCCTTGTATTCCTGGGGGGCACCTACTTGTTGTTACTGCCAGTTGTGAGTGTGGAGAGTGTGTGACTGCCAAGTCTTTGTTGTGTTTTGTTGATCAACCATGTGCCTTGTTCCTATTCATGCTCACTGTGCAGACCTGCTCAACCACACTGACATTTCTGGTGAGTTTCCTCATGCATTGCTGTCACTTGAGGCAGTTTTGGCTCCAGTTTGATATGTGGCATGTGGAGTCATACAGTCCCCTATCTGTGCTTCTGATGCCTACCCATTGTGAGTGACTCCTCCAAGTGTTTGTGTACAGTTCACTCCTGACCTGTCCAACACTGACGTACAAACTTCTTCAATCTCATGTCACTTACCCCTTGGGTTGCCAGAGTGTGAGCCCCCCTCACCACTTCATTTGTTACACTATGCTTTGTGGTGCTGATCTGTACACATGACAAATGTGCCACTCAGGACAGTTTCCCAATTAGTTATGTGTGATTTTCTTGTACTGGTGTGCAGTAATGGTTGCTCATGTGCAGTGCAATTGTTTGGACAGCACAGTCATCTGGTCATGTTGTTTGCACCTGGGTGTCCCTGAGTTGTGCATCTGTGGGTGTTGGGTTAGCTGTATATGTGTTTGCTGAGGTACTCCTACCCTTCATGAGTGTGATGTTGTCTGTGTGCTGTGCTGATTTATGTTGTGGGGGTACATGTTGTGGCACTGAGATGTGTGTTCTACTGATTTGGTTGGTGTGCACACACTGCTTGGCCAGCCTGCATGCAGTGCTATGAGTGTATGTTGCCTTGTACGTGCCTGTTGTGCATCCCCCTGATGTCCAACTGAGTTTGCAATGTGATGGATTGGCAATTGCATATGTTGTGTTTTTGTTGTTGATGTATGCAGTGTTTGGCCTGTGGTGACTCTTTCTGCTGACAGATGCTCTGTGTGTGGTCTTCTATTTGCATGACATTGTGTGTGTGTAGTTTGTGCATTATGATACCTTCTGATGTGTGTTACAAGTGTAGTGTGCATTACTTGTGTGTCTGTCACATGCAGCAAGGTGTGTTCTTGTTACTGGGCTTGTTTTGAGTGCACACTAGTGCTATGTCCTCCTATGTTTGACCTGCCACTTGTCAGGATTGTGCATGTGTATGCTTGTGGTATACTGTGACACCATGTTGACTTGATCGGTAGTGTTGTGTCTCAGTCTGTGTTAGCTTGTTGTCCCATTGATTACAGTTTGTTCTCATGATTGTTTTGAGATGATGCAATGCTTGTTTGTGTTGGACTATGGTGTCTGTGCATTGGTTCTGAGTAGAAATGTTGTGTACTCCTGATCTGTCGGGGGTCCCATTGCCTTTCCACTGTTTGCCTGGCCATATGTGGGTTTGTTGTCCTTCTGTGTATGTTGTTTGTGAGGTTTGTGTTTGGCTATTGTTTTTGTGTCAGCATTGTTTCAGGCACCCATAAGTGTGTATGTGATGTTTGTGGATGCACCCCAGGGAGTGTGATTGGTTGTCAGTGTGCTGACAGGACACCATTTGCACCATTCTGTGCGTTTAACACTGGTGTTGAGTGCTGCAGGTGTGAGTTGGGTAGAGGAGGTGTATGTGTGAAGGATTCAACTTGTCAAGTAAGTTGAGACAGGTGTATGGCTGCTCACTGTTTGACTTCAGACACTTCCTATCATTCGTGTGCCTATGCATGGCTTACCTTGATGTATCCCTGAGTTGTTGCACAGTGGTCACTTTGGTATAATTTCACTCACTGTGCCAGCCATGTCTGATTTGATGGCCTAAGGGTGGTGTGATTTGTTCCTTCTCTTGCAAGTGGTGTACAGATGCTTTGTGGCTTGCTCCATGGCTTTCCAGCATTGTCTACTTCACTTTGGGCTAGTCCATTTATTGACCTCCATTGCTGCTGCCCTTTGGTATGAGTATGTGTCTGGGTGTCAGTGTTGGGTGTTTGTGTGTGACTTGACAGGCAGTGTGGACAGTTCAGTGGTTGTTCACATGCAGTGTGAATCTTCTTTTTGTTATTAGACTGAGTTTGCTTGACATGAGTGGAGGGTTGGTGGGGGGAGGAGGAATCCCCTGCCCCTGAACTTCTGTGCACAGTGTTCCTCTTCACCCCCACCTTCTGAGAGAGGCTCCCTAGTTGTTTGGAGTGTGTGGTGCAGGGTCTGGGTACACCTGGCTGGTTAATTGTGCAGGGGGGCACAAAAATAGGACACAGCATGTCCCCATATGGCTGTGGGGGTGTAGTGTGTGAAGGGTGGAGGGGGACCTGTGAATCTTTGTGGACTGCCTATGCCTGGCACTGCCTCTGCCTACTACATTGTTTTCCAGGTTTTCCCGCATTTGCACGGCTGCGGTGACGTGACCGGGAGATTGCAGTGATTTCACAGTTGATGGGTGACCTGGATGCGGAGGGGTGACTTTGTGACAGGTAGGACATGTGTGGGTACACTTGGGGAAGGGTTCCTGTCCCCACCAGAGTGTCTGATGTGGACCTGAACTGTATATCACGCCAGACTTTGTGTGTTGTGGTTGTGTGCGGAATTGTGTATTTGCATACCTGCTGTGTTATCCGCGACGGTCCATTAATTGCTGGTACTGGCTCGGGTACAGTACCAGAAAGGCTTGTAAAACTGGATCCATTGTGATACGGACTGGGTGGAGAGGACCGGGAGTCTGGCTTGGCACTCCGCTGTTGTGCTTCTGCCATTTCCATTTGGGTGGTTTCTCCGCTGCAGTGTGACGGGCTGTTTGGGACATCCTGATTTTATACGGTGGAGGGACATCATTTCGCAAGCGGAAGGTCTCTATTGGCTTCCTTTGCCGCGGTGGTGGGCGCATTTTTATGGCGGATCACACCACGGCGGACCGGAAATGGGCTATGTTTGGCAATTGTAATATGGCCGCCGCGAGGACCGCTATTGGAGGGCGGGAAATTACATTTTCCGCCACTGCCAGCACCACAGGGGTCCTCCGCCTGCCATCCTAATGAGCCCCTATGTAGTAAACAGATTCTGCCAGGTGGTTACACCCTGGACAAGCAGGGTAAGATGTAGCAGACCATTTGTAGGTAAAGGTTCTCAAGGGGAGTACACTCCAATCTGAATTAAAAGTATTACTCCCTATCCAGTGGTACCATAATAAAATCCCAGCAGGGCTCAAGACTACAAGATAATTTAAAATCTAGAAATTTGAGAGATACAGTCGAACCAGCTGCTTTACAGGTGTCTATGGTTGTTACACTGTGCCAGTACATCTGTTTTAAAAATTCTTTAGATGGAAAATATCCAATAGCAGGGGCCTCTCAGAGTGCCATCAAACCAAGGGAGAGGAGCTGCTCTCTAATGAGCTATGGCCAGAAGATTTTGTGGAAATGGTATTCACTAATGACTTCCTGTAGGGCGGACTTATTCAAAATCTAACTTTACCAGTAAATTGAGCTTGTTCTAAATAATTTTAAAAATCCAAGAATAAACATTGTAACTGTTTTCTTAGTGGAGATAACATTATTACATTTAATATTATATCCCAAAGCTTCCCAGGTGAACAGTTAACCCTGCTACTGTGAAAATAGCTTTTAGTGCCTTTTCACTGTAAGGACATGTTTATCATTAACGTTTTACATGTTCTAAATAATATTTTAAATGGGGGTGTACACATATCAAAAGGGGTTATTTTAACATGTCGAATTTGCAGTTTTAAAATTTCCTGGACAACATAGAGTTATCGACCTGTAGTCATGCTTGCACTGTTACTGAAGTAGGTGGCACACTAGTGAAATTTAACTTGCAGGCCCTGGGTATACATTGTACCATATACGAGGGACTTTTATGTAAATTGCATAAGCGAGTTAGAGGAATAGACAATTAAAATGTTTTTTAAGGGTTACAACTGAGCACTGCACAGCAGCGTCTCGGTGTGAAGAGTCCAAAATCCAGCAACATAATGTAGAAAAAAGTGGAGGTGACCAAAAAGAGGCATTTTCCTAAGGACTCATATGAACCTTGGCTCAGTTCTTGAGCTAGCAGGTAGGGCCTTTAAACTGAATTTGCAAATATGAACCTTATTATATTGTGCATGCAAAAGACAGTGACATAGACTCCTCTTGGACTTTTCTAAAGCTTAATACTTCTGTAGCTAACCACCATAACTTCTTCTGACCCTCTAGCTCCTCTCCTGGGACTCTGTCCTTAGGTAATTATAATGTATCCACTAACCTGCAATATTAATCTGCATGGGCATGCAATGCTTGGTATATAATTTCAAAACTCTTTCTGAGCCCATACAGGTTAAGCAGTTTCTGCAGAATGACCCACGACAATCTAATTTATTCCTGATGGACGTTTGGGTTTGCTAATCCTCAGGCTTTTGGCAAACCATCATATAGCTTCTGTGATATCTGCACGGCACCAAAGATTTTGTCCTACTATAGCCAACAATTCTGAAGGTGTCAAACAGTTTATACATATCAAACTCTTGCTGCGGTGTGCCTGGAGGAGAAACCAGGAAACTGGCTTCCCCAATTATTAAACAAGACCGTTTTATGGTCCATGCATTTCAATTTCTGTTTTCTTCATAAGGATACTACATTATGCTTTTCATACAAGTACAAGTAAATTCTTGATGGATCAAGATCATGTGGGAAGATAACATTTATCTTGCATACTACATCAAAGTCATAGGTAAAAGAAAGGTTATTCTTCAATCTTTGTTTTTGAGTTTGGGTTTCCAAGCTAGGTGGATACTTCCAAAGTACTTCACCATCTCTCAGTGACAGATTTTTGCACACAGGTTTGGAACATGGATTACAAGGATTGCAAATATCCTACATGAAGAGTATGAGGGGATTTTCAGTGAGAAATTTTTTATGACAATAAATTGCAGTGGATAAGGAACTGTTAAAAGTTTTTTCAAGTTAAAATGGATGTGTAACTCAAAATGGATTGATCAACACTAAAATGACGACAACACTGTGATTGTGACACCTTTGCCAAGTACCAAACTTTTTTCTTTTGGAAAAAAACCTTGACTTCCAAGTTCCAGTGTGGTTGGTTTCTAGAATTGCCTATATGCTGTATATGTGTTCTTTAATGTATGATGATGTTGAAATTGCTGTCTTTTGGTTTTAAGAGGGTATTTTTTATATGGTTAGGGTTATTTAAGTGGTGTCTTAGCCAGCGTCGTCATTTACGTGTGGACTTTTGGTTATAAAAGTAAAAGGTTTATGGAGAAGGGTACATAAGTCATATGATAGTGAAAGCGCTAAGGCGACGAGAAACAGAGCTGCCAGATGCCTTGCAAATTTAATGTAATACCAGGGGTCTGCGTGATGTTGATGTTAAGCTTTCCTATTTCCCAGGTGGAATTAGGGACATATGAGGTCTAGGTACTGAGGAAGTTTCCAGATGGCCTAAAAGCTGAGAAGCAGAAGGTGCACACAGGTAGCTGCAGCTGATGTAAAGGTTACAGACACTCATTGATATTACGTAAAAAAAGACAGCTCTTGTACACCCAAAATATTCAAGGGGTATACAATGCCCCAGTGTGGTTAAAGTAATGATTGCCCACAGGATGTGAGGACTAATACATTACAGCTATAGGTGATTTAGTATGAATGGCATGCAAGAATAGTTTGATTGTAGGATGCTATCTAGAGTGTAATTCTACTTTTAAGTGACCAGTTACAAGATGCTTAAGTGTGATCCGGTTTTGTAACAATGTTTCTGTTGGTTGAGTTACCCTTCTGGGTTTCTCCCTCTGAAACTTATCTCTGCCTCATGTATCTCATGTGTCGAGGCATGGCCAGCTAAGATGGCAGAGTAGACGCATCAGCGCAGAGCTCCGTCCCAAGGAAATAAAACTCTTACATTAATCCTGCCGTCAGCATAATCCCAAAAACTGTGATGACTACCCACCCGGACCCTGGTGAGGTGGAAAAAACATGGAGCTTTGTCCCCGAGACTTGTGGGATGCATGGTGAACTCCAGGACTGACTGCCGTCGAGTGAGTGACCCCGAGATGGCACGGCCTGACCTTGCCGCGAAGGGCGACTAGCCCAAAGCGAGACAGAATAAGCAGACCGGTGAAGACCTCAAAACCCTCTAGAAGTGATGGTGGGGCCCACGTCAACCCATAGCAACTTGACGCTGAGGAGATTTAGCTGTGAGTCGGCAGAGTGGCCGGAAGGCTGACAATTCGAGGTAGGCCCACCTCCCGTAAGCGAGCACAACCACGGGCGGACTCTGGGGGTGGGCGCATTACAAGACTGCCCCAGCGATCATGCCAGCTGTCCGTAGGGTCTCCAGTAGGATTATAGATGTGGAATTCAGCCGCCGGTGAGGCGAAGCAATGGGGGACTACACAAATGTTGCATCAGGGATTGGCATACCCCACAAGAGAACTGCCAGTTACCTTAAGGAAGCCTGAGTGATGACTGACGAGAGTGCTCCGGGAGGCAGCAGTGCGTTCAACGGGAGGCCGTACCCTGGCAGGACCTGAATGACGTATACTTAGGGTCAGAAGGGACCCATAAACCACAATAAACCTACAGGATACCAGTCACAATTCCCTTATCTCCGGTCACAAGAGCACCTTTGAAGGGATTGAAATAAAGGGGCGCATTGGAGCAGTGGCAGGAGGGAAGTCTGGAAATCCGGGTGGTGTAAGAGAGAGTGGCGTCCCTTGGGGAGAAACGCTCTCATAAGTGACACAAAGCCAGAGAATAGAGATCGAGTGAGCCTGGGGGAAAGAGTGGACAATCGCACGGGGGCTAGATCCTGTCACCCATGCCGGAGCCCAACATAGATGGTTTAGCAGCCCATCACCTGTCAAGAGGGAAAGGGGGACTGGAGACACATCATCCCAGAGGCAACAAACCCTTATAAGGCCATAAAGTCTGACTCGCACAAGCAAACGGCGAGCCGAGGGACCGCACACAGTTCCCTTCACTTAGTGGAGGTACAAGGCCACTGAGGCCGTATCTGGCAGACAGAAATAACAGACTTTAGAAGTGAGTGGCACAGTACACTGCTGATTTATAATACAAGGGAACAAGGTCTTCTGCGCAAGTTCACAAAGGTACACAAATCCAGCATCTCCTGTAGATGACATCTAGACCTGGCCCAGGCATGGGCAAATACAATTCAACAAGGTGAGACAATCCAGTAAAATCATTCAATGCACAGTAACAGGACCTGGCCTGTCGGAGCAGCCCAGTCACGAACAGAACGATCAGACCACCGCCAACAAGATGGCGCAAAACAAAACTGACATTCTGAATGCCATCAAAGACTCCCAAGTCTCCCTGGAGTCCAAAATGGATACCATGGCGACAGATATCAATCATCTGCTCCTTGTTCTTTGGAAAGTGGCTGAAAGGGTCGGTACTACAGAAGAAGTGGTTGGGACACCACGAGAAGATGACGATCGGCTTCGTACAATAGTTTCGACGCTTCAGACTCAAACAATTTGACTAGAAGATGGAGTGGAGGATGCCAAAGGGCGTGCCAGACAAAACAACCACAGGTTCATGAGATTTCCCAAAAAAGCAGAGGGACCGGCAGCGGATACCTTCTTAGAAGAATGGATTACCATGGCCATGGGAAATATAAGACTCTACAAATTTTTTGTGATTGAAAGAGCACATCGTGCCCTCGGGTCCCCACCAAGCTCAGGTGCCCTGCCTAGGGCGTTGATAGCGCAACTATTTAACCACAAACAGAGACATAATTCTTCAATACATTCAGATCAACAGCCTTCCAAAATACGAAGACCAGACAATCCAAATATTTCCGGACTACACCAGGAAAGTGGAGGAGCTTCAGAACTGCTATATTTGGAGCGAATAGGTGCCTTCGAGAGCATATTATCAAATAGAGCCTGCTATTACCCGCTAAACTGCATTTATAGTATAAGGAGTCAGGACAAGGTCCATTTCTACGCCACGCCACAGGATGTGGTCGACTGGATGGAATCACTAGGCCTGGCAGGTCCCGACCAGAATCAGGGTTGGCAAGAGCAGCGGTCACACCGTTGTCGCAAAGAGGACAACGATGGGCAAGCTTGGAACAGAGACCCCCCCCCACAGGAGGCAGCGGGTCCAGACGAATCCTGGTCAACCTGGATGGTACATTACAAACTGCACCGTCAACTATTCTGCTCCAGAATCAGTTTTCCCCTCTCTGCCTGGTGCAAGAAACTCAATCTCAGTCAGAGGAGACTGCAACAGTCTAAAAAAGGGACAGGACAGCTGGAAGGCCAAGAAGTGGATGGACTACAACTTGTTTTTAAATTATATGACAGGTATAAGGGTGGGGAACGGGTGGGCAGAACATGAACAGGAATCTCTTTATGGGACGCTGTGCTGTGTGGCTCTGTCACTGTCTTTTCTTAGGACTCCCCAGCCGCCTTCACCCAGTGAGTGGTCTTGCAGGGCTCAATGGCTCAGCCGGATCCGGTGGGGCTGGGTGACTGGGCCACAGGGTTGATATCTCCTTTCTTTTTTTCTTTCTTTAGATAGACATTTAGACATTGATGTTCAACAATTTCATATTGATCCAGTTGATGCAGGATTACAGTGCTCACATACAAGGGATAAGGGTTGTGGGTGGGAAAGTGAGGTGGGGCGGAGCCCCAGGTCCTTAGGCCATGTTTGACACCAGAGGGATGGGAAGCTACTGCCTAGGGGTGGGGAGGGGCAAGTGTTGGGGATACGATAAAACTCGCATACATATTAGGAGTTTGGGTATTCATTGGGAAAGATATGTGATTGCTATTGGGTGGAGCCAAGGGCAACGTGGCCCTGCAGAAAAAGTTGCTTGGTCGCCCTGGGTTAATTTGATGTCAGGATGGTTCGAGGATGTGCCTATAAGTTCATAGCCTGCAATGTTAGAGGTCTGAATAATTTTGTGAACGTAATCGCATATTCGCCTATATAGGCCGATATGGGGTTTCAATAGCATTCCTGCAAGAAACGCACCTCTGGGGGGACTGCCTCAAGTATGTAGAGACGTTGGAGGGGTCAGATATTTGCAATGTCTTACTCAGGGTTTTCGAGGGGTGTATTGGGGTGGATGTCACCAGGTGTCCCCTTTCAATGGACTCGGCCTAAGCCGGATCCTAATGGTAGATTTGTAGTGGTCGAAGGCACATTAAATGGTCATGACATGTGCCTGATTAATATTTATGCGCCCAACACAGATGACATGACTTCCTGGGATCGACCCTCAGTCAGGCCCAACTTAGCCCAGACACAGAATTACTGATTGTGGGCGACTTCAACTATGCATATGATGCTGCTCTAGATAGACTTCCACCGAAACTAGACACTAAGACCAAAGTTAGAGTGGCCATGAGAGAAATGCAGTCTAATCACGGACTGGTGGATATCTGGTGACACAGACACCCACTCCATAAAAACATACTTGTGTCATTCACCAGCATCCAACACGTATGGTAGGCTAGATTATTTCTTTATACAGGCGGAATTAATACACAGGGTAGATGCCGCACAATACTTGGCCCGATATCTGTCCGATCACTCCCCCTTGCTGATAACCTATTCTTTGAAAAGACCCCGCCCAAAAATCCTGCTTTGGAGAATTAACGTTGACACTCTGTAGGACCCGGAAGAATAAGATCAGTTGGACAAGGAACTAAGAGGTTACTACAACATCAACTGGAAAATGACAAATACCAGGGCGACGGAGTGGAACACAATGAAAGTGGTGCTTAGAGGGGTTTGCATGACAACAGGGATAAGAAATAGAAAAGAGTTAGAAAGAGACCTGCAGGACCAAGAATGTAAGTTAGCAGCCCTAGAAGCATCAAATACCACATGCATAGAGGATCTTCAGGGCTGGACACAACAGAGACAAAAAGTGGGAGAGTTATGGGACAGACTGGATAAGTTTGACCGTACGAAAGGTAGGAAGCAATGGTACACAGAAGGTGACAATGCTGGGCGTCTGTTGGCACGACTTACAAAAATGGAAGCTCAGCCCAAACCGATCCTAGAAATCTGGGACCCCGGAAATCAGACGATGAAATATATGCAGCATGGAACAACTGCTGAATTTGTGGAAGAGCTGAGAAAAGTTTACACAAACCCCCGCCAGGAGGTTCCCACCTCCGTGGCAGAATCCTAACTAGAAGGGATAAGTAAGACCAGGATATCCTGGGTGCACCAGTGACAAAAATGGAATTAATAACAGCAATCAATCAGACGAAAACTCTGAAGTCACCAGGATCTGACGGCCTCTTGGCCAAATTCTATAAACACTATAAACACTTCCTGGGACTACTTGTAGAAAGGTTACTCAAGACTATAAACGAGGCGCAAGAGAAGAAGGAACTACCAAAAACATTACAGGAGGCTCTCATAGTGCTCATTCCTAAACCAGGGAAAGGCCTACCGAGCTCGTACAGACCCATAGCCATCTTTAACATGGATATGAAACTTATTAGTCACATTTTGGTATGCAGACTGCTCCCGTATATGACCCAGATTATACATGACAACCAACAGGGCTTCATTCCCCGCAGAAATACCCTGAGAAACATTTGTTGCCTGGCACAGGTCATGCAATCACTGGAGGGGAGACCCTCGCCTTTTTAGATATAGAACAAGCGTTCAAGTTGGTCTGATGGGACTATATATGGCAAGTATTAAAGAAGATGGGTCTAGGGCAGAAATACATTGATTGAGTCAAACTATTATGCACAATCCCAATGGCAAGGGTTTGTACAGGTCGTTACGTGTCAGATAATATAGAGCTCCAACGGGGGACATGACAGGGATGTCCTCTGTCCCCATTGCTATTTGCAATAGCAATAGAGCCGCTAGCCTGTCACTTAAGAGGGGCATTATGGGGCATGGAATTCAGATCGGACCGACAGAACATTTAGTTTCCCTGTATGTGGATGACATCCTGATATATCTTAATCACCCAAAGCAGTCTCTGCCAATACTGCTCACTGCGCTGGACAACTTTGCTCTAGCAACGGGATTGAAAATGAATATGTCTAAATCACATTTGTACCCGATTGTCCCACCAGTAAGAGAGAGCATATTGCAACTCCCACAGCTGGAGCTCCCATGGGAGATGGGATCTGTCTGATACCTGGGAATTCAAATTGCAAAGGATAAGGACCGGTTCTATGAGCTGAACATGGGTCGAGTTATAAAGGGTCTACGAGGAAGTGTCACCTTCTGGAACACCCTGAAACTTTCCCTGACGGGCAAATTAGCTTTAATAAAAATGGTGGTGCTGCTGAGATGCCTGTATATAATGCACGGGTCCTTTTACGAAATCCCCCATAGTGCCTTCAAAGAAAAAGATGCATTGCTGACATCTCTGCTATGGAATGGGAAGCAATGCAGGGTGAGCCTTGAGGTACTCAAACTTCCATGGGAAAGAGGAGAATGGAACTCCCAGACCTAGGACTCTATTATCTGGCATCGCAGTTACACCCTGCGATAAATTGGATTGATGCGGAGTCCTCTTGGGAAGAAACCTGATGGCTGGAACATATGGGAAACAACCCCTTATGAAGGGAAAGAGCATGCCATATACAACCATATCCCTAATACAATTGATGGCTAGTCTCTGGGACAGAACGGTCAGCATGGTGATCAAGAAGAAGCCCTTTGCCCCGGAAATGGATGTCTGGGCCTTCCCACAGTTAGCAAAAACAGAACATGCAATGACAGTTGAAAAGTGTAAAGAAGGAGGCTGACTGATGCTAGCGGACCTATACCCGGAAGGCAGGTTTATAACCTACCAAGAGGCAGTTGAAACGTTTGAGCTGGGCAGCAGACAATTTTTGCAGTACATTAAGATAGCAGCCACAGCTAGAAAACTCTGGCTAAATTTTCCGGAAGTTCCGCAACACTCACAGGCACTGGTCACCATGATTGCCAAGGTGGGATGGCGTAAGTTTGTAACACACCTGTACCGAGCTTTACGAAGTGATAGACAGGGCAGGCCCCTAATACTAGAAGAAAGATGGCAGGAGGTGGTGTATCATCCGGTAACACCTGCTGAGTGGAAAAAAATACGCGAGGGGGTGCGTAAAGTATCTGTGTGTGTCAGATTTAAACTAATACAGTATAATATAATACATATGACATATCTTTCTCCCAGGGGGGACATGATTAAAGCAGCACGAAGCCCACAATGTCCTACATGTGCTCATTCGCAAGCCAACTTTATGCACATGGTTTGGAAGTGCCCACGAATACAGGTATACTGGTTGGCAGTACTCGACCAACTAAACAGGGTGACAGGCTGGGAGATAGCATTAGAAATCAGAACGTGCCTTTTGGGTCTGATACCCAGTAATCCCAAATGAAAAACGGCTAGCCGATTTTTGATATTGGGGCTCACTATAGCAAAGAAACGGATAGCAATAAACTGGCTGAACCCACAGGGGCCATCCATTGATAAATGGAAGATAGACGTAAAGGAATGGGCGACAGCCGAACAGGATCATGTGAGAAAAACCAGATGGGATGGGAAACTGCTGGGGGTACTATTAGCCTGGGTAAGGATGGTACAGAAACTGACAGCCACTCCCCAGGCATCGCAATTAGACCGAGGGGAGGGTGAGCAACAAGTAAATAACATACTTAACTCCGTCATATGGAAGCTGGTTGGGGGGAGGAGTTGAGGGATGTGTATTTTTAGGATATTATCTCAAAGTTTAAAGTTGAAAGAATTCCTGCTATAAAAAGAATAATGAGTATACTGCAAAAAAACGTGCTGTGTAAAAAACAAATATGTACTGAAAGCTTTGTATTATATAAAATGATGAAACAATAAAGGAATCCCCCCCTCAAAAAAATGAATCTCATGTGTCAGGTTGAGCAGGTATGGGTGTAAGGGGTGAGGTATTTGGGGACATATGTACAAAAGTTACGATTTGAGATTTCCAAATAGTCAATTCGTAGAAACCGCTATAAGGGATTTTGAAAAAGAGGTGTATGTAACCACCAATTCCTCTAATAGCGATTCCTACAGATTTACAATGCAATTAGAAAATCACAAATTTGAAACCTGCAAAAGAGCGATTTCCTAATAGGAAATTACAAATCAGTAAAAGTTGCATTCTGGATGCAGAATGATGATGTCAGCCCAGAAGTTAAGAAATACAGGGTATGGCAACATCCCAGAAGCCTATGAAGGTCCTGGAAGGGAGGAGTGTACATGTATAAGCACTGGCAAGGGAATACCTGTAACTTAACTGCACCATGTTTAAGGAAGATGGGGACAAAGATTCTGGTAGCAGGAAGAGGAAGGTCAAATTTTCTGAAAAGGATCTTGCGCTCCTGACAGAAGAATGTGCGGCACATATGGGCCAGCTATTTGGGAAGGCCTCTTTCTCTGTTCCAGAGAGCCAAAAAAACAAAATATGGAACAGCATCTTGGAGAAGATGTACTCCCTAGGTGTCACACAGACGACCATCCCAGAGATACGTAAACGCTGGTATCACCTAAGATCTTGCCAAAAGGAGAAGGCGGCCTGCAGTATGTCATGGCACAGGTGGTAGACCCTCCAAACACCACCTCCCATTCCCATGGAGACACTATTTGAGGGGGCACTGAAACCAGAATGTGTGGTGGGAGTGTCAGACATTGACACTCCCACCACAGACTCCTGCAGACACCATCCAGGGTACGTCCACTCGCCTTTGCTGACTAACATAACATAATGTTAGCAATTCCCCAAATAAAACATCACAGCATATAAAACTCCATCAAGATCCTTGACTACCTTGGTAATGCATCATGGAAGTTATAGTACACCAAGGCTGCATGTTTTATTGTGTGCTAATGACTACACCACACATGTCTGTACACCACAAAAATGTCAAAAACACATGATGCACAGTTAATATAATGCTGTGACCAGACAGAGGCGCTGGAGGGTGGGTATGTCGCTGCAATATGTTTGCTAGGACTAATATGTTGAAATACAGCATGCCTTTCTAGATGACCTTGAGGAGGCATACAAGTAACCACAATTGGGTCTACCTGGTTAGGTCCAAAAAGGCAAGCATATGCAGGTTTGTTATGGTCTAATTCATACAACCCCCATCTACCTGGATCACGCGCTACATATTAATGGTTCCAAGCCTTTTGTAGATAGAATTCAATCCCCCCGGTCCTGAAGAATTGCCCTGTTCATCTATGGACAAATTGAGGTAATAAACATGTTGACCCTTTGGGATTTCTTTGCCTACTGAGACCATTACTTCCATTGAAGCCACGCATCGTTTTTAACCTGGATTGGCACACTCATTGAATGAATAGTTTTTAGACCTGAGATCCACCTGTTCCTTTTTAGTCACACTCTATACATTCACCACAAACACACATCTATGCTTAGGATTCTACACAGGCACTTCACATACGGCATCTTTGGAAAAAGATCTACACTAAAGAGCCTCTACAAGGGTACCCGTTGAGCATTGCAGCGACGGCTCGACGAGGAGCAAAATCCCTATGATGAAGCATGAAACTCTTTTGAGTGTGTGAGGGTTCCCATTCCAAAAAGGGAATTCCCCCTGGAATTTACCTATTAGAATTTGGAACACCCCCTCATAGGAACTGCATACCCACCCACACTACGGTGAACATTAATTAACAATTTATTTACACTAACTATATAAATTTATTTTCATAGATCACACCCAGGATGTGTCAGAAAAAAATTGAGGTTGAAGAAGCTACTGGCACGTGGTAATTGAGGACAGCACATTACCAACTCCTGTGCCCATTACTCCAACTCCAACTGATAGTCGAGCAACTGGTGTACTACTACCAGACTTTGTGGACAGTGACGAGGGACAATCCCAAAGCAGGGACACAACAACATCTGTGGGCAGAATGCACAGTGTAGTGGCTAACCAACAATAGTCGTTTTGGCGTGCACCCCTGGTACTTCATGCCTCCTGCAAAGATTTGTCACGGAGGCTAGAGCCCACTTCTCTCTCAGGTAGGGGCCGAATGTTGGGGAAACAGAGGTTGTAGGTCTGTGTATTTTCAAGAACTGTGGTCATTTGAACTAGCCCATGTGCAACATCCTCACAGCAATGCTCCCATGTCAGTCTGTATGTTTACAGTTCTCCTTGGTGGCGTCGTTGTGGTTACTGCCAGTTCATTTATGGAACAGGGTGAAGATATCAAAGCATGCCAGGTACTACCTGAACCTCTGTCTTTGCACATCGTGCTACTGCTCCACAGCAGCAATCCACCGGTCTTGCCCATTCTGCAATTGCTGCATTAAGCTTGAAATTCTTAGCTGACGCCTACTGGCAGTCCTTATTTGTTTGGTTTTTGGGCACTGTACCAAGATGAGCAACTTCTCCAGGCCAACAAACATATGTGAACTCTCTGCCATGTTGTCTGACACATTCTCATTGTGGATACTTCTGGGTCTGACAAGTCCACACTTTCACAGGCGAGTGTTGCTGACAAGGCACCCAAACCCAGTGGATGGAAGAAGTGAATCCACTGAATACTCAGAGTTATGAGACCACTGTTTCTTTGTTTGAAATTACATACTTTGTTGTCTAGTTGACACAATGTGACATTCAAAATGGATACTCCTGATTTAGGAGAGATACAATATTGTTACAACCTGAATAAAAGGTGATCTTTCATTTATACACCATGCATTACCATCATGTGTGACGTCCATTTTTTAGATATTGCAATCACATGTCCCATCCTGCTGCACCGGTAGTGGTGGTAATTGATCATCTGAGCTAGATTCGTCCTCAATGAATATGTTGTGTAGATTCTTCCTCATAGTGATATTGTTTAGTATGGCACATGTGGCAATGATCTTACAGCACATCGCAGGTCTGCAAAGTAGTGCTCAGCTGGTGTTCTGTAGGCAGTGGAACCTGGTCTTCAGTATGGTAAAAGTCCTCTCAATAATGGAGCACATTGTCCTGTGTGCCCTCTTGTACTGCCTGTAGGATGTGAGTATCCAGGAACTCAAGGCATATGCACTGTATCCTTAACCCCTTTGATGCTTGTGACAAGGTCAACTCGTCATGGGTGTTACCTGCGCTGTGCTTATGACGAGTTGACCTTGTCACAAACAATGGGATTTTGAAAATTGCAGCGCACAGCGGGAATCTACTATAGCAAGGATGCGGTTAAGAGAAGGAAAATCATTAGATCATATTACACAAACAGTTCTGGTAACTCTATTCATTGAGTCAACAATTCTCTTACTTTGTAAAAAATCATTGTCAAATTCACCAGGGACAATCAGTTTTGTATTCCACTATGGTGGAAGATGAAAAGTCATGGTTTCTGCCTGGGAATCTGGACAAATGGTCTGTTATGATAAAGGAGGCATCCTACACTACCTGCACCTCAAGTGAGTGTGAGCTTTTCCTGTTTCTGTATATGAATTCATTTTCTGAGGGGGGACATATGTAGTAGCGGGTAGTTTCAGGGAAAAGTGGTGAGTGAGGGTGGATGACAATAACAACACACAAAAAAACAAAAAAAGAACTTACCTGCCGCCCACTGTGTTGCCACTCTTCTGGCTTCACTGCAGCACAGGCTCCCAGACTCCAACAAGGTCAATCAAGATGCTGGTCTCACTGTTTTGGTAGCATGAGAGAAGGCCTGGAATTGGCCTAGCAGGCTGGATTTGAACTCCCACTGGGACTGGGAGCCTGTGCCTACTGTCTCCAACCCGGTACAAAAGGGGGTGGTGATGGAAGGAGCATCTGAATCAATCAAACACTCACACCCAGTCAAAAGATCTGTGATGGATTAAACCCAGATCTTTTGACTGGGTGTGAGTGTTTGATTGATTCAGATGCTCCGTCCATCACCACCCCCTTTTGTACTGCTTTTGGCCGCCATAAGTGTGGCAGGGTTTGCTCAGGCGTGAGTCCCTTGCTCACTTTGGCACTGGATTCAAGCAAGCCGGGCTGAAGACGGCTGGAATGCCAGAAACCGGTCCTCGGAAGCTTGTTTCCGGTCCGGGGAAGACATGGCTTGGCAGTTCGGGCTGGACTGTTCCTATGAGGCACAGGGTCAGACTGATTTGCATATAGCCATGTCTGAACTGGGGTGGCAGAGTGGGCTAAAGAACGGTGATGGATTAAACCCAGATCTTTTGACTGGGTGTTAGTGTTTGATTGATTCAGATGCTCAGTCCATCACCACCCCCTTTTGTACTACTGTCTCCAACCCGTCAACACAGCTCAAGTTGGAGACATGTCAGTGCGCATGTCAGTTTGGCCATCCTATGACAGCCGGCCAAACCCACATTTGCACTTGCAGCAGTGCCAACCACTCCTCCTCCCTGCTCGTCCCCAATACTTGGCCTTGTGAAGATAAATAAATGATAATAAACCTGTTCTATTATCATTTTATTTTTTAAGTTACGCCTCTCTGGAAGAATATTAATTTGGTCTGTTTCAATAATTGGAGTTATTTGGGAAATATATGTATTGGTTAACATTGCTAATCATGATATCCTGAAACCTGCAAAACAACTTGGAAAAAGCACTTTGTGAAACCCCTCACCACTGCTATGACCCCCTGGTAACTGTCAGAAGCAAAGAGGTGTAGGGAACACAATACCTGTACATGTGGTGTGATTGTATTGCTCCTGGGGTTTTAATTCAGCAATTAATTCTTGGATTACCCCACTACTGAGTTTGTACTGAGTCTGTACTTCTCAAAACTCTCCTTCTCTGTCTGTTCAAACAGGGTGACCCTCACTCTAAATATCCTATCCTGACTCCTCTTCATTCTCTGCCTGCCAGCCAAAATCCTCATCTTCCTCTTCAAAACATACAGGACCCCCATTCTCAAAGAGTCAGATGCATTTTGGGTGCCTTTTCAAGGTTTGCACCTGGTTACCGTCTGATCCAGATTGGTGGTAATTGAATTTCCTAAATGGCCATCTGCAACTATTCACAATTAGTAGATCCTTTGTACATGCGGATAGTGATTCGCTATTTGAAAATCCCTATTAGTAGTTTCCTATTTAGCTATTTCCAAAATGTAATTCGATTATATATAAATCGCAGTTTGTATCACCGCAAATACCTTTCGTACATTCAGAAATGGCATTTTGCATTTCCTAATGGCCTGAAATTGCAATTTGCACCAATTGAAATGTAAAATGCCTTCATGGATATGGCCTTTGTGTCCTGTGTTAACTGAATTGACACTGTTTATTCCTAGTACCTGAAAGGTCAGCCAATGACAGTTGATGAGTAAGCTGCAACTATTGCTAAACTATGCTAACATAGCAGACTCTAGTTGTAAATTATTACCATACCTAACTATATTGTTAATTTAACCCATGTTTTTCTCAGTTTTTCTTTTGCATAACAAAATATTTTATTACCATATATATAGCCTAACGCCCCCGCAGGCTGCCAACCCCATGAAGCAGATACCCTTCGTCCATGTTCAGTGAGGTGTTGGCCCCTGGGCCCGCGTCCAACCACTCATGGGCAGCCAACCCCAAGCCACGTACAGGCTCTGTGCAGCCAAATGCAATTCTACTAGATAGAAATCGCATTTTGCACCACCGCCAATACCTTTCGTACATTCAGAAATGGCATTTTGCATTTCCTAATGGCCTGAAATTGCAATTTGCACCAATTAAAATGCAAATTGCCTTCGTGGATATGGCCTTTTGTGTCCTGTGCTCACTGAATTGACACTGTTTATTCCGAGATAAATTGACATCCATGTTTATGTGGTGCAATACCTAGTACCTGAAAGGTCAGCCAATGACAGTTCATGAGTAAGCTGCAACTATGGCTAAACTAGGCTAACATAGCGGACTCTAATTGTAATTTGATTACCATACCTAACTATATTGTTACTTTAACTGTGTTTTTTTTCAGTTTTTTTTGCATATCAAAATATTTTATTAACATACATAAAGCCTAACGGCCACCTCAGACTGCCAACCCCATGCCGCAGATAGCCTTCGACCATGTTCAGTGTGGTGTTGGCCCCTGGGCTGCGTCCAACCACTCGTGGTCAGCCAACCTCAAGCGACGTACAGGCTCTGTGCAGCGGGCAGTTGGGCACAGGGCCTGGCACCTAAATACCCACGGGCACACACAGCTGCCAATGTGAAGTTACAATTTGAAGGGTAAAAAAAAACACAAAGTAACTGTGGGTCTGAATAAGCTTGTTGTTAGAAGTGTCTGACCGCCAACCTTATCCCAACTAAAGCATAATCTCAAAAGATAAGTGTTACTTCCAGAGTGTAAAAGTACCCATCAGTTATCGTTAGGTGCCGCCCTTGTCATCACTTGGGACTCCTTATACCAAGGGGGATTTTTCTGCATCCATAATAAGTGCATAATAAGTGTGGAAAATGTGAATGGATGCCCCAGTGTAACCAACTGTGTATAAAAGGTAACCGTATGCTGATAACTGAAAAGCAGTTCGTTATATTGAGTGTGAATAAGGTGAATAATATAAAATTGGAGAGTGAAGAGGGAAAGGAATTTATGAGATACCTCTCATACTTCCAAAGATAAAAGCCAGTGCGGGAACATAGTAGTTTTCAACAAATAGCTATTATTTAGGTCTAAATAGTAGCTATTTGTTGAAAACAGAAGGTTACCTTTTATACACCCTTAGTTACACTGGGGCATCCGTTCACATTTTCCACACTTATTATGGATGCAGGAATATCCTCCTTGGTGTAAGGAGTCCCAAGTGATGACAAGGGCGGCACCAAACGATAACTGATGGGTATTTGTACACTCTGGAAGTATCACTTATCTTTTGAGATTATGTTTTAGTTGGGATAAGGTTGGTGGTCAGACACTTCTAACAACTAGCTTATTCAGACCCACAGTTACTTTGTGTTTTTTCATGTTTTGCAATTAGGGGATCGTAGCGCTCAGTCTTTAAAATTTCCCTAGGACCCTCACTTTATTTGTTTGTTCTTACAATTTAAAAGGTGCCGTTTTAAGTAAGGCAGACCTAATGACTTTTTGAAAAGGTCAGAACACCAAAATAGATAAGTAGGCCTTTTAGCTTTACGAAAAGATCAGTATATAAATATATCAACCTATAAATGTATATAAAGCACACCTACTGTATTTGCTAAAAAAAATCCCCAATGTTTTAAATGATATATATATTTATTTAATTAACTCACACAGTGTAATGCCTGATAAAAGTAATTGTTATAAAAAAACATAAATACTATTTTTTTTTAAAAAGCGTGATCAGTTTTTACCAGTTTTCAAACCGCAGAACGCTGTCATAAAACCAACCACAAGAGGGTCCCGCACTCCAGCAGAAAAGAATAAATCTCCAGCTAGGAGAGCTTTAAAAATATGGTAAGCTTTCCTCGGGTCATGGATTTAATGACCCTGGAGACTTACTGTTTCTTTAATGTTTATTTTAATTGCTGGAGGGCTCCTGCACTCCCTGCAGCCCCCACATTATTTTAAAAAAATGCTTGGTTGTGCTCTTCTAGGGAACCATCAGATTGAAAAAATCTAAATAATAAGCCCTCGCAGTTCATTATGAGGTGCGCGTTCCTTGAAGAAGTGGCTTGGGGCCATATGCATGAACACATTTTCCTATAGACACATTATGGGCAAAACCCTTTGATGCATCTGGCCCATGGTTTTTTGTAGGAATTTTATGTACATGTCAGTTGAAGTTCGCACTCTATTTCTTTATCTATAGGTTCCCTGTACTTCCCAGGGCTTATACATTTAGTTCTGTATTGCACTGAGTACTGACTTTGGGTCACAATGGACTTGGATTTCTAATTAGTGAAAGGGTTTACTTGTCTAGTTGAGCCCTGTCCCATCAAGAAGAACTTTTTCCATCTATGATTTTAAAGCAAGTGATATGTGAGATTTTCGCCATCCTAAAACATGAGCGATAGAACAGATATTGCATCACCATACAGGAATATGGTAAGAGTATCACATGGCTTACAGCTAATTTTCATGGATTAGGGTTACCTATCAATGACATGATAACTTGCCAAATGTAGACAGCAAGGGTGCACCCACTGCATATTGGTTAAAGCCTGGAAATGAAAGTATAATTTCTTTTGAGTTGGACTATAGAAAATCCAGTTCCTTACATTGCCACATAGTAAATTCCAAGAGAGTCTGCAGGGGTTGTTCCAGAATTGAGGGTGACTGTCTCAGGAACAGATTTCCAAGGCTTTTGGAGCCTTATCTAAGCTGGAAAGGCTGTAGCCTACAGTTGATCTGCCCTCATGATGCTTATTGCATCTGGACCTTAACGGTATTGAACAGAGGAAAATGGCTGCTAGCTGGAAGATTTCCCAGATAAGTTGTGGAATACAGGATTGTGAACCTTCATTCTAGGTTGGGTGTCTCCCATAACTCAACCTGAAATAGTTTGCCGTAAACCATCCTAAAGCATCAAAAAATAAGACTACGTTGAAAGCTGACTTTATAATCTTTTTCCATTTCTGGAGACTTTGGCCTTATTATGAATCTGATTAATTTGACATCCGCCAAAAATCAGTGCACATGTATTCCGTACTATTTAAAGTGTACAAGGCCTCTAAGGCCTATATGCACTCTAAACAGGCTCGTGAATGCTCCACAAATGCCAAACACCAAATAGAGCTCTTAGCATTTTTTCAGAACCTCTATTTTGCAGATGTTGAAGTACATGAGAACACAGCAGCAATTAATAGGCACAACATTAATGGAAACATGAGTTCATCCCCACTCAGGAAACAATTTAACTTTTGTTGCTGTGGCAATCTACACCATTTCCTGTCATAATTTGGACCTGCATGTAGTTATTTAGGGAAGATAAATTACATTTTTGTCGTCATCCTTTTGTTAGTGTGTCATTCTTTATGGTACTTTTTGTTTTTACAAAAGCGTTGCCAAATGATTAATCTCTGGGCAGTTACCATGGAAATTGCTAATAATTTGTAGTATGGTAACTCTTTGTTGGGGGGTTGCTATTCTGCCTGTCCCCCCACCAAGCTACCAACATAATTCCCAAAAGGGAATACAGCTAAAGGCGACAGCTAACCCTTTTTGAATTTGTTACTACCCCCCAACTCGTTGGTCAGTAATTGACTCATTGTTTGCCATCGCAGTTGCAGTCACAGACCATTGATATATTCTAATGTGAATCGTCAGCAGAAGAGGGACACCTTTGTCATGCCGACTTGGGATTCATAATGTCCCACAAAATTCCTTTTTGGAGTCAAAAAGATTTTTTCTTCCTCATAGACTTGCGTTGATACATTTTCCAGAGTGTCCTGCAATAAAAAATCCCGGATTTTTGCAAATTGCGGCTAAATAATGTCTTATGAGCTTACCATCACTGACAGTCCTTAATGCAGATATCAGACTGAATTCTGCACTTGATAAGAACTATAAGTTTATAAACATTCCTTTGCTTGGAAATTGCATTTGCATGTATTTACCTGTTTCATTTATGCCTCTTGTTTTTTTCTACCAGCATTACCCTGCTACACGGGTAACTATACTTTGAGTCTGATCAAAGTATCAAAAGTTGAGAAAAGGCTATCTTAGGAAGACTTTCGGTAACCACTGATTTTAAATAATTTGATGTTGAAAATAAATAGATTAAGCTACATGGTGTGGATGCTTTAGAATAGCCGTCTGCTGAAATATAAATCCCATTATATCCTATGGGATTTATATTTCAGCTGATGGGATATCCGTCCCCATTATGATGGAGTAACCCGTCCACCGAGATCTAAATCAGGCCTTAAGTTACTTCACCTGTGTGGTAACAAGGTTTCAGAGAATTCTTCTGGGTTGCATTACTGAAAAGAATTATATTTACTTACAACACATAAGTTTATGAAAACGCTTCCTGTTCTGGCTGATCACGTTGTGAGACTCATCACCAGTATCTTAGAAGCAGTTTTAGAATTCGGCAGAGAGTACTCTGTCCATCATGGTGGCAGAGGAAATTATATCCCCCATCCCAACAGAAAGCCCTCCTCCAAGTTGAGAGATCGCCACTGGCGGCCATCAGTTTTGAAGGCTATCCACCAAACCTTTGCAAACGTTTTGATTTTCAAAGTGGGGGTTGTTACTAAAAAACAAAAAAATTATGAACTCCACACCAAGAGAGTTTTTTTTGGGTGTGGGGGAGGATCATTTGTTTTTGTTGTCTCTCACCACCAGATTTCAGCTGGTGTAAGCAGGAAAAAAGGAATTCACACCTTCCACCTTAAATAGGGAAGGTGAGTTAGTGCCCTTCCATCAGCTGAGTCAAAAGGAGCAACATTGACGGATCTGTCATACTTACGATGAAGTACCCTGTCCAACAAACTCTAAATCAGGACCTTAGTGTCAAAAGCACTACCAAGATTTATCATGAATATGGCACACTCACTGTTTAGTAAATGGACTCTCTTCCTGGCTTGATCATTACTCCTGTTGTGATATTTTCATTAATTTGCTGATTGCTTCTCTTATTCCATTGAATCTCGCATACAAACTAGAAGCTAATCTCACCTTGAACCCTTTATAAAAGCCTAGTAAATGCCCATCACAGTCGGACCCCAGGGGATGAATTGCTGCTGCTTTACTTATATTTCCTGTCAATATTTGCCACTACACATTCTTCCAATCCGTAAATGCGAGTTTGAAAGCTCTTAACTAGCTTTCAAAAGATCTACTAAATGCCGTCTCAACGACTGGTGGAGGGACGCAGAGTTCTACAAAAAGGTTTTCAAGATACCTTCTGAACCTTTAGCAAATGTGATATGAATCACCGTGGTTTTGATGGCTGCAGTTGTGCTTTTATTTTAAATAAGCAATAATGCAAAACTCTTCACGAGGGGGAGGAATATATTTTGCAGACACAGTACAACCATGTCTGTTTTTTATACATGTTCATAAGTGACCCTCAAATTCATAAAGATTACAATATGAACTATTAACAACAAATAACAATACGTAAAACAGTTATTTAAAGATAGAACCATTGAATGACAGGTAAGCACCAGCAGTATCCCGAAATGAATGTAACAACACAAGGACATACAGTTTATTGCATAAGCCAAGGTTTCTGAATTAATCCTTGTGCAACATCAGGAAAGTATTTTTGGGGTAGGGGAATAGATTTATGTTTTTTTTATTGTACTCTTGTAGCAGATGATCTCTATTTTATAGACAAAACAAGTGATGGACCGAATGTGGATCAATGTCACACATTCACCCCAGTCCAAAGATCTGGGCCCAAATCCATCGTTTTTTTGCACTCCACACCACCCTGGGTTAAACAATGGCGATATGCAAATCAGCTCTGACCCTGTGCCCCATGGGAACAGTCCAGTCTGAACTACAAAAGCCATGTCCTTCCCAGAACGGAATCAAGCATCCGAGGACCGGACCGGTTTCGAGGTAACACCTCTCATCAGCCCGGCTAGCTTGACTCCAGTGGTGTGGAGTGCCTGGGACCCACGTCTGAGCATCCCCAGCGCACTTAGGGCGGAATTTGCAAACAAAACAAGTGATGGACCGAATGTGGATCAATGTCACACATTCACCCCAGTCCAAAGATCTGGGCCCAAATCCATAGTTTTTTTGCACTCCACACCACCCTGGGTTAGACAATGGCGATATGCAAATCAGCTCTGACCCTGTGCCCCATGGGAACAGTCCAGTCCGAACTACAAAAGCCATGTCCTTCCCAGAACGGAATCAAGCATCCGAGGACCGGACCGGTTTCGAGGTAACACCTCTCATCAGCCCGGCTAGCTTGACTCCAGTGGTGTGGAGTGCCTGGGACCCACGTCTGAGCATCCCCAGCGCACTTAGGGCGGAATTTGCAAACAAAACAAGTGATGGACCGAATGTGGATCAATGTCACACATTCACCCCAGTCCAAAGATCTGGGCCCAAATCCATCGTTTTTTTTGCACTCCACACCACCCTGGGTTAGACAATGGCGATATGCAAATCAGCTCTTACCCTGTGCCCCAAGGGAACAGTCCAGTCCGAACTACAAAAGCCATGTCCTTCCCAGAACGGAATCAAGCATCCGAGGACCGGACCGGTTTCGAGGTAACACCTCTCATCAGCCCGGCTAGCTTGACTCCATTGGTGTGGAGTGCCTGGGACCCACGTCTGAGCATCCCCAGCGCACCAGGGGCCCGATGTAGGTAAATCTACATTTACCACTTCATAAATACCGAATCATACCGAATCGGTATTTATGAAGTGGTAAATTAGAGGGGGGGGGATGTAGGTATTTCAGATTCGGTAAATACCGAATCTGTAAGATTCGGTATTTACCGATTCTGTAAATACCGATTCGGTATCCCCCATTGCTTCCTATGGGCCTTGAAGCCCATAGGAATCAATGGGCATTACCGAATCGGTAATTACCGATTCGGTAATTACCGATTTGTGCAAGGGTGCAGGGGGTGTCACTTTGACACCCTCCAGCACCCCAAAAAAAGGCATGTGAGCCATGTGGCACACAGACATGCCCTAAGGGCATGTCTGTCTGTCACATGGCATAGGTGTGCATGCACACATGTGCATGCACACCTGGATTCGGTATTTTAACACCCAATTGGATTGGGTGTTAAAATACCGAATCTGAAGGGCCTGTGGGACTGAAAGTAGTCCCACCTACATCCCAAATTTAAAAAATCGGTAAAATTACCGATTCGGTATTTTTGCGATTCGGTACCGAATCGGTAAAATACCGAATCGGACAAAAAAAGGTCCCCTACATCTCAGTAGGCCAAATACCGGTCGGAAACGGCCGAAATCGGCCGTTTCCGACCGGTATTTGGTACCTACATCGGGCCCTTTGGGAGAGAAATTGCAAACAAAACAAGTGATGGACCGAATGTGGATCAATGTCATACATTCACCCCAGTCCAAAGATCTGGGCCCAAATCCATCGTTTTTTTGCACTCCACACCACCCTGGGTTAGACAATGGCGATATGCAAATCAGCTCTGACCCTGTGCCCCATGGGAACAGTCCAGTCCGAACTACAAAAGCCATGTCCTTCCCAGAACGGCCCAGATCTTTGGACTGGGGTGAATGTGTGACATTGATCCACATTCTGTCCATCACCTGTTTTGTTTGCAATACCGTCATAAGTGCGCTGGGGATGCTCAGACGTGGGTCCCAGGCACTCCACACCACTGGAGTCAAGCTAGCCGGGCTGATGAGAGGTGTTACCTCGAAACCGGTCCGGTCCTCGGATGCTTGATTCCGTTCTGGGAAGGACATGGCTTTTGTAGTTCGGACTGGACTGTTCCCATGGGGCACAGGGTCAGAGCTGATTTGCATATCGCCATTGTCTAACCCAGGGTGGTGTGGAGTGCAAAAAAACGATGGATTTGGGCCCAGATCTTTGGACTGGGGTGAATGTGTGACATTGATCCACATTCTGTCCATCACCTGTTTTGTTTGCAATACCGCCATAAGTGCGCTGGGGATGCTCAGACGTGGGTCCCAGGCACTCCACACCACTGGAGTCAAGCTAGCCGGGCTGATGAGAGGTGTTACCTCGAAACCGGTCCGGTCCTCGGATGCTTGATTCCGTTCTGGGAAGGACATGGCTTTGGTAGTTCGGACTGGACTGTTCCCATGGGGCACAGGGTCAGAGCTGATTTGCATATCGCCATTGTCTAACCCAGGGTGGTGTGGAGTGCAAAAAAACGATGGATTTGGGCCCAGATCTTTGGACTGGGGTGAATGTGTGACATTGATCCACATTCTGTCCATCACCTGTTTTGTTTGCAATACCGCCATAAGTGCGCTGGGGATGCTCAGACGTGGGTCCCAGGCACTCCACACCACTGGAGTCAAGCTAGCCGGGCTGATGAGAGGTGTTACCTCGAAACCGGTCCGGTCCTCGGATGCTTGATTCCGTTCTGGGAAGGACATGGCTTTTGTAGTTCGGACTGGACTGTTCCCATGGGGCACAGGGTCAGAGCTGATTTGCATATCGCCATTGTCTAACCCAGGGTGGTGTGGAGTGCAAAAAAACGATGGATTTGGGCCCAGATCTTTGGACTGGGGTGAATGTGTGACATTGATCCACATTCTGTCCATCACCTGTTTTGTTTGCAATACCGCCATAAGTGCGCTGGGGATGCTCAGACGTGGGTCCCAGGCACTCCACACCACTGGAGTCAAGCTAGCCGGGCTGATGAGAGGTGTTACCTCGAAACCGGTCCGGTCCTCGGATGCTTGATTCCGTTCTGGGAAGGACATGGCTTTTGTAGTTCGGACTGGACTGTTCCCATGGGGCACAGGGTCAGAGCTGATTTGCATATCGCCATTGTCTAACCCAGGGTGGTGTGGAGTGCAAAAAAACGATGGATTTGGGCCCAGATCTTTGGACTGGGGTGAATGTGTGACATTGATCCACATTCTGTCCATCACCTGTTTTGTTTGCAATACCGCCATAAGTGCGCTGGGGATGCTCAGACGTGGGTCCCAGGCACTCCACACCACTGGAGTCAAGCTAGCCGGGCTGATGAGAGGTGTTACCTCGAAACCGGTCCGGTCCTCGGATGCTTGATTCCGTTCTGGGAAGGACATGGCTTTTGTAGTTCGGACTGGACTGTTCCCATGGGGCACAGGGTCAGAGCTGATTTGCATATCGCCATTGTCTAACCCAGGGTGGTGTGGAGTGCAAAAAAACGATGGATTTGGGCCCAGATCTTTGGACTGGGGTGAATGTGTGACATTGATCCACATTCTGTCCATCACCTGTTTTGTTTGCAATACCGCCATAAGTGCGCTGGGGATGCTCAGACGTGGGTCCCAGGCACTCCACACCACTGGAGTCAAGCTAGCCGGGCTGATGAGAGGTGTTACCTCGAAACCGGTCCGGTCCTTGGATGCTTGATTCCGTTCTGGGAAGGACATGGCTTTTGTAGTTCGGACTGGACTGTTCCCATGGGGCACAGGGTCAGAGCTGATTTGCATATCGCCATTGTCTAACCCAGGGTGGTGTGGAGTGCAAAAAAACGATGGATTTGGGCCCAGATCTTTGGACTGGGGTGAATGTGTGACATTGATCCACATTCTGTCCATCACCTGTTTTGTTTGCAATACCGCCATAAGTGCGCTGGGGATGCTCAGACGTGGGTCCCAGGCACTCCACACCACTGGAGTCAAGGTAGCCGGGCTGATGAGAGGTGTTACCTCGAAACCGGTCCGGTCCTCGGATGCTTGATTCCGTTCTGGGAAGGACATGGCTTTTGTAGTTCGGACTGGACTGTTCCCATGGGGCACAGGGTCAGAGCTGATTTGCATATCGCCATTGTCTAACCCAGGTTGGTGTGGAGTGCAAAAAAACGATGGATTTGGGCCCAGATCTTTGGACTGGGGTGAATGTGTGACATTGATCCACATTCTGTCCATCACCTGTTTTGTTTGCAATACCGCCATAAGTGCGCTGGGGATGCTCAGACGTGGGTCCCAGGCACTCCACACCACTGGAGTCAAGCTAGCCGGGCTGATGAGAGGTGTTACCTCGAAACCGGTCCGGTCCTCGGATGCTTGATTCCGTTCTGGGAAGGACATGGCTTTTGTAGTTCGGACTGGACTGTTCCCATGGGGCACAGGGTCAGAGCTGATTTGCATATCGCCATTGTCTAACCCAGGGTGGTGTGGAGTGCAAAAAAACGATGGATTTGGGCCCAGATCTTTGGACTGGGGTGAATGTGTGACATTGATCCACATTCTGTCCATCACCTGTTTTGTTTGCAATACCGCCATAAGTGCCCTGGGGATGCTCAGACGTGGGTCCCAGGCACTCCACACCACTGGAGTCAAGCTAGCCGGGCTGATGAGAGGTGTTACCTCGAAACCGGTCCGGTCCTCGGATGCTTGATTCCGTTCTGGGAAGGACATGGCTTTTGTAGTTCGGACTGGACTGTTCCCATGGGGCACAGGGTCAGAGCTGATTTGCATATCGCCATTGTCTAACCCAGGGTGGTGTGGAGTGCAAAAAAACGATGGATTTGGGCCCAGATCTTTGGACTGGGGTGAATGTGTGACATTGATCCACATTCTGTCCATCACCTGTTTTTTTTTTGCAATACCGCCATAAGTGCGCTGGGGATGCTCAGACGTGGGTCCCAGGCACTCCACACCACTGGAGTCAAGCTAGCCGGGCTGATGAGAGGTGTTACCTCGAAACCGGTCCGGTCCTCGGATGCTTGATTCCGTTCTGGGAAGGACATGGCTTTTGTAGTTCGGACTGGACTGTTCCCATGGGGCACAGGGTCAGAGCTGATTTGCATATCGCCATTGTCTAACCCAGGGTGGTGTGGAGTGCAAAAAAACGATGGATTTGGGCCCAGATCTTTGGACTGGGGTCAATGTGTGACATTGATCCACATTCTGTCCATCACCTGTTTTGTTTGCAATACCGCCATAAGTGCGCTGGGGATGCTCAGACATGGGTCCCAGGCACTCCACACCACTGGAGTCAAGCTAGCCGGGCTGATGAGAGGTGTTACCTCGAAACCGGTCCGGTCCTCGGATGCTTGATTCCGTTCTGGGAAGGACATGGCTTTTGTAGTTCGGACTGGAATGTTCCCATGGGGCACAGGGTCAGAGCTGATTTGCATATCGCCATTGTCTAACCCAGGGTGGTGTGGAGTGCAAAAAAACGATGGATTTGGGCCCAGATCTTTGGACTGGGGTGAATGTGTGACATTGATCCACATTCTGTCCATCACCTGTTTTGTTTGCAATACCGCCATAAGTGCGCTGGGGATGCTCAGACGTGGGCCCCAGGCACTCCACACCACTGGAGTCAAGCTAGCCGGGCTGATGAGAGGTGTTACCTCGAAACCGGTCCGGTCCTCGGATGCTTGATTCCGTTCTGGGAAGGACATGGCTTTTGTAGTTCGGACCGGACTGTTCCCATGGGGCACAGGGTCAGAGCTGATTTGCATATCGCCATTGTCTAACCCAGGGTGGTGTGAAGTGCAAAAAAACGATGGATTTGGGCCCAGATCTTTGGACTGGGGTGAATGTGTGACATTGATCCACATTCTGTCCATCACCTGTTTTGTTTGCAATACCGCCATAAGTGCGCTGGGGATGCTAAGACGTGGGTCCCAGGCACTCCACACCACTGGAGTCAAGCTAGCCGGGCTGATGAGAGGTGTTACCTCGAAACCGGTCCGGTCCTCGGGTGCTTGATTCCGTTCTGAGAAGGACATGGCTTTTGTAGTTCGGACTGGACTGTTCCCATGGGGCACAGGGTCAGAGCTGATTTGCATAGCGCCATTGTCTAACCCAGGGTGGTGTGGAGTGCAAAAAAACGATGGATTTGGGCCCAGATCTTTGGACTGGGGTGAATGTGTGACATTGATCCACATTCTGTCCATCACCTGTTTTGTTTGCAATACCGCCATAAGTGCGCTGGGGATGCTCAGACGTGGGTCCCAGGCACTCCACACCACTGGAGTCAAGCTAGCCGGGCTGATGAGAGGTGTTACCTCGAAACCGGTCCGGTCCTCGGATGCTTGATTCCGTTCTGGGAAGGACATGGCTTTTGTAGTTCGGACTGGACTGTTCCCATGGGGCACAGGGTCAGAGCTGATTTGCATATCGCCATTGTCTAACCCAGGGTGGTGTGGAGTGCAAAAAAACGATGGATTTGGGCCCAGATCTTTGGACTGGGGTGAATGTGTGACATTGATCGACATTCTGTCCATCACCTGTTTTGTTTGCAATACCGCCATAAGTGCGCTGGGGATGCTCAGACGTGGGTCCCAGGCACTCCACACCACTGGAGTCAAGCTAGCCGGGCTGATGAGAGGTGTTACCTCGAAACCGGTCCGGTCCTCGGATGCTTGATTCCGTTCTGGGAAGGACATGGCTTTTGTAGTTCGGACTGGACTGTTCCCAAGGGGCACAGGGTCAGAGCTGATTTGCATATCGCCATTGTCTAACCCAGGGTGGTGTGGAGTGCAAAAAAATGATGGATTTGGGCCCAGATCTTTGGACTGGGGTGAATGTGTGACATTGATCCACATTCTGTCCATCACCTGTTTTGTTTGCAATACCGCCATAAGTGCGCTGGGGATGCTCAGACGTGGGTCCCAGGCACTCCACACCACTGGAGTCAAGCTAGCCGGGCTGATGAGAGGTGTTACCTCGAAACCGGTCCGGTCCTCGGATGCTTGATTCCGTTCTGGGAAGGACATGGCTTTTGTAGTTCGGACTGGACTGTTCCCATGGGGCACAGGGTCAGAGCTGATTTGCATATCGCCATTGTCTAACCCAGGGTGGTGTGGAGTGCAAAAAAACGATGGATTTGGGCACAGATCTTTGGACTGGGGTGAATGTGTGACATTGATCCACATTCTGTCCATCACCTGTTTTGTTTGCAATACCGCCATAAGTGCGCTGGGGATGCTCAGACGTGGGTCCCAGGCACTCCACACCACTGGAGTCAAGATAGCCGGGCTGATGAGAGGTGTTACCTCGAAACCGGTCCGGTCCTCGGATGCTTGATTCCGTTCTGGGAAGGACATGGCTTTTGTAGTTCGGACTGGACTGTTCCCATTGGGCACAGGGTCAGAGCTGATTTGCATATCGCCATTGTCTAACCCAGGGTGGTGTGGAGTGCAAAAAAACGATGGATTTGGGCCCAGATCTTTGGACTGGGGTGAATGTGTGACATTGATCCACATTCTGTCCATCACCTGTTTTGTTTGCAATACCGCCATAAGTGCGCTGGGGATGCTCAGACGTGGGTCCCAGGCACTCCACACCACTGGAGTCAAGCTAGCCGGGCTGATGAGAGGTGTTACCTCGAAACCGGTCCGGTCCTCGGATGCTTGATTCCGTTCTGGGAAGGACATGGCTTTTGTAGTTCGGACTGGACTGTTCCCATGGGGCACAGGGTCAGAGCTGATTTGCATATCACCATTGTCTAACCCAGGGTGGTGTGGAGTGCAAAAAAACGATGGATTTGGGCCCAGATCTTTGGACTGGGGTGAATGTGTGACATTGATCCACATTCTGTCCATCACCTGTTTTGTTTGCAATACCGCCATAAGTGCGCTGGGGATGCTCAGACGTGGGTCCCAGGCACTCCACACCACTGGAGTCAAGCTAGCCGGGCTGATGAGAGGTGTTACCTCGAAACCGGTCCGGTCCTCGGATGCTTGATTCCGTTCTGGGAAGGACATGGCTTTTGTAGTTCGGACTGGACTGTTCCCATGGGGCACAGGGTCAGAGCTGATTTGCATATCGCCATTGTCTAACCCAGGGTGGTGTGGAGTGCAAAAAAACGATGGATTTGGGCCCAGATCTTTGGACTGGGGTGAATGTGTGACATTGATCCACATTCTGTCCATCACCAGTTTTGTTTGCAATACCGCCATAAGTGCGCTGGGGATGCTCAGACGTGGGTCCCAGGCACTCCACACCACTGGAGTCAAGATAGCCGGGCTGATGAGAGGTGTTACCTCGAAACCGGTCCGGTCCGCGGATGCTTGATTCCGTTCTGGGAAGGACATGGCTTTTGTAGTTCGGACTGGACTGTTCCCATTGGGCACAGGGTCAGAGCTGATTTGCATATCGCCATTGTCTAACCCAGGGTGGTGTGGAGTGCAAAAAAACGATGGATTTGGGCCCAGATCTTTGGACTGGGGTGAATGTGTGACATTGATCCACATTCTGTCCATCACCTGTTTTGTTTGCTCTATTTTATAGAGGCATTGTTAATGGAAAGATTACATTTACAACTAAGTATCATTTTCTTCATTCTTAAGGCCAATAGTTTCTTTAGTAAATCTTTGAGAATACAGTGATATCAGCAACAGAGACATGAACATATTCATTTCTTCCAATATAAGCAATGAAATATCTCTAAACCCAAAACACCTGTTCTCCTAATTTCACCCCAACTTGCTCAAAAAGATTCAGGAGCTCAGAAACCAATTCAAGTGATTAAGCCAACAATGAATCAGTGGCACCTCAGACATATAGTGCATAGCACATACTTACTGTCCATTACACATGCAAACTCTACCCAGATAGACAGCTGAACTGTAAAAAGTTGTGCTAGAGACTAATGCAAGAAATAAAAAACAACTAAATTACTGCCCTGTGGTGTGTGTAAGATCATGAACTAGCACTCTTAGTTTGAATAATATGCTTGCGGGCATCCATAAATTCCCCAAAAATGTTAACTTCGAACTCAAAGTCCTCCATCTGAAGTAAATTCACCTTTTGATGCAAAAGGAATGACAGACTAACTTTTCATTACATTGTCAGTGATTTTACAAGGGACCGGTCTAACGGTATACAGTCTTAATATCGAATAAAAAATATCGATTGGCCAAAATTTCGAGTTATAAATATAGAATGGACAAAATATCGAATGGACAGAATATAGACTACAAAAATATCAAATAGAATAGCATAATATCGAAAAGAATAGCATTAATATCGAATCCAAAATATAGAATGGACAAAATATAGAATGGACAGAATATAGACAACAAAAATATCGAATTTGAGGTAATTTTTTTAAGTGTTTTTTTATGTTACTATATGTGTGAAAAGTGTATATTTATTTTATAATTCATTTTAATTAATTAATTTAATTGTATTTAATGTTTGCGTAATATAATTCTGTAGCGGGCTGTGGGTTTATAGGGGAATAGGGTGGGAAGTAATTTAAATATAATTAATTAAATATGTTAATTTATTTATTGATATTTATGTTGAATTAATTGGTATTTAATTATTAATTGTTAATTAATTAAAATATAATTAGTAAATATTTTTAATTAATTAATTAATTGATCATTATGTTAATTAAATTAATGTAGTTTCTGCAGCGGGTTGTGGGTTTATAGGGGAATAGGATGGGAAGTAATTTAAATATAATTAATTAAATATGTTAATTTATTTATTGGTATTTATGTTGAATTAATTGGTAATTAATTATTAATTGGTAATAAATTAAAATATAATTGGTAATTAATTTTAATTAATTGATTAATTGATAATTATGTTGATTAAATTGATGTATTTTCTGCAGTGGGTTGTGGGTTTATAGGGGAATAGGGTGGGAAGTAATTTAAATATAATTATTAAATATGTTAATTTATTTATTGGTATTAATTTTGAATTAATTGTTAATTATTATTAGTTGGTAATTAATTAAAATATAATTGGTCAATATTTTTAATTAATTGATTAATTGATTATTATGTTAATTTTATTAATTTCTTTTCAGTAGTGGGCTGTGTGTTTAAAGAGGAATAGTGTGGGAAGTAATTGAATTATAAATAATAAAATTTTTAAATTTATTTATAGCTTTTTTTGTTGTAATATTTATTTTTTTATTAATTGTTAATTAATTTAGTGTTAATTGGTAAATAATATGTATTAGTAGGTAATTTCTTTTAATAATTACATTTCATTTGTATTTTTAATTGATTAATTATTATTTTATATAAAATTGTTAATTATTTTATATTATTTGTAATTGGTATTAATATGTAATTTAATTTAATTCATATATGAAGTATTTACTTTCCCTACTGTTGCACTCACTGGAGTGGGAATAGTAATTTTTACCCCTACGCTATCCAACGCTTTCCCTACTGTTGCACTCTTTGGAGTTGGAATAGTAATTTTTACCTCTACGCTATCCAATGCTTTCCCTACTGTTGCACTCTCCGGAGTTGGAATAGTAATTTTTACCCTCCCGCTATCCAATGCATTTCCTACTGTTGCACTCACTGGAGTGGGAAAAGTAAATTTTATGCCTACGCTATCCAACGCTTTCCCTACTGTTGCATTCTCTGAAGTGGGAATAGTAATCTTTACCCCTGCGCTATCCAATGCTTTCCCTACTGTTGCACTCACTGGAGTGGGAATAGTAATTTTTAATCTCCCGCTATCCAACGCTTTCCCTACTGTTGCACTCATTGGAGTGGGAATAGTAATTTTTACCCCTACGCTATACAATGCTTTCCCTACTGTCGCACTCTCTGGAGTGGGAATAGTAATTTTTACCTCTATGCTATCCAATGCTTTCCCTACTGTTGCACTCTCTGGAGTGGGAATAGTAATTTTTACCCCTACGCTATCCAATGTTTTCTCTACTGTTGCACTCACTGGAGTGGTAATAGTAAATTTAACCCTCTCGCTATCCTGTGTTGAAAATATTGTATATGTTTTGTTAATAATAAGTATATATATATATATATATATATATATATATATATTTATTATAGCTCCAAAGTCCCACAGACGAGGATGCACGCAGGCTTCAGCAAGATGTCCAAGCGCCACACTCAAGCCGGGATGTAGCCTGACGCGTTTCGGATGAAACTCCTTCTTCATAGGCCGGTTCCCAGAGAATACACAGCGTCTTGAACCACACCTACATTTAAATAATGAGCTGCCTTGTGATAGGCCAGTTCAGCTCCAATGAGCAGTCCCCAAGGTGTTCTGGGATTTGTAGTGTGGTTGATTCTACCTGGATAGGTGCTGCGATCTCAGGGTCCCCAATCATGGCCCACAGATGGGCCCCGAATAGTGCGTGGTTCCTGGTGCTGTAGCCCCGTGAAGCGAGCCTGGCAAGATTCCAAGCTCCACAGCCCGCTCGTTACTGCGATGGTGCATCCTGCACGGCCGGGCAGCCGTGAACAATTATAGCTCCAAAGTCCCACAGACGAGGATGCACGCAGGCTTCAGCAAGATGTCCAAGCGCCACACTCAAGCCGGGATGTAGCCTGACGCGTTTCGGATGAAACTCCTTCTTCATAGGCCGGTTCCCAGAGAATACACAGCGTCTTGAACCACACCTACATTTAAATAATGAGCTGCCTTGTGATAGGCCAGTTCAGCTCCAATGAGCAGTCCCCAAGGTGTTCTGGGATTTGTAGTGTGGTTGATTCTACCTGGATAGGTGCTGCGATCTCAGGGTCCCCAATCATGGCCCACAGATGGGCCCCGAATAGTGCGTGGTTCCTGGTGCTGTAGCCCCGTGAAGCGAGCCTGGCAAGATTCCAAGCTCCACAGCCCGCTCGTTACTGCGATGGTGCATCCTGCACGGCCGGGCAGCCGTGAACAATTATAGCTCCAAAGTCCCACAGACGAGGATGCACGCAGGCTTCAGCAAGATGTCCAAGCGCCACACTCAAGCCGGGATGTAGCCTGACGCGTTTCGGATGAAACTCCTTCTTCATAGGCCGGTTCCCAGAGAATACACAGCGTCTTGAACCACACCTACATTTAAATAATGAGCTGCCTTGTGATAGGCCAGTTCAGCTCCAATGAGCAGTCCCCAAGGTGTTCTGGGATTTGTAGTGTGGTTGATTCTACCTGGATAGGTGCTGCGATCTCAGGGTCCCCAATCATGGCCCACAGATGGGCCCCGAATAGTGCGTGGTTCCTGGTGCTGTAGCCCCGTGAAGCGAGCCTGGCAAGATTCCAAGCTCCACAGCCCGCTCGTTACTGCGATGGTGCATCCTGCACGGCCGGGCAGCCGTGAACAATTATAGCTCCAAAGTCCCACAGACGAGGATGCACGCAGGCTTCAGCAAGATGTCCAAGCGCCACACTCAAGCCGGGATGTAGCCTGACGCGTTTCGGATGAAACTCCTTCTTCATAGGCCGGTTCCCAGAGAATACACAGCGTCTTGAACCACACCTACATTTAAATAATGAGCTGCCTTGTGATAGGCCAGTTCAGCTCCAATGAGCAGTCCCCAAGGTGTTCTGGGATTTGTAGTGTGGTTGATTCTACCTGGATAGGTGCTGCGATCTCAGGGTCCCCAATCATGGCCCACAGATGGGCCCCGAATAGTGCGTGGTTCCTGGTGCTGTAGCCCCGTGAAGCGAGCCTGGCAAGATTCCAAGCTCCACAGCCCGCTCGTTACTGCGATGGTGCATCCTGCACGGCCGGGCAGCCGTGAACAATTATAGCTCCAAAGTCCCACAGACGAGGATGCACGCAGGCTTCAGCAAGATGTCCAAGCGCCACACTCAAGCCGGGATGTAGCCTGACGCGTTTCGGATGAAACTCCTTCTTCATAGGCCGGTTCCCAGAGAATACACAGCGTCTTGAACCACACCTACATTTAAATAATGAGCTGCCTTGTGATAGGCCAGTTCAGCTCCAATGAGCAGTCCCCAAGGTGTTCTGGGATTTGTAGTGTGGTTGATTCTACCTGGATAGGTGCTGCGATCTCAGGGTCCCCAATCATGGCCCACAGATGGGCCCCGAATAGTGCGTGGTTCCTGGTGCTGTAGCCCCGTGAAGCGAGCCTGGCAAGATTCCAAGCTCCACAGCCCGCTCGTTACTGCGATGGTGCATCCTGCACGGCCGGGCAGCCGTGAACAATTATAGCTCCAAAGTCCCACAGACGAGGATGCACGCAGGCTTCAGCAAGATGTCCAAGCGCCACACTCAAGCCGGGATGTAGCCTGACGCGTTTCGGATGAAACTCCTTCTTCATAGGCCGGGCACTTGGAGCTTGGATATATATATATATATATATATATATATATATATATATATATATATATATATATATATATATATATATACACTCATGAACAAGCCTTCGGCTGAAGGCGAAACGCGTTGGGCTAGTGACGATTGAGCTAAAAATAAAGTTGTTGGTCTAAGCTTTACACCTGCCTGTTTGTGTGCCTCCTTACCTCCGGTGTTGGGCCGGATCCGTGAATATATATATATATATATATATATATATATATTCCTGAAGGTTGCCCTTGCAATGAGGACGCCACTCCACAATGGTAAGTTCACCTGAACTCTTTATTTTCAAACTGGCTTTCTTTTCTGAAATCTTCTGTTTCCCTAATGCATTTCGAAGCTTGCTGCTCCTTCCTCTGAGGGAAAGCCTGAAAGAGTCACAGTGAAACCCTGCACACCTTGGAGGGCTTAAAATAACCGGAAAATGAACACTGTTTTAAAATATTTCATCTGCAAGCAAATTACACAGACCCCACTGGAGGGGAAGAATTGGGCACAGCACAAAAACTTCAAACCCCAGAATGCACACGAATTTCCACACCTGTTTAAGTGAGGCCTCTGGAGAGGTTAATTGAAAAAGAAAAAAACGAACTGAAGGCTGGAGGGTGTGCTGTGCTGATCTGTGGCTGACAGACTGTGTTTTCCCTTTGAAAAAGAAGCATGTTGCTTTGAAACACGTCAGGGAAGGTAATGAACAATTGGAAAGCTGAGCTGGTTTCAGAAAATAAATGGTTCTGTGAACTTATTTTTCGTGGAGTGGCGTCCTTAAGCAGCGGGCACTTTTGTTGGAATTTTCATACACGGTAGCCTCACCGTGGAGGATGCACCGCCATTAAATGATGGGTCTGCAAGGTTTGGAACTGTGCTTAACCTGTCTGCAGCACGAGGAATAAAATAAAGAAAAGGAACTGGCATGTCTTTCTGAGGCCCAATGGAGGGCTTAAAATAACCGGAAAATGAACACTGTTTTAAAATATTTCATCTGCAAGCAAATTACACAGACCCCACTGGAGGGGAAGAATTGGGCACAGCACAAAAACTTCAAACCCCAGAATGCACACGAATTTCCACACCTGTTTAAGTGAGGCCTCTGGAGAGGTTAATTGAAAAAGAAAAAAACGAACTGAAGGCTGGAGGGTGTGCTGTGCTGATCTGTGGCTGACAGACTGTGTTTTCCCTTTGAAAAAGAAGCATGTTGCTTTGAAACGCGTCAGGGAAGGTAATGAACAATTGGAAAGCTGAGCTGGTTTCAGAAAATAAATGGTTCTGTGAACTTATTTTTCGTGGAGTGGCGTCCTTAAGCAGCGGGCACTTTTGTTGGAATTTTCATACACGGTAGCCTCACCGTGGAGGATGCACCGCCATTAAATGATGGGTCTGCAAGGTTTGGAACTGTGCTTAACCTGTCTGCAGCACGAGGAATAAAATAAAGAAAAGGAACTGGCATGTCTTTCTGAGGCCCAATGGAGGGCTTAAAATAACCGGAAAATGAACACTGTTTTAAAATATTTCATCTGCAAGCAAATTACACAGACCCCACTGGAGGGGAAGAATTGGGCACAGCACAAAAACTTCAAACCCCAGAATGCACACGAATTTCCACACCTGTTTAAGTGAGGCCTCTGGAGAGGTTAATTGAAAAAGAAAAAAACGAACTGAAGGCTGGAGGGTGTGCTGTGCTGATCTGTGGCTGACAGACTGTGTTTTCCCTTTGAAAAAGAAGCATGTTGCTTTGAAACGCGTCAGGGAAGGTAATGAACAATTGGAAAGCTGAGCTGGTTTCAGAAAATAAATGGTTCTGTGAACTTATTTTTCGTGGAGTGGCGTCCTTAAGCAGCGGGCACTTTTGTTGGAATATATATATATATATATATATATATATATATATATATATATATATATTTTGCAATCCACAATTCTGCCAATAAGCAAGGTCGCGCACTCAAGGGGATTCAGTCAAAGCTGTTTATTCACCGGAATTCGCTACGCGTTTCGACACACCAAGGTGTCTTGATCACACGATAACCTTTCCCCTGTGTTGAACAATTTAAATACACAGTGAATGTTGCAAGAATAGTAAACATAGATGAAGTGCATATCCCTCAATGCATACAAGGCAGTTACATGTCGGCCATATTGGAATGGAGTATATGCAAAGCAAAACATGATTTAAATCTCAGTTGTATGTCATTGCAATAGGTAATTATATATGAAAACTAGGATAATTTACAATAAAATTCATTACGCCTAGTATACTAAATTAAACGACCCATGTGGTAATACTGGACAATAAGGTCTAAATAAGGCATATGTACGGACCATTGACCTCTATAAATAATATACATATTACCCAACCGGCAATTATTTGAACACCAGTAAACAAGGTAGAACAGAACCAAGTGGTACAGTTCCCTATTGGTACTCAATTCATAGTTCCCAGGTGAGGAGCAGAATACATTCCAATATTATAATAAGTGCATTCGGTCTAGTGCCTTAGTGTCAGAAAAAATTGTAGGGAAGCGAAAAATGTCTCGCAGCCATCTATGTAAACCGGGAATACTATCAGTTCAAAAAAGAGAGGAAAAAAGTGCCCATAGTGAGAGTCTTATCTTAAACAGGGTGACGTGATATCTTCCATTCAGACTGGAGAAAGGAGGGGCCGTGGTGACGTGAGGAAGTGAGTGCAGTCCCCCATCCTACTCTCCTGAAAGAGACATAACATAAACATGATTAAAATCATTTAAAATATATACAAAAGTATATCTGATACATATAATATTTGCAAGATATAAGAAACGAATATCAGCTGTGCACAGTGGGAGAACATGATGACTGTCCTGCAGTAAATCATTGCAAATAAGAATAATAAGCAAAAAATACAGTCACAGTATGCATCTATTATTCATTATGAAGATGAGTTGCCAGTTCCTCATCCATGTTGTGCCCCCCCGAGTATCTGGTCTCGAGCTCCATGATCCATCTAGACTCCCTTTTACGGAGGGCCAGTTCCCTGTTGCCGCCCCGTTTACCTATATGCACTTGTTCTACTGCATAGTATCTTAACAAGGAATTGTTGGAATTGTGGAAATCCTTAAAGTGTCTGGCTATGGGATATTTGGTATCTAAGTTGGTAATAGCTCTGAGATGTTCCAGAACTCTTTTTTTGGCCATGCAGGTGGTACTGCCAACGTATCTGATGTTGCAGGGGCATTCTAAGACATAGATGACATAGTTGGTGGTGCATGTGAGGAATTGCTTAATCTTTTTGCGTTCAGAAGTACCAGGGATAACTATGTCTTTGACCATGACACTGGCTTTACATGCTCGACAGTGCCCACATGGGTAGAAACCCTTGAGTCCTTCTATATGTTGTGTTTTGGTCTCAGTGATATCACCTTTGACCAAGATGTCTCTAAGGTTTCTACCTCTTCTGTATGTAAATTGTGGTCTTTTAGTGATTTGTGGGCCTATGATGTTGTCTGCTTGTAGTATTTTCCAGTTTTCGTTAACAATTTTCTGGACTTTACTGGATTGTTCGTGGAAGGTGGTAATAATTCTGGTGTCAGTGGGGGCAGATTCACTTTTGGTTTTAGGTGTCAGAGTACTGGATCTCTCTATCTCTTTGACCTTTTTAACAGCTTTGGTGAGGACCCATTCTGGGTAGCCACGTTCTCTGAATCTAGACAGCATAGTTTCTTGTTCTTTAGCGAAACTGTCCGGGCAGCTACAATTTCTCCTTGCTCTTAAAAGCTCACCGTATGGTATACTCCATTTCAAGGGATCAGGGTGGGCGCTAAGAGCATGGAGTAAGCTGTTCCCTGATGTTTCCTTCCTATGAAGTTTGGATGTTAAGTGCCCATCCGTGATTTCTATGGTGGTGTCCAGAAATTCTACACTGTTGTTACTGATGTTATAAGTCAGAGTTATGTTATAGCTGTTAGAATTCAATTTGGCAATGAACTGTACAGCTTCTGCCTCCGTGCCCTGCCAGATGATGAATAAATCATCGATATACCTAATCCAGGTTTGGACTTTGGTGAAGTCTGACTCAAAATCTTTTTCTCCTCTTATTTCCTCCTCCCATTTGCCTAGGAACAAATTAGCAAAATTGGGGGAAAAAGCAGACCCCATGGCCGCACCTCTTGTTTGTTTATAGAGTGACCCGTCAAATAAGAAGATGTTGTTTTTGAGGCATAATTTCATCATGTTAACAAGCATGCATGTATGGTCTCTGTATCCCATGTCTCTTTGTTTCAGAAAATGGTAACAGGCCTCCATGCCCTGGACATGGTCAATTATGGTGTATAGAGCATTTACATCCATAGTGATGAGAAATGCTCCTTCTTTCCATACAATATTTTCGATTTTATTTAAAAAATCCGTAGTATCCCTGGTGTAAGATGGGAGAAGACAAACATATTCACGTAGGAAGTGATCAATGTATACCGATAGGTTCTCATTGATACTTCCTATGGAAGAAATGATGGGCCTCCCAGGAGGTTGGTTAACGTCTTTATGAACCTTAGGGAGAAGGTAGAAAATGGGCATCTTAGGGTAATCTTTTTTAAGGAAACAAAATTCCTGCCATGAAAGGAGTCCCTCATTTCTCCATTCCAGTAGATTATCCCAAGTTTCAGTGATACTGGAATTGTACTCTTCAGAATTGGACTTACTGTAAAAAGCACTTCCTTCTAATTGTCTAAGGGCTTCAGTGATGTATAAGTCTCTACCCCACAAAACAATGTTACCCCCTTTATCAGAGGGCCTAAGAATGATGTTTTTATCATCTGCAAGCGAAAAAATGAAATCCATTTGTTCTTTTGATAGGTTGTAATTTTTTGCTGCTGTTCTGGTTTGTTTATGTTTGAGTTTGATAAGTTCCCTAGTTACTACTTCATGAAATGTATCGATTGCATCATGTGGTAGTATGGGAAAGAAAATAGATTTGGGTTTAAAAGGAGTACATGCAGCCCTGTCAGTTCTCGTTTCACTAACTCCTATTAAAGAGATATCTTGTTGGCTATCACCAGACACTTCAGCCAAGGAATATACATCTTGGAGAGTGTCAAGGTCACCAATAGTAAGCTCGGGAAGACCTTCTTCTAGTACAATTTCTGGTTCTATATTGTTAGGTCTTAAAGAATGCCATTTTTTCAATTTCATCTTACGGACAAATTTGAACATGTCCACCCTTGTACCAGCATAGTCAAATAGTTCAGTGGGGCAAAATGTTAATCCCAAGCATAGGGTTCGTTTTTCTTTCAAAGTAAGTGATCTAGAAGATAAGTTAATTATAGTTTTGTTTACCGTTGTGTCGTCCATGATTATCTCCTTTTTCTGTAACCACCTCTTTTGGTTCCCACTGGCTTTTTGTTGTTTCCTTCGTCTCTGCTGGAGCTTGATGCGTCTCTGGCGTGATCTCCCCGTCCTCTTGCTCTTCCCCTTGGCCTGCCACGTGTTGCTCTTGTCTGGAAGGATTGTTGTTGAGTTGTTTCTGTTTCCTTCTTGCGCCGGGTTCTGAGGACTCTGAATTCGTCTAAAAAACTCGCCGGTCTTTTGTTGACTTCAGTTTCAGACAAGGTGCTTGTAGTTTTTCTTGAACCATCTGTATCTGACCCACTTGTGTTGCTCAGTGTTGCGGTTTCAACCCTGGTTTCTGTGTTGTCAGCTGCTTGTGTTTGTGGGGTTGGTTGCTTATATAGATAGTCATATTTGAGGCTGTATGTGAGGATTCTTCCACTATCATAATCCCCACAGTCTCTGTGCAGTTTGCGCTGCTTTCGGTATTTGATGTCATCCTCATGGTTTTTTAGTCGGCCTTTCAATTCATCCATGAATTTGTTTATTATATCCTGATCTCTGCTGTTCTTGAACTCTTCTTCAAGTTCTTTAATTTGTTTCAATATTTCTTCTCGGTCCTCCCATGCGTATTTAATCAGTATGCATAGCATATTTTTGCTACTAGCTGCTGAGTTCTGTGCCCATTCCTCGAGCATTTTGGTGTTAGGTGATTCATGGGATGGTGTGATGTAAATCCTGAGGCCTCGTGGGACCATCTCTTTTTCCACGTAATCTTGTAGAGAGGTGGCTTCCCACCATCTTGCGCTCTCCTGTTTCTTGAGCTTTTCATATTTTCTCAATTGCATATTAAGGGGATTGGTGTTAGGTCTCTCCATTATTGCAGCCCCTCCTCCCCCTTTGCCTCCTTTCTTCCCCCTATATATATATATATATATATATATATATATATATATATGTATATGTATTAAAAAAAATTTTTTTATTTTTTTAAGTTACATTAATTATTTATTAATTTTAAGTTTATTTAAGTATTTTAAGTATGTTTCAATTATTTATATTTATTATTATATTAATTTTAAATTACTTTTAAGACATTTAAAAAAATCGATATTTTGACTATCTATATTTTTTACAACGATATTTTGGAGTCGATATTTTTGTACTTACCTGTTTGAAGATAGGAATTCGATATTCTGGCATTCTATATTTTCTTCACGATATTTTGGCAGGTCGATATTCGGCTCCTGGATATTCTGTCAGTGATCCGGTCTAACATCACATTCGCATGACTCCGAGGAGTCATGCGAGTTGGACTGGTGGCTAAGGGCCTCCTGCTGAAAGGCGACTTGGAACTTGAATTGGTTCTCCTATGCAACGTTGCCTTCCTCACCGAAACCTGGATGAACGCCTCCTCAGCGCCCGACATCGCCATAGCCATCCCGGACGAATACAAGATCACCCGGAAGGACCGCGTCAACCAGGAGGCATCGCCATCGTACACAAGAACACCATCCGCGTCTCGACTAACTCCGACGAAACCTTCCCCGCCGCCGACACCTGCACTTCCAGATATACACTGACCCCAACACCACCCTCCGCGGCACCCTCATCTACAGACCACGGGGACCACGCACACAATTCAGCGAAGACATCGCAGACTTCATCAGCCCGCACGCCCTTCCCTCCGCTGACTACATCCTCCTAGGAGACCTCAACTTTCACCTGGAGAACAACAATGACAGAAACACCACCGCCATGCTGGACAACCTCACCAACCTCGGACTCAAGCAACTGGTGAACACCCCCACCCACTACGCCGGCCACACGCTTGACCCAGTCTTCTCATCCAGCAAGCACATCTCCTTCAGCCACGCCACCGGACTCCACTGGACCGACCACAGCTGCGTCCTCTTCTGCTTCAACAAAACTACGACCCACCACCACCCGCAACAGGTCCCCCGCCGACGCTGGAACAAGATCACCGCCGAGCAGCTCACCGCCTCCCTCAGCAAGAACACTCCCACCAGCACAACGGACCCCAACGAAGCAGCCAGCAACCTCACCAAGTGCCTGACCGCCTGCGCCGATGACCTCGCACCACTAAAGAACCCTCCCAGCAGACACAGCAGCAAGAAAACCCCCTGATTCACCGACGAACTCAAGGAATCCAAGAAGAACTGCCGCACCCTCGAGAAAGCCTGGCGGCTCGACCACACCACAGTCAACAGGATCGCCCTCAAGCACGCCATCCGCAAACACCATCAGCTGATCCATGCCACCAAGAAGACGGCACTCAAAGAACGACTGGACAACAACACCCACGACAGCAAGGAACTCTTCAGCATCGTCAAAGAGTTCTCCAACCCCAGCACCGGAAACAACGACATCACTCCCTCGCAAGACCTCTGCAACTCACTCGCCTTGTTCTTCCACCGCAAGATCGCCGACATACACAACAGCTTCGAAGCACAGACCACGCACCCTACCACCGAACCAACGCCCCCCACCATCACCCTCTGCAACTGGACCCCGATCAGCACCGAAGACACCACCCGCACGATGAACTCCATCCACTCCGGATCACCAACTGACCCGTGCCCACACCACGTCTTCAACAAAGCCGACGCCACCATCGCACCCCATCTCCGAGACACCATCAACTCCTCCTTCCACACCGCCACCTTCCCAGAGAGCTGGAAGCACGCCGAGCTGACCGCCCTCCTGAGAAACCAACGGCGGACCCCACCGACCTCAAGAACTACCGTCCCATCTCGCTCCTTCCGTTTCCGGCCAAAGTCATCGAGAAAACCGTCAACAAACAGCTGGCCGCCTTCCTCGAGACGAACGGATCCCTCCACCCCTCGCAGTCCGGGTTTTGAGCCAATCACAGCACCGAGACCGCCTTGATCGCAGCCACCGACGACATCAGAACCCTGACCGACAACGGGGAAACAGAGGCCCTCATCCTCCTGGACCTCTCTGCGACATTCGACACAGTCTGCCACCGAACTCTAGGGAAGCGCCTCAGCAACATCGGAATTCGAGGAAAAGCACTGGAATGGATCATCTCGTTCCTCACCGGAAGAACCCAGAGAGTCAGCCTCCCTCCGTTCAGATCCGAGGCCACCGAAGTCATCTGCGGCGTACCACAAGGATCTTCACTCAGCCCAACCCTCTTCAACGTCTACATGAGCCCCCTCGCAGCCATCGCACGCCAGCACAACATCAACATCATCTCCTACGCCGATGACACCCAGCTCATCCTCTCCCTCACCAGAGACCCCACCACCGCCAGAGCCAGCCTACACGAAGGGATGAACGACGTCGCCGACTGGATGAGGAACAGCTGCCTTAAACTGAACTCGGACAAGACGGAAGTCCTCATCCTGTGATCATCGCCCTCCGCCTGGGACGACTCCTGGTGGCTCCCAGCCCTGGGCACCGCTCCCAAACCGACGGACCACGCACGCAACCTGGGCTTCATCCTGGACTCCTCCCTGTCAATGACCAGACAAGTCAACGCAACGCCATCTCATCCTCGTGCTTCACCACCCTGCGCATGCTCCGCAAGATCTTCAGGTGGATCCCCACGGAAACCAGGAAGACCATCACCCAGGCACTCGTCACCAGCCGACTTGACTACGGGAACACCCTCTACGCCGGAACCACAGCGAAACTTCAAAAAAGACTCCAAAGCATCCAGAACGCCTCCGCCCGACTCATCCCCGACATCCCCTGACACAGCCACATCACCGGACACCTGAGAGACCTGCACTGGCTCCCCGTCAGCAAAAGAATCACGTTCAGACTCCTCACCCATGCACACAAGGCTCTCCCCGACCTGGGCCCCAAGTACCTCAACGACCGAATGACCTTCTACACGCCCACCCGCCAGCTACGATCGACCGGCCACGCACTCGCCACCGTACCACGCATCCGCAGAGCCACCACCGGAGGAAGATCCTTCTCCTACATGGCAGCCAAGACGTGGAACTCCCTCCCCACCCACCTCCGGCGAACCCAAGACCATCTCGCCTTCAGGAAGCAGCTCAAGACCTGGCTGTTCGAGCAGTAACTTTCCCCTCCCCCAGCACCTTGAGACCCTCCCGGGTGAGTAGTGCGCTATACAAATGTCGTGATTGATTGATTGATTGATTGATCAGTTCTTGCAGAGCATAAGCTGGAGGAACTCATTTTGTGTCATATTACTTGTTTAGCATAGCTCAGTTAGATGGTGAGCTCAGTGGCTATCTCAATAATAGGCAGGAGTACTACTGATCTGCTTGTGGAAATAGCATTGTTGCATAATATGGACTGTGTTCATGTTTGTGCCCTTGAGAGGGCTGGGAAGAATGTTGGCATGCCTACTTTGATTTGAAATCCAACTGGAGTGTTAATGGGGACACTTCTTAAAGTATTGTTTACTCAAATATTCTTTCTCTTCTATACTTCAGAGCAAACCTAACATTCTCAAGTGACTTCCTTGTTACAGTTCCATGTACAGATATATCCTATGCCATCATTAATACTTATTTGTGGGGATATGGACCCATAGTTGGAAACCCTGTCAAATTGGAGGCTCCCTTCTACGTGGACAACTGCCCGGTTGTGTGTACTAATAAGTCACCTATCCTGCTGATAACACTGCCCGCTGACTCATTTAAGGTTTGGCATGTATCAGGTGGAGTGTCAACAGTCGCAGTCAGGTTTTTCCCCAAAGACCAGGGAGAAGCCCCATGAGCTGACAGTTTGAGCACGTTTTTGCATGAATCAATGTACTTGCCAAGACTGTTATGTGGCTCTCTAGTTTAATTGCCTATGCAGTGCGAAAAGGCTAAAGCAATATTGTGACTGTGCTCCAGGCATCAAGTGAAAGATCTAGAAACTTCTGCATTAGGTGTAGAGGATGGAGGTGACATAGAAAGGTGCAATTGGCCTTAAGGCAAGCAAGGAAACTGGACCCCATCCACTGATTTGGTAGGAAAAGAACAGCCACATTTTTGGGTAAAGTGGCCCCTCACCCCCTGGGCTCCAGTGCCTCTGCTCTTCTATGCATAGCTACATCTCTGGAAAATGCAGAAGGCTGGAGCTGTTTTATTTAGAGTCCAAAGTAAAGATTCTTTCCACAATCAGGGAAGGATGAAACAAAGGCATACACTTCCGTCAAATCATTAGGAAATAACAGAAGTCTCAAACATCAACCATTGACAAATGTCTGGTTTTATCCAAAGATAATTTTTCCTCAATGAAGATACCTGGTTTACAAATAAGAAGTAATAATTCAGGCAATCACTGGATGCTGTCCAGAAAGAGGTGTTCCAAAGCTCAGCCTCCACATTAGTAGTCCCTGCTTTAATCCCTCCATCAATGCTACACGAAATTACATGAATCTGAAGGGGCAAAGTCTAAGCAAACAGGTTAATATTATCATACTGGAGATTAGGTATATCTAATGAATCTATTTGTTTTCCTACAAAGCTTAGCTATTACATTTCATACTCAGATGTCTCAATTACTGAGCGCCACACAGTTGAAGGATGGATGCGGTGATTCTACACACCCTGGGCCTCATTTATGAAAAGTGATGCATAGCTGCGTGAAACCAGCTATGCGTCACTTTTCAATGCGCTCTCCTTGCAACACCAATGATGCATCATATTTACAGTATGACGCATCAGGGCGCAAGGAGTTACAGATACGTTAGTGTTAGAACTGGCTATTTCTGGTAGGCTAAGGCTGATGCCAAAGCCAGGCAGAAACCACCATTCTAGTCAGGGCAAGGAAGTCACACGCCAAGATAACCCCTGCTCACCCCCTTGGTAGCTTGGCACAAGCAGTAAGGCTAAACTCGGAGGCAATGTGTAAAGCATTTGCGCCAGCGCACAACAGCAACAACATACTAGGCACACCACAAAAGAGACTCCACACAAGGTTATTATAAAAATAACTTTTGTATTGTAAAAGCACATCAGATAAAATCACACATATACATTGTGCCAACTGGCACGGGCAATATTCACATGGGATTATTCACAAGACAGGGCCACATGGGCCACTGTCATATTCAGATATAGCACTTCTAGAATAAGAAATAATAAACATAAAATGGTAATCACAAAGATCACAACCAGTATCCACTGGTAACAGGAACCAGGACCTTACTAGGACCACCTGTACTAAAAAGGACAACCACCTAAGAATAAACACCTTTAGGGGTATAAACCAGAACACATTACCCGTGATGCATGAACCACATTCAGAGGAGTAATAAAGAGAAACACATAATGCCTAAAACATTCAGAGGTGTTAAGAATAAAGCACATGATGCAATAAAATACATTCAGGGGTGCAGCGCAAGAAGACACATGATGACTAAACATTCAGAGGTGCAGCGCATGGAAAGGAAGACACATGATGCCTAAAAACATTCAGAGGTGCCAAAACAACACAATAGCGCAAAACCACACAGTAGGCAATTACTATTAAAAACATAGGAATCACATTGCGCATAACTTACATAAGCCACCACCTGTGGCAGTCCCTAGGCCAACTGGCCTTGTTGGGGCTCAGATGCCCTGTGTCCAATGTCAGGGCGTGCTGCCAAGCAGCGCCAGTCCAAAAGTACCAAAAGCCTAAACGTGGCAGCTGCCCACAAAGTGCTGGGCAGCTGGGAACTCACAGAGAAGGCCTAAACGGTGCAGCTGCCCACTAATCTTTGGGCAGCTGGAGAAATCATCAACACTGCGGCTGGGGGCTCTCACTAGCCCCAGGAACAAACTGCGCCAGGGTTGGAGTCACACAGGCTCTGCATAACAAATGCCCCCAGAGTTGGAGCTCTCAGGCTCTGGCCACAACAATGCCCCTTGAGCCTAGCAGGCTCTTCAAAGAAATATGGGGTCGTTGGAGCCCCTCTCTGGGGCTCGACGTCCTGAAAATGGCCCCTCTGAGCCTCAACAGGCTCTAAACAAACTGCAGGGGTCGTTGGAGTCCCTCACGGGGGACTCGAGCAAAAGAAATGCGGGCAGGGAGCCCCTCGGACTCCAAACAGACCCAAATGCCCCCACGAGCCTCTCTCAGGGCTCAACAACAACAATGCCCTCTTCGGTGGGGCGGTCCGCTGCCATCTGGGGCCGCCCTACATGCTAGCAGCCCACGGGGGGCGGGCACTGGTAATGTGCCCCGACGCCCCCCTCTGCCACCACCACACCGGCCCCGCTCTGCCCAGCCAGCCCCAACTCACCGGCTGCTTTTCCTCTCTCTCCGGCGTCGGGACCAGGGCAGGCTCCTTCCTCGGCAGGCTCTTCTCCTAGCTGCCGGTACGGATTTGCGGTGGGGGCGGGCACCGACAATGTGCCCCGCGCCCCCTCCGCTCCGCTGCTCGCGGCGCGCCTCCTCCTCCTTCTCCGGGGCTCCCTCAGGTCAGAGGAGCCCCGTAACGGCCGCCATGCTTCTCTCTTTCCTCCCGCCTCCCAGGCTGCTGGGCGGGACTTCCGGCCGGCCGCGCTGTGATTGGCCGGCCGGCCAAGCACTTCCGGGTCGCCGCGGGCAGTGCGGCGGCCCTCTCTAGACAGGCAGGTGGGCAGGCAAAGTTTCCGGAGGAGTGGGCTCCCTCGTGGAAAGTATAAAATAAAGACGCAAGGTGGGCACTCGCAAAAATAAGTAAATAACCGGGCATAAAGCAGGGTGGCACCTGCAAAACCTCACGCAAAATGCGTGATAGTGACACGCTCGCTACGGGTGCAAAATAAAGCGCTCTCAAGGCGCTAGGGGCATAGACAAGCCCCCAGGAACGACCCCTGCATCAAGAAGGGTCCCAGCATCACAGGTTAAGGTCTCCAGGGCAGAACAAAGTCCAGCAAAAGTCCTCAAAGATGCAGCCAGGCAGGGGGACAGCCAGGAAGAGTCCCCCAGCAGTTCATCAAATGTCCAGGAGCTGGGCAGGGCCCAGGGATTCCCCTGAGCCCCAGCAGCAGCATGCCCCTGGCAGATTCAAGTTAGAAACAAGAACATTTTGGAAGGGGACACAGCCCCTTCTTATACACAGAAAAGTCTTTGAAGTCCTTTGAAGTCCTTTGAAGCAGGCAGTGTGAGAACCAGCCAGAACTGGTTACAGGGAAGTCCCTTCAGTATCAGGGACAGAGGTGACAGTCGCCCAGCGGGAGGTGGAGCCAGCTTTGTAGTTAGGCAGGCACAGCCCTTCACTATCAGGTGCCATCTCCTCCCACTTCCCTGGCAGCAGATGCTGCCTTTCATCCATGGGCTGACTTCAGACAACCTCCTGGGCTCTCTAGCCCCTGTCATCCTCAAACCAGACAGTCAATCCACAAGCAGGCCCAGGCACTCTGGGCCAGGCTCACCAGTCAATCACACGCCAGCACCAACTTACACAAATATGCCAACTTCCAAAAGTAGTACTTCTAGACTAGACACAGTCATGCCGCATATATCATTTTGCAGCATTCATTCTCACAAGTTCATACATACCAAACTCGCCCCTGCACTCCCCACACATCAGGAACTACCATGGGCATACATATTCCCCATTCATTCCTATGGGAGGGCAGGTCACTCACCACTCATTCACAGAGAGCTCAAGCACTTTACACTGTACCACAGTGAAAAAGTGCGCAGAGGCCTAAAATCACCAACACCAGGTTCCATAAACAGGCTAGGAAAAAGCAAAAAGTCTAGGGGTGAACCTGCCCAACGGGCCGGGTCCAGCACAACCCCCTTCCAGCCAAAACGCAGGGTAGACCAATCACTCCACTGATGGGCTTCCTTGCTTTGGGCGACCAAAACACGGACCCGCATGGCAGGGACACCCTCCGGTTTTTCGCCACTCTGAACCTACATGGTTTCCTCCAAACAATAACTCTCTGACACAACTAGGATACCCCACTGGTACTCCCTAGTCATCCACAGCCAAGACCAGGCCATAGGCCATCCAAATCGCAGGTCCTAACTAATCCACAGAGTGGGGGGTAGTAACCCCTGGCACACAATAGCCATTCTCCACTCTCTCTCTCAGGGTAGCTACAACTACCACTGATCCAACAACCTAGGGACCATACCCTCAGGCTGACCAGAGGTCACGGGCAAGAATGCCCCACCCTACCTCTACTTCTGGGTTTCCGCACCCTCACAGAGAAGCATTCACCGGAACACAATTCTCCTACCAGATCAGGATCTCAATCCATCACTGGTCTACCACCTGGAAACTATTCCACTTCTGAGGTACAAAGCACACAGCACAATCCCTCTTTAAGCAGGTGGGGGGACACAGCACACAGAAAAGCCCCCTTTCCTCTACCTTAGTGGAAACAACAAACTGCAGGTGAGCCCCAGATCACACAGCAAGGGCAGCCCCCTCAGTCTCTTCAGCTGATCCACTTTGTTAGAGATTCCTCTTGACCTAGAAGTTTCCTAATCTCCCAACCTAAGATCTAAACCCTCAGGTTACACCGGGGTCAGAAGTAAGGACACCGTCCCTCTGCACCCCCTTCCAGTTCCAGTATGTCTCAGGCTAGTCAGAGCACACGCCAGCGGCGTATCAGCGGCACACTCTCCTCCAGTACTCCTTCCAGGTCAGGCCACACCCCAACCTGGCTTTCCCCCCTCCTCGGGGAACGACCTCCAGAGGCCCCACAAATGGTCAAGCACTCTAGACGGTCAAATGCTCAGGGAGCCAGGACTTCTGCACCCTCAACTTAGGAGCGGTACTGCCCAACACCAGGACCGCCGGAGTTCTGGTTACAGACACTCCCCGTCCTCTAGACACAGGAAGATCCTCCTCAAATGACCTATGTACAGCTTAGGCCCCTGACCTGGCGCTCCCTTAGGGAACCTTCCAGGCCCTGAGATAGGGTTTCAGGCCAACGTAGGACACACCGTCCCACACTCACTCCGCCTCCACTGAGACAGGGCGTGAGCCCCTACACCACTACCATACTACTGGGACCAAGCTGGGTTACACATGAACCTCTTCCCCTTTACAGGATCATCAGATACACAAGCCACTCCTTTTGGAACCACTCCCTAATGCCTCTGCAAGACATCTAGCACACCGCCAGACATCCACCTTCCTGTCCAGTTCCTCTGCAGGACCTCCTGCACACCACCAGAGGTACACCTCTCATGCAAGCTCTTTAACAAAAAGAAAACTCACACCAACTCCTCCAGTTCAGCACATCACTCATTCGCACACTCCCCCCCCTCGGACTGGTAAGGCAGTTTCTACCACCCCTGATCACTCAACGTGACCACACGTGACACAGGTAGCAAACTCTGGGAGCGGGGAATGGGAATTAACACACTGGACACATTAAAGCTGCCACCACTGGATCCTACCACACTGGGGAATCCAGACATACACACTACACTCAGGGAACAACCACCCTCCTGAGCTAGTCATTTCTCCTCACACTCCCTCTCTTCCATCTACCCACACAGGGACAGGATTTGGGATTGGACACTGGACCCAGCAAGGGATTCCTAATCTATGGGAACCTCCCCCTCTACTGGCGTCCCGCCCTGTCACTTTCTCTCATCTGCCACTAAACATAAAGCGCAGGAACACATTTGAAAATGACACTCTTGAGGAAAAAAATCAAAAACAATAATCCCAAACATGTGACTATCTGAAAAAATTGCAGAGTTTTGTAATGTAGCCAGTTGTCGCTATGGCACTGCGCAAACACAAGTCCAAATCCGCACCGCTGACCAACAATGTTAGAACTGGCTATTTCTGGTAGGCTAAGGCTGATGCCAAAGCCAGGCAGAAACCACCATTCTAGTCAGGGCAAGGAAGTCACACGCCAAGATAACCCCTGCTCACCCCCTTGGTAGCTTGGCACAAGCAGTAAGGCTAAACTCGGAGGCAATGTGTAAAGCATTTGCGCCAGCGCACAACAGCAACAACATACTAGGCACACCACAAAAGAGACTCCACACAAGGTTATTATAAAAATAACTTTTGTATTGTAAAAACACATCAGATAAAATCACACATATATAAATTGTGCCAACTGGCACGGGCAATATTCACATGGGATTATTCACAAGACAGGGCCACATGGGCCACTGTCATATTCAGATATAGCACTTCTAGAATAAGAAATAATAAACATAAAATGGTAATCACAAAGATCACAACCAGTATCCACTGGTAACAGGAACCAGGACCTTACTAGGACAACCTGTACTAAAAAGGACAACCACCTAAGAATAAACACCTTTAGGGGTATAAACCAGAACACATTACCCATGATGCATGAACCACATTCAGAGGAGTAATAAAGAGAAACACATGATGAATAAAACATTCAGAGGTGTTAAGAATAAAGCACATGCTGCAATAAAATACATTCAGGGGTGCAGCGCAAGAAGACACATGATGACTAAACATTCAGAGGTGCAGCGCATGGAAAGGAAGACACATGATGCCTAAAAACAATCAGAGGTGCCAAAACAACACAATAGCGCAAAACCACACAGTAGGCAATTACTATTAAAAACATAGGAATCACATTGCGCATAACTTACATAAGCCACCACCTGTGGCAGTCCCTAGGCCAACTGGCCTTGTTGGGGCTCAGAGGCCCTGTGTCCAATGTCAGGGCGCGCTGCCAAGCAGCGCCAGTCCAAAAGTACCAAAAGCCTAAACGTGGCAGCTGCCCACAAAGTGCTGGGCAGCTGGGAACTCACAGAGAAGGCCTAAACGGTGCAGCTGCCCACAAATTGCTGGGCAGCTGGAGAAATCATCAACACTGCGGCTGGGGGCTCTCACTAGCCCCAGGAACAAACTGCGCCAGGGTTGGAGCCACACAGGCTCTGCATAACACATGCCCCCAGCGTTGGAGCTCTCAGGCTCTGGCCACAACAATGCCCCTTGAGCCTAGCAGGCTCTTCAAAGAAATATGGGGTCGTTGGAGCCCCTCTCTGGGGCTCGACGTCCTGAAAATGGCCCCTCTGGGCCTCAACAGGCTCTAAACAAACTGCGGGGGTTGTTGGAGTCCCTCACGGGGGACTCGAGCAAAAGAAATGCGGGCAGGGAGCCCCTCGGGCTCCAAACAGACCCAAATGCCCCCACAAGCCTCTCTCAGGGCTCAACAACAACAATGCCCTCTTCGGTGGGGCGGTCTGCTGCCATCTGGGGCCGCCCTACATGCTAGCAGCCCACGGGGGGGCGGGCACCGGTAATGTGCCCCGACGTCCCCCTCTGCCACCACCACACCGGCCCCGCTCTGCCCAGCCGGCCCCAACTCACCGGCTGCTTTTCCTCTCTCTCCGGCGTCGGGACCAGGGCAGGCTCCTTCCTCGGCAGGCTCTTCTCCTAGCTGCCGGTACGGATTTGCGGTGGGGGTGGGCACCGACAATGTGCCCCGCACCCCCTCCGCTCCGCTCCTCTCGGCGCGCCTCCTCCTCCTTCTCCGGGGCTCCCTCAGGTTAGAGGAGCCCCGTAACGGCCGCCATGCTTCTCTCTTTCCTCCCGCCTCCCAGGCTGCCGGGCGGGACTTCCGGCCGGCCGTGCTGTGATTGGCCGGCCGGCCAAGCACTTCCGGGTCGCCGCGGGCAGCGCAGCGGCCCTCTCTAGACAGGCAGGTGGGCAGGCAAAGTTTCCTGAGGAGTGGGCTCCCTCGTGGAAAGTATAAAATAAAGACGCGAGGTGGGCACTCGCAAAAATAAGTAAATAACCGGGCATAAAGCAGGGTGGCACCTGCAAAACCTCACGCAAAATGCGTGATAGCGACACGCTCGCTACGGGTGCAAAATAAAGCCCTCTCAAGGCGCTAGGGGCATAGACAAGCCCCCAGGAACGACGCCTGCATCAAGAAGGGTCCCAGCATCACAGGTTAAGGTCTCCAGGGCAGAACAAAGTCCAGCAAAAGTCCTCAAAGATGCAGCCAGGCAGGGGGACAGCCAGGAAGAGTCCCCCAGCAGTCCATCAAATGTCCAGGAGCTGGGCAGGGCCCAGGGATTTCCCTGAGCCCCAGCAGCAGCATGCCCCTGGCAGATTCAAGTTAGAAACAAGAACATTTTGGAAGGGGACACAGCCCCTTCTTATACACAGAAAAGTCTTTGAAGTCCTTTGAAGTCCTTTGAAGCAGGCAGTGTGAGAACCAGCCAGAACTGGTTACAGGGAAGTCCCTTCAGTATCAGGGACAGAGGTGACAGTCGCCCAGCGGGAGGTGGAGCCAGCTTTGTAGTTAGGCAGGCACAGCCCTTCACTATCAGGTGCCATCTCCTCCCACTTCCCTGGCAGCAGATGCTGCCTTTCATCCATGGGCTGACTTCAGACAACCTCCTGGGCTCTTTAGCCCATGTCATCCTCAAACCAGACAGTCAATCCACAAGCAGGCCCAGGCACTCTTGGCCAGGCTCACCAGCCAATCACACGCCAGCACCAACTTACACAAATATGCCAACTTCCAAAAGTAGTACTTCTAGACTAGACACAGTCATGCTGCATATATCATTTTGCAGCATTCATTCTCACGAGTTCATACATACCAAACTCGCCCCTGCACTCCCCACACATCATCAACTACCATGGGCATACATATTCCCCATTCATTCCTATGGGAGGGCAGGTCACTCACCACTCATTCACAGAGAGCTCAAGCACTTTACACTGTACCACAGTGAAAAAGTGCGCAGAGGCCTAAAATCACCAACACCAGGTTCCATAAACAGGCTAGGAAAAATCAAAAAGTCTAGGGGTGAACCTGCCCAACGGGCCGGGTCCAACAGTTAGTATTTCTGACGTATCTGTATGGCGCAAAAGTGACGCATTGCTGGAGTGTGACACAAAAGTGACGCAACTCCTGCTTTGTGTCCTTTCACATGGGGCAAGCCCCATGTGAAAGGGCCTGCGTCAGTCTTATGCCTGCTGTGAGGCAGGCGTAAGAAATTGACGCATTTGTGTCCTAGAAATGTCGCAGTGAAATCTTATAGATTTCACTGCTTCACTTCTATGACCCTTTCTTGCGTCAGAACGCCCCCCCCTGCATACATTATACCTGGCATAGGTATAATGTAGCGCAGGGGTTTACAAAGTGACGCATCTACCTAGATGCGTCACTTTGTAAATATGGTGCAACAAGGCACATTTTTTACTCTGCTGGTGCGTCACAAAAAGTGACGCACTGGAGGCGTAAAAGTGACGCACAGCCTCATAAATGAGGCCCCTTGACTCTTGCCCGCCACACAATTTGCCTGCAAGCAATTAGTCTTATATAACCATTTGCAAATTGTATTTGACTTTTTCCTATCATTTTCTAATTCCCCCTATTCTGCTGTTAAGAGCCCCGATAATACTGGGGAGCCACCATAAAACCCTTTGACGTATCAATTACCTCACAACTAGTTTTTCTCATGTTACATATAATTTTATTTCTTTGACTGTCCTCCCTAGAGCTAATAAGAAGTATGCAAGGTGTTGTTGAGAGGTTGTTAATGAGTTTCAAAACTGCAAAAAATTGAGGGCCTCTTGATTAGAAGCAGAGTGTATTCCTTTCATCCAGCAATCGTCTCTGAATGTTTCAGTTGTCACCGAGTTTTATTAAGATGTTACACTTTCCACTGCTATAAATGCCCATGTGTGTTGAACTAGTTCAAGTGTAACCTCAGGATAAAGATAAAAAGGTTAAAGCCCCAAGTGCATCAGGGACATTGCTTAGTGGAACTACCAGCAGGGTTTTTCCCCAAACAGTTCCTGCTGCTATAGTGGTAGCTGTTTCAAAGGGCCCTCACCTGGCGGGCAACCTTACATTTGGTAGATGGCCTGTTGCAGGGCGGCTAGAGGTAGACACCATTATCCAAGTCCAAGTAGTCAATTAATAACAACGTCTTATGAGTATAGTTTCTCCAAACAGCAAAGAAATGAGTAGGCACACATGCATTCATCATCCTGAGAAAGAGATTAAATAAAGAGCCATGTGGACCTAAGCATTATTAACAATCAGTAATCTATATTGCAGAGAACCATGAAATCCCCAAAAACTCACCTCATGCCTTGTCAACTGAAACATAATATGCCCTTTCTGTGCACTTTAAATGTATTCGCTTGTATTGTATTTTGCCACTGATCAGTGCTTAATTTGAGCTGGTGGTTCCCGGTGCTTAGCTTCAGCACTTAGTTGTCAACACCAGCACTTATGACAGCCTGTCACATGGTTGCACTGTTTGTCTAAATTAGAGATGAGCACAATAACTGTTGTTTATTAATTCAATATATATTAAAATTGACTTATACTTACTGTCCAAGCCATTCTTCTAGCTTTGGGGGCCTCGAATAGCCTGAAATGTTACACTTGTAGCGTGTGAAGTTCAGTAGTTGAGTTAGTTCTATCATTTGCGGCACTGGCAGGGACAATGGGTGGTGCGAGTTGAAGTGGCCTCCGGATAAGGGCCCTGGCACTTAAGTTTTTACAAATTATGAACTGCATTGAATATTTGGAGCGGCTGTGTAGATTCACAAGATAATCGAATGAGTTGATAGACAGCCTCCTGTCTTTGAAAATGGAGGACATGACAGGTATTTGAATGTTCAGTTAAACTGTAGGGCCTTGATTCGGCTTCATGTTGTATGCAATATTTATTGCACCATATAAAATCTCAGGTACAGAGTTTATCGGGTGTGATAGGTACCACCTACTTCAATCTTTGCCAAAAAATGTAATATGACATGAAGATTAGGATACAAACTGAACCAGGGACCATTTGAGCTTCAGGTGATGAGTCAGAGGTTTTTGGGCTCTCCGCGACTGTGAATGGACTTCTTCTCACGTGGCGCGACAACCGTCCATGACACCCGCCAATTGAAATCTCCAACAATTACTTACTCTTCCAAGATTCAGCACCAACAGCCAACGTCTGCGTCAGCCACCAATGTGATGCACCAATGACAGACTCCGAACACTAACCATCTGCGACACCCAAACTTATCCTCACACCGATACGATCTCCTTGCATCGACCACCAATGCAAAGCTCTGTTGCAGCATGGGCTCACAGAAGGTACAATCTTCTGAGGGACGAACCTGGTCCCTGTATCTGACTTGTGCTTCATTTCAGTTGATCTGAACTTGGGACTTTACTCTGGTTCAGCACAACCAGATAACCACAATGGTTGCTTTCTGCTTTTTGGTGCTATTTTCACTATAACATTTAAAAACTCATATCTCTGGTTCTACAGTTTGGATTTTTGTCTTTTTGGAGTCATTGTATTTATTACAGTTATCTGAGTGCTGCATAAACACTTTGCAAATTGCATCTGAGTAAAGCCTGACTGCTGTGTGCCAAGCTACCAGAGCACAGGTTTATGACTTTCGTGGTCCACAATGAGCAGGTTTGTGCTTATTTTATGAGTGAGGCTTCCAACACTCTCAAATAATAACCTAATTTGTTACAACTAGTAATTTCAGAAATCCAGGGTACTCGCCATCGAGGCTTAGGAAAGAAGAAACATAGGAGCATATGAACAAGCCCTCAGCTCCGCCGGAGTGTCACTTTTTTGATCCTCCGTTGGCGGTATGGCATGCACCATATTTGCAAAGGGGATATTAAACACATTTTTGTGCCTTAACATTGCTTTGTAAATATGCTACCCTTTCATGCAGGTAGAGGCAAAATACAGGGTGTTGCTGTGGGAGTTCCACCTGAACACTCATGTTTGCCCGGCTGAGCTCAACATTGGGCTCACTTTTTAATTCAATCCCGCTTTCACATCATCATACAGTTACAAAAAATAAATAACGTAAAAAATGTAACACGAAACAAGGTTTTCCCACGTTTGTCAGTCTGAGCGTAATATTGGGCTCACAATTTTTTAAATAAATATCTGTTTTATAAGACACTGGTTTCCCGATTCTTTTTGGGAATCGTTACTAATTCGATTTAGTTGGTCTTATATTAATGGTTTTGTTTTGTGCATGTAAGTGCTGACCCACGTATCTTTGGTTGTTTGCGTTGACGGTTATATAACGTACAATGCTGGTAGTATAAATGCTTAGAGAACTTTGTTTATCAACTATGCTTTGTGACATAGTTTGCCTGTTTGCACAATCAATTAATAAAAAAAGGTTTTCAATGACATCTTAATTTACGTTGTTGAAATACAAAGTCCAGCATTTGATTCTGATATATAATTCTATCTTCTTTCTAAGGTTTTTAAACAGACATTATTTGGATTGTCAGTCTCCCTTACTATTTTTATTAAATATGAGTCAGATGTATTACCAACAAAGTTAAAATATCATGGAAAATGGATGACTATGAAATTTGTTATTATTGTCTAGTCTCCCTCTCTTGAATGTAACAATAACAGATATGTTTGTGAAAATATGCCTACTATGACAAATGCAAATTAAATTGATTCAATATGTATTTGTTTGAACAAAAAGGGTAGCAACAAATATATCCCTTATGTTGTATACGTTTGTGATTTTAGGCTACAAGGACTGTATAAATGAACTCGTCTGATCCTGGGAATCATGAAATTCTGTTGCAATCACTGAAAGAGTCTTTTGTATTTAAATGAGGTATGCTACCATTAATATTTATGCTTCTCTTATTGATAAGAAATACTCCCAGTGTTATAACCTGGTTCATTCTATAATGTACCAAATATGTGTTATCAACAAGTCAGTCGCCATCATGAAAATAAATGTAAATAGGTCGAACTTGATGTATTATGTTACTTAAAGCAATAGATTGATTTAGTTAATGTAACAAATTAAATGGTGGTTTACATGGGAAATAGACAGTAGCACCTTCTAATGAAGTGAAAAAATGTATTTTTTACATTTATAAAATTGGTTTTAAATATATGTTTGTATGTATTTTTCCATAGCCCTGAAGAAGTCTCAGTGTGAGACAAAACGCGTCAGCTATGATTTTTGAGATTTTAATGAAAATGTAATAAACAACGGCCTTTGCACAAAATAGGATAATTGGATTGAGGATCAGCCGCGGTCGGTAGGGGAGTACCTGCCGGGGCGGTGACGTGGGGAGGGGGAGGGGCAAGGTGGGGGTTAGTAATGTATGGATAATGGAGGTTTGCAGGTAAGTAAACATATAAATAAATCAAACGAATTTCGTTGTGCGCACTGCATCCCCAAATGCAATGCAGTGCGCACAACGAAATTCATTTGATTTATTTAAATGTTTACTTACCTGCAAACCTCCAGTATCCATACATTACTAACCCCCACCCTGCCCCTCCTCCCCACGTCACCGCCCCGGCAGGTACTCCCCTACCGCCCGCGGCTGTTGAGGATCTTTCTTCGTGTGCTCCCTACTTGGAACTTAGATGTATGACTATATTGTAAAAGTGCTGAACCTCTATGATCTAACCCATTGCTTTTTGATACCGCCCCAGATTTACAAGGAGGTTGAAATCTGTGGCAGCACCAAAAAACAACTCCTTGCAAGAGCAGGTGTTAAAATGGTGAAAAGAGGAGACATACTTTTATTTTTTCTCGTTGTTGCTTTTCCTATGTGTGCTGCATTTTGCAGGAAAGAGCATCATGCCATTAATGATTGTTTATGTGCAGGAAGGTGTCCTTTCCTGCACATAATCAATCAGTACATAATGACGATTTGCTACTTCTAGGTGTGCTGCAGAATGCAGTACACATAAAAAGTAACAAATCCCCATTATGGATTGTTTATACGCAGGAAGGGATATATCTTCCTGCACAGAAACAATTATTTCCTGCAACGTAGTCACCCTTGCATCATGGTGCAAGGGTGCAAGGGTGGCTGCACTTCTATTAGGCAGCGCTATCGAAAACAAGAGGTGTGTGTGCCGTATTGTTATAAATAAGGCCATCCCTGCGTTTTGGAAATGTCGGAACGTGGCGCTGCCAAACATTTCTTTGTAAATGTCCCCCTTAGTTTATCCACCTTGCTTTTTGGTGTGGTTGGTCACTCAGAGCCGGAAGTCCACTTTATTACTGAGCCTTTGCTCGACCTCGGAGTGTTGCCAGAAACACAGTATTTCTGAGGGGAACACAGCAGCTCAAAGCAGGGCTATTCTGTTCACTTGCAGCCTTTCACTACAAAATACAATTTTTTTGCTCCTCACAACACTTTTCTTTATCTCTTCTTCATTTTCTTAAATCTACGAGCATTTGACTGTGAGAATGATACAACGGCACAGCAGGCTCAACAGAACTCGCTGTTTTGCTGTGAAATGTTAACAAATGGCTTGCTCAATAATTGTAAAGGCTGCGTGAAATCAGAATAATGGTGCAGTAGAGACAGCACACTTAGAACTAAAGAGCATATCTGCAGAACACCAAAAACACATTAATCAGTCGCGCGGTCTGATATGGCGCAGATACATTGGCTCCAGGGATTCCAAGACGACGATTTAAAAAACACAAAAGGTTCTTGAAAATTGTTGCACAGATAGCATAATGCATGCAACGACAACACGAGCTTACCTGTTCATAATTTAGTGCCACTGGAAAATATGAGACTGTGGCATGCAGAGGATAATGTCGACGCCCAATTGCATAAAAGGTGAATATTCTCATGAATATCAATGAAAACCTTTGGGCTCAGATTGTTGATTACATTGGTGCCTGATACTTTAACTAAGGCCTGTGGCTTTCATTGCACGCGGTAACACATTGTATGCAATGTAAATATGTAGAAAGGAAAAGGTGGCACGTGGGTAATAGGCCGTTCATAATGAGCGCAGGTAACAGTAATCAGACACACAAGCTCTGGCAGTCTGGAAAGTTCGAGAATCTTGCTCCGAATAAGTAAACCCGCCCCCAAAGGCGGAGTAGGGCTGAATTGGAATTTTATTCCACCGAGCATTTCCCTGTTGGGCTAAAGCACCTTGGAGGCAGGTCTTGAAATTCCAGGGCAGTTCCGGGTGCCTATATCACTTTCCCCAGCTCCAGCTGTAATTGCAGCAGGCACAGGGAGGCTTCTAGAGAGAGAAAGAGAGGGAGGGAGACGGAGGGAGGGAGAAGAGAGAGAGGAGATAATGTATGGATGGAAAGAGAGAGATTGCCCGAGGAGATGAGGGAGTGGGGCTGGTTTGGCATTCTAGGGCTGCTTTTGGTTTTACAGTCCCGCCCTGATGAGAATTGGATTCCGGGGAAACATCGCAATTAATTAACTTAAACCGACATCATATTCGAAGATTAACATACAGTTTGGGAGTAATATTTTTTCTGTATGCATGATGGTTTTTAACATCACTGGCAATTGATTCTTGCCCTAGCTGCTGTGTGAGCTGTGTGGATGCAATATTTTAAACACATTATAATGACTAGTCCATGTCGATAACAATTGACTTACATACAGTAGTTTTATAGGGTTATGATTTATCACCAAGTGTTAGTAGACCTCCAAAGCCTCAGGTCTTTCCTTTATTCATACTTTTATATTTTAGATGTTTTGTATTATGCCAAAGTCCCCCCACTGCATCTTGAAATCTGAACAAATGTGAAGTTGCCTGCAAGGGATGGGCTTCTCTCCCAGGAAAGGCACTCAAGGCAACAGGAAAGATGATACTTACGACAGTGTGACTGTACCCAGAGTAACTAGAAGTGGTTCATATTCTCTCAAGCATCTCCACCCATTATTTCGGGTGTTTCTCAGTGAGTCGAAAGTTATTAGGGAATTAGTGCCCCGGGGAGGTGCCCGTCCCCGGGGCTTGAGCGGGTCCGCGAGGCCCACCACCTCATAAACATTAAAGAAGCCCCTGGGAGGTGGTAGTCCCTAGGCCAGCATGTGGGGAGGAGCCCCCCATGCATTTTTTTTCAAGCCCCTGGGTGGTGGCGGTCCTGGGGCTGCAGGGTGGCTGCGTGCACCTGTGCATAATTAATAAAGCCCAGGTAAGGTGGTGGTCCCCAGGGCTGTGGCGGCCCATGCGGGCCCCGCATATATTTTGCACATTGCCCCTGGGTCCTGGCCCACCCGCGGGCCCCACTTCATTTAAAAGAAAATTCAGCCAGATTCACACACACAGGGCGAATCCCCTTATTTCTTTTTTTAAAAAATATGCTTTTTTGGGCCCTGGAGCATGCCTAGGGGGTTAGGGGTTTCTACCGTGTCCCTTTTCTTTTTTTTAACCTTTGTTCTTGTGACTCGGCTCTACCGGGTAGCCAACTAGCCCTACTTTTACCTCTATTAAGACCCACACAGCTGGATTGCTGAGCGGTGGTCAGAGGCCACGCTCTCTTTCTCCACCACTCTGCAAACATGCCTCCTGGCGTACTGCTGTTTGGGGGATGAAGTCCACTTTAGTCCTGAGGCCCTCAGGACACAAGCGGACCTCATTGCCCCACCAGCAGTGTGCCAAGAGGTACGTTTGTAGAGTTGTGGAAAAAAGGGCATGGCCTCCAACCACCTCCCAGCAATCCCACTGTGTGGGGCTTACTGGAGGTAACAAAAGGACTACTTGGCCCCTAAGTACCCTCAGGAATGAAGGGGACTTCCAATAGTGCTCCAGGAGGCATGTTAGCAGACTAGTGAAGAAAGGGTGCAGGGCCTCCGGTGAGTTGCCACCTTAGTTTATTTTTTTTATTTTTGGAAGGGGGGCTGGGTAGTCCCCTTCCACTTGACCCTTTTGGGCCCTGGGGACCACATCCCCCAGGGACTCATCCATTTTTTTTATTATTATTAAAAAAAGGGAGAGGGCCAGGCGGCCTTCCTTCCAAGGCTGATTTTGCCCCAGGTACCCCAACCCCCAGGGCTAGGCCTATGTCATTCAAAATGGGAGAGGGGCTGTGCGGTCCCCCTCTCCAGGCCTATAATGACCCCAGGGACCACAACTCCCAATGCCCATCCAATATTTAAAAAAACATTTTTTAACAGAGAGGGCCGAGCGTCCCCCCCTCCCCCAGACCGTTTTCGGCTCAGGAGACCCCATCCAGGGCATTTAGTTTTTTAGCAAAAATATTTTATTTTAAGGGAGGGGAGCCACACAGCCCTCCTGCCCAGGCCGATTTTGGTCCCAGGGACCACATCTCCCAGGGCCCAGTCAAATATTTTTTAAATAAAAAGAATGGGGGGCAAGTGGTCCCCATCCCCCGGGGCTTGGCCAAGTCATTGGGGACTGCTGGGGGAGCCTCAAGGCCCTGCGGTCCCTGTCGGCTCCCCGCCTCCTGTGGGAGTCAGCATTTATTTTGGGCAGATGGAGCTACAAACATACAGCTGCCTCTGCCCAAAATCAACTCTGCTTCACTTCATGGAAGAGAAAGCATTTTTAAATACTCTTGCTTCCATGAAGCGAAGCAGAGTTTGCTATGGCATGGCAGGAGCAGTGCTCTCCCCATGGCCATTTACAGCTGCAGGAGGGGAGCTGCACGGCCCCCTCCAATATGCAAAGTAGTCCCAAGGAGGTGCCGGTCCCCAGGGCTGTGTGGGGGGCAGGAGCCCCCATACCAAATTATGTAAATAGCACTGGGGAGGTGGCAGTCCACAGGGCTGCGTGGGAGGCAGGCCCCCCCCATGCATTTATTTGAAAATAAAGCACCTGGAAGTGGCATTCACCAGTGCTGCGGGGGCCCTCACGGGCCCCACATCTATTGTAATCATTGTCCCCGGGACCTAGCCCACTCAGTGGGCTTAAAAAAAAGGGCGGGAGCCTAAGCTTCAATTAAAAAAATTATTTAACCAGATTTGCAGATTTAACACAAATCTCCTCGAAAATGTTTTTTTTAATGCTTTTATTGGCCCTGGATGTTCCTGTGGGACCCCCTGAGCAAGCCTATGGGGATCAGGAAGGATGTTTCTACCCTGACCACTTTTTCTAATTTTTAATGTTTTTTTACCTTTTGCCTGTTTAACTTAGTCACAAGATGGCTGACAACACTTCTTGGTTTGAAGTGTTGGCAGACAATCAAATCTCAGGCTCGAGATCGGGAGGGTTATTGGATCCTCCGCCTATCCACTTGGATATCTGAGAAATATTTACATATCTCAGGAAATACTGAACAGATTTACACCATTTAACAAAAATAGTGTTTTCCGAAACAAGAGCTACCGTTTTGCCAAATTTGGCGTAATTCCGTTCAGCAGTTTGAGCTATATCTAAAGTTTCTTAAGGAAATTACCAAGGAGCAAATGTGTTTTAGGATCCCCCTTTTTCTCGGCCCCTGCTTTACGAATCACCCTGGAACTTTTATCACAGCAGCTGACCTGACCACCCCATTAGTTTTGAAAATTTTGCGAAGATTCGTCAAATGACACCAAAGATATTGGCAAATCAAAAAATACTTTTCCTATGGAAACTAGGTCCTAACTATAACTATCTACTGGCGACTGCCTGTAGGTAATATATATCATGATACACTATATAGCCAAAATAAATACATGTAGAATTAAGAATCTGAGGAAATTTGTAATTTGAAGTTCAAGGAAATATTCAACATTTATGTTCAGCGAGTTGAGTGGTGTATGCTTCTATGGTCGAATTTGTACCTGCTTCAAGGCTTGCATTTCAATCTCATTGCCTCAACTCTAAGTCAATATGAGAGTGTTTGTGTAAAATATTACGTTTTGACAACGGCCTTGACTTAGACCTAGATTAATCAAACGTGTGCGGTACAAGTGGCTATAGGCAGATAAAGTGACTAAAAGACTTGAACTACGGGATATTGGCAACATAATGTATGCAAAATGATTCTCTCAGTTAAGCGTGTCTTCCTCGTGGGAAATTTGAATACTGTCATGCACAGGATGCTTGTCGAAGCACTATTGCATATTTAGTAAGCGTTTTCTCATGAATAAAAATGAAAACATTTGTGACTCATTCTTTTCATTTAAATTGGTTTATTCTTAGCTCGCCATGCTAACTATCGGTTAAAGCTGTGATTGCTCACATTAAGAGCTTTTACACAATGTAATTATACAGGATGAGGAGCCTCTAATAGAGCATTTGTGTCATATTTAATGAGTAAACTTCCTCCACTTCAGGAAACGAAGCGGAGGTTTGTATGCAAAGTAAGACTATTTTAAACACTCACTGAAAATCTAGCAGAAGACGGAGCTAACTGATTATTTTGCAGTTAGACGTGCAATATTATGGCCACAGTAGTCCCTAATTTAGAAGCAAACTGGCACGTTTAGACAATTTAGGAATTCCTAATTCATACTTGTAAATGCTTTGCAATAAACCCCACACCAGGAAATTACCCTTGCCCCTTTGTTATCTCTGTGTTATTTTCTTGCAGATTTTCAATTGCAGGACGTTTAAAGGTTGTAGTGGAAGTGTATATTCTTAATTGTATTAACATATTTCAGGTATTTTTTTTTTATTTCCAAACATAGCTTTATTTTTTAATGCACAAAAGATGTAGTGTTAGTATGTACAAATGAAAATCTCCACCAAATCGTACACAACCTACACTAGGCATGCAAAGCATATTACAGGGGGAAACTGTGCATGCAGTCTTAATGGGGTGGCGTATCAGTGGGTTGTAGGGGGGACCCAGGGAGAGCCGTGCGCAAACCGGTCTCTCCCTGGGTAGGTTCGCGCAGACGGAGTGGCCACAGGGGAGGTTAATTAGGGAGAGAGACAGAGTCTATATATAGGGCCAGGGCAGGGTTTAGAGAGGGCTTTTCGGCGGGAGGCGGACAGCGGAGTTTGTTTTGCGGAGGTTGGGTGGGCTCGCCTAGTCCTTTCGGGAAGTGGGCCGGGAGGACCCCCCCCCTTGCGGCTGGAGCTTCTGTTGTCGCTGGTTGGACGTGCACGTCCTTGCAGGATGGCGGCTGGAGGCGTGGCTTAGGCGGTCCCTGCCTGCCTGTCTACGCCGTCGACTCGACGGATGGCGCTGCTGCCATGCCCCATGAGCTGGTAAGTGGGGGGGTCGGGTGCAAGTTGGTTGGTGATGCCCCCGCGCCGCCGGGCGCTCTTCCAAAGGTCTGTTCTGCCCCCCTCTGGGGCGGGGGGCCGCTGGGGGGCGCTGGGGGGCGTCTGGTGTGAGGCGGGGGGCAGTCCTTTGGGAGGGCTGCTCTGTGGGCTGGGGGTAGCGAGCCCTGTCGTTTTGAGCAGCTTTCACTTAACTGTTTCCCACCTCCCAATGCCCCTGCTTCACTGTATGTCTTGGTCCTGGCCGGGTTTTTTGGTCAGGCCATTCAGTGTCATTTCAGGACTTCTGTTGTGTCTCCTTTCCACCCTTGGTTTTTGGTAATTTTCTGTGGGAGGGCCCTTTCGTATGGAGAATTCCTAGTCTCCATGTCTATGGACGTGTCTTCGCAGTGTGTTCGCAGTGCGCAATGACGATTTTATGGCATTTCTTCGGATATTGATTGCAGGTAAGGCGCGTTGGTCGTAGGTGTGGCACTAGGGGGAGAGTTTCCACGTTCAGCACATTCGATCTATTGATTGGGGATGGGGCTGTTGGTGAGCAAGTTGCTCTTAGGACACTGCCGGTGCGGCAAGCTGATGTGCATGCTGAGTCTGGAAGGGACGCCACCGTCGTTCAGGATGGGCCGACAGGGGATGCTACTACACCTATGGTTCATAACGAAGGAGACAAGAACATGTACTAAAAATTACCCTATACAGGAATTGGTTCAGTCTGAGGGGGGGGGGGGGCAGGAGGGGGATCTGGAGCGGATTTCTTTTCTGGGTTGTGAGGCGCAGTGCGCAATGACAATATTTTTATGGCACTTTCACCATGGTGGGAGTGATGGAAACTGGCCCAGTGGCAGGGGTTTATGCTGGGCATGCAGATGTACTGATTATGGATGTTTATGATGATGATCTGGAGGAGGGTGCATTACGAGATGTGGAAGTTCCACTTGTGACAGTCATGACTCGAAGGGGAGTTTTGGGGCATTCTGGTTCACTTAGTCTTTTGCAGGAGTCTCGTGCGGACCACGCAAAGGCACGTGTTTCATCGTTTTCTCTTCGTCCAGCAAGCCGCGACAAGGGGACCCTGTGGTGTTTCGACGGCAATTGGTTGACAAGGGGAGAGTCTCTCAGTTACGTGTACTTGTTGGGATTGGGGATGAGCATGTTGGGGAGCAAGTTGCTATTAAACCGCTGCCTGTGTGGCACATTTGGTATAATGCTGTTGTTGATGTGTCACCTGACAGTACGGTAGGTATAAACATGTGTTCACAATGTGGGGGCAGGCACCCTTTCACATACTGCTTCCTGGGACAGATTTTTGGATTTCAATGGGGGGGGGGACAAGGGGGCAGAGGCCAGTTCTTTCGGTTGTCCCAAAGTGCTCCTACTCCTTTAAAGGTGACGGTCTTGGAACAGTGGTTGCAGGATTCTCTGGACTTTGATGCAGCAGTGCGCATGGGGCTTCACGTGGGTTTCACGATTGGTTACAGGGGACCCGGCAGGGTAGGGGTCGGATGACTTGCAGTCCGCGAACTAGAGTCCCCAGGTTGTGGGGAATAACTTGGAAGTTGACCTTGCTGGGATTTGGCATCTTCTGGGTGGGGGCGCTGGTGCGCTGCAAGTTGGCCTGTTCACTGCAGTGTCAGGGTCACAGTGTTGCATTTTTATAGTTGTTCCATTTGCTGGTGGCCCTGTACATCTGAGGTGCGGAATTCCAGAACAGGTCTGGGTTCTTCCAGGTTGATAATTTGGCATTTGTGGAATTGGTTCCCGGGCGAAGAGCAAGGGATTTGTGTGTGCTGCAGCTGTTGTGTGCTTTCCGTTGTAGTGCCTGCAGCTGAATATTGTTTTCAAAGTACGACATATTCCGGGAACCTCTAATTACACTTGGTGGACAGAGGTTTTTCGCACACCACTATCCCTGGTTACAATGCTGGGATTTCTTTTTATGGGCAGCTCAGGTGGGGGAGGGATCCGGTGGGGGGTGTTTTTTGGTTGAACAGGTTTTTGAAAGGTTTGGGTAGACTACAGGCTGGTTCTAAGTGGCTGCGGCAGCCTGTCCTTTTGCCTTACTTCGGCAAATGTTGTCCTAGTTGCCTTCTTGCTGTTCTGATGATTTTGAGTGCGTTATGTTTCGGTTCTGTTTTGTATGGTTATTTTTGGGGCGTTTCAGGCTTCCGAACTCTTGGGTTTGCGTACCGGGTCGGGCATGTCCAGTACGGAGGTATTTGTGGAGAGGTATGGATTGCGCCTTTGGCTACGTGTCTGAGGCGGATCAGTTGGGTGGGGTACGCGGATTTTCCTGGGGTGGAGTGGTTTGGTTTCTTGTTGCTCGGTTTAGGAACGGGAGGTTTTTCTGGATTCCTCTGTTTTAGGCCGGGAGTTCATTTTGCCGTGAGGATGCCAGCCCAATTATTTGTTGCCCAGTTGTGGACCGTTTTTCAGGAAGGTACTTTTGGGGTTGGGGTTGACTCCTTTACACTTTAGCATTCATTCTTTTAGGATTGGGGCAGTTCTGAGGCTGCAAGTTTGGGGTGGGATTGGTCTCAGATACGCAGAATTGGGAGATGAAGGTCGAGATGCTGCAAGAAATTTGTCAGACGGTAGTGCACCTATTTTTGTTGATATGTGTTTTTTTCTCCTAGGTCCTTTGCGCAGAATGGTCACAGTTAAACGGAGGGTTTGGTTTGTTGGTCACTCCTTCTTGCAATGGGCCGCAATCCCTGCAGAATGCCATAATTGGTGGGGGGTCTCTTGGTCTCAGCAGTTCACGCAGGAAGTGTATTGGCATGGTAATTGGGGACTGTGTTGGGGGGATTGTTTCATTTTTGTCTCCGCTCTGTGAGGGAGGGGGGGTCTGCCAGTCTTGCTAGAATTTCAACTGGGTGAAAATGATCTGTTTTTCTCTATCTGGTCTGTCTTTGTTAAGAATGATGCAGATGGATCCGGACGTCGTCACGGACGCCTGGGCGAGCACCATGGTGATCTGGAAGGCATTTGTGCCATGTCTACGCTGGAATGGAGCTCTACATCGCACAGCTATGGGCAGAGCGAGGACACTGAACCACTCTATGCAACTGTTTTGTAATGGCATGATATTTTCATTTTGGCTCATCCTCACTTACAGGTTCCTGAGCGTCACTTGTTTCATGAGGATGGGGTTCACCTTTCTCAGAAGGGTCAGTCCTTCTATCTTTTGGAATTGCAGATTTGATCGCAAAAGTTCTGGATGTGCAGTTGTGGTGTTCTCGGGGCGTTGTTTAATTTACTATTTTGGTGGGGCAGGAAAACTCTAAAGATTTTCCTGGGTGGCGGTTTTTAGTGGGGGTGGGCAGCCTGGAGCGGGTTGGTCCATCCTCAAAGGGCAGGTAAAGGACAGGAGGGGATAGTACAGGATTCAGTTGCCTGGGTTTGTTAGGTTTTATTTGGTGGGGGGTTGACTTCTTATCAGGGTTGCTCAGTGAGCGGAAGGATTTGAGTATTAATAAATAAATAATCGAAATATGTTGAGAGATTTTTTGCCTACACCTGTCTTAATAAAGTGGCCTTTCTTGCTTACCAAGAAGTTGTGGACAATAAGTTCTTGCGCGAGGGGGGACCCAGGGAGAGCCGTGCGCGAGCCGGTCTCTCCCTGGGTAGGTTCGCGCAGACGGAGTGGCCACAGGTGAGGTTAATTAGGGAGAGAGACAGAGTCTATATATAGGGCCAGGGCAGGGTTTAGAGAGGGCTTTTCGGCGGGATGCGGACAGCGGAGTTTGTTTTGCCCCACCCACCCTTCCCTCTTTTTTGTCTTTTAGGCCTTTTTTCTTGTGATTGTGATTTAGATAATTTTGTTGTTAGGTTTGCCACACTAAGACAGGTTGTAATCTTTTCTTTTGTGGGCGTTTTTTAGTGGGGGGTGGGCAGCCTGGAGCAGGTAGGTCCATCCTCAAAGGGCAGGTAAAGGACGGGAGGGGATAGTACAAGATTCAGTGGCCTGGGTTTGTTAGGTTTTATTTGGTGGGGGGTTGACTTCTTATGAGGGTTGCTCAGTGAGCTGAAGGATTTGAGTATTAATAAATAAATAATCGAAATATGTTGAGAGATGTTTTGCCTACACCTGTCTTAATAAAGTGGCCTTTCTTGCTTACCAAGAAGTTGTGGACAATAAGTTCTTGCGCGATGTGAATGGCCAACATCTAACTTTGTTAAACCGATTCCGAGCCTCCCTTGCGTCAAACTGGTTTCCTCCTCTCACCTCAGTTTCACCATGAATGGCATTCACTTGGCTAACGAACCCAAGCTGGTGAATACTTTTCTTGTTTGAAATATTTCTCCATATTAGGTTTTCGGATGTTTAGTGTTTTTGGTGTTTTTGTTTTGCTGTGGTAATCCCCTAAAACACCTGCATTAGTTATTCTTCTCATTCTAATCTGGGTCTGCCTAGACATCGGAAGCAGACTACAGTGGTCGATGATTGATCTGATCATTAAACCCCCATTTATGTTTTGTATTTTTAAGTAAGTGAAGCTTAAAATGTCTTACATTTCAGGGATTAAACAAGCTTTTCACTTGTCCTTCCTTTTACTTAACCTGGAATTGCATTTTAAACTAGCACCAAGATGGCGACGGAGCAACATCGAGCCTGAGGAGTTCCGGTCGCCGTGGCCGAAGAACAATGTTCAATGTCGCTAATGGGGCCCCCGGAGGCTGCTTCCGAGCTGCAATGGCGCTCATCCTGCATGCACTGCCAGCGTCGGCGGCCCTCAGCGGCCGCAATAACGCTGAACCAGGGCGGCGGCATAAGAGGGCCAGCTCCCGCATGGGGACTGCCGGTGGTGAAGGAGGGCTGCAGGTAATGCTGTGATCCGCATAGGCAAGGAGGAGGAACAGCGCAATTGAGGAGCCACCTCCGGATCCCCAGTGACATTTGAGTTGTGGAGCTGTGGGGCCACGGCGGGTGCGGCGGCAAGGGAGCTGGCGAGGTGATTCTCGTGTGAGGCTTCCCTGCTGCCGCATCACCACTGAACCAGTGAATGCCTGGGAGAAGCATTGTGTGGCCAAGCAGAACAGCAAAGAGGGTGACACACCTAAAGACTAACCCGGATCGGGTCTGCACAGACTCTGCGGCCCTGACGACCAGATGACCGGGAGATTTCCGCCTGCACCCTTCTAGGGGATATACGACCTGTGAGGAAATTGTGCCTTGCCGCCGCCCCCCCCCCGAGGCACATACTGGTATCCTCTAAATGGGGCTGACTCGCCTGGATGCGGCCACTAAATAAATGCGGTAAGACCGTTCACATGGCTGGAAGGGGAGCAGAGGCAGCCATAATTGTACCGATGCAGTGGGGCAGACCGAGAGTCACAAATTAGCCAAAAGAAAGGTACTCTGGTCCTAGCGGAAGCATGATTGGACTGTTTTGCCCCCCCGGGGGAAATTCTTGATAGAGCTGGAGGGGCCTAAATTGATGCAGGGACATATTAAAGATTGCGTCTCGACCCTAAGATGGCAGCCGTTTGATGGACTTTTGGCGAGCGTCTCATCCTTTGCCTAAGGAACAGTGCCGCAATACTTTAAAATGTGATCACTCATTATTTTAGCGGCTGCTGGGGGCATGGAGCGTCCTTATACACAACTGTTTATTTCACTACGCATTCTTTCACTACATGTGGCCTGACACCAAGATGGCGCCCAAGTAAAATTAGACTTAGTGCTTTTTGCATTACTCTGGCGCCCACAACACTCTAGTGGCACCCACGTCATTCTCCAGCTGTCAGTAACAGTAACTAAGCACCAGGAGGCCAGCAATTGCCTAAGAATCTCATTCTCAAACATTTTAGTTGCATAAAACTGTATGTGGGGTATCGTCGGTCTGCTACTGGGTAAGCGGCACGACTGACCGCCCCATCAGATTCCAATGACCTGGACGAGATGGGGGGCTATTAAGTGAAGCCTATCATAAGGCGGTGTAGGCTGACGTGAGGGATCGCTCCTGAGTTGCCTGACTCTACGATGGGGGCCTATCCTGAGGAAACTTTGTTATCTGTGGGACTTGTCGGTGCCTACGGGTAGAAAATCGCAATACTGGAGTTCGAGGCCAGGGACCACGAGGCCCCTCCCTTAAAAGGTTGTACCGGAGTCCTCATGCTCTAAGCGCCGAGTGAGCTTCTACCAGCTGAAGAGAGACGAGTGCCAGAGAGATGGAGTTTTGAGGCGGACGGTGCCTCCCAGTAACACCGGGACTGGTGCGGCCAATGGATCTATGACGATGCCCCCTAGGTGAAAACTTTTCATGCTGTACTGTCCGCTGAGCCAGATCAACATGCCTGATGCCCAGTGGAGCTCTTTAGTCAGCCATCACCTACCCAGCCGGACATTGGACATTGTTTTTCTTTGTCTCTCTGCTGTGTCTCCTTTCCCTTCCCTCCCTCCTCCCTCCGTGATCCTGTGGCTGCCCTCTCCCCCTTCCAGCCCTTCCAGCCCTGCCTGACTTGGTCCGTTTTGCTTTTTTTCCCCTACACCCTTGTCTCATTCCTCCCCCCACCCATCCTCATGCTCCTATTGACTCGTATCTGTTTCTATTGTATGCTATTGTAACTGATGTAACTATGTACGATCTGTACTCATGTAAAGCGCTCCGGTTCCTCTGGGTCTAGCCAGCGCTATATAAAACTCTGCAAATAAATAAATAAAAAATACTGAGTGGGTATTTAATGTTTTTAACCAAAATGTGATGCAATTTGCCTAGAAAGTCATGAAAAAATTGTTTCATGATAGTGTTATACATTTTGATTTTTTCTCTGTTCATTATCATGAGGTGTGAGAAATTACTCCATCTTTGTCGTGATTCCTTAATTTTTTGCCTTTCTGATTTTGGTGGATTTAGACTCTGTGGGTTATTGCTGTTAAAGAGCAGTAAATTGGCTTTGCACGCCCACCCTACAACATGTGCTATACAATAGAACCCCTAGGTGGGCTCTTTAAGTATGCTATAACTACACTGTAAAGGGAGACTAGATGCACCCAAGCCATGCACAGTTAAATGTTATTTGTGGCCTGCAATGTGTAATTACACCACAAAGAGTGTGGCAGTATATATACATCTGCAAACACAAAGAGATGCTGGACAGAGCACTGAAACTAATCAGACACTCACCCTCAGTCACGGATCTGGGTTGAATCCATCATTGTTCGTTAGCTCACTTTGCCACCCCAGTTCAGACCAGCTATATGCAAATCAGTCTTGTCCCTGTGTCTCATGGGAGCAATCCAGCCCGAACTGCGAAGCCAGGTCTTCCCTGGACCGGAAACCAGCATCCTGGTACTGGTTTCAGGGAAATTCCCCTCATCAGCCAGGCTAGCTTGAATCCAGTGACAAAGTGAGCAAGGGACCCACGTCTGCGCATACACTGCCAACTTGGGTAGAACAAAGCAAACAGAAGGAGATGATGGGCGCAGTGCTGACATTTTTCAGACACTCTCCTCAGTCACAGATCTGGGTTGAATCCATCATCGTTCTTCTGCTCACTTTACCAACCCAGTTCAGACCCAGCCATATTCAAATCAGTCTTGACCCTGTTCATTATGGGAACAGTCCAGCCCTAACTGCCAAGCCAGGTCTTCCCTGGACCAGAAAGATGTATCCTGGGATTGGTTTCGGGGTAATACCCCTCATCAGCCAGGCTAGCTTGAATCAGTGGCAAATTGAGCAAGGCACCCAAGTCTGGGCATACTCTGTCAACTTAGGGTGAACGAAGCAAACACAAGGAGATGGCGGACTGAGTGCTAAAACATTTCATACACTCCCCCAGTCACAGATCTGGGCTGAATCCATCACTGTTCTTTAGCTCACGTCACCATCCCAGTTCAGACCCATCTATATGCAAATCAGTCTTGACCCTGTTTCTCCCGGGAGCATTCCAGCCTGAACTGCCAAGCCAGGTCCTACCTGGACCAAAAACAAGCATTTTGGGACCGGTGTCGGGATAACACCTCATATCAGCCAGGCTAGCTTGAATCCAGTGGCAAAGTGAGCAAGGGACCCACGTCTGGGCATAACCCGCTGACCTAGGGCGAACAAAGCAAACACAAGGAGATGCTGGACGGAGCACTGAATCTTTTCAGACACTCACTCCCAGTGACAGATCTGGGTTGAATCCATCATCGTTTTTAGCTCACTTTGCCACCCCAGAGCAGACACACCTATATGCAAATCAGTCTTGACCCTGTGCCTCATGGGAACAATCCAGCCAGATCTGCCAAACCAGGTCTTCCCTAGACCGTAAACAAGCATCCTGTGACCACTTTCGCGGTAACACCCCTCATCGGCCAAGCTAAGAACATACGTCTCCCAGAATGAACCCTGTTCCCTAGTTAGTCTGGAGTTTAAATGCACTGCAGTGACAAATGGCAGGGAAAATTTACTTTGCATATAGGAGGAATCTATTTTTATATATTCCTGATTACCTTAAAGTTTGCCCTGAAAGCCCGCAGGACAGGATGCCAATATATAAAAATTAGACACACTACGAAATAGGGGTTAGAGTGATCTTGCCTGGGTAAATGTTAGAAAAATTATTCAGTTATTTCCTAATTCTTTTTCAAAATGAAATGTAATGTTGAAACCAGCATTTTGATAATATAGGAGGAAAAGTAACTTTATAAAAATGTACTTTGTACTGCCAAAACCTGGATTAAAAGCAGTTTTGCCACTCAACCCTTCCAAAGCTGAACTGCACATGCTTGTCTCGAAGAGTTAACAACTCTGGATCAGAAGACAACATCATGCCTGGGAGCAGTCTGTCACACAATTAGTAGAACATCTCAGTGAAGAGAGTTGTACTCTCTCCCATTCTGCATGAGGAGCAGTAGAAGTATTCTTGCAGTCAGATGGTGCAGTTTTCCTCCCTATTCTAACAGGAACCTGGGTTTATCCCTTGATGTACTCATGGAATTAACACTGATGACCGTATGCCAGTCTAAAATAAAATCTACAGATTTACAAACAAGGGGAGGGTCCGGAAAATTGGAGAAGTGCCCATATGTTGGATTCATGTGTGATTGAGTCCTCTAGCAGTACATATTCTAATCCAGTAGTTCTGGTAGTAAAGGCAACCCCACGAGGTGGCATCCCGGACGTGAATTTTTTTGTGGGTTGCAGGGAGTTTAGAGCAATGACAAAGCCTGATGCACAAACGATACCTACAGCCAATACGTTTTGAACTAGTTAGGTGTTGTCAAGTTTCTGGGTTCATTTTTATAGTTCAATGTACGGGCATTTCACCGTAACAGAGGGTGCAGAGGTGATGTCAACATTCTCCACTGCTCAGTGACACTTTCAATCAAACAGATGAGCTTAGGGTGGAAGAATGACCTGGCAACATGCAAAAAGTTGTTGAAGTAGATCAGAAGGCCTTTGACACCCTAAAGGAAGCACTGATCACAGCACTTGTCCTCATGGCTCACAACGTCAGCAAACAATTATGTTGTTGGGACCAATACTTCAGAGATAGGGGCAGTGTTTTCCAGTGGTGGCTGCCGCCACGAACAAAGGGTGGTGGGGAAGAAGGGGAGAGTGCAGGGGAGGGCATGAAGGTAGATCGGGGAACAGGTTAATAATTATTTTACGTACCTGATGCCGCACCCGTCACTCCTACTGGCCTATTTCAGGCCCCATCAGCCCCATCCATTCCCCGTGCTGCAGAGCAGTACGGGGACTGACCTGAGTGGTCAGGAAAGGCTGTCCGCTCAGGTCATGGAGTCTGTGGGGTTTCTCCAGCCTGGCCGCCGAAAATAGGGTCTAGAAGGTGTCCCACCTTTTGAGTGGGTACTGAATTAATTAAATCAAGATTGAGGTACTAAGATCCTCTATGATGACCCGGCCAGAGCTACACATGGGATTCTGCAAATTAATGTTTAAATCTCCAAACAGTAGAAAGTTAGCACGCTTGAGATATAGGGAGAGAGCAAGTCAGGGTCCAGCAAACACCAGTTACCAGTGTGTCCAGGAGGACAATACATCAAGGCACAAGTTAGAAACAAGGCAACGGGGGCATTGTCTAACAGGAAGTTAGTACTTATTATTTGAAAAGAACCGTTGCACTCCTGTTTTAATGACAAGGGTAATACGTTTGTTGTGTAGATGGGTAGGTGCTGTTTGGTGTGCACTTCTGAGTAAAAGGGTCCTATTGATACGGTAAGTAGCGTTATCCAAATCAGGGTTAACGTCCCCAAACGCACACAATGAAATTAATCTTTCAAAAGTTTGTTTTTAGTTGAAACGAATAAAGTTTTATTGAAACAATTTTCAATTCTTTTAGTATATCCTTTTTTGACTAGAGATTGAGCCCCTGAAGAAGGGCCACAGTGCCAGAAATGCATTGGACAATTGATATGAGAATGAAATCATTACTAATGTTCGATGTGATTGGAACATCGTAAACAAACATGAAGAAATACTAAAAGAATTGAAAATTGTTTCAATAAAACTTTATTTGTTTCAATTAAAAACAAACTTTTGAAAGATTAATTTCATTGTGTGCGTTTAGGTTCGTTACCCCTGATTTGGATAACGCTACTTACCCTAACAGGATGTTATACAGGTACTGTTGATGTCATCAGATGGAATGCCAATTAAAACTGAAGAAGCAAAATGTGTTTCCTAAAGTACTATGCAGGATGGTAGCTTCATTGCTCACTGATCCCAGTACACCAGTAGCATTTACAGTGGAGGGTTTGTGGAGGTTACTGTGAGGGTTAAGCCAGAATGTACACTGAGTGCAATTTTGTAGGCTCATTTGAGGGTCTAAGGAGGCCCGACATTCCTCTGAACAGGCAGGCAGAGTGCCATAAGTTGACCAATCGAAAAAATAATTATTTTTGGCTTTGGAGATGCAGGGTTCCTGGATTCCCAGTAGGTTAGACCAAGCCTTTAAGCAGTTGAATGAGTTAAGATACCTGGGCAACTTGATAAACCATAACATGGATCTAATTCCTAAGCATCATTTAACGAGGGTTAGTAAGAAGGTCAAGAAAGTACTTAAGAAATGTCAGAACCTTCCATTAACCATCTATGGTACAGTAAACCTAATTGAGATGAGCATTACCCCTTAAGTTGACCTTTCAATCTGATAACATTCCTGTATGGCAGTAAATACAATCTGACATAAACAGTTTCATATAGAAGTCAAAGGGTGCGAGAATATCTTAGAAGAAACTTTGTAGGAAGCTGGCAAGGGGGACCTACAGCTGCTTGACCTCTATCTGTATTATCTGGCATAACAATTTGAAGCAATAAGGTCTTTGCTCTGAGTGCCCTCCAAAACATACAGGATGGCATGTGGTTAGGAATGTCAGAGTCTAATAGAACCTCGCCCACTTTCTATATAATTTCAGAGACGCAAAATGTTTTAAAAAGGTGAGAATAAAGTATTTAGTAACTGTGGCTAAAATCTGGTCCAAACTGAGGTCAAAATGAAGGATTTGTTACTACTCAGAACTGGCCCACATCTGGGATGCTATTTCTCCTCTACTCAAAGTTGCAGAGTTAGAAAAATGGGGTGACCTGCTGGTTGGTAACTGCTTAATAGCTTGGTCTGACAAACTAGGAATTATCCTCAGAAGACTCTCAAAGTTTAGGTATCTTGAGCTGTTATCGTGGACTACTACTCATCCTGGCAAAGAGATGAAGCCATAGAAACAGGTCTTCAGTCTTTGTCCTTAAAGTTGCAAAATGGTATGGTATTTTGTGCGACGCAGAAGATCAAAGGCTGTCCCCCTCTTTCGTGATCTGGGGAAGACGCTTGCTGGATAAACCACAGGAAGATTTATGGCAAGTATCTTTTAGCATGATATACAAGATAGTAAAATGTGTTGCTCTTAAGAAGAATCATATTTTCACTCTTCACAGGCATATTGGACACCTCTAAACCTGTCTAAATTTAAATCAAGAGGGCAGATGGCCAGATGCAGGAAATGTGGTCTCTCAAATGCCAAGGGCCTACACTTATTGGTGGAGTGTCCAGAATTGGGGAAATTCTGGAGAGATGTAGGTCAGGTAATGAAAGAGTGTTACACCTGGACATTTAGGTAAACATTGTAATTTTCGTCAGGCTGCTTGGTACAGAGACAGGAGCACTGCCTAAACCGGTTAGTTATCTTTAGTTTTACTAGGTGGTGATGGCCCGGTATCAGATATGAACACAATGGATTGATTCTAATCCACCAACCCGTAAGGAGTGGTTAATGCAGATCTATTAAACTTGCAAGCAGGATCGTAGATACACCCACAGTGTAAAAGATGACTTCTGGTCTCCGATGAATGAATGTACTGCAGGAAACGAGTATGGGTCCAATGATTAAAACATGGTTATGTTTTATTCATTCAGTCGACTTCGAGGCTTGAAGAGTCTCGTCCCCGCCACATTAACTGAATTGAGCATGGCTAAATAATCTACGCACTTGACATGTGTTATGTCATGAGATACCCTTCTCGATATGGCGCAGTTAGTGAATTGGACATTGACTTGTTAAAGGTGATGAGTACCTAAATACATTTTTGTTTAAACAAAGAAAAAAAGAGAGCCTTCATTTGACTGCTGCTGCATTTATTATGAGATATTTCACATTGACGCGCTGTACTTCATCCCTGAGGATTTTGCTGTTGCGCTTGAAAATAAGAGGAAATTTTATGTTAGGTTGGATTCTCTATTTAGCACTACCTACAAAATGCAGGGAAGTGCCGTAGTAAATGGTACTGACGACCACACTGAGGACTGTTATACTTTTTAGGCAACGTTTCCCTTTGCCACCTACTTCAAAAGTGTAATCCCAGATGTTTAGAAGGAGACAATTTGGTCCCATCCTCAGTTTGGAAGCCAGATATGTGGTGCCAATTCAAAACAATCACCTAGAGAAATTGATATTGAATTGTCTCAGATACTTCTCTCAGTGCACCATGAAGGCTATGTTGTTCAATTAATATTTTCCTTTCACTAAGTAGAACATTCCTCATGTCTATTTCTTCATGCTTGCAGATAAGGCCATAAACCAAGCAGCCCACAAAGTCTTTGCCTGTGCAGACTTCTGAAAAGTGCAGAGTGAGCAAACTGGTGAATTGCATGTCATTGCTAAAGGAAATGTGCTGTCTCCTGGGTGTGAATGAGTAATGTTATGTTTCTTCCTGTAGAACCTATTAGACTTAGGGCCAGATTACGTCTTTGAAGGAGTGGCAACGGGCTGCCATGCCAGTGCCCCGCTGCCACACCGCCAAAGCCGACAGCCCACCAGATTAGGAGTTTTATCCTGGTCTGGCTAGTGGTGCTTTGGCAGTCCCTGACGGTTAACCTTAGAAAGGCACTTCAATGGAAACACCAAAGCATGTTCCTGCACAGACTGAAATACACAATCCCGTGCATATTCTTCCATGCAGGAACATGGGGGTGTATACAGACAAGTGGGCACACCATTTGCTCACCTGCATGCACCCCCTTAAACAGATGCACCAGGGGGGCCCTTAGTTTTCTCACCGCCCCCCTTTTCATGGCAGGCTCATAACCATGAAAAGGGGGGAAGTGAGAAAACTCCTAATATGCTGCACCACCAGCATATTATGGCCTCTGACTGCCGCACAACCACCTTGGGATCAAGTAGTGTGTTAATACATTATGTTGCCCTGTTGGTGGTAATCTTTGTGTAGGCAAAAATGAGTGTGATTCGGCACACCGTTAAACTTTTGTTACTTGTAAGTAATAAAGTATGGAAAAAGACCTGGGCGAAATTAAAATTATGCTGGTGTACTTCCCATTATTTCAGGAATTTTGTGTTACCTTTGTTGCACAAAATTCATGAAATTACGCCATTATGCCACTTCATGCAATTGCGCATCACTCACAGTAAAAATGTATGTGAGTGGCTATTGTACATGGTGGTTTTGTTTTTTTCACTCTTTTACCACAAGATATATTCTTGGTTCAAAAATTCACAAAGGAAGCATTTTATACTAAAACTAGCAGCCCGTCCCGACCTTGTCTGGGAGCAACAGGCTTCCCCGACCCCCGCCAGCCCCGACATTGTCCATCAGCCCGGGCCCCCGCCTGCCCCGACCCCCGCCTGCCCCGACATGGGTCCCCTTACCTCAGCCGCCGCTCCTCCTGCCTGTCAGCTGTTGATATACTGCTTTAAATATGTCTGTTCTTCTTTGCAGAGGTGTACAGCTGACAAATCCATTCTACAGAGTGTACATTGGCTTGGAAAGCTTACATCATAGCTAATCTTTTTGGCCTAGAGGTGCTGTTTCACCGTAAAAACACAGGATCATTCTCTTTTCTCCTGCAGCCTGGGCCCCCGCCTAGCCCGTCCCCCGCCGGCCCCGACATGGGTCCCCTTACCTCAGCCGCCACTCCTCCCGCCTGTCCGCTGCTCGCACCGCCGCTGGCCTGTCCGCTGCTCCTCACGTCACCGCTCCTCCCCGCGCCATGTCCACCGCTCCCTTACCTCAGCCGCCGCTCCTCCAGCCTGTCCGCTGCTCGCACCGCCGCTGGCCTGTCCACTGCTCCTCACGTCACCGCTCCTCCCCGCGCCATGTCCGCTGCTCCTCGTCGCACTCCTGGACGCCTCTCCTCCCCGCGCTCCTGACGTGAGCACGCACGTCGCGGCCGGCGCTACTTCGGAGGGACTACTTTTTTTTTTACTGTCAATTTTTAAATAACGTTTTTTTTTTAAATTTATATAGCCTATACCAATCTACACGCCCTGACGATTCTGACTGTGTATCGGGTGTGTGGATTGGCGCTGTGGTTCCCGAGTTTACCCACCTCAAAGGCTGAAAGTTCTTCCTTTATTATAGTAGTATAGATATACCACTAAATGATGGATATGCTTGTCAGTTTAATGACATTTTGCCCAAATTGAGTGAGAGCAAATTGTATTTATTTCACATAAACCTACTTGGAATCCCAGTACGTCACACAAAGCTGTAACTGGCTTTTACCTCGACCTGTGAAGTGGATGAGCAGGGAGAGTAAGTTCTGCTCTTGGGGGCTTTTGTGATTTTTTTTCATTTTGCTCGCAATATATGCCACTAAAGACTTTGTATTCTGTACACAAGAAAGTTCCCTATTTCAAGTGGGCAATATATGGGCAGGCATTTCCTCATCCTCAGAGTTACTTATATTGGGAGCCCCAGTAACTCCAGGGGTGTGAAGACTCCAGCCCATTCAGAGTTAGAGCCTGAGGATCTACTAAGAATAAGTCATTCTGAGTCTGATTCCCAAGTAATTCCTCATTTTGGCCCCCAATCCGCCTGGAGATTTCAACTGCTTTCTCCGGGTGAAAGTAAACAGATGTGCCTAGTTTATGTTTAGCTCTTATTTAAATGGGGCTGTAACTGCCATTTCATTTGGCAATTAAATCGCAACTCGTAATGAGGACCTAAAGCTCTTATTTTGAAGGTCATAGAAAAAACGATGGACATGTTCGTTATGATGAAATACTGTTTCTACTAGATACATATGCATGTTTTACCTCCATATACATGTTTACTTGAAGGAATGAAGATTTGCCAATTCTAAACATATTTACCAATGTTTTTTCCGCATTCGCCTGCAGAATAGCTCAAGCCTAGGTTAGTTCTTATGTATGTATGTAGTATTGATAGAGCGGGCAGGTCACCCGATCCTTATTCACCAAATATATACGCTAATTGGGCCCATCAATAAATTTTCGTGAATCAGGTAACCTTCACATCGCTATCAGTAATTCGGGGTTCGGACTTTCTATATATTTCATGTGTACCTGACTTACCAATCCTCGAGAACAGGTACCTCTGACCACAATGGATCAGGAGCTAAAATTAAGCTCTAGGCAGATAACACTAATACCACATACATTTGTTATTTTTGTATAACCTTATAATAACCACAAACACAGGAAGTTTTAAAGATTTTATCTAAATCATAAAATGTGTATATATGCCATGAGAATGAGATTTACATTAATGAGAACATCTATAACCAAGATCTAAAACACGATATAACAATGAATGAGGGGGAGAATCATTAATTTTCCGAAGGATACTATGAGAAGGAATATGCTATTTCATCACTAAAGGATAGGTAAGAACAAGGGAACATACTACTAAAGCTAATTGGAATATACTAAGAGAAATGGGAAACAATTGCTTTAGAATAAAATGCAACTTCTATAGGAAGGGTAACAGTGGAACATCCTAAATATGCAAACAATTCAGCATTTGAGTAAGGGTAGGGGAGAGATAAGGTACATACTAAAAGAATATTTTCATCAGAGTTTAGAGTCAGAGATAAATCACAGGCAAGATTGCTTTATTTGGAAATAGGAGAGAAAGATTAGAAGGACGAACACCCACATAAATTTAGATTTACCTAGGACAGAATGAGGACTAACCCTGGCCACGGGTCAGTTGGGAAAGGCGGGAAAGGGCCCTCAAGGACTTGGAATGCCAGTAGGCGAGCAGGTACAGCTCATGGACAGTCAGGATAAGATCACCCCAGGATTGGATCAGGACTGGGCTCACGGAAGGGTACGACCAACACCTGCAGCTTCGGATGCAACGCCTGCGCTACACCCTCTCTGCAATGAATCTGCCAATAACCCCGATTGGGTTCTCGAATCTCCCAGCAAAATGCTTCGCCAGCACTTAAAAAAGCTCCTCCACCCCAGTACTAAGTTTGTGGAAATTACGGACAGAGTGCTCCGCAGCTCTCTGTATCAATCACCTATAGAGTTCGTAGGGTCAGTGACAGATCGGCTATTCGGACAAGTCGGACAATTTCTCTAGCTAAACGTAGGCTAGTTATACTGTTTTCGGGTCAGTGTACCACCTACCAATGTTACAAGTGAAAGGATCCCCAACTTCGGATTGGACAAGATAGGTGGTTAGGTCATGACACCACCTATAATTTTCTCTTTCCCAGATTAAATATTCAATTTTTGAACCCACCCCTTACATTCCAGTTCCCATGGCATATGAAGCAAGGAGTACAATAGGACACACAGTGGAATATCAAAATGTATCAATTTCAGGTGTAGTTCAGCTTCTTCTCTGGGTCAGGGTTCAGTTTCCCAGGAGCATCTCAGCTTCGGCAGCCAGCTGGCTTAGTTCCACTCCTGCACAATTCGTTTTCTCCCTCAACACGTGGTTAGAGTGATATGGGCTTAAAAGATGGAGTGGCACACAGCTCCCAGGCCCCCAAAGTGTGTCACATGAAAAGTAAGCAAAAACAATTTAGAAACACAGAAAACATGAACACACTGTATTCCATGATTAGCTTCACTGCACCCCTTACTTTATAATATCTCTAGCATTAGGAGTTAGGCAGAAATAGACAGCTGAGCCAAAGCAGCGGTAGCAAGCAGAAAGCATGTTAAAAACAAAGCAGCCATATTAGCAATACTGCGCATGAGCGAAAAATCCCTCCAGAACTACGAGTGCGTCACATCACATGGGTATGACCGACGCATGCGCAGACTGAAATCCCGCATAGCAGCGACCAAGTCAGTTGCAAGCGTGGTTAGGATTAATAAACACATAGGCAAGCGTCTCTGGGACACCCACGTGTAGTGTAAAAGTGCAAAATTAATAAACAAAACAGATTGGTTAATAATTAAAATGTTATGCAAGGGGTTTGAATTCAAGCAAGTCGCGTAACGTGCAAATCCTTGCTCCATCAATCCCCTCTTTGATGTTTATTTACTATCATCACTATTAATGGAACCAGAAGCCAACTTTTTCTTTCATATCTCATCCATCTCAATCTCAACAAATTTGTTTTTAAGCCTTTTCCCTGCATCCTTGTTAGGATGGAAATTCTTTGCCTTTTTATAAATTTGTTTTTTCAGCTCTTCTAATTCAAGTTCATCAACATTCCTTTCGACTCCTCTCTTGTTCACAGCATACTTCTTTTTGCATTTCTGGCATTTGCAACAAATATTTATTATTAGCACAATTAAACTAATCCCTGCTATTGGCATCAGTATTTTACTCACAAGACTTTTACCTATGTTAGAAAACCAACTACCTACAGAGGAGAGACCATCAGTTAGTCTCTTCCAGGTACTGTCAACCTCCAGTGGTTTGAGTTCTTTTTCCAAATTAGTTATGTTTCTCACATATTTCTTAATTTCAACGCTTTTATCGGGAATGTAAGTGCAACAATGTTGCGCTTTCAACATTCTACAGACTCCGCCCTCTTTTGCCAATAAGGTATCAAGAGCAAGTCTATTCTGTAAAACCATTGATCTGATCGCAACCAGTTCAGTATTGACCAGCAGGAAACCAGCAGCAGTGTCAGTAGATAACCGATCCACCAATGTAGATAATTTGCAAATTCGGAGTGTGTTCAGAACCACTCTCACTCCAGGTATCAATGCACTAAATATATCACCTATAATTTCTCCTACACTATCTCTTATGCTACGCACTAAACCATTAGTATTTTCATTGCTTCCAGCGGCGTCATTCACATGGGATATTTTCGGGAAGACAATGCCAAAATAGCAGCTTGCTTACCAGTGATCCGGCAATTTGAAATAAGCCTTGTTTCCACATATATAATAAATTCCAGGAAACACAGGTTCTGACCCATTTTTGAAACCCCAACCTCCAATGACCTTATAATTGTGTTCGCATTCACTGGAACCGATGAATACATTGTTATAATAACTAGTCTTTTCTCTATGAAGACAAAGTTTCCCCTTTATTTCTAAATCCAGCAACAGTGCAGCGTTCCATGTTTTCTGCCCATTTAGGAGTTTTCTGTCTTTTGTCATTGGCCTTTCTTTGGAAACTCTCCCTTCTCTTTTCTGCCATATTTAACAATATTTTCTCTTGTTCATGTAATGAACAGGTCAAGTTATTTCTGTGTGCTTCACCTAAGTCAATGTCACCTATAGTCAGAAAGTATTCTCCCATATAACGAGTCACGTCGCTCTTGGTGTGAACAATGTTCAGGTTTCCCCGAATAGGAAGTTCAGAAAATATTACGTCAGAGTTAGAATAGTAATACTGTAAAGTTCCTCTATAGAAGAGACTTGCTAAAATGCTACAGGAAATTCCATAGGTTAGGGGTAAATGATAATAGGTCACACCTTCAGCTACAGAAGTGGGTAGCTTCATGCAGACATAACAGTCTTCTACTTCCATAGCTTCTACATAGTGAACTAAAAGATTTGCAAATACATTTAAATGTGTCCTGTTTCTTATTCTGTGATAATGTAGTCCTCCCTCGTCTGATGCATCTACGTCCCTTTTTGTCTGTTTAAGGCTAGAGGTTTTCTCACGTCTTTCTACACTTTGTGGTGTTTCTTCTGTCGGCAAAACATCTGAGTCTTTCGTCACTATTTAGTAGGATACAGGTTAGAATCTTTTCTTATCATAAAAGGTATTAAGACTGTTAGTCCTATCCATATTATCAGTACTATTGCTACACTACATAAGCATATTTTACAGCATGTTTTACAACAATTCTGTCTAGGTCTTCCATTCACATTTGAATCAGACATTTTTTGGCTTAGAAGAAGTTTTTCAACCCCTCTTTGTAACATTACACAGGTGGCTTACGCAGGTTAAAATTTCAGGTGGGGTCTTCTTCGGAACCTTGATCAGCAATCGATTCTTCGTCACTCTCGTCACTTATTTCGAGGTCTTCAAATTCCTCTAGTACTAGGTAAGTCCATTCAGGATTCCGATATTTCATGTTTTGTCTTTTTGTTCTGTCACTCCGTCTTTGAGGCTTGGTTCCAGCCCTTTCTTTCTCTCTGGCAGCCTTTTTCCGGTCTTCTAACTTATCTTCCACCGTTTTCAATCTCAGCTTTAGTTTTTTTTTGAATCTTGGTTCATTTTGCTTCTTTTTAAGTCTTTTAACTGGCACTGTAATTTGACTTTCTTCACAAGCTCTTTTGTTTTCATTCAGTCGTGGCACAGCTATTTCGACACTTCCGCCTTCGCTTCCTGTCTGACTAGTCCCAGGTCTTACTACAGTTTCTTCTGCCTGGTTGCTAAACTGGCCTGGTTCAGGTGTATGCTGAATTTGACTTTCGTTTGTTTCAAGTTCTGTTTCCTGAACACGTTCGTCTGTTTCTATCTGATCCTGTTCATGCACTTCGAACCTTTGATCTTCTTCCGTATGAACTTCCGCCCTAATTTCTAACTGTCCCTTTTCTGTTTCTGGAGTTGTAGGAGGTGTGTCGATGACCTGTCCTGTCCCTATCTGTCCTCCTTCTTCATCAGATCTGTCATGAATTTCGATTATCTGATTTTCTCTTCTTAGTCCTGTCTCATCCTCACTATCCCACTCTCTGTCTAAGTAGGTGTATCTTCTGGTTCTTATTGGATCAAGAGCCAGATCATCTGCAGGATACCATTCGTCTTGGCTGGTGCTCGGTTGTTCGTCCTCAGCTACTTCAGGACCATCGTCTGGAGACCCTTCAGCTGCGCAACCTTCAGCCTCAGCCGCTTCTTTTTCAGTCACTCTTTTGGTATGACTTGCATGGATCCACTTTGGCACACCTGCACATTTTACCGCAGTTGTAGTGATGAGAATCACTTGCCTTGGCTTTCCCCACTTCGGTGCTAGGCAACTCTTTCGGGTGTGTTTCTTAAGCACAACCCAATCTCCTGGTTTCAAATTATGGACTGGAGTTGTGGGCCTGGCGACGGCGTCTTCCCCAATGTGGTGAGAGATAGAACGCACTTGGTCACCCAGCTGCTTGCAGTATTCTAGTACCAAATCATCTGAAATACTTAGCAGTTTGTGTCCTGGTACCCATGCCTGCCACATCACTCTTCCCATTAGTATCTTATGGGGCCTCAGGCCTGTGTTTCGGTCTGGAATGCTTCTAAGTCCCATCAGGACAAGGGGCAAAGTATCTATCCAATTCAATCCAGTAGAGTTACACATCTTTCCCAGTCTTGACTTTATAGTGCCATTCAGCTGAGGTTCCGTGACGGTTTGAACCCGTGTTTTCAATATTGTCGGAAATACATAATATTGGTATCAGCGAACCGCAAATGATCCATTTAGCATATCCTGGTGTTTTCGCTACGCTACGAGCAAGAGCACCCCTTTTATAAACACATTTCTGATCTACCCACGGCATCCATCTTAGATCATGGCCGCCATTTTGTGTTTCTTGCCCTCACATACGCAATAACCTCTGATCACTTCATTTCGATTAAGGACACGCAGCCTTAGCCGGAGATTCACCTCTTTCATGACATGTGCACCTTAAACCAGATCACGCTGTAGCTGCATGACTCGACAAAGGCTGCCTCCTCTGCCCGAGGCCAGTCCTGCTAAACTGGTCTTCGTGTCCATTGTCCTGATCACGATTAGGCGGCCGAAGCCGGTAGCCTTGCCCATTTACAACCCACAAACATCCCTTATCCTGCTTTCCTATCTTCTGCACCTGACTCTGCTCCTTTCCTTCTGGGCCTTTATTAGGGGGAGGTAACGAAATTTACGATGAGGCGGTCCGGGTCTTGAATGAAAAGTTGACATGAGATTATGATGGAAAAGTGGGAACCCCTCGTTCGTAATGTTTTGACATCAGATATTGTCGACGATTCCTGTGCAACGCCAAATATTTATTGTTTAGGACACAAAGGTTTGGGAATGTACTAACATGTGAAGAATTCGCCTGAAGGCCAAAATTTAGTATATAAGGAGCAACCCTCTTTGTACAATTTGAACAGGCTCCTAGTTACTGCCCATGCGTAGTTTCTGTGACTTCTGTGTCCCTGCAGTAATAAACCTTTGGTCTTTGACGCCACCATCGAGAAGCCCGTGTTTCTGTTCATTTGTGCACCAAGGCAGGTGGAACTCCGGGGTCTTTGGGTGTTGTTCCCTGACACCTCTGGACGGAACCAAAAAGTCCAGAACTCCAATTGGCGCCCAACGTGGGGCGACGTCATTCGGTACCGGTCCAAAAGCCTGAAGAGTTCGAGAAGCTTCGTGAGAAGATTCCTGAGGGAGGCGCCCCACTTCATCGATCCCGGCATATCGCAAAAGTGGCCCGAAGTTCTCTTCCACGAGGGTTCCCGTTCAGGACGGCTGCAGTGGGCCGTTGCCTTGACCGTCCCCCTGTCTTGGACCCGAGGTGCAGTCCTTAGTACAGCGAAACGTGACGGGTTTCTCCTTGGTGACGTCTTCAGTGCCTCAGTTAAGTATTTAGTGGTTGCTAGCTAGTTACCTTTGTGAGGGTTGTTAAAATCCTTTTTGGTTCTTGGTTTGGTTTGGTCTCATAAGATTATCACTGGTTGTTCTGGTTACGATAATCTATTTGGTTTAGTTTGGGTATCGATACATCAGTTCGTTTTGGTAGGCCTAAGTTCTTGGTTCAAGTGCACATATCTGTTTCGTGTTTTGTTTGTTTTGTGTTCCGGACTGAAAAATGGTAAGTCGGAGAAACTGTATGTTGTCGTGTTTTGGTTGCAACAGTGACTCACGATTGGAGGACTCATGTCTGGTTCCTCCGATTGGGACTCCCCTATATGACTTGTATTGTAAACATGGTGTGGGTCCTATATCTTATAATGAGGTATGGGTCCGATACACTGAGAAAGATGGTGTCCTTAGTTGGCCACTGCATGGTAGTTTTAAACCCGAAATTCTCGACAATTTAGAAGCGAAATTGTTTAGGAAGAAAGCCCGGCCGGCAATGTTTGATTCTTTCCGTTACTGGCGAAAAGAATCCAAACAGAGAGAAATGAAAAGGTTAAAGAAAGAACAGAAAGAGAAAGAAGAGTTGACTCTAGAACAAGCAACTAAGCAGTTGCAGGATAACGAGTGTGAGAAAGCCATAGAGGTGGCCATTAGAGAGCACAATTTAGCGATTGACAAGTGCTATCCTGCCTTGCCATCGAAAACAGCTAAGATACTGGAGGATTCTGAAAACGATCCTCTGCTGTCTTATTTGTTACGGTCACCTCCACCGTATGCACAAGGTGCTACGGCCTAATTTGTGCCAAATGTTCAATTGCCGGTTGCTGGACAACCTGGAGTTCCTGCTCCTGTCCCTCAGAATCAGGTTACCGTACCTCCTGTGGTCAATGTAAATGTTCCTACGGCTCCTCCTCTTCCTGGGTTGCCGACTTCTATACCTGTATCTGTCTCGCTTACACCTACTGTTCCACAAACTATTTTTCTCGATACTCCTACTGTTCCGTTATCTGTTCCTACCTCTACTGTGTTTTCTACATCTGCGAGTGTGTTGACTCCACTTTCTGTTCGTCGGAGAATCACTGATTCTGTGTCTAGTATGCTGTCTCCTTTCTATAAAACCTTAATCAAGACTCCTACTTCCGACTCTGTTCAGAGACGTAGTCAGCTTCCAAGTACTGAGGAACGGGGAATTTTAGATTCCACGGCTCTCAGATGGATTTCGAAGGGTAGGAGATATAGTACGAGAGATGTGCTAGAAACATTTATGCAGTGGAAAGAACCAACGCAACGGTATGTCTTTGATGAGATGTGCTCGTTGTTACGTGAGGAGATAGAAGAAGACGATGTTGAATCAAATTTAGAAGACTTAATTAAGGTTCAGAAAGAGTTTGCTGCAGGAATGATAGTGGGTGATAATATAGAAGAAGCGATGGAATTGATTTTAAGTTATAGGAATGACCCATCACTTCGTTCACCGAGAAATCTAGAGAAAGGCAAAATGAAATTAAGTCGCCAATATCCAATGAGGGAGGTTCCTCCAATTTGGCGCGAAGCTGTGCAAGCTGATCATAATAATGGTATTGTAGCTGCTCCAGCGCAATTCCAAAGGGTGTGGATACACATTCCGTGGAAACGAGCTGAAGTGCTAGCAGTGAAGCAGGCCTTGCCAGATCCGCGTAAGAATCCTGCTGGATATTATAAGGAATTAACACAGACAGTTGAGGCTTGTATAATGAACTTAGCAGACATCGATATGTTATTTGGCAATGTAGTTCCGCAACCAGTGTGGGCTAAAATTCGTAGAGAGGATCATCAAGTTGCCTTAGGTGGTGATTGGGCAGCTATCACTGCAGCGGATGGTCAGCAAACAGGTGGTGCAAAGCCTGAACCCCTAATTGCTAATCTTCCAGGTAGGATAATCGATCTAATGAAGACTCTGATGCCCGCATTGCGTGTTAATTGGGACAAGTTATCCGCATGCAGGCAGAAGAAAGACGAGAGTGTCTCCGACTTTTTCACGAGGTTCGAAGAGACTTTTGTAGATCATAGTGGTCAGGACATGAGCACAGAAGGAGGACAAAGACTGTTTGTCGATAAATTTGTGCATAATTTGTTACCTGAATTATGCAATAAATTAAAGGATTCGGAGAGTGCGTGGGCTGTTTCCACAACTGCGCAAATACTTGCAACTGCACAGTATTACGAAAATAGGGATAAAGAGGAAAAGGAGAAATCAGACAAGAAAACGAAAGACTTAAAAACTAAAGTTCTTTTGCAACAGGCGTATCCGCCTCGCATGAATCAGACTAATACGCAACAGGGTTCGTATCAAAGGACAGATTATAGTACATCGAGACCTCAATATCAGTGGAACCAATGTGCGTACTGTAAGAAAGAGGGTCACTATAAAAATGAATGTCCGATCTTAGCGCAAAATAATGCAGCAGCAGCTCAGAGAGGTCGTGGTGGTTTTGTGCAGAATTCTAGAGGTCGAGGGCGAGGTGCTATACCTCCACAAACGAATGATCGTCCTTCCAATCACTTTGATCAACGAAATGGACAGTCCACTCAGCAAAATAGATCTCAACAATATCTTGTTGAAGATTATTGTGAAGTGGATGAAGGATTTCAGCAAAATGGGTACTAGGACAGCCATGGACAGAGAGAGGGAGTAGTATCAGTTCCAGTGGATCAGAGTGGGCCTTATGTCGCAGTAGTAACATCAGGTGTAGTCGAACCGTTTCTGTTGGATACTGGTGCCGCAAAAAGTTCTATCATTCATGTGAAACTCCCTGGCGCACCTTTGTCCGGCTCAACAAATGTTTCTGTAGGTTTTTCAGGCGCCCCTGTTTACAACCCTATATCTGGTCCTTTGTCTATTTCTGTGGGACCGTGTCACTTGAAAGCACCCCTGATTTTGACGACAGGTTGTAATGAAAATCTGCTTGGTTTAGACTTGTTAAAACGCCTATATGCGACATTGTACTGTTCTCCGGAAGGAGTACAGCTTACACTGGGTAAAAATATCACTTCTCCGATGTACTTGTCAATGGATGCACTCCCGCCAGAGCTGTGTTCACTCCCAGATTTTCTTTGGGCGACTGGTCCTAATGATGTAGGCCTTTTAGAAATTCCACCATATGTAGTAACTTTGAAAGCAAATGTAAAATTTCCAAGAATTCCGCAATACAAAATATCTAGTGAAGGTGAGCGTGCACTTTTATTGATTGTGCAAGATTTGATTAAGAAAGGTGTGGTTGAAGAAACGAGAGGAAATGTCTGTAACAGTCCTGTACTACCGATTCTGAAACGAACTGATCCCACAAAGCCTCCAGTGTATAGGTTTGTTATCGACCTCAGAGAAGTTAATAAGATTGTAGTTCCGCAGTTTCCTGTGGTTCCAGACATTACTGCCTAGTTAACATTAATTCCTGCTACAGCCACTTGGTTCTCAGTCATCGACTTGAAAAATGCCTTTTTCAGCATTCCAATAGCCGAGGAAAGCAGAGATATTTTCGGCTTCTGTCTAGGAGGTCGAAGTTTCAGGTTTAAACGCGCTCCACAAGGCTATTGTGAGAGCCCATCCATTTACAGTCAAGCATTAAAAAGCCAGTTAGATTCCTTTGTCCTTCCTCCAGGTTCTGCTCTAGTACAGTATGTAGACGATCTTTTAGTGGCTGCCGATGACAAAGAAACTTGCAAAGCAGCTACGATCTCGTTATTGCATCATTTGTCTAATTTGAATCACAAGGTGTCACCTTCGAAAATGCAATACTGCTGCCAAGAAGTGACCTACCTAGGTCATCTCTTGTCAAAGGAGGGAAGGAAGTTGACCCCAGAGAGAATAAAAGCAATCACGCAGATGAGTGTTCCACGCACACAGAGAGAAGTACGTGCCTTCCTAGGTATTACCTCTTACTGTAGACAGTGGATCCCAAATTTTTCTCTTTTAGCAAAACCGTTGGTAGCTTTGACTGGGAAAAATGTTCCGAGTCCGGTGCCATGGTCTGATGAATGTCAAGAGAGTTTTACTGAATTACGAAAAGCATTGTGTTCAGCTCCTGTATTGGGTACACCTGATTACAGTAAGCCATTCACGCTCTATGTTCATGAGAGAGAAGGTTGCGCGTTGAGTGTTCTGACACAGAAGTTTGGTGATAAACAACGCCCTTGTGCGTATTTTTCATCAACATTAGATCCGGTAGCTAGAGCGTTGCCTAGTTGTTTGAGAGCTACAGCGGCAGCTGCGGCTTCCATTCGACAATCTGCTGGTTTGGTGATGAACAACATGCTAGTGGTCATGGTTCCTCATGCGGTGGATACACTCATGAATCGAACGAAGACACAACACCTTACCAGTGCGAGATTATCTGGTTATGAGCTGACATTACTAGCGAGTCATATTCAGATCAAAAGATGTAATGTATTGAATCCAGCAACGCTGTTGCCAACTGATCAAGAGTCGAGTGATTCCGAGCCACATGATTGTTGTTTTAAAACGGAGGAAGAGACAAAAGGACGAATTGACTTAAAGGATACTCCGTTATCCGATCCAGATGGCACGCTGTATGTGGATGGGTCATGTTTTAAATTGGAGAATGGTGATGTGACTGTTGCTTACGCAGTAACGACTTTGAGGACGATTGTGGAGACTGCAAGAGTGAGTCAGAATTCTGCCCAAGCTGCAGAATTAATAGCTCTAACAAGAGCGTGTGTTTTAGCTAAGGGAAAGAGAGTGAATGTCTTTACAGATAGTCAGTACGCATTTGGCGTGGCCCATAGTTTTGGCCGTTTGTGGAGAGAAAGAGGTTTCATTACGTCCCATGGGACTAAGATTCAACATGGTCAGCTAGTTAATGACTTGTTGGAATCTCTAACCTTGCCGACTGAAGTTGCGATTGTAAAGTGCAGTGCTCATAAAGCAATCACGGATGATGTTGGTCGCGGGAATGCTTTTGCTGATGAAACTGCTAAACAGACAGCTAGAGACACGATGAGCAGAATGTATGTTGCTACGTCTGCAAGATGGATTGCTGAGTCTGGAATGTGTGAGGATACTATGGAAAGTGTGAAAGAGATTCAGAAAGAAGCAACTGAGGAGGAAAAACGTGTATGGAAAGAAAGTACGGGCAAGTTGGATTGGAATGGGTGTTGGATTGATTTGACAGAACAGCAGCGTTGGATGTTGCCTGATGCGTATGTGCTTGCAGTGGTGACGATGGCACATGGAGTAGCACATATAAGTTCTAAAGGAATCTGTAAGATGTTGGCTCCGGTCTGGAAGAATAATGGGATCAGTAAGTGTGCAGAGAGAGTGGTGAAAAATTGTATGGTATGCCTGATGCATAATCCTGGTAAGGGAACTCCAACTCCTGCTGGTCACTTCGCTCCTCCTTCCTGCCCCTTTGAAGTGATTCAGTTAGATTTCATTCACATGGATCGCTGTAATAATTTGAAATATGTCCTGGTGGTAGTCTGTGCTTTTTCCAGGTGGATCGAAGCATACCCACTAAAGGACAACACTGCCCTATCAACTGCCAAGATTCTTCTCAAAGAATATTTCCCTAGATTCGGTATGCCACGGATTGTATGGTCAGATAACGGAAGTGAGTTTATAGGGAAAGTTATGCAGAGTGTGTGTGCCGGCCTAGGTCTGAAACAAAAGTTCCACAGTGCGAACCATCCCCAGTCTGCTGGTTTAGTGGAGGGTTACAATGGCACCCTCAAGCTGAAACTAGCTAAAATACAAGCATCCACAGGTTTAGCCTGGCCAGACGCACTTCCTTTGGCTTTGTTATCAACGAGAGCAACTGTACATTCTAGAGTGGGGCTTAGCCCTTATGAGATAGTGTTTGGCCGTCCGGCAAATATTTGGGGTGTGCCGAGGCCTAAGGAGTTTTGTTCTCTAGAATATCCTATGTTGATAGACTACCTTTACGACTTGACTGCTAAATTGAGTCTTATTCACCAACAGGTTTTCGATGCTTTACCAAAGCCTCCGGAGAGTCCAGGGCATCAGCTGAAACCAGGAGATCTTGTGGTTATCAGGAATTTCGCGAGGACGAAGAACCTTCAGCCGAGATTCGTCGGCCCCTTCCAGGTCCTACTTGTAACAAGAACAGCAGTTCGTGTGGCTGGTCGCAAGCATTGGGTGCACGCATCCCACGTAAAGCGTGTACCTTTGCCACTTCCTTACGACGACTGGGTGAAGAAGGGAATTGGTTCCTCCGAATTTGAAAGCACGCCAAAGTTCATCCCTTTCAGCGATGCCGAATTGATCACGGACACTCCAAGCTCTGACTCTCCTTCGGAAAAGACTCCTTTGAACTCTGAACATTTGTCCCCTGCATCAGAAAAAACTCTGTCATCTGCGAACTTGAACACTGCAACAGCTACCAGTGAAACGCTATTTGCCGATCAGACAGTACCTGCGAAGCAAAGATATAATTTACGAAACCGTAAAATGGACAAATAAAGCAGGCAACTGCCCATTGTGATATTTTGAAATTTTGAACTTTTGCCTTCAGCCAGGAAGTTTGCTATTATTTTGTTGTTTTAAAATTGCCTTGCCGTCTGGGTAACCGTAGGGTCGTGGCTGTGTGCCTAGTTGAATCTGCGGGGGTCTGACACAAGGTCGATCTTTCTATTGGTTCTGGGAACTCCCAGGGCTGATAGAGGCATTTTCATCTACGTACACATCATCAGTGGTCGCGAGCGGATTGTAGAAGATGGAGCTTCCTGCGCTGCAACGAGAAAATGTGATTTATGTTCGCAGAAACAGACTTTACAGAATCCTTCACAGCAAATGCTTTTTGATGCAATGTGCCATTACATTCTTGATTGTTTTGATAACGTTGGTGGGAGGAATCGTTTTCAGTATAAATTTGATTTTTGTGCCAGTTACTACAGTACCTCCCCTTGATCCTGCTATTTCTACTGTCTCTTCTATACACTCTTTTCACTCGTTTCCCGAACATGAGCAAGCCCGACGCTCAGAATTCATTAACAACACTTTTGTACAGCTCTTGCATCAACACCAACTGGTAGTTAACACTACAGACTGCTGGGTGTGTGGCTTGATACCCCACACTATGGATAAAGGTATTCCCTATCTGGTTTTGCCTTTCAGCTACAATGGATCATTTCAGGCCCTTCAAACCATCTTTGCTTATGCCCTTGAAACCTATCCTCCACGTCCACCACGTTCTACTAAATATAACTCTGCCAACAAAGCTTTAGTCCAGGGAATTATTGACATGATCAAGGACGTCAATAATACTCCATCATACCCTAGAGACGAATTGCGAGTATATTTAAGTTGGAATACTTCAGAGTATCGCCTTAGTTTAGGAGAAAGCAAGCGCAAAAGCTCAACTCCAATCTGGGTCGTACCTCACCGAGGTCAGGTCTGTTTGCAAGGGAATGGGAGAAATCCGAGAGCTCAGCTAGGGAGGAGTGAGTGCGTAGAGACTTATGTGTTTCCGGCTAACTCTTCCCCTGCCTTTCTTACTGCTAGGGGTACCTACTTCATCTGTCGAGATAGAGCTTATACATGGTTGCCTGCCGACTTTTCAGGTTCATGTTATATTGCTCGATTGTTGCCTCCAACATACACTGCATCATCTGACTACCACAAGACCAGAGTAGCGAGAGGTGTCTTTAGCAAGGAAGATACTGCTGGTCAGGAAGCTGGAGACTTCTTCAAAGGCTTCCTTCCGTTCTGGGGGCCTATGGCCAATAGTAGAAACATACGTCAGCTAACACGGGTAGTTGAATCTACTATTACCGAAACTGCTGGTGCCCTTAGCAATCTGACAGCTGAGCTTCAGGCGGATAGACTCATGACGTTGCAGAACCGTATGGTTCTAGACGTTATCCTTGCAGATCGAGGTGGGGTATGCAGAATGATCCAATCGAGCTGCTGTGTCTTTATTCCTAATAATGCTCCAACAGTCTATGAGGCGATCTCTAAGCTACACAAGATTTCCGACTCTATTCACGTAGACAAGGGAAACTGGTCCTTCATGGAGTGGTTTTGGACTCTGATCTCAGCGTGGGGATGGAAGGTTCTAATGGTCATTGGTGTCATCTTAGTATTCCTATTCTCATGTTGCCTGATTATCCAGTGTGGTCCTGCTCTGTGTAGTCTTTGTGCTGCAACTTGTCTTAGAAAACCACCTGCGTTTGGAGAAAAGGCACGAGAAAGGATGATGATACAACAGCATGTCACTGACCTGATGAGCATAGAATTAGATTCTGACATAGATTAAGTAATTGCCTATGTAAGGGCAAAAGGAGGGTCTGAGGTTCCGTGACGGTTTGAACCCGTGTTTTCAATATTGTCGGAAATACATAATATTGGTATCAGCGAACCGCAAATGATCCATTTAGCATATCCTGGTGTTTTCGCTACGCTACGAGCAAGAGCACCCCTTTTATAAACACATTTCTGATCTACCCACGGCATCCATCTTAGATCATGGCCGCCATTTTGTGTTTCTTGCCCTCACATACGCAATAACCTCTGATCACTTCATTTCGATTAAGGACACGCAGCCTTAGCCGGAGATTCACCTCTTTCATGACATGTGCACCTTAAACCAGATCACGCTGTAGCTGCATGACTCGACAAAGGCTGCCTCCTCTGCCCGAGGCCAGTCCTGCTAAACTGGTCTTCGTGTCCATTGTCCTGATCACGATTAGGCGGCCGAAGCCGGTAGCCTTGCCCATTTACAACCCACAAACATCCCTTATCCTGCTTTCCTATCTTCTGCACCTGACTCTGCTCCTTTCCTTCTGGGCCTTTATTAGGGGGAGGTAACGAAATTTACGATGAGGCGGTCCGGGTCTTGAATGAAAAGTTGACATGAGATTATGATGGAAAAGTGGGAACCCCTCGTTCGTAATGTTTTGACATCAGATATTGTCGACGATTCCTGTGCAACGCCAAATATTTATTGTTTAGGACACAAAGGTTTGGGAATGTACTAACATGTGAAGAATTCGCCTGAAGGCCAAAATTTAGTATATAAGGAGCAACCCTCTTTGTACAATTTGAACAGGCTCCTAGTTACTGCCCATGCATAGTTTCTGTGACTTCTGTGTCCCTGCAGTAATAAACCTTTGATCTTTGACGCCACCATCGAGAAGCCCGTGTTTCTGTTCATTTGTGCACCAAGGCAGGTGGAACTCCGGGGTCTTTGGGTGTTGTTCCCTGACACCTCTGGACGTAACCAAAAAGTCCAGAACTCCACAGCTGTTCTACCACTCCAGAAGCCTCTGGATGATATGCACAGTGCAGTTTTTGGGTAATCTTAAATGCCTCGAAAAGCTGAGTTATTACGTCATTGGCAAAATGCCCACCTCTGTCTGATTAAACTGTGACTGGGAAACCATACCTAGGTATCAGTTCCCTTAATAACAATTTGGCTACAGTAATGGCATCATTTTTCTTGGCTGGGTAAGCTTCTACCCATTTTGAAAATAGGCAGACTATGACAAGAACATACCTATGTCCTTTGCAAATGGGTAACTGAATAAAGTCAACCTGTAGTCTGATAAAAGGGCCTTCTGTTTTTCCCATTGTACTGGGCAACACCACTGTTTTCTTTCCAGGATTAAACTGCTGACAAGTTAAACACCTCTGGCAAAGTGCCTCTGCAATGTTCCTCAACTTCGAACTGTACCATGTTTGTTTAAAAACACGAACCATTGCATCTCTCCCTATGTGTTTCTCCATGGATCAATCTTGCCATAGAAGCAACCATGCTGTCTGGTAACACAGGCATACCATCCTTATGAACAATGATACCATCTCTATCCCTTGGATGGCAATCATCTTTCTCCCATCTTTCTTTTTCTTCTGGCTCTGCTGCCTGTTGCAACCCTCTCAGTTCCTCCCAAGTTAATGCATCCTCAAACACCATAAGTTGGCAGCTGTTTCCGATTCCCCCTAATGTGATGTTCAATGACATTTTGTTTCTGGCACAATATTGGGCTATTTGGTCAGCATAACGGTTACCATCTGTCACATTGTCGTTGCCAGATTTGTGAGCAGCACACTTGACCACTGCCAATTCTTTTGGTAACTGGATTGCTTCCAGTATGTTCTGTACAACTTTTCCATTTCTGATAGGGGTACCTGAGGAAGTCATGAATTCTCTTTGCAGCCACAATTGGCCGAAGTTATGCACAACCCCGTAACCATATTGACTGTCAGTGTACATGGTTACTCTCTTATTTTTCCCATTTTTGCAAGCCCTTGTCAATGCAGCCAATTCGGCTACTTGTGCAGATTTTACTCCAAATAGGTAGGATGCTTCTATTGTTTTGGCTAGGGTAACCAGAGCATAGGCAGCACTTAGTCCTCCATCCTCATGTCTCAAACATGAGCCATCCACAAACAATTCAATGTCTTCTATGGGCAAAGCTGTTTCCTTTATATCTGGGCGTGGTTTTGTGCTATACTCAGTGAGATCAATGCAATTATGCTCAACCTCCTCCCTGACTTCTGCAGCCAGTGTATTTGGTAATAGAGTTGCTGGATTCAGTATATTACATCTAGTGATAGTTACATTGGCAGCACCCACTAAAATCCTCTCATACTTAGACAGCCGACTAGGTGTGAGGTACTGAGTCTTGGTCCGGGTCAGTAGGATTACAACTGCATGTGGAACGTACACAGTTACTGGATGTCCCATGACAATGGACTCACTTTGTTCAAGACTCGTGCAGGTTGCAGCTACTGCTTTCAAACATCCAGGCAATCCAGCAGCCACTGGATCTAAGATAGCAGAGAAATATGCCACCGGACGTCTAGTTAGACCATGAATTTGAGTTAGGACTGAGAGTGCGCAATTGTCTCGTGTGTCACAAAACAAGGCAAAATCTTTTGAACAGTCAGGCATTCCTAATGCAGGAGCTGAAGACAAACAATTTCGTAATTTTTTCCAGGATGTCATACTTTCATCATCCCACTCAACTGGATCTTTTGCTCCTTTCTTGGTCATTTTTATCAATGGTTTAGCTAGGACTGCAAATCCCACAAACCACTGCCTACAGTATCCTACCACTCCCAGGAACATTCTGATGTCTTTCTGAGTATGGGGTAATTCCATGTCTCGAATTATCCTAATCCTTTCTGAAGTAACCTTCTGAATACCTCTTTCTATCCGGTGCCCCAGATATTTCACTGAATTCTTGCAAAACTGTAATTTGTCTGGCGATACCTTATGCCCTCCTTTTCCTAGATGATTCAACAATGCAATGGTATCAGTAACACAGTCGTTCCGACTTTTAAACGCCACCAGGAGGTTGTCTATGTACTGGACCAAAACTGATTCTCCAGTTAAGAATAATGATTCAAGGCATCTTTTTAAAATCTGATTGAAAATAGACGGACTCTCTGTGTACCCTTGAGGGACACGATTCCAGACGTAGACATGACTGTCGAATTCAAATGAGAAAATAAATTTGCTGTCTGGATGCAATGGGATAGAAAAGAATGCATGACACAAGTCAATGACGGTAAACCATCCAGCATTCCATGGAATTTGGTACAAAATCACTGCAGGGTTTGGCACAATAAGACAGCAAGGGACAACGATCTTGTTTACCTTGCGCCGGTCTTGCACTACCCTATACTTTCCGCTAGGCTTTTTGATTCCAATTATGGGCGAATTACAAGGACTGCTCATTACTTCCTGTATTATGTTTGCTTCTAGCAATCTTTTTATTTCGAGGGCAACTCCTGCCTTCACTTCTGCGTTCATTTTATACTGCTTGGTATTCGGGTAAACTGCATTTGGTTTTATGGCTATTTGAATTGGGTCTACATTTGCCATTAGTCCTACATCCCTTCCAGTGAAATCCCACACTTCCGGTATCACTGCCTGTTGGAGCTCTTCAGGTAAGTCCTGCAATGTCAATTTCTTAATTTCTGAGTCAGGTCTTAGCAACATTAATTTGTACAATCCATTTCCATCTGGAGTCTGGATTTCAACGCCCTTTGGTGTGCAAAAGATGGTGCAGTCATTTTGCACAGCAAATCACGTCCCAATAAGTTCACTGGGCTAGAATCACAGACAACAAATCTGTGCATTTCTTTAAAATTCCCTATTGCAATCTCCGTTGGTTCAGTTACAGGGGTACTAATTATCTGGTTTGACACACCCACTACTTGGATTGCTTCTCCCGAGAGGGGTAGGTTAGGAACGTCTGCTGTTCTCACAGTAGAACGGGTAGCACCAGTGTCCAACAGAAAGGTGACGTCATTTCCTTCAACCTTTCCTTCAATGTATGGCCCTGACTGGTCTACCGGCAAGGAGGCGCCAAGTACGCACTCCTCGTCCTCCCCCCTCAGGCCCCGTCAGTAAGGTTCATCACAGAGGAATGTATCATTCAACAGGAATTGCGAGGTTGCTGCATTTCTATCCTCCCTTCCTTCCCACACTCAACTGTCTCATTCTGCTGATTTTTGTTCTTATAATTAGGCCTAGGTGCACAAGGCAACTGACTCTGTTTTACCTGTTGCTGGGTCTTTTGGGGCCCCTCTTTCTGCGCCTGTGGATTTAAATCATTATTTTGGACATTACCAGTCTGTAAATTCGGACGTTCGTCTCTCCAGTGCCCTAACTGACCGCACCCGTGACAGGGAAACTTTTTCATAGCCTCCTCTCGACTCATTTTAGTTCGGGATTTCCCTCCTCCCCCAGTACCTGTATTCAGGGTGTTATTATTTATTTTACTTAACTGCTTTTCTTGTTGTTCCGCCAATTTCACTTGAGCCCACATTACCTTCTCCTTTAGGGCCTTTCACTTATTTTCCATCTCGTCCTCACAGTACTTGGCGTACTTCAGGACCTCATCTACAGGTTTACCCTGCCAACAGATCTTGTTATCCCTAATCCACTGGGAGATTTCAGGTCTCAACCCCAACACGAACCGATAAATGAAATGGGTCATATCCTTCATTTCAATATTATCGATTCCACTGTAGGTCTTGAATACCTGCAGCAATCGCTCATAATAAGAGTGCACTGTTTCGTCACGATTCTGGGTAGTTCTATCTATGCAGGTCCAATCAGTTTCCTTTGCTGGCACTTTTCCTTTCAAATATTGTATTACCTTGTCATACTGTCTCATTACATTCGGAGAGGGAGCTCCTGTTCTTGAGTCTCGTTCATACTCCTCACTGGGCCAATCAACTGCAATTTTACATTCTGTCCATAAATCTACAGGAACTACAATGTCGAGAAACCCATCTAGGTCTTTCAGGAGGCACTTTTGGACTTTGACAAATCTCTCGACCTGCCTATACCACTCCACTGGTTTCTCTCTTAATTTTGGGAAGTCATTTGTAAAGGACACAATATCCTGTCGGGACCATGGTACATGTACATATTTCCCCCCTGGCACTTCTCTCATGGGATACAAGGTTTCTGGCTTATCGACTTCCTTTAGGACATATTCAGAAGTCTTCGGTCTGGCCTTACTGTCTTCCTTTTTCTTTGCCCATCTGGCTTTCCATTTTTCTAAGTCTCCCCATTTCTGCAACAGGTTTAACAATTCCCTTATCTGCACCTTTTTCCCGGACACATTCATGTTTTCTAGGTCTTTGTCCGAAAACTCTGCTCTATAAGGTTTTTGTAATACTTTGGATTTGCTCACGTCTACTCCCATGTTAGCTGTGGTGTCCATCAGTTTCTCATGGAACACTCTGGTGTTTCGTGTAAGACTTTTGCATATGAACAGCAACTCTTCCTCACTAAGAGTGTTCAGCCTGTCTAATCCCACGTTTCCAGCTATTAGTTCTTCCATCTCTATTCTTAGCTTTTAAATATCTAATGGTTTTGGCTGAGGAGTTGTTTTTTCTAATTCTCTGGTCCACCTGCCTATTTCTTCCGGGGTCACTACTGTGGCACTTCGAGTACCTCATGCTGTCTCTATCAGGACTTCCCTTGCGCTAGTCTGTGTTCTCGTTCGAGGTACACCACTCTCCGGTTTCCTTATGGGCAGATCTAACAGGGAAACCACAGATTCGCATTCACTTGTCCGATCATCAACTATGAGAGGCTCTTTTCTGGGTGGTGCTACAGCTGGTGTAATAACGGGAGTTTTTGGACTAGCCTGTCTATCCCCATAAAGAGGAACAACGGGACCAATAGTTACTGGAATTGTCAAAGCTTCAGGACTGGGATTCAACAATGATATTTTCTGAATTAGTTCATTCTGTTGTTTAATTAAGGCTTCCCTTTCTTGTTCCTGTAAAACCCTTTCAATTGGTGTTTCATGTATTACCTGCGGAACTAACGGAGGATACAGACTTGGGGCAGTTGGGACTGTCGGTCCTGGTCTTTCATCACCAAATGGCCAGACGCAACTTTCGAGAAGGCATGGAAGCCGTCACCAAATGGATGAAAAACAGCTGCCTACAACTAAACACCAACAAAACAGAAGTACTCATCATGGGCCCAAACCCCGACGCCTGGAGCGACTCCTGGTGGCCCACCGCCCTCGGAAACCCGCCAACCCCCACAGACCACGCACGCAACCTGGGAATCATCCTGGACTCCGAGCTCAAAATGGACCGCCAGATCAACTCTGTCTCATCTTCCTGCTTCCACACCCTCCGTCTCCTTCGTAAGACCTTCAAATGGATCCCCCTCGAACACCGAAAGACAGTCACTCACGCCCTGGTCACCAGCAGACTCGACTATGGCAACGCACTCTACGCCGGAATAAACAAAAACCTCATCCACAAGCTATAGAACATCCCGAACGCCGCCGCAAGACTGGTCCTCAACCTGCCAAAACACTGCCACATCTCCCAGCACCTGCGCACACTCCACTGGCTCCCCGTCGAGGCGAGAATCACCTTTAAGATGCTCACCCACGCACACAAGGCCCTCCACGGCACTGGACCAGCATACCTGAACAGCGACTCAAATTCCACGCACCCCAAAAGACCCTACGATCAGCCCAGCTTTCCTACGCTGTGGTCCCTCGCACCAGAAAGACCAGATCGGGAGGCCGTTCCTTCTCCTTCCTCGCGGCCAAAGCATGGAACGCCCTTCCGCTCCACCTAATACAGACAACATCGCTCCCCATCTTCGCAAGAAACCTCAAAAACTGGCTCTTCGACAGACTCCCTCCTTGATGGAATGGAGCCTGCACCCGCCCTCCCCCCCACCCCTAGCACCTTGAGACCCTCACGGGTAAGTAGTCGCGCTTTAACAAACTCCTGATTGATTGATTGATAGTTCGGGAAGGTTGTATTATGCCTACAAAATCTCTCTTTACCTGTTACATCTGTTTCATTGGCCCTTCTTTCTCTAGGGTGCCGGAAAAACGGGTTTTTCGAACTCAGGGACCTAGATTCCTCATCATATGGCGGTGGATTTTTCATTAATAAATCCTCCAGGTACTCATCTTCCGAATCACCTGCAGACCTTAGGTGTCGGGTTTTCTCTGTGCTTTTCCCTCCCTCAGGTTCATTTATACCAAACATTGGAAATAGTCCCTCAACCATCATATTCTGTCTCCACTGTTTCATCTTTTTCTCTTTTGCATCTCGCTGCAATTTCGGGTACCATTTGCTCACTCCCTTATCCATTTTGGGTCTGTCTCTTTCTAAGGCCTCAATCTCCCATTCTTCTAAAGCCTCATACTGAGTCAACCTTGGTCTGGGATGTAAGTCATTCATTCGGGTCCTTAAGTTAAACAAAATTCTACTATTAAAGGTACCATCTAAGGGAAATGCTAGGACTCCATCGTCTTGGGTATACTTTACCCAATTCTCCAACCATACGCAGGTGTGATAACCTTTGTCAAACATCATGAATGATGCTGGAGTATTAGGTGGTGGAATGATTACACCTTCTCTAGTTCTAATGGGCTTGTCTTTCTTGAAATAATTTTTGATTTTGACAGCAAATGACATTTTTCTCTTGCTTCCGTACATATTATAAGGTCTACCTCTTAGCATCTGATCTTTGCGGAACCCTAAAAGTTGTGGATCGGTAAGAATTCAGGATACCACATAGACTGTGTAACTAAAAGTTCCGTGGTCAGCTACAACCTCTTTGTTTACAAATCCTCCTCCAATACCAGCGCGTCTCTCAACAGATGCAACAACCAATCAATTCTGTGATTGCAAATAATTTCGACCAATGGGTGCGCGGCCTTTTCGCGAAATGTGTTCTCACGCTCCGGCACTCACCCCTCCTTTACAATACCAGCTTCGTTACACACCCGCTGTTTCAACCAATACCAGCGAGGCACGGAGTGACGTCAGCGCAGCTTCGCGACTGACTCCCTCCTTCACAAGGTAACGGAAACTTTGAATTTTTCTTAAAGTGCAAGTGCTCAATTTAGTTAACAAAGTATAACATTCGCCACTGTGCTCGAGTGTCTTAAAAAGAAAGAAGGTTTTTGTTTCACTGCAAGTAAACTACTTCTGTCTACTTTTCATTCACTATGGATAGACCCTTCTGCCTACCCTTTCACACAAGCATTAGAAAACCTGTTACTTCTTTGACTCATCCACTCTTTCCGGGATATATACTAAGTCAAAAGTTTCACCAAGGCACTCCTTTGCTATCATTCAAGCTCCGATGAACCTACTACTCCTTCCTCGTGTGACCCTTACTCGGTAATATCACAACTAAAGTTTCATTAGTGGACTCGTTGCTATCATTTATTCAATTATTCACTCAGAAAAAGTCCTAATTAGAGCTTCCAGTTCTACTTAACCATGCACTAATCTTCCTCGCAGCCAATGACCTCACAGCTAAGTGGATTCTGCTCACCACCCGCTATACTATTCCCCGGGGATTCCAGACAACATAGAACAATCACTAACAATTTGTTAATACATTAAATCATATAGCAGCATTTCACAGAATAATACTTTTATAACATTTCAAAACCAATAGTATTTATATCGATCGATAACTGAAAGAAAAGATTTTTATTTTTAGCAGCACATTTTATTTTCACGGTTTCATCAGCAAAATTTCTTATCTACCTATCTTAACTAGTCCTAACCATCATTCTGCTACCAGAAAATTACTGATAGAGCGCGCAGGTCACCCGATCCTTATTCACCAAATATATACGCTAATTGGGCCCATCAATACATTTTCGTGAATCAGGTAACCTTCACAGCGCTATCAGTAATTCGGGGTTTGGACTTTCTATATATTTCATGTGTACCTGACTTACCAATCCTCGAGAACAGGTACCTTTGACCACAATGGATCAGGAGCTAAAATTAAGCTCTAGGCAGATAACACTAATACCACATACATTTGTTATTTTTGTATAACCTTATAATAACCACAAACACAGGAAGTTTTAAAGATTTTATCTAAATCATAAAATGTGTATATATGCCATGAGAATGAGATTTACATTAATGAGAACATCTATAACCAAGATCAAAAACACGATATAACTATGAATCAGGGTGAGAATCATTAATTTTCCGAAGGATACTATGAGAAGGAATATGCTATTTCATCACTAAAGGATAGGCAAGAACAAGGGAACATACTACTAAAGCTAATTGGAATATACTAAGAGAAATGGGAAACAATTGCTTTAGAATAAAATGCAACTTCTATAGGAAGGGTAACAGTGGAACATCCTAAATATGCAAACAATTCAGCATTTGAGTAAGGGTAGGGGAGAGATAAGGTACATACTAAAAGAATATCTTCATCAGAGTTTAGAGTCAGAGATAAATCACAGGCAAGATTGCTTTATTTGGAAATAGGAGAGAAAGATTAGAAGGACGAACACCCACATAAATTTATATTTACCTAGGACAGAATGAAGACTAACCCTGTCCACGGGTCAGTTGGGAAAGGCGGGAAAGGACCCTCAAGGACTTGGAATGCCAGTAGGTGAGCAGGTACAGCTCATGGACAGTCAGGATAAGATCACCCCAGGATTGGATCAGGACTGGGCTCACGGAAGGGTACGACCAACACCTGCAGCTTCGGATGCAACGCCTGCGCTACGCCCTCTCTGCAAGGAATCTGCCAATAACCCCGATTGGGTTCTCGAATCTCCCAGAAAAATGCTTCGCCAGCACTTAAAAAAGCTCCTCCACCCCAGCACTAAGTTTGTGGAAATTACGGACAGAGTGCTCCGCAGCTCTCTGTATCAATCACCTATAGAGTTCGTAGGGTCAGGGACAGGTCGGCTATTCGGACAAGTCGGACAATTTCTCTAGCTAAACTTAGGCTAGTTATACTGTTTTCGGGTCAGTGAACCACCCACAAATGTTGCAAGTGACAGGATCCCCAACTTTGGATTAGACAAGAGAGGTGGTTAGGTCATTGTCACCACCTAGAATTTGGTGTTCTCACAATTAATATTAATATTTTCGTACCCACCCCTTACATTCCAGTTCCCATGGCATATGAAGCAAGGAGTACAATAGGACACACAGTGGAATATCAAAATGTATCAATTTCAGGTGTAGTTCAGCTTCTTCTCTGGGTCAGGGTTCAGTTTCCCAGGAGCATCTCAACTTCGGCAGCCAGCTGGCTTAGTTCCACTCCTGCGCAATTCGTTTTCTCCCTCAACACGTGGTTAGAGTGATATGGGCTTCAAAGATGGAGCGGCGCACAGCTCCCTGGCCCCCAAAGTGTGTCACATGAAAAGTAAGCGAAAACAATTTAGAAACACAGAAAAAATGAATACACTGTATACCATGATTAGCTTCACTGCACCCCTTACTTTATAATATCTATAGCATTAGGAGTTAGGCAGAAATAGACAGCTGAGCCAAAGCAGCGGTAGCAAGCAGAAAGCATGTTAAAAACAAAGCGGCCATATTAGCAATACTGCGCATAGCAAAAAATCCCTCCAGAACTACGAGTGCGTCACATCACATGGGTATGACCGACGCATGCGCAGACTGAAATCCCGCATAGCAGCGACCAAGTCAGTTGCAAGCGTGGTTAGGATTAATAAACACATAGGCAAGCATCTCTGGGACACCCACGTGTAGTGTAAAAGTGCAAAATTAATAAACAAAACAGATTGGTTCATAATTTAAATGTTATGCGAGGGGTTTGAATTCAAGCAAGTCGCGTAACGTGCGAATCCTTGCTCCATCAGTATTATCACCCTTTATTTAGATCCCAATATATAATCAGAGTTTGATAAATGCCCCTTAGTCCGGTTGCTGTACATTTATCAGATTTTTCAGGCACTCCGAATAAATGCCCACGATTCCCGCCTAACACCTCACCTGCTACACCGAACCTCCTTTGTTGAAGCAAGACTCCATAGACAACTCAGCGGTTTATTTACAAGCCCCTTTGGCCACTGCGTCGTCACTGTTCATGTGATAAAAAGTGACGCACTGCGGCTCGTAAATAAGAATCCCCAGTGACTTTGAGATTGGGGTTGAGGTCTATTCAGTTGGAGTGTACACTGGAAAGACTCAATAATGCATGCTGCTTATATATACGTGTCATTTCAATCTCATTTTATTGATGATTGCTTTATCATCCAGTTTTTTGTAGTATGCACTATTTGCTCCTATAACTGATGCTACATAATATTTTCATCAGTATTGGTTCAACACAGCTGTAGCTTCGGGTGCCATATTGCTTTTTTCTGACTGGTGAGTTGCAGGCTGCAAAATTGGTTTGCCCTTTCAGATTTCACTTTTAATTCTTTTTTTAGAGTGGGTATGTTTGGGATCAGCTGCATAACATTAGGAATCTAACCACAGTCCCGGTGTATGCATTGCAAACGAAGATAGCTGTATACTTCTATAAGGTATCATAGACATAGAAAGGGGCACACCTAGGGGATCCTTCTGCATCCTGAAGTTTGAGCTGAGACTGATCAGAAGTCAAGCTCTAATAACGCAGTGCCGACATTCTTAGCACATAGACGGACTAAAGATCCCTGATTTGCTGTAAAACAAAATGCAGTTGATATAACTGACGCTAATGTAAAGCCAAGAAAATGTACCTCTCCATATGCCTGCCCTATACCCCTTTTTCTTTCATCTCTAACTTTTCTGTCCTTTCCTCCTTACATCTCCTTCACTGTCAAAAATGTACCAGAAAGAGGGTAACCACAAATACAGCTTTGCACGAGCGTTCGATGCCAGTTGTGGCTAACCCTGGAACAATATTTGTGATTGTATCCGGTATATATTAAAAATAATAATATTAATAATAATAGAGCAGAACAATACCAAAATAATTAGGCAAAATTAAACAAGAGAAACTATATGGGTTGCATTACTTTGTTCGATCGAACCCACACTGGGCCACAGAGTCTACTGTCGTTGGTGAATCATGTAATCCGGAAAATATAGGGAATCAGTGAATCTAAAATGAGAGTGGATGTGTTTGGATACAACTAATGTTCCTTCGATGTCCTGCAAATAACCTAATGAGCATAGGAATACATTGCATGCGTGGATTTGTATTAGCCAAACAACCGAGTAAATGGTTCTCATGCAACATCTAAATACATTGTATTTAAAAGTAACTACTGGCGAATAACAGAAGAGGGGCAAAATAATGAAACATGCAGGATAGGAAGCATGCAAAACTGAAAATAGAAAATCGAGAGGTATTTGATGAATTGGGGGAGGGCTTTACTTTCGAATAGTCTAACATGTTGACAGAGCAAACACCGTGCATCAGGAGTCACCCTGAGTGCACACAGCTACATTAGCACACTCTGGAGAATAGCCTGCGAAGGACCAAGTTGTCCAGAGAAGGCCCCTTATGATGGGACACAGTTGGCCATCCGTGCATGTGTGTTGACATAATTTATGGAACCAAGTTGAAATAAGAACAGTGTTTTCTGCCCCATGGATGAAGTCCCCACATCATGATGCGACAAGATATCCGCATGAAAGAGGTTACCCAATGAATCTTCCATTGTGCTTAGTATCAGGAGTGTGTTCATGCAAAAGGCAGGAGATGCACTGGTTGGACCATGTCCACTCAGAATGCATTGAAGATGGATACTATGAATGGTTTTTCCTGCTACTTGCTGTAAAAATGCAGCCAAATTGTAAAGTGAAAGTTGGACAAATATCCTGGTAGGTCTACTGTTGCCTGGACTATTTTAAGAGCATCCTACCATTGGTGCAGGAAATTGAGTTAGGGGAGTGCAAGCCTCTAGTGGACACAAGTCGAAGCATCCCTCATATAGCGCTACAGTCAAACAAACCATTTTGCCACAAAAAACATTTTGGCTTAAATATATTTTACCTCTTATTAGAACTCCTATCATATGTTTTTGAGAATTCAAGCAATTGTGCTAGTGCTTTGGTATTTTTAAGTTAAACTTTGTTTTATTGAATTTTCAAGCATCGTGGGGCATATTATCAAGAAAGGCGATAAAATTATCGCCGATTTAGCGGCAGGAAACTGGCGCCAAAGCGGCATAATGGCCTTGATATTATGTCCTTGTGAATTCACATAGCAGACCAGGTTCTGCTGCTAACCTGGGCTACTATGGGAATTCACAAGGGCACATTATCAAGGCCATTATCGCCATTCCTGCCACTAAAGCGGCAATCATTTTATCGCCTTTCTTGATAATATGCCCCCAGGTGTCATACATTATAATGCTCACATACCTCCTTTGAACACCGGGGGATAAGGGGATAATCGAGCCTAACCCCAACCCTTAATAGGAAGTGTTCAGGTCCATAAATCACAGGGATAGATTGTGTCTATGGGAGCATATCCGGGCGTAGCACAAAGTGCTAGTGAACACCAAGCAACTTGAATCACCAGAACCTGTTTTTTGGGAGCTGTCCAACCACCAGTGAAAACATTAGAGGAGGGATTGAGCAGCCGATAGAGGCACATCCAGGCCCCGCCCACACCTACGGCACTGCAGGGAAGCGCACAATGTCCCCTCTTCCCCCAGAAGCCACAGCCTTTCCATCTCTAGGCTCCATTCCCATTGCCACTGCTATATTCAAATGTGTAACCTGCAGGTTGTATACATATTTATGTACAGGGATTTGGTATGAAAGTAATAATTAAGTGACTCTCTCATGTCTTATCTGCTAGACAGGTACTATTTAACTTTCTTAGTTTGCATTCCCGTTATGTATATACACTTGCCCCTATTGCAGGTGTATGCCCTTGCCCCTGTTACTCACTTCTTCTGGCTCATTGTTAAGTTTTATATCTTTTTTACAAGTACACTAGTTTGCAGCTGGTGCAATAGTTACATTTCATCCCTCCCTTAGCCTAATCATCTCTTTTAAAATATTCTCTTTGTTTAAACTGCTGTGGTTTTATTTTTTTTATCTTCCTCTTGTTCAGAATGTGACAAGGAAGACATTCTTTGCAACAATTTCTGACAACATGTAACAATTGCTCCCCCACACTTTGTGGTGCAGTAGGCTTTCTCGCCCTATTTGAACTGTCAGTCAGACTCCATCTTCCAAGCGCTACCTGACAAAATAAAGCAGGATCAAGGGAAGCACATCCTGAAATGTGCATCATTTTTTTAACTGATGTTCAAAATCCCATTAAAAACATATCAATAATTAATCAAATATAAATTAGGCTTCAATTTGTCACTTTTATCACAAAAATGCATTCCTTTCTCAGCATGATAGTGCATTTAAATACAGTTTGAAATATTTTAATGCATAATTTATCGACTAATAAAGCATATTGTAGTGAGAGATACATAGAGACAAGTGTGGATGTAAGCAAGGTAGACAGATCTCAGTTAAAGGGAAGTAAAAATATATTGCACATGCTCAGGTTCATTAGCACATTATAAACCCAGTTTCACACTTCTGATGGAATTAAAGTAAGTGCTTTACACACTTGAAAATGCCACGAGATCTTCGGAGGTTACAACTTTTAAACTTGTGAACTATAAATTCATTCATGGTAAGATTTAGACAGTATATAAATAGATTTATTTGAATGCTATACTAAATAAAGCGAAAAAATGAACTTGGCTCTACCAGGATAGATACATTAAATTTGAGTAGGAGGTAAACATATTATTTGTAGCCTCACTGGAACAAAAATCATCCTTTGACATTGAATCCTACATATTCTATTAAAATAAGTACATTTATTTTTAGAGGCATTGCTGTGCTATAGTCAAGAAAGGCACTGTCACAAAAAATGGTTCACACCACAGTGTTTACTTATACAAATTTACTTGCATACTTTAAAGAAAGTAAAATGTCGACTGATTAAAACAGTACAGTATTAAGGATTACAGTTGCTATAAATCAGAAACAAAAGGAAACCACATGTATGTAGGGGAACAATATGGTCTCAATGATGGATAATGTGGCATTAATAAAGGCGACAAAAGATTGCTGTCGCCACATAAAAAATACCTAAAAACAATAGACCTACTCATAATGTGCACAAATAAATTGCATGCAGTTATAACTATTGCATTGGTCTACAACTACATTTAAATGTATCGTTATTTCTTCTTGTTTGGCGATGGACATGGGTAGTATAGTTCGACACGTATTAACCTTATGAGATGTGGCCTCTTCAGGACTATGTGGAACCATTGTCACCCATCCTTAAGACAAAAGCGATCAATCAGAAAGTCAAATAGTTAGGGCCCCATTAGGATGGTGGACGGATCGCCCCCGCCGGGTCGATCGGCCCGCCATCCTTGCGGCAAAGACCCCCCGCCATATTACGATGGCTGGGGGTTCCGTGGCGGACAGAAAGACCATCCGCCGCTTTTCCGCCCGGTCGACAAGTCGACCGGGCGGAATAGGGTTCAATATGGTGGCGGTGTCTGTTAGATACCGCCAGTAATATTACAATGTGGGTGGAAACATGCCTTTCCGTGGTGGCATTGCCGCCAATGAAAGGCATGCAGAGTTTGCTTGCTGGGACTAAGTATGGGCGAAATTTGCGAATTCGCGGTACGCGAATTTATGTGAAAGCGAATTTGTGGTCCGCAAAATCCGCGAATTTGTAGGAATTTGCAGATTTTTTTATTTTTGCGTGTTCGAGGGTTTTTTTTTCAGTGCGGCTACCGCAAAGTTACCCATGCGGTCGTACATGGGCGCGGCCATCTTGTTTTCAGTGTTTGCGTTGCGTATTTCCGTTTCCGGGCGCTAGTTGCATACTCGCGTTGTGCATTTCCTATGTGCAGGGCGCAATTGCGTGTTCGTGTCCGTTTTTGCGTGCTTGGGGGGAAATATCGTGCAAACTTACCCATGTGGTCGCAATGGGTGGGGCCATCTTGTTTTTCATTCATTGCTATGTTTCTGGGCATGCTTTTTCAATCCTCCTTTAATCTTTGTAATCCTTTGTTTGTTTGAACTTTTTTTTAATCTTTTTTACTCATTATCTATCTCTCTATTTTTCTACATCTATATTTTGTGTTTTTTTCAACTTTTTGTTACTTTAATAACTACTTTTTTCAGTTTTTTGTTTAGCTCTCACTTTTCTTTTATTTACTTTTTTCCCCTATTCTTTCCTATTTTTCCTTTCTGTGACCCAGGACCATGGCAAAGGTAGCCTGCAAAAACCTGAAGGGGAAGGGTCCCACACCCTGTAGCCTGCTCCTTTGCGGGTGCTTAAAGGGGGAAGCCATAACTGCCCGGGAAATCTTCAGCGCGGTGGAGGTGGCCGCACTGGTCTTCTTTGTACAGCGCCACCTCCCCAAGACCGTCGCGGTAAGGCGGCAGGCCCGGTCCCGGGTACGGGCTCCGGGAGCGTCGCCAGCTATGGGGTAAGGTGTGCCGGGCCATGTATTGGGAGTCTGGGGTCCAGCGCACCTACAACCAGGCGACGCACCGGTGGTCCGACATCCTGGACCGGGAACAAGACCTGCTCGACCTGCTTGGCATCGAGATCCCTGGGCTTGGTGAGTACTAGTAGCTATTTAATCACTACTTTGTTTTCTCTTGCTCTGTGTTATGATATTGCAAATATATTTTTTTCCGAAGAGCAAGAATGCTGCAGATTACATTGCAGGTAAATTATGTTTCAAACGCTTCTGTGATTGCAGGTGCTCGCCTGCTCACTGGCGGTGCTACTATGCTTACTTGTTTTCAATTTTGTGCTCATTTGCCCTGGGTGATTATGTATGAGTGTACTTTACAGTACTGGGTAATGCTAGACACTAGAGACTGAAGTGCAGTCCTTCCTTTGTACTCCTGCTACTAAGAAGAGATAGTGGTGGTGGATTGATAGTTTGAGTATATTATGACTGGTTATTTAGTAGGAAACTTTGTAGTGGTCTGCAATCATGACGGACTGTGTCTGTCACTTCGCGTGCTGCGGAGTGCTGCCTGCCAGTCCTAGTAGAACCTTTTTGTAGTTGGTTTAGTGAGTTACATAACTTTCCAAGTAGACGGTCCACGAATCCAGCAATACTAATATCCTAGTAGACCACATCAGATAGGTCAATACATTTTGTGCAATTGTTGTCTATTTCCCCGAAATCATTTGTTATTGTTTTTTTGAAATGTTTGATTTGGCTGACAACAATCATCCATGTTTGTGTCTTTCTTTCATGTTGTACATCAGCTCCCCCCAGGGGCAAGAGGACAGAGGAAGAGGTAGCAGCGCTGGTGGAGCAGGAAGGCCAGGATCGGTCCGCAGAGGGCTCCTCTGCTGGCCCCACTAAGTTTTCCTGTTAATATTAATATTTATACTTCCCTATCTTTTACACCTATTTATTCCAAACTCTATTTTTTCCTAAATCGTCTTTGATCTTCTTGTAGACTGCTTCTAAATTCTTATTCTGCCTCTACTATGACTCTCTGTGCTACTACCAGATTATTATTAGTCTGTCTATGTAGCTAGCTAAGCTTGCACAGTTGGCAAAAGGTGGTAAACAAAACTCCTATTCAGCAATACTCTAGGCACTGAGTGCAGTCCTCTGGTTGTCCATAATGTCTATTGAAGTCTTCTAAATGTTTATGCTTTGACAATTCCCAACAATAAAATGTCAATGGCCACCAAGAATAAGATACTAATTTACTTTTTGATTGGATAGGAGGACATACTACTACTGTTGCAGGGACTATTCTGCACATACAGAACTATGGACAAGAAATAAGGCATTGGTGATAATAGGCGCAGTTACACTTTCCACATACCTCAGTCATAACAGAAGTTGAACGCCCAATCTCCTTACTGACTAGCTATTGTGTCAGAGTCATTATTTAGCTCCCGAATGCAGCGATGATCCCCAATGATTATACAACCCAGAACATAAGACTACGGAGTCAGAGTCCCGACCTCTCAGAGTCACGGACTCATGCTTGCAAATTGCAAACCCTTTCGCTCACTCACTCATGAACAAAAACCACAGAGTCTATGTAAGTTTTAAAGCTTTATTAAAAGTAAAACAACTAGCTCTCTGTGTACTTTGTATATTACATTTTAAATTTTAAATTGTGCATTATATAAAAACATTTATTAAAATCAACTTCATATAAGATAAACTTTGAACGCTTGAAAACTGGAAAGTGGCTGATTTCACACATTAATTGTGGGAGAGCCCTCACCTCGTTGGAACTTAAAGTCTTGGTGGTGATGATGACGACTCCGACTAACATATGATATTGCTCTTGTTCGTAGAAGGGAAGCTTCTGTCTGTTATGAGAAAAATGGTGTGTGTTAAAAAGCAATCATTCATCAGTTGTGCCAAAAAGTGTAGCATCACATGTTATGGCTAAGCATAAATACCAAACACCCTTCCCTTAAGAAAGGGAAATTTTTAGTTTAGACTAGAGAATCACAAATAAATACATTTGTTTATGTAGTACTAGTAACATATTTTTTAATTCCTAGACAAAATAGGGAGTGGTGTATATGGCATCTAAAAATATTAAATATATTTTCTAGGCGTAACACCATCGGCACAGCCCACCACCAGTGCCGGGGCCAGCGCGGAGGTGGTCACTCCTGGGGTGATGCAGTGCCACAGCCAGCAGGAACTGCTGTGGGGGATGCCACGGTAGTGTCAGGAACTGAGTTATGGACAAGGGTGCGCCTGCCTAATGACTTTAAACTACGAGTCCCAGAGAACCTTGCGGCGAGTAGGCGGGGACTATAAGAACTTCCTGAACCCGGGAGACGGATTGTATTGGATTCCGCATTTGCTTCGGTTTGTTTGCGGTACGTTAATGAGCTGTGCTTCGAGTGCTGTGGTGCTTCGCTAGGTCCCTCGAAGACACGGCCGCCGTCTGATGTTTTCGATGGTGAAGGGAGGAAGGGCTCTTTCTCCCAGCTGCTCTGACACCGTGAGTCAGCTGACTCACGGGTACGGGTCCTGTGGTTTTTCGCCGGTTCCATTCGTGAAAACACAGGCCTGCAATGATCCGAACTTTGGTTGCGGTTTATGAGAGGATCGGCTGATTCCTTTCCAGGGGTGCGTGGTGCTTCACTGCTTGTTGAGCGGAGACATGGTCACCCGTTATCTAGACATCCCGGTGAACAGAGGAGAGGCATCGCTTGTTGGATCGGTAACATCTTGCTCAGGGGAATTATCTTCATGGTTGAAACGTCCCGAGAGGACGCCTGCTTCTATTTGGTTCTTTTGCATATTCCTCAAGTTACCCTTGGAACGCTATCCTACGGAGGAGCCCGGAGACTCTGTTGACTTCTTTCCATTTGGCGGTAAGGTAACGAGGAGTACTTTCCACTCAGGAATACCTGTGTTTTCCTTTTCTTTTCTTTTGGGGGATTTGGTGCATGGTAATATACACGCTTCTGTGACGTAACAGAAGTAATATCGGAATATTTTGAATCTGCTAAGGGCTGTTTTGACTGTTAGATCTAGGAACTCTGTCTACCTTGTACCTTGTGGGGAGTCCTTTTATGAGTACCAGGTATGTAAGATTGTAGGCATTCGAGCACTGAGAGCATGGGGCTCTATCGAACTGAGGAATAAATACCTGTGTTTATATTCACAGGACATAGTCCAAGAGTTCCAAGGTAGAAGAGACCCCAGAGTACTCCTTGGTCACCAGCTTTACTTATTCAAGGTAGGCGGAGATTCCAAGCAAATCATAGGGGGGCCTGGGGAAGGGACACCGGACTGCACTAACGGTTTGTCCTTTATACTTACAGGTCGTCCCAGCCCGCAGAGCACCGACCCGGCCCCCTCTTATTTCCTCGCTGGATCACCTCTAGGCTCTAGGTACTATATAGAACCAGGCTTGGGGAGATCTGGAGGTGGACCCTCTATAGCATCACCCGGATCCCGAAGAGCATCAGAATACCCTGACAGGTAGTGGCGGGCAGTGGTAAGCTATTATATTCCCTACTTATTGAGATTGCAGAGTAGGCTTTCTGCAGGGGTGTATATGTTGTACAGTACAAGAACACTTTACTGTTAAGAAGACTTGCAAATTTAGAACTACTTTTTTGTCAACCAGGTAGAAGACAGTCACCCTTGACCCTTGAGTTGACGAAGAACCAATGGCCTCCTCTAAATTTGACTTCAACTCAGCTGTGAACGTTTTATCGAGAAGCCAAGTCAGATCAGAGATGAACTTGATGGATGGGATGAACGAAAAGGAAACGAAGGGTGTCAGGAAGGACGAGCGAGTTAAAATTAATGACGGGCAAAGAATGATACTTTTTTTTTAATGCTGCCTGAGGTGGCTGGGAATCTGATGCATGGCCGGTTGAAGGCTGAAACAAGGGTGGGTGGAAGGAAAAAGAAAAGAGGACTGCTTGGGTGGGTGAAACAGAAACGTTATGTGTGCACAATATATCCTTTGGTTCAAATTCAAATGCAAGTCAAGCACGGATGCATGGCTGGCGGTTTACAAAATAAAATAAAAAGGTTGTTTTTCGGTGAGAAAAAGTAAGGTTTGCCCAGTTGAGACATTGAGAAGAATGATTGATATTTACTTTGAATGGATGGATGCCTGGATGGTATCTTCCTCATAGATAGCATAGGTGTATGTAGACAGAGTAGACGGTCACTGGATGAAGAGTGTTATTTTGAAGAGCATGTAACAATGCACATCCGTGCCAGAGTAGCAAAGCTGAGGAAAGTAGAAGTTGTAATTTTTCAGAATACTACCATGACTAACAGTAGTTTGCAAGCACAGCATATATTGTGTATCGATATTGTATAGTTCACATTATCAAGTCAAGTCACAACTCACAAGTGCCTTCCTCCGGCAATTACGGGGACCACTCACTACCTCTGTTAATAATTTTTTTACAACTCTGTCATTCATGTGTGGCCTATCAGTGTTCACTCAATCAAAAACAAAGCACCCTATAATCATCCCATATGTAAGCAAATATCATGTGAAGGGATAGATGATCATATTATTCATCTTCTTCATTTTCCTTTTCTAGTAGTCAAGGGCAGAGCAGGGTGAAAATAAATTAATTAAGCAGTAGCCCTTGTGATAGAGTATGCCCAGTGCCACCCATAATAGAAAAGTAAGAGCTTCACCACCTGCATGTACTGGACTGGTAACAGTAACGCAAGTCTGTGTTATCATGGCTTGCATCTGTTTTTCTCGGGTGCAAGTTGACTAAGCACGGGCGAATTTTGCGAATCTGGCGCTCGCAAATTTTGCAAATTTGCAAACTCGCAATCCGCAAAATCCGTGAATTCTCGCGAATTTGCAGATTTTTTTTTTGTGTTCG